>NC_058083.1:232442394-235252394 GCF_014858855.1 Bufo gargarizans
TATTTAAAAAAGTGGGCGGAGTCTACAACGGCCAATCAAATTTTAGTCATTTATTTTAATGGGGACATTTAAAACTGCCGCTGCTCTTAGACTGTTAATGGCAGGATCCCCAAACTTGGTACAGTTGGACAATTTAGGATTAGGATTAAAATTCAGAAAAGTGGGCGGGGCCAAAAACAACCAATCAGATTTCTTTGATTGATTTCAATGCAAAAATTGAAAAATGCAGAAAATTGAAAAATGCTGCCATTATTGATATCAGGGGCTTCAAATCTCAGAAATCAGGTCATAGATTACTTTGGCTTCAAAAATTGAAAAAGTGGGCGGAGCCAACAACAACAAATCAGATTTTCCCTATTGACTTCAATGATAAACCTTTAAATTGCTATCATTCTCACAATATTTAAGCCAGAATACCCAAACTTGGCACTGTAGGTCATTGGGTGACTGGGGTCAAAAAAAATTAAAAAGTGGGCGGGGTCTACAACGGCCAATCAAATTTCAGCCATTTATTTAAATGGGAAAAATTCAAACTCTTAGACTGTTAATGGCAGGGTTCTGAAACTTGGCACAGTTGGTCACTGGAGGACTGTGCCAATGTATATCTCATTTTGGGGACGCTAAAAAGTGGGCGGAGCCACATACAACCAATCAGATTTTCCCTCATGACTTCAATAAGCAACCTTTAAACAGCTGTCATTCTCACAGTATTTAAGCCACAGCACCCAAACTCGGCAGGGTAGGTCAGTGTGAGACAAAGGTTAAAATTTATAAAAGTGAGCGGGGTCTACAACGGCCAATCAAATAGGTGCAACCACCCCGACTTTTAGGTGCAACCTTTCCACAGTTACTCCAGCCAATCCAACCACACAACAGTTACTCAAGCCACTCCACCCAGTTACTCCGCCCACTCCAGTTGTAAGCTACTGGTGGAGGCAAGAACACTTCACACAATTTCCCCAGAAATTGTACCTTTTCTAGTTACATGAATACAATACTTTTGAGCATAGACACGGACAGTTTAGGAATGATTGAGGGATGCACAGTAAGAATATTTCATCAGCTCTGTATGTCAATCCTGATCACAGGTTCCTTTTAATAAATTCATTGATCCAAAGGTGGCACCTGCCCTCCTGGTTAACTCTACCTATGGTGAGAGCAATAAAGAATTTTTTTTTTTTTTTGCACAAATATAGCTTGCACTAAAGTGTATGACTTTTTACTCCAGAAATTGGACTCATGATAAATTTCCCCCAATGAAAGGAGAAAGTCTTTATGAGACGTATGCCACAGAATTAATATAATATATGACACACTAATATATTGCATATCAGCACTTTGTCAGGTCCTGCCACAACAGTCTTAATACATTTAGGTCTGGGCTTTGACTTACAGAACCCATTCTCTAGTTGTCTTGCTGCAAGACTCATCTTCTTTGTAGCTTCACTTCATAGGCAGATAAGAACCACAAACCTTATACCTCAGAGCTAAGCTGACATAATTACTGCTTCTCCATGGTATACATTTGAAATATGGCAAAAAGGGAAATTAATTTTTTTTTTTTAAGTAGCTCACCTCCCTTTTTATACTATGGTAGAGGTGCTCTGCTTTTTGGTGACTCACCCCTTCATTAAGTTATAATAGGAAATATTTGTAAAAGAAAAAAAACAGGCACTCACCATCTGTATCATAGGTTCAAAAGTTAAAACACATTTATATAAAACATAAATAACCATTAAAATGTAAGGTATATACGGAGACAAAATTTACCCAATAAAAATGTCCTAAAGATATTTGTGGTCATGGCTACTGCAGAGAGCTAGCGCCACGAAGCGCCGAGACCTAACAGAGAGAAAACTACCTGTCTAACTAATATGGCTGGAGGGGTGCCCTTAGCAAGAGGAGCGCCAGCGACCCATTTTACGGATGACGTGGCCGGGGACGTTGTGCTTTGAAGCCGTGGATGCTGCTCCAATATGGAAGGAGTGCCCTGAAATGGCCTTGGGGTCGAAACCCAAGCCCGATGCCAGAGTGCGAACGTGCGAGATGAACTGCGTGGCCGTGAGGGCCGAGGCCTGGAATGGGAGCAACGGGCTATCTGGGGTGGAGTCCCCCAGAGCTGCCAGAAAACTCCTGAGTACTTGGACCAGGCACCAAGCGTTGGCGGACTGGAAGAACTTCACCTCCACTGGTGGTCCCACCTGCGCGGTTTTGGAAGTGAGGAGGTGTAAGGAAAAATGGTCGTTGTGCCATACCAGCTGACCCCTGGTTAAACCCTTGGACCTGGCTGAACTGCGGGTGAATTCGCCGGGTCTTAAGAACCCGTAGGAACTAATGTACATTGCAGCCTTGATGACCGTGCTGGAAAGGAGCCCAAAAGGAAGACCATCTAGGGAGGATGAAAGCTTTCTAAATAATTCCCCTGACACAGGCTGCCTGCTCGGGATGGCTGCGTGACTACTTTTCTGAACACCCCTGAGTGTTGCCCTGACTGCTTGGGACAGAAAAACCGACCTACTTTCGGGGTCCTCCAATATGTAAAAATGTTGGACACCCGCCAAATACAATTTGATAGTATTGAAGGATAGCTTGAGGTCAATGTGACAGTAGGCTATGAAAGCTTTGATGTAAGTGGTCTTGTCAGTGTCTTGTCTCGGATGTAGGGCCATGAACCTGTTGAAGGTGTTCCAAGCGGTCCTGTAGTTCCTGGCAGTGTTACAAGATAAAGACTTCTGCATCAAAGACTTTGCTGAAGCAATGAAAAGGTTTAATCCATCACCAGGTTTTGATACATCGGAGGAGGTAGCCCCACCCGGTCTGCCTCTGGCATGACCTGAAAGAAAGTTTTGAAATTAAAAGCGTGACAAGGCGTCTGCAGCCACATTATGAACCCCCTGAATGTGCCTGCATGCCACATGGAAGTTGTATTCCAGCGAGAGCCAGACCAGCCTGCGGACAAAAGACATGATCTGGGGTGACTGTGATCTGCCCTTGGTGATGATGTCCACCACTGTCTGAAAATTTAATGGGTAATTTAGTAACCCAGCTTGGGGCAGTGCAGACAGACGTTATGGTTATCAGAGCCGAGATGGAAAAAGTAAGACAGCGTTTACAAGAGATGGAAAAAAGGATTCCCACCCTAGAGAAATCTGTGCAGAAACTAGAGAAGGAGGTGGCCCACCTAAAAAAAACAAATGTTAAGATGGAACAAAAATTGGTAGACCAAGAGGACAGATCAAGAAGGGCTAACATAAGATGTGTGGGGGTCCCAGAGAGAGCGGAGGGAGGAAACTGCACGGAATTTATGGAAAAATGGTTGAGGGAAAATAGCAAAGTAGGTACTCTTTCGCCCTTATTTACTATAGAAAGAGCACATAGGGTCCCCACAAAAAAATAGGGCGCCAGGGGATTACCCCAGACCTATACTGGTGAAATGCTTACTATCTAAGGATCGAGATGGAATACTTTCTGACGCAAGAACTTCAGAAAAATATTATATACAGGGTGTAAAGATCAAACTCTTTCCAGACTACTCATTTAGTACTAACGCACAAAGAAGAGAATTTATATCCTTTAAAAAAAGATTAAGAGAGGCCGGTATAAAGTATAGTTTACTTTTTCCGGCAAAATTAAGGGTGGAATATAACGGCAAGATTTCCTTTTTCCAGACTCCGGAGGAAGTCAGTGATTGGGCGGATGGAGAGGGCCTTTGAGGCTGGTGGGGGAGGGGGGGGGGGTGAAAGGAGTCACGCTAAGTTATGGAGTCGCCCGGACTGCTGGACAGCAGAAGGGGGGACTATATAGAGGGGGGGGGGGCATATAGGGGGGGTGGGGATGGGGATGGGGACGGGGACGTGGAGAAAACCTTTTTTTTTTTTTTTCTCTCCCCCTCTGTTAGATGGTTAGGATCCTTTCATTGAATGTGAGGGGGCTCCGAGACAGGGTTAAAAGATATGCTATCCTTGAGTGGATGAAGAGGTTTCTGCCAGCCATCATCTGCCTCCAGGAGACACATTTGGACAAAGAATCAGTAAGATGGTTGGAGAGGGGATGGGTGGTGGCGCGATATCATTCGGTATACACCACTTACTCTAGAGGGGTCTCAATTTTGGTACATAATAAGATTAAATTTGAATCTTTGGCATGTGAGACCGATGACCATGGTAGATATCTCTTTTTACATTGTTTTGTGGATGGGATTAAAACTGTAATCGCAAATATATATATTCCACCACCATATAAACCAGATGTTCTGTACCAACTGTATAGATTTATGTTGAATAAGCAGGAATGTATATTGATTGCGGTAGGGGACTATAATGCGGTTATGGATCCACTCAGGGACAGGACATCTAGCAGAGGGGGAGGAGCACAAAATGCAGATTTATGTAAAGTAGCCCACGAATTTAACTGGATAGATGTTTGGAGGGCTCAACACCCGGATGAAATTAGATATTCCTGTTACTCAAAAACACACCAAACTTGGTCGAGAATAGATATGACTTTTGGAAATAAAAATTTAATGTCCCTAAATAGGATCATGACAAAATATATACCCATGGCCTTGTCAGACCATAATGCAATGACAGTCGAACTGGATTTGAATAAGAACAATACTCCGCTAATGTTTAAGTTCAACTCCCATTGGCTATCATTGATTTCAGATAAAGAGAGCATAACTGAGGAACTAAAACATTTTTTTATGGAAAATAACGGGTCTGCCAGTAGATTAGTGGTCTGGGACACTTTCAAGGCATTCTTGAGGGGAGTATTGTTCAAAAAGGTAAATCATTGGAAAAAAAGAACCAGAGAGAACGGGAAGGCATTGGAGAAAAAACTGCAAGAGGCAGGTATGGCAAGTATGAGGTACCCTACTGCACTAAATAAGAGAGCTTGGGAGGAAGAACAGGAAAAGATGAAGATTTACCAATTAGAGAAAGGTAGGAAAGAATTGCTCTTTCGAGGTATCCAACTAGCCTCGGAGGGCGAAAAGGTCGGTAAAATATTAGCAAATATAGTGAGAAATCAAAAAGGGAAATCATGGATAGGGGCAATTAAAGATAAAACGGGTAAATTAACCACTACACCCGAAGGTATTAAAAAAGTGTTTTGGGAATACTTCACAGAGCTTTATAAGTCTAGGGTACAATACTCAAAACAAGAGCTAGATTCATACCTGGATAATATCGCCTTTAATAGGATATCCAAGCCCCAAAAAGAATATCTGGAAAAAGAAATAACGGTAGCAGAAATAAATCTAGTTTTGGGGAAGGTTAAAGCTGGGAAGGCACCAGGTGGGGATGGGCTTCCCTTTGAAATATATAAAAACTTCTCCCAGGTGTTAGTACCAGAACTAAAGATAACACTGGACGAGGCCCGAAAATTAGGCGACCTACTGAACTCTATGAAAGAAGCAACTATTACGCTAATTCCAAAAAAGGGAAAAGAACAAACAGATCCCGGTTCATACAGGCCAATATCCCTGTTGAATACGGATGTTAAAATTCTGGCAAAAGTTTTAGCTGATAGGCTTTCAAGGGTTATCAAAGGGATAATAAATAAAGATCAGACAGGATTTATACCGGGTAGAACAATATACTCTAATATAAGAAGGACATTTCTTAATATTGAAGCTAATAGATTGGATACAGGGGAGAAAGCGATACTCTCACTGGATGCCCAAAAGGCATTTGATTGTATTGAATGGGACTATTTATGGGCAGTGTTAAGGAGATTTGGTATAGGGGAGGGATTCTTAGGGTGGATTCCGTTAATATATCTAAACCCTAGGGCTAGAGTGGCGGTGGATGGGAGCTTGTCCCTGCCTTTTGCCCTATTCCGTGGCACAAGGCAGGGATGCCCTCTCTCCCCACTGCTATTTGCTATGGCAATTGAACCTTTGGCAAATATAATAAGAAACGACAGGGAGATTAAAGGTTTTCAATATGCGGGCGGAGAAGAAAAGCTGTTAATGTATGCGGATGATATTTTACTTTTTTTGCAAAACACTGGGGAGCAGTTTAATAGAGCGATAGAGATAATAGATAAGTTTGGGTTTTTTTCTGGTCTGAAGATAAATTGGGGGAAATCACATATGTTATTATTGGGAGATAGACAATTACTAGGAGACACACGGGTGCAGGTTCTTAAAAAACATGAAAATTTTAAATATCTCGGTGTACAAATCTCCGGAAATATAGAAGAATATGAAAAATTAAATGTCCTCCCCCTAATAAAAGAATTAAGAACTAAAATACATATATGGAAAAAACTGCCAATGTCAATCCAAGGTAGGGTAAATCTAATAAAAATGGTCTTTCTCCCAAAGATACTCTATATATTGCAAAATGCTCCAGTGAGAATATCGCAGACTACCTTTAAACTATTAGAGAGACTAATGGGGGACCTCATCTGGAAAGGTGCGATCCCTCGGATAAAGAAGGAAGTCCTCCAGCTCCCAGTGCAGGATGGAGGTTTAGCGGTCCCTAATTTGTTTCTTTACTATTTAATAATTCAATACGGGAATATAAAGGGTAGCTTAGACAGTCAAGTGGGTAGGCAAGAATTAAATAGATGGGGTTGGAAAGAGGGAGGTAATCACTTAGAGGTGTTGGAGTCAGGTTTTTTGGGGAAAAAAAATTCAGATAATAGAATATTAAACTTAATAGAATACGTATGGGGGGAAATTAAGAAGATATTGGAGATTAAAGGGTTTCTGAAATACACACCGATATGGAAAAATTTTAATTTAAAAGAATTAGAAACAATAAGGGACTATATAGATTGGGAGAAAAAAAGGAATGAAATATCTAGACCAGATCTTTGAGGAAGATAAGCTGAAAGACTTCAACACAATGGTGTTGGAATTTGGGATCCCCCATACTGACACGTATAAATATCTCCAACTTAGGAATGCATTGCGGATAGTGGTACAGGAGGATAGGTATATAAGGGAAAAATCAGACAGGTTGGATAAGTTCATTACAGTAGGGGAAGGAGCAGGAACAACAGCAAGGAGATATAGGCTTTTGATGGGCGGAAAGAGAAAAAAAATCACAATGCTAGCTCTAGGAAAATGGGAAAAAGATCTAGGCTCCCTTACAGAAGAAAATTGGAAAGATGCCCTTAGAAACTATGCTACAATCTCGGATAGGGGCTCACATAAGATCTCACAATTTTTTATAGTGCACAGATTACATCGATCTCCATGGATGTTGAAAAGAATGGGTGTGAAAGCAACAGATAAGTGTCCAAAATGTGGGGAGGAGAGAGCAGATTTAATACACTGTTTTTGGAGATGTCCCAAGCTCCATAGATATTGGACAGAAATAATGGATACCATATTTTTGCTCCTGAAAGTCCGGCTGCCCAATGATCCAATAATCTGTATTCTAGGGGTAACTGAACATTTGAAACTAAATAAAAAAACACGACTGGTCTTGAATAAAGTACTATTTCAGGCCAGACTGCTCATACTTAGGCAATGGATAAAAGTAGATTTACCGACAGTGGGACAATGGAGAAAAATGGTAGACAATTTAATTAAAGAAGAACGAGTGATGGAGAATTATATAAAAAGGTCAATAAATCTCGACCAAGTGTGGAAAAATTGGTTACTTTAGTGTTGGAGGATTTTTTTTTTTTTTTTTTCTTCTCTCACATCCCCACGCGGAGGGGGGGGGGGGGGGGTGGAGGTTGGGAAACGGGAGAAGATAGGGAAAGAAAAAGGAACTGTACTTATTAATTGTGATTGGTTGATCTGTGTTTATCTGATTTTTATGGATCTGTTCCTTGTGTGAAATTCAAATAAAGACTAATTAAAAAAAAAAAAAAGAAGAAGGCTTCAGGGTGTCCAAGAAAGTCCAGCAAGCGCTAAAGAGGATTCAGCTGCGGGATCGGAGTGCCACCAGTGCAGAGCTTGCTCAGGAATAGCAGCAGGCAGGTGTGAGTGCATCTGCACGCACAGTGAGGCGAAGACTTTTGGAAGATGGCCTGGTGTCAAGAAGGACAGCAAAGAAGCCACTTCTCTCCAAAACAAACATCAGGACAGATTGATCTTCTGCAGAAAATATGGTGAATGGACTGCTGAGGACTGGGGCAAAGTCATATTCTCCGATGAAGCCTTTTTCCGATTGTTTGGGGCATCAGGAAAAAGGCTTGTCCGGAGAAGAAAAGGTGAGCGCTACCATCAGTCCTGTGTCATGCCAACAGTAAAGCATCCTGAGACCATTCATGTGTGGGGTTGCTTCTCATCCAAGGGAGTGGGCTCACTGACAATTTTCAACGCTGGCAGGATGTAGTTTAACTTCAGAGCTGGCCAGGCGCGTTCACGCGAAATCTCGGGTCTCAAGAGATGACGCCAATAGGCGTCGCTGAGACCTGAGAGCGCCGTCGTCCTAATGCCTATCGGCATCAGCGTGACGGGAAGTCCAGTGCCTCTGATCAATCACCCTCAATGTGTATACGTGGCTCGACGTATACACATTAAAGGTGATTGATCAGAAGCACTGGACTTGTTGCTGCCTTCCATCACTACGACTCTACATGCGATCCTGGCCGGGGGGGTTCAAGTCACAGGTGTTTTATGCTTATCCTGATGACTACCCCCAGTGAAGTGAGTTTTATTTAATCCTGTGATATTGTCCTGTTTGGGCATTTCACACTTTTACTATTTACTATTTATATTATTCTCATCATTTTATCAATTCTATCTTCGTTAACCACACCATCAATTGACTATTAGGTTCTAGATGGTCCTTTTTGCATAGCGGTGTATACTCAGGGTCTTCTACCTGGAGCACCCACTATCTTGACTCCACACTATTGCTTCACGAAACACTTTCTGTGCGATATAGCATTCATCACTGTATAGTGGTGTTTTCTACTCCTATTTCCAACTGTACTTGATATGGGGTCTGGCGCTCTTTTTCCTTTATTTTTGTTTTGGGGGTCTAAACTACAAGTGATTGACTTTTCAACACTGTAGACTATCACCCTACACACCTATTTACTATCGTCTTGCATGGGCCAGGGAGCATCTGCACTGGAGGAGGGATCAGTAGCCTCAGTGCTGTTCACTGATGAAAGTCGCTTCATGCTGAGCAGAAGTGATGGCCGTCAACGATGTTGGAGATGTCCAGTAGAGCGCTATGCATCAGCCACTGTTATCACCAGATGAGGTGTGAATACAGAACTGCCCTACACATTTTCCATAAATTTCACCTGAAAGCCAAATATCCCTAACATTTTGTGAGTAGTGTATCTGTTGGGGAATGGACATACCAATATCACAGGGATGTCTTCCAGGTCACAGCACACATTACTTGTGTAACTACAAACTCATCTAGGAACAACACATACCACGTGACAGCACACACATATAGTACCAGGATACAACACACATTACTTGTGTAACAACACACTCATCTAGGAACAACACATACCACGTGACAGCACACACATACAGTACCAGGATACAACACACATTACTACTGTAACAACACACACAAAACATACACACACTAGGACACAGATCACATTAGGCTACTTTCACACTCGCATTTTATGCGGATCCGTCATGCATCCGTTCATACACACACACACATCAGGGTACAGAACACACACACACCAGCTGATAGAGCACAAACACACACACACATCAGGTTACAGAACACACACACCAGGTGATAGAGCACGCACACGCACACACACACACACATCAGGTTACAGAACACACACACACACCAGGTGATAGAGCACGCACACACACACACACACATCAGGTTACAGAACACACACACCAGGTGACGGCACACACAAACACACACACACCAGGTGACAGCAAACACACACACACACCAGGTGACAGCAGACACACACACACCAGGTGACAGCAGACACACACACACCAGGTGACAGCGCACACACACACACACACACACACCAGGTGACAGCACACACACACACCAGGTGACAGCACACACATACACACACACACACCAGGTGACAGCACGCGTGCACACACACACACCAGGTGACAGCACACACAAACACACCAGGTGACAGCACACACATACACGCACACGCGCGTGACAGCACGCGTACACACACACACCAGGTGACAGCACACATACACACACACACCAGGTGACAGCACACATACACACACACACCAGGTGACAGCACGCGTACACACACACACCAGGTGACAGCACGCGTACACACACACACACACACCAGGTGACAGCACACATACACACACACACACACACCAGGTGACAGCAGACACACACACACCAGGTGACAGCAGACACACACACCAGGTGACAGCGCACACACACACACACCAGGTGACAGCGCACACACACACACACACACCAGGTGACAGCACACACACACACACCAGGTGACAGCACACACATACACACACACACCAGGTGACAGCACACACATACACACACACACCAGGTGACAGCACACACATACACACACCAGGTGACAGCACGCGTACACACACACACACCAGGTGACAGCACACACAAACACACCAGGTGACAGCACACACATACACACATGCACACGCGCGTGACAACACGTGTACACACACACACCAGGTGACAGCACACATACACACACACACACCAGGTGACAGCACGCGTACACACACACACCAGGTGACAGCACGCGTACACACACACACACCAGGTGACAGCACACACACACACACACCAGGTGACAGCACACACACACACACCAGGTGACAGCAGACACACACACACCAGGTGACAGCACACATACACACACACACCAGGTGACAGCACACATACACACACACACCAGGTGACAGCACGCGTACACACACACACCAGGTGACAGCACGCGTACACACACACACACACACCAGGTGACAGCACACATACACACACACACACACACCAGGTGACAGCAGACACACACACACCAGGTGACAGCAGACACACACACCAGGTGACAGCAGACACACACACACACCAGGTGACAGCAGACACACACACACACCAGGTGACAGCGCACACACACACACACACCAGGTGACAGCACACACACACACACCAGGTGACAGCACACACATACACACACACACCAGGTGACAGCACACACATACACACACCAGGTGACAGCACGCGTACACACACACACACCAGGTGACAGCACACACAAACACACCAGGTGACAGCACACACATACACACATGCACACGCGCGTGACAACACGTGTACACACACACACCAGGTGACAGCACACATACACACACACACACCAGGTGACAGCACGCGTACACACACACACCAGGTGACAGCACGCGTACACACACACACACACCAGGTGACAGCACGCGTACACACACACACACACACACACCAGGTGACAGCACACACACCAGGTGACAGCACACCTTCTCCCACTGTATCTACAGACACTGTGAGGACACAGGCAGTGTGACTAGACACTCTCCGGGGACACAACACAGCCGGTGTCCGTCACTGGGCTGGAGTCAGGTGTTGTGGCGGCAGCAGGGTCCTGTCAGGGAAGGCCTCGCCTCCCATTGTGACGGAGGCCTCGCCCCGCTCCAGCCGTCGCCTCCTCCCTCCAGGAGACACAGTGTGAGCCCGGAGCGCTGATACCAGAGCCGGGAAGGGCGGGGTCACGCGGACGTCACCGAGGCCTGAGGAGGGCGGGAGAGGCCCCGAAGTGATAATAGAGGGGGAGGGGGCGGCGCTCACACACCGGTCCATGTGTACATGTCCACGCAGGGGGAGGGACGCAGGACCACACGCTCTCCGCACAGGTTACTTCCTGGGATCCGGGGTGGAGTGACCCGCGGGCGCACCACACGCAGCGGGAGGAGGTGTAGTGACCTGCTATTCACCGTGGGGGGGCCTGACCCGTGACTTTGGAAACTTGTGGTGAATTCACCTGGATGGTGACGTTGCCCCAGGAGAGCAGTGGATCCACAAAGTGCTCGGAAGTGACCCGCAGTGACCCGGGGGCGGGCGGCTACCTGGACCAGGGCACAATAGGCACGCTGGGCCGCTGGTTCGGACTTTCCTCGGGGATGTTCCATTGCATCCCCCTGTGGCGGTGTAACCGTCATGTGGAGCTTGTGGACAAGAGGCACTGCTCCCTGCTGGCCGTGCCAGAGGAGATCTACAGGTACAGCCGGAGCCTGGAGGAGCTGCTACTGGATGCCAACCAGCTGAGGGAGCTGCCCAAGGTGAGCACCAGGCTGGCCACTTCGGGAAAGTTTGGGAAAGTGCATGAAGGGGTGGGGGTGGCAGTGCCTGGTGCCATGACAACACTGTGGCTGGAGAGCTATTTACAGTAGGACATCTGGGAGGTCGCCAGACCCTGTGGAAGGTGGATGGGTGAAATTGTATGCTGACTGTTGAGAGGTGTATGGTGGCCCTCCACAAGAACTTACCTGAGGGAGCGCCTGTGTGATTGCGACACCTTGGCTATATGCAAATAGAATGTCACCCTAGAGGGTTAAACCAGGGAGTGCTAAGGGCTCCACTATACAACTCTGAATTTGGGTGGCATCCAGCCGAAGAAGACATCTGGGCGGAGGATTTATCTTTCAGCCAGTCGGTGTCTTCTGAAGTGTTCTTCACAATACTGATTGGGGGAGGTTTATCAATCCGGTGTAAAGGAAAACAGGCAGATGTCCACAGCAGCCAATCGTATTCCGCCGTCAGGGAGGTGCGTGGGTGGGGCCTTCGGCCTCGCCACGTTTTCGCCAGTTTTCTGGCTATGAGCTGGCGGTAATTTCTCTCTAGGCGCACAGACTGCCGGTGGATGCGTTTTAATTTATCGCGAGGTGTGCGCCTCGTCATAAATCGAGTGCATCCACCAGTTCAGAGGATGGCAAAGATGCTGGTCTAATAAATTCTCCCCCCATAGCTTTTTGTGGAAAGATTGACTGAAACGTGTGGGAGGAGTTATTAGTGATTAATAGCTGTCAGCCCCAATAAGACAACCCTGTGTACAACCGAAGTCGGAAAGAGCAGAGCTTTAAATTTTTTACTGAATCTTTTCCTGGAAATCTATCGATCAGTCAGCTCAGTTCCTCCCGCTCTATAACAAAATATATGCCTGCAGATTGCACTGAATTTCTTGGTGACGGGTTCTCTTTAAAGGTGTTGGCCCATCTGGGACATTGACGGCCTTTCGCATGTGTTGCGTACGCTCCATTAATTGCTATGGCAGTTCTGAAAATGGTGTGCACGCTTAGATGTCCCACAGTTGTGAATGGAAAGCGCATGGCACAAGCGCATCTACCTCTCCTTTCACCACTATGGGACTTCCGGGAACGGAGAGGAGGGTGACCGCCCATATGCAGCTGCTTTCTGTTCACTTCAGGGGTCCTGTGTTGGAGATGGGAGGTCCCAGAAGTGAGACTCTCACCTATATGACATGGATGTAATATCTTTGTGATATGCCATCAGTGCCCCAGATGGGGATACCCCTTTAAGTGCTCTGTCCTGGTGAAGGAGACTTCCCCAAACTGCTTAAATCCACCGTCATTTTTGTGTTCGGCGCACAATGTCTTGTATATTTGTGGTAATGCTATCCTGGTTGTAGGGTGTCTAGTGTGTTATGGTGGAATCGCACACATTGTTGTGTGGGGGAGGGGAGGCTATTTTCTGTGCCGTCATTTGTGTGTAATTCCAGTACAGTGTTTATTGAGGTGACAGATCTGTCTCCGCCTGACTTGTCTTCTGTACAGCGTTTCTGCAGTTGTTTGCTCAGGTTTAGCTATTTATTGGTCGCAGAGCAGCTGCTCTCTAATGGTTCCCAGCCACTTTCTGCTCTCCACAGTGTCATTGTCACTTTGAGTGACTCAGACTGTCAGCGCCTGTACTGGTCTTCCTCCCAGTATCCAGGCACGCCTGCTCACGGGTTATGGTGTGTTCTTCCCTTCACACCTGGAAGGAGGAGATCACGCTATGCTTGGTTTACACAAGGTGTTGAGCTGATGTGCATTTCTGATACGGAGGAGATCTAGTGAGCAAATCATGGTGGCCATGTAGTCCTTCAGATGTTTTATTTTTGCAGTGTTATACACATCACCGTTGACTTGCATACCGCAGTCCAGTCTTTCCAGCATTTGCAAGAATCCTCCAGTCACGGATTGTAGGTTCTCATGGCGAGGCCTTTAGATTTGACAGTACAGGCCCTGCTGCGAGGTGTGTTCTCCCAGCACACAGGATCATGGAAAGTGCCTAATGCTATCAGCTGTCATTCTTATCAGTCCCCCATTGTGCTAACACAAAAAGGCAAACAGACAGGAAGGTGTTAATGAAGGCAGCAGCACAGATTGCCCCCTGACATAACCCGTTATATAATGCCCAGTGTGGAAGGAAATTCCTTCTGAGAGTTGTATAGGTGACCCAGACTGTGATCTTGGTGATGATGGGTGATGACCACGAAGACGTCTTGGGGTCTCTGCACGGTGTGGGCCAGTCACAGGATCTGCTTGCGGATTACCGGTGATTGCTGGGCTTGAGCTGTACTTTCCATTGTTTCAGATGCCAATTAGTGGTGCCGCCCCAGCAATTATTGGTAATCCACATGCGGATCCTGCTGCCTGGCCTCACTGTGTAAGGGTGCCATTATGCAGATCTCATCAGATCCAGACACCTGTTTTTGACACACTTAAAGGGCTATTCTGGTTGTTTCAAGTTAACCCCTATCCACAGGATAGGGTATAACTATTAGATCGGTCGGGATCCTACATCTGGGACCCTCAGCGATCATGAGAACAGGGGCCCTGTATCCTGTGCAACCCCCAGAAATGAATGGAGTGACTGGTCACACCTGCATGAGGCCACTCCATTAATTTCTATAGGAGTTCCGGAAATAGCCCGATACAGACAGAATTCCCATAGAAATAAATGGAGTAGCTGTGTGCGTGCCCGACCAGCCACTCCCTTCATTTCAGGGGGGGACTGCAGAGGGTACGGGTCCCCTGATCTCATGATCAGTTGGGGAGGGGGGTCCCCAGCAATAAAACTCCCACAAATTTAATAGCCCCCACAGGTTAGGGGATAACTTGAAACATGCAGAATGCCTTCCTCTGGATCAACATGCAGGATAACAGGTTGAACTGGATGGACAGAAGTCTTTTTTTATAGCCTTATAAACTGTTACTATGTTAGTGTCACAGATGTTCCCGTGACAGGTGGCAGGAGATCTGTGAGACTGGCAACACGTGGTTTGATTTGACATGTTTTCCTTTTGGATCATATGACGTCTGTGTTGTTTCTGGTGCTTTCCGCACCTTCTTTCTCCAGGTGTGGTCATTGTCATTTAACTGTCTCTATTTATTGTTTCTCCCACTATGCAATGCGGTTTATAGCTTCTGTTGGACTTATGGTTAGGATCCAATCACACACCTGGCCGGCACCCCCATAGAACTGCCTATTAGAAAATGTTCTATTTTTTTCGGGAGCCGCGGACCGGAAGATTGGGGCCGCGCTCCGGAAATGTGGATTCGGACAGCACACTGTGTGCTGTCCGCATCTCTTCTGGCCCCATAGAGAATGAATGGGTCCGGATTAGTTCAGCAACATTGCGGAACGGATCCGGACCCATTCTACAGACTTGTGAATGGACCCTTAGCTTGTGTTTGGTTCTCGGCTGAGTTCCTGGTGCTACCAAAGGTTCATTGAAGATAAGTGTTTCCTGTCCCTTTTGTATTTTGTTTATATATTTGTGTGTGTGTGTTGCCTTTCCCTGTTTGTCACTAGGCCTGAGGGAGACTCCTGTTCGTCCTTCTCTTTGGAGGAACAGGTAGACTCAGTCCTGACGTTAGTTCCAGGGTCCTATAGGGTCAGCAGAGCAAAGGTGAGCAGAGGTTGCACTATGATTTTTACAGAAGAGTAAAAATACGCCTCTGACCATTTTTGAGGAGTATTTTTACCCGAGGAGGAGTACGAAAGTTTCGGTAATTCAAATCCATAATATATAGGCCTTTACTTGCTCACATCTGCGTTGAAGGCTCCGTTTCGAGCCTCTGTTGCAGATTCTGTTGAAAGACCAAACAAAAAAGCCTTATCTGCAGGACTTTTTTGTCTGGTAAAAAGCCAGATCCTGAATGGAAACTGAACGGATCTCATCATAGTCGGCGCAGTCTGTTCAGCTGCTTCCCTGTCAGTCAGGCCTTCATGTTTTATATATTTTTTTTTTTTTGCTGAACTTTGCAGGATGGAAAAATGTTGTACACTACGCTTTCCCATCCTGCAGAGTTCTGCAAAAAGTGTGTGAAAAACGAGGCAGCACTTCCAGATTTTCGTGAAAGTGTGAAGACCCCAAACTTTAATTCCCCAGCAACTTTTCGGCCTACTCAATGAGGCCTTTGTCAAGCTATAAAACAATGCAATAAACAGGGTATATATATATATACACAAGCCAGTGCAATCACATGGTACAATTAGTGAAATCACATGGAATCAGTCACATGGTATCAAACGGTGCTCTGTCACATGACACTCTTTACAATAAATCCATTTGACTACAAAATTACATAAAAGGTTCAATAATTGTGTGAATCTTTACTGTGCAAAGTATACGTGTTATACATATATCCATACAATCTCTTAACCCACATATCGGATCTAAGAGCCTGTCAAGAGTGTGATACAAAAGTGCTACGTGCGTATAAATCAAGGGTTAAAAACATGTAATAACATAACAGGATACAGCCGCATCCTATTAAAGTATTAAAATAGTAGTGCATCCCATCAATGGCTCAATGTGGCCGCGAGTATCTGGCGTCTCCATCTGTGCTGTACGCATGCGCCGGGTCCGACAGTCAACCCCGTCCTCCTGGCTTGTACTGCGTAACCACGTTCACACGCTCCTTTGGAATGCAGCACCATGCCGTGGAAAGCATTATACCAAACGCAGGGAGAGGATGGGGGCGGTTAGTGACTCAGCCACATCCAACCAACAACACGGTTGTCCTGGTAACACGGAATGTATACACATCCTGGCTGTAACATCAGTGGGAACACTTGGGCAATCGCAATAGCGAAGTAACATACAGTCATCACCAGTACCTCCATGAATGTAAGGGAAGTCTGAGAGTACGTACTGTGCTGTCAGGGGCGACCACGATAGTCCCCCTGCTTAGCACTTGGACCAAACGGCTGTCCTCCGGGTTACCAGTGGACAATCCGAGGGCCTGTATCGCCACCCCCATCTTCCCCACATTCACTCACTCTTACCAGTGGCTTCGGGTGGGATTAACCCTTCCCATTAACATACAGTGTATCGGTGTAAACACGAGTGGAGTCGTCGGGCTCCACCTACTAATGACGTGTTCATGCTGACTGTCACAGTGGATGCTATGGCCAGTCTCACCGCACTTGCATCACCACCACTGTAGGCATCAAAATCACTTTTGTTCTTCCAAATTGATATCATGCAATGTACAACACACTCCCAGTTGCGCCCACTGATGTCCACCTCTTCTTCATACGATGGAAACAGCCATACTCGCGGACAGCTAGAGTCCTATATCGGTGTTGCCTACTGACAGTGGACAAAGGGCCAAAAAGCTTGTCCAGAAATTCTATAAAACATTGACAAATTACAAAGAAATATTCTCAAGATAAGCACTGTTGTATATTCCCCATACCAGACTGTACAGATTAGATCCACCCGTGTCCAATGGGCCAACTGCACCTCCTATCCACACAAATCCCATCTACATTCAGTATTCAGGCCATCAGGCTTGAGTATACGTAACCGGTGATAAGGTGAATCCACCTTATTTCTCGCTGTTTCAATACTCGCTCCCTATTACCTCCTCTTTTCAGAGGGGGAATATGGTCAATCACCCTAAATTTGAGGTCCTTCTCTCTGTGTCCAACTTCAGCAAAGTGTTTAGACACAGGGAGATCCCTCCATAGTGACAGATTTGTTTGAGGCGTCCGTTAATGTATAAGTTTTTTGTGTATGTTGACCGTATCGCCAAAAACCCAGCCCTACGTGCCCGATCCAGCACTTCTGTTATTTTTGTTGCTCTGCTCATCTAACGGAACAGAGTAACAGAAATAAATAGTGCTGGGGTGAACGTGGCCTAAGAGGTGGTTATTTATGCGGGGGAACCATTAGTAATCTAAATACAATCAGGCAATTATAGCCAAGTGATAAAGTCCAGTCCAGTATAGTGGATTTAACCCTGTACTTTATCACTTGGCTATGCTGCCTACATTCACTACACACATCACACACGCATCACACACGCTACACTACACACTGCTGTCACCTTGATGCCCGGGGCTATTTGTCACCTCTGATGAGCCCTCTTCAGCTCCTCCACCGCCATGTTTCCGGGGAGCCGGCCCCTCCTCCTTCCATCTCCCGCCGGCTTCCTCTGCTGCTCGGCGCTGTATTACTCTGGCGCCCGCCCAAACAAACCAATAGCAAAGCTCTGTACTGTATGAAGCTTTGCTGTTGGTCATTTCAGGCACAGGCAGCATCGCTGCGCTGCCCGTGCCATTCACAGTGCGCCCTGCGCTGATGAATGTGGGGGGAAAGTCTAAGGCATACTGGTACGCCTTAGACTTTTTCCAGGGAGCAATATGACCTGAACAGGAGTCGATGACCTCTGAGGATAAGATAGGATTCTAGGTATCCGGTGTATGAGCTTGCCTACCTTTTGGGGCCTGTTCATACTAGTAGTCTGTCAGTTCTGGAGTTAGGGTTTTCTCTACGAAGTGTCCATCTTCCTTCCCTAGTTTCCAGGCCTTATTCCGGTATCCCCTTTCCCTCCTATACTCTATATAGTGTTTTCCTCCCACACACGTTACCCTTTTAGGCCCCTTTTACACAGGCGAGTATTCTGCGCTGGTGCAATGCGTGAGTTGAACGCATTGCACCCGCACTGAATCCTGACCCATTCATTTCTATGGGGCTGTGCACAAACTGTGATTTTTCACGCATCACTTGTGCGTTGCGTGAAAATCGCAGCATGCTCTATATTCTGTGTTTTTCACGCAACGCAGGCCCCATAGAAGTGAATGGGGCCGCGTGAAAATCGCAAGCATCCGCAAGCAAGTGCGGATGCGGGGCGCTTTTCACGCCTGGTTGCGAGGTTACGATCGGGCTGGGGACCCGATCTGTATTATTTTCCCTTATAACATGGTTATAAGGGAAAATAATAGCATTCTGAATACAGAATGCAAAGTATAAAATAGTGATGGAGGGGTTAAAAAAAAAACAAAAAAAACTGAGTCCACTTGATCGCGTAGTTGCGGATATCTGTCTTCTGTAATGTTGAGCTGCCGGCTAAGGACCTGTGGTGACGTCACATCACATGATCCAATCACATGGTACCTCACCATGGTGATGAACCATGTGATGAGCACAGTGATGTCATCAAAGGTCCTATTCCTGTGCACAGCAAAGAAGACAGAAGAGATGGTGGTTGCGCAATCAAGTGGATTAAGGGGAGTTAATTATTATTATTTTTTTTAACCCCTCCAGCCCTATTGTACTATGCATTCTGTATTCAGAATGTATTATTTTCCCTTATAACATGGTATGGCTCTCCTGACCCAAACTTACAGTATCATGACCGAGTTCCTGCCTAACCGCAGGTCTACTGAGCCGTAGGCACAGAATGGCCGAGTACACACAAAATAGAATAGGACATGTTCTGGAATCTGCGGTATGGCCACGGACATCCATGTGCTGTCTGTAAATTCTACCAGAACACAGTTAAGTGAAATTAGCCTAAGAGCTTAAGGCTGGTTTCACACGGGTGTTGCGGGAAAAGGTGCGCACCTTTTCCCGCAACACCCGTGTGAAACCAGCCTTAAGCTCTTAGGCTAATTTCACTTAACTGTGTTCTGGTAGAATTTACAGACAGCACATGGATGTCCGTGGCCATACCGCAGATTCCAGAACATGTCCTATTCTATTTTGTGTGTACTCGGCCATTCTGTGCCTACGGCTCAGTAGACCTGCGGTTAGGCAGGAACTCGGTCATGATACTGTAAGTTTGGGTCAGGAGAGCCATACTCTGTATGAGAAATGTGGTCATCACGTGGACTGTGTTTCACAGACTGAACATGCTAGTGTGAAAGAGGCCCAAGGGCTCATGCAGACGACGTTGTGCAGCCTGGGAAGCATGGCCCGTGTGTCGGCAGCGCCTCCCAAACAGGCGGCAGCGCCTCCCAAACAGGCGGCAGCTCATCTGACTCAAACTCGCGGCGTTATAAATGACTAAGGTGAGCTGCAGTCAGGCTGTGAACGACTTCCCCTATGATGGGGTAGAATCTGCGGTGTCCTATTGGTTCAATGTAGGTTTTTTCTCAGCATCTAAGCACATTTTTCTAAATGCCATCCACATGCACTGTCCTGCATTGAAATATGCCCTGTGTGAACATGACCAAAAACATCCAGTTACACTTCACCTCCCTTTCCTTTCCACTCCTGAATATGGAGATAAACTGCACCAGAAGTTCTTAGCATCTCTGAGGCCTGATGGGACAGAATTTTGCCACAATGTTGGTAATGGTGATAGGTGGCATTGGTCTGTATGATGTCCGAGTAAATCTCAGGACATAGTCTTGTAGTAACATTATGATCTAGCGACCGGGTGATATACTCGATACAATTCCAATGTCGTTGCTCAGCATGGATTATGTCCTCCAGTTCAGGAAACCTAAATCTGAACTCAAGAATAGACTTGTCTCTGGTATGTGATGTAACTCTACCTTACCTGTAGTCTTTTTGTCCACTGCGGAAATGCCAGAGAAGAGAATCTGCTGGGCGATATTTGACTCGTTTGCATTTGCAGAAGATATTTTGGCAAGTTCTTTGGCTGGAGCCTTGAATTCTATTTAGCCATGTTCGACCCACCCTAAATGAGTCGGGGCTGGGAAACGTTAAAACAAATAAAAGGCCACCACTCACTTATTGAATGCTGCTCAGTTCCAGTTCCAAAGCTCCCAGTTTTTTCTACTTCCCGTCCCTGTCGGGCTGGTAGTGCTGACGTCCTGTCTATGGGAACCTTGGGGGGTGGGGGGGGGGGGGGGGTCGTCATTTACAAAGACTGGCTAGGATCCAGCTAAATATGGCTATTTGTAATTTTGTCACAAATTAGGCACACCTTGAATGAAAGCTACCCCAGCCCCTAAAAGACACTCCCAAGTATTCAAGATGGCACAAAAACGGCTATGTTCACACTGGTGTTTTGGCTTTCAGTTTGAGATCCGTCATGGATCACAAGCGGTCCAAAATGGATCAGTTTTGCCCTTAATGTATTCTGAATGGAAAAGGATCCGCTCAGTTTGCCTCCATTCTGTCTCCGTTCCGCTTTGGAGGCGGACACCAAAACGCTGTTTGCAGTGTTTTGGTGTTCGTCTGATGAAACTGAGCCAAACGGCACACAATGTAAGTCAGTGGGGACGGATCCATTTTCTCTGGCATAATAGAAAACTGATTCGTCCTCCATTGACTTTCAATGGTGTTCAAGACGGATCTGTCTTGGCTATGTTAAAGATAATACAAACGGATCAGTCTGTGCAGATCCATGATGGATCCGCACCAAACGCGAGTGTGAAAGTAGCCTAAATATCATCACACAGTGTTAGGCCGCTTTCAGACGAACGTATTGAAATCCGTCAGTATCCTGATGATATACCTACCATCAGTATTGTTATCGGGATTTCCGTGCGTATTTCTTCCTTCATTATTTATGCACTCCCATAGACTGTAATGTGAGTATTTGGAAAGCAATCCGCACAAAACTCGGACATGATGCAGATTTTAAATACTGACTGAAATTAATTCACCCATGTGAATAGATCCATTCCGGATTCAATTACATTAAATCCGGACTATATACGCATTGCAAATACGCTCGTCTGAAAGCGGTCTTAGTCAGTCACAAAAAGGGCGACGTAAAAAAAAAATAATTACACCAAAAAGGGGTGAGACACAATTGGTAAATGACCCACCTTGATGGCTACAGCCATTCACTGGCCTCAGCGGTGATGTTTCCTAAAGTGGTACGTGACCTCAGCCTCTGCAGGGACATGTCACCACTGAGGCTAGTGAATGTCTGTAGCGGCCACTGACGGGCTATCATCACTTCTTTTCCGCCAATGGACTGTAAAGGAAAAGACAGTGAGGAAAGGAGCTTTGGCAAGGAGCTGCATTCAATCAGTAGGCGGGTTTTAGTTTTCTAAACTGCAATATGTAGTGCAGATTTATGGTTTCTTTTTTTTTTTTTTTTGGGGGGGGGGTTTGTGGCGGTTTTCTGCACATAAATCTGTCTTGTAGGATTACACTAGCCTCCCAGATCATGTTTGTGACCCATGAGGATGACCTAACCAGGCTGTCTCATCCTATTTGGCATCCGAGTGCGAGGGCGTTTTACAGCCCAGCCCTCCAGTGTTTGCTGGGCTTCCCTTGAATTATCATTTGATCACATGAAGCTTCAGAGAAATGCGACAAAGTTCAAGAGGGAAGTAAATGGTTTAATGAATAACATTTGTTGAACTTGTCCTCTGAGGCCTATTTCACACTTCAGTGATTTCCATCAGTGATTGGGAGCCAGCACCACACAATAGGTGCAGATCTTTCCTTTAGGGCTCATACAGATCACCGTATGATCCCCAAAAAATACGGATGACGTCCATGTGCATTCTGATTTTTGTGGAACGGAACAGCCGCCCCTAAAGAACAGTACTATCCTTGTCCGTAATGCGGACAATAATAGGACATGTTCTATTTATTTGTGGAACGTACATACGGAAATGAAATGCACAGGGAGTAGCTTCGTGTTTTTTTTTATTTATTTATTTTTTTATTTATTTATTATTTATTTTTTGGCAGACTCATTGAAATCAATTGTTTCGCATATGGTCTGCCAAAAAATACCGGAACGGACACGTAAAAAAAAATATATAAGTTTGTGTTCATGAGCCCTTATACCGCATCTCTCCAGAATCACTGATGAAATCACTTGTGTGAACTACACATAAGGACTGTATTACACCAACAGATTATCTGACAGATTTTCGGACCAATCATTGATCAGATGGCCGTTTACACACAAATGTTTTGTTATGCACACCAACTATTGGTCTGATTGGACAGATATTGGTCAGATAATCTTTTGGTGTAATATATCTCTTAGCCCTTAAGGGAATTGTCTCACTTCAGCAAATGGCATTTATCATGAAGAGGAAGTTAATACAAGCCACTTACTAATGTATTATTACCCATATTGCTTCCTTTGCTGGCTGCATTCATTTTTCCATCACATTATACACTGCTCGTTTTCATGGATACAGACCAGCCTGCAATCCAGCAGTGGTGGTCGTACTTGCACGTGCACCAGCCTGTGTGCAGTGCCATGGTCACGGCAACCAGAGAGGCCAATGATTTTCCTACAGTGTGCAAGCAAAACCACCACTGATGGACTGCAGGGTCGTCGTAACCATGGAAACGAGCAGTGTATAATGTGATGGAAAAATGAATCCAGCCAGCAAAGGAAGCAAAATGAACAATCGCAATACATTAGTAAGTGGCTTGTATTAACTTTCTCTACATAATGAATATTATTTGCTGAAGTGCTGAACCCCCTTTAACTGCCCTTTACACGGGCTGTTTCTTGGCCAGATGATTGCTAACAAGCATTCATAGGAACAGTCGTTAGTGATTATCTGATGCTGTAAAATTGCCACTAATTACCGGATGAACGCCTGTTCATCAGGTAATTGCATCTTTCATGCGGTTACAAAAGTCGTTTGCAAACAACAAATCTGTATGGAGACGAGCGATGGCATGAGTGATCGTTCCTTCCTATATTGTGGTCAGGATCATTGAATGTAATTGCATCGGTCTCCTCCATTTATGAGCAGGCACTTGCCAGAAAGGAACGCTTACTTCTCGACAATTGCCTCCGAAATTGGCCAGTGTAAGGCTGCCTTAATTCACACGTCCTTGTCCGCAATGTATACTGTGATAAAAGGGTCAGTAATTCATCTGTGACGAATCAGTGTTTGGTCCGTGTGTCTATTTTTTGCTCCCCATGTTCCACGGACACTGCACAGCTGAAAATAAATTTTTGGAGCATCTCCTATAAATGATCTGCGAAACACAGACGAAACAGGGATGGCTTCTGTATTGGGTCCATGTTTTCCGTGGACCCATAGATTATAATGGGCGTGATTGATCCATAAACATGCTTCCGTGCTAAAACCGTAGACCAGGGATGCCCAACCTGTGGCCCTCCAGCTGTTGCAAAGCTACAACTCCCAGCATTCCCAGACAGCCTATAGCTATCTGCCTACAGCAGGGCATGAGGGGAGTTGTAGTTTTACAACAGCTGGAGGTCTGCAGGTTGAGCATCCCTGCCATATACTGTGTTAAAATACGAATATGTAAATATGTGCGGAGAACACAGACCACACACGTCCTTGAATCACTGACTTGTAAGGGTACTTTCACACTTGCGGCAGAGGATTCCAGTTTGCAGTTCCGCCGCCGGAACAGCCTCCTGGATTCAGCGATCTGGACGCAAACTGATGCATTTCTGAGACTGCTCTGGATGCGGCTCCTTCTCACAAATGCATTGCAATACCGTATCTGTATTTCCAGTTGTCGTTCAGAAAAACTGATCCGTTATTTATATTTTTTCACAAATTTAATGGTCTCCGCATGTGCGGACGGAAAGAACGCATCCGTTTTGCCGGAACACTTGAGGCCAGATCCTTCATTAATACACTTCAATGAAAATTAATGCCGGATCCGGCATTCCGGCAAGTGTTCAGGATTTTCGGCCGGAGAGAACTGCATGCTGCTGTATTTTTTCCGGCAAAAAAAAACGTAAGAGGGACTGAACTGATGCATCCTGAACGGAAAGCTCTCCATTCAGAATGCATTAGGCTAAAACTGATCAGTTCTTTTCCGGTATTGAGCCCCTAGGACGGAACTCAATACTGGAAAACAAACGCTAGTGTGAAAGTACCCTAAATCAGGACTGGTTCACACTTTAGTGTTTGGTCAGTGATTTCCATCAGTAATTTTTACCCAGAACAAGGCGCAGATCTTTCCATTCTCCCTCATCAATGGAGGCTCCATTCCTGGTTTTGGTTTAAAAATCACTGAAGTGAGGACTAGGCCTAAGGCTCGGTTTACACAGTCTGGTTTTTAGATGCAGTATACCAGGCGTGGATTTGAAAAAATGGAGAACTACTATCTGCCCTTGTCTGTGAAAGTTCTCATTTATCCAGGTCATGTTATATACCTGTAAAGAATAAATCAAGGCAACTGGATGTACTGTAGATTTCTTGAAAACGTTTCACTTGTTGGAAGAACGAGTGAAAAGTTTTCAAGAAATCTACAGTACGTCCATTTGCCTTGATTTATTCTTTACAGAAATATCTGCCCTTCCTCTGTGTGGAAATCGACCTGCCATGTGGATGTTGAAATCTGCAGCATCCTCTTCATCAGTATGGCTCCAGAGATTGATATTTGATTTATTTTTTTCTAAGCTTTTAAAATTTGATCTTCAGTTTTCAATTTGTTGCCGGACATTTTTCTAAGAAGAGCTTTACTTCATACACAAGGAAAGCAGCTTTTCTGCTCGATTTTGTAAATTCTGTTTATAACCTTAATTGAATGGATTATGACGAGTGTAGATTGATTTACAAGAGTCGACGGAGTCGTAATGCTTTGATTTCTGTACATACGCTAGATTAATACTATAAGCATGGTATTCTAGTAGATCACAGGCAGCGTAGTCACCAGTCTAGGGTGCAGTCATTCCTTTCATGTACTGGTTATCAGCTTGTGCACTCCCCGATAAATATATGTATTTGTCAAATCAAACATAAGCTTGGCTCGACAACAACAATTACATAACCTGATGAGAACAAGTAAGGCAGAAAGATTCAAGAATCCAACAATTGAAGGGAACCTGTCAGATGGATTTTGGGTATAGAGCTGAGGACATGGGCTGCTAGATCGCCGCTAGCACATCCGCAATACCCAGTCCCCATAGCTGTGTGTGCTTTTATTGTCAAAAAACGTATGTGTGTGTGTATGTGTGTATATGTATATATATATATATATATATATATATATATATATATATATATATATATATATATATATATATATAGTCATGTGAAAAAATTAGGACACCCTTTGAAAGCATGTGGTTTTTTGTAACATTTTTAATAAAAGGTTATTTCATCTCCGTTTCAACAATACAGAGAGATTAAAGTAATCCAACTAAACAAAGAAAACTGAAGAAAAGTCTTTTCAAGATCTTCTGTAAATGTCATTCTACAAAAATGCCTATTCTAACTGAGGAAAGATAGGACACCCTCACATGTATTCCCTCTTAAATTGGCTCAGATCTCACACAGGTATATCACACCAGGTGCACATAATTAGTAGATCGTTACTCTGCATGTTGAATGAGGCTTGCCCTATTTAAACCTCAGACATTTAGTTTGGTGTGCTCCTGACTGTTGAAGTGAGAGTGAGCACCATGGTGAGAGCAAAAGAGCTGTCAGAGGACTTCAGAAAAAAGATTGTAGCAGCCTATGAGTCTGGGAAGGGATTTAAAAAGATCTCAAAAGATTTTGAAATCAGCCATTCCACTGTCCGGAAGATAGTCTACAAGTGGAGGGCTTTCAAAACAACTGCCAACATGCCCAGGACTGGTCGCCCCAGCAAGTTCACCCCAAGAGCAGACCGCAAGATGCTAAAAGAGGTCTCCAAAAACCCTAAAGTGTCATCTCGAGAACTACAGCAGGCTCTGGCTACTGTTGATGTAGAAGTACATGCCTCTACAATCAGAAAGAGACTGTACAAGTTTAACTTGCATGGGAGGTGTGCAAGGAGGAAACCTTTGCTTTCCAAGAGAAACATCGAGGCCAGACTGACATTTGCCAGAGATAAAGTTGACAAAGACCAGGACTTCTGGAATAATGTTCTTTGGACAGATGAGTCCAAAATTGAATTATTTGGACACAACAGCAGAGGACATGTTTGGCGTAAACCAAACACAGCATTCCAAGAAAAGAACCTCATACCAACTGTGAAGCATGGAGGTGGAAGTGTCATGGTTTGGGGCTGCTTTGCTGCAGCAGGACCTGGTCAGCTCACCATCATAGAATCCACGATGAATTCTACTGTGTATCAGAAGGTGCTTGAAGAACATGTGAGACCATCAGTTAGAAAATTAAAGCTGAAGCGGAACTGGACCATGCAACATGACAATGACCCAAAACATACTAGTAAATCAACCAAAGATTGGCTGAAAAAGAAGAAATGGAGAGTCCTGGAATGGCCAAGTCAAAGTCCAGATTTGAATCCCATTGAGATGCTGTGGGGTGACTTGAAAAGGGCTGTACGTGCAAGAAACCCCTCAAACATCTCACAGCTGAAAAAGTTCTGCATTGAGGAGTGGGGTAAAATTTCCTCAGACCGATGTCGAAGACTGGTAGATGGCTACAAGAACCGTCTCACTGCAGTTATTTCAGCCAAAGGAGGTAACACTCGCTATTAGGGGCAAGGGTGTCCTATCTTTTTCCTCAGTTAGAATAGGCATTTTTGTAGAATGACATTTACAGAAGATCTTGAAAAGACTTTTCTTCAGTTTTCTTTGTTTAGTTGGATTACTTTAATCTCTCTGTATTGTTGAAACGGAGATGAAATAACCTTTTATTAAAAATGTTACAAAAAACCACATGCTTTCAAAGGGTGTCCTAATTTTTTCACATGACTGTGTGTATATATATATATATATATATATATATATATATATATATATATATATATATATATAGGCTAATAACGTTTCCGGAGCCCAGCCACGCCCACTGTGAAGGAGCCCAGCACTGCCCCGCATACTCCTCCGGGAGATGCAACCAAGCATAGTTGTGTGAATCAGGCCTTCCAGGTTATTAGTAAGAGCAGAAGAGCTTTAACTAAGAAAGGGATAAATATATTTTAACCTGGAACTCAGTTTATGGCGGATTTACTATAATGCCTACCACCGGTTTGGACAATTTCTTTGAAGATTGTGGGATGCTCTACCCCTCACATCTGGGGTTCACTATTGTCAGCACCTGAAACCAAAAGGCGTCCATTCTTGTCTCATAGTTTGGAGGAACTCCAGCAGTCAAAGACTTGATGAGATGCGGGACCATATATAATATCTATGTTAGCATTATACGCGAGTGTGCTCCATAAAGCGTATGTCAATAACGTGTGGACAACCCTTAAAGGGAACCAGTCACCTGGATTTAGGGTATAGAGCTGAGGACATGGGCTGCTAGAACGCCGCTAGCACATCTGCAATATCCAGTCTCCATAGCTCTGTCAAAAAAACGATTTTATAGATATGTAAATGAACCTTAGGAAGGTGGGTAGGGGGGTACTTCCTCTTCCTCTCCATCGTCTGGGAGATGGAGAGCTGAACGCTTCCGTGGGACATTGTGAAGATTCTTGGTGACCCAGGTGTTGCTGTTTCTGGCAGATCCTCTGTTTGCACGGTGGCAGGTGGCACTGTCACTCCAGAGGTGGATGAAGAGGCCGAGACTGCAGCAGAAGAGGAAGCAGGAGGAGCCCTTTTTGGTTTTTGAGCGGTCTACTCCACTGCAGCTTGTGCTTTGCACTTAAATGCCTGGTCATGCAGGTTGTGCTCAGGTTGAGAATGTTTATTCCTCGCTTCAGGCTCTGATTGCACAGCGTGCAAACCACTCGTGTCTTGTCAGCACATTATCTGAAGAACTGCCACGCCAGGGAACTCCTTGGAGCTTGCTTTGGTGTGCTTGGTCCCTTGCTGCGGTGGCCAGTAGCAGGCGTACTGTCTAGAAGACGGCCGTTCCGCTTTTGCACCCTGCTCTCTTCTGCTGTGCTGGTGGCTCTGTGCGACCACCCCACATCGTCCCCCACATCGTCCCCCACATCGTCCCCCACATCGTCCCCCACATCGTCCCCCACATCGTCTTCACTCCTGCCTTCCTTGTCGATCTGCACACTTTCGAAAGCCCCAGCAGTTGGCATCTGTGTTTCGTCATCATCCGAGACGTGCTGCGATGGTCCTCCCATTTACTAATCTTGAAAAATAAGTGGTTGGGCATCTCTTCCACTTCTGGGGCAGGGATGGGTGGGTGGCCCTGGGAAACCCTGCTAGCAGAGTCATCTAAAAGCAGAAGAGACTGCTGCATGACTTGGGGCTCAGACTGATTGGCTGATTTGCAAGGGGGTGAGGTGAAAGACTGATGGACATCGGCTGCAGGTGCCAACTGGTCTTTTAGCAGGAGACTGGATGGGAGACAATGTGAATGAACTGGATCCACTGTCAGCAACCCAATCTACTATTGCCTGTACTTGTTCAGGCCTCACCATTTGTAGAGCCGCACAACCAAATACCTCTGCAGGTTCTGTTGCCTACTCGCACCTGAGGAAGGGTTTTCACTAGCTGGCACAGATCGACCACGTCCTCTGCCTGCAACAGGAGCTCCACCAGCAGCACCACGACCTGGGCCACGTCCCTTATTTGACGCTCATATTTCTCGAATTTAGGAAATTGCCCTAAATGGGTGTTTTAATTGTAGAATAGAACAGTAGTATGTAAAGGGTTTATCTCACACGGCCTGAACAAGTGTAGGCCTGAATTAAAGATTTATTTGCCCAAAATGGCTGTATTTCAAATGCCTGAATCAAGCCCCCGTATGTAAAGGGTGTATCTCACACAGCCTTACCAACTGTAGGCCTGAATTCAATATTGGTGCACCAAATGGCGGTATTTCAAATCTCTGAATCTAACCCAAATGTATTAAGGGTGTATCTCACAATGACATATGCAGCAAAGGCTGCCAACAAAATTTCCCCTCACCCATACGGCACCCAGTGCGACTCAGGACCTCCCATCAGGACAGGAAACCTGAGAAGATAAAAAGGACACACCTCCACCCAACACCAGTTCAGGTTTCCTGTCCTCCGGATGGGAGACCCTGAGAAGCAGCTGATGCTGAAGCACGTACCTCCAAGACACCGGTGAAGCTGGGGAAGGTCTGTGGCTGTATGCTGTGGGAAGGCCTATCCCTGGGGAGCGGTAGTTCTGTGGCCTTGCCGGAAGCTGCTCCCCATAAGTCTGCCTGCGCCTGCCCTCTCTCCGGCCCTGTGGGGAGCCGCTATGGCCGTGTTCAGGCGGCTCCCCATGCTGTTCCTCGTCTCCCCGGTCCCAAGATGGCGCCCGCGTGTTTGTGCGTTTATGCGCAAGCGCGGGGCCGTCTCCTGTGAATGACGTCGGCGGGGAGGCGGAGCCTCAGGCAGGACCCGGAAGTATAGGCCGGAGCGAGTTTTTTTTTTTTTTTTAAATACAAGTCACGGCGGCAGGTTCAGGCAGCCAGCTGGGGCACAAAAGTGGACGTGCCGTGTAGCTATCCCAGTTTACAGCATGTCTGAGCCTACAGAAGGACGCGCTGAACCCCAGGAACCCTTGAGGCCTCCAAGTCCGGTATTGGTCTGAGGATGGGGAAAAATGAAGAAGCTTCAATGGGTGAGAGCGTTCCTTTTTATTTCTAATGTGGTGTTTCATATGATTGTCTCCCTTTAGATCCCTAAGCCACCTAAAAAATCGGCTTCCAAGACAAAGCACAGGGAATGTGCGGAATGTAAAACATCCCTATCTGCATCTTATCAGAAGGCGTTATGCCCAACATGTATAGATAAGTTGGTAGCGGAACAATCCCAGACCCTCACTAAGTCCATGAAGTCTATTATAAAGCATCCTTTAAAGCATTCAGTAAAGGCTGTGCCAGGTCCCCAGATAGACCAGGGAGGGATACGGAGTGTGACCAGTATTGAATTTGATTCATCTGACGATGGCGAAGAATCCGGACAACTATCGGACTCTTCGGATGAAGATTATTCAGGGAGATCTTTCTTTTCCCCTGAGGATACGCAACCATTACTAAAAGCGGTCAGGGCAACTATGCAGTTGGAAGACGTTAAGCAGACTAGATCAGTTGCGGACCAGGCCTTTCAGGCATTAGGCCCTAAAAAACATAGGGTCTTCCCTATTCATGAGAACATGCAAGCGATCATTAATAGGGAATGGAAAAATCCTGATCGAAAATTTTTCTTACCCTCCTCGGTGAAAAGGAAATATCCTTATGAAGAAAAAGTCTCCTCCAGCTGTGATAGGGCCCCTACGGTAGATGCGCCAGTCGCTAAGATAGCTAAGAGATCTGCCCTCCCCTTTGATGATCTGGGCTGCCTTTCGGACCCGTTAGATAAGAAAGCAGATATTTATCTAAAACGGGCATGGGAAACTTCCGCTACTTGTCTTAGACCTGCGGTTGCAGCCACTTGGGTATCTCGGTCCTTAAGATTATGGATTGAACAGCTAGAGGCTCATCTTAAAGAGAAGAAGCCTAGGGAGGAGATCTTAGCCTCTCTTCCCACCTTTGCTAAAGCGGCGGATTTTCTAACGGATGCTTCTACAGATGTTATGCGCTTTGCCGCCAAATCCTCGGCTATGACAAATGCGGCCAGAAGAGCTATTTGGCTTAGGTCATGGAAGGGTGACCAGGGGTCTAAGGCCAGACTCTGTGCCCTTCCGTGTGAGGGCGATAGATTATTTGGGTCCTCCCTGGATGACATCTTGGAGAAGGCATCCGACAAGAAAAAAGGTTTTCCGGTCCCTCAAAAGACTCCCTTTTTTCGTAGGCCCCAGCAGGGTTTTAGGAAACAGAGGGGTAAGCCATATGATAGGAAGGAAAGGGATAGATTTCCAAGGAAATCTAGCGGCTTCCTTTTTAAAACCCAGGATAGCAAACCAAAAGACAAGCAATGACGCCAGACTACAGGTTGGGGGAAGACTCTCTGCCTTTCTCCCGGCTTGGGCGAACGTCACCCAGAACAAGTGGGTTTTGGGGGGGATAGCGGAGGGATTCAGGTTGGAGTTCCGCTCCTATCCCCAAGTTTTTTTCACCCATACTCCAACTCCAAAGGATCCTCTAAAGTCCACAGTTCTGGAGAGAGAGGTTCAGTTATTGTTGGACAAAGGGGTTGTTTGCCAAGTCCCAAAGAAGGAGGAGGGCAGGGGGTTCTACTCCCCACTCTTTGTAGTAAAAAAAAAAACAACGGTTCCTTTCGAATAATTCTGAACCTAAAACGGCTAAACAAATTCCTGAGATACAAAAAGTTCCGGATGGAAACTATAAAGTAAACTTTAGACCTGTTATACCAAGATTGCTGGATGGCAAGTATAGACTTAGAGGATGCCTATTATCACATCCCAATTCACTCTTTCTCCCAAAAGTATTTAAGGACGGCTGTTCAGGTAAAGGGCCAGCTTCTACACCTACAATACAGGGCACTTCCATTTGGGGTCTCTCAAGCCCCAAGAATTTTCACCAAGGTCGTGGCAGAGATGGTGGCATTCCTTCGGTCATCTGGGATAGTAGTTGTACCTTATCTGGACGATTTTTTGTTCATGGCCCAAACAAGGGAGCAGTTACAAACAGAGCTCGTCCTGGTGTGCTCTCTGTTGAAGGATCTGGGATGGAAAATGAATCAGGAGAAGTCTTGTCTAACCCCTTCTCAAACTTGCACCTTTTTAGGAATGCAGCTAGATTCCGCGGCTCAGACATTCCTCCCTCAGAAGAAAGTGTCCTCAACAATAGAGCATGTGTGGTTCCTTTTCCGGTCCTTCCGATGTTCCATCAGAGAGGCGATGACAGTACTGGGGCACCTGACGGCTACAATTCCAGCCGTACCATTTGCACAGATCCACACAAGACCGTTACAGTCGGACATCTTGAAGAATTGGAATGGTCTTCCTCAGACACTAGAGGAAAAATTTCATCTCTCCTCCAGAGCAAGGTACTCCCTTCTGTGGTGGACGTCCGAGAAGAACCTCTCGATAGGAATGCCTTGGTCCTTCATGGAACCCATGTTGATTACGACAGATGCCAGTCCGTGGGGTTGGGGAGCTCATTCGGGGGGAAAATTCTGGCAGGGAAGATGGGATTTAAGAACTAGAGACTGCACGTCAAATTACAAGGAGCTCAAGGCGCTAGAAAGAGTACTAAAGGTGGCAGTTCCAGAGGTCTCCAATTCAACGACAGCGGCCTACATAAATCATCAGGGCGGAACAAAAGTACCATCCCTAATCTTCCTCTGCCAGGAAATTTTCAGAATAGCGGAAGACAGGAACCTGACCTTATCCGCAATACATTTGAAGGGGAAAGAGAATACAGTGGCCGACTTTCTAAGCCGAGTACAGCTCAGTCAGGCAGAGTGGAGTCTGAACGAGGAGATTTTTTCCCAGATTGTAACAAAGTTCGGGACCCCATCTATAGACCTCTTTGCCACCCGGAAAAACAGGAAGACAAAGATTTTTCTCCCTAAATTATACAGAGAATCCTACAGCGGTGGACAGTCTGGCTCAGGATTGGAGCCAGGAACTCGGCTATGCCTTCCCACCTATTTCCCTAATTCCGCAGGTTCTGAAGAAAGTGCGGAGGGAGGGAGCCACCATAATCATGGTAGCCCCCAAGTGCCCATCGTTGTCTGGAATCAGTCGACATTCAGGACTGGACAGATAAGTTTACCAGTGCTGGGATACCTGTACACTAAAGGGATCCAGCACCATTTAATCTATAAGATTGTAGAGACCTTGTTAACCTCTAGTGTTAATACTAGCACTGGGAGATCTGCTACAAAGTCTTTGTGATACATCTTGTGACCTAAATCTTGGTGGAAACACTATTGCCGCTGGACTGGAGTTTCACGAGGGCATATAGTGTATGGGACTTTTCTCCGGGTATTGGTCCGGATTGTGAGATATGGATACATGTGCACGGAAATAATTGTTTAACTTGACATCATCCCATACTGTGTGATTAGAAGATTAAGTGAATCTCTTAATGCTATTTAGAGCCAATACCATGCTCTTTTTGACGTGCCTTTTCACACTGCAATATAAGCCTCGTGACTCCACCCCTGTGACTGGAGATATAGACCTTAAACAAAAAGGAACTCCTGCAATTTGATGTTTTTTGTTTTTTCTTTTTTGTCCCCTGATGAATCTGACATCACTGAGGAAACGCGTCGGGACACTTCAAAAACACTTTTTAGGGTGTATATATTTGTGTATATTTATACCGTCCAGCACACGCCACTTTGTTTAAAAGGACGAGAACGAATATACTCAGATATATTTACCTATATTGATTAATACATGCGTGATTTAAATTGAGTATCGCGTCAAGGTTGCCCTATATTTTTAGGAGATCCATATTGGACCATACTCACTGCATGTATTAAACCAGTTCTTATGTCCCCTTTGTAACCCAATTTGGCCGTTCATCAATATGACCGTTATTCTGTCTTTTGGGCAAAGCTGGGCAGTCCACATTTAGGGAGGGTGACATTAGGGTTAGAGCATCAGCCAGGTTTAATTGAATAGACTGAAGGGACGTATTAGGGTTTCGTCCCAGTACTGTATCTCTCCATCTAAATACCCCTCATCCTGTCTGTCTACATATTGCTATCCCTATATACGGTCCTCTCCCACCTCCGCCATCTATTAGGAGATTAGTGTGACCAGTGGTTACAATAATTTTGTGTTCAATACTTAAGGGCCTATTATTTTATTTCAAATATCATATTAAATGTTAAGTCTTAACTTAAATAAGCTACCCATTAATGTTAATATAATTTTTTAGCCCCCAAGTGGCCCAAGAGAGTCTGGTACTACACCCTCTTAAGCCTAGCCAGAAGCCCTCCCTGGGTGATCCCTCCAAGGGATGATCTACTCTCCCAGGGGCCCGTATGGCATCCCAATCCGGGGATTCTTCAATTGGCAGTATGGAGATTGACAGGGACATCTGGTTGAAGAGAGGGCTTTCTAGCAAAGTTGTTTCCACCCTTCTAGGTAGTAAAAAAAACTTCAACAGCTAGGAAGTATAATAGGGTTTGGAATGTCTTTTTTCTTCCTTTCTAGGTTCTAGCCCTGATCCATTTAGTCCTCCAGAGATCCCTAAGATCTTAGACTTTTTACAAGCAGGCTTAGACAAGGGGCTCAAGGCCTCCACCTTGAAGGTCCAGGTGTCGGCCTTGAGCTACTTTTTTGACTCCCAATTAGCAGTCCATCCGTGGGTCAAGCGTTTCCTTTCTGCCGCTGCCAGAATCTGTCCTTCTGTTAGACCTCTTTCCCCTCCTTGGGACCTGAACACGGTCTTGACGGCCCTAACCGATAGACCCTTTGAGCCCTTATTAGAGGTCCCTATTGACGTCTTATCCATTAAAATGGCGTTCCTCCTGGCCATTACCTCTGCTAGGAGGATCTCGGAGATCCAGGCCTTCTCGGCATTTCCACCCTATACGATTATCCAGGATAACCAAATAGTTATCAGGCCCCTGCCTTCTTTCCTTCCCAAGGTTGTCTCCGATTTTCATAGGAGCCAAGACATTGTGTTGCCTTCTTTTTTTCCTAACCCCTCCAATAGCTTGGAGGAGAAGTTTCATTGCTTGGACGTTAAGAGATGCCTGTTAGTCTACTTAGATGTTACGGCTCCTTGGAGAAAGGATGAGAACCTCCTGGTCCAGTTTTTAGGAGGAAATAGGGGGAAAAAAGCATCCCGCGGGGTTATTGCTAGATGGGTGAAGAAAGCCATAGCTAGAGCTTACATTTCCCTGGGTCTCCCCCCTCCTTCAGGTTTTGGGGCCCATTCTACTAGGGCAGTGTCTACCTCGTGGGCGGAAAGAGCGGATGTTTCTTTGGCCCAGATTTGTAGGGCGGCTACCTGGAGCTCCCCGCATACCTTTCTTAAGCATTACAGATTGCAGCTCCATTCTGATGCCCTTTTTGGGGAAAAGGTCCTTCAGGCTGTTGCCCCCCCCCCCCTAGGTTCTACTTATAGTTTATCTCGCACTGGGTGCCGTCATGGGTGAGGGGAAAACAACATTGCTTACCGGTAATCGTTTTTCTCGATACCCATGACGGCACCCGATATTTCCCTCCCCAGTTAGATAGATATATAGATAGAGATATATAGCTATAGATATCTATGTGTGTATGTATGGCATTTTGCCAGATCTATATGAAGTAATATAGATATGAGCAGCAAAATAAAAAAAAGTGGGTCTTTAACCCTTTGCTACTTCTCTCCGGAGAACAATTTATTTCTTCCACTGGTGTTGGGTGGAGGTGTGTCCTTTTTATCTTCTCAGGTTCGACAGATAAACGCTTGTTGATTGCTGCTCTGCAGCCATTCAAAAAGCGCAGAGAAAGCACCGAACCCAAACTTTTACTGAAATGTTCAAGTCCAAAAATCCTAAAGTTCGGTACGAACCCGAACTTTACTGTTCGGATTTGCCCAACCCTGTTCATCAGCCATTAGGATGAATTCGGCAAATCTGCAGGATTTCAGATTGTTGAATTGCAGAATATGTAAAATATTCTTTATGGAACCGCCAAATCATTTTGGTCAATTTAATCAGTGGCAAGTAACATGTTCTTGGACGTAAACAAAGCCAGTTTATGAATGATGGGAGGATGAATAGTAGGAACGTGTAATTTGCTTTATCGGTCAATTCTGATAACGGGTTCCCTTAACCACCGCCTGTAGACTATAAACGTCCGGTAGGTGGTTCTCTATCTCTGAATGGACGTTTCTGAACGTCCATTCAAAGATCGCAGCTGGACGGTCACCTCATCCCACAAAAAATGAGCCCCTACAATCGCTCTAAAAATAACAAAACTATAGCCCTCAGAACATGAACACATTAAAACATCAAAAATGCTATTATTGTGCAAACCTTAAATAAATAAGAAAAAGTATACATATACATATAAATAAATAAAAACTGCTAAAACAATACAACCAACTTTTTGGTCACCTTGCCCCATAAAGTGTTATAATGAATGATCAAAAAATCATATGTGCCCAAAAATAGTACCAATAAAACTGGCACCTTATCCCCAAAATGGGGTCACGTTTTGGGAGTTTCTACTGTAAGGGTGCATCAGGGGGGCTTCAAATGGGACATGGCATCTAAAAACCAGTTCAGCAAAACTACCTTCCATAAACCATGTGGGGCTCCTTTTCTTCTGCGTCCTGCCGTGTGCCCTTCCGACCACATGTGGTGTGTTGCTGTTAACCCTTGATGTGTTAAAGAAAAAAATGGATTAAAATGGAAAATCTGCCAAAAAAATGAAATTTAAATATTTGATCTCCATTTTCCTTTAATTCTTGTGGAACACCTAAAGGGTTAACAGTTTGTAAAATCAATTTTAAGTAACTTGAGGGGTGTAGTTTCTACAATGGGGTAATTTATGGGGGTATCCTCTATGTAAGCCCCACAGTTACTTCAGACCTGAGCTAGTCCTTAAAAAGTGGGTTTTGGCAATTTTCTTTTAAATTTAAAGAATTGCTTCTAAAATTCTAAGCCTTCTAACGTCTTAAAAAAATAAAATGACATTTCCAAAACTATGCCAACATAAAGTAGACATATGGGAGAATGTTAAAGGGGTCTGTCGCCTCGTTTTCGGTTATAGAGCTGCGGACATGTACGGCTAGATTGCCGCTAGCGTGTCCGCAATATACCGGTCCTATAGGGCTGTGTGCTTTTATTTTGTTTAAAAATTGATTTTAGATATATGTAAATGAGCCTTGTAAGGTGCCCAAGGGGCTGTACTAACCTTCTTGGCGCCCATCCACGCCCCCCTGTGAAGGAGCCCCCCTATGTCCTCCGAAAGAACTGCATGCGCGAGCTCGCGGCAATCTATTTGTGACGAAAGGAGGACATAGGTGGTACTGGGCTTCGGATCTGCAAAAAACGGATGCCGCCTGTGTGCCTTCCGCAATTTACGGAACAGGAGGCCCATTATAGAAATGCCTATTCTTGTCTGCAAAACGGACAAGAATAGGACAGGACTCCTAATTTTTGCGGGGCCATGGAACATAGCAACTGATGTGGACAGCACACAGAGTGCTGTCCTCATCATTTGCGGACCCATTTTAATGAGTTGTTCCGTATACGGACCGTGCGGAACGCATGAAACGGGCCGTATACGGAACGCAAAATACGTTTGTGTGAACAAGCCCTAACTAAGAAACTCCTTTAAGTGGCAACATTTCCTTCCTGCCTCCTATTCACAAAATGAGTGCTTTAAGTCACTGCAGAGGACGGCGCTCATTGGTACTTACAGTATATCTGGGGGGCAGAAGGCGGTAGGTGCCCTGCAATAACCAGTAATTGTTTTGCCTGAGGGCTCATGCACACGGCCATTGTTTTAATCCACATCTGAGCCGCATTTTATGTGGCTCGGATGCAGACCCATTCACTTCAACGGGGCCGCAAAAAGATGCGGACAGCACTCAGTGTGCTGCCTGCATCCATTACTGTGTTATGCAGAACACGCATGGCTGGTGTCTTGCGGACCAAAAGAAAAGATACGGTCGTGTGTGTGAGGCCTTAGTAGCCGGGAAAGCACTTATTGGTTAACCCTTTAATGACCAGGCCTGAAAAGGCCTTAATGACCAGTCACTTGTGACTTAGTGGAGTGCACATGGTTCAAACACTTGTAACTTTTTTTTATTTTTTGGACGTTTGCAGCTTTTTATTACATAACATTTTTTTCGTTTTATTAGGGGGAAATTGTACAAATTTTTATATATTTTTTTTTAAAGTAATTTTTATGCAAACTATAGCTCATTATTTAAATATGCAAATTATTATAATTAGTTCCCTATGTGTGGTGGATCATTTTATAATACTATATGTACATTTTCACATGAATGGGGTGATAATTGTAATGGTTTTGGTTTGTGTAGGCATTTTTTTTCTTATGTATTTTACAATTTATTCATTTTTTTTATATTTTATTTTGTTTTTTTAATATATTTCTGCTACAAAAGACCCCAACTTTTTTTTTTTGCACATTTCCTTTTTTACATCTTTTCGCTAAAATTGTCTTTCCTATTTATAAATTTTTTCAATATATTTTTGCAGCACTAAGAGGTCTTTAAAATACCTTTTTTTTTTTTTTTTTTTTTTTTTTTTTTTTTACTTTTTAATATATATTTGCCACATATGTCCTTAAAGGGAACCGGTCACCAGAATTTTGGGTATAGAGCTGAGGACATGGGTTGCTAGATGGCCGCTAGCACATCCGCAATACCCAGTCCCCATAGCTCTGTGTGCTTTTATTGTGTAAAAAAAACGATTTGATACATATGCAAATTAACCTGAGATGAGTCCTGTCCCTGACTGATCTCACATACAGGACTCATCTCAGGTTAATTTGCATATGTATCAAATCGGTTTTTTTACACAATAAAAGCACACAGAGCTATGGGGACTGGGTATTGCGGATGTGCTAGCGGCCATCTAGCAACCTATGTCCTTAGCTCTATACACAAAATCCCAGTGACAGGTTCCCTTTAAAAGACCTTTGGGGACATACACTTTTATTATTTTTTTAAACTTCACAGCGCCCCGCTCAACTGTGTGAGGAGAAGGCAGAAGCGCTGATGCACTGCTTCTGCCTTCTCCTCGGCTTCCTCGCTGTCACTGACAGTCGGGGACCCGTCCTGCTCCCACTACAGTGTGGGAGCAGGAGCTGTAATCCTTCAATTGTGCGGCGCTCTGGGCAGAAACACAACTGATCGCATGATCAGCTGTGTTTCTTCCTAGCAGGACGGGGGCTGCAGACCTTGGCTCTGGGGGCTGCATGCAGGCCACAGGTTGTGCACCCCTGATCTACAGCATATCGTGGTGCCAGCAAAGTGAGACAACCATGTGGTAGGAAAAAGCGCTGCAGCGGGAATTGACCTGCGGTGTGGATTTATGTTGTGGATCTCCACAGCGCACATTACCCTTTGCATGCGGTGTAATCTGTGGCAATACATACATATTTTTAGTGGATTTGTACACATTTTAGTGTGGGTTCACATCACGTTTTATGCCTGCGTTTGACGTATACATAAAAAAAAAAAAAAAAAAAGATACAGCACACCACGTTCTTGTATCCTACACAGTCCGTTTAAAAAAAATAGTGGAACACTATGGGGAACGGATGCCGCTGTATGGCATCAGTCTGAAGCATCCGTTTAACCACCACAAAGCAGAAAATCCGCTCCAGGTGGTCATTCCCTAACAATTCTGAAAAATCTATAAAATGATGACTGCATATTGTATTCAGCCAGAAGAGCTTTATCTGTTAGTAGCTAATAATGAGTCACGGGGCACAGTGTATATTATGAAGGTGACGTGTAAATGGCTGTGGTTATTATGTGGTGTGGGTAGACTTTTATACGGCAAGATGTCAGCTTTGGTAATAAACGAGAATGATTACTTAACATGGCGTACAGTATATATTTCCCTGAATGACAGTTACATGATGATAGAATGGAATGGGTAGTGCAGAAACCATCCCCGCAGTATTATATGACCATTGAACATCGGTGGGCTAATGAATCCGGCCAGTGCCCGCTGGTGGAGAGCAGATTACGCTCTCCTCTGTCCCCATGCACATCAGCAGGACATCTGTCACACGCAATAATCCCTGCATCAATTGACTTATTTTTTTCCCATTAAGCCGTCCTTATCCCAGATGGAGAGAGTCCATGTGGTAATGGATGAGTTAATAAATGTATTGATTTCTGCTTTGCATCTATATAGAGTTAGTATCAATTCTCATTATGTTTGTATCTCTCCTCGATGAGGGGCAGGCTCTGTGCACGGCCGTACATTGGTTCACATACTGGATAATATATATTTTTTATTTTTTTATTCTTACACTAGAATAGCAGCTATCATGTGTAATGTGTTTAGAGAACACGTTAAAAGGATTTTCCATAGGATAGCCCATTCATATGAGATTTGTTGCAGTTCCACCCCTGACACCCCTACCTATCTGCAGATCCAGAAGTAAGCAGTGTACAGAGCCCTAACACCACGACGCAGCCATTCTTCAGTACTGAAGCTAATGCTCCTGTTCAGCTGAGCTGCAGTACCAAAGAATGGCCACTACACAATGTACGGCGCTGTGGTGTTCCAGTGCCTCAAGCCTGTATTGCGCCTGACGACTTTTTGCGTATGTATGAACACTCATTAGCCATCATCTTGCAGTGTGATACTGCCGCCAATTGCCCAACGAACGAGCAAATGAAATTCAAATATTTTGACATGTTAAAAAAAGATTGTCTGCAGGCGGCAGGTCGTCTGTGTCTAATAATAATCTGCTGCCGGCAAACCACTAGACAGCATGGGGTTGAGTGATGGCATAGCGATCGCTCCTCTCCATGCTGCGGAGGAGATCGCTAGCGAACAGGAGAAGGAAACGCTTCCCTCTGGATAATCGTCTTTCTCATCAGGCTGTGTAATACAGACTTTAGGCTACATTAACGTCAGTGAAAAATAAGGTATGTCTTATATTTGGCTATTTTTATGGCCTGATGGACCCCATTGAAATCAATGGACCTATTTTTAACGTACATAATATACAAACTCCATAATTGCTTATATTCAAACCCAGTGCTGCCCACACCTTTACACAGCCTGTCGTGGGGGATGAGAAACGATGCAGCAGTAACCGGATGAACAATCAAAAGCTCTTTCCTGAGGTGATGGTACCTTTCTGCCGGCAGCATCCTTGTTTCTGTGCAGAACTTCCTCTTGTGTGAAAGTAATGATTCTCTATGGGGAGCAACGATCTCAGTAGGAATCGCAAGTCTCCATACAGAGGTGTTGATTTCTGTATGTAAAATGCAGCTCTTGCCTCCACTGGTTATCGGGCAATAATAGGGAATGTTTGTTCCTGATAATTGCCTGTGACCTTGGTCTGTGTAGTAGGACCTTATGTCTGTGATTCAGAAATGCATAACTATCTATCCTCCCTTCATACATAATTGGGGGCATTGGTTAACTAAGCAATCTCCACATGAGCAATGATGATAAAAAGCTGAAAATAGCAAAAATGTTATTAAAGGGAAAAAAAACGATCAATGTTGCTGCAGGAGGAGGTTTGGCTTAAAGGGGTTCTGCACTTTGTTTAAATTGATCTATTCTCTGGATAGATATCAGCTTCTGATCGGCGGGGGTCCGACACCCAGGACCGCCGCCGATCAGCTGTTTGAGAAGGCAGCACAGCGGCTTTCTTATTGTTTTTACCGCTGGCCCAGTGACGTCACGACTAGTAGCAACTGGCCTGGGCGGGGCTAAGCTCCATTCAAGGGAACGGAGCTTAGCTGTGCCCAGGCCAGTGATACTATGGGAATGGAATACACCAGAATGCATTTTGTTCCGTTTGCGTTCCCATGCTGGACAGATGTACGCTGCAAGCAGTTTTTCTGTCTGGCTTGGGATGCGGAGCAAGACGGATCTGGCATGAAACGCTGTGTAAGTCAATAGTGCCGCTTTTCTGTCCGGCAATGTAAACGGGAATGGGGGACGGGAAAAATTGTGTAGGTCTTTCCAGAATTGTAGTTTTGAAAAAGTCGAAAAACAAATTGAAGTCTATGGAGGGAAACGCCACATCTTCAGGATACTAGGTCTTGAAATATGTAACCGAGAAAAAAAAAACACCTTTAAAACGGCACAAACCAGTATGCTATATGTGACGAACATGTGGGGGAGAATTTATCAAAACAAAAGTGAGCAGCATGGGGCCTAGGCAGACCTACAGATTTATTATAATTTTTCCCCTCACCCACGACAGCACCATGAGAGGCTCCGCCCACATACACAGGAAACCTGAAGTATAAAAAGGAAGAGGCTCTCCTCCCACTTCAGTATGGTTTCCTGTCTTTGGAGGGAGGCCTGGAGTATGGTGGGGCTTCTCCCTTGAGTGCCTTCCTTACCTGCGTCTCCCCTGTGGGTTGCATTCGTTGATACGCTGGGGGTCTGCAAAAGGCACGGTAGCCAGTTGAGGGCTCAGTGAGCGCTTTGGGGGCAGCTTGCTTGGTTGCGTTGTTGCACTCTATAGGCAATTAATTTTTTGCCCTGGGGAGGAGCAGACACTTCCCGAAGCCAGAGCGGCGTAACAGGAAGTGGATTATGTAGAGTGTAGAACGCATGGTGCGCTTATAGAATGCCGCGATAATTGACTTCAGGGGAGGCGCATATATTGCGTGTAACCCGGAAGTGAGCTGCTGGCAGGTCTAGCGGGAATACAAACCGCATGCGAGTGTCTCCTGGTGGGTTCCCTGAAGAAAACCTGTATTAGAATCACTAACCCTCCAGGCAAGCCAGGATGGAGGAAGAAAGCAAAGATATTCCTGCCACTCCAGCGCTGGTACCTACCTACTAAGGAGGGTGAGCAGCCACTGGCCACCTTTTTATATATTCTATACTATATTTATATATGTTTTAGGGAAAGCCTAAAAATGCATTGGCCAAGAGGAAAATAAGGAGTGTGCTATATGCAGATCCCCTCTGTCTTCTGAGTATTCAAAGAAACTATGTCAGGGCTGCATTGACAGAACTGTAGGTGAGGAGTCGCCGTCGTTATAAAAATCTACCGTCCTTGGTGAGGTCTGAAGTTAGTTCTTCTATGGTCGCAAAAAAGAACAGAGGTCTAAAAGGGCTCAACCGTTAGATATTTTACGTTCTTCTGACTGAGAACAGGAACCGGATCTGCTTTCCCTTGAGAACCCTTGTTCTGAGGCCTCATCTTATTCTTCGGGGGAAGATGAAAAGGAAATGGGAAGACCCATTTTCCGGTAGAGGATGTTGAGCGTCTTCTGAAAGCAGTAAAATCGACTATCTGTATAGAAGATTCTAGGAAGCTTAAGTCAATTCAGGATATGATGTTTGGGGGATTTGAAATTAAGCATCAGAGATGTTTTCCGGTCCATAAAAATGTAGCATCTTTAATCAATGGGGAATGGAATAGGCCCAACAAGTGAGTATATATTTCCCAAAAAATTAAAAGAAAATGCCCCTTTTCAGAAGACTGCTGTGCTTCCTGGGATAAAGCACCCAAAATTGATGTAGCCATTTCTAAGGTAGCTAAGAGATCATGTCTTCCCCCTTAGGGACCTGTTAGACAAAAAAGCTGATGGTTTTTTGAAGGGTGCCTGGGAAGCCTCTACTTCTTCTTTCAGACCCTGGCTTTCTGGGTTAGGCCTCATGCACACGACCGTTGTGTGCATCCGTGGCCGTTGTGCCGTTTTCATTTTTTTTTTTCGCGGACTCATTGACTTTCAATGGGTCCGTGGAAAAATCGGAAAATGTACCGTTTTGCAGCTGCATCCGTGATCCGTGTATCCTGTCCGTCAAAAAAATATGACCTGTCCTATTTTTTTGACGGACAACGGTTCACGGACCCATTCAAGTCAATGGGTCCGTGAAAAAACACGGATGCACACAAGATTGGCGTCCGTGATCCGTGGCCGTAGGTTACTTTGATACAGACGGATCCGAAGATCCGTCTGCATAAAAGCTTTTTCAGATCTAAGTTTTCACTTTGTGAAAACTCATATCCGACAGTATATTCTAACAGAGGCGTTCCCATGGTGATGGGGACGCTTCTAGTTAGAATACACTACAAACTGTGTACAAGACTGCCCCCTGCTGCCTGGCAGCACCCGATCTCTTACAGGGGGCTGTGATCTGTACAATTAACCCCTGAGGTGCTGCACCTGAAGGGGTTAATTGTGCGTATCATAGCCCCCTGTAAGAGATCCGGGGCTGCCAGCCAGCAGGGGGCAGACTCCCCTCCCTCCCCAGTTTAAATTTCATTGGTGGCCAGTGCCGCCCCCCTTCCTCCCTCTATTGTAATAATTTGTTGGTGGCACAGTGTGCGCCCTTCCTCCCTCTAGTGTAATAATTTGTTGGTGGCACAGTGTGCGCCCCCCCCCCCTTCCTCCCTCTAGTGTAATAATTTGTTGGTGGCACAGTGTGCGCCCCCCCCCCCCTTCCTCCCTCTAGTGTAATAATTTGTTGGTGGCACAGTGTGCGCCCCCCATCGCGCCCCCCCCCCCCCTCTATAGCATTAACAACATTGGTGGCACCTGAGGGGTTAATTGTGCTGATCACGGCCCCCTGTAAGATCGGGTGCTGCCAGGCAGCAGGGGGCAGTCATGTACACAGTTTGTAGTGTATTCTAACTAGAAGCGTCCCCATCACCATGGGAACGCCTCTGTGTTAGAATATACTGTCGGAAATTAGTTTTCACGATCTAACTCATAGCCAACAGTATATTCTAACATAGAGGCGTTCCCATGGTGATGAGGACGCTTCAAGTTAAAATATTCCATCGGATTGGAGAAAACTCCGATCCGATGGTATAAAAGGGACCCCTGACTTTACATTGAAAGTCAATGGGGACGGATCCGTTTGAAATTGCACCATATTGTGTCAACGTCAAACGGATCCGTCCCCATTGACTTGCATTGTAATTCAGGACGGATCCGTTTGGCTCCGCACGGCCAGGGGGACACCAAAACGACTTTTTTTTCATGTCCGTGGATCCTCCAAAAATCAAGGAAGACCCACGGACGGAAAAAACTGTCACGGATCACGGACCCCGTTTTTGCGGACCGTGAAAAAATACTGTCGTGTGCATGAGGCCTTAGAGGATCAGATAAAAAAATAAAATGCCCTAGGGAGGAGATTTTACTATTAAAAAAAGCAGCAGACTTCTTAGTAGATGCTTCTGCAGACTCTATCAGGCTGGCAGCTAGATCTTCTGCATTGGCTAACTCTGCACGTAGGGCCTTGTGGCTAAAGGACTGCAGTGGGGATCTGCTTACTAAGAAGCGATTATGTGCTCTTCCATGTGAGGTACAATATCTTTTTGGTCCTGCACTAGATGAGCTTTTAGAGCATGCAGCAGATAGAGATATAAAAAATTTACTGCTCAATCATTTGCTGCTAGAGTGAGATCTGACCGTTCCTTTCACCCCTTTCATTTCTTTCGAGGTAGAGAGGGGGATAAAATAATGACAGAGTTTAAGTTTAGATCTCAAAAGGACGGGAGAGGTTTTTTATTTAGTCCATCCTTGGGAGAAAAGAAGCCAGATCAACAATGACGCCAGATGCAATGTAGGAGGAAGATTAGCAAAATTTCTACCTGCATGGAAACAGATTTCAAACAGTTCTTGGATTCTAGATGCAATAGGCGAGGGGTTAAAACTAGAATTTTGTTCTCCTCCTCCAGGGAGATTTGTGGTCACAAAATCTATTGGAAGAAGAAGCTACTCTATGGAACAAGAGATTCTGATACCGGTCCCAGAAGGACAGGAGGGAGAAGGTTTTTACTCTCCTCTGTCTGGTGAAAAAAAACTGACTGTTCTTTCAGAACAATAATACTTTTTTTTTTAAAAAAAAGCAAAACAAATTCTTGCGCTTTTTTTTTTTTGTTGTTGTTGTTTCAGGATGGAGACTATAAGATCAGCTATAAATCTACTATTCCCTAATTGCTTCATGGCAGTGCTGGACTTGAAAGATGCCCATTTTCATATCCCTATTCATCTGGACTTTCAAATATTTCTCAGAGTAAGGCCCCATGCACACGGCCGTGTTTCACGGCCGTGTGCAGGACGTGGAACCGCGGCCTGGATCCCTCCTGAGAGCAGGAGCGCACGGCGTCACTGGTTGCTATGAGGCCGTGCGCTCCCTGCTGCCGGCACAGTACAGTAATACACTGGTATAGATCATACCAGTGTATTACTGTATTGCGGCGGCAGCAGGGAGCGCACGGCGTCATAGCAACCAGTGACGCCGTGCGCTCCTGCTCTCAGGAGGGATCCAGGCCGCGGTTCCACGGCCCGCACACGGCCGTGTGCATGGGGCCTAATGGTAGAAATAGAAGGAACAGTCAGACATTTACAGTTCCAGGCTCTTCCCTTTGGACTTTCAATGGCACTGAGGGTGTTCACGAAGGTGATATCGGAGATGGGTGCTCACATCAGAGAGAGGGACATTCTCTTTATCCCCTATCTAGACAATTTCTTGATAGTAGCAGAACCCAGAGAGTCCTGCAAAAAAGCAGTAGAAGTGGTGTTACAGATCCTAGAAAAGATGGGATGGATCCTGAACAGGGAAAAATCCAGACCAGAGTCAGCAGTTCCTGGGATTACTCCTGGATTCAAGAGTACAAAAGTGCTTCCTGCCGGAGGAGAAGATTGGGAAGTTAAAAAAAAATAAAATAAAATAAAATCTCTAAAAAATGTTATCCTTCGGATCTGAATTTGGTTCTGAAGGCTTTAACGAAACCGCTCTTTGAACCCATTGAAGAAATTTCTATTAGGCATTTATCATTCAAGCTATGCCACCGAGTAACTCTTGCGTCAGCCCGAAGGATTAGTGAGCTTCAATGTATGTCTATTATTCCTCCCTATACTAGCATCTTGGAGGATAGGGTTATCATCTGTCCTGACCCAGCATTGCTTCGTTAGGTAGCTTCTAGGTTTCACATGTTCCAGGAGATTGTTCCTACTTTTTATGGGACTCCAGTCTCTCTTGTGGGTTCAGGAAAATCCAATTGCCGGTAAGGGTACTTTCACACTTGCGTCAGAGAATTCCAGCAGGCAGTTCCGTCGCCGGGAATCCGCAAACTGATGGCATTTGTCAGACAGATCCAGATCCGTTTGACAAATGCATGGAAATGCCGGATGCGTCTCTTCGGTGTCATCTGGAAAAAGCGGATCTGGTATTTTTTGCATTTTTAAAGGTCTGCGCATGCGGCATTCCAGCAAGTGTTCAGTATTTTTAGCCGGAGAGAAAACTGCAGCATGCTGCGGTATTTTCTCGATCCCAAAAACGTAAGAGGGACTGAACTGATGCATCCTGAACGGATTGCTCTCCATTCAGAATGCATTAGGATAAAACTGATCCGTTTTTTGACAGAACTCAATACCGGAAAACAAAGACGCTAGTGTGAAAGTACCCTAAGAATAATCTTCATTTTTTTTTTTTATCAGAAAAGTGATGTAAAATTTATACCTGAAGTCTCCATCTCTTAGGTGGCATAGATTTCAGTTCTGGCGTATGAATGGCTCGACATCTGCCACATCTGTGGCCAGAAGTCTTAACTGTTCGCTGTATGTGTGGCCCTAATTTGGTGGCCCTAATGTTTTAGCCTAATAAAAAATATAAAAAAGGCAGTGTGTGAATTTGACAGTAGGCTCTCCCAGCATATAGCCTGATTTTACACCTAGAGCCCCAGGAATGTCATTTTCCATCCATTGGACCAGTGTGTATCAAAATACATTTTTCACAATGTAGGAAAACATGGTCCTGTTCCTTTAAAAAAAATATATAAAAAATTAATAGAAAATACTTCTGCTCAGTTACTGGTTTCAACAGTAAGGATTGTCCTTGTGTGAAGCAGGCCTAAGTGGTCGATTTACAGTCAGTTTTCTAAACTCTTTTGTGTATTATAAAATGACAAGTAGATTGACATTTTAAATTGTAGTAGATTTAAGAAGTTTTTGTTTCTCATGGCAGTCAATGGCTACTTCTGTTCTTTTCGGCTATAAATGTAATTCTGTACTGCTGCGAAGAATGAAAAGCGTTTTTTGAGTGGCATTGTTCAATTCTTTTGGGAGTTTGTATGACTGCTCCTTTTGGCTGTAATGTTACAAAATAAAGAGCAAGGCTGGAGCAGAATGGTTAACAGACTGTGTTAAAGAGGACCTTTCACCGATCCTGACATTGTGAACGAAGTATCATGACATATACAGCGGCGCCCAGGGATCTCCCTGCACTTACTATTATCCCTGGGCGCCGCTCCGTTCTCCCGCTATGTCCTCCGGTATGTTTGGGGACTTGGTTATAGTAGGCGGAGTCTGCCCTTGTTCTGCTGGGCGTCTCCTTCTCCTAGGCTGTGAGCTCTGCGCTGCGATTGGCCAGCGCTACAGCGAGAATAGTAAGTGCAGTGAGATCCCTGGGCGCCGCTGTATATGTCATGATACTTAGTTTACAATGTTAGGATCGGTGAAAGATCCTCTTTAAATAGAAATGCTGGCATAATGTATGCCTTATTTAGGCTAAATCTGTACTTGTATAGTGGCAGCATATTTCCACATACTGTTCCAACCAAGTAGACCGTCATGGCGCCCGCCCCTTTAATAACGGGGACCGTCATGGCGCCCGCCCCTTTAATAACGGGGACCGTCATGGCGCCCGCCCCTTTAATAACGGGGACCGTCATGGCGCCCGCCCCTTTAATAACGGGGACCGTCATGGCGCCCGCCCCTTTAATAACGGGGACCGTCATGGCGCCCGCCCCTTTAATAACGGGGACCGTCATGGCGCCCGCCCCTCTAATAAGTAAAGAAAAATGGCTGGGTTGTTATGGTAACCTGGAGTAGCAGTAGGGATTTAAAAAAAAAGACTTGCAGGCTTTTATTGGCTAATGTGGGTCATTTTTTGGTAATATCTCAGGAACGGTATGTCCTAGAGAGCTGTCTAAACCTTCCCGGACACCTGGTGTACCTGTGTGCCAAATTTGGTGAAGATCGGTCCAGTCGTTTGGTCACGCATAAAGAACGTCCAGACGTCTAGACAGACAAACTAAATTTTTTAAATATATATGAGATAAATCCCTTAGTTGGTAGTCAACTTATAATATACTAGTGCCAAATGCCAACTTTCACACCATCCCCCCTATTAACCATGCCGGTATACCGATAATGCGGATAAAGTGAATACCAAATCCTGGTCCAAGGCCCCATTCAAGTCAATGGCTCCACAAAAAATACGGAACATACACGGAACACATCCGTATGTCATCCGTATTTTGCCAATCCATACTGTAGAAATGCTATGCCCAGCCCATATTGCTCATATGTTTGTTGATTTAATAAGTTACTGTTTCTGATCTGCAAAAAAATGATCGCATACGGGTATGTTTTGTGGAATAGCGGAATGGTAGAGGAAAATGATTGCCTTCCTCTGACCAGGATAATGAATGTAAAAAATTCCTATTTAATCCTGCTAATTTTAGAAGAATTGATCAAAGCAATTAGAGCCGCTATTCAAATCGAAATCCCAAAGATGACAACGTCTATACGGGTTACGGGATGAGATTTTCAGGGGCCTAGGAAAAAGAACGGTCTCTATTCCCTGTTCCTGATTATGCCCAAAAGATTCACATGAAGTGGGTCAAACCAGAAAAGAGTTTCCTTTTGTTTCTAGGCTTATTAAGAGACACTACCCATTCAATAATGAAGCTAGTACAGATTGGGACACATTGCTCAGGTTTGATGTCCTGGTGGCTAAACGTACCTCTTTGCAGTTTGAAGACACAGCTCAGCTTAGGGATCCTATGGATGGGAAGACTAAAAGCTTGCTCAAAAAATCTTGGGAAGCAGCCTTGCCTTTATTGAAACCGGGAGTGGCAGCCACTTGTGTAACTTGTACCTTAAATTTGTGGCTTGAAAAAATGTAAATTAATTTACTAAATAAGAAAGATCCTTGAGAGATCAAATTCTAGAGTCTCATTCTCTTAAGATGGCCACTCGCCTTTTTAGACGTTGCTTCGGCATAGTCAGTAAAGTTGTCTGCTCATACAGCGTTGCTCTCTAATACTACCAGGAAAGTTCTGTGTCTGAAGTCCTGGTCCTGGGATATGGCCTCAAAAATAAGTTAAATTCCCTGTGTTTCCATAGTGTGTATGTATATGTGTGTATGTATATGTGTGTGTGTGTGTGTGTGTGTGTATATATATGTATATATTATATATATATATATATATATATATATATATATATATATATATATATATATATATATATATATATATTTGATCAAGGACAAGATCCTTTGAAAAAGCAACATACTGTAAGAAGGGGTTTCCTGGTGAAGGCGCTCAGAAAATAGGCAACAGGAGTGAAAGAAAGATAAAAGAAAATTTGGGTAGATGGAGTTAGGTTAAGGGAAGGAACTTACTCTTTAACCCCAATCAAGTGGAGGCGTTCTCCTCTTCCAAACACTGACACCATCCAGGTGGGGGGCAGACTTAAAATTATGGATAACACTTAATATATTGAGGACTGTTATTGCATACAGTTTTATCCTTTCCAGTTTACTATACCCTCAACAAATCCTAATAAACAAAGGTGTAAAAAATCTTATTCAGTTAAGGGCAGTCCAACCACTTGCCAGAGAAGAGTGGAGTACAGGTCACTACTCCTGTCTCTTACTGGTAAAGAAACCCAACAGGAAGTTAGAATTATAAAGAGAATTATAATAAATTTGAAACTATTGAACAAATTCATGTCCTACCACAAATTCAAAATGGAGAGAGATGATTAGTGGTCAATCTTAAGTCATTTATGGTGACAATAGACTTGTAAGACGCCTACTATTCTATACCAATTCTTCATTAGTCATGTCAGTCTCAGGTTTGCCATAATATACAATTGCAACATTCGCCATTTCAAATTTTCGTGCTTCCCCTTCAGTATGTCTTCAGCACCTCTCATTTTCACAAAGATCTTGGCCGAGGTGGTGGCAGCTCTGAGAAGGAGATTGATTATTGTGATTTCATATCTGGTTGATCTTTTTGTTGTGGCAGATTCAGAAGACCGCTATGGGACTGCTCGAAATAGCCGAGCCAGCGCCCATAGCAAACGGAGCACATGCTGTGCATGCACGGTTTGCTCTTCACTTCTGATGATACAGTAGGTGCAGGCCCATGAGTCCTAGTGATATGTCATTAGTGTCTCGGATGGAGAAACCTTTTTAATGACCAATGCTAGGCAGCTGCTGCTAAGGCAAATTAAATGATGGAAGGCATCAAAAGATGCCTAGATAATCATGAAAAGGACATGGTTTGGCCGCCATACAAATCACTAGACAGGCTACACATGGAATACTGTGTGCAATGGCACCTTTGTATAAGAAAGACATAGCTGAAGTGGAGGGCTACTCAAGCCAATTGAGAGAATGTCAGACTAAATACAGATTACGGGTCCCCTAGTTACTAATTACATGTATATGAATGGACAGTACAGAGATATTTCTAATCTTTTTATACCTAGGCCTGTAACTATGACAAGAGGCCATTCTCTACGTCTAGAGGAGAGTGAAGGTTGAACCACCAGCATAGACAAGGATTCCTTTCTGTAAGAGCTGCGGGACCATGGGAGTCACAGGATATTGCGATGGTTAATTCATTGAACCAATTCAAAAAGGGTCTGGAAGATTTTCTAAAAAATATGTAATATTATGCATGCTAGATTTCTTGAAAAGGTGTGGGTCCAGGGATTTTTTGTGATTTGCCAAGTTTGGCATTGGAAATGAATTGTGACTCAAATATGAGTTATTAGGTCACCAGATAATAGGAGTTTTTGCTTTTCTTTAATTTATGCAGTGAGATTTTAGGTTGGACTTGTTTTTTTTTAACCTTCTCAGCTATGTAACTAGCATAGATGCTTGCATGTACACCTTGTGAATGCTGAGGCCAGTGATTGGCTGCAGCAGTCAAGCAAATGATGCAGGACCAGAGATTTGCTGCTTTACATATAATCTCCGCCACCTGCCCCCCCCCCCCGGGCGATGGTCCAAACACCAGGTATGGCCATGTACCACTAACCAACTATTGTTACAAGGCATTAAAGAGGAAGGACCACTTAATGCCCACATTTGGTGTAGGTATTCAGATGCCATATTTTTCCAGTCCGTGCACTTTTTACCAGGTGACAGCCATGTTATTCTTACTTTTTCCTAGCCTGTGGGTATTTTGTAGCTCTGCAGAAATCAGGTCAAGTGTTCAGTCAAATGGTAAAGAGTGAGTGCTTTGCTTAGATTGTGTTTCCAGTGATCCAGCACAGAGAAGGATAAGAGATGGAGTTTATGCTGTGACCAGATTAAATGGGAAGATGGCATCCAGCCATTGTATTCCTTACCCTCAGAGCAGCGTGCTGCTTAAGAACTGGTGTACGTCACAGATCTGTCAATACCACAATGCTCTTCGTCTCGAAGCTACTTGATCCTTTATGTACATCCAGTCATTTTCCAATTCTTTCCACAAAGCAAACTTCTGATGTATTTTATTTCAGCCTGGTCATACACATGAGATGTGGTCTCCTACTTTTTTGGCCCTGACCCATCCTCACATGCATGCTAGACTTTTTAAATGGGTAGAGAAAAGTCAATCTTGTCATACACATGACATTAGATATGTATCGACAGGTCTTGTTAACAATCAAATATTTGAGGCCTCGTAACCTTCCCCTGTTGTGATGTGAGGGGGGTGAGGATCGGGCGTATAGGATTTCAGCTGCTCACTTTTGTTAGCGGGTAGTTTGTCTTCTGTTAGAGGTGCCTGGCAGCAGCTTTCTGCTCGTTCACTACCTACCCATGCTCAGCTTATCATACATCTGTTTGAGGGGAATGGGAGAGAGCGGTTGGCCGAACATTTGCCCCGACTGCTATTTCATGTGTATGTCCAGAAGTCAGTGAGCGCTTGTCTGATTTATTTTTTATTTGACCTACTATTTCCTTGAGTGTTTTTAATATTTAGAAGAATGTGCTCCGCATTTTCTGTACAGAGGGCAGCAGATGAAAGTCGGGTTCCTTCTGAATAAAGCGTCTACAGGCAAATTATTATTGTGCTGTGCTTTAGGAGCTGTAGGTTTGTGCACACCTTAAACTAAATAGAAACCTAAAGAAGACGTGCACCTAGTAAACTTCCTCTAGGCGGGAATAGTTTTGCCAGTTTTTGTTGTGGGAGTCTACGCGTTCCACCCAGAAATCAAAAGCATTTACATGGGTGATGACATGAGTATTAGTTATGGTATCTATGCATTGATATTTTAGGGCTTGTCTTAATTTCTTCTTGTTAGGAATCTATCTATTGTTCATGGACTGTGTATATCATTGCAGCTTGCCCCCCTGGGAAATAGGCACTAGTGGTATGGCTTTTGGGATAGAACAAACATGTTTTTCATCCTGACATCACGTTTAAAGGGGTTTTCTGAACATTTTGATACTGATGACCTTTCCTCAGGATAAGTCATCAGTATCTGATCAGTGGTGGTCCAACACCTGGGGGCCCCACGATCAGCTCTTTGAGAAGACAGTGGCGCTCCTGTGAGTGCTGCACCCTTCTGTCCTTCAATGGGGTTGAGAGCGATACCAAGCGGACTCCCACAGATCAGATACTGGTAGGTCATCAGTATCAAATTCCCAGAAAACCCCTTTAGTATTTTATCTGCACCCTAGATGAATGTCTGTCTGATTTCATGAAGAAAAGCCACTAAACTATGGCAAAAATCAAAACCTACAGTTAGTTGTTGTGTAACTTGTCAATGATCTAAAGTAATACATAAAAATATAACATGTAAAATCAATAAAGAAATTGATAGTGACAAGCAAAACAGAAAATCAATCATGAGAAGATTGTGACATGTTCTCGGAGGTACTTGCAGCACTCACACATTAAAAGTTGACATGCTTTATCAAAAAGATAAAATTCTGCTCCAATTTCCAGATGACAAATACTGAGAATCTTTAAAATAAATTTTAAATATAAAAATACATTTTAAAGGCCAGACTTGTTCTGACTTAAAGGGTTTGTCTCACTTCAGCAAATGGCATTTATCATGTAGAGGAAGTTAATACAAGCCACTTACTAATGTATTATTACCCATATTGCTTCCTTTGCTGGCTGGATTCATTTTTCTATCACATTACACACTGCTTGTTTCCATGGTTACAGACCACCCTACAATCCATCAGTGGTGGTCATTCTTGCACACTATAGGAAAAAGCATCAGCCTCTCTGCTGGCTGGGACCATGGGAGCGCATGTAGACTAGTGCTTTTTCCTATATTGTACAAGCACGACCACCACTGATGGACTGCAGGGTGGTCTGTAACCATGGAAACGAGCAGTGTATAATGTGATAGAAAAATGAATCCAGACAGCAAAGGAAGCAATATGGGTAATAACAATACATTAGTAAGTGGCTTGTATTAACTTCTTCTACATGATAAATGCCTCTTACTGAAGTGAGACAACCCATTTAATGCCGTCGGTACAATTCAATAGATCTAAGGTCGAGCTGGGACACACAGCATTATAAATCATAATAATGCCATACAATCCTGTCAGAGTAGCAGAGGACTAAAAATCGCTCACACATGCAGAGTTTCTTGAACTCGATCGTGTGAGTCTGGACTTAAGGTTAAAGGGATTGTCAGGTGGTGGGGAATAATTAAACCCTTCCTGGTGCAGCATTTTTACGTTTTTAGTTTCGTTTCCTGTCTTTCTGGAGTATAACACAGTATATAGTGCATTGCATCTTAAAGGGTTTCGGTCACCTGAAAAATGGGTATTAAGCTGGCCCCCTTGTGCCATCAGCTCTCCCCCACCCCCTTGTGCCATCAGCTCTCCCCCACCCCCTTGTGCCATCAGCTCTCCCCCACCCCCTTGTGCCATCAGCTCTCCCCCACCCCCTTGTGCCATCAGCTCTCCCCCACCCCCTTGTGCCATCAGCTCTCCCCACCCCTTTGCCATCAGCTCTCCCCCCCTTTGCCATCAGCTCTCCCCCCCTTTTGCCATCAGCTCTCCCCCCCCCTTGTGCCATCAGCTCTCCCCCCCCCTTGTGCCATCAGCTCTCCCCCCCCCTTGTGCCATCAGCTCTCCCCCCCCTTGTGCCATCAGCTCTCCCCCCCCTTGTGCCATCAGCTCTCCCCCCCCTTGTGCCATCAGCTCTCCCCCCCCTTGTGCCATCAGCTCTCCCCCCCTTGTGCCATCAGCTCTCCCCCCCTTGTGCCATCAGCTCTCCCCCCCTTGTGCCATCAGCTCTCCCCCCTTGTGCCATCAGCTCTCCCCCCTTGTGCCATCAGCTCTCCCCCCCCTTGTGCCATCAGCTCTCCCCCCCCTTGTGCCATCAGCTCTCCCCCCCCCCTTGTGCCATCAGCTCTCCCCCCCCCTTGTGCCATCAGCTCTCCCCCCCCCCTTGTGCCATCAGCTCTCTCCCCCCCCCTTGTGCCATCAGCTCTCCCCCCCCCTTGTGCCATCAGCTCTCCCCCCCCCTTGTGCCATCAGCTCTCCCCCCCCCTTGTGCCATCAGCTCTCCCCCCCCCTTGTGCCATCAGCTCTCCCCCCCCCCTTGTGCCATCAGCTCTCCCCCCCCTTGTGCCATCAGCTCTCCCCCCCCTTGTGCCATCAGCTCTCCCCCCCCCCCTTGTGCCATCAGCTCTCCCCCCCCCCCTTGTGCCATCAGCTCTCCCCCCCCCCCTTGTGCCATCAGCTCTCCCCCCCCCCTTGTGCCATCAGCTCTCCCCCCCTTGTGCCATCAGCTCTCCCCCCCCCCCCCCCCCCTTGTGCCATCAGCTCTCCCTCCCTGCTCCTCCCGACACCCGGAGTGCACAGAGTCATTGGTTGCTATGACGCTGTGCACTCTGGGCGCCCGGCCTCAGTTGCACCAACTTACCTTTCCAGAAGGGGCGCCGCTGACGCTCCATTGTTCTGCGCTGCTCTGCTCCTGACGTCACACAGCGTGTCAGGCCACGGTGTGCGTATGTCAGAAGGTCCATGCAGCACGGGACCATGGATGTGCTGTGGAGTGTCCTGAGGCCCCCTGCTGGAAAGGTTAGTATTCTGAGCGCAGAGGGAGTAATGGCAAGAGCTTCACTCCCGCTCGGTGGTCACATGACACAAACGAATCCTCGCAAAAAAAATTGTATCGAGGATTCGTTTGTGTCGAATTATTCATTTTTTTTTTTTCTTTTTTCTTTTTCTTTTTATATTCACGTACTTGTTGCAGCCCTACTTCACTTATCGTGAAAATGGCCTTGGCCATGAATTTGTAATACCAATCGAGTACCATATCATCCATTGTAAGATTCCCTGGGTTAAACAGGCTGTATAGGGCTGGTATATTAATTACCTATCCTCAGTATAGGTAATCAATACAAGACGGGGGGACAGACAGCTGGCAGTGTAATTACAACAGCCTCTTCAAACAGCGGATAGGTGGGAGTGCTAGGAGTTGGATCCCTGTTAATCTAGTATCTGGTTGACTTATCTGGATGATAGATCATCAATATACAAGAACTGCACAACCTTTTTAAAGTTTAAAAAAATGGCTATCCCCTTTAAACTTCACAAGCTATTTCCCCTGTAATATTTCCTTGCATGGTTGAGGCTGAGGCACTCTACCACTTACTCTGGCTCCTCTTTTTGCAAATTGATGTCAACTATATGGGAGGTAAAAGCGGCCAAAATTCTAATTACCAGGTTAGGTAATTGGTAGAGATGAGCGAATTTCCGCTTATGAAATTCATTCACACTTAGTTTGTTGGTTAAAGATGAATTGCGTTATGAATTCCGGTACCACGGATTACAATGGAATTCTATGACTGAATGCCTTTTAGAGGCATTCCGTTATTCATTCTGTCATAATAGAAGTCTGTGGGCAGCATAACTGATCCGTCCTGTTTCCGTTATGCAGGAGATGACTCCTCTGCATAATGGAAACGGAACAGATCAGTTTTGCAGCCCATAGACTTCTATTATGACGGAATGAATAACGGAATGCCTCTAAAGGCATTCAGTCATAGAATTGCGTTGTGGTCCGTGGTAACGGAATCCATAACAAAATTCACCTTTTACCAGTAAACGAAGCATCAACGAATTTCAAAATATGAAATTCGCTCATCTCTAGTTATTAGAAAACGTACATTTTTAACTTTCATTTTATTTTTGTCAAGCTTGCGTTGGAAATGAAAATGCAAAGTATTTCATTTTATTTTTAATTTTGGCATGAAATCTGCACACATGTTGAAAATAAAATGGCTAGTAGGTATTTAGATTTGAATTTTGGCTGTTTTTACCTCCCATACAGCTGCCCCCTGGTACTGTGCATAGTTGGTGATATTTTTTTTTTGTTGCACATCTGTTCCGAGAAATGTTGGCACTTTGAAGTAATGAAACTATATATATTCTTTTAGACTTATTTTTGTGTTTAATCGCGGTATGAAATTGTGCATACATGTATTAAAAAGAATCTCGTGAATGAATATGAGGACACAACGTCCATCCCTAATTAACTCAATTGGCAATTTCCAGCATGGGACTCTCTACGGAGTATTTGTCAGTGAGGGAAGCATTGTTAAAATGCACATAAATCATGCTCATTAGACCGCACACACATGTTGTCAGCTTGAGGCAGTAGAGAGTTACCTGCAGCTTAAAAGCATTGAAATTTTCCCTTTCATTGTCATATTAAATGCAGTGAATAACTGCGGTTCCCGCCTTGTGTGAAGGAAATTCAGTCTCTTCATTTTGTGTAACCCATCGGGGAGCACAGCAAGGCTGTGTAATTGTAGAGGATGAACGTGTTGAGAAGAAAAAGGTCCAGAAGCACATGGGGACATCGACGTGTATGCTGTGTTTTCCCAATTTACATGGATGGTGTGATTTTGTAGTTCCACCAGTGAGTAGATATATAGTAAACTTGTCCCCTGTACGGGTGTTGTCCACTAGACTTGAGCAAATCGAGCTTCATCTCGTACATCGTATTTGTTCAAAAACTTTGTTTTTAATGCTGTGTCCGTACAGCATTAAGATATATTGGCTCTACGTAGGCAAATTCGTATCTGCCCAAGTCGTGTGAGACTTCAGTAAATTACTTCGGTATTCCTATCTGCTGTTTAAAAACATCTTAAAATAGGAATCGGAAGTTGGCTTTGATACTGGCTGGTACCTCGGTACCAAAGCCGACTTTGGGTTCCTATTTTAAAATACAATGCAGCATAAATACTTTCAGCCTCATCAGCGAGGCTGAAAGTATTCAGCGCAACTACCAATGCCCGAATTGGCCACGGCATCTAAAGCCTTTAATTACCGCAATCGGCATTATTGCTGCTGGTCATGCTAATAAACTGCAGGTCTCTGCTGTATGAAACAGCAGAGATTTGCCAGCCATAACGCCGCTGCACGTGCGAGCAAGCGCCATGTTTACACATTGCTTCAGCGCCATATGTGTACGGCGCTGTTAAGCGAAGGGGTTAAAGGGAACGTGTCACCATGAAAATGCTGTACAATCTGTAGGCAGCATGTTATAGAGCCGGAGGAGTTAAGCAGAATGATATATAGATTTATGGGAAAAGATTCAGTATAACTTGTATTTTAGTCATTTAAGTTCCTGCTCGTCCTGGGCTTTGAACTCAAGGAGGCGGTCCTATCAGTGATTGACAGCTATCTCTATGGACACAGTCATGAAGGGAAGGCTTTCAATAACTGATAGGACCGCCTCCTTGCCTTAAGAGCCCAGGACGAACAGGAACTTAAATGACTAAAATAAAAGTTATACTGAATCTTTTCCCGTAAAACTACATATCAATCTGCTCAGCTCCTCCTGCTCTATAACAAGCAGCCTTTACCTCAGACACTATGTTCAATGTGACAAGGTCCCTTAATACTTTATAAATGCTATTAAGAACAGCTCAGACAAGATAGTGACCCCTATAATCATGGTTAGGAAATGGAATAAATCTGGTCAGAAAATAAAAACGGATTAGGCGACACATTTCCTTTAAGGCGGCTCCCCTGATGGTGAACTGATAGCTGGTACATCTGGCAATCGACTCTTTACACAACCCCGGTGAGGGAGCCTGGGCTGGACGAGTTTTGCCCCCACTTTTAGTCAGGACAGCATACTCTTAATGGTAGTCATCCCTGCAGTCACAGCAGGACCTCTCTTCCCTAGGGGCAAAATGGCCCACATTTACTAATGGGAGTGCACTTTGTGGAATAATTTGGTGCAATATGGAGCATCTAGGGCTAGAGAATCAATTGTGCCTAAAGGGCAGAAAAGGGGTGTGGCTTAGCAAGAAATACTAGTGCTACATAGCCTATTATGTGCTATTGACTACCAAGTTGCGCCCCAATTCTGGGTGCACCAGTCTGTCGCAAAGTACGCCAGGCAGTAGTTGGTATTCATTAAGAGAAAAGTGTCTGTCCCTGCACCAGATTTATCATCTGTGCAGACAGGGACGGAACAATTATTTTTCTGTCTGAATGATAGAGAATCGAGCTGCAAAGAAAAGCGTTGTATGAAATCTGAGGCCTATACCTTTCTGACCCCTTTCTGGTCATATCGTCATTCTCTGCGGGGCTCTGCTGTAAGCACTGGGGCGGCTGGGCTGTGTCCACTCTCCCTACATAGTCTAGTGCTGAGCCTGACAACTAGTGTGTGTGCTCTCTGACCAGACTGACAGCATCCGGCTCCATGCACAAAGGCTGGTTTCTCTACATGCCATGTGACTTGGTGACCAGATCTTGTGAAACCCAGAAGATTAAGCGCGTTTTATGCAATCCCTGGTGTCACTGGGGCTATATTGGCGTTTGCGGTAGAACAAAGTTTAAAACTGCTTATGGGGAGTAGAAGTTTGTGATAAATTTACTGTATCTTGAGTCTTCTAAGAGTTCAGCGTGAACATCAATTTACTTTCTGAGACAGAGGCATCACTGTATAAATCATGAGAATGGCTTCACAGCTCTCTGCTTAGACTCCTCGTTCTGGAAATGACCTTCATGAAACGATGGCATCGAGGCTGCAGGTTTTCTGTTTTATTCTGCGCTGCTAATAAGACAAATGAAAAGGGGTGCAGGACATCTCCAGCGCAATATAGCCATGGTTGAGATGGAGGATCTGGCTGGTCTTTGCAATGTTATGAGGGCATGTATGCTGGTGCACATTTGTGGCGGTCACATACTGTTAATGGGGCACTGTTGGCTGGCACATGCAGGTTAGGCATATATATGGCTGATTCATGCTGTTTTGGGGCAGAATATCACGATGGGTCTGTTTCGGCTCTCTCCATTCACTTCTCTAGGAATTATGTATACTTGATCCACATAAGTGACGGCCTCAGAGGTGGAACCTGCATCCATCAGCCATTTATGGCATATGCAGCTATAGATGTTTGAGTTGGGAATATCTTTTTAGAAGAAATGTCAGCTGACTCGCTGGTATCCTCTGCCAGTAGTGGACCTCTGTTAAAGGGGTTGTCTCACCATGGACAATGCGGGCATATCGGAAGGATATTCTCCCATTGTCCAGCGGTGGCTGGACGCACCACGCATGACCGGCCACCGCTCCCATTCACTATTTTCGCGGGCCCCATAGAAAATGAATAAATGGAGAGCGGCTGCGCATGCACAGTGTTCCCTTCACTTCCCGAGCTCCGTTCTCGATATAGGTGTGGGTCTCTAGTGATATGCCCCCATTGTCTTTGATGTGGCAACCCTTTTAAGCCCTGGTTCAATGGTCTGGCTTCTTACAACACAGCAGTTTTACTATTGAGTATATATTGAAAGTGACCTATGTAGTTCTCCATGTTATCTTCTGAAGTTGCTCCAGGAGGGCTTAGATCATTTGGAGGCTATCGGACAGAACAGCCCCTTTAGAGAGATCTATATCCTGTGTCAGATATTTTGGTGTAATCCCGGTTTATCTTAAAAAACAAAACAAAAATGCAGCCCTAACTGTGAGGGTTAATCATTGATGTTCCTCACTTGGAACCGAACTTGAGTTCGGTAAAAGTTTTTTTACAGTAGAAATTTAATTTCTGAAGTTATTACCTGAAGTCTTGCAAAACTTCGAAGTAATAACTTCGGCTCATAGGAGCCTATACATTCTAATTCTGTATGGAGAGCTCGCTCCGTACAGTATGCTAACAGCGTTTTAATTTGATAATGGTGATCTATCCTGAGGACAGGTCATTATTATCAATTCCAGGATAACCCCTGTAACTCAAACAACCTAATACAATATTAAAATACCTCACACAAGAGAATAAGGGCTGTTTCACACGAGTGGATCCCGTGCGTAGAATCTGCTGCGTTGAAAGAGAGCCAAGCCGTGTTCTGGACAGCAGAGACACGGAGCAGTAACATGACTGATAGTGCTCTGTGCCTCTCTGTGATCTCTTTACTACAAAATCACAGTGCGATAAAGTGTGATTTTGTAGTAAAGAGGTCACAGAGAGGCAAAGAGCATTATCAATCATGTTACTGCTGTGTCTCTGCTGTCAGGAACGCAGCTTGGCTCTCTTTCACACTGCGGATGACACGCACGGGATCCGCTTATGTGAAAGCCCTGACTCTGTAAAGCTACTTTCACACTGGCGTTTTGGCTTTGTTTGGGAGATCCGTTCAGGGCTCTTACAAGCGGTCCAGAACTGAGCTGTTTTGCCCAAATGCATTCTGAATTGAAAAGAATCCACTCAGAATGCATCAGTTTGTCTCCGTCCAGTCTCTGCTTGGGAGGCGGACACCAAAACGCTGCTGAGACTGAGCCAGGGCGCCGGGTCAGAGCAGCAAGGAGCAGGCGAGTATGAATCTTTCATTAGGTACTGCATAGTTTTGGCATTAGACCTACTGTTCGCCTCATACAAACAAACTGAAAAAAATGGTGTGGTGTTAAACAGGCAGGAAGGGCTGAAACCCGTGTGCGTGTGTATATCTGCACTTGTGGCCCATTGCTAATGGCGATCCCCAGCAAAAATGCATACAGTGGAGGATGCCCGCAGTCTTTGCTATTATTCTACTGTGCTCCTGCCCGCTGTTTGATAGGTTGGGCCCTCCACTGATCAGTTATTGATAACCTGTCCTGAGGCCATCAATAGTAAGAGTGGACCATCCCATAATATTTCCCTGTTTTGTTTTTTTTTGACAGATTTTTCAGGTGCACATACCTTCTTAATTACCTGTTAGATCAATGTAGCCTTGTTTGTTTTTAGGAATGAGATTTAGTATACATGGACCTTATTGATTAAAATTCATTTTTTGGGGAGGTGGGAAATAAAAGAAAAGAAGCTGCTCTGTTTGTTTTCGTTCAGACCGCATCCGGTTGTATTATCCCCAAAATGAACAAGACAGCACTAAAACTATTGTAAGTCGATGGGCGCCAGATCCGTTTTTTTTTTGTTTTTTTTTGGTGTATGGAAAAAAATGAATTCAGCACCATTGACTTACTATGTTTGTTTCATGCCAGATCAGTTTTGCTCAGTTTTCCATGACGCACATAAAAAAACGCTGCTTGCAGCGGATATGTGTGTATCAAAAGGGAACGGAGTGCATACTGATGGGATTTGTTCAGTTTTGTCCCCATTGAAAATGAATGGGAAGAAAACTAAGCATTTGTGGTGATCCTGTCGTGGATCTCAAAACTGTACAGCAAAATGCAGACGTGAAAGTAGCTTTAACCTCTTTACGACTGGTGCTGTACATTTACAGAGCAAGTTGGGCCTGATATAGGCATATTTCAGGCCCATAAATGATTCCCTATGTATCTTTGACCATATACCCTTCATCATTATTATCACATGGGATGTGCCATCAGCTGATCATGGTGGGTCCAGCTTTTCTTAGACTGTTTTGCTGTAATTTTTTTAATTCCATTTCTTTGCAATATTTTTTTTTCGTCCCCCCTAAAAATTACGGTCAAATATTTAGCTGCAGTTTGTGAATGTTGGTTTTGTTGCTGAAGAAAGCTTGGAATGCTAACAAGACCATGCTCTCTGCTACGAGTCCAGAGATGAGGGCAGCTGAAGCAGCCTTCCTACCCCCTCCACCCTCAGCTCGGGCAAAGCGGTTGGTGAAATTCTCTGGAAAGGCTAACAGTCTGTTTTTTATGTGATACTTATTGTTCTTGTTGGCACATGTATATGTCATGTTTTAGAATTTCTGTAGACAGTGCCAGGCAAAGGCAAAACAAACTGATGAAATACTTCATGAGCGCTCCAAAGGTGCACTCGATGGGAGAGCTCCTCCAGTTCTCCTGCTGATACATAAGCATCTGCTGTGAAAAACTGGAGCTGCTTTATCTCTTGTTACCTTGGCAACTAAGTTTACACAAAACACATGAAATATTTGAAATATCAAGTGTAACTGATTGCAGAGCATCCTTCATAGTTCACATGAGGAAATGGTTTTATAATTTCTTGTGTATCTGTTAAAGCAGCACTCACATCACCGCTATTGCCTCCTGTTGCTCTGCTGTGTCCTAGGAACAGAACAAGGAAAATAACGAAAATTGCTGGATTCTGCACATAGCCAAATACTAACAAGAGAACCCATTGGGGTCATTTACAAACCCTTTCATACCAGGTTTTGGCATAGAAAAATAGTCTTGCGACCCCCCCCTTTTTTTTTTTTTTTTTGCGACTTTTTAAACACCTGTGCTACAATATTTTGTTACATGGGCGTTTTAACGTCTTCCCCATCGCTTGCAAGTGGCGGGGGTCGGGCCGGGACCTTGGCTCCAGTAAATTTATTGTCATTTATGCCTAAAATGAAGTGCAAGAGAACATTAAAACTACTCCAGTCAGGGATTGGAGTAGTTTTTACTCCAGACAGACGGACGGACTGCCAGAAGTGTGTCTAATTTACTATGAGGTGCGTTCTTAATCATAAATTAGACTAATACTCTGGCAACGCAGGGGGGAAAGCCAGTCTTTGTGAATAACCCTCATTGTCTATAATGGGTTCTGTTAAATTTTCGATTGGGAGTCTGGAATTTAAGTAGAAAAAACTCCTCCCTGCACGGAATCTGCGACAGACCTCAAGCAGAGGATCCAGAGCCGATGTGACCATACATCTTTCAGTGTGAAAAGTCTTTTACTTTTTTTTTTTTTTACAACCACACACCATACACGTACAGCATGGGATTAAAGCTCCTGCAGTCTTGCAGGAACAGAAGCATAATATTACTATACCGCCTCCTCTATTGGATCCGTCTAGGTGTCTCTGCTATAGCAGAGCAACAAGGCTGCTTTCCCTTGTTACTGGGGCTCCTTTGGATGCTGTCCTTCAGGGTCTTCATGGGTATGTGCTGCTTGAGCAATCCTTGTGCCTGCAGAATTGATATGAATAAGTGCAATTTTGGTTACTAATCCATTAAAGGGTTTGTGTCCCTTCAGCAGGTGGAATTTATCATGTAGAGGAAGTTAATAGAAGGCACTTACTAATATATTGTGATTGTCCATATTGCCACCTTTGCTGGCTGGATTAATTTTTCCATTACATTATATGCTGCTCATTTCCATGGTTACGACCACCCTGCAATCCAACAGTGGTGGTCGTGCTTTTACACTATAGGAAAAAGGGCTGGCCTCTAGTGGCCGAGACCGCGGGACCTCACATAGACTGGTGCTTTTTCCTATAGTGTGCAAGCACGACCACCACCGATGAATTGCAGGGTGGTCATAACCATGGAAGTGAGCAGTGTATAATGGGATGGAAAAATGAATGAAGCCAGCAAAGTAGGCAACATGGATAATAATACAGTAGTAAGTGCCTTGTATTAAATGGGTTGTCCGACTCCATAAACCTGTTGTTTCCCAGGCAGCCCTGAGTTTTATGCTCCGCTGCTCTCCCTTGCCCTGCGCTGATCCAGATAAGGCAGGGTACAAACGCTCCGGTCCATGGCAGGTTCTAGCCATAAACATGATTATGCTGTACTTGCCTATGAAACTTTTTTCTTTCTACGCTTTGAAAACGGTGGGAGTGATTTATCAAGGGACTTGTCACTGTATTTCTAGTATATATCTATATATCTAAAAGAGTCACGTCCCTTTTTGACTAGCCGTGCAACTGTTACGTTTTCAAAAGTTGGGCGGCTTGGTAGTGTGTCGGGGGTAGTGCCAGGACTCCAATCCTGGCAAATTTACTAACATTTCCAGGCTTACATGTTGTCTAAAAACGACACCAGCCTGGGGCTGACTTACTTTTTCCACCAGGCACGTGGCTGCTGGACGATTAGCCAAATTTATGATTAGGTGCACACCTCGTCATAAATTGGGCAGCACAAGGGGAAACAAAGACTGGTCTTTGTAAATGTGCCCCAGTATCTTATGTAGACAAAAGTGGGACACTACGAGGATCTTTGATTGGCTGAATTCTTAGGAGGGAGATTCTGTGTTCCTGTTAGGCCTCTTTCACACGGGTGTCACGGATTTGGGCCGGATAAGATGTGTGTGCGTTGCGGGAAAATGCGTGACTTTTCCGTGCAAGTGCAAAACATTTTAATGCATTTTGCATGTGCGTGAGAAAAATCGACATGTTTGGTACCTGAACCTGGACTTCTTCACAGAAGTTTGGGTTAGGTGTTGTGTAGATACGTGGTTATAAGGGAAAATAATGGCATTCTTAATACAGAATGCTTAGTAAAATAGTGATGGAGGGGTTAAAAGAAAATATATATATATATATATATATATATATATATATATATATATATATATATATATATATATATATATATATATATATATATATATATATATATAATAATTTAACTCTCCTTAATCCACTTGTTCGCACAGCCCGGCTTCTCTGCTTTCTTCTTCTTTGAGGAAAAGGACTTGTGGTGACGTCACTGCGCTCATCACCTGGTCCATGGTGATGGATCATGTGATGGTTCATGTGATGAGCGCAGTGACGTCACCACAGGTCCTTTTTCCTCCTAGACTGCAAAGAAGACGACAGAAGAGAACCAGGGCTGCGCGAACAAGTGGATGAGGAGAGTAAAAAAAAAAACATTTTTTTTTTAACCCCTCTAGCGCTATTGTAGTATGCATTCTGTATTAAGAATGCTATTCTTTTCTCTTTATAACCATGTTATAAGGGCAAATAATAATGATCGGATTCCCATCCCGATCATCTCCTAGCAACCATGCGTGAAAATCGCACCGCATCCGTACTTGCTTGCGGATGCTTCTATCTTTCACGCAGTCCCATTCACTACTATGGGGTCTGCGTTGCGTAAAAAATACACAATATAGAGCATGCTGCGAATCTCGCGCAATGCACCAGTGATGCGTAAAAATTACCACTCATGTGCACAGCCCCATAGAAATGAATGGGTCTGGATTCAGTGCGGGTGCAATGCGTTCACCTCGCGCATTGCACCCGCACGGAAATCTCGCCCGTGTGAAAGAGGCCTTAGTGTTTTTGGCACAAAATCCACGACCGATTTCCATTGTCAAAAGATGCCATCAGAATGGGGCATTTTGTACTTCTATCCCCAGCCCCTACATAGTGCGGTCAACTGTTTTAGCATGGTCAAACCTGCTGATGGACTCCTTTTAATGGAAGCAGCATGATCTCTGTATGCCTGCCTAAGTTTCTTATCTTTGCTTGTGCTTTTGAGTTATTCCAAATTTGTTGCAATGGCTACACCCATTTAAAGGGGTTATCCCATCATAATGATCACTATTAAATCTGTTAATGATTTGACAGTTATCATTTTTGTAAATATATTTGATTAACCCATTCCCACCGTTTAGGAGAAAATTAATCCCCACTTACCTCATTGTTGTTATTCGGTCTCCCCTGGTTATGGCCACCTCTCTTCTCCGGAATCCCGGTGGCCGCGCTTGCCGAGAAGACTCCTTTTCTCCCGGCCGGGCAGCTCGCTGTCCTGAATGCGCACGCAGCCGCGCCTGCTCGATGGTGACGTCTTCCTGGCCAGAATAGTACAGAGCCTCTGTACTATACTGGCCAGGAATAAGTCACCATGGCGCATGCGCGGAGGCGTGTGCATTCAGTCCAGTGCGCGGCCCTGCCGGAAGCAGACTTCAATCAAGATGAAGCCCGCCCCCAGCCAGAATCCAGGAAGTGAATGGTGCGCTGGCAGCAGGTAAGAATGAAAATGCAAAGTGGGATAACCCCTTTAAGACCAAAGGAGATTAGAAGGCTGGAAACATCATTTCAAGATGATTTGAAAAGTGCATTTTCTGCATCAAAAATCCATGCGCATCCTGCAGTAATATTCCCATCCAGATGTAGTAACTTCTGCTACTAATCCTGACCTTTACCTTACTGCGCCAGATAAGTCCATGGCACACCCACGTTCAAATATGTACAATTTTCTGTACTGTAATTTCATAAAAACCACAGTAAAAGCTGTATGTAATTACAAGCGGTTTGCCGCTGTCCTGTAATGGTGGACCTCGCTGTAGCCAAATGTTATAACTGGAAAGGGGTCTGTCTTGGTAGCAGATTGCTGTTAAATATTTGCACTACTGAATATTACGGTTTTCTAGAATTTGGTTTCATATGTGCAATTGTGCATTGTGAATACCAATCACGCTCTTATTATAAGCCAATCTGATGTAATACCGCAGTGCGTGTTTTTCCTATGCTAGAGCTCATTCTCAGATCTGCGCACAGTGCGATCAGATTCTCCTTCAGCCTTAGCGTAAGACAAATGGAATAATACTGCTTGGCAACATTTTCAAGCTCCGTTCCATACACTTGTGACTTGTACAGGACAACACAATTATTCTGTGAAGCAAAGAGCCTTCTCACTCATGCATAAGCATAGCCTGCCAACTGTTCCTCTTCAGATGACCTGCTAAACAGTGGAAATAAACAGGCGCAGGAAAACTGCTCCTTTCACATATTTACATTGCTTTAAATAAAAACAAACCATGGGAAGAGCTACATTTTGTGTGAGAGATTATTTCATTGACATTTTGTAAGAAAGGTGAAAGATAGAAAAGGTCCAAGTATGATAAATTCCTGTAGCCATGTACAGTATCTCATAAAAGTGAGTACACCCCTCTAGGGTTGTCACGATACCAACATTATGATTCGATTTCGATACCATAGAAAAAGTATTGCGATACTCTATACCATTCGATACCACACAAAAAAAATTAAACTCCAAAAAAGCCATTCCGCATTTTATGGAACGTCCGGCCCATAATAGAACAGTCCTATCCTATTTTTTTCTGTTACGGCGTTCATCGCATATGAGTTTTTTTTTTTTTTTAATATAGTTTATATATTTTCATATGTAAAATTGGTAAAGGGGGTGATTTGAAATTTTAATGTTTGGTATTTTTTTTTTATTACATTCTTAACTATTCGCCCCCTTGGGAGACTAGAACCTGGGATCTTTTAATCCCTTGTCCTATTCACCTTAATAGAGATCTATTAGGGTGAATAAGATTTTACACTGTTCCTGCTGCCTGTGCTTTGTGCACACAGTAGCAGGGAGCTTACCATGGCAGCCATGGAAGGCTTCAGCAGTGTCCTGGCTGCCATGGTAACCGATCGGAGCCCCACGATTTCCCATATGATTAACCCTTAAATACAAATGAAGGTTGCGTGTGCTGGCAGTATCACATACTCTGCCTCTGACAGGTCGCTGTGATCCATGTCAATTAACCCCTCAGGTGCAGCATGTAGGGGTAGATGCCATACGGAGGGGGAGGCATGGAGGGACTCCCTCCTTCTCCGCTGTGCTTCTGAGGAGAACATGGGAATCGCTGATAGAGGAGCCATGTTCTCTAACCGGTGCAACCCCACACCGCTCACATATTTGTAAATTTTTGATAATATATTTTCATGGGACAACACTGAAGATATGACTAGGGTTGTTTCGATGCCCAAATTTTGTTTCGATTCCATAAAAAAGTATTGCGATATTTGATACCATGCGGAAAAAAAAGAAAACATAAAAAAAAGCCGTGTGCATTCTGTATTATGGAACAGTCCGACCCCATTTTTGGGGGGACAAGGTGACAAAAAAAATGGCGAATCATGCAGTTTTTATTTTATTTTCTGTTCTGGCGTTCACGGCAAAGATTTTTTAAAAATATTTTCATATTTTGGACTTTTCGATCGTAGCAATATGTGATATCTTTTTTGTTTGTTTTATATGTAAAATTGGGAAAGGGGCTGATTTATAGTTAATATTTTTGTTTTGTTTACTGTTTATTTACTATTTCCCCCCTTAGAGGCTTGAACCTGGGATCTGTTGATCCCTTGTCCTATTCACCCTAGTAGAGATCTATTGGGGTGAATAGGACCTCACACTCTCCCTGCTGTCTGTGCATAGTACACACAGCAGCAGGGAGCTTACCATGGCAGCCAGGGCTTCAGTAGCATCCTGGCTGCCATGGTAACAGATTAGAGCCCCAGGATTACACTGCTGGGGCTCCGATCAGAAGCTGCCACTGCCACCAATGAGGAGGAGGGGAGGGGACCCTGTGGCCACTGCCACCAATGTTTTTAATACTGGGGGGAGGGTGCGCTGCGTCTCCACTGATGGTTAACCTTTAATACAGGAGGCGGCGCCGGCAGAACCACATAGCTGGCACCCTCTGACAAGGAGCTGTGATCAGCGGCAGTTAACCCCTCAGCCTGCTCCAAGTTCTGTGATACTAGACTGCGCAGCCCAGTATCGAAAAAAATGGAAATCCCGGTATTGCGTCGAAACCGGTACAAAAGTATCAATTGATTATCGAAATTTCGATACCCGAAACAACCCTAGTTATAATACTTTTACAATATAAAGTAGTCTGTGTACAGCTTGTATAACAGTGTAAATCTGGTGTGCCCTCAAATTAACTCCAGACAGCCATTAATGTCTAAACCTCTTGCAATAAGGGAGTACACCGCTAATTGAAAATAGCCAACTTGTGTCCCAAATTAGCCCCTTTCCCTCCCCGATGTCATGTGAATCGTTAGTGTTAGGGCTGTTTCACACGAGCGGATGCCGTGCTTGGCATCCGCTCCGTGAAAGAGTGCCAAGACCCTATGCACACTGCAGAGGCACGGAGCATTAACATGACTGATAATGCTCCGTGCCTCTCTGTGACCTCTTTACTATGAAATCACAGTGACAACTTACACCGGCCATGTGCTTTCCACATTTTGTGGACCGCACATGGCCGGCACTATGATAGAAATGCCTTTTCTTGTCTGTGGCTGCGAACAAGAGTGTAGGACATGTTCTATTTTTTTGCGGTGACGCGGAACGGAAGTGTGGATGCTGACAGCTTGCTGTCCTATTGAAAAACAATGGGTCCGCACTCGTTCCTGCAAAATTGGGTAACGAGTGTGGACCCATTTTGCGGACGTGTGAATGACCCCTAAGGACATGTATTACTGGAACCATGTCCTGTGGTCTGTTGAGACCAAGATAAACTTATGTGTTTCAGATGGTGTCAAGCATATGTGGTGGCAACTAGGTGAGGAGTACAAAGACAAGTGTGTCTTGCCTACAGTCAGGATTTGTGGGGGGGGGGGGGGGGGAGAGAGAGAGCATCTTAATCATCATGAGATGACTTATAGGCCATTCATGCTCCTCTGGGAAGAAAGGGACGTAATTGAGCTCTTAAAAGCTTTCCCTCTAATGCCACTAAATGTAAGGCATCTATCCTATAAGTCAATGTTCGGCTCTTTAAATAGACCTTGAAACATGACTGATATTAAATAAGCCAGCACCTCATCTGCAGACAGCTGTTTCGGGGATTAAGCGACTGCTCTACACTGAAGTGCAATTGCCCCAAAACAGCTGTCTGCAGATGAGGTGCTGGCTTATTTAATATCAGGTTGAACCTTGACTTATAGGATGGCTTCCTTACATCTGGTGGCATTAGAGGCAGAGCTTGTTAAGAGCTCATTTGCATCCCTTTCTGGCTTATAGTCAAGCAGGGTGGTGGGAGTGTTGTGGTTTAGTGCTGCCCGTTGTGGGGTGATGCAGTTCATTGAGGGAACCATGAAACTGGGAAACTGGGCCACAGGACAGTATTCTAACATAAACACACCTCCAAGACAACCACTGCTTTGCTAAAGAAACTGAGGGTAAGGGTCCATTCACACATCTGTAGATGGGTTTGTATTCTAAGCTTCACAATAAACGGAGTGTAATACAGGGCTTGACTAATTTCCTTGGAATCTAGGAGCCAGCGAAAAGTCAGGAGTTCATTGTTTATCAGTGTACTGTGACGTCACTGTGTGCAGTATCTCTTCAGTGTTTATCAGTGTACTGTGACGTCACTGTGTGTATAATCCCTGCGCTGTGACATCATTGTGTGTATAATCCCTGTGCTGCAGCTGACAGAACTGAGATCCCTTCCCAGGATGTTTGGTCCGGGCTCATCATTCATTTCCTAGTTTTTCTCTTGTAAACTTATTTTGTGACTAGATAAAACTGAAGTAGCGCTGGGTTTGAAGAGAAATGTATCTCGTTGCTGCCTTTATCCGCCGTCACTGCGGGATCACTGCCCTTCTGCTGTCCCGGATTATTTGTCCTGTCCGGGGGATAATGGCGTCGCTGTTGTCGGCGTCTCCGGGGCCGTCCTTGTGCTCCCTCAGCTGTGGACGCGTACTGAGTCCAGGCCGGGATTTGGTTCCAGCTCTTGCCGAATCTACATCCCTTGCTGTGATGGGGAGGGGGTGGGCCTGCGGTCCTGTTTGTCAGAGGGATCTCTCAGTCCTGTGAGTGCGTTAAGCCTCATGCACACATGAGTGAAACGCGGACCGTGTGATACCGGCCTGGATTTCTTCTGAGTGCAGGAGCGCACGCCGTCATTGGTTGCTATGACGCCGTGCGCTTCCTGCTGCCGCCACAGTACGGAATTACACTGGTATGATCTATACCAGCGCACTACTGTACTGCGGCGGCAGCAGGAAGCACACAGCGTCATAGCAGCCGCCACAGTACGGTAATACACTGGTATGATCTTTACCAGCTTCCTATTGTACTGCGGCGGCAGCAGGAAGCACACGGCATCATAGCAACCAGTGACACCGTGCGCTCCTGCACTCAGAAGAAATCCAGGCCGCAATCACACCGTCCGTGTTCCACGGACATGTGCATGAGGCTTTACGGTGATGAGACGGATCCTCTCCGGAAACACCGGAAGATTCTTCGTACAGGAAAACAGAAACCCAGCCGTAGTCACCTGCGCCGCTCCCGGAACATGAGACATGCGGTGGAGAGCGCTGCCATGTACATGTCGTGTGTCACTCCGTGACCAGCTAACACTGACAGCCAGCGGGGAGAGGGAGTGATGTCACTCGGCTTAACCCGTCATGTGCACCGCCTGTCACATTGTTAGCCTCAGTCTTAACCCTCCAGAGGCTGCGACCAGCTGCTGGTGTGCTGGGCCTATTTTCAAGCAGGGGAAAATACCCAGGCGCCAGGACAAAATTCCTGATCGCCATGGCCTGGGATTTGTCAAGCCCTGGTGTAATATTTAACTTCTTTAAAAAAAAAAAAAAAAAAAGGAAACATCTTTTAACCACTTCAGGCCTCTAGCTTAAACCCCTTTAATGACCAGACCACTTTTTACACTTCTGCACTACACTATTTTCACCGTTTATTGCTCGGTCATGCAGCTTACCACCCAAATTAATTTTACCTCCTTTTCTTCTCACTAATAGAGCTTTCATTTGGTGGTATTTCATTGCTGCTGACATTTTTTACCTTTTTTGTTATTAATCGAAATTTAACGAAATTTTAGCAAAAAAATAACATTTTTCACTTTCAGTTGTAAATTTTTTTTTTTAAACGACATCTATATATCATTTTTTCTCTAAATGTATTGTTCTACATGTCTTTGATAAAAAAAAATGTTTGGGTAAAAAAAAAATGGTTTGAGTAAAAGTTATAGCGTTTACAAACTATGGTACAAAAATGTGAATTTCCGCATTTTGAAGCAGCTCTGACTTTCTGAGCACCTGTCATGTTTCCTGAGGTTCTACAATGCCCAGACAGTAGAAAACCCCCACAAATGACCCCATTTCGGAAAGTAGACACCCTAAGGTATTCGCTGATGGGCATAGTGAGTTCATAGAACTTTATTTTTTGTCACAAGTTAGCGGAAAATTTTTTTTTTTCTTTTTTTCCTTACAAAGTCTCATATTCCACTAACTTGTGACAAAAATAAAAACTTCCATGAACTCACTATGCCCATCATGAAATACCTTGGGGTGTCTTCTTTCCAAAATGGGGTCACTTGTGGGGTAGTTATACTGCCCTGGCATTTTAGGGGCCCAGATGCGGGAGAAGTAGTTTGAAATCAAAATCTTTAATAAAAAATTAAAATAAAAAAATGCCCTGTGAAATCCGAAAGGTGCTCTTTGGAATGTGGGCCCATTTGCCCACCTAGACTGCAAAAAAGTGTCACACATCAGGTATCGCCGTACTCAGGAGAAGTTCGGGAATGTGTTTTGGGGTGTCATTTTACATATACCCATGCTGGGTGAGATATATATCTCGGCAAAAGACAACTTTTCTCTTTTTTTTTTTTTTTTTTTTTTTTTTTTTATACACAGTTGGCATTTGACCAAGATATTTATTTCACCCAGCATGGCTATATGTAAAATGACACCCCAAAACACATTCCCCAACTTCTCCTGAGTACGGCGATACCACATGTGTGACACTCTTTTGCAGCCTAGGTGGGCAAAGGGGCCCACAGTTCCAAAGAGCACCTTTCGGATTTCACAGGCCATTTTTTTAAAATTTTGATTTCAAACTACTTCGCACGCATTTGGGCCCCTAAAATGCCAGGGCAGTATAACTACCCCACAAGTGACCCCATTTGGGGTAGCTATAATGCCCTGGCATTTTAGGGGCCCCAGATGCGTGAGAATGTGGGCCCCTTTGCCCACCTAGGCTGCACAAAAAGCGTCACACATGTGGTATCGCCGTACTCAGGAGAAGTTGGGGAATGTGTTTTGGGGTGTCATTTTACATATAGCCATGCTGGGTGAAATAAATATCTAGGTCAAATGCCAACTTTGTGTAAAAAAAATGAGAAAAGTTGTCTTTTGCCGAGATATTTCTCTCACCCAGCATGGGTATATGTAAAATGACACCCCAAAACACATTCCCCAACTTCTCCTGAGTACGGCGATACCACATGTGTGACACTTTTTTGCAGCCTAGATGTAGATGCGCAAAGGTGCCCAAATTCCTTTTAGGAGGGCATTTTTAGACATTCGGATCCCAGACTTCTTCTCACGCTTTAGGGCCCCTAAAAAGCCAGGGCGGTATAAATACCCCACAAGTGTCCCCATTTTGGAAAGAAGACACCCCAAGGTATTCAATGAGGGGCATGGCGAGTTAATAGAAATATTTTTTTTTGGCACAAGTTAGCGGAAATTGATATATATATTTTTTTTTTTCCCTCAGTCTCACTTTCCGCTAACTTGGGACAAAAATTTCAATCTTTCATGGACTCAATATGCCCCTCAGCGAATACCTTGGGGTGTCTTCTTTCCAAAATGGTGTCATTTGTGGGGTGTTTGTACTGCCCTGGCATTTGATTGTCTCCGCAATCATTACATGTATGGCCAGCATTAGGAGTTCCTGCTATTCTCCTTATATTGAGCATACATGTAATGAGATTTTTTTTTTCCGTTCAGGGCTGAAAGAAAAACTGAACGGCACAGATTTCTTCATTCACATCGATGAATGTGGATGAAAAAATCTCTGCCCAAAAAATAAATAAAGTGAAAGGCATCTGTCAGGACATAGGAGCTCCGCCCAACATCCATACCCACTTAGCTCGTATGCCCTGGCAAACCTGATTTTCTCCATTCACATCAATCAATGTGGATGAATAAATCATTGCCGGGATTTTTTTTATTTATTTTTTATATACAAAGTGTTTGCCAAAGCATATGAACACCGCCGCCTCCTCAGCTCATATGCCTCGGCAAACGTATCTTTTACTGCAGAGGAGAAATCTCGTCTTGCAGCGCCGCATGCACCGACTTTTGTGTAATCTGACAGCAGCCCAATGCTTCTGTCAGAATGCACATCAGTGCTGCAGCTAGTCGATCGGTTGGTCCACCGGGAAGGTAAAAAAAAAAACAGGCCGCAACGCAATAAATTTTATTAACTTTATAATAACATTTGAATAGAACATATAAACTTTAACTTTTTGAACATAACGTTAACTTTTTTGCTTACTGGTGTTTTTTTTAATTTTTTTTTAATTTTACCTTTATAGGACAAACCTCTCCTTCCCCATGGGACAATGTGCAAAGCACAAATCGCCCAAAGATGTGGGGAGGTACATTATGCACTTTGTCCCAGGTCAAAGGAGAGGTTTGCAGCAGCTGTGTGTGAATGGGCCCTAATAGCCCTGTGTGCCTGTCCTGTGAGATGCAATCCCTATGCTAAGTGTACCTGTGTGTGGTACTTCCGGAAACACTCCCCTAAGCATAGGGCAGGGTGGTCAGGGCAGTCATGACAGAAATAGCGGGTGTCACGCCTTATTCCACTCCTGCTACAGACACATTTTTTTCGGGGTGGCGGTCGGTTTGAGGTACCAGCAACGACACTGGGGAAATGTCGCTCATGTAGATGGCTCACTACACTGATGGATGGGGCTACGGAACCTCCTGGATACAAGAGGTTCTCGATGATCTCTTCCTGAAATTTGAGGAAGGATCCTGTTCTCCCATATATGCAGCCAATTGAATTAAATATACAGCTTAAATATACACCTTCTTATACCAGCGTCTGGTCCTGCGGGAAAGGAGATAAGGAGCCAACATCTGGTCATTGAAGTCCACCCCTCCCATGAGCGAATTATAGTCGTGGACTGAGAGGGGCTTTTCAATGACACTGGTTGCTCGTTCAATTTGGATTGTCATGTCTGTGTGAATGGAGGAGAGCATGTAAACGTCACGCTTGTCTCTCCATTTCACCGCGAGCAGTTCTTCATTACACAAGGCATCCCTCTCCCCCCTTGCAAGACGGGTGGTAACGAGCCGTTGGGGGAAGCCCCTGCGACTAGGTCGCGCGGTGCCACAGCAGCCAATCTGTTCTAGGAACAAATGCCTGAAGAGGGGCACACTTGTATAGAAATTGTCCACATAAAGATGGTACCCCTTGCCAAATAAGGGTGACGCCAAGTACCAAACTGTCTTCCCACTGCTCCCCAGGTAGTCAGGGCAACCGACCGGCTCCAGGGTCTGATCTTTACCCTCATAGATCCAAAATTTGTGGGTATAGCCTGTGGCCCTTTCACAGAGCTTACACAATTTGACCCCATACCGGGCGCAGCTTGCTTGGGATGTATTGTTTGAAGCCAAGGCGCCCGGTGTATAAGGGACTAGTCTACTGCAGATGTTTTGCTCAGGGGTATACAAATCAGCAAATTTCTGGTTGAAGTGGTCTATGAAGGGCCGAATTTTGTGGAGCCGGTCAAAAGCTGGATGGCCTCTGGGACGGGAGGTGCTGTTTTCACTAAAGTGCAGGAAACGCAGGATGGTCTCAAATTGTGTCCTGGACATGGCAGCAGAGAACATGGGCATGTGATGAATTGGGTTCGTGGACCACTATGACCGCAATTCATGCTTTTTGGTTAGACCCATGTTGAGGAGAAGGCCCCGAAAATTTTTAAATTGGGAAACTTGGACGGGTTTCCACCGGAAAGACTGGGCATAATAGCTTCCCGGGTTGGCGGCTATAAATTCAGTGGCATATCTGTTTGTTTCTGCCACAACTAAGTCCAAGAGTTCCGCAGTCAAGAACAGCTCAAAAAAATCCCAGGGCCGAACCGATCTGAGCTGTCTCAACCCAAACTCCAGACTGGGCGGTGAAAGGGGGAACTAATGGTGCGGCTGAAGTTGGACTGCCAATCAGGGTTTGCCAGCACCTCAGGGACTCTAGGGGGTCTACGGGCCTGTCTGTGTGGTGGCTGCGATGTGGTAACTATTGCACGTGCCACCGTACCAGCTTCAACTGTCCTTCTAGTGCTCGCCACTTCACCATGTTGTACGGCAGTGCTGGTACTAGGTCCAGGATGGGCTGCGCTGCTGGTGTATGCCTCACCACGTAATCTGACAGCGCCAGCCCCACTCTGCTGCCCTTGAAGCGGATCCTGCGCAACCTGTGGACTAGCAACACGGGGCCGGGTGCGCCTGATGCTATCGGGGACCTCAACCTCCTCGTCCGAACTTTGGGTCAGACTGCCACTGCTTTCTACAAGTTCATATTCTGACCCGCTGGATTTGTCAGATGAGGGTTCCCATTCCTCTCCCGACTGGGTCAGAATCCTGTAGGCCTCTTCAGAAGAATATCCCTTGTTTGATATTTGTCTAAGGGTACTTTCACACTTGCGTTGTTTGATTCCGGCAGGCAGTTCCGTTGCCTGAACTGACTGCCTGATCAGGCAAACTGTATGCAAACGGATGTCATTTTTTCTGACTGATCAGGCATTTTTCTGACTGATCAGGATCCTGATCAGTCAGAAAAATGCCTGATCAGTCAGAAAAATGCATTGCAATACCGGATCCGTTTTTCCGGTGTCATCAGGCAAAACGGATCCGTTTTTTTTTTTTTTTTTTTTTTATTTTTAAAGGTCTGCGCATGCGCAGACCGGAAGGACGGATCCGGCATTCCGGTATTTTGAATGCCGGATCCGGCACTAATACATTCCTATGGAAAAAAATGCCGGATCCGGCATTCAGGCAAGTCTTCAGTTTTTTTCGCCGGAGATAAAACCGTAGCATGCTACGGTTTTCTCTTTTGCCTGATCAGTCAAAACGACTGAACTGAAGACATCCTGATGCAAACTGAACGGATTACTCTCCATTCAGAATGCATGGGGATATGCCTGATCAGTTATTTTCCGGTATAGAGCCCCTGTGACGGAACTCAGTGCTGGAAAAGAAAAACGCAAGTGTGAAAGTACCCTTACAAATGGGAGGCTACCGGAGGCCGCTGCGATTGATAAAAAAAAAAATCCAAACTTTTTTTTTTTTTTTTTTTTTTTTAATCGCCGCAGCGCTTGTAAAGTGATTGTGCAATGATCAAAAAAAGAAATAATTGTCACTGCAGCGGGGCGGGCGTGGGTGAACGCACGTGTGGGCAACCAATCAGGCCTGATCGGGCAAACACTGCGTTTTGGGTGGAGGGCGAGCTAAGGTGACACTAATACTATTAGGCCCCTTTCACACGGGCGAGTTTTCCGTGCGGGTGCGATGCGTGCGGTGAACGCATTGCACCCGCACTGAATCCTGACCCATTCATTTCTATGAGACTGTGCACACGAGCGGTGATTTTCACGCATCACTTGTGCGTTGCGTGAAAATCGCAGCATGCTCCTCTTTGTGCGTTTTTCACGTAACGCAGGCCCTATAGAAATGAATGGGGTTGCGTGAAAATCGCATGCATCCGCAAGCAAGTGCGGATGCGGTGCGATTTTCACGCATGGGTTCTAGGTGACAGTCTATTCACTGTATTATTTTCCCTTATAACATGGTTATAAGGGAAAATAATAGCATTCTGAATACAGAATGCTTTGTATAATAGTGCTGGAGGGGTTAAAAATAATAAAAAAGTTAACTCACCTTCTCCTCTTGTTAGCGCAGATGCCGGTCTGTTCTTTATCTGTGGGCTAAAGGACCTTTGATGACGTCAGATCACATGCTCCATCACCATGGTGATGGACCATGTGATTGGAGCATGTGATCTGACGTCACCTCAGGTCATTCAGTCCACAGCTAAAGAACAGAGTGGCATCTGCGCGAACAAGAGGAGAAGGTGAGTTAACTTTTTTATTATTTTTAACCCTTCCAGCACTATTATACAAAGCATTCTGTAGTCAGAATGCTATTATTTTCCCTTATAACCATGTTATAAGGGAAAATAATACAATCTTCAGAACATCAATCCCAAGCCCGAACTTCTGTGAAGAAGTTCGGGTCTGGGTACCAAACATGCGCGATTTTTCTCACGCAAGTGCAAAACGCATGACAATGTTTTGCACTCGCGCAGAAAAATCGCGCATTTTCCCGCAACGCACCCGCCTCTTATCCGGGCAAAAAACATGACGCCCGTGTGAAAGAGGCCTTATAGATCTGACTGTGATCAGTTCTGATCACTTACAGATACTATAAAAGTACAAATGCTGATTAGTGATACGCTAATCAGCGAATCGGTGACTGCGGTGGGCTGGGCGCCAAACGATCGCTAAACTACCTAATCAAGGGGCCTAAACTATCCTAAAACTATCAGTCAATACCAGTGGAAAAAAAAGTGACAGTTTACACTGATCACTTTTTTCCCTTTCACTAGGTGATTGACAGGGGTGATCAAGGGGTTAATTGGGGTGCTGGTGGGTGATCTGGGGCTAAGTGTAGTGTTTGGTGGCTACTCACTGTGATGCCTGCTCCTCTGCTGAGACCAACCGACCAAAAGGACCAGCAGAGAAGCCATTTAGCACTTTATATTTATAAATATAAAGTGTTAACTGGCTTCTGATTTAGATTTTTTTGAAAATCGCCAGCCTGCCAGCCACGATCATTGGCTGGCAGGCTGGTGACAAGATACAACTCTAACGTTTGACCGAAATCTCGCGTCTCGCGAGATGACGCACCGGCGCGTCCACCCGGTATAACAGGACCGCCGCCAGGACGCGATCCTGCGTACGGCGGTCCTGAGGCGGTGAAAGGGCTTTTCCAGCTTTAAAACCTATTTTCTCTGAATTGTAAAGCACTGCGGAATATGTTGGTGCTATATAAAGAATTCTTATTATTATTATTTTAAATGCGTCCCCAGTGTATAATTCTGGTTGAAGTCACGTGTACCGCTGTGGATTTCACTTTTTGCCTAGGGTGAAATCTGCAGACAAACTGCTGTAAAATCAGCGCCAGATGTGCTGCGGATGTTTTTTCCTGTCCATTTCCATTGTTGCCATAGATAAGGATTTTAGGCTCTGCCAGTTCCAGTCACGAACACAATCATCCTGCGCAATGTTTTTTTCAGTTCAGATGCTTTATAATATAGTGGAGGGCCTTAGAAATAGTTTGACGTAGCTGTTCCCCAGAACACAGAAAATCCCCAGCTTCTTGGATCAGCTCACATGGAGCGCCAGGTTAGAGTTGTAGCATAAGGAAAGGCGAGGGTTTGGCCTCAGTGCAAACACTATATGTAGCTGATGTAAACCGCAGAGACCTTGCAGCAAGTGTCAGCTGTCTTTGGCTGTCAGAATTGTATGGATGAAAAGGTTTATAAATGCTTTTATGCTCAGCTTTCATTTAATTTCAGAAATCTTTATTGTTAAATTCCACGAGGACACAATATAATGCACATTACCCTTTTATTGCTGCAAATAAATTTTATAGAAATCTCATTCCCACATTCCAGTAAAAATGTCATCTTTTATAGTTTTTGCATATTAAGTCCTTTTTTTTGGTAAATTCAGCACTTTATTTTGAGTTTTTTTTTATTACATATACTGCCAATCGTTTCTCTGCATATTGTTCGAGTGGTTGTGGCACTGTATATTATGGTATAGTATGCCGTTTTCATTTTTACTTCATTCAATTAACCCGTCAGCAACCCTCACTGTTGTCACTTCAGTAAATGGCATTTAGCATGTAGAGAAAGTTAATACAAGGCACTTGCTAATAGAGTTGTTGCGATACCAAATTTTTGATTCGGTTTCGATACCATGAAAAAGTATTGCGATACTCGATACCATTCGATACCACGCAAAAAAAATAAACAAAAAAAGCCACGTGCATTCCTCATTTTTAAAAATGGCGAATCGCGCAGTTTTTATTTTATTTTTTCTGTTCCGGCATTCACCACCTAGATTTTTTTTTATATTTTAATAGTTTGGACTTTTCTGATGTGGCGACGTAATATGTTTATTTATATATTTTATATGTGAAATTGGGAAAAGGGGGTGATTTATACTTCATATTTTAGTGTTTTTTTTTTTTTTTTTTTTTTACACTTTTTATTTAATAACTATTTCCCCCCCTTAGGGGCTAGAACCTGGGATCTTTCATCCCTTTTCCTATTCAGCCTGATAGATCTCTATCAGGGTGAATAGGACTTCACACTGTCCCTGCTGCTCTGTGCTTTGTGCACACAGCATCAGGGATGTTACCATGGCAACCAGGGCTTCTGTAGCGTCCTGGCTGCCATGGTAACCGATCGGAGCCCCAGCATTACACTGCTGGGGCTCCGATCAGAAGCTGCCACTGCACCACCAATGAGGGGGAGGGGAGAGGACCCTGTGCCCACTGCCACCAATGATTTTAATACTGGGGGGTTGAGATGGGCCGGCGCACTGTGCCACCAATGATTTTAATGGGTTGGGGGGCACACTGCACCACCAATGATAATTACCCCTTTATACAGGAGGCGGGTACTGGCAGATCAGCGGCAGTTAACTGCCGCTGATCGCAGCTCCCTGTCAGGGGCAGGGTGCCGGCAATGCGATTCTGCTGCCAGCACCCGCCTCCTGTATGTGTTAAAGACTGACTACTATATGGGACTCCAGACTTTCACTATCAGGCCACACAGAGCGGCGCCCAGCGATGTCTCAGCACTCACAATTAGTCCTGGGCGCCTCTCCGTTCGCCTGCAGTGCTCCATTACTGTCTCCTCTCCTGCTCCACATGCTGCTGATTACTATCGGAGCGATGGGAGGAGACATCAGCTTCACTAGTGGGCGTTCCTTCTCCCTGGCTGTAGCGCTGTCCAATCGCAGCGCAGGGAAAAGGAACGCCCACTAGTGAAGCTGATGTCTCCTCCCATCGCTCCGATAGTAATCAGCAGCATGTGGAGCAGGAGAGGAGACAGTAATGGGGCACTGCAGGTGAACGGAGCGGCGCCCAGGACTAATGGTGAGTGCAGAGACATCGCTGGGCGCCGCTCTGTGTGGAAATAATCCCATCATTGGTGGCGCAGTGCGCCCGCCCCTCCTCCGCCCCTCTCTTCTCATTGCCGCCCCTCCTCCATGGTGCCGCCCCTCCTCCGCCCCTCTCTTCTCATTGCCGCCCCTCCTCCGTGGTGCCGCCCCTCCTCCGCCCCTCTCTTCTCATTGCCGCCCCTCCTCCGCCCCTCTCTTCTCATTGGTGGCAGCGGCAGCAGCACAGGGGGGAGGGAGGACAGCTTCCTTCTCCCCGTGCTGCTGAGAGAACATGAGCGCGCTGATAGCAGCGCGCTCATGTTCAGAGATACTAGACTGCGCAGAAGCGCAGCCCAGTATCGAAAAAACGGAAATCCCGGTATCGTATCGATACCGGGACAAAAGTATCGATTGGGTATCGAAATTTCGATACCCGCAACAACCCTACTTGCTAATATATTGTTGTTGTCCATATTATGTGAGCTCCCACGCTCCTGGCCACCAGAGAGGTCAGAGAAATTTTGAAATTTCACCTCCATTTTCCGTTAATTCTTGTGGGACAAAAAAGTTTTTAAATTCGATTTGGGGTAACTCATGGGTGGTTTCTATTATGCAAGTCCCTCAAAGTGACTTCATAACTGAATTGGTCCTTTTTAAAAAGCGAGTTTTGGGAAAATGTTTAAAATTTTCTTCTAAAATAATTTCTAAGCCTTCTGACGCCCTAATAAATGACATTTACAAAATTATGTCAAAGTGAAGCAGACATATGGGTAATGTTAAATAATAAATATTTTATGATGTATCACAATCTGTCTTAAAGCAGAGAAATTCCAAGTGCAGAGAAATTTAAATGCAGGTCTGCCAAAGGGAGGGGGTTTGGCAAAGGTGCCCAGTCCCTTTTAAGTTCTATTCAGGCCTGGTTATGAAGGGGTTAGTGAACAAAAAACCCCCCCCCAAAATTGTATCTTTAAAATTGAAGCAGATCAGAAAAGGATTCAAGCCCTGGACGAAACGTAGTGTTCATGGGGTGTTCATATGCATGTTTTCATTACTTCTTTACGTTCCTCCTGACGGTGGGACTTCTGATGCACATCACCATACATAGGAGTGAGCTCTGTATTCTCTTAAGTAAGGAAAAATAAAAATTCAAAGTCTAAAATGTATTTTCTCTTTGCGTTTAGCGGCACAGATTTAACATGAGAATGCGGTGATGCGTTGTGGCAGGCTGTAGTTATCACAGTAGTGTTATCTTGCTTATGGTCTTGTTTATTCTTAGCCTATGCCTGTCTGGTTTTTCCCTGCACGATATGCCGTAATAACATGGAGGAGGAGATGAGCAACATTCTTCAGTAATTGAGAACAATCCTTTGAGTAAACAAGCGACAGGTCTGAATTTAAATCAGTCCTACATGAATGGGCTGTTTATTAAAGCAGTGTGTCCTGACAGGAGAACTTCTTAAGGTGCTTTTTCATGTAGGAGGTGAGAGGACACTGCTGAGAGGATGGTTAGGGTCATGGAATGTGGTGTCACTGATGATGGCAAGCGCATGCTGTTAATTTTGCTGTCCTGGCATATCGCCTTGTATTTTTCTTAGTACTTTTAATAAAAGGCCATACAGTGCCTAGAAAAAGTATTCATACCCCTTTGAACTTTTCCACATTTAAGTTTGAGTGTATTTTATTGGGATTTTATGCGATGGAGTAAAAAGAAAATGATGCATGGTCTTTTAATACAAATCTGAAATGTGTGGCGTGCATTTTTATTCAGTCCCCCGAGTCAGTACATAGTAGGATCACCATTCAGTACAATTACAGCTGCAAGTTTTTGGGCTATGTCTGTACCAGCTTTGCACAACTAGAGGCTGAAATTCCTCTTTGCAAATTAGCTCAAACGCAATCAGATTGGACAGCAATTTTCATGTCTTGCCACAGATTCTCAGAGGGATTTAGGTCCGTCTTTGGGTCATTCTAACACTTTGACCAAGCTTTGATCTAAAGCAGGCGTAGCTGTAGGCTGTTCAGGCATGCTGGGACTTGTAGTTTTGTGACAGCTGGAGGGCCGCAGGATGAGCATGCCTGATCTAAACCATTCCATTGTAACTCTGGCTGTATGTTTAGGGCCGTTGTCCTGCTGGAAGGTGAACTCCTGCCCTAGTCAAGTTTTTTTGCAGCCTCTACCAGGTTTTTCTCGAGGGTTGTACTGTATTTGGCTCCATCCATCTTCCTATCAACTCTGGTCATCTTCACTGCCCCTATTGAAGAAAAGAATCTCCACGGCATGATCATGCTACCACAAGGTTTCTCGATGGGGAAGGTGTGTTTATGGTGATGTGCAGTGTTAGTTTTCCGTCACACAGTGTTTTGCATTTAAGCCAAAAAGTTCAACTTTGGTCTCGTCTGACCAGAGCACTTTCTTCCACGTTTGCTCTGTCCCCTACATGGTTTGTGGCAAATGACAAACAAGACTTCTTATGGCTTGCTTTCAAAAAACTGCTTTCTTCTTGCGACTCTTCCATAAACGCCAGATTTGTGGAGGATTAAGTTTTCCTGTGGACAGATTATCCCAACTGAGCTGTGGATCTCTGCAGCTCCTCCAGAGTGACCATGGGCCTCTTAGCTGCTTCTCTAATTAGGGCTCTTCTTGCTTGGGCTGTCAGTTTAAATGGAAGCCCAGGTTTTTGGTTGTATCTAGGGGTGGGCGGTATAGTCGATATGCAATATAAATTTGTGCCACAATATGGATTTTGTGCATATCGCAGGACCGCAATATGACCACGGAGCGGCAGTTCTGATCTGAGTCCCAGCAGTGTAATGCTGGGGCTCCGATCGGTTACTATGGCAGCCAGGAGTCACGCTATTGAAGTCCTGGCTGCCATGGTATGTCAGTGAGCAGCATTATACTCGCGTGCGCCGTGGCCGCCGGACGCTCCTTCTCATAGGTCTGTGCGGCGCATTGCTAATGCTAGCAATGCGCCGCACAAACAGAAGGAGCGCCCGGCGGCCACGGCGCACGTGAGTATAATGCTGCTCACTGACATACCATGGCAGCCAGGACTTCAATAGCGTGACTCCTGGCTGCCATGGTAGCCGATTGGAGCCGGAACTGCTGCTGCCACCAATGATGTGGGGGGAGAAGGGGGACCCTGCCACCAATGATCAATACTGGGGGGGGGGGGGTTGAGTTACCAGAGGGGGCTGATAAGAGGGAGAGGCTGGGGGGCACATGAGAGGCTGGCTGCCATGGTCTGTCCCTGCTGTTGTGTGCACAAAGCACAGGGCAGCAGGGAGAGTGTAAAGTCCTATTCACCCTAATAGAGATCTATTAGGGTGAATATGACAAGGGTTCTAGCCCTTAAGGGGGCTAATAGTTATTAAATAAAAAGTAATAAAAAAAAAAAAAAAGGTTTAACCCCCCCCCCCCCGTCCCCAAATATAGAAAACAATATATTGCGATATATATCGCACATGCCTAAAATTATATTGCAATATAGATTTTAGGCCATATCGCCCACCCCTAGTTGTATCATTCCTTTTATTTTCAGATGGTGGAATAGAACAGTGCTCCGTGAGATGTTCACGGCTTGGGGTATTTTTTTATAACCTAACCCTGCTTTACAATTCTCCACATCTTTGATTGCTGATGTTCACTAACAAACCAGCTTCACAGAACAGCTGTAGTTATACTGAGAATAAATTGCACACAGGTGGACTCTATCTACTAATTAGGTGACTACTGAAGGCAATTGGTCACGCTAGATCTTATTTAGGGGTATCTGAGTACAGGGGCTGAATACAAATGCAGCCACACTCAGATTTTTATTTCTGAAAAGTTTTAAAAAACCATGTATCATTTTCTTTTCACTTCACGCATGCTTGCTACTTTGTGTTGTTCTATCACATAAAACCCCAATAAAATTAATTTTTTGTGGGTGTAAAATACATTTGTTTGTGGGAAATGTGGAAAGGTCCATGGAGTATGATTACTTTTTCAAGGCACTGTAATATAGCTCTGCAATTGTGAGCACTTTTTAAAGGGGTATTCCGATCTCGGACAATGGGGGCAAGTGATATGCCCCCATTTTCTGATAGGTTCAGGTCCCACCTCTAGGACCCACACCTACATTGAGAATGGACCCCTGAAGATTGTGGAGGGCACATTCTTTTCAATGGGGCCACAGAAAATAGCCAAGCCCTGGCTCAGCTATTTCCGTCGGCCCCATAGAAATCAATGGGAGCGATGGCCACACAAGCGCTGTGCGCTCCCATTCAGTCCTATGGGGAGAGTGCTTGGTGGTCCTCTGGCCACCACCTTCCCCGCCCCATTCTTAGTGTATGTGCTGGTCCTAGAGGTGGGACCCGCACCTATCACAGTGGGGGCATATCTTAGCTATATGCCCCCATTGTCTCAGATGGGCATACACCTTTAAGGGAGTAAAGGTGATTAGAACTTTCTTCTTTATATAGGCCTTACATTCTCCAGGTTTTTGAATGAAAAAAGTTTGTTTACTGAATACATTGCATTTAATGTCATAAGTTAAACAATACATTTTACTATACACAGGTGAAGTGCTTGGCTACCGTACTATATGTCCTATATGCTTATGTTTGTATATTTTAATAAAGAAGAAAGTGTGAATTGACCCCCTTCATACCTCAGTCAGGGAAGGAAGAATGTAATTTACAATCACGTCAGGTTCTCAGTAACTTTATAGCCCGCACATATTTCACAGCAAGAAATTATGCTGGCTTTTCTAAGCTGTGTTTATGATTATTTTATATATTTGTACAGTCCCTCGCTGTGGCAGGCTGTCGCAGTAATCCACCTGCCTAGACACCACCATGGTGTCTTTACCGTGACAGCAGATGTCTATTAATATTACAGCCACAGCGATTGTCGGCTCCAATGGGTGCGGGGATTCCTAAAAGTATAAATGATCAAAACTATGACTGCAGTGAACTTAAAATACATTTGACAGTTATTAAAAACATTTCCAGGTACAAAGCCTTAGAATGTATTGACTGTCCTGATTTTATGCTAGCGGTTTCTTGTTGCCGTTCATCATTGGTTTATCGCAATTCTCTTCAAAAACCTAATTATTCTCCATTTCATTATAGTGCTGCAAAGTGTGAATTAGTGTTAAGTTGACATTTCATGTATTGTCTTACAGCAATTTTTCCAGCTTGTGAAGTTAAGAAAACTTGGTCTTAGTGATAATGAAATTCAGCGACTTCCTCCTGAGATAGCAAACTTTATGCAGTTGGTAGAACTTGATGTGTCTCGTAATGGTAAGTCAGGAATTCTTGTTGGCTCTTAAATGTTTATTCTTTTCATTAATCCCATGCTTTTGCTTAACCCTTAGGCTCCCAGCCCTGGGAGGGTCTTTAAACGTGGCGCCCGCTCACGTGTGCAGCAGGCACCATAGCCGGGACGTGTCTTCTGTTTCAAACGGCAGAGCCCTGCTGCTAATGTCTGCGACTGGCAATAATGCCGATTGCAGACATTTAACCCTTTAAAATGCCTTGGTCAAGCGCGATCGCAGCATCTAAATAGCGAGAAACCACTTCCGGGTTAAGACCGGCTCCCCCATGCGGTCATCGGGGGAGCCAGGCCTTTGGTCTAATACGCTGAGTCTCTCTGAAGAGACCCAGCGTTTTAGAGCTGCATTTCCTATGTTGGCCTAGGTTAGATTCTCTCTGCTTTCTGTGTGCAGTGGATGGTATCTAGTCTCCACTCACCAGATCTCGGAGGATTTCAAAGTAGACATTTAGCATGCACAGGAGAAAACTGGTTAAAAAAAAAAAAGCCAGATACAAGTGTTTAATAAATTTACATTATACAATCCATTAGTGGTGGTTGTGCTTGCATACTATAGGAAAAAGCACTAGCCTATGTGTACTCTCATGGCCCCGGCCACTAAATTGGCCGGCGCGTTTTCTTATGGTGTGCAAGCATGACCACCACTGATGGACTGCAGCGTGACTAATCATGAAAACGACTAGTGGATAATGAGATGGAAAAAATGAATCAAGCCAGCAAAGGAAGCCATATGGATAATACATTAGTTAACTTCCTCTACATAATAAATGTGTTTTTTTGAGGAACTGAGGCAACCCCTTTAAGACACGTCCATATCTTGTGTATCTGAAAGTTGTGAAGAATCCTTGTTCCTTTTCTTGTTTTCTGTGCTTAGTTGTCATTTTTTGTGTTTAGGTGGGGTCCTCCTTCAGGACTCCAAATGTCTAGGTGATCATGAATGTTGAGAAAACAAAGTAGATGTCACGACTATGTTGTTGAAGAACATGTTGTGCACGATTTGGCAGAAGACCTTCTGTTACCTTTTGCTCTCTTGTTCAGGTTAGCACCCTTCCATGAGCGATAAGGGTGTGTGATCGGACAGTTGTTTCCCTTTTGACTAATGTTTTGTACAGTGAAGTAGTTTTCCTACTCTTTGGTTTAAAGTCTTATGATGGTGAATAAAAAAAAGAATTGGAAATGGAGCAACCTTGAAACGGGTTTTGCCGACTATGCGTCTCTGTGGTAACAGACAGCAAACCAGCTGTGCAGTCTGATCCTTCAGTCATACCTTGCCATCTGTCATCTACTTATTGCTGACCTGACAAATGTAGGTTAGCACTGTCATGGACGAATGGATGACTGGTTACCATAGAGATGTATAGTCTGGATACAAGCTGTCTTCTTCTTCCACATATTCTTATATGTTATTATAGTGCTTGAAAAACACTATTGTTCCTCATATTCTTATATTTATAGAGCTTGAAAAGGCGCTATGGGGCACATTTATTAAGACCGGCTTTTTAGATGCCGGTCTTAATAAAGTCCCTTGAAGAGGCGCCGGCCTCTCCATAACTTTGGCGCATCAAGCACAAATTCTATATGTAAGATTGCTTCCTTGTTGTTTTCCATTTAGACCTTTTTTCTATGCCTAAAACAAGTGTAGGAAACTGTAAATGAGACTGTCCCCTTGCCCGCCCACGCCACGCCCACAGTTTTAGACCTGGCATGAGCGGGCAAAGTCGCCAATAGCGCTGCGACTCTATCTGCGCCTGAAATACGCCTAATATAGGTGTATTTCAGAACATTAAATGACCCCCAATGTTGTTGTTCAATCATTTAGTCTCATATTTTAAGATTATTGTGCTTGAAAAGCACTATATTGTTGTTCCATTTATTCTTATATATATATATTCATATATATTTATATATATATATATATATATATATATATATATATATATATATATATATATATAATGATTATTGTTCTTGAAATCCACTATATAGTGTTCTGCGTATTATATTATAGTTCTTGAAAAGTACTATACTGTTATTCCACATTTTCTTATACTTTAATGTATTTATTTTTCTGCAATTACCATAATACAGCCCAAACCGCTTAACGTACAGACTCCTTTCAAACTGCATTTCGAAGCTCTTTGCTGAGAGGTGTGCTATGTACTGTTGCAGTTGATCGGATTTGTAGTGTTTCATAAATTTACATAAAAAATAATTTCTCAATAGAAATGAACGGCAGAATTTTGCGATTAATAAAGCCTGAACTACTTAACTTAAAAGTGCGTTTGAAGCTCTCGGTGCTGAGGGGTATTTATTATTTTTGTAGTCGATGGGAATTGTCATTTTATTTTTTATCAAAAATGTATTAAAAACTATTTAGGAATGAATAGCAAAATCCTGCGATTTAATACAGTCTGCACTGCTTAATGCACATGTGCCAGTATTCTCTATAATTCTATATTCCGTATACTATGATTTGGATACATTAAGTGTTAGTATACACTACACCTAGTATTCAAAATACCTTACCAAACCACATTGTTATGCAAAGATTACTATATACCTTGAACTGTTTCATTACATGTTACAATTGTGCATACTATTCAGACACATTTGGTGTCAGTATATACCATACTTTTTTGCATACGATTTAAAATGACACAAATTCATTATATTTTTAACTGAGCAATCATTACAGCATACTTTGAAATGTGCCAATATTCACAGTTCTATATTTCGTATACAATTTAGATACTTGGTATCTGTACATACTGCACCTCTAGTATGATATTCATTATATTTAAAATAACACACATCATCATCAGCATTTGTGTTCATGAACCCCTGCACTCATTAACGTGAATGGGTCCGCAATCCAGCAGGATACTACGGAGCGGTGCGGTGACACGTGGCCGGAGCACACTTTAGCACTACAGAGGGCTTCCATGGGATATCTGTCTGTGCTTTCGCACCGTAAAAATATAGGACATGCTCTATTTTTCTTCTGGTGCAGACTGAATCTTCAATTGAATGGGTCCACATCCGCACATGGCCGGTGCCCGTGCATTGCGGCCCTGCAGCACGGGCCGAGCACATTCCGGTGCATGAGCCCTTATGCAGAGATTACTATATACTTTAAGCTGTGCTATATCGTGTTGAAATTGTACATACTACAATCAGGACACTTTTGTCAGTATATACCGCACATTTTGCATGGCATTTCAATTACATATTGATTGATTGTGCAATAATTACCATCTACTTAGAACTGTGCCAATATTATCTACAATCCTATATTCCGTATACTATGATTTACATAACTTGGAGTCAGAATACAATGCAAGCTCTTCTCACACACACACACAAACTTCCAGCTGTCTTCAAGCACTACATATTTCCTTATGGATCTTATTTATTTTACTCAATCATATAGCGCTGACATATTCCGCAGCGCTTTAGAGACATTAGCATCGCACTGTCCCCGGTGGAACTCACAATCTAAGGTCCCTATCAGTATGTCTGTGGAGTGTGGGAGGAAACTGGAGTACCCGGAGGAAATGCGCGTAATTACGGGGAGACCATACAAACCCCATGCTGATGTTCTCCTTGGTCGGATTTGAACCTAGGAAATTTTTTGACATTTAGAAGACATTTTTAATTAAAGGGAATCTTTCTACCAGTTTTAAGGTAACTAGATCTCCTTGGCAAAATCCTGGGGCACTTTCTTTAATTGAGGAAGACATTTTACCGCAATCTTTTATTGAACAGCTCTAACACATGCCAATGAGTCCCCATATTCATGACCTCCTGGCTTTCTCCGCCCACCTGCTGCCAATTCATATGGGGAAAAAAACTGTCAATCAGAAGCAGGTGGGCAGGGACTGTCGTGAGTTCATGAATATGGGGGACACACTGGCATGTGCTGGAGCTGTTAGGATTTAAAGGGGTTGTCTCCTCATAGAAAATGGGGGCATATCGTTAGGATATGCCCCCATTGTCTTATAGGTGCGGTTTCCACTGCTAGGACCCACGCCTATATACAGAATGGAGCCCCCGCAAGTTGGTGGCTGGAGGACTCTGGTTCGGCCACTACCAAGCCGGCTCCCCATAGAAGTGCATGTGCGGACCCCGCTCCTATTCATTTCTATGGGGCAGACGGAAAAAGCCGAGCCAACGCTCAACTATTTTTGCCAGTCCCCTCGAAAATGAATGGCGGCTGCGCATGCACAGTGCGCCCTCCTTCACTTGTGGGGCGCTGTTCTCGATATAGGTGCCGGGTACCAGCGGTGGGACCCACACCTATAAGACAATGGGGGCATATCCTAACAATATGTCCCCATTGTCCATGATGAGACAACCCCTTTTAAAGGTGAGGGCTGCAGAAATCTGGTGACAGAGACCTTGATGCAAATGCAAGGTCACTTTTTGTCCAGACTTCTTCTCAGAATCAGTTAAGCAGTGTGACCCAACACTGGAGTTCTTCTATTCATTAGCTGTGGCTCCAATCACCCAACTTATATTTGGAGGAAGCTGTCAAGGATATCATTGAGTGGTCTCCAGGGCTTGAGACCCGCTGGAGCTGCTCAACAGGGATTTTAAGAAAATGATTGGGAATAAAAAATAAATAAGGGACCCTTAGTGTGAATCAGGGTCTCAGGAAGGGCAGCGTAAAGCAGGTGACTGATGCTCATTAAATGGGCTTTTTTTTTTTCTGATGACCTATCCTCTGGATAGCTAATCAGTATCCAATCGATGGTGGTCTGACACCTGGGACTCCCACCGATCGATCATCTGTTTGATTTTCCTAGGCCGAGTGACGATACGATCATGTCATGTGGCCCAGGTGCAGCTTATAATACCAAGCATAGACACTGCCTTCTCAAAACAGCTCATCGGCGGGGGTCCAGCCGATCAGATACTGATAGATCATCAGTAAAGAAAATCTCGGAAAACCCTTTAACACCTATGTTAGAGTTGCTCCTTTTTCATTCTAGCTTTATTTGGACAATTTTAAAAGGTTGGTTGCGAAAGTGTGTATAGCCTTTCAAAGCTGCATGATACTTCATCTTCCAGAAGCTCATAATTTCTTCTTGAACGTGGTCCAGGGCTAATGGCTAGTCTCTGCAGTTCTCAGGGCTTCTGCTGAATATGGGACTTGATAAAACTGTGTTTTGGACTTGAGCAGTTACAAGTTTATAATAATCTACTGTAATCTGGAACATGGTCAGACACTACCTACAAGAGTTTCTTCAGGACCTAGGAGCTGTCCAGAATGATCAGTGGCTACACAAACTAGACCTTGTGTAATAACATAAAGTACCTGCAGGTGGGAGGTCCAGCATACTACAGAGTCGTTTAACCCTTTGATAATAAATCTTTTCCCTATACATTATATTACCTACTGTTTATGTGCTTGCATGAATAATAGGTTTGTTTGTCTTGTGAAAAAACGTCAACAGTCCGTATATTTGAGGAACTCTATTTTGTCTCAGTTGCTTTTTTATGTGCATGGCAGGTATTTGACATTTTTTATTTGGTTGATTGTTTCCTTTTTTCCATATTACATGAAATTTGCAACATTGCTCTCATTTAGTAGAGGGCCAATACTTGTATATTGCAACTTTTACATTCGGTTACCAAAAAGTAATCAGACAATTAGCATTAGATGCCATTTATTCCTGTACTGTAAACGGTTTTCTGAGATTTTTATAGTTGTGACCTGCCCTCTGGTGGGGGTCCGGGACACCTGGAAACCCAATCGATCATCTTTTCTTGTGAGCGCCACAGTTTTCTTACAGCTCACAAAGCACAGCAGTCTACATTGTATAGCGGCTATGCTTTGTATCGTGCTCAGCCCCATTCAGCTCCCAGCTCAGCTCCCAGGTCACGTGGCCTTCTCAAACAGGTGCTTTAAGGGTTCTGAACCCTTAAAGGGGTTTTACAGCTTTTTATTGCTCACCCCCCTTTCTCCCTTCTCCCTTTTGGATTTGTGGAGGGAAACATACTTATCTGCTATGCAACACTCAGTTCATAGTCCTTCGGTCTACTACAGCATTAGTTGTGCTTCGGTCCCTGCCTCTAAACTTCCGTCCTGAATGGGGGTCACTTGTGCTGCTGCAGCCAATGACTGGCTACAGTGGTGATCAGTCCCCCATGTGGCACATGACTGTGATGTGTTGCTTGTGGGACATGTCATCGCTGCCACCAGTCATTGGCTGCAGTTGTACACATAATCCACAGTTTTGCTGGGACTGGTAAATAACTGTAGTTTAAAGGCGCTGCAGATGAGTGATGGGAAGTATGCTTGCCTTCACAGGTCTGGAGGGATAGGGGAACAAAACTGTAAAAAAGGACAAATCCCTGTAATTTCTCCATATTGCATATGGAGACGTTTAATCTCTTTGTAATGTGTACAATAGATGGAAGATGTGTAGAAATTCACTCTGTAAGAATTATTTTGTTAGTGACCAATATGAGCAGGTCAAGAAAGAGCAGTCCAGCTAAAAACCACTCAGGAGTGCCCATGCATACAGTCAAGACAATACATTATACAAATGCATGAACTTTGAGTGCAAAAATAAAGGAGATACAGTGGGATGCGAACGTTTGGGCAACCTTGTTAATCGTCATGATTTTCCTGTATAAATCAGTTGGTTGTTACGATAAAAAATGTCAGTTAAATATATCATATAGGAGATACACACAGTGATATTTGAGCAGTGAAATGAAGTTTATTGGATTTACAGAAAGTGTGCTATAGTTGTTTAAACAAAATTAGGCAGGTGAATAAATTTGGGCACCACAAATAGAAATGAAATCAATATTTAGTAGATCCTCCTTTTGCAGAAATTACAGCCTCTAAACGCTTCCTGTAGGTTCCAATGAGAGTCTGGATACTGGTTGAAGGTATTTTGGACCATTCCTCTTTACAAAACATCTTTAGTTCATTCAGGTTTGATGGCTTCCGAGCATGGACAGCTCTTTAAGTCACACCACAGATTTTCAATTATAGTCAGGTCTGGGACTTAGATGGCCATTCCAGAATGTTGTACTTGTTCCTCTGATATATGCCTTAGTGGCTTTTGAGCAGTGTTTAGGGTCGTTGTCTTGTTGAAAGACCCAGCCCCGGCGCAGCTTCAGCTTTGTCACTGATTCCTGGACATTGGTCTCCAGAATCTGCTGATACTGAGTGGAATCCATGTGTCCCTCAACTTTGACAAGATTCCCAGTCCCTGCACTGGCCACACAGCCCCTCAGCATGATGGGACCACCACCATATTTTACTGTAGGTAGCAGGTGATTTTCTTGGAATGCTGTTATTTTTCCTCCATGCATAACTCCCCTTGTTATGGCCAAATAACTCAATTTTAGTTTCATCAGTCCACCGCACCTTATTCCAAAATGAAGCTGGCTTGTCCAAATGTGCTTTAGCCCACCTCAAGTGGCACTTTTTGTGCTGTGGGCGGAGAAAAGGCTTCCTCTGCATCACTCTCGTATACAGCATCTCCTTGTGTAAAGTGCGCCGAATGGTTGAATGATGCACAGTGACTCCATCTGCAGCAAGATGATGTTGTAGGTCTTTGGTGCTGGTCTGTGGGTGACTCTGACTGCTCTCACCATTCGTCGCTTCTGTCTATCCGAGATTTTCCTTGGTCTGCCACTTCGAGCCTTCACTTTGAACTGAGCCTGTGGTCTTCCATTTCCTCAATATGTTCCTAACTGTGGGAACAGACAGCTGAAATCTCTGAGACAGCTTTCTGTATCCTTCCCCTACACCATGATGGTGAACAATCTTTGTCTTCAGGTCATTTGAGAGTCATTTTGAGACCCCCATGTTGCTACTCTTCAGAGAAAATTAAAAGAGGAGGGAAACTTACAATTGACCCCCTTAAATACTCTCTCATAATTGGATTCACCTGTGTATGTAGGTCAGGGGTCACTGAGCTTACCAAGCCAATTTGAGTTCCAATTATTAGTTCTAAAGGTTTTGGAATCAATAAAATGACAACAGTGCCCAAATGTATGCACCTGCCTAATTTTGTTTAAACAATTATAGCACACTTTCTGTAAATCCAATAAACTTAATTTCACTTCTCAAATATCACTGTGTGTCTCCTATACAGGTCCTTCTAAAAAAAATTAGTTCATTATTTTCTGTAATGTACTGATAAACATTAGACTTTCATATATTTTAGATTCATTACACACCAACTGAAGTAGTTCAAGCCTTGTATTGTTTTAATATTGATGATTTTGGCATACAGCTCATGAAAATCCAAATTTCTTATCTAAAAAATTAGCATATTTCATCCGACCAATAAAAGAAAAGTGTTTTTAATACAAAAAAAGTCAACCTTCAAATAATTATGTTCAGTTATGCACTCAATACTTGGTCCGGAATCCTTTTGCAGAAATGACTGCTTCAATGCGGCGTTGCATGGAGGCAATCAGCCTGTGGCACTGCTGAGGTGTTATGGAGGCCCAGGATGCTTCGATGGCGGCCTTAAGCTCATCCAGAGTGTTGGGTCTTGCATCTCTCAACTTTCTCTTCCCAATATCCCACAGATTCTCTATGGGGTTCAGGTCAGGAGAGTTGGCAGGCCAATTGAGCACAGTAATACCATGGTCAGTAAACCATTTACCAGTGGTTTTGGCACTGTGAGCAGGTGCCAGGTCGTGCTGAAAAATGAAATCTTCATCTCCATAAAGCTTTTCAGCAGATGGAAGCATGAAGTGCTCCAAAATCTCCTGATAGCTAGCTGCATTGACCCTGCCCTTGATAAAACACAGTGGACCAACACCAGCAGCTGACATGGCACCCCAGACCATCACTGACTGTGGGTACTTGACACTGGACTTCAGGCATTTTGGCATTTCCCTCTCCCCAGTCTTCCTCCAGACTCTGGCACCTTGATTTCCAAATGACATGCAACAGTCCAGTGCTGCTTCTCTGTAGCCCAGGTCAGGCGCTTCTGCCGCTGTTTCTGGTTCAAAAGTGGCTTGACCTGAAGAATGTGGCACCTGTAGCTCTGGATGTTTCTACTCCAGACTCAGTCCACTGCTTCCGCAGGTCCCCCAAGGTCTGGAATCGGTCCTTCTCCACAATCTTCCTCAGGGTCCGGTTACCTCTTCTCGTTGTGCAGCGTTTTCTGCAACACTTTTTCCCTCCCACAGACTTCCCACTGAGGTGCCTTGATACAGCACTCTGGGAACAGCCTATTCGTTCAGAAATTTCTTTGTGTCTTACCCTTTTGCTTGAGGGTGTCAATGATGGCCTTCTGGACAGCAGTCAGGTCGGCAGTCTTACCCATGATTGCGGTTTTGAGTAATGAACCAGGCTGGGAGTTTTTAAAAGCCTCAGGAATCTTTTGCAGGTGTTTAGAGTTAATTAGTTGTTTCAGATGATTAGGTTAATAGCTCGTTTAGAGAACCTTTTCATGATATGCTAATTTTTTGAGATAGGAATTTTGGGTTTTCATGAGCTGTATGCCAAAATCATCACTATTAAAACAATAAAAGGCTTGAACTACTTCAGTTGGTGTGTAATGAATCTAAAATATATGAAAGTCTAATGTTTATCAGTACATTACAGAAAATAATGAACTTTATCACAATATGCAATTTTTTTTAGAAGGACCTGTATGATAGATTTAACTGACATTTTTTATCGTAGCAACCAAACGATTTATACAGGCTAATCATGACTATTAACAAGGTTGCCCAAACTTTCGCATCCCACTGTAAAAGCAGACAAAAAAATCTTAAATCAGTCCTATCTGCAGGCAGCATGTTATAGAGCAGGAGGAGCTGAGCAGATTGATATAGAGTTTATAGGAAAATATTCAGTAAAGCTTTTCCTGAACTAAAAGTTACTTGAAGTTAAACTCTGTTTCAGTGCTAATCAATATAATAATGTCCCCAATACACGGTTATTAAAAGTTTTTTTTTTTTTACTGTTTGCTTAAAGAAAATTACCTTTTATAGGCCTCCCTGTCATTTCCCCTGGTTTCGACCTGTAGTCTCTTGTCAAGCTACGGTTGAGCGTGCGCCGTTCCTCCCTCTCTTGCGGTACTGCGTATCTGCACAGCGATGAGAATGTGCAGAGATAAGTGCATTCACTTTCATCTGGACAGGGAACACTCTCTGCCCCTGGGAACGCCCAACTCCTCCGGGAAACGCCTGTTTATGCGTGGGGTTATTGTTGGCTCCGTCCATTTCAACCCAAGACGGCCCAAATTTGCCAAAACTGTTTCTGAAAACCAGGGACAGTCCCTGGAAATTTGCAGATGCACACATGAATGCACCTGACCACCCAAATTATGAGAATTGTAGTTTCAGGATCCTGTTTCTGGTTATGTGGGCAGGCACTACAGCCATGACATTCTAAAATTGAATAGGATTGCAGCAAGAGCCATCGGGGTGAAGAAAAAGGTTCAGGGGATTCACTGGGATGTGAAATAGATCAGGTTAGGGCTGATATTGTACAGTCAGCATACAGTTGTATTTTTGAAAAATAGATTAGGTAACCGGAATACCCCTTTAAGACCGCCCCTGAGTGCAGCTATGTGACTGACAGCTGTATCTGCATCCACATTTAAGACCCACGTATACATCAGTGTATTGGGAGCGGCTTTCTTCCCTCTCCCTGTTAAATACAAGTTTGGATTATTTGTGACAGCCGCGTTATTCATTCATTACATGTGGTGTCACAGTGCTTCATTGCGGTCATCATGTCACCATGCGGCTCATCTCATTTTCATTTGAGAATAAACTTACATTAGTGATATTTTTCCACTAATCGAGCACACACATGGCATTTCTTTCTGTAAATAGAATAGCTGGAGATTGGTTTCATTTGGTTTTGGAGGATTTTACAGGAAAACGGGAGATTGAGCAGCATGTATAGAGGTCTTTGCTGTTTCTGGCTGGATTATGCTTAGCCGGCCTTGTTTTGCATCAGGTTTGGTCGCGTGACGCAGCTAGGATTAAGCACTCGTCTTTTGGTTGCAAGTGAATTTGTACGGCATATGCCCTAGAACATCTGGTCTACCCTGGAGACTTCCTTTTATGCTTTGTAGGCACACGTCCTATTCTCTTCAGTGTACACTTGTCTCATGACTAAGGCATATTCAATGAAGATGAGCATCCAAGGCTGTTTTGAGTTCGTAATACCATGTCTAATAAAACGCATCATCTGCCCGGGAAGGTGAATTACTGCTGCTTCATCTCAGTATATAAAATGCCAATCTCTTGGTACTGAATAATGCATGAGATCTATTAAACTGATTAATGTGCTGCTGCTCCCACAGTGCTCCTGAATAACGGGTGAAATATCCTGATGAATCTCAATATAGATTCATTCACTTGGTGTATTCTTAATATTTTAATATTTTTCAAAAAAAAAAAAAGACACCTTTAACCACCTCAGGACCGCCGTACGCAGGATTGCGTCCTGCCGGCGGTCCTGCTCTTCTGGGTGGACGCATATACGCGTCCTCCCGCGAGAGCCGAGATTTCCTGTGAACGCGCGCACACAGGCGCGCGCGCTCACAGGAACGGAAGGTAAGCGAGTGGATCTCCAGCCTGCCAGCGGCGATCGCTCGCTGGCAGGCTGGAGATCCGAATTTTTTAACCCCTAACAGGTATATTAGACGCTGTTTTCATAACAGCGTCTAATATACCACCTACCGGGTCCTCTGGTGGTCCCTTTTGTTAGGATCGACCACCAGAGGACTCAGGTAGGTCAGTACAGTCCCACCAAACACCACACTACACCCCCCCCCCCGTCACTTATTAACCCCTTATAAACCCCTGATCACCCCCTGTCATTGATCACCGCCCTGTCATTGATCACCCCCCTGTCAGGCTCCGTTCAGACGTCCGTATGATTTTTACGGATCCACGGATACATGGATCGGATCCGCAAAAAGCATACGGACGTCTGAATGGAGCCTTACAGGCGGGTGATCACCCATATACACTCCCTGATCACCCCCTGTCATTGATAACCCCCCTGTAAGGCTCCATTCAGACGTCCGCATGTGTTTTGTGGATCCGATCCATGTATCCATGGATCCGTAAAAAATCATGCGGATGTCTGAATGGAGCCTTACAGGGGGGGTGATCAGTGACAGGGGGGTGATCACCCTGATCACCCCCTGTCATTGATAACCCCCCTGTAAGGCTCCATTCAGACGTCCGCATGTGTTTTGCGGATCCGATCCATGGATCCGTAAAAATTATACGGACGTCTGAATGGAGCCTTACAGGGGGGTGATCAATGACAGGGGGGTGATCAGGGAGTCTATATGGGTGATCACCCCCCTGTCATTGATCACCCCCCTGTCATTGATCACCCCCCTGTCATTGATCACCCCCCTGTCATTGATCACCCCCCTGTCATTGATCACCCCCCTGTCATTGATCACCCCCTGTCATTGATCACTCCCCCTGTAAGGCTCCATTCAGACATTTTTTTTGGCACAAGTTAGCGGAAATTTTTTGTTTGTTTTTTCTTACAAAGTCTCATATTCTACTAACTTGTGTCAAAAAATAAAATCTCACATGGACGCACCATACTCACGGAATCCAAATGCGTAAACATTTTTAGACATTTATATTCCAGACTTCTTCTCACGCTTTAGGGCCCCTAAAACGCCAGGGCAGTATAAATACCCCACATGTGACCCCATTTCGGAAAGAAGACACCCCAAGGTATTCCGTGAGGGGCATATTGAGTCCATGAAAGATTGAAATTTTTGTCCTAAGTTAGCGGAAAGTGAGACTTTGTGAGAAAAAAACAAAAAAAAAATCTATCCGCTAACTTATGCAAAAAAAATAAAAATTCTAGGAACTCGCCATGCCCCTCATTGAATACCTTGGGGTGTCTTCTTTCCAAAGTGGGGTCACATGTGGGGTATTTATACTGCCCTGGCTTTTTAGGGGCCCGAAAGTGTGAGAAGAAGTCTGGGATCCAAATGTCTAAAAATGCCCTCCTAAAAGGAATTTGGGCCCCTTTGCGCATCTAGGCTGCAAAAAAGTGTCACACATGTGGTATCGCCGTACTCAGGAGAAGTTGGGGAATGTGTTTTGGGGTGTCATTTTACATATACCCATGCTGGGTGAGAAAAATATCTTGGTCAAATGCCAACTTTGTATAAAAAAATGGGAAAAGTTGTCTTTTGCCAAGATATTTCTCTCACCCAGCATGGGTATATGTAAAATGACCCCCCAAAACACATTGCCCAACTTCTGAGTACGGCGATACCACATGTGTGACACTTTTTTGCAGCCAAGGTGGGCAAAGGGGCACATATTCCAAAGAGCACCTTTCGGATTTCGCAGGCCATTTTTTACACATTTTGATTGCAAGGTACTTCTTACACATTTGGGCCCCTAAATTGCCAGGGCAGTATAACTATGCCACAAGTGACCCCATTTTGGAAAGAAGACACCCCAAGGTATTCCGTGAGGGGCACGGCGAGTTCCTAGAATTTTTTATTTTTTGTCACAAGTTAGCGGAAAATAATGATTTTTCTTTTTTTTTTTCTTTTCCTTACAAAGTCTCATATTCCACTAACTTGCGACAAAAAATAAAAAATTCTAGGAACTCGCCATGCCCCTCACGGAATACCTTGGGGTGTCTTCTTTCCAAAATGGGGTCACTTGTGGCGTAGTTATACTGCCCTGGCAATTTAGGGGCCCAAATGTGTGAGAAGTACCTTGCAATCAAAATGTGTAAAAAATGGCCTGCAAAATCTGAAAGGTGCACTTTGGAATATGCGCCCCTTTGCCCACCTTGGCAGCAAAAAAGTGTGACACATCTGGTATCGCCGTACTCAGGAGAAGTTGGGGAATGTGTTTTGGGGTGCCATTTTACATATACCCATGCTGGATGAGAGAAATATCTTGGCAAAAGACAACTTTTCCCATTTTTTTATACAAAGTTGGCATTTGACCAAGATATTTTTCTCACCCAGCATGGGTATATGTAAAATGACACCCCAAAACACATTCCCCAACTTCTCCTGAGTACGGCGATACCAGATGTGTCGCACTTTTTTGCTGCCAAGGTGGGCAAAGGGGCACATATTCCAAAGTGCACCTTTTGGATTTCACCGGTCATTTTTTACACATTTTGATTGCAAAGTTCTTCTCGCACATTTGGGCCCCTAAATTGCCAGGGCAGTATAACTACCCCACAAGTGACCCCATTTTGGAAAGAAGACACCCCAAGGTATTCTGTGAGGGGCATGGTGAGTTCCTAGAATTTTTTATTTTTTGTCGCAAGTTAGTGGAATATGAGACTTTGTAAGAAAAAATAAAAAAAATAAAATCATCATCATTTTCCGCTAACTTGTGACAAAAAATAAAAAGTTCTATGAACTCACTATGCCCATCAGCGAATACCTTAGGGTGTCTACTTCCCGAAATGGGGTCATTTGTGGGGGTTTTCTACTGTTTGGGCATTGTAGAACCTCAGGAATCATGACAGGTGCTCAGAAAGTCAGAGCTGTTTCAAAAAGCGGAAATTCACATTTTTGTACCATAGTTTGTAAATGCTATAACTTTTACCCAAACCATTTTTTTTTTTGCCCAAACATTTTTTTTTTATCAAAGACATGTAGAACAATAAATTTGGTGAAAAATTTATATATGGATGTCGTTTTTTTTTTGCAAAATTTTACAGCTGAAAGTGAAAAATGTCATTTTTTTGCAAAAAAATCGTTACATTTTGATTAATAACAAAAAAAGTAAAAATGTCAGCAGCAATAAAATACCACCAAATGAAAGCTCCATTAGTGAGAAGAAAAGGAGGTAAAATTCATTTGGGTGGTAAGTTGCATGACCGAGCGATAAACGGTGAAAGGAGTGCAGTGCCGAAGTGCTCTGGTCATGAAGGGGGTTTCACCTAGCGGGGCTGAAGTGGTTAAAAATAAATACATAAAAATGTGTATGTATGTATGTATGTATGTATGTATGTGTATATATATATATATATATATATATATATATATATATATATATATATATATATATATATTTATTGTTATTACGGATAGCACACAGGCTTGCTTACCGCATCTTTGCAGCCCCATTGAGGTGAATGGGTCTGCATCTGATTGACAAAAAATGCAGATCGTATGTGGACCAAAACCACTCTTGTGTGCATGAGCCCGTAAGGGGGCCAGTCACTATGGAGGTCACTGTTAGTGGTGCCAGGCAATGTGGAGCTCAGTTATGGGAGAAAGTTAAAAATAAAATAAAGGAGATTCCTGGATACAGGCGGTGCTGGGCTCCTTCACAGGGGGGGCATAGCTGGGCTCCAGAAGGGTTAGTACAGCCCCTTGGGCTCCTTACCAGGCTTAATTTTATATATATATATATATATATATATATCTATCTATCTATATCTCCACACAGATATGGGACAAGTATATTGCGGACATGCTAGCGGCGATCTAGCAGTTCATATCTGCATCTCTATAGGGTAAAAAGAGGTGACAGAATCCCTTTAACACGCTGCAGGTTTTGCTGCAGACATTTCTGCAACTGAAAATCAGTCCTAGTCATCGGAATAGGGTTAGCAGAAATCCATGTGCTTGCTGCCAAAACAACCTCATTCAGATGAAAATAAATTTGGCTAAGATTATACAAAAATCTCATGTGGATCCAGAGATCCCCATTCATTGCTCCAACTGTTCTGCTCAATTTAATTAAATTGCTCCGTTTAGGGCCGCCCTGTGTCCTGTCTCCAGGTGTGGCCTTTCTGCTGCAGCTGGTAACAGTTAAATGATGGAACTGAGCATGTGCCTCTGTCTCCGTGAGCAGGGCAGAGAAATCTGCAAAAGAGCAACCAGCAGGTGGCGCTATGCAGATTTAAATTATATATATATATATATATATATATATATATATATATATATATACATATACATATATATACATATATATATATATATACATATATATATATACATACACACACACACACACATATACACTCTCCAGCTGCTGGATTGAAAACTGAAGAATTATTTTTCGTTGGACAACCGCTATAATACCTTTCAAAAAGTGATGACCATTGTTGCCTTTGTGTAGAAATAATCTAAAATATTTTTTTGTAGGTTGTTCTTCCAAAAGAGGAAAATTGGTACTTTTGATGAGTATTTTAAGATCATTCAGTCTTAAATTAATTTCTTCATCGTAAAAATGTCTTTCAGATATTCCAGAGATTCCAGAGAGCATCTCCTTTTGTAAAGCACTCCAAGTGGCTGATTTCAGTGGAAACCCACTCACGAGGTAAGAGCAGAGGGTAGCATAAGTGTAGGTACTTGTTGTTTTTTTTTTTCTCTCATTATTTCAGTAAAATTGAGCTGGGCATTCTCCGGTCATAGTTGTAAAGTGTACCTGACCTTTTGAATCTGTGGTAGAAATTGTCATAGGTTTCAGCTGTGTGGAATTTTTTTCTTCCTTTTTAAAGGGGTATTCCAGTTGTGACAAGTAATCACAAATTCACAGAATGGAGGATAACTATTAGATTGGGGGAGGTCTTATGCCCTCTACGCTAAATTAACAGAGGGGCAGGTCAGGTATGCACACTGCCACTCTATTTGTCTCTATGGAAATTCTGCAGAAAGCGGAGTACAGCGCTCTATTTCTGGAACTCCCATATAGGTGAATGGGCAGTGTGCATGCCTCTTCTACCACTTTGTACAGGGCCCCCTTTCTTGTGATTGGCAGGGGTCCTAGCAGTAGAACCACCATTCATCTAATAGTTATTCCCTATCCTGTGGAGGTATCATTTTAAAACCTCTAAGGCTCCATTCACACATCCGCATCCGTTTCCAGAGTGCGCCCCCGATCTTCCAGTCCGCAGCTCCGGAAAAAAAATAGAACGTCTCCTATTCTTGTCCGCAATTGCGGACAAGAATAGGCATTTCTGTGGTGGGGGTGTCGGCCGGGTGTATTGCATATCTGCAATACACTACGGACGTGTGAATGGACCCTAACAATGCACCTAGGCAAGATGCTGTGTATCCTTGAAGAATTTGTGGATATGTACCAAGAATGATTGTCATAGCCATAGAGATTGTTTGTTTGTTTTTGTTTTGTTTTTCTAGGTGCTTTTGGGCACTTGGTGATAAATAATATACATGATGTTCTTTCCAATCTAGGCTACCGGAAAGTTTCTCAGACTTGGAGAGCCTCACATGCCTTTCCATTAATGATATATCACTACAGACACTCCCGGAAAACATTGGAAAGTAAGTCATTCTCCTGTTTTGTAACTGAAGAAGATGAGCTGGCAAGCACAACTAATGGAAATGTTGAGATTGGTTTCCAACCGGCTTGTAACAAATATATTTTTCTCATGAGAGGGACATGAATGTTTATGTGGTGGGACTGATATGTCGAAATGTAAGGCTCTATAATGGACAGCTATAGTCTGTCTCTCCTACTTAAAATAGTTTGCCAAATCGGAGTGTCGTCTTTGCTCTTGGCAACCTGTTGTAGACTGACTTTTTTTCAGATTAGCCTATGTATAGTCTGATGTTCAGTTTGTATCTTGTCCTCTCTGGCATCTGATGGAGGAAATGGGACAGATGGAATATACAGCAGATTACGTCTTAATTTGAGTGCTTATGAAACTGATATTGGATTCAGTCCTGAATATTTGATTTCTGGATATGGTGGAATCGGATAGCTGTCCTTTTTATCCTAATGATTATCCACCCGATCCACCGATCCTGTTGTCTGTGGGCCCATAGCTCTAGTGTTTTGGTCTGGTCAATTTGTACTTAAATGTAATAGGTTTATTATCAAGTTGAGATTAGGCGTACTTTTACTGAGCTACATGAGTATTGCTAGCTATGAATATCGCCTGAACCCACCAACTATCTAATGGAGGGACTAAAGGATCTTTATTCATGTGGGAAAAGAGCAGTTGCTGGAGCTGCTTTTTGAGAGTATGACCACACTGAACGACCATGCTGCACTCAAAATATGGCTGCCTGGAGTCAAGAACTACGCGGCCATATGAGCCCAACTTTCTGTAATTTGAGCCACTTTCAACTTTCAGTGATTCTGTCTGAAGTAACAGGAAATTCAAAAGCGAAGGAGAAAAATTTTGATTGTGGCGGAACAAAACATGAAATTGCAAACATTGGCTGATAAAAAAATTCTGCATGAAATTTAACACTAGTATTATGCCATCCAAACTGCCACTGTTCGATGGTAAATCTAGGATAGCTCTGCAACAAAGTCATTTGCCACTACATATGGTCATATCTCAGGACTCTCATAGAGAGGCACACAGCTGGGGGACATGAGCAACATGTGGCTTCCAAGCCACTAGTTGGTGACCAATGCTCTAGGACATTTGTCTCGAAAGGGGAGAAAGCCTGTCAGGACTCATCTCCCTTGTCGTCTGCCCCCATGTTAGGAGGTTCCTATACACATTAGATGGTTGACCAAACCCACTGAAATCGATGGGTTTTGTTTTGACATTTTATCTAATGCGTATGGTCATTTTAAAGGGAGTCTTTCACCAAATATGACCATTACAGACCACTCAGATCAGGTTCTCCATTACTTTCCCCAGATTACTATGGTACCTTTCATATTGCATTCCATCGCCACTTTGCTTCAAAAAACACTTATACAATATGGTAATTAGGTTCTGAAGGTGCCCAGGGGTGGCTTTCATGCGGCAGGTGCCCAGGCCCCTCTGCGCTTTGCTTGCCAAACTCCTCCTCTTTCACCCCTCCGGCCCGCCCTTGTTTATTCTGATTACCTCCTCCTCTTTGTCTGAAATCCCGCGTCCTCGCCGCTCCACACATTCCCGGCGCGTGCGCACTGCATTGCCCATTATGGTTAGAGCAACAGGGACTTTCAATGCACATGCGCCAGCCTGTGCAACACGATCCAGACTGTGTTCTGGGGAGGAGGAGGTAATCAGATTAAATAAGGGCGGGCCAGAGGGGTGAAAGAGAAGGAGTTTTGTAAGCAAAGCGCCGAGGGGCACCGGCCGCATGAACGCCGCCCTGGGCACCTTCAGAAAAGGAAAGGAGAAACGGTGATGTGAACTAGGCCTAAGGCTACTTTCACACTCTCGTTCGGTGCGGATCTGTCTTGTATCTGCACAGAAGGATCCTCACCGATAATTCAAACGCTTGTATCCGTTCATAACAGAACCATTTGCATTATTCATTAAAAAAGTCTAAGTTAAAACTGATCCGTCTTGACTTACAATGTAAGTCAATGGGGACGGTTCCGTTTTTCACTGACACAATATGGTGCAATTGAGAACGGATCCGCCTCCCATTGACTTACATTGAAAGTCAGGACGGATCCGTTTGGCTCCGCATCATCAGACGGGACACGAAAATGCTTCAAGCTGCGTTTTAGTGACCGTCTAAAAAACGCAACGGAGACCAAACGCAGCCAAACTGATGTATTCTGAATGGATCCTATTCCATTAAGAATGCATTGGGGCTGAACGGATCCGTTATGGGCCGATTGTAAGAGCCCTGAAACGGATCTCACAGGCGGACCCAGAAACGCCAGTGTGAAAGTAGCTGCAGTTTTTGTCCAGCCACCTCTCTGCATGTTTGCCGTGCTGCAGTCGGACCTTATAGTGAATGAGGCCGGAGCTGACTTCTGCCAGCACGGTGGACTTGTGGTAGCACGGACCCGGCAGGCTGTTTCCCCGCCGGAACAGTCTGCTGGAAGAGGCTAGCGCCTGTGTGAAAGTAGCCTAACAGACAGACTGAAACATTGTAACAGACCGTAGTTGTACTCATTTCAGCCACTGAAGATACTGTTATACATTATTTTACATTATTACTTCCATTTAAAACTGTTTTGCAAAAATTGTGAGATTTATATTCCTGATGTTTTGGAAGAGAGTCGGGTTAGCAATATAACATTGAACATAACAGCACTCTCAAGGCACTAAATGCAAAATCTGTATATAAACTAATTCCACATTTGATATAATGGAGGCATCTAAATTTAGGAGAGCATGTCATATACTGTGTTGCTACAATTGTTACCTCTGGTTTTTTTTTTTTTTTTTGCCTTTGTAGTATATACAGTGCATTGAAAAAGTATTCATGCTCCTTGAATTTTCCCAAATTTTTTTCATGTTACACCAACAAACTTGTTTTTGGGGATTTTATGTGATTGACCATCACAAAGTAGCCTGGTAAGCCTCCTTACCAGGCTGATTTTATATATCGTTTCTTACACTCAATAAAACCACTCAGATATGGGACAGGTATATCAGGGCTCCAGATGGCAACCAAAATGGTCGCCAATGCGACTTAGAATTTACAAATGGCGACAATACTTTTTAGTCTTGTTGCCATTTGCAACTAGACCCGCCGCCGCAGCTCTGCAGTTGAATACAGCGGCAGGCACAGGAGCTGATAGTTCCCTGCCCCGCTGCCGATGTTCTTCTCAGCAGTGCAGTGGAGGAGGAGTCTCTCCCTCCCCCCTGTGCTGCTGCCTCCGCCAATGAGAGGAGACGGGAGGAGGAGGGGAGGGGCTGTGGCCAATGTGCCACCAATGAAGAAAACCGACCTGTAATACAAATACAGGAGGCGGGTGCCAGAATCAAATAGCCGGCACCCGACCTTTGTGACAGGGAGCTGCGATCAGCAGCAGTTGAGTTAACCCTTCAGGTGCGGTACCTGAGGGGTTAACTGCCGCTGATCGCAGCTCCCGGTCACAAAGGTCGGGTGCCGCCTCCTGTATTTGTATAAGAAACATTGGCACAGTGCGGCCCCCCAACACCCCAGTATAAGAAACATTGGTGGCTCAGTGGGAACTGCCAATGAGGGTTAATAAAAAATAAAAATAAATCTCACCACCTCCAGTTGATCGCGTAGCTGCCGGTCTCCTGTTCTTTCTTCAGGACCTATGGTGACGTCACTGAGCTCATCACATGGTCCATTAACATGGTGATGGATCATGTGATGAGCACAGTGATGTCACCACAGGTCCTTTGACAGGTCCTGAAGAAAGAACAGGAGACTATCAATTGGAGGAGGTGAGTTTAAATATTTTTTTATTTTTTAACCCTCGTTGGCACTGCCCACTTTGCCACCAATGTTTATTATATTGGGGTGGGGCGCACTGCGCCACCAATGTTTATTATACTGGGGTGTTGGGGGCGCGCACAGCGCCACCAATGTTTATTATATTGGGGGGCTCACTGCGCCACCAATGTTTATTATACTGGGGTGTATATAATGTTTATTATATTGACCTTCTACTATGCATTCTGTATTAAAGAATGCTATTATTTTCCCTTGTAACCATGTTATAAGGGAAAATAATACAGTGAATAGACTTTCATCCTAGCAACCATTCGTGAAAATCGCACCGCATCCGCACTTGCTTGCAATTTTCACGCAGCCCCATTAACTTCTATGGGGCCTGTGTTGCGTGAAAAACGCACAACATAGAGCATGCTGCGATTTTCACGCAACGCACAAGTGATGTGTGAAAATCACCGCTCATGTGCACAGCCCCATAGAAGTGAATGGGTCCGGATTTAGTGCGGGTGCCTTCCGGTATTTTGAATGCCAGATCTGGCACTAATACTTTCCTATGGGGAAAAATGCTGGATCCGGCATTCAGGCAAATCTTCTGGGGTTTTTTTCGCCGGAGATAAAACCGTAGCATGCTGCGTTTTTATCTTTTTTGCCTGATCAGTCAAAATGACTGAACTGAAGTCATCCTGATGCATCCTGAACGGATTGCTCTCCTATTCAGAATGCATGGGGATATGCCTGATCAGTTCTTCTCTGGTATAGAGCCCCTAGGACGGAACTCTATGCCAGAAAAGAAAAACGCTAGTGTGAAAGTAGCCTAAAATATTACGTTTAAATCCCCCCTTTCCCAATTTTACATATACAATATATAAACAATAAATAAACATATTACATAGCGCTGTCCAAACTATTAAATTATTAAAAAATATCTCCTATGCGGTGAGCATTCGCAATTTTTTTAGTCACCTTGTCACCCCAAAAAATAGGATAGGACTGTTCTATCATGGGTCAAATGTTTCATAAAATGCGAAATGCATGCGGCTTAATTTTATTTTATTTTTTTTGTGCGGTATTGAGTATCGCAATACTTTTTTATGGTGACAATACTTTTTTAATTGGCGTAGCGTTGTCACAATACAAAATTTTGATTCTGTTTCGATTTGGCGACTAAAAATTTGATTTGGCTCCTAAATTTTTCAGTTCAGGAGCCATGCGCTACTAGGTATTTTTTTTATTTTTTTTGTCTGGAGCACTGTATATTGCGGATATGCTAGCCATGCATGTCCGCATCTCCTATAGGGTAAAAAGAGGTGACGGAATCCCTTTAAGTAGAGTAGGCTCCCATCTGTACGGAGGTCACCTTGCCATGGTGGTTGGACACAGACAGACATTTTATTGTCAAAATATATTTGCTAAGAACCTTTATCATATCAAATGTGGTATTAGTTGATATGTATAATTGCATTTAGTGCATTTTACCTTGAGTGCTGTTATGTTCTTTATACTGTATTAATCTCTTTAATTATGGCCATGTACATCTGCATATTGATCATATTGTGCAGGATGTGTTTAGCATTTTTGTAAAAGGATTTCACACCTTTTGGCTAGCTAGAAGATGTCAGTACTGTGCTGGGACTTCAGCTGGCTTAGCTTTTCATTCAGTTGTCAGGCTGTGTGTTTGATGAGAACTTTAGGCTTTCTGTTATTGCTTTTAGCAGTTTTATTCTGCAGTCAATTTTATATCCATGGCTGTCTTGGGGAAAATGTGTCCAGAATGAAACTGAAAAGATAAATGTGAATTGTGAATACAAGGACAGCGTCTTTGATCCCGCCTGAGACCAGATGTAAATACCAAAATGAGTGAAGTGTGACACAAATCCCTCTATTAGTATAGGAAGCGGCCGGGAGACAGTGCAATTTGTCTGCCTGGTAAGGACACAGAAAAGTGTTGTTAGGGCGGGGGACATGAGATGGCACAGATCCAAGGATTAAAAACTACACTTTACTTTTTATAGGCTTTAATAAAGGGAACCTGTCACCGGGATTTGATGTATAGAGCTGAGGACATGGGTTGCTAGATGGCCGCTAGCACATCCGCAATACCCAATCCCCATAGCTCTGTGTGCTTTTATTGTGGAAAAAAACCTGATTTGATCCATATGTAAATTACCCTAATATGTGTCCTGTACGTGAGATGAGTCCAGCGTGATGGAGCGCAGCACCGCCCCGCATCTTCAGTCACCTCCTTGCTCCCCAATGTCTGACAGCCAGAGCGTCGTTACTTTATAAGAAGTAACAACTATGTGCCTCTGCGTGCTGTAAATGTCACGTGTCTTCAGAAGGAGCGTCACTGTCACACAGTGGCATCATGCCACACTTACTGTACCTACACATGACCAACTAATGAAGTGTCACTTACACTTGTAAATTTATAATCTAGTGCCTTCCTTATGTAATTTACCCCATGTAGTCATCTGGGTGGTCTTCTTCAGGAATGGTCACAATATATAATTGCACCCATTGTGTTATTGATGTGCCCAAGAAGAGTCTGACGTCGGCAGATTCTCTCCTAAAATCTTTTGCTTGTTGAGTTAGGGTACTTTTCACACTTGAGGCAGAGGATTCCGGCACGCAGTTCAGTCACCGGAACTGCCTGCCAGATCCATCAAAACGCATGCCAACTGATGGCATTTGTCAGACGGATCAGGATCCTGATCCGTATGACAAGTGCATTGAAATGTCATCCAGAAAAAAAACTGATCCAGCATTTATTTTTTGCGGTCTGAACATGCGCAGACCGCAATGCCGGATCAGTTTGTCGGCATTAATGCATGTCAATGGGAAAAAATGCCAGATCCGGCAATTGTTCCGGAATTTTGGGTGGAGATAAAACTGTAGCATACAGACTGAACTGAAGACATCCTGATGCATCCTGAACAGATTGCTCTCCATTCAGAATGCTGAAGGATAAAACTGATCAGTTCTTTTCCAGTATTCAGCCCCTAGGACGGAACTCAGTGCCGGAAAAGAATAACGCTGGTGTGAAAGTAGCCTTAACAGGAAAGAAACGCAACCCAAAATTTAAGATTTTTTTTTTTTTTCCCCTTCACTGCCTGCTGGGAAGAGGTTAATAAATGGATAATCAGTTGTCAGCATCTTCAGCTCACTCCAGCAGTATACTATCTGCTAGTCCAGTGGTAACATAGTAATATAGTTTATAAGGCTGAAAAAAGAGATCTGTCCATCCAGTTCAGCCTGTTATCCTGCAAGTAGCTATAGAATTAGGATAACCGGATGTGATGAGCCTAGGTAAAGATGCCCACTATAGAGCATTGCACTTATCAATGTGTCAGCACAGTACACATTATACATGCACACATGCATTTACACGCACACACACCTTTAATGAAAACTTGCATTTCTGGATCTTACTACCAGTGACATCATAAAAGGTCATCAAGCTGCAGTTAGTCAGTGCTTCGGGATCTTCAGCGTGGAGAGGGCAGTGTTGGTCATAGTGCTCTCCATGACCACCCAGCTCCTGTCTTCTGCCAGATCATTAGGGAAGTAGTCTGGGAGGTCTGAAAACGCTGGACCAGCCTGATTGTGGGCTATAAGAGTCTGGGAGGTCTGAAAACGCTGGACCAGCCTGATTGTGGGCTATAAGAGTCTGGGAGGTCTGAAAATGCTGGACCAGCCTGATTGTGGGCTATAAGAGTCTGGGAGGTCTGAAAATGCTGGACCAGCCTGATTGTGGGCTATAAGATGCAGGCACTTTTTAGCAAGATTTTTGTTCTTGCTAGAAGTCTGTCTTATATTTAGAAAAAAATAATATATGGTGCATAGCTTATTCATATATAGGCTGGTAAAAGGTTATGCCATGATTGATGTAAAAAAATGAAAATCAGAGATAATCTAGTAAATGACGATATTTGTATCAAAGCTAGAACCAGTCCTGTACCTCATATGGATCCAGAGCTCCCCCCATCCATTGCTCCTTTTGCTCTGCTAGATTTATTTCAAGCTGGCAGCTCAGGGGTTTGTCCTTTCTCAGGGTGGCGTGTCCTTTTTTACTGCAGCTCTTTCCCTATCATGGCACTCGGGTACATCCTTTCTGTTGTAGCTCTCTCCCTGCAATTGTCACATCTTCTAACAGTAGAGGCATCTTGTGGCAGTTGCAGGATGCAACTGAGCATGTCCGACCTTCCTAGTTGGGTGGTCGTGCGTGTTTTGTTGAAGTAAAGAGACCATCTCACAACTGTAACACTTTTGCAGCAGAAAGTAGATTAGAAAGTAACACAATTTTTTCATGCTGAACTATATTTAAATACCAGTAAATGCTGTCACAGCCCCTTTAGGGTCCATTTACATGTCCGTACTGTATTGCGGATCCGCAATACACCAGGCCAGCACCCCTATAGAAATGCCTATTGTCCGCTATTGCGGACAAGAATAGTACATGTTCTATTTTTTTCGGAAGCTGCGGACCGGAAGATCGGTGCTGTGTGCATCTCTTCCGGCCCTATTGAAAATGAATGGGTCCGGATCCATTCCGCAACGTTGCGGAACGGTTCCGGACCCATTCTAAGGACGTGTGAATGGACCCTTAATGTGTGGTTCATTTTATTTTTATTTTTTTATGGTATTGTCCCTTTAAAAGAGAATCGGTTACATTTTCAAGGCCTTTGCAATATAGTTAACCAATGTATAGCTCATCCAGCTTCCAAACACGGACTAGAGATAAAAGAAATACCAGTTAGCAGCATGCCTGAGGCTCTGTCTACGTTAAATGCCTTTGTATGCAGCCTGCATGGGATGTGTTTGTTTGGCTCAGTGCTGTTGGCATATTTGCATATACTGCATTGATATCTGTATGATACAAGCTTTTGTCTTGCATGCGCATTTTTGTTACTCATAGTATTTACTCCTTGTCCTAAAATGTGAGGTTAGACCAGATTAATGCAGATTATACCTTTGGGATAATGTCTGCCTCTTTTGTGCTCCATTTAGTCATAAATAAAGCCCTGTAAAATCAGCGTGTTACTATGGTGACGTTGACAAAAGCTTAGCACATGAAATAAAGGGAACGCTTACTGACATCTGATGGTTAGTATGCTGTAGTTGGCAATTTAAAAAATATACAATTTGTATTCTATTATATTTTTTTTTTCAGCTGTATTATATTGCATTCACCTTTGGGTGGAAAAGAAAAAGTGGGAGTTGTCCGATTTGCCGCAGTCGGAAACTGCATGTTGGTTCTGGAAATGTGTGCAAGAGATAAAAGAACCTTTGTTTTCCATGCCAGCGATATAACAAATGCCGTGACGGTATTCAAAATATTTTTATTACATACTTGGCCTGAGCACACGGGACATTTCTCCAAAACAAGTTAGAAAGAAATACACTACTCACAAAAAGTTAGGGATATTTGGTTTCCGGGGGCATTTATGGAAAACGTAAGAAGTTCATGTTGCAGTAGTATCATATCATATATGAAAGTAGGGCATTTAGGTAGACACATGCAGTGACTATTTCCTCACCTCAAACAATTTATTGAAACAAAAGCCAACACCAGTGGTGGGTATACCTCACAAAAATGTCAATATCTCAATAACTTGTCATGTTGCCTTGAGCATCAATTACAGCTTGACAACGACGTTTCATGCTGTTCACAAGTCGAATTATTGTCTGCTGAGGCATGGCACCCCACTCTTCTTGAAGGGAGGCCCTCAGGTCATTAAAGGGGTTGTCCAAGTTATATTTATTGATGATCTATCCTCAGGATAGGTCATCAATATCAGATCGGCGGGAGTCCGACACCCGGCACCCCCTCCGTTCAGCTGTTTGAAGAGAAGGCGTGCGCGGTGTCAGCGCTGCCTCCTCTTCACTGTTTACCTTCTAGCCGTTGCATCCGCAGTGGTGAGCAGGTGTAATTACACCCAAGCCTTCCTATTGAAATGAATGGGATGGCTTGGGTGTAATTACACCTGCTCACCACTGCAGATGCAACGGCTAGAAGGTAAACAGTGAAGAGGAGGCAGCGCTGACACCGCGCTCGCCTTCTCTTCAAACAGCTGATCTGATATTGATGACCTATCCTGAGGATAGGTCATCAATAAATATAACTTGGACAACCCCTTTAAGGTTCTGGAATACGGAGTTACAAGCCTCTACATGGCGACTCAGCTGAACCTATAGTAATTTAATGGGATGCAGGTCTGGAAAAAGTGCAGGCCACACCATTTGAGGTACCCCAATCTCCAGCAGCTGTTACCTAATGATGCGACCTCGATGAGCTGGCGCATTTTCGTCCATGAAGATGAAATTAGGCCTGTGTTGTTCATGCAGAGGGACAATGACTGGATTAATGATTATTCAAGTAGTTTGAGCTTGCTTCTGTACCATTAACAAAGTGGAGGTTCAGTTTTGTATTGACTAGACACAGCTGCCTACACAAACACCACCACCAAAGGCTTGTCTGGTGAGAACAGTGGCACTGGCTGATGCTAGCACTCTCCTTAACGTCTCAAACATTGTTGGCGGCCATCATTTCTGCTCAGCGTGAATCAAATTTCAACAGTGAACAGCACTGAGTCCCACTGGTCCCTCGTCCAGCGTAGATGCTCCCTGGCCAATGCAAGACGATGACTCCTGTGGTCAGGTATCCTTGCAGGTTGTCTACCACGCAGACCATGCTGATGTAAATGGTTTCAAATGGTCTGAGGTGACACTTGGGTGCCTCTCACCTGCCTTAACCACTTAAGGACCACAGGTTTATACCCCACTAGTGACCAGGCCCTTTTTTACAAATCGGCACTTCACAACTTTAATGGTTTATTGCTCGGTCATGCAACTTGGCACCCAAATGAAATTTGCCTCCTTTTCTTCTCACAAATACAGCTTTCTTTTGGTGGTATTTTGATTGCTGCTGATATTTTTCGTTTTTCTGATATTAATCAAAAAAGACCGCAATTTTCTCAGTGTATTTTTAACTTTTTTTGGTAAAATTGTTCAAATATAATTACATTTCTATAAAAGTTTGTGTCAATTTATTGTGCTACATGTCTTTGATAAAAAATAAAAAAAATCCAATAAGTGTATATTTATTGGTTTGCGTAAAGGTTACAAACTATGGTACAAAAATTTGAATTTCCGCATTTTGAAGCAGCTCTGACTTTCTGAGCACCTGTCATGTTTCTTGGTGCTAAAATGCCAGGATAGTATAAATGCCCCCCAAATGACCCCATTTTAGAAAGACACCCCAAAGTATTCGCGGAGGGGCATGGTGAGTTCATGTATGATTTTTAATTTTTTTTCACAAGTTAGCGGAAAATGACACTTTCTGAGGAAAGAAAATAATAGACTCACTATGCCCCTCAGTGAATACCTTGGGGTGTCTACTTTCCGAAATGGGGTCATTTGTGGGGTGTATTTACTGTTTTGGCATTTTGGGCGGGGCTAAATTGTGAGCAACCCTGTAAAGCCTAAAGGTACTCGTTGGACTTTCGGCCCCTTTACGCACCTAGGCTGCAAAAAAGTGTCACACATGTGGTATCGCCGTACTCAGGAGAAGTAGGGCAATGTGTTTTGGGGTTTATTTTTACATATACCCATGCTGGGTGAGAGAAATATCTCTGTAAATTGACAACTTTGTATAATTTTTTTTTTAAAAGAGATATTTCTCACACACAGTATGGGTATATGTAAAAATACACCCTAAAACACATTGCCCTACTTCTGAGTACGGCGATACCACATGTGTGACACTTTTTTTGCAGCCTAGGTGCACAAAGGGGCCCAAATGCCAATGAGTACCTTTAGGATTTCACACGGCATTTTTACGCATTTGGATTCCGTGAGGGGTATGGTGAGTTCATGTAAGATTTTATTTTTTGTCACAAGTTAGTGGAATATGAGACTTTGTAAAAAAAAAAAAAAAAAAAACATTTCCGCTAACTTGTGCCCCAAAAAAAAATCTTCTATGAATTCGCCATGCCCCTCAAAAGTGATCTTTATAGCGCCGCAGCGATATTACGGTGTTTTTGCAGTGATCAGAAAAAAAAACATTTCTGTCACTGCGGTGGGGCGGACTGAACGCAAGTGTGGGCACAAGATCAGGCCTGGTCAGGCGAACACGTTTTTTTGTAGAGCCTAAGGTGACCCTAATGTACTGATATAGATCTACCTAACAAGTTGCTAACTAACTTGTGGTGATAAGGGACCCTTACAGGGCGGTGATCAGGGAGTCTATATGGGGTGATCAGGGGTTAAGAAGTGACCCGGGGGGGGGGGGGGGGGGGGGTAGTTGTGTGTGTGGTGCTTGGTGCTACTTACTGAGCTGCCTGTGTCCTCTGGTGGTCGATCCAAGCAAAAGGGATCACCAGAGGAGCAGGTAGCAGGTATATCAGACGCTATTTACAAAATAGCGTCTGATATACCTATTTGATTGGTTCTTTTAAAAATCTACAGCCTGCCAGCCAATGGTCAGCACTGGCAGGCTGTAGTTAAACTTGAATACTGCTCAATCCTGTGAACGTGTGCTCCTGTGAGCGCACGTTCACAGGAAATCTCGGGTCTCATGAGATGACGCCAATAGGTGTCACTGAGACCTGAGAGCGCTGTGGTCCGGACGCCTATCGGTGTTACCGTGACGGCAAGTGGTTAAATGTGCCTGGAGTTGTGTGGCATTCATCATCCAGTTCTGCAGGGCATGGTTCACAATGAAGTGGTCATCAGTGTGGCATGTGGCCAAAGGATGTTCACTTCTATGCTTTTCTGTTACACTCAGTCTCTCGCTCTCTGTTGCAACCTGCTGATCACACTCTGTGACACTCTAAGCTCAGTGGCCACTTTCTTCTGAGAACATCCTGCTTGAAGCTTTGCAATGGCAAGGTACTGCTGGTCAATTGTTAGGCGTCGTCTTGGTCTCATGATGTGAAAATGTGAACAGCACGATGAGGAGGACTGTTTTAATACAAATTCTAATTGAATAAACCAGGCAATCTATTGGGCGATTCATGGATCACCTTTTTGTGAATTTTGCTGTTAAGCTCCTTGTTAGAGAACAGCAAGTTGTGCAAAAGGTGCTGAAACATTAAACAGCTGGACATGTAAAGTTTAGAGGAGGGCATCTGAAAACGTGTGAGTGCATTTTACGTACTGAAATTTCAAACACAAGCCAAATATTCCTAACTTTTATGAGTAGTCTAATTGGAACAGCACCCCTTAAAGAGAATGTGTCCCCTGTATTTCTTTTACTAACTAAGACCATATGGTAGAACAGATTTTACTTTTTCAGATTTTATTTTATGAATGTAGCTTGTTTATGCTGTCTCTTGTACTTTATTTTGAAGATGACATCTTATCTGAGCTGCTATTAACAGCATTACCGGGATATTTATCAAAACTGGGGTAAAGTAGAACTGGCTCAGTTGCCCATAGCAGACAATCAGGTTCCATCTTTCAATTTCCAAATGAGCACTGAAAAATGGAAGGTTGAATCTGATTGGTTGCATTCAGTTTTGATAAATCTCCACCTTAGTGCTTTACAGCAGCCACATGAACCATTGGCACAATAGACTGGAGATATTTACTGACGTCGGTCGAAGAGTTTTCTAGACATGATCTGTGACTTGTGCAGAGGTCATTGTGTAGAGAGGGAGAGTATATAAGCTGGGGCCATGACCTTTCATTATAAGCCATGTATAACCTAGTGGCCATTGTGGGGAAAAATGCAGGAGTTTAGGATTTACTTTTTTATATAGCTAATGACCCGAGAAATTGAAAGGAACATCACCAAAAATTAACCAGATTTTGAGTGAAACGATAGGTAATTTTCTAATGGCACATTCTGTTTAACATGGAGTTCCAGCATGTGGACAAGTGTTGTATCCTGGCTGCGGCTTTCTCCACTCTCTCCATAGAATACACATATGTTCAGCCGAGCCGAATGTGTATGGCCGGCTTTACTCAGACAGGTTCCCTACCAGTAATGAACATACAACTGGTTTAAGCGCCTTGTAACTGGAGCAGTCATAGTGCATGCAAAATATATGGTGACAGACTGTCATTGATGCAATAGTTCATCTCTGTTTAGTTTGCATTTGTCGGCAGAGCTACCCCCGTTTACCCGAGGAGATGCGCTGCTTACAAGGGGCAATGAACATTCATAGGAACATTCATTTTCTTGATCACCGGCCCATGTAAAAGGGCCTTTAGGCTACATCCAGCATAGAACTCATCATTGCAGATTGTGGTGATAGAATCTAAAACTAAATCTGCATTCAGAGCGCTTACATTTTGTAGTTCCCCATATGTTTCACAAACATTATTTGACTGGTAGTGAAGACAGATTATTATAAAAGCAGAGTCCTACTGGACTGGCAATTTACAGCCGTGCTCACTGAATTTTAAAACGCCTGACTGTAAACTTCATTTTTTCTCCCTCAGGGCTACAACAAAAATTGTCATTGTTTGCCCTTTTTAAACAGTCATGTAGTGATTACTCCCCTCAGTATTCTACACTCACTCCCGAGTGAGCTGAAATATTGCAAGGGTGAGTGAAGGATACTTTATATATAGAGTAAGTCTTTTTCTCTGTTGTATTACTGTGGTCATTGTCATCTTTAAGTCTAGAGGCCTGGAATAGAGGATTTCCAAAATGGCAGGTCATGAGTGGTGGTCTCAGCAGACTAGTGATTAGTGCCTCCCAAAAGGAAGGACAACCAATGAGCAGTAGGGTCACGGGGAGTTGGCTATCAACTAGGATACTTTATCTCAGCTCCCAGTACTGAGCCTTCTGTTTCTCCTCCATACCCTGTAAAGTTTTGGACGCCACAGCTGATGAGTTAGGGTTCTAGGAGTCTGTTCCCAACGGATCCTGAGGGAGCTGACACACATTCAGGTTGTTTGATGCAGTTTCTGAAGCCAAAACCAGGAGTGTATTGAAAAAAGTGGAGAAGTGGTATTTTCCCTGAAAACTTTCTCTTCCTGTCAGGGCTACAGATGGCGACCAAAATGGTCGCCATGGTGACAAGACTTTGTAGTCTTGTAGCCATTTGCGCCTAGACCCTCCGCTGCTCTGCCGCTTTCACATTAAACTGACATGGCACGCGCTGCCATGTTCTTAACAGCACAGGGGAGAAGGAGGCAGTCCCTCCTCCCTGTACCGCTGCTACCACTGGGCTGATGGAGCAAAGGAGGAGGGGAGGGGCTGTGGCCACTGCCACCAATGAATATAGTTTATGCTTAATACAAACGCAGGCGGCGCTGCGGGTGCCAGCCATATCCTATACCCGGCACCCAGCGTCTATGAATGCGTGCTGCGATCTGCCGCTATTAACCCCTCAGGTGCCCCAACCCCAGTATTATAAAATAGAATCATTGGTGGCCCAGTGCGCCCCCAACCCCCCCAAGGCTACTTTCACACTAGCGTTCAGAGCAGATCCGTCTGAGACGGATCCGCTCATATAATGCAGGCGGTGGCTCCGTTCAGAACGGATCCGTCTGCATTATATTGTTTAAATATTTCTAAGTGTGAAAATAGCCTCAGACTGATCCGTCCAGACTTTCAATGTAAAGTCAATGGGGGACGGATCCATTTGAAGATTGAGCCATAGTGTGTCATCTTCAAACGTATCCGTCCGTTCAGGTGTCTGCCTGCTGAGCGGAGGCTGAACGCTGCCAGACTGATGCATTCTGAGCGGATCTGCGTCCACTCAGAATGCATTAGTGCTGGACGGATGCGTTCGGGGCCGCTTGTGAGCCCCTTCAAACGGAGCTCACAAGCGGACACCCGAACGCTAGTGTGAAAGTAGCCTAAGTATTATTTATTATCATCATTGGTGGCAGTGGCAGTTCTAATCTGAGCCCCAGCAGTGTAATCCTGGGGCTCTGATCGGTTACCATGGCATCCAGGACGCTACTGAAGCCCTGGCTGCCATAGTCGGCTCCCTGCTGCTGTGTGCACGCAGCACAGAGCAGCAGGGAGAGTGCAAGTTCCTATTCACTCTAATAGAGCTCTATCAGGGTGTTTAGGACAAGGGATGAAAGATCCCAGGTTCTAGCCCCTAAGGGGGGAAATGGTTATTAAATAAAAAGTTAAAACACCAAAATATTACCTTTAAATCACCCCCTTGCCCAATTTTACATCTAAAATATATAAACAATAAATTACATATCGCCCACTCCTGAAAAAGTGAAAACTATTAAAATATTTAAAAATATCTCCTATGCACTGAACGCCGTAACAGAAAAAAAAAAGTCCAATTTGCAATTATTTTTTTTGTCACCTTGTCTCGACAAAAATTAGGTTAGGATTGTTCTATTATGGTCCAGATGTTCCATAAAATCTGGAATGCATTTGGCTTTTTTGGGGTTTGATTTTTTTTTTTCACGTGGTATTGAGTATCGCAATACTTTTTTTATGGTATTGAAATAGAGTCAAAATTTTAGTGTTGTGACAACCCTAGGTGTAAGACGTGTGTTTTTTATTTTATTTTTATTATACCGTAATTATATGTATTTTTAAATTTGGCAACTAAAAATTTTAATTTGGCAACAAAATTTTTCAGTTTAGGAGCCAATATATATATTTTTTGTCTGGAACCCTGAGCCACATCCGATTTTGGCCTTAGAAACCGCATCAAAAAGCCTGAACGGGTGTTAGCACCCTGAGGATAGGTCATCAATATCTGTAGGTCAGATAACCCCCTTAAGATGATTTCCTTACTATTCAAAAATCACTACAGAGTGGCAACCACTGTGACCAGGTTTTCGTTCTCTACGTTTATCATTAATGTGAAAGTTCAATGTAACTTTTATTTTAGTAATTTATGCCTTACTGCTGTATTTTTTATTTTTTTTTGTTTCATGTGTTTCTTATTTTTCAGCCTATCAAACCTTGCGTCGTTGGAGCTGAGAGAAAATTTGTTGACCTATTTACCAGAGTAAGTTAATGACTTTTCTCTACGGGGAGGAGGGCCGTTGTTTCCAGTTATCGAACACCATTGAAAAACAAGCTGTCCACGTGTATATCCTAAAACTTCTTATGGTAGCACCTAGACCAATGTAGACCTTAAGAAGAATGGTTATGTCACCCGAAGGTGACGTAGGACACCAGCGCTGGAGTAGCAGAGCCCACCCGCTACCACCCTCTGTCTGGGATTTGTGGGTGAGTATTAGTGAGAAAAGAGGGGAAGGGGCGGGTGACAAGACCGGAGCGAAAAAATGAAATTAAGGAATGAGCAGCCTGGTGCGCTTACCTGCTATACTAAACTGAGAGAGAAGGAAAGTTCAATCAAGAAAAAATGTCAGTGTACAGTGTACAATACGATATATAGTGTGTACCTGGTAAGATCCTGCCTGATGACAGTCTGTAGTGTATCCTTTCCAGTTTGTTTCTTTCTTTTTTTAATCCAATAGGAGTGCCGTGTTGAGTCCGTCCTTTGTGCTCACCTGCTTTTTTTTTTGTGTAAGGAGCCAAACCACAAAAAAAAGAAAAAAACCAAAAGGGGAAGAAGAGGCAGAGGAATGACCAAAACCACACTCCTACAGAAAAACCTAGGAGAAGGTATATTTAACCTGAGCACTTATAATCTGACTAAAGAAGAACTCACCCTTCTCCATAAAGGTTTAAAATTTGCTCCGACATCCATATTTAACCCCTTCGATGCTTTTATAGGAGTAAAAAAATTCCTAAGAAAACTAGCCCTAAAAAAATTCTTTATCAAAAAGGAGAAAAATAACAACATAAAAAAACAACCCACGATGGATCAAAGTGAGAACATTAACCATTGGACAAAAGAAGATAGTGGAATCACTGTTAGAAGTATACAACCATGCCCTAATAAAATATCTCAGGAACCAAACATCAGACTGGTCAGGACTGACACAAATAACCTATCTACTGTCCAGGAAAAATTCGCCCACACTGATCTAAAACCAGTTTCTAAATTCAATCCCGTTTCAGAATATTCAGATTCCATCATCACTTTTCAATCTTTGGTGATTAGGGATCTACTTCGCACCAATTCAAAAAAGAGGAAAGGTCCCCACAATCTATCTTAAGGTGAAATCAAAGCCATCAATTCCCTACAAATCAATCAATCCATCACCATTAGACCAGCAGATAAAGGAGGCGGATTAGTGATATTAAACCACAGTGATTACCATAAAGAATCTCAGACTCCTTTCTGATGACAAAACTTATAAAAAACTCACCCTTGATCCCACTGATAAATATAAACGCAAATTGAATTCACTAATCCAAAAAGGCAAAAATATGGGAGTACTCTCAAAGGAAGAAATGCTTTTTACCAATAACCAAAGTCCCAAGATCCCAATATTTTACTATCTGCCAAAAATTCACAAAAATCAAACATCCTCCTGGCAGACCAATAATCTCAGGCATCGACGGCCTTACCTCTAATCTATCCAAATATGTCGATGTCCTATTACAAGAGAAAGTTTTACTATTACCAGCATATTTGAGGGACACAAAACACATTTTGCAAATCCTTGAAGGTATCCAATGGGAGTCCAATTATATCCTGGGAACACTAGACGTGACTGCCCTATATACCATCATTGAAAAGAACAAAGGCTGTGAGGCTGCAGAACATTTTTTAAGAAAGGACACAAATATGTCAGAAGAACAGATCCATTTTATTGGGGATTGCATTACGTTCATTCTGGAACATAATTATTTTAAATACGGATCAGAATTTTATCTTCAGACGTGGGGGACCGCGATGGGGACCCGATTCGCACCGAGCTTCGCAAACCTATATATGGGCAGATGGGAGGAGTCTGCCATATTTCCCAATGGCGAGCTCGGTGCGGGTCTGGTCCTCTGGAGAAGATTTATTGACGATGTTGTTTTTATATGGAAAGGAGACGTACCATCACTAAATGACTTTTTAATCAACTTAAATAAAAATGAATTTTATCTACACTTCACCCCAACCTTTGACAAAAAATCAAATTTCTTGACTTAACCATATTCATTGAAAACGGGAAAATAGAAACCAAAACCTACCATAAACCGACGGACACCAATAGCTTCATCCCCTTGGAAAGCTGCCATCTACCTTTATGGCTCAATAACATCCCCTTTAGCCAGTACCGTATATAAGAGCCCGTAGAAACTGCACCACCATCAAAGATTACCACAAGGAAAGTTGACATATTAAATAAAAAACTCATTGAGAAGGGCTACAAGAAAGAAACATTGATTCCCATCACCAAAACTGTGATTGACATGGATAGAAATAAATTACTTAAAGAAAACACTAAAACTAAAAACGAACTATATATAAGTGATGACACTGACAACATCCAAGTACCAATCATCACCACTTATAGTGCAGGGGCCAATCACTTTAAGAAAATTATCTATAAATATTGGGATATTCTTAAATATGACAAAACGATCGGTAACAAAATCCCCCCCAAACCGACATTTATTTTAAAAAAATCTGCCAATCTAGGCAATCTTGTAGCTCCGTCTGTTAAAAGGAACATAGTGAGGAAGAAAGCCAATGTCAGAAAAGGTTTTTTTCCATGCAGATTATGCAAAAATTGCAAAATATCCAGACTCCAAACAAAACCAATACTAGAATTTGATACCACTCAGGGCAAATTCACTATCAAGGATCATATTTCTTGCAATACCAAGGGGGTGATCTACGCCATTAAGTGCCCGTGCCAAAAGATCTATATAGGGCGCACCAAAAGGGAGCTCAAAACCAGGATTAGGGAGCACGTCAACAACATACACAAAAAGGCAGATCACCACCCGCTATCACGCCACTATGCCAACTTCCATCAGGGAAAATTTGTGGGATCAACTGTTGTAGGAATCGAAAAAATAAAACAAGACAGTAGGGGAGGAGACTACATTAAACTGATGTCTAGGATGGAAAGCAAGTGGATCTTTAAATGTAATAGTCTGGCACCCACAGGGTTAAATCAAGAAATTGAACTTTTTGCTTTCCACTAACTACCAACCACCATTATATCAGCCACACAATTTGCTATTAAAATATCTATCCCCCCACTATCAGAACAATTAGTATCCAGTGTACGCTTAAAAATCACAGGTATCCTTCAGTGGGATACATATAATAAAACATATTCACGAGCACGATCCAGCAATAAACACCGTGTCCTCCATTTTACATATCTGCTTTTTACAAGCCGATTCCCGTCGCCATGGAGATCGGATAGATTACTTAAACCTGCACGGACATTGCGCTGACCATCCCTGACGAAGGAGCCTGACAGGCTCCGAAACGCGTTGGAGGTTTTTGTCCTACGAAGGCCACAGTACCTACACAGGTGACGTCACCGAAGCGGTCTCCAGGACGACGGCAACAACCAGCTCCCTCGCACCACGCTTGCTTCCGGCCGGGGCAGCGTTTGTGCTAGCAGGTGAGCACAAAGGACGGACTCAACACTGCACTCCTATTGGATTAAAAAAGAAAGAAACAAACTGGAAAGGATACACTACAGACTGTCATCAGGCAGGATCTTACCAGGTACACACTATATATCGTATTGTACACTGTACACTGACATTTTTTCTTGATTGAACTTGCCTTCTCTCTCAGTTTAGTATAGCAGGTAAGCGCACCAGGCTGCTCATTCCTTAATTTAATTTTTTCGCTCCGGTCTTGTCACCCGCCCCTTCCCCTCTTTTCTCACTAATACTCACCCACAAATCCCAGACATAGAGGGTGGTAGCGGGTGGGCTCTGCTACTCCAGCGCTGGTGTCCTACGTCACCTTCGGGTGACATAACCATTCTTCTTATCTTGAAACTGAAGGAGGACAACAGCTCCTTTTGACACTCAGCAGCGGAGTCAGTTCTGCTGATTGTTCGCAGACCCACCAGTAGGGAGCGCAAGGCGGATTCACTTTCCAATGTAGACCTTAGTTTTTGTTTTAAGCTTTGAAAAGATATAGCTGGTAAGGTTTTGAATTTTAACGTTGAATAAACTGCATCCAATAATTTCTGGAGCTGTCACACCAAAATGATTAATGGCTGGAGAAGCCATTATATCAACACCGCCAGGGACCTCATTAAGTGCCACGTTCATGCTGTGCCATGGTTAAGACCCATTTAGTAATTTCCTTTGAATGGCTTAAGTAATGAGAATACCGGAGCAGAAGCTACCTTCAACTATAATGTATAAGATGTAGACTATTAAGGTCTCAGTCCCACAGAGTATTCAGGTGGACTAATCATTATGCTGGATGAAGCTCATATTGTCATTTCAGGTGTCTTGGAGTGTTAGCCTCTGACCATGAACATTTATTACTATAGAAATAATACCAGTAATGCCATTCATGTCATGCCTGGCCATCCCATAATAGTTATTTTCCAGTCTACATTAATGAGGTTCTGACACTTGAAGGGGCTGGCTACTTTATATTACCAGCTGCACATGTGATTGTAACAGCATTATTAAACTAGTGGCACTTATAGTTTAATAAGAATAATTCATGTTTACAGGCAGGTCCCCTGACCCATGCTGGGAACATGAATGGAGACCACCGATGGACAGAAACCGCCATCAGTGGCCATGTTTCCAGCGCAGCGCTGGCGTGCAGTTCAGTGGACCTGCCTGTAAGCATAAATTGGACATCAGGACATGGTTTAATAATGCATATTACTAACTGCATGCATGTTACCAGCACATTTGCAATCCATCCTATAAATTGGCCAGCCCCTTTAAATACGGCACTACTCTGTGCTAGTTCATCTGTGTAATTGCAGGAAAATAGTAGCAGGTATTTTTTTTGAGCCTGTCGTACAAGGTAGATTTGGTTTTCTTGGATACAGTCTGTTTTGCCAAGAGTGTTCTGTACTGACCTTCTGACCTTCTGTTCTCATCGACAGGTCTCTTTCACAGCTTCATAGACTGGAAGAGCTGGATTTGGGAAACAATGAAATCTATAACTTGGTAAGATATTTCTATTTATAATCCATGGATGCGAGAAGTAAAATATTCTGTGCTATGCACATAGTAAAGAAAGCAAATCACTTTGTGATTCTAAGCAGTCTCCCAGCACCTGCCTAATATCACAATGTTCCTCTTCACCTTAGAAATGCGTTTTTTAGGGCTGTGCTATTTTTCTCATGTGGGGAATCTACAGGGTGTGAAAAGTCCTTCATATTCTAAACTTCCAATATATAGATGATATAAATGCAGAATTATGTCACACTCGGGTCATGAGGAATCACTTAGAGGTGCTCCCACTAGCAGACAACACCCAGTCTGACAAAAAGTGAGTAATAAATAAATGGTAGTGGGGCACTCTCAGTGGTATTGGGATTTTTTATTATATGGCATACAATCAGATAGATTAGTACAATTCTATAAATAAATTAATAAAATGAATATTTTCAAATAGAATAGCAGCAATGAGAGAAAATAAATATAAATATATATATATATATATATATATATATATATATATATAATATTTTTTTTTTCTCATAATTAAAAATCACATCTGTATATGTTCACAAAAATATGAATCCCAATTATCAATAATAGTCTCTAAAACCAACAATCTGCCAGACCTGCCAACATTTGAAAATGTTCGCGATAGAACAATCGACCAGAAAATATTCGACCAAAGAAAATGTTCGATAATGCACAATATTCAATGGTATAAATGTCCAATGATGAAATTCGATAATGGAGTTTGATAATAAAAGTTTGTAAAAATAAGGACACAAAGTTCTTCCCAGTATCAAAACAATGTATCTGATACTTGTCTATTCCAAGCACAGGTAGAAGTAAATAGCATACAGAGCGGCGTCCCACTCACTTGATGCACATAGCGGCGTCCCGCTGTATATTCAGATTATTTTTTAAAAAGAAACTAGCACAGTCTTACCGGGAGGTCTTTAATGGACTTTGTTGCCCTCGACACGGTATACCTTCTATAGGGATCAGGATTCTGGTCTCAAGGGCTGTTTTGTTTGAATTCCGTGGCCCATTTTTAGAGAAAGCACATTGATCTATTGAGGAGGCATGGACGCTACTATATGAAATATCAAACCACTCAAGATAACTTCTGTTAAACAGACAATACTTTCTCATCGCAAGACCACGTGTGTGAAGTTTTGGCGCGGAATTCAAACAAAACAGCAGCCCTTGAGACCGGAATCCTGATCCCTATAGAAGGTATACCGTGTCGAAGGCAACAAAGTCCATTAAAGACCTCCCGGTAAAACTGTGCTAGTTTCTTTTCAAAAAGCGTCTGCTTGTTGCCTGTCCTTAGCAGTGGTCTCCTAGCAGATATTCTACCATGAAGGCCTGATTCACACAGTCTCCTCTTAACAGTTGTTCTAGAGATGTGTCTGCTGCTAGAACTCTGTGTGGCATTGACCTGGTCTCTAATCTGTGCTGCTGTTAACCTGCGATTTCTGAGGCTGGTGACTCGGATGAACTTATCCTCCGCAGCAGAGGTGACTCTTGGTCTTCCTTTCCTGGGGCGGTCCGCATGTGAGCCAGTTTCTTTGTAGCACTTAATGGTTTTTGTGAGTGCACTTGGGGACACTTTCAAAGTTTTCCCAATTTTTCGGACTGACTGACCTTCATTTCTTTAAGTAATGATGGCCACTCATTTTTCTTTACTTAGCTGCTTTTTTCTTGCCATAATACAAATTCTAACAGTCTATTCAGTAGGACTATCAGCCGTGTATCCACCTGACTCCTCCACAACGCAACTGATGTTCCCAACCCCATTTATAAGGCAAGAAATCCCACTTATTAAACCTGACAGGGCACACCTGTGAAGTGAAAACCATTTCAGGTGACTACCTCTTGAAGCTCATCAAGAGAATGCAAAGAGTGTGCAAAGCAGTAATCAAATCATGACATATTTTCAGTTGTTTCACACTTTTTTGTTATGTATATAATTCCACATGTGTTAATTCATAGTTTTGATGCCTTCAGTGTGAGTCTACAATTTTCATAGTCATGAAAATAAAGAAAACTCTTTATGTTGTACTAATCAGATTTTTATCCTATATAATAAAAATCCCAATACTACTGAGTGCCCCACTACCATTTATTTATATAGATGATTGAGCTGACATTTAAAGAGTTGTGCCAGCATTAAATGTTATACAGCGCATGTTGAATGTACGGCATGGGATCCCGGAAGTGCCATCTGCACGGGATTATGCTAAATTTCATATTGCCCATTTTAAAGGGGCATACCCACAATTTCACCCAGGAAGCCCCCTGTTATGAGCATCGGAGCATTTCATGAATCGCTGAATGGCACAGAACAAAGGCATTTTTTTGCAGATCCGGTGACAAACCAGGCTCTCCTTAGGGTGAGTTAGGCGGAGACTTCCACCCAGCAGTGAGCCCGGTGATCTCACCAGCACTGATGGGGAAGGGGGGGCTTTAGCGTGTAAAATGGCTAGGGCAGCACTAAAGCGCGCCCATCAGAGCTGGTGACGTCACCGGTAACACTGCTGGATGGAGGCCTCCGCCCAGCAGTGTGTTAGAGAAGCAGCAGCGGTGGTTCAGGGACCAGGAGCAGCACAGGGAGCGGGGATCCCTGTGAGTGGCCTGGTGTATGGGGGTGGGGGGCAGCTTATAGTAATGGATAACACCTGTAAGGCAAGGTGACATAGGGAAAAGATAAAAATGACACAGATCTATTCAAGCTAGTCAATGCTTCACTCCAGTAATGCTTCGTATGAAGAACTCCCAGACAGGGAAGTACTCTACCATGAGTACGTAAAAGGTGCTGCAGTTAGGTTAAGAACCAAACAACTTGCGCATGCACCCATGACACCAATCCTTGAGTGCACTGGCTGCTTATAAAATGGAGAATAAGTTCTTAAATTTGCTGACCTTTAAAGCCATATAAACTGATCCCAGTAACTTAAAAGTGCTACTGAATCCCCTCATGCCTCGCAGTACTCTCATATTAACTTGCATGAATAAAACTACCCATATCCAGGAACCACCTTCTAGGGTCCATTTACACGTCCGCAAAACACGGACACTGGCAATGTGCATTCCGCAATTTGCGGACCGCACATTGCCGGCACTATAATGGAAAATGCCTAATCTTGTCTGCAATTGCGGGCAAGAATAGGACATGTTCTATTTTTTGCGGAAACGGAAGCACGCATGCGGAAGTGCGGATCCGCAAATGCGGATCCAAAAATGCAGATGCGGACAGCACATTCCGGTCCCATTGAAAATGAATGGGTCCGCACCTGTTCCGCATAATTGCAGAACGGATGCGGACCCATTTTGTGGACGTGTGAATGGACCCTTAAAGGGGTTGTCAGAGTTATGAAAAGGCAGGCACTGCAGTGACGTAAAATATACCCTTACTCGCCCATTTCAACCCACTGCTTCCAGCGATGCTGCTTGCATGCCTCTTTCTAGTCTGTTTAATCAGCTTCAGCCCATTTACACACTCTGGCCTCATCAGACTTGTGCGATGTATTACACCAGTGATTGGCTGCAGTGGTCACGTGTCTACAGGAACTTCACTGCTATAGCCAAATTAAGAAAGATCAGAGGAAGGCATATGAGTGGTGATGGATGTAGTGAGGGTGATAAAATGGAGTATGAGTTTTTTTTTTTCTTTTTCCTTTTTTTTTTTTTTCATGATTTTCATGCTTTTGACAACATTTTTACAGAACTCTGACACCCCCCTTTAAAACCTTTTTAGAGCCAGTGTTCTGTCATGCAGCCCCTACTCTCTGGAACACATTACCCCATCAATCACACAGATATCTTCATTGAACGCACTCAAAGCAAGACTCAAAAAGCACCCATTCAGTTTGGTATTGGAGGGCAAATAATACACTAGCTCTCAATACATCAGGGCATGGTAATAAATCAGATCCCTTGTGAGAAAACCACATTCCAACTGGTTGTTGTTAATACCACACGGCTCCACATGGGTTCAGTCACAAATAATCAGTTTACCCTATCCTCGGGATCTGATTGGTGGGGTCCAACACCCAGGGCCCCTGCTGATTAGCTGTTTGAGAAGGCAGAAGTGCTTGCAGTAGCGCCACAGCCCTCTCCAGCTTTTCTTGGGCCAGTGACGATTCATCTGTCATGATGAATCCCATATGCCCCCTCTCATCCTGATTGGAAAGTGAGACCATATACTCCATTATATACCATAGCTGTCCAGCCAAGAACTCCAGAGTTTTTGTTACTCAGCTTGATTTCCTGTATTACATTATTCAGCACGATGCAGCTTCTTCATAGACTGTATCCATGCCCCAGCACATGGCCGAGCCTGTTCTTTTACAATGCAAAGAGATCAAGCTTCTCCCAATCTACATACATTTCAGACCAACTTAGGGCCTTTGGTGCCCTTTTTGCTCCCCAGAATAACATTCTTGGCATTAATAAGTGTTTTTTATTACGCAATTTAAACTGTTACTCGATTGACAAACAGGGAAGTTCTATAACAAAGAAATCTTTATTGGATCACATTACACTTGTCAAGCTATACATGGACTATTGAGCTCCTTTAGATACACTGAATGGACAGTCGGGGTGATTTAACCCATTCAAGCGACAGCCAGTTTGGACCAAATGCCGGAGCCTCATTTTTCAAATCTGACACATGTCAGTTTATCTAGTAATAACATTGAAACGCTTTTACTTATCCAAGCCATTCTTAGACGGTTTTCTCGTGACACATCTTACTTCATGTTAGTGGTAAATATGAGTTGTGTTTTACCTTTATGCATAAAAAAATCAAATATTTGCATAAAATTTGGAAAAATTTGCTATTTTCAAAATTAATTTCTCCGTTTTTAAGACAGATAGTGATACTTCATAAAATAGTTATTACGCAACATTCCCCATATGTCTACTTTGTTTGCATCATTTTGTAAATGTCATTTAATTTTTTCAGGAAGTTAGAAGGCTTAGAAGTTTAGAAGCAAATTATTATTATTTTTTTTATTTTTTTTTAAGAAAACTGCAAAAAACTACTTTTTTAAGGACCAGTTCAGTTATGAAGTTACTTTGTGGACTTACATAGTAGAAACCACCCATAAATTACCCCGTTTTAGAAACTACACCCCTCAAGTTATTCAAAACTGATTTTTCAAACTGTGTTAACCCTATAGGTTTTCCACAGTAATTAAAGAAAAAAGAAGGGCAAATGTAAAAATTTCATATTTTTTTTATGTGCAGATGTGGTGGTAAACCGCTGTAAGGGCACACAACAGGGCACAGACGGAAAGTAGCACAATATTAACGGAGGGCAGATTTTGCTGGAATGGTTTTCACATTTCAAGGGACCCTGAGGTACCCGTAGGAGAAAAACCCCAAAAAGTTACCCCGTTTTGGAAACTACACCCATCAAGGAATAAATCTAGGGGTAAAGTGAATGTTTTGACCCAACAAGCATTTCAAAGAATGTAGAAACACATGTTGGTGAAGATGAAAAATGAACTTTTATTTCCAATATAATGTTGCTTTAGCCCCAATTTTTTTTATTTTCACAAGGGGTAACAGGAGAAAATGCACCCCACAATTTGTTCTTTTTTTTTTTTTCCCCCCCACCCCCCCCAAGAATACGGCAGCACCATGTATATGGTCATAAACCGCTCTTTGGGGGCACGGCAGCACCGATTTCAGCAATGTAGCTCTTTGGGGGCTTGTTTTTTTTGCAGGATAGGCTTAAGTTTTTGTTGGTATCATTTAGGGGTACCAATGTCTTTTTGATTACTTTTTATAACTTTTTTATAACTTTTTTTTTTTTGTGAAGGTGAAGTGAGTAAGAATGGCAATTCTGTCAGTGTTTTCAATTTTTTTTTTTTTTTTTTTTTTACATGGTTCCTCTTGCGGTAAATATGATTATTTTATTCTGTGGGTTGATACGGTTATGGGGATACTATAAATATAATATAATGATATTTTGCATCGTCATATACTAAAGTCCCTAACTTTTTTTTTTTTTTTTTTTCTTTCACCAATGTAGCTGTGTGGGGGCTTGTTTTTTGCGGGACGGGCTGTAGTTTTTAATGGTATCGTTTTCTGGTACATATGTCTTTTTGATCACTTGAGGTGAGGTGGCAAAAACAGCAATTCAATCATTGTTTTTTCCATTAATGTTTTACGGCGTTCACCGCGCGGGATTAGTAACGTGATACTTTTATAGATCGGGTCGTTATGCACCCGGCAATACCAATTGTGTATTTCTTTTTTACTCTTTCATTTTTTAAATAAAATATAAATGAGGGATTGGAGATAAAACCATTTTTATTTATTTTTATATATTTTTTTTTATAATAAAGACCCATATTTGGATCTTGAAGATCCAGTGGGCCTTATGAATATACAGTGCATTGCAATAGTCATCTATTGCAATGCACTGTATAGTCAGTGCTACACTAAGGCTAATCAGACCCTCAGCGTCTGATCAGACCCTAGGTACATGGCAGCCTGGAAGCCTTTGTAAGGCATTCGGTTTCCATGGAAACCACGGGTCCGCTGCCATCGCAGCAGCGGCTGCCCGATAGAAATTAGAGGGAGCTCCCTCTTAACCCCTAACAACCTAACACCGTCATTTTCTTTCTGAATTGGTTAGTCTGATTGGTCCCTTGCTGGCTTCCCTGGTGTCTCAGCTCTCAGAGAGCTTTATAGTGTCACAACCCTGGTAAGTAGATTGGACGTGACTGTACGTCCAAATGCAGTAAAATACTTGCGATTTGGATGTACAATTACTTCCAAATGTGTGAAGGGGTTAAAATAGTCGCTATGTATTTTTCTAAGGCTTTCGTAGGCTACAAAATAATAAATAACAAGGTGTCAGCCTCTTTGGTGGCCAGCATTGCGAGAGCGCACATAGTCTGGAGCTTTTTCCTGGATTGCAGGGTGATCATAACTCCTGGATACAAGCAGTGTATGATGTGATAGAAAAATGAATCCAGCCAGCAAAGGAAGCAATATGGATTATCACAATTCATTAGTAAGTGCCTTCTATTAAAGGATAACTGTCAGATTAAATTTTTTTTTTTTTGTTAAGGTGTAGGGCAAGTTATAGGTAACAATTTTGCAATAGACTTTATTTAGCCAAAACGTTTATTTTTGGTAGAAAACTGGGGCTGAAATGGCCCTTAGCAGCACTCTTCAAAAGAGCTTTGCTAAGCGCCATCCGTCTCCGATTAGAAAAGACGTTGTGCTTCTGCCTCATGCTTCCCTGGGAGACAGAAGGCTGGGCACAGGAGTCTTAGGAGTTAAAATATCATTTATATTCCCCCTTTCTATGCAATCTAATGCTCCGTTACATTCACTGACCTGTGATAATAATTGCATGATTTTCCTCACTTGTGACCTAAAGCCATTATTTTATTAAGGACACGGAGGCTTCTATTGCTAGCTCTTTCTTTACTGAATCAACCAATAGCAGCAAAGAAAACCTATCCATTACAAGTAACGATGGTGACAAGTCCCTCCCTTATGTCACCCAGTATAATAGTCCTGGTCCCTCTAGACCAGTGGTGGCGAACTTATGGCACGGGTGCTAGAGGCGGCACTCATAGCCCTCTTGTGGGCACCCGCAAAAAAGGTTATGGTGTACCAATAGGCCTTAGACATTTCCTGCCATTCATCAGAGCAGAACGCACTATGAACAGCACAGGCAGCACATTGAATGCAGGCAAGCTATTATAGCTGAATGATAAAGTACATGGAAGATATACTCTATTGGACTGTAGTATTCAGGTTAAATTGTTGTGTTGGCACTTTGAGATAAATAAGTGGGTTTTGGGTTGCAGTTTGGGCACTCGGTCTGTGAAAGGTCCGCCATCACTGCCCTAGACTCTTCCTCTTTCTTTGAAGATTACACCTCTTCGGGACTGTTGAACGGATAAGAACCAATCTCTAACCGAAGATGAACTGCGATGTAACCTCAACGGAACATGAACTTTCGAAATTGAAGAACGAAGCTGGAGAAAAAAAACACAACTCCCGATTTCAGGCTCCTTATGATGGTGACCCTTCATCCTGTGAACACAGAAGAAAAGGAGCAAACAGGCATGCATTACTGTTAGGAGCATAGATAATGTACAAAACTGCACAAACTGCATACAAAGGACAGGCAACCTGCTGAAGAATAAATAGGCAGTACGATTATAAATAACATGCAAGAACATAGGTAAAGCGTGCAGAAAAAAGGGGAAGGGAAGAAACCAGGGGGGACAATACTCGTCTCCGTGTCCTTAATAAAATCATGACGTTACATCACAAGTTAGGAAAATCATGCAATTTTATTACATGACAAGGAGGCTCCTATTGCGAGTTTAAAGCTGACTCAACGGAGGAAAAAGCATGAGTAGGGGGACGAAAATAGAACTCACGAAAAGTGGAAACTCTGGACCAATCAGCCAAACGCATAATGTCTTCCAACCGCGCTCCTGCAACTGCCATAGAGGTCTCGGAAGCCCCTCTTTTGGAGTGCGCAGTGAAAAATGAAGAATCCACTCCCGCTAAGGTCATAGTCTACTTTACCCATCTGTCCAGAGTGATGCTGGTGACAGGAGCAAAGGGACGACTGTACGAGAGGAAGAGCTGAGGACACATTAAGGAGCGATGCGGAGATGTGCGAGACTCATACTACCGCAGACAGACGACAGGGCAGAGAGTCGGAACATCAGGGAAACTGGGGTACGACACCAACGAAAGTTGGTTTTGGTACGACACAAAATATTGAACACAACGCCCTCTGGGATAAAGGACAGCGCGTCATAGTCCAAAGCTCAGATGTCCGAGACTCTTGCAAGAGATCAAGCAGAAAAATGAGACCAACTTAGCCGAAAGTTGCCGTAAGGAAAGGTCTGAGTTCGATGGCCAAGATGAAAAACAAAGACCAGACCGAAGAAGCGTCCCAGGTAGTGGAAAAACGGGGTCTAGGTGGTCGAGAAAGACGGGAGCCTCGAAGGAGGCGACACACCAAAGGATGCTGACCCGCGGGGCACCCATCAAACCCTTGGTGAGAGGACGAGATGGCTGACCTAAACAAATTGATTGTGCGATATGCTTTCCCGTCCTCAAATGAGGTGAAAAACTGAAGGATCTCAGTTACAGGCGCTGAAACGGGATCCACGTGCCTAGGAAAGCACCAGTCAGCCCAAGATTTCCAGGCTGCCCGATAGGAGTGTCTGGTGTCGGGAGCCCATGCTTGCTCCAAAAGGCTTCTAGTTGAGTTCTAAACTCCCGGAACGCCCCAGGATTCCCCGAAACCCTGCAGGTTAAGAGCAGCAGAGTCTCTTCTAGAACGAGAGAGACCCGACGGGCCTAGTAAGAGGTCTGGGAAGACTGGGAGAAGGAGCGGATACTGGACTAAGCATTCCAGCAACTGGGGAAACCATGACTGAGTGGTCCAAAAAGGAGGGACTAACAAGACCAGTTTGGCCCTCTGCTGGTGGACCTGGGCTAAAACTCGAGGAATCATAGCGAATGGGGGAAACGCATACATGAGATGGCCAGCCCAGTCCTGAAGAAAAACGTTGACTGTGTCTGGGTCCGGGCACCAGCTGTAGAATCTGGGAAGCTGGGTGTTCAAACGGGACGTGAAGAGATCTATATAAAACAGTCCCCACAGAAATGATATGGTAGAAAAAAAGTCACGTCTAATTAGGGGTGGGCGGTATAGGTGATATGCGATATAAATTTGTGCCATGATATGGATTTTGTGCATATCGCTGGACTGCGATATGACCACGGAGCGCCAGTTCCGATCGGAGTCCCAGCAGTGTAATGCTGGGGCTCCGATCGGTTACCATGGCAGCCAAGACGCTACTGAAGTCCTGGCTGCCATGGTATTTCAGTGAGCAGCATTATACTCACGTACGCCGTGGCCGTCGGGCGCTCCTTCTTCTGTCCGTGCGGCGCATTGCTAATGCTTATAGCTCACGTGTGCCGTGGCCGCCGGGCGCTCCTTCTTTTCATAGGTCTGTGCAGCGCATTGCTAATGCTATAAGCATTAGCAATGCACCGCACAGACAGGAGGGGCGGCCACGGCACACGTGAGCTATAAGCATTAGCAATGCGCCGCACATACCATGGCAGCCAGGACTTCAGTAGCGTCTTGGCTGCCATGGTAACCGATCGGAGCCCCAGCATTACACTGCTGGGACTCCGATCGCAACTGCTGCTGCCACCAATGATGTGGGGGGGAAGGGGGCCCTGCCACCAATGATCAATACTGGGGAAGGAGGGGGGCCGCACTGCCCACTGCCACCAATGATTAATACTGGGGAGGGAGGGGGGGTTTGAGTTACCAGAGGGGGTTGATAAGAGGGAGAGGCTGGGGGGCGGATGAGAGGCTGGGGGGAGGATCAGAGGCTGGCTGCCATGGTCAGCTCCCTGCTGTTGTGTGCACAAAGCACAGGACAGCAGGCAGAGCGTAAAGTCCTATTCACCCTAATAGAGCCCTAATAGGCTAATGGTTATTAAAAAATGGTTATTAAAAAAAATATATATATTTAGACCCCCCCCCCCAAAAAAAATATAGAAAACAATATATTGCGATATATATCGAACATGCTTAAATTAAAATTATATAGCAATATAGATTTTAGGCCATATCGCCCACCCCTACGTTTAATTTCCAATCGATGGTGTCGGAAAGAAAACGAGAACTCCAGTCCGCGTGAGTGTTGTGAAGGCCAGGAAGATACTCCGCTACCACGGTGATGTCTCTGGCCAGACAAAATTCCAGAAATCCTTCGCCAGATGGGACAACGCAGTCGAATGTGTCCCCCACCCCCTCAGGAGTTCCAAAAAGTTGATGTGTAGACCGGACTTCTGCGTGGACCAGCGTCCCCAGGTGGTCACTCCGTTGCAATTGGTGCCCCAACCTAGCAGGCTGGCGTCCGACTCCACCGTGAAATCCGGACGAGGACCGAAAATCACCTTGCCGTTCCAGGCCGTCAAGTTGTGCATCCACCACGTCAACTCGTCCCTAGTCTCTGTATCCAATGAGATAAAGTCTGCATAGGATGCACCCGAGTGAATGTCGGCGATCTTGAGACGCTGCATGGCTCTGTAGTGTAAAGGGGCCGGAAAAACTGCCTGTATCGAGGAGGAGAGAAGACCTATGATGCGAGCCAAGTGACGTAACAAAATCTGAGGAAGAGAAAGAGTGTGACTGAGTTCCTTGCATATAACATGGACCTTGGAAGGCGGAAGACTGAGTGTCTCTGTGGTAGAGTCGATCGTGAACCCTAAGAATTCCATGGATCGGGACGGTACTAAGTAAGACTTCGTCAGATTGAGGAGGAAGCCCAGGTGAGACAAAAGGTCCATTGTCCAGCTCAAATGTCTCAGAAGGATCGATCGGTCCTGGGTCATGAGAAGGATATCGTCCAGATAAATAATCAGACAAATCCCTCGACTGCGGAGGCAGGACATGACTGGGCGTAACAGCTTGGTGAAGCACCAAGGTGCCGAAGACAGACCGAAATGGAGACATGTGAACCTCCACCTCTCTGTCTTCCATAGGAAACAAAGCAGATCCCTGGATGGTTCTGATATCGGTTCAGTCAGATAGGCATCCTTTAGGTCCAATTTGACCACTCAATCGTTGTGGAGTAGCATGTCCCTGAGGAGGTCAATGCCCTCTATTTTGAAGTGGCGATAACGAACGAAAGAATTTAGCGCCCGTAGATTGATCATCGGTCGCATCTGACCACCTTTCTTGGCCACTAGAAAGATATTGCTGAGGATCCCGCTCTATTGCACATTTTCGAAAAAGTGCCATCAATTCCCTGTGTAGAAGGCGCTGCTTTGGGCCGGGAAGGACCACTGGGTGGGATGTGGATCGGAGAACTTGCGTGTTCTATGTGGAAACCGTGTACAGTAGAGAGAACCCACGGATCCGACGTGATCGCTGACCAGACATGGGGGAAAAAATGTCGGCGTCTGCCCCCTACCCCAGTGGCTTAAGAAAACAACGGAGGAGGTAGACTTACCGAATGGGGGTCTGGAAGATGAGGATCCTCTGGCTCCTCGGGATCGCCATGAAGAACCACGGGTGGGGAAGAAGGCCGGAGGCTGTCTGGATTTCTGGTTGAAAGCTCTGTAAGAGAAGGAGCCTCGACCCGCGCCACGGGTCTGGTAAGCAGGCCGGACAGACTGCCCCTAGAGCTGCTGGCCCTGGTGGAGACCCGCCCCTGAAAGACTTGTCTCATGGATGATTCAGCCTTGTCTAGGGCGGTGAAAGCACCCACAAAACGACTAAGGTCTTTTATAAAAGAGACCCTGAAAAGGAGGCCCTGGGCGTCCTTACCTGCCTCTGTTAAAGCCAAATTGGATAGCTTGAGTTCAATTTTAAAAAGTATCGCCTTCCTTCTCTCCATAGAGAGGGAAGTGTTGACATTACCTGTAATGCATACAGCGCCGCTGAAGCCAACCACGGAGCTCCTCTGGGTCCACCAATGTATTTTGGGCCCTGGCGGATTCAGCCATTTCAAAAATCTTGGTCAATGGACCTAGAATGTCTAAGAGTTTATCTTGGCAGGCCTTTAAGGCCGATTCAAGACCTCTTGGCCGGAGAGAAAGATGGCCCACGTGGGTCCGCCTCCTTCATTTCTAGTTCCTCCTATGAACTATCTATAGTTTTTGTCAGAGATCGGACTCAGAATCAGTATCATGTTGCGCTCTGGCGCATTTCCACTGCCTCTCCTTTTCTGCCTGGCGGGCATAGGCTCTTGCACGAACGAGGCGTGCCATCTTAGGTGGAAGACTTCACACCAACTACCTTATTTCTGGAAGCTTGTAGTTCAGAGGTAGTTGTGTGAGAACACAGAGGCCGGGGGCGGCCTTGGGTCCTGGATGAGGATGGATGGGACATAATTGCCTCAGAAATGGAATGGGATAAGGCTGTGGGCATAGATCCCATAGCCGCTTCAATTGCCAATGTCTGTGCATCATCCATTATGGAGCCTGAATCCTGGGCATGGGGGCGATCTTCCATGTCTTCAGGAATTGGGGGGTTAATGGGCATTGGGCAGATTATCTTCCGACATCTTTACTGACTCTGGGTAATCACCCAGGCTAAATTGGGAAGCATGACCCTAAAATGATGGGTATGCTGAAGAGAACACTGCTCCCAAGAGCGAATACCCCTAAATGCCCTAAAGCTAGCAGGTATGGACAGGAAAGCCTGTCTAACTGACCAGAGTCTCCTGGGGCCGGGTCAGAAGCACGACAGAAGCCAGAGCGCTATGGAAGATGGCGGCTGAAATCTCGCAAGACTTCGGCTGCCGCTGTGAGAAGCGGCGGGCGGGAGCAGAAGAATCTCGTCGCTATGAGGATGAAGGGATGGCCGCACTGCAGTAGGCGCAGAAAGTAAGTGAAGAGGACAAGATTAAGGAGGAACAGGTAATGGATAAAAATGGGAGGATGGGGGGGGGGGGGGGAGGGAAGGAAATTAAGCCCTGAAGCCTAAAGAAGAGGCAGAGACTAAGAAGCGAACGCCGCTGCTAGAATATATATACAGGGGATAGACCTAGAATATATATATAAATATCTAAAAAAGGATTAACTTGGTAAGGAAAACTGCGGTCAAACCAAAAGCACAATTCCACACGTAAAGGAATAGGCAAAAGGATTAGCCTGGCAAAGATGCAAAATACAATTCCACACATAAAGGAGTACTGGGTGGCAGCAGCAAAGAAAGAGGAAGAGTCTAGAGCAGTGATGTCGAACCTTTTAGAGGCCGAGTGCCCAAACTGCAACCCAAAACCCACTTATTTATCGTAAAGTGCCGACACGGCAATTTAACCTGAATACTATAGTTCAATATAGTATATATTCCATGTACTTTATCATTTAGCTATTAAAGCCTGCCTACATTCAGTGCCCTGCCTGTGCTGTTCATAGTGCACCCTGCGCTGATAAATGGCAGGAAAAGTCTAAGGCATATTGGTACACCATAGACTTTTTTTCACAGTGTGGGTGCCCACAGAGAGGGCTCTGAGTGCCGCCTCTGGCACCCGTGCCATAGGTTCGCCATCACTGGTCTAGAGGGACCAGGACTATTATACTGGGTCACATAAGGGAGGGACTTGTCACCATGGTTACTTTTAATGGATATGTTTTCTTTGCTGCTATTGGTTGATTCAGTAAAGAGATGGCAATAGGAGCCTCCGTGTCATGTAATAAAATTTTGAATCAGCCGCCGGAAGTAGAAGCACTGTGCCCAGTGAGCCGGCTGCTGCTTCATGAATTATCGCAGGTCAGTGAATGTAACGGAGCATTAGATTGCATAGAAAGGGGGAATATAAATGTAATTTTAACTCCTAAGACTCCTGTGCCCAGCCTTCTGTCTCCTAGTGAAGCACGAGGCAGAAGCACAACGTCTGGCTGCACATCCCTTCTTTTCTAATCGGAAATGGATGGCCCTTAGCAACGCTCTTTTGAGTGCTGCTAAGGGCCATTTCAGCCCCAGTTTTCTACCAAAAATAAACGTTTGGGCTAAATGAAGTCTATTGCAAAACTGTTGCCTATCACTTGCCCTACACTTTTTTTTTAGCAAAAGATAAATAAAATATGACGGTTATCCTTTAACCTTCTGTACATGATGAATGCCATTTCAAAATCAATATCAAATATTTTAAAAAAAAAAGTATTTTAAAATTAATTTAATAGTAAGTGACCTTAACTAGTCTTGATTAATTGATTGCACTGATTGCCATGTAGAAGTATGCTGTATTATGGACATGTTGGTACTTTCTAGTGAGGACACATTATGTAAGTCATGTGCTTGTTTACCATTTATGTGGGGTGACAGGTTTTTCTGTACGGCCTGTTGAATTTCCTTTAAACACGTAGTCATGAAGGATGTTGTCATTTTCAGCTTGGCTCTGGGCACACCCTGGGCTAGTTTCAATGCTTCCTTACTATTGTAGTGATTTGGACTTAAATACTAAAGTACTAAAGTATCTGGTGTATGATTATTATCTTTTATATAGCGCCAACATATTCCGCAGTGCTTTTTTTTTTTTTTTTTATAAGATCACCTATGGGCTATAGTGTGTAATAGATGTTGATTTGCATGGAAACAGCTGATTCTGGAATATCTTTTCTTATAATTCTGCATTGTGCCATTCCTCTCTTGTTCCTCTTAGAAATGTATGAGTAAATTGGCACCTGTTTGTCAAACAGGTGTAACCCCCCACAGTCTGGTACTGTGAGCACTGATTGGACAATTTGAGATTGTGCAGGGGCACAGCCCTTAGGCTCCTTTCACACTAGCGTTCGCTGGTCCGCTCATGAGCTCCGTTTGAAGGGGCTCACGAGTGGACCCGAACGCAGCCGTCCAGCCCTGATGCAGTCTGAATGGAGCGGATCCGCTCAGACTGCATCAGTCTGGCGGCGTTCAGCCTCCGCTCCGCTCGCCTCCGCACGGACAGGCGGACAGCTGAACGCTGCTTGCAGCGTTCGGGTGTCCGCCTGGCCGTGCGGATCAGTGCGGATCAGTGCGGATCCGTGCGGATCCGTCCAGACTTACAATGTAAGTCAATGGGGACGGATCCGTTTGAAGATGTCACCCTGTGGCTCAATCTTCAGGCGGATCCGTCCCCCATTGACTTTACATTGAAAGTCTGGACGGATCCGTACGAGGCTATTTTCACACTTAGCTTTTATATGCTAAAATAATGCAGACGGATCCGTTCTGAACGGAGCCTCCGTCTGCATTATTATGAGCGGATCCGTTCAGAACGGGTCCGCCCGAACGCTAGTGTGAAAGTAGCCTTAAATGATAACACCAGGTTGTCAGTTTATGCACACATTTCTAGGTGGAATAACAAAGGAATGGTACGACGCATAGTTATAAAAAGTGCCTCAGAATGGTTATATTTTGGTGAATACCTTTTATTTACTAAAACAGGAGAGCAGATGGAGTTAAATCCCATTTATATGTATCTATTCTTCAAACCATTTTCCAATAGTTGCAGTATCTTATGGACATTCCCATGTATGATCAGTGATAGAACAGTGCTGATATTTTCGTTTATTAACTTGATTGTAGTAGGATATGTATTGTACTTCAGATGACTACCTCTATACCTCTCTATACTATTTGTAAAGGCAGCCATACACATTCAATAACTGTTGGCCAAACGATTGATGGCTATCTCTCCCGACTCCTTCACAACGCTTATAAACATACGTTTAGTACAGCTGAAGAGCCCATGCACATGAACGTATATACTTTTTTTGGCCGCATCCGATCCACATTTTCTGCGGTTTGGATGTGGACCGGGAGCTCCTCACAGACATTACACTGTCGGCCGAATATTCTTGTGTGTGGGGGCCATAAGACTAGGTTTAACATTGGTCTTTTTGTGCATTAGGACTTAAGGCCCCTAAACACCATCCAATGATTGGGGCAATTATCATAGGGAACGCTCCTCTTCATGATTGCCACCTGTAAGGCTGCTTAAAGGGTTTCTACCACCAGATTTTCACCTATTTAGCTGTCTGACACTAGCCATCTGCTAGTGTCTGCTGTACCTAACCATGTTTGTATTGCCTTTTGTCTGGAGCGGATGAGCTTAAAAACGTAGTTTTATTAATATGCCAATGAGCCTCTGGGTGCTATGGGGGCGTCTTTTCAGCACCTAGAGGCGCCGTCTACTCACTATTTCTGCCGCCCAGCGCGCTCCAGCCTGGCCCTCTCCTCTAGATTGACAGCCTACTGCTCCCAATCTCAGCCGAATTCTCGCGCCTGCGCCGTGTGCTTCTGTATTCGGCGCAGGCGCAGTAACTGTTGGACCGCTCCCTGCGCTGTAATCGGCAGTCCCTGCCCCCGAATACAGAAGCACACAGCGCAGGCGCGAGAGTTCGTCCGAGATTGTGCTTTGTAAACAGCGACATGCTGCCCTGCATAGGATGAGCGGTCACTCAACCCCAAACAGCGGCGGTGATTGCAGCATGTAAAAGCAGCTTTCGCCTTCTGTTCCGATATCTGGCTGGAAGGGCCCTTTAGCAATAACAGCAATGATGTGTTTCCTTCCGGGTGATTATACTGATTATTGCCAAGTGTTAAGAGTAGGGATAAGCGAATTGACTTCGGATGAAACATCCAAAGTTGATTCGCATAAAACTTCGTTCTAATGCTGCACAGAGCAGAAGTTACATACAGCATTAGAATTATTGGCTCTGATGAGCCGAAGGTATTGCCAAGACTTTACGCAATACCTTAATAAATGTATTTGTACTGTAAAAAAACATTTCCCAAACCCTGGTTCGGTTCCAAGTGGAACCGAACCAGAGATCGGGAAATGTTTTTTTACAGTACAAATTAACTTATGAAGTTATTGCACAAAGTCTCGGGAGACTTTGCGAAGCAATAACTTCTGCTCATCAAAGCCAATACATTCTAATTCTGTATGTAACTTCTGCTCTGTGCAGCATTAGAACGAAGCTTATGCGAATCGACTTCGGATATTTCATCCGAAGTCAATTCGCTCGTCCCTAGTTAAGAGTCCTCTGCTGCTATAAAGACAACCAAAATACATTCTGCATACAGCAAAGATCCATTAGTCTGGCATTAATGAGAACGGTAATGGACAGTTATAGTAAAGTGCTATCTATCCTTGAAATAAACAGCAGCGTATGTTACACATTTCTTAGCATATTCTCACTTAATCTTGGTTTTGGGGCAAAGAGTCAAAATTTCTGGTCTATTGAATGCTTTACAGCAAGGGTGCACATCCTGTGGCCTGGGGGCCACATGCGGCCCCTGATATCATTATGTATGACCCCCAACCATCTGGTGACAAGCATATAGTTGCATTTATTCTCCCATTAGATGGGAATCCTTGAGGTGTAACCAGACATTTATAGTATATACTGTATGTCCAATACGTCATAAATGCAGTATTTCAGTTGGTAATACCTCTTTTATTTTCTTCCCTTGGGATTCCTTCAGTCTAACAAGTTGACCACCAACCAGAAAAAGTTGTGCACCCCTGCTTTACAGTATAGTTAATGTGATACTTTTGTGTGCTCGTGTCATTACCTTTTTGCTGTTGTATCTATAGAAACTTAGCTTTTAGTGGAGTTTTATTGGTTGATGTAGCCAAACTATTTTATGATTATCCTTTTATAACTAGTTACTCATGGCATAGTTTACACACTGAAACTAACTATTCTTTTTGGGATTGCAGCCAGAATCTATTGGATCACTACAGAGACTTAAGGACCTCTGGTTGGATGGAAATCAACTGGCAGAATTGCCTCCGGTATGTTTCTCTTTTTATTGGATGCTATCCTACAAAGAACTGAAACTCCACATATTGCTCTATAAAGTAGGTAGGTAGAGCTGAGATTCTTCCTTTACCAGTTGTTCTGAAAAGCTAGCCTTCGTAATTCGCAATAATTTGTTTGGAGTATGTAGGTAAAGATCTTCAGGTGTTCCAGAGGATCCAGATATTCTGGTGACCATACGTGTAACTGCTCAGTTACTGGCCAAATTCCAAGAAGACCCAGTGTCCCCATACCATCACTTTCTTTGCTGTATTTCTATAAGACTTTTTATTTCATGGGATATTTTTGCCCATATAGTATGTTTTAGCACTTTTTTATTGGCGTGTTTTGTATGCCTAAAAGAAAGTATGATGTTGCCAATTTTTTATTTTTATTCCATACAATTTAGTGATAATCTGGAAAAAATGTACATGGTTTGGAATTGGGGAAACAAAAACAAATGTGACATTGTTTTATGGGCTTTGTTTTTATGGTTTTCACGTGCTGTAAAAATTGTACTTCCTTTATTCTGTGAGTTAGTATGATTACAGTGTTACTAAATGTATAGTTCTTCTTATGGTTTAAAACTTCTGGAACCCTTAACTTTTTATATGTCTGTCTATGGAGCTGTGTAAAGGCTCTTTTTGTGGGGTGCCATTTTAGGGCAAGTATGACTTTATCAAAATCTGACTATTTGCCTAGGGCAGTGTGTGAGAGCCATTTTTTCAGATATCAGATCGGCGGGGGTCTGACACCCGCACCCCCGCCGATCAGCTGTACGAACAGAAAGGTAGTACTCATATGAGGGCTTTGTTCTCTTCTCTGTTTACCTGCTTGCCATCGACGTTGCAGCGGAGAGCAGGTATAATTACAACTAAGCAGTCTTGTTCACGTTAATGGGGAGGTTCCTTCCTATTAACGTGCTAGTTTCAGGATAAGACATCAGTATAACAAAAGCAGACAACCCCTTTAAATGGTTTAGAGAAAAAAAGAAGAAAGATTGGCTGGCTCACAGTTAGTTTGCATATACTTTCCTGTATAATCCAACTGTATTACAAAACCAATATTCTAATTATTCACATAACAATGACAATAAAAATATATTTTAAAACACTGTCTTTAAATATAAGATGCGGAGCTTTGTACAGTTTAATATTTTTATTTTATATGCTTTTACCATTTGTTTTATTTTTGTTTGTAATTTTTTTTTTTTTTTTGTATCTTCATCTACTTCTCATTATTATTTTTATTTCTCCTTTTCTTATTGTTGTCTGATATAAGTAATGCAACCATCTGGGTGATACATGTATTTCATTACAAAATAATAAGACAAATGTTGAGGTGCAATAACGCATGGTATGCACGTCACCAGAGTAGTTGGAGCCAAAGTCATGAAATCTATTCCAGTCCAGATTTTTGGGTAACATTGGTGTGTTTAAATATCGAGCAAAAGGTCCCCATAACTAAATACCATTTGCTATCCCTGAGGAAGGAACATTCCGTTCCTAAACGTGTCCGGTTGGAACGGCTTGTTGAATACTAAAGGTGTACAGCAATATTTAAAAACAATCTATACAGGAATATTCAAGTTGGCTTAGGCGTCCCTACGCTCCAACAGCGCACGCACGGCAAAACCATTCAAGCCGGCATACAGCAGAGCAGGTGACCAATGTAAACACAGGGAGGATCACAGCGCTGCAGGATCTGGGAGTTATAATTCCTCAAATCACTGCCAACATTAAGACAACTAAAGGATATAGTGCGTACGCCTATGCAATGAGCTAGAAGTACAACAAAGCCATACCTTTTTATTACTAAATATTAATTTTTATGCGTGAGCTCAGCATCTTATAATTAAAGGGACCAAGAGTATGTTTTAAATTATATTTTTTTTATGTGAATAATTGGAATATTGATTTTGTATGACATGTATTTATCTAGGTCTAGATACAGATGCACGCAGAAGAGAATTGCGTCTTACTGAGAAAATCAAGCGATCATGCTAAAAGTCCAAACAAAGGAGGAAGTTAGGACAGGTTGCAGAATTCATTTAGTAACTTAAAAAAACTATATTGAGACTAACTGTTTTACAAAAAAAAATATTCACATATAGACTGTTATGGTACGACGTGTTGCAGTAATGTTGAACAGCATATTTTGGAATGATAGTCTATGGTGTGGCACTGCAACGCCACAGTCGCACAAAAATCCAACTTGGATGGATTTTTGTGCATCTGTCATTTCGCAGTGTGACACCATGGACCATCATTACAAAATGTTATGCGACATTACTACAACAGAAATGTCGCTTGACAAATGTCGTTGTGCAGCCCTAGCCTAAATGTGCTAAAAAATGTTGATAGAAAAGTGTCTTATTAAAGAAGACCTGTCACCACTCCTGACATGTCTATTTTAATAGCTTTATGCATTCCCCATGTAATAACAATTCTGGAACATCTATTCTTATGGCTCTATGTTGTGCCATCCGTTTATTATTTCATCTAGAAGTTATTCATGAATTGCTAGCAGCCTGCAGTAAGGGTAGAGATGTGTGATAACAAGTTGGGGGGTGTCCCTGCACAGTCTGACAATGGCAGCAGTGATTGGATAGAGTGAGACTGTGCAGGGACACCCCCCCAACTAGTTAATACGCCTCTGCACCCTTACTGCAGACTGCTAGCAACTCATTCATAACTTCTAGTAGAAATAATAAAGGAATGGCACAACATACAGCCATAAGAACAGATGCTCCAGAATTGTTACAAGGGGAATGCATGAAGCTATTAGAACCGGCATGTCAGGAGAGGTGACAGGTCCTCTTTAAAGAGGACCTTTCATCTGGCAAAACATTGTGATCTAAGTGTCATGATCTGTACAGCGGCCCCCAGGGATCTCACTGCACTTACTATTATCTCTGGGCGCCGCTCCGTTTTCCTGCTAGGCCCTCCGGTATATTCGGTCACTTGGTCATAGTAGTAGGAGACTTCCCTTGTTCTCATGGGCATCTCCTTCTCCCAATCGCAGCGCAGAGCTAACAGCCTGGGAGTTTTTTGTTTTTTTTCTCTCTCCCAGGCTGTGAGCTCTGCGCTGCGATTGGCCAGCGCTACAGCCTGGGAGAAGGAGACGCCCAGGAGAACAAGGGCAGTCTCCTCCTACTATAACCAAGTGACCGAACATAACGGAGAACATAGCCGGAGAACGGAGTGGCACCCAGGGAGAATAGTAAGTGTAGTGAGATCCCTGGGCGCCGCAGTACAGATCATGCCACTTAGTTCATAATGTTTTTCCATATGAAAGGTCCTCTTTAAGTAATATGTGGAAACAAATTAGGTTTTTCACCTTTTCAGTCTGCTTCAAGACATAACTGATGAAAGTCATTTTGCTAGGTTTTAACACTTCTACAGCAGTGTCTGTGTCTAATTCCTCCATAATCGGGATCAACTGATACTGTTAAAAGTTTGAGCTTTGAAGTTTTTGCTGGTTTCTAGGGTTCATCCTTCTAACATGCTTGTATATTGACTACTGGGAAATTATAGATTTAGCAGCATTGCCGTTTTATACATGAAGAGAACAATCGAAAATAATAACAGTGGGAGCTTCAGAGCTGACAGCGATGTGGTACTCTAATTCTTTTTTTTCTTGAACCTTTTCTAGCACTGCTGCTGTAACCATGTAGCCTGACAGCTCAGTGTGTATCGTTACCAAGTAGACATTATGAATTTGAACTTGCCTTCTATCTGACTTTCTTTTTACTGCTTTTTATTCACATTTTTCCAACATGTCTTCTAGTTTTTGTAATATTTTTAAACCTACTGCACCTAGTCTCAAATATTAGAGTATGCTCACACGAGGGATTTTATCAGCTACATAATCTGCTACATATGTTCATTTTTGAGTGATGCGGACCCGCTGTACCGGCACTGCACTAGAGTGGTAACAGGGGAATAAATATGCAGGGTGTGTTCACATTCAATTGGAGCCTCTGTCACAGATTCCACTAAAAAATTGATGAACTAGAGCAGCATACAGTGAGGAACAGAAGTATTTGAACACCCTGCGATTTTTCAAGTTCTCCCACTTAGAAATCATGGAGGGGTATGAAATTCACATTGTAGGTGCATTCCTACTCTGAGAGGCAGAATAAAAAAAATAATCCCATTGTATGATTTTTAAAGAATGTATTTGTCTTGCACTGCTGAACATAAGTATTTGAACACCTGAGAAACAGCAAGAATTCTGGCTCTCAAAGACCTGTTACTGTGCCTTTTAAAAAGTTCACCTCTACTCCACACTTGTCCACCCCACAGTCAGTCAGACGCCAACTACTACCATAGGTGAGACCAAAGAGCTGTCAAAAGACACCAGAGACACAATTGTGGTCCTCCACAAGGCTGGAAAGGGCTACGGGGCTTGGTGAAAATAGATCAACTGTTGGAGCAATTTTTAGAAAATGGAAGAGGCTAAAGATGATTGTCAGTCTCCCTCGGACTGGGGCTCCATGCAAGATCTCACCTCATGGAGTATCACTGATAAGAAAGGTGATGAATCAGACCAGAACTACAAGGAAGGAGCTGGTCAGTGACATGAAGAGAGCTGGGACCACAGTTTCAAAGGTCATTGTCTGTAGAACACTACGCCGTCATGGTTTCAAATCATGCATTTGCACGGAAGGTTCCTCTGCTCAAGTCATCACATGTCCAGGCCAGTCTGAAGTTTGCCAATGACCATCTGGATGATCCAGAGGAGGCATGAGAGAAAGTCATGTGGTCAGATGAGACCAAAGTAGAACTTTTTCGTCGTGTTTGGAGGAAAAAGTATGAGTTGCATCCCAAGAACACCATCCCTACTGTGAAGCATGGGGGTGGTAACATCATGCTTTGGGGGTGCTTTTCTGCGAAGGGGACAGGACGACTGCACTGTATTAAGGAGAGGATGAATGGGGCCATTTTTTGTGAGATTTTGAGCAACAACCTCCTTCCCTCAGTCAGAGCATAGAAAATGGGTTGTGGCTGGGTCTTCCAACATGACAATGACCTGAAGCACACAGCCAGGATAACCAAAGAGTGGCTCCGTAAGAAGCATATCGAGGTTCTGGAGTGGCCTAGCCAGTCTCCAGACCTAAATCCAATAGAACATCTTTGGAGGGAGCTGAAACTGTGTTGCTCAGCGACAGCCCCGAAACCTGACAGATCTAGAGAAGACCTGAGTGGAGGAGTGGGCCAAAATCCCTGTTGCAGTGTGTGCAAACCTGGTCAAGAACTGCAGGAAACCTGTGACCTCTGTAATTGCAAACAAAGGCTTCTGTACCAAATAATAACACCGATTTTCTCAGGTGTTCAAATACTTATCAGCAGTGTAAAACAAATTCTTTAAAAATCATACAATGTGATCTCCTGGATTTATTTATTTTTGTTTTTAATTATGTCTCAGTGGGAATGGACCTACAATGTGCATTTCAGACCCCTCCATGATTTCTAAGTGGGAGAACAAATACTTCTGTTTCTCACTGTATTACCCTATTTTGTCTGATAAAATAACAGACACGACGAGTGGAAGTTATTGTCCCCCTACAGTTTTCTGGCATAAAGTTTTTAAATGCTGCTGCACCTAGATATAGATATGCCACCTTCCCCAGTGGGCGTGGTGGGGGCAGCATGTCCGGCACATTTGTCATTATTTACACCAGTTTCCTGCTGTACATGATGACTGAAATCCATGACTGCTATGAGCTAGGCGTGTGTGCGCGTGTGTATATATTTATAAGACGCACTTTTTTTTTTTCCCTTCAAAAGTGGAGGAAAAATGGCAGTGCATCTTATAAAGTGAGTACTAATGAGCGCTTCCATTAAAGTGCTTATTAGTATGCAGCAGAGTCGGTGAGCAGTGAGTAAAGTGCTGTGAGCACTTGCTGTACTCACCACTCCCTCATGTTCTCCAGGCACCGCTCTGTACTGTCCAACTTGCGTACAGCATTAGGACATAGTGTATGCAATATGACCTGACGCGGTCACAGAGCAGCATAGGCCCAGTAAAGACCAGGGAGCATGACTGCAAAAGAAACTGCCGTACCTGCACCGTAGCAGAACAGGAGAAGTAATTCTATTTATTTTAGTTCTGATGACTGTCTTACCTGAGGTCTGATGGGGTTCTGATGCGAGTCCCCGGTCTGCGGCTCTGGTCCCAGGTCTGAAAAATATTTATTTATTTTTATTTTCCTCCCCTCAAACCTAAGTGCATCTTATAAAAAAAATAAAATAAACCCGTATATACATGCACACACCAGAATATGTGTATCACATAACAAGTCTCATCATAAATTAAGCGCATCCTCCCTGACACAGGGAATATTAGAGACCAGCATGAAGCGCCAGCCTTTGATACATTTTCCAATCATCACTGTAGGCAGTCAGACTAAATTGTAGTGAGTGAAGTCCATCATTTAGTGTACTGATTTTTCTGTCGTTTTTGATTTTCTGCTCCTATGAGACTGAATTATACTGAAATGATTATGAACATTTCAAAACAGTGGTTCACAGAATAATTTATACCTTGAAGAATACGGTATATCACGACACTGACAGCTCTTCTGACTGGTCTTCTTTTGTTAACACTTGCCTTCCCCATAAATTGTTTAGCATCTGTTCTTGTGCTGGTGCTCTGTTATTCCTACTGGAAATGTATGAATAAATTGACAGTTGGGTAGTACTTGACAATAGGGTGCCTCTCTACCATACTTGCAAACTGTTCTGGAGATATGAGAGACCGCAAAGAACATTTTCTGTGCGTGGCACTGGGATGCTGCATCATCCAATTCTGCCCCAGTGTCCAAATATTCAAGGGGTGGCTCTGCTTTGTGAAAAGGGGGCATGTCCTATTAAAGGGGATGTGGTCTGTGAAAAGGATTGTGCTTAAACAGTGCAACCTATGCTTGGTTAAATGCTTTGTGTTTCTATTTTCTTTTCTGATCAAATGAATGCAGTTCACTTATTTGACTTGCTTTAGCCAGATAAAAACTTTTTTGATATTTCAGTCTGATTACAACATTGGCATAACCTTTGCTGGTCTTTGCCCTTCAGCTTGATCTTACAATCAGACAATGTTCTTACTCTTCCACAGTGGAATATAAATTGATATACTGTACATGCAGCCCTTTGTTTTCTACCAGCTTAGTCTTGGAAATGTTGGCTTGATATGAAGCAAGTACAGGTTAATTGAAAGCACTGGTATTGTGTTTTTTTTTTTTTTACACTTTTCTTACTTTGTACTTTGTACAGATCCTTCTCTCCCCAAACATTATCTGCCGGCGGAGCGTCAGGAGCACTCCATACATTATAGCGTTTGCCGGTCCCACTGAAAACATTGAATTGGGGAGAAGAGTTACAGTCTGAGCCTATAATGTGATAGGAGTTGGGTTTCAGAATACCTCACCCCCCCAATATCGAATGCAACCAGAAATCCTAGAAACAGAGCTAAACAGTAGTCCATATAACAGCAGGTGTTGCTAACAGATGCTGACAAATTTAAGCTCACAACTACATTTGCTTTATAGTTTCAGCTTCCTCCAAAGATGTTCTATTGGATTTAAGTCTAGAGACTGGCTAGGCCACTCCAGAACTTTGATATGCTTCTTACGGAGCCACTCCTTGGTTATCCTGGCTGTGTGCTTCGAGTCATTGTCATGTTGGAAGACCTAGCCACGGCCCATCTTCAATGCTCTTTTTTTCCTTAAAAAGTGGGGGGAAAATGGCAGTGCATCTTATAAAGTGAGTACTAATGAGCGCTTCCATTAAAGTCGGTGAGCAGTGAGTATAGTGCTGTGAGCGCTTGCTGTACTCACCACTCCCTCATGTTCTCCAGGCACCGCTCTGTACTGTCCAACTTGCGTACAGCATTAGGACATGGTGTGTGCAATATGACCTGATGCGGTCACAGAGCAGCATGGGCCCAGTAAAGGCCAGGGAGCATGACTGCAAAATAAACTGCTGTACCTGCACCGTAGCAGAACAGGAGAGGTACCTTTTTAGTCATTATTTTAGTTCTGATGATTCCTACCTGAGGTCTGATGGGCCTCTGGTCCCTGTTCCCCATATATACATAAACGCACCAGAATAGGTTATTGTGATAGCCTCTTTCTCCACCCGCTGTTTGACTGGTTTCTCCTTCTGCACAGAAATGGGGAGAAAGCTGTCAATAAGCAGCTGGAGAGTTAGGGGAGCCTGCAGCTCATGAGTGCATTTGACTCCTACATCTGACTACCCTTATGATTTAAATGTCAGACCTTATCCTGTGCATTTTATTATTTAGAGCAAGAAATGATACTGCCTGAATGCTCAGTGTACTTTGGTTCTGGTCTTTTTGTGTCTTATTAGTACTAGTGAAAGTGGAGCAAAGTAATATGTTCTCTTTAAACTCCTCTAAAACAAGATCTGATAAGTTGGTTTTGTGTTTCTTAATTTAGATGCTAATCAGTTATTCGCGTTTCACCTCCCCGCAGGGGCTCTCGGACTGATGTCACATTGCTTGTTTTGACTAGTTTTGTTCTGTTTACCCTGGTACAGGAAATAGGAAGCCTGAAAAACTTGATGTGCCTGGATGTATCTGAGAACAAGCTGGAAAGGCTTCCCGAAGAGATCAGCGGATTGACTTCACTGACTGATCTGCTTGTGTCACAGAATTTAATTGAGGTTTTACCTGATGGCATTGGTAAGGAAAAAAATATTTGAAGCACTTTAATAGAATTGGCAAGAAGCACTTGGCAGTTGGAGATGATCATTAATAAATTATGGATGCCGTACCCAGGTTCATCAAAGGGACATTGGATGAGGATTTTTTTTGTAATGCTGGCTTACAGATAAGAATTCTCCCGACTCCCGCATTAATATGCATGCATACATGTTGCAGATCCATGGTAAGGAGTGGATAGCTGCTGTCGGGGACCTCTTGCAGGAGGCGGATAAGGAATATTTAGATCACTATTGTCAATTTCATGTAGTGGCAATTTAAAAAGTATTTGTAACAATTTTAGCACGAATATTTTAGTGGACATATTTTAAGGATTAGATTCATTATATTGCTGACCTGATTGGGGAGAAATTTAAAGCTGACCATATGGTTGAATGCGTATTCAACCAACATCTACCTCACCAGATCCTCCAATATGTATGCATGAATGGGGAGAAGGGAAAAAGTTGCTGTCAGATCCCCACTAATAAAAGGATCAGACAATGAAATCCAGGACTGGCTCCAGGTTCATGTGGGCCCCTTGGGCGATAAATCTCAGTGGGCCTCTTATGGCATTTGTCAAATGTCACCACAGCATCTGAGAGTGTTAAAAAAACGGAAGCGCTGGCTTCCTGCTCAGACGCACCTTCCCCCAGCGGAGATCAGGGAAAGCACCCTGTTCTAAAAATGAGCCGCAGCCTGTACTAGGCTGTTCCCTGCCGGATCTAGCAACCCTAGTGTGAAACTAGCCTAAAAGGGTAGCTAACTTTATATATAACTTTATTTTAAACTATTCCAAGTGACCTACAGTTCATTTTAATGTACTTTATTCATTTATTTTTCTGTTTTAATGACAAAATAGGCCCCCTAGTGCAGACTCCTGAAATTTGGGGTCCTAGTTTGTAATTTAAAATAAAGTACTTTATGAAAATGAATTATAGGCCATTTATATTAATAGTTTAAAGTTGTGTCATATCCTAGTTCTAATAAAAAAATAAAAATTCTGTTAAATATATTAAGACATTTTGATATTTTTAGTTTTCCTTGTCAACATCATTTGAGAAAATCATAAAATCCTGCAGTTTCACTTCGGCCACCAGACCTAATAGGAAGACACTTCCTATTTTCTAGAGATCACTTTTCAGTCATCTCTTAATCACAGGCAGGATTGCAATGAAAGATAACAATTGCACGTACATGACACAGGATACACCATTTACAGTAGGTAATGGACCAAGCTTACCTACTCCCCTTCCTTGCGCTGTGATCACTGTACAGGTCACAGAGCATGTCTTGAAAATGCTCCCATACAAGCCAGTGAATATCTCATGTCCATTGTGCCTATGGTCCATGCGATTACTGTAATAGAATATACTTGCCTGGCTTCCTGCACCGCTGCTGCTTCTCCGCATGCGCAGATGAAAACATCCGGTGTTTCTGTCGGAGTTATGGTTTGGTAATATGTTCAAGAATACAGAAAATATGTTCTATTTATGTAATAAAAAGGATAAATATAAATGTTGGCAGTTTACAAGTGTTTGTACTAGAAGAAAATCAAGTTTAGTCCCAGTAGAAGCGTTTTAAGTGCTATCCTACTCTTGTATCAAGTGCAGCTGTTAAAATGCTGTCCATTTAGCGGCAATGACAGCTGTAATTGATGGCCTTGGATTGTAAATCTGCATATTACTCTGTCTAAGGCCTCCTGCACACGACTGTAGTTGTCCCAATGCCTTGTTGCAAACCGCATTTGCGGATCCGCAATACACCGTTCAGTGTGCACTCCGCATGCGGACACATTCACTTCAGTGGGTCCGCAAATCCGGAGATGCAGAATGGTGTGGAACGGAAGCACGGAACGGAACCCTACTGAACCACTACGGAGTGCTTCCGTGTGGTTTCATCCCGTACTTCCGTTCCACAAAAAGATAGAACATGTCCTATCTTTTTGCGGAACAGGCAGATTGCGGACCCATTAAAGTGAATGGGTCCGCTGCAGCTGCCCCACGGTCGGTGTTCGTGCACTGCGGCCCGCAATTTGACTGATGCGGACAGGACATGATGTGCTGTCGGCATTTTTTGTTGACCCATTGAGATAAATGGGTCCGCATGCTATCTGTAAAAAAACAAACAAAAAAAACCCAGAACGGACACAGAAACAAACAACGTTCGTGTGCATGTAGCCTAACATGCATTATATGTTTCTTGTTTATTATGAGCACATTTGCTGTCCCCAGGGAAGCTTAGAAAGCTGTCAATACTTAAAGTGGACCAGAATCATCTGATGCAGCTTACAGAAGGGATTGGAGAATGTGAGAGCCTTACGGAACTAGTTCTTACAGAAAATCAACTTTTGGTGAGTTTACACATGAATAAACTGTGCAGAACCTGGGCTTTCTGGGTCAGTGATACATGTCTGTATAAAGTGTGGATGGATCAGGACTTGGATTTTAGTCTGTATTCTCCGATCTCGATTTTTATTTTTTTAGCATCAGAATAAAAGTGCATGTCTTGCCCATAGAGAACGAGCAACGTTTGTCGTGACTGCAATGTAATTTACTCTGACAGGAATCAAGTGTTGGCTAACAGCTATGTTCGACTTGTACAGTGTCCTTTGAGGGTAGACATGGATTATAGGTCACTGTTTGTACAGTTTGCCATTGTTTCCTGTATCTGTGGCTGGTTTTCCTCTCCTTTAAATATTCAAGAGCAGTTCCATCAAGATCAAATGTATATAATGTAGTTTTAATTCCCCCACATGTATTTCCAATTGTCCTAGCCCGAGTTGGTATTCCTTGAGTAAAGTGACGTGACCTGGTAGTTCTGCACATTTCATCCCTACACCTATATTCACCAACAAAAAGTAGCATTTTTCTGTTTAAATTCCCCCCTTTCCTTGTAGCATCCCTATGTGAGCACTTTTAAGATGGATATACTGGTTAAAGGTATTTTTAATATTGACGACCTATCAATATTATATCGGCGGGGGTCCAGCAGCTGCCACCCCCGCCGATCAGCCCCTATGAGACTGCACGATTATCGGGAACAACCTTTCATAAGAGCGCTCGTTCATTGGCTTCGGGGCATCTTTCATCAGGAAAAGAGATGTACGATTATCGGCAGAACATCTTCCTGTGTAATCAGTGATCTGCTGCCGATAATGAATGGAACAGAATGAGGGAGGAAGGAATTCCTCTAGCACTCTATTTGCACCGGCCTGTGTAATCAGGCCTGTGCAAACGAGTGCTGATGGATGTTTTATCATCTATTAGCGCATTGGGCACTGTAATACCACCTTAAAGTCTAACTGTCATACTTATTAATGGGGGATACTGACTATTTTTGTAATATACTTTAATTGCTGAAATTGTATATTTCTATTAGAAAAATAGCTCTAAAGTGGCCCAATTTGAGCCTTAGCAAGGCTCCTCTGTCTTCTGGTTACATAACAGTAGAGACTTGTTAACCCTGACTGTGTTAGGTAAACAGAAGACAGAGGAACGTTGATAAGGTTCAAAATGGGACACTTTAGAGCTGTGTTTCTAATAGAAATCTACGATTTCAGTAATTAAAGTATATTACAAAAATGGTCAGTATCACTGCCCCTACACATTACACAAATAAAAACAAGAATGACAGTTACACTTTAAGGCTACTTTCACACTGGCGTCTTGGCTTTCAGTATGTGAGATCCGTTCAGGGCTCTTACAGGCGGTCCAAAACGGATCAGTTTTGCCCTAATGCATTCTGAATGGTAAAGGATCTGCTCAGAATGCATCAGTTTGCATCCGTTCTGTCTCCATTCTGTTTTGGAGGCGGACACCACTCTGCTTGCAGCGTTTTGGTGTCTGTCTGACGAAACTGAGCCAAACGGATCCGTCCTGGCACACAATGTAAGTCAATGGGCACAGATCCGTTTTCTATGACACAATCTGGCACAATAGAAAACTGATCAGTCCTCCATTGACTTTCAATGGTGTTCAAGGCGGATCCGTCTTGGCTATGTTAAAGATGGTACAAACGGATCCGTTCTGAACGGATGCGTTTGTGCAGACCCATGACGGCTCCACACCAAACGCGAGTGTGAAAGTAGCCTAAAGTCTTTAGGCTAGGTCATCTTGTCCACAGGGTTAGAACATGGTTTTTCATTATAATGTCAGTGCGATCATAATGAAGTGTCCATAGATCAAAATGTTTTTTTACTTATTTTCACTTCCATTTTCTGGCTGCTGTGAAAGAGCATTTCCACTTCAAATGGAAAACATATCCTGTAAATATAAATCCTTCAACCTGGTCATGAGAACCCTGACCCCATGGTGACTCGCAGCCACCTGGTAGTTCTTTTAAAGCAATTCTTGGTTGTTGCTTTACATTCATTCAACTGCTTTATACTTTCACCTGCTGTCAAATTCATGAACACAATTGTTTGCTGCCTGCTAGAGAGAGGGCAATCGCCGTCTGTCAGACCATAGGGTGTGCTCCTCCTGCATAGATTTGTTACCACAGATCAATGCCAAAGGAGCAAGCGGGATGCCGCAGCCAGCCAACAGAGGACGCCTTGTGGGGATGTGCTGAAGGAGAGTATATTGAGGAGATGGCCCTGCTGTGATTACTATTGAAGAAAGATAGTCCATCGGATAAGAGAGGAAAAAAGTTTACTTTATGCTCTTCTCATTTTTCTTTTTTGAATCCAATCTAAAAAGTGCGTCACGAGCTCTTCCGTGCACATAATAACCCTCTGGGAGTGAGAATGGCAAGCGTTTTTTCTCTAAACCGATATGATTAGGAAACGGCTGAGTCACATTTCCAGCTACTTGACAGACGGAGACCATCTTTGGACCTGACATTGCTGGCTTTGTGCTTTATTTTATCCAGTCTGCGTTACTATAAAGGGGACCTGTCGCCATGTCAATGCAGTGCCGTCTGCAGGCAGCATGTTCTAGAGCAGACTGATGGATAATTGTATGGGAAAAGATTTGCCAAAATGTGTAATTTGTTCATTTAAATCTCACCTCATTCTGCACTTGGGTGTCATGATGGTGGTCTTACACAGTGACTGACTGCTTTCCCTATGTGAATACAGTCGCCGAGAAGACCACCCGCCTGTCCTCTAGGCCTAGAACGAGCAGATTTTTAAATGAATACGTTTTGCGGAATCTCAGTCAGCCCCAGTTCCTGCCGCTCTGTAGATTGCACTGCATTTCTTTCAGACAGGTTCTCTTTACTTACGTACAGTACAGTGATAGCTTACATGCTCTTACTATAATGAGAACACATCTTTAGGCAATGACATTCAGAATTACAAATCGGAGCTGAACTCCGGGGGGAGAAATGTCTTGCTGACGTGAGCATTGAACAATCGTTCTGCTAATGTAAGAGAAGTCGGAGTCTTTGGTACAGAAAGCTCTGTTCTTTGCCTTTGCTTTGCTGCACACATCATTTGCATGCAAATAAAAAAGTACTTGTTAGAGTGCACTGTCAGATACATTTGTTCCACGATGCTACCTCGCTGTGCAGGCTGTTACAGCTGTCCTTGCTGCTCTTTTGCTTGGGACTTGACAGTAATTTGTCCTGACAGAAATCTGTTGCCTGCAAATGTTTTCTAAAGGCAGAGAGTTCTAATAGGTCCTTGTGACTGTTCTCTGATCTTTGTTTAATGTTAATTGTCTACTGTATTTTTCACCCTGGAAGATGTACCAGCCCATAAGACGCACCTAATCAGACCCCCAATGTTAAGACCCTCAATCAGACCTCCGCTCAAACCAATATGTGAAGGACCCTCAATCAGACCTCCGATAAGAGCCCCAATATATATATAATTTAATGGCACCATCTAATATACCATAGCTTGTAGTGAAAAACGGGAGGGAAAATTCTTTTTTTTTTTCTTTTCTTTTTTTTTAGTTTGTGTTTTTGCTTTCGAAAACCCTTTTTTTTTTTTTTCCCTGTACCTTTAGTCCTTCCGTACTTTTAGGAGACTTGAGCATGCAATCTTCTGATCCCATGTCCAATAGACTGCCATAGCAACTGATTGGAGCCCCCCAATTATGCTACAGTGTCCCCGGTCAGAAGGCAGTGTGAGCCTGCTCCATACAACCACTTAAAGGGTAACTAACCCTTTAGAACGTTTTAAATAAATTTTATTAAACTGCACTGAAATCAATTTAAGTAATATACTTTATTTATGGATTTTACTGTTTTATTAAACGCTGTCAGGGTTTAGCCAAGCTGCAAGGGCAGCGACATGTGCTGCTGCCAGTGCAGAGCTTACTGTGCCCCCTATTCCAGGGCCTGAATCCATACACCGCATAATCTCAATGGTGTACAAGTGTACTGATCTTCAAAATGCCTTAGACATAGCCATTGAACTTCAGGTGCCCATTTGTTTAGTAAAACAGTAAATTCTATAAATAAAGTATATTCTTTTAGTTTCAGGGCATTTAGAACATTTTTAAATAAACTTGTCTAAAGGTGTATTCTGGTATAGAAAACTTGACTACTACTGAAAGTGAGTAAAAAAGAAAATCCTCAATATATAGTAATTCAGTCATGTCAGTAGTTTCCACTTGGTTACTTACCACATTTTGGGCCAATAATTGGTATCTGTAGCTTGCTGCTTAGGGTAATGACCCGTAGTTGAGCTTAAATTTGCTGGTTGAGCGTGCGCTATATTAGAACTAGGAGTTATTAGTGGCTGTAAAGCCCCTTTCACATGAGCGAGTTTTCCGCATTGCACCCGCACTGAATCCTGACCCATGCATTTTAATGGGTCTGTGTACTGTGTTGCGCGAGAATCGCAGTATGTTCTATATTCTGCATTTTTCACCCAGCCCTGGCACCATAGAAGTGACTGGGACTTCAGTGAAAAACACATTGCATCCTGATGCAGTCCAGGTGCAATGTGTTTTTCCCTGACTGTTGCTAGGAGATGTTTATAAACCTTCAGGTTTTTTTTTTCACGCGCATGAAAAACGCATAAAAACGTATTGCACCTGAGCAGAAAAAACTGAACGTAATCGCAGACAAAACTGGCTGAACTTGCTTAACTGAACGTACCCCTGAGCCAATCCGTATTGTTCATGTGAAAGAGGCCTAACTGGGCACTAGTTTGAGAGACTCAGCAAAGAGTTAGCACAATGTGTAATGCACATATTGGGAGAAACCTTCTCTTCAGTAATTGGGGGAACTCCCTCCCCCGTCGGGCCAAACTCCATGAGTCCTCCCCCGTCGGGCCAAACTCCATGAGTCCTCCCCCGTCGGGCCAAACTCCATGAGTCCTCCCCCGTCGGGCCAAACTCCATGAGTCCTCCCCCGTCGGGCCAAACTCCATGAGTCCTCCCCCGTCGGGCCAAACTCCATGAGTCCTCCCCCGTCGGGCCAAACTCCATGAGTCCTCCCCCGTCGGGCCAAACTCCATGAGTCCTCCCCCGTCGGGCCAAACTCCATGAGTCCTCCCCCGTCGGGCCAAACTCCATGAGTCCTCCCCCGTCGGGCCAAACTCCATGAGTCCTCCCCCGTCGGGCCAAACTCCATGAGTCCTCCCCCGTCGGGCCAAACTCCATGAGTCCTCCCCCGTCGGGCCAAACTCCATGAGTCCTCCCCCGTCGGGCCAAACTCCATGAGTCCTCCCCCGTCGGGCCAAACTCCATGAGTCCTCCCCCGTCGGGCCAAACTCCATGAGTCCTCCCCCGTCGGGCCAAACTCCATGAGTCCTCCCCCGTCGGGCCAAACTCCATGAGTCCTCCCCCGTCGGGCCAAACTCCATGAGTCCTCCCCCGTCGGGCCAAACTCCATGAGTCCTCCCCCGTCGGGCCAAACTCCATGAGTCCTCCCCCGTCGGGCCAAACTCCATGAGTCCTCCCCCGTCGGGCCAAACTCCATGAGTCCTCCCCCGTCGGGCCAAACTCCATGAGTCCTCCCCCGTCGGGCCAAACTCCATGAGTCCTCCCCCGTCGGGCCAAACTCCATGAGTCCTCCCCCGTCGGGCCAAACTCCATGAGTCCTCCCCCGTCGGGCCAAACTCCATGAGTCCTCCCCCGTCGGGCCAAACTCCATGAGTCCTCCCCCGTCGGGCCAAACTCCATGAGTCCTCCCCCGTCGGGCCAAACTCCATGAGTCCTCCCCCGTCGGGCCAAACTCCATGAGTCCTCCCCCGTCGGGCCAAACTCCATGAGTCCTCCCCCGTCGGGCCAAACTCCATGAGTCCTCCCCCGTCGGGCCAAACTCCATGAGTCCTCCCCCGTCGGGCCAAACTCCATGAGTCCTCCCCCGTCGGGCCAAACTCCATGAGTCCTCCCCCGTCGGGCCAAACTCCATGAGTCCTCCCCCGTCGGGCCAAACTCCATGAGTCCTCCCCCGTCGGGCCAAACTCCATGAGTCCTCCCCCGTCGGGCCAAACTCCATGAGTCCTCCCCCGTCGGGCCAAACTCCATGAGTCCTCCCCCGTCGGGCCAAACTCCATGAGTCCTCCCCCGTCGGGCCAAACTCCATGAGTCCTCCCCCGTCGGGCCAAACTCCATGAGTCCTCCCCCGTCGGGCCAAACTCCATGAGTCCTCCCCCGTCGGGCCAAACTCCATGAGTCCTCCCCCGTCGGGCCAAACTCCATGAGTCCTCCCCCGTCGGGCCAAACTCCATGAGTCCTCCCCCGTCGGGCCAAACTCCATGAGTCCTCCCCCGTCGGGCCAAACTCCATGAGTCCTCCCCCGTCGGGCCAAACTCCATGAGTCCTCCCCCGTCGGGCCAAACTCCATGAGTCCTCCCCCGTCGGGCCAAACTCCATGAGTCCTCCCCCGTCGGGCCAAACTCCATGAGTCCTCCCCCGTCGGGCCAAACTCCATGAGTCCTCCCCCGTCGGGCCAAACTCCATGAGTCCTCCCCCGTCGGGCCAAACTCCATGAGTCCTCCCCCGTCGGGCCAAACTCCATGAGTCCTCCCCCGTCGGGCCAAACTCCATGAGTCCTCCCCCGTCGCGTCGGGCCAAACTCCATGAGTCCTCCCCCGTCGGGCCAAACTCCATGAGTCCTCCCCCGTCGGGCCAAACTCCATGAGTCCTCCCCCGTCGGGCCAAACTCCATGAGTCCTCCCCCGTCGGGCCAAACTCCATGAGTCCTCCCCCGTCGGGCCAAACTCCATGAGTCCTCCCCCGTCGGGCCAAACTCCATGAGTCCTCCCCCGTCGGGCCAAACTCCATGAGTCCTCCCCCGTCGGGCCAAACTCCATGAGTCCTCCCCCGTCGGGCCAAACTCCATGAGTCCTCCCCCGTCGGGCCAAACTCCATGAGTCCTCCCCCGTCGGGCCAAACTCCATGAGTCCTCCCCCGTCGGGCCAAACTCCATGAGTCCTCCCCCGTCGGGCCAAACTCCATGAGTCCTCCCCCGTCGGGCCAAACTCCATGAGTCCTCCCCCGTCGGGCCAAACTCCATGAGTCCTCCCCCGTCGGGCCAAACTCCATGAGTCCTCCCCCGTCGGGCCAAACTCCATGAGTCCTCCCCCGTCGGGCCAAACTCCATGAGTCCTCCCCCGTCGGGCCAAACTCCATGAGTCCTCCCCCGTCGGGCCAAACTCCATGAGTCCTCCCCCGTCGGGCCAAACTCCATGAGTCCTCCCCCGTCGGGCCAAACTCCATGAGTCCTCCCCCGTCGGGCCAAACTCCATGAGTCCTCCCCCGTCGGGCCAAACTCCATGAGTCCTCCCCCGTCGGGCCAAACTCCATGAGTCCTCCCCCGTCGGGCCAAACTCCATGAGTCCTCCCCCGTCGGGCCAAACTCCATGAGTCCTCCCCCGTCGGGCCAAACTCCATGAGTCCTCCCCCGTCGGGCCAAACTCCATGAGTCCTCCCCCGTCGGGCCAAACTCCATGAGTCCTCCCCCGTCGGGCCAAACTCCATGAGTCCTCCCCCGTCGGGCCAAACTCCATGAGTCCTGCCCCGTCGGGCCAAACTCCATGAGTCCTCCCCCGTCGGGCCAAACTCCATGAGTCCTCCCCCGTCGGGCCAAACTCCATGAGTCCTCCTAATAGAATGTAAAATGTTTACAGCAAGCACTGGCACCACAGACCACTGGCACCAGTACTGGATACAAGTTTCCTTGGTGTATAATGAAGGCACGCCGTGTTCAGCCGCTGACATGCACGTGCTTCTCTCCAGCACACGTTACATCAGCAGCCGCTAGAGACTGGTTCGCCTACAAGTGAATGCGATTAATTTCCTAACAGCGGATGGCTCCATAGTTCAGGGGTCAGAGCTCTGGTCTTGTAAACCAGGGGTCGCGAGTTCAAATCTCGCTGGCACATTCACAAATGTATTTATTTATTTTTTGTCTGTTAATATTTGTACTATTACTTATTCCATTTAGTAAGCAAAGAACATTTTAGCGCAATTTATTATATGAAATATGCTTTCCGTTATCATATAAATATGACAGGTCTGCTTACACATAATTCAGGATAGATACAGAGATGAACACAGCATGCCTCCATTATACACCAAGGAAACTTGTATCCAGTACTGGTGCCTGGTATTAGTGTCCATAATACATATATATATAATGTGTGAAAACAATGGTCTGTGGTGCCAGCACTTGCTGTAAACATATTTTACTTTCTATTACTACGGCTGATGGAGTTTAGGCTGAGACCTGATGTCTGACCCCTGACTGCTGAGAGCTGACATAATGGCTGATGGAGTTTGGGCTGAGGGCTGAGGGCTGATGGAGGAGATATTTTTTGACTGACTGCTGAGGTTGGAGGGAGTTTTGGCTGACGTCTAAGGATGTCCTAATATGTATGCCGTATGTGTTTAGGTTGTAGTATTGGTGTTGTACTGTTACTGTGTGATAAGCCTGCAGCCTTCAAGTTTCTCTTCTTGGAATACTGATTTAGGTTAGCTACAGGACCATGAAGACTTAATTTGTTCTTTTGATGGTTCTTTTGTATGTTATACAAAGTTGAGTCAAATTATTATGACAATCGGCGAATATCAAAAGTAACTGCCATATGCAGCACAGACAGCAGCTAGATGGGCTGGGAGTCACTTGGTAAGATCCTGGTAGGTTGTCAAAGGTATCTGGAGCCATGCTGACTGCAGTGCATCCCACAGCTGCTGGATGGTGTGTGGGGAGGATCAATAGAGTGAACATAACAATTGAGGCGATCGCACAAATGCTCAATTGGGTTTAAGTCTAATGAATTTAGGAGCTAGTGTAGTACTTGGAAGTCTTGATCATGCTTTTCCAACCAATGTTGGACATTTCTAGCCATGTGAAGTGTTTAATTATCCTGCTGGAATATCTCATCTACCCCAGGGAAGACATTCAGCATGTATGGGTGCGCATGATCTGCAAGGATGGATTCATACCCAAATCATTTCATAGTGCCTTCCACATGGATGAGTGGGCTCAGAGAATGCCACGAAAACATTCCACAGACAATAATGCTGCTACCACCAGCTTGTGTTTGTACTCTGATGTTTCTCACCTGGCACGCCAATGTCCATCCATTCGATAAAGCGGAAAACATGACTCATCAGAGAAGACAACCCTTCAGCAGACGTCCAATTCTGCTACTGCCGCAAAAATTGGTGATGCTTTAACAGGTGCAGTGACCATCCATCTGCTTCAGAGCCCCATACGCAGTAAGGTTCACTGAACTGTTTTAGACACGCATCTAGTAGCCCCCTGGTTCATTTTGCCGGTGAGCTGCTCCACTGTAGCATGTCAGTCCACCCTTGTGAACATTTTTATCTAACGTTCACCTCTCACGTCAATGGCACGTGGTGTAGTTTATTTGAAATACACTTAACTCACAATACATTTTTAAAGGGGTTCTCTGGGAATTAAGAAAATTAAAATACTTAAATATTACTTTATTATACCTATATTGCCAAATACCTTTCATTACAATGGCTCGTTTTGTCTAGGGTGTAATCATCAGGAACAATAAAAAGGCCGCCTCCTATTAGTACGCACAAAACCTGTCCTAATCAAACAAGAGAACATGTTACTTCACAACACTGGGCCAAATAGCTGTCTCAGTCTTCTCTCTGCTCTACTTGTCTGGTATTATGGTCCTGAATACAGCTGATACAGTACAGAGAGGACAGACTGCGGTAATGTGGGGCTGTGGTAATGGAGACAAGTGCTACTGCTCATCATCCACATCCCTACTTCCTCTCTGTACTTCATTTCGCCTCATGAACTATATTCGTACAGAGATTCAGCTGAAGATCATATTAAACTGTATTCAAGATCATAATTCCTGACAAGTAGAGCAGGTGATGGAAGAGAACTTTTTAGCTCAGTGTTGTGAAGTAACTTGTCCTCCTGTGTGATGACAGGGTTTGTCTGCACTAATAGGATGGTGGCCATTTTATTTCTCCTAATAATTGCTCCCCAGACAAAATGAGCCATTATAACTAATGAAAGGTATTTTGGAATATATGATGATAAAGTAATATTTAAAGGGAACCTGTCCCCGGGATTTGATGTATAGAGGTGAGGAAATGGGTTGCTAGATGGCCGCTAGCACATACGCAATACCCAGTCTCCATAGCTCTGTGTGCTTTTATTGTGTAAAAAAAAAAAAAAAAAACTGTTGCGCGAGCTAGCGCATGCGCAGTTCCTTCCCTGAGGCTGGGAAGAAACACTATGATGACACTGCGCATGCGCTAGCTCGCGCATCGCAAGATTACAGCTCTCTGGCTTTCTGACGTCTGGGACCAAGGTGGGGATTCTGAGCATGCGGGGCTGTGCTGGGCTCCTTCACGCTGGACTCATCTCACGTACAGGACACATCTCAGGTTAATTTGGATCAAATCGGTTTTTTTCCACAACAATAAAAGCACACAGAGCTATGGGGACTGGGTATTGCGGATATGCTAGGCAGCGGCCATCTAGCAAGCCGTGTCCTCAGCTCTATACATCAAATCCCGGTGACAGGTTCCCTTTAAGTGTTTTCAGTCATTTTAATTTCTTAATTCCCAGAGAACCCCATTTAACCACAATAGCACAAGAACAGTTCACAAACGGCATAGTTTAAGAAATGCTTCAACCCTTGGAGCGAAAGCCAATAATCATCCCTTCTTGCTCTGATAAATTGACGTTTTTACCTATGAGAGCAAGGAGGGATATGAGTGCAGATACCTTATGGCACACCTTATATACCCACCAAGCCAGCTCAGGACACATGACTTCCTTCATGAGCTACCCGCTGCCATCTACTAAAGTAAATGCTGGTTTGGCCAACTGCCCAAACTTTCCCCCAACATCTCCTGTCGGGTACGGTTGGAAGCCCTCAATACACGTTTGATGCCCGGCTAGTCTCTGTGAAATCTGTAAGTTCGGTTGACATCAGTGTAAAGTACTGTATATGATCAGTTTTGCTGATTGATTCTGAGCAATCATAAATGCAAAAAAAGTTAATGTAAAGCTTGTAAGTAATGAAAGTTGGTTTCATAGATACTACGAGATGGCAATAAATACATAAAAAGCTTTGAATTTGAAAAAGTTGGAAGGGTAAGGTATTCAGGCATTAGGCTAAATTGAATCATTTATACAAGATAACATCTTATGCCTAATGAAAGGAATAATGGAAGGTATTGAGCGTTTCCCCAGAGTAAAAATTAATACAGTCAAAAAGTGTATTCTGACAAAATAATATACATAATAAGATGCATTGCAGTTTCATTTTTTTTAAGAAACAAAGGAACATTAAACCCAGAAATGAATACTAAACAGGCATTATAGTTGTTTTCACTGCTTGTCAGTCTTGTCAGTTTCTGACACAATGTTGTAGAAATCCCGTAGAAGCCAAAGGGGTTAATCTTCAATTAGAGACCGACTAGGGGTGGTGATACTTATTCATGGGGGTGGCTTCTGTAGATATTGGTGACCTACCCTAGGATAGGTTATGAGTCTCAGATCAGTGGGGATCTGAAAGCAAGCACCCCCACTAATCTGGTATTGATGACTGAGAGTAGGTCATAAATATCTATAGGCTAAAAAGCCTCTTTAAAGGGGTTGCCTCACTTCACCAAATGGCATTCATCATGTATTGTGATTGTCCATATTGCCTCCTTTGCTGGCTTAATTCATTGTTCCATCACATTTAACATGCGTGTTTCCAGAAATCCAGCAGTGGTGGCCGTGCTTGCACACTATAGGAAAAAGCTCAGGCCACATTGTATCTGCTCTGCAGCGGTGGCTGTAGCCCCCGACTACGAGCAGTGTATAATGTGATGGAAAATTCATCAAGCCAACAATGGAGGCAGCAATATGGACAATCACAAAACATTAGTGCCTTATATTAACTTTCTCTACATGATAAATGGTATTTGCTGAAGTGACACATTTAGTCTGAAGACACAGTAATTGATGCAGTGGCTGTTATGTGTAGCTGTCAATAGACAACAATAATAGGAGTATTTCTTAGAACATTTGTTTTTGTGACAAATGTAGCGCTGTTACTTCATATGAACCCAGCTCTAGTATCCATATTGTATTCTAGCAGACTAGATACTGTTCCTAGGAGCATATAAAAGTATATGTGACAAATTGCAGATTTCAGTGGGTCCAACTGCTTGGACCCCCGGTAATCCTGACAATGGGCCCTTGAGTGCCCACTTTCATTGGGTAGTGTGTAGCAGTATTGTGCATGTTGGTCCACTGCTCTATTCACTTCTTTAGGACTTGAGGGGTTGTCCTGCTAATAAAAAAAAAAAGGAAAATCTAATATATAAAGCTGTGTGTGTGTGTGTGTGTGTGTGTGTGTGTGTGTGTGTGTGTATCCGCTAAAGGAATCCACACCATCACATTTACAATCGTGAAATTTGACACACAGGTGCATCAGGTGTCCGGAGAGGTTTTAGACTGGGTCTCGGCTCTCTAGGACGTATCGTTCCGGAGATATTCCCCCCCCCCCCCCACCCACCCCCAAAATGTAAATATGGCACATCACATGACCTACATTAGCCAATAGAAGCCTGCAGGTCTTTCTCTTCATATCCCAAAAGCCATACACATGGTCACATGTTCTTTATTAGCCAATAGAAGCTCGCAGGCCCTTCCTTAGTCTCCACATACACACTGTTTTACACCAGGTTTCCATAACAACCCAGCCATTTTTCTTCACTGCTGCAGGTCCGCTTTAAAGGGGCAGTTCTGTGGAGGTCACAGTTCAGGGGCAGGTAGGGTGGCCATTCAGGCCACCCTCAAAAGACTGACTTAAAAACCCTGTCCCCAGGTTCCGCTAAGCCATGCCCCCTCTCATTCCGCAGCCGATGGGGATTGAAAAAACAAAGGTAAAAATCAACAGTGCTGCTGTCTGAGAGTGAGCTGTTCAAAAGGACATCCCTGTGTCCGTCCAGGCCCTGCGCCGGACAGAGAACAAGTAGTCTGAAAGCCGGACTGTTCGGCTTAAAACCAGACCTCTGGCCACCCTAGGAGCAGGCTGCTGTGGAGGTCAGTTAAGGAGACAGTTCGCTATAGAGGTCAGTGTTAAGGGGCAAATTGCTGTAGAGGCCACTGTTAAGGGGACAGGGTGTTGTGGAAATCACTGTTAAGGAGATGGGGTACTCTGCAGGTCACTAATAAAGGCACGCCGCTGTGAAGGTCACTGTTAAGGGGGTGGGATGCTGTTAAGGTCTTTAAGGGGACCGGGAACTGTTGAGGTCACAGTTAAGGGGACGGTCCACTATGGAGGTCACTGTTAAGGGGGTGGGGTTTTGTGGCGGTCACATTTTAAGGGAACAGAACTATGTAGAGGTTACTGTTAAGGGGGAGGGTTGTTGTGGAAATCTCTTAACGAGACAGGGTACTGTGGAGGTTACTAATAAAGGGGCGGAGTACTGTAGACGTCACTGTTATGGGGGATACTGTCTATCTTTTAACGAGACAAACAAACATGAAATGAAATAGATGAAATATACCTATGCGAAGTCGGGTCCTTGTGCTAGTATATAGTTAAAATTAAAATTTAAAATGTTCATACCTTACCAAATCCTGCTTCTCCCAATTTGAGGTTTCCTAATCTTCTACCAGCAGAACAGATTGCTCTGCCAATAATTGGCTGAAGGCAGGTTTATACGCTCCGAGGAGCAGCCAGTTATCAGGAACCAACTGGCTGCTTGTTCAGTAGGAGTGAAACTGCATGCAGGGATCACCTCCACAGTATGGGAACAAGCACGAAAACTCCTCATCAGAGATATTGTGGTCTTGCTTCATTTTTCAATATCAAAAGAAAAAAGAGAAATTTTAAGTGTAAGCCCTGGTTTCGATGCTCAGTAATTGTGCGTTTGTCCCATCTACTATGTGCAAATGACGATAAAGCCTACCTGGACTGCTTCAACTGTGGTACTATGTTCCCTCTCCATTTTTTCTGATTATGTCAAGGGTAAAATGTCAGGATGGAATTAAACAGTACTGTTAACCTACCATAATTTATTATGTTCTGTTCTCCAGCATTGTTAGTCTGACAGTCTCACAAGCCAAAACACAATTTGTGTACAATTTTGTTTATTTCCACAGGTTTTGCCAAAAAGCATTGGGAAATTAAAGAAGCTGAGCAACCTGAACATTGATAGGAATAAATTAATGTCCTTGCCAAAAGAGGTGAGAAAAGAAGAATTCTGCTAAAGGATACTTAGATTGTGATCTGTACAATCCGGCAATGCCACATCCGGTGAACTCTGACAGGCTGTTCTCTGCCAGAACAGCTTGCCGGAAATGTTCACCAGAGATGCGAATGTGGCCTTAGATTGACTTCTTACAATAGTGTAGTTTTAATGCCTGGCTTAGAGAGAACAATATGCAGGTCTCTAACTGCCCCACTTACCAGCTATAGAGGGTTAGGGCAAGTCCAAATTGGGTGGATTTGAAGTACAGATTCCAAACTGAATATCTACACGTGAATATGGTTTTGAAAACGCCCTCTCATGTGGTGGAAATTTTCCACGTGGATGAAAGAATTTGCTGCAGATTTTGACAGCAAAAAGTTGTTGATTTTACATCATGGATATCACCCTTTTTGTATATAGCAGAAGTCTGCTCTAAATCCACAGTGCAATTGGCATGTTCAGCCAAATTTACCATCGGGAACAGACATTAGGAAAAAACGCTTGTTTCTGATAATTGACATATGTAAAGGTACCATAGATCACCCAATAAACAAGCAAAATGCTTGTGAAATTGTTTATGCAGACACCTGTAGTTTCTGGGCTGCTGATACAGCACGATCTGCTGCCCATAAACAGTGAATCTGTAGGAGGACAAGTGATTGCAGTAGCTATCTCTTGTTCCTATACAGTGGAGGTGATTTGCTGCATGTAAATACAGCTCTTGCCTCCACTATGAACAGGCAGTTATTTGGAAGGAACTGCTCGTTCCTGATAAATGCTTTCTCAGTTATTGCGTGTAAATGCACGTTAACATGCAGATTCTGCTGAGGTATTACTCCATATTTGCAGAGAGATCCATGGCAAAGTCTGGACTTACCCCTTGGCTACAATCACACATATGTATTAGAGCGGGGATCAGCAACCTTCGGCACTCCAGCTGTTGTGAAACTACAATTCCCAGCATGCTCCATTCATTTCTATGTAAGTTCTTAGAAGAGCAGAGCAAGTATGCATGTTGGGAGTTGGTTTCACAACAGCTGGAGTGCCGGAGGTTGCCTATCCCTGTATTAGAGCCTGACCACCAGTTTATTGACCCAAAGTCACAGCATCATTGATCCCTATGATGCTGTAATTTCAGGTCCATAAACCTGTGGTTAGGCCCATATATGCACCTATAATATGTACATGTAAATGTGTCCATAATACGCTCATCTGGAGATGGCCTTAGAGGTAAATTGCATGTCACTAAGTGCTTTGAAGCCAATTTGGAAGTATGTGACCACTCTCCAATAACTAATGCATGATACAACTGTCAGTGTTGAGAATAAAAGTGCTATTGGTCAATTGTGATGGCATATTAACTGAATAAGCACAGTGCCTCATTTTGAAATGATTTGAATTCTGATTATTATTTTTTTAATTTTTTAAAATCGGTAGGTTTTACTTCAATTTTCTGGGTGGCATTCAAATCCTGTATGGACTGCTGCTACTAATTGTAACAGCGGCTGCTGTGTGCTGCCCCTGTTTACTGCTGCGGTCCCAGACCCCTTGTTCAGCAGTGATCTGCTACCAGAGCTTTCCCATTCACCGCTGCCTGGGCTCTGTCCATGTAGGTACTGTTTTGGGATCCGCTCCACAGTTTCCATTCAGCCCTGGCCACAGCATGCTTGCTGCTTGTTCCCTGCAGCACTTCCTTAAGCCGGTGCGCATCACTTCCTGTGCCTTATGGGTTAGATCATGTGACCTCGCTGACCAATCCTAGCCCTCCTGCAGGTATATAAGTAGCTCAGCCCCTTTCACAGATGCCTGAGTGTCAAGGTCCTCGTGTCCTGCAAAGGCTGCTGATTTCTCTGCTTCTGTTCCTGTGTACCTAACCCGTGCTTGTGTTTCTGGACTGACTACATGTTTGATCCCTGCCTGCTTGCCTTGACTGTCCTGTTGCCGATCCGGACTGCCTGACCTGTACCTGTGCCGAGAAGAAGACAGTGGGGTTGCGTGAAAGCGCAACAAAAAAAAAAAAAGGACCACAGGAGGGCGCCAGTAACCCTAAAATCTACGGTTATGATTGTGTAAAGCACAAAGGTAGAGGCTTATCCTTTTGTGTACACTCACCGGATAATGTAGTTGATTGGTTTACATTTGGTATATAATAGGTTGTTAGTGGTTAGGAATAAGATAACAGTAGTGATTATATATATATATATACAATCAACTTATAAGATCCCAAAATGGGTTGTAAAATCAAATCAAAATTTTAAAATTTTAGTGACTCACTTCACCCAGGAGGGTAATGTGGGATAAAGCTCAAGACACCCACATCACACCTCCTGCGCCTGGATCGCCAGTAGAATCTCAGAAACGAACAGTGATCACTCTGGAGTCCTTTGTTCTTTCTTTCAATCTTTTATTTCAAAGCCAGGGTGGGGGAGTGAGGAGCTCGACGCGTTTCGGGGCCTCTTAATGGGTCCCCTTCATCAGGAGCAAAGATAATAACAACATGGTACACATAGGGTTTAAGTAGCAATGAAGGAACAAGAAAAGACCGCCAAAACGGTTTGTAAATTGGTCACTTCCGGTATCTCCATGCGTTCCACTGTGGAACGCACCGGAAATGACGTCCTGATAGTTACAGGGTTGGTAATTTTTTTCCCCTTCTATATAGTTAGTGCTGATGTCCCAATGTTAGCCTGTTAGAAATATCAGCACTGGGATATCCGTAAGGCTGGTGGAGGATCCTGTTATGTGTCCCCTCAGCCTATTAGTAGTTCCCTATGGGAGCGCTCGCGGTGGAACGCATATCGAACTTCCGGTGCGTTCCAGCCTGGAGCGCATCCGGACCGGAAGTGAGCCTCTAGTCCGAGGTATTCGTCTCATTGGATTGTTACTGAACAGGTTATCTGGTGTCTGATGATATACATATAAATGTTGAAATATGAATATTGAAGGGGCATATCGATTAAAATAGAATATAGAATACATCTTTTGGCAAAAAAATATATATAGAATGGCAAAAAAATCTAAGGATACAGATATGTCAATTTTGTATACAAAACATCTTTTTGCTAAGGTGTCTTTGGTGATGGGGGAATCACATCGTGAGATATGGCGATAATAATGTATCTGTGTTTGTGGATATAGTCTGCACCAATCATTAATATTATTAAAATTACTAAAAGAATAGAAGGGAAGGTAAAAAGCAATTAAATAAGTGGATTATATATTAAAGAAAAGAAAGTTTTAAAAATGTATATATATAAAAATATATAAGAAATATTAATAATAAATTTTGGCTTAAAAATGCGGCCAATAAGAGGGTGATCAAAATAATAAAGATCGGAGATGTGTATATATCGTAAAATTGTACGGGAAATATAATGTATATATATGAATGTACATACCATAGATATTGACGTGACATGGTTTAAATTGATAGTTGAAAACATATATTAAAACATATATTAAAACCACATTTGAAATATATAATAAAAGTATATGTGAAGTTATAGAAGAGCAAGTGGTGTATTAAAGAGGGACATTATTTCTCTTCTCCCTTCCTTTACTTATTAGAGGTTATGTTATCGTTATATATATATATATATATATATATATAATTATGTTCATTTAGTAATTGGAATATTCTAGACATTCATTTAGGCCGAAGGGGGATAGAGTGTTCAATGTGAAAATCCAGTACATCTCTTTCCGGCATAACTGTTGATAAGATGAAGGAATGGTTTCTATAGGGGTGACTTGGAGGCCGGTTATGGAGCCTTCATGTTGTGTAGAAAAATGGCGGGATACACTGTGTGTCAGGACCTTGCGTTTGATGTTGGACCTGTGTTCGCACATCCTTTCCCTAAGGGTCTGTGTGGTCCTACCCACATATTTTAAACCGCACGGGCATCTCAAAAGGTAGATGACATTTCTTGTACCACAGTTTAGGTCTTGTTCTATTGACCAAGGGCCTGAGGGGTCTCCGGTATCGATAGTCTTAGTGTTATGTGAGATCATCACACAGCATTTACATTTTTTAATGTTGCATCTGGAGCACCCTTTTTTCGTTGGTAGTGGGAAAATTGTTTTTGTTGGAGCTTCCAGTTTGGGACAGGATGGGGCGATAATATTTTTAATGGTTTTGGCCCTTCTGAATGTTATGGATGGTAATTGGGGTAGTATATTTTTAAGGATGGGGTCCTTTAGTAGGATGTACCAATGTTTCATAACTACCTTTCTGATATTAAGGTGGTCTTTATTATATCTGGTAATAAGATTGTATTGGTATCCTTTTGGGTCTAATGTTTTTGTGGGTGGTGGTTTCAGAGCTTCTCTTTGGTCTGTTTTTAGGATCCTCTGGGTTGATGCTTTAATTAAACTTTTCGGGTAGCCTTTTTCTAGGAAGCGGTCTTTTAGAATTCCTAGTTGTTTCCTCAGGATCTTTTCATTTGAACAGTTTCTCCGAATTCTCTTCATCTGCCCGTATGGTATGTTTCTCTTCCATTTTGTATGGTGACAGCTAGAGTATTCAAGGTAGCTGTTAGCGTCAACTTTTTTAAAATGGGTACTGGTGGTGATCTTGTTGGCGATGGTTTTGATGTGTAGATCCAAAAACGTTACTTCCTTGGAGTCAGATTCGTGTGTGAACTGAAGGCCCCAGTCGTTTTGGTTTAGCACTGATATGAAGGATGTTAATTCTTCAAAGGTCCCCCCCCCAGATAAAAATGATGTCGTCGATATATCGACGGTAAAAGTGCACATCCTTATGGGATTGGAGACCTGAAGAATCTTCAAAAAGGCCTACAAACAGATTTGCATAAGAGGGTGCAAATTTTGTGCCCATGGCAGTACCCCTAGTTTGGATGTAAAAGGTTTCATTAAACAGGAAAAAATTGTGTTCTAAAATGAATTGTATTGCGTTTAAAATAAACTCTTTCTGAAGGGGGGGCATTTCGTGGTCTAGCTCTAGAAAATGTTTGATTGCGCGTAATCCTAAGTCATGACGGATGTTGCTATAAAGGGAAGCCACGTCAAGGGTGACCCAGATATAGTGGTCCTCCCAAACTATATTATTGAGGGTATTTATGAGATCTGTGGAGTCTCTTAAATAGGAGGGGAGTTTTTGTGCATATTTTTGTAGGAAGGTGTCAACGTAGGCTGAAAGGTTTGATGTAAGGGAATTTATACCGGAGATAATTGGTCTACCAGGTGGGTTAAAAAGAGTTTTGTGGATTTTGGGTAGAAAGTAAAAGCGAGCAGTGGTGGGATGGTTAGGGGTGAGAAAAGTTTTTTCTTTTTTGTTTAGGATATTATGATTAGACCCAGAGTCTACAAGTTCAAACAGTTTTTTCTTGAAAGCGGCCGTTGGGTCATTAGCTAGCACTTTATAATAGGTTGGGTCAGACAAGATTCTTTTAGATTCCTGTATATAATATTCTAGGTCCATAATTACAACTCCCCCTCCTTTATCGGCGTTTTTTATTACGATGTCCCTATTCTTTTTGAGGTCCGTCAAAGCTCTTTTCTCGGGCATTGAGATTATTCCGACTATCTAAGGTGATGGTTGCTTTTGGGGTTTTGAGGTCGTCTAGGACTATATTAAGGAAACTCTCTAAATAAGGACCTCTACTTTGTAGGGGATAGAATGAGGATTTTGTCTTGAGGCCAGATGGTATGTAGGAGGTGTTTTTTTCTTCTGGTGGGGATGGTACAGAAAGATCTTCTGTGGTGAGGGTGGTTGGCTGTATGGTGAGAGTGGTATTGGTGGTATCTGATACTGCTGATGGGTTTTTATTTACTCCTGAACTGATCTCTTGGGTTGCAAAATGTCTTTTGAGTGTTAGCTTTCGGATCCATTGATTAATGTCGACAAATAGTTCGAAGGGATCAGAACTGTTTGTGGGGCAGAAGGAAAGTCCCTTACTGAGTAGGCTGAGTTCGGTTGGTTTGAGTTTGTATTTTGATAGATTGAATATTCCTCTAGTTTCTTTAGGTGTGTCGGTCTGTGGGTTAATGAGGGAATCTTTTAGTGTGTTGGGGACTGTGGGGTTGGGTCTGTCGTCGTGCTCATTAATGTATTGAGCGGTTTTAGTTTTCTTTTTTTGGGGGTGTTTGGTTCTACCCCCTCTGCATCCCCTGAATCGTTTTTTGCTCTTTTGCGGGATGCCGGGATCGGGCTGAAAAAATTAGTGATCTTGAGATTTGGAGTGGGAGTGGGCATAGAGGGTAGGGGTCCTGTTGGGGTGAAGAAGGGGCTCAGGACTTGGAGACTTGATAATATCTGTCTGGCAGGTGGAGTGTGATTGTGGTCGTTTAACGAGGGCGAGATTCTCCCTAAAAAAGGGCTTTCGGAAAGGTTGGGGGGTAGGGCTAAAAAAAATTCTGATTGGGTGGTGGAGACTGAATGTGTTGAAATATCGTTTATAGAAAGTTTTGATCCAGTGGGGGTGGTAAGAGAGCGGGATTTGTTCTGTACGGTGGGGGATGGTGTTTGATTTGGACTGGATCAGATGGGTTTGGGAGGTGACCTTGGTGGAATGGGACTCTTAATGCGTAGGGCAGTAGAATCAGAGCAAGGGGAGCTAATATTTGGTGTGTGGACTGAGGGGGTTTTTCTCTTGGTATTTTGACCTATGGATTTCGGTCGACAGGAGGTGTCCTGTGTCTGGGTGGAGCCCCAGTGGAGTTTTGGGGGAATTGCTGTCCTGGATGTTTGTTCTTGATCTTTAACTGGTTGAGGGTGTGGTGTAGGAGTGTGAGTGGGTCTTGTTGGCCCATATTTATTGCTATTATAAAAAACTCTGTTGTGAGAAAATTGTTGTGTTGGCATGGAGGTGAGTCTGTAGTGGGACTCTAGGTGGGTGGATCTAGTGTAAGAGTTTTTTGAGAGAGTAGGTACATTATTGGGAGCATGGGGGGAAGGATGTTTTCTTTCCCAGGATCTGGTCTTGTTTAGATTATAGTCTCTGATGTCCCTGGAAAGTTTGTTGCATTTTCTAAGTACCTCATTGTATTCAAAGCCTCTAAGAGGGTCCCAGTGGGGATTTGTTCTCTCATTGGCCTTGAAATGCGGTCTGATTAGGGACCAGGTTTTGAGTTTTTGCCCCAGGTGCATACATGTGGCTTTTCTTTTTGCGATTAAAAGCCTCATGTATTGTTGTGAACATTTGTCACTTGTATTTATCCAATTTTTTAACAAATTCTGGGTCATTTATAAAAGATGGTTTCATAGACAGTCTTAGGCCTCGGGGGATGATCCCCATAAATTCATAAATGTAGAGAAAATACCAGTCAATTTCGTTCTTTAAAAAGTTCTTAATGGTGTCCAGTATCTCAAGGTCCTCTTTAGTAGTGTTCAATTTTCCGATTTCAGGTGTTGGGGGAAGTTGTTCCTCGATGGACTGCCAGGTACCACTGATCGTGTTTGGGAAGGGTAGCCTTAGTTCAGTTGTGGTGGGAATTCTTCTAATTTCCTTTAGGATTCTCGTCATTAAGCCATGGATATCTCTATCCAAATATGCCAAACCTATGTCAGCCGCTGCTCCTCTGGTCGGCCGTTGGTCACCCATCGGCCGAACAAATGTAAGTCAGAGACAGGGGAAGAAAAAAAGAGGGTTAGTCACTGGGCCTTCAGGAGTGATGGTCCAGGGGTAACTTCGCAGGGCGCCAAAGGTAGGGCAGACTAAGTGTGGTACGATTATGTATTATATATTTGGAAATGAAATTAATAAAATAATATATCTTAGGAATATATATATTGATCAAAAGATAATGGTAAAGAGATAATGATAAAACAGAAAGGGGCCGGCTGCCGGTGGTCTCAACCCACCCTGATCTCTCAAGGTGGGTAATTGAAAAGAAGACAGTGGGGTTGCGTGAAAGCGCAAAAAAAAAAAAAAAAAGAGCAGTGCCGCCTGCCCTGACCTGTTGCTTGTTTGACTTCACCTCTGCCTCATCCTTCGGTTCTGCACTGTTGCTTCTGGTTATGACTCTGCCTGCTGACTACGTCTGGTACTTCCTGGTCTGCCTGGACCAGCTGCCTTGTGTGCCAATCCTCCTCAAGAGGCACAGTGGGTTCACACCTGCTGGAACGTGACAGTACGCTGAGGCCATGGAACCTGCTTGTCACCCCAAGCCTGTCGTTCAGAAATTGTTACATGAAGTGAGGGGTCAGAGCGAACGTCAGGATGTCATGATGCAGTTCATGCAAAATGCTGCTGCTCGTCTGGATGACATCTCTTCTCCAGCTACTGCAGGGTTGCCAGTTGCTGCTACCCCTGCATTTGTATGCCACTGGTGTGCAGCTCCCTCTGCCATCACGCCAAGGTGGAGATCCAAAAACCGGTTGGGACTTCCTGAATCAGTGCCTGATCCACTTTGAGTTGCATGGGCAGAGGTTTCCCACTGAGCAGTCCAAGGTTGCCTTCATTGTTGTCCCTGCTCTCTGATGAGGCCCTTGCTTGGGCAAATCCTATTTGGGAACATGGAGACCACTAATCTGCAGTATTTCCTGGCTACCTTCTGGCTGGTTTTTGAAGAGCCTGGCTGCACAGATTCCGCTGCATCAGCCTTGCTGCGTCTATGATAGGGTTCCTTGTCTGTGGGTCAGTTTTGTACCCTGGCTGCCAAACTTGCATGGAACAATGAGGCTCAACTGGTGGTGTTCTGGAAGGGCCTTTCTGACTGGATTAAGGATGAACTAGCTGGTCGCAACTGTCCGTCTACTCTGAATGACCTGAACACCTTCGTCACAAGGATAGATATGCGTTTCAGGGAATGTTCTAAGGAGGTCACAGGAAGAAGACCACCTCGTTTGGCTCCATTCTTCAAGAGGCCAGTTCTTCCTCTATTGTCCACCCAATCTGAAGAGCCCTTACAAATAGAGCACCTTTTGATTGTCTGACCAGGAATGTTCACGCCGCAAAGCAGAGAAACTGTGTGTATTGTGGAGGCAAGGCCAACTTTGTGCACAATTGTCCACAGAAGTCGGGAATTGCCAATGTCTAGGTTCAGTTGGAGAGGTGGTCCTAGACGAGGAGAAGTCCTCTCCGAAACTTTCAGTTCCGATGACTCTCAATCACAAGGTAGTCACACTGTCTGTGCCTGCATTCTTGGACTCTGGGTCAGCTGGTAACTTCATTTAGCAAGCTCTGGTCCATCAGTACCGGCTCCCAAACATCCGTCTAAAAAGGCCTCTGTCAGTGGGTTCCGTAAATGGACTACCAGTTCCTGAACCTGTGCTTTATTATTATGCCCCTTAATTTGCAGATGGCTTCTGCATTCAGAGATTATTTCCTTCTATGTGCTGCCAGCGTCCATAAATCCGGTTATCCTTGGTTTTCCCTGGCTACGTCGGCACACTCCAGTTCTGGACTGGCACTCCGGTCAGATTCTCCATTGGGATCATCCTGTCAGTCCACCTGCTTATCAGAGGTCCAAACTGCTTCCTCGCCTACTGTACCTGTAGATCTGCCTGGACTTCTGCAACAGTATGCCAGTTTTGTGGATGTCTTCAGTAAGAAAGAGACCGTGACCCTGCCTCCTCATAGTCCCATATGATTGTCCGATTGACCTTCTGCCTGTTGCCACTCCTCCTCGTGGTTGAGTCTACCCACTCTCCTTTCCTGAGACCCAAGCAATGTCTGAATACATCGAGAAGCTCGAGTGGGGGGGGGGTGTTTATCCGGAAATCTACTTTACCATTTACCAGCCGGTGCCGGGTTCATCTTTGTGCAGAAAAAAGATGGATCCTTATGGCCCTGTATCGACTATCTAGGTCTGAATAAGGTCACGGTCAAGCGTGGATACCCTCTTCTGCTAATCTACAAACTCTTTGACAGGATCCAGGGAGCTAAGGTCTTCACTAAATTAGACCCGCGCGGTGCATACAACATCATCCGCATTTGAAAGGGCGATGAGTGGAAGACTGCCTTCAACACTCGTGACTGTCACTACGACATGCCCTTCGGTCTGTGCAATGCTCCCTCGGTATTCCAGGAGTTGGTAAACAATGTCTTTTGGGACCTGGTCTATGTCTGCGTGATGGTCTACATGTACAATATACTGATCTATTCTCCAGATTTGATTACTCACCGGAAGCATGTACATTTAGTTTTTACAGCGGTTGATAGAGAATCAACTTTATGCCAAACTCAAGAAATGCATCTTTCAGAAGTTTCATCTTACTGTTCCTCGGATACATCATCTCAGATGTCTGGTTGCAGATGAATCCGGAAAAATTGAATGCAGTAATGGACTGGCCCCGCCCACAGGGTCTTTGTGTTATACAGCATTTCCTTGGATTTGCTAATATCTATCATCAGTTCATCTCACATTTTTCATCTTACATCTCCAATCTCCGCTCTTACTAAGAAAGGGGTGAATGCCAGAGTCTGGACTCCTGAGGCTGAAGCCGTCTTTGTCCAATTAAAGAGGTCCTTTGCTTCTGCACCTGTTCTGCGTCATCCCAATTGTCTCCTGCCAATTCTTATTAGCAGTGGATGCCTCCTCCACAGGACCCAGTGTTTTACTACAGAAAGGTTCCAAGGGCAAGATGCTTACATGTGGATTTTTCTCCAAGCTCTTCCCGCCTGCTGAGCGGAATTACTGTATAGGAGATAGAGAGCTCTATCTCTACCCCAATATATAGATAGGATTTTAAAACCAATAATGAGAAATATACCTTCATATATAAAAGATACAACAGAAATTATAGCTACTGGTTTAATTACTATAATCCAAAAGACATCCCGGTAGGGTTGTTGCGGGTATCGAAATATCAATACCCAATCGATACTTTTGTCCTGGTATCGATTACATTTTTTTCGATACTGGGCTGCGCAGTCTAGAATCTCTTAACATGAGCGTGCTGCTGTCAGCGCGCTCATGTTCCCTCAGCAACATAGGGGAGAAGGAAGCAGTCTTCCCCCCCCCCCCGTGCTGCCGCTGCCACCAATGAACGCAGAGAGGGGCGGGCGCACTGCGCCACCAATGTTGGGAGTTTTCCTGGGTCCAGACTTTAACTATTTGGCTACACAGAGCAGCGCCCAGAGAGGTTCCAGCACTTACTATTATTCCTGGGCGCCGTCGTTTCCGCCTGCCGTGCCCCATTACCGTCTTACTGTCTACAATCATGAGAATTGATTTAGAAATGAAATTAAATCCTGACTAAGTGACATTATCGATTATTTACAGCTATTTTAAGTGATGTATATTGATCATTGGATATACTAAGGACATTTGGAGCAATCATTGGATGAATTAAGAACATTTGGATTAATTTGATCATTTTTCGTGGATCAAGTAATATTATTTATACATTTTATGGATATTTGGTTTTTAGAATATGATCTCATCTACCTCAATCATATAAATAAAATAGGAACCATGTTCATACTTGAACAAGGATCACAAATATATATAATTAACAGTTGACTAACCACTTTATGAATTTTTGATGCAAACACGTTTTTTGTATTTACCTGTTTAACTTTTTACATATTTTTATTGTATTTGTAGTGTATTTCTGACTTAATTGTTTATTTATATTTGAAGTAATAAAGAATCCCCAATGCTGTCTTGAGTGATTAAGTGCCTGTTAACACTTTTAATATAGTCCATTATTTAAAGGCCGAGGGGTAGGCCTATAAAAGTGCACCGAATACCAGAAATTAAGTCTGGTGAGCCACTATATATTTTCTCTAATTTTATATCCTAGCGATATGCCCACATTGTCTGTGATGGGAATACCCCTTTAATGCTGTTTTTCCACAAATCATGTTAGTACTTTGTCAGGTGTTTCATTATTTTGTAATAGCAAAAATAGCATAGAATAGGTATTCTCGCTGTTAAAATAGTATTTAGTTTTGTATTTCATCAGCTTCTTCTTCTACATGCTGGCAGCTGTTGGGTTTGTGTCTTCAGCTCACATTCAGAACTGAGCAATGTCATTGGTCCAAGCCACCTCAGAAGCTTTGGATGCATTCAGGGACAGGCAGACCACTTCCACCACATCTAGACTAATCTCACTTGTACCTAGGAGCCAGTAGAATAAAAGGGCAGAGTGACGGGAAAAATCTTCCTAGAGTTGCATGCAAAATTTTCAGTTTCCACTCATCTCAGTACAGTTCTTCTGGGCAGTCTGACCCAGGTTTACTCACTCTCAGGTCCAGGACACAATTTTATCATATTTGTTAGTGACTTAAAGGGAACCTGTCACTTGGATTTTTGATATAGAGCTGGGGATATGGGTTGCTAGATGGCTGCTAGCACATCCACAATACCCAGTCTCCATAGCTCTGTGTGCTTTTATTGTGTATAAAAACAGATTTGATACATATGCAAATTAACCTGAGAGGAGTCCTGTCCCTGAGATGAGACTTTTTAATAAAAGCACACAGAGCTATGGGGACTGGGTATTGCGGATGTGCTATCGGCCATCTAGCAACCCATGTCCTCAGCTCTATACCCAAAATCCAGGTGACAGGTTCCTTTTAACAAGGAGAAAATGCTATCCATTCTACTAGCAGTGTGTTATAGAGCTGGAGGAGCGGAGCAGACGGATATAGATTTATTGAAAAAAAATGTGTGCATGCCTCTTAATAATTTTGGTGCATATGAGGATGTCCATGTGCCAGAAACTTAACACAACAGCTAGGTGCTGGCGCAGATTTCAGGTGTACTTTATGCCAGCTTTCTAAATGTAATGCACTGTAAATAAGCAGAAAATCACACATTTTTATGCAAAAGATGGCTTACTCAGAAATGTGATTTTTCTGTGCCAGAAAATGGTACGTGTGTTTCTTTTGGGAAGGGGGGGCATATTTTTATCCATGCATGAGCTGAATTCGGAATGGTATTTCATGACTGACATTTTTATTATCTAAGCTATCCAATTTGAAGTTGTTAAAAAAAAAAAAAAAAATCTTTCTCTATGTTTCTGGTATGTATGATCTGTTAAAAGAAAATGGTTGTGTAGTGCAAAATTTGTAATTTGTTTTTCCATTTCATCTTATAGATTGGTGGCTGCACCAGTCTTAATGTTTTCTGTGTACGTGAAAATAGATTAACTAGAATTCCTTCAGAGATTGCACAAGCTACTGAACTCCATGTCTTAGATGTCGCTGGAAACAGGTAATTTCTAACTGAGCTGTGAAAAATTCTTGGATCTAGTGGTGAACCCTAGGGATGAGCGAATTTGATGTTTTCAAGTTTCGGTTTGGGTTTGGTGGCAATTAAGTTATATATTCCGTTACCACGGCCATAAAGGAATTCTATGACTGGACGCACCATGGATGCCCTTAAGAGGCATTCCATGTTGCATGCCGTCATAATAGAAGTATATGGCCAGCATAACTGATCCTTTTGGTTTCCATTATGCAGGAGTCCTGTAGACTATAGACTTGTATTATGATGGAATGCCTCTTAAAGAGGACCTTTCACCACTCCTGACATGTCTATTTTAATAGCTCCATGCATTCCCCATGTAATAACCATTGTCGAGCATCTATTCTTATGCCTGTATGTTGTGTCATTCCTTTTATTATTTCTACTAGAAGTTATGAATAAATTGCTATTAGCCTTCAGTAAGGGTACAGAGGGGCAGTAACCAGTTGGGCAGGGGGGACAGAATCACTCTATCCAATCAGTGCTGCCATTTTCAGACTGTGCAGATACACCCCCTCCCCCCCAACTGGTTACCACCCCTCTGCAGACTGCTAGCAATTATTCATAACGTCTAATAGAAATAATAAAGGAATGGCACAACATTTAGACATAAGAACAGATGCTCCAGAATTGTTACTTGGGGAATGCATGAAGCTATTAAAACGGACATGTCAGGAGTGATGAAAGGTCCTCTTTAAAGGGAACCTGTCATGTGGATATTTGACGGGGAGAGTCGGGACCTCATGAATATTCAGGACTCATCATTATCAGCTGGAGCTTTTCAATACAAGATGTTGGCAGATTGACTGGGTTAATTAAAGAAAGTGACCCAGCATTTTGCTAAGAGAATCAGTCACTTATTTATGTTGCCCTTAGTTAGGACACCATAAAACTGGTGACAGGTTCCCTTTTAAAGGCTTCCATGGTGCATTGCTTCATAGCAGTCAGTTATATTCCATGACAACAGAATCCATAACTGAATTGCCGCCGAACATAAAGTTTGCTCATCCCTAGTGAACACGTTTCTGTAGTCCTAAATTACAGTAAACGTATGAGGATATTTAGGGGGTTTGTCCCATGTTGTAAACTTATGACCAATTCATCTGACTCCCAACAATCACAAGAACGGATTATAAATAAATGGAGTGACAGTCAAGCATGTATGCTGTTTCTCCTTTCATTCTTTATGGGACTGCATAAAATAGTGCACAATGTTCGGCCATCTGTGACAGTTCTGTAGAAAATGAATGGAAAGAGGGCGCACTTGCATGACCACCGCATCGCTTATTCAGGGAACTCTGGACCCCCATTCTCATAATAATAATGAGTTCGGTTTCCATTGATTAAACAACATTATTAAGCAAGCTTTCTTCTACTTCATTATTTTCTGTACATGATTATGGGGCTTTTGCTGATCTGAGCTGTGGACAGCAGTTCCATACATTTTCTTTACAGCATCTAGACAGATGTCGGAAAACCTCAATCAAAAAAAAAAAAAAAACCCTCATTGATTTCTATGGGATAATGTTTACGGGCATGCTGTGTGACCAGTGCAGGAAAGGAGCGCTATGTCTATTATCAAAAATGTGATCATGTGATCTGCGTCAGTCTTTCATAGAGGTGTTACTATTCAGTGTAATCGTGTTTATGATGAGAATGAGGTGACTGCAGGAAGTGGCAACCTATGGCGAGAGTCAGTGACCAGTATAAAAATTGCAAGATTTCATGGTATTTTTTTTTCTATACATTTAAAAAGTACATTCCATACAAAATGGAATGACAGTTAACAATATGCTACAATAAATTTAGCACCACTGCAGGAACTAGATGTGGGTCATCTGTTATGTCATTATGCAGCACAGTGGTTTAGAAAAATCAATTGTACATGGTGTAAACTTAGACGGTTTAGATATGCACTAAAATGTATCACAGTGGCTCAAGCTGGATGATACATTTAGTGCAGAGATGGACACTTCTGAGACTCTGTACCAAATATCAGTTCACTTACTTTGCAACACATTTTTACCCCAGAATTGTGGCTAATTTTTGGTTGAGCCACGACCTTTTAGTGAGCTAGGGGCACTGGGTTTTTCTAAACCCAGTTTGTATTCCATTTTGGCACAATTTCTGACCAGGTCTAGGTGCACTTTTGTATAGCTACATCTTCTAGTACAAAAAAAATAAAAAATATTGACTAGCAAAGTTAGGTGCCAACAGCAGTAAGCACACTGGCTACTTGGTACCTGAGATTTGCCCTCTTTTACCAAGGGTACAATATATATATGCAAATGCACCACTTTTTCTTGTTCACAATTCTTTCTAGTTATTCATAATGTTGAACATCATACACACCTCAGACAATTATGTTGTCTCCCTTTCCCACCTTTTCAGAACTCCAGTGCTTGTTCTCTTTAAAGCCAAGAGTGATTTTCAGCTCCAGCTTGATGCTATAGAAGAGGTTTAGGCACACTTCATCAGGTTACTGTATAGTTAAATAGACTTTATTAAGCTAAAAATCATATATCACACGTTTAAAAAGTGTTACAGATGCGTCAGCTGCTAATGAGGAAAACACCTTCTTATCCCTGATGAGCAAGAGAACCCAACCATGGAGTCATTTAGAAGTCTATTCTGTGAACCTATTGATTAGCTAGATGTGGAGTGAAAAACATCAGTCCAAGTAACCCGGTTGTGCTGGTTCATGAATTACTGATAGGAAGTTAATTTAAAATTTTGCTTTGAAGAAGTTGATGAGATCAACTATGGCTCCCACAACAATTATTTAGTCACACTTGGTGAGTTCTCACATCTAGTTAATGCATGATGACTGTAACTGTTATCTCTGCTACATTTGTATGTTTGTTTCCAACTCGTTATCAGTACTCTTCCTATACCGAGTGCTTGATTTCTTTACGTTTTCAAATACAGTATTGACAGTACAAAGAAGGCTTAAAGTGAACTTGTCGCCATCTTATAGAGCGGGAGGAGCAGAGAAGATTGGGAAAGGATTCAATGAAATTTGAATTTGATGGCAGCAGACCGTGATTAGACAGCAAGATCTGCCACCGGCAAACAATGATTTTTAAACCTTCTGAAAGATTCCAATTACCTGAGTAATCAGCGGCAGTATTACACTGCCGGATCATTGCTAACAAGCATTACTACGAACGCTTGCTAGCGATGATCTTCAGGAATATCTACTAGTGTAATATAAGCTTAAAGGCGTTCCTTCTTGTCCATCAAGGGGACCACTTCATTTACATGCAGCAATCTCGGGGCGTAACAATTGCTAATGCCATCGTTTGTCCCCATATTGAATCTGTTAGCCAGCAGCAGAGGCTGTTTAAAGAGGACTTTTCATCAGGCTAGCTCTAGTCTAATTACGGTATTATCCTAACTTATCGGGCGGCCCCCACTGATGCCATGGCACTTTTATTTATTATTTTCTACAGAACACCCCGTTCGTTCGCTGTCTGCCCCGTATATATTTTGGCGCCTTATATTATATTGAGGCGATTCGGTTATACTAGGCAGAGACTTGTATTTTCCCTGGGAGTGGTTATCTTCTCCCTGGCTGTGACTGCCTCAGAGTGCCCCACTCTTAGCCAGGGAGAATGAGCTCAAGGATGTCTACGCGCTCAAGTTCTCGCGATTCTCGTGAGAACTTGAGCTCATTCTCCTGGCGAAGAGTGGGCGCTCTGATTGGATGCGCTCATAGCCAGGGAGAAGATAACCACTCCTAGGGAAAAGAAGTCTCTGCCTAGAATAACTGAGAATACAAGTCTCCTCCTAGTATAACAGAGTCTCCTCATTATAATATAAGGCGCCAAAATATACGGTGCCAACAGCGGACGACCGGGGGGTTCTGTAGAGAAAAAAAAGTGCCATGGCATCAGTGGGGGCCCCCTGTAAGGTAGGATAATAATTAGACACGAGCTAGCCTGATGAAAGGTCCTGTTTAAAAAGCTGTTAAAATGATGCCATTTTCTGTGCTGCCGGCACACTGATTTAGGTGACCACACAAACGTTTCTCCTGTTCATCTGGTGATCTGCAGCACCTTTACAACGGCAGATTTTCGCAAACAAGCAATCAATCAGTGTAAAGGCCCGTTAAATGTGTATACATTGATGGCTGTCAGTCACCATGATCCTGGGCTTTTATCTGCAGTATAGTATCTGGTGAATTCTTGGCCCATATCACAGGCCCTTTCTTTTTTTTTTTTTCTTTTTCATTGATGGCCCCAGTTTTGACACTGAACTCAGAAAGCGCTTCTAAATCTTTTCCCACAAAACTATATATCAATCTGTTCAGCTCATCCTGCTCTATAACATGCTGCCTGCAGATGCATTTTGCAGTGACAGTTCCTCTTTGAGTGCCAATGTTTTTTTGTTTTGTTTTTTCTTGTGTGTGTTTTTTTTATTTTATTTTTTTAACATCACTAGTAGTGTTTTTTCATTCTGGGTATTTAAGCAACGAACCTAAAAGATTTATAGGGAAAAGTTGTATACACAGAGAACATTGAATCTGCAGGAGTAATCATTGAAAGACAGTTGTGTTAAGGGAAAGAGTTCTTACATTGTGCAGGGTTTGTCATTGTTGGCCAAGAGTAGATCATAGTTCTCTAGAATTACAGAATATTTACAGGTCTTTTTTTCTTCCCTGTAGGTTATCACATTTACCGTTGTCATTGACATCACTAAAATTAAAGGCTTTATGGTTATCAGATAACCAGTCCCAGCCTCTGTTGACCTTCCAGACAGATGTGGATACGGAGACTGGAGAAAAAGTTTTGACTTGTGTGCTACTTCCACAGATGCCTTCTGGCCAAGGTATGCATGTTGCTGATGCTCACCCCTTTCTCTAAAGTGTTAATGCAGGCCATTTTAAGGTTGGTACCCTCCTCAGTGTGCCATGTTTAAAGGGATTATCCAGGAATTGATAATAAAAACATATACTCAGGATAAGTCATCATCATATCTGTGGAGGTCATAGTCCTGACACCCCTGCCCATGAACTGTTCCAGGGAGCCACCGCACTCACAGGAACTCTGGTGAGCGCAGTCTGCTCCCAGCAGCTTTCCAAGCATGTGTACATTGTACAGTGGCTGTGCTTGGTATTGAAGCTCAGCCCCATTCACTTCAATGGGGCTGAGCTGCAACTAGGCCATGTGACTGATGTATGGTGATGTCACATGGCCTAGATAAAGGCCACATCACTCACCTCTTCTATCGGCTAATCTGATATTGATGACCTATCCAGAGGATATGTCTGCAGTATGAAATACTGACTAACCCCTTTTAGCACTAAGCAAATTGTTGTAGCAGAAGTGGAAGATGGCAATCCTAATAGCATAACTATAATATCAAGTATACACTGAATGATCACTTTATTAGAGACACCCATGTTGGACCTCCTTTGGCTTTCAGACCCTCAGCAGTTTGATGTAACAAAGTTTCCACTAAGTTTTGATTTACATTCTACAGAAAAATTCTCCCTTATGGACAGGCTAGCTTCTCGAAGTTTCCACAAATTAGCTGATGCTTACATTCCCTAAATAGCCTATTCTTCCTTGTCGCAGTGATGCTCTATAGCAGGGGTCAGCAACCTTCGGCACTGCAATTCACTTTAATTTCTATGGGAGTTCTGAGAAGAGCTGAGCAAGCGTTCCTCCTTGGAGGTTGCCTTCTCCTGTCCTATAGGATTAAAGGGGGTTTCCAACACTTTTTAACTGATGCCTTATGGCAGCAGGACAATGCACCAATGCCGCAAGGGTTGTATAGTCATAGATTGGTTCCAGGAACATGATAGAGCGTTTTCCTTGCTTTCTTGGTCTTCATAGTCCCCAGAACTTAAAAGGGTTTTCTGAGACTTTTTAAATTATGTCCTATCCTCTTTATAGGTCAACAATACCGGGACGCCCGCCTATCAGCTGTTTGAGAAGGCACGAGAACTCCTGTGAACGTCTTGGCCTTTTCTTAGCTTACCAAGAATTCTATAGCGGATGTGCTTGGTATCACAGCTCAGGCGCATTCACTTGAATGGGATTGAGCTGCACATTGGCCACATGAGTGTGACATCATTGGTCTAGGGCAGTGATGGTTAACCTTGGCACTCCAGCTGTGGTAAAACTACAACTCCCAAGATGCCCCCCTTGCTTGGCTGCTCTCAGAACTCTCCAGAAATAAATGGAGCATGCTGGGAGTCGTAGTTTCACCACAGCTGGAGTGCCAAGGTTAGCCATCACTGGTCTAGGGTAAACTGCAAGAAGGCCGGGGCGCTAAGAGGAGCACCGCAACTTTCTCAAACAGCAAATCGATGGGGGTCCCGGTTGTCAGACCACCACTGATCAGATATGGATGACCCACCCAGAGGATAGGACATAATTGAAAAAATCTTAGAAAACCTCTAAGATCTGGGCCAGGGAAGTAGAAAACTCGCTGTCTTGGTTCTGGAACCAATCCAAGACTATACAACCCTTGTGGCATTACTGCATGGTCCTGCTGAAAGTGACCTGCTGCCATGAAGGAATGAATATGGTTCACAAAAAAAAAAAAAGCAGTCATGCATGCTCACTGTAAAAGGGGTGTGGCTTACATGCACCATTTGGTCTAAGGCAGGGGTGCACAACCTGCGGGCCGCATGCGGCCCCCAGAGCCATGGTTTGCGGCCCCCGCCCTGCTGGGCAGAAACACAGCTGATTCTGCAATCAGCTGTGTTTCTGCACAGAGCGCCGCACAGCAGATGGATCACAGGTTTTGCTCCTGCACTGTAGCAGGAGCAGAAAAGGGTCCCCGGCTATTAGTGAGAGCGGGGAAGCCGAGGAGAAGACAGAAGCGCTTTATTGGCGCTTCTGCCTTCTCCTCTATGAGCGCACTGCAGTGTAGACCCAGCGATCATGTGATCTCTGGGTGTCTCGGGAACAGAGGAGCGCTGCCCTGGTACAAAGCCTCCGCAGCAGGCTGGTTTGCCTGTAACTGGGGCTCCTTTGGATGCTCGTTACAGTGGAAATGGTACAAAAAAAGTCACTTTTTGTCTCCCAAAAGTTCTTTCAGTGACCTCTTGGGGACAAATTATGTGGTAAAAATATATTTTGTAAAAAAAATTGTTTAAAAAAATTTGAAAAAAATATAAAATAAAAAGGAAAAAGTGCTTAATAAGAGTGTTCACTGTCCCACCACAGTCTTTTTTATGAAAAAGTGCAAAAAAATAAAAAATTTTTTTTGACATATTATAGTTCTATATTAAGTTAAAAAACAATTCATACATAAAAGAAAAGACACCCACACCAATCAAAACAGTCACCATTACCGCCCCATTCACGTGAAACTTTTCATATTATATAGCAAAATACACAAAATAGAGATCAAATTATAATTTATTTTGGTGTTAGTTAAAGATTAAGGAGCTATAGTTTGAAAAAATATATACTTTTTAAAAACGTTTTGTACAGTTTCCCCCAAATAAAAATAGTTGCAAAAATTTTCTTGGTAGTCCAACAAATATGATAGTTACAACCATTTGAACCACCACGCGTGCTAAATCACAAAAAATTCAAGCGTTAACCAATAGGCGCCTTCCCCACTAGCAAGGTAATGTGCTTACTGGTTACTGCAGGGCGCCTATAACTGGATTGGCAGGAGATGGTGATAACCAGTGAGCTCCGTCCTCTGCAGTGAAGGAAACCACTGATTTATAAATAGGAGGCAGGATGGAAGGAAATGTCGCCACTTTTCTGGTAAAAATGAGGCCTGGAGCATGGCCTCTGAAATAGAAAATTCATAATTACCTGCTCCACTCCGCTCTGGTCCTCTGCGCTGCCTCCATCTTCCGGTTCCTGCTCTGTTTACACCTGACAGTGCATAACCATGGTCACTTGCACGGCTCCAGTCAATGACTGGCTTCAGCAGTGACACGCTGCTTGTGGCCACATCACCGCCTAAGCCAGTCATTGTCTGGAGTGGTGTATGACCATGTCCATGCACTGCCAAGTGTAAACAGTGGAGGCAGTTCGAAGAACCGGAGAGGCGAGCAGCAGGTAAGTATAACTCTTCGGTTTCAGGGGCTATGCTGCAGCACGATATTTGGGACAATTACTGGGAACAAGTGTTCATAGGAGCGTTCATATCTTATATCTGGCCGGTATAATCGTGCAGCTGATCAGTCGATAAACAAGGAATTGCTAATTTGTCGGCTGATTTGCATATTTTATCAGGATGAAAGATGTCCAATTATCTGCAGCACGACTGTGGCAGTGATCACTCCTCCCCAATCACTTTGCACTGGCTTGTGTAATAGGCAGATGAGCGCCGATCAACATTTTTTTATTTGTGGCCCCTTGAAATAGAGCGATGTGACAATGCGGCCCCCAGACCAAAAAAGGTTGTGCACCCCTGGTCTAAGGTAAGCCAACCAAATGGCGGCATAAAGTTAGACAAAAGTGTATAAAGATGCGGCAGATTAGTGATACAGTATCGCTTGCCTGGTCCGTTTCTAAGCTGTCTAAATTTGACATTAAAAGGTAACCAACCATTTAGACAAGTTTATTTAAAAGTATTCTAAATGCCTCGCAACTAATTTTTGTAATATACTTTATCGATTTTACTGTTTTTATTGAAAAAAATAGGCATCCTTGTCTATTGCCTAAAGAAAGTCGGAGTTAAAGCCACTGTGCCCTGGCCAATTTTGCAGGTTATTGCAAAATTTTCCGGCAAGCCCCTGCTCATAAGTGAAGGCGACCACTGCATTTACCTGCAGTGATCTCCTCCATAGTATGGGGAGGAACGATCGCTTATCCCCCTACAGACTCGTTATTTGCTGGCAGCAGAGGCTATTTTAAACAGCACGATCTGCTACCGACAAACAGCGATTTAGGTGGCTGCACAAATGATGCAATTACCAGACCAAATGAGCATTTTGCTTGTTCAGCGGGTTATCGGCGGCATCTATACACCCCCAGATAATTGCTAATGAACGTTCCCTTGACACTTGTTAGTGATTATCTGGCGGATTGTCAGCCTGTGTCACAGGCCCTTTATATGTTTAATGATTTCAAAGTTAACTTGAATTTGTTTTGCCACAGACAATTTACCAAGATGTGGGGCCTTCGAGAGTCTGGTCAATGATATGTCTGATGACACCTGGAATGAGCGAGCAATGAATAGAATAAGTGCCATACGATTTTTAGATGATGAAAAAGATGAGGAGGAGGATGAAACGGTATATTTCAATTTTACAATCTTGTGTGTAGGTGTACATATTCTGGATTCATTGTTGGCCAACTATACAGTGGATATAAAAAGTCTACACACCCCTGTTAAAATGTCAGGTTTCTGTGATGTAAAAAAAAAAATGAGACAAAGATAAATCCTTTCAGAACTTTTTCCACCTTTTAATGTGACCTATTAACTGTGCAACTCAATTAAAAAAACGACTGAAATCTTTTAGGTAGGGGGAAGGAAAAAAATATAAAAATAAAATAATATGGTTGCATAAGTATGCACACCATTAAACTAATACTTTGTTGAAGCCCCTTTTGATTTTATTACAGCACTCGGTCTTTTTGGGTATGAATCTATCAGCATGGCACATATTGACTTGGCAAGATTTGCCCACTCTTCTTTGCAAAAACACTCCAAATCTGTCAGATTGCGAGGGCATCTCCTGTGCACAGCCCTCTTCAGATCACCCCACAGATTTTCAATCGGATTCAGGTCTGGGCTCTGGCTGGGCCGTTCCAAAACTTGAATCTTCTGGTGAAGTCATTCCTTTGTTGATTTGGATGTATGCTTTGGGTCGTTGTCATGTTGAAAGATGAAGTTCCTCTTCATATTCAGCTTTCTAGCAGAAGCCTGAAGGTTTTGTGCCAATATTGACTAGTATTTGGAACTGTTTATAATTCTCTCTAGCTTAACTAAGGCCCCAGTTCCAGCTGAAGAAAAACAGCCCCAAAGCATGATGCTGCCACCACCATGCTTCACTGTGGGTATGGTGTTCTTTTGGTGATGTGCAGTGTTGTTTATGGGCCAAAAAGTTCAACCTTGGTTTCATCAGACCATAACGCCTTTTCCCACATGCTTTTGGGAGGCTTCAGATGTTTTTGCAAAATGTAGCCTGGCTTGGATGTTTTTCTTCGTAAGAAAAGTCTTTCATCTTGCCACTCTACCCCATAGCTTAGACATATGAAGAATACGGGAGATTGTCACATGTACCACACAGTCAGTACTTGCCAGATATTTCTGCAGCTCTTTTAATGTTGCTGTAGGCCTCTTGGTAGCCTCCCAGACCAGTTTTCTTCTAGTCTTTTCATACATTTTTGGTAATGTCACTGTTGTGCCATATTTTCTCCACTTGATGACTGTCTTCACTGTGTTCCATGGTATATCTAATGCCTTGGAAATTATTTTGTACCCTTCTCCTGACTGATACCTTTTAACAATGAGATCCCTCTGATGCTTTGGAAGCTCTCTGTGGACCATGGCTTTTGCTGTGGGATGCGACAAAAAAAAAACTTCAGGAAAGACCTACTAGAGCAGCTGAACTTTGGGGTTAATCAGAGGCACTTTAAATGATGGCAGGTGTATGCTTACTCCTATTTAACATGATTTTGAATGTGGTTGCTTAATTCTGAACACTGCTACATCCCCAGTTATAATAGGGTGTGCACACTTATGCAACCACATTATTATTATTTTTTGTTTTCTTCCCTCCACCTAAAGCTACTTTCACACTAGCGGCAGGACGCATGCGACAGGCTGTTCAGCCTGTCAGATCCCTCCTGCCGCTATTTTGCCGTGCCGCCGGACTGCCACTCCGTCCCCATCGACTATAATGGGGACGGGGGACACTCAATTGAAAAACAAACTGAAATCTTTTAGGGTACTTTCACACTAGCAGCAGGACGGATCCAACAGGCTGTTCACGCTGTTGGATCAGCGCTATTTCGCCCTGCCGCTCCGTCCCAATGGACTATAATGGGGACGGGGGTGGGGCTCCGGCGCAGCACGGCGAGAGGCTGCCAGACTAAAACTATTACATGTCTGGCGGCCTCTCACCGTGCTGCGCCGGAGCTCCTCCCCCGTCCCCATTATAGTCCATGGGGACGGAGCGGCAGTCTGGTGGCACGGCGAAATAGCGCTGACCCAACAGGGTGAACAGCCTGTTGGATCCATCCTGCTGCTAGTGTGAAAGTACCCTAAAAGATTTCAGTTTGTTTTTCATTTGAGTGGTACAGTTTATAGGTTGCTTTTAAAGGTGGAAAAAGTTCTGAAATGATTTATCTTTGTCTCATATTTTTTACAGCACAGAAACCTGACATTTTAACAGTGGTGTGCAGACTTTTTATATCCACTGTACATCTCAGGGGGTCAGCACTGATCTCTGCACGGACATTACTAAACATCCTTGCAGAGGTAGCAGCTTCACATTTAATCATGCAGCTGTGGGAATGGGAAGCCCACTGTCAGTGACAGCAGGGCTCCCCGTACAGAAGTCATGTGTTGCACATTGCGCTATTAATATATATATACCCCCTTTTTAAATAAAAAAAATGTTCTGGGTATGCAAGCAGAATAGTAAAATCAAAATGGCATAAAAATTAAAACCCAATATATCACAAAAAAAAGGCTCAAAATGATTTACATGATCAAATGGAAAACAAAATTAAGGCTTTCAGACATGGGTAAATGGCCCGGTTTTGAACTGGTTAATGCATGAATGTCTACAGATTACAGAAAGAATGTATGGACACTTATTAGAGTTTCTCATGCAACATTATCTCATCCCTCTTTCCCCAACATCCACCAGATATAGATGATGCACTAGATGAAGAAATGTAGTCATTGGTTTCTTAGCGTGAATGTGCATCGGCTGTAGAGTCACTGGGCATTGGGGACCTGGACTACCTTATCAGAATTACTTCTGTCCCACTACTTTGTTGATTTGCAGAAGCATTTAATGCATCCTCTGCACCAATTTATCATCAAATGACTAAAGTGTCTCTTTACATTGGACGATGGCTGGCCGAAAGACTATTTTGTCTCCTATGTTTAAAGGCCTAAAAAATGTACACTGGGTATGCTGCTGACACTGACTGGTGTATGAGATGAGGTGTGACATGCTATATTGTCGATCACTGGTAATTATAGGCATTTTAGCTACCGTATAAAGGGACTCTTAATTCTAGATGTCAATGATCAACCTTCAATATTTGTCCCCTAGTTGTCACTTCTAGATCTCTAAAGGTGTACACCTTTGCAGGCAACACTCTGCAGCTAAACTGCAGCCGCAGAAATTTCTCACCTTTCCCAACTACATTAATAACATTTAATTTTTATGTTTTCTTTAAGGCAACTCTTTTGAGACGAGCCACTCCACACCCTGGTGAGCTAAAGACTATGAAAAAGACTGTGGAGAACCTGCGTACCACTATGAATGCTGCTAAAGGCCTGGACTCTAACAAAAATGAGGTCAATAACTCCATTGACAGATTGACCACGTCTGTGTAGAGAGCCACCTCCATCTTACCTCCTGTGTCTTCCCCTACTTTTTGAAATGTCTCCCTGCTTGTGGGACCACATCCAGCCTCTTGTTTTTACCAGAACATTATCCATCTTCCCTCCTTCTACTACTTAAGTTGAGATGCTGCAATCTGGACAGGAAAGTGCCTTACATCAGCCAGATGTTTGTGTCTGTGACCTCCTAACTTAATGCTGTAATTTTATATTTTATCAATCTGGTTTTTAAGAAATAGTACACACTACTGTTTATTTTTTAATTTTACATTTGGAAATATCTTTATTTTTTAACTTCTGGAGTATATTTTATCACTTTTTGTGGGATAAATGACATGGTTTTATGTGGAAATTATACTTTTTTATGTTTTGGCAGCTTAACTGGTATATATTTGGAAAAACATGGATTGAACTGTGTGGTAGGTTGCAAAGAAATGTTTTGCTTAGTTTAGAGTACGGTACATATCCTATTATTTAGAATGTGGAAAAACTCTGTTTTTAGACTTGGGTTGAGCATGCGTGGCAGTGCCTCTAAGATGTGCCTTAAAGGAGTGGTAGGCAGAATGTAATATGGACATATTTTATGACAGATATCCTTATGTGCCCATTTGATTCGCTGTATTGAGTGATCCAATCATCTAAAGCAACCATACAGAGCTACCTTGAGAAGTACATATGTGCCCGTGCCTGGTGGTGCTTGCACCCTAAGAGGAGTTAGGATTTGAATACATCAGTCTTAGGCCTCATGCACGCAAACCGCGGATCTGCAAAAAACGAAAGCTGCCCGTGTGCCTTCCGCAACTTACGGAACGGGCAACCAATTGTAGAAATGCCTATTCTTGTCCACAAAACGAACAAGAATAGGATATGTTCTATTTATTTATTTTTTTGCTGGGCCATGGAACGGAACAACGGATGCGGACAGCACACATCTTGCCCCATTGAAGTGAATGGGTCCGCATCCGAGCCACAGTTTTGGACCCAAACAACGGCCATGTGCATGAGGCCTTACATGGAGACCATGGTCTTCATAGAGAAATAGAGACTTGAGCTTTTGTAATTTAGGAGTAGATTTTTATAATGTTAGGTTTATTTTTTTGATTGTGTTGCCTGCTTTACAATATCACCTAGTGCTTCCTACACCTAAGCAACAGCATCCAGTTTATGTTTGGGAGCAGTGTTCCTGTAACAAATATGTTGCCAATCATTATTTTACAGTTTTTGCACTGAGTTAGATATTGTATAGGCTTTGTTGAAAACGTATACTATGGACTTGTATACATTTTGATTTGATATTGAGGTCTTGGTTGATATACCTAAAGAGAATCTTTCCCATGATGGAAAATATCCTTGAAACCCACAATCGGTCCATGCACTGAAGCACCTAGGAGTACTATTATATCACAGAGTTTTGGACTCCTCTGTGTGCATTAATGTACAGTGAATGGAACCTTTGAGGGGTAATAGGAGTAGAAAATTAAAAAATTACATATTCTGAATGTGTCTGTTTTTTATAATAGGGGGTTTTCCGTGGTGACAGATTCTCTTTAAATATTTTCTAGTGAAATTCATATTCTTCCGGGCTTGTCCTTTAAACATGGTGGTTCATTTCTAACCATTCTATTTGAAGATTCTTTGTATGTATGTGTGTATATGTAATATTTTAGAATTAATAGCCGGTATGCATATAAAACTAAAGTACACTTTCGTTTCAAAAACAAAGTAGAATCGGTACACCTCCATTAAGGGTGGTGTGTGTGAACGCAGGGCTGGTTCCCAGGAATCCTAGATGGGTAACGTAAGGTTTTCAGCACTCAACAGAATTTGCACAAAAAAAAATACTTTATTTCATGACAGGACATAGTTAATATCTTGCTGACGCGTTTCAGGTGAGAACACCCTTAATCCTAGCACAACTATAGGCAATTGCTAGCATAGCTATGATTAAGGGTGTTCTCACCTGAAATGCCTCAGCCAGATGTTTTTTAACTTTTTTTTTATGTCCTTAGATTAAATAAAGTTAGTTTTTCTTTGTTTAGTTTTCTTGCAATTTCTGGCGAGTGCTGGACACCTTACGTTGCCAAAATTTATTTTTGTTTGCTTCACTGGAGAGCTAGAATTAGGACATTTGATCATAATCTGTTACCTCCTTGGTGGCAGCACCAACTGTGGATTGTAACAAGCACCTCAGTCAGCTTTTTTGTTCTTTGTAAGTAACGCTCTACCTCAGAAGTATAACCAACATGTAATAGCTGTATTGTAGAGCCAGTAAGTAACAGAACATTGCATCTGTCAACACTAAAACTGTTGTTGACCTGTATGTGCCATTTTAACATTAAGGCTCTCACACACTCTCGTTTTGTGCGGATCCGTCATGGACAGTTAATAATGCAACCGTCTGCATCCGTTCAGAACGGATCAGTTTGTATTATCTGTAACATAGCCAAGACGGATCCGTTTTGAACGCCATTGAAAGTCAATAGAGGATGGATCTGTTTTCTATTGTGCCAGATTGTCAGTGAAAACTGATCCCTCCCTATTGACTTACATTGTGTGCCAGGACAGATCCATTTGGCTCAGTTTCATCAGACGGACACCAAAATGTTGAAAGCAGCATTTTGGTGTCCATCTCCAAAGCGGAATGGTGACTGATCGGAGGCAAACTGATGCATTCTGAGCGGATTCTTTTCCATTCAGAATGCATTAGATTGCAAACTGATCCGTTTTGGACCGCTTGTGAGAGCCCTGAACGTATCTCGCAAACGGAAAGCCAAAACACCAGTGTGAAAGTAGACTACCTTAGTTTTATTTGACATATGTTGCCACCGCTGTGCCAAGATATGGAGTAGGTCAACTAGCAGCATCCTAAATGAAACACTGATCAGAAGAGAACTCTTTAATGTTGTATACTGTAAAGAGAAAATTCCCATTAGCCTTAAAAATCAACCTTGCGATGCCTTGTATCTAACAGAGAAGAAACATTTCATTACTGCACACAGACAAATCCCATTTAAGTTGCCAGTGTGAACGAAGTACCTGCAATAATGTATTAATTGTAAATTGTGATTGAAATGTGAATACCGGTATATGTGTAAATGGAGCTTCTAGATTCGTTTGGCACATTTTGTGGTGTTCTATCACAAAGTAATCAGATGGACATGTGCCATAAATAAAATAATAAAATTACATTGTCACTGGACAGAGACTTGTTAATTGTATTTTCCATTTGTACCAAAGATTGAAGAAGTGAATTATAGTTCATGTAATAGGAAATGTGATGCACCAAGAAGCAGAACATACGCAAAAGCCATGCAGCTGAAATTAATGTTGATCTGTAAAGAAAGATTCACTTATATGTAACACATAATGTTGCACTATTTCTTTAAATGCTTCAGCTTTATATGCAATCCTAGAAAAATGGGCATCAGTAGGCAAGAACATAGGCTGTGTAATACTAAGCTTTCAGCCAGTTGATTACATGATCGGCCAGTATTGAAAATATCAGACTTGTTCCAATTAATGGAAATACAATTAGGAACGATTAAAGGATAACTGTCACATTTAGACCCTAATTTCAATTTTCATATATGTATAGTCGTGGCCAAAAGTTTTGAGTGACTTAAATATTTTCACAAAGTTTGCTGCTAAACTGCTTTTAGATCTTTGTTTCAGTTGTTTCTGTGATATAGTGAAATATAATTACACGCACTTCATACGTTTCAAAGACTTTTATCGGCAATTACATGACATTTATGCAAAGAGTCAGTATTTGCAGTGTTGGCCCTTCTTTTTCAGGACCTCTGCAATTCGACTGGGCATGCTCTCAATCAACTTCTGGGCCAATTCCTGACTGATAGCAACCTATTCTTTCATAATCACTTCTTGGAGTTTGTCAGAATTAGTGGGTTTTTGTTTGTCCACCCGCCTCTTATGGATTGACCAACGTTTTGGTCCCCGAGCCACTTAGATATCACTTTTGCCTTATGGCACAGTGCTCCATTGTGCTGCAAAATGCATTGTTCTTCACCAAACTGTTGTTGGATTGTTGGAAGAAGTTGCTGTTGGAGGGTGTTTTGGTAGCATTCTTTATTCATGGCTGTGTTTTTGGGCAAAATTGTGAGTGAGCCCACTCCCTTGGATGAGAAGCAACCCCACACATGACTGGTCTCAGGATGCTTTACTGTTGGCATGACACAGGACTGATAGTAGTGCTCACCAAGCCTTTTTCCTGATGCCCCAAACAATCGGAAAGAGGCTTCATCGGAGAATATGACTTTGCCCCAGTTCTCAGCAGTCCATTCACCATATTTTCTGCAGAAGATCAATCTGTCCTTTTATTTTTTTGGAGAGAAGTGGCTTCTTTGCTGCCCTTCTTGACACCAGGCCATCTTCCAAAAGTCTTCGCCTCACTGTGGGTGCAGATGCGCTCACACCTGCCTGCTGCCATTCCTGAGCAAGCTCTGCACTGGTGGCACTCCGATCCCGCAGCTTAATCCTCTTTAGGAGACGATCCTGGCGCTTGCTGGACTTTCTTGGATGCCCTGAAGCCTTCTTAACAAGAATTGAACCTCTTTCCTTGAAGTTCTTGATGATCCTATAAATTGTTGATTGAGGTGCAATCTTAGTAGCCACAATATCCTTGCCTGTGAAGCCATTTTTATGCAACGCAATGATTGCTGCACGTGTTTCTTTGTAGGTCACCATGGTTAACAATGGAAGAACAATGATTTCAAGCATCACCCTCCTTTTAACAGGTCAAGTCTGCCATTTTAACCCAATCAGCCAGACATGATGATCTCCAGCCTTGTGCTCGTCAACATTCTCACCTGAGTTAACAAGGCGATTACTGAAATGATCTCAATGAAATGCAGTGGGAAGTTTTTTGGGGGGATTAAGTTAATTTTAATGGCAAAGACGGACTATGCAATTCATCTGATCACTCTTCATAACATTCTGGAGTATATGCAAATTGCTGTTATAAAAACTTAAGCAGCATTTTTTCCAATATTTATGTAATTCTCAAAACTTTTGGCCACGACTGTAGTTACTAATAACATGATATTCCAGAATCGGGTACTAATTGACTGACTTACCCCATATTTAATAAGATTCAGCCCTTAGCAACCAGTCTGCATAAAACTGCAATTTCACTATTCAGTTAAGATGGCCGCCACTGCCCTCACCCTGAGTCTAATCCCACCTGCCCTCATTACCTAAAGGGTTAATCTCCTGCAGCACAAAGGGGTCCTCTTACCACATGTTGCTTTCATTTATACACTTAGCAGATGGCAGTTCTCCCTTCCCAGCTGTGCGCTGCTCCAACTCTGCATTCTCCAGCTCTGCTGAGTGAGGGAGCGTCTGCCAAGCGCAGGGACAGGGAGAAGTGCACACAGCCCAGGCACTGTTATCAGCTGCTGGGGAGGACCTGGCTTTAATCATTTACTTACAGTCCCTGGCTGTCAGTAATGTGACCTTGCACGCTGCGTACTTCTGCGTCCTCCGTCCTTCAACAGATAGACGGACCATGCCTAGCAACCCTATTTTAAGCACAGGTAAAAGTAGGCAGTACATGGAACAAAAATGTGGAATTAAGAGGTAATTGAATACACAGTGAAAAATGGAAATAGGGCCACAAGGTGATATTACCACAATCCAATACTCCCAAAAATATATATATGACGGTTATCCTTTAAAGCTCTAGTCACACTGCCACTGCTTGACTAGAAATAACTATTCTCGTCCACAGTATAGAATTGCGGAACAGACACATGGATATGGACAGCATAAGGATGACACTTGTGAGCTGTCTTTTTTTTTTTTTTTTTTTTTCTTCTTATGCAGACTCATAGAAATGAATGGGTCCATGTGCAATCCGCAGAAAATGTGGAACATACACTGATAAAAAGTATAATTGTGGGCATGAGGCCTTATTAATGTATTTCCCCAGTCATCTCCATGACTCCACCATTTGAGTTGGCTCTGCCTCTATCATGGGCATGAAAAACATGTAGGGAGATTAAATTGCCCCTCCCTACCTATCTCCCCAGTGTTTTTTCCTGTCCCTATCCAAGTAGGAGACGTGGAGGATTTAGGTTGGACGAGTATCAAGGGGACTGTATCAAGGGGGATGCAGATGAAGGCAAAGCCCACAGCTCCCTGCCCTCTTCGCTGGATAATCTGCTGTTGGGGGTTATGAAGGTGTCTGGGGTTGGCCGCCACCATATTAGGTTTGTAGGTGGTCTGCCAGCAGACTATTTATGGGCATGAATGGAGGATCGAGTGTTTTCTTATTAGCATGCACGTTAATCTGATGGAGGTATGTAGGGGTATGCAGCCTGTTATTTCGGGACCTCTATGAAGGACCACATATTTGCCTTTACTTGTGGACGGAGGTGCCTCTTGGTAGCGTGTCACTTCCAGTTCTTGTGCTTCCTGTAGAGTCACACGGTGCCAGCCATTCAGTTTGTTAAATGAAACTGCAGGGGTATATGCTGGTCTTAGTGGAGTTTTCCTTTAATATGGACTGCAGTTCAGCAACTCCAGGCCCAGTTTCCCTACCCTCAGTAAATAGTCTGGGAACCTTATCCCAGTATGGTTATTTTGCTTATATGCTGGCACTTAGTGCAGTTTATCTTTCTTTTATCCTGACAGGGAGAGTAGGATGCTGTTTCAAAATGGAAAAGCTTTTCTGCCAAATGTGCGATTTGCAATAGGAAGTAGGACCCGGCATATAAAAAGCCTATTTGTGCATATTTTATCTCAAAAATTGTGTAAGAGCAATCCCCTGTTTTAATGAAAGACATTAGAGCCATGGTAAAGGAAAAAGTAAGATACCATGTTTGGGGGCCTTGGTGAAAGACATAAAAGGGTTTTTCCTATGCATGAGAACATTCATAATTTACTTGCTAAAGAATGGAATACACCGGAAAAAAAATCTATATTCCCAAGAGGACTTAAACGTAGATATCCATTTAACGAAGCTGAGGTAGAAAAGACTCTGTGCCAATGATGGATGCCTCAGTAGCAAAACTCATAAAAATACTTCCATCCTGTTTGAAGACACAGCTCAATTGAAACACCCTATGGATAAAAAGGCAGAAGGCCTCATAAAAGAAAAGAAAAAAAAGGGAAATGGTATGTAGCTAGAGCTTTGTGCGTTTGCTTAGATCAACTGGAGTTTCATTTAACCTCCTAACAGTCATGTTAAATATGGAAAAACCCTTCCAAAAATTTCACTTTTTTTATTGTAGATTTTTAATGTGTGTCTGCAGTAAATCTTGTTGACGCACAACTCGGGGGACACTGTTGCATTTTTAACTCCTTAGTGACCTCATTAATTTTAGCCTTAAATAATATTTTCCCCTTTTTGTGTTCTAGCAGTCATAACTTTTTAATTTTTTCTTCTAAATTTTTAGAAATGATTAAATGATTTCTCCTGTTGCTTGGACTTTAGCTATCATTTTGGTCTTGTATGAATGCCAGCTTTCAAACAAGACTAGTTGCATGTTTCTAGCTGCTACCATTCAGGAGATAGCAGCCTCTAAAGCAGTTTGAAAAGGATAGAACAGTTGGCTCACTTGGGTTTGACCACGCCTGGTGCTCAGGCTCAAAAGAAACACCCCTAGTTCTGATTATAAATTGGCAAAAGATGGAGCCGGCACTCAAAACACTTGTATTCACGTGGAGAAAAGTATTACAATTTATTAATATTATTAAATACACATATGTCTGTCTAGACCAAACAATCACAATAAAATATGCATTAAAATGTATAACAGATAAAATCCTATACAGAAATACAGGTTCCCTATAGTCACACAGGTATGGGTATATCAAATGTCGAATTCGCTAGATCGAGCTTTCTGCTTCCGTAGAAAGGGCGGGTATGATATACCCATACAAAATAGATATGAAACCCTACAAGATCAGTATTTTTTAGACAGGACCCTACCACATCACAAATAAGACACAGAACATCACGATCACCAAGATCAATTCAACACATACGGACACCATCAAGGAACCATACACGACAAACCCCTCCAATACACCCATACAACTTGAGACAGCGGAATCTGTCTCCCACATATCACCAACAACCATACAAATGACCATACAAGGGACCATATCATCAAGAAAAACAAGGAGAGGACCGAGAAAGAAGAGTGAGAGACAGGAGAAGATATTAACCACTTCATCAGACTCAATAGTAAATTTGAGTTCCATAACACTCACTGACACACAGAAAAAACTCCTGGATAGGGGCTTAAAATTTGCACCCACGTCTAAATTGAATAAATTTGACACGTATATTGGATTACAAAAATTCATGAGAAAGTTATGTCTGAAAAAATATTACCAGAAGAACCCGATAGTAGTAGAACCCTTAGGGAAAAACAATGACGTACAAGGTGAGACAATACAACAGACATGTTTAAAAAACAAGTCCAAAAAGTTCCCTAGAGGGGAGATTGGCCATGATATGGCCACTTTCCAGAGATCAGTCGAAAATGACTTGAGAAAAATTAAGATAAAAAACGAGGGGAATAACCTGACAGGAAGAGAAATCCGAGCGATTAAAGACTTACAGAAGCAGGAAAACATCACAATACGCCCTGCAGATAAAGGGGGGGGGCCATAGTGATTTTGGACACAACACAGTACAATGAGGAATGCCTAAGACAATTGGGAGATACAACTACGTATAACAAACTAAAAGACAACCCAGGACAGGATTTTAACAAAGTCCTGATCAAGTACTGTGATAGGGGCCAGAAGGACAATATTTTGTCAGATCAAGAACGAAACTTCATCTTGGGCACACAGGGAAGACTACCTGTCTTCTACTGCCTGCCCAAGATCCATAAGAGCTTAGAGAACCCACCAGGACGCCCCATAATCTCTGGAATTGGGTCAATAACATCGAACCTTTCCCAGTACATTGATGTATTGCTGCAGCCTGTGGTGAGGCAGACCCAGTCATACAACAAGGATACCACTGATATTATCGGGATAGTGGAGGGCCTGGACGTCCAGCTTGGCTGGATACTTGGCACGCTGGACGTCCAGTCCCTCTACACCAGTATCAAACACGACCAGGGCAATGCTGCAGTAAGATCACAATTGGAAATGGATGGAACTATGTGCTCCAAACAGATAGAATTTCTGATGGAGGGCATTAATTATATACTCCACCACAATTACTTTTACTTTGAGGGCGACCATTATTTGCAGCTCTATGGGACAGCTATGGGGACCAGGTTCGCCCCAAGCTACGCAAATTTATTTCTGGCACAATGGGAGCATGTTAACATCACCCCGAGGCTGGGGGCGGACCTGTCCTCTGGCGTCGCTACATAGATGACGTCCTTTTTATCTGGGGGGCGATGCCCACCAGTTATGCCCTTTTCTGGAGAGCCTTAACAACAATGACATGAACCTAGTCTTTTCATCCAAGGTGGGAGAGGAATTTACAGAGTTCCTGGATATCCAAATCTCACGACGGGAAAATCAATATATATATGCAACACCCATTACAAACCGACAGCTAGAAATAGCTTTATACCCTTTTCTAGCTGTCACCTACCCCAATGGCTCCTAAATATCCCGTTAGGTCAGTTCCGTCTAATTAGACGGAATTGCACCGATGAGACAGAATTTGAATCTGAGGCCCAGAAGATGAAACTACAATTTGAGTGTAAGAATTGCCCAGAGAGAGTCTTACAAGATGCCCTAGAAAAAACAAGAAAAATAGATAGGACACTTTTTCAGCACGTATGCACAAAGACACAACACAACGAATTGAGAATAATTCTACCATATAGTGCACAATTCAAGCAAGTTCGTCACATTATAAACCAACATTGGCACTTTCTATTAAGAGACAAGGTCAAGAAGAGGGAGAGACAGGAGAAGATATTAACCACTTCATCAGACTCAATAGTAAATTTGAGTTCCATAACACTCACTGACACACAGAAAAAACTCCTGGATAGGGGCTTAAAATTTGCACCCACGTCTAAATTGAATAAATTTGACACATATATTGGATTACAAAAATTCATGAGAAAGTTATGTCTGAAAAAATATTACCAGAAGAACCCGATAGTAGTAGAACCCTTAGGGAAAAACAATGACGTACAAGGTGAGACAATACAACAGACATGTTTAAAAAACAAGTCCAAAAAGTTCCCTAGAGGGGAGATTGGCCATGATATGGCCACTTTCCAGAGATCAGTCGAAAATGACTTGAGAAAAATTAAGATAAAAAACGAGGGGAATAACCTGACAGGAAGAGAAATCCGAGCGATTTGTCGTGTACCATATAGTGCACAATTCAAGCAAGTTCGTCACATTATAAACCAACATTGGCACTTTCTATTAAGAGACAAGGTCATTGGACCGACACTTCACACCTTTCCCCTTATCACATTCACCAAATCACCAAATTTAGGTATTAAAATTGCACCATCAGTTAAAAATTACAAGAAAAGAGAAGCACCGACCGTCCAAAAATGGCTGAATATGAATGGGTTTTTCAGATGCGGGAGGTGTCTAGGGTGTAGGAGCACCTCATTCCCAAAGAAGACTAGTAAGGTTCAATCCACTCAAAACCAGTTTGCCATGGACATCAAAGATTGCCTAACATGCGACTCCTCCAGTGTGGTCTACTTTATCCAGTGCCCCTGCCAGAAACAATATATCGGCAGAACAAAACGGCCCCTGAGAGTAAGGATAAGAGAACATTTAAATAATATTAAAAAAGGATTTGAGAACCATACCTTATCCAAACATTTTAAGGTGGCACATAATAGCAACCTCAGGGGCATTATATTTGTGGCCCTGGAGAAGGTGGACACACACTGGAGGGGCGGCAATCACATTATGAGGATGTCACTGGCAGAATCAAGAAGGATTTATGACTTCGGTAGCCTCCTTCCTGCAGGCCTGAATTCAGACCTTGAAATTTTTGGGTTTAATTGAAAGTATAACAACATCTGGATACAACACTGATGAATGAGATATGACTAGTGGTAATATATAATAAAACACCCTACTGTATGTAACATCAAAGTACCACAAAAGAAATTCCCACTCACGTCTCCAAAATTAAAATAGGTGACCCACCTGATATTAAAACCATATCTGTATGTAGAAATATACTTAGAAAAATAAAATAAAAAAATAAAAAGGTTAAACAGATAGTTGTCATAGAACCAGGAATAATGAAAACTGACGGATTATCTCTCTTTATACGTTTTTTATACAATTTTTCATATATATCTATATATTTTATCCTTTTTTATATGCACATATATTTTATATATTTTTTATTTTTATATATACTTACATTTATTATACATACTCCCTTATATATGCATGATCCGACACATGAGTGTATATATAAAAAAAGCAAAAAAGAAACAAACAATGCCAAAATAAAACGCATGAAAAACCGCATATCGGAGAGACTTCAACTGACGATTGAAATAAGCCAGATGAGATGCAACTTGATCCAAGATATATTAACATCGAGAAACCATGTTTGAGAACATTGGAATATTCTGAGAGATAGGCCTAATGATGTCCAGAAAATCGGGACATCTGTTTTCATTGTCAGATAAATTTTAAACACTTGGAAGTTGCCGCATGTTTTTTTCGGAAGACTCGCTGATAGGGCTATAGTGGAAACTATCCCGATAAAAACCTATATGGCTATAGTATTATATATTATATCATTATATATTGTATTATCACTATTCTATATAGTAATCACTATATATAGAGATCGTTGCAGCATTGTATGAAAACTGCTTTCCCTGTACATATCTGTATAGCTATCGATAGAGAAACGATATGTGGATCAAAAATGATATTATAATATGAAAGGACATAGTCAAGAATATATATATATATATATATATATATATATATATATACTGCTTGGAAAATCACTTGGTGGTATCCCACATGAGAAACCGCACAGAAAATTTGCATAACCAGAGGAGTGTGTCATAAGTGCCAAGCCCCACAAATCAAGTGAAATCAATTAAAACGATAATGAGGAAGGTATAAAGTCGAGATCACAGAGCACACAGGTCACCCACTGAGGAAGAGACAAGGAAGTCTCGAAACGCGTCTGGGCGATTACCTGTGTGATATAGAATCTCGACAATACATGGCCATGTACTAATACAAGAAAATCTGATTGAGAGCTCACCCAAAAAAGCGCTATCGAAAGAAGCATCCTCTACTCACGTTTGTACCAAGCCTACGCAGGACGAAATCTCGACTAAACCGGAACTGACATTGCCAGAGCGGAGAACAGCTGATCTGTGGGACGCCACAGTAAGACATTCCCGCATCCCACACACCGGACGAGACATCGTATCGAGGCACACAGTGAGTAGCAAAAGTATTCAAACAGATCGATATTTCATAAAGACACAAAGCCTCCCCCTTTTTAGAGGTATAACAGCCCATATCACGGCTGAGATTGTACAGGACGCACCTGGCACAATAAGAACATCACAGACTGGATGGACATTTTGAATGCCACATTAGAGATGTATACCTTCTAACTCACCATTTCAGTAACTATCGGCTTGGATACTATGACACACAGAGATATTCTGTAACAACGTTACGATCTTTGTCGCTGACATTGCTCTAAGTTAGGCTGGGGAAACCTCTCTAATTGAGCCAGCTGCGATCTAATCAATCACCCCCACAGGGGAGATACGGATGCAGAAAGCTCGATCTAGCGAATTCGACATTTGATATACCCATACCTGTGTGACTATAGGGAACCTGTATTTCTGTATAGGATTTTATCTGTTATACATTTTAATGCATATTTTATTGTGATTGTTTGGTCTAGACAGACATATGTGTATTTAATATTTAATAAATTGTAATACTTTTCTCCATGTGAATACAAGTGTTTTGAACATCTAAAGCAGCCTTTCCCCCCTCCACTTTTTGCCTTAGTCCAGCTCCGTCAGAACAGTTAGCTACTTTTCCCACTGCCTGATCTGGATTCGGGCAAAACAGGTGGTTAAAGGAGAAAACTCCTAGAGAACAAATGTTGTCTTCTATCCCACTGTTAAAGATGGCACCAGGCTTTTAGCAGATTCCTCTGCAGTCAGTTTCAATAGCAGCCAGAACGTCTGTTTTGGCCAATTCTGTAAAAAGAGTACTTTTGGTTAAGGTCATGGAAGAGAGATGTAACATCTAAAAATAAGTTATGTTCCTTTCCTTTTTATGGTCAATACATGTTTGCACCCGAATTAGATAAAATCTTGGAAAAAGCCTCTGATAAGAAAATAGCCTTCTTTGAAGAGAACACATATCGTAATGACAGACCTTATAAGAGATGTAATTTTCAAAGCCAAGTTAAATCTGACAAGGGGAAGTCTGGAAGGTGGAGTTATAAGAAAGGTGGAAAGGGTAGGTCCTTTCTATTGCAATTCAAACAGCTTCCTTCCTCCTCTAGATGATGCCAGAAGAGTAGGGTTGAGACTAACAGACTTAAACCCAATACCTGGGTCCTACAGATTTTGCAGGAGGGTTACAAAATAGTTTCTAGTCAATTCCCCTCAAAATCTTGTCTGACCTCCCATCCATTAGGTTCAGTACTAAAAAAAAAAAATTACAGAAAGGTAAAGAAATACTTTTAAAACTGGGAGCAGTAGACGCTGTACCAAAAGAAGAAAGGCACATGGATCACTATTGTCTGTTTTTGGTCAAAAAACCCAATGGTTCATTCAGAACATTTAAACATTTAAAACCATTAAACAAGTTTATAGTTTACAGAAAATTCCAAATGCACTATATAAAGCCACATCTCTGTTCTCCGAAGCGGCAAGAATGGTGACTATAGATCTAAAGGATGCTTAGTTCCACATCCTGATGCGTGCGGCGCATCACAGATTCCTCAGGTTTGCATTTCCGGCAGGATAAAAGGTAATGCTCTACCAGTTTACTTGTCTCCTTTTCGGGATATCTTCTGCTCTCAGGCTACTTGCAAAGGTTATGGCCGAAGTCATTGCATCCCTCAGTATTAATACTATCCTATTTGGCTGATCTTCTTGTAATAGAATCCCAGAATCAGTTTAGTTTTGACAACTTTACAAAACCCGGATAATAAACTGGAAGAAATCAGTTTTATCTGCCTCCCAGAAAAAAAAAATCATGGGAATGATTCTAAACTCAAGGACTCAAAACTTTACTAACTCAAGAGAAAGTGAAAAACTTAGTCCAGATATTCAGGCACTTCAAAGGCCAAAACAAAGTAACTGAGACACCGCTATGAGAAACCTGACATCCTGTATTCTAGCTGTCCCATGGGCCCAACATCATTCGAGAACACTACAGGATTTTAGTTCTGAAGGTCTGGTCTTTACATCTGGATAGTTTTTTTCCATCTCTCTACCCTGGTGAAGGTATCTCTTCATTGGTGGCTGAGCAAGAATCCGATTTTATCAGGAGTAGATTGAATTCAGGAACCCTTTCATCTAATGACAATGGATGCAAGCGTCAAAGGTTGTGGGTCAAATATCTTTTCAGGGGTCCTTTGAGCGGGCAAATGACAAATGCATCCTTAAACCACGGGAGTTAAGAGCAGTATGGGAAGTAATGAAAGCATCTGCTGAGATAATATCAAAAACCATTTGGACAATGTAACTACGGTAGCCTTACTCAGTCTCCAAGGGTACACGACAGGGCACAATCTGAAAAAACTAGCGAACAAGATATTCCAATGGGAATATTCCTATAATATCGTATTTTTTTTAGGATGGCCAAAATTTAGAGTTAAAACTTAGTACCCTGAGGGTCCAATCAGCAGCTTTAACTTTTTTTTTTATGATTGTAAATTATCTGAAGGGCTATTTATTTATTTTTTTCTGAAAGTGGTTTCCATGTTTCATAAATCTCAAGACCCAATCATTCCATCTTTTTTGGAAATAGATGAAAAAGTGGAAAAATTCCACAAGTTTGATGTCAGGAGAGTAGTACTTATCTCCAACGAACTGAAGCATTGAGAAAAGAAAAAAAAATATCTTCAATTTGCAGATCCAAATAGAGGTAAAATAGCAACAGGAAGCTCAATAGTTAGATGGATCAGAAAAATCCAGATTGGTATCAAAGCCCATTCCACCGTGACCATGTCTGCCTCTTGGGCTTAGGCAGCTTCTGTATCATTGGAAAATATTTGTGGAGCTGCTACTTGGAAATATACTCTTACTTTTACCAAAGATTACAAGTTAGATGTGTTTTCCACCCAGGGTCTTGCTTTTGGATGTAAGGTCCTCCAGGCGGTGCCCTTCCCCAGTTTTTACTTATCTTTGTTATGGCTCAAAGGGTGGCGTCATGGAGATGACTAGGGGAAACTGTAATTACACTTACTGGAAGCAGTGGCGTAGCGTGGGTTGCCAGCACTCGACTCAAGCCAAGTATTGTGGCCACGCCCCTTTTTTACAGATAATATAGTAGAGATAACCTGCAGTAACATGTGACACCACAGATAACACGGTGACCTGAAGTCTGGGGCCAGGCTTCTACAGTGTGGGCCAAATTCTATATCCACCATCCCATCATTACAGAACATACAGGGTAATACAGCACCCCATACCTCTTACATCCAGTGAAGTCTCCTTTGATGTAGATGTTCCTTCCGTTTTTCCTCATCTTCTCCTTTCAGACCTTCAGAGCAGACCACCATTTTTCAGCCATTTCTCGTCGCTGCAGTTAGACAAAAAAAAATCTTGGTTTACTACTTTTCAATCATCCTCCCATCCCCAATACTCTGCCTGCCGTGCTCCCCAATATTATACTGCAGAAACAGATAAACCCCCTGGTAATACTAGTACCATGCCCTTCAATAATTATTGGCACACAGTGCCCTAAAATAACTGTGCCCAGCAAATGGTGACCCTTACACGAATAGTGTAAACATAACGTCCCACAAAAATAATTGGGGTAAGCTGATACTGTGCCAAGATGCCCCCACAGTAATAGTGCTCCTAAAAGTCCCACCAATAGGAATAATTTTCTGCTAGCACACATGGTAGTAATAGTGGTCCTACAGTATCCCTGCTGTGCCCCAGAAGTAATAATGCTCCCATAGTGCCCATACTAGTAATCATGTTTCCCCCTAGACCCCCAGTAGTAATAAAGCCCATCATAATGCCCCCCAGTAGTATTAATTCTCCTTATAATGTGACAGTTCAAAAATACCCTCTTTTAATGCCCCCAGTTGAGCTAATGTACCCATAGTGCCCCCATAATGTGCCAGTATAAAATACCCCTATAAAGTGCCCCCATAGTGCTCCTCTTCCCTTCCTCCTAGTGCCCCCCATAATGTACCAGTATAAAATGCCCCATATATAGTGCCCCAGTAGGTGCCCTCAGTTTCCCCTATAATTGGCAAGTTTTAAAATGCCCCTTCTTAGTGCCCCCGTAGATGATCCCATAGTACTCCTCCCCCCCCCTTCTCCATAGTACAGACCATAATGTTTCCCAATATAAAATTCCCCTATACAGAGCCCCCATAAAATACTCCTTTGTGGCCTTAGAAGATGCCCCCAATAATGTGCCAGTAAGATGTGCCCCCCAATAATGTGCCAGTAAGATGCCCCCAATAATGTGCCCGCAAGTTCCCCCATAGATGCCCCCAATCATGTGCCAGTAAGTGCCCCCCAATCATGTGGTAGTGAGCCCCAATAGATGACCTCCCAATCATGTCAGTAGCCAGTATTGTACCATATAAAAAAAAGAAATGCTTATACTTACCTCCATGGCAGTGATGCGATGCAGGCCTCTTCCGGCCTGTGTCCCGCGCTGTGCGGCTCAGGCGGCGCAAAATCACGCCACCTGCACTGGGAAGGGAGACACCTCTAAATACCCCCCCCCCCCCTCCAAAAAGGGGGGGGGGGTATTTTTATTTTTTTCAGTGTTTAACTTACCCCCAAAATAAATGTAGATATACACTGCTTGTCCCAAAAAAAGTCACCACCAAAAAAAAAACTTTTAGCTTTTATTACGGCACGCATTCGCTGTGGCATTGTTTCTTCTGCAATGTCATAAGATTTATTTACATCCAGTGTTGCATTCATTTTTCACCAAGATCTTGCATTGATAATGGTAGAGTCTGACTGCTGCACATAGCCTTCTCCAGCACATCCCAATGATTCTCAATGGGGTTAAGGTCTGGACTCTGTGGTGGCCATTTTATGTGTGAAAATGATGTCTCATGCTCCCTGAACCACTCTTTCACAATTTGAGCCCGATGAATCCTGGCATCGTCATCTTGGTACATGCCCGTGCTATCAGGGAAGAAAAAATCCATTGATGGAATAACCTGGTCATTCAGTATGTTCAGGTAGTCAGCTGACCTCATTCTTGGAGCACATACTGTTGCTGAACCTAGACCTGACCAACTGCAGCAACCCCAGATCATAGCACTACCCCCACAGGCTTATACAGTAGGCACTAGGCATGATGGGTGCATCACTTCATCTGCCTCTCTTCTTACCCTGATGCGTTAATCACTCTGGAACAGGGTACATCTTGACTCATCAGACCACATGACCGTCTTCCATTGCTCCAGAGTCCAATCTTTATGCTCCCTAGCAAATTAAAGCCTTTTTTTTTCTGGTTTGCCTAACTGATTAGTGGTTTTCTTACAGCTGCACAGCTGTTCAGCCCCAATCCCTTGAGTTCCCTTTGCATTGTGCGTGTGGAAATACTCTTACTTTTACTATTAAACATAGCCCTGAGTGCTACAGTTTTTCTTCGATTTGATTTCACCAAACGTTTAAGTGATCGCCGATCACAATCATTCAGGATTTTTTTGCCGCCACATTTCTTCCTCGAATACGATGGGTCCCCACTATCCTTCCAGTTTTTAATAATGGGTTGGACAGTTCTTAACCCAGTTTTAGTAGTTTCTGCAATATCCATAGATTTTTTTTTTTCTCTGCTTGATGCATGCCAATGATTTGAACCTTCTAAATCAGACTAACATTTTTTCCACGACCACGAGATGTGTCTTTCGACATGGTTGTTTAAGAACTAAGAAGCAACTCATTGCACCACTTGGGGTTAAATAACTCATTGCCAGCTGAAAGATAATCGCTCATGCAGTAATTATCCAATAGGAGGCTCATAACTATTTGCTTAGTTAAATCCAGGTGGCGATTTTTTTTTTTTTTATATTTTTTTGGACAGGCAGTGTATTTTTACAGCTGAAAGTAATTTTACTTCTCTATTAAGGTTCTTAGAAATTCACTGAGGGGCAATTTGATCTCAATGGGTGCCATCGTGAAGACTTCCAGGAAATACAATTACCGTTTTCAGCCTCCATTACTTTTGGCAGTTGGATTCCGCAGCTTCTGCTGTGTGGAAAATAGGTCAGTTTCTGTATCTATTCCTATAACGGCTTTGATGCTGGACTCCCTAATGGAAACTCCTTGCCCTTCATTATAATGAATGGGTCATTAGTTTCAGTTAGGTGCACATCTGTTTTTGGAAATCAAGAACAGCCATGTGAACTGACATAACAGAAATCATGGTAAATCTTAAAGGGCTTGTCTCATCATAAACAATGGAGGCATATGGCTAGGACATGCTCCCATTGTCTTATAGGTGCGGGTCCCACTGCTGAAACCCGCACCTACAATGAGAACGGAGCCCCACAAGTTGGTGGCTGGAGGACTCCGGTCCAGCGACCACCAAGCCGGCTCCCCATAGAAGTGAATGGGAGCGTACCGCTCATGACCTTCCACCACTCCCATTCACTTCTATGGGCTCGACGGAAATAGCCAAGCTAGCGCTCTGCTATTTTCGCCGTCCCCATAGAAAATAAATGGAGAGCTGCTGCGCATGCGCAGTCGATCCTCCTTCACTTTCAGGGCTCCGTTCTCGAAATAGGTGTGGATCCCAGTGGTAGGACCCGCACCTATAAGACAATGGGGGCATATCCTAGCGATATGCCCCCATTGTCTGTCATGAGACAACCCCTTTAATGTTTTATTTATGGACTACTACTTTGGATCTCTATTTTTGGACTACTACTTTGCTTTATCAAGATTGTCTAAACAGTTTAAAGTTTTCAGTATCCCATCTCCATTTTTGTCCTTGTGAATTTTAACCCCTTAGTCACAACGCACATTTAAAAAAAAAATTATTCAAAGAGCTATAACTTTCTTGTTTTTTCATCAATGTGCTTGTATGAGGTCTTATTTTTTGCAGGGCAAGTTAGTTTTTAATGCACTATTTTGGGTACATGTAATTGATTAAAGCCAGCTGTTTAGCTAAAATCCCCTTTGTTTAAGTCAGTAAAAAAGTCGTATTAGTGGTCAGATTATTTTCTAACTGCTGGATCAGTAGCCATAGCTGTTCAGCCCATTTTACACTTGGCGGTATTCAGTTTTTTAGTTTTTATTCCAGACTAGACATTAAGACCGTTACCATAACAGGCGCTAGAACAGTAGTGCTGGCACTGTTATGGGGGGTACCTGTGGATGACACTGTTATGGGGCGGGTACCTGTGGCTGACACTTATGGGGGTATCTGTGGATGACACATAGCATCTTATGCTATGTGTCATCCACAGATCCCCCCATAAGTGTCGCTGTTTAGTGTGAATGTAATGGCAGCGGGCCCGGACACTATGTGCAGCATCCTATTGTAATGGCAGCGGGGGGCAGTCACTGTATTGCACCGGCCCCTCTCAGAGTAGTAAGACTTTGAATAACTGTAATAATAATAACGATCTTCACTTATTACATGGTGAGGCAGGAGGCCGGGCAGGCAGGCACTGGCAGCGTAACTCACTAAGTCAAGCGCCTGCGCCGCCTGCTTCACTTAGTGAGTTACGCTACCAGTGCCTGGCCGCCCGCCTGCCCGGCCTCCTGCCTCACCATGTAGTGAGCGAGCTGGGCCGGTGCAATACAGTGACTGCCCCCCGCTGCCATTACAATCAAATGCTGCGCATGTAGTGTCCGTGGAGTGTGTGCCGATGGAGCGGCGTCTGGCTGCACTGCGCGTGTGGGGAAGCGGGCACATGCGCAGTGCAGCATAATGAGTAATATAGCCGTCCCTCAGTGTGGATGGCTCCCGGGATCTGTGATGGCTGCGCTGTCCCGTGTGTTCCAGGCAGAGTAGCTCTGAAAGCATATCCACAACAGATCTATGCACATTAGCACAAAGTATGAGGCATAACATACGAAGCACCGAAATGCGCACTTCTATAATCGGCACACACGCACGGACACCAGCCCTGAGCACGTACACAGGACTTTTATTAGTATAGATGTGTGCCTACCTTCCTAATGTATTTTCTGACCTGTTACAGCTGTTCAGACACGTTAGTGTATGTCTAAAAATAGCATAGAGACCACTCTCCCAGGCTAAGTTCATTAGCATGGCGACTGTCTCTTTTTTGCAGTTATATCCAAACTAGATGATCTGGGTGACGCGCGGGTCGACCATTCTTGATGCCCTGTGACTATTATTCTCACAGCCCATCGCACTGTAAAGTTGCCCTTGTGACCAAGGTATTTATTAATAATGGGCATACTACGCACAGCCAGTGCACATCATGTATATGCATATGTTTCCCTTTTCTTTCACAGAGGCCCGTATGTTGTCTGTCCATTACATGATCCTCAACGGCTCAGGTTACTGTCAACTGACCGTATGTACTCTGCCATCCGGCATTTATCTATCCATTTGCCTTTATATCAAGGTTGGGTCTGATTCCAATACGTAATATTATTCAACGCAATATTCTATTACGCATCACTGTCCAACGGGGCTTGTTTCACGTATATGTGCTCAGTTTTTTTAATATCACCCCTTATTACCCCCTGATGATCCCACTTTGTGGGTGAAACGCGTTTGGGTTTATTTTTTGCTTCATCACTCTAGATTATTATCTTCAACTACCACACTAGAGTATGTTTGTTTGCGTGTGTTTTTTTAATATACTTGGTGTACCCTGTATCTCCTGGCGCTCAGTCACCAGGGTTGTATATAGCGGGCACCTTTTTCTATCGGTCTGTGTATTTGTCAGTTATCCATTGGTGGGCCACTCTGATACTAGCTTTTCACCACCTGTCACCATTCCAGGGTTAGACAGGAGGCGAGGCTAGGCTCGAGGACAGGGAGTCCCCACCACTAGGGGACGTCCCTGGGCAGAGGTGTAGAGTAGGGTAGCAGTTATAGGGACACCTTTCCCCACCCATTATTTAGCTCACCCAGCCAAGTATGGGCCCACCTGGGTAACTATATAGGTTAGTTTTTCATTCTCAATAAACTTTAGCTATCTTTTTGTACAAAGGGTTTCATTGCTGGACTTGCTAAAAATAGCATAGCCAGGCTACTGTATAAGCAGCTGTTCACATACTTTATCATTCTCTTAGCGTTTATAACAGTTATTTAAATAAGTTTGATATGTTTAAAAATAAAATATTAAGCTTATATTAACCAATATACAGTACAGACCAAAAGTTTGGACACACCTTCTCATTCAAAGAGTTTTCTTTATTTTCATGACTATGAAAATTGTAGATTCACACTGAAGGCATCAAAACTATGAATTAACACATGTGGAATTATATGCATAACAAAAAAGTGTCAAACAACTGAAAATGTCATATTCTAGGTTCTTCAAAGTAGCCACCTTTTGCTTTGATTACTGCTTTGCACACTCTTGGCATTCTCTTGATGAGCTTCAAGAGGTAGTCACCTGAAATGGTCTCCCAACAGTCTTGAAGGAGTTCCCAGAGATGCTTAGCACTTGGCCCTTTTGCCTTCACTCTGCGGTCCAGCTCACCCCAAACCATCTCGATTGGGTTCAGGTCCGGTGACTGTGGAGGCCAGGTCATCTGGCGTAGCACCCCATCACTCTCCTTCATGGTCAAATAGCCCTTACACAGCCTGGAGGTGTGTTTGGGGTCATTGTCCTGTTGAAAAATAAATGATGGTCCAACTGAACGCAAACCGGATGGAATAGCATGTCGCTGCAAGATGCTGTGGTAGCCATGCTGGTTCAGTATGCCTTCAATCTTGAATAAATCCCCAACAGTGTCACCAGCAAAGCACCATCACACCTCCTCCTCCATGCTTCACAGTGGGAACCAGGCATGTAGAGTCCATCCGTTCACCTTTTCTGCGTCACACAGACACAGTGGTTGGAACCAAAGATCTCAAATTTGGACTCATCAGACCAAAGCACAGATTTCCACTGGTCTAATGTCCATTCCTTGTGTTCTTTAGCCCAAACAAGTCTCTTCTGCTTGTTGCCTGTCCTTAGCAGTGGTTTCCTAGCAGATATTCTACCCTGAAGGCCTGATTCACACAGTCTCCTCTTAACAGTTGTTCTAGAGATGTCTGCTGCTAGAACTCTGTGTGGCATTGACCTAGTCTCTAATCTGAGCTGCTGTTAACCTGCGATTTCTGAGGCTGGTGACTCGGATGAACTTTTCCCCTCACCCATGACTGCACCCTGTGCGACTCAGGACCTCCCATCAGGACAGGAAACCTGAGAAGATAAAAAGGATACACCTCCACCTAACACCAGTTCAGGTTTCCTGTCCTCCGGATGGGAGATCCTGAGAAGCAGCGCAGCTCGCTGCAAGAGACATACCTCAAATAGACACCAGAGCTGGGGAAGGTCTGTGGCTAGTGCCGTGGGAAGTCCTATCCCTGGGGAGCGGTAGTTCTGTGGCTGTGCCGGAAGCCGCTCCCCACAAGTCTGCCTGCGCCTGCACTCTCTCTGGTCCTGCGGGGAGCCGCTGTGGCCGTGTTCAGGCAGCTCCCCACGCTCTTCCCAATTCCAAGATGGCGTCCGTGCGCTTATGCGCATGCACGGGTCCTCTTTCAGAAATGACGGGGGGGGCGGGGCTTCGCCCGACGTGCAGGACCTGGAAGTGGAGTGCTGGAGTGCATCCTTTAAACTACAAATGCGGCGGCAGGTTCAGGCAGCCAGCTGGGGTACAATTTTGGATGTGCTGGTGTAGCGATCCTGCTTTCAAGCATGTCGGAGCCTACAGAGGGACGCACTGAACCCCAGGAACCCTTGAGGCCTGCAAGTCCGGTACTGGTCTGAGGACGGGGGAAAAGGAAAAACTTCAATGGGTGAGAGCGTTCCTTTTTATTTGCTAATGTGGTGTTTCATATGATTGTTTTTAGATCCCTAAGCCACCTAAAAAGTCGTCTTCCAAGACAAAACACAGAGTGTGCGGAATGTAAAACGTCCCTATCTGCATCTTATCAGAAAGCGTTACTAGATCCATGAAGTCTATAATCAAGGCATCCTTCAAAGCATTCAGTAAAAGCTGTGCCAGGTCCCCAGATAAACCAGGGAGAGCCACAGAGTACGACAGTATAGAGATGGACTCATCCGACGATGACGGAGAATCCGGACAGTTATTTGCTAGTAATTCGGACTCCTCGGACGAAGATTATTCAGGGAGATCCTTCTTTTCCCCTGAGTATACGCAGCAGTTACTAAAAGCGGTCAGAGCAACCATGCAGTTGGAAGATATTAAGCAGACCAGATCAGTTGTGGACCAGGCATTTCAGGCATTAGGCCCTAAAAAGCATAGGGTCTTCCCTATTCATGAAAACATGCAAGCGATTATTAAAAGAGAATGGAAAAATCCTGACAGGAAATTTTTCTTACCCTCCTTGGTGAAAAGAAAATATCCTTATGAGGAAAAAGTCTCCTCCAGCTGGGATAGGGCCCCTACGGTAGATGCTCCAGTAGCTAAGATAGCAAAGAGATCTGCCCTCCCCTTTGATGATCTGGGTTGTCTTTCGGACCCGTTAGATAAGAAAGCAGACATATATCTAAAACGGGCGTGGGAAACTTCTGTTACTTGTCTTAGACCCGCAGTTGCAGCCACTTGGGTATCCCGATCCTTGAGATTGTGGATTGAACAGCTAGAGGCACATCTTAAAGAGAAAAAGCCTAGGGAAGAAATCTTAGCTTCTCTTCCCACCTTTGCTAAAGCGGCGGATTTTTTAACGGATGCTTCTACGGATGTTATGCGCTTTGCCACCAAATCCTCAGCTATGACGAATGTGGCAAGAAGAGCCATTTGGCTTAGATCATGGAAGGGTGACCAGGGGTCTAAGGCCAGACTCTGTGCCCTTCCGTGTGAGGGCGATAGGTTGTTTAGGTCCTCCCTAGATGACATCTTGGAGAAGGCATCCGACAAGAAAAGAGGATTTCCTGTCCCTCAGAATAACCCCTTTTTTCGTAAACCCCAGCAGGGTTTTAGAAGACAGAGGGGTAAGCCATACGATAGGAAAGAGAGGGATAGGTTTCAAAGGAAAACTAGCGGCTTCCTTTTTAAATCCCAGGATAGCAAACCAAAGGACAAGCAATGACGCCAAACTCCAGGTTGGGGGAAGACTCTCTGCTTTTCTCCCGGCTTGGTCGAACGTCACCCAAAACAAGTGGGTTTTGGGAGGGATAGCAGAGGGATTCAGGTTGGAATTCCGCTCCTATCCCCAAGTTTTTTTCATCCACACTCCAACTCCGTAGGAGCCTCTAAAGTCCACAGTTCTGGAGGCAGAGGTTCAGTTATTGTTGGACAAAGGAGTTGTTTGCCAAGTTCCAAAGAAGGAGGGCAAGGGGTTTTACTCTCCACTCTTTTTAATAAAGAAACCCAACGGGTCCTTTCGGATGATTCTGAACCTAAAGCGTCTAAACAAATTCCTGAGATACAAGAAGTTCTGGATGGAAACTATAAAGACGACTATAGACCTGTTATACAAAGGTTGATGGATGGCAAGTATAGACCTAGAGGATGCCTATTATCACATCCCAATTCACTCTTCCTCCCAAAAGTATTTAAGAACGGCTGTTCAAGTAAGGGGCCAACTTCTGCACCTGCAATACAGGGCCCTCCAGTTTGGGGTCTCTCAAGCCCCGAGAATTTTCACCAAGGTTGTGGCGGAGATGGTGGCATTCCTTCGATTGTCTGGGGTAGTAGTAGTACCCTATCTGGATGATTTTTTGTTCATAGCCCAAACAAGGGAGCAGTTACAAACAGAGCTTGTCCTGGTGTGCTCTCTGTTGAAGGATCTGGGGTGGAAGATGAATCAGGAGAAGTCTTGTCTAACCCCTTCTCAAATTTGCACCTTTTTAGGAATGCAGCTAGATTCCACGGCTCAGAAGACATTCCTCCCTCAGAAGAAAGTGTCCTCAACAATAGAGAATGTTTGGTTCCTTTTCCGGTCCTTCCGATGTTCCATCAGAGAGGCGATGGCAGTACTGGGGCACCTGACGGCTACAATTCCAGCCGTACCATTTGCGCAGATCCAAGTCCGTTACAGTCGGACATCTTGAAGAATTAGAATGGTCTCCCACAAACACTAGAGGAAAAATGTAATCTCTCCTCCAGAGCAAGGTATTCCCTTCTGTGGTGGACGTCCGAGAAGAACCTTTCAGTAGGAATGCCTTGGTCCTTCATAGAGCCCATACTGAAAACGACAGGCGCCAGTCTGTGGGGTTGGGGAGCTCACTCAGATGGAAAATACTGGCAGGGAAGATGGGATTTAAGAACCCAGGACTGCACGTCAAATTGCAAGGAGCTCAAAGCAGTAGAAAGAGTCCTAAAGGTGGCAGTTCCAGATGTCTCAAACAGAAAGTTGGTCTTTTACTCGGACAATTCAACGACAGTGGCCTATATAAATCGTACCATCCCTAATCTTCCTCTGCCAGGAAATTTTCTAAATAGCAGAAGACAGAAACCTGGTCTTATCCGCAATACATTTGAAGGGGAAAGAGAACACTGTGGCCGACTTTCTAAGCCGAGTAGAACTCAGTCAGGCAGAGTGGAGTCTGAACGAGGAGATCTTTTCCCAGATTGTGACAAAGTTTGGGACCCCAACTATAGACCTCTTTGCCACTCGAAAAAACAGGAAGACAGAGAGATTCTTCTCCCTAAACTACACAGAGAATCCTACAGCGGTAGACAGTCTGTCTCAGGATTGGAGCCAGGAACTCCCACCTATTTCCCTAATTCCGCAGGTTCTGAAGAAAGTGCGGAGGGAGGGAGCCACCATAATCATGGTAGCCCCAAAGTGGCCCATAAGAGTCTGGTACTCCACCCTCTTAAGTCTAGCCAGAAGCCCCCCCTGGGTGATCCCTCCAAGGGAGGATCTACTTTCCCAGGGGCCCGTATGGCATCCCAATCCGGGGATTCTTCAATTGGCAGTATGGAGATTGACAGGGACATCTGGTTGAAGAGAGGGCTTTCTAGCAGTTGTTTCCACCCTTCTAGGTAGTAAAAAAAACTACAACAGCCAGGAAGTATAATAGGGTTTGAAATGTCTTTTCTTCCTTTCTAGGTTCTAGCCCTGATCCATTTAGTCCTCCAGAAATCCCTAAGATTTTAGACTTTTTACAAGCAGGGTTAGACAAAGGGCTCAAGGCCTCCACCGTAAAAGTTCAGGTGTCGGCTTTGAGCTACTTTTTTGACTTCCAATTAGCAATCCACCCGTGGGTCAAATGTTTCCTTTCTGCCGCTGCCAGAATCCGTCCTTCTGTAAGACCTCTTTCCCCTCCTTGGGACCTGAACAAGGTCTTGACGGCCCTAACCGATAGACCCTTTGAGCCCTTATTAGAGATCCCAATTGACATCTTGTCCATTTAAAATGGCTTTCCTCCTGGCTATTACCTCTGCTAGGAGGATCTCTGAGATCCAGGCCTTCTCTGCATATCCACCTTATACTATCATCCAGGATAACCAAATAGTTATCAGGCCCCTGCCTTCTTTCCTTCCCAAGGTTGTCTCTGATTTTCATAGTAGCCAAGACATTGTGTTACCTTCCTTCTTTCCTAACCCCTCCAGTAGCATGGAAGAAAGGTTTCATTGCCTGGATGTTAAGAGATGCTTGTTGGTCTACCTAGGTGTTACGGCTGCTTGGAGAAAAGACGAGAACCTCCTGGTCCAGTATTTAGGAGGGAATACAGGGAAAAAAGCATCCTGCGGGGTTATTGCTAGATGGGTGAAGAAGGCCATAGCTAGGGCTTATATTTCCTTGGGTCTCCACCCTCCTTCAGGTTTTGGGGCCCATTCTACTAGGGCAGTGTCTACTTCGTGGGCTGAGAAAGCTGATGTGTCTTTAGCTCAGATTTGCAGGGCGGCTACCTGGAGCTCCCCCCATACCTTTCTCAAACATTACAGATTGCAGCTCCATTCTGATGCCTTTTTTGGGGAAAAAGTCCTTCAGGCTGTGGCCCCCCCTAGATTCTGCTTATAGTTTATCTCGCACAGGGTGCCGTCATGGGTGAGGGGAAAACAACATTGCTTACCGGTAATCGTTTTTCTCGATACCCATGACAGCACCCGATATTTCCCTCCCCATGTAGATATATATATATATATATATATATATATGGCGTTTGCCAGGTCTATATGAAGTAATATAGATAAAAAATAAAAGAGAAGGGGTCTTTAATCCTTTGTCACTTCTCTCCGGAGAACAATTTATTTCTTCCACTGGTGTGGAGGTGTCCTTTTTATCTTCTCACGTTTCCTGTCCTGATGGGAGGTCCTGAGTCGCACAGGGTGCCGTCATGGGTATCGAGAAAAACGATTACTGGTAAGCAATGTTGTTATCCTCTGCAGCAGAGGTGACTCTTGATCTTCCTTTCCTGGGGCGGTCCGCATGTGAGCCAGTTTCTTTGTAGCGCTTGATGGTTTTTGTGACTGCACTTGGGGACACTTTCAAAGTTTTCCCAATTTTTCTGACTGACCTTTATTTCTTAAAGTAATGATGGCCACTCGTTTTTCTTTACTTAGGGCTCTTTCACACTTCCGTTCTTTTCTTCCGGCATAGAGTTCCGTCGTCGGGGCTCAATGCCAGAAGAATCCTGATCAGTTTTATCCTAATGCATTCTGAATGGAGTGAAATCCGTTCAGGATGCATCAGGATGTCTTCAGTTCCGGAACGGAACGTTTTTTGGCCGGAGAAAATACCGCAGCATGCTGCGCTTTTTGCTCCGGCCAAAAATCCTGAAGACTTGCCGCAAGGCCGGATCCGGAATGAATGCCCATTGAAAGGCATTGATCTGGATCTGGCCTTAAGCTAAACGTCGTTTCGGCACATTGCCGGATGCGACGTTTAGCTTTTTCTCAATGGTTACCATGGCTGCCGGGACGCTAAAGTCCTGGCAGCCATGGTAAAGTGTAGCGGGGAGCAGCATACTTACCATCCGTGCGGCTCCCGGGGCGCTCCAGAGTGACGTCAGGGCGCCCCAAGCGCATGGATCACGTGATCGCATGGCACATCATCCATGTGCATGGGGCGCTCTGACGTCACTCTGGAGCGCCCCAGGAGCCGCGCGGACTGTAAGTATACCGCTCCCCCGCTCCCCGCTCCTACTATGGCAACCAGGACTTTAATAGCGTCCTGGGTGCCATAGTAACACTGAAAGCATTTTGAAGACGGATCCGTCTTCAAATGCTTTCAGTACACTTGCGTTTTTCCGGATCCGGCGTGTAATTCCGGCAAGTGGAGTACACGCCGGATCCGGACAACGCAAGTGTGAAAGAGGCCTTAGCTGCTTTTTTCTTGCCATAATACAAATTCTAACAGTCTATTCAGTAGGACTATCAGCTGTGTATCCACCTGACTTCTCCACAACGCAACTGATGGTCCCAACCCCATTTATAAGGCAAGAAATCCCACTTATTAAACCAGACAGGGCACACCTGTGAAGTGAAAACCATTTCAGGTGACTACCTCTTGAAGCTCATCAAGAGAATGCCAAGAGTGTGCAAAGCAGTAATCAAAGCAAAAGGTGGCTACTTTGAAGAACCTAGAATATGACATATTTTCAGTTGTTTCACACTTTTTTATGTATATAATTCCATGTGTTAATTCATAGTTTTGATGCCTTCAGTGTGAATCTACAATTTTCATAGTCGTGAAAATAAAGAAAACTCTCTGAGTGAGAAGGTGTGTCCAAACTTTTGGTCTGTACTGTACGTATGTATTAGACAATTATAAATATTAACAACACTAATAGATCCTTCTCTCTAACTATCTATCTAAAATGTGATCTGATCATTATCAGTCACAGCAATAGACAATCACAGTCTGCTTAAACTAAAAACACACAAATAACTAAATGTTACCATGTTTTTATTGAACACACCATGTAAACATTTCATTCGGTGATAGCAATTACATATATATATATAAATAACTAGACATTATGACCGGCACAATAATGGATGTTAGAATTGGCTGGTGTGCAGCGCAATCATCACAGCGCGCTCCATGTACGGCGCTGGCAGCGTTGATCATCCGACGTTTGGGTGTGGGCGGTGGGGACTGCGTTTGGGGAACGGCATTGATCGGTCAGAGCGCAGTGTGATGATTGGCTCTGCGCGCAGGCCAATTCTAACATCCGTTATTGTGCCCGGCATAATGTCGAGTTATTTAAAAATATGTAATTGTAGGTGCAAACAGCTGACATAAATATTCTTGTGTCAGCCTTATTTCATGAGAAATACAGGTATTCAGTAAACAAGTTACTTCATGAGATATAACAAGTCCTCTTTAACACAAATTAGCATTTGCCGTCATTTTAGCAACATTTTTAAGTATCTGCTATCACCGCTATGACCTAGCGGTTTATGTAATTTTAATTAAGATAGTGTATTTACTGTGAAAAGAAAAACGGCCCACATTTCTATTTGTTTTACATATCTTTGTTACAAAAAGTCTGGTTAACGTTGTAACTTTACTTTGAATTTTTACATTTCTTTGTTAATGAATACTGTTTCGGTCGCATCTACCGCTGGTGTGACGGGACAAAAGACTGATATATCTGCTAGATGTTTTTGGACTCCCTCGAAAAATGTCTAACTTTCTAAAACTTAATGACCAGCAATTATAAATGTTACGTATATGCTCTAGATGCGCCAATCAAATATTTTGCTTAAATTACGTACGCCTTCGATTTTTATTAAACATAATTACGTAACGAAGCAAATTTCCTAACGCAACAAAAATGCTTTCATAGCTCTTAAATAACCCTTAGGACATTACAGAACATGCCTTCAACATGCTCAGACATACTCTGATGCGCTTCACAAAATGGGTGCGGTATTTGAGAAAATAGCCGCTGTGACCAAAAAATAGGGTCAGAATGGAAGCACTTCCTATTTCTCAAAGTCGTTTTGCTCTATACCTATTGTTTTCTGCTTCTCGGTATCGAGTTTGCGTGAGTAACACGTCACAAGGTCTTTTATGCGGTCAAAATTAACAAGTCGAGTGTTACCGATGTTAAGAGTTATACCCATAGGTAGATAGATGGAAATATAGACTATAGATAGGTAGCTAGATAGATACAGAGATAGAGGGATAAATAGATAATCAATAAATAGATAAATAGAAAGATAGATAATTGATAGAAAGATAATTGATAGATAAATTGATAAATAGATAATTGATAGATAAATTGATAAATAGATAATTGATAGATGTCTAGATATATAGAAAGATTAATTGATAGATAAATAAAAAGATAGCTAGCTAGATAAATAGAAAGATACTTAATTGTAGAAAAATAGATAATTGATAGAGAGAAAGATACATAGATACTTAGGATTTTAATAGCTTTATAGGGTTTTTTTTATAGGAATTAGGAGTTTTATTAGGTTTTTTAATAGCTTGATAGGGGATTTTATAGGGGTTTATTAGGATTTAACAGTGAAATAAAATATACTGGGCACTCACACTATAGGTAGAACCATGTGATTGAAGCGATAAGCCTAATCTTCAATTAATGAGTTTATTAACATGACCATAAGTTGACATATATACGAATAAAATATCCCCACAATTATTAATATACTACTAGGACAACCTAAAAGTTGGTAGAATATATACCTAAAATGGTGGATTAGTTAAACATCGGTGCGACCACTATATAACTTATCCTGCAGCTAAAACCCTTGATCACTTTGGATAATAGAATATAATAACATAAGAGTCATAAAATTGTTGCCAGTATTAACTTAATGAAGGATTGGGATCCGCTGGTTGGGACAAAGTTTCTGAGTCTCTGAAAGTCCACTTTACAGCACAAGAATATCCAACATCGTGACTGCAAAGATAATTCAGCGTGGAAGCAGGGAAACTACAGGCTTGGAGGACACCGGCTCTTCAGCAGTACGAAGCGGTGCCCAGAGCAATAGAGACCGGTGGCAGACGAACCTGGGAGCAAGTTTTTTGTCGACACAGTGAACCGGAACTTCAGCAGTGGAAGACTGCAGAAGGAATCACCGAACAGTGAGTAAGAGCGGGACGCCGCTTTAAACACTCATTGTAAAGTGGACTTTCAGAGACTCAGAAACTTTGTCCCAACCAACGGATCCCAATCCTTCATTAAGTTAATACTGGCAACAATTTTATGACTCTTATGTTATTATATTCTATTATCCAAAGTGATCAAGGGTTTTAGCTGCAGGATAAGTTATATAGTGGTCGCACCGATGTTTAACTAATCCACCATTTTAGGTATATATTCTATCAACTTTTAGGTTGTCCTAGTAGTATATTAATAATTGTGGGGATATTTTATTCGTATATATGTCAACTTATGGTCATGTTAATAAACTCATTAATTGAAGATTAGGCTTATCGCTTCAATCACATGGTTCTACCTATAGTGTGAGTGCCCAGTATATTTTATTTCACTGTTAATTCTCTTAAAGGAGGGGCGAATCCTTTTTACTGTGAGCACCTCCATCTGTGGAGTCATCCACTCCTGTGCGTCTCATAACTGTATGTTTATTAGGATTTGTATTAGTTTTAATAGCTTGATAGGGGTTTTTATAGGATTTGTATTAGTTTTAATAGTTTGATAGGGGTTTTATAGGATTTTATAGGCATTTATTAGGATTTTTTATAGGTTTTAATAGCTTGATAGGGTTTTATAGGATTTTATAGGAATTTATTAGGATTTGTATTAGTTTAAATAATAGAACATGAAAAAAGTCCTATAGTTAGATTGAAGGATCTATTAATATTGTTAATATTAATAATAGTTTAATACATATATTGGTTAATATAAGGTTACTGTCATTTTATTTTTAAACATGTTAAACTTATTTAAATAACTCTAAGAGAATGATAAAGTATGTGAACAGCTGCTTATACAGTAGCCTGGCTATTTCAGGACTTGGCCAGGCTCTTTTTAGTCATACACAGACGTGTCTGTGAACAGCTGTCACAGGTCTGAAAAGGGGCATGGCACCTGTCATTTTTGAGTTTGACAAAAACTAATTAGTCTACACTACTAATATGATCTGGTATAATTTAGCAGGCCCTATTTTGTGTTTTAACAAGGGATGCTGGGAAGTGTAGTTCAACGAATCATCCTCCTAGTTATAACTATACATATAGCTGCATGTAAAGAAATGAACAGTTGGTATACAAATCCTTTGGAAAACATTTTATTCGTAATCTGCCTCTGAGCTTTGACACAGCAGTGAAATGTTCCCAGGATGTAATATAAATGATTTTTCCGCTTCAGGAGACTTTACTGTGTAATCTGAGTTTGTGTAGCATTTTGACAACTCTTCAAATTGCAGAATTGAACTAAATATCTCTTAAGGCTACTTTTACACCTGCGTTAAGCTTGTCCGGCAGGGGAACAGCCTGCCGGATCCGTACTTATGTATGCACACGTGTGCTGCTGCAAGTCCGCCTCGGCCCCATTCACTATAATGGAGATCCGGCCACAGCACGGCAAACATCCGGCCACTTCTCGGATCAGATTATAGTGAATGAGGCCGGGGCGGATTTCCAGCAGCACACGTGTGCAAATGTTAGTACAAGCCTAAAACTCCACACTTAATTAATTGATAAACAATTATAAAAGCAAAACCACAGTTTCTGGCATGATTTCTTAGGTACTATATCACACCAGGATTTTTCTCACATGGGTCATACAGTATGTGTGAATCACTTCCAGCCCGTATAACACGTATTGATGCCCCCCTGACCACGATATTCTTCCATCTTGATGAGTGGTAATACGGTATCGGTCAGTGTCCCTGGGTCAAGAAATCCAGTTTCATTAGTGATCAGTGGTCCTTCCTGGCTTCCACCTAAGAAGTGGGGGCCAATTTGTTAGTTCTTCACATGGGATACAAGCAAACTATCCCTCGATTCTCCCTGGACTACCTTTGCCTAAAAGCGGAGAACCCGCCCTGACGGGTGACCCCTCTTCTCGGTGGCTAAACCATGAAAATCCCTTCAGTAGCTCTGTTTTTGATAGCAGATCCTACTAAACATGTTTTCCCAGTGCTGACGATGTCTTGGTTGTCCAAGGGACCTTGTTATCTATAGGCAAGAAGATATGTAGTGGCCACCTCAGATAAAAGATAAATGCCACCTCAGATAAGATAAATATGCCCTGCATAACTTTAAATAGGCTCCCCTTCACCTGTTTCCAATTACCTCATGTGCGCTATTTAGTTCAATTCTCTAGTAGCTAACTGCTAAACCATGTGCAATGGGGCAGATTTACTATAGTGTTGCACTTTGCACTATGAATCCAAATCACAGTCTTAATATTAGTCACATTTACTAATCAGGCAAATTAACCTTTCTAAATTTGGAGTATTGTAAATCCTGCGCTAGGTTTACCCTAGAATTCCGTCTAAGTACAATAAATTTGTCCATGCACCAGAATTTGGTCTGTGCACCAAATAATGTGTCTGCGTGGCAAAAAATCGGTCTAGTCTGAGTTTACTCCACTTTGGTATTGTTTTTATAAATGTTCTCACCCCTGTGTCCCCTTCCCATATAGCCACGACCCTGTGTCAAGTGAGGCGTAAAAAAATAAGAAAGGTGTGCAAATCAGCTTTTTTGCTACAAAATTCTCCAAAAACTGGTGCATTTTCAATAGTAAATCTAGGCCAATACTTTGTAACACTAGCTCAAAAGGATAGGTGTGGGCTGGTAGAGAAAGGTAGAGAGCAAAGGTGCACAGGGTGGCTTGGGCCCACCCTCAGTGCACTTAACTGCATATTTGCATATAGATTAAAAGCACTTTTACTCCAGAATGAACCACTAGGTCACTAAGTGAAAGATATCATTAGAATCAGCTAAGATACTTCTACAAGGCATTGTGCCTGGTTTATAGCTGAATTTCCTAATGGCAGACTCCCTTTAGGCCAGACACGAATGAAGTTCAGTGCGAGAGATTCGCTGCATGTGGCAGTTCCTGTTCTGAACCCTGCTCCTCTGACAGAATTGAACAGCGTTACAAAGATTTATAATGCTGTGTGACTGAGAGACCTGGATTACATGAAATTACGCTAACAGCATTGTCAGTCTAATTCCACAGATTCTAGGATTTGCAGGGACACACAGCATTCTAAATTATTGTAGTGCTGTGCGATCCTGTCATTGGGTTTGCAAAAACAGACAGCATACAGATACCATCCTTGTGTGGTCCCGCCCGGGGCCCTTATATAGGTGGCACTTACCCCGCTCCCTGGCACTAGCATAGCGCCACTGCATCTCCCCATCGTGCAGATCAAAACATCGGGGGGCGCGGCCCGCCACTAGCAAGCCGTGGCGGAGACGAGCCTCCCTAGGATCGCGGGTGATTTTCTGTATACAAATCTTCACCGTGTGCAGGTGCCCTTATAGTAGTGATCTTAAGATGCACAATTTAAAAGGGTTTTCCAAGATTTAAATACTGATGATCTTTCCTCTGGCCTAGGCCATCAGTATCTGATCGGTGGGACCCCCGCCAATCAGCTGGCGCTCCTGTGACCACTGCTGCCTTCTCCGTGCTCACCAAGCATGGGACCCATCTGCGGAAGCCACCTTGACGCCTGGTAGATGGGCCCAACACGTATGTGCGCTAAGAGCTTCCATTATTCACGTATACTCATTTATAGTCGGTATTGTAACACTTATCTAGAATGACCCCCATTTCCTAGCTCTATTGTTTGTATATATAATGGTGTGCAGCCATTTTGTTTTTTTGTAATTATGTTTGCCTCATGGATATGCACCTGTGATCCTGAAGGTTTTAGTCTAAATTTTCTTGCAAAGGACTGGGAACATAGTGACGCTGGAAAATTAAAAGTGGCCCTATGTTGTACGCGGATCCAGATTGACTGCGGGTGGAGCAACACAAGTAGGCAGAGACAACAGAAGTAAGTATAAAATACTGCCGTATGCATCTCCGTATTCTACTGTATCACTGTCTTGAGGATTGTGATACAGTTTAATTCAGGATGGCACCTATGGGTGTTGGCTAGGGGCATATGTACCTGATGCTCCTACTTTATTAACGCTGACAGCATCAGATCATTATGTACACAGCCAGTGGCCATGAGGAGGGCTCGGGCAGTCCCCTTGGCATTGACACACCGGGAAATATCCCTGTAGGTTCTATGGTCCAGTCCATCCCTGCAAGTTTTCATGAAGGCATTAATCGGGATGGTGTGCATGTGATAAAAGAAGTATGGAGTTTTGGTGCTGAAAGATTCAGTTTTGAAACCCCCAAAAGAAAAGCTGGTGACAGCATATATACTACAGTGTGGATGCTTATAAAATCCTTATAATCCAACATCATGCATACTTGTAAACATTTGAGGATTTATTGCAGGAGTTGATGCAAGGCTATGAATAGAATATTTACATGGAAGATTTAAAGCCAGAAATCGCTGGAGATATGCTTCTAATCGCAGCTATTTAAAAAATCCCTGTCACATGCAGTGGAAAAAATATCTTCATCAAGCTCTATTGTGCTGAGGACTTGCCACAAATTTCACCTTCTCTGCTGTGAGAGGTGTAATCTGCATGTATATTTTCAAAGGGATCTGCTGCTGATTTTGAACCCAGACTGAAAACATCAAATATTGAGTGCAGTCTTCTTAGCATCAGAGGATTTTTCTTTTGTCGCAGCATGATAGAATTTTATGTTCTCTGGCAACACAATCCATATGTTCGCCTATCATATCCATTTAAAGTCAATGTAATCATTTGATGTACCTAATCTTGTAGTTAACATCTGAAAGCAATTCTTTCCTTCTTTCTTTGCACCAGTATCTCTCCAGTCCTATTAATCAGACTTCGGCACTGCAGATACAGCATTTCACATAATTAGTTTACTTCTCATTTACATGCTTCTACTTGGATATGCAAATATAATTATACAGTCTCGTTAACTTTTATATTCTCTTATGAACAATTAAATACGGTCATCTGTTACAATAACCACATCTAATATGTGATTCCTATATTAATAGGAATTAAGAGTCTTACAGAAATTTAAATGCTTTTACACTATTTACAGAATGGGAGTATTTTAACTAAGGGAATATATATATATATATATATATATATATATATATATAGATATATATATATATATATATATATATATATATATATATGAAAAATGGCGGCACTGACTACAATGGGAAAAATGGGTGCACGTTCCAGGGGAATCGACTTCTTACCGCAATCAATAAATCCAGAAAAAGGACGGCACTCCGGTCAGATGATGGTGAGGTTATTCTTTATTCAACCATACGGTGCAACGTTTTGGCTCCAAAACAAGTGCTTGAGAAAGGCTCAGTTTTGGAGCTGAAACGTTGAATAAAGAATAACCTCACCTTCATCTGACCGGAGTGCCATCCTCTTTCTGGATATATCTACACACACTGCACTGTACACCAATAAGTCAAAGCCTTAATATTGTTTAGGCCCCCCTAGTGAAGTATCTTGTGGTATCTGGTACAAAGATATTAAAGTCCTGTAGGTTCTTGTAGACTTGTTTCCAGCACATTCAAACATTTTCTTCAAACATTTACCACAATTTTTCCAGTGTGGCAGGATCCATTTTCCTGCTGAAAAAGCCCACTGCCATTAGACAGTATCACTGTTATGAAGGTGCATACTTGGTCTACAGAAATGTTTAGGTTGTAGTTGTGTCAAAGTAACATCTGTTGGTTATGTATTAGAGAAGACACTAATAGCCTGTGATGAGGCAGAACTTGGTTAAGGCTACTTTCACACTTGCGTTCGGAGCGGATCTGTCTGGTATCTGCATAGACGGATCCGCTTTTATAATGCAAATGATGGTATCCGTTCAGAACGTATCCGTTTGCATTATATTTCAGAAAAGAATCTAAGTCCAATTTGTACTCAGACGTATCCGTCCAGACTTTACATCGAAAGTCAATGGGGGACAGATCCGTTTGAAATTGCACCATATTGTGTCAACTTCAAACGGATCCGTCCCCATTGACTTACATTGTAAGTCTGGACGGATCCGTTTGGCTCCGCACGGCCAGGCGGACACGAAAATGCTGCAAGCAAAGTTCGGGTGTCTGCCTGCTGAGCGGAGCGGAGGCCAAACAGAGCCATACTGATGCATTCTGAGCGGATCCGCATCCACTCAGAATACATTGGGGATGTACGGATCCGTTCGGGGCCGCTTGTGAGAGCCTTCAAACAGAACTCACAAGCGGAACCCCGAACGCAAGTGTGAAAGTAGCCTAATTGTGGATTAAGTTCCAAACATGCAAAACATTTCAGCAAACTGTAACAGCAGCCATCTTGGTATAAAAAGAGAAAGAGAAAGAACCAACAAGTTTTTACAGATATACACAACTGGTAACCTTAACATACAGTGCCATCTACTGGTCAAGTGATATTAATGCGCAATACTGTGTATGGTACGTGCTGTTGCATCCCCAACACCCCTTCTCAACGGCATGTGCATAATTATACGACATTCAGTCTCTTTTGTAGAAAACAATGACGTTCCCTTGGCAAAGGTTTGGTAAGTCCATCTGCAGTCATCTCCTCTAATGAACAGTACTGGATGACGATAACTCCTTGTTCTTGCATGTCCCCGAGCAGATTATATTTTACATCAATGTGCTTGGTTCTTGGGTCAATCTTCTCAGAGTGTGTAAGCTTTATGTATCCTGTGTTTGATTTGCAGTGTATGATAACCTGTGGGGGGTTTCTTGTTGTTCAGTGGGTTCTACTGGCTCGTTGATTGTAAGTTCCACTTCTTGTTCTGGCTCTTGTCCTGCTTCGCATGGGTCAGTGTTTCTTGCTGATTCAGTGCGCAAATCCTCTCCACATTCTTCAAGAATTGTGTTATCTGGTGCTTCACTTTCATCAAAATAAACACTGCAGCTTACTGTGACCTTGTTAGTCTTTGGGCAAAGGATTCTATATTCCTTACTCTGCTCACTGTAGCCCACCAGAATGCCTTCTATGACTTTGGTCTCCAACTTGGAGTGTTTCTCGCTTGGAATGTAGGTATATGCTTTACAGCCAAACACTCTGATGTGCCCTACTTTAGGTTTTGATCCCTTCCACATTTCATTTGGTGTACTTCCAATAGCTTTTGATGGGAGCCTGTCTTGTAGGTATGTTGCAGTCATTATCGCTTCTCCCCAATATTTGTTAGGTAATGCAGCGTCTGAAATCATACATCTGGTCATTTCTACAAGAGTGCGATTGTTTCTGCTACATCGTTTTTCTCAGGAGTGTATGTTACAGTTGTTTGGTGTATAATACCTTGTTTCTTTAGGTATGATTCCATCTCTGTACTCATATACAGTTGCAAGAAAAAGTATGTGAACCCATTGGAATGATATGGATTTCTGCACAAATTGGTCATAAAATGTGATCTGATCTTCATCTAAGTCACAACAATAGTCTGCTAGTCTGCTTAAACTAATAACACACAAATAATGAAATGTTACCATGTCTTTATTGAACACACCATGTAAACATTCACAGTGCAGGTGGAAAAAGTATGTGAACCCTTGGATTTACTGGTTGAACATCCTTTGGCAGCAATAACTTCAACCAAACGTTTCCTGTAGTTGCAGATAAGATGTGCACAACGGTCAGGGGTAATTCTTGACCATTCCTCTTTACAGAACTGTTTCAGTTCAGCAATATTCTTGGGATGTCTGGTGTGAATCGCTTTCTTGAGGTCATGCCACAGCATCTCAATCGGGTTGAGGTCAGGACTCTGACTGGGCAACTCCAGAATGAGTATTTTCTTCTGTTCAAGCCATTCTGTTGTTGATTTACTTCTATGTTTTGAGTCATTGTCCTGTTGCAACACCCATCTTCTGTTGATCTTCAGCTGGTGGACAGATGGCCCTAAGTTCTCCTGCAAAATGTCTTGATAAACTTGGGAATTCATTTTTCCTTCGATGATAACAATCTGTCCAGGCCCTGACGCAGCAAAGCAGCCCCAAACCATGATGCCCCCACCATAATACTTCACAGTTGGGATGATGTTTTGATGTTGGTGTGCTGTGCCTCTTTTTCTCCACACATAGGGCCAGATTTATCATTAGCTCAGGTCAGAATAATGGAGTAAAAAAGTCCCAAAAAAGTCCAAAACGCAAAAACTGTGCACAAATTTGTGACTTTTTTCTGCTCTGCACTATGCTCGCCAGTTTTCTGAAAGTGGGCGTGTTTTCTTATGTAAATGAATCTCTGGACAGATTTACTATTGGGACTATTTAAAAAGTCGCAAAAAATTCGCAATTTCACTCCAGTGAAGACCATGCTTATCTTATGAGACTTTTTAATAAAACATGCAACTTTTTCATAAAAACGTGTGACTTTTTCGTAAAGATGTGCGACTTTTGTAAAGCTGCTTACTGACGGATAAACTGCTACCGTCAAACCACATTTATTACAGTCTTAAAGGGCCGATCATAAATCTGACTTGGCTAAAACTGACTTTAGCCATATGTTAAAGTGGAGTGAGCTGTCAGAGTAATGATAAATCTGGCCCATAGTGTTGTGTGTTTCTTCCAAACAACTCAAGTTTGGTTTCATCTGTCCACAGAATATTTTGCCAGTACTGCTGTGGAACATCCAGGTGCTCTTGTGCAAACTGTAAACGTGCAACAATGTTTTTTTTGGACAGCAGTGCTTCCTCTGTGGTATCCTCCCATGAAATCCATTCTTGTTTAGTGTTTTACGTATCGTAGATTTGCTACCAGGGATGTTAACATATGCCAGAGACTTTTGTAAGTCTTTAGCTGACACTCTAGGATTCTTCTTCACCTCATTGAGCAGTCTGCGCTGTGCTCTTGCAGTCATCTTTACAGGACGGCCACTCCTAGGGAGAGTAGCAGCAGTCTTGAACTTTCTCCATTTATAGACAATTTGTCTTACCGTGGACTGATGAACAGCAAGGCTTTTGGAGATACTTTTATAACCCTTTCCAGCTTTATGCAAGTCAACAATTCTTAATTATAGGTCTTTTGTGCGAGGCATCATTCACATCCGGCAATGCTTCTTGTGAAAAGCAAACCCAGAACTGGTGTGTGTTTTTTATAGAGCAGGGCAGCTGTAACCAACACCTCCAATCTCATCTCATTGATTGGACTCCAGTTGGCTGACACCTCACTCCAATTAGCTCTTGGATATGTCATTAGTCTAGGGGTTCACATACTTTTTCCACCTGCACTGTGAATGTTTACATGGAGTGTTCAATAAAAACATGGTAATATTTAATTATTTGTGTGTTAGTTTAAGCAGACTGTGATTGTCTATTGTTGTGACTTAGATGAAGATCAGATCGCATTTTATGACCAATTTGTGCAGAAATCCATATCATTCAAAAAAGGGTTCATATACTTTTTCTTGCAACTGTATTCCCCTCCATTGTCAGTGAGTATTATTCCCAGTTTCCTTTAAAACTTGTTGCTTGTCATAATTACAAACTCTTTAAGTTTTTCTAATGTCTCACTTTTGTGCTTCATTAGATACGTTATTGTGTACCTGGAATAATCATAGATGAAAGTCAGTAAATATCTGTTCCGGTCGTGCGTGGTGGTTTTCATTGGTCCGCACACATCACTATGTATCCTGCTCCGGGATTTTACTACCGCATAGGCTTCAGTCCTACTAGGCCTGAAGCCTATAGCGGTGATCGAGAGGCAGGGAACTATGCACTCCTGTGCCCTGCCGTAGTTTGTGGGTGTTTGGGTCGGTGTTGGGCCCCACAGCGATGCCGGGCCCAGGGCTACAGACCCAAACGCCGCAATTATAATCCACCACTGGATAGGAGGCTTCCTTCTAGACTTGAAACATACAGAACATTCTTTACAAGGATGCTCTGCTTGCCCCCTGATTGTGTTTTGCAGTTCAGAAACCCCTGACCATTACCTTCCGCTTTAATACTTTTCCTATTTGCTAGGAAGAACGTGTGAGGTACTATTCTGAGTCACTTTAAAAGTACCACTTCATGATGTACTTTAATTTTCTTTCATGACCGCTTTAGCTCTTTCTCTTGTGGGTAGCTCCCACTTTCGCTGCTCAGCTTTCCAGATTGAACAGTTCTTTTTTAGATGATCGGCCTTTTTGCAGCAAAAACATACCCTTTGCTTTGTCTTATGCCTTCATGCAGAGCTGCCTCTGATCTCTCGTTCTCTTCACTATGCAGATTTTCCTTTTCTTCTGCTGTATTCATCAATTAATTTTCCCTTAACATTTTCTAGCGTCAGTTCAGTTTCTGGTCTAGTTTCTTGAACTTTTATAAGGGCACTGTATGATTCTGGATAGCATAGCAGTAATGCTACTACATGATTTTTCTTTCATTTCTTCGCCTATTCCACCCAGCTGGTCCACAATCTCTAGCATAGCCTTTACATGTTCACCCATTTCCTGCCCTTTTTCCATCCTCATCTTATACAGTTTGCGCAGCAGATATAGTTTACTGTTTAGGCTTGCGCGTTCATGCAGTTTTTGTAATGCAGTCCACATACTTTTTAGCTTTGTTTTCTTTCCTTATATGAATTAGTTGATCATCCTCTACTAACAGGCTTATGACTGCTTTTACTTGCCTGATTTTTCTGTCCCATTCTTCCGGGTTGTCATTAGGTCTGTGTGTATCTAATACCTGCCACAAGTCATCTTTTGATAACATTTCAATCTTAAAGAGGACCTTTGATCTGGCAAATCATTGTGAACTAAGTATCATGGTATATACAGCGGCTCCCAGGGATCTCACTACACTTACTATTATCCCTGGGCGCCGCTCCGTTTTCCTGCTATGTCCTCCGGTATGTTCGGTCACTTGGTTATAGTAGGATGAGACTGCCCTTGTTCTCTTGGGCGTCTTCTTCTCCTAGGCTGTAGCGCTGGCCAATCGCAGAGCAGAGCTCACAGCCTGGGAGAAAAAAAGGAGGAGACGCCCAGGAAAACAAGGGCAGTTTCCTCCTATCATAACCAAGTCCCCTAAGTCTCCTCCTACTATAACCAAGTGACCGAACATACCGGAGGGCATAGCGGGAGACCGGAGCGGCGCCCTGGGATAATAGTAAGTGCAGTGAGATCCCTGGGCGCCGCTGTACAGATCATGACACTTAGTTCAGAATTATTTGCCAGATAAAAGGTCCTCTTTAAAACGTCCATAGCTGGTAGTTGGTATTGTTGAGCTTTGCTATTGTAAACTTCATATCTGAAGCACTTACCATCTTTCAGTGAATTGGATGCAGCTCTTGTTTCCTCACACAGGATTTGGTAGGATCGTAGATGCAGCACTTGCTTGTAGTTTTCCTTTTTCTAGTGTCTAGAGCTAGGCCCTTAACCTGTTTATGTATTAGAGAAGACACTAGTAGCTTGTGATGAGTCAGAACTTGGTTTACTTGTGTGTATTAAGTTCCAAACATACAAAACATTTCAGCAAACTGTAACAGCAGCCATCTTGGTATAAAAAGAGAAAGAGAAAGAACCAACAAGTTTTTACAGATATACACAACTGGTAACCTTAACATACAGTGCCATCTACTGATCAAGTGATATTAATACACAATACTGTATATGGTACATGCTGTTGCATCCCCAACAACATCCACATAAATGCCAGAACCCAAAGTTTCCCACTGAAGCTTAACCAGAATATCACACTTCCACACCGATTTGCTAACCGCCCATAGTGCATCCTGGTGCTGTTTCTTTGTTTTTCCAAAAAAAGAAAAAGAAAACATGTATAAATGGATAGCTAAACATTACCATTGCTGGATCAAAGGAGTGTGTCCTTGCACACTTGATACCATTTAGTTCTGACAGCATCAGTCTGTCTGGAGACACCTTAATGACAAGAAAAATGCTAACAATCAGTTGTAAATATATTCATAGATTTCCTGGAGAATTAACAGAGGAATGCCCAAGCATTGTACTATTACGGAGAATGCAAGAATTTTCTATAACAGATCTGTTGAGACTGGTCCTCTTTAAGCCCTTGCATACTTGAATAGGTTCAAGAGAAAATATATTCCTGTGTTTTCTGTAAAATTCTGGCAAGACTTTTGTGAATGTGTTGAAAATTCAGCAGAAGGGCGAAAGGTTTGTCATTTTTCTACTTTTTCACAAATAAGTTCTAGGACTATGGTCCCTTTTAACCGCTAAAGGACTTAGGACGTACCAGTACGCCATGTTTGCCGAGTCCTTAACCGGTACAGGACCGCCTACGCAGGATTGATAACGTCCGTATGATTTTTACGGATCCACGGATACATGGATCAGATCCGCAAAATGCATACGGACGTCTGAATGCAGCCTTACAGGGGGGTGATCAATGACAGGGGGGTGATCACCTCATATACACTCCCTGATTACCCCCCTGTCATTGATCACCCCCCTGTAAGGCTCCATTCAGACGTCCGTATGATTTTTACGGATCCACGGATACATGGATCAGATCCGCAAAAACGCATACAGACGTCTGAATGCAGCCTTACAGGGGGGTGATCACCTCATATACACTCCCTGATCACCCCCTGTCATTGATCACCCCCCTGTCATTGATCACCCCCCTGTAAGGCTCCATTCAGACGTCCGTTTGATTTTTACGGATCCACGGATACATGGATCGGATCCACAAAATGCATACGGACGTCTGAATGCAGCCTTACAACGGGGTGATCAATGACAGGCGGGTGATCACCCATATAGATTCCCTGATCACCCCCTGTCATTGATCACCCCCCTGTCATTGATCACCCCCCCTGTAAGGCTCCATTCAGACGTCCGTATGCGTTTTGCGGATACGATCCATGTATCCGTGGATCCGTAAAAATCATACAGACGTCTGAATGGAACCTTACAGGGAGGTGATCAATGACAGGGGGGTGATCACCCCATATAGACTCCCTGATCACCCCCCTGTCATTGATCACCCCCCTGTAAGGCTCCATTCAGACATTTTTTTGGGCCCAAGTTAGCGGAAATTTTTAGTTTTTTGTTTTTTCTTACTAAGTCTCATATTCCACTAACTTGTGTCAAAAAATAAAATCTCACATGAACTCACCATACCCCTCACGGAATCCAAATGCGTAACATTTTTTAGACATTTATATTCCAGACTTCTTCTCACGCTTTAGGGCCCCTAAAAAGCCAGGGCAGTATAAATAAATACCCCACATGTGACCCCATTTCGAAAAGAAGACACCCCAAGGTATTCGCTGAGGGGCATATTGAGTCCATGAAAGATTGAAATTTTTGTCCCAAGTTAGCGGAAAGGGAGACTTTGTGAGAAAATACAAAAAAAAATAATCAATTTCCGCTAACTTGTGCCAAAAAAAAAATTCTATGAACTCGCCATGCCCCTCATTGAATACCTTGGGGTGTCTTCTTTCCAAAATGGGGTCACATGTGGGGTATTTATACTGCCCTAGCTTTTTAGGGGCCCGAAAGCGTGAGAAGAAGTCTGGGATCCAAATGTCTACAAATGCCCTCCTAAAAGGAATTTGGGCCGCTTTGTGCATCTAGGCTGCAAAAAAGTGTCACACATCTGGTATCGCCGTACTCAGGAGAAGTTGGGCAATGTGTTTTGGGGTGTCATTTTACATATACCCATGCTGGGTGAGATAAATATCTTGGTCAAATGCCAACTTTGTATAAAAAAATTGGAAAAGTTGTCTTTTGCCAAGATATTTCTCTCACCCAGCATGGGTATATGTAAAATGACACCCCAAATCACATTCCCCAACTTCTCCTGAGTACGGCGATACCAGATGTGTGACACTTTTTTGCCACCTAGGTGGGCAAAGGGGCACACATTCCAAAGAGCACCTTTAGGATTTCACAGGTCATTTTTTACACATTTTGATTTCAAACTACTTACCACACATTAGGGCCCCTAGAATGCCAGGGCAGTATAACTACCCCACAAGTGACCCCATTTTTGAAAGAAGACACCCCAAGGTATTTCGTGAGGGGCATGGCGAGTTCCTAGAATTTTTTATTTTCTGTCACAAGTTAGCGGAAAATGATGATTTATTTATTTATTTATTTTTTCTTACAAAGTCTCATAGTCCACTAACTTGTGACAAAAAATAAAAAATTCTAGGAACTCGCCATGCCCCTCACGGAATACCTTGGGGTGTCTTCTTTCCAAAATGGGGTCACTTGTGGCGTAGTTATGCTGCCCTGGCAATTTAGGGGCCCAAATGTGTGAGAAGTACTTTGCAATCAAAATGTGTAAAAAATGGCCTGCGAAATCCGAAAGGTGCACTTTGGAATATGTGCCCCTTTGCCCACCTTGGCTGCAAAAAAGTGTCACACATGTGGTATCGCCATACTCAGGAGAAGTTGGGAAATGTGTTTTGGGGGGTCATTTTACATATACCCATGCTGGGTGAGATAAATATCTTGGTCAAATGCCAACTTTGTATAAAAAAAATTGGAAAAGTTGTCTTTTGCCAAGATATTTCTCTCACCCAGCATGGGTATATGTAAAATGACACCCCAAAACACATTCCCCAACTTCTCCTGAGTACGGCGATACCAGATGTGTGACACTTTTTTGCCACCTAGGTGCGCAAAGGGGCACACATTCCAAAGAGCACCTTTAGGATTTCACAGGTCATTTTTTACACATTTTGATTTCAAACTACTTACCACACATTAGGGCCCCTAGAATGCCAGGGCAGTATAACTACCCCACAAGTGACCCCACTTTGGAAAGAAGACACCCCAAGGTATTCTGTGAGGGGCATGGCGAGTTCCTAGAATTTTTTATTTTTTGTCGCAAGTTAGTGGAATATGAGACTTTGTAAGAAAAAAATAAATAAATCATCATTTTCCGCTAACTTGTGACAAAAAATAAAAAGTTCTATGAACTCACTATGCCCATCAGCGAATACCTTAGGGTGTCTACTTTCCGAAATGGGGTCATTTGTGGGGTGTTTGTACTGTCTGGGCATTGTAGAACCTCAGGAAACATGACAGGTGCTCAGAAAGTCAGAGCTGCTTCAAAAAGCGGAAATTCACATTTTTGTACCATAGTTTGTAAACGCTATAACTTTTACCCAAACCATTTTTTTTTTTTGCCCAAACTTTTTTTTTTTTATCAAAGACATGTAGAACAATAAATTTAGCGAAAAATTTATATATGGATGTAGTTTTTTTTGCAAAATTTTACAGCTGAAAGTGAAAAATGTCATTTAAAAAAAAAAAAATCGTTACATTTTGATTAATAACAAAAAAGTAAAAATTTCAGCAGCAATAAAATACCACCAAATGAAAGCTCTATTAGTGAGAAGAAAAGGAGGTAAAATTCATTTGGGTGGTAAGTTGCATGACCGAGCGATAAACGGTGAAAGTAGTGTAGTGCAGAAGTGTAAAAAGTGGCCTGGTCATTAAGGGGGTTTCAACTAGCGGGGTTGAAGTGGTTAAGGACTCAGGACATACCGGTACGTCCTAAGTTTAAAAGTACATTGTGGCGCAGCGGGGGTTATTAGGAACAGGATGCCCACTGAAATCATTCAGCGGGCATCCTGTCACAACGGCGGGGGGGGTCATGTGACCCCCCCCCGTATTGGCGATCGCTGCAAACCGCGGCGGCGGCGGGCGGTGCCATCGGGTCCCCATGCGTCTGTGGGGGGGACCCGATGGATTGGAAGGCATCTTGTTGTCTAAGGAAGACATCGCGCTGACTTCAGGTGACGAGCCTGTGAGATCCAGCCCCGTGGATCTCACAGGCCGCAAGCTGTATGAGTAATACACACAGTATTACTCATACAGCCAATGCATTCCAATACAGAAGTATTGGAATGCATTGTAAAGGATTAGACCCCCAAAAGTTCAAGTCCCAAAGTGGGACAAAAAATAAAGTGAAAAAAAAAAGTTTTCCCCCAAAAAATTTTTACGTTTCAAGTAAAAATAAACAAAAACTTAATTTTCCCCAAATAAAGTAAAAAATAGAGGGAAAAAAAAAGGTATACATAATTAGGCATCACCACGTCCGTATCGACCGGCTCTATAAACAAATCACATGATCTAACCCCTCAGATGAACACTGTAAAAAAAAGAAAATGGTAAATATTTTTTTTTTCAACTTACATCACAAAAAGTACAACAGCAAGCGATCAAAAATGTGTTTGCCCACCAAAATATTACCAATCTAACCGTCACCTCATCCCGCAAAAAATTAGCCCCTACCTGAGACAATCGCCCAAAAAATAAAAAAAACTATGGCTCAGAATATGGAGACACTAAAACATCATTTTTATTTTTTTATTTTTTTTAAAAGCTGTTATTGTGTAAAACTTCCACATATTTTGTATCGTCGCGTTCGTATCGAATGGCTCTATAAAAATATCACATGACCTAACCCCTCAGATGAACAATTTTTTGCCAGCTTACATCACAAAAAGTGTAATAGCAAGCGATCAAAAAGTCATATGCACCCCAAAATAGAGCCAATCAAACAGTCATCTCATCCCGCAAAAAATGAGACCCTACTTAAGATAATCGCCCAAAAACTGAAAAAACTATGGCTCTCAGAATATGGAGACACTAAAACATGATTTATTTTTTTGTTTCAAAAATATTATTGTGTAAAACTTACATAAATAAAAAAAGTAGACATATTAGGTATCACCGCGTCCGTATCAACCAGCTCTATAAAAATATCACATGACCTAACCCCTCAGATGAACACCGTAAAAAATGTAAAATAAAAACTGTGCTAAATAAACAATTCTTTGTCACCTTACATCACAAAAAGTGTAATAGCAAGCGATCAAAAAGTCACACACACACCAAAATAGTGGCAATAAAACTGTCATCTCATCCTGCAAAAATCATACCCTACCCAAGGTAATCGCCCCAAAACTGAAAAAAATTATGTCTCTCAGACTATGGAAACACTAAAACCTGATTTATTTATTTTCTTCAAAAAAGAAATCATTGTGTAAAACTTACATAACTAAAAAAAAGTATACATATTAGGTATCACTGTATCTATGACAACCTGATCTATAAAAATATCACATGATCTAACCTGTCAGATGAATGTTGTAAATAACAAAAAATAAAAACGGTTCCAAAACAGCTATTTCTTGTTATCTTGCCTCACAAAAAGTGTAATATTGAGCAACCAAAAATCATATGTACCCTAAACTAGTACCAACAATACTGCCACCCTATCCCGTAGTTTCTAAAATGCAGCCACTTTTTTGGAGTTTCTACTCTAGGGGTGCATCAAGGGGGGCTTCAAATGGGACATGGTGTTAAAAAAAAACAAAACAGTCCAGCAAAATCTGCCTTCCAAACACCGTATGGCATTCCTTTCCTTCTGCGCCCTGCCGTGTGCTGGTACAGCTGTTTACGACCACATATTGGGTGTTTCTGTAAACTACAGAATCAGGGCCATAAATATTGAGTTTTGTTTGGCTGTTAACCCTTGCTTTGTTACTGGGAAAAATGGATTAAAATGGAAAATTTTCCCAAAAATTTAAATTCTGAAATCTCATCTCCATTTGCCAATAACTCTTGTGGAACACCTAAAGGGTTAACAATGTTTGTAAAAATCAGTTTTGAATACCTTGAGGGGTGTAGTTTCTCAGATGGGGTCACTTTTATGGAGTTTCTACTCTAGGGGTGCATCAGGGGGGCTTCAAATGGGACATGGTGTAAAAAAAAAAAAAAAACAGTTCAGCAAAATCTGCTTTCATAAAACTGTATGGCATTCCTTTCCTTCTGCGCCCTGCCGTGTTCCCGTACAGTAGTTTACGACCACATATGGGGTGTTTCTGTAAACTACAGAATCAGGGCCATAAATATTGAGTTTGGTTTGGCTGTTAACCCTTGCTTTGTAACTGGAAAAAAATTATTAAAATTGAAAATCTGCCAAAAAAGTGAAATTTTGAAATTGTATCTCTATTTTCCATTAATTCTTGTGGAACACCTAAAGGGTTAACAAAGTTTGTAAAATCAGTTTTGAATACCTTGAGGGGGTAGTTTATAGAATGGGGTCATTTTTGGGTGGTTTCTATTATGTAAGCCTCGCAAAGTGACTTCAGACCTGAACTGGTCCCTAAAAATTGGGATTTTGAAAATTTCTGAAAAATTTCAAGATTTGCTTCTAAACTTCTAAGCCTTGTAACATCCCCAAAAAATAAAATATCATTCCCAAAATGATCCAAACATGAAGTAGACATATGGGGAATGTAAAGTAATAACTATTTTTGGAGGTATTGCTATGTATTATAGAAGTGGAGAAATTGAAACTTGGAAATTTGCAATTTTTTACAAATTTTTGGTAAATTTTGTATTTTTTATAAATTAAAAATGATTTTTTTTTACTTCATTTTACCAGTGTCATGAAGTACAATATGTGACGAAAAAACAGTCTCACAATAACCTGGATAAGTCAAAGCTTTTTAAAGTTATCGGCACTTAAAGTTACACTGGTCAGATTTGCTAAAAAGTCTGTAAGGTGAAATAGGGCCGAGTCCTTAAGGGGTTAATGTGTGTTTCTGAGAGCCCATTTTTGTAGCAGTTTGGTGTGGAAGAACCCACCACATCTTTGACCTCAGTCCTGTCAAACACCTTTGAAATGCATTTTGATGCAGACTGTATTCCAGGACTTTTTTGCCGTCAGCGATGGCAACCTCATCGTCTAAAACCCCTGCAGCTATGTTTCAACGTCAAACGAGACCACTTCTATATGAGTGGTTAATGGTTTTGGAAAAATAGTGTAGATTTTTTTTCTTAAATAGGGGCATTCATATTCACCTATACTGTACATAAAAACTGATGTATATTTTATACAGATATAACAATAGAGACACCTATTGTTTTTATTGGTATTATAGATGAAAGGTTCTACGGCTGATAAGAAAAAATAATTCCATGTAGTTTTGTGATGCAAAGTGAATGTATTATCCTGTATTAGACGTGATTAAGTTGAGAAATGGTTTTTCAATTTTCCTATTGCAGGCTATTATATTTTGATCTTCCGGCCTATTATTACACTTTACACTCATTACACATAATGTGGTATGTGATTTTCACAGTTGCTGACTAAACCATTATTTACATATAATGAGTATTTGATGCTTCAAAGAAAGCCACATGCAAATCACAAGATACAACGTGCCCCTCTGTAGGTATTGATGTTATTATACCATAATTACATATATTCTATATTGTAGCATCTAGCTGCACATTACTCCGCATTCTAGTCAATTGCTAACCATGCCACCTCTCAAGAAAGTGAGAAAGACTTTCAAGTATTAAAGAGGCTGTGCCATAAACTACTTTTTATTCTAAAGATTATTTTCATCAATTAAACTAGCTCTCATTCCTACTTGAATAGTTTATTCCCCCCAAATTTACCTCATTTGCAGTTTTCTCTTATCCCCCATGCTTCAATCCTTTTTCTTGGCTTGTCACGTATCTGCTGTCTCATCATGTCTTAGGGCAGTGAGATGTGTCCTTGTTCTTACCAATGATTCTTCCTATGCCCAAAATTACAGAGCTCCAACACGGGAAGTAACATACAGCAACTGAATAGCAAACCTGATTTGCCACAGGGCACAATGGCAGACTGATAACTTTAGAAAAAGGCAGTTTTGGGGTTTATAAATGGTGGTATTTGGGGAAAGTGATATAACAGATATCTGTCACGGATGAAGTTGCAGATAGTTGGAACTTATAAATAAATGACCGACTGGCTTGATCCCAAACTAAGGAGAATAAAGGTGAGCCTGTTAAAACCCTAAGAGCTCTCCATGACTGCTATGCACATGCAAGGGTCTCAATGGTAGACTATTGCATGCCCACGTACCTAAGACTGTGTGACACCTGAAAACCCTATAATAGTGAGGGGACACGACCACCGGCTCCCTGCACTTAATACGGATGGAGTCAGGGTCACCTAGAATCAAGCCAGCAAGGAAATACAATAAAGGAAAAGACTTATCTGAGCAAACAGCAGCAGCAGCCTCCAGCAGTGAACACTTAATCCAGGAAGTAGTATAAACCACAAAGTGAGGCAGTATGGGAGGGAATATAAAGGAAGACGATTAGTCTAAATAAGTGACACCTGGCAGAAGGAAAGGAGATGACAAAGTGAAACCACAACAAATAACGTCATACAAGAGGTAGAAAAGAACGTCTGCCAGACCTTCTCACAGAACTGGCGGTGACAATATCTGTTTAAAAGAATCCAAAGTGTACACGCAACAGCTTTGCTGGAAAACACAGACAAATCGGATTCCTGGGACAGACCTCTCCAGAAAAGGACACCTGGTTTATGCAGAAGATGTACATAATATTTGTTCTGAAGTTGTCCTCAGGTCACTTAGAAGTAATTGCATAGTTGCACAGACTGTTCAGAATATACACTTCTCAACATTAAAACTGCAAAAACCAAGAAGTACAAGCAGTAAGGTTATGCAAATTGAGGAAGTAGCAGATGTAGCTATATGGTAGTCAGATCCCTCAAGTCTTCATTACAGGTATTCTAACAGGTCAACATTACATTGATTTAGTTATAGAACCAGTGGTACGGCCATTTCTGCGAAGTGTCCCAGGTGCAGTTTTTCAATAGAACAACACCAGGCCACATGTTGCTTATGCTACTGTGAGCAGTAGTGTTGATCACGAATATCAGAATTGCGAATTTTTATCGTGAATATTTGCACTTCGAGAATTCGTGAATATTTATAATATAGTGATATATTCGTAATTTCGAATATTCAAGATTTTTTTTTAAACAGTACACATTATCCCTCCCTGCTTCTAGCTTGTGGGTCAATGAAATGGCTGCAATATCTTTGATTTTAGGAGTAGTGTTGATTGCGAATTTTTATAATACAATTTTTTTTCGTAATGCTAATTTTTTGCAATCAAAAAAAATAATGACGAGATCACGAATTCTCGAATATATGGCGAATATTTGCGAAATATCACAAATTTGAATATTGCCCCTGCCGCTCATCACTAGTGAGCAGCCCCATTGTTCTAAATGTGCTACCATGGCCAGCAGCTTCTCCAAATGTGTCTCCAATCTACCACATGTCATTAGTCGGCAATTGCAAATGGAGCTGCCAACAGCAGATCTGGATGATTTGCATGTCTCATTCAGCATGGCAGAACATTTCTCAGACAGCCATTAATACCCTCATTCATAGCATGCCAAGGTGTGTAAATGTGTATATTTCTGCGTGTGCCACTCATACTAAATACTGAATAAATCACAATGCTTTTAAATATTTTTTTTAAATTTTTTTTGTCATTTGTATATCTTTAACATGTCTATCTATCCTGCGATTTTTGTAATTCCACCGGTTTTTCTTCTTGGTGTCACAATTTCAATGTTGAGGAGTATATGCCAGTTACATCTAAACTGTTACAGTTATCACAGTTTAAAGGGGTTATCACATGACTAATGTAAAAAATTAAGCAATTTAAACCCAAAGACAGACCATAATTGTCATGCAAACATTATCATTAGATATGAGCGAAGTTATAAAAAATTTGATTTGGCTGCTTCACTGAATATCACAAAGAAATTCACTTTGTGAAGAATTATTTCAAAATGAAATGCATTTCTTTATATGTAGCACCGCCCCCCTCCGTCATTGAATCTTTCAAATGCTGCGATCAGCACTGAACGCTGCAGATAAGATTAAAATGAAAGCCCTTCAAGGGCTAAATCCCACATAAAAAAATAAAAAATAAAATACATACTCACTAGAGATGAGCGAATTTCTGCTTATGAAATTCGTTCACACTTCGTTTGGTGGTAAAACATAGTAACATAATACATAAGGCCGAAAAAAGAAATTTGTCCATCCAGTTCGGCCTGTTATAAAATGTGAATTGCGTTATGGATTCCATTACCATGGACCAATTCTATAATGGAATGCATAACAGAATGCGTTTAGAGGCATTCCGTCATAATAGAAGTCTATGGGCTGCTAAACGGATCCGTCCCGTTTCCGTTATGCAGGGGAGGACTCCCTGCATAATGGAAACAGGACGGATGCGTTTTGCAGCCCATAGACTTCTGTTATGACGGAATGAATAACGGAATGCCTCTAAAGGCATTCCGTTATGCATTCCGTCATAGAATTGCGTTATGGTCCGTGGTAACGGAATCCATAACGCAATTCACCTTTTATGACCAAACGAAGTGTGAATGAATTGCTCATCTCTAATACTCACTTTATCCATTTGATTGCGGAGAGGCCATCCCAGCCATCTTGATTAAAGACATTGTGTGCAATCTCTCATGCTTGCCTGCCATGTCACAAATCTCATGCAATTTCTGAAATCAAGATGGCCGCGACAGCCTCTTTGCGCAAATGGATGAGATGAGTATGTATTTTTTTAGAGCCATTTCAAGAAAAATAGATTCGTTACCACGAAGCGCGAGGAAATGTAGCTTTGCAGGGAATCAAATTATTCCTGAAATTCGGATCGACTTCAACTTGGATACTTCGATTCGCTCAACGCAAATTATCCTATACAAATTTGATTGCTTACAGTGGCATAGCGTGGGGGGGGGGGGGGGGGGGCGTTGCCTCGGGCACCAAATTGCAGGCGGCGTCAGGCAGCCCGTTATACCTCATAGGCTTCAGGACACTAGGCCTGAAGCCTATAAGGCAGTAGAGCGACACAGGACTCTGTCACGATTACCTCACTGTGACCTCCTGCGTCTGATCTCGTGAGGACGCCACAAGCTGTGATGGAGAGAGGTAAGTACTTTTTTTTTTTTTTTTTTTTTTTATGTACTCTACCCTAATTGCAGAGGTACTGGGGGCACTATGGGGGTGGGGGAGGAGCAGAAAGAGAAGGACCACCGAGGACATCATACTATAAGAGTGGAGTGGCCATTATATTAATAATAAAAAGGGGGACAATACATTAATAACAAGGAAGGTGCCAATACATTAATAACAAAAAGTGGGCCATTACATTAATAATAAAGAGGGGGCCATTATATTAATAATAATACTAATACAGAGGGGGCCATTATAATATACAGGGGGAATAATATTATGGGGAATAGGGGACTATCTGTTTAGCTCTAGCACAGTATTGGGGGGCAGCAGGATGACATCGTTGAGACACCAGGATGGAGAGGATGATAGTAAAGTGAGGAACCAATTTTTTTTTTTCCTGTAAAATTCTGCAGAAACGGGAAGCAGCTGAAAAAAAGGTATCATGGCAGTCTTATCGCTGAATAAAGACGTTGAGGAAAGTCTACATCACAGGAGACGTCACTGGATGTAACAGGTATGGTGCTGTATTCTACTGTATATAATAATGTCCATCCGCCCACACTGCCGCATTCTGGCCCCAGACTTCAGGTCACACTGTACGTGTTCTGTATTCTGGGGGCTCACACCCATCTACTACATTATCTGTACTCAGAGAGTTATCACTCTGTTATCTGAGGTGTTACATAGGATTGGAGGCAGCGGCGTCGTTAGGTCAAAACATTCGGGGCTTGAGCTCCGGATGTTTTGTCCAGTTCCCCGAATGTTATGCTGGCCTGGTAGAATTATTTTTTTTATTTGGCTATTCCCCACTCCCCTTGTACTTGTTCTGCTACTTGCGCGGGGTTAAGTTCAGTCACTTCAGTGCGCAATCCCATCCTGCTGCGCGTGATCCCGTGAGACCAGCCGCTGTAGGTCACGGGTGTCCCGGGATCAAGCACCGCAGGACGGGATTGCGCACCGAAGTGACTGAACTCAGGCCCACGCAGCCCACAAGTAGCAGATCAGCGGAACAAGTGCAAGGGGGGTGGGGAGATGATCTGTGGGGTTGCCCAGATGGCTAGGCCCTTCACAGTAGTTATTAACCCCTTTCAGCAGTCCCCCATTCACTGAAGGGGGGACTGCTGAAAGGGGTTAATAACTACTGTGAAGGGGGACTGCTGAAAGGGGTTAATAACTACTGTGATGGTCCTCCCCCCTCCGGTGGCAATGGGGGTGTGGCTTCATGGGGTGGGGGCATGGCACAATGGGCTTGTGCCCTGGATGTTTTCAGACCCTAGCAATGCCCCTGATTGCAGGTGAATCTACTACATTATCTGTACACGGAGAGTTATCACTGTTATCTGTGGTGTTACATAGCACTGCAGGTAACATCTAATACTTTATCTGTATCTGTACTGAGAGAGTTATCACTGTTATCTGTGGTGTTATATAGGACTGCAAGTGATCTACTACATTATCTGTTAAAAGGGGCGAGCCCACAGGCTGGGGAGGGCAAAATTTTAGGCTTGCCCTGGCTGCTGGCAACCCACACTACACCACTGTTTGCATACGATCATTTGCTCACTTAATTGAGGCTCGTTCACTGTATTTAGAGAACAATTTACACAAAATTCGGTTGTCAGATTGCTGTAAGATCGCACAATGTATTTTCACATTAACAAAATTCCCAAGAGTTCTCAGTAAAGTTGTCCAGTCGCTAGACACATTTAAACTACCGTACACGATCATCATCCGACATGAGTCATATGCGCCATTAGTTGGTTTGTCACCTGTCTAACTCCACCTTACAACTACAATCAAACCTGAATCCTGCCTCAGGATAAATGACAGAGATCATGTTATTAGAGTTGTTGCTGTGCTCCTAATCACACAGAAGATGCAGCAGCAGTGCCAGCAATGTTCAGTATGCATGACATGATGTGGCTACTACCTGCAGTTATTGGTTGTCAAGTAGTGTTGATCGAGCATGCTCGGCCAAACACGCAGCCAATAAACTTGCAGGTAAGTACTGCCCTTCACTGTAATGCCGTAGCCATGTTGGTTACTGGCATTACAGTGATTGGCTGTCCGGAACGCGTCATTGGGTGCTATATAGCATCCGATAACACATGTTCGGTTCAGTGTTAGTCAGGGAGAGCTGTACTGAAGAAGGGAAAGATAGTGTAGGGAGAGAATATATATTTTTTTCAGTTGAAAAACTTGTCAGAGACTAGTATTGATCAAGCACCAAAGTACTCGGGTGCTCTGGCCGGACACATTGGTATGCTCGGGTACCGAGCACCCAAGTATAATGGGCGTACCCAAGCATTAAACCAGGCACCCCCTGCTCTGAAGAGGGGAGGGTGCCTGGTTCATAGGAAAAGGTCAGAAATTTATGGAAACACCACCAAAATGGCTCGGGAACAGCATGGGGAGGATGTCTGGATGCATCTTGGACTCCCAGGTCGCTGTTGAGAACAATGTTGTCCGAGTAGTACGCCACTTTTACAGACTGACAATAATACGCACCAAACCGAAGATTAAATTGATTTTAGAGGAAAAATTCCCTTCCTGTATATTTACTTGTATATAAAGTGCAAGTGCTGCCAAAAATTACAAGGAAGAGGCACTCCGATACAACCTGTATCATATAAAGGAGGGCCTTATTCACATTGTGGTGCAATTGTTCAGGTAGTGGGACTTCTACACTCATGAAGTCTAGGCACTAAGTGAAACGGCTGCCAAAAATTACAAGGTATCGGCACTCCAATACACCCTTTGCTACACATAAAGGAGGGCATCATACATAGCCTTAAAAAATTATGATTGATGGCCTGCTGGTGGCCCTCAAAAAGGATCTGACCATCTAAAACATTATGGGCGAGGGCCTGCTGCCTCTTTGGTGACTCTAGATAACCTGGGAAGATCGCACGTCCCTGTGACGGCGAAGAGCCATTCGGATGTCTGCCCTATCAACTTTCGGTGTTATTTTCAGCGCAAGCAGGTGAGCTGACCCTGTAAAAGATTGTAGGTGAGGGCCTGCTGGTGAGCTGACCCTGAGCTGCGAGTTATAGTTTTGCAACAGCTGGAGGGCCGCAAGTTGAGCATGCCTGCTGTAAAAGATTATATGTGAGGGTCTGCTGGTGAGCTGACCCTCTAAAAGGTTGTAGGTGAGGGCCTGCAGGTGAGCTGGCCCTGTAAAAAATTGTAGGTGAAGGCCTTCTTATGAGCTGACCCTGTAAAAAATTATATGCGAGGGCCTGCTGGTGAGCTGATCCTCTAAAAGGTTGTAGGTTGAGGGCCTACAGGTTAGCTGACTCTCGAAAAAATTATATGCAAGGGCCTTCAGGTGAGCTGAACCTGCAAAAGATTGTAGGTGCAGGCCTTCTGGTGAACTGACACTGTAAAAAATTATATGTGAGGTCCTGCTGGTGAGCTGACCCTGTAAAACAGGGATTCTCAACTTGTGGCCCTCCAGCTGTTGTAAAACTACAACTCCCACCATGCCCTGCTGTAGCCTGATAGCTGTAGGCTGTTAAGGCATTCTGCGAGTTGTAGTTTTGCAACAGCTGGAGGACCGCAAGTTGAGCATGCCTGCTGTAAAAGATTATATGTGAGGGCTGACCCTGTAAAGGATTGTAGGTGAGGGCCTGCTGGTGAGCTGAACCTGTAAACAATTATATGCGAGGGCCTGCTGGTGAGCTGACCCTGTATAACATTGTAGGTGAGGGCCTGCTGGTGAGCTGACCTTCTAAAAAATATGCAAGGGCCTGCAGCTGAGCTGACCCTGTAAAACTTTATACGCGAAGGGTATATGCGAGGGCATTATATGCAATGAATAAGCATGTTGATATGATGGAAGAGAAGGAGGATGAGAAAAGGAAGGTTCAACCATGTACCCTTGTTTGTGGTGGAAGGGGTGCATGGGAATACAGTCCCTGACAAAAGTCTTGTTGCTTGTGTAAAAATTGACCTGAAATGCCGCTAAAATATATTTCTAATCAAGATTTTGTTACAAGAAATGGGTCATTTTAATCCCAACAGCTTTTGTAATAATGTTTCAGTGCAAAACGAAATTGACAAAAAGTATTCTAATATTCACAGCTTGGTACAGCCCATTAAGTCAATTTTTGCCAAGACATAAGTGTTGTTGCCTTGTCATATGAGCTTCTCCTGTTACTAATAATGCATCAATTAAGTCTCAGGTGTGTATAAAAAGAAACCAGTACACTAGACCTTCACATCAACTTCAACTAGACCTCTGCAAACATGCCTAAGATTCACCCGGAGACTGAAGTGTTGATTATCAAGAGGCTGAAGACCAGATCCACTGCTGATGTGGCAGACACCTTCAATGTGTCTCAGCGTCAAGTTCAGAGGATAAAAAAAAGATTTGAAGAGACTGGAGACGTTTTGGACAAGGCAAGGTCTGGCCGACCCCGCAAGACTACTGCTAGAGAGGACCGTTTGTTGGCTCAAAAATCCAAGGCCAGACCATTTTCCACTGCAGCAGAGCTCCACGAGACCTGGTCACCTGAAGTCCCTGTGTCAACCAGAACAGTTTGTCGGATTCTGTCTCGAAATGGCCTCCATGGTCGAATCAGTGCCCATAAGCCAGCACTAAACAAAAGACAATTGGAAAACCGTGTGGCATTTGCCAAGCCCACAGCCTGCTAAAAGGATGGATGCTGGAAAAGTGGCAGAAGGATTTTTCAGATGAATCTTCTGTTGATTTATGCAGCACGCCAGACCTGCAGGGTATAGCGACAGTGAGGTCACGGTATGGGCAATCGAGGGTTACTCACTTTTTGGAGGACCCTGGGCAGGCATGCAGCAGTGAATGAGAGGCAGACACTAGTTCCTCTGGGGCACACTCTGGGTGTAGAGACCTGGCCTAATGTTGGGTGAGGTGCCCTGGTTGTTGCAGGTGTTTAGAGTGCCTGAGGCAAGGTCCCTTTAAGGATCGTGACGCCAGTGCCTGTAACGGTGGCACACCGGTTGGTAGGGATAGTAATTGAGGTACACAGAATGTATGGTGAACCAAACGTTGCTTTACTTGAAAACAGTCCAACTTTGTACAATCAATTACAATGATGAATGATGATGCAGTCCCTTGAACACAATATGTCCCAAGCAGGCTTACTTCACAATGATGGCAGCTATTAATCATGCAAGATACTTGGAGGGCAAACAGTTAATGCTTTGCAGTGCAATGCTGCTCTATCCCCTCAGCTATTCTAGCTGGCTGGATCCCAAGACCCGGATGCCTAAGTGCTGGCTTAAATCCTTGGTATAAATTCCTTCCTCCAGTATAGACCCTTGCTCTTCACTTTATAGTGTTCTGCCCATCAGGCTACTTATCTGTACTTGGTTGTGTTCTCCTCTCTTGGTAGGGAAACTGCAGGTTGCTCCCAGGAGGTGCTCTCCTACTACTGGGGTATCTCAACTGAGCTAAGCTTAGCCTCAGGAGCTTCAGGCTGACGAGGTAACTCCTCTAGTCCCCTGGAATACACTCGGTCTCCAAGCAGGCTGTACTCCTTCTAGCCTCTTGGTACAGCTAGGAACCAGGACTGTCCAGCTGCATGTCAGGAGGAGGCCCTCAGCATATCCTGGGCTGGTGCCTTCTCACTTCTGTCTTCACAGACTCCTGACTATGACCTAACCCCTCCCTGTCTGGGCCTGGACATTTATACTAGGGGCTCCCTATTGACCCTTGGGTAGTGCCCACTCCTACCTAGTGGGACACTACAATTACACCACAGTCGCCGCAAATATTGCAGGAGACCTACTGGAACCCGCATGGAGCCGAGATTTACCCAGAAAACAGTGAAGTTTGGTGGAGGCAAAATCATGGTCTGGGGTTACATCCAGTATGGGGGTGTGCGAGGGATCTGCAGGGTGGAAGGCAATATCAATAGTCTAAAATACCAAGAAATCTTAGCTACCTCTTATATTCCAACCATAAAAAAGGCCAAATTCTGCAGCAGGATGGTGCTCCATCGCATACTTCCATCTCCACATCAAAGTTCCTTAAGGCGAAGAAGATCAAGATGCTCCAGGATTGGCCAGCCCAGTCACCAGACATGAACATCATTGAGCATATGTGGTGTAGGATGAAAGAGGAAGCAGGGAAGATGAAACCAAAGACTGTTTTCTTTGCTATTCCTGATGACTTCATCAATAAATTGTATGAATCCTTGCCAAACCGCATGGATGCTGTCCTTCAAGCTCATGGAAGTCATACAAGATATTAAATTTGGATCTCACGGCACCACTATTTAATTTGCTGACATATTTTTGGATTTGCAGTAAAGTTGTTCAATTTCTGTATAGGCGACAAAACTTTTGTCTTGCCAAAATTTGACCTTTCTGTCTTGATTAAAGAGGACCTTTCACTAGTATACAAACTAAAAACTAACTCTATCTGTGGGCAGAGCGGCGCCCAGGGGTCCCCCTGCACTTACTAGTATGCCTGGGCGCCACTCCGTTCGCCCGGTATAGGCTCCGGTGTCTCAGCTCCGTCTGTTGTACTGGACTGATTTTTTGTAGGAGGCGTGTCCCTTGCTGCAGCACTGGCCAATCGCAGCGCACAGCTCATAGCCAGGCTATGTCTAGGGGGACCCCTGGGCGCTCATAGCCAGGCTATGTCTAGTAAGTCTAGGGGGACCCCTGGGTGCCGCTCTGCCCACAGATAGTTAGTTTTTAGTTTATATACTAGTGAAAGGTCCTCTTTAAATGATAAATCTTTTTTCAGTGAAACTAATTTATTTCAGTGAATTAAACATCATTTGGGAGGGCTTTAGCTTTTCATATGAGCTATTTCTAATACCAATTGATTAATTAAAAGTCTGGTTAATAGCAGGAGTTTCTACAAAATAGAGAAGCGACAAGACTTTTGTCAGGGACTGTACAGTGTATTCAGTACATTATAAACGACACGTTTAAAGTGCCTTTATGTTCATCAGCTTTCCTCTGGTGGAGTTGAGAAGTCATGGTCAATCCAGGCCTTGTTCATTTTTATGAGTTAACCTGTCAGCATTTTCAGTTGACAGGCAGATAAGCTTATCTGTTATAATGCCACCAGCAGCACTTAATACCCGCTCAGACAAAAAGCTGGCGGCAGGGCAAGCCAGCACCTCCGAAGCGTAATGCGCCAGTTCGTGCCACTGTCCAGCTTGGACACCCAGTAGTTGTAAGGCACTGAGGGATCATTGAGGACCAGGGCCATCTTTAATATTGATTGGGCCCTGGGCAAAAATTTACTTGGTCCCCCTGGATCTCACCTTCCCACACCCTTGCATGCAATCACGCCCTCCACCACAACACACACACACAAAAAATCCACACACCTGGTAGAGTACAGTGAATGACTTTAAATACTTCCAGTTCTGATGACTCAAGCGGCTCAGGATCAGTGCTCTAGGCAGGAGGCGCAGGTTGGGAGTGGGCACCGCTTTGCAGGAAGGAGACCAGGGCTTGGCTCACCCTAACGATACAGTGCACCCCAGCACCCCACAGTATGCACTATAGCACCCTAGAGTATACAGCAACCCGCAGTATGCAGTATAGCACCCTAGAGTATACAGCACCACACAGTATGCAGTATAGCACCCCACATTATACAGTATACAGCACCCCACAGTATATAGTAGAGCAGTATAGCAGCCCACAGTATACAGCACCCCACAGTATACAGTCGTGGCCAAAAGTTTTGAGAATGACACAAATATTAGTTTTCACAAAGTTTGCTGCTAAACTACTTTTAGATCTTTGTTTTAGTTATTTCTGTGATGCAGTGAAATTGAATTACACGGACTTCATATTTTTCAAAGGCTTTTATCGACTTGACATTTATGCAAAGAGTCAGTATTTGCAGTGTTGGCCCTTCTTTTTCAGGACCTCTGCAATTTGACTGGGCATGCTCTCAATCAACTTCTGGGCCAATTCCTGACTGATAGCAACCCATTCTTTCATAATCACTTCTTGGAGTTTGTCAGAATTAGTGGGTTTTTGTTTGTCCCCCAGCCTCTTGAGGATTGACCACAAGTTCTCAATGGGATTAAGATCTGCGGAGTTTCCAGGCCATGGACCAAAAATGTCAATGTTTTGGTCCCCGAGTCACTTAGTTCTCACTTTTGCCTTATGGCACGGTGCTCCATCATGCTGGAAAATGCATTTTTCTTCACCAAACTGTTGTTGGATTGTTGGAAGAAGTTGCTGTTGGAAGGTGTTTTGGTACCATTCTTTATTCATGGCTGTGTTTTTGGGCAAAATTGTGAGTGAGCCCACTCCCTTGGATGAGAAGCAACCCCACACATGAATGGTCTCAGGATGCTACACTGTTGGCATGACACAGGACTGATGGTAGCGCCTTTTTCCCGATGCCCCAAACAATCAGAAAGAGGCTTCATCAGAGTATATGACTTTGCCCCAGTCCTCAGCAGTCCATTCACCATATTTTCTGCAGAAGATCAATCTGTCCCTGATGTTTTTTTTGGAGAGAAGTGGCTTCTTTGCTGCCCTTCTTGACACCAAGCCATCTTCCAAAAGTCTTCGCCTCACTGTGCGTGCAGATGCACTCACACCTGCCTGCTGCCATTCCTGAGCAAGCTCTGCACTGGTGGCACTCTGATCCCGCAGCTGAATCCTCTTTAGGAGACGATCCTGGCGCTTGCTGGACTTTCTTGGACGCCCTGAAGCCTTGTTAACAAGAATTGAACCTCTTTCCTTGAAGTTCTTGATGATCCTATAAATTGTTGATTGAGGTGCAATCTTAGTAGCCACAATATCCTTGCCTGTGAAGCCATTTTTATGCAACGCAATGATGGCTGCATGCGTTTCTTTGCAGGTCACCATGGTTAACAATGGAAGAACAATGATTTCAAGCATCACTGTCCTTTTAACAGGTCAAGTCTGCCATTTTAAGCCAATCAGCCTGACATAATGATCTCCAGCCTTGTGCTCGTCAACATTCTCACCTGAGTTAACAAGACGATTACTGAAATGATCTCAGCAGGTCCTTTAATGACAGCAATGAAATGCAGTGGAAAGGTTTTTTGGGGATTAAGTTAATTTTTATGGCAAAGAAGGACTATGCAATTCATCTGATCACTCTTCATAACATTCTGGAGTATATGCAAATTGCTATTATAAAAACTTAAGCAGCAACTTTTCCAATTCTCAATATTTATGTAATTCTCAAAACTTTTGGCCACGACTGTACAGTAGAGCAGTATAGCACCTCACCGTATACAGCACCCCAAACTGTACACTATACAGCACCCTACACTATACAGCCCCCTACACTATACAGTACATCAGTATAGCACTCCACAATATACAGCACACACAGTATACAGCCCCCCACACTATACAGTACCCCACACTATACAGCACCTCACTATACAGTAGTTTACAGTATATTAGCATAACAGCCCCTGTCACCTTTTTGTGATGTAATCTTCACAAAAAAAGCTCCACAGTTAAGGCAAACTTCTCCTACAGCAACACTCCTAGTAGGACCTTTGATGACCTCGTAGCCATGTGACCAGTAATATTGCTAGGTTACTGGTCACATGGTGATGATGTAATCTAAGGTCCTAGAGAATCACAGCTCTCACAGTACGCTGCCTGGAGTGACGGCAGGCATGGCATGGCAGCACCCCCTGTGTAGCTGACAGCCTGACACCCGGGGCAGTGGCTAGCAGCTGTTGAGGACGCTGACACGGTCTGCTATGTACTCCTTCACCATCTTCCAAAATTTTTCCCTCCTTGTGACACTAGGCCGCGCATCAGGGTGAGGGTGCTCACAGGTTGTCATGAAACTGTCCCAGGCTTGGAGAGTGTTGCCCTGCCTCTGTTGGAACTGCTGTGTGTTCCCCTTGTCTTCCCTCCTCGGTTGGCCAAGGAACTACGGACTCTGCAGCCAGTGTTGTCAGTTGGAAATTTTTTGAGCAATTTTTCAACAAGGATCTTCTGGTATTGCACTGTTTTGCATGTCCTCTCCACCACAGGAATGAGAGATGAGAAGTTCTCTTTGTAGAGGGGGTAGAGAAGGGTGAACAACCAGTAATCCGTGTTGTCTATAACGCGCGGGTCACGGGAAAGGCAGCCTATAGTGTTGAGCTAGCATGCTTGGCCGAACACCAGTTCGGCTCGAGCATCGCTATGCTCGGCCGAACACCCCGTGTGCTCAAGCTCGATGCTTGAGTAAGTGTATTTAAATCTAATTTAGCCTCTATTTCTATGCAGAAGATCACTGTACAGTGAGGGAATCTCTGTGTGAGTCCACAGCTTAAAAGTCCCTGCTCTGACTCCATATATAGCTATGTATAGCTATGTTTTTTTTATTTAAATACACTGGGGTGTCCCTAAGCACTGACTCCATATATGGACATAGCTATATATGGAGTCAGTGCTTAGGGACACCCCAGTGTATTTAAATCTAATTTAGCCTGTATTTCAGAAAAGTTTCTGCTGGGATTCGAACTTCTGCATTAAAAGCAAGGCACTTAACCACTCAGCTATAATAGCTGCATAGTCAGTTACTTAATTTTTTTTACAAAAATAAAAAATAAAAATTGACTTCTACTGTACTGTAAGTCTACTGAGACCTATACAGTAAAAGTCTCATATTTTTTATTTTTTGTTTGTGACTGGCTATACAGCTATATAGTGTAGTGGTTAAAGTTCTGGCCTGTAATGCCGAACCTGTGAGTTCAAATCCCGTCACAAACTTTTCAGAAATAGAGGTTAAATTAGAATCATATATTTAATATTTTTTTTGTAATTGTAAAAATGTATGGCACAAAATAAATGTGTAATATTATATATATATATATATAATCATACTTCTGATATATATGAATGCAAAATATGTGGGAAACTACTAATGTTTTAGCCATAATATGTTTACATATAATATATATTCTAAATATATAATAATATGTTTAAATATATTATGGCTACAAATTTTTATATATATATATATATATATATATATGTTTAAATTAAGTATAGCCTCTATTTCTGAAAAAGTTTGTGAGAGGATTTGAACTCACAGGTTCTGCATCAGAGCCCAAAACTTTAAGCACTACACTATATAGATGCATAGCCAGTCACTCAATATAAAATAAAATATGAGACTTCTACTGTATAGGTCTTAGTAGAAGTACAGTAGAACAGTTCTCATAAATAACTGGCTCTGCAGATATTATAGCTGAGTGGTTAAGTGCCTTGCCTCTAATACAGAAGGTCGTGAGTTTGAATACCAGCAGAAACCTTTCTGAAATACAGGCTAAATTAGATTTAAATACACTGCGGTGTCCCCAAGCACTGACTCTATATGTGGACATAGCTATATATAGAGTCAGAGCAGGGACTTCTAAGCCGAACTAGAGTCCCGACACCCTCGCCTCTTTAGAGAAGCATTGACTCCCATTGTGCTAGGGTGCTCGGTAGAACACCCAAGCCTTGCAAAGTGTTATACTCGAGCACACAAGCACTTTGGTGCTCGTTCAACACTAGCAGACTAACATGAAGTCAGCCATGTGTGCCAAAGTACCAAAAGGCAAGACTGCGCTGTCATCATCAGGAGGATCACTCTCAATCTCCTCATCCTCTTCCTCCTCTTCTGCCCACCCACACAGAACAGGTGGAATTAAACTTCCATGGGTACTACCCTCTGTAGCGGAGGCAACTGTCTCCTGCTCCTCCTCTTCATCGTCCAATTTGCGCTGAGAATACGAACTGAGGGTGGTCTGGCTGTCACCCTGTGTAATGTCTTCCCCCATTTCCACCTCTTCCACATGCAAAGCATTGTCCTTAATTGTGAGCAGCGAGCGTTTGAGTAGACACAGAAGTGGGATGGTTACGCTGATAATAACATTATCGCTGCTCACCATCTGTGTTAATTCCTCAGTTTCTTAAAACCTCATAGAGGTCAGATATCCATGCCCACTCCTTGCTTGTGAATAGTGTAAGCTGACTGGAAAGGCAATGACCATGTTGCAGCTGGTATTTAACAACTGCCCTCCCTCTGCTGCTCACAAAGCCTGGCCAACATGTAGAACGGAGAGTTCCAGCACATGCTCACATCGCAAAACAGCCGGTAAGCTGGCAATTTCAAGCGCTGCTGCAGCGTTGACAGACCGGCTGAAGCTGTCGATGACTTGCGGAAATGTGCACACACATGACGCACCTTCACCAGTAGCTCAGGCAAATTTGGTTAGGTTTTTAGAAACCGCTAAACCACTAAGTTGAAGCCATGGGCTAGGCATGGGATGTGTGTGAGCTTGCCAAGCTCCAAAGCCGCCACAAAGTTACGGCCATTATCAGACACAACCAAGCCTGGTTCTAGGTTGAGTGGCGAGAGCCACAGCTCAGTCTGGTCTCTTATCCCCTGACACAGCTCTGCAGCGGTGTGCTGTTTGTCCCCTAAGCATATCAGCTTTAGCACGGCCTGTTGCCACTTCCCCACTGCAGTGCTACACTGCTTCTAGCTACTGACTGATGACTAACTGGTGCTGCACATGGATAATTCGGAGGTGGAAGTGGAGGAGGAGGTGAAGGAGAAGTGGGGGTTGGAGCCACTAACGTAGGTGGTGGCAGAAATCTTGATGGAATTAGGGCCCACAATCTTTGGCATCGGTAGCACCTGTGCCATCCCAGGGTTCGACTCTCTTCAACCTCCACAACAATCACCCAGTGTCCCATTAGGGAAATGTAGCGTCCCTGGCCGAATGCACTTGTCTATGTGTCCTTGGTTAAGTGGACCTTCCCAATAACTGCGTTGGTCAGGGCATGTGTGATGTTACGGGACACATGTTGGTGTAAGGCGGGCACGGTACACCGGGAAAAATAGTGGTGGCTGTGGATTGCGTAACAAGGGTCGGCCGCCGACATCAGGCTGCAGAAGGCCTCAGTGTCCACAAGCCTAAATGGCAACATTTCCACGGCCAGTAATTTAAAAAGTTGCGCATTTAGTGCTGTGGCCTGTGGGTGGGTGGCTGGGTATTTGCACTTGCATTCAAATGCCTGGGGTAAGGAAATTTAGATGCTGCGCTGGGACACGGAAGTGGATGTGGTCGCTCATGGTGCTTGCGAAGGTCCAGGTGCAGGGTGGGAGGCTTTCGGGCCTGCACCTTCGACAGAGGATTGGTCAGCACATAACACAGGGGAGGAGGAGGCAGTGGTGTGACCCGCAGACACAGATTGTGGACCCAGGTGTTCATATCACTTATTACGATATTTTGATGCCATGTGGCGGATCATGCTGGTGGTGGTGAGGTTGCTAGTGTTCATGCCCCGGCTCATTTTGGTACGGCACACAATGCAAACTACAGTTCTTTTGTTGTCTGCACTTTCCTCAATAAAGCGCCATACTGCTGAACACCTACCCCTTGGAAAGGGAGATTACTGTAAGGAGGTGCTCCGTGGAACAGTTGCTGGCCTGTTTGGTGTGGTCCGCCTTCTCCCTTTTGCCACCCAACTGCCTCTTCCAGCCTGTTGCAGTGCAGCAGATCCCTCCCCCTCTGTACTGCTGTCCTCGCTCTGCTTTCCACCTTCCAGGTTGGGTCAGTGACTTTATCGTCCTCCACCTCCTCTTCCACTTCCTCACTTGTTGACCTAACCACTTCCTCAGTGATTAACAACTGTGTATCATCCTCTTCATCAACCTCTTGAGACATTAATTGCCGTTGAGTTATTGGCAACTGTGTCTCATCATCATCCACCTCATTAAAAAGTAATTGCTGTTCCCCACCATCATCTTGTGATTGTGGATGCTCAAGAGTTTGGGAATCAGGGCACATGATCTGTCCCTTGTCAAGCGTGCCTGGCGAGAGGGCCAAATCAAGGAATGGCACTGAAAAGATCTCCTTGGAATATCCGAATGTGGGATCACTTGTTTGCCCAGACTCCATGGACTCTCCATGGTGGAAGGAAGGAGGATCAGGGTGAGGATTGGGTTGAGCAGACTCTTGGCTACTGAGACTGGACTTGGTGGAAGACAGGGTGGTGCTTAACCGACTGGAAGCATTATCTGCTGCAATCTAACCGACCACCTGGTCACACTGGTCTGACTTCTAGAGTGGTGTCCTGCGCCGCTCTGCAAACTTGGACATGAAGCTAGGCATTGTGGATTATTGTTTTTCTTGTGCTTTAGCAGCAGGCACAGTTTCAACGCGCCCAGGGCTACGGCCTCTGCATGCACCATCAGCATCACAGCCACTGCCCCGTCCCTTACTGCTTGCCTTCTTCATATTAACTGTCACATATGATTGAAAGTCTGTCACACGCGTGTAGGATTTGTAAGTGTATGCGCAAACAAATTTTAAAAGGTTTTTGGGATGTGGAAACATCACACAGGAGATATCCCGCAGGTAATGTCAATGCTGTCACTAGCGGCTAATTCTAAATTACAGGGAATGTCACAGGTACTTGGGATGAGGACACGTTATATAGTAGAGGTACCACCGGTATTGTCACTGTCAACAGCAAGGGAGATTGGGACAAGAAAATTCTCCAGAGAGAGGCCGAATGGATATATTGATGTAGATCACAGTCACCCTCTGGTGGTGAGGCTGACTCACCTGTTTCATTTAGTACTTTATTGGATCTGGGGACTTTGGAGTTTGCTTCTTACTGGGCTCCAATTATGGGATAGGAAAAACCTCTTCTGTATATAGTAACCTGTAACCTCTTCTGAACCTCTTCTGGATCAGCGCACGCCTGTACTCTCTCTGCCTTCAGACCCCGCTGAAGAAGGTCGCACAGACCGAAACGTTCGGGATATTTTTCTATCTGATATGGCATAAATACTATATGTAAATGAATTTGCACTGGATGTATACTAACAGCATTCTGATTATTTATCTTGCATCAACTTTTGGAGTGCCGTGGATTTAACTTATACTGTCTAAACCACTCTCACAGGCACCCACACTGGATCCAAGGTGTGCAGAGTACATATTTATTCAACAGGGAACAGGATTGATGACGGACAAGATTTTGTAAGGCCCAATAAACTTAGGACCCAACTTCCAGTAGGGAACCTTCAATTTGATATTCTTAGTAGACAACCACACCAGATCACCAACATTCAGGTCCGGACCAGGCACACATCTCGTATCAGCCACACGCTTATATCTCTCACTCATGCTCTTTAGATTATCCTGAATCTTTTGCCAAATAGATGACAAAGACGAGGAGAATCTGTCCTCATCAGGTAAACCAGAAGACCCCTCTCCAGAGAATGTCCCAAACTTCGGATGAAACCCATATGCACCAAAAAATGGTGACTCATCAGAGGACTCCTGACGACGGTTATTTAAAGAAAACTCAGCAAGGGACAAAAAAGAACACCAATCCTCCTGATTCTCCGCCCAAAAAAAGCGCAGATATGTCTCCAGATTCTGATTGACGCGCTCTGTCTGGCCATTCGACTGCGGGTGGAAAGTAGAAGAGAATGACAACCGAACCCCCAAGCGGGATCAGAAAGCCTTCCAGAATCTGGAAACAAACTGTGTGCCCCTATCAGAGACTATGTTTGAAGGAATACCATGCAATTTGACAATGTGATCAATAAATGCCTGCGCCAGCATCTTAGCATTGGGCAAGCCAGGAAAAGGAATGAAATGCACCATTTTGCTAAAACGGTCCACCACCACCAGAATCATAGTCTTCCCCGAGGAACAAGGCAGGTCCGTAATGAAGTCCATGGACAGATGTGTCCAAGGACAGGAAAGAAAGGGTAACGGAAGGAGAGGACCTGATGGCCGTGAATGAGGGACTTTGGCACGAGCGCAGGTCTCGAAGGCTGCCACAAAACCCTCAACCGACTTACGAAGCGCCGGCCACCAGAATCTATGAGCGATGAGATCCACTGTGGCTCTTGCCCCCGGGTGCCCAGCAAGGACAGTATCGTGGTGCTCCTTAAAAATCTTGTGTCTTAAAGCGAGAGGCACAAACAACCTCTCAAGAGGACAAAGATCAGGAGCCTCTGACTGGGCTACCTGAACTTCTGCCTCCAATTCAGGATAAAGAGCAGAGACCACCACACCTTCAGCCAAAATGGGATCCGGGTCCTCAAAATTCCCACCTCCCGGAAAACAACGTGACAGGGCATCCGCCTTCACATTCTTAACCCCAGGGCGGAACGTGACAACAAAATTAAACCTTGAAAAGAACAAAGACTATCTGGCCTGTCTCGGGTTCAGACGCTTGGCTGACTCCAAGTAGGCCAGATTCTTATGGTCAGTAAACACGGTAATATGGTTTCTGGCTCCCTCTAGTCAATGGCGCCATTCCTCAAAAGCTAACTTGATGGCCAACAACTCCCTATCTCCCACATCGTAATTCTTCTCTGCAGAGGAGAGTTTCTTCGAGAAAAAGGTACACGGTCGCCATTTGGCAGGAGAGGGACCCTGAGACAAGACCGCACCCACACCCACCTCAGAAGCATCAACCTCAACTATGAAGGGTAGAGAAATATCAGGTTTTACCAAGATGGGAGCGGAAGCAAAACTCTCCTTGATATTAGAAAAGGCCTTACGCGCCTCTACCGACCAGGAGGAAAAATCTACCCCCTTTCTAGTCATATCAGTGAATGGTTTAACAACAGAGGAATAATTCAAAATAAACTTTCTGTAATAATTGGCAAAACCCAAAAAACGTATCAGCGCCTTCTGATTTTTAGGAAGCTCCCACTCAAGCACAGCGCGGACCTTCTCGGGGTCCATGCGAAAACCAGAAGCGGAGAGAAGAAACCCCAGAAATTGAATTTCTGGAACCGCAAACACACATTTTTCCAGTTTAGCGTACAATGTATTCTCCCGCAGGATGAGCAAGAGCTGACGTAAGTGTTCCTTATGAGTTTTGAAATCAGGAGAAAAACATCAAAATGTCATCTAGATACACTAATACAAATTTCCCCATTAAATTATAAAAAATGCTGTTCACAAAATGCTGAAAGACGGCTGGAGCATTCATCAAACCAAAAGGCATAACCAAATTCTCAAAATGGCCCTCAGGGGTATTGAAGGCCGTCTTCCATTCGTCTCCTTCTCTGACCAGGTTGTATGCCCCTCTTAGATCCAACTTGGAAAAAACTTTAGCCCCAACAATCTGGTTAAACAGGTCCGGGATCAGAGGAAGCAGATAAGGGTCACGAATTGTGATGTTGTTCAGCTCCCTGAAATCCAGACATGGTCTTAAAGAACCATCTTTTTTCTTAACAAATTAAAAGACAGCGGCAACAGGTGACTTTGATGGTCGTATGTGTCCCTTTCTCAGACTCTCATGAGATTTATTCAGCTTGGCGCCTGGGGTGAGATTAATAGGGCAATCGTACTCCCTGTGAGGGGGCAAGTCCTGAACACCACTCTCAGAAAACACATCCGAAAATTCAGAGAGAAAAGATGGTACAGTCTTAGTAGGAACCTCAGAAACAGATGTCGTGAGGCAATTCTCTCTGCAAAAGTCACTCCAACCTTTTATTTGCCTCGCTTGCCAATCAATGGTGGGGTTATGTTTAGTGAGCCAGGGTAGCCCCAACACTAGAGGAGTAGGCAACCCGCTTAGGACGAAACATGACACATCCTCAACATGAGTATCACTCACAATCAAACGGATATTGTGAACTATGCCCTTTAACGATTTCTGAGAAAGTGGAACGGAATCAATAGCAAAAACAGGTATATCCTTTCCCAAAATGCATACCTGGAAACCATGAGTTATAGCAAATTGATTATCAATGAGATTGACATCTGCTCCACTATCTACAAAAATCTCACAAAAAATGTTCTTGCTCTCTAGCGCCACCCTGGCAGGTAGGACAAAACGGGAACTACAAGCAAACGGAAAACCTTCAATTTCTGCATCAACCTTGCCAATAGTAACAGATGGAAAGTTTTTAGAGGATTTTTTTTCTTTTTGTTTCTTTATTACTCTCAAAAAACTGCCTGAATCTCCTAGAGGGACAAACATTTGCCAAATGATTTATACCTCTACAACAGAAACAAACCTTCCTATGAGAGCTGAATCCTCTATTGTCAGAGGCAAGCAAACCCAGCTGCATGGGCCCCATGCTCAGAAGGGATTGAGAGCGACTGAGAACCCTGTGCACTGAATGAGACCACCACACTGTCCTTGGACTGAGTATGATAGGAAGGAGTGATCTCTCCTCTCTCTCTCTAAGACGCCTGTCAATACAAATGGCCCGAGACATGGCAGAGTCCAAGGAGGTAGGTCTCTTATGAAAGGCAAATGCATCTTTCAATCCCTCTGAAAGACCATGGCAAAATTGACTTTGGAGTGCAGCATCATTCCAACCAGTATCAGCTGCCCACCTCCGAAATTCTGAACAGTATATCTCTGCGGACTGTTTACCCTGGCATAAAAGACGTAGTCTAGACTCAGCCAGAGCAATACGATCCGGATCATCATATATCTGACCCAGGGCTAAAAAAAATTCATCCACTGAACAGTGGGCCGTGCCACCACCGGCAGCGAAAAGGCCCAGGACTGAGCGTTATCCCTGAGCAGCGAGATGATGATCCCCACCCTCTGCTCTTCATCACCAGAGGAATGGGGAAGTAGGTGAAAATGGAGTTTGCAAGCCTCTCTAAAACAAACTCAATTCTCACTACCCCCGGAGAACGTATCCACGAGCGAGATCTTAGGCTCAGAACAAACTCCATGAACGCCAGCAGAACCGGTCACCTGAAACTGAGAAACAGTTTTACGGAGATCTGCTACCTCCAATGAAAGACCCTGCATGTGTTCAGTCAAAAGTGAAACCGGATCTATGCTTGAGACGGTTTTGGCGGTTTATAATGTCACAGAAGGTGTACAGAAAACTAGAAGATGAAAAATTAAGATCCGACTGACTGGATCCAAAACTAAGGAACCAAAGGGAGAGCCCTGCAACAGACCTGGCTCTCTCCCTAACTGCTCAGCCTATGCAAAAATCTCAATGGTAGATGATTGCATATCCTCGTTCCTCGATTGTATAACACCTGAACACCCTATAATAGTGAGGGGACACGACCACCGGCTCCCTACACTTGATACGGAGGGAGTCAGGGTCACCTGGGATCCAGCAAACAGGAAAACACAAATGAATGAACAAAACTTATCTGTAGAAGACTCAGTAGTAGCATCCAGCATGCACACACTCCAGGAAGTTGTATAAACCGCAAAGTGATGCAGTATGGAAAGTTATTTAAAGGGATGCAATCAGTGCAACTACATGACAGCTGAGCGAGGCTAACGAGATGAGAAAACGAAAGCAAAAAAAAAAAGGAACCTCAAGGAGGAGGTTCTGAAGAACGTCTGTCAGAGCTTCTCAGATGTCTGGTGGTGACAGCTGCTTGGGGCATAATAACTGATAAGCACATGCGCCTGTCAACTGAAAATGCTGACAGGTTGACTCTTATAAAAATGAACAAGGCCTGGATTGCCCCTGACTTCTCTACTCCACAAGAGGAAAGCGGCTGATCATAAAGGCACTTTAAATGTGTTTTTTATAATGTAGTAAATTCACTGTATTCCCATGCACCCCTTCCACCAGAAAAAAGGATATATAGCTCAATCTTCATTTTCTCGTCCTCCTCTTCCATCATATCAATGCTTAGTAGTCTGCCCTCACTCCTAATGTTGTAAAGGGCCAGCTCCCCTGCAGGCCCTTGCATATAATTTTTTAGAGGGTCAGTTCACCAGCAAGCCCTCACCTACAATCCTTTAGAGGGCCAGCGCACCTGTAGGCCCTCATGTATAATGTTTTAGAGGGTCAGCTCACCAGCAAGCCCTCACCTACAATCTTTTAGAGGGTCAGCTCACCTGCAGGCCCTTGCATATAATGTTTTACAGGGTCAGCTCACCAGCAGGCCCTCACCTACAATCTTTTAGAGGGTAAGCTCACCTGCAGGCCCTCGCATGTAATATTTTAGAGGCTCAGCTCGCCAGCAGGCCCTCAACCATAATGTTTTAAAGGGTCAGCTCACCTGCAGGCCCTTGCATATAATGTTTTACAGGGTCAGCTCACCAGCAGGCCCTCACTTACAATCTTTTAGAGGGTAAGCTCACCTGCAGGCCCTCGCATGTAATGTTTTAGAGGCTCAGTTCACCAGCAGGCCCTCAACCATAATGTTTTAAAGGGTCAGCTCACCAGCAGACCCTCGCCCATAATTTGTTCAATAGTCAGCTCAGCAGCAGGCCCTCGCCCATAATCTTTTCAATGGTGAGCTCAGCAGCAGGCACTCACCCATTTTTTCGATACACAGATCAGCAGCAGGCACTCGCCCCTAATGTTTTAGAGAGTCAGCTCTGCAGCAGTCCCTCACCCCTAATGTTTTAGATGGTCAGCTCAGCAGCAGGCCCTCGCCCGTAATATTTTTGAGGGTCACCAGCAGGCCATCAATCATAATTTTTCAAGGGTGTATGATGTCGGTTTTGTGTGTATTATTATCAGTCTGTAAAAGTGGTGTACTACTCGGACAAAATCATTCCCAGCAGCGACCTGGAAGTCCAAGATGCATCCATACAACCTCCCCATGCTGTTCCCTAACCATTTCGGTGGTGTTTCCATCAATTTCTGAACCTTTTCTATGAACCAGACACCTTCCCCTCTTCAGAGCAGGGGGTGCTTGGTTTAATGCTCGGGTTTTCCTATTAACTTCCATTGTGCTCGGGTGCTCTACCGAGCACCCGAGGTGTTCGACCCAAGCACCCAAACACCTTGGTGCTCGATCAACACTTTTTTTAAGCAGTAAATTACCAGATTCATTATGATAATATACAGATAAACAGAATTTGCAATTTACTAAAGGAATCAGTAAATGGATAGAGAGACAGTGGATGCCCTGTTATTGTGCATAATGGATACACAATAGCTTAATTTGCTGCCTGGACTGTCGATGAGTATGTTTCATTCCCCCAAAGGCATTTTTCTGCCACCTCAGAAGAATCTTTGAAAGATCATTCTAATATTGAAATAACCCTAGGTACTATTTTTTTTCCTCCTATAAGTTTTTGTGCAGTCAGTTCTTTTTCCAAGTTCTTGCTAAGCTTATAACATTTAATCATTTTAAATGCCATCTTTACTTTATTTGATTGCTCATTTGGTAATCAAATTGATTTTATAAATACCCATAAGAACTGTTTTTTTTTTTTCTTCAGTTTTTTTTTTTTGGGGGGGGGGGGGGGCTTATAGTTCACTGGAGGTTTACATACTGTAGTTACTACTAAGTAATTGATGCTGAAATATAATTTTAAATTTCATTCCTGATTGCGTCCAATTAAAAATGTTCTGCATTTTTCTTAATAACATGCATCATAGTAAATCACATGGGTTTAGTCTACTTGTATGGCAGTGGAAACGGAGTATCTTTACAGTACAAATTTAAATGAGCTTGTAAAATATCAGTAGCTAATATTTGTATTCCTTCTATAGATGATAAACGACAAAGAAATAGTAATGATGTGTCACATAATAGGTGTGTAAAGGGGGCATATAGAGCTGAGAGGGAACCATGCACCACATCCTATGATCCCACTTGCGAGTTCCCCACCTACATCCCATTCCTTCTAGGACAGATTGAGGACATGTGGTCATTCCTCCATACAGGCCATCACACAGGGCATAAGCTATTCTGAGCTGGCACCATTTTGGCCCAAGAGTCCTAATGCAACTGCATGGTTTTCCTCTATGCTACCCTTACCATTGCTCCTGTGGATGTCTTCCAGAACAGTGACTGGTGTTTTAATTATGATGGGTAAGAGTCTTTCTACATGCAGAGATGAGGGCTGCATTGACATACAGCAATCACCTCTGCTGTATGGGGACAAACGATCAATACATTGATCATTTGTCCCCATAGAAAATCATTGTTTGGTAATGAGTGTCTATACAAATGCTGATCCCTGATAATTTGCCTAATAGTCTGTGTAAAAAGATCTTTACACTGTACAATAAAAAATCTTCAGTTATAATGATGGTGATATATTGTCTACTCTACATCTAAAAGATGCTTCCTAGTCATGGTTACAGACCTAAAAAGTTATTTCGAATACTCTTTGTACTGTTGTAATTAGGGTGTCCCTAAGCTATCTTTTACCCAAACTGAATAACCCCAAGCTTAATACATTAATACTTGGAGTATTGTGCGCAGTACTGGAGGCCATATCTCCAGAAGGATATAGATACTCTAGAGAGAGTTCAGAGAAGAGCTACTAAACTGGTCCATGGATTGCAGGATAAAACTTACCAGGAAAGGTTAAAAGACCTTAATATGTATAGCTTGGAAGAAAGAAGAGACCGAGGGGATATGATAGAAACTTTTAAATACATAAAGGGAATCAACTCGGTAAAGGAGGAGAGCATATTTAAAAGAAGAAAAACTACCACAAGAGGACACAGTTTTAAATTAGAGGGGCAAAGGTTTAAAAGTAATATAAGGAAGTATTACTTTACTGAGAGGGTAGTGGATGCATGGAATAGCCTTCCTGCAGAAGTGGTAGCTGCAAATACAGTGAAGGAGTTTAAGCATGCATGGGATAGGCATAAGGCCATCCTTCATATAAGATAGGGCCGGGGCTATTCATAGGATTCAGATATATTGGGCAGACTAGATGGGCCAAATGGTTCTTATCTGCCGACACATTCTATGTTTCTATGTTAATAGCCTGTCCTGGTACTGCAAACCACCCATTCCATTTCTTACCTTGGTCACCCACCCTCCTCTGCACCTGCCTAATGGCATGGGTTGAGAGATTTAGAGAGAGATTTACACCTTATAAAGCTCTTCACACAGATCTACACCCTCATGGCCCCAGTATATGCCATACCCACTCCCCTCACAGCAATGAGTTTCCCTCACTCACGGCATCCAAGAGTGTTAAAAAACAGAAGCGCGGGCCTCCTCTTCAGGCGCACTTTCCCCCAGCAGAGTGAGTATACTGTTCTAAAAATGAGCCACAGCCTGTACTAGGCTTCCAGACTCATTGTTAGTATATCCCATAAAAAGTAAAATCACCCCACTTTCCCCAAAATAAAAATAAACAAAAAAGAAAATGACATTATGGCACTGCTTCATGCGAAAACGCCCGTGCTATTAAAATATAAAACAAAGGTAGCCCATATGGTGAATGGCGTAACAGAAAAAAAATGTAAAAAGGCTGATTCGAAGTTGTTTCATGACTTTATCTCACAAGAAAATTAAATAAAAAGTGATCATCTTACAAACCCCAAAATGGTATTGTCAAAAAACCACAGATAGTCCTGCAAAAAATGAGCCCCCACACATCTCCATAGACATAACTATAAAAACGTTATAAGGATCAGAATATCACAGTGATAAGAAAAAAATAATTTTTTTACAAAGTGAGTCCTGATGAGGCTTACTGGGCTTGCTGCAGTGTGGGCCTATAGAGGTCCTGAGCAGGAGTACTGCTAGGGTTTCCACCTTTCCCAACAAAACAAATTCTGGTTAAAGCTAAAAAGATTGGAGTGGATAAATACGAGTGTTATTTGATAATATTTTCAGTTTTTCTCTTTTTTTTTTTTTTTTCCAATAAAATCAAACTTTTCACTATTGGGGGCACTCTGAAAATGTAATTTTTATTTAGTCTATTTTCAAAATGCTTCTGTGGGGATTTGAACACACAACCATCTTCATTAAAGGCAAGAACCACTGTGCTATAGAGGTCCATGTTAAACTACTGTTACTATATTATGGCTAAAAACACTCATAGTAGTTTTCCATGCATTATGCATTCATCTATATCTATATCATTATTTTATTTTTTTAGTAATTACTGTATTTTTGGCCCTATAAGATGCACCGGCCCATAAGGTTTTAAAGGAGAACAATGAGAAAAAATATTTTCCATTACACCTCAGGTCAGAACAGCAATCAGACCCCCAATGTCAATCAGACCTCATATCAGACCCCCAATGCCTCATATCAACCCCCCAACCTTCAGCCATCTATGAGCCCCCATATGTCAGCCATCTATATGCCCCATGTCAGCCATCTATAAACCCCTATATATCAGCCATCTATTAGCCCCCATATATTCAGCCATCAGCCACTATATGTCAACCATCAGCCCCCATATGTCAGCCATCAGCCCCAGCGCAAATAAAATAAGAAAAGCTCACTTACCTCTCCTGCTCCTGGACGCCACCGCTCCTCACCATCGCAATACTCTTCATCCTGCTTAATACCTAATGCAATAGAAACTTCTATGAGGTTTGTCAGCAACAGTTTAGCATTGAGCTCTATAGCTCAGTAGTTTAGGTTCTTGCCTTTAATGCAGATGGTTGTGAGTTTGAACCCCCCCCCCCACAGAAACATTTAATAAATAGAGCTTAAATACACATACTGACAATGTTTGGGGATACCCCCTTCATGTTCATAGCACTGACTCCATATATGGACTCAGAGCAGGGATTCCCAGACTTTGGAGTCCCAACTGATCTGAAGCAGGGGGCCCCTTAGAGAATCAGGGCCCTAGGCAATTGCCCAGTTAGGACATTTTAAACTATCCTATATGCTTTGGGGGGATTTATAAAGCCCAGCACTCCAGAATTCTGGCTTAAAAAAGGGTCTGTTGTGACTTTTTGGGCTCATGTGGGCCAAAATTTGCAACTCTTTGCATTTTTACACCACTCATTCCCGTTTTGAAAAGTGGTAGTGGTTTGCAATTAGTTTTACTCCAAATGTATCAATTTTTAAATAGGCACAACAATTGTGCCATCTGGAGTATGCTTGGGGTTGTGAAAGAATGGAGGGGCGGAAGGGTTGGCAAAACCCCCCACTTGGCTGGACCTGTAAAGGAATGATTACTAACCTGCTTCCCGCTACAGGCTCTCCTTCTCTACCAGGCCTGTGATGCTCATCTGGAATGTTGATGTCAACATTCGGTTGGCCATATTGGTAACTGGCTCCCTTTATGTCATGACAAATGGCCAGATGACACAAGGAGATCCGGTCTCTGTCGCAGCCAATGATTGGCTGTGGCAATGTCAAACCTGATGCGCAAGGGAGCCCAACAGAGCATCGTAGGCCTGAAAGAAAAGGAGTGGGGAGCCAATACCGGGAATCAGGTAAGTAATATATCCTTTACAAGTCTGGCCAAGAGAGGGGGATTTGCCAAAAAAACATCATCTGTGCCAAATTTAACAGTGTCCAACATTTAATAAATTTGTTGCAAAGTACAGTCAATGCCAACTCAAGCAAAACTGACTTCTAATGCTACCCTCATGATAAATTTAACCCCCCTCCCTCCTAAACGTTTCTCTGCTTTACATTATCCATACAGTACAATACTGCCAAATATTTTCAAAAGATACTGGCCAAATATTACTGCCATACAGACTATTCGAGTGGAATACCTCCCTACAACGCTACCTAAGTAGCGCATATGTTTTCCAAAATAACAATATATTGCCATACAATGCCTAATTAGTGCTACCTTAACTAAAATACTAAGCATCCTATGCAATACATAGCCCACACAGTGCATGTATTTCCCATGTTATTCATTCTTTGTTAAGGGCTATGCAGTATCCCATTATTGCCATACAGAGTTCAAATATTGCCTTACATTGCTCAGTGCCTCCCAGGCAAAACAAAGTTTAAGAACTGTAATTGTATAAAAGACTAGCCCTTTACAAAATGAATGGTGTTCTGATGGGATTTATAAGAACTAGTCTGTTAGCTTCAATTAAAAACGAATTACTTTGAAAGTGAAGTTTCTCTCCCATATGTTTCATATTTCCATTTACAGGTCTGGGATTTTCATGACACATTTCACCTACGTTTCCATTCACATGAAATTACCTATTCCTTCTCGAGTTTACCCATTTAAATGTAATATGATTTTATAATGTAGCTATAATATTTACTCTCAAATGACTATTCAGTTCAAATTGATACAGAGGAAATAGAAACCATTACTTATTCATTTCAATACCTTTTGATCCTATTTAGAAAATTCATAATTCTGAACAGGCATCATATTTGCTGTGCAATTTCTTTAATTTAATCAGCATATCCATTTACTGCAGTACAATAATGTACTGGAATTACAAAGGCTTAAAGCTTAGTTTTATTCAAAAGTGAACAAGGATGTAGAAATCCCTTGTCTTGAAGAAGTTTATATGGTAATCAAGATAAGATATTCAAAGCATTTAAATCCATTGAAGATTGCATAGTGAGGAAAAAACATTTTGCAAGCTTTAGATTTATGCCCACTGGCGGGAGCTTCTGCTTCATTTTAATCCTTTTCATTAAAAAAATTAGATGATTTGTCTGCTAAGTCATATTTAGTTAGACAATAAGGCATGCTCATTTTAAACACCAATAAGTCCTTTAAATATATATCTAATGGGGGGTTTACACGTTGCAATTAGGGATGAGCGAATCGACTTCGGATAAAATCTCTGCAGTCGATTTGCATAAAACTTTGTTCTAATACTGTATGGAGCGGGACAGTATTAGAATTTATTGGCTCCGATGAGCCAAAGTTATTGCTTTGTGAAGTCTACCAAGACTTTGCGCAATAACTTCATAAATTAATTTGTACTATATAAACCCATTCCTCGAACTCAGGTTCGGTTCCAAGGTACCACTACAAATTAATTTATGAAGTTATTGTGTGAAGTCTCTGGAGACTTCGCGAAGCAATAACTTCTGCTCATCAGAGCCAATACATTCTAATACTGTATGAAGCTCCTGCTCCGTACAGTATTAGAACAAAGTTTTATGCAAATTGACTTTGGATGTTTTATCCAAAGTCGATTCACTCATCCCTAATTGCAATTGTCGGGCAGATTATGGGGAACGAAAGTTACTGCGAAAGCTCATTCCTGACAATCTGCCTATCTAAAAGTGCAGCCGATCACCCGATGAACTAGCGAAATGCTTGCTTATCGTGTGAAACTGTCATAAGTGCAGGCAAGTAAATTATATTTTCTGGGCAGCAGGTCGTCCATTCAGAAACAATGCAGCTATATGAGGGTGAGCGGTCGCTCGTTCTCATACTGTGGAGGTGATCGCTCATTGAAAATATGGAGCTTCATTCCCGCTGAATGAGTAGCCAATTGTGAAGAAGAGCCACTTCCTTTTAGTGATGATCGAGCATGCTCGGCCGAACACCTGTTCGGCTCGAGCATCTTGATGCTCGACACATGGCGGTATTCGGCCGAGTACCGCATGTGCTCGAGTGCCATGCTCGAGTCTTCTCCCCGCACGTTTCTAGGCTGCTAGGCAGTCAATAAACATGCAGGTAAGTACTGCCCTCACTGTAATACCAGTAACCATGTTGCCTACTGGCAATACAGTGATTGGCTGGCCAGAACGCACAGCACCTGATGACGCATGTTTGGCTCATTCGTAGTCAGGGAGAGCCGAGCATAGGAAGGGACAGAGAGTGTAGGGAGTGTAATAGGAAGATTTTTATACAAAAAGCTTTTCAGATACCCAAAAGATGGTGCCCGCTGCGGACAATTAAATTATCTGTGCCACGTCTCCTGTTTAAAATGTGCGCATTCCTAAAATATCAGTGACATCCAGTGTTCTTTTTCCATAGACGGTGTCTGCTGTAGACAGTTAAATTATCCACGCCACATCTCCTGTTTAAAGTGTGCGCATCTCTAAAATATTAGTGACAGCCAGTGACTCTTAAGAGTCTTGTATTGTTATTTATCGTCGTGAGTGGGTAATTGCCGCGCCTGCTGCCTTCCTTGGATGTGGTCGCCGTTTCTCAGGCTCCCTCTCCGGAATAAAACCCTGATTCCCCGTTACCCGTGGTCACCATCGAAGGTTGATAGGGTAGACATCCAAATCGATCGTAAATGTCACGGGGACATGCGATCAGCCAGAAGTTATCTAGAGTCAACAAAGCGGCAGCAGGCCCTCGCTCATAATGTTTTTGATGGTCAACTCACCTGCAGGCCCATGCATATAATGTTTTACAGGGTCAGCTCACCAGCAGGCCCTCACCTACAATCTTTTTATAGGGTCAGCTCACCAGCAGGCCCTCACCTACAAGTCCAGTCTCACTATCCAAGAGTCTGGTCAACACAATCCTCACCGCCGGGGGTCATGTAACTAGTTAGCATGGAGGAGTCTAGTTAGCAGGTATAGGTAGGTATAATGGAAAGATTTGCACCTGTTCTCTGCTGTAGTTCCACACCTGGTTTTGTCTCAAAATCACTTATGGAGATCACTGATTAATTCTTGACCAAACACTGACTGTGTGAAAATGGCCTGCTTTAGCGATTTCCGGAGCAAAACAACTAAAATAATGGAAGGGCCAAATAGATCCCATTGATTCAAATGGGATCTGTTTGGTTTCCTTCTAGGACTTTCCCTGAACGGAGCCTCCAGCCCAGATGTGAACAATCCCTAATTCAGTGTTTTTCCCCTGACTCACCTAATAGTCATGTCACGATTAATGCTGGGCAGTCTAGTATCAAGAATAAGACATTTTTTCTCCCTCTGTTAGTAATAATGAAGTGCATTCTCTATCGATAAATGAATGTTATCTTGCCACATTGTCAGAACACATTATTATAACAGCCTATTGGCTAGTTTTCATTTCATCACAAAATAAATGCAGAATAGTCTGAGTTTGGATGGAATGAATTTTGGTGTAGAATGCGCGGTAAGATCCATTTGAAAAGTCAGCTGTGTGAACATGCCCTTAAAGAAGCTTTAGGAACCTTACTTTAACTTGTTTAACCCCTTCAGGACCTTGCCATTTTTCACCTTTTTTTTATTTTTTATAAATCTTTATAATTTTTGTACTTCTTGCAAAAAGGTTTTAACATTTTTTTTAGTTACATTACATTATATTTACCCACCCCTCCCACCTCCCTTATTCATTTACCACTCCCTCTCGGAAAGAAAGGGGGGGTTCCTCATATCTCCTGCCCCTCTCCCCGCCTACACCCCCCAGCCCCCTTCGTACCACCCAACATCTCCTGGGAAATGCTATATTAACCATTTCTGCCATGTTCTAACAAATATATGTTTTTTCTTGATATTTGCCAGATGGAATTCCTCTCTCACAAGCACGATTCTAGTAAACATCTCCCATTCCCTAACCGTGGGAACCGCACTACCTCCCCAATGTTCAATAATACATTTCCTAGCTTGAAAAAGGAGTTTGGAAGCCATTTTGAGATGTTGTGGGGTATCCATTTTATCCATAACCCCCAGTATACATGTCTCAAATTGGCTGGGGACTTTAAACCAATGATATTGCTCTATTCTGTAATTGACCTTTCCCCAGAACTCTTGAATCTTTATACACATCCAGAGTATATGGACATCATCCACACCTTCCTCACCGCATTTTAAACAACTAAAACTTTAGTTTTATAGCACTTCATTAATATCTTAGGGGAGTAATAAAGGCGGTATAATATATTGAATTGGGTAATCAATTTTTTTCCTTTATGGCCAATTCCCAAAACTCTTCTTGCTGGGGGTTTATAATATCTTTCCATTTATACATTAAACTATTGACTGCATTTTTATTGGTCTTTTGATGTAACAGACATTCATATATTTTAGAAATTAATTTCCCCTCTGCTATTATCTTAAGGATATTCATTAACGGCTGCGGAAGGGTATCAATTTGTGCGCCTTTTCCTAGCAAGGTTCACAGTGCTCGTTTTAGTTGCAGATAGAAGAACCTCAACTCTGTATTACCTAAGCCATACTCCTTTTTAAGATCTTCATACAGTATTATATCCCCCTGTCTCCATACCTGGCCCAGTTTGTACACTCCATCTTTCCACCAAATGTTCTGCTCAATTGGCTTTATTTCTGTAAAGTGGGTATTATCCAACAGTAAGGTATCAGCATGGGGTCCCAGCCAATGATCGCGGCTGGCAGGTTGCTGATTGTTTTTTTTTTTAAATCAGAAGCCACATAGCAGATCATATTAGTAAATATGATCTGTTATATGGCTGCCCTGCTCCTCTGCTGGTCCTTTTCGTCGGTTGGATCCAGGCTACTCAGTGAGTACACCAAACACCACATACTAGCCCCAGATCACCCCCCTGAACCCCAATTAACCCTTTGATCACCTCTTTGATCTCCCCTGTCAATCACTAGTGAAAGGAAAAAAGTGATCAGTGCAAACTGTCACTTTTTTTTTTTCACTGGTATTGACTGTTAGCTTTTAGGATAGTTTAGGCCCCTTGGTTAGGTAGTTTAGGGATCAGTTAGCGCCCAGCCCACCGCACCGCAGTCCCTTATTCGCTGATTAGCGTATCGCTAATCAGCATTTGTACTTTTATAGTATCTGGAAGTGATCAAAACTGATCACGGTCAGATCTATAATTGTATTAGTGTCACTTTAGTTCGCCCTACACCCAAAACGCAGTGTTTGCCCGATCAGGCCTGATCGGTCGCCCACACGTGGTTCACAGACGCCCGCCCCACCGCAGTGACAAAAAATATATTTTTTTGATCACTGCACATTCACTTTACACTCGCTGCGGCGATAAAAAAAATCAGTTTTGATATTTTTTATCAACCGCAGCGGCCTCCGGTACTTCGCTAGCCTCCCATTTGTAAGACAGGCTTGCTTTTTTTCTTGGGTAGTCTCAGGGAATACCCCTAAATTTAGTTGCCCAAATGTCAAACAGGGGGTATTCTTCTCAAGAGGCCTACAGGCTTCTGACCCAGTCGGATGAGGAATGGGAACCCTCATCTGATGAATCTAGCGGGTCAGAATATGAACCTGTAGAAAGCAGTGGCTCTCTGACCCAAAGTTCGGACGAGGAGGCTGAGGTCCCTGATACCACCAGGCGTACCCGGCCCCGTGTCGCTAGACCGCAGGTTGCGCAGGATCCGCTTCAAGAGCAGCAGAGTGGGGCTGGTGCTGTCTGATTACGTGGTGAGGCATACACCAGCAGCACAGCCCTTCCTGGACCTAGTACCAGCACTGCCGTAGAACATGGTGAAGTAGCGAGCACCAGAAGGGCAATTGAAGCTGGTACGGTGGCATGTGCAGTAGTGACCCCGTCGCAGCCACCGCAAAGACGTGCCCGTAGAGCACCTAGAATCCCTGAGGTGCTGGCAAACCCTGATTGGCAGTCCCCAACTTCAGCCGCACCTGTAGTTCCCCCTTTCACCGCCCAGTCTGGAGTTCGGGTTGAGACAGCTCAGATCGGTTCGGCCCTGGGATTTTTTGAGCTGTTCTTGACTGCTGAGCTCTTAGACTTAGTTGTGGCAGAAACAAATCCGTATGCCACACAATTTATAACCGCTAACCCAGGAAGCTTTTATGCCCAGCCGTTCCGGTGGAAACCAGTCCAAGTTTCCGAAATTAAATTTTTTTTGGGCCTTCTCCTCAACATGGGTCTAACTAAAAAGCATGAATTGCGGTCATATTGGTCCACGAACCCAATTCATCACATGCCCATGTTCTCTGCTGCTATGTCCAGGACACGATTTGAGACCATCCTGCGTTTCCTGCACTTTAGCGACAACACCGCCTCCCGTCCCAGAGGCCACCCAGATTTTGACCTGCTCCACAAAATTCGGCCCCTCATAGACCATTTCAACCAGAAATTTTCAGATTTGTATACCCCAGAGCAAAACATCTGCGTAGACGAGTCCCTAATACATTTTACCGGGCGCCTTGGCTTCAAACAATACATCCCAAGCAAGCGCGCCCGGTATGGGGTCAAATTGTATAAGCTCTGTGAAAGGGCCACAGACTATACCCACAAATTTCGTGTCTATGAGGGAAAAGATCAGACCCTGGAGCCGGTCGGTTGCCCTGACTACCTGGGGAGCAGTGGAAAGATAGTCTGGGACTTGGTGTCACCCTTATTCGGCAAGGGGTACCATCTTTATGTGGACAATTTCTACACAAGTGTGGCCCTCTTTAGGCATTTGTTTCTAGAACGGATTGGCGCCTGTGGCACCATGCGAACTAGTCGCGCGGGCTTCCCCCAACGGCTCGTTAGCACCCATCTTGCAAGGGGGCAGAGGGCCGCACTGTGTAACGAAGAACTGCTCGCGGTGAAATGGAGAGACAAGCGTGACGTTTACATGCTCTCCTCCATTCACGCAGACACAACAATACAAATTGAGCGAGCAACCCGTGTCATTGAAAAGCCCCTCTCAGTCCACGACTATAACCTTCACATGGGAGGGGTGGACTTCAATGACCAGATGTTGTCTCCGTATTTAGTTTCCCGCAGAACCAGATGCTGGTATAAGAAGGTGTCTGTATATTTGATTCAATTGGCTCTGTATAATAGTTTTGTTCTCTACAGTAAGGCTGGGAGAACACGATCCTTCCTCAAATTTCAGGAAGAGATCATTGAGAGACTCCTGTACCCAGGAGGTTCCGTGGCCCCATCCACCAGTGTAGTTAGCCGTCTACACGAGCGACATTTCCCTAATGTCGTTGCTGGTACCTCATTCCAACCGTCACCCCGAAAAAGATGTTGTGTCTGTAGCAGGAGTGGAATAAGACGTGACACCCGCTATTTCTGTCCTGACTGTCCTGACCACCCTGCCCTATGCTTTAGAGAGTGTTTCCGGAAGTACCACACACAGGTACACCTAGCATAGGGATCACATCTCACCAGGACAGGCACACAGGGCTATTAGGGCCCATTCACTCACAGCTGCTGCAAACGTCTCCTTTCACCTGGGACAAAGTGCATAACGCACTTCGCCACATCTTTGGGCGATTTGCGCTTTGCACATTGACCCATGGGTAAGGAGAGGTTTGTTCTATAAAGGTAAAAAAAAAACAAAAAAAAAAACACCAGTAAGCAAAAAGGTTAATGTTTAGTTCAAAAAGTTAAAGTTTATATGTTCTGTTCCAAAGTTAATAAAATTATTGCGTTGCGGCCTGTTTTTTTTTTTTTTTTTACCTTCCAGGTGGACCAACCGATCGACTAGCTGCAGCACTGATGTGCTTTCTGACAGAAGCATTGCGCTGCTGTCAGATTACACGCAAGTCGGTGTATGCGTCGCTGCAAGACGAGATTTCTACTCTGCAGTAAAAGATACGTTTGCCAAGGCATACGAGCTGAGGAGGAGGCGGCGTTCCTATGCTTTGGCAAACACTTTGCATATAAAAAAATAATAAAAAATTCCCTGCAATGATTTATTCATCCACATCGATTGATGTGAATGGAGAAATCTGGTTTGCCAGGGCATACGAGCTAAGTGGGTATGGATGTTGGGCGGAGCTCCTGTGTCCTGGCAGACGCCTTTCCCCTCCTTTTTTTTTTTTTGGCAGAGATTTTTTCATCCACATTGATCGATGCGAATGAAGAAATCTGTGCCGTTCATTTTTTTCTTTCAGCCCAGAGGCTGAACGGAAAAAAAATATCTCATTACCTGTATGCTCAATATAAGGAGAATAGCAGAAACTCCTAATGCTGGCCATACATGTATTGATTGCAGAGACCCTCAAATGCCAGGGCAGTACAAACACCCCACAACTGACCCCATTTTGGAAAGAAGACACCCCAAGGTATTCGCTGAGGAGCATATTGAGTCCATGAAAGATTTAAATTTTTGTCCCAAGTTAGTGGAAAGTGAGACTTTGTGAGAAAAATAAAAATAAAAATCAATTTCCGCTAACTTATGCCCCCAAAAAAAAATTCTATGAACTCGCCAGGCCCCTCATTGAATACCTTGGGGTGTCTTCTTTCCAAAGTGGGGTCACATGTGGGGTATTTATACTGCCCTGGCTTTTTAGGGGCCCTAAAGCGTGAGAAGAAGTCTGGGATCCAAATGTCTAAAAATGCCCTCCTAAAAGGAATTTGGGCACCTTTGCGCATCTAGGCTGCAAAAAAGTGTCACACATGTGGTATCGCCGTACTCAGGAGAAGCTGGGGAATGTGTTTTGGGGTGTCATTTTACATATACCCATGCTGGGTGAGATAAATATCTTGGTCAAATGCCAACTTTGTATAAAAAAATTGGAAAAGTTGTCTTTTGCCAAGATATTTCTCTCACCCAGCATGGTTATATGTAAAATGACACCCCAAAACACATTCCCCAACTTCTCCTGAGTACGGCGATGCAAAAAAATCGTTATATTTTGATTAATAACAAAAAAGTAAAAATGTCAGCAGCAATGAAATACCACCAAATGAAAGCTCTATTAATGAGAAGAAAAGGAGGTAAGATTCATTTGGGTGGTAAGTTGCATGACCGAGCGATAAACGGTGAAAGTAGTGTAGTGCAGAAGTGTAAAAAGTGGCCTGGTCATTAAGGTTTTTTTTTTGTTATGTATATAATTCCACATGTGTTAATTCATAGTTTTGATGCCTTCAGTGTGAATCTACAATTTTCATAGTCATGAAAATAAAGAAAACTCTTTGAATGAGAAGGTGTGTCCAAACTTTTGGTCTGTTCTGTATATCTTCAAAATATTCTTTAAGCAGTTCTAGTTTGGCCGCTAGTTCAATAGTTTTATGTCCTGATTTGTCTACTAAGCAATGGATATATATATTTTATTTATTTTTTTATTTTTATTTTTATCTGGGTCACTACCAAATCTGCTTTTGCCTAGAATGTGAGCTTAGATATAATTATCTCTGACATAATTTTATTTTTGTTGTTCCACCAATAAAAACAGCTCATCTTCCAGTTTGGACATTACCTCTATCCACTCTTCATAGTTTTTGTCTATGGTTCCACCTCTTGATCCAAATCCTTTATTTTTTTCTTTGTCCCTTTCTTGTATATTGCTGTATATTATATGAATATCCCTCTAATATAAGCCTTTGCGGCCTCCCATACTATATTATTTACCGCTGACCCTTCATTCATATAAAAAAAACTCCATTATCTCTTTCAAAATCCTATCATGTACCCCTAGTATATTTATCCACCCTATGTTCACCCCTCTTGTTTTTTTTTTTAATCGTGTTTATATTTATAATTGGATTGTGATCCGAGATCCCGCGTTGTCCGTATTTAACCTGTTCAATCTCAAACAAACCTTTATTATTAGTGAACACAAAATCTATCCGTGATAAACTCCTATGAGTCTTTGAAAAACATGAGTATTTTTTTAAGTTAGGGTGCATTACCCTCCAAATATCAATCCAACTCATTTCCTCTGTGATATTTTTTATCTTAGAATCCGTGCAAACAATTTGAGCATTACCAGCTCTACATCTATCTATTTTGCTGTCCATAACATTATTAAAATCCCTCATTGCTAAAAGTGGTTTATCCCCTACCTTAAGCACAAAATCATGGATTTTTAATAAGATGTCCGTTTTAAAGGGTGCAGTATATAAACATTTGCTAGTATCCATGGTCTTCCTTCCAATAAACAATCAATCAGAACATATCGACCTTCCTCATCTATCACTGTTATTCCTATTTTAATATCTATGTCACAGTGTATTAGTACACTCACCCTCTAGTGTATGATGAGTAAACTAAGTGAAAAGAGTGTTGTATCCACGGCCTAGACAACCCATTTATCGTTTCACCTATGGCAGGTAGGGATCTATGTATTGCATCAAAAACCACCACTCTCTTTACACCCCTACTCAAGCCCCTGATATTCCAAGAAATAATTTTTATAAAAGCCTATTCATATATCCAGCCTTTTACAGAATGTGGTAGGAGGGGTTTTCACCCGTACGCCGATCACGTGCCTAAACCCTGGCTTTCCCTAAGATGAGCCCTAAGTAGTGAATAGGGAGGTGGGAAAACAAGTCCTCACCACTAACACTAAAGGAAAACACCAAGGAAAGGACAAACAATACAGACAATACATATAATGCCAGGTGGGCGACAACAGCGGACAACAAAAGCCCAACAGGGATCCTGAGGGTAATGCTCTGGAACGACAACCAGGAATAACAGCTACACAGCTCCAGTGGGTCAGTATAGAAGTCCAGGCAGGAAGCTCTATATCTGGCAACCAGAGAAGTGGGAGGGGGGAATATAAGGAGGTTGGGAGTGATGGACAATAAACAGCTGAGGAGAAGAAGCTACGGATCCCTGAGTGAGACAAAAGGATTGCAAGGCAAACACAGAAAGCTACCATTAAGAAACAGCGCGATCTTTAGACATAGAGCGCGCAGCCACCCGCTGCGACTTCCTGGCCCCAGGGTATAACGGAGTCAGACGTGGCTCTTGACACCCTCGTGACAAGCGAGCAGCACAATGAAACCCTTACCCACCCATCCCTATCCCACCCTTCCTTATCCCACCCTTCCTTATCCCACCCTTCCTTATCCCACCCTTCCAGAATGACCCAGGGCGACATCTACCCCTGGTTCTCTTCCTTAGCATTACTCCCTCCCGGCCCAGCCCAATTTGCACCTTAGCTCTTTATCTTTTCTTTAATCCATTCTCTTGCCTTTTCTACAGTATCAAAAAAACAAGTTCTATTCTCCCACTCAATCCGTAGCTTAGCTGGAAACATCATTGAATACTTTATATTGTTTAGCCGCAACATTTTTTTTTTTTTTACATCAATGAACTGACTCCTTTCCCTTGCAGTTTCCCTTGCATAGTCAGTGAATAGCATAACTGCTACCCCTGAACACTCCAACTTCCCTTTCCTCCTGGACCTGCGTACTATCTCCTCCTGATCTCTGACTGATAAAATAATAATTATAGGTCTCGGTCTTGTTTCTTGTGGTCTGAAACATTCTGACCCGTTTTTTCCGACAACCAAGTTTGTATAAAACCACAAAGATCTCGTCCCTCCACCCCCTCCAGGATCCCTAAACATCTCAAATTGGCCCTCTTGGATCTATTTTCTAACTCAAGTATTTTATTTTTTAATTCTCTATTCTCTTCCTTTAGGGTATTTTCCTGTTTCACCATTGTCTGTAAAATGTCCTCCGAATCTGATATTCTTTTCTTTGCTTCTGTCAGCCTATCTTTATATTTTTGTAGATCCGCTCTAAGAAGCCCAACCACCTCACCTCCTTAATATTTCCAGTCTGGAGAGAAAGATATTTTAATGCCTGACCACAGCTCTTTATGTCTTGAAATATATCTTGCAGGCTGGGCGCTTGCTCCACTTTTTTAGGGTTAATTTCATCCGCCTCTTTTAACTGTTTACTGGCTCTCTCCACAGTCTGGAAATCCTCACAGTCCCAAACAATTAGTGTATTAGTACCTAAGTCACAATGAGGGCAGTTAACCTGTTACCTTAAGACAATATTCTTCAAACCCATACTCCTAAGTCATTATATGAATATTCCTTATTCGGACCTATTATGGCAGACCATCCACAAGCTTGATACAGTTATTCATTAACAATGTATAACTCAGTTATTAAAGAGTGATACTCTTTTTACTTAGTGGACCATCGGTCACAAGAGGGGCCAATAGGTTACCAACACAAACTATTAATGGATTATATATACATATCTGCAACAACCCCGCTCACAATTCTTATGGTATAATTAGTGCAGCTAAATACACAGTCACTTGGTGTGCTTCCAATTAATTTGATTGGCCCAATTAAGCAGTCCAAAAAATCTCTCATCCAATAATATAAATGGCAACTTCACAGTTATACATCAAGCAATCAATTAGTAAGTTACTCCATGCTGCACCGTTAGTGAATTAGCGCAAGTGGAATCTCCATCCTATTAACATGGTCAATACAATATAGTAACCATCCAGTTAGTAAGGATACACAATTAGGTCGCCCCAGGTATTCACAGGTATTAAGGCGTAACAGCTTTTGCAGTTGTATAGCAGGCAAACAGTTTGGTTAGTTCATATCAATTCCATTAACATAGCACAGCTTGAGCTCTCACACCAATTAGTATAGTTAACTCCATTAAACAGACCATGATGTCTCCGCAGGTCGTGAAACCTAACAATTTATGCGGTTATATTACAGACACATAATTAGTTGGATTAGTTCACACCGCTATTTAGATTCTTCCATACTCCGCTTTTTTTCTATATCTTTTAATGGCAGACCAGTTCAAATATACCGCTTTTCCACATTTCCGTGTGGCACTCATCAGGTCGCCACAAACTCACCTCCAAACCTACACAGTCTGCACCATTGAGGAGTCTCGAGCTTACCCACAATTAGTAGGAGGAGAAAAGTAGTTCTTATACCTATGTGGCCGTCAGCCAACATCCAGAGTTACCGAATTGCAGGCCAGGTAAGCAGAGGAAGAAAGAGGCAAATCCAGGGAACTCAAGGGATCGGCTTGCTTCTCGCCCTCAGGTTCCCACTGGGGAGACCGACTATGTTACAAAGCTGAAGTAGCAGATGTGCTCTTCACCAAACGCATTCAGTTCTTCCCACTCCGATTGCCCGCTGACCTTGAGGAGGGAGGGGAGGTCACCCAATACTCACACCATGCAGCTGACTGCTACGCCCTCCCATGCCTTCCCTGGTATCCCATTTCTGCTCGCTGGATCACACTTGGCACATCAATCGGATCTCCACTCAGGCTCTAACCAGTCCCGGCCCCAGTGCTTCTTACCTCTATGCCGGCTCCTGACAGAAGGAGAGGGGCAAAAAAAGCAAGCACTCCCTCCACCAGCGATCAGTCTCCCAATACTGCCAAAGTCCAGTCTGCAGCAGCAGCCACACAACCCAGAGTCTGGAGATCAGCAGCTTACCCCCCAACATCAAGGCATCAGGGGGACCAGATGACAAGGCAGCAGGCGGCAGGACACGGGCAGCACCCCAGCAGGGCAGGAGAGCAATAGACCACAGCTAAAGCGGCATCCCCGACATCATCTCCACCATGGTGTGGGCTGGAGCTGGAGCTCAACAGTCGGAAGGGAGGTGTGCATGTCACCTACGTGCGTCCGCACGCATGCTCCACCCTGTCGCCATTTTTCACCTTAACCCTTTCATGACCAAGGGTCATTGATGCCCCAGTGTCCAGGTCAAAATTTACAAATCTGACATGCGTCGCTTTATGTGGTAAAAGCTTTGAAACACTTTTATTTTTCTATCCAAGCCATTCTGAGATTTTCTCGTGACACATTGTACTTCATGACAGTCATAAATTTGAGTCAATATATTTCACCTTTATTTATGAAAAAATCCCAAATTTACCAAACATTTTCAAAAATTCGCAATTTTCAAAATTTCTATTTCTCTGCTTTTAAAACAGAAAGTGATACCTCATAAAATATTTATTACTTAACATTTCCCATAGGATGACGGCGGGATGACGTGAACACAGCACGTCTCGCTCTCCCACGCCGGCCTCTTCCCCTCAGGCTCCCGGCTTACCCATCAGCTGATTAGCCGATGCTGCACAGCTGACGCTGAAGCATTGATGCGCTGAGCGGCGTCTCTGTGCTGGATGCGGCTCCTGGATCCTGGATTACCTTACTTGCTGCTCATCGGTGCTTGGGTGCTGGACGCGCTGTACGGGACCCTCCGCTGTTCTTCTTGTGCTGTCGGCTCTCCCTCCTGCTTGTGCTTGACTTCAGCTGCTTCGCTGCTCCGGGGACCTCCTTTCTCCTTTCCTCGTTGGCTGGCCCTTGTCTCTTGTCTTCTCCCTGCTTTGGATCCGGTGACCACGCTGTTCTGCCTGCGGCTTCTCCTCTCCTGTCTCCCTGCAACCTGGACTGCTGGCCATTTCTGGACACGTGAGAACACAGCCTTGGTTGACCTTGTTTTCGTATAGTGCTGGTTTTTGTGTTGCCGAGTTGCTGGGAGGACGTATATTCTGTGCCTTGCCTCTTTCCGCTTTCCCTTTGCGGTGCCAGGTGGGGGGGGGAGGAAGCGGTTAAAAGGGGGAGAATAAGGCGAGAGAGAAGCTATAAGGAGGAAAAAGAAAGAAGCAGTGAGGTGTGAAATTAACAGGGACAAAAGGAAGGAAGAAAAAAGAGAGAAAAAAAAAAAGAAAAAAAAAGGGGGGGATATAAAGAAACTGGAAATTTAATAAAAAAGGGAGAGAACCAGCCGGAAAAAAAAAAGGGAAGAGAATGGCCCCAAAGCGACGATCAGTGGACTCCTCGGCTACTAAATTGGGGTCTAAAACACCAGAAAACAAGATCGATAAGTTTTTGAAATCACCCTTCCCTATTGAAAAAAATCCATCTAAAATTAAACCCTCTGCTAATGTGAAGAAAAATGCTAAAACGCCCCAGTTTGAGGAACCCTCTGAGGACGGATCAATGGAGGCAGATCAGGAGACTGTAGAGGAGGGTTGCCCTATACAAACGCGAACAGAATATGATCCATTGGTATTAGATAAGATCCTCTCTGCCGTGGAAAACAACGGCTCCCTGGTGCAGGGGATGTCCACCCAATTGGGCTCAGTGCAGAGCGATATCACCCTAATCAGGGAAGATTTAGCAAAGATCCGTGACCGAGTTCTCAATGTGGAAAAAACTGTTGTTTTACTGCAAACCGATATAGCCACATTAAAATCTCAAACTTTGCTTCTCGCCTCAGAAAACCAAGTGCTACAACACAGGCTGGAGGACCTTGAGAATAAGTCAAGGCGGAACAATGTTCGTGTAGTTGGTTTCCCGGAAGGGGCTGAGGGCCGGCAGTTAGAGGAGCAACTCAAAGATGTCGTCACACACAATCTAGGCAGCGAGAATTTTTCTTCTATGTTTCAAATAGAAAGAGCTCATCGAATACCAGGAGGAAAACCTATTCCAGGGAGGCCGCCGCGCACAATTTTAATGAAACTTTTATTGTCCGTTGATAGGGATATGATATTAAGAAGAGCTAGAGAATGTACTCCCATTGAATATCAGGGCTCTAGGTTGCTCTTTTTTCCTGACTTTGCTCGTCAGACTCAGGAAAAGAGACGCAATTTTATAGAGATAAAGAAGCGCCTGGCGCTAAAGGATATTAAATATTCTTTACAGTACCCAGCGAAATTAAGAGTGATCTACAATGGGACTTCCTTGTTTTTTGAAACACCACAACAAGCGTCAGACTGGATCGATCAAATAGGCATTTGAAATCGCGTAATATTAAGTTTGAGGGGATGCTGGGGGGTGGGGCTTGGCTGAGGGAGAGTGGCCGGGGGTTAGAGGTTCGCTGAGCAGTTCGGGCGGATCAATGGAGAGGGGGTTGGGAGGGTGGGGGGGGGCTGGGAACACACCTTGCAGGCGGGTTTTTTTTTTTTTTTTTTTTTTTTTCTTTTCTCTTCTTTTTTTTTGATTGATGTCTATTAGAATTGTATCTTGGAATGTTAGAGGGCTTGGGGAAAGGGTTAAAAGGCAAGCTATTATGGATGCAGTAAAAAGATATCTTCCAGCAATTATATGTATAGTAGAAACTCACCTTACTAAAGAAACCCTGCGCCGTCTGACAACGGGATGGCACTCCCAGTCTTACCACTCCACATTTAGTGGATCCTCTAGGGGCGTTTCAGTCCTGATTCATAATTCTGTAGACTTCATCCTTATAAAATCCTACATAGATGATCAGGGTAGATTCATTTTCCTACACGGCAAGCTGTATGGCCACAGTTACATTCTGGCTTTCTTTTATATACCCCCTCCATTCTCAATGTACCCCCTGACTCAGCTATTGCTTTTTGCTGAAAATAGACCAGAATGCCGGTTAATCCTGATGGGAGACTTCAATGCGGTTATGGACCCCAACAAGGATAGATTTACTTTAGATGCAGATCGGGGGAGGAACCCCTGTAACTCCTTGTTGCCCCAGTTCTGTTTAGAGGTAGGAGTGGTAGATATATGGGAACATCTTGGCGGAGGAAAGAGAGTATTCTCCTGCGTTAGCAGGGGGGGGAGAGCAATGTCTCGGATTGATCTAGCACTCACTAATGAGAGCAATTTGAGTAATATCAGCAAGATTCGATATGGAGTACGAACCGTTTCGGACCACTCACCCGTACTAATTGAGGTTTGCACTGGGGAGAATAAGGCCATAAGGGGGCTAGGATTCAAGTTGAACCCATATTGGCTTGCCGTTATGGAGAATCCTCAGTCTATTACATTATTGATATCCTCCTTTTGGGAGGTAAACTTTCCCTCTGCTAATATCAATGTAGTTTGGGATGCCTTGAAAGCGTATCTAAGAGGGGTCTTTATCAGTGAGATCGCTGCAGCAAGGAGAATATTTAGGTGTAAAGAGGAGGAACTGGTTAAGATCGCTGCCTCTACCAATGAGTGTTTTACCAGTCAACCCACGGAATATAACAGGGAAGAGATGCAGAAGGCTAGCTGTTGCTTGGAAAGGTATTTATTAGAGAAAGCAAATCATAGAGTATTCTTTAAGGGGCTTAAATATTTCTCGGAGTCTGGACGTCCTGGTAAGCTCCTGGCAAGAATAATTACTCAACAAGATAGGAAAAATCAATCCATCACTTTAATTCGTAATTTAGAGGGGGAAACCATAACAAATTTAGAGGGGATTAGGGATACCTTCTTACATTATTTTGCTCAGATATATAGACCCCCTCCTGTTACGACACCCGAACTGGCGATGCGATTCTTGGAGAGGATTCCACTTTCTACCTTGAATGAAGCTCAGGTGGAATTTTTGGAGGAGGAGCTGTCCCTTTCTGAGTTAAAGGAGGCTCTGGGGTCTATCTCGGGGAGCTCATCGCCAGGATTGGATGGCCTCCCATATGAAGTTTACCGTAGGCATGGTGAGACGCTCCTCCCCCAGTTACTTGAGGTGTTTTCCCAGGCGATCCAGGGAGGGGGCTTACCATGCTCCATGATGGAGGCTCTTATTGTTCTAATTCCGAAAAAGGATAAAGACCCGGCAGAATTGAGCTCCTATAGACCAATTTCCTTATTAAATACCGATGTTAAGCTACTATCAAAAATTTTGGCTAGGAGGCTCTCGCGGGTTATATCCACTATTATCCATCCAGATCAAAATGGTTTTATGCCAAGAAGGGGCACCCATCATAACTTGCATAGGCTATTTATGAATATCCAGTCCCCGGGGAGCGGCGCCCGCTCCATCCTGTCGTTGGATGCTACTAAAGCCTTCGACAGGGTGGAGTGGACCTTTCTCTGGGAGGTGATGAAAAAAATGGGCTTTGGCCCAAGATTCTTGGCGATGGTACAGCTCCTATATAACTCTCCAGTTGCTAGGATAAGGATCAACGACATGATAACAGAGAGTTTTATATTAGGAAGAGGTACCCGTCAGGGCTGCCCTCTCTCCCCCCTGTTATTTAATATTTACATTGAACCCTTAGCGGCTAGTATTAGGCAGGATCCGAGGGTGGCTGGCTTTGGCACAATGGGGAATCACGATCGAGTATCACTTTATGCAGACGATATCTTGATTTTCATACATCAGACAGACACTACTCTTCCTCGCATAATGGACCTGGTTGGTCTCTTTTCCGGTCCTTCCGGTCTCGAGATCAACTGGGAGAAGACCGTTCTCCTCCCTATAGATGAACTGCGGGGCGAACGGTATAACCAGCTAACGATCTCAGATTCAATAAAGTACCTGGGGATAACAGTTTCTGCCAAACCACAGGAATATCTACAACTTAATCTGCTCCCTCTGTTGATAAAGCTGAGGGTTAAAATAAAGATATGGCAAAAAATCCTGTCGGCAAGAGCCGACAGAATTTCATTAATAAAAATGGTGGTGCTGCCCCAGGTTCTATATATCTTGCGCAACTCGCCTGTATGGATTGTAGATAAGTACTTTAGATTGATAGAGCGGATGCTCAATGACTTAATATGGGGGAGGAAGCGTGTGAGACTGAAGGTACTCTATTTTTCTATGCCCTATAGTCGGGGAGGCCTTAACCTCCCCTACTTTAGGGGGTACTTTGTGGCCTCTCAACTCTGCCTGTTTAATGAATGGGAAAATAGCCAGTTCTGCAGCAGGGTGGTGAAAGATTCAGGCTTTGCAGATTTTTTTACAGTACTTGAGTCTGACTATTTATTAAATGCATTAAATGGGTATACACTCTTCTGCAGAATGGCCATAAAGTCTTGGCGAAATATAAGGAACTGGTGTGGAGCTGGGGCATCACTTATTTGTACTCCACTGTGGCACAACCCAAAGCTCCTGAATTTAAATGACTTGAGTTGCAGCCAGTATTGGAGGACCAAGAACATTCAGTACCTGCATCAAGTGGTCAGTGGTGGACACATTTTGCCCCTTGCGGATTTAAAGCAAGGGGCAAATCTAGGTGAGGTGGCTTGGTATGCATATTTTCAATTAAGGTCAGCACTTTCTAGCACTGCGAATCGCTATCTTCTTATTATAGAAACTCCTGAATTTTTACATGATTTAATTTCTAAGAAAATTGTCACGAGAATTAAAGTATCTCACTGTTATAGACACTTAATGAAAAAGTTTTTTTCTGACGTTCTCTCACCAGGACAGAGAGCCTGGTCATCTTCGCTTTAGCGACGGGCTCCCCAAACTGGGAGAATATAGGGGAAAGTTTAAAATTGGTTTCGCATAATTTTAATCACATTGTGGTACAATTTAATATTTTGCACAAAATATATGTGACACCTACATGGTTATATAGGAGAGGACTTAGAACCTCCTCTAACTGCCCACGCTGTGGTAAATCCGAGGCAGATCATTTACATCTGTTCTGGGACTGTCCAATGGTGAGCAGGTACTGGAGATTGGTTCAAACCAATCTGGCTCGTAAACTCAACATTGTTGTTCCCTTCACTCCCAGGATATGGGTCCTGGGAGATCTATCGGAGGTTAATCACCAACCTACAAATGGTCGATTGTTGATTAAGGTGATGTTTCTGGCTAGGCTTCTCATTTCTAGAGTATGGTTTTGCTCCTCCGCTCCAGAGTGTAATAATTGGCTGGGTTTGGTTGAGAAGGTGAAAAGCTACGAGAAGATCTTGTATAAACAACGAGGAGCATACTTAAAGTGGGATAAATTGTGGAAAGACTGGGATACGACCAACTAATTTAACTTTTTTTTTTTTTTTTTTTTTTTTTTTTTTCTGCAAGGTGGGGGGTGGGGGGGGGTAAGGTGGGGGATTTTTTGGGGAAGATCCAATTGTCCGGCTTCTTTGTGTATGCAATGTATTAATGCAGAATGTGAAGCCATAATAGAGCATTGGAGCATCTTTGGAAATGCCGGGGGCTGGCAGGACTCACCGGTATTAGATATTGGTTAACTCTTGATCAATTTAAAATATTGACTAACATTCTGGTGAGGGTTCGGGGCTCGGGATCTTGGGGGGTCCGGGCATCGGGTGCGACCCGGGATGCGGCTTTTCCTCTTGGACGTGAGTTTTTACTACGGGCAGCGATTTGACACGGGTGTGGTTTGGGTCCCTCATTTGTCCCTTCTGAATGAACTGGAGTTGATGCCGGGCTCTGCCCTCCTAATGAGACAGTGCTGGCTGGCTATTTTTCTTTTCTCTCCCCAAGTGCTGGGGATTGTTGAGTGACACTTTGATTTGTGTCCCCTCTCCATGAGACACCGTGGAGAACCCATGCGAGTTATGCTTAAACAAGCCATTAACATTTAATCCAACTATATGGGGATGAGGCAGGAAATCCTGGGAGTGGGTTTTATACCACTGGGATAGAAGACTGCTGGACCCCCCTCCCCTTCTCTTCGGTTTTACGGAAGGGTGCGATCAAAGATCGCTGTGAGCTTGCCCCACACGGGATAGGTGAGCACCAGAGATTCGCCCCACGGGTGTTGGTCCTGTCAGTGGTGCTTACTTGCGTCTGAGGGAGGCCGTGGGGGGTGCGTGTTCGCTGCTCGGTGGGCCGCCCGGGTCTCGGGCCTATGCTCCCTCTCAGTATGGAGATAATAACATTAAATAAGATCTCGTTTTTTATCTGTAATGCTAAACCCTTTGATGCCGGGCTGGTCCTGCTTTTCCCCCAGGCAGTGAGACCTTTAGTTGATTTTAGTTAATATCTATATAATTATGGGTATTTGCATGAAATCATATTTAATTATGCTTTAAGGACTAGAACTGACGGACTTTTGGATCTTATAGCATTGTAAATGGTATATTGTTATGTATTTTTTTGTATGAGAACTAAAAAAATAAAAGTTTATATAATAAAAAAAAACATTTCCCATAGGTCTACTTCATGTTTGCATCATTTTGTAAATGTAATTTAAGTTTTTTAGGATCTCAAAAGAAGCAATTCTAAAAATTTTAAGAAAAGTTCCAAAACCCACTTTTAAGTACCAGTACAGGTCTGAAGTCACTTTGCGGGGCTTACCTAGTGGAAACCCCCCATAAATGACCCCATTGTAGAAACTACACCCCTCAAGTTACTTAAAACTGATTTTACAAACTTTCTTAACCATTTAGGTGTTCCACAAGAATGAAAGGAAAATGAAGATTGCATTTCTAAATTTCACTTTTTTGGCAGATTTTCCATTTTAATAAAAAAAAATCTTTAACACATTGAGTGCCAAAAACTCAATATTTATTACCCTGATTCTGCAGTTTACAGAAACACCCCACATGTGGTTGTAAACTGATGTAAGGGCACACGGAAGGGAGCAGAAGGAAAGCAGCGCCATATGGTTTTTGGAAGGCAGATTTTGCTGGACTGGTTTTTAGAAACCATGTCCCATTTAAAGCCCCCCTTAAGCACCCTTACAGTAGAAACTCACATAAAATGACCTCATTTTGAAAACTACTGGATAAGGTGCCAGATTTATTGGTACTATTTTGGGGTACATATGATTTTTAATTGCTCTATATTAAGGTAACCAAAAAATGACTGTTTTGGCACCGTTTTTTTTTATTTTTTACAAGATTCATCTGACAGGGTAGATAATGTGCAATTATATCAAATATGTCTACATTCTTTGTTTACCATAAAGCATTTTTGAAAAATAAATTATGTTTTTGTGTCTCCATTTTCTGAACATCATTTTTTTTTTCTGCCGATTGTCTTGTGCAGGGGCTCGCTTTTTGAAGAAAGAGTTTTTATTGGTACCATCTTTGGGTACATAGGATTTTTTTGAACATTTATTATTACACTTTATGGGGCAAGCTGACCAAAAACTGGGTTGCTTTGGAACAGTTTTTATTTATTTATTTTTACAGCATTTATCTGAGGGGTTAGGTCATGTGACATTTTTATAGAGCACATCGTTACGGACGTGGCAATACCTAGTATGCATACTTATTCTTATTTATTTAAGTTTTACACAATAATAGCATTTTTGAAACCAAAAAATTATGTTTTTGTGTCTCCATAGTCTGAGAGCCATAGCCTTTTTACTTTTTGGGTGATTCTCTTAAGTAGGGTATCATTTTTTTGTAGGATGAGGTGGCGGTTTGATTGGTACTATTTTGGGGGATATACACCTTTTTGATCACTTGGTGTTGCACTTTGTGATGTAAGGTAGCAAAAATGGCTTTTATGGCACTGTTTTAATAATTTTTTGGGCGACTATCTTATGTAGGGGCTCATTTTTTTGTATGAAATGACGGTTTGGTACTATTTTATGGTGCAAATGACTTTTTGATCGCTTGGTATTACACTTTTTGTGATGTAAGGTGACAAAAAATGGCTTTTATGACACTTTTTTCTACGGTTTTCACCTGAGGGTTTAGGTCACGGGATATTTTTATACAGCAGGTTCTTACGGATGTGGCAATACCTAATATGCATACTTTTTTTTATTTATTTAAGTTTTACACAATAACAATATTTTAGTATCTCCATATTCTGAGGGCCATCTTTTTTTTTGGGGGGGGGGGGGGGGCGATTGTCCTAGGTAGGGTCTCATTTTTTGTGGAATTAGATGACGGTTTGATTGGCATGATTTTATGGTGCTTATGATTTTTTTGATCGCTTGGTATTACACTTTTGCGATGTAAGGTACACCTAAGGGGTTAATTTATGTGATATTTTTTTACAGCAGGTCCTTACGGATGCAGCGATACCGAATATGTATACTTTTTTTATTTATTTCCGTTTTACACAATAACAGCATTTCTGAAACCAAAAATAATAATGTTTTAGTGTCTCCATATTATGAGAGCCATAGTTTTATTTTACTTTTTGGGCTTAGGTATGTGTATAACTTTCTGATCGCTTGTTATTACACTTTTTGTGATGTAAGGTAACAAAAAATAGCTTTTTTTGACACTTTTTTTTTATGGTGTTCATCTGAGGGGTTAGGTCATGTGGTATTTTTATAGAGCAGGTCGTTATACATATTAGGTATTGCAATGTCCATACTATTTTTACCCAATAAGATCATTTTTGAAACAAAAAATAATATTTTAGTGTCTCCATAGTCTGAGAGCCATATTTATTTTTATTTTTTGGGCAATTGTCTTAAGTAGGGTATGAGATGATGGTTTGATTGGCACTATTTTGGGGTGCATATGCCTTTTTGATCGCTTGCTATTACACATTTTATGATGTAAGGTGACAAAAAATTGCTTTTTTGACGCCGTTTTTATTTTATATTTTTTATGGTGTTCACCTGAGGGGTTAGGTAACGTGGTATTTTTATGGAGAAGGTTGCTAATGTTCTCTGTGGGAACTATAAAAAAGTGTAAAAAAAAAGTTTAAAAAATTTATAAAAAAAACATACAAATTCAAATCACCCTCCTTTTCCACCCCAAAAAAAGAACTAAAAAAATACACATCATGGGTGTGGCAATGTACGAAAATGCCGATAGTATAAAAATCTAAAAATATATTCCCCATACGTAAACAGCAAAACGGAAAAAAACATCCAAATGGCCGAATAGCTGTTTTTGGTCGCTTCATTTTCTACAAATAATTAAGTAAAAAGTGATAAAAAAGTCATATACATAGCAGAATGGTATCATTGAAAAGTTCAGATCTCCCTGCAAAAAATTTGCCCCCAAACAGCTCCGTAAACATAATTACAAAAAGTTATAGAGGCCAAAATATGGCGACAAAAAAGTAAAATAATTTTCCCCACTTAAATTTTTTTTTATCACTATCAAAACGCAAGAAAAACTATACATTTAAGGCATCACCGGATTCGTACTGTAGAATAAAAGTAACCGGTCAATTTTATTGCACATCGATCGTCGTAAATAAAAAAACTCGTAAAACTGTGGGGTTTTTTTTTGGGCAATTTCACCTATTTTGGAATTTTCTTCCAACTTTCCACTACATGATATGCAATATTAAATGGTGACGTTAGAAAGTACAACTTGTCCCGCAAAAAACAAGCCCCCATATGGCTATATGAACAGACAAATAACAAAGTTAAAACAAAATAAATGTTTGAAACAAAAAATAATTAATAATCATGTTTTAGTGTCTCCATAGTTTGAGAGCAATATTTTTTTCATTTTTGGGGCAATTGTCTTAGGTAGGGGCTCATTGTTTGCGGATGAGGTGACGGTTAGATTGGTACTATCTTGGGGGGCATATGCCTTTTTGATCGCTGGGTGTTGTACTTTTAGTGATGTAAGGTGATGTAAGCATATATTTTTTTTTTTTTTTATGGTGTTCACCTGAGGGGTTAGTTTATGTGATATTTTTATAGAGCCAGTCGATGTGGACGTGGCGATACCTAATATGTAAACTTTTCTTTCTTTCCCTATTTTTTTTATTTTTTTACTTTTTTTTATGGAATTTTTTTTAAACTTCTTTTTTTACTTTATTTTTTTGTCCCACTCTGGGACTTCAACTGTTGGTTGTCTGATACCCTTTATCAGGCATCACAATACCTCTGTATTGCAATGCATTAGCTGTAAGTGTATTACACATTGTAATACACTTACTTCCTGCTTCCAGGGGGCTAGATCTCACAGGCTGTCACTGATGGCAGCCACGATGCCTAAGGAAAACATCAGGCTGCCTTCCCTGCCATCGGGTCCCCGTCACAGCAGTGCGGGACCCGATGACCACCCTGGACCCGGCAGGATACTGCTTGTGCAGTTTTCAGCGCTGAACGTGACCGTGCGAGGGTTAATGTGCCGGCATCAGTGTTTTCACAGATGCCAGCGCAAACAGCAGGGGTGCGGCTATCAGTGACTTTCGGACCCCTGCTGCCGATCGGGCTGGTGCAGGTCCTGCGCTGGTCCTTAAGTCACGTCCACCAGCGCCGTACATGTACAGTGTGGGTCCTTAAGGGGTTAAAAGTTTCTGGCAGATTCATATGGAATCCAACAGAAGAATGGCTCTATATGAAATGGCAGGGATGAAGGATAAAAAGCTCCATGTATATTTCTGAAATACCTAGTTAAAAAGTAACTTTTATTTGATAATCAGTTAAATAGTTTTATTTGATAACCAGATAACCTACATAATCCAAATCAGACATTTTGCTTAATGTATCAACTCTAAGGGAGAAAGAAGAAATTATTACTCGTAGTAAATAGAGTGCTTCCCATGCATCACAACTCTGCTCACGCTTTTGGTAGATTCCCCTGTCACAAGGGGAAGCTGTAAATAGTAAGGTAAATAGGGTTAGATAATTCTTTCCTCAATGTGGGGTCGTTGCCCTGAAAAGGGTGCCCCCGCTCCTGGTTGCTGTGTCTGGTAGGATAACTAGGTTATTATGTGGCACAGTTATAGCATTATTGCAATGATGTAGCTCAGGTATGAAAATAGTTGTTATAAATGGTGACACCGTAGGTCCACTGGCATGTCTAAGGCTCCGTGTGTATCTATGGGAGCCTCATAATGTGCTGAGTGTGCTGAGGCCTAAAATAAGTGCATTAATAATAAAAAAAAAAACATGGTTAGGTAATTACTCAGCTCCTTTTTCATAAGTAAAATTTGGTTTAAGCATGAGAACATATTCAGTGTGACTAAGGCCTCATGCACACGACCGTTGTTTGGGTCCGCATCCGAGCAGCCGTTTCACTTCACTTCAATGGGGCTGCAAAAGATACGGAGAGCACTCCGTGTGCTGTCCGCATCCGTGGCTCCGTTCCACGGCCCCGCCCAAAAAATATAACAAGTCCTATTCTTGTCCGCGCTTTGCGGACAAAAATAGGCATTTATTTTGCCGGCGCCCATTCTGTTCCGCAAAATTGCGGAAGGCAACACGGGCTGCTTCCGTTTTTTGCGGATCCGCGGTTTGCGCACAGCAAAAAACGGCACAGTTGTGTGCATGAGGCCAAATGCAGATGTTTTTCACATCAGAGTACTTCACTAGCATTATAGCGGTTATTCCATTGTGCTCACAAACTACAAATCTCAAACAAACGCAATAACTAAGAGTCCATGTAATTTAAGGAGTTAAAGGGGTTGGCCACTTTCTGGCTACTGTTGCCTTTGTTCATATTTTTTTGCCATTTTCAATACTTTTGCCCTTTTTGGCCAAGTCTTTTGTGCTGTCCACAAAAGGTCCTGTACATAAGATGGCAGCTGATGGAGGGTCATGTGACCAGACAAATCACCTCCATGTGATGTCTCCTCTGTCCACTACACCTGTTATCTGTACTTGCACTGCTGGGAGTGTAGTGCGGGTGCTGTGTGTTTGAATGGAGGAGGCTGAGTGGTGTGCCTGGTCACCTGACCCTCCATCAGCAGCCATCTTATGGACAGGACCTATATAAGGACAGCACAGAAGATTTGCCAAACAAGCGTGCATGGCTTATGAAATATAACAAATAGCATAGAATATCAAGAAAGGCTATGTTATTAAGTGTCATATAGTATTGAGTTTTATCCAAAAACAAAGTGCACATCATGTTTATTATGTCCAAAGCAGTTCAGACATAATAGGTTAGAGTACTTTTGTCCCGGTATCAATACGATACCAGCATTTACATTTTTTTTATACTGGCTTGCACTGCTGCGCAGTCTAGTATCACAGAACATGAGCGCGCTGCTCTCAGAGCGTTCATGTTCCCTCAGCAGCACGGGGGAGAAGGAAGCAGTCTCTCCCTCCTCCCTGTGCTACTGCTGCCGCTGCCACCAATGGGGAGAGAGGGGCGGAGGAGGGGAGAGAGGGGTGGAGAATGGGAGGGCGCACTGCGCCGCCAATGATAATACTTTTCATGGGTCCGGACTTTAAGTATTAGGCTACACAGAGTGGCGCCCAGAGATGTCCCAGCACTTACTATTATTATTAATATTAACTTTTAATACAGGAGGCAGGTGCCGGCAGCAGAATCACATAGCCGGCACCCTGCCTCTGACAGGGAGCTGCAATCAGCGGCAGTTAACCCCTCAGGTGTGGCATCTGAGGGGTTAACTGCCACTGATCTGCTGCCAGTACCCACCACCTGTATTAAGGGTTAATTATCATTGGTGGTGCAGTGCTCCCTCCCCCCCTCAACCCCCCCAGTATTATAATCATTGGTGCAGTGGCCACAGGGTCCCTTCCCCTCCTCCTCATTGGTGGCAGCTTCTGATCGGAGCCCCAGCAGTGTAATCCTGGGGCTCCGATCAGTTACCATGGCAGCCAGGACACTACTGAAGCCCTGGCTGCCATGGTAATCTCTCTGCTGCTGTGTGCACAGAGCAGCAGGGAGAGTGTGAAGTCCTATTCACCCTAATAGAGCTCTATTAGGGTGAGTAGGACAAGGGATTAGAAGATCCTAGGATAGTTATTAAATAAACTGTAAAAAAATAAAAATAAAAAAGTATAAATCACCCCCTTTCCCAATTTTACATATAACATATATAAACAATAAATAAATAAACATTGCCACGTCCGAAAAGTCCAAACTATTAAAATATTTAAAAAATCTGCACGATTCCCCATTTTTTTTAAATGTGGAATGCACGTGGCTTTTTTGTTTTATTTTTTTTCTCCTGGTATCGAATGATATTGAGTATCGCAATACTTTTTTATGGTATCGAAACCGAATCAAAATTTTGGTATCGCAACAACTCTAGACTCAACAATCATTATTGACTCATAAATATAAATCAATTGCAGGTCCACAACTAATTCCCCCCACCCCCCACAAGACAATCACAATGACAGTTGGCTGCCAAAAATCAAGGAAAAAGAGGAGAAATAAAGATTGAGGGTTGACACCCTGAAGAGAAGGAGAATGAGGAGGCTCCCCCGGGGTAGCAACAAGGCCCAGCCATCAGCACATGCCTTTAATTGGATTTAGATGGACACCACGATGTCATAGCTTCAGGTTCCCTAGTACTGTACTCCCCCACAATTATGTCATATAGTCATCTTACATAAACATTGGTCAACAGTAGCCAGAAAGTGGCAAGCCCCAATAAGGTAATTTTTGGTTCAATTGCCTATTTCCTTTTTCAAGCTATTATTTGAAAGCCTTAAGTTCTTGTTCTAAGCATGATCCCACCAACTCAGAGATGCCAAAGATTCTTATATAATTACATTTATTAAACTATTCATAAAAATGTTCTGCTTCCTGAATCTATTGTTATAGTACCATGCAAGTCTCACAAAATATCTGAGAGTTCTGTTAATGTGCAAAATACCACAAGTGCTCAGCTTAAAAAAAGCAGCGACCTGCCAAGTTTATTTTGGAAGAGTATTCCTAAAATAGCTAGGGTTGTCTTCCTCTCTGTGAATGCTAAAATGGGGAAACATTCCTAAATGTCTCAGATGTGCATTTTGGGTTTAGTGAACTGTTGAATGAAGGTCCACTTGTGGCATTAGGTTTAAGCAGTGTCTAGCTACATCTTTGATGATCACCTACAGGAGAATGGCCATACTTTTAAAGTAGTTGTACACTTTGTACAATTTCCACTTGTTCGAAGGGTCCTGTGATAATAAGCTGATCACATATCTCAACAGCCGGGATCACAAGCAATTAGCTGTAATCAATGAGGAAACCTGTCAGGAAGTGTTCAGGTTTCATGCAGCTCCACCACTAGAGAAATTAAAGAAGTATTCACACAATAATTTAATATCCTAGTGTGCAGTACAAAAAAAAAAAATTAAATGCAATTGTATTCAGTTTTTAATATTGCAGCATTATCCATGTAATTCTTCCCCAAGTGCCTCCAATCTTAGTGCTCCTTCTGTCGTAGTTTTCTAACTACAAGACAAGCATGCACAGTTTCCTCCTGTCCGGATAGCTCTGGCTATGTAGGGAATTTAGTGCTTATGCTTTAAAAAAGGATTCCAAGACTTTAAAATTGAAGACCTATCCTCTGGATAGATTATCAGTACATGACCGGTGGAGGTCCGACACCCGGTTTCCCCGCTGATCAGCTGTTTAAGAAGGCACCAGCACGCCTGTGAATGCTGCAGCCTTCTCCGGCTGTGCTGGGTATCGCGCTCAGCTCAATTTACTTCTATGAGTCAGAGCTGCATCGAAGCCACGTGACTGATGAGCGTGTCATCACCGCTGGCCTCTGAAAAGCTTTAAGAAGGCTACTCTACTGCAACCCACAAAGATAACATACTGATGACCTATCCAGAAGATAAGTAGTCATCAGTATTAAAGCCTCTGAAAACCCAAGTCGAAAGCGTGAGCTGCACACTGTCCTCCGCACAACCCAACAGGTCATGTCTTCAGTGGAACTTTACCATCAATAAACTAAATTATCCTAGCTATAAGATGACCTGAACTCACTGTGACGAGGATTATATGGTGCTAAATGAATATAGAATGGGCAAGATAGAGGGGCAAGGAGAAAAGACAGGAAGCAGCACAGGACAATGTGTGCTCTGTCCTGACAAGATGAAATTAAAAGGGTTTTCCAAAACTTTAACTTTAGACCCAGGCCAATTTTCACCTTAAGGACCAAGCCATTTTTTTGCAAATGTGTTACTTTATGTGGTAACATTTTTTGAATGCTTTTCCTTATCCAAGCCATTCTGAGATGGTTTTCTCCAGACACATTGTACTTCATGACAGTGGTAAATTTGAGTCGATTTTATTTCCCAAATTCCCCAAAAATTTTGAAAAAAAATCATCATTTTCAAAATTTCAATTTCTCTGCTGTGATATCTCATAAAATAGTTGGTACTTTACATTTGCCATATATCTAGTTTATGTTAGTATCACTTTGTAAATGTCATTTTATATTTTTTTTCGATGTTAGATAAAGTACAATTTTAGATGCAATTTTTTAATTGTTCAATAAAATGTCCAAAACCTGCTTTTTAACCCCTTAAGGACACAACCCTATTTCACCTTAAGGACCAGGCCATTTTTTGCAAATCTGACCACTGTCACTTTAAGTGCTGATAACTTTAAAACGCTTTGACTTACCCAGGCCGTTCTGAGATTGTTTTTTCGTCACATATTGTACTTCATGACACTGCTAAAATTGGGTCAAAAAAGTTAATTTTTTTGCATAAAAAAATACCATATTTACCAAAAATTCTGAAAAATTAGCAAATTTCAAAGTTTCAGTTTCTCTACTTCTGTAATACATAGTAATACCCCCAAAAATTGTGATGACTTTACATTCCCCATATGTCTACTTCATGGTTGTAGCATTTTGGGAATGATATTTTATTTTTTGGGGATGTTACAAGGCTTAGAAGTTTAGAAGCAAATTTAGAAATTTTCAGAAATCTTCAAAATCCCACTTTTTATGGACCAGTTCAGGGTTGAAGTCACTTTGTGAGGCTTACATAATAGAAACCACCCAAAAATGACCCCATTCTAGAAACTACACCCCTCAAGGTATTCAAAACTGTTTTTACAAACGCCGTTAACCCTTTAGGTCTTCCACAACACTTCATGGCAAATGGACATACATTTTTAGAATTTAGATTTTTTGGAAAATTTTCCAATATAATCAATTTTTTCCAGGAAAAAAACAAGGGTTAACTGCCAAACAAAACTCAAAATGGGTTGCCCTGATTCTGTAGTTTGCAGAAACACCCCATATGTGGTCGTAAACTACTGTTTGGCCAAACGGGAGGACATAGAAGGAGGGGAACGCCATATAGGTTTTGGAAGGCAGATTTTGCAGGACTGGTTTTGTTTATACCATGTCCCATTTCAAGCCCCCTGTTGCACCCCTAGAATAGAAATTTCAAAAAAGTGTCTCCATCTAAGAAAGTACACCCCTCAAGGTATTCAAAACTGGGTTTACAAACTTTGTTAACCCTTTAGGTGTTCCACAAGAGTTAATGGCAGATGGAGAAACAATTTAGAAATTTCTATTTTTTGGAAAGTTTTCCATTTTAACCCATTTTTTCCAACAATAAAGTAAGGGTTAACAGCCAAACAAAACTCAATATGGGTTGCCCTGATTCTGTAGTTTGCAAAAACACCCCATATGTGGTCGTAAACTACTGTTTGGCCAAACGGGAGGACATAGAAAGAGGGGCACGCCATATGGGTTTTGGAAGGCAGATTTTGCAGGACTGGTTTTGTTTATACCATGTCCCATTTGAAGCCCCCTGTTGCACCCCTAGAATAGAAATTTCAAAAAAGTGACTCCATCTAAGAAAGTACACCCCTCAAGGTATTCAAAACTGGGTTTACAAACGTTGTTAACCCTTTAGGTGTTCCACAAGAGTTAATGGCAGATGGAGAAACAATTTAGAAATTTCTATTTTTTGGAAAATTTTCCATTTTAACCCATTTTTTCCAGCAATAAAGTAAGGGTTAACAGCCAAACAAAACTCAATATGGGTTGCCCTGATTCTGTAGTTTGCAAAAACACCCCATATGTGGTCGTAAACTACTGTTTGGCCAAACGGGAGGACATAGAAAGAGGGGCACGCCATATGGGTTTTGGAAGGCAGATTTTGCAGGACTGGTTTTGTTTATACCATGTCCCATTTGAAGCCCCCTGTTGCACCCCTAGAATAGAAATTTCAAAAAAGTGACTCCATCTAAGAAAGTACACCCCTCAAGGTATTCAAAACTGGGTTTACAAACGTTGTTAACCCTTTAGGTGTTCCACAAGAGTTAATGGCAGATGGAGAAACAATTTAGAAATTTCTATTTTTTGGAAAATTTTCCATTTTAACCCATTTTTTCCAGCAATAAAGTAAGGGTTAACAGCCAAACAAAACTCAATATGGGTTGCCCTGATTCTGTAGTTTGCAAAAACACCCCATATGTGGTCGTAAACTACTGTTTGGCCAAACGGGAGGACATAGAAAGAGGGGCACGCCATATGGGTTTTGGAAGGCAGATTTTGCAGGACTGGTTTTGTTTATACCATGTCCCATTTGAAGCCCCCTGTTGCACCCCTAGAATAGAAATTTCAAAAAAGTGACTCCATCTAAGAAAGTACACCCCTCAAGGTATTCAAAACTGGGTTTACAAACGTTGTTAACCCTTTAGGTGTTCCACAACAGTTAATGGCAGATGGAGAAACAATTTAGAAATTTCTATTTTTTGGAAAATTTTCCATTTTAACCCATTTTTTCCAGCAATAAAGTAAGGGTTAACAGCCAAACAAAACTCAATATGGGTTGCCCTGATTCTGTAGTTTGCAAAAACACCCCATATGTGGTCGTAAACTACTGTTTGGCCAAACGGGAGCACGTAGAAAGAGGGGAACGCCATATGGGTTTTAGAAGGCAGATTTTGCAGGACTGGTTTTGTTTATACCATGTCCCATTTGAAGCCCCCTGTTGTACCCCTAGAATAAAAATTTCAAAAAAGTGACTCCATCTAAGAAAGTACACCCCTCAAGGTATTCAAAACTGGGTTTACAAACTTTGTTAACCCTTTAGGTGTTCCACAAGAGTTAATGGCAGATGGAGAAACAATTTTGAAATTTCTATTTTTTGGAAAATTTTCCATTTTAACCCTTACTTTATTACTGAAAAAATTGGGTTAACAGCCAAACAAAACTCAAAATGGGTTGCCCTGATTCTGTAGTTTGCAGAAACACCCCAAATGTGGTCGTAAACTACTATTTGGCTAAACGGCAGGACATAGAAGAAGGGGAACGCCATACGGTTTTTGGAAGGCAGATTTTGCTGGACTGGTTTATTTACACCATGTACCCTTTCAAGCCCCCTGATGCACCCCTAGAGTAGAAACTCCATAAAAGTGACCCCATCTAGGAAACTATGGGATAAGGTGGTTGTTGTTTTGGTACTATTTTAGGGGTAAATATGATTTTTGGTTGCTCTATATTACACTTTTTTGAGGCAAGGTAACAAAAAAATAAAATTCTATAATTTTTCTACATTTGCTATTTAGTTTTGTGGAACACCTAAAGGGTTAACAAAGTTTATAAAGTAACTTTTGAATACCTTGAGAGATGTAGTTTCTTAGATGGGGTCACTTTTTTGGAGTTTCTAGTCTAGGCTACATCAGGGGGGGCTTCTAATGGGACATGGTGTCAAAAAAAAAAAACTGTCCATCAAAATCTGCCTTCCAGAAACCATATGGAGTTCCCTTCGTTCTATGCCCTGCCGTGCGGCTATATAGCCATTTATGACCACATATGGGGTGTTTCTGCAAACTACAGAATCAGGGCCATAAATATTGAGTTTTTTTTGGCTGTTAACCCTTGCTTTATTACTGGAAAAAAAGGATTCAAATGGAAATTTTGCCCAAAAATGGGTGTTTTGGCACCGTTTTTATTTTATATTTTTAACACCGTTCATCCGAGGGGTTTGGTCAAATGTTATTTTTATAGCGACGACTTTTACGCACGCGACGATGCCCAATATGTATGGCTCTCAGACTTTGGAGACACTAAGCAGGCACCCTAAAACTGCGGCCCTCCAGATGTTGTAAAACTACAATTCCCACCATGCCCTGCTGATGGCTGTAGGTTGTCTGGGCATGCTGGGGGTTATAGTTTTACAACATCTGGAGGGCCGCAGTTTGAGGATGCCTGCACTAAAACTAATATTTTTTTGGGGAAAAAAAATTGTTTCTGTGTCTCCAAAGTCTGAGAGACATAGTGTTTTATGTTCTCTAGGGGACTGTTGGAGATTATAAAAATTTAGTACTCCATGGAAGTGTGATACTCCCTGAAGCAATCGATAACGCAGAGGCCCGGATGATCGGGGCAAGTGTCACACTGAGTAGTGGTGTCCTTCCGTATCCCCCTCTTGTGACACACTCTGCATCTTTTTTGGGTTCGTCCCTTCTTTCCAGTATGGGGGACCACACCTGGAAAGTGTTGGCCAGGGACGATCCGGGCGCCTCCAGTTCCCGAGGTACTCCGGCCTGCTCTTTCCCGGTCCGAAAAGATCAGGTCCTTGAGGACTGCCTCATAGAATTGGAGGAATGTCCCTGTGCTGCCAGCGCTTCGGGATAGTACAAAAGAGTTGTACATAGCAACCTGTACCAAGTAGACCGCAACTTTTTTGTACCATGCCCGGGTTTTGCGCATGGCATTATATGGTTTGAGGACTTGATCAGAGAGATCAACTCCTCCCATATACCGATTGTAGGCGACGATACAATCGGGCTTGAGGACCGTTGCCGCGGTACCTCGCACAGAGACGGGGGTGGTGCTGTTACCGTGGATTGTGGACAGCATAAGGACATCCCTCTTGTCCTTATAACTGACCAGCAACAGGCTTCCACTGGTAAGGGCACGGGTCTCACCCCTGGGGATAGGTACCTGGAGGGGGTGGGCAGGGAGGCCGCGTTGATTTTTCCGCACGGTCCCACAAGCGAACGTGGATCTGGCGGCAAGGGACCTGAACAAGGGAATGCTGGTATAAAAGTTGTCCACGTACAAGTGGTAACCCTTATCCAGCAGTGGGTACATAAGGTCCCACACGAGTTTCCCGGTAACACCCAGAGTGGGGGGACATTCTGGTGGTTGAATCCGGGAATCTCGCCCCTCGTACACACGAAATTTGTAAGTGTACCCTGAGGTACTCTCACAAATTTTGTATAGCTTCACGCCATACCTCGCCCGCTTTGTGGGAATGTATTGGTGGAAACTGAGTCTCCCCTTGAACGCAACTAGAGACTCATCAACCGCGACCTCCCTTCCAGGTACGTAGGCCTGCTGAAATGTGGCCCCAAAGTGATCGATGAACGGCCGTATCTTGTACAGCCGGTCATAGGCAGGATCACTTCGGGGGGGGACATGCTGCATTATCGGAATAATGCAGACATTTCCGGATGGCCTCTAACCGGGAGCGTGTCATGGCCGTACTGTACAGTGGGGTCTGGTAGAGTATGTCCCCACTCCAGTAATGCCTGACACTGGGTTTTTGCACTAGACCCATATGCAGCACGAGGCCCCAAAATGTCCTCATCTCGGCTGCACTGACCGGCGTCCAGCCACCGGGTCTAGCCAAAAATGAGCCCGGGTTTTGAGCGACGAACTGTTGGGCGTACAGATTCGTCTGCTCCACCATCAGATTCACCAGTGGGTTACTGAAAAAAAAACTAAAAAAGTCAATTTCAGTAAACCCCACTGTGGGAATCTGGATTCCAGGATTGCCAGCGAAATCCGGAATCTCAGATGCGGGGGGGGGGGGGGGGGCAAGTGGCAGGGGGGGTCTGGGGTCTGAAAGCTGAAACAAAATAGTTTAGAATAAATGTGCTTTTTTTTTTTTCCCCCTAACTTTTCCCTTCTATCCCTGCCTAAAGGTGCCTCTCCCTCACTGACCCTAACCTACCTGGGTGGCGATGGGTGCAGGAGGGTGATGGATGCCGATTAGGGGGACACAGGAGCTGGTGCTGGACGATGCTGCACGGTCAGGGTGCTGGACAGGAAGAGGAGGGGAGAGAGGAGCGCAGGAAGTTTGAATCTCGCGCCTCTCTCCCCTGCACCAATCAGCACCCTGGACAGCGGCATTCAGCACCAGAGCCAGCTCCGCCTCTGCAAATCCTCGGACTGCGATAGGTGGTGTATAATTACGCCACCGATCGCAGTCTTTTTCCGGTTCATCGGGTCACAGGACACCCGAATGGACCGGAAACGCAGAAAACCGCAGGTCTGAATTGACCTGCGGTTTTCTGCGATCGTCGATGCGGGAGGGTCAAATGACCCCCCCCCTGCATTGTTACAGGATGCCGGCTGAATGATTTCAGCCGGCATCCCGTTCCGATTAACCCCCGCGGCGCCGGCATCGCTATTTAAAGCCATGACGTACCGGTACGTCATGTGTCCTTAAGGACTCGGGAAACATGCCGTACCGGTACGTCATGTGCCCTTAAGGGGTTAAAGGACCGTTCAGTTATGAAGTCACTTACATAATAGACATCACCCATAAACATCCCATTTTTAAATGTACACTCCTAAAGTTAGTCAAATATGATTTTACAAACTTTGTTAACCCTTTAGGTGTTCCACAAGAATTAAAGGAAAATAGAAAAGAAATGTAAACATTTCTCTTCTTTTTGCAGATTTTCCATTTTAATTAACAGCAAAACAAAACTCAATATTTATTACCTTGATTCTGCAGTTTACAGAAACATCCCAACATCTTGTAAACTTCTGTATTGGCACACCACATGGCAGGAAGGGAAGGAGCAACATATGGATTTTGGAGGGCAGATTTCACTGGGATAATTTTAAGTTGCCATGTCACATTTAAAGACCCCCTCATGCCCACCTACAGTAGAAACTCTGAAAAAGTTACCTTATTTTGGAAACTATGGGATAGGATGACAGTTTTATTGGTGCTGTTTGGAGGTACATATGATTTTTGATTGCTTGATATTATGCTTTTTGTGAGGCACGGTAATAACAACAACAACAAAAAAGGCTGTTCTGGCACCTTTTTTTTTTTTTTTTTACGGTGTTCACCTGACAGGATAGATCATGTGTTATTTTTAAAGAGCAGGTTGTTATGGGCGCAACAATACACAATTAAATTTTTTGTTTCAGTTTTACATAATAAAGCATTTTTTGAAGAAAAAAATTCAGGTTTTTGTGTCTCCATTTTCGGAAAACCATATTTTTTTTATTTTTCTTCTGATCGTCTTATGTGGGGGTTCATTTTTTTATGGGAAAAGTTGACGTTGGTATCATTGGTATGATTTTTGGGTACATAAGGTTTTTTGATTGTACAATAATGCACTTTTTTGTGGCAAGGTGACCAAATTTTTTTTTTTGCCACAGTTTTTATTTATTTTATTAGTACAGTGTTTACCTGAGGGGGTAGATCATGTAATATGTTTATAGAGCCAGGGCAAAATCTGATGTCTATTTTTATTGAAATTTTTCTTTTTAGTTAAAAATTGCTTGATGAAGGGAAAAGGGAATTTTTTCCCCTTTTTTAATTTTTAATTTTCATAAAACACTTTTTTTTTTACTCCCCCCCCCCCTTTATTAATTTTGTACCTGCACAGGGACTTCAACATTTCAGGATCTGATCCCTGATACATGCTGTATTGTACTACATTGACTGTCAGTATAGTACACTGACAGTGTGCCTGTTAGACCCAGTCTGAGGCTGTGTCTCATAGGCTTCCATACATGGCAGACCCCAAGGCCTTTGTGAGGCCTAGGGTTTCGATGGAAGCCATCAACCCCCTCCCTCTTCGATCCTACTATATGCTGCGGTCAGCAGTGATCGTAGCATATATCGTGGCTCCGATCCACCAGCATCGACGTTTACAACAATTCTGGCAGGTCCAGCAGGGGCATGACCCTTGCATTGATTGGGCATGCACAGCTCTTGTGCTCGTCCAATCATCATGGCATACTGGTACGTCAATTTGTGGGAAGTCACTTCCTGTTGTGATGTACTAGTGCGTCACATGTCACCAAGGGGTTAATACTGATGACCTATTCTCTGGATAGATCATCATTATGTGATAGGTTGGGGTCCGACATCTCGGACCCCCACCGATCAGCTGTCCTCTCTGCTTTTCCTAGGCCAGTGATGACCTGTTCATAGGTCACGTGGACTAATGGAGCTGAACTCAATATCAAGCACAGCTGCTAAACAATGTATGGTGCTGTGCTTAGTGAGCACAGAAAAGGCTGCAGCTCTCACAGCTGAGTGATGTAGGTCCTGGGTGTCGATCCCCCACCAATCAGATATATCAGTATTAAAGTCTTGGAAAACCCTTTTAAAGCCAGGTTACAGCTTGATAAGGACAGCTTTCTGCAGTAAAAAGAAAAAACTCTGGAGGAGGAGTGCCAGCTGAATTTATTGCTACTCCTACTACTGGACAATGAAGTTTGATTTGCAGTGAGCACCTGTGGGAACCGGTGTAGAGGACGGGAGTGTTAGTGGCCCTGATGTAGTCAAGTTGTGTCATGGTGTCCTACCTTAGGCCGTCAGTCCCTGGGGTGTGTTGCAGTGAAAAGCACAGTAGTGAAGAATGAGCCGAGAGTCCGTTTTACTAAGTGCAATGTAGAACTTGAAACTACAAACAGTAGCAGCAGGCTTTAGTACAATTCTCTTTTGGCACCAACAAGGATGTTTGGGCAAGTTGGTTGGTGGCAACTCAGCACTTAGGTGATACTTTTCTAGTGGTTATTTGGTGATGAGGGTGTTTTTGGCCCATTTTCCCTCGCTTTCCAGCAGTGTCTTTAGAAGCTGAATATAGCAGGTCATTCTGCTGTCTCTTATAATTTTAAGGCTTTACTTGAGGCAATTGAGGAATCTCTCCACAGAAATCTGTAACAGGAGTAGGAGGAATCAAGGCTGCATCCTCTCCACTCTGTAGCTACACAGGAATTCCCAACTCCCTTGGCAGAACCAGCCCACTCTTCCCAAATTAATCACCCTCTTCCTGCCAACTATTGCTATACCTTCCTTGCTGGTAGTGATAGCCAGGAAACAAACAGTGAAATACAATGTATAGCAATAAATAATTTGGAGTACCCCAGGTCTGGGGTACTACAGATCTCCAACCAGGAACTTATTGAATGCTTAATTTGATGTCCCAGCTGGGGATGGAGTTCTTCAGCAGCACTGTCTCCATAGTTTATGTTTGAGACAAAAGCATAAGCCACTGTGCGCCTCTCAGTAGCTGTGCATGTCTAAATAAGAACCACCAAGGAAATAGGTGCCTGAAGTTGGAAGGAAATGCAGCTAAAGTTTCCCAGTTCAAAACAACGGTCTTGCAATTTAAGCAGCAAGAGTGCTCAAAATACAGACCTGGGGTACTCCAAAATACAACTAGGTTTTCGAGGCATAGTATAGTGCCTTTGGAGAAATTATAATGGTTCAGTTTTTTTGGGGGAAAAAAATAGTTTGTCTTGTAACACATTTTAGTATGACAATTTCTTTTATTATTCCATTGCATTTATACTGTGATAAAAATTATTTTTAGCCCAAATAGTTTCCAGTAATTAACCCCCCAAGGTATTCATAGCCTTTAATCAGTATGTGCTCCAAAAATGAGGTCAGCTGACTACCTGAACATACTGAATGACCAGGTTATTCCATCAATGGATTTTTTCTTCCCTGATGGGACAGGAATATTCCAAGATGACAATGCAAGGATTCATCGGGCTCAAATTGTAAAAGAGTGGTTCAGGGACCATGAGACATCATTTTCACACATGGATTGGCCACTACAGTGTCCAGACCTTAACCCCATTGAGAATCTTTGGGATGTGCTGGAGAAGGCTATGCGGAGCAGTCAGACGCTACCATCATCAGTGCAAGATCTTGCATTGAAAAATTAATGCAACACTGGATGGAAATAAATCTTGTGACAGTGCAGAAGCTTATCGAAACAATGCCACAGCGAATGCGTGCCGTAATCAAAGCTAAAGGCGGTCCAATGAAATATTAGAGTGTGCAACCTTTTTTTTTTTTTGGTGGTGACTTTTTTTTGGACAGGCAGTGTATTTATATATATTATTTAAAAAATTTAAAAAATAAACACAATAAATACAATGATGTTCAAGGGTCAACATTCACTTTTAGGTTCACGCTATGGCTTTTTCACCTGTCATGGAACCATGAACGAGACGTACAACAAGAGATGAGTGGAAATAAGAAGGCTTTATTGAAAATAAAGCTGTAAGGCAAAAGTCCAAACGGATGGCTAAACCGAAGCAGGGTCTTGCGAAACCAGAGATCAGGAACCAGAAGGGTAGTCAGATGAAGCCAGGATCAGGAACCAACAGGGTAGTCAGACGAAGCCAGGATCAGGAATCAGCAGGGTAGTCAGACGAAGCCAGGATCAGGAACCAGAAGCAGCAGCAGTCTTAGAAGCATGTGAGCACAGGAGGACCAAGCAGGGAACTGAAGCCACAGACCTCCTATATATATGAGCTAGGCATCCAGCTCCTCCCAGTGGGAAGGAGAAGCCGCAGGGTGGGAGGCTACAAGAAACCCAGAAACCAAGATGGCCGCCAGCACATGTCAAACGAAGGAGAACAGCAAGGAGGTAAGACCATGACAGTACCTCCCCCTCAAGGGCCCCTCCTCCGCGGAGTAAGGAACGGTTTCTGAGGGAAGCGTGCGTGGAAGGCTCGGAGCAAGGCAGGAGCATGGACATCTGCGGAGGGAACCCAGGAACGCTCCTCTGGACCATAACCACGCCAATGGACCAAAAACTGCACCCGGCCGCGGACCAGGCGTGAGTCCAGGATATTGCTCACCTCATACTCCTCACGATTGCCCACTTGGACCGGACGAGGCCGAGGAATCGAGGAAGTGAAACGATTACACACCAGTGGCTTCAAGAGGGAGACATGAAATACGTTGGAGATCCGCATGCCAGGAGGAAGCGCAAGGGCATAGGCTACCGGGTTTACCCTGCGAAGCACTCGGAAGGGACCAACAAAGCGAGGCGCCAGCTTGGGAGTGGGCACTCGAAGGTTGAGGTTGCGGGTGGACAACCATACGCGGTCTCCGACCTGGTAGGAAGGAGCGGGCGCTCGTCTGCGATCAGCCTGGAGTCTCTGGCGCTGCGCAGAGACCTCAAGGGACCTCTGGATCTGTACCCAAGAAGCACGTAGGACGGAAAGGTGATCCTCCACAGCCGGAATATCCTGGGGAGAGAATACCTCCGGTAACACGGCAGGTTGGAACCCATAATTGGCCATGAAGGGAGACGTCCCAGAGGAAGAGTTCACCGCCGTGTTCCTGGCAAACTCAGCCCAAGGCAGGAGGTCAACCCAATTGTCTTGGTGATCGGAGACATAGCAACGAAGGAATTGCTCCAAGGCCTGATTGGATCGTTCTGCGGCCCCATTGGACTGAGGGTGGTAGGCCGATGAGAAAGAGAGATGAATCCCCAACTGGGAGCAAAAGGCGCGCCAGAACCTGGACACAAACTGACTCCCCCGATCCGACACAATCTCCTTGGGCAAACCGTGCAACCGGAAGACCTCCCTGGCAAAAATCGAGGCCAACTCTTGTGCAGAGGGTAACTTCTTGAGAGGTACACAGTGGCACATTTTGGAAAACCGATCCACTATCATGAGAATGACCGTATGGCCTCGGGATGCAGGGAGGTCCACAATGAAATCCATCCCCAGGTGTGACCATGGACGTTCCCCGGTGGCTATGGGTTGCAAAAGGCCCAACGGAAGGTGCCGAGGGGACTTACTCTGGGCACAAACGGAGCATGCCGCTACATATGCGGCGATGTCGGAACGTAGAGAAGGCCACCAGAACAGACGTGAAACAGCCCAGGACAGCTGATTCTTTCCAAGATGCCCCGCGGCCTTGGAGTTATGGTAGGTTCGCAACAACCGAGTGCGCAACTCCTCAGGCACAAAACACCTGCCGTTGGGTCTCCCAGAGGGAGCACCAGATTGAGCCGCCAAAATCTGCTCACCCAGGGGAGAGGTCAGGCTGGTGCGAATGGCGGCCAGGATCTGATTCGGAGGTATGACCGAAGTCGGAATCGACTCCTCCCTGGACAGCTCGGAGTACTGCCGTGATAAGGCATCCGCTCTGATGTTCTTGGAACCGGGTAGGTAGGAGACCACGTAATTAAAACGTGACAAGAACAGAGCCCATCTGGCCTGACGTGGTGTCAATCTCTTGGCCTCAGAGAGGTAGGTCAGATTCTTGTGGTCCGTCAGGATGAGAACCGGAACCACCGAGCCCTCGAGCAAGTGCCTCCATTCTTTAAGGGCCTGCACGATGGCCAATAACTCCCTGTCACCAATCTGATAGTTGCACTCCGCGGAAGACAGTTTCCGGGAGTAAAACCCACAAGGAAGCAGAGGACCCTCTGGTGTTCTACGCTGAGACAGGAGGGCGCCTACTCCCGTCTCAGACGCGTCCACCTCGAGGACAAACGGCAACCCAGGGTTGGGATGCGACAGAATCGGAGCCGTCACAAAGGCGGACTTTAGAGCCTCAAAAGCTCGGATGGCCTCGGGCGGCCAGACCTGGGGATTACTGCCCTTCCTGGTCAGATCTGTGAGAGGCTTGGCTAGCATGGAAAAGTCCCTGATGAACTTCCGATAATAATTGGCGAAGCCCAAAAAGCGCTGCAGGGCACGAAGACCACTGGGCTGGGGCCACTGTAAGACAGCCGAAACCTTCTCAGGATCCATGGAGAACCCCTCAGCGGAAATGATGTAACCTAAGAAGGTTACCTGGGATCGGTGAAATTCGCATTTCTCAAGCTTACCGAACAGCTTGTTCTCTCGTAACCGTTGCAACACTCGTCTGACATCCAGAATGTGGGCCTCCATGGATTCAGAATATACCAAGATGTCATCCAAATAGACCACCACACACTGCTGCAACAGGTCACGGAAAACATCGTTGATGAATTCCTGGAAGACTGCGGGCGCATTGCACAACCCAAAGGGCATAACCAAGGATTCATAATGACCGGTCCTGGTGTTAAACGCGGTCTTCCACTCATCGCCCGCCTTGATCCTTACCAGGTTATATGCCGCCCTCAGGTCGAGTTTGGTAAAGACCGTGGCCCCTTTGAGGCGATCGAACAGCTCGGAAATCAAGGGTATCGGGTAAGCGTTCTTGATCGTGATGCGATTGAGACCCCTGTAATCGATGCAAGGCCTCAACTCACCGCCCTTCTTTTTCACAAAGAAAAATCCAGCCCCTGCCGGGGACGAGGATTTGCGAATGTGTCCGCGTGAAAGCGCCTCCCTCACGTACTCCTCCATGGCCTCATTCTCCGCTACCGACAGTGGATAGACTTTGCCACGAGGAGGAACGGCACCAGATTGTAACTCTATGGCACAATCGTATGGGCGGTGCGGAGGTAGGGCAACCGCACGCACCTTATCGAATACATCCCGGTACTCCTCGTATTCAGGAGGCAACAGAGAGTCCGAGGAAGTACACAGCAACTTGACAGGCCCATGGATGCAACTAGCCCCACACTGCGGTGACCACGAGAGGATCTCGGCCGATTTCCAATCGAAAGTCGGATTATGCTTCTGGAGCCAGGGGTACCCCAAGACCACCGAGTAGTGTGGAGACGAAATAACCTGGAGACAGACCGACTCTCTGTGAACGGCACCAATGGCCATCCCCACTGGAAGGGTCTCATGAGTCACGTGTGGCGGCAGAAGGGGTCTGCCGTCTATCGCCTCAAGAGCCAGTGGGGAACCTCGAGGCTGCAGAGGAATGGAATTGGCGGCAGCGAACACACTATCAATGAACAAACCACCAGCACCAGAGTCCACCAACGCCTGGGTCGTCACCGAGCCCCCGACCCAGGAGAGGACAACAGTAATCAGTGGTTTGTCAACACGGGAAACCGGGGACGAGGAGACTCCACCCAAGATCTGCCCCCGACAGGATCTCAGGTGCGAGCGTTTCCCGGACGGTTCGGGCATGCCAACCGAAAATGCCCACCGAGACCACAGTACATGCATCGGCCCTCGCGTCTCCAGAGTACCCTTTCCCCCTCGGACAGGCGAGCAAACCCCAGCTGCATGGGTTCACCCCCAGACAAGTCATCCCCAGGAGGCGTGGGAGGAGAGGGAGGCACGGGTGGGACAGCAAACGTAGGCGCCAATCTGTTAGAAGGCCTCCGCAGGCTCTCCTGAAAGGTAGGTCTCTCCCTGAGTCTGGTGTCAATCAAAATCAGGAAAGAAATAAGAGACTCGAGCTCCACAGGTAGGTCCTTAGCTGCAACCTCATCCTTCAAGGCATCCGAGAGACCATGAGAGAAAGCAGCGACCAGAGCCTCATTATTCCAGCCCACCTCTGCTGCCAGGGTACGAAACTCAATGGCGTATTCAGCTACGGATCGTGAACCCTGTCTGATGGACATAAGGAGCTTCGCAGCAGAGGCAGCACGAGCCGGCACATCGAATACCTTCCGAAGAGAAGCAACAAAACCGGAAAACTCGGCAACCACCGGATTGTTGTTCTCCCATAAAGGGCTGGCCCAGGCCAAGGCCTTGTCCGAGAGCAGCGAGATCAAGAAGCCCACCTTTGATCTCTCAGTAGGAAAGGCATGTGGCAGCAACTCGAAGTAAATGCCCACCTGGTTAAGGAAACCTCGGCACTGAGTTGGCTCTCCCCCAAAGCGCTGTGGAAGGGGGGCAGAACCGGTCATACCCCGAAACACCGCAGGCGCAGCAACAGGTGTCGGGGTAGACTCTGGCGCAACAACCGGAGCGGCAGTAGGAGCGGGCCCAGGAGCGACCACCGACCCATCGGCAACGGAAGCTAAATGAGCCGTGCGTTCAAGCAGGGTTTGCAACGCCACAGCGAACCGACCCAACAGGTGATCCTGCTGATCAAGTCTGGCAACCAGCGTAGGTAGCGAGGATGGCCCTGTACCGTCAGAATTCATGGCTTGGTCCTAATGTCATGGAACCATGAACGAGACGTACAACAAGAGATGAGTGGAAATAAGAAGGCTTTATTGAAAATAAAGCTGTAAGGCAAAAGTCCAAACGGATGGCTAAACCGAAGCAGGGTCTTGCGAAACCAGAGATCAGGAACCAGAAGGGTAGTCAGATGAAGCCAGGATCAGGAACCAACAGGGTAGTCAGACGAAGCCAGGATCAGGAATCAGCAGGGTAGTCAGACGAAGCCAGGATCAGGAACCAGAAGCAGCAGCAGTCTTAGAAGCATGTGAGCACAGGAGGACCAAGCAGGGAACTGAAGCCACAGACCTCCTATATATATGAGCTAGGCATCCAGCTCCTCCCAGTGGGAAGGAGGAGCCGCAGGGTGGGAGGCTACAAGAAACCCAGAAACCAAGATGGCCGCCAGCACATGTCAAACGAAGAACAGCAAGGAGGTAAGACCATGACATCACCTTATTGTTCATTTACAAATAAAATGGACTAAACTCATACAATAGAAATAAACTTTGAGATATTTTCTTTTTTCTCCTTTTTACAGTATAATATCAATGACTGTAATTCACTGTGGGATTCTAAATATTGTTTCTCAATTGTTGACCGTACAATTGTACCAGTTAATTCATTTTTTTTTAACACTTTTGAAAGGTTTCCAGGTTGAAAGAAATCATCCTTACCTAATGCTCAAGAACAGGTGTTTCTTTTGATAATCAATATAAGGCAATATGAAGACTTGTAACAGCTAACTGTAGCAGGGATAAGTATTCTTTCCCTCATGGAAGGACCGAGAGGATGGCTATATCTGAGGATACAGGAAGGTTGGTTTTTCAAATAGAATAACATTTGTGAAATAAAATTTTCGTCCACTGAGGTTTAATCTTATTACACGTCCACCAGATATGCAGGAATGTGCCTTTTTATTCTTGGTACCTCCAGCATTTATCAGTATTATTTATATTATACAGGGCAGTTTAGTCTGGAGTCTTATTCCATTTAGCTAATACTTTTACAACTATTCTCCTAAATTCACATCTTTAGGAGAAACGCTCTTTCTAAATGTTCTATCAAAGAAAGGGAAGATGGAAGGATGATGTGCAGAAATGATAGATTAATGATATTGTCTTTCAGGATAGTTGTTGCAAATGTTGTAATCAATCAATATGTAGCGGTGATAAGTATGTAGATAAATATATTGTATCTGAAAGAGCTAAAGTGTGAGGCAGATTCTTGAAACATTTGAGCTCTGAGAGGTTTCGGGACATGTGGATTCAAAGAAGCTGATATTTTTAAAGAGAACTGCACATATCTTAATTTTAAATTCCCAAATCGTGAACAATAATATGTTCCCCACGCAACTAAAAGATGGTTTCCTCAACTTAATCAAATGTGTAGACTGTATGTACTTTTAAAATACATTCACATACCCTTAACAGTATTTGTTGTTACATAACAATAATTAATGATGATTGAAATCATAAAAGAGCTCTGTGCAGTTATTGTCCCATAGCATTTATAGTAAGACGCTCTTAGAAGTCTAATCTTTTCAAACACAACAAACTAATTGGGTTTCAAATCAAGGTAGTAAAATTTTGTAATGTTCAGAAATTCATATGTAATAATTTTTTTCTTCAAGTGGCAGAAAATAACTTCACAGAATCAGAATTAATGGCTTAATTATTCTCTCCACATGAAACAAGCCAGGCATTATCTGTTTAAAACAGAAATAATTATGTTTCCATTTACAGAAAACATCTGTTTTCCTGATATATTTAAAAAATCTGTGTTGGGTAGTTTTCAGTTTTTTCATGGCAGGAAAGTAGAAATGCAAGACAAAAATGTAATGTCATAAGATAGCAGCAACAAGAATGCATTCTGTACTGTCAAATATGAGGAGCATTCACCTACAAACACTCTCACTCTCAAGCATCTGCCCTAAACAAAAAAGAAACACTGGTGCCATTTTCTTTCTTCAAAGGATGAACTCTGTGAAAGATTAGCTGAGGATAAAAGTTTTGATATAGAAGATATTAGCTATAATGAGTTTAAACGTTTTCAAACTGTCTATGTCTAAAGCATAAATAATGGAAATGTCAAACACCACGTGCAGACTAGACGGCTAAAATGCAAGTGTCTTGGAAGGAGGGTGTGTGATTTGCCTTTGCTAGATTTCTTCCATCAATACTCGTTGATCTGTTGAGTACAACCTGCTCTCCCTCCCTACTGCTATTTCTAACATCAGAAAAAGGAAAGTGGAGAGTAGAATGTGCCAAAACAGGCATGAGTAGTATATTTATGGACCTATGTCAGGAGCAGCAGGACTATGTGAAGGAGTTGGCTACCTTCACACTGGCGTTTCTGGGTCCGCTTGTGAGATCCGTTTCAGGGCTCTCACAAGCGGCCCAAAACGGATCAGTTCAGCCCCAATAATGCATTCTGAATGGATAAGGATCTGTTCAGAATGGGTCAGTTTGGCTCCGTTCAGTCTCCATTCCGCTCTGGAGGTGGACACCAAAACGCTGCTTGCAGCATTTTGGTGTCCACCTGACGATGCGGAGCCAAACGGATCCGTCCTGACTTACAATGTAAGTCAATGGGGACGGATCCGTTTTCACTAAACACATTATGGTGCAATTGAAAACTGATCCGTCCCCCATTGACTTTCAATGCAAGTCAGGACGGATCCGTTTTGACTTAGACTTTTTTTGGAAAGTATAATGCAAAGGGATCCGTTCTGAACGATTACAAGAGTTTGCATTTTCGGTGCGGATCCGTGCAGATACAAGACATATCCGCATCAAACGCAGGTGTGAAAGTAGCCTTACACAAATTCCACAACAAAAAAAGTGGTAAGATATTTTTAATGAAGACTATTTAGAAAGTTGCTTAATTTTGCATTTAGGAAGCAAATGAACAGCAAAATAATAATTTAGTGGAACTATGTTCATAGCCTTTAAGGCTCTATGTCCATCATGTTAGCTATACATTTTTTTTGTAGGATCCAATTGTATTGAATAGCACTTTCATACAGCATATCCACCAAATTTCAGCCAGATCACAAATCTCTCAGAGAGCCCCTTTTAAGAACCCGTCAACACCCAAGTGAGTATGTTTTTTGCTTATGCAAAGTTTGAGAGAACCGTGTTATATTGTATTTATATTGTTTTATATTTATAAAACTGTTCCTTTAATATCTATATGTGTTCTTCTATTCCCACATAAAAATATTATAGCTGCTGGGGATATATCATAGTTGTTGGGGATATATACAGGTCCTTCTAAAAAAATTAGCATATTGTGATAAAGTTCATTATTTTCTGTAATGTACTGATAAACATTAGACTTTCATATATTTTAGATTCATTACACACCAACTGAAGTAGTTCAAGCCTTTTATTGTTTTAATATTGATGATTTTGGCATACAGCTCATGAAAACCCCAAATTCCTATCTAAAAAAATTAGCATATCATGAAAAGGTTCTCTAAACGAGCTATTAACCTAATCATCTGAATCAACTAATTAACTCTAAACACCTGCAAAAGATTCCTGACCGGACCCTGAGGAAGATTGTGGAGAAGGACCGATTCCAGACCTTGGGGGACCTGCGGAAGCAGTGGACTGAGTCTGGAGTAGAAACATCCAGAGCCACCGTGTACAGGCGTGTGCAGGAAATGGGCTACAGGTGCCGCATTCCCCAGGTCAAGCCACTTTTGAACCAGAAACAGTGGCAGAAGCGCCTGACCTGGGCTACAGAGAAGCAGCACTGGACTGTTGCTCAGTGGTTCAAAGTACTTTTTTCGGATGAAAGCAAATTTTGCATGTCATTCGGAAATCAAGGTGCCAGAGTCTGGAGGAAGACTGGGGAGAGGGAAATGCCAAAATGCCTGAAGTCCAGTGTCAAGTACCCACAGTCAGTGATGGTCTGGGGTGCCATGTCAGCTGCTGGTGTTGGTCCACTGTGTTTTATCAAGGGCATGGGTCAATGCAGCTAGCTATCAGGAGATTTTGGAGCACTTCATGCTTCCATCTGCTGAAAAGCTTTATGGAGATGAAGATTTCATTTTTCAGCACGACCTGGCACCTGCTCACAGTGCCAAAACCACTGGTAAATGGTTTACTGACCATGGTATTACTGTGCTCAATTGGCCTGCCAACTCTCCTGACCTGAACCCCATAGAGAATCTGTGGGATATTGGGAAGAGAAAGTTGAGAGATGCAAGACCCAACACTCTGGATGAGCTTAAGGCCGCTATCGAAGCATCCTGGGCCTCCATAACACCTCTGCAGTGCCACAGGCTGATTGCCTCCATGCCACGCCACATTGAAGCAGTCATTTCTGCAAAAGGATTCCCGACCAAGTATTGAGTGCATAACTGAACATAATTATTTGAAGGTTGACTTTTTTTGTATTAAAAACACATTTTTTTTATTGGTCGGATGAAATATGCGAATTTTATTAGATAGGAATTTGGGGTTTTCATGAGCTGTATGCCAAAATCATCCATATTAAAACAATAAAAGGCTTGAACTACTTCAGTTGTGTGTAATGAATCTAAAATATATGAAAGTCTAATGTTTATCAGTACATTACAGAAAATAATGAATTTTATCACAATATGCTCATTTTTGGAGAAGGACCTGTATTTCTGTTTAATGGTCACTATGTGCAAGCCTTGAATGCATTTCGCATTTCTTTTTCATTAAGGCTACTTTCACACTAGCGGCAAGACGGATCCGACAGGCTGCTCACCCTGTCGTATCCGAACTGCCGCTATTTCGCCGCTCCGCCCCCATTGACAATAATGGGGACGGGGGCGGATCTCCAGCGCAGCAAGGCAGTTTGCGGTGAGAGGCCGCTTGCCTAAAAAGTCGGAGATGCAGTACTTTTAGTCCGGCGGCCTTTCGCGTCAATGGGGACGGAGCGGCAGTCCAGCGGCACGGCGAAATAGCGGCAGGACGGATCCGACAGGGTGAAAAGCCTGTCGGATCTGTCCTGCCGCTAGTGTGAAAGTAGCCTAAACTTTCCATCTCTAATTCAGATTTATTATAGCTTGCGCTTGGACAATGCATGGATAAAACTTAATTTGCTTATAATTAGTTGCTTTTTTTCTGGTTGAAGAGTTTGGAAATCAGAGAAGTTTAACAATCACAGAAAAGCTAACTGGAAACTGAAAAATCCGGCATAAAGTCAATATTTATTAAAATACAATAGATTAAACAGATTGGATTGAATGTGTAAACAGTAGATGAAGTAGAATACTAGATAAAATATTGTTGTATGCTATGTATTCATTAGATTATTATAATGTATTTTAGAATTCTGGTTTATAACAAAGTGTAACATGTATACACAAATATTGTTCAGCTCTCTAGGACGTCAAGATAACCATGAGCTGCTGATGAACCAACGTGATAAGTTGCACTTGAGCCAACAGGATAACTATGTACAAAATGTATACAGGAGAATAAATTCTTCCTTTGAAAGATCATTTGAGCTAAATTAATAATTAGCAAGTAATCATTTTAAGCAATTCTGCCACTGTGTATATACAGTCTGAAGATCCTCCTGTGATCCTCTGTGAGCTATTCTTAATTCACATTGATTTATATATCCTCTAAAAGTGTATTTGTCACTGAGAGGAAGATATTTTGCCAGCAGTAAAAGTAAAAAGATATAGGAGATTACAAAGAGGCTTTCCAACTGATAAAGGTAAAGACATATTGCTAGTATGTGTCTATGCTGTAGGTTCACTATTGTTGCCCCCACCATTCCTCAGAATGAACTGCTAGTTAACCCCTTCCTGACCTATTTTTTTGTTTTTGTTTTTTACTCCTTGCCTTCCCAAAGCCATAACGTTTTTTTACTTTTCCTTTCTTGTAGCCGTATGAGGGCTTGTTTTTTGCATGGAAAGTTGTACAGCACTATTTAATATTGCATATTATGTAGTGGGAAGCTAGAACAAAAATTTCCAAATGGAGTGGAATTGTAAAAAATACGCAATTACGCCACAGTTTTATAGGTTTCGTTTTTATGGCGGTCCCTATGCAGTAAAACTGACCTATTAAAGCAAAAAAATAAAATAAAAATTTGATTCAAATAATGTTTAAAAAAATAATAGGTTTACCCTTGTGATGGTACATAAACAGGGATATCGGACCTATGGCTCAAAGGATACCAGGGACACTAATATCCTATTAAGCATAGAGGTCTGTAATGGCAAGGAGAGGGTGCACACTATGGATATTTGCGTATAACTCATAAGTCCGTCTAGTGTAATGTAATTGTCTAAGTTGACCAGACTAGATCCCTAGGTATAAGAAAAATTAACAACCATGCACTAACAGGATGATAATGTCATCGACTGCATCGTACCCTGAAGAAACAAATATCACAGATCAGGGACTCATTAAACAACAGTCGGTTGTAAGCCCTGACTGTGGTATGGTGCAGACAGGACAACAAAGTATCAGACCCCCAAGGCGCTGCAACACTGTACCTTGTTGAGAATTCTATAGTAAGTATATCACATTAATGCAGACGCCAAGGAGGACCGAAACCAGTCACTGCTGGTAAGTAAGATCTCCTAATTATACTTAGTAGCCTATCTAGCTCAACGCCTTTCCTGCTTCCTGCTTGTTGTGACAAAACTAACCTCGCCACTGGGCTTTGGGGGGGGGGGGGGCTGTTTGCCAGCCTCTTGCCTCAGGATTATGGCCCATATACTAACTTTGAAGGAGAAGATAGACCGGCAGCACAGCCTAAATCTGTGTAACTGTTTTGGGCAGGAAAGCCATGCTTGCGGTTGGCCAAATGTGACTTTCATGGAATTTGGGAACCCCTGCTTGGATCTGGGTGATTTTTGGATATGTTGTTCACCAAGATCAGAGCTATCCATGGATGTATAAATTATGGGGATATGTGGGGTTTTGAGGTGTTTTCTGTGTTTTGGGAAAAAATTGTGTTTTCTGCCTGTGAGTGATTAAGTTAGCCCAATATGTTTGGTAATTGTATCACAGGCAATGCCCATTGTATTTTATTGATTGCATCACAGACGGGGGGGAGTTGTGCACAATTTCTGGGAAGGTTTCAATATTGTAAATGCATGTGATTGGCTAATGCATAAACTGTCGCAGTCTTCCACAAGGTCCCCAGGGGGAGTGTCCCTTGCTGGAAGACCTGTATAAAAGGCTGACATGTAGCCCCACTAAAGAGTTCCTGTTTTATCCTCAACATAGAGCCTTATCTCATGTGGGGGGAAAGGCTGTACCTATGTACCTATATGCTGTATACTCCCCTGGCTATAATCACTGAGCTCTTTTAAGAACTTGTTCCTGAGTTGCTTTCTGAAGGAAGAGAGGTTCACCCACTGGAGCCTGGAGCCTTGTCGTAGGTCCAGGGTGGGTAGGAGATGGCGAGACCACAACCAAGCTGCGGCAGTTTGTGGGGTCTACAGTGCTTACGGTATCAAGTGGAGTGCTTGGAGCCCTCGGGAAGATCTAGGAGCATCTATCAACGGAGGTACCCAGTAGGGGTGCCAGGAGATCCGTTACATTGGTGGCAAGCAGTGGGATGGCATCCTAGCGAGAGGAGAAGCAGCTTGGAGACACCGTTCGTGGATTTACAAAATTGAGGGCAACGCTTGTCCCCGTACAGCGCCCCTGGCTACAGCAGTATGGAACCAGTTTGTTCCCGAACAGCATTCCACTATGAGGAGGACGATGACCGTACTTGAGGGATGCAGTCTGGAAAGGCATCTGGCATGAGGCCCTGGAAGACATACAGCTTTGACAGGGCGAGTGTCTCCCCAGTGAGGAGCAGCGGCTGCAGATGCGAGTGGCCCTGCGAATGCCCCTTCTGGGAGAGCAGCTCCTGGGTGAGTGGGGGATAGAATTTGATAGCCTGGTATGGAAGGAGCTTTGACTAGATGATGCCTACCAGGCACTCTGGTGGTACTTGATTAGGCACTCCTCCTGGATGGCTGAGCACGACAGACCCGAGGGTGAGGATTACGATGGCCCTGGCCTGTTGTTTGAGTCCTTCGCAGAACCAGAGTTAGGAGATGTCGGAGGGTCCCTTTTCTGGGATATCTATGACTACAATGACTACAGGGAGGGTATGCATGATTTGGCTACAGCGAGAGAGGTGAGACAAGACCTGGCCTCTCTAGTGACAATGGAGTGGGAGCTAGAGCAGTATTACCAATACTTCCTCAGCTCAATTCGGCCCCAATATACACTGCCGGAGAATTGGGTGGCAGTCCCAGACCTACCACCCTACAGCTGGGAAGACCTGACTGAAATATATCCCCTGCTTCGGTACCAGCTGTGGAGGTAGGGGACCTCATAGACTGGTTCTGGGGGGAACCCTATATGGCAGGTGGAGATGGGACTGAGGTATCTCCACCGGCCCTACAGGGATGCTGGGCGGTCAGCCCAGATCTCCAACGGCAGCCGGAGTTTCAGGGAGTAGAGACAGTCAGTTCTGCTCCCCAGCGGAAGTATGTTTTGCAGGGAGAGGAGATAACCGGTCTCTCTTCCCAACCACAGGAGGACAGCACCCCTCCGATGGTGCAGATTGGACCGTGATCTCTGCACCAGACCTACAGGGATGCTGGATGGCCGGTACAGATCCCCAACCAACTCTGCAGGAATGCCAAGAGGAGGAGGTAAGCAATCCATCCCCTCCACAGCAAATCTGCAACCAGGTCCTGGGGGTAGGATTCCCTGACCCCATCCCAGCAGAAGAACTGGCATCTGGGAAGAGAGCAGTTGGTATAGAAAACTAGAAGACACAAAATGAAGATCCGACTGACTGGATCCAAAACTAAGGAACAAAAGGGAAGAGCCCTGCAACAGACCTGGCTCTCTCCCTAACTGCTCAGCCTATGCAAAAATCTCAATGGTAGATGATCGCATATCCTCGTACCTCGACTGTATAACACCTGAAAACCCTATAATAGTTAGCGGACACGACCACCGGCTCCCTACACCTGACACGGAGGGAGTCAGGGTAACCTGGGATCCAGCAAACAGGAAAATACAAATGAATGAACAAAACTTATCTGTAGAAGACTCAGTAGTAGCATCCAGCATGCATACACTCCAGGAAGTTGTATAAACCGCAAAGTGATTCAGTATGGGAAGGGATTTAAAGGGATGCAATCAGTGCAACTACATGACAGCTGAGAGAGGCTAACGAGATGAGAAAATGAAAGCAAAACAAAAGGAACCTCAAGGAGGAGGTTCTGAAGGACGTCTGTCAGAGCTTCTGAGATGTCTGGTGGTGACACTGCCCCCCCCAATCCTCTTGTCCAGAGCCTTACTCTCCACAGGCTACCCCAGCAGAAAAGCTGTCATCTGGGCAGAGCGCAGTTGGCCTCTTCCCTCCCCTATCCTCTTTTCCACAGCTTGACTCCCCACAGGCTACCCTATATGATGGCAGCAGGGCAGAGTACTGCTGATCCCTGCCCACAAAGAAACCTCCAGTCTAAGCCAGGGAGCAACACAGAGACTGGGAGTACCAGTTACCAACATAACCTTGGTGGAATCACTTGACAGAGGCAGGCTACCCAATTCAACAGGTCCAGTATTTGGTTGTGGGTGGGCTGCCAGACTAACTCAGGTACCTACCAGCGTGAGGTCAGGTATCTGGTTAGTCTTCCCTGGAAGGGGGAGATGTGTGATGAAACTAACCTCGCCACTGGGTTTTGGAGGGGTCTGTTTGCCAGCGTCTTGCCTCAGGGTTATGTCTCATATACTAACTTTGAAGGAGAAGATAGACCTCACAGCCTAAATCTGTGGAACTGTTTTGGGCAGGAAAGCCATGCTTGTGGTCGGCCAAATGTTACTTTCAAAAGAATCGGGAACCCTTGCTCGGATCTGGGTGATTGTTGGATATGTTGTGTGACATATGTTGTGTGTTGATATGATTAGGCAGTGGCTGAGTGACAGACAACAGAGGGTTGTAGTCAATGGAGAACATTCAAAACAAGGTCATGTTACCAGTGGGGTTCCACAGGGATCTGTACTGGGACCAATTTTGTTTAATATCTTCATAAGTGATATTGCAAAAGGCCTCGATGGTAAGGTTTGTCTTTTTGCTGATGACACAAAGATATGTAACAGGATTGATGTTCCTGGAGGGAAACGCCAAATGGAAAAGGATTTAGGAAAACTAGAAGAATGGTCAGAACTCTGGCAACTGAAATTTAATGTGGATAAGTGCAAGATAATGCACCTGGGACGTAAAAACCCAAGGGCAGAATATAGAATATTTGACACAGTCCTGACCTCAGTATCTGAGGAAAGGGATTTAGGAGTAATTATTTCAGAAGACTTAAAGGTGGGAAGACAATGTAATAGAGCAGCACGAAATGCCAGCAGAATGCTTGGATGTATAGGGAGAGGTATAAGCAGTAGAAAGAGTGAAGTGCTTATGCGCTGTACAGAACACTGGTGAGACCTCACTTGGAGTATTGTGCGCAGTACTGGAGGCCATATCTCCAGAAGGATATAGATACTCGAGAGAGAGTTCAGAGAAGAGCTACTAAACTAGTACATGGATTGCAGGATAAAACTTACCAGGAAAGGTTAAAGGACCTTAATATGTATAGCTTGGAAGAAAGAAGAGACAGAGGGGATATGATAGAAACTTTTAAATACATAAAGGGAATCAACTCGGTAAAGGAGGAGAGCATATTTAAAAGAAGAAAAACTACCACAAGAGGACACAGTTTTAAATTAGAGGGGCAAAGGTTTAAAAGTAATATAAGGAAGTATTACTTTACTGAGAGAGTAGTGGATGCATGGAATAGCATTCCCGCAGAAGTGGTAGCTGCAAATACAGTGAAGGAGTTTAAGCATGCATGGGATAGGCATAAGGCTATCCTTCATATAAGATAGGGCCAGGGACTATTCAAAGGATTCAGCTATATTGGGCAGACTAGATGGGCCAAATAGTTCTTATCTGCCGACACATTCTATGTTTCTATGTTTCTATGTTGTTCACCAAGATCAGAGCTATTCATGGATGTATAATGGGGATTATGGGGGGATATTATGGGGATATTATGGGGATATGTGGGGTTTTGAGGTGTTTTCTGCCTGTGAGTGATTAAGTTAGCCCATTATGTTTGCTAATTGTATCACAGGCAGAGCCAATTGTGTTTTGTTAATTGTGTTTGGTAATTGTATCACAGGCAATGCCCATTGTATTTAGTTTATTGTATCACAGACAAAGGGGGGGGGGGTGTACAATTGCTGGGAAGGTTTCAATACTGTAAATGTATGTGATTGGCTAATGTATACATTAATGCAGTCTTCCACAAGGTCCCCAGGGGGAGTGTCCCTTGCTGGAAGACCTGCATAAAAGGCTGACCTGTAGCCCTATTAAAGAGTTCCTGTTTTATCCTCAACATAGAGCTTCATCTCATCTGTGGGGGGGGGGAAGACTGTATCTACACTGGGGATTGCTATATGCTGTATACTCCCCTGGCTATAATCACTGAGCTCTTTTAAGAGCTTGTTTCTGCATTGCTCTCTGAAGGAAGAGAGGTTCACCCACTGGAGCTTGGAGCCTTGTCGTAGATCCAGGGTGGGTAGGAGAAGGCTAGACCCCAATCAAGCTGCGGTGGTTCATGAGGTCTGCAGGGCTAAGTCGGGATGCCAGCAGATCCGTTACACTTATAAGCTTTTATTTTTAATGTGAAGAAGGTGATTTGAATTTATAGACATTAGCATCAAGCTGTCCCCAGTGATGCTCAGAGAATTTCCCTATCTGTATGTCTTTGGAGCATGGGAGCAAACCAGAGTTCCTGGAGGAAACCCATGCAAACACAGGAGAACATACAGACTCCATGCAGATGTTGTCCTTGGTCTAATATGAACTCAGGACCTCAGCACTGCAATGCACCATTGCTAACCACTGAAACACTGTGCTGCCCATCCTTCAGAGGATGCAAGGCTGCAATAGCAATCAAATGGCTTCCTTAATCTTGGCACTGGGGAGGTGTACGGGCCTTGAGAGCGTAACAAGATCTCTCAGTTTTCATGGTCACAATTGACCTTGGCATCTGAGCGGTTAAAAGTCTGTGATTGCCAGTAACAAACTATGCTTTGGGGTGTTTTTTTAAAGCAGCAGAAACCCAGTGGCTATGGCGCCAACCCAGCTCTAGAGCAGGCACCGTCTTTAAAGGCCTATGGACCACTGAGGTTGGGAAGGGGCTAAATGGGGTTCTCTGGGGATTATTTAAAATGGTTGCCAGCAACCTGTCCTAGAATGTGAGCAGGACTGGATGTCAACACTTATAGAACTGCCTAGGGGAGTGAGTGGGCAGGGACTCCCTATGCACTACACTGCTCTACAATAGATGGTAACAATATGATCTTATCTATGATATACAATCATGGCTGTGGACCCTGACAGAAAAACTCACCATTACTAGTATATTTAAGAGTACTTGTATAATGGTAGATAGGCACGCTTCATCTGAAATACTACAAGAACTTGAATAGCCTAAAACTTTTATTGAGGGCTCTCTCAGACAAAATATACATGTGTGGCTTCGTCAGGGGAGATAAAACTAAATAAAATAGTGTTTTTTTAAACACAAAAAGAAGAGGTCATGCACAAATATCTCCCACCCTCCAGTCATTAACAATAACCATTGTTGACCCTGTTCCACTGTCCTCTGCAAGTTTTATTTATACATGATTTTCCTTTTTTTACACATTTACAAGGTTTTAAGGATGACAAAATAAAGATGTCTTTTTAATTTGTACATATATTGCGTTGGGACCCCTAAAGGATTTCTTTTTGGTCAGTTGACCGTTTGGGATTTTGCTAAAATTCCAGCACAGGATTTATGTAACACTGAATTCAACAAGGAATGGGATACTTTTCGTATGTCTCAATCAGTTGCTTTAACACGCCTGATTATTAAGAGAAGAACCCAAATCCTTGAAGAAAAAACTGTCAAAATTAATCAAATGAAAGATGTTATTGATAAATTTCCACAAAATGAAGAATTTAACACATGGCAAACAAGATTATGTAAAATTTTTGATAAAACGGAATAAAAAATCATAAATAAAAAAGTAAAGAAATTCTGAAACAATATAAGAGGTGAACACAATGATGAGGAACACACAGAACGACAGGATGAGAAAGAAGAGGATAGACAAACATGGGAAAAAGTTAATGTTGACGACAGATATGCAGTACTAGTCACAAACAGACTTGAGAAATTGTCAAATCATAATTTTTTAGACAGAACTCCACCACATTACAATTCACTCATTTGACAAGGGACACGACAGTTACCAGAACAGATGCATCGTCAGTTAACACCTATGAAACACCAGTACAACTTGAGACACAGGTATGGAAATCGGGAACGGGAAAACAAAACAATAACAAAGACACCCATACACACGGAACACATATCAACACCCGACAGTGAAATTGCTAAATATAGGATTGAAATTTGCACCCACAGCGAAACTAAATAAGTTTGACACATATACAGGAGTGGAAAAATGTATCAGAAAACTATGTTTAAAAAAAATAAAAAAATTAAACCCTATACTATTTGCTAAACAGGAAGATCAACAAGATAAACACACAGATTTGAAACAAAAACCAAATTTATCCCCAACAAGAGATATTGTAATAAAGGATTGGAGAAAAATATAGTTTTGGAAAGAGAATATAAATTCATATTTGATATAGGATCATTAATTTCTAATTTATCGCAGTACATTGATAGGATTTTTTAACCCATAGTAAAAAATACTTTTGCTTAAATAAAGGATACTACATAAATCATAAAAACTATAGAACATCTAAAATATGAACCCCACTGGATTATGGGTACATTAGATGTCAATTCACTTTAAACTGTAATAGACCATGATCAAAGAATAACTTCTATGACAACTCAGTTACAAATGAGTGGCCAACTTCGAGCTGAACAGATTAATTATATAGCAGAGAGGGTATGGTACATTTTAACACACAATTATTTTTATTTTAATACAAAATATTATTTGATATATATTGTTGAATGCCCTTGCAAAAAAACAATATATATGCAGGACGAAACAGATGTTAAAAAACAGAATATCTGAACATATGACAAACATAAGAAATGGTTCTGAAAAACATTATCTAAGCATTTCAAATTATTTCATATTCAAGACCCAAACTGATTAACATTTGCAACCTTTGAAAGAGTTAAAAAACATTTGAGGGGGGGGGGGGGTGATCACATTGTTAGGATGTACGACAGGAATCAAGAAGAAAATACAACTTTGACACTCTTAGCTAGGGAAATGAATGCAGAATTGGAGCTCTTTGATTTCCTGTAGAATTGAAGTGGGTGCCCTTCGGTGACTGGAAATCGGAGTCAGGCTGTTATACCAGCATTCTGATCTGCCCTTGGCGGGAGACCCCACTCAGACCCCACTCCTTACATCTGGGAACATTAGATGTCTTTTGATGAACGTGTCTCTGCAAAGAAAGTTGATTATACAAGTATAGAGATGAAGAAGATCAAATATAATAACAAATATAAAAATAATAATAAAAAAAGACAACAAAAGTCAGACGACAAGTAAAAATACACTTGATGTATATAATGTTATAAATGCAATGATAAGGGAATTATATATTATGAATATCCTTTATTTTTTGCATTTTTTGTATGCTTTTTTTATCTATAATTGTTTTCAGTTGTAATCACACAAGGACAAAATGCTTTATACGCATACTAAAATGCAATAAAAGGTAGCTATATAAAAAAAAAAAAACGCATTAATATGTGAAAAAACACATCAGAAGCGCGTTATAACTGCAATAAGTTTTCTTTGCATGTTTTGAAAAAGAAATGGAAAGAAAGTAATGATTATTTAACATAGAGGGGAATAATACACCCATGAAGTTGGAAATATTGAAGAAAAGTATGTGTAATGATTATACAAATACAAATCCACTTCGGACTTTACACTGGACTGAAAATGCAGGCATAAAAAGGGGTGAGATTTCCTGGAATAACATGGCCACTGAGAAAGGAGTCAGACTCCGAAACGTGTTTGGCGTGACAAATTAAACAGGATACCCCTTTGAAAGATAATATCTACTGAAAGATATTGATTGCCCTGCTAAGAAACACAGCAGGTAATGGTGAAATAAATGTAAGTGGAGCGCTCCCTCGATCACCTGCTCACAATTGTATGAGCTTTGAGAACTTTTGGACAAGTGAATGCGATCCCTCTTACCACGTGGGATGCCAACAGTCAGCTGCACAAACTGACACTTTGATCCGGACAGCGGGACTATCTACAGTTGCAAGAAAAATTATGTGAACCCTTTGGAATGATATGGATTTCTGCACAAATTGGTAATAAAATGTGATCTGATCTTCATCTAAGTCACAACAATCACAGTCTGCTTAAAATAATAACACACAAAGAACTAAACTTCAACCAAACATTTCCTGTAGTTGCAGATCAGATGTGCACAACGATCATGAGTAATTCTTGACCATTCCTCTTTACAGAACTGTTTCAGTTCAGCAATATTCTTGGGATGTCTGGTGTGAATCACTTTCTTGAGGTCATGCCACAGCATATTAATCGGGTTGAGGTCAGGACTCCGTCTGGGCCACTCCAGAAGGCGTATTTTCTTCTGTTTAAGCCATTCTGTTGTTGATTTACTTCTATGCTTTGGGTCGTTGTTTTGTTGCAACACCCATCTTCTGTTCAGCTGGTGGACAGATGGCCTTAAGTTCTCCTGTAAAATGTCTTGATAAACTTGGGGATTAATTTTTTCTTAGATGATAGCAATCCGTCCAGGCCCTGACACAGCAAAGCAGCCCTAAACCATAATACTCCACCACCATACTTCACAGTTGGGATGAGGTTTTGATGTTGGTGTGCTACGCCTCTTTTTCTCCACACATAGTGTTGTGTGTTTCTTCCAAACAACTCAACTTTGGTTTCATCTGTCCACAGAATATTTTGCCAGTACTGCTGTGGAACATCCAGGTGCTTTTGTGCAAACTGTAAACGTGCATTTTTTTTTTTTGCAGCAGTGGCTTCCTCTGTTGTATCTTCCCATGAAGTCCATTCTTGTTTAGTGTTTTACATATCGTAGATTCGCTAACAGGGATGTTAGCATATGCCAGAGACTTTTGTAAGTCTTTTGCTGACACTCTAGGATTCTTCTTCACCTCATTGAGCAGTCTGCGCTGTGCTCTTGCAGTCATCTTTACAGGACGGCCACTCCTAGGGAGAGTAGCAGCAGTGCTGAACTTTCTCAATTTATAGACAATTTGTATTACCTTGGACTGATGAACAGCAAGGCTTTTGGAGATACTTTTATAACCCTTTCCAGCTTTATGCAAGTCAACAATTCTTAATTGTAGGTCTTCTGAGAGCTCTTTTGTGCAAGGCATTATTCACATCAGGCAATGCTTCTTGTGAAAAGCAAACCCATAACTGGTGTGTGTTTTTTTATAGGGCAGGGCAGCTGTAACCACCTCCAATCTCATCTCATTGATTGGACTCCAGTTGGCTGACACCTCACTCCAATTAACTCTTAGAGATATCATTATTCTAGGGGTTCACATACTTTTTCCATTTGCACTGTGAATGTTTACATGATGTGTTCAATAAAAACATGGCAATTAGCTATCAAGCTCCCTGTTTAAACGCTCACCAAGGAATAGCCGTATATACTATAGATATATATATATATATATATATATATATATATGTATATATATATACGGACTGCCTGGATTTATAGTGTGCAAATAACACAGTTACAAATACGGATGACTAATAACATATACTGTGGGACAAAACTGTATATTGTTTGATATGTTTAATGCTGCATATGCTGATTTGATGCTATCATTGTAGCTGATTTCCACAAGTGCAATCTATACTTACGGCAGCTATTCACAATGAATATTGATTGAGTGAGAAACATTCAGTGTGTTATGTAAATTTATTTTTATATTTTTTATCTAGAACGCATGCATATTCTTTTAGGATTAATTTAGGATTATTCATGGTACATTTTGTTTGCATGATGGTATATTTTGTCTGAGAGAGCCCTCAATAAAAGTTTTAGGCTATTCAAGTTCTTGTAGTATTTCAGATGAAGTGTGCCTATCTACTATTATACCAGTACTCTTAAATATATTTTGTGTGACAGGGTGAAGTAACAGAGATAGAGCAGCTTATCCAAGATAACCAGAAGGTGAGCCGCTTTCCATATATCTAAATGTAACTTATTTATTCACTCAGATATTGCTAAGCTCCCTCTCTGATTATTATGGACATCTGGAACTACATAGAAACTAAACGCGTAAAAGTGAAAACATTTATGTTTGAGGCACAAGAATCAACAGATATCAACTGGACAAATGATAGATCTATGTTGCAAATATTTAGGGAGTTAGAAAGTTTGTTACAGAAACAATTGAAACAAATAGGGAAATTAGGTCACTAAATCAATATGTAGAATATGGGAAGATTCCAAAGGGTTTGATGCTTGTTAAAATTCCAATTAATCAAATTGAAGGCCCTAGATGGGACCCTCGGGATAATTTCAACAAAATCCCAAACTGTCAACTGGCCCAAAAAAAAAAATCCCTTTAGAGAGCCCTAAATAAAAGTTTTAGGCTATTCAAGTTCTTGTAGTATTTCAGATGAAGTGTGCCTATCTACTATTATACCAGTACTCTTAAATATATTTTGTGAGATAGAGCAGCTTATCCAAGATAACCAGAGGGTGAGACGCTTTTCCACATTACTATTAGTATATGCAAGTGTCAGTGCATAGTGTGTGGGGGAGACCTTCCACCTCACCACCTAGGTAACTCTGCAAGTAGAGACAAACAGCCCAGCATTTACTCTAGGACAAGTTGCTGGTGGCCATTTTAAATCATTACCTGAGAAACCTTTTCCCTGCACACCACTACCTCTTTTACTCATCTGTGCACGTAAAAAGCTGGTTGGATCCTACCCTTTATTGTCAGGATCTGTGAAGGTCCCATAGGTCAGACTCCCACCGGTTATAATTATGGTTGCGTGAACCCGAACTTTACGATTTTTTTGACCCCGAACCCGAACATTTCAGTAAAAGTTTGGGTTTGAGTTCGGTGTTCAGTGATTTAATACCGCTTTTTTAAGGCTGCAGGGCTGCCAATCAACAAGCGTTTAACTCGTGTGCCCTTAGAAGCGATCACAGCCATGCCTACTAATGGTCTGGCTGTGATTGGCAAGTGCAGCATGCTACCCAGTCTCTATATAAGCTGGAGTCACATAGCGCTGCATGTCACTCAGCTCTTACTAGTGTAGGAATAGGATGCTGCTGCTGTAAGAGAGAGCATAGGAGAGAATCGGATATCAGAACTTGTTGTTAACTCTGTGATTTTTTGTGTGTGGGTGCAATGCAACATTTTTGTACCTTGACCTAAGGCCAGTGACACAAAAAAATAAGTTTTATCCATCTGTTAGTTAGGTGGGCGTCGGCAGCCATTTTGTGAAACAGCAGTGCACCAGCACTGCATATGTGCCAGGGACAATAATTTAATACTGTTCTTTTAGTTCAGTGGGCAACATATAATAATATAGGTAATCAGTCTGTGAGTTCAGGGACCCAGGTGGTGACATAAAAAAAAAATTCTGTAAAGTACCCCTGTGCTGCATGTGTGGGTGTAATCAATTCAGTAAATCCATCTGTTAGATTCTGGGGGGACAAATTATTATTTTTTTGCTAAAAAGTACATTTGCGCCCTGAACTGCATTTGTGATAGTGAAAGAAAATCAGTTAAATCCATCTGTTTCATTGTGGGTGAAAAAAATCATATTTCTTTTCCCATAAAGTACCATTGCGGCCTGCACTGCAAATCTGAGAGTGAAATATAATCAGTGAATCCATCTGTTTCACAGTGGGTGAAAAAATCTTTTTTTCCCCACAAAGTATCTTTGCTGCCTGCGCTGCATTTCTGACAGTCCAATAAAACCGTTAAATACTGCTGTTACATTGTTGGTTGAAAAAAACTCACTTTTTGTGCTAGACAGTATTTTTGCAGCCAGTGCTGCATTTCTGACAGTCCAATAAAACCATTAAATACTGCTGCTACACTGTTTGAAAAAAGCACACTTTTTGTGCTAGATAGTACATTTGCGGCCTGAGCTGCATTTCTGACACTCCACTAAAACCGTTAAATACTGTTGTTACATTGTTGGTTGAAAAAAAGCACACTTTTTGTGCTAGATAGTACATTTTCAACCTGCGCTGCATGTCTAACAGTCAACTAAAACTGTTAAAAACTGCTGCTATATTGTTGTTTGAAAAAAAACACCCTTTTTGTGCTAGATAGTAAATTTGCGGCATGCACTGCAGTTCTGACAGTCCACTAAAACAGGTCCACTAAAACAGTTAAATACTGCTGTTATATTTGAAAAAGAACACCCTTTTTGTGCTAGAGAGTACATTTGCGGCCTGCACTGCATTTCTGACAGTCCACTAAAACTGTTAACTACTGCTGTTATATTGTTTGAAAAAAAAAAGAATAACTTTTTGTGCTAGATAGTACATTTGCGGCCTGCGCTGCATTTCTGACAGTCCAATAAAACTAGTCAATACTGTTGTTACATTGTTGGTTGACAAATTCACATTTTATGTAACCATGAAGTCATTGTATTAAATTTGCTTGTCACACTGTTATGTGACCTCAAGAAATTTTTCTCTTTATGACACTGGCACAGCCTTACTGTCAGTGAACTTAATTGTTGACTATTGGTGGTTACATTGTCGCCTGATATAAACCATCTGTTAGTTTGGTGGGTGAATGCAAAGAATGAGGAGAGTGTCAAATAAGGGGCGTGGCCCTGGTCGTGGTGCTGCTGGTGTTGGTGGAGCTCCTGTTGCAGGGAAAGGACGTGGTCGACCTTGAAAACACCTTCCTCAGGTGCTAGTAGGCAACAGAAAACTTCAACGTTATTTGATAAGCCCGAATGCCGCTCTAAAAATGGTGAGACCAGAACAAGTACAGGCAATAGTAGATTGGGTGGCTAACAGTGCCTCCAGTTCCTTCACATTGTCTCTCACCCAGTCCCCTGCTAAAAGATCAGAGTTTGCACCTGCAGCCCATGGCCATCAGTCTTTCACCTCACCCCCTTGCAAATCAGTCAAGCAGTCTGAGCTCCAAGTTATGCAGCAGTCTCTTCTGCTTTTTGATGACTCTGCTAGCAGGGTTTCCCAGGGCCATCCACATAGCCCTGCCCCAGAAGTGGAAGAGATGCACCGATGCTCAACCACTTATGTTTCAGGATGAGTACATGGGAGGACAACCGTAGCACGTCTTGGATGATGATGAAACACAGGTGCCAACTGCTGTGGCTTTTGAAAGTGTGCAGACTGACAAGGAGGGCAGGGGTGAAGACTGGGTGGAAGATGACGTGGAGGACGATGAGGTCCTCGACCCCACATGGAATCAAGGTCATGCGAGTGACCTGTCTAGTTCGGAGGAAGAGGCGGTGGTCGCACAGAAGAGGGAGCATGGGGCAAAAGCGGAGCAGCCATCCCCTAGACAGTACGCCTGCTACTGCCCACCGCACCAAGGCACACCAAAGCCAGCTCCAAGGAGTTCCCTGGCGTGGCAATTCTTCAGACAATGTGCTGATGACAAGACACAAGTGGTTTGCACGCTGTGCAATCAGAGCCTGAAGCGAGGCATAAACATTCTAAACCTGAGCACAACCTGCATGTCCAGGCATCTAAGTGCAAAGCACAAGCTGAAGTGGAGTAGTCGCCTCAAAAACCAAGAAAGGTCTCTGGCTCCTCCTGCTTTTTCTTCTGCTGCAGTCTCAGCCTCTTCATCCCCCTCTGGAGTGACAGTGGCACCTGCCACCCCGCAAACAGAGGATGTGCCAGCAAAGCCACCACCTTGGTCACCAAGCATCTCCACAATGTCCCATGGAAGCGTTCAGCTGTCTATCTCCCAAACACTGGAGAGAATGCCAGCATTTCCAAATTCTTGTCCTTTGAAATGCTGTCATTCCGTCTGGTAGACTCAGACAGTTTAAGAATCTGATGGAGGTGGCTGTCCCACAGTACGTTGTGCCCAGCCGCTGCTACATTTCCAGGCGAACAACCAAGTGGGGGACAAAATAAGGTGTACACTGCGCAACGCCACCTGTGGCAAGGTCCACCTAACAACGGATACGAGGACCAGTAGGCACGGTCAGGGACGTTATATCTCCCTAACAGCACACTGGGTAAATGCAGTGGCGACTGGGCCTGAGGCGGATAGCAGTTTGGCGCATGTCCTTCCACCACCGAGGATTGCAGGGCGTTTCTCTTTGCCTCCTGTTGCTTCCTCCTCCTACTCTGCTTCCTCATCCTCTACCGCCTCCTCCTCCTTCACCACCGACTTCAGCACAGCCAGGGGTAAACGACAGCAGGCAGTTTTGACACTTATCTGTTTGGGGGACAAACCCCACACCGCGCAGGAGCTGTGGACGGGCATGGAACAACAGACCAATGAGTGGTTGGTGCCACTGAGCCTCAAGCCCGGCCTGGTGGTGTGCGATAATGGGTGAAATCTCGTAGCAGCTCTGGGACTAGCTGGTCGAATGCACATATGGTTCCTGTGTGCGCTTTTGGCGTTCTCACCCTACTGCTGCTCACCTGTCAGCTCCGCAGCGTAACTTTGGCCTTCCCGCTCACCGCCTCATATGCGACGTGCCCACAAGGTGGAACTCCACCTTGCACATGCTGGCCAGACTGTGCGAGCAGCAGCAGGCGATGGTGGAGTTTCAGTAGCAGCATGCACGGGGGAGTCGCTCTGCGGAACAGCACCACTTCACCACCAATGAGTGGGCCTCCATGCGAGACTTGTGTGCCTTGTTGCGCTGTTTCAAGTACTCCACCAACATGGCCAGTGCTGATGACACTGTTCTCAGTGTTACTATTCCACTTCTATGCCTTCTTGAAAAAACACTGCTGGCGATGATGGAAGAGGATTTGGCACAGGAGGAGGAAGAAGAGGGATCATTTACAAAGGTTTCAGGCCAGTCATTCACAAGTGGCTCCGAGGGTGGATTCCTGCACCAACATACACCAGGTACACAATTGTCCAGGATGAGGAGATGGAAGAGGAGGAACCGTGTTCACAGCAGGGTGGCACCCAAACCAGATCATGGGCATCACTGGTACGTGACTGGGGGGATACAGAGAACACAGACGATACACCTCCCACAGAGGACATCTTGTCGTTGCCTCTGGGCAGCCTGGCACACATCAGCGATTACATGCTGCAGTGTCTCCGCAACAACCAGCAAGTTAGCCACATTCTAACTTGTGCTGATTACTGGGTGGCCACGCTGCTGGATCCCTGTTACAAGGACAATGTACCGTCCTTAATTTCCATCACTGGAGCATGATAGTAAGATGCGTGAGTTCAAGCGCATGCTGGTAGACGCGCTGCTGATGGCATTCCCACCTGACAGCGGGGGCACAGTGGAAGCACAAGGCGAAGGCAGAGGAGGAGGAAGAGGTCACCAACGCAGCTGGAACACCGCCAGCACCTCAGAAGGCAGGGGTAGCATGGCCGAAATGTAGAAAAGCTTTGTCAGCACGCCACAACAACCAGCACCACCAGCTGATATAGAATGTCTTAGCAGGAGGCAGCATTTCAGCAACATGGTGGAGCAGTATGTGTGCACATGCCTAGACGTACTGACTGATGGGTCTGCCCCCTTCAACTTCTGGGTCTCCAAATTGGGCACATGGCCTGAGCTTGCCCTTTACGCCTTGGAGGTGCTGGCCTGCCCTGCAGCCAGTGTGTTGTCTGAACGTGTGTTTAGCACAGCAGGGGGCGTTCTGTCCACAGCCAATGTGGACAAGCTCACATTCATTAAAATGAACCAGGCATGGATCCAACAGGACTTGTCCGTACCTTGTGCAGAATACACATATATACTGGCCTCACCCAGCCATTGTTATACTACAGCGCACTTTCTCATTGTTTTATTTTTTATATTTCCCAATGTTTTGGGGTGTACCCTAATTTAAGCAAAAAAATAATAATACAAAATACCAGGGTTGGCTACCTCCTCCTCCTCCACCGCTGCTTACACCTACACCACCACATCCACCGCCTCCTTAACCTCCTACTCCATATGGACCTTCTCCTCCTAGATCAAGATTATAAAAAAAAATATACAGATTTTATGTTATTTGAAGTCATTTCCTTATCCACCTTTGTTTGCAGAGCACTTGCCATGCTCTTAACCACTTTTTTTGTTGCCATTTTAGTGCCCAAAAGTTCAGGTCCTCATTGACTTTAGTGGGGTTTGGGTTCGGGTTCGGGTTCGGGTTCTGGGTCTAGTTCGGGTCCGAACCCGGAGCACCCGAACATCCAGGTGTCTGCTCAAGTCTAGTTATAATGTTATTGCAAATGATGGGAATGAAATACTATTTGTGTTAAGAGCACAAATAATATGTATACCTGTATAGATATTATCTGCCCATTAAAATTAATGAGCACCACGGCCTTCTCTGTGCTTACCAAGCATTGTATAATGGTTGTGCTTGGTATCTTGCTCAGCTCAATTCACTTAATGAAGCTGAGCTGCACCTAGGCCATGTGTCTGATAAACGTGGTGTCACTGGACTGCAAGAAGCTGTGAGAAGGCCACAGCGCTACTGCGAGCGCCGCTGCCTTCTCAAACAGCTGATTGGCAGGTGTCCTGGGTTTTGGACCCCCACCGATAAGATACTGATGCTCTATCATGAGGATAGGTCATCAGTTATAATGTCTTAGAAAACCCCTTTAAATATTTCATAACCCATATATCAACTTAGTTATGTTGAGATGCTAGTAAAGTAACAAAGATTTGAATGAGTCTAAGAGTAGCCAAGAACTCATAGAAAGAAGGAGATGGCGAGTTATAGTACTTACCAGATGCCAGTAGTTGGTAAAATATTTGCTTCCACATTCTATCTAATTATTTGGGGCTTCTTCTGTATAAAGACATAATTTACCACAGTGGCCAATTATTACTTGGTACAGACTGCAATTTGAATAAAATCTGTTAATATCCAGTTTCCCCACTATTCTACTCATGATTGGAGCTGGAAAGGAGCATTCGGTTGCAGTTCATATAATAAGGCTTTACCCTGCCACGGTTACAGCCTATTGGGCAACACTTTAATAATGTTTAGAGCTCTTTTGAATAATCAAATACTAACATAACAAGTTTGATTTTCTGTACAATATGTATTGATCGACATGTATTTGAGTATCTATTTTATCTTATTTTTCAATATAGGATTCCAAGTGGCTCTTTAAGTATTTAAGAAATGGTTCAAGTCTCAACTGCAGTATATTGGACTTTCAAAAAAAATCACAAGTTCAACCAGGAAAAGAAAGCTATAACTCTGTTCCTCTGTCTAAGCCAAGCTCAACAGTGGAGAATCACAAGGAAGGGCGGTCCAGCCCTGAGCAGGAAGCAGAGGAAATGGAGGATCAGTATGATGAGGTAGAATGTACTTTTCTACTAAACACATACATTTTATAGTATTTTGGAAATAGTTTTATCTTGCATTGTGTAAATGTATCACCCACAGTAGGGAAATTTAAAAATCAACAATCACAAAACAATTCTACAGAGGATAAATATGATGAATCAAGTCCTTTATTCATTAGAGAACATAAAGTGCATTCGAAAAGTCTTCACACCCTTTCTCTATTTTTACATTTTGTTATGATGTGGCCTTGAGCCAAAATAAAAATAAAGTTCAAAATTTACCTATCATTCTGCACTCATTACCACTTAATGAGAAAGTGAAAACACAATGTTAGAAATATTTGCTAATTTATTGAAAATCTAGTCTATGATGCCACAAAGTTTGCACACCTGGATTTCCTGCCGGTCTTCTCTGTAGATCCTCTCAAGCTCTGTCAGGTTTGATGGGGTCTCTCTAGAAATGTTTGATTGGCTCTGCCACTAAAGGACATTCACCCTTGGCTTAGGGTCATTGACTTGTTGGAAGATAAACCTTTAGCCCAGATTCAGGTCTAGAGCACTCCGCATCAGGTTTTCTTTTAGATTATCTCCATTCTGCTTTCCTTCATCTAACCAGTCTCTCTGGCCCAGCCACTGAAAACACCCCCACAACATTTTGCTGCCACCACTATGCTTCACTGTAGGGATGGTATTGGGCAGTGCCTGGTTTCCTCCAAACATGATGCTAAGAGTTGAGGCCAACAAGTTCAATATTGGTTGCATCAGACCAAATAATCTGGTTTCTGTAGGTACAGCATCACATATCATTTTGAGCTCCTGACTTGACAGTTGCTTTGGAGAGTATTCCCTGCCAAAACTATATTGTTCACATATATACATACACTTGTTCTCACAGTTTACAATACAGTATGTTTTCCAGTAAGTTTTCCAGTCTCTTTGCCATGGCACCCTTATAGAACCTCTGAGATAAGACTTAAAAAAATGATATACTGTATATAAGAAGGCCACCAAGAGTTAAACGGGTCACTATACAACTTCTAGAACCAAAATTTTAAGGAGAAAAGGTGGTCCTGTTATTCAGCTGATAAAAAACATTTGAGATGAGCTGTTCTAATATACAGGGATCTTCTGACATTACTCCTGAAAAATGTCATCTTTAACTGATGCTAGGCACAGGATACAGCCACTGACCCAAATTTATTAGTTTAAAGGGGTTTTAGTATCTAATCAGTGGGGCACCCTGGAACTCTGCCGATCAGCTGTTCTAGAAAGCAGCGGCGCTCACACCACGGCTTTTCTCAGCTTTTCCTAGGCCAGTGATGACACGTTCATCGGTCATGTGGCCTAGGCGCAGCTCAGTGGCATAGAAATGAATGAGGCTGAGCATGATACTAAGCACAGCTGCTATACAATGTATGGCTCTGTGCTTGGAGAGCTAGGAAAAGGCTGCGCTGATGCCTTGTCCTGATGTTGGACCCCCACCGATCAAATACTGATGACTTATCCAGAGGATTGGTCATCAGTATTGAAGTCTTGGAAAACCCTTTCAAACTTTTGTGAGTCACACTTATAGGTGACCTTGTTTAAAGTGCATATGGCTCGAGTAAATTTCTATATAGAAAGATTACTATTTCAAGCTTCACTTTGAACACAAATGTCTTGCATATTTCATCACAATAAGAAGAAGAGGAATTCATAGACTACAGGAAAACATAGTATACAATACTGTAGATAAGAAGCATGTTTCAGACATCAGTGTACGGTACAGTTATTGTTATGGTTTTATTATTCAGCACATTTGACTTGATAAAAAAAACATGTGGGCATTGTCTAGAAGATCTGTATCTGATATCCTAAAAACCTTTATTATTCTGACTTTTGGTTAAAGATGAAGCTTTACAGAGCAGACAGTAGATGTGAGAATGCATATATTTCTGCTATATAACATTTTTTTTTTAAACATTCATAGGAGTCAACATCAACATTTACTGGAAGCCTCTTGGAAACAGGAAATAGAATAAAGAGTGAACGATGTCAAAGTACAATTATGCTGGAAAAAAATAAAGCAAAAAATCTCAAAATATTTGTGAAGAGCAAAGAGAGTGAACAGAATTTGTCAAAGAGCAGTGTTCGACTGGAAAATGATAGAATCTCTGCAACTTCAACACATTCTCATACTCACCCCCAAGCCCCACTTAAGGTATTGTCACCTGTATGAATGTATTATGCTATAAATTGCCTTGTCTTTATGCAATCTGTTTAAAACAGTCATCTCGTCAAAGATGATTAAGGGCATATCTCAGCGCTATCAACCCTATTAAAACCAGATATAATGTCTGTTAGGGCTGATACAGCTGGTTAAAATCATTTCTATCTCCACCTAATCCATTGCTACATTTTTCAAAATATGCTAATTGTATATGAAATAAAAAAACTACTGAGATAAGTAACACCATCAACATATAGTAACAGAAAACAAGTACCACCACTTTTTCACCTATGACGTTATTCCTTCGATAGTATAGTTAGTTTTTTTTTGGGGGGGGGGGGGGGGATATGAATATTGGAAAAAGACATGTTTCATACATACAGTGGGATGCGAAAGTTTGGACAACCTTGTTAATCGTCATGATTTTCCTGTATAAATCGTTGGTTGTTACTATAAAAAATGTCAGTTAAATATATCATATAGGAGACACACAGTGATATTTGAGAAGTTAAATGAAGTTTATTGGATTTGCAGAAAGTGTGCTATAATTGTTTAAACAAAATTAGGCAGGTGCATAAATTTGGGCACCACAAAAAATAAATTAAATCACTATTTAGTAGATCCTCCTTTTGCATAAATTACAGCCTCTAAACGCTTCATGTAGGTTCCAATGAGAGTCTGGATTCTGGTTGAAGGTATTTTGGACCATTCCTCTTTACAAAACATCTTTAGTTCATTCAGGTTTGATGGCTTCCGAGCATGGACAGCTCTCTTTAAGTCACACCACAGATTTTCAATTATATTCAAGTCTGGGGACTGAGATGGCCATTCCAGAACGTTGTACTTGTTCCTCTGCATAAATGCCTTAGTGGATTTTGAGCAGTGTTTAGGGTCGTTGTCTTGTTGAAAGATCCAGCCCTGGCGCAGCTTCAGCTTTGTCACTGATTCCTGGACATTGGTCTCCAGAATCTGCTGATACTGAGTGGAATCCATGTGTCCCTCAACTTTGACAAGATTCCCAGTCCCTGCACTGGCCACACAGCCCCACAGCATGATGGAACCACCACCATATTTTACTGTAGGTAGCAGGTGTTTTTCTTGGAATGCTGTGTTATTTTTCCTCCATGCATAACACCCCTTGTTATGGCCAAATAACTCAATTTTAGTTTCATCAGTCCACAGCACCTTATTCCAAAATGAAGCTGGCTTGTCCAAATGTGCTTTAGCCCACCTCAAGCGGCACTTTTTGTGCTGTGGGCGGAGAAAAGGCTTCCTCTGCATCACTCTCGCATACAGCATCTCCTTGTGTAAAGTGCGCCGAATAGTTGAACGATGCACAGTGACTCCATCTGCAGCAAGATGATGTTGAAGGTCTTTGGGGCTGGTCTGTGGGTTGACTGACTGTTCTCACCATTTGTCGCTTCTGTCTATCTGAGATTTTTCTTGGTCTGCCACTTCGAGCCTTAACTTGAACTGAGCCTGTGGTCTTCCATTTCCTCAATATGTTCCTAACTGTGGAAACAGACAGCTGAAATCTCTGAGACACCTTTCTGTATCCTTCCCCTAAACCATGATGGTGAACAATCTTTGTCTTCAGGTCATTTGAGAGTTGTTTTGAGACCCCCATGTTGCTACTCTTCGGAGAAAATTAAAAGAGGAGGGAAACTTACAATTGACCCCCCTAAATACTCTTTTACATAATTGGAATCACCTGTGTATGTAGGTCAGGGGTCACTGAGCTTACCAAACCAATTTGAGTTCCAATAATTCGTTCTAAAGGTTTTGGAATCAATAAAATGACAACAGTGCCCAAATTTATGCACCTGCCTAATTTTGATTAAACAATTATAGCACACTTTCTGTAAATCCAATAAACTTAATTTCACTTCTCAAATATCACTGTGTGTGTCTCTTATATGATATATTTAACTGACATTTTTTATCGTAACAACCAACAATTTATACAGGAAAATCATGACGATTAACAAGGTTTCCCAAACTTTCGCATCCCACTGTATATCAAGAGACTATGTTGTCCAAGTTAATCATCAGATTACTAATTATGGCTGCCATTTTTTTGTGTATTGCATCCAGGGTTCCCATATTTTCATGAACTAATCATGCATGTGAGTTTGCCAGCTGGTCAACTCCTCCATTCTACATATCTGGTATACCTTTGGTGTTCTGATGGTGGTAGGGTTTGCAAACACGTTAGTGGTATTAGACACTAAGCTGTAGCTATGAGATGCAGTAATAATGAGTTCTTAGATGGTTGGTAGTGCCAGCAGGACCAGACCAGCTGTAAGAGAAAAGTCTGAGTTGCCCATAGCATGTATATGTCTCTCTATTTTTGACCAAAAGGAGCAGACCAGTGGGCAATTCCATCAGATGTGGTTAAGTGTGCCAATCTGGGCTTGACATCATCGAGCACTAGATGCAATATGCAAGTCCTTGCTGATACATAAGATCTGGGGTTTTGTACCATCTCGACAATAGTTTGTAGTGGTTTCCCTGGATTTTAATGTAGGGAGAAAAACCATGTGAGTGGGTTAAAACAAAGGATCTCTCCTCTGGCGTGAAGGATATATTCAGTTTTTTTTCGCATGCGACTAGGAAAGGTGGTATATCTGGGTTATCAGAAAGTTTCAACAGTGAGTATAAAATAGACAGTTTGTGTCTGTTTTTTTGGTGAGTGAGAACAAGTTTCTCAAACCATGATAGGTCCCTGCTAGCCAAGTTCAGGGAAGTGGAAGGTAATAGTGATTTGATAGTGCCTTGGTCAGGAGCTTTATTGGATGGCATGTAGTCAGCTATGGTGTGAGTTCGGTAATTTTTCCACACATCAGATTGGTGTACAGTAGTCTGACCTATCAGCAAGATCTGGCAACCCTAGCCCTCCTCTACTTTTTTTGTGTGAGAGCAATCTATAGGACAGCCTGGATTTTTACCTTTCCACAGAAAGAAGGCGAAGGACCTCTTCATCCCATCAAAAAAGGTGTCAGGTGGATGCATGGGTATCACCTATAGGTGATACAAGATTAGTGGGAGGATATATATTTGGATCAAATTCTTGCAGCCCATCCATGACAGGTAAGGGAAGTCATATTCTTTTAGTTGATTTTGCACTTTCTGAATGAGTGGAAGGAGGTTAAGGGAGTAAAGATCAGCTAGATTGCTGGGCAATTGTATTCCCAGGTATTGTACAGAGCATTCTGCCCAATGAAGCGGTGACAAGGTTCGTAAGGCCATTGATTGGTGTGGAGAGAGGATAATGTTAAGTAGTGATAAGCAGTATAGACAATATTGAAACTCGCGATATTTTGCTAATTTTTAGCTGTATATTCGCCATAAATTCGCGATTGAAAAATTCAGCAATGTAATATGCACGTATTGCGTGCGCAATTTCATTACCTATACCATATAACAAACAATCACACAAAGGCTATATGCCAAAAGCCGGGTTTATGCAAGCCAACAACCTATCCATGAGACAGGTACGTTCAGCATACGTTACAATGACAGCCTTGCGCACTATGAGACATTTAAGACCAGCTCTCTATCCACACAGACTTGAGAGCCTGTGAGCCTCAAAGTTGCTTAACTTTTGTTGGATGGCTTGGGGGACCTGTGCACCTAGATCATTAGGGTGACAAAAATAGTAAATTCTTTTATGGATGCCAGATAACTCTCTCACTGCTTAGGAGGGCTGCATAAATTTTTTCAGTTTTCTAATTGTCCTAACATTTATATTCAATAACCTTTCTTTACTGTTTTGTCATGTAAACTCATTTACATAAACATGAACATTTTAATGCAGCCTTTATAAGCAGTAAGAGAAGAGTTAGCTGGCATCCCCCAAAAAAATTTACAATTTTTGTCACCCTAATGATAATGAACTAGGTGCGTAGGTCCCCCAACCCAGCCAACCAAAATCAAGCAACTTTAAGGCTTACTGGCTCTGTCAGATGAGAGCTGGTCTTGAATGCATCATTGCACACAAGGCTGCCATTATAAGGTATGCTGACTGTATCTGTATCATGGATAGGTTGTTGGCTTGCACATACCAGGCTTTTGGCATACAGCCTTTGTGTGATTGTCTGTTATATGTTGTCTATTGTATGTTATAGTAAATTATTTATTTTAAAGATAAAATAATATAGCATCAATAAAAATAAATTATTAATGATAGCTAGGAAAATACTTAATAAAAGTTTATTAATGATAGGTAAAATAATAACTATAAAAAAAGTATGGATGATAGGATAATAAGGATAAAGATAAGCTATATACAATAAGTGAAAAAAGATTATAGGTTGATCTAGTAAAAAAAAAAAAATCTAGAATATTTGCGATTACACGAATTCCCAAAGTGCCTATATTTGCAATAGAAATTTGCGATTAGAATATTCGCGCTCAACACTAATGTTAAGTATATCTGATTTGGAGTAATTAATTTTAAAGTTCGAGAGTGAACCATACTCAGTGGATATGTCTAAAAGTCGAGGCATGAAGCCTATAGGATGGAGAGTGATAACAGTAGATCATCAGCAAATGTGGATATTAGATGGGAATTGGAGTTTGGAGTGAAACCTTCTATTGAGTCGACTCTTGTCTAATTTTTTGCAGAAGCGTTTCACTGGTTATTATAAATAGGGAGATAGTGGGCAGCCCTGTCGTGTTCCATTGGTAACGTCAAAGGGGGCGACAAGGCTCCATTACTTTAACTCTCACGGTAGGTGTGGTGTATAGTATAAAAATTGCTAAATTGAGCTATATATATAGAGTTGATGAGTTTTATTGCATTAAATCTACCCTCCTGTCCTTTCACAAAACCCATTTGATCTGGATGTATCAGTTTAGGTAGTAAATTGGTCAAACGGCAGGCTAGGAGTTTTGCCCATATTTTGATGTCTAGGTTTAAAAGAGAAATGGGTCTATAGCTAGAGCATAAAGTGGGATCTTTCCCTTCCTTAGCCAATATAGCAATGTGGGCCTCTAACGCGTGTTTTGGGAATGACCCTCCCATGAGAAGGTAATTAAATAGAAGGGTGAGTCTCAGGAGTAACAAGTCTTGAAACCTCTTATAATATCGTAAGGAAAACCGTCCGGACCTGGGCTCTTCCCTGAAGGGAAGGAATCCAATGTATTCTTGACTTTTGAATGGTTATAGGTGTGGTCAGCTCAGTAGCCTCAGCTACAGCAAGAGAAAGCATCTTGAGAGCTTCTTGAAATCTCAATATATTTGATTTCCTATTAGAATTCTGAGATTTTTTTAGGTTTTTATATTATACAGTGAGGATTAGAAAATACTGAAATCTCTTGCTATGTCCAAAGTGTGGGTAAGCAACTCACCTCCTCAGGTATTTATGCAGGAAACAAAGGACTTTTCCTGTCTCTTTTTTTTATAAATGCTAACATTAATTCCCCTCCCTTATCTCCATGTGCATAGATTCATAGATTCTTTGCTTATAATACATCATATTTTTAGCTCGCTTCTTGTTCAGAATATTTTCAAGCTGATGCGCAGAGATTGTAGCTCGTTTTGTTCAGTCTGACTCTGAGTCTGCTTATGTGAGGTTTCTAAGGATCTGAGTCAGGATAGCTAGAACTTCCCGTTCCCTCTTTCTTTTTGTTCGAGTGCCTAAAGATATCAAAAGTCCTCTCATAAAGGATTTATGTGTCTCCCACACAACAGCCTCTGACATACCTGGAGTGGAGTTGGTATCAAAAAAGGATTGAAGCTACCGTGTGAGAGACTGAACATCATCCGGGTTGTCCAAGAGTGTCTCAGTCACCAGGTCCACTCCCTTCTGGGCAGGTCCTGTAATCGCAGATATATAAACAACAGAGAATGATCTAAGAAAGTGGAGGGGCCTATTCTAGTCTAAGCTAACACAGGAAGGAGGCTATCATTTATGAAAAGGTAGTCCAACCTTTGGTGTGACCTGTGTGGAGTTGAATAAAAAATATAGTCAGCATCTGTAGGGTGCATCAATCTCCAGGTATCTACAAGATTCAGCATCCATAATCTATTACAAAGTCTGTGGAGGCTTGATTTAGATTGTACAGAGCGCTTTGTAGAGAAGTCTAGTAGTGGGCTTATTGAAAGATTAAAATCTCCTCCCAATATAATAGGTCCCTCTGCAAAGGCCTTGAGATCTTTCAGAATTCATAACAACCAAGAGGTCTGAGAGGTATTTGGGACATATATATATATATATATATATATATATATATATATATATATATTAGCTATAGTATATATGGTGGTGCCTATCTTGCCTTTAAGGAAAATAGCTCACCCTTGTATCATTGTGGCCTGACAGAAGGGTGAAAGGGAGCTCTGTGTGCAGTGCTATGGAAACTCCTTTCGAGGCCGACTGATCATTAGTATGGTGGTACCATGTGGAAAAATAATAAGTGTGTAGTTTGGGTATTTTCCTGGTTTTAAAATGTGCTTCTTGCAATAGCAATATAGAAACCTTGTCTTTATGCAGTAAGGACAACAGGTGACTGCGCTTAGCAGGGGAATTAGGTCCCTTGACATTATAGGTACATACTATGATTTCAGACATGTTGCATATATGCAGGGAGGTGGGGATAAGAGCACTTTCTTAAGCGTGTCCCTTGGGAAGGGAGGGATTATCTGGATCTTAAGCAGGTAGAAGCCATAGTGATGTAGTGAGTCAGTATACAGCAAAAAAGCAGTAATAAACAGCACAGCAATGTCTTTTTGAAAACTAGCAACTTGAAATCTAAATGCCATGAAAAACAGAAGAAAAAACAACATATTAAAGGTTATGTTAGAGAGGAATAAGAGGGGGAGTGTCATCCTGATCCGAGACACCGTTTTTCCATCCTCCTTATTATCGATATCTATATATACATGAAGGAGTTTGAGTATAATAAAATAAGATATAAAAGGCAGAACTTAGCATGGTGGTTATATATACAACCCATCTGAGCTCAACCTGGGTAAGGAAGACAGAGTGCACATTGTGCTGCTGTCACCACCCCGCACACCAGATGAAGTATAAGCATTCCAAGGCTTGCCAGCAGTGCCTCACAAGCTACAGCTTGCCCACATGAGGAGGCCCCTGTCCAGTGCACCCCCCAGCACGGACCACTGCACCATATGCCTTCGTTCATGTTTACATAAGGAGAAAACATAAGAAAAGAAAAGGTACATTACACTCTAATATAACTATGCACAGAAATCTATAAAGCATGAATAAGAGGTAAAGTCAGCAAAAGAGTTGCTCAAGTAGCTTACAGTCGTGGCCAAAAGTTTTGAGAATGATACAAATATTAGTTTTCACAAAGTTTGCTGCTAAACTGCTTTTAGATCTTTGTTTCAATTGTTTCTGTGATGTAGTGAAATATAATTTCACGCACTTCATACGTTTCAAAGGCTTTTATCGACAATTACATGACATTTATGCAAAGAGTCAGTATTTGCAGTGTTGGCCCTTCTTTTTCAGGACCTCTGCAATTCGACTGGGCATGCTCTCAATCACCTTCTGGGCCAATTCCTGACTGATAGCAACCCATTCTTTCATAATCACTTCTTGGAGTTTGTCAGAATTAGTGGGTTTTTGTTTGTCCACCCGCCTCTTGAGGATTGACCACAAGTTCTCAATGGGATTAAGATCTGGGGAGTTTCCAGGCCATGGACCCAAAATGTCAACGTTTTGGTCCCCGAACCACTTAGTTATCACTTTTGCCTTATTGCACGGTGCTCCATCATGCTGGAAAATGCATTGTTCTTCACCAAACTGTTGTTGGATTGTTGGAAGAAGTTGCTGTTGGAGGGTGTTTTGGTACCATTCTTTATTCATGTCCGGGTTTTGGGGCAAAATTGTGAGTGAGCCTACTCCCTTGGATGAGAAGCAACCCCACACATGAATGGTCTCAGGATGCTTTACTGTTGGCATGACACAGGACTGATGGTAGCGCTCACCTTTTCTTCTCCGGACAAGCCTTTTTCTTGATGCCCCAAACAATCGGAAGGAGGCTTCATCAGAGAATATGACTTTGCCCCAGTCCTCAGCAGTCCATTCACCATATTTTCTGCAGAAGATCAATCTGTCCCTGATGTTTTTTTGGAGATAAGTGGCTTCTTTGCTGCCCTTCTTTACACCAGGCCATCTTCCAAAAGTCTTCGCCTAACTGTGCGTGCAGATGTGCTCACACCTGCCTGCTGCCATTCCTGAGCAAGCGCTGCACTGGTGGCACTCCGATCCCGCAGCTGAATCCTCTTTAGGAGACGATCATGGCGCTTGCTGGACTTTCTTGGATGTCCTGAAGCCTTTTTAACAAGAATTGAACCTCTTTCCTTGAAGTTCTTGATGATCCTATAAATTGTTGATTGAGGTGCAATCTTAGTAGCCACAATATCCTTGCCTGTGAAGCCATTTTTATGCAACGCAATGATGGCTGCATGCGTTTCTTTGCAGGTCACCATGGTTAACAATGGAAGAACAATGATTTCAAGCATCACCCTCCTTTCAACAGGCCAAGTCTGCCATTTTAACCCAATAAGCCTGACATATGATCTCCAGCCTTGTGCTCGTCAACATTCTCACCTGAGTTAACAAGACGATTACTGAAATGATCTCAGCAGGTCCTTTAATGACAGCAATGAAATGCAGTGAAAAAGTTTTTGGGGAATAAGTTAATTTTCATGGCAAAGAAGGACTATGCAATTCATCTGATCACTCTTCATAACATTATGGAGTATATGCAAATTGCTATTATAAAAACTTAAGCAGCAACTTTTCCAATTTCCAATATTTATGTAATTCTCAAAACTTTTGGCCACGACTCTAGTCCTACACAAGTAGGTGAAATACTTAAGTGATGCAGTAATGATAGTCTGTTCTCAGCTCTTCCTGGGGATGGGGCACAAGTCCCATCCAAGAAGAAGGGTGACATCAAAATTGTGGTTGATCTATATTGCATAAAAGTAGATGACACTCAAGTGTCCAGTTCTTTGGTGCCTCTCACACCATTCTTCTTCTGCTTAGCTGTTTTCACGCGAGACACCACCGACCATGGTTCCGCCTGCGGCAGATCTGGAAGGATGACATCCGATGGTGTAGGCATCAAAGATGGGAGTTTCATAGGGGTATACCCAGACGTGGCCAAGCTTCTGTTAGGTCGTCCAGTGTATGGATCTGGATTCTGCATTCGTCTTTCTGTATTGCTAGCCCAAAGGGGCATAGCCAGGTATAGAGGAGTTGCATTTGTCTAGGCTTTTTTAGCAGAGGACGGAGTATATGCCGTTTGGTGAGTATGGTAGGAAAAATATCCTGAAATAATTGTATCAGGTGGCCATCATGGCAGAGAGTGGCGTGGTCCTTGCTGGCTTTCAGTATAGCTGAGGTGTCTACAAAGCTCAGAAGGCTACAGATTACGTCTCTGGCAGGTTCTCCCTCTTTAGGTGTCGGATGCAATGCACTATGGATTCGTTCCACTACTATTTTAGATGCTCTATCGAGTAATAAAGTAAATATCTGCTGTGCCACTCCATTCAGGGTTTCGGCGCCATATAGCTCCGGAAGTCCTTTGATTCTAATGTTCTTGCACCTGCTCCTGTAATTCATATCTTGAGATAAAGTAAAGCCTTATTCAGTTGGGTTTCTTGGGCTTTGATCATGTGTCCAGCCATATCACAGAAATTGATGTGGTTGCATCGGTGACCAATATTTTTTCAAGTCGCTTTTGATCTCTCAAAGGTCCTGGATCACTGGATTCAGTGCTTTTAATATGATCTTTTTCAGGAAAGCTTTAGTGATCGGCTAATGGTCTCCTGCAGCAGCCGCCTCCATGCTCCCCACATCTGCCTCCGAGTCATCTTCCATATCAGTGGTGGGGAGCTGCGCCATTTTATGTCCCCGACCGGGGCTAACGGCTGTCTTCTTATGAATTGAACCATGTCCGCTTGGTTTCTGGACGTCCCGGTGGGGGTAGCTTGCTCACGGGACTTATCTTTGCCAATCTTTACCATGGTAAAGTGAAAATAACTGCTTCTGATGAGGATCTGTACTGTGGCTGTGTGGAGCTGCAGTAATATGCTGCCATCACACTCTGCGGTCAGACTCTGCCCTGATAGGTATGTTTTTAATCAATTCGGTTGTCTGTACCAGGCATTATGGCTGGTTTAAGCAGATACTCTTTAAATAATTTAGCTCAGGTTTAAGTTATAGTAGGTGCCATGGGCCTGGTGAATATTTCCTAAAGTTTCTCCCAAGATTTCACTAACTAAAGCTTTCAGTTTCTCAAGAGAACATTCACCAGATCTTTATAAGATCAAAGTGACTTGGGAACCCATAGGTAATGTATTTTAGTGATGAATAGTGGGCAATATAGAATTCACAATATTTCACGAATATTTTGTAGAACATTCGTCATATATTAGCAAATTCAAGATTATATTGTTGATTGCGAAAATCGGCAATGTAATATTCACGTAATGCTCATGAAATACAGGCGTGGGTCACTCATGCTACATTTTTCAAGCTGGTATAAATTTCCTGAGACTGGAGAAAATGGTTGGCATGGCAGAACATTAGAATAGCTTTATATGCAGAGAGAGTGTTCCAATATATTTACGCTATTGCGAATTTTCGGCAATAGTAAGGGGAGGCAACTTTTCTATTGGTTGCTAGGGATGTTGCTAAGCGTTCATCTGGCACATGGCAGGCTTCTGTGGCCAAAATGTCTGAGAGTAGAAAAATGATGACGCTGGCTGACCACTGGCTTATCGGAACTGTTAGCCCGCCAACTACTGCCATATGAATTGGTGGTCTCAGAGGACTTTAGAAAAGTTGTGGCCATTGGCACACTGCAATGGAAGGTCCCCGGAAGGAAATATTTCTCCCAGAAGGGCATCCCAAAGCTACATGGCCACGTTCAGCGGAAAGTGAATATATCTCTGGTACACAGTGTCGGTGCCAAGATACATCTGACCACAGACACGTGGTCTAGCAAACACGGGCAGGGAAAGTACATAACTTTTACTACCCACTGGGTGATCCTTCTGATGGCCGTCAAGCATGTAACCCGTGGCACCCGTGTGGATTTGGTGTTACCGCCACGGATTGCATGCAGGCCTGACTCTTCTCCTCCTCCCACTCCATCCTCTGTCTTCTTCTCGGCTGACTCCTCCTTTTACACTGCTACCACCTCTTCTGCTGCACCCCCAACCTCGCCAGAACCTATTTGACATGCCAGTTGAGACGTTAGCATGCTGTGCTGCGGCTGTTATGCCTGGAAGCCAAGAGCCACACCGGTCCTCGGTCCTGCACTTCTTTCAGTCAGCTCTGCGGTCACAGGCCAATCAGTGGCTAACCCCACTCAATTTGACAGTTGGTAAAGTGGTGTGCGACAAGTGTGCCAATCTGCTGATAGCGTTGAAGCAGGGCAAAATGACACACATGCCGTGCATGGCACACGTCCTGAACTTAGTTGAGCAGCGAATCGTTTACAAATACCCCGTGGTCCAGGACGTATTGCGGCAGGCCAGGAAAATCCATTTTAGAAGATCTGCTGCATTCTTAAAGTGCAGCATTACTAAGTGCATCTGAGATATTCAGGATACTAATTTAGAGCTTTTCCACTGTAGCAGAACTTCAGCTGTGTTTTTAGTTGGCTACTCAGACACTGTGCTTCAAAACAGTTAAGGAATTTGTTAGACAGATTTTTGCTATTGTCTGATTGCAAATGAGCATAGGGTGATTAAGGTGTTAAATTTGTTGTTGGGGAGGAGCTTTTATGGGAGTGTGTGTATATATAGCAACATAGTATTAGCTTGCCTTATTATAGCTTGCAGCATTCTCAAAGTGCAGCATTACTAAGTGCATCTAAGATATTTAGGAGACTAACTTAGAGCTTTCCCACTGTAGCAGAACTTCAGCTGTGTTTTTGGTGGCTACTCAGACACTGTGCTTCAAAAAAGGTAAGGAATTTTTTAGACAGATTTTTGCTATTGTCTGATTGTAAATGAGCATAGGGTGATCAAGGTGTTAAATTTGTTGTTGTGGGAGGAGCTTTTGTGGGAGTGTGTGTATATATAGCAACATAGTATTAACTTGCCTAATTATAGCTTGCATCATTCTCAAAGGGCAGCATTTCTAAGTGCACTAGAGATATTCACTAGATACTCAGGAGGTAATCTGGAGGTGGATACAATCTAAAAAAGTAAGATTTGTTTGTTTAAAATATTTCCCCTCTTTAAAATGGCAGACCTGGTTCTGTGTAGGAATTGTTGTGCTTTTATTTCAGGTTCCACTCTTCGGAGGTTTGGATGCTGTCTCATCTGTAGACAGCTCTCAGTAATGCAGCAGGAAATAGCATTTTTGAAATCTGAAATTTGTAAATTAACTGTTAAACAAACTCAGGCTGGGAACGTTGTAATGCCACTGTCACAGAGGCTCCCTAGAAATGGAAGATGGGTTACTGCAGGTTCTGGTAGACTTAGAGTTGTTGATAGAAGACATGTCCCCAGTCTGTGGCTCTCCATAATCTTTCAGAGCGCGAGAGTAACATGGAGGATGGCTCAGGCACAGTGGGTGAGGAACAATCATCTTCTATGCCTAAAGTATGCAAAACTGCAGCCAAAGACAAAAAAGATAAGGTGAGGACTGATAGTAAGCAGCTGTTAGTGGGCAATTCTATCAAGAGGTGTGAAGTTTGAGGAAAATGGTTTTGTGAGATGTCTCCCTGGTGCTACCGCTAGCAGGGACAAACAACACATCCTTAATATTGTTAGGCAAGCAAAGCAGGAAAGGGAGGTGGATGTTATTGTCCATCTTGGGACAAATGATCTGGCTTGTAATGAGGTTTCAAAGGTGAAGGAAGCTTTTCACACACTTGGTAATGATATACAGGAGGTTGCATTGACTGTTTCATTCTCTGCAGTTTTGCCTGTGCATAACCTTCAGCATTACAGTAAGATGCGCATTAAGGAATTCAATGTATGGCTTGGTGAATGATGTCTGAACCAAGGGTTTGGCTTTGTGTCTCATGTTAGAACTCGTTGGAATGGAAAAGAACTGTACAAGAAAGATGGTTTGCATCTTTCTCTCAAGGGAACGAATGTCCTCAGTGAACAGTCCAAAGTATTTGCTAAGGAGCTTTTCAACTAAGAAAGGTGGCAAAAGAGTGATAATCCAGCAGTCCGACTGCCCCCCCGGAACAATGCCAGAAGATGCCAGTAGCACATAGGTTAAGAAATGACAAGCTCAGAGTCTTGTCTACAAATGCTCGCAGTTTAGGGTAAAAGATCAATGAACTTGAGTCTATAATGGCATCTGAGAATGTAGATTTAGTGGCTGTTTCAGAGACATGGTTCAATGGGAGTAATACCTGGAAATATAACAATACCAGGGTTCTCTCTATATAGGAAAGACTGAGAAGGCAAGAAAGGGGGGGGGGGGGGGGTGGCCCTGTATGTGAAAGATAGCATAAAATCTAATTTAATACAAGTTAGTGAGAACAATTTAGAGTCAGTTTGGGTTACAGCTTGATAATCATAAGGTAACTCGTGATATATAGACCACCTAGTCAAGTCAAAGAATTAGATGATCTACTAGTTGAGGAAATAGCTAGAATGACATTGAAAGGGGAAGTTATCATTATGGGAGACTTTAATCTTCCTGATCTAAACTGGAAAGCCAAAATAGCTAGTTCTGCCAGGAGTACAGATATTCTAAATTCCCTACTGGGATTATATTATTATATATGGGCTTCTAATATCTGAGTTATTCAAGAATATCCCGTAAAGAAAATTCCCAAAAGAAAATTCCCAGCCGATAATTTATATAAGGACTTCCTATAAAGAAAACTAGCCAGCTGTTCACTATCTATACATCATCCCCTGAATCACGTGGGGCATAGGAAGCGGAAGCGGGGACCCAGGACGCCGCAGCGGAGAGAGACGCCGAGGGAGCATCACACCACGTGCGCACCAACGCCATCTAGGACCGGACCATCGCCTGTACATCGGGACATTGCACATACAGAATCTCCCCTGAGACTTGCAACTGACGGGGTAAGACTGTTCCTTAGTATATACGGCCGCAAATACTCACTCTGGAATTGAGCAACAATACTGATAATACCAGGAATTTTAATGTGCACATAATTTTATTTTATTTTTATTTGAAGGAATACCTCTGTACAGACTGATCACCTGTACAAGCAGGTTAATACATAGTCCAAAAGACTATTTTATAGTGAGCCAATTAAGGTACTTGTTAATTATATATGCTTCAAGTTTGCTGAATCGACGGATCCAGCATTGTATGTGTATATATTCTACATAATTTATATTTTATCTAATAAACCGTCAATATTATAGTTGTATCGACAACTATCTATATACCCAGTCATCTGAGTGCCCTCCATTATTTTATCTTTTCTAACACATATTTTATCTTTCCTACTGGGATTATCTCTACAGCAAGTAGCGGAGGAGCCAACACAGAAGGAGGCCATTTTAGATTCAGTATTCACAAATGGGAATTTGGTATCTGATATTACTGTAGGGGAAAGCTTGGCATCTAGTGATCACCAGTCAGTGTGGTTTACTATAAGTACAGTGACTGAGTCACATCACACAAAAACAAAAGTTTTAGATTTCAGAAAAACTGACTTTTATAAAATTAGATTAGAGGTATACGAGTCCCTATCAGATTGGAACAGTTTCAATGGAGTACAGGAGAAATGGGACTACTTAAAAGTGGTACTATTGAAGGCAACAGATAATTGCTGTCAGTGAAAGAAAAAAAAAAGGAAGAGACCATGTGGTACTCAGCAGAAGTGGCCAAAATCATTAAAAACAAAAAGATAGCATTTAGTAATTATATAAAATAAAATAAAAACGAGGATGACAGGCAAATTTATAAGATTAGGCAGAGAGAGGCCAATCAAGTTATAAGAGCTTCTAAAGCACAGGCAGAAGAGAAATTAGCTCAGTCAGTGAAAAGAGGCGATAAGACATTCTTCAGATACATAAATGAAAAAAGGAAACTAAAACAAGGAATTACCAAATTAAAAACAAAGGAAGGAAGGTATATGGAAGAATACAAAGAACTAGCTGACTGCCAATGAATACTTCTGTTCAGTTTTTACAAAGGAAAATGAAGGAAAAGGACCTCAGTTAGGAAAGAAGACTAATGAATCTTTTGATGCATGTGTCTTTACAGAGGAAGAGGTTCTAAGTCAACTGTCTAAAATTAATACAAATAAGTCACATGGACCTGATGGGATACACCCAAAGCTATTAAAAGAGTTTAGTGGTGAACTAGCAAAACCATTAACAGATTTATTTAAACAATCACTGGTACTCGGAGTCGTCCCAAAAGATTGGAAATTAGAAAATGTTGTGCCCATTTACAAGAAAGGTAGTATGGAGGAATCGGGCAACTATAGGCCAGTTAGCCTGACATCAATAGTGGGGAAATAAATGAAAACCATACTTAAGGAGAGGATTGTGGAACATCTAAAATCCCATGGATTGAAAGATGAAAAACAGCATGGGTTTATTTCAGGGAGATCATTTCAAACTAATCTTATAGATTTTTTTGATTGGGTGACTAAAATAATAGATGGCGGAGGGGCAGTAGACATCGCTTATCTTGACTTTAGTAAGGCTTTTTATACTGTCCCACATAGAAGGCTTATCAATAAATTATAGTCTTTGTGCTTGGACTCCCATATTGTTGAATGGATTAGGCAGTGGCTGAGGGACAGACAACAGAGGGTTGTAGTCCATGGAGTATATTTAGATTATGGTCTTGTTACCAGTGGAGTACCTCAGGGATCTGTTCTGGGACCCATATTGTTTAATATCTTTATCAGCGAAATTGCAGAAGGCCTCGATGGTAAGATGTGTCTTTTTGCTGATGACACAAAGATTTGTAACGGGGTTGATGTTCCTGGAGGGATACACCAAATGTAAAAGGATTTAGGAAAACTAGAAGAATGGTCAAAAATCTGGCAACTAAAATGTAATGTTGATAAGTGCAAGATAATGCACCTGAGGCAAAAAAAAAACAAGAGCAGAATATAAAATCAGTAATACAGTCCTAACCTCAGTATCTGAGGAAAGGGATTTAGGGGTCATTATTTTAGAAGACTTAAAGGTAGCAGACAATGTCATAGAGCAGCAGGAAATGCTAGCAGAATGCTTGGGTGTATAGGGAGAGGCATTATCAGTAGAAAGAGGGAGGTGCTCATGCCGCTCTACAGAGCACTAGTGAGACCTCATTTGGAGTATTGTGCGCAAAACTGGCGACCATATCTCCAGAAGGATATTGATACTTTGGAGAGAGTTCAGAGAAGAGCTACTAAACTGGTACATGGATTGCAGTATGAAACTTACCAGGAAAGATTAAAGGACCTTAACATGTGTAGCTTGGAAGAAAGACGAGACAGAGGGGATATGATAGAAACTTTTAAATACATAAAGGGAATCATCAAGGTAAAAGAGGAGAGAATATTTAAAAGAATAAAAACTGCTACAAGAGGACATAGTTTTAAATTAGAGGGGCAAAGATTTAAAAGTAATATCAGGAAGTATTACTTTACTGAGAGAGTAGGGGATGCATGGAATAGCCTTCCTGCAGAAGTGGTAGCTGCAAATACACTGAAGGAGTTTAAGTATGCATGGGATAGGCATAAGGCCATCCTTCATATAAGATAGGGCCAGGGGCTATTCATAGTATTCAGTAAATTGGGCAGACTAGATGGGCCAAATGGTTCTTATCTGCCGACATATTCTATGTTTCTATGTTTCTATCTTACACGGCTGACGTTCAGCGGCGACACCACTTGCCCGTCAGACGTCTGATTTCTGACTGCCCGACGCGCTGGAACTCCACCTTGTATATGCTTGATAGGCTTCTCCAGCAGAAACGTGCCGTTAATGACTACAGTACCTGTATGAAATCTGTGGAGGGACAGGTTCTGGGGAGCTTGTTTTTTTTTTCACCGCACCAGTGGCTGCTCATCAGTGACATCGTACCTTACGCCTTCTTTCTGGAGCATGCATTGCGTTGTGTAATTGATCAAGCTGTTGAGGAGCAGGAGCAGGAAGATGAGGAAGTCACAATGCTGAATTAATTCCCGGGGGGGAGGGGGGGCCTACTCCATCTGAGACAAGTCAGCAGGAGTCTGAATAGTAGTCAGAGAAGGCTGGCGCCTGGCGGGAGGAGGAGGAGCAAGAAGAGTAGGCTTTAAACTTTTCTGGGATCCCTGGTGTTGTCCGTGGATGGGGGGGTGGAGACCGAGGACGACATTCTCCTGGGCGATGAGCAGGAGCCAGGCAGCTCCACCGCTTCCAATTTAATGCAAATGGGGGCCTTCATGCTCCAGTGTTTGAAGAGGGATCCCCGTATAAAAAGGACCAGTACTGGGTGGCAACGTACTTCAACTCCCGAGACAAACATAAAATGGCGGACATATTACTAGCATCACAGAGGGCTGTCAGAATGCAGTATTTCCAAGCCTTGCTGCTAGAGATGCTGCATTCTGCTGTTGCGGGCGCTGGCAGAGGAATTTCCACCCACAGAGAAACAGTTGCTAGTAGCAATCCTACAGCGCATGCAGGAAGAGGGCGGTTTGAAGATGTGTTGGTCACTTTGGATATAAGATCAGTCTTGCTGCCAACCCATCGACAGCCGCCCTCCAGATCCAGTCTCAGGGAACGCCTAGACCCACAGGTGTCCGACTACATCGGGTCAATGGCTGATGTGGACGCTCTGAGAAGCGAGGAACACCTTGACTACTGGGTGTGCAGGCTTGACCTGTGGCCAGAGCTGGCTTCCCCTTCGTCGAGTGTCCTGTCCGAAAGGACGTTCAGCGCAGCAGGGGGGATCATGTCCAATAAATGCACTCACCTAGCTCACGACAGTGTGAACGGCCTCACATTTCTAAAAATAAATGAGGCATGGATCTCGGAGGAATTCAACACCTGTGACGACCACGTTTAATTGAATTTCCTCATGACAACCCACACATATCCGCCAACACCCAGAACAAATAATGGTCCCTGTCTTGGGTAAATACAGCGGCATAAAAGGACTTTTATATCCGGTGAATGCCTAATGTTTGGGACCTCGGAGGAATTCAACACCTGTGAAGACCACGTGTTATCGAATTTCAACTATTATCTTTTTTTTTTTTCAAGAGGGGGGATTTTGTTAGCCATGTTTTTAATCAAATTTTATATCTTTTGTTATTTTAAACATATGTATTTGACATCTATTTGTACTGGCCTGCAGTAAAATTGATATCTAATGACCGTGTAATGTACCTCAAGCCACATAATCACTTGATCATTTATGGGGCCTGTAATCTAACTGTCAAACAGTAAAATTAATATACGGTGACTGCCTAATTTACCGTCCAGTCACATTATCAATTGTGGTTTTCTGTATGGTGAATGAATCATTTTGGGGGCCTGTAGTCCACTAGCCTGCTGTAAAATTTATATCCATTGACCGTTTAAAATACCTAGAGCCACATAATCACTTGATCTTTTATGCACGGTGAATGCATATTTTTGGGGCCTGAAATCTAACTGACCAACAGTAAAATTGTTATACGATGACCGCCTAATTTACCTCCAGCCACATTATCAATTGTGCTTTTCGGTACATTGATTGAATAATTTTTAGGGCCTGCAGTCCACTGGTCTGCAGTAAAAATTATATCCATTGACCGTCTAATATACCTCCGGCCACATAATCACTTGATCATTTATGTATGTTGAATGCATAATTTTTGGGGCCTATAATCTAACTGGTCAACAGTAAAATTGTTATACGATGACCGCCTAATGTACCTCCAGCCACATTATCAATTGTTCTTTTCTGTCCAGTGAATGCCTAATGTTTGGGGCCTGTATTACACTGGCCTGCAGTAAAATTGATATTGAGTGACTTCTAATATACCTCCAGCCACATAATTACTTGTTCTTTTCTGTCCGGTGAATGCCTAATGTTTGGGACCTCTGAGGAATTCAACACCTGTTGATGACGACCATCAAGAGGGCGGATTTTGTTAGCCATGTTTTTAATCCAATTTGATATTTTTGGTTCTTTTTAACATATGTATTTGACATTTATTTGTACTGGCCTGCAGTTAAAATTGATATCCAATGACTGTCTAATATACCTCTAGCCACATAATCACTTTTTCTGTCAGTTTTCTGTCAGTTGAATGCCTAATTTTTGGGGCCTGTACTCCCGTAGCCTAAAATAAAATTTTCCTAGGCTCCAGCAGACCACATTTTTGAGAGTTTCCCTTTAAGATGTATAAAAATGGCCCCTGATTAAAATACATATTTTTTGTGGGAATTCTTGCCATTGATCCCCCTCTGGTATGTCACTGTCCATGTTGTGGGATGATTTGTGTACTTCCTGTAAGTATTTGGTGGCTGCAATAATGACCTGAAGGTCTTTCAGGTTCACCTGCCATTAAAGTGAATGGGGCCCGTCGCAAACTTGAGGTTCACGAACATTTGTTTGCGTTCGCGAATCGTCCTGGCTGATGTTCGTCCATCACTACTAGCAACCTTACCACCACCAGCATGATATGCCACATGGCATCAAAGCACCCAAATAAGTGGGCCGAACGCCTGGGTCCACAACCAGTGTCTGCGGGTCACACTACTGCCTCCTCTTCCCCTGTGTTATGTGCTGGCCAATCCCCTGTCCAAGACGCAGGCCCGGAAGCCTCCCGCCATGTACCTGGACCTTCACAAGCACCATCAGCTAACACATCCACTTTTGTGTCCCAGCGCAGCGTACTGATGTTTATACCCCAGGCCTTTGAACGAAAGCGCAAATACCCAGCCACCCACCCACAGACCATAGCACTAAATGCACACCTTTCTAAATTGCTGACCCTGGAAATGTTGCCATTTAGGCTTGTGGACACTGAGGCTTTCCACAGCCTGATGGTGGTGGCTGTCCCACATTACACTGTCCCCAGCCCCCACTATTTGTCACGGTGTGCAGTCCCATCCTTACACCAGCATGTGTCCCGTAACATCTCCTGTGCCCTGACCAACGCAGTTATTGGGAAGGTCCACTTAACGACTGACACATGGACAAGTGCTTTTGGCCAGGGACGCTACATTTCCCTGACGGCACACTGGGTGAACGTTGTGGAGGCCGGGAGCGAGTCGTACCCTGGGATGGCACAGGTGCTACTGACGCCAAGGATTGCGGGCCCTACTTCCATCAGGGTTTCTTCCACCACCTACGTTAGTGGATGCAACACCCCCTTCTCCTCCTCCACCTTCTCATCCACTTCCACCTCTGAATTATCATCTTGCAGCACCAGTCAGACATCAGTCAATAGATGGAAGCAGTGTGGGAAGCGGCAACAGGCTGTGCTTAAACTGATCTGCTTAGGTGACAAACAGCACAACGTTGCAGAGCTGTGGCAGGGGATAAGGGACCAGACCGAGCTGTGGCTCTCACCACTCAACCTACAACCAGGCATGGTTGTGTCTGATAATGCCCGTAACTTGGTGGCGGCTTTGGAGCTCGGCAAGCTCACACACATACCATGCCTAGCCCACATGTTTAACCTTGTGGTTCAGCGGTTTCTCAAAACCTACCCCAATTTGCCAGAGCTATTGGTGAAGGTATGCCGCGTGTGTGCCCATTTCCGCAAGTCATCGACAGCTTCCGCTGGTCTGGCAACGCTGCAGCTGCACTTGCAATTGCCAGCTCACTGACTGCTGTGTGACGTGAGCACTCGCTGGAATTCGAAGTTCCACAAGTTGGCCAGGCTTTGTGAGCAGCAGAAGGCAGTAGTGGAATACCAGCTGCAACCTGGTCGTCGCCTTTCCAGTCAGCTTCCGCTCTTCACAAACGTCGAGTGGGCATTGATGTCTGACCTCTGTGAGGTTTTATGCAACTTTGAGGAATTAACACAGATGGTGAGCGGCGATGATGTATCAGCGTAACCATCCCACTTTTGTGTCTACTCAAACGCTCGCTGCTCACAATTAAGGCGGATGCTATGCATGTGGAAGAGGTGAAAATGGGGGAAGACAGTACACAGGGTGATAGCCAGACCACCCTCAGTTTGTCTTCTTAGAGCAAATTGGATGATGATGAGGAGGAGGAGGATGAGCAGGAGGTCGGTTGCCTCTGCTACAGAGGGTAGTACTCATGGAAGTTTTATTCCATCTGTTCAGCCTGGATGGGTAGAAGAGGAGGAAGAGGATGAGGAGATTGAGAGGCATCCTCCTGATAAGGACAGCGAAGTCTTGTCTGTTGGGACTCTGGCACACATGGCTGACTTTGTTAGGCTGCCTTTCCCGTGACCCTCTAGTTGTATGCATTTTGCCCCACACCGATAACTGGTTGTTCACCCTTCTCGACCCCCGCTACAGAGAGAACTTCTCATCTCTCATTCCTGTGATGTAGAGGACAAGCAAAATGGTGCAATACCAGAACGTCCTTGTGGAGAAATTGCTCCAAACATTTCCAGCTGACAACGCTGGCTGCAGAGTACGTAGTTCCTCTGCCAACCGAGGAGGGGAGATGAGGGGAACACACAGAAGTTCCAACAGAGGCAGGGCAACACTCTCCAAGGCCTGGGAATTTTTTTATGACACCACACCAGCACCCTCAACCTGATGCGTGGCCTAGTGTCAATAGGAGGGAAACATTTTGGAAGATGGTGAAGGAGTACGTAGCAGACCGTGTCAGCGTCCTCAGTGATCCCTCTGTGCCTTACAACTATTGGGGGTTCAAGCTGGACACATAAAAACTGATAAGCGCATCCGCCTGTCAACTGGAAATGCTGACCGGTTGACTCTTATGAAAATGAACAAGGCCTGGATTGCCCCTGACTTATCTCCTCCACCAGAGGAAAGCGGCTGAACATAAAGGCACTTTAAATGTGGCTTTTATGGTGTATTGAATACCCTGTATTTCCATAACATAGCATTTTTGAAAAAAAAAGTTTTTGTGTCTCCATTTTCGATTTATTTTTCTGCCAATCGTCTTGTGCAGAGGCTTTACTTTTTCAGGAAAAGTTGACATTTTTATTGGTATCACTTTTGGGTTCATATGATTTTTTGATTATTTAGTATTACACTTTATGGGGCATGTTGACCAAAAAATTGGTTGTTTTTTTTTTTTTTAATAAAAACAGTTAGCAACAGTTTAAGGTAGATTCCACAGCAAATTAGCATTTTCTGTGTTTGGTTTGTGCTACCTGTGCGGAGCTGCTTTATTGGACATATTGCTGTCCTTGCTGAGCCACAGCCAAAATGCCAACACAACCCACCAAGCCTTTGGATGTGGAGAAGCTAATAGTGATGGTGTTCTCAAGTATGTTGTCAAAAACCCCTGAACAAAAGCGCATGAGTTTAGGTAAGTGCAATGTCCATATATATATATATATACAGGGAGTGCAAAATTATTAGGCAAGTTGTATTTTTTAGGATTAATTTTATTATTGAACAACAACCATGTTCTCAATGAACCCAAAAAACTCATTAATATCAAAGCTGAATATTTTTGGAAGTAGTTTTTAGTTTGTTTTTAGTTTTAGCTATTTTAGGGGGATATCTGTGTGTGCAGGTGACTATTACTGTACATAATTATTAGGCAACTTAACAAAAAACAAATATATACCCATTTCAATTATTTATTTTTACCAGTGAAACCAATATAACATCTCAACATTCACAAATATACATTTCTGACATTCAAAAACAAAACAAAAACAAATCAGTGACCAATATAGCCACCTTTCTTTGCAAGGACACTCAAAAGCCTGCCATCCATGGATTATGTCAGTGTTTTGATCTGTTCACCATCAACATTGCATGCAGCAGCAACCACAGCCTCCCAGACACTGTTCAGAGAGGTGTACTGTTTTCCCTCCTTGTAAATCTCACATTTGATGATGGACCACAGGTTCTCAATGGGGTTCAGATCAGGTGAACAAGGAGGCCATGTCATTAGATTTTCTTCTTTTATACCCTTTCTTGCCAGCCACGTTGTGGAGTACTTGAAAGCGTGTGATGGAGCATTGTCCTGCATGAAAATCATGTTTTTCTTACCTTGCAGACTTCTTCCTGTACCACTGCTTGAAGAAGGTGTCTTCCAGAAACTGGCAGTAGGACTGGGAGTTGAGCTTGACTCCATCCTCAATCCAAAAAGGCCCCACAAGCTCATCTTTGATGATACCAGCCCAAACCAGTACTCCACCTCCACCTTGCTGGCGTCTGAGTCGGACTGGAGCTCTCTGCCCTTTACCAATCCAGCCATCTGGCCCATCAAGACTCACTCTCATTTCATCAGTCCATAAAACCTTAGAAAAATCAGTCTTGAGATATTTCTTGGCCCAGTCTTGACGTTTCAGCTTGTGTGTCTTGTTCAGTGGTGGTCGTCTTTCAGCCTTTCTTACCTTGGCCATGTCTCTGAGTTTTGCACACCTTGTGCTTTTGGGCACTCCAGTGATGTTGCAGCTCTGAAATATGGCCAAACTGGTGGCAAGTGGCATCTTGGCAGCTGCACGCTTGACTTTTCTCAGTTCATGGGCAGTTATTTTGCGCCTTGGTTTTTCCACACGCTTCTTGCCACCCTGTTGACTATTTTGAATGAAACGCTTGATTGTTCGATGATCACGCTTCAGAAGCTTTGCAATTTTAAGAGTGCTGCATCCCTCTGCAAGATATCTCACTATTTTTGACTTTTCTGAGCCTGTCAAGTCCTTCTTTTGACCCATTTTGCCAAAGGAAAGGAAGTTGCCTAATAATTATGCACACCTGATATAGGGTGTTGATGTCATTAGACCACACCCCTTCTCATTACAGAGTTGCACATCACCTAATATGCTTAATTGGTAGTAGGCTTTCGAGCCTATACAGCTTGGAGTAAGACAACATGCATAAAGAGGATGATGTGGTCAAAATACTCATTTGCCTAATAATTCTGCACGTAGTGTATATATATATATATATATATATATATATATATATATATGATATAAAAAGTCTACACACCCCTGTTAAAATGTCAGGTTTCTGTGCTGTAAAAAAATGAGACAAAGATAAATAATTTCAGAACTTTTTCCACCTTTGTAACCAATAAACTGTACCACTCAATTGAAAAACAAATTTAAAAATAAAATAGAAAATAAAAAAAACCCTAAAATAATGTGGTTGCATAAGTGTACATATAACTGGGGTTGTAGCTGTGTTCAGAATTAAGTAATCACATTAAAAATCATGTTAAATAGTCAGCATACATCTGCCATCATTTAAAGTGCTTCTGATTAACCCCAAATAAAGTTCAACTGCTCAGTTGGTCTTTCCATTAATTTTCTTATTCGCATCCCACAGCAAAAGCCATGGTCCACAGAGAGCTTCCAAAGCATCAGAGGGATCTCATTGTTAAAAGGTATTAGTCAGGAGAAGGGTACAAAAGAATTTCCAAGGCATTAGATATACCATGGGACACAGTGAAGACAGTCATCATCAAGTGGAGCAAATATGGCACAACAGTGACATTACCAAGAACTTTACATCCCTCCAAAATTGATGGAAAGACAAGAAGAAAATTGGTCTCGAAGGCTACCAAGAGGCCTACAGCAACATTAAAGGAGCTGCAGGAATATCTGGCAAGTACTGGCTGTATAGTACATGTGACAACAATCGCCTGTATTCTTCATATGTCTGTGCTATGGGGTAGAGTGGCAAGATGAAAGCCTTTTCTTACGAAGAAAAACATCCAAGCCAGGCTACATATCTGAAGTATCCCAAAAGCACGTGGGAAAAGGTGTTATGGTCTGATGAAACCAAGGTTGAACTTTTTGGCCATAATTCCAAAAGATATGTTTGGCCCAAAAACAACACTGCACATCACCAACAGAACACCATACCCACAGTGGAGCATGGTGGTGGCAGCATCATGCTTTGGGGCTATTTTTCTTCAGCTGGAACTGGGGCCTTAGTTTAGCTAGAGGGAATTATGAATAGTTCCAAATACCAGTCAATATTTCCACAAAACCTTCAGGCTTCTGCTAGATAGCTGAACATGAAGAGGAACTTCATCTTTCAGCATTACAACGACCCAAAGCATACATCGAAATCAACAAAGGAATAGCTTCACCAGAAGATTAAAGTTTTGAAATGGCCCAGCCAGAGCCCAGACCTGAATCCGATTGAAAATCTGTGGGGTGATCTGAAGAGGGCTGTGCACAGAAAATGCCCTCGCAATCTGACAGATTTGGAGTGTTTTTGCAAAGAAGAGTGGGCAAATCTTGCCAAGTCAAAATGTGCCATGCTGATAGACTCATACCCAAAAAGACTGAGTGCTGTAATAAAATCAAAAGGTGCTTCAACAAAGTATTAGTTTAATAATTATAGTTTATAAAAAATATAAAAATAAAATAATATGGTTGCATAAGTGTGCACACCGCACACTTATGCAACCATATTATTTTATTTTTATATTTTTTTCCCTAAACTTAAAAGATTTCAGTTTGTTTTTCAATTGAGTTGTACAGTTTATAGGTCACATTTAAGGTGAAAAAAGTTCGGAAATGATTTATCTTTGTCTCATTTTTTTACATCACAGAAACCTGACATTTTAACAGGGGTGTGTATTCTTTTTATATTTTATATCCACTGTATTTATATACATGTTTGCTATTCAGTTTCTGCCAACTAGGATAGCACAGGTCAAACGTTGTCCTCCATTACATAGCACATGTTAAATGAAAACATTGTGTAACATGTGCTATGCTATTGACAACATTGTTTAACATGTGCTATGCTACTGACGACATTGTTTGACTTGTGCTATGCTACTGATGACACTCCTAGGTTAGCACATGATAGTGATACCGTATTTCATGTTGGAAAAAAATGTATTTCTAAATTGTTTGTAGTTGAAGAAGTAAAAAGAATAGATGGAGGAGCTGCCGGGGCCAATTCCTGAAAGAAATTCTCTATCAAGGCGGCAGAGGGTCGGACATACTTAAGAAAAGGTTCTATAAGTTTAACCACTTCCAGACCGGGCCATTTACCCCCTTTCTGAGGAGGTCTAATTTTGCAAATCTGACATCTGTCACTTTATGCAATAACTTTGGAACACTTTTATTTATCCAAGCCATTCTGAGATTGTTTTTTTGCGACACATTGAACTTCATGATAGTCATAAATTTGAGTCATTATATTTCACCTTTATTTATGAAAAAATCCCAAATTTACCAAACATTTAGAAAAATTAGCAATTTTCAAAATTTTAATTTCTCTGCTTTTAAAACAGAAAGTGATACCTCATAAAATATTTATTACTTAACATTCCCCATATGTCTACTTTTATGTTGGCATCATTTTGTTTTATTTTTTTAGGACGTTAAAAGGCTTAGAATTTTAGAAGCAATTCTAAAAAAAATTTGGGGAAATTTCCAAAACCCACAATTTATGGACCAGTTCAGGTCTGAAGTCACTTTGTGGGGCTTACATAGTAGAAACCCCCCATAAATGACCCCATTGCAAAAACTACACCCCTCAAGTTACTCAAAACTGATTTTACAAACTTTGTTAACCCTTTAGGTGTTCCACAAGAATTAAAGGAAAATGGAGATCAAATTTCTAAATTTTCATTTTTTGGCAGATTTTCCATTTTAATCAATTTTTCTCTTTAACACATTTAGGGTTAACAGCCAAACAAAACTCAATATGTATTACCCTGGTTCTGCAGTTTACATAAACACTCCACATGTGGTCGTAAGCTGATTTGAGGGCACATGGCAGGGAGCAGAAGAAAAGGAGTCCAAGTGAGTAAGATAGGGGGCAGCACAACCATAAAAGCAGTCAGCAATAGCAATCGATGAAGTATACACGGAAGAAAAGGAGTGCCATATGGTTTTTGGAAAGCAGATTTGGTGAACTGGTTTTTATAGGCCATATCCCATTTGAAGCCCCCATGATGCACCCTTACAGTAAAAACTCCCAAAAAGTGACCCCATTTTGGAAACTAGGGGAAAAGGTGCCAGTTTTATTGGTATTATTTTGGGGTACATATGATTTTTTATTGCTCTATATTACGTTTTTGTAAAGCAAGGTAACCCAAAAATGGCTGTTTTGGCAGTTTTTATTTTTTTTACAAAATTCATCTGACAGGGTGGATCATGTGCTATTTTTTATAGAGCAGCTTGTTACGGACGCAATGATACTTTGTTTGTTTGTTTGTTTGTTTCAGCTTTACATAATAAAGCATTTTTGAAAAAAAATTATGTTTTTGTGTCTATTTTCTGAACGCCATATTTTATTTAATTTTTTTCTGCTGATCGCCTTGTGCAGGGGCTCAATTTTTGCAGGAAAAGTTGACGTTTTTATTGGTACCATTTTTGGCTACATAAGATTTTTTGATCATTTATTATTGCACTTTATGGGGCAAGGTGACCCAAAAATGTGTTGTTTTAGCACAGTTTTAATTTATTTATTTCTACAGCGTTCACCTGAGGGGTTAGTTCATGTGACATTTTTATAGAGCATAACGTTACGGACAATGCCTAATATTTATACTTTTTCTTATTTATTTAAGTTTTACACAATAATAGCATTTTTTTTAAACAAAAAATGGTGTTTTAGTGTCTGAGAGCCATAGATTTTTTTATTTTTTGACTGATTTTCTCACCTTTTTGAGGGATGAGGTGACAGTTTGATTGGTATTATTTTGGGGGGCATACACCTTTTTGATCACTCAGTGTTGCACTTTTTGTGAGGTAAGGTGACAAAAATGGCTTTTTGACACAGTTTTTATATTTTTTTTATGGTGTTTATCGGATGGGGTGGATCATGTGATATATTTATAGAGCCAGCCGTCACGGACATGGCAATACCAAATATGTCTATTTTATAAAAAATTTGCTACTTTTAACTTTTTTTATGACTTACTTGGGGATTTTTCTTTTTTATAAAACGCTTTTATTTTTATTTTTTTTACACTTTGCATCCCCCATAAGGTAATACAAGACCTCTGGGGACATTTAACTATAGCGTTTTCTGATCTATATACACAGTGCTCATTGAGCTCTATGTATAAAGCGATCTAGAATGCAACTGAGAACTGTCCCTGCCTTCTCTCTGGGGTGCCCAGCTGTCACTGACAGTGGTCCCCCTGCTCGGCAGCTGCACAATTAGCCTGCAGCTGCCATCTCTGAATGGACATTCTAAAACGTCCATTCAGAGTTAAACAACCGCCCATAGGATGTTTATAGTCTATGGGCAGTCATGAAGTGGTTAAAGAACAATTAATGTTCCTTCGTAACATAATGGACCTGCTCCCGGAAGTATATATATAATCATATATGCTTGGTAATGTATAGGAAATTCTTGGATTGACTAAAATCAATTTGTAAATGCTTTTGCGATTGAAGAACGGAGGACAACCTGGAGGAGGAGAGTGACCAATCTGCCCAGCAGCATTCTTCTTCCGCTGAGAAGCAGAATCTCCCTTCACAGACTACGGAAGATATGGCCGAAGCAGGACCTTCAGCCATTTCCATGCCCAACATCCCTCCTGCATTGGATTCGGCCCCTTCACTTCAGCTGCTAGCACATTGGAAATGGTCGTTGCCATCAGCTGAAGTGGAGGTATATAGTCAGGTGCTCGACTATCTTTCAGAAGCCCGCCAGGAGGACCATTATGAACTTTATGGTCGTAGTCTGGGCCCTCTTTTGAAGAGAGTGCCTCCGGATCTGTACTTATAGACCCGAGGCACAGTTGGGATTGTTCTGGAGGCAGCCACTCCTCCACATGACCCCACAGATGTGTTTCGGGCCCTAGAAAACTAGCGCTTATATAGGAACATCAATGGGCCACCACCTGGGGCTCCTTCACAGATACCCATCAGTCTTCCCCATTACCCTCCTTCTTGCCAAACATTTTTCCCTCCACCCCAACAATATGGCCAGCAATACATTGGTGAGACATCCTATATGCACCAATCTTCCTCCGCATCTGAAGCTGCTCCACTCCAGCACTTAGGACCCTCTTCTCAGGGCACTTACCAGCCCTCTCAATGTGAAGGTCCCACGGCCACACCAGAACGTTATTATAATTTGTAATTATGTTGGTTATAGTGTAAGAAATGATCATTACATTGTCAGACCAGACTATTGTTTTTTATTTGTTTATTTTTCAAATAAAAACAAAACAAAAGACAGAACAGGTTATTAGTTTTATTTTTTCTTTAAAGTAATATACACTGTGTTTTGATTTAAATATAGTTCTAAAGATGACATCTCATATTGTAATATTGAGGGATTAGTTTATATTTTACACACATTTCAACTTACATTATGCATGTGAAATATGTAAGCTTGCAACCCACGTCAAGGGTCCCTAACAAAAAAAAAGCAAAAATACTAACTAAAAAAATTATCCATCCATGATACATACACTGTATAGTCAGCTTGAGGGGACGGAAAAAAAAGTTTTTGTTGCTCCACGTGAAGAGTGTTGTTGCTGCAAAGGGAATGAACCAACTGGAGACATAAAATAGTCTGAAAATAATTCCCTCACTCTCAGTCCTGCTGAACCAGCTCTTCCAAGTTGAGAGGGGTCTCAGCGGGCTGCTACTGTAAAGACGTCTTCATCTTCATCAGGAGTGGCCTCATACATGCGAATGTAGTTATGGAGAACTACACACGCTTTAGTAATATGATTTACATTTTCTGGGGCCAGCTGGATGTCCGAAAGAAATATATTCGCCATTTGCTGGCTAAGATCCCGAAGGCACACTCTACAAACCTTTTGGCCCTGCTTAACCGATAGTTGAATGTGCACCTTTTCTCATCAAATCCTCAGCTGGGGAAAGGATCCATGAGGTTTGGCCATAGGGCAAACCCCTCATTGCCAACTATGACATATGGTGCAGGTGGCCCAGAAGAGCCAGGAAGAAGAGCTGGCTGGGGAATGTCCAGTTGGTTGGACTGAAGCCACCAACCCATTCTGGAAGCCTGGAAGATGCAAGCATCAGCCGAACTTCAATAGGCCCTGATTTCTACAATTATAAACCTGTAGGTTGTGTCAGCCAAGGCCAACAAAACTACACAGAAAAACTGTTTATAATTATAGAATCGAGACCCTGAGTTTGGTGGCTTCTTCACCCATATGTGCTTCCCGTCAAGGGCACCAATACAGTTGTTGAATTGTGCCCTCTCCAGGAAGCCCTGGGCAATCTGAAGCAACTGCTGCCTTGTTGGTTGTGGCAGCACAGCAGCTTGCAGTCGTAACCAAATGGTGGCACTGGTTGCCCTCACTATCCCAGCAATTGTGGAGGTCCCCATTAGAAATTAAAAATGTAACGAGAATTTCCTGTGGCCAAAAATCTGTGAACAAAAAATAAAAACAATCAGGGAACAGTCCAAACACTATCACCATCCACTATATTTATTTAATATGCAAAATCAAATCATCTATATATCGGAAATAAATTACATTTCTGAGGTTTTAAGTGCATAAATATTTACATACCTCAAAGTTATAATAAGCCATTCCTCAGCTGAAACACTACGCCTCATGTTGGTGTCTGTGAAGGTCAAACCAGGCCTCAACTCCGCCAAAAGCCGATCAAAAGTAGTGATCGACATGCGACAATAATTATAAAAGTTTGCAGGGTGCTCACGTAGGTCTGCATACAGACTCGTAAACTGACCTTTACAAGCCCTCTGCGAAATAATAGGATGAACCCACATCCTCTTCCTCTGCGGTTCCTCCTCAAGCACTTCTCTCTGCTCTCCAAAGCATCAGTACACCAGCCAGTGCAAAAGCACATGGTCATGATTTGATAACGGTAAAGCGGACATCCTGCAAAGGAACAAATGAAAACACTCCACACACTAAATTATATCCTCACAAAATGGAGCTTTCTCAAACAGAAGAGCATGCTGTGTTTTTTTTATTATATGTGTTTCAAATGAACATGTGACTATAGAGCAGGCATCCTCAAACTGCGGCCCTCCAGCTGTTGGAAAACTACAACTCCCAGCATACCCAAACAGCCTACAGGTATCAGCCTACAGCAGGGCATTGTGGGAGTTGTAGTTTTACAACATCTGGAGGGCCGCAGTTTGAGGAGGCCTGCTATAGAGGATGGTTGTTGTTTTGTTTTTTACGCTCGTTGAAAATGCATGCCATCCGGATGTTATCTGTGTGGAAAAAACGCAAACACTGAATGCAATCGCAGACAAAACTGACATAATTTGCTAGCAAAATCACATGTTTTTTTAACTGAACACCTCCTGAGCCAATCCGTCATGCTAGTGTGAAAGGAGTGTTTTTCAGCAGGTAGGACAGAGAGACTGGGCAGGGTTGATAGAAAGCTGAATGGAACAGAGATATTCATATTTAAAACCTGATCCAGAGTGCTCTGGAACTCAGACTGGGTTGAAGGTTCACCCTCCAACAAGGCAATGATCCTAAGTAGATTCTGTGAAGCCCTAACTGGTCCAACCAGAGCCCTGACTTGAACCCAATCAAACATGTCTAGAGAGACCTGAAAATGGCTGTTCACCAGAGGTTGCCATCCAACCTAACAGAGTTTGCGAGGATCTGCAGAGTAGAATGGCAGAAAATTATCAAATCCAGGAGTGAAAACAGCGTTGCATCTTAGCAAGAAGACTGGAGACTGTAATCATTGCCAAAGGTGCTTCATTTCATTCCTGCGTAAATGGTCTGAATGCATGTCAATTCAATATCTTAGTTTTTCTTTTAATAAATAGTGTTGAGCACGAATATTGAAAAAGCTAATTTTTATCTTGAATATTGCCACTTCGAGAATTTGCGAATATTTAGAATATAGTGCTATATATTCATTATAGAAAATATTTGTCATTTTTTCCATCTGAACACATGATTCCTTCCATGGGTCATTGGCCCACAAGCAACTTAAGCAGGGAGGAATCATGACTTCAGATGGAAAAAAATGATGAATATTCTAAAATATGAAAATATAGCACTATATTCTATAGTGCTATATTTTCATTTTTGACCTATGCATGTATTGATCGAGTAATATTTGCATATTACGCGATAATTACCTTGCCGATTTTCGAGTTAAAAAAGAATGTAGAATATAAAGAATATTCTACAAATTATTTGCTAAATCTCACGAATTCAAATATGACCCCTGCCGCTCATCACTATTAATAAATTAGCAAAGACTTTAAACATACTGCTTTCACTTGTCATTTTGAGTGCAGAATGATGGTGAAAAAATGCTTTTCAGCACTATATTAATATATATATATATATATATATATATATATATATATACACATATACAGTACAGACCAAAAGTTTGGACACACCTCATTCAAAGCGTTTTCTTTATTTTCATGACTATGAAAATTGTAGATTCACACTGAAGGCATCAAAACTATGAATTAACACATGTGGAATTATATACATAACAAAAAAGTGTGAAACAACTGAAAATATGTCATATTCTAGGTCCTTCAAAGTAGCCACCTTTTGCTTTGATTACTGCTTTGCAAACTCTGGGCATTCTCTTGATGAGCTTCAAGAGGTAGTCACCTGAAATGGTTTTCACTTCACAGGTGTACCCTGTCAGATTTAATAAGTGGGATTTCTTGCCTTATAAATGGGGTTGGGACCATCAGTTGCGTTGTGGAGAAGTCAGGTGGATACACAGCTGATAGTCCTACTGAATAGACTGTTAGAATTTGTATTATGGCAAGAAAAAAGCAGCTAAGTAAAGAAAAACTAGTGGCCATCATTACTTTTAGAAATGAAGGTCAGTCCGAAAAATGGGAAAACTTTGAAAGTGTTGCCAAGTGCAGTCACAAAAACCATCAAGCGCTACAAAGAAACTGCCTCACATGCGGACCGCCCCAGGAAAGGAAGAGCAAGAGTCACCTCTGCTGCGGAGGATAAGTTCATCCGAGTCACTAGCCTCAGAAATCGCAGGTTAACAGCAGCTCAGATTAGAGACCAGGTCAATGCCACACAGAGTTCTAGCAGCAGACGCAACTCTAGAACAACTGTTAAGAGGAGACTGATGTCAGCAGTTTAACCCCTTCCATGCCGCGGTCTGTAGGGACCACTGTATGGAAGAGGATAACAGGGAGGGAGCATCCTCCCTCTCCCATCGGGGACTGCTGTGCCGTTTCAGCCCCCAATTCTTGACGGGATCACAGAGGGAGGGGGCCCCCTCCCTATCACCCACTTCTCTGTTGTGGCAGTGGGTGATGGTTACCATGGGTGATGGTTACCATGCTAAAGGCATGAGTAAAGTGAAAATACAGTACAGTACACTATATAGTGTAGTGTATTGTATTATACAGACATCAGACCAACTAGATCTTCAAGAACCAAGTGGGTCTGGGTAAAAAAAAGTTAAAAAAACCCATCACTGATTAAAAAATGTAAATAAAAAATGCCCTACACATGTTTGACATCACCGCGTCTATAATGACCTGATCTATGAAACGGTCATGTTACTTTCCACGCTCGGTGAACGCCATAAAAAATAAAAATAAAAACTATGATGAAATTGAAATTTTGCCCACCATACGTCCCAAAAAAGGAAATAAAAGTGCAATAGCAAGCGATCAAAAAGTCATACGCACCCCAAAATAGTGCCAATGAAACCGTTATGTCATCCCGCAAAAATCATACCCTACCCAAGATAATCGCCCAAAAAAATGAAAAAACTATGGCTCTCAGACTATGAAGACACTGAAACATGATTTTTTTGTTTCAAAAATGAAATCATTGTGTAAAACGTAAATAAATAAATAAAAAAAAAAGCAGACATATCAGGTATTGCCGCGTCCGTAATAACCTTCTCTATAAAAATATCACATTACCTAACCCCTCAGGTCAATACCATGAAAAATAAAAAATAAAAACTATTTTTTGTCACCTTACATCACAAAAAGTGTGATAGCAAGCAATCAAAAAGTCATACACCACGCAAAATAGTGCCAATCAAACCGTCATCTCATCCTGAAAAAAATGAGCCCCTACACAAGACAGTCACCCAAAATTTGGTATTGTCATATTTGGTATTGTCGCATCCGTGACAACCTGATGAGATGAATGTTCTAAATAACAAAAAATAAAAACGGTGCCAAAACAGCTATTTCTTGTTACCTTGCATCACAAAAAGTGTAATATAGAGCAACCAAAAATCATATGTACCCTAAAATAGTACCAACAAAACTGCCAACCTATCCCATAGTTTCCAAAATGGGGTCACTTTTTTGGAGTTTCTACTCTAGGGGTGCATCAGGGGGGCTTCAAATGGGACATGACAGCTTAAAATTATCCCAGTGAAATCTGCTTTCCAAAAAAACATATGCGTTCCTTTCCTTCTGCGCAATGCCGTGTGCCCATACAGCAGTTTACGACCACATATGGGGTGTTTCTGTAAAGTACAGAATTAGGGCCATAAATATTGAGTTTTGTTTGGCTGTTAACACTTGCTTTGTAACTGGAAAAAATGGATTCAATTGGAAAATCTGCCAAAAAGTGAAATTTTGAAATTTGATCTCTATTTTACATTAATTCTTGTGGAACACCTGAAGGGTTAACAAAGTTTGTAAATCAGTTTTGAATACCTTGAGGGGTGTAGTGTGTAAAATGGGGTAATTTTTGGGTGGTTTCTATTATGTAAGCCTCACAAAGTGACTTTAGATCTGAACTGGTCCTGAAAAAGTGGGTTTTAGAAACTTTCTGAAAAATTTTAAGATTTGCTTCTAAACTGCTAAGCCTTCTAACGTCCCCAAAAAATAAAATGGCATTCACAAAATTATCTAAACATGAAGTAGACATATGTGGAATGTAAAATGATAACTATTTTTGGAGGTATTACTATCTATTATAAAAGTAGAGAAATTGAAATTTGGAAATCGCCAAAATTTTCCCAATTTTTTGGTAAATTTTAAATTTTTTATAAATATTTTTTTTACTCCATTTTACCAGTGTTATGAAGTACAATATGTGATGAGAAAACAATCTCAGAATATGAATACCATCATATAGCATTTAAACACTCACAATTAACATCCATAAAAAACTATTATTATAAAATCAAACAAAGTTTTCATAAAAATATTCATAAATATTATATATTCCTAAAATCATAAACAAAATGAACATTTAATTATTAACAGTTTCCAAGCAATTACCATTCCCTAGTTCTATAGCTGTATTCTAACCAGTTGGGGTGGTATTACAAAACTACCTATAAAAAAAAAAAATATAACAAAAATATATCCTACATAGCTGCTCTGATATCCCAATCAATATTCAACCCCTTTGGTTGGAGGGTGCCCATGTCATAGATTCACTGTGCTTTTTTTTTATTTATCTGTTTGACAGGGTCACCACCCCTCCAATGTTTCACAACCCATTCCACAGCCATGAATTTCAGACCAAAAGGTTTTTTTATATGGAAACTTTTAAAATGTGCCGAGACACTATGTGTCTCTAATCCTCTCTTGATATTACCAATATATTCACTTACTCTGACTTTCAGTTTTCGTAAGGTTCTCCCCACATATTGTAAACCGCAGGGGCACTCCAGGACATAGATCACACCTGCGGTTTCACAAGACATATTGCCCTTAATTTTAAAGGGAACCTGTCATCTAGATTTTGGGTATAGAGTTGAGGTCATGGGTTGCTAGATGGCCGCTAGCACATCCACAATACCCAGTCCCCATAGCTCTGTGTTCTTTTATTGTGTAAAAAAAAACACATTTTGATCAATAAGCAAATTAACCTGAGATGTGTCCTGTACGTGAGATGAGTCAGGGACAGGACTCATCTCAGGTTATTTTGCATATGTATCAAATAGTTTTTTTTTACACAATAAAAGCACACAGAGCTATGGGGACTGGGTATTGCAGATGTGCTAGCGGCCATCTAGCAACCCATGTCCTCAGCTCTATACCCAAAATCCAGGTGACAGGTTCCCTTTAAACTTCTTTTTATTTACTACAGACACAAGTTTATTTTCATTCAGAATTCTTTTGGTTTCCTTATTTCTATTCTTGTAGCCAATACAGAAACCACACCACGTAAAACGGTCAGTCTCTTTGATGGTCTTTGTTTGTTTTTCCATGCAGCTATGTACAATTTTATTCCTTAAAACGGGTGCCTTTTTAAAAATAAATGATGGTTTTTTATGGACTAGATCACCGATGACAGGGTCGTTTTTCAAGATGTTCCAATTTTTTCCTATTATTTTTTAAATCTCTGGACAAGCTGAGGAATATGTTGTTAAGAATGCATATTTATATTGATTATTTTTCAGATTGTTCGTTTTCCTAGTTGCTAATTTATTTTCTTTAGTATCTGTACTTTCCCTGACTTCCTCTCTCTGTCTTTCTAATAAATCTACTGCGTATCCCTTTTCCTTAAACCTTTCCAGAATAACTTCACTTTGTGCATTATAGTCCTCTAATTTTGTACAATTCCATTTCATACGTTGAAATTGGCCTTTTGGGATATTTTTAATCCATGGTTTGTAGTGACAGCTACTACTGTCAATATAGCTTATTTATATCAGTGACTTTAAAATAAGTGATAATTCGTATCTCACCTTGATGGAGGGAAATTTCCAAATCTAAAAACTGTGCTTTTTCTTTACTGATATTTTCTGTGAAAACAATGTTCCACATATTATCATTGATATATGCTAGAAATTCCCTTAGAGCTGACTCCTCCCCTTGCCATATACATAGCTTTCCTCTTATTCTAGATGAAAATGACAAACTATCAATATATTTATATTCCCAATAGGCCATAAAAAGGTTTGCAAAACTTGGTGCGAATTTCGCACCCATTGCGACTCCGGAAATCTGCACATAAAAATCCTCCTCAAACCAAAAATAATTGTGCTTTAAACAATATTTAATACAGTCTAAAATGAAAATTTTTTGAGCCTCATCCATCCGATTATCCTGGTCCATAAATGCTTTACACTTAAAATCCCAATCTCTATAGGTATTATTGTATATAGGGATGTGACATCCATAGTCATGAGTATAGTATCCTCTGTAACCTGGCCAAAATTCTTTAAAAGCTCAAGCACCTATACTGTTTGAAATCTCTTTTTATTGAGCAGAGAAACAAAGATCATCGGATAATACAAGCGCAATAAAGCGAGCATCACATCACAATCATGTTCAAGTACAAAGCATCAAAGGCATCGCCTAACAATACAAGCTAGGATGCGATCACCGCTTGTCTAGGGCTAAAAGGCCCTGAAAGTGATCGATCTTACAGAACACATAAACATCAGGAACGTTAGGGAAAAAACAGGGCCCAAACGTTGTGTCAACCCTAAGTATCGTGCAAATTGCTCACATCAGTAGTAAAGGCATGACCTTCTATAATGTCTAAGATATGATATAAACAAATACTGGCTGTGTATCCCCAGGGCAGGTTTCTATAACGGGCTAGACAGAGATCGGGCGGGAGGCGAATGAAAAAATGACCATCTGCTACAAATCATCGTCAGAGTCCCATAGCTGGGAGTTGAGGAGATCTGTTCTATATTTTAACCAAGGTTGCCATATCTGCAGAAACCTGTCTCTGCTGTGGTACGTCCACCCTATCAATTCCTCCATCTGGCACATCTGGTGGACCCTATCCCGCCACATCCCCAATGATGGTGGATCAATTGATCTCCATTTTACTGGGATCAAAAGCTTTGCGGCCATGATCAGGTGTGTGGCTAAGTTGTTTTTCCCCGGGCGAAAGTCTGGAGTAGGCAACCAGAGCAAAATCAGCTGGGCTGAGAGTTTCAGTGTCGTCGTGCAGATGACATTAATGGCAGATTCAACACCTTCCCAGAAAGGCTTGATGGCCGGGCAGGTCTACCAGATGTGCGAAAGGGAGCCAGTGCCAGCATTGCACCTCCAGCAAAGATTCGTGGAAAGGATCCCGATTTTAAAAAGGTACTCGGGCGTTCTATACCACCTCAGCGCCGTCTTGACAGAATTCTCCTGAACTTTTATACATTTAGAGAAGCCATGCGACGCGTTTTGAATCCACCTAACATCAGTGTCGTCAAACTCAATTTGGAGTTCTTTACTCCATTCGGCTACCCACGGTGGCACATTAGAATCCCTGGCGTGTAAAATCTGTCTATAGATGAGAGTGGTGCATTTATGGGGCAAACTAGGTAACAATACATAATTTTCTAACCATGACGGATCTGGGGTCGAGAAGAACCTAGATGACAGAAACTTCCTGCAAGTACTTTCAAAGTCCATCCTTTGGATGAAATCTGAACTAGGGGTCGGATCACCTGAGAGGACAGTGTAGAAGTCAGATGAGGTTTGAAGCTTTATCAGGTCTCCTATTCTATGATGCGAAAGTGCAAGCCAAACATCTGAAGGAGATTTTATTTGCGGAAACAAGAGTGTCGGAATGACCGAAATAGGGGCAAGTGGGGATATCTGGCCCTGAGTAGAGGCTAAAGCCACAACCTTATGGCAAACATGGAACATCCCTCTAGTTAGCTCACTCTCGACCTTGAGTCCGTCCCCTGCCCTCCCAGGCATCCACAATTTGTGGAAAGACTCCTTACCTAACAGTGCCAGCTCTAGGTCTATATGCATATAGTTCGTCTCTCGCCTGGCCAATCTCAGCCATCTCTCTAAGCCGATAGCCTGTATATAGGTCGATAGATCAGGTAATGAGATACCCCCAGTTTTCCTTCTGCGGGAAAGGAGGCGGAAGGACATCCTTGGACGGCCCTTGTCCCATAAATATTTGCTCATGGCAGACTGCAATTTGTTAATGAAGCTAGCTGGAATGGTAATGGGAAGGGTTCTTAAGGTATACATAATCAGCGGCAATATATAAGTGGTAAGAACATTTTTCCTGCCTAACCAGGTAAGGAAAGGAGAGCTACTTTTAGAAAGAACAGAGGTGACCTTGGAAAGCAATGGAGGGAAGTTAAGTCTAAACATCAGCTTGGGATCCATCGGTATCATTACCCCTAGGTACTTGATTGCTTGAGCAGGCCATTTAAACGGCGTGAGGGCTTTGACTCTATTACGCAAAGCAGCCGGGAGGGAAACACCGAGGGCCTCCGACTTATCAAAATTAATTTTAAAATTAGATATAACCCCGAAGGATTCAAAGGTCTGCATAACCTCCGGCAGAGCCTCTTCAGGATTAGTCATCAGAAGCAGCAAATCATCCGCGAAAGCGGCCATCTTGTGGGTGCAATTGCCAATTTTCACTCCTTCGATCAAGGGGGATTGTCTAAACTTAAGCAGGAGCGTCTCTAGAGTGAGCACAAATAAAGTAGGGGACAGGGGGCATCCCTGGCGCGTGCCATTTCTAATTTGGAAGGCGTCCGATAGGGTGCCGTTAACCATCACTCTCGCCGATGGAGCAGAGTATAAAGTATATATGGCCCTAATGAAGCTCTCTGGAAAACCAAAGGCACTCAGCACCTTATTCATATAGGCCCAGCTGACCCTATCGAACGCCTTCTCCGCATCCGTGCCTAACAGCACAAGAGGGGCTCCAACCTTAACCGAATGAGTGATTGCGTGTACTACCCTGCTGACATTATGTCTACCCTCTCTTCCCGCCACGAATCCCACTTGTTCTTCGCCCACAAGCCCAGGGAGCAGTCTAGACATCCTGCTGTTAAGCAACTTGGCCCACCACTTCAAGTCAGTATTCAGTAGTGAGATTGGCCTATAGCTACTGCATACCTCCTTGTCCTTTCCTTCCTTATGGATGATCGTTATGTGTGCCTCCTGGGCTTGTGGGGTCAGAGAGCCACCTGTAAGGAGGAGATTGCATGCATCGACAAAATGCGGGGTTAGAATACCTTTATACTTCTTATAATAAGAAATCGGGAACCCATCAGGCCCGGGGCTTTTACCCGTAGGGATAGACATAAGGACCTTATCTGCCTCTTCTACTGTAACTGGTTGTAGCAGCTGATGTACTTCCTCTGATGAGAGTCTCGGGATATCAATGGACTTGAGAAAAGCCGATGTACGTCCCTCAATTTGTTGAGCATTAAGGGGTGCCGGGAGATTATACAAATTCGAATAGAAGGAGCAGAACTCCTGAGCAATCGCCGGAGTGTTGATAAGTCGGAGGCCCGAGGGTGACTTAATAGCTTGGATAAAAGATCTATTTCTTTGACCCTTAATAAGGCTAGATACCAACTTGGAACCTCTATTACCGTGGAGATATTGCTTAAAGCGCAATGTCCGCAACGCCCTCGCTGCTCTAATGTTCAGGAGGTCAGTGACCTTGTGTCTCAAGCACTTCAGTGACAATAGAATTTCTTCCGTCCTAGTCTTTTTGTGGAGGGTTTCAAGCGTAGAGATCTGCTGTAGAAGGGAATCTAATTGTTTCTGCCTACGTTTTTTGGCGCTGGATCCCAAGCTAATGAGCTCCCCTCTGACTACCACCTTATGAGCTTCCCAAAGTGATGTTCCACTAGTGAGATTCCTGGTATTCTCTTGAAAATAATTCTTGAGACATTGCTCAACTGCCTTCCGATGGGACTCCTCCTCCAGGAGCGTCTCATTCAACCTCCAGACCCAGGATCTCGGAGGTAGGGCGAAAATCCTCACCCCCACACTCACAGGCGCATGGTCAGAAATGACTATATTCCCTATCTTCGCCTCAGAAACCGAGGACAGTAGATGGTTTGCAACAAAGATATAGTCCAGTCGCTGGTATGAATTATGCGTCCGTGAGTGGAAGGTGTAGTCTTTTTCCTCAGGGTGAAGGAGGCGCCAGACATCCGAGACCCCCAAGTCCCTGAGAGCCATAAGCAGTTTCCTCAACTGTCTTCTTGAGGTAGTTCGACCCATGGAGGACGAGTCCATCAGAGGATCAAGTGTAAGGTTGAGGTCCCCACCTACGATAAGGAATCCCTCTCTAAACGTTTTCAGAGTCTCCAGGGTGCGTAGCAGCCAAGTGATCTGTCCACTATTTGGAGCATACAAATTCACAAAAGTGTATTTGGCGTTAACTATTTTACCCTTTAAAAATAAAAAGCGACCATCAGGGTCTGCTAGTTTGGCCTCTAAAGAGAAAGGGACTTTTTGACCTAGGGCTATAGAGACACCTCTGGCGGCCGAGGAGTAGGATGCATGGTGCCATACTACAAAATGCTTGTTAACTGTTTTTGGGATATGTAAGTGCCTAAAATGGGTTTCCTGCAGGAAAACTAGGTCTGCTCCTTCTTTCCTGAGCAAATGATAGACCTGGCTCCTTTTCTGTGGGGTGTTCATACCGTTCACATTAAAAGACAATATCTTTAGGTCAGTCATTATACACAATAGTTAACCTGAGCATTAGCTGCCAATGACCAGAAGAGGGCGACACAGGGCAACAAGTGAAACAAAACACACAAGAACAAAACATATGTAATGGAGGCAGTTATTAAGTATGTAATAACAGCCTGAGGGGTTATAAACCCCGACTAGGGGGGGAATTAGTGTGTAAACACCCTAAGCCAGGCCTCACACACTAAGCCCAAAGAAGAAAAGAGATAATAGGCATGCGCATGTAATCAACAATATAAGGATACGGTAGATACATCATTCGCATTAGGATAACACGCAGTGTCAGTGTCATAAGAGCAAACAGAAGCAGGGGAAGGAGCCCTGCGGGCTATCAGCCATGAGCGACCAACCAGCAGACAATGGAATATCTGCGGCGGCCGGTAAGTAGAGCACAAAGTGAAACAAAAAGAGAGATGGCAACGGAAGGGGGAGTAGAGGTATAAGGGAGAGAGTGGAAAAAATTAAAGTGGAGCAGACATATATTAGATAAAGTGGGTTGGGGAGACAGACAATAGAGGCTACGGAAAATCATTTAGGCGTTCAACATAGAACCTGGGTCTTATAGGGCTGGAACAAGAAGTTCACTGAGATTTCCTTCATGGAGAGTTCAGAGAACCCAAGACGGGTGGAACCCGACTAAGAAATTCTTTTCTTCGGAGATTTCTTCTTTTGCGCCAGGCGCCAATCCTCCGCCTGCGGTAAGTTCGGAAGATCTAACGTCGGGTTACAAGGGAGCCATGACTGAATGTCCAGTGCTGCTGATCCCAACGCCTCCCAAACAGGCAGCAAGTCCTCCGGGAGCCTGACCGTGTATTGCTTCCCTCCTATGGTGGTACTGAGGCCGAAAGGGAACAGCCATCGCACCGGTAGCTTCCTCTCCCTCAGAAGCGCGGTTAAAGGGCGCAAGTTTCTGCGCTTGGCTAGAGTGCTCGCCGCCAGGTCCTGAAATAATTGCACTTTGTGACCATCCAAAGAGGGGTCTCCCTTCTCCCGAGCAGCTCTCAGGACAGCTGCAGTATCCAGAAAGTTCATTAGGGCACAAACAACGTCTCTGGATGGCTCTCCCGCCGCCGGCTTGGGCCTAAGAGCTCTATGTGCCCTTTCTATGACGATGGCGGCAGCTTGTTCTTCACCCACGAGGGAGGCAAACAGGGAACGCACCGCACCGGCCAAATCCTCAGCTGGAACCGCTTCAGGTATTCCTCTCAGGCGTACATTTTTCCTCCGCCCTCTGTTTTCCTGGTCTTCCAGGTTCAGGAAAGCTGTGTTAATCATTTTTGACATATTTGTCAGGTGATTGTGAACTCCCGCTTCTCTCTGCACTAGCAGGTCCTGGCTTTCTTCCAGGCTTTCTACCCTGTGGCCGAGCTGCTGAAATTCGGCTTTGATATCCGACAACTCCTTCATGACCGGGCTAAGTGCCTGCGTCAGCGATTGCTGGAGGAAGCTTCTAGTTAAGGGCAGGGAGTCCGGCTCACCTCTGCTGTAAACTTCAGCGTCAGAGCTGTCGGCTTCCGAGTCGGCTCCCTCCCGTTCTGAGAAGTTTCGCGCCTCCCGCGCCATCTTGCCTCCATCAGGGTGCGATGTGGCTCGCCTGTTGAGGAACTTGTTCAGATCCCCTTGGGTCTTTTTGGTCTTCGGAGTGGCCCCTGAGGCACCCTCCTTGTCTCTGAGGGTTTTCCCCATTCTAGAGTCCGTATCCGCTGATTAAATCAACAAAAGCTGGGCTAGCTGTGCGGAGCTCTGGTGAAGTCGACCTACACCATTGCTTGCTGGCTCCGCCCCCCAAGCACCTATACTGTATCTCTTAAATAAGAATTGGTTTTTGGTACATATCTCTGCAAATAAGTATCTATATATTCAGAGACTCTGCTAGAGATTGAATCCAGACCAGAGACAATCGGTCTCCCTGGAGGTTTTTTTTTGTCTTTATGTATCTTGGGGAGATAATATATCACAGGAATTCGGGGGTGTAGATTAATGAGATATTCATTTTCTTTCTTGTTTAAAATACCCTGGTTTCTTCCCTTATCTAGCAACACTTTCAATTCCTTTCTGTATTGATTGGTTGGATTTCCTTTCAGTTTCTTATATGTGGTCTCATCACTGAGGATTCTTTTCATCTCCTTTTGATATCCCCCTTTATCCAAAATAACTATCCCCCCTCCCTTGTCCGCTGGTTTGATTACTATATTCTGAATGTTTCCTAGATTCAATAGTGCTTCCCTATCTTTTTTTGTCAAATTATGTTTCATATTCCTACTGCCATAAGCATTTTCCAATCCTTTCAGCACTCCTCTCTTAAATGCATTCAGACATTCATTATCCTTATTAACAGGAAAAAATGTGGATTTATTTCTTAAATTGGTATGTATACGGCCATCCTCCGACTGTGAGTCCTGTATGTTTTTTTAAAATCAAATATTTACATAGATTTAGCTTTCTCATGTATCTGTGGACGTCAGGTTATAGATCCCTAAATTATCTCGCGTCCCTTTTTGGCTAATGGGCTTACTGTGTTGTTTTCCTCCTCTCTTTCCCCTATATCTTTTTTCTTTCTCTTTGGGGTGCTCGGAGCTTCTGTTTCTATCTCTTTCGTCAATGCCGTAGTGATTCCTTTGATGCATTCGTGGGGAAAATGTGCTTCATTTATAGAACTCCCTATGTCTACCCTCTGTGTTTCATTGTCCCTCTGTGTTTCATTTCTATCTTCCCTGTCTCCTCTTTCTGGGTTATTATTTCCTTGCTTTCCTTTTGAACTATCGGGGTGGGCCCTATTTATGTCATTATAGTCATATCTATTATATGATGTTGCTCCTCTGGCCGTTATTCTTCCACCATAAGGTGAGGCGCTCACGGGTTTTTCTTGTTGTTGTTCCTGGGCTATCGCCCTCATTTCTTTTTTCTCTTTCCATTTATATACTGCATTTCTTTTATAATCATCAAGTACTTTGAGATTTTTCTTTTTCTTTTTCTTTTTTACCTCCTGTTCCACTTTTTCAATCTCTCTTTGGCATTTTTGTGATAAATCAGTATAATCAGTCATATTCATATATGGCACTAGTTTGGATTTGATATCTTCAATTTTATTACACAGCATTTTCAGCTTGCTTTTATGTCTCTTTCTATTATGAATCTCATGGCATTAAAACCGCAGGAGTCTACAAATGACTCCCAATCCCTCAGATCATCTTCATCATCTGAGTTAAACTGCAGTTGCCATCTTAAACCTTCGGGGATTTTATCTTCTACCAAAAATCGCTCTAGTGAGGGCATCTGCCTGTGAGAAACAAAGTACCTGTGTGCACAAGTGGCTACTTTCTGCTGGGAGAAGCGCAGACCAGAATCTATTTCTTTCTAATAATATACACAGGAGAGAGGACCGGCTACTTTATCTGGACTGCTGATATTATATTAATATCTTTTGGGGTATACACGGACTACAGTTTTTTACTGTTGTGTTGTTTTGTATGAATACACAATCTATAGCCGGAATCCTTAGGCCCATTGGATCAAAACCATGATGGAATTTAAAATGCCTGGTGACCGGATTCAGCTTCAAATCATCTCTTTGATCAAGGACAAATGTAACAGCACGGACATGCTCCCGTACTCTAATCTTCAGCTCTCTTATAGTAAGGCCCACATATACCTTCGGGCATGGACATATTGCGTGATACACGCATGTCAAATGGTGAGTGATTTGAAACATCTTCTCACTAGTAGCCTCCAAAAATTCTGTAGCCCTTATCATATTGGGACAGGCTATACACTTTCCACAGAGTACGAACCCCCACTTTGGTTTCCCAATTCCAGGAAAAATCTGAGGAATCCTTTTCGTATAGAAGCTCTTCACCAAATGGTCCCACTTTTTTTTGATCTTCTTGCCACCATAGAAGGACCCACGGTGGCATATTGTGCAACAACCGGATCTGTTACCAGAGGGATAATTTATTCAATACATATAAAACAATACATTAATAAAAAATAATAGTGGCAGCATTTATACACAGGAATGACAAGATCCACATTCAATGAGTTACATATCACTCATACAGACTCCTTGGTGACCATTAATCATGGCAGTCCTGTATAGCCAGTGAAATATGGAATCCACATCATATGGTAAACATCATAAACTCCCAGTGGAGAACATTGGATACACAGGACAGCATGAACATCCAATGAATTGGAGTCTTAATATTAAAGTGCAAAGTGCCATAAATATCAAATAGACCTCAAGAAGTACTGATAACAATAAACATATTGACCAGTGTGGTTCAAAACACTGAAGCGCGTTTCGCGTATAGCTTCCTCAGGGGAAGGAAGGGGATCCCTGAGGATCTATACACGAAATGCACCTGTTTTGAATTATACATTATGAGGATCTTCTCAAGATAGCTCCTCTGCCAGTTCTCTGAAGCTAAAACTGCATTCCCTCAGGTCACATCCAAACCTTCTGTAGCCAGCAGCTTCCTACCAGCCAATCAGATTGGATTATTGGACACGCCTCCTCACTCTGAAGCCTTATGCAGGCATGCAGTGTTAAGGGCCACCCCTCTGTCTTCCTAGCTGGAGACAGATGAGCCATAGCAACGGTCTTTTAAGGGAGCAGTGGAAAGGGACAGGAGACATTAATGAAAGCTGTTATCATAAGGTAATTACAGATATTTTGGCAATCATTGACATACTAACTCAGGTATACATGCCTAGCTCTAATAAACTAGCAAATAAATAAAAAATCCTTTATCCTTTAAATATTGTAAAAATGCCTGTAAGTGTGAAGAATCGCCCTGCCAGATTAGAAATACTGTACATCACCGATGTACCGCGCCCAAAAAATGGCCCATCAATGGGTATTGGTCTGACTGGAACAGGTCCTTCTCTCACAGCCCCAGGAACAAATTAGCATAGGGCCATCCCCTGGAGCTGCATAAAAATTAGGCGTCAAAACAAACTCCATTAAATTAATCAAAAATCTCTTTTTGACTTTGTTCACATTTTCCCTTTCCAAGAAGTAATCAACAGCCTGAATCCCATCCTGATGTCTGATGCTGGTATATAGTGATTCTACGTCACATGTTACCAGTATCATGTCATCCTTTAAATGAATACCATCAATCTTATGTGAAACAAATCGGTGGTGTCCTGAATGAACAATAGTAAATTTGCCACCATATCCTTAGGCCCCATGCACACGGCCGTGTTTCACCATTGTATTACTGTACTGTGCCGGCAGCAGGGAGCGCACGGCGTCATAGCAACCAGTGACGCCGTGCGGTCCTGCTCTCAGGAGGGATCCAGGCCGCGGTTCCACGGCCCACACACGGCCGTGAAACAACGGCCGTGTGCATGGGGCCTTAAGCTGTGAATCTAGCTAGAGTCCAACTCTATCGGTTAAATTACCATTACCAGAGATGATGGGCCTACCTGGAGGGATCTTACCATTCTTGTGAATCTTCGGTAGGAGATATAGTGTTGGTACCATAGGTTTTCTCACAATTAAGGCATCATGTAAGGGTTTGGAGATTACACAATCATCCAAGGCTGAATCATACAGAATCATACTGACAGCTTTATGTCACTATGATTCTGTGGAAAAAAGGCCATGCAGAGAGACATAGCATTATAAATCATGATAATGCCATGCACTCCTGCAAGTCCAGAGTGGAGGATCACACTCACACACGGAGCGTGATTCTCGCAATGGACTCGCTCATGTGAAACAGCCCTTAGTTGTCTATAGGCCTACTTCTCATACATTGAGTGGAGCCACACAACAATATTTTCCCCCTTATCCGAGAGTTTAAAGACAACATCTGGTAATTTAGACAAATTTTTCAAACTCAAAGGTTGTGATGTACATAGGTTGTCCCTTGATATAGTCGGCGAAATAGTGGTAAATTCCTCAGGGACCAGTTTTAAGGGCTTCTGTCACCCCCCAAAACTCATTTTTCATTTTTGGGCATATTAAAATCCTTATTGGACGACTATTTCCTATATAGGGCTCTTACCTTGTTCTGTGGCTTGGTTTCACAAAAAATCGATCTTTTAAAATATGCTAATGACTTCACTACCAGCAAGTAGGGCGTCTACTTGCTGGTAGCCGCCGCATCCTCCTTTCAAATAAACGTCCCCTCCTCCTGCTGATTGACAGGGCCAGGGAGCGCTCTCCTCCTCCGGCTGGCCCTGTCAGCATTTCAAATCACACGCCTGCACCTCATTCAGTGCAGGCGCTCTGAGAGAAGGACGCTCGCTTCCTCAGCACTCCCTCAGTGCGCCTGCGCCGATGACGTCACCTCTAAACCCGAAAGAGAAGACGTCATTGGCGCAGGCGCACTGAGGAAGTGCTGAGGAAGCGAGCGTCCTTCTCTCAGAGCGCCTGCGCCGAATGAGGTGCAGGAGCGGGATTTGAATTGCAGACAGGGCCAGCCAGAGGAGGAGAGGGCTCCCTGGCCCTGTCAATCAGTAGGAGGTGGGGGCTTTTTTTTGAAAGGAGGATGCGGTGGCTATGTTGTGAGTTTATACCATTAATAATAAAGTTATATTTTAACTGTTAATAGGGATCCCTAAAGGGATTTTTTGGTCTCAGTGACCAAGTTAGTATTTTGAATTTATATCCCGAGGATCTCTAAAGGGACTGTGGAGAATCATTTATACGAGAGGGGTTACCCCCCAACTTGTGAGCCCTACGTGGAAAATTATATTCCATATATACATTATATGTGCTATGGCAGGCTTTCTGGAACAGGGCATAAGTAAAGATACATTTAATCTGGAAGCTAATCAGGTTTTTTCGCAGCAGGCGATTCCCCTAAACAGTACGGACATATTGACGGGCTTTAAAAACCTTAGTAGAACATACAAACAGTATTATCGATCCTGGTGGGAAATAGCCAGTCTTGAAACATATTTATCCCAAAAAATTGTATATAGGGGTCTGAGAAACACCTTGAGACCAAACATCCATACCGAAGATTTGGAATATGTCAAGGGTTGGGATGAGATACAGACTGAGAGCTCTTTGAGACTCATGAGATATATGGTCGAATATGAGAAGCGCAGCTTTGAACGGACAGTGGAACAACTTAATCAGGAAGTGAGAGAGATACTTACCTTTGAACAACATCCAGACTTCAAAAATCAGGAATCCAGATTACAGAAGAGCCTTGAAACCCTAAAAGAGGAAATAAAAGAAAGAAAACATAGAAAATATATCCGTGATAAGTTGGATTTCGATAATAATCGCATATATAACTGGAAAACCAAACAGAATTACCCGCTAAGAAATACGAGATACACAGATTTTTCTGAATCTGATACATCTGGTACCGAAAGTGTAAATAACCAAGACCCAAGAAATAGGGGCGGTACAAAAAGAAAGGTGAGATATAATAGGTTCAGAGATCAGAAAAAAACTGGTAATCCTAAAGAAAAAATATCAGAATGTCTGCAACCACAATCAAATGGAGCATCATCCTTTTTGGGTGGCTTTGCCTTCTCAAATGCAAACATGGGAAGCCAGAACAAGATGACCATGGGAACCTCAGTAAGGCCCAAAACATCTTTGGACACCTCGATCCCGCAGGATATAGCATCCATAACATCTGGACAAATGACTGCAAGTGGTATAAATCCCGGACTACAGCAAAATCAGAGCCAAATTGCGACAACACAACCCAATATTTTTGCTGTTCCACCTATAGCCCCTCTTTTTTTAGGACACAACAGTGCCCAACCGAGGGACAGGGAGAAGTGGGGATACAGCAACAAATAATTTGGAAGGAAAATGATAACTCCACCCAAATCGTGAACCTCTCAACACAGTCTTTGACAATAGCACAAGTCACTTTATTGAAAAAAGGTTTAACATTCACACCAGTACCTGAATTTAATAAATTTAATTGGATTAAAGATATAAACCTTTTCGCACGCAAAATGGCACTGCACAAGCAGTTTTCTAGTACAAATAATGAGACTGGAAAACTCATTCAAAAAGAACAACAAGCCTTAGAAATACTGGAGAGTCTACACCTGGAAAGTGAGGGTTATAATGTTGATATCACCCTCCCATTAACAGACCTGAAACCAAGATCTAAATGAACACCTCCCTTCTCACAATTCCAAAAAATTGAGACTTTTGTACATCTAGTATCACAGGATATAAATAAGTTAAAAATAAATAAAGATGCAAACCCTGATAATTTAACAGAGGAGGAAATCAATGCACTGAACGAACTGAGAACTAATAAAGACCTAGTTATTAAACCTAGTGACAAGGGAGGAAATATAGTAATTCAGAATAGAAAGGAATATGAAGAAATGGTAGACAGGTTGTTACGGGATAAGGACATCTATCAAGTCCTACATGAAAACTCCACTAGGAAATACTTGGAAGATCTCAAAGAGATTTTAAAATCAGCTAAAGATAATGGTCTCATATCAAAAGATGAATTTGATTTCCTATATAACAAGAACCCCACAATCCCGACCTTTTATGCACTACCCAAGGTGCACAAAGGAAAAAATCCAATACCAGGGCGCCCTATAGTGTCCGGTAATGACTCTCTCAGTCAACCTGCCAGCGAGTATGTGGACGAAATATTGAGACTAGAGTTGAGCGAACACCTGGATGTTCGGGTTCGAGAAGTTCGGCCGAACATCCCGGAAATGTTCGGGTTCGGGATCCGAACCCGATCCGAACTTCGTCCCGAACCCGAACCCCATTGAAGTCAATGGGGACCCGAACTTTTCGGCACTAAAACGGCTGTAAAACAGCCCAGGAAAGGGCTAGAGGGCTGCAAAAGGCAGCAACATGTAGGTAAATCCCCTGCAAACAAATGTGGATAGGGAAATTAATTAAAATAAAAATTAAATAAATAAAAATTAACCAAAATCAATTGGAGAGAGGTTCCATAGCAGAGAATCTGGCTTCCCGTCACCCACCACTGGAACAGTCCATTCTCAGATATTTAGGCCCCGGCACCCAGGCAGAGGAGAGAGGTCCCGTAACAGAGAATCTGTCTTCATGTCAGCAGAGAATTAGTCTGCATGTCATAGCAGAGAATGAGGCTTCACGTCAGCCACCACTGCAACAGTCCATTGGCATATATTTAGGCCTAGCACACAGGCAGAGGAGAGAGGTCCCGTAACAGAGAATCTGGCTTCATGTCAGCAGAGAATCAGTCTGCATGTCATAGCAGAGAATGAGGCTTCACGTCAGCCACCACTGCAACAGTCCATTGGCATATATTTAGGCCCAGCACACACACAGGCAGAGGAGAGAGGTCCCGTAACAGAGAATCTGGCTTCATGTCAGCAGAGAATCAGTCTGCATGTCATAGCAGAGAATGAGGCTTCACGTCAGCCACCACTGCAACAGTCCATTGGCATATATTTAGGCCCAGCACACACACAGGCAGAGGAGAGAGGTCCCGTAACAGAGAATCTGGCTTCATGTCAGCAGAGAATCAGTCTGCATGTCATAGCAGAGAATGAGGCTTCACGTCAGCCACCACTGCAACAGTCCATTGGCATATATTTAGGCCCAGCACACACACAGGCAGAGGAGAGAGGTCCCGTAACAGAGAATCTGGCTTCATGTCAGCAGAGAATCAGTCTGCATGTCATAGCAGAGAATGAGGCTTCACGTCAGCCACCACTGCAACAGTCCATTGGCATATATTTAGGCCCAGCACACACACAGGCAGAGGAGAGAGGTCCCGTAACAGAGAATCTGTCTTCATGTCAGCAGAGAATTAGTCTGCATGTCATAGCAGAGAATGAGGCTTCACGTCACCCACCACTGCAACAGTCCATTGGCATATATTTAGGCCTAGCACACAGGCAGAGCAGAGAGGTCCCGTAACAGACAATCTGGCTTCATGACAGCAGAGAATCAGTCTGCATGTCATAGCAGAGAATGAGGCTTCACGTCACCCACCACTGCAACAGTCCATTGGCATATATTTAGGCCTAGCACACAGGCAGAGCAGAGAGGTCCCGTAACAGACAATCTGGCTTCATGTCAGCAGAGAATCAGTCTGCATGTCATAGCAGAGAATGAGGCTTCACGTCACCCACCACTGCAACAGTCCATTGGCATATATTTAGGCCTAGCACACAGGCAGAGCAGAGAGGTCCCGTAACAGACAATCTGGCTTCATGACAGCAGAGAATCAGTCTGCATGTCATAGCAGAGAATGAGGCTTCACGTCACCCACCACTGCAACAGTCCATTGGCATATATTTAGGCCTAGCACACAGGCAGAGCAGAGAGGTCCCGTAACAGACAATCTGGCTTCATGTCAGCAGAGAATCAGTCTGCATGTCATAGCAGAGAATGAGGCTTCACGTCACCCACCACTGCAACAGTCCATTGGCATATATTTAGGCCTAGCACACAGGCAGAGCAGAGAGGTCCCGTAACAGACGATCTGGCTTCATGTCAGCAGAGAATCAGTCTGCATGTCATAGCAGAGAATCAGGCTTCACGTCAGCCACCACTGCAACAGTCCATTGTCATAAATTTAGGCCCAGCACCCAGGCAGAGGAGAGAGGTCCCGTAACAGACAATCTGGCTTCATGTCAGCAGAGAATTAGTCTGCATGTCATAGCAGAGAATCAGGCTTCATGTCAGCCACCACTGCAACAGTCCATTGGCATATATTTAGGCCTAGCACACAGGCAGAGGAGAGGTTCATTCAACTTTGGGTAGCATCGCAATATAATGGTAAAATGAAAATAAAAATAGGATTGAATGAGGAAGTGCCCTGGAGTCCAATAATATATGGTTATGGGGAGGTAGTTAATGTCTAATCTGGACAAGGGACGGACAGGTCCTGTGGGATCCATGCCTGGTTCATTTTTATGAACGTCAGCTTGTCCACATTGGCTGTAGACAGGCGGCTGCGTTTGTCTGTAATGACGCCCCCTGCCGTGCTGAATACACGTTCAGACAAAACGCTGGCTGCCGGGCAGGCCAGCACCTCCAAGGCATAAAAGGCTAGCTCTGGCCACGTGGACAATTTAGAGACCCAGAAGTTGAATGGGGCCGAACCATCAGTCAGTACGTGGAGGGGTGTGCACACGTACTGTTCCACCATGTTAGTGAAATGTTGCCTCCTGCTAACACGTTGCGTATCAGGTGGTGGTGCAGTTAGCTGTGGCGTGTTGACAAAAGTTTTCCACATCTCTGCCATGCTAACCCTGCCCTCAGAGGAGCTGGCCGTGACACAGCTGCCTTGGCGACCTCTTGCTCCTCCTCTGCCTTGGCCTTGGGCTTCCACTTGTTCCCCTGTGACATTTGGGAATGCTCTCAGTAGCGCGTCTACCAACGTGCGCTTGTACTCGCGCATCTTCCTATCACGCTCCAGTGCAGGAAGTAAGGTGGGCACATTGTCTTTGTAGCGTGGATCCAGCAGGGTGGCAACCCAGTAGTCCGCACAGGTTAAAATGTGGGCAACTCTGCTGTCGTTGCGCAGGCACTGCAGCATGTAGTCGCTCATGTGTGCCAGGCTGCCCAGGGGTAAGGACAAGCTGTCCTCTGTGGGAGGCGTATCGTCATCGTCCTGCCTTTCCCCCCAGCCACGCACCAGTGATGGACCCGAGCTGCGTTGGGTGCCACCCCGCTGTGACCATGCTTCATCCTCATCCTCCTCCACCTCCTCCTCATCCTCGTCCTCCTCGTCCTCCAGTAGTGGGCCCTGGCTGGCCACATTTGTACCTGGCCTCTGCTGTTGCAAAAAACCTCCCTCTGAGTCACTTCGAAGAGACTGGCCTGAAAGTGCTAAAAATGACCCCTCTTCCTCATCCTCCTCCTCCTCCTGGGCCACCTCCTGTTCCATCATCGCCCTAAGTGTTTTCTCAAGGAGACATAGAAGTGGTATTGTAACGCTGATAACGGTGTCATCGCCACTGGCCATGTTGGTGGAGTACTCGAAACAGCGCAACAGGGCACACAGGTCTCGCATGGAGGCCCAGTCATTGGTGGTGAAGTGGTGCTGTTCTGTAGTGCGACTGACCCGTGCGTGCTGCAGCTGAAACTCCACTATGGCCTGCTGCTGCTCGCACAGTCTGTCCAGCATGTGCAAGGTGGAGTTCCACCTGGTGGGCACGTCGCATATGAGGCGGTGAGCGGGAAGGCCGAAGTTACGCTGTAGCGCAGACAGGCGAGCAGCGGCAGGATGTGAACGCCGGAAGCGCGAACAGACGGCCCGCACTTTATGCAGCAGCTCTGACATGTCGGGGTAGTTGTGAATGAACTTCTGCACCACCAAATTCAGCACATGCGCCAAGCAAGGGATGTGCGTCAAATTGGCTAGTCCCAGAGCTGCAACGAGATTTCGCCCATTATCACACACCACCAGGCCGGGCTTGAGGCTCACCGGCAGCAACCACTCGTCGGTCTGTTGTTCAATACCCCGCCACAACTCCTGTGCGGTGTGGGGCCTGTCCCCCAAACATATGAGTTTCAGAATGGCCTGCTGACGTTTACCCCGGGCTGTGCTGAAGTTGGTGGTGAAGGTGTGTGGCTGACTGGATGAGCAGGTGGAAGAAGAGGAGGAGGAAGCCGAGAAGGAGGAGGTGGCAACAGGAGGCAAAGAATGTTGCCCTGCGATCCTTGGCGGCGGCAGGACGTGCGCCAAACAGCTCTCCGCCTGGGGCCCAGCTGCCACTACATTTACCCAGTGTGCAGTTAGGGAGATATAGCGTCCCTGGCCGTGCTTACTGGTCCACGTATCTGTGGTTAGGTGGACCTTGCTACAGATGGCGTTGCGCAGTGCACACTTGATTTTATCGGATACTTGGTTGTGCAGGGAAGGCACGGCTCTCTTGGAGAAGTAGTGCCGGCTGGGAACAACATACTGTGGGACAGCAAGCGACATGAGCTGTTTGAAGCTGTCTGTGTCCACCAGCCTAAATGACAGCATTTCATAGGCCAGTAGTTTAGAAATGCTGGCATTCAGGGCCAGGGATCGAGGGTGGCTAGGTGGGAATTTACGCTTTCTATCAAATGTTTGTGAGATGGAGAGCTGAACGCTGGCGTGTGACATGGTTGAGACGCTTGGTGACGGAGGTGGTGGTGGTGGTGTTGGTGGTACATCCCCTGTTTGCTGGGCGGCAGGTGCCAACGTTCCTCCAGAGGCGGAGGAAGAGGCCGAGGCGGCAGCAGCAGAATAGGCCGAGGCGGCAGCAGCAGAAGAGGTAGCAGGGGGAGCCTGAGTGACTTCCTTGGTTTTAAGGTGTTTACTCCACTGCAGTTCATGCTTTGCATGCAGGTGCCTGGTCATGCAGGTTGTGCTCAGGTTCAGAACGTTAATGCCTCGCTTCAGGCTCTGATGGCACAGCGTGCAAACCACTCGGGTCTTGTCGTCAGCACATTGTTTGAAGAAGTGCCATGCCAGGGAACTCCTTGAAGCTGCCTTTGGGGTGCTCGGTCCCAGATGGCGGCGGTCAGTAGCAGGCGGAGTCTCTTGGCGGCGGGTGTTCTGCTTTTGCCCACTGCTCCCTCTTTTGCTACGCTGTTGGCTCGGTCTCACCACTGCCTCTTCCTCCGAACTGTGAAAGTCAGTGGCACGACCTTCATTCCATGTGGGGTCTAGGACCTCATCGTCCCCTGCATCGTCTTCCACCCAGTCTTGATCCCTGACCTCCTGTTCAGTCTGCACACTGCAGAAAGACGCAGCAGTTGGCACCTGTGTTTCGTCATCATCAGAGACATGCTGAGGTGGTATTCCCATGTCCTCATCATCAGGAAACATAAGTGGTTGTGCGTCAGTGCATTCTATGTCTTTCACCGCTGGGGAAGGGCTAGGTGGATGCCCTTGGGAAACCCTGCCAGCGGAGTCTTCAAACAGCATAAGAGACTGCTGCATAACTTGAGGCTGAGACAGTTTCCCTGGTATGCATGGGGGTGATGTGACAGACTGATGGGGTTGGTTTTCAGGCGCCATCTGTGCGCTTTCTGCAGAAGACTGGGTGGGAGATAATGTGAACGTGCTGGATCCACTGTCGGCCACCCAATTGACTAATGCCTGTACCTGCTCAGGCCTTACCATCCTTAGAACGGCATTGGGCCCCACCATATATCGCTGTAAATTCTGGCGGCTACTGGGACCTGAGGTAGTTGGTACACTAGGACGTGTGGATGTGGCAGAACGGCCACGTCCTCTCCCAGCACCAGAGGGTCCACTAACACCACCACGACCATGTCCACGTCCGCGTCCCTTACTAGATGTTTTTCTCATTGTTATGGTTCACCACAACAACAAATATATTATTTGGCCCAATGTATTGTATTCAAATTCAGCGGGATATAAATTTGAGGCCTAGTATTTAGGCGCTGGGTGACCGGTATGGATTTAGTGACAGAATTAGACTTGGAAATGCACAGAAGCGTGTGTGTGAAGTTATTCTGAATGACCCAATGTGCACCTTGAATATTATATACCCTTTTTGGGATAGATTTCAAATAGCTCTGATATAGCAGGAACCACTAAATTATGAAATTGCTAAATTGGGAATTGTACTTCAACCCAGAACAAAAAATGTGCTTTGACGGGCACTAAATAACTTTCCCAGCTACAACAGTACAGCGGTAACGAGAGATTTAGAGGGATTTAAATTTGAGGCCTAGTATTTAGGCGCTGGGTGACAGGTATGGGTTTAGTGACAGAATTAGACTTGGAAATACACAGTAGCGGGTGTGTGTGAAGTTATTCTGAATGACCCAATGTGCACCTTCAATATTATATACCCTTTTTGGGATAGATTTCAAATAGCTCTGATATAGCAGGAACCACTAAATTATGAAATTGCTAAATTGGGAATTGTACTTCAACCCAGAACAAAAAATGTGCTTTGACGGACACTAAATATCTTGCCCAGCAACAACAGTACAGCGGTGGGTAACGAGAGATTTAGAGGGATTTAAATTTGAGGCCTAGTATTTAGGCGCTGGGTCACCGGTATGGATTTAGTGACAGAATTAGACTTGGAAATGCACAGAAGCGTGTGTGTGAAGTTATTCTGAATGACCCTATGTGCACCTTCAATATTATATACCCTTTTAGGGATAGATTTCAAATAGCTCTGATATAGCAGAAACCACTAAATTATGAAATTGCTAAATTGGGAATTGTACTTCAACCCAGAACAAAAAATGTGCTTTGACGGACACTAAATATCTTGCCCAGCAACAACAGTACAGCGGTGGGTAACGAGAGATTTAGAGGGATTTAAATTTGAGGCCTAGTATTTAGGCGCTGGGTGACAGGTATGGGTTTAGTGACAGAATTAGACTTGGAAATACACAGTAGCGGGTGTGTGTGAAGTTATTCTGAATGACCCAATGTGCACCTTCAATATTATATACCCTTTTTGGGATAGATTTCAAATAGCTCTGATATAGCAGGAACCACTAAATTATGAAATTGCTAAATTGGGAATTGTACTTCAACCCAGAACAAAAAATGTGCTTTGACGGACACTAAATATCTTGCCCAGCAACAACAGTACAGCGGTGGGTAACGAGAGATTTAGAGGGATTTAAATTTGAGGCCTAGTATTTAGGCGCTGGGTCACCGGTATGGATTTAGTGACAGAATTAGACTTGGAAATGCACAGAAGCGTGTGTGTGAAGTTATTCTGAATGACCCTATGTGCACCTTCAATATTATATACCCTTTTAGGGATAGATTTCAAATAGCTCTGATATAGCAGAAACCACTAAATTATGAAATTGCTAAATTGGGAATTGTACTTCAACCCAGAACAAAAAATGTGCTTTGACGGACACTAAATATCTTGCCCAGCAACAACAGTACAGCGGTGGGTAACGAGAGATTTAGAGGGATTTAAATTTGAGGCCTAGTATTTAGGCGCTGGGTCACCGGTATGGATTTAGTGACAGAATTAGACTTGGAAATGCACAGAAGCGTGTGTGTGAAGTTATTCTGAATGACCCTATGTGCACCTTCAATATTATATACCCTTTTAGGGATAGATTTCAAATAGCTCTGATATAGCAGAAACCACTAAATTATGAAATTGCTAAATTGGGAATTGTACTTCAACCCAGAACAAAAAATGTGCTTTGACGGACACTAAATATCTTGCCCAGCAACAACAGTACAGTGGTGGGTAACGAGAGATTTAGAGGGATTTAAATTTGAGGCCTAGTATTTAGGCGCTGGGTCACCGGTATGGATTTAGTGACAGAATTAGACTTGGAAATGCACAGAAGCGTGTGTGTGAAGTTATTCTGAATGACCCTATGTGCACCTTGAATATTATATACCCTTTTAGGGATAGATTTCAAATAGCTCTGATATAGCAGAAACCACTAAATTATGAAATTGCTAAATTGGGAATTGTACTTCAACCCAGAACAAAAAATGTGCTTTGACGGACACTAAATATCTTGCCCAGCAACAACAGTACAGCGGTGGGTAACGAGAGATTTAGAGGGATTTAAATTTGAGGCCTAGTATTTAGGCGCTGGGTGACAGGTATGGGTTTAGTGACAGAATTAGACTTGGAAATACACAGTAGCGGGTGTGTGTGAAGTTATTCTGAATGACCCAATGTGCACCTTCAATATTATATACCCTTTTTGGGATAGATTTCAAATAGCTCTGATATAGCAGGAACCACTAAATTATGAAATTGCTAAATTGGGAATTGTATTTCAACCCAGAACAAGAAATGTGCTTGAACGGACACTAAATAACTCGCCCAGCTACAGCACTAGGGACAGATTTAGCTGGATATAAATTTGAGGCCTAGTATTTAGGCGCTGGGTGACCGGTATGGATTTAGTGACAGAATTAGACTGGGATATGGCCAAAAAATGAACAGACTATTGCTGGTTAAATGCACTTGGTGTGACAGCTTCACCCTGATGTAGGCTTTAGCCAAAAAACAACCACACCATTGAGGGTTAAATGCACTTGGTGACAGGCGCAGCTTGCCCCTGATTTTGTATATGGCCAAAAAATGAACAGACTATTGCTGGTTAAATGCACTTGGTGTGACAGCTTCACCCTGATGTAGGCTTTAGCCAAAAAACAACCACACCATTGAGGGTTAAATGCACTTGGTGACAGGCGCAGCTTGCCCCTGATTTTGTATATGGCCAAAAAATGAACAGACTATTGCTGGTTAAATGCACTTGGTGTGACAGCTTCACCCTGATGTAGGCTTTAGCCAAAAAACAACCACACCATTGAGGGTTAAATGCACTTGGTGACAGGCGCAGCTTGCCCCTGATTTTGTATATGGCCAAAAAATGAACAGACTATTGCTGGTTAAATGCACTTGGTGTGACAGCTTCACCCTGATGTAGGCTTTAGCCAAAAAACAACCACACCATTGAGGGTTAAATGCACTTGGTCGCAGCTTGTGCTGGCGCACCACAAGACACAAAATGGCCGCCGATCACCCCAGAAAAATGAGACTGACAAACGGTCTGTGCAGCCTAAAAACAGTGAGCAATTGAGGATCAGCAGCTCAATGATCCACAGCTGCAGATCGATCAGTTAATCAAGTCCTTTGGAGGAGTTAATCTGCCTAATCTCGCCCTACTGTCGCAGCCGCAACCTCTCCCTACGCTAATCAGAGCAGAGTGACGGGCGGCGCTATGTGACTCCAGCTTAAATAGAGGCTGGGTCACATGGTGCTCTGGCCAATCACAGCCATGCCAATAGTAGGCATGGCTGTGATGGCCTCTTGGGGCAAGTAGTATGACGCTTGTTGATTGGCTGCTTTGCAGCCTTTCAAAAAGCGCCAAGAAAGCGTCACAAAAGCGCGAAGAAAGCGACGAACACCGAACCCGAACCCGGACTTTTACGAAAATGTCCGGGTTCGGGTCCGTGTCACGGACACCCCAAAATTCGGTACGAACCCGAACTATACAGTTCGAGTTCGCTCATCCCTAATTGAGACCATTTGTATCATCTTTACCGTCATATATAAAAGATACGACTGATGTGTTAGCCAAAATTAGGGGCATCTCTCTATCTTCGTCTACATACTTGGCGAGTCTGGATGTAGAAGCTCTCTACAGTAATATTGATCACATCTTGGGCCTAGAGGCTATAAAATATTTCTTAGACACTAAAAGTACTAATTTTTATGAACACAATGAATTTATATTATGCTTACTTAAATTTATTTTAAGTCACAATTATTTTCTCTGTAGTGGTACCTTTTATCAGCAGATGAAGGGTACCGCTATGGGGACGCCGTGCGCACCGACTTTTGCTAATTTGTTTTTGGGGTGGTGGGAGGACACTATAGTATTCACAGACAAAATGGAAAAATTCACTGATCACATTTTATTTTGGGGGAGATTCATCGATGATGTTCTGTTATTCTGGGAGGGAGAGGAAGAACTATTTCACACATTTGTTGGGATTTTGAACCATAATAAAATAGGTATGCACTTTACCTTTGAAATACATCCGAATCAAATATGTTTTCTGGACTTGAAAATCCAAAAAGATCCGGAAGGCCAAATCCTCACTGATATCTATAGAAAACCTACTTCGACTAATAGCCTCCTTCATTGGACGAGTTGGCACCCACCGGCCTTAAAGAGAGGAATACCAGTAGGGCAATATTTAAGAGCTAAAAGAAATTGCACAACGGAGGAATCCTTCAATAAGGAGGCCAATGAACTATATAACCGATTTAGAAATAGGGGCTATCCTGGGAAATGCCTGAAAAGAGCTTTTAATCGTGTTAAGAATATCAAGAGGGAAGATCTTCTATTCCAGGATCATAAGAAGAAAAATGAAGAAAAGAAGATAAGATGTATTGGCACATATGACTGCAATAATCAACAAATAATGAAAATCTTGAAAAAGCACTGGAGGATACTTACCAGCGATGATGAATTAAGACCAGTTCTATCATCATATCCCAGTGTTACATACAGAAGGGGACCAAATCTAAAGGACAAATTGGTTCATAGCTTTCTACCTGCAAATGAAATAACAAACAAAACCTGGTTAAAATCCAGCATTGTCGGCTCCTTCCCATGTGGGAATTGTACATTTTGTAAGTACTTACCTAGAGTAAAAAAATTCAGAAACCCCTCAGATGGACGTGAATATACAATCAGAGAGCATTTTAATTGCCGCAGTAGCGGAATCATCTATATTGCATCGTGTAATTGCCCTAAACTGTATGTTGGCAAAACCACACAGGAACTAAGGCGAAGAATATCCGGACACATTAGTGCAATAAATACAGGAAAGGATACGTCCCTATATAGGCATATTACATACGCCCATGGGGGAAATACTGAAGTGCTCAAATTTTGGGGACTGACAAAAAAGACCCTGGGACCTAGGAGCGGAAACCTGGATATTAAACTTCTACAAGAAGAAGCCAGGTGGATTCAAAGACTACAGACCCTGAGCCCAGGAGGCCTGAATGAAGGCTTTTCATATACAGCCTTCATCTGACGCGTCTAGCACATGAAATAATAAAAATAAAAATAATATTTATTAAACAAAAAATAATAACAAAACAGAAGAAGAAACAAAGAATAATGAACCCCCCCCCTGATATTTCCAGAAATGTACCCACCCCCAGTAGCCACCAATGGACCTCATGGCCCATTTAATTTTATTTTTCAACTATTGTCCGAATGATATATTTACCTAACCCACCTATATAAGTGTAAACAAATAATAAATACCAATAATAATTCTAAAAATAAACAAAATTAATTAAATTACTATAAGAGGGAACGAAATTATACCCATAAAAGATTGACCGAATATAGTGAAATAATAAACAAAAGATGGTTAATGGTATATTGATTCACCTCAAAATAATGAGACAGATCATGTGGGTTAAAATCATTTGATTTAGAATCACTAACTAGAACAATCAACCAACGTCTGTACCTTCACTAGTATATACAGTGGAAACTATAGATCTTGTTTGCACAAAAGAAGTCTACCACCGTGATAATTGAGTGAGGTATCTGGCATTAATTGTTAAATCCTCATTCATACCATGTTAGCTGAATTATGTAAACATTGTCTGACGTCAGTGAAGCGAGACCGGACGTCATTAACATGAGACTGTGAAGGACAAACGCTTGCAATAGACGTCATTAACATGAGACTGTGAAGGACAAGCGCTTGGAATAGACGTCACCAAACTGACATCGGGCCCGAAGTCACGTGCATGGATCCCATTGGTTGTTTTACTTAGAGGGGCGGGTCTAGGGAGTGTATAAAGGGAGGTCAGTACGAGCGCGCGCGTTCATATACCCCGCATCCCCTGACGAAGCCGCAACAGCGGCGAAACATGTCGGGAGGGGTGTAGAGAATGCGATCCTGTTTTTAGGCAGTTTGTTATTGAATGAGAGGACATTTAGTGTATAGATACCGTGATGTCAGTGAAACATAGCGAGGTCTAGTGAGGCAGTGATACGTGTGATCAGCAACATCTAGTGGCAGACATCCTGCATAGCAGGGAGAGGAACGCCAAGCACTGAATGAGTGCAGGAATACGGCTACATTGACCCTTATGTCATAAATAGGGGCAACATTGTAGCTTATCCGTTCATTTGAAGCATTGTCACCAACTAGTCAAACAGGGGATACACTAGAACATGTTAATTACAGCTCAACAACAATTGTGTCAGGGAGGCCTGGAATAAAGGCTCTCTGTAGGGCACCCTAAATAATAATAAATAAATAAATATTAAAAAATAAAATCAAGCCCACAGGACAAGTGATAAAATATTAAGTGAGAATCCCAAGTGTATCTCAAGACTGTTTGCTGCACACAAACAGCCGCTACGCTATGATTAAATAGACATCATTGTATCTAGCCACATAATACAGACATAGTTACAAAAGGTTGCAAAATTTAGGCAGCCGGGTCTATCTATTTGTACCTCATACCTCTTTACAACTGAGAGTTTTAAAATTCCTTGTTCTTTTTCCAATTTATGTTGTGAGTTTATACCATTAATAATAAAGTTATATTTTAACTGTTAATAGGGATCCCTAAAGGGATTTTTTGGTCTCAGTGACCAAGTTAGTATTTTGAATTTATATCCCGAGGATCTCTAAAGGGACTGTGGAGAATCATCTACCAGCAAGTAGACGCCCGACTTGCTGGTAGTGAAGTCATTTGCATATTTTAAAAGATCAATTTTTAGTGAAACCAAGCCACAGAACAAGGTAAGAGCCCTGTATTGGGAATAGTCGTCCAATAAGGATTTTAATATGCCCAAAAATGAGTTTTGGGGGTGACAGAAGCCTTTTAACTAACATGTCAATAGAATGACACAAGGAGAGTGGGGGAAATGTCTTAGACTTACATCTAATTGATGAAGGTATCTCAATGTTGCTGGCCTGTTCACCCTCTTCCAACAGTTCTTCAAGAGTTTGCAAAGCCTCCTGTTCCTCAGTGTGTGCTGAAGTGATCTGAATATTCCTCCTTATGGTGCCACCTTTTAGAAAGTAAAGAAGGAGCAAATATATGCAAGTCCTTTATTGCTGTGAAATGATCAAAATGGACACAAGGGGAAAAAGTTAAACCCTTTTCAAGGACTGATATTTTTGATGGTGACAACACATAATTAGACAGGTTAATTACCTTTAGAAAATCTTACATAGAAACATAGAATGTGTCAACAGATAAGAACCATTTGGCCCATCTAGTCTGCCCAATATACTAAATACTATGAATAGCCCCTGGCCCTATCTTATATGAAGGATGGCCTTATGCCTATCTCATGCATGCTTAAACTCCTCCACTGTATTTGCAGCTACCACTTCTGCAGGGAGACTATTCCATGTATCCACTACTCTCTCAGTAAAGTAATGCTTCCTGATATTACTTTTAAACCTTTGCCCCTCTAATTTAAAACTATGTCCTCTTGTAGCAGTTTTTCTTCTTTTAAATATTCTCTCCTCTTTTACCTTGTTGATTCCCTTTATGTATTTAAAAGTTTCTATCATATCCCCTCTGTCTCGTCTTTCTTCCAAGCTATACATGTTAAGGTCCTTTAATCTTTCCTGGCAAGTTTCATACTGCAATCCATGTACCAGTTTAGTAGCTCTTCTCTGAACTGTTTCCAAAGTATCAATATCCTTCTGGAGATATGGTCTCCAGTACTGAGCACAATACTCCAAATGAGGTCTCACTAGTGCTCTGTAGAGCGGCATGAGCACCTCCCTCTTTCTACTGGTTATTCCTCTCCCTATACACCCAAGCATTCTGCTAGCATTTCCTGCTGCTCTATGACATTGTCTGCCTTCCTTTAAGTCTTCTGAAATAATGATCCCTAAATCTCTTTCCTCAGATACTGAGGTTTGGACTGTATCACTGATTTTATATTCTGTTCTTGGGTTTTTACGTCCCAGGTGCATTATCTTGCACTTATCAACATTAAATTTTAGTTGCCAGATTTTTGACCATTCCTCTAGTTTTCCTAAGTCCTTTTCCATTTGGTGTATCCCTCCAGGAACATCAACCCTGTTACAAATCTTTGTGTCATCAGCAAAAAGACACACCTTACTATTGAGGCCTTCTGCAATTTCGCTGATAAATATATTAAACAATATGGGTCCCAGAACAGATCCCTGAGGTACCCCACTGGTAACAAGACCTTGGTCTGAATATACTCCATTGACAACAACCCTCTGTTGCCTGTCCCTCAGCCACTGCCTAATCCATTCAACAATATGGGAGTCCAAGCCCAAAGACTGCAGTTGATTGATAAGCCTTCTATGTGGGACAGTATCAAAAGCCTTACTAAAGTCAAGATAAGCGATGTCTACTGCACCTCCTCCATCTATTATTTTAGTCACCCAATCAAAAAAATCTATAAGATTAGTTTGACATGACCTCCCTGAAGTAAACCCATGCTGTTTTTCATCTTTTAACCCATGGGATTTTAGATGTGCCACAATCCTCTCCTTAAGTATGGTTTCCATTAATTTCCCCACTATTGATGTCAGGCTTACTAGCCTATAGTTGCCCGATTCCTCCCTACTACCTTTCTTGTGAATGGGCACAACATTTGCTAATTTCCAATCTTCTGGGACGACTCCTGTTGATTGGTTAAAAAAATCTGTTAATGGTTTTGCTAGTTCACCACTGAGCTCTTTTAATAGCTTTGGGTGTATCCCATCAGGCCCCTGTGAATTATTTGCATTAATTTTAGACAGTTGACTTAGAACCTCTTCCTCTGTAAAGACACATGCATCAAAAGATTCATTAGTCTTCTTTCCTAACTGAGGTCCTTCTCCTTCATTTTCCTTTGTAAAAACTGAACAGAAGTATTCATTGAGGCAGTCAGCTAGTTTTTTATCTTCTTCCATATACCGTCCTTCTTTTGTTTTTAATTTGGTAATTCCTTGTTTTAGTTTCCTTTTTTCATTTATGTATCTGAAGAATGCCTTATCGCCTTTTTTTCCCTGACTGAGCTAATTTCTCTTCTGCCTGTGCTTTAGAAGCTCTTATAACTTGTTTGGCCTCTCTCTGCCTAATCTTATAAATTTGCCTGTCATCCTCGTTTTGTTTTATAATTCCTAAATGCTATCTTTTTGTTTTTAATGATTTTGGCCACTTCTGCTGAGTACCACAGTGGTCTCTTCCTTTTTTTTGCTTTTACTGACAAGCCTAATCCAATTTTCTGTTGCCTTCAATAGTGCCACTTTTAAGTAGTCCCATTTCTCCAATGAAACTGTTCCAGTCTGATAGGGACTTGTATACCACTAATCTAATTTTAGTCAGTTTTTCTCAAAATCTAAAACTTTTGTTTTTGTGTGGTGTGACTCAGTCACTGTACTTATAGTAAACCACACTGACTGGTGATCACTAGATCCCAAGCTTTCCCTTACAGTAATATCAGATACCAAATTCCCATTTGTAAATACTAAATCTAAAATGACCTCTTTCCGGGTTGGCTCCTCCACTACTTGCTGTAGAGATAATCCCAGTAGGGAATTTAGAATATCTGTACTCCTGGCAGAACTAGCTATTTTGGTTTTCCAGTTTACATCTGGAAGATTAAAGTCTCCCATAATGATAACTTCCCCCTTCAATGTCATTTTAGCTATTTCCTCAACTAGTAGATCATCTAATTCTTTGACATGGCTACGTGGTCTATATATCACACCTACACGAATTACCTTATGATTATCAAGCTGCAAGGTAACCCAAACTGACTCTAAATTGTTCTCGCTAACTTGTATCAAATTGGATTTTATGCTATCTTTCACATACAGGGCCACCCCTCCCCCTTCTTGCCTTCTCTGTCTTTCCTGTATAGAGAGAACCCTGGTATTGATATATCCCAGTCATTACTTGAACCACATCTCAGTAACAGCCACTACATCTATATTCTCAGATGCCATTATAGCCTCAAGTTCATTGATCTTATTCCCTAGACTGCAAGCATTTGTAGACAAGACTCTGAGCTTGTCATTTCTTAACCTTAGTGCTACTGGCCTCTTCTGGCATTGTTCCGGGGGGTAGTCGGACTGCTGGATTATCACTCTTTTGCCCCCCTTTCCTAGTTTAAATGCTTCTTAGCAAATACTGGAACTGTTCACCGAGGACATTCGTTCCCTTGAGAGAAAGATGCAAACCATCTTATCTTGTACAATTCTTTTCCATTCCAACAAGAGCTAACATGAGACACAAAGCCAAACCCTTGGTTCAGACACCATTCACCAAGCCATACATTGAATTCCTTAATGTGCATCTTCCTGTCATGCTAAAGGTTATGCACAGGCAAAACTGCAGAGAATGAAACAGTTAATGCAACCTCCCGTATATCCTTTCCAAGTGTGTGAAAAGCTTCTTTCACCTTTGAAACCTCATTGCAAGCCAAATCGTTTGTCCCAAGATGGAGAATAACATCCACTTCCCTTTCCTGCTTTGCTTGCCTAACAATATTAAGGATCCGTCGTCTATCCCTGCTAGCGGTAGCACCAGGGAGACATCTCACAACACCATTCTCCTCAAACTTCACACCTCTTATGATGGAATCGCCCACCAACAGCTGCTTACTATCAATCCTCACCTTCTCCTTTTTGTCTTTGGCTGCAGTCTTACATACTTTAGGCATGGGAGATGATTGTTTCTCACCCACTGTGCTTGAGCCATCCTCCATGTTGCTATTGCACTCTGAAAGTGCTTCAAATGAATTATGGAGAGCCACAGACTGTGGGAAATGCCTTCTATCCACAACTCTCAGTCTACCAGAACCTACAGTAACCCATCTTCCATTTCTAGGGGACCTCTATGGCAGTGGCATTGCAATGTTCTCAGCCTGAGTTTGTTTAGTGGTTAATTTAAAAATCTCATATTTCAAAAAGGTAATTTCCTGCTGCATTATGGAGAGCTGTCTACAGATCCGACAGTATCCAAACCTCTGAAGAGTGGAACCTGAAATAAAAGCACAACAATTCCTGCACAGAACCAGGTCTGCCATTGTAAAGAGGGGAAAGATTTTAAACAAACACATCTTACTTGTTTAGATTGTATCCACCTCCAGATTACCTCCTGATTATCTCCTGAATATCTCCAATGCTCTTGTAGATCAGCTCTTGGTAAAGCAAGCAGTCTTGGAAAATCTTGTTGTGTGTCCCCATTTCTCCCAAGAAAGTTCCTCTTCTTTTCCCCGGATATGCCACCAGGAGCTGCCTTCCTCTTGTATGACAATGTGGATCTCCTCATCCTACTTGTAGATTCCAAGTGATCCGAGATTGAAGATACCGATGACAAGGAAGTAGTGTTTTCTCTCCTTTAGATTTAGTATCTTGAATCTCCTTTTCCCATAGTTCTTATTAGGTGTAGAATCAAACATCTCCATTGACTCTTGATTACAGTCAGGTCTTAAGGCTGATTGATTTTTTTTCGATCTCAACATCTAACATACTTAGGCTTAATGTATTATGTTCAATTAGGAGACCCATACATTTATATGCTGCATCATTACATGTCTCTTCCCATTTCATTACACAAAATTAATCCTCAATATCAAAAGAAGGAAATACTTGTATTCTCAGACCCCTTGAAATCAATCTTTTCTCAAGGTACCTGCCCAAAAAGGCCTTGTTCCACCATGTCTTGGTCCATTTGAGAAGCAAGTTATTGAGGCTGGCCTGCATACAGATGTTGACCCCGGATATGAAACTAGAACACCAGTGCTGCAAGGCAATAGTGATAACCACTGGGCCACTGTTCTGCCTGTTGTTTCCTTTTGTATTTAGTGAAGTACATAGTATGTCCCAACTTTACTCTTCGTTTAACAATCTTGAAAAGTGTGGAACCCACTTTAAGTTAATTTTAATTGGGTTCTCTGGTTTTATAATGCATTTTTTAAAATTTGCATTCAGTACCCGAAACACTGCATGTTTTTCATGTGTGTGCTTTCTTTCCCCTGTCCTATGCATCCTTTTATAAGGATAGGATGTTTACATGCAGAATTTCCTGTGTTCCTCAGTTGCAAACCCAGCATGCTTTGCTTTGTAATGTTTCACTGGGCTTAATCTGCCTAAAATAGAGAGGGTTGATGTAGAGGGTGTAACTACTGCAGTGAGAATGGTGTAGGAGGCGGAGCAAGCTGTAAGGAACATTACAGTAAGTTCTGAATGTATACATCCTCCCCAGATGAAATGATATAGAGAACAGGGGTAGGAAAGTGCTAACATGAAAACAGGTACTTGGGGCATAAATTTGCAGTGTTTGGGGTAATCTGTGCAGATAAAAAAAAAAAGCATGGAACTGGAGAACCCCCTTAAGTGATTAAGCTCTGCGGTGATAGGTTGGGATCTGCAACAGGAAATGCTTGATCATATTATGGAAATCCACTATGCAGACTGGGAATCATTGATCACAGTATACAGTAATCAGCAGTACTAACTGCTGCCTGCTCTCCTGCTTGAGAGATTCAAATCCAACATTCTGTCACATGGATTGAAGAAGGGTACATACCCTACCCTGTACACAAAACTCACTGGGGGTATGGTGGCTCTAAGTGGGAAAAAAACCAAATAATTTCCCTCTCTCTTTGATCCCAAGTCTCCATAAATCTAGCAGATGCCTGGTAGAACATAATGCTGTAGCACTGAGAATCGGAGATCCTGCTTTCATCTAGTGGTGTTTTTTTTAACAGAACTAGGCAGAGCCAGGGATAATGACAAAATCACACCCAAGGTTATAATCACAAAAGATGAACTTATGCTTTTACATTTAGGAAGATACTCTATAAAAATGTATGCACCCATTTGTAAAGTGGCTTGAAAATATTAATCAAGATGAGCCTGTAGTTATGAATGATTCATATGATGTATTGTAGGAGCACTGATTGTAGGTAAGAAAACATACTGAAAAATGAAGTCCTGTCCTGCCAGATGCATAACCCTGGACCACTAGGGGCCACTATGCTCTAATTATTAGCTAGCTAGAGGGAAAGATTTTGTATTTTAAGACACACAAATGAATGTGGACTTAATGTTCTTGGCAATGCTGTATAATGAAATGCGACTGTAGAAAACATAATTCATTTCACCAAAAAGAAATATAGAATAAAGGCAAGCATGGGAATGTGTGCTGCATACATTAATACAAACAAAGCTAATAACTGCTGCTGTGGACATTGCATGGTTGTTATATAGAGTTTATTGATACAAAATTACTAACATCCACTATAAATATGTAACATTAAATATATATTTACAAGTGTACAGCATATGATTTTAAATAGGCACGTAATGAGAACCCCTCAGCTCATTTTTATAAACAATTGATTTTCTGGGACCTATAACGTCGACTTATTATTTTTTTTTTTAAATAATACATCAGTTGTATTTTGTGTGGGAATAACTGTATTTTTCAATGGTACTATTTTGAGGTATATTGGACTTATTCATTGATTTTTGTTTCTTAGTCTGTCCCAAAATGTGTTTTTTTTTTACAGGACACATGGAGCTGTCTTTTTGTTTGAAATACTAGATATTAATTAATTTTGTTTTATTCAGAGACAAAATAGTTTTTCCTCATTCTTTTCCCAAACTATGGCTGTTCAATAAATTTGATTTACCCCAATAAGGAATCCATTAATTCTCCTCTGCATAACCATCTAACACATGTGTGCATTGTGTAACGTGTGATGTTGCTATAGAACCGAAACAACATTTTTTTAAAAGCTGTTTAGCTTTAATTGGGATCTCCCTTCTTTCATTTTTATTATTATTCATTTATAGCGCCATTAATTCCAGGGCTCTGTACATATGATAAAGGTTTACATATGTAATTTAGAGCAAAAGCAAGTGCAACTAGATGGTGTTGTTTCTGAAAAAACCACAGGATGTTGGCTTGAATTCTGATTGTCTGTTTGTGGCTCCACCCACTTTTTAAAATTTGAACCCAAGTCACCCAATGACTGACTGTGCCAAATTTGAGGACCCTGCCATCAACAGTAAAGGAGTGACAGTAATTAAAATTTTCCCATATATTAAACGAATGGCTGAAATGTGATTGGCTGTTAAAGGATCCACCCACTTTTCCTAAAATCTAACCACACTCATGGTTCCAGTTTGGGGACTCTGGCTCTCATATTGTAAGAATAACAGCTTTTTACATTTTCTCATAGAAGTCAATAGGCAAAATATGATTGGTTGTTTGTGGCTCCACCCACTTTTTAAATTTGAATTCCCATCACCCAGTAACCGAATGTACCAAGTTTGAAGACCCTGTCATTAACAGTGTAAGAATGGCAGCAAATTAAATATTCCCATTGAATAGCACTAGGTAATATTTGATTGGCTGTTTTAAGCTCCGCCCAGTTTTCTGAATTTTAAGCCCAGTCACCCAGTCATGGTCTGTGCCAAGATTGGGGCTTCTGGCTTTGAAACTGTGAGAATGGCAGTATTTGAAAGTTTCTCATTGAAGTCAATAGGTAAATCTGATTGGCTGTTTTAGGCTCCACCCACTTTTCCTAAATTTTGACCGCAGTCACCCAGTGAGTAATTGCACTAAATTTGGGACACTTAGCATTTAAACTGTGATAATAGCAGCAGTTTATCTGCTTTTCATTAAGGTCGAAGGCTGAAATCTGATTGGCTGTTGTTGCTCCACCCCTTTTTTTCCTAATTGTGAACCACAATCGCCCAGTGACTAACACTTTAAGGTTTGGGAATTATGACATTTAACGTGTAAATACGGCAGCAGCTTTGTTTTCTATTGAAAATCAATGAGGGAAATTTGATTGGTTGTTGGTGGCTCCACCCACTTTTTCTAACTTTGAATTGGAAACACCCAATGACTACATTTGTGAAATTTGAGGTCCATGACATCAATAATGTGAGAATGGCAGCATTTTTAGTTTTTTCCATTTAAATCAATCAAATAAATCTGATTGGTTGTTTTTGGCCCCGCCCACTTTTCAAAATTTAAATCACAGTCCTCCAGTGACCAACTCTGCCAAGTTTGAGGACCCTGCCATTAACAGTCTAAGAGCAGCGGCAGTTTTACATTTTCCCATTTAAATAAATGGCTGAAATTTGATTGGCCATTGTAGAATCCGCCCAATTTTTATAAATTTTAACCCCAGTCACCCAGTGACCCACGGTGCCAAGTTTGGGTATTCTGGCTTACATACTGTGAGAATGACAGTAATTTAAATTTTCTCATTGAAGTCAATAGGGAAAATCTGATTGGTTATTTGTGGCTCCACCCACTTTTTAGAGTCCCCAAAATGTGACAGAAATTTTCAGGTTGACCCTATGACTAAGTGACCCAAGTTTGGTGAGTTTAACTTCAAAGCTGTACGAGTGGCAAAAGTTTACAATTTTCCAATGAAAGTCTATGACAAAAAGTGGGGTCTTCGGGGGGACGCCCCAGGGGCCCGGAGGGTGGGATCGGTTAACAAATCACAAGCAACCTATTTAGGTATGTGCCGAACAAGTGGGCAAAGTTTGTACTCCTAAAACTGTAGGAGGAGTAGCGTATAGAAAATAGCTACATTTTCATTGACCGTTGCTAGCTCCACCCACTTTAGGGTGTCGCCACAAAATGTACCTTATAATTCGGGTTGACACTAACAATATGTGGTCCGAGTTTGAGGAGTGTAGCTTCAAAACTGTGCGAGTGGAGGCCATTTGAAAATTTTCCCTGTCAAAGTCAACGGCAAAAAAAGGGGTATTCAGTGGTCTTCCGCAGGGGCACGGAGGGTGGGATCGTTTATTAAAGCACAAGCAATATACCTCACTATAGGTCGAAAAAGTATGGAAAGTTTGGCATTTGTAACTCCAAAACTGTAGGAGGAGTAGCGTATAGAAAAAGGGGGGCGGAGAAGAAGAATAAAACAGAACTAGAATGTGTCATTTCTGAAGAAACCACAAGATGTTGGCTTGAAATCTGATTGGCTGTTGGTGGCTCCACCCACTTTTTTGAATTTTTATCCCATTCCTCCAGAGACCAACTGCGCCAAGTTTGAAGACTGTGCCAATCAAAGTCTAAGAGCAGCGGCAGTTTGAATTTTTCCCATTTAAACACATGGCTGAAATTTGATTGGCCGTTGTAGACTCCGCCCACTTTTATAAATTTTGACCTTTGTCTCACACTGACCCACCCTGCCGAGTTTGGGTGCTGTGGCTTAAATACTGTGAGAATGACAGCTGTTTAAAGGTTTCTTATTGAAGTCAATAGGGAGAATCTGATTGGTTGTTTGTGGCTCCGCCCACTTTTTAGCATCCCCAAAATGAGATATACATTGGCACAGTCCTCCAGTGACCAACTGTGCCAAGTTTCAGAACCCTGCCATTAACAGTCTAAGAGCAGCGGCAGTTTGAATTTTTCCCATTTAAACAAATGGCTGAAATTTGATTGGCCGTTGTAGACCCCGCCCACTTTAAAAAAAAAAATTGACCCCAGTCACCCAATGACCTACGGTGCCAAGTTTGGGTATTCTGGCTTAAATATTGTGAGAATGATAGCAATTTAAAGGTTTCTCATTGAAGTCAATAGGAAAAATCTGATTTGTTGTTGTTGACTCCGCCCACTTTTTCAATTTTTGAAGCCGAAGTAATCTATGACCTGATTTCTGAGATTTGAAGCCCCTGACATCAATAATGGCAGCATTTTTCAATTTTCTGCATTTTTCAATTTTCCCATTGAAATCAATCAAAGAAATCTGATTGGTTGTTTTTGGCCCCGCCCACCTTTCTGAATTTTATTCCTAATCCTAAATTGTCCAACTGTACCAAGTTTGGGGATCCTGCCATTAACAGTCTAAGAGCAGTGGCAGTTCTAAATTTTACCATGAAAACATATAGCTGAAATTTGGTCGATGTAGACTCCGCCCAATTTAAAACATTTGAATTCTAGTCACCTATTAACCGAATATATTAAGTTTAACAGCCCTGCCATTAACAATGTTGAAATGGCAACAATTTAAAATTTTCTCATTGAAGTCAATAGGGAAAATCTGATTGGTTGTTTGTAGCTCCGCCCACTTTTTATTGTCCCCAAAATGTGACAGAGATTTTCAGGTTGACCCCATGACTAAGTGACCCAAGTTTGGTCAGTTTCACTCCGAAGCTGTATGAGTGACAAACGTTTGCATTTTTCCAATAAAAATCTATAGGAGAAAAAAAGAGGTTTTTGGGGGCCCGCCCCAGGGGCCCGGAGGGTGGGATCAGTTAACAAAGCACAAGCAAGATACTCGGGTATGTGCCGACCAAGAGTGCAAAGTTCGGTATTTATACTCCTAAATCTGTGGGAGGAGTAGCAATTTGAATGTCTCATTGTAGTCAATGGGGAGAATTTGATTGGTTCTGTGTGGCCCCGCCCACATTTTCGGGTCTCCGAAATGTGCTAACAAATTGCGCGTTGACCCCATGACCAACTGACCCAAGTTTGGTGACTTTAGTTTAAAATCTGTGCGACTGGGAGCGATTAGAAAATTTTCCCTGTCAAAGTCAACGGGAAAAACGTGGATTTTGGGGGCCCTGTCCCAGGGGCCCGGAGGGTGGGATCGGGTAACAAAGCACAAGCAAGGTACTCGGGTGGGTGCCGACCAAGTCTGCAAAGTTTGGAATTTGTACTCCTAAAAATGTGGGAGGAGTAGCAATTTGTAGGTCTCATTACAGTCAATGGGGAGATTTTGATTGGTTCTGTGTGGCCCCGCCCACTTTTTGGGGTCCCCAAAATGTGGCCATAATTTTCGGGTTGACCCCATGACTAAGTGACCCAAGTTTGGTGACTTTAGCGTCAAAGCCTGGCGAGTGGGAGCGATTTGAAAATGTACCCTGTCAAAGTCTATGGGAAAAAAGGGGGCTTCCGGGGCCCGCCCCGGGGGTGGGATTGCTTAGAAAAGCACAAGCAACTCGAGTCGCTATAGGTCGAAGAAGTGTAGAAAGTTTGGGGTATGTAGCCCCAAAACTGTAGGAGGAGTAGCGTATAGAAAACGCGGCTAAGAATAATAATAAGCTGAAACGCTTTTTGACTATCGAATAACAATATGTTGGCTTTTACAAGCCAACATAATAATAAGCTGAAACAATCGAATAACAGTATGTGACAGAATAACAGTATGTGACAGAATAACAGTATGTTACAGAATAACAGTATGGTACAGAATAACAGTATGTGACAGAATAATAGTATGTTACAGAATAACAGTATGTGACAGAATAACAGTATGTGACAGAATAACAGTATGGTACAGAATAACAGTATGTGACAGAATAATAGTATGTTACAGAATAACAGTATGGTACAGAATAACAGTATGTGACAGAATAACAGTATGTTACAGAATAACAGTATGGTACAGAATAACAGTATGTGACAGAATAATAGTATGTTACAGAATAACAGTATGGTACAGAATAACAGTATGTGACAGAATAACAGTATGTGACAGAATAACAGTATGGTACAGAATAACAGTATGTGACAGAATAACAGTATGTTACAGAATAACAGTATGGTACAGAATAACAGTATGTGACAGAATAACAGTATGGTACAGAATAACAGTATGTTACAGAATAACAGTATGGTACAGAATAACAGTATGGTACAGAATAACAGTATGTGACAGAATAACAGTATGTTACAGAATAACAGTATGGTACAGAATAACAGTATGTGACAGAATAACAGTATGTTACAGAATAACAGTATGGTACAGAATAACAGTATGTAACAGAATAACAGTATGGTACAAAATAACAGTATGTTACAGGCTTTCCAAGCCAACATAATAAGCATGGAGTAACTTTGTAACAGACTGATACAGAGGGGGAGGACATTGCGATAGTTCACAATCTACAAGTTAATGGCATTCATTATGAAGAATAAATAGCATATTAACGCAAAAGTATGTGTAAGGCTTGTTACAATTGTGGTGATACCAATTATCTGATCTTTTTTCCGCTATAAGGAATGGCATTTTTAACATAATAAAGCATTTTGTAAGAGGATTTTTTTTTATTTTTTTTCACTTTTGATTTTAATCTCTTTAATAGTACAATTTAATACTTCTGCATTGCAGTGTATTATGCCTGTCACTGTAATAGGCTCACACACAAACCTGAAAGCCTTCTTTAGGCTATCTGCTGATATAGCATACATTTCCAGCACTATCTGCCAACTACATAGCACTGGCAATATAAAATAGTAGCATGGCAGCAAGAGGTTATTATTATTATTTATTTTAAAGCGCCATTAATTCCATGGCGCTGTAAATCCAGGTGGGGTTACACAGAAATAAAAACACAGTAAACAAAAAAACTATTGACAGACTGGTACAGAGGGGTAGACGACCCTGCCTGCAAGAGCTTACAATCTATAAGGGAAGGGGAGAACACAGTAGGTGAGAGTATAGGCTGCTCTTGTGGCTGTGTGGTGGCAGCATGCACATTAGAGATGGTAGGCTTTCCTGAAAAGGTGGATTCTCAGGATACTTTTGAAGCTTTGGATGTTGGGAGAGAGCCTGATGTGTTGTGGTAGTGAGTCCCAGAGTGGGGGAGAGGCACGTGAGTAATCTTATAGTCGATTGTGTGAGGAGAGGAGAACTGAGGAGGCGGCCCTGTGAGGATGTGAGATTACATGTGGGGATGTATCAAGAAAGCAGGTCTGAGATGTAAGGAGGGAACAGGTTGTTGGCGGCCTTATATGTAGTTGTAAGTAGTTTAAACTGAATTCGCTGGGCAATGGGGAGCCAGTGAAGAGATAGGCAGAGGGTGGAGGCAGAAGAGAAACGAGGGGCGAGGTGGATTAACCTGGTAGCAGAGTTGAGAATAGTTTGGAGGGGAGCGAGAGTGCTCGATGGGAGGCCACACAGGAGGATGTTGCAGTAGTCCAGGCAGGAGATGATGAGTGCATGCACTAGTATTTTAGTTGACCCAGGGGTGAGGAAGGCGAGAATACGAAAGATGTTCTTAAGTTGGAAACTGCAGGTGGAGGTAAGGGTTTGGATGTGTGGCTTAAAGGACAGGGCAGAATCCAATGCTACCCCCAGGTAGCGGGCCTGCGAGACTGGAGGAAGTGCTGTGCTATTAACTGTAATGAAGAGGTCAGGTAGGGGGGGATGAGTGACATGGGGGAAAGACAATGAATTCAGTTTTCTCCATGTTGAGTTTTAGGTTAAGCGGGAGGATAAGAATGAAGATATAGATGACAGACACGCTGGTATTCTGGATAGGAGGGAAGCAACATTTAGGCAGGAGAGGTAGATTTGAGTGGTATCGGAAGCCATGGGACTCTATGAGATGTCCCAGGCCGAATGTATAAGTGGAGAAAAGCAGGGCACCCAGGACAGAGCCTTGAGGGACACCAACAGAAAGGGGGCGTGATGAGGAGGTAGTGTATGAATGGGAAACACTGAAGGTTCTGTTGGTGAGGTACGAGGAGATCCAGGAGAGGGCTAGAGGGAAGAGAAGATTTGTAGGAAAAGAGAGTGGTCAACAGTGTCGAAGGCAGAGGAAAGGTCAAGAAGGAGGAGCACAAAGTAGTTCCTTTGGCAGCTAGCAGATCGTTGGCTACTTTGGTTAGGGCAGTTTTAGTGCAGTGATTTTCAGGTTAAAGAACAATTTCACAAAAATAATATATGGAGCCAAGGTGTGGGATCCTCTGCTAAAGGGGTTGTTTCATTACTGAAAATATCTTTAATGTAAGAGGCATTACAACTCTTGAGGATTTGGAATCCTCCAGAAGGGTGTGCCCTAGAATCCTCCATCTATCATGTCCTAATGGGTTCTTGTAGGTGGGGTAAGGGTGGAATTTTGTCTTTTATGTTGAATTGTATATTCTATTGTATCATCTTTAGTGAATGACACTGAATGTAACATTTGCTTGTTATTAGTGTTGAGCAAAGTTTTTAAAAAGTTGATTTGGCTGCTTTGCCAAATTTCACAAAGAAATTTGCTTTGTGACGCATTACTTTGTAAGTAGCAGGCGAAATGACGGCACCACGCCCATTATTGAACCCCTCAGATGCCAGGTTCAATGCTGATTGCGGCATCTGAGAATAATAATGAGGGCATGAATCAGTTAAAAAAAAACTCACCTTATCCATTTAAGTGCGAAGAGGCCACTGCAGTCATGTTGATTGAAGACCAGCGTGGTGATGTAATACATCACCGTGGCTAAGGTTTCGTGCCGAATCTTCAATCAAGATGACCACAGTGGTCTCTTCGAACTCAAATGGACGAGGTGAGTATGTAATTTTATTTACTGCCATTTCAGGGAAAATTGATTTGTTACCAAGAAGCATGAGGAAATTCAACTTTGTGGCAAATCAAATTTTCAATTAAATTCGGATTGAAGTCCATTTTGGAAACTTTGATTCACTCAACCTTACTTGTTATATATAAAAAAAAAAAATGTGGTTATCTCATTGCCATGTTAGAAAGGAAAAAACTGGCTTAGTACTTTGTGGTATGAGAGGCTATTACCCTGCGACCTATGTTAACGAAACGTTTAAGGTATAATGGCACATGGTACATGCATCTTAACTCCTTCCTTCCCCAAGACTTATTACATCATGGACAGGTCAGCCTTTAAAAGACTTTCCATACTAAGACAGCATCACGTTGGTGTGGGCACAGGAGCTGAGTCAGTGTCATCAGCAGGGGATGTCTGCAGACACCATGCTGCAATGAATGGGATGAAAAATAACTCCAAAATCTGTCAGTTAAATCCCTTAAATGTCTCGATCAATAGCAATCATGGCATCTAAGGGATTTGACAACCCCAATGACAGTTACTCTCTGGGTGCTGATTTATTATCATGGCTTTGGGGATCCTAAAGAAGGCCCCACGATTGACCAAAAATAATGTTTATTGAAGTATTATTTATCCCACATGGTAAATACTGTTACAAAAATCTATTTTTTGGTCACCCCATCTCCAAAATGGAATAAAATGTAATCATAACATTGTATATACTCCAAAACAGTACCAGTAAAAAAAACGATAGCTTGTCTTGCAAAAATAAGCCCTCACACAGCTCTGTGAATGGATAAATAAAAATGTTGTGGCACCCAGAATATGGTGACAAAAAAAGCAATTTTTCTTTCAAAAAAGTGCTTTTAAAACTGACATTTCTGTAATCATAATGACCCACAGAAAAAGTACAATTCATTCTTTAAAAAAGAAGCTGTCACAAGGCTATGTTGATGAAACAAATTTTGAATTGCGTTAATAAAAAATAAATGGGAAAAAAAATCACTGTATCCTGAATGCCAAAATAGGCCATGTCCATAATGGGTGAAATTGAATTATCAATTTTCTTTGTCAATTTGTCTTGTAGTATGTGACTACAAATATCATTAAAAACAGCTAAAAGGAAGTAGTATGAAAAGACAGAACTATATGTCCCATTTATGTTTATGTATCATATATAGGGTTGAGCAAACCCGAACTGTAAAGTTCGGGTTCGTACCAAACTTTAGGATTTTTGGACCCCGAACTGTTGTGGAAATTTTATTAGGATGTGTATTTGATATATTGTGTATTGTCATCATGTCTCTCAGTGTCAGGGTAAACCATTGGAGTGGATATCTTCCCGTGTATGTCCTGTCACAGCTGCTGGGTGCAGGGGTCTCCATCGGCGAATGGTCCATGTGCTAAGCACTGGGCTGTGGGCCGGGGGAGACTGATGTGTTCAGCAGAGCAGGGTTTTGTTGGCTCATGTATTGCCGCCGGCTAGGGCCCCCGCGGAAGACGCGGATTTATTGGCTTGGCATGGATGCATTTGTTAAGAGAACAATATAAACGAAAGGAACGTGCGTTTGTTGTCTCTAGTGCGCCTGATCAGCCGCTGGAGATAATGACGTTGTCCTGTAAATAAACCTGCATGTGGATCATAGTAACTTTATCTGGCATTGATCACTGAGCAAGGCTGGATAAAGTTTGCTCCAGTGGAAATGGGTGATTATTGTATCTAAATGCTTGTCTTCCTATGTCATCACTTCCTGTATTATATACATGTGTTTGTTAGATGTAATTCTAAATGATTGTATCTTGTCTTCCTATGTCATCACTTCCTGTACGTCATCACTTCCTGTATCCTTGTCTTGGGCCAGCCCCTTTTACACCTTTTGTTTAGTTAATAAAAGTGGACACACTGAGCAGGGCGGGAGGATTTGCTCAGGAGAATTCAATCAAGATGGTAACGACTGGGTGTCTCTGACTGCAGCTGATGGAGAATGGATTTACCTTTTTCCTTACACAAACTTTGATGCGAGCTGACTATTTTTAATTTCCAATTCAGAACCCGAATCCGAACATTTCCGTAAAAGTTTGGGTTTGGTGTTCGACGCTTTCTTAGCGCTTTTTGAAAGGCTACACAGCAGCCAATCAACAAGCGGCATAGGATACAGCCATTTTGTGCAAATATATATTTACTACAGGCCTACAGAGGTTCAGGCCCTCTGAGATACCACCTCTACATACAAGGGTTTGAATTTGGCATTTGAAATACAACCATTTGAAATACAGCCATTTTGTACAAAGATATATTTACTTCAGGCCTACAGAGGTTCAGGCCCTGTGAGATACCACCTCTACATACAGGGGTTTGAATTAGGCATTTGAAATACAGTTATTTGAAATTCAGCCATTTTGTGCAAAGATATATTTACTGCAGGCCTACACTGGTTCAAGGCCTGTAAGATACTACCTCTACATACAGTAGTTTGAATTAGGCATTTGAAATATAGCCATTTTGTGCAAAGATATATTTACTTCAGGCCTACAAAGGTTCAGGCCCTCTGAGATACCACCTCTACATACAGGGGTTTGAATTAGGCATTTGAAATATAGCCTTTTGAAATACAGCCATTTTGTGCAAAGATATATTTACTTCAGGCCTACAGAGGTTCAGGCCCTCTGATATATCACCCATACATACAGGGGTGTGAATTAGGCATTTGAAATACAGCCATTTTGTGCAAAGAAATCTTTAATTGAGGCCTAGTCTGGTTCAGGTCATGTGAGATACACCCTTTACATACTGTCTTTCTTTTCTACTATTAATTAAACACCCATTTAGGGCAAGTCCTAAATTCGAAAAATATGAGGAGAGCGTCAAATAAGGTACGTGGCCCAGGTCGTGGTGCTGCTGGTGGAGCTCCTGTTGCAGGGAGAGGACGTGGTCGATTTGTGCCAGCTACACGCACAAGTGAAACCCCTTCCTCAGGTGCGAGTAGTCAACAAAACCCGCAGCAGTATTTGGTCGGGCCTAATGCTGCTCTACTAATGGTGAGGCCTGAACATGTACAGGCAATAGTAGATTGGGTTGCTGACAGTGGATCCAGTTCCTTCACATTGTCTCCCACCCAGTCTCCTGCTGAAAGACCATAGTTGGCATCTGCAGCTGATGTAAATCAGTCTTTTACCTCACACCCTTGCAAATCAGCCAAGCAGTCTGAGCTCCAAGTCATGCAGCAGTCTCTTCTGCTTTTTGATGACTCTGTTAGCAGGGTTTCCCAGGGCCATCCACCTAGCCCTGCCCCAGAAGTGAAAGAGATTGAGTGCACCGATGCCCAACCACTCATTTTTCAAGATGAGTACATGGGAGGACCACGCAGCATGTCTCGGATGATGACGAAACACAGGTGCCAACTGCTGGGGCCTTTGAAAGTGTGCAGACTGACAAGGAAGTCAGGGGTGAAGACTGGGTGGAAGATGATGTAGAGGACGATGAGGTCCTCGACCCCACATGGAATCAAGGTCATGTGAGTGACGATGTAGTTCGGAGGAAGAGGCGGTGGTCACACAGTGCCACTAGCACAGCAGAAGAGGGAGCAGGGTGCAAAAGCGGAGCGGCCGTTCTCTAGACAGTACGCCTCCTACTGCCCACCGCAGCAAGGAACCGAGCACACCGAAGCCAGCTCCAAGGAGTTCCCTGGCGTGGCAGTTCTTCAGACAATGTGCTGACGACAAGACACGAGTGGTTTGCACGCTGTGCAATCAGAGCCTGAAGCAAGGCATAAATATTCTCAACCTGAGCACAACCTGCATGACCAGGCATTTAAGTGCAAAGCAGGTCTCTGGCTCCTCCTGCTTCCTCTTCTGCTGTAGTCGCGGCCTCTTCATCCACCTCTGGAGTGACAGTGCCACCTGGCACCCCGCAAACAGAGGATCTGCCAGCCACACCACCACCTGGGTCAAGCCAAGACCAAGCGTTTAGCTCTCCATCTCCCAAACACTGGAGCGGAAGAGGAAGTACCCCCCCTACCCACCCACGATCCCTGGCCCTGAATTCCAGCATTTCAAAATTACTGGCCTTTGAAATGCTCTCATTCCGTCTGGTGGAGACGGAGAGTTTTAAATGCCTTATGTCGGTGGCTGTCCCACAGTACGTCGTGCCCAGCCGCCACTACTTTTCCAGGCGAGCCATCCCTTCCCTGCACAACCAATCAGGTGTGCACTGCGCAACGCCATCTGTGGCAAGGTGCACCTGACTACGGATACGTTGACCAGTAAGTACGGTCAGGGCCGTTATATCTCCATAACAGCAAACTGAGTAAATGCAGTGGCGGCTGGGCCTGAGTCGAATAGCAGTTTGGCGCATGTCCTTTCACCACCGAGGATTGCAGGGCGCTTCAGTTTGCCTCCTGTTGCTTCCTCCTCCTACTCTGCTTCCTCCTCCTCTACTAGCTCCTCATTCGGTCAGCGTAACACCTTCACCACCAACTTAAGCACAGCCATGGGTAAACGACAGCAGGCAGTTTTAAAATGTATCTTTTTGGGGAACAAACCACACACCGCGCAGGAGCTGTGGACGGGCATTGAACAACAGACCGATGAGTGGTTTGTGCCAGTCAGCCTCAAGCCCGGCCTGGTGGTGTGCGATAATGCACGAAATCTCGTAGCAGCTCTGGGACTAGCCGGTTTGACGCACATCCCTTGCCTGGCGCATGTGCTGAATTTGGTGGTGCAGAGATTCCTTAAAAATGACCCTGACATGTTAGAGCTGCTGCCTAAAGTGCGGGCTGTCTGTGCGCGCTTTAGGCGTTCTCACCCTGCTGTTGCTCGCCTGTCAGCGCTGCAATGTAACTTTGGCCTTCCCGCTCACCGCCTCATATGCGACGTGCCCACAAGGTGGAACTCCACCTTGCACATGCTGGCCAGACTGTGCGAGCAGCAGCAGGCGATAGTGGAGTTTCAGTTGCAGCACGCACGGGTGAGTCGATCGGCGGAACAGCACCACTTCACCACCAATGACTGGGCCTCCATGCGAGACCTGTATTTCTTGTTGCGCTGTTTCAAGTACTCCACCAATATGGCCAGTGCCGATAACGCTGTTCTCAGCGTTACTGTCCCACTTCTATGCCTCCTTGAAAAAACACTCCTGGTGATGATGGAAGAGGATGTGGCACAGGAGGAGGAGGAAGAGGGATCATTTTGTAGGGTTTCTGGCCAGTCATTCCCAAGTGGCTCCGAGGGTGGGTTCCTGCACCCACGAACCCAAGGTACACAATTGTCCAGCCAGGGCACAGTTCTGGAGGATGAGGAGGTGGAGGATGAGGAGGAGGAGATGGAGGAGGAGGAACCATGTTCACAGCAGGGTGGCACCCAGACCAGCTCATGGCCATCACTGATGCATGGATGGGGCGATACAGAGGACACAGACGATACACCTCCCAAAGAGGACAGCTTTTCGTTGCCTCTGGACAGCCTGGCACACAAGAGCGATTACATGCTGCAGTGTCTCCGCAACGACTGCCGAGTTGCCCACATTCTAACTTGTGCTGATTACTGGGTGGCCACGCTGCTGGATCCCCGTTGCAAGGACAACGTACCGTCCTTACTTCCCTCACTGGAGCATGATCGTAAGATGCATGAGTACAAGCGCACGCTGGTAGACGCGCTGCTGGTGGCATTCCCACCTGACAGCGGGGGCGCAGTGGAAGCACAAGGCGAAGGCAGAGGATGAGGAAGAGGTCGCCAACGCAGCTGGGGCACCGCCAACACCTCAGAAGGCATGGTTAGCATGGCCGACATGTGGAAAAGCTTTGTCAGCACGCCACAACAACCAGCACCACCAGCTGATATGGAACGTCTTAGTAGGAGGCAGCATTTCACCAACATGGTGGAGCAGTATGTGTGCACACGCCTACACGTACTGAATGACAGGTCTGCCCTCTTCAACTTCTGGGTCTCCAAATTGGGCACATGGCCTGAGCATGCCCTTTATGCCTTGGAGGTGCTGGCCTGCCCTGCAGCTAGTGTATTATCTGAACGTGTGTTTAGCACGGCAGGGGGCGTCATCACAGACAAGCGCAGCCACCTGTCCACAGCCAATGTGGACAAGCTCATGTTCATTAAAATGAACCAGGCATGGATCCCTCAGGACTTGTCCGTACCTTGTGCAGAATAGACATGTATACCTGCAATAAGCAGCCATTGTTATACTGCAGCGCAATTGCTCATGTTTGTATTTTGGATATTTCACACTCTTTTGGAGTGTACCTGAATTTTACAAAATTCAATTAAAACCAAAAACCTGTGTTGGCTATCTCGTCCTCCTCCACCGCCGCTTCCACCTACTCCACTACATCCACCGCCTCCTCAAACTCCTACTCCATATGGAACTCCAACTCATAAATTCATTTTTTTTTTTGTGTACGTGTTTTATTTTATATCATTTCACTACTTTGTCATTTACATTTTCGGGTGAAATTCACCAATTTTTGGGTGCATAGTACTACTGCTATATCTAGTAGGCCGGTTACAAAAAATAAAATAATTGTCATTAACATTTTCTGGTGAAATTAACCAATTTTTGGGTGTATAGTACCACTACTATACCTAGTAGGCCGGTTAACAGAAAAAAATATATGTCAGTTACATTTGCAGTTGAAATTCAACAATTTTTGGGTGTGAAGTAACACTGCTATACCTAGTAGACAGGTTTAACAATAAAAAAAAATTGGTCTCTTACATTTTATGGTAAAACTAATTTTTGGGTGTGATGTACCACTGCTTAACCTAGTAGGCCGGTTAAAAAATAAAAATAAAATTATCATTAACTTTTTCGGGTGAAATTCACCAATTTTTGGGTGTATAGTACCACTACTATACCTAGTAGGCCGGTTAAAAAAATAAAAATAAACTTTCATTAGCATTTTCTGGTGAAATTAACCATTTTTTGGGTGTATAGTACAACTGCTATACCTAGTATGACGGTTAAAAAAAATAAAAAAATATCATTTTCTGGTGAAATATATATATTTACATTTTTATTTTCATATTTTACAATTGATAGTTGTTTATATTTTTATTACTCTTATATTATATATATATATTTTTTTTTTTAATTGACATCATGGTATTCACGTATATATGTATCCATTCATCCATTTATATCTACATCCAAATCTAAGCTTGAAGGCCATATTATTATTATTATTACTATTATCCCTTTTTATATAATTTTTATGTACATGTTTTTTAGACTTAAAAAAGGGGTCCACAGAACCCCAAAACGCGTTGTCACGATAACAAAAATAATAAAAAAAAACCTATTGGTTTGAAACAAACTCTGGTTGTGTTTTGCGCCTATGGTCCACCCTCCACTAGACCCCAGAGTCCAGTGGATACATACTTCATACACTGACCCAGACGGCAGCCTGGCCCCCGTCAAAGGTGAACACAGACGTAACCGGCAGCACCAACCAGCAACACTTAAACCACTCCTACTCGCCTCCAGTACAGTTGCACCGAACATTAGGTGCAATGACAGCAGGTGAGCAACACCATTCTTCCTGAATTGGAAGCCTGTTCTGAACCTACTCACCATATGAGCGCCTTTTTCCTCCTTTGGCCACTTCTTTCTGCATAGGTGACAGGGAATACAATTTCTGAAATGCTTCTTTAATTGATGCGCGACACCTCCTTTGATACAATGCTTAAACTTAAGCAAGTTGTACCACATTTAAGCTTCAATACTTTGTCCCACATTTCCGCTATACTCTTTTGGCCAACATTTGCGCCTCAATAGCTTTTCCCACAATTCCGCTTGATAGAGCAGATATCAAATTGGATCGTGCGACATGGTGGGTGGGCAGTAAGTATGCACACACCTACACGAACTAACTGACAGGGGTCAGCCCCTGCATCTTCTGGGTTTGAATTAGGCATTTGAAATACAGTTATTTGAAATTCAGCCATTTTGTGCAAAGATATATTTACTGCAGGCCTACACTGGTTCAAGGCCTGTAAGATACTACCTCTACATACAGTAGTTTGAATTAGGCATTTGAAATATAGCCATTTTGTGCAAAGATATATTTACTTCAGGCCTACAAAGGTTCAGGCCCTCTGAGATACCACCTCTACATACAGGGGTTTGAATTAGGCATTTGAAATATAGCCTTTTGAAATACAGCCATTTTGTGCAAAGATATATTTACTTCAGGCCTACAGAGGTTCAGGCCCTCTGATATATCACCCATACATACAGGGGTGTGAATTAGGCATTTGAAATACAGCCATTTTGTGCAAAGAAATCTTTAATTGAGGCCTAGTCTGGTTCAGGTCATGTGAGATACACCCTTTACATACTGTCTTTCTTTTCTACTATTAATTAAACACCCATTTAGGGCAAGTCCTAAATTCGAAAAATATGAGGAGAGCGTCAAATAAGGTACGTGGCCCAGGTCGTGGTGCTGCTGGTGGAGCTCCTGTTGCAGGGAGAGGACGTGGTCGATTTGTGCCAGCTACACGCACAAGTGAAACCCCTTCCTCAGGTGCGAGTAGTCAACAAAACCCGCAGCAGTATTTGGTCGGGCCTAATGCTGCTCTACTAATGGTGAGGCCTGAACATGTACAGGCAATAGTAGATTGGGTTGCTGACAGTGGATCCAGTTCCTTCACATTGTCTCCCACCCAGTCTCCTGCTGAAAGACCATAGTTGGCATCTGCAGCTGATGTAAATCAGTCTTTTACCTCACACCCTTGCAAATCAGCCAAGCAGTCTGAGCTCCAAGTCATGCAGCAGTCTCTTCTGCTTTTTGATGACTCTGTTAGCAGGGTTTCCCAGGGCCATCCACCTAGCCCTGCCCCAGAAGTGAAAGAGATTGAGTGCACCGATGCCCAACCACTCATTTTTCAAGATGAGTACATGGGAGGACCACGCAGCATGTCTCGGATGATGACGAAACACAGGTGCCAACTGCTGGGGCCTTTGAAAGTGTGCAGACTGACAAGGAAGTCAGGGGTGAAGACTGGGTGGAAGATGATGTAGAGGACGATGAGGTCCTCGACCCCACATGGAATCAAGGTCATGTGAGTGACGATGTAGTTCGGAGGAAGAGGCGGTGGTCACACAGTGCCACTAGCACAGCAGAAGAGGGAGCAGGGTGCAAAAGCGGAGCGGCCGTTCTCTAGACAGTACGCCTCCTACTGCCCACCGCAGCAAGGAACCGAGCACACCGAAGCCAGCTCCAAGGAGTTCCCTGGCGTGGCAGTTCTTCAGACAATGTGCTGACGACAAGACACGAGTGGTTTGCACGCTGTGCAATCAGAGCCTGAAGCAAGGCATAAATATTCTCAACCTGAGCACAACCTGCATGACCAGGCATTTAAGTGCAAAGCAGGTCTCTGGCTCCTCCTGCTTCCTCTTCTGCTGTAGTCGCGGCCTCTTCATCCACCTCTGGAGTGACAGTGCCACCTGGCACCCCGCAAACAGAGGATCTGCCAGCCACACCACCACCTGGGTCAAGCCAAGACCAAGCGTTTAGCTCTCCATCTCCCAAACACTGGAGCGGAAGAGGAAGTACCCCCCCTACCCACCCACGATCCCTGGCCCTGAATTCCAGCATTTCAAAATTACTGGCCTTTGAAATGCTCTCATTCCGTCTGGTGGAGACGGAGAGTTTTAAATGCCTTATGTCGGTGGCTGTCCCACAGTACGTCGTGCCCAGCCGCCACTACTTTTCCAGGCGAGCCATCCCTTCCCTGCACAACCAATCAGGTGTGCACTGCGCAACGCCATCTGTGGCAAGGTGCACCTGACTACGGATACGTTGACCAGTAAGTACGGTCAGGGCCGTTATATCTCCATAACAGCAAACTGAGTAAATGCAGTGGCGGCTGGGCCTGAGTCGAATAGCAGTTTGGCGCATGTCCTTTCACCACCGAGGATTGCAGGGCGCTTCAGTTTGCCTCCTGTTGCTTCCTCCTCCTACTCTGCTTCCTCCTCCTCTACTAGCTCCTCATTCGGTCAGCGTAACACCTTCACCACCAACTTAAGCACAGCCATGGGTAAACGACAGCAGGCAGTTTTAAAATGTATCTTTTTGGGGAACAAACCACACACCGCGCAGGAGCTGTGGACGGGCATTGAACAACAGACCGATGAGTGGTTTGTGCCAGTCAGCCTCAAGCCCGGCCTGGTGGTGTGCGATAATGCACGAAATCTCGTAGCAGCTCTGGGACTAGCCGGTTTGACGCACATCCCTTGCCTGGCGCATGTGCTGAATTTGGTGGTGCAGAGATTCCTTAAAAATGACCCTGACATGTTAGAGCTGCTGCCTAAAGTGCGGGCTGTCTGTGCGCGCTTTAGGCGTTCTCACCCTGCTGTTGCTCGCCTGTCAGCGCTGCAATGTAACTTTGGCCTTCCCGCTCACCGCCTCATATGCGACGTGCCCACAAGGTGGAACTCCACCTTGCACATGCTGGCCAGACTGTGCGAGCAGCAGCAGGCGATAGTGGAGTTTCAGTTGCAGCACGCACGGGTGAGTCGATCGGCGGAACAGCACCACTTCACCACCAATGACTGGGCCTCCATGCGAGACCTGTATTTCTTGTTGCGCTGTTTCAAGTACTCCACCAATATGGCCAGTGCCGATAACGCTGTTCTCAGCGTTACTGTCCCACTTCTATGCCTCCTTGAAAAAACACTCCTGGTGATGATGGAAGAGGATGTGGCACAGGAGGAGGAGGAAGAGGGATCATTTTGTAGGGTTTCTGGCCAGTCATTCCCAAGTGGCTCCGAGGGTGGGTTCCTGCACCCACGAACCCAAGGTACACAATTGTCCAGCCAGGGCACAGTTCTGGAGGATGAGGAGGTGGAGGATGAGGAGGAGGAGATGGAGGAGGAGGAACCATGTTCACAGCAGGGTGGCACCCAGACCAGCTCATGGCCATCACTGATGCATGGATGGGGCGATACAGAGGACACAGACGATACACCTCCCAAAGAGGACAGCTTTTCGTTGCCTCTGGACAGCCTGGCACACAAGAGCGATTACATGCTGCAGTGTCTCCGCAACGACTGCCGAGTTGCCCACATTCTAACTTGTGCTGATTACTGGGTGGCCACGCTGCTGGATCCCCGTTGCAAGGACAACGTACCGTCCTTACTTCCCTCACTGGAGCATGATCGTAAGATGCATGAGTACAAGCGCACGCTGGTAGACGCGCTGCTGGTGGCATTCCCACCTGACAGCGGGGGCGCAGTGGAAGCACAAGGCGAAGGCAGAGGATGAGGAAGAGGTCGCCAACGCAGCTGGGGCACCGCCAACACCTCAGAAGGCATGGTTAGCATGGCCGACATGTGGAAAAGCTTTGTCAGCACGCCACAACAACCAGCACCACCAGCTGATATGGAACGTCTTAGTAGGAGGCAGCATTTCACCAACATGGTGGAGCAGTATGTGTGCACACGCCTACACGTACTGAATGACAGGTCTGCCCTCTTCAACTTCTGGGTCTCCAAATTGGGCACATGGCCTGAGCATGCCCTTTATGCCTTGGAGGTGCTGGCCTGCCCTGCAGCTAGTGTATTATCTGAACGTGTGTTTAGCACGGCAGGGGGCGTCATCACAGACAAGCGCAGCCACCTGTCCACAGCCAATGTGGACAAGCTCATGTTCATTAAAATGAATCAGGCATGGATCCCTCAGGACTTGTCCGTACCTTGTGCAGAATAGACATGTATACCTGCAATAAGCAGCCATTGTTATACTGCAGCGCAATTGCTCATGTTTGTATTTTGGATATTTCACACTCTTTTGGAGTGTACCTGAATTTTACAAAATTCAATTAAAACCAAAAACCTGTGTTGGCTATCTCGTCCTCCTCCACCGCCGCTTCCACCTACTCCACTACATCCACCGCCTCCTCAAACTCCTACTCCATATGGAACTCCAACTCATAAATTCATTTTTTTTTTTGTGTACGTGTTTTATTTTATATCATTTCACTACTTTGTCATTTACATTTTCGGGTGAAATTCACCAATTTTTGGGTGCATAGTACTACTGCTATATCTAGTAGGCCGGTTACAAAAAATAAAATAATTGTCATTAACATTTTCTGGTGAAATTAACCAATTTTTGGGTGTATAGTACCACTACTATACCTAGTAGGCCGGTTAACAGAAAAAAATATATGTCAGTTACATTTGCAGTTGAAATTCAACAATTTTTGGGTGTGAAGTAACACTGCTATACCTAGTAGACAGGTTTAACAATAAAAAAAAATTGGTCTCTTACATTTTATGGTAAAACTAATTTTTGGGTGTGATGTACCACTGCTTAACCTAGTAGGCCGGTTAAAAAATAAAAATAAAATTATCATTAACTTTTTCGGGTGAAATTCACCAATTTTTGGGTGTATAGTACCACTACTATACCTAGTAGGCCGGTTAAAAAAATAAAAATAAACTTTCATTAGCATTTTCTGGTGAAATTAACCATTTTTTGGGTGTATAGTACAACTGCTATACCTAGTATGACGGTTAAAAAAAATAAAAAAATATCATTTTCTGGTGAAATATATATATTTACATTTTTATTTTCATATTTTACAATTGATAGTTGTTTATATTTTTATTACTCTTATATTATATATATATATATTTTTTTTTAATTGACATCATGGTATTCACGTATATATGTATCCATTCATCCATTTATATCTACATCCAAATCTAAGCTTGAAGGCCATATTATTATTATTATTACTATTATCCCTTTTTATATAATTTTTATGTACATGTTTTTTAGACTTAAAAAAGGGGTCCACAGAACCCCAAAACGCGTTGTCACGATAACAAAAATAATAAAAAAAAACCTATTGGTTTGAAACAAACTCTGGTTGTGTTTTGCGCCTATGGTCCACCCTCCACTAGACCCCAGAGTCCAGTGGATACATACTTCATACACTGACCCAGACGGCAGCCTGGCCCCCGTCAAAGGTGAACACAGACGTAACCGGCAGCACCAACCAGCAACACTTAAACCACTCCTACTCGCCTCCAGTACAGTTGCACCGAACATTAGGTGCAATGACAGCAGGTGAGCAACACCATTCTTCCTGAATTGGAAGCCTGTTCTGAACCTACTCACCATATGAGCGCCTTTTTCCTCCTTTGGCCACTTCTTTCTGCATAGGTGACAGGGAATACAATTTCTGAAATGCTTCTTTAATTGATGCGCGACACCTCCTTTGATACAATGCTTAAACTTAAGCAAGTTGTACCACATTTAAGCTTCAATACTTTGTCCCACATTTCCGCTATACTCTTTTGGCCAACATTTGCGCCTCAATAGCTTTTCCCACAATTCCGCTTGATAGAGCAGATATCAAATTGGATCGTGCGACATGGTGGGTGGGCAGTAAGTATGCACACACCTACACGAACTAACTGACAGGGGTCAGCCCCTGCATCTTCTGGGTCTCCAAATTGGGCACATAGCCTGAGCTTGCCCTTTACGCCTGGCCTGCCCTGCCCTGCAGCTGGTGTATTGTCTGAACGTGTGTTTAGCATGACTGGAGGGTTATATTTCCCAATGTTTTGGGGTGTACCCTAATAAAAAAATATAATAAAAAATGTAAAACCAAAAAGCAGTGCAGGCTACCTCCTCCACCGCCACTTCCACCTACACCACCACATCCACCGTCTCCTCAACCTCCTTCTCCATATGGACCTGGTCCTCCTAGATCAAGATATATTTTTTTTTTTACGTATTTCATGTTATTTTAAGTCATTTCCCTATCCACATTTGTTTGCAGAGCACTTGCCATGCTCTTAACCACATTTTGCTGGCATTTGCAGTGCTCTAGCTCTTTGCATGACATTTTTACAGCCATTTTAGTGCTCCTAAGTTCGGGTTCCCATTGACTTCAATGGGGTTCGGGGTCAAGTTCGGTTCAAGTTCGGGTGCCAAACTCGAACTTTTTTCCGAAGTTCGGCCGAACCCGTTGAACTCGAACATCCAGGTGTCCGCTCAACTCTACTCATATATTGGAATATCAGCATCAGAGTGGGCATTCTAACAGTGATCTGGCCCTTTGACATTAAAGCGTTGTCTACCTTGGGGGCCTTTTGGCCAGAATATCCCCACATTGCTGACCCCCATCAAGCAGCAAGTTTACTAGCGTGAACCAAAGGAACCAGAGCCCAATGGTGGGGGGCAGGTACATGCTTTCCGCTTCAGGTCTGATGAGGTGGGAAGTTTTCTGGTCAAAAGGCTGCCAAACCCCTTTAATTAATGTTCATGAGAACCTTACCAACCACGATTGCCTTGATACCCTGAATTTGAGTAAATAACATTCAATGAGGAACATTTGTATTTCTTTATTGATTTTGCAGCCACAGCATTTAAAGAAGACCTATCACCACGAAATTCATTGAAACCTCAAAGCACCATGGAATAGAGCAGGATGAGCTTAGTAGATGCAGTAAAACCTTTCATTTATATTTATATCTCTACTTTTTTGCCACCCTAAGAAAAACTATTGGTAAAGGGAGGAGGTGTTATCAGTGATTAATAACATTGTGTATATAAGTGTGTATACAGAGCTGTCAGTCACTGGTTACACCTCCTCCCTGTACCGATAGGTATTCACAGAATAGTGGAAAAAGTAAAGATGCCAATGTATAAATTACAAGTTTTACCAATTCTTTTCCCCAAAAATACAAACCGGATTCCAAAAAAGTTGGGACACTAAACAAATTGTGAATAAAAACTGAATGCAATGATGTGGGGATGGCAAATGTCAATATTTTATTTGTAATAGAATGTAGATGACAGATCAAACGTTTAATCCGAGTAAATGTATCATTTTAAAGGAAAAATATGTTGATTCAAATTTTCACGGTGTCAACAAATCCCCAAAAAGTTGGGACAAGTAGCAATAAGAGGCTGGAAAAAGTAAATTTGAGCATAACGAAGAGCTGGAAGACCAATTAACACTAATTAGGTCAATTGGCAACATGATTGGGTACAAAAAGAGCTTCTCAGAGTGGCAGTGTCTCTTAGAAGCCAAGATGGGTAGAGGATCACCAATTCCCACAATGTTGCGCAGAAAGATAGTGGAGCAATATCAGAAAGGTGTTACCCAGTGAAAGATTGCAAAGACTTTGCATCTATCATCATCAACTGTGCATAACATCATCCAAAGATTCAGAGAATCTGGAACAATCTCTGTGCGTAAGGGTCAAGGCCGTAAAACCGTACTGGATGCCCGTGATCTCCGGGCCCTTAAACGACACTGCACCACAAACAGGAATGCTACTGTAAAGGAAATCACAGAATGGGCTCAGGAATACTTCCAGAAACCATTGTCAGTGAACACAATCCACCGTGCCATCCGCCGTTGCCAGCTGAAACTCTACAGTGCAAAGAAGAAGCCATTTCTAAGCAAGATCCACAAGCTCAGGCGTTTTCACTGGGCCAGGGATCATTTAAAATGGAGTGTGGCAAAATGGAAGACTGTTCTGTGGTCAGACGAGTCACGATTCGAGGTTCTTTTTGGAAATCTGGGACGCCATGTCATCCGGGCCAAAGAGGACAAGGACAACCCAAGTTGTTATCAACGCTCAGTTCAGAAGCCTGCATCTCTGATGGTATGGGGTTGCATGAGTGCGTGTAGCATGGGCAGCTTGCATGTCTGGAAAGGCACCATCAATGCAGAAAAATATATTCAGGTTCTAGAACAACATATGCTCCCATCCAGACGTCATCTCTTTCAGGGAAGACCCTGCATTTTTCAACAAGATAATGCCAGACCACATTCTGCATCAATCACAACATCATGGCTGCGTAGGAGAAAGATCCGGGTACTGAAATGGCCAGTCTGCAGTCCAGATCTTTCACCTATAGAGAACATTTGGCGCATCATAAAGAGGAAGGTGCAACAAAGAAGGCCCAAGACAATTGAACAGTTAGAGGCCTGTATTAGACAAGAATGGGAGAGCATTCCTATTTCTAAACTTGAGAAACTGGTCTCCTCGGTCCCCAGACGTCTGTTGAGTGTTGTAAGAAGAAGGAGAGATGCCACACAGTGGTGAAAATGGCCTTGTCCCAACTTTTTGGGGATTTGTTGACACCATGAAATTCTGATTCAACATATTTTTCCCTTAAAATGGTACATTTTCTCAGTTTAAACTTTTGTTCCGTGATTTATGTTCTATTCTGAATAAAATATTAGAAGTTGGCACCTCCACATCATTGCATTCAGTTTTTATTCACGATTTGTATAGTGTCCCAACTTTTTGGGAATTCGGTTTGTATATATATTAATCTGCGCAGCTCCTCCTGCTCTATAACATGGTGCTTTCAGATAGTATTGCACTTTGTGGTGACAGGTCCTCTTTAATCTTTAAGCAGTGATCTAACTGACCAAGAAGCTGAGACCCTCTTTTGATCATGTGCTCTAATGCCCAAATTGTCAGTTTGTTCTTGTGCCATAATTGTGGGATGTAGATTACATTTTTATCAGGTTTTAAACATATCATTGTATTTAGAGAGCAATAATAACACATTTCTTTTTTCTCTCTTTTCTGAAGATACCTCGAATCATCCTTACACGTCCCTCCACATCAGACGAGGACACTGACCAGTTAACTCTGGAACAAGACTTTGATCTTGAGGAGTCTGATATGACAGAAGATCTATTTTTGGACTGCAATACCAGTCATTTGTAGTATGCTTACTATTTCTGTTACTGCGAAGCAGCACTAGAGCCATTATGCCTTATTATATGTATTCTAATCTGAAGCTCTAAAGTGATTTATGATACTGCCTTCTATGGACAGAAAGTGCACAACTGAGCACTTTGCACCCTTCCTTTGAAACTTCTAATGGCGCGAGGCATGGTTGGCCATTATTGCCCTCCCTGTTTATTCTAGTAAGTGAATTTGATATCCAACAGGTAAGACAAGACCCAGAAGTGCTGGGACTAAAAGTTGACCAAACAGAATTGAAGGTCATGGCCAGTATTAAGCAAATCAAAGTTGACAAAGTGGAATTCAATCCGAATTTCAGGAAATTTTTTGATTAGTCACGAATCTGAATTTCCTACCGCTTCATGATAACGAATTGGAATTTTTCTAAAATGGCTGCTGCACATGTTACAAATTGAAAGTAGGAAGCCGGGGAGTGAGGGATCACCCATAATGCTGTGCAGTCAGCCAATCAGCAGATAGCCAGCCCCTTTGAGGTCACTGCCCTATAAAAAGCCACATTCTGCCCAGTCTCTGTCATTTTACTGTGAACTTAGTGCAGGGAGAGATGTGACAGGCGCTAGGGACAGTGATTAGAAGAGACTTTAGAAGATTAGAAGAGACAAAATATTAGTTTTGCACAGTTCAGGGACAGCACTTACATAGTGTAGGGAGACTTTATCCACACTATAGGGAGAGAGCACGGGCCAATAGAACAGTGTAACACTTGGCTAATAGAGAAGCCATTCTATCACAGCTTGCTGCACTAATTGTGGTTAAAAAGCATTAAAAAGTGTTATTACTACTGATTTTAGGTTGTTCACATTCTGTTATACAAAGTAAGTCCATTGATCCTTGATTCTTGAATTGGGGTTAAATTGCAGCCTGATAATACTGATTTTGGGGTGTTCACATTGTTTTTCACATGATTAATTCCATTAATCCTTGATTCTGTAATTGGGGTGGAATTACAGCCTGATTCTACTGATTTTGGGGTGTTTAAATTCTTTTATAAGCCCGAGGGACTTTTTTCCCACCTGAATAAAACCGATTTTAGAGGCAAATGGCCAAAACTGATGCAAATTGAACATGAGGCCACTATCACATGGTCAGTATTTTGCATCAGGATTTGCTTATGACTTGGAAGCCAAAAGCAGGAGTGGGTACAAAACAGAGTAGACATGCAAATATTCCAATCATGTGTTATTTCTGTTTTGGATCCCCTCCTGTTTTTTGGCCTTATCAATGCTGATCAATTACTGACCAAAAGCTGACCGTGTGAAGGCGGATGCTCAAAAGACAGGATCCGTTTTTTGGGGAGGTTGTTCTTGGGACGGATCAGAAGGGAAAAATAAACAGTGATGTCAACACTAAATTATTGCTGACACTATCTCCACTCTGTCATGGGCCCACTACTTGTATCAGTGTGTAACAGAACTGGTTCTATAGCAATCTATGTGGAATCAGCAAACAGTCTAAAAGGAGAGTGCTCTTTAATTCTATAGTAGAATCTTGGGCCACTGCACAGTTAAGTCCTTTATACCTGTCACTAACAACTGACCTGTAAGGCTGAGTTCACACTTCATTTATTTGGTCAGTTTTAAACTGATAAGAGTGAAGCCGGTCAACTGTCTGTCATACTGCCACACAGTAACTATTTCACTACCACAGCAGACTACCTATGCATGTTTCTGCAATGCACAGTGTGCTACACCAATATACAGGCTCCCTGCAGAAATAATGATTTTTAACACACTTCATCACAAATTAATTTGGATCGAATCAAATTTTTGGGAAAAATTTGGGGAAGCATCCAAATAGAATTTTCAAAAACTTATCTCTAGAGTTGAGCGAACACCTGGATGTTCGGGTTCGAGAAGTTCGGCCGAACTTCCCGGAAATGTCCGGGTTCGGGATCCAAACCCGACTTCGTCCCGAGCACGAACCCCATTGAAGTCAATGGGGACCCGAACTTTTCGGCACTAAAAAGGTTGTAAAACAGCCCAGGAAAGGGCTAGAGGGCTGCAAAAGGCAGCAAAATGTCGTTAAATCCCCTGCAAACAAATGCGGATAGGGAAATGAATAAAAATAAAAATAAAATAAACAAAAATTAACCAATATCAATTGGAGAGAGGTCCCATAACAGAGAATCTGGCTTCATGTCAGCAGAGAATCAGTCTTCATGTCATAGCAGAGAATCAGGCTTCGCATCACCCACCACTGTAACAGTCCATTGTCAGATATTTAGGCCCAGGCAGAGGAGAGAGGTCCCATAACAGAGATTCAGGCTATATGTCAGCAGAGAATCACTCTTCATGTCATAGCAGAGAATCATGCTTCACGTCGCCCAACACTGGAACAGTCCATTGTCAGATATTTAGGCCCAGGCAGAGGAGAGAGGTCCCATAACAGAGATTCAGGCTATATGTCAGCAGAGAATCACTCTTCATGTCATAGCAGAGAATCATGCTTCACGTCGCCCAACACTGGAACAGTCCATTGTCAGATATTTAGGCCCAGGCAGAGGAGAGAGGTCCCATAACAGAGATTCAGGCTATATGTCAGCAGAGAATCAGTCTTCATGTCATAGCAGAGAATCAGGCTTCGCATCACCAACCACTGTAACAGTCCATTGTCAGATATTTAGGCCCTGGCACCCAGGCAGAGGAGAGAGGTCCCATAACAGAGATTCAGGCTTCATGTCAGCAGAGAATCAGTCTTCATGTCATAACAGAGAATCATGCTTCGCATCACCCACCACTGTAACAGTCCATTGTCAGATATTTAGGCCCTGGCACCCAGGCAGAGGAGAAAGGTCCCATAACAGAGATTCAGGCTTCATGTCAGCAGAGAATCAGTCTTCATGTCATAGCAGAGAATCATTCTTCACGTCACCCACCACTGTAACAGTCCATTGTCAGACATTTAGGCCCAGGCAGAGGAGAGAGGTCCCATAACAGAGATTCAGGCTTCATGTCAGCAGAGAACCAGTCTTCATGTCATAGCAGAGAATCATGCTTCACATCACCCACCACTGTAACAGTCCATTGTCAGATATTTAGGCCCCGGCACCCAGGCAGTGGAGAGAGGTCCCATAACAGAGATTCAGGCTTCATGTCAGCAGAGAATCAGTCTTCATGTCATAGCAGAGAATCAGGCTTCGCATCACCCACCACTGTAGCAGTCCATTGTCAGATATTTAGGCCCCGGCACACAGGCAGAGGAGAGAGGTCCCATAACAGAGATTCAGGCTATATGTCAGCAGAGAATCAGTCTTCATGTCATAGCAGAGAATCATGCTTCACGTCACTCAACACTGGAACAGTCCATTGTCAGATATTTAGGCCCAGGCACCCAGGCAGAGGAGAGAGGTCCCATAACAGAAACTCTGGCTTCATGTCAGCAGAGAATCAGTCTTCATGTCATAGCAGAGAATCATGCTTCGCATCACCCACCACTGTAACAGTCCATTGTCAGATATTTAGGCCCTGGCACCCAGGCAGAGGAGAGAGGTCCCATAACAGAGATTCAGGCTTCACGTCATAGCAGAGAATCATGCTTCACGTCACCCACCACTGTAACAGTCCAGTGTCAGATATTTATGCCCCGGCACCCAGGCAGAGGAGAGAGGTCCCATAACAGAGATTCAGGCTTCATGTCAGCAGAGAATCAGTCTTCATGTCATAGCAGAGAATCATGCTTCGCATCACCCACCACTGTAACAGTCCATTGTCAGATATTTAGGCCCCGGCACCCAGGCAGAGGAGAGAGGTCCCATAACAGAGATTCAAGCTTCATGTCAGCAGAGAATCAGTCTTCATGTCATAGCAGAGAATCATGCTTCATGTCACCCAACACTGGAACAGTCCATTGTCAGATATTTAAGCCCAGGCACCCAGGCAGAGGAGAGAGGTCCCATAACAGAGAATCTGGCTTCATGTCAGCAGAGAATCAGTCTTCATGTCATAGCAAAGAATCATGCTTCGCATCACCCACCACTGTAACAGTCAATTGTCAGATACACTCACCTAAAGAATTATTAGGAACACCTGTTCTATTTCTTATTAATGCGATTATCTAGTCAACCAATCACATGGCAGTTGCTTCAATGCATGTAGGGTTGTGGTCCTGGTCAAGACAATCTCCTGAACTCCAAACTGAATGTCAGAATGGGAAAGAAAGGTGGGCTACAACAGCAGAAGACCCCACCGGGTACCACTCATCTCCACTGCAAATAGGAAAAAGAGGCTACAATTTGCACAAGCTCACCAAAATTGGACTGTTGAAGACTGGAAAAAATGTTGCCTGGTCTGATGAGTCTCGATTTCTGTTGAGACATTCAAATGGTAGAGTCTGAATTTGGCGTAAACAGAATTAATGTATCCATCATGCCTTGTTACCACTGTGCAGGCTGGTGGTGGTGGTATAATGGTGTGGGGGATGTTTTCTGGGCACACTTTAGGCCCCTTAGTGCCAATTGGCCATCATTTAAATGCTACGGGCTACCTGAGCATTGTTTCTGATCATGACCATCCCTTCATGACCACCTTGTACCCATCCTCTGATGGCTACTTCCAGCAGGATAATGCACCATATCACAAAGCTCGAATCATTTCAAATTGGTTTCTTGAACATGACAATGAGTTCACTGTACTAAAATGGCCCCCACAGTCACCAGATCTCAACACAATAGAGCATCTTTGGGATGTGGTGGAACAGGACCTTCGTGCCCTGGATGTGCATCCCTCAAATCTCCATCAACTGCAAGATGCTATCCTATCAATACGGGCCAACATTTCTAAAGAATGCTATCAGCACCTTGTTGAATCAATGCCACGTAGAATTAAGGCAGTTCTGAAGGCAAAAGGGGGTCCAACACCCCATTAGTATGGTGTTCCTAATAATTCTTTAGGTGAGTGTATTTAGGCCCTGGCACCCAGGCAGAGGAGAGAGGTCCCATAACAGAGAATCTGGCTTCATGTCATAGCAGAGAATCAGGCTTCACGTCACCCACCACTGGAACAGTCCATTGTCAGATATTTAGGCCCCGGCACCCAGGCAGAGGAGAGAGGTCCCATAACAGAGATTCAGGCTTCATGTCAGCAGAGAATCAGTCTTCATGTCAGAAGAGAATCAGTCTTCATGTCATAGCAGAGAATCAGGCTTCACATCACCCACCACTGCAACAGTTCATTGTCAGATATTTAGGCCCAGGCACCCAGGCAGAGGAGGAGAGAGGTCCCATAACAGAGAATCTGGCTTCATGTCAGCAGAGAATCAGTCTTCATGTCATAGCAGAGAATCATGCTTCACGTCACCCACCACTGTAACAGTCCATTGTCATATATTTAGGCCCCGGCACCCAGGCAGAGGAGAGAGGTCCCATAACAGAGATTCAGGCTTCATGTCAGCAGAGAATCAGTCTTCATGTCATAGCAGAGAATCATGCTTCACGTCACCCAACACTGGAACAGTCCATTGTCAGATATTTAGGCCCAGGCACCCAGGCAGAGGAGAGAGGTCCCATAACAGAGATTCAGGCTTCATGTCAGCAGAGAATCAGTCTTCATGTCATAGCAGAGAATCATGCTTCGCATCACCCACCACTGTAACAGTCCATTGTCAGATATTTAGGCCCTGGCACCCAGGCAGAGGAGAGAGGTCCCATAACAGAGATTCAGGCTTCATGTCAGCAGAGAATCAGTCTTCATGTCATAGCAGAGAATCATGCTTCGCATCACCCACCACTGTAACAGTCCATTGTCAGATATTTAGGCCCTGGCACCCAGGCAGAGGAGAGAGGTCCCATAACAGAGATTCAGGCTTCATGTCATAGCAGAGAATCATGCTTTACGTCACCCAACACTGGAACAGGCCACTGTCAGATATTTTTAGGCCCCGGCACCCAGACAGAGCAGAGGTTCATTCAACTTTTGGTTGCCCCGCAATATAATGGTAAAATGAAAATAAAAATAGGATTGAATGAGGAAGTGCCCTGGAGTACAATAATATATAGTTAAGGGGAGGTAGTTAATGTCTAATCTGCACAAGGGATGGACAGGCCCTGTGGGATCCATGCCTGGTTCATTTTTATGAACGTCAGCTTGTCCACATTGGCTGTAGACAGACGGCTGCGTTTGTCTGTAATGACGTCCCCTGCTGTGCTGAATACACGTTCAGACAAAACGCTGGCCGCCGGGCAGGCCAGCACCTCCAAGGCATAAAAGGCTAGCTCTGGCCACGTCGACAATTTAGAGACCCAGAAGTTGAATGGGGCCGAACTATCAGTCAGTACGTGGAGGGGTGTGCACACGTACTGTTCCACCATGTTAGTGAAATGTTGCCTCCTACTAACACGTTCCGTATCAGGTGGTGGTGCACTTAGCTGTGGCGTGTTGACAAAACTTTTCCACATCTCTGCTATGCTAACCCTGACCTCAGAGGAGCTGGCCGTGACACAGCTGCGTTGGCGACCTTTTGCTCCTCCTCTGCCTTCGCCTTGGGCTTCCACTTGTTCCCCTGTGACATTTGGGAATGCTCTCAGAAGCGCGTCTACCAACGTGCGCTTGTGCTCGCGCATCTTCCTATCATGCTCCAGTGCAGGAAGTAAGGTGGGCACATTGTCTTTGTACCATGGATCCAGCAGGGTGGCAACCCAGTAGTCCGCACACGTTAAAATGTGGGCAACTCTGCTGTCGTTGCGCAGGCACTGCAGCATGTAGTCGCTCATGTGTGCCAGGCTGCCCAGAGGTAAGGACAAGCTGTCCTCTGTGGGAGGTGTATCGTCATCGTCCTGCGTTTCCCCCTAGCCACGCACCAGTGATGGGCCCGAGCTGCGTTGGGTGCCACCCCTCTGTGACCATGCTTCATCCATATCCTCCTCCACCTCCTCCTCATCCTCGTCCTCCTCGTCCTCCAGTAGTGGGCCCTGGCTGGCCACATTTGTACCTGGCCTCTGCTGTTGCAAAAAACCTCCCTCTGAGTCACTTCGTAGAGACTGGCCTGAAAGTGCTAAAAATGACCCCTCTTCCTCCTCCTCCTCCTCCTCCTGGGCCACCTCCTCTTCCGTGTTTTCTCAAGGATACATAGAAGTGGTATTGTAACGCTGATAACGGCGTCATCGCCATTGGCCATGTTGGTGGAGTACTCGAAACAGCGCAACAGGGCACACAGGTCTCGCATGGAGGCCCAGTCATTGGTGGTAAAGTGGTGCTGTTCCGCAGTGCGACTGACTCGTGCGTGCTGCAGCTGAAACTCCACTATGGCCTTCTGCCTGCTGCTCGCACAGTCTGTCCAGCATGTGCAAGGTGGAGTTCCACCTGGTGGGCACGTCGCATATGAGGCGGTGAGCGGGAAGGCCGAAGTTACGCTGTAGCGCAGACAGGCGAGCAGCGGCAGGATGTGAACGCCGGAAGCGCGAACAGACGGCCGCACTTTATGCAGCAGCTCTGACATGTCGGGGTAGTTGTGAATGAACTTCTGCACCACCAAATTCAGCACATGCGCCAGGCAAGGGATGTGCGTCAAACCGGCTAGTCCCAGAACTGCGACGAGATTTCATCCATTATCGCACACCACCAGGCCGGGCTTCAGGCTCACCGTTGTTCTATACCCCGCCACAACTCCTGTGCGGTGTGGGGCCTGTCCCCCAAACATATGAGTTTCAGAATGGCCTGCTGACGTTTACCCCGGGCTGTGCTGAAGTTGGTGGTGAAGGTGTGTGGCTGACTGGATGAGCAGGTGGAAGAAGAGGAGGAGGAAGCCAAGTAGGAGGAGGAGGAGGCAACAGGAGGCAAAGAATGTTGCCCTGCGATCCTTGGCGGCGGAAGGACGTGCGCCAAACAGCTCTCCGCCTGGGGCCCAGCCGCCACTACATTTACCCAGTGTGCAGTTAGGGAGATATAGCGTCCCTGGCCGTGCTTACTGGTCCACGTATCTGTGGTTAGGTGGACCTTGCCACAGATGGCGTTGCGCAGTGCACACTTGATTTTATCGGATACTTGGTTGTGTAGGGAAGGCACGGCTCTCTTGGAGAAGTAGTGCCGGCTGGGAACAACATACTGTGGGACAGCAAGTGACATGAGCTGTTTGAAGCTGTCTGTGTCCACCAGCCTAAATGACAGCATTTCATAGGCCAGTAGTTTAGAAATTCTGGCATTCAGGGCCAGGGATCGAGGGTGGCTAGGTGGGAATTTACGCTTTCTCTCAAATGTTTGTGAGATGGAGAGCTGAACGCTGCCGTGTGACATGGTTGAGATGCTTGGTGACGGAGGTGGTGGTGTTGGTGGTACATCCCCTGTTTGCTGGGCGGCAGGTGCCAACATTCCTCCAGAGGCGGAGGAAGAGGCCGAGGCGGCAGCAGCAGAAGAGGCAGAGGCGGCAACAGCAGAAGCGGTAGCAGGGGGAGCCTGAGTGACTTCCTTGTTTTTAAGGATGTTTACTCCACTGCAGTTCATGCTTTGCATGCAGGTGCCTGGTCATGCATGTTGTGCTAAGGTTCAGAACGTTAATGCCTCGCTTCAGGCTCTGATGGCACAGCGTGCAAACCACTCGGGTCTTGTCGTCAGCACATTGTTTGAAGAAGTGCCATGCCAGGGAACTCCTTGAAGCTGCCTTTGGGGTGCTTGGTCCCAGATGGCGGCGGTCAGTAGCAGGCGGAGTCTCTTGGCGGCGTGTGTTCTGCTTTTGCCCACTGCTCCCTCTTTTGCTACGCTGTTGGCTCGGTCTCACCACTGCCTCTTCCTCCGAACTGTGAAAGTCAGTGGCATGACCTTCATTCCATGTGGGGTCTAGGACCTCATCGTCCCCTGCATCGTCTTCCACCCAGTCTTGATCCCTGACCTCCTGTTCAGTCTGCACACTGCAGAAAGACGCAGCAGTTGGCACCTGTGTTTCGCCATCATCAGAGATGTGCTGAGGTGGTATTCCCATGTCCTCATCATCAGGAAACATAAGTGGTTGTGCGTCAGTGCATTCTATGTCTTCCACCGCTGGGGAAGGGCTAGATGGATGCCCTTGGGAAACCTTACCAGCAGAGTCTTCAAACAGCATAAGAGACTGTTGCATAACTTGAGGCTCAGACAGTTTCCCTGGTATGAATGGGGGTGATGTGACAGACTGATGGGGTTGGTTTTCAGGCGCCATCTGTGCGCTTTCTGCAGAAGACTGGGTGGGAGATAATGTGAACATGCTGGATCCACTGTCGGCCACCCAATTGACTAATGCCTGTACCTGCTCAGGCCTTACCATCCTTAGAACGGCATTGGGCCCCACCAAATATCGCTGTAAATTCTGGCGGCTACTGGGACCTGAGGTAGTTGGTACACTAGGACGTGTGGCTGTGGCAGAACGGCCACGTCGTCTCCCAGCACCAGAGGGTCCACTAACACCACCATGACCATGTCCGCGTCCCTTACTAGATGTTTTCCTCATTGTTCACCACAATAAGAAAAATATTATTTGGCCCAATGTATTGAATTCAAATTCAGGCCTTTTTTTTACAGACACCTAACACTTTCTGGCTATCTATTTAGGTACCGTATTACACTAATACAGGCACAGCAGTAATGACAGATTTAGCTGAATATAAATTTGAGGCCTATTATTTAGGCGATGGGTGACAGGTATACGTTTACAGACAGAATTAGACTTGGAAATGCACAGTAGCGTGTGTGTGAAGTTATTGAGAATGACCCTATCAGCACCTTGAATCTAATATACCCTTTTTGGGATAGATTTAAAGTAGGCCTGATACAGCAGAAACCACTAATTTAGAGAATTGCTAAGTTGGGAATTGTATTTTAACCCAGAACAAAAAATGTGCTTTGACGGACACAAAATAACTTGACCAGCCTCAGCAATAACCACAGATTTAGATGAATATAAATTTGAGGCCTATTATTTAGGCGCTGGGTGACAGGTATACGTTTACAGACAGAATTAGACTTGGAATTGCACAGTAGCATGTGTGTGAAGTTATTGAGAATGACCCTATCAGCACCTTGAATCTAATATACCCTTTTAGGGATAAATTTTAAGTAGGCCTGATACAGCAGAAACCACTAATTTAGAGAATTGCTAAATTGGGAATTGTATTTCAACCCAGAACAAAAACTGTGCTTTGGCAGACCCAAAATAACTTGACCAGCCTCAGCAATAACCACAGATTTAGATGAATATACATTTGAGGCCTATTATTTAGGCGCTGGGTGACAGGTATACGTTTACAGACAGAATTAGACTTGGAAATGCACAGTAGCGTGTGTGTGAAGTTATTGAGAATGACCCTATCAGCACCTTGAATCTAATATACCCTTTTGCTAAGTTGGGAATTGTATTTCAACCCAGAACAAAAATATATCCAGACAGCAGACAGTATTACAATTGGCTGGCCACAGCTGAAACACCAGATTTAGGGTACTGCTATTTTGGCAATTGTATTTCACCCCTCAATAAAATAGCAAGCACAGCCAAGCCCCTGATGTAGGATATAGCCAAAAAATAACCACACTATTGATGGTTAAATGTACTTGGTGACAGCTTGCCCCTGATGTAGGATATAGCCAAAAAATAACCACGCTATTGATGGTTAAATGGACTTGGTGACAGCTTGCCCCTGATGTAGGATATAGCCAAAAAATTACCACACTATTGTTGGTTAAATGGACTTGGTGACAGCTTGCCCCTGATGTAGGATATAGCCAAAAAATAACCACGCTATTGATGGTTAAATGGACTTGGTGACAGCTTGCCCCTGATGTAGGATATAGCCAAAAAATAACCACACTATTGATGGTTAAATGAACTTGGTGGCAGCTTGTGCTGGTGCACCACAAGACACAAAATGGCCGCCGATCACCCCAGAAAAAAGTGACTGAAAAATGATCTGGGCAGCCTAAAAACAGTGAGCAATTGAATAGCAGCAGTTCAATGATCCACAGCTGTAGATCGATCACTGACTAAAGTCTTTTGGAGGAGTTAATCACTGCCTAATCTCGCCCTAACAGTCGCAGCTGCAACCTCTCCCTACACTGTTCAGAGCAGAGTGACGTGCGGCGCTACGTGACTCCAGCTTAAATAGAGGCTGGGTCACATGCTGCACTGGCCAATCACAGCCATGCCAATAGTAGACATGGCTGTGACGGCCTCTTGGGGCAAGTAGTATGACGCTTGTTGCAGCCTTTCAAAAAGCGCCAAGAAAGCGACGAACACCGAACCCGAACCCGGACTTTTATGAAAATATACAGTGCGGGTTCGCTCATCCCTACTTATCTCTTGTCATGGCAATGTGCTCATGATCTCTTTTTTCTGGTCTCAAACCCTGTATCAGGGCTATCCAATTTAGTACACACTTTCGATCATGATGGACAACTTTCGCATTTGAAGGTGAATCTTGCAACATCTGAGATTTAAAATATTTCCATTCCAAGTACTAACCTTGCTACACTCCTCATCAGTCTTTTTATGGACTGAGATGTCCATCAAGTATCTAGGGCTTCACATCACCAAAAATCCTTCAGATCTTTATCAGTATTACCTTCCACATCTACTGGACGGTACGTAATTACCTATTTGTCACGGATGTTCACGCGACAGGTGGCAGGAGATTGTGAGACTGGCAACATGTGGTTTGATCTGACATGTTTTCCTTTTGGATCAAATGACGTCTGTGTTGTTTCTGGTGCTTTCCACACCTTCTTTCCCCAGGTGTGGCTATTGTGGTCATTGTCATTTAACCTTCTCTATTTATTGTTATTCTCCCACTATGCTATGCGGTTTATAGCTTCAGTTTTAGTTGTGAATAGCTGGTGTGTGGATCTTGGCTGGGTTCCTGGTGCTGCCATAGCCACTTGTATTTTGTTTGGGTTATTTTGTGTGTTGCATGTCCCTCGTTTTCAGGCCTTATTCCCCCCTTTCTCTCCTATGTTCGGTGTGGTGTTTCCCTCCCACACCCGAATGTAACACTATTAAAATCTTAAGTGGTTCTGAAATTGCTGTCCGTCATGCAAAGGGTCCCGATCTACCTTCCATCTCACTACTTGCAATCTATCCACTTGCTTTTTTTAAAAATTTCTGTGGAGGTGTCCTCCTGAGTCAGATGAAGAAGCTTAGCAGTTTGGGCCTACCAGATATTACTACCATTTATAGGGCTATCCAGCTGTCTTGTTGGCTTGATCTTGTAGCACTTGCAGTGATGCTACTCTCTTCCTTAGTGTGTCACGCTTATGGCAATAATCTATTGGCTAATATGTGGTTACCAGATCCCAAACTGTTTACGGCACCTACATGTCACCCACTATTAAGGGGTATGTATGAGACTTAGAGGTCCCTGTGACTGACTCTGGCACCTTCCCCTCTCTGCTCACACCGGCCAGTCTTACCTCCAAGCTGGTAGCTCATTAATCTTCACCATACCAAGACATGTGAGACAAACCACCTTCTATCTCTCTCACATCACTGTTGGGCAACAACGTTTCCCTGACACTGAAATTTTTTCCCAACTCCTCCCAGATTTCACACACGCCTTTCTCAACTACAACCATTTTAATAAGATTTGTTTCTCTGCTATGGACATGTTATCTTTTACCAGATCCCTCACTAGTTTTGAGGAAGTTCTGTCCACTACCACCCCAGCTAAAAGATTAATTTCCTCTTTATATGGTAACCTCACTGGTTTGAAAACTACATTAAAACCAGCTTTTTTGATGCCATGGGAGGAATTTGGCATCTTGTTCTCTGAAACCGAGACTAAAGAGATTCTTAGACATTCACATCAATTCTCCACTTGTGTCAGGCTTCAGGAAAATGAATACAAGCTCCCTACCCAGTGGTATTGGATGCCAGAACTATTATGTGAATATAAACTCTCAACTACAAACTTTAGCTGGAGATGTATTGATGATGTAGGCACGTTATAACACATTTTGTGGCATTGCCAGCTCATTGTTCCATAGTGGACTCAAGTGGAGGCTGTCATTCACAGAGTTGTGGGTTTTGAGTTTTCCATCATGATAGATTGTTCAGCGAACCTCGGAGATGCCAATTCAGAGGATGGGAGTGGTAGTGGCACTGATGAGATGTTGAACTTCCTCAGGCCGTTGATCGCAGGGGTTCGGTGCAGTGAATAAATGATGTAAATGAATCAGGTATAGATTATAGAACAAAGAATTTCTTTTATCACTGAGTGCAAAAAAAAAATGGTAGCAGTACAGCAGAGCAGCTTGTACAAAGTGTAATTTCTCCTCCCAGATAATGGTGTATGGTGGCTGGCAATGTGGCAGAAGATGACACTCAGACATGTACTAGCTGATCACGTCTCTCTCCTGATTCTCTTCCCGACGGCGGTGGTGGTGGTGTCTTAACGTGTTTCCGCTCATCTTGCAGTGGAGTCTGCATAGCTTGACTGCTTGTTCACACTGCTGACACAAATACGTCATAGTTTACAGATCTTCTGTAGCCTGGGACCCTACAGGCTCTTTGGAATAGTGATCCTCCCAGATGAGCTGACTCTGTGATCCTCATGGCCTGGAGGAGTGGCAGCTAGATCTGACTCAATTATCAGCCGCAGATAATGATTCAATTATGTCACGGAAATGTCACAGTGATTTTCTCCGGGTTTGGTTCCCCCTGGTGAAATGCTAACAATTGGTTGGTTGAGATATCTCACTCCTCTCCCCCTTCTTCTTCCTCCTCTATCCATGCAGCAACTGAGAACTAAATTACCTTGATTGCTCAATACTTTACCTTAAAATCTACATTTACTGCTGCATGCACTTTTAACTGCCCTCTCACCCCTTCCATCCCTCTCGCAGGACGAAAGCTGTATGAGTAATACACACAGTATTAGTCATAGAGCCAATGCATTCCAATACAGAAGTATTGGAATGTATTGTAAAGGATTAGACCCCCAAAAGTTCAAGTCCCAAAGTGGGACAAAAAATGAAGTGAAAAAAATGTTGAAAAAATAAAGTTTTCCCCCCAAAAAATGAAAAGTTTCAAGTAAAAATAATCAAAAACGTCATTTTTCCCAAATAAAGTAAAAAAAAAAATGGTAAAAAATAGGGGAAACAAAGTATACATATTAGGTAAAGCCGCGTCCGTTTCGACTGGCTCTATAAACATATCACATGACCTAACTTCTCAGATGAACACCGCAAAAAATAAAAACTGTGCTAAATAAACCATTTTTTTTGTCACCTTACATCACAAAAAGTACAACAGCAAGCGATCAAAAAGGCATTTGCCCACAAAAATTGTACCAATCTAACCGTCACCTCATCCCGCAAAAAATGAGCCCCTAACTGAGACAATCGCCCAAAAAAAAAAAAATATATGGCTCAGAATATGGAGACACTAAAACATCATTTTTTTTGTTTCAAAAATGATATTATTGTGTAAAACTTACATAAATAAAAAAAAAGTATACATATTAGGTATCCCTGCGTCCATATCGATCGGCTCTATAAAAATATCACATGACCTAACCCCTCAGATGAACAGCGTAAAAAATTTAAAATAAAAACTGTGCTAAATAAACCATTTTTTGTCACCTTACATCACAAAAAAGTGTAATAGCAAGCGTTCAAAAAGACACGCGCACCCCAAAATAGTGCCAATAAAACCATCATCTCATCCCGCAAAAATCATACCCTACCAAGGCAATCGCCCAAAAACTGAAAAAAAATTATGGCTCCCAGACTATGGAAACACTAAAACATGATTTTTTTGCTTCAAAAATGAAATCATTGTGCAAAACTTACATAAATAAAAAAAGTATACATATTAGATATCGCCACATCCGTGACAACCTAGTTTATAAAAATATCACATGATCTAACCTGTCAGATGAATGTTGTAAATAACAAAAAATAAAAACGGTGCCAAAACAGCTATTTCTTGTTATCTTGCCTCACAAAAAGTGTGATATAGAGCAACCAAAAATCAGATGTACCCTAAACTAGTACCAACAATACTGCCACCCTATCCCGTAGTTTCTAAAATGGGGCCACTTTTTGGGAGTTTCTACACTAGGGTTGCATCAGGGGGGCTTCAAATGGGACATGGTGTAAAAAAAAACAGTCCAGCAAAATCTGCCTTCCAAAAACCGTATGGCATTCAATTCCTTCTGCACCCTGCCGTGTGCCCGTACAGCTGTTTACGGCCACATATGGGGTGTTTCTGTAAACTACAGAATCATGGCCATAAATATTGAGTTTTGTTTGGCTGTTAACCCTTGCTTTGTTGCTGGGAAAAATAGATTAAAATGGAAAATTTGCCAAAAAATTGAAATTCTGAAATTTCATCTCCATTTGCCAATAACTCTTGTGGAACACCTAAAGGGTTAATGACATTTGTAAAATCAGTTTTGAATACCTTGAGGGGTGTAGTTTCTTAGATGGGGTCACTTTTATGGAGTTTCTACTCTAGGGTTGCATCAGGGGGGCTTCAAATGGGACATGGTGTAAAAAAAAACTGTTCAGCAAAATCTGCCTTCCAAAAACCGTATGGCATTCCTTTCCTTCTGCGCCCTGCCGTGTGCCCGTACAGCAGTTTACGACCACATATGGGGCTGTTAACCCTTGCTTTGTAACTGGAAAAAAATTATAAAAATGGAAAATCTGCCCAAAAAGTGAAATTTTCAAATTGTATCTATTTTTAATTAATTCTTGTGGAACACCTAAAGGGTTAACAAAGTTTGTAAAATCAGTTTTGAATACCTTGAGGGGTGTAGTTTATAGAATGGGGTAATTTTTGGGTGGTTTCTATCATGTAAGCCTCGCAAAGTGACTTCAGACCTGAACTGGTCCCTACAAATTGGGTTTTTGAACATTTCTGAAAAATTTCAAGATTTGCTTCTAAATTCTAAGCCTTGTGACATAAAATAAAATATCATTCCCAAAATGATCCTAACATGAAGTAGACATATGGGGAATGTAAAGTAATAACTATTTTTGGAGGTATTACTATGTATTATAGAAGTAGAGAAATTGAAACTTGGAAATTTGCAATTTTTTACCAATTTTTGGTAAATTTGATTTTTTTTTTTATAAATAAGAATTATTATTTTTTACTTCATTTTACCAGTGTCATGAAGTACAATATGTGACGAAAAAACCTGGATAATATTTGCAAAAAATGGCCAAGTCCTTAACACCCCAGCAATTACATACCGCCTAGTAACCTGCCGATGCTCATGCCCACGCCAGTAGCTTGTCAGCGCATAGACTCCAGCAAACACATGCCATCCAGCATCCGGCCGATACTCCTGTCTACCCCAGCAGCCGCTCCACCCACGCAGCCCATCCAGATAGGAAATACTGCCAATGATGACTTTATAGAGAAATTTAGGGCTCTAAAAACAAAATATTTTGAACACAAAAACCGATCTCGACTTCCACTAATGGACCCCCCGACCCAAAAATCAGCTAATCTCCTAGAGGCGTTTAACTACAGTTTCACCCATGAGCCCCTGGTGCCTTTGCCAGCTCCCCTTTCCCCTGCCACCAATCACACAAATCTGCTCCACCCACTCCCACCCCATGTATACCTACATCCTCCATAGATAGTCCCCCAACAGACATCTCCTTACTGTGTAACCTCACCACGCATGATACACCCCCATTGGTGACTATAGCTAAAAACCAGGTTATCACCATTGACAACTCACATTCTGGTCCTTCTGCGCTAGTACCTTTTTTAGGGCATGCCAAAACGACTCCACCCCCTGTCAGTCTGTTGCCACCCCCCCACCCCCCCCCCCCCCAAACTCCCAAAAAGTAGCTCACCAAATCACACAATATTTCAGACCAATCCCTGGAAAAAGAAAACTAGAACACAAGGCTGTAGGGGAGGCACCCAAAAAAGGAAAATCGTCCAAACACTAGAGACAACAAAACATAAACCCACCTCTACCATAAAAATCTTTAATCTCTCTTCCCATACACTTACTATAACAGAAACCAAGGTGCTGGAGAAGGGATTATCTTTCTGCCCCTTTAATACTGTCAATCCCTTCGAGTTGTTTCTAGACATACAAAAATTCAGGCGAAATCTCACAATCAAAAGGCATTTTGAGGTTGAACATATCAAATTTCCCCCCAAAGAAAAAATAGAGCAACCGATAGATACAGAATTATCCTCATTTATACATCAAGATGTTAGACCAAAGTCACATTTTTTTCCCCTCCATAGCCAGGGACACCACATCCCCACTTTTTTTGACCTTATATGTTCTGATATCAAAAAAATGACTACTATACCAATCATGCCAAATAGAAAAGATAATCTTAGCAAACCAGAAAAAAATGCCTTGAAAAAAGTCAGTGTAAATGAAAATATAATTATTCGCCCAGCAGATAAAGGGGGTGGGATAGTTATCCAAAATTTTGCTGACTATGAGAAGGAGGCACTAAATATCCTCAATGATACAGTTTATTACGAAAAAGTGTCAGAAAATCCCTTTCCAGGTATAAATAAAGATCTTATAAAATTAATAAAGGACGCCTATGATAGAAATTATATAAACAAAAAATAAAAAAACTTCTTAATGCCAAGAGCCCCCTGCACCCCCTACTTCTATCACCTCCCGAAGATACATAAGAATGGAACACTCCTGCCCGGTAGACCAATTGTGTCAAACACAAAATGCGTGACAAGCAATCTCTCACATTATCTAGATCTTTTTCTGCAACCCTATGTACGCACATTACCCAGTTATCTTCACGATTCCAGTCAGCTAATTAGGGAACTAAAAGACATCACTTGGAAAGATTCATACGCACTATTCACCATGGACGTCACAGCCCTCTACTCCAATATTCAACATAACTTGGGCATACAGTGTATAAAAACTGTTTTAGAGGGAGATCCCACCTTACAACCACCCCAAGTAAATTTTCTTATAGATAGCCTCCGCTTTATTTTGGAGAACAACTTTTTTATCTACAATAGCGTAACATACCATCAACGCAGAGGTACCGCAATGGGGACGAAAGTGGCGCCATCTTTTGCACATCACGCCCCGCGTCCAACAACTCGTGTATTATAAAAGATATATTGATGACATCTTTATCATATGGGACGGGGACGAAAATACCGCTCTACAATTCTGTAATAATATAAGTACTACAGGTTGGGGAATTAAATTCACCCCAAAATACAGTAAAAGTGAGATCGAATTTTTAGATATCATTGTCTCCACCAAAAACAATCAACTGGCCACCCAAACATACTTTAAATCCATTGATACAAACAGTTATATCAATTTCTCAAGTTTTCATAATAAAAAATGGTTAGAAAACATCCCATATAGTCAATACAAACGGATCCGACGAAACTGTACCCTTGATAGTGATTCAGTTTCCCAGTCTATATCTGGGTAGTTGAAGTCCCCCATAATAACCACCTCATTATGATTTGCCGCCTCATCTATCTCGTTTAGTAGTAGATTTTCTGTGGACTCTGGTATATTAGGTGGTTTATAGTAAACTCCTATTAGTAATTTATTATTGTTTTTAGCGGCATGTATCTCTACCCACAGTGACTCCACATGTTCATGTCCCTCACTTATATCTTCCCGGAGTGTGGGCTTTAGACAGGATTTTACATAAAGGCAGACCCCTCCCCCTCTCCGGTTTTGACGATCCTTTCTAAACAGGCTGTAACCCTGTACATTAACTGCCCAGTCATAGCTATCATCCAGCCATGTCTCAGTTTTTCCCACTATGTCATAGTCTTCCTCACACATCACTAATTCCAGTTCACCAGTTTTATTAGTCAGGCTTCTGGCATTAGTATACATACATTTGAGAGGTTTATGTATATTTTTTACTCTACACCTTTCCTTCTGAACTGTTCTAGTCCCTCCTTCCATTCCTCCCCCAGTCTCACTACCTTGCCCCCCGGTCTCTATCTGCACTATCTTCCCATTCTATAACATAATTACCCTCCCCCCCAGTCCCTAGTTTAAACACTCCTCCGATTAGGATCGGAGGATGCGGCTGCTACCAGCAAGTAGCCGCCCTACTTGCTGGTAGCAAGGTAATTTGCATATTTTAAAAGCAAGTTTTTAACACAATCTACTGAACCAAAATGATTAATTAGATTATGTAGGCATAAATCGCAGTATAGGGATTATAAGTAAACAAAAAAAAAATACAGTTTAGTGTGGTGACAGAAGCCCTTTAAGAAATAAAAGAAAAAAAAAAACAATATACAGATTATGGAACTTCACTTGCCTTCCTAGTTTTATCCACAGTGAATAAAGCTGTATTATATGTTTTTGTCTGTGCACTGCATGGCACTGCCATAAAGAAAGCTGGCATCTGGTGGCTCGTACTATACAATGCTTTGTAATTTGAAAGCACACCTGAGCAATAAAACTGTTGTTTTCTTTAGACACAGTCTGTTTTTTTACATGGTAATCAAAACTAGTGAAAAAGCTTTATTTTTTGTAGAGAAGAAAGTATGATATAAAATGTAAATAGTATGAATGAATAATCATGAAGCATTGTAAATGTCTATGTATGTCATTAAGACCTTAGTGACCATCCATACGCCTTTTTATGGTGGTCACTAAGAGGTCTTGTCCTGTAGCGCCATCAATTTACAGCAGAGCTTCAGCCCAAGTTAGCGCTAAAAGTAACCACTAAAGCTCCCTAGGGCTAATGATCAGTGACCATAACAATCACTGAATATGCCAGTAGTGGAGCTGGTGGTAGTAAGCTTTCTCCTCTCACCTAAGATAGGAGAGAAGAAGCCCCCAGTGAGCTGATCGTCCTCCAGTATCTCATAGTTACATAGTTAAAGAGGACCTTTCACCGATCCTGACATTGTGAACTAAGTATACAGACATGTAGAGAGGTGCCCGGGGATCTCGCTGCACTTACATCCCCGGGCGCCGCTCTGTTCTCCCGCTATGCCCTCCGGTATCTCCGCTCACTAAGTTATAGTAGGCGGAGATTTCAGTCACTAAGTTATGGTAGGCGGAGTCTGCCCTTGTTCGGCTCTAGCGCTGGCCAATTGCAGCGCAGAACTCACAGCCTGGGAAGTTATTTTCTCCTAGGCTGTGAGCTCTGCAATGCGATTGGCCAGTGCAACAGAAGAACAAGGGCAGACTCCGCCTACCATAACTTTGTGACCGGAGATACCGGAGGGCATTGCAGGAGAACGGAGCGGCGCCTGGGGATAATAGTAAGTGCAGTGAGATTCACGGGCGCCGCTCTACATGTCTGTATACTTAGTTCACAGTGTAATAATTGGTGAAAGGTCCTCTTTAATACAGTTGAAAAAAGACATAAGTACATCAAGTTCAACCAAGGAATGGAAAGAGAAATCTCAATCTGGGAAATCTGGGTTCCGATGCCCAACCCTCTATGTCAAAGATGGCGGCAACACTGCACACATGCGCTATTAAAATGGCAGCAGTGGAGCTTCTGGCAATAAGCTTTCTCTCTTCTCTCACTTAAGAGAGGAGAGAGGAAGCCTCTTGTGCCCTGATCGGGTCCCCCAGTATCCCAATTTAGCAAAGCTGGGTCCCGATCCCCAACCCCCCCAAATCCAAGATGGCAGCAGCAGTGAAATTAAAATGGCAGCAATGGAGCAATAGGTTTTCCACCTCCTCTCACTTAAAGGGGTTGTGTCACTTCATCAAATAGACTTTATTATGTAGAGAAAGTTAATACAAACCACTTACTAATGCATTTTTATTATCCATTTTGCTTCCTTTGCTGGCTAGATTCATTTTTCCATCACATTATACATTGCCTGCCATGCTTGCAGACTATGGGAAAAAAGCACCAGCCTCCCTGGTGGCCAGATCCGCAGGACCACACATATGCCGGTGCCTTTGTCACAAATCGCTTTCCAATGACGAAGAATGGCTACCCCCGTCATTTTACCTCTCAGATGTTGTGTTCAGTGCACACACATGCAGTCTTTCAGGGGTTAATCGGGGGTTAAAAATATGTGTATATATATATATATATATATATATTTTATATACACTCACCTAAATAATTATTAGGAACACCATACTAATACAGTGTTGGACCCCCTTTTGCCTTCAGAACTGCCTTAATTCTACATGGCATTGATTCAACAAGGTGCTGGTTGCATTCTTTAGAAATGTTGGCCCATATTGATAGCATAGCATCTTGCAGTTGATGGAGATTTGAGGGATGCACATGCAGGGCACAAAGCTCCCGTTCCACCACATCCCAAAGATGCTCTATTGGGTTGAGATCTGGTGACTGTGGGGGCCATTTTAGTACAGTGAACTCATTGTCATGTTCAAGAAACCAATTTGAAATGATTCGAGCTTTGTGACATGGTGCATTATCCTGCTGGAAGTAGCCATCAGAGGATGGGTACATGGTGGTCATGAAGGGATGGACATGGTCAGAAACAATGCTCAGGTAGCCCGTGGCATTTAAACAATGGCCAATTGGCACTAAGGGGCCTAAAGTGTGCCCAGAAAACATCCCCCACACCATTACACCACCACCACCAGCCTGCACAGTGGTAACAAGGCATGATAGATACATGTTCTCATTCTGTTTACGCCAAATTCAGACTCTACCATTTGAATGTCTCAACAGAAATCGAGACTCATCAGACCAGGCAACATTTTTCCAGTCTTCAACAGTCCAATTTTGGTGAGCTCGTGCAAATTTTAGCCTCTTTTTCCTATTTGCAGTGGAGATGAGTGGTACCCGGTGGGGTCTTCTGCTGTTGTAGCCCATCCACCTCAAGGTTGTGCGTGTTGTGGCTTCACAAATGCTTTGCTGCATACCTCGGTTGTAACGAGTGGTTATTTCAGTCAACGTTGCTCTTCTATCAGCTTGAATCAGTCGGCCCATTCTCCTCTGACTTCTAGCATCAACAAGGCATTTTCGCCCACAGGACTGCCGCATACTGGATGTTTTTCCCTTTTCACACCATTCTTTGTAAACCCTAGAAATGGTTGTGCGTGAAACTCCCAGTAACTGAGCAGATTGTGAAAACTCAGACCGGCCCATCTGGCACCAACAACCATGCCACGCTCAAAAATGCTTAAATCACCTTTCTTTCCCATTCTGACATTCAGTTTAGAGTTCAGGAGATTGTCTTGACCAGGACCACAACCCTACATGCATTGAAGCAACTGCTATGTGATTGGTTGACTAGATAATCGCATTAATGAGAAAAAGAATAGGTGTTCCTAATAATTCTTTAGGTGAGTGTGTGTATATATATATATATATATATATATATATATATATACAGTGGATATAAAAAGAAAGTCTACACACCCCTGTTAAAATGTCAGGTTTCTGTGTGATGTTACATTTTTTGACAAAGATAAATCAATTCAGAACTTTTTCCGCCTTTAATGTGACCTATAAACTGTTCCACTCAATTGAAAAACAAACTAAAAACTTTTAAGTAGAGGGAAGAAAAAATATAAAAATAAAATAATATGGTTGCATATGGTGCACATCCTTAAACTAATACTTTGTTGAAGCACCTTTTGATTTTATTACAGCACTCAGTCTTTTTGGGTATGAGTCTATCAGCATGGCACATTTTGACTTGTCAACATTTGCCCACTCATCTCTCTCTCGCCCCCCCCTTCCCCCGCTACCACCCCCAGGCAACGACGACACTCATCCACTACCAGCTAAACATTCCTCAAACCTCTCAATCTGTGCCAATACGTTTTTCCACTCCGTGATGTTGGGTGCTCTTTTTGAACCCTACTCTCTCGCAATAATCACTCTTGTCACCATAAGGTCTCTTAACCAAACCCTTTTTTTTCCTTTTATCTCTAATCAGTAATGGCATATTACCTAGAACGACCACTTCCGGATTATATGGAAGGGATAATAAGGACTCTGCACTTAACACGCGGAAAACCTCTCTCCAATAGACTTGCACACTTGGACACCTCCATATCATATGCATATAGTCTGCGGACTCTTCTCTACATTTCCAAAAATTTGATTCTCGCTCTTTATAAATCTTAAGACAAGAATAGAACCCGCGCTGACTAGTTACCAAGTTATGACACCGCAGTGTATAGAAGATATTTGCGTACCCAATGTAGGCTGGATATATATAATAACTAATAAGATCATGCACTGCAATGTCACCAGTATCTCGATGTGTCAGTAATGTTTAACAAGTAGAATCCAGTGAAATTAATTACAGTGCATGTGTACAAAAAGCCAACAGGCACTTACTGATAAGCACACTCAGAGGCGCGTATGTTCATACAGCTGGATTCGTTCGCCGCTTGTTTTGATTTTTCTTTTGCGATTATTCTCTTGCGATTCTTCAGTGTCTCTCCTAGCGCTGTCTTCTGCTCACCTCGTGACACGCGCGTAGCTCCGGCCGGTAGCTCGCGCGCGCTCAGGGAAGCGATGTTTACTTGTTGTCCTGGAAACCTTTCGTGTGACGTCACACCTGAAGCTACGGAAGCCTCTATGGTCCACAATACCTCCGATGCATTTCGGAATAAGCGTATTCCTTCCTCAGGGATGAATGTGGATCCTGCTTCACTGGTTTTTAAGCCTGTTGGTTCCCATGGAAACAGCTTTTCTTTACAAGGCCGCGCTGGAGCAAAAAAGGACACTGGACAAGAGAAAATTCGAAACAAGCGGCGAACAAATCCAGCTGTATGAACATGCGCGCCTCTGAGTGCGCTTATCAGTAAGTGCCTGTTGGTTTTTTGTACACACGCACTGTAATTAATTTCACTGGATTCTACTTGTTAAAGATTACTGACACATCAAAATGCTGGTGACATTGCAGTGCATGATCTTATTAGTTATTATATATATCCAGCCTACAATGGGTACGGAAATATCTTCTATACACTGCGGTGTCATAACTTGGTAACTATTCAGCGCGGGTTCTATTCTTGTCTTATCATTATTAGGCTTCCCTATCTATTTTTTTTTTTTTGTCAATTAAACCCTTATCAGAACCCTGCAGCGAAACGCCCCACTTATATTGTTTTACCGTGTGGGGGACCACCCCCTAGACGGCAGCGCTAGTATCTCTGCTACTACTAGCTTTATAAATCTTGCTTAGCAATATAGGAGTCATATATATTCTATGGATAATATTAAAATAGATTAGCCTAAAGTTGCTAGAAGTTGTGGTCTTTTTTATATTTTTATATATATTCCCCCAATCTATTGTGTTCTGTCCTATATCCAGAACTTTAATCTTCTTCTGGTGAAGCCATTCCTTTGTTGATTTGTCATGCTGAAAGATGAAGTTCATGCTCAGCTTTCTAGCAGAAGCCTGAAGGTTTTGTGCCAATATTGACTGGTATTTGAAAAATGTTCATAATTCCCTCTAGCTTAACTAAGGCCCTAGTTCAAGCTGAAGAAAAACAGCCCCAAAGCATGATGCTGCCACCACAATGCTTCACTGTGGGTATGGTATTCTTTTGGTGATGTGCAGTGTTGTTTTTGGGCCAAACATATCTTTTGGAATTATGGCCAAAAGGTTCAACCTTGGTTTCATCAGACCATAACACCTTTTCCCACATGCTTTTGGGAGACTTCAAATGTGTTTTTGCAAAATGTAGCCTGGATTGAATATTTTTCTTCGTAATAAAAGGCTTTCGTCTTGCCACTCTACCCCATAGCCCAGACATATGAAGAATACGGGAGATTGTTGTCACATGTACCACAGAGCCAGTACTTGCCAGGTATTCCTGCAGCTCCTTTAATGTTGCTGTAGGCCTCTTGGTAGCCTCCCAGACCAGTTTTCTTCTCGTATTTTCATAAATTTTAGAGGGACGTCCAGTTCTTGGTAATGTCACTGTTGTGCCATATTTTCTCCACTTGATGATGACTGTCTTCACTGTGTTCCATGGTATATCTAATGCCTTGGAAATTCTTTTGTACCCATCTCCTGACTGATACCTTTCAACAATGAGATCCCTCTGATGCTTTGGAACCTCTCTGTGGACCATGGCTTTTGCTGTGGGATGCGACTAAGAACATTTTAGGAAAGACCAACTAGAGCAGTTGAACTTTATTTGGGGTTAATCAAAGGCACTTTAAATGATGGCCGGTGTATGCTGACTCCTATTTAACATGATTTTGAATGTGATTGCTTAATTCTGAACACAGCTACATCCCCACTTATGTAATCACAATATATTTTTTTTTTTTTGTTTTCTTACCTCCATCTAAAAGATTTCAGTTTGTTTTTCAATTGAGTGGTACAGTTTATAGGTCACATTAAAGGTGAAAAAAGTTCTGAAATAATTTATCTTTGTTCCTTTATTTTACATAACAGAAACCTGACATTTTAACAGGTGTGTGTAGACTTTTTATATCCACCGAAAATTGATAAGGAAATCCAGCTCTTTAACAACAGGAGATACTTTATTTATAATGCGGTAAAAACTTTCCAACCCTCAAACGCAAGAAACAATCTACGTGTTTCGGACCCTCATGTTTTGGTCCTTACTCATGACATTAATAACAAATATCAGGCAGTTTCCTATATGCTCCTCTTGCAGCTACCCGTAATGGTTTAGGTGTCACATGATCGGAAACTACTTAATAAAATTAGAACACATGATATTCTTATAAAAACTATCACACTCTGATAAAATAAAAAATCCAATAATGCAATGTTCATTTGCAAATATTTTGTCAATTGTACTGCAAGATCAAATAATGTATTTTATTTAAACCTGTGGGAAAACACGTACTTAACTGGAACATCCAGATAGCCTCTCTATTGAGGAGCTTCCTCTGATGATCTCCACCTCACAGGGGAGCTGTAACGCCAGTGCCTGTGAGTGTGGCACACCGGTTTATAGTTGTAATAAGTGAGGAACACAGGTTGTGGTGAACCAAACTTTTCTTTACTGGAAATGGTTAAACTTTATACAGTCCTTTGTAAGTTCAGATCCATATAGCAGGTTCACATTACAAGCAGGCTTTCACATCAACAGCAGGTATAATGTTCCTTGCAAGATACTCAGAGGGTAACAACAACGCTCCAGATCAGGCTGTACCTTCTCCTCAGAAATACTGTACACTGTTCCTAAGAACTCCTGTCTGTTCTTATACAAAGGCCCGGATGCCCTAATGCTGGCTTTTATCCTTGGCAACAATCCTCCTCAGGTATATATGCCTTGCTTTACGTTAATAATACTTCTGCCCTTCAGCTTACTTGACTAGCTGGAACACTGGCTCAGCACTGCTTGTGGGAACTGCAGGTTTCTCCCAGGAGGCAAACTCTTCTCTTGGTCTGAAGCAAGGGAAAGCGGCTGCCACAGTGAAAATTGCTGACAGCCTTAAATTACTTACAAGGTGGTATAAAACCCCTGACTTTCTCTACAAGAGAGGTCTAGCGTCTACAAGGGAGTGTTGGAGATGTGGAGCAGGAGTGGGTTCCCTATCACATATCTGGTGGGATTGTCCTCAGATTAAGTCCTATTGGAGAGGAGTAGAAGCATTAATTCAGAAACGTACAACTCCAGACTTTAGACTTACACTAGAGATGGTACAGCATCTCTGTCACATCTGTGACAGGTGCCAGAAGGTCTGAAAGATTATCTACGCATTAGTGATCTGACAGCCTCTTTTGGTTTCACTTTGTCTGTGTGTTGCTGGTATGTTTACACCTCCTGTTCAGGTGTGGATCATGTGACCTTTACCTCGCCCTATTTAGTCTGACTTTTCCCATCACTCCTTGCTTGAGATAGCTTAATTTGGTCTTGGAAGAGCTGGAGTGTGGTTCGTGTTGAAGTCCTGTTCATCCTTCATCCTCTGAAGTTAAGTGTACCGCTTGTCGTGTTTTGTATCCCCTCCCCCCGGTTGTTTACTAGGCCTCAGTGAGACGCTAGTTCCTTCACCAGGAAGGAACAGGTGGTCTCTGCCCTGTCATTATCTTTAGGGCATCTGAGGGTCACCAGGGTTTTCTAGGTTCCCGTGTATGGGTATCTCTACCATCGAGAGGTGCCCATACGGATAGGAGTTAGGGCCAGGAGCAGGGTTTTATAGGTGGTGACCCTTTTCCTTCCCTAGCGGTGAGGCCTAGTGTCTTTCCCCTTCCTTCTTGATTGTCTTTTGGTGTTCTCCCCTACTACATCAGTGACAATCTCCTGTTGAACCACAAAACGGGGGAACATAGACTTCGCTCCTGGTTGTTGCGGCTCACCCTCAACTATTACCACATTTTCCCAGGCTTGAGACAGAGTCGGGTCCTGGTGCTGTGCTGTACCAAAGTTATCCCCAAAGACATTGAGGTCTGCCGGCTCAGGACCCGGCGGCAAGTCCTCCATGTCTCCCACCATCACACTTAGCGGGGTTGTCTCCCCCTCTTCCACTAAAGTGGCGGTCACCCCTACTGCTGGCCCTTCTGACTCAGGTTCCCAGGGTTATGGTCTCCCCCCTGAGCCGGGCCATAGTTCCAGGAAACTGGACAAGTCTGTCCCAATTATTAACTCATATGATAACTTTGTGTTCGCCACCTCATGCATCCACCTGCCGGCCACTGTTGACAGAGAGACCAGGGTGGTGGGATAGTCCTTTAAGTCTGCATGAATGCAGAAAATGCTGACTTTTCGGCTAGTATACTCGGCAGGCCGCACCAGGGCAGCTCTTACCAGGGACACCAGGCTCCCTGAATCCAGCAGTGCCACTGCCAGAGTGTCCCTCACTTCCACCTGGCACAGGTGACTATTGTTTACAGTCTCAGAGGTACCTGTGGCGCACAGCTTCCTGGCATACAATGAGTGGCAGTAGCCATAGTTGGTTTCCATGGGTTCACCCCGATGGGGACAGTTGGCTCTTATGTGTCCAGGCTTGTGGCACCCCCAGCAGACCACCGGGGCTGGGGCTGCAGAGGGTATGTCCCAGGCGGGTTGGTTTGGCACCCGGTTTGGAGTGGAGATATCCAGGGTTTTAACTGGTCCCCTCCCAAAAGAACCCCCCTGGAGATTTCTGGTGGCCTTGTAGTGCTCTACCAGGTCGACCATCTCCAAGGCATTATCTTGAGACACCTGGCCAATCCAGTGCTGGAGAGGGTATGGCAAAGCCCTCCAAAACACATCCGCCAACAGACATTTTTGCAATCGGTGCAGCAGATCATAATATTGTGGTCTGGCGGGTTCAGCCGGGTAAATTCCCACTGATGCACCCATTGGGCGCGGACCAATACATTCACCCCCAGTCTCACCAGGATCTCACCTTTTACTGTTGGGTAGTCGGCCGCTTGATCATCGGGGAGATAAAAAAATACTTGCTGGGGACCAGACGCCAGGAACGGAGCGACGACCTCAGCCCACTGGTCTCAGGGTAACTTTTCCCTCACAGCCAACTTTTCGAAGACCTCCAGATAGGACTTGACATCATCCGAGGGGGTCATCTTAAGGAATCGCCACACGGACAGCTTTCTATGCATCGTGGATGTTCTGGGATGCTCCTGCCGCTTGCAATGCCATTATATGTTGTATTAGCAGCTGGTTAGTTTCTTGTTGCTGCTTGTTAGCCTCCCGCTGCTGCAAGTTAGTCTCCACGAGGGCTTTCACGACCGCCTCCATTTTCTTAGGTGACACGGGTAGTAACCTTGCTGGCTTAATGTAGGACATGCACTTGTGCCGGGGAAAAACAAATTTTTTTCGGCCTTCAGGCCTCCCTGCATCCGACACTAATTGTGGGGATTTGCTCTGGTAGGCAGGCTTGCGGACGCAGTATAGAGGCAACGACAACATCTTTAACTTAAACAGTTCAGTGTTTTATTTACACATAAGGAAAGTGACAACAAAAAGTCAGTTTCAAGGAAAAAACTGTCACCTTGAGTCTGATGTTTGTTCATACCAGGCAGCAACAAAGTCTTTGAGTGAAACGAAGTCCATGTGCATTCATCCAAACAAGATAGCAGGCCTTAATCCCAGCCCAAACTCTCAGGCCCCAACACAGAGACTGGCAAAGCTCCACTGTCAGATGGAGGATAATCCACACCCAGCTGAGACTGCTGGCTGGGTTTTATATCCCTAACCAAAACCTGGCCTGGAACGTGGGGAACAGCCACCCACCCTGCACTTTGGCTGCTAACAGTAAGAGCCGGCCCTGATCGGCTTTACAGCCACACTAAATAACCAATAGTGTCAGTCAGCACTAGCTGCCGCTGACACTTAAAATTACCGTCTCTTTCTTCACCAGGGCTATGAACCTTGGTGACACATATCTTCTATCAATGACGACCCCTTGTGCTTTCCTACAATTGTTAAACATAAAAAAATGGTGTTCAAGAAGAAACTTTACCACCATTTCAATGTATTCCTGCAATATCAGTATATAATCACTATATGTATGCAGGAACCATCGAAGGGCCACCAATGCAAGTTTATGTGAGATGTTTGTATACAAGGACATCTGCTGTAATCCAGACATATGTATCTCTCCATTCAAAATCTTCAAATTCCTGCAAAACTGACCCGGTGTCCTTAATATATCCAGGGATTAAAGGAACAAGGGGTTGGAGAAGTGAATCGACCAATTCAGATAGTTTTTCGGAAAAAGATCCTATCCCCGCTACAATGGGTCTCATGGGCGTGGGAAAAGTATTCTTATGAATTTTTGGCAGTGCATGAAAAATGGAGATAATTGGATGATGTACATAAATATAATCTGCTTCTTTCAGATTAAAAAAATCTCCAAACCCCTTGCCAAAATATGTGAGAGATTTTCTCTTAAAATAATAAAAGAGGGTTGCCACTAAGTTTTGTATACACTGACATATCAGCTAACATTTTCTCCACTTGTGTTTTATAAATGAGATTATCTAGCACTACCACTGCCCCTTCCCCCTTATCAGCCTGTTTGATAACCAAATCCTGTCTCTGTTTTAGATCTTGCAGAGCCTTAAATTCACTTGGGGACATGTTTCTATTTGTTTCTGGGACAAAAATATCCTCATCTGCATTACTCCGTCCTGATCTTATCCTGTAATTGACAAAGGTCCCTCTCCACTTGTTCCTGGTATCGATCCAGAGCAGGGGAGCGTGACTGCAAGGGATACAAATCCCTATTTGTAGTTTTAAAATATAAAGAAGTATGAGTGGTTGCAGCGCTTCCCTGCTCTGCCCGCATTTCCTGTAGAGAGCAGACTTGTAAAATTCCCTAAAATTCATATTAATACCTAAGGTGTCTTGATTACTGTTCTCTGCTATTATGAAAGGGATGGTAGCAGTAGGTTCAGTGCACGCTATGACTTCATTAATTTTTATTTAAAAGTGATTCTTTAAAGTCAAATTGCGGGCTAGCCTATTAACATCTAGAATGGTTTGATACAAATCAAAATGAAATGTCGGTGAGAAAGATAGTCCCTTCTTAAGAACCTTCAATTGATCCTGTGATAATATAGTCCCCGAAAGATTAATAACTTGGAGATCCTCTACATCCTCTTGTGATGTGATGGATAACGCCAATGTTTTCCTGTGTTTCCTGACAGCTCTTCGTTTTTTAAGACCTTTTATGTTGTGAGGCTGGGGCAGCAGATACAGGTGATGACTAGGCATGCAAATTAGGAAAGTTCTGTCTGTTTTCAGATGCCGAGTCCGAGGACTCCATCTCCGTAGAGCTAAATCAAACCCTGGTGGCAAACTTCTTTTTAGTTTGATTCTTTTTCAGTATAGAACGAGGTGTACAATTCTTAGACTCAGTCCACGTATAGACAGTATTGGTTTGGTAATCCATCAAGTCCCTGTTGAATTTGGTCTGTTTAAAGTGGATTACATTTTCCTCCAAATTGTTAAGATTGTTTTGCAGTTTTTTATCTAACTCCAAAAAAGCAGGTTTGTCAGCATGCTTTAGCAATGATTCCTGTGTGCTTTTTATCTCCTTCCGAAGTTCAGTCAGCGCTTGGTTTTCAAATTGCACATACAATTGCATTAGCTTCATTGAACATTCCGATAGTATATCCTGCCATTGCATTGTAAAAGTATCAGGATACGATATGGTGGGTTTATTTTTTATTCTTAAACCTCTAGGGATCATATTTTTATCAATATATTTCTGTAGAGATGTAGAATCCCACCAAATGACTTTTCAAGTGGAGCCATTAGAACATAAAGGCCCAGATTATCTTGCAGTGTCTGATCTGGGATATTTAAAATGGCTTCCATCTTTTTCATTCGATCCTAGATTGTTTCCACTGATTGTAATGACGTATGAGCCATATCGCTGAAAGATTAAGAGGAATGAAAAAAAAAAACACCATATCTAAATTATACTACAGGGAGTGCAAGCAGTCCACACCAGCAGAAACAATAGAAAAACTGAGAAAATTGCAGCTCTCACCTGTTGCACCTGTTGTGAGCACAGACACCAGCCTGCACAGGGCTGTTTCTTTGAAATTATGAAAATGGATAAGGAAATACAGCTCTTTAACAACAGGAGATACTTTATTTATAATGCATTTACAGGATATAGCTACTAGAGAGAGATCGTTGATCCAGGGATTTATTCTGATTGCCTGATTGGAGTCGGGAAGGAATTTTTATTCCCCTAAAGTGAGGAAAATTGTCTTCTACCTCACAGTTTTTTTTTGCCTTCCTCTGGATCAACTTGCAGGATGACAGGCCGAACTGGATGGACAGATGTCTTTTTTCGGCCTTATGTACTATGTTACTATGTTACCCCTGAGGTGTAAATCCAGGAAGTGAATAGACATGGCATTGCAATGGCAATCAAAAGAAATAGTGTCAAGACATTGATTTAAATAAACAAAGATAAACAAGAAAACTAGAATAAGAAAAACACACCTCAGACATACCCCTTTTTAAAACACGTTTGTGAGTCTGCACTTTGCTTTAGTACATGTGTAAGCCGTGTACCGGAGTGGGCTCCCCAGGATACAGCAAAGTCACAGACAAGAAAAGCGACACTGACACCAGCTTTATATGCAAGAACAGAAACTTTACTTTAACAATAGTGAAAACACAACAATATAAGTATACACCGACTAAGTTATACCCCAGAATTATACCCCAGGCCCACAGTCACTATCCCTGTCCGAGGGACAGGCTTAGCCTGATGGCGCGCACAGCAGAGCTTGCAAGTCGTGCTGTGCCGCTAAAGGGGACACACCTAGCCAGTGGCGGACGCAGCAGAGCCTGCAAGTCAAATACTGCGCCACAGTCCAGTACAGTAAGGCCTAGCAAAACATATAACCCTAACTATCTAACTACTATAAGGCCTAGGCTAGTCTCTGTTACTTAAGGCGCCACACAGTAGAATAAAATCAGTAACCAGGTGTACTGACCTGCATCCATTCTGGCCCAGAGGATGCCGCTTACCCGGGATGGCCACCAACCTCTCAGCAACCGTGCGGCCTTGCTTGATAATAAAACTGCCCACACGCTGTACACTGTCTTCCTGGAACAATCTCTTTTTCAAAGAGCCGGATCCAGTAAGGGGACAACAGCTAATCTCCTTCCTCTGCGTGTCCATTCACTCCTGGACTTCCGCAAGCTAGGATGGAATCGGATTCAGTCTCTCAAAGAACAGTGTTTCCACCATGTCAGATCAGCACTTCCTGGTTTTTGAAGCAGCAAGCATGAGTCATCATCTGCTTTACATATGCAGATCACAGAGTGTGCTGCAAAACAGTGGCCTCTAGTGCCCGGAATGCCAAATGACAGCTCCAATACAAATTAGACATGAACATTATACAGGCAGAGTTTATCCACAATCTCATACATGGAGGCGATTCTTCAGCCCTGACTGCACAAGGTATAGAAAGGGTTACAGCTACCCTGCAAGGTGAAGATCATCAGAGGGAGCTTCTCCTCTAAACCCGAAAGAGAAGATGTCATCGGCGCAGGCACACTGAGGAAGTGCTGAGGAAGCGAGCGTCCTTCTCTTAGAGCACCTGCGCCGAATGAAGGCACGTAAGGCGCAGGCGCGGGATTTGAATTGCAGACAGGACCAGCCAGAGGAGGAGAGCGCTCGCTGGCCCTGTCAATCAACAGGAGGAGGGGAGTTTTTTTTAAAGGAGGATGCGGAGGCTACCAGCTCTACTTGCTGGTAGCAAGGTAATTAACATATTATAAAAGTGCGGTTTTTAAAGAAACTACAGAAAAAGGTAAGAACACTATATATTGAATAATTGCACTATAAGGATTTAAATTAGCCCAAAATTGAAAAATGGCTTTTGGGGGATGACAGAAGCCCTTTAAGTACGTGTTTTCCCAAAGTTTTAAATAAAAGACATTATTTGATCTTGCAGTACATTTGCCAAAATATTTGTAGCTGAACATTGCATTATTGGATTTTAGATTTTATCAGATTGTGATAGTTTTTATAAGAATATCATGTGTTCTGATTTTATTAAGTAGTTTCCGATAATGTGACACCTAAACCATTATGGATAGGTGCAAGAGGAGTATATAGGAAACCACCTGATATTTGTTATTTATGTCTTGAGTAAGGACTGAAACATGAGGGTCCGAAACACATAGATTGTTTCTTGCGTATGAGGATTGGAAAGTTTTTACCGCATTATAAATAAAGTACTTCCTGTTGTTAAAGAGCTGGATTTCCCCCCTCTCCCCTTTTTTTTTTTCTCGCTGCTTCTCCCCTCCTGCGTATTGCCCCTCCGTTGCCCCCCCCCTCTTTCCCTGATTTCCTATACTGCAAAAGGATATGGAGAATGACCATGTGACACAGACCTTATGAGAATAATTTCTTGGAACATTGGAGGGCTGAGCAAGGGAATAAAGAGAGTGACAGTTTTTGATGCAATTCATAGGTCTCTCCCTGCTATAGTCTGCCTACAAGAAACCCACCTCACAAGTGAGACAATAATGGGGGTGACCAGGCAGTGGATGCAGTGTGCGTTCCACTCGGATTTTTCATCGTATGCTAGAGGGGTGAGTATATTAGTCCATAGGAACATAGACATTAAAATAATAAAAACAGTAATAGATGAGGAAGGTCGATATGTTCTTATGGACTGTATACTGGAAGGTAGACCCTGGATTATTGCAAATGTATATATACCTCCTCCCTTTAGATTAGAGGTATTATTAAAAATTTATGAGTTTGTACTTAAGGTAGGCGATAAACCATTTTTGGTAATGGGAGATTTTAATAATGTAATGGATGGCCAAATGGACAGATGTCGAGTATATAATTTCCAACCAAAATTGGAGGGTCCAAATTAAAAGATATTATAGTACTAGTACTAGTATAGTATATAGTACTAACATCGAAATTGCTCACAATGTGAACAGCTTTGAGGGAAATGGGGAAACTCCCAGATTCTGTCAGAGAAGCCTTAATAACCTTAATATTAAAACCAGGGAAAGACCCGGAGATCCCGGATTCATATCGCCCTATCTCATTAATTAATACCAATAATAAAATATTAGCATTGATTCTTGCAAATAGACTTGGGAGAGTGGCGTCTGTGATCATTCATGAGGATCAGTCAGGTTTTATGCCAGGTAGAACTACAAGTGATAACATAATCAGATACTTTATGGGTACCCAGTTGGAACCCCCTTAACTGTGGAGAACGTATGATTATGCCACTATAGATGCCACAAAAGCCTTTGATACGTTAGAATGGCTTGGGGTTAGACATGGTTGCCCCCTGTCCTTTTTATTATTTGCCATAGCTATGGAACCCCTAGCGGACATGATTAGACAAGATAAAGAGATTGTAGGATTTAGGTTTTGCGGCATATGAGGAAAAAATATCATTGTATGCAGACGATATTATGTTGTTTTTCGGATCTCACGGCTCACTGAGGAAGATTTTTCAGGTATTTGAAGAATATAGTGAATATACGGGACTCAATATAAACTGGTCCAAGTCGGCGTGTATCCCGATTGATCCCTTGAATATGTTTGTACCGGGGCCACTTGAAATGAAAGAAAGGCAAGAATCAGTCAAATATTTGGGTATTCAGATAACATCTAATCCTAGGGACTATCTGCAGCTGAATGTGCTCCCTAAAATACAAGAGATGCATAAGAAAATAGAGGTTTGGGAAAAAAAATCATATATCGAAGGCAGGACGCATCTCATTGGTGAAAATGTTTATTTTACCCTCTTTAATTTACATGTTATGGAATGCACCAATAATAATCCCTAAAATGCTTTTTAAAATAATAGCTTCTCTAATAACAGATCTGGTATGGCGAGGCAAAAAAACGAGAATAAGAGCACAGATACTGCATATCCATGAGAAGGAGGGTGGCTTGTCACTCCCGGACTTAGAGTTGTATTTTATTTCTGGACAGATTAGAAACATGATAATATGGAATCACTCACATAGATATAAGATGATGGTAGCAGGGGTGAACAAAGGCCTAGAGAACTGTAACATTTTTCAACTGATAGAAGCAGATATTCTGTTTCAAAAACAAGTCAAGAGAATACCCCTAATGGATATGTGGATTAAGTCTTGGAATAAGGTAAAAGATCTTTGGTCGCATAAGGGAAGACACTCAGACACTTTGTTATGGGGAAATATTAACCTTATGGAATTAAAATCAATTGAACAAAAAGTCTGGTGGAAGTATGGATTTTTTAAATTGGGACAAATATGGAGAGAGGGAGACATAATTATTATCAAGAACTCAAAAAGGAATATGTAAAAGATAATAAAGATCTGAGAGATAGGGAAAGAAACGCAAATCGTCCCTCTTCCACTAACCTTAGCTAATATCGTGAATTTTTCCAAAAGGGAGGAAATTGATATCTAAAATATACGGAAGTCTGTTACATCAGTTGACAAAAATAAAGCTATCACTTTGCTAAATCATAGATGGCAAGATGTTTTGGGCGCGCAACGACGAGAATTTTGGGAAAAGGTCATACAGGCAAAAAACAGAGTGTCAAATAATTTTGCCTTTAGAATTACTCAGTTTAATATACTATATTGTCTGTATTATTCCCCCAAGATTTTAATGAAATGCTACAAATCTAAACAATTTAGTTGTAAAAAATGTGGGGAAGAAGGGGTAGATGACGTTCATATACTCTGGACTTGTATAAAGATCCAGAAATTTTGGGGGATAGTGACTGAAAAAATAAAGGAATATAATTTTTTTAAAGTCTCACTTTCTCTTGAGATCTGTATTCTGGGTATGACTGATAAAATTGAAAATGCTAACGAACGAGAAGTAGCATCCAAATTACTTTTTTATGCGAGGAAATGTATTGTAGCACATTGGGGAGATAGCGCCACAGCTAGGGAATGGGAGAACCTGATTAGAGTCTCACTAGTCGGAGAGAAATTTCATTTAGTATCACCTAAGAAAAAATACATGTTTGCTAAAAGGTGGCGGAGATGGTTGAATTATTAGACTGTGGCAGAGATGGGATCTGGGCGACTTGGGGGGGGGGGGGGAATCGGGGGGTGGAGGGAGACGAGCAGGTAAGCAGCATGGTTTAATATAGTCCCCCCTCCCCTATTTTTATTTATTTTTTTCAGTCTTTCTTCTGTCCGCCTCCAGGAGTGGACAAAGCAACAGGCAGAGTGTGAGGAATAGGGTAATATGAACTTCAACCACTTGTTTATTGTATAAAAGAAAAGAGGAAAAGTGTATACAATATGTATGAACAAATGTATATACGTGCATATAATAATAAAGAATATTTCATAAAAAAATTAAAAAAAGAGCTGGATTTCCTTATCGATTTTCACAATTTCAAAGAAACAGCCGTGTCCAGCTGGTGTCCGTGCTCACAACAGGTACAACAGGTCAGATCTGCAATTTTCTCTCTCTCTCTCTCTCTCTATATATATATTTACCTATTCCACTTGGTCGCGTAGAAGCCATCTGCCCTCATCACGCTGGGTGTGCACTGTGATGCCATTCTTTTATATTGCTACATATAGTGGTTTTGTTTCATTTAAAAAGGCCTAAGAAATGCTCAGCTTTCTTGAGTTCCAGGAGAGTGTAGTTGAAAGTTTCTTGATTGAGCTTCCTGCGTCTGGACAATCCTTCAAATCTGAGGATGTTTGAAGGCTTTCAGAATGCCACCTTCTTAACCCTATCCCTGCCACTGCCACCCAGAAATATCCTCAAAAACGATGCCCATCGCTTCTGGGCATTTATAATTAGCCCTGTTTTGAAATGTACCATACAGTTTCCAATTATCAGTTTTATTTAATACCAAAAAAGGTGTGGGATCTTTTTGGAAAGTTAGTTTATTCCTATTTTTTTGTTTGTGGGCTTTGCAGGGAGGGAGGGATCCCTTTGGGGCATAGATATTTTTTTCAAACATTGAAAACAATTTCACAACTGATTAATCAATCAGGCCCCCAAATTTTATTAGACCTCAGATCAGACCCCTGAAACAAGCCCCCCAATCTTTATCAGGTCTCAGATCAGAACCCCCTTTACACCCCTATTTATTAATACCTGGCCTCCTAAGGGGTGCAGACTGGATGGCATTGGTTGGCATGCTAGCACTGGAATAATAAAGGCTTATTGGTATTAAATTACATTTACGGCTGATGTAGGATTAATTAAATGTAGGGATAAATAAATAAAACTGATGCAGAATAAGTCTCCCTGAACTCTTTCTGTATTGTTCCTGCACTCTCCCTCTCCAATATTCTTCTATTAATCAGTTTTCTGCAACACTGTCCCTAGTGCATGAGCGCTTGCCACGTCTCTCCCGATGCTCAGGTCACAGGACAATCTTGGAGACCTTGCAGGATGAGCATTTTGACATCACAGGGCACGGCTATCTTGCAGACTGGCTGGCTGCACAGCATTATGGGTAATCTTGCATTACTGGGATTGTCTCCTCTACACTTAGTTTCGCTTTGTAACATAAGATTCGTCACCACGAACTGCAAGAAAATTCAGATTTTGTTGCGAGTAGAAGTTTTTCTAAACTTTGCACCGAATTCTGCTTCAAATGCTTAGCTTCGCTCAACACTAGTAATGAGTGCACAGCTTCACTTCTCATCTTCATGCACTACAATGACAATTACAAGAATGAGGCGTACTTCTAAGTAACAGTAACAGAGTTACCTATCTTAAATATTTTTTCTCCTGTTTCATGTGAAAATTTATAAAAAATTTGATGAAAACTATTTATACACATTATTTTATTCTATAACAATTTTGCACTCAGCATGCCCACTAGAAAATACAACCACAACATGGGATATTTTTAAAACCATCCTAAACTTTCACTGTGAAAGATACATATGTTATGGGAATAAAAAAAGACAGGGACAAAAAAAAAATGTGGATAAATAGAAATGTAATTTAATGACAAAAAGAAAGCATTTAAATCACTAAAACAGGAAGGTATTGAAGAAGCGCTTAAAAACTACAATGACAAAAATAGATTATGCTAAAAAAATAGATAAAGGCAGCCAAGCTGGAGACAAGCTCATTGCCAAAGAAAGTAAAACTAATCCTAAAAAGTTCTTTAATGAAATCAATGGTAAAACGTTTAAATCTGAAACTGTAGACCCTGTAAAGAGTGAGGAGGGAGAAAGTGAATTTATTAAATACTGTTTTCTTCTCTGTATTCACTGAGGAGAATGAAATGAAAATGAATGTAAAATGAAAAATTTGCTCATCTCTAGTCAACATGTTACCAATGTCTGCACATCCTTTATAGCAGTTTCAACATTTTTCTGGCTGTAAAACCCCTTTATAGTGAACCTATCACACTGAAAATGCAGTCAGATCTGTAGGTAGGGCCCCAGAGGTCCCACCTCTGGGGCCCGCACCTACAATGAGAACGGAGCGGGGAAATGAACGGAGGGCGCACTGCGCATGCGCAGCCGTCCTAGATTAATTTCTATGTGGCTGCCGAAAATAGCCTAGCGCTCGGCTATTTCCATCTGCCCTATAGAAATTAATGGGAGAAAGGACCGCTTGTGTGCGGCACGCTCCCATTCAATTGTATGGGAGCAGTGCTTGGTGATGGACAGACCCCGGGATCCTCCAGCCACAACTCTCCCCGCTGCATTCTCGTAGTAGGTGCTAGCGATATGCCCCCATTGTCTGTGATGGGAATATCCCTTTAAATGAATAAAATACAGATTTTTCCCACACAACTTTACATAAATCTGTAGTCAGGAGTTATAATGCCCGTTCTATATGTCCCCCTGTACTGCCTCCCTTATAGTGCCCCCCTCTGTAGTGTCGCTAGTGGTTACATTGCCACCCTTATAAAGTTAATAAAGAAAATGTCCAGCTCACCATGTATCCTTTAGTTCGAAATGCATCAATGTATGGGGGTGTGAGATGGTGTCCACATGATGTAATTTGTTACTGAAAATAAAGACAAAGCAATAGAATCTTCAATAGTGCTGGAACTTTTACTGCTGTTTATATCTTGAGAGCTTACCTGATTTGTTCCGTGCACGGAGGATAAAGGATACATGGTGCGCTGGACATTTTGTTTATTAACTTTGAGTTGAAGGTTTTCTGTGTCTCATCTCCTACCTTCCATGTTATAACAAGTTGCAAGTGACGGTTAGCATTTACGATATTCTGTGGACCCCCTCACTCTCTGCACTCTGTCCTGCAATGGCTTTCGCTTCAACCTCTGACCGCAGATCCAAAGCAGATCAGGTGTTTTCCAGGCAATATCAACATTTCCATGACCAGCTTGATATGAAAAGTCAAAAGCAAGAGCTTGAAATACTTTTGATTCAAGAAACCAAAATTTGGTGGGATCACACAACGCTGGTGAAATATGTTGAAAAGTCCATGATTCCACGTGGACTAAGAATTAAAAAGATACCGACCACCATCTTTTCAGATACCTTTGTCTCATAATGGAACAATTTATTAACTGAGTGCTGTTTGCAGCTGATGTCCTTGATCATTAAATATAAGAGTGAGAAACTCACAAGTATACAACATGAAATAGAGACATGCAAAAGCACTTTGAATAAATATGAGACTATACCTGAATATACTATGATGGAACAGAAAATTGTGGCTTCGGTGAAACAACTTGAGGAGAGCATAATTGAAACGAAGCACAACAAGTTCCAGGGGGATCTGAGGACTATACTCTGGAAACACAAGAACATATGACAGTGGAAGCAAAACCATCATAGTATAAAAAATCGAAGAAACAAGCAAGATAGGAAGACCCCCAAAAAATGACTGAGAAGGGCAAGACGCAAACACAAGAAGAGCCCAAGCTATGGCAACTCGATTACAGAAAAAATAAAAAGCTGTATGAACCAACAATTATTGCTGGATGTTATAAACCTGTCTGAACACTGCCTTACTGATGACCAAAAAGATGTTCTGTCTCTGGGTCTGAACTTTGTGCCTACCACGGACTATGATTTATTTTCTACCATTCTTGACATCAATAAGTTTGTGGGGAATTTAACCCTTAGGCCTCCTGCACATGACCGTATGGCTTTTTCAGTGTTTTGCAGTCCGTTTTTTACGGATCTGTTTTTCAATTTTTTGTTTCTATTGTGTTTCCGCTTCCATTCAGTTTTTCCGTATGGCATATACAGTATACAGCAATTACATAGAAGAAATTGGGCTGGACATAAAATTTTCAATACATTGTTCCGCAGGAACGGATACGGAAGACATATGGAGTACACTCCGTATGTGTTCCATTTCTTTTGCAGACCCAGTGACTTGGAGCCATGGAGCCACGGAACGTGATTTGCAGGCAATTAATAGGGCATGTTCTATCTTTCAACTGAACAGAAATACGGAAACGCAATGCATACAAAGTACATTCCGTTTTTTTTTTGTGGAACCATTGAAATGAATGGTTCCGTACACGGACCGTATATGGAACGCAAAAAACGGGCCGTAAACGAATCTCCAGATAGAAAATACTGATTTTTAACAGGCAGTAGGGGGACAGGATTTTAAGGCCACTAATCTACATTATTTCCCATTTAAATCTCGCACTCAATGTATGGACACCTTCCACTAGGTTATAGAAAAAGAACTTACTGCAATAAATGACCAAAAATCTCAAAATTACAAAAATTACAATCTAACCAGAAAACAACACGATGCTCTGAGGGAGTTAGAGGGTAAAACTGACCTTATAATCAAAATGGCAGATAAGGGGGGTTCGGTGGTGGTTTTAAATAAATAAAAACATACTACCAACAAATGATAGATCTGTTGTCTGATGCCTCCACATACCAAAAACTGGATAAAAATCCTTTATTGGAATATCAAAAAGAATATACTCTAATCCTCAATAAGGGGAGAGAACGAGGTTTTATTAACCACAGACAATATGAATTTCTGAATGTGGAGGCACCACTCACCAATAACACATGCACTACCAAAAGTTCACAAAAATGTGAACCACCCTCCCTTGAGCCCTATTGTCTCAGGCATCGTCTTTCTGATGGAAAAGATGGGAGATTGGCTGGACTCACTGTTACAGCCTTTGGTGAGAAGAGTACCGGGATATACCCGAGACACTACTGATGTAATCAGACGTGTCTACAGGTGAAACTCGAAAAATTTGAAAATCGTGCAAAGTTCATTTATTTCAGTAATGCAACTTAAAGGGTAAAACTAACATATGAGACTCATTACATGCAGAGCGAGAAATTAGTTATAATTTGGATGATTATGGCTTATAGCTTATGAAACCCCAAAGTCACAATTTTGAGTTACCCTTTGCTCAGGGGGTATGGATTACTTAGCTGACTAGAGTGTAATACTTTGAGCCTAGAATATAGAACCTTTTCACAATATTCTAATTTTAAGCTGCATTAATGCAATTCCTTTTAATTTGCATTACAAAAATAAATGGACTTTTGCACGATATTCTATAATTTTTTGAGTTTCACCTGTATATTAGACAGTGGCATAGGGATTATGCATGGCTGACCTTAGATGTAGTTTCTCTTTATCCCTCCATTCCCCACAATGTAGCTATCCTTGCACTGGAATATCACCTCCACAGGTATAGTAAACATTCAAATGAATTTATAGACTATATCTTAGAGGTGAAATCTTTCCTTATGACACATAATTCTTTTCTGTTTAAACAAGGGGCGTATCTATGGGAGCAAAATTCTCACCCTCATTGGCAAATTTAACCATTGCTTATTGGGAAGAACTTCATATATTCTCTGAAAATAATCCCTTTTTTGCATGGTGGTCTGGTATGGCAGGTACATCGATGACCTGCTCCTTATATGGGGCAGTGATGTGTCTGCCATACCGGACTTCATGGATTACGTTAATAATAATCTGTACAATCTAAGATTTACTCATCACTTTGATTCACACATTAATAGCTTTTTGGACCTGAAACTCACAGGGATTCATGACCAAATTATTTGTATGGAAACGTTCCGCAAAATACAGGAAATACAGTATTAAAAGCCAACAGCCATCATCCAGTTCACACATTTAAAGAGGACCTTTCACCGATTATTACACTGTGAACTAAGTATACAGACATGTAGAGCGGCACCCGGGGATCTCACTGCACTTACTATTATCCCCGGGCGCCACTCCGTTCTCCTGCTATGCCCTCCGGTATCTCCGGTCACAAAGTTATGGTAGGCAGAGTCTGCACTTGTTCTTCTGTAGCGCTGGCCAATCGCATTGCAGAGCTCACAGCCTGGGAGAAAATAACCTCCCAGGCTGTGAGCTCTGCGTTGCGATTGGCCAGCGCTAGAGCAGAACAAGGGCAGACTCCGCCTACCATAACTTAGTGACTGAAATCTCCGCCTACTATAACTTAGTGAGCGGAGATACCGGAGGGCATAACAGGAGAACGGAGCGGCGCCCGGGGATAATAGTAAGTGCAGTGAGATCCCCGGGCTCTCCATGTCTGTATACTTAGTTCACGGTGTAAAAATCGGTGAAAGGTCCTCTTTAAAGCAATCCCAGTTGGAGAATTTATACATGCATGCAGAAATTGAAGTGCAAGTGTTGCTTTTTCTAGCGAATCCCAGTCAATCTGGACATGCCTGACTAAAAGAGGTTATCCAGACTGGATGTTATCCAGAGGTTTGAACATAGCTAGGAATAAATCTAGAACAGAGTTATTGTTCAAACCTTCAAGAAATAATACCATGAAAAAAGATAAAATAACCGCTGAACAACCTACACTTGTCCTGACATATAGTCGCCAGTTCACACAAATACAACATGTGATTAAAAAAGTCTCCCAATTTTGTATGAAGATGACATACTATCTGATACCATGAAAAATGTATGCAGAATAGTGTCGAGACGACCCAGCACATTGGCCAGTGTTCTTTCTCCATCTATGTTTACGCGTACCAGCGGGAGGCATTTGGGATCTTCAGATTGAATGCCAGATACTCTTTTGGTCTCAATCTGAAAAAAAGAATTGATATATTTTTGTTAATATTGCTATAATATCATATGCCTAAGCAAATTAATAGCCATTGCGATGTTTTATTAAAGGGGTTTTCCGGATTCAGAGCTGAACCCGGACATACCTCCATTTTCACCCAGGCAGCCCTCCTGACTTGAACATTGGAGCAGTTTATGCTCCGATGCTCTCCTTTGCCCTGAGCTAAATCTCGCAGGGCAAAGGCATTTTTTGGAGACCAGGTGACGCACTGGGATCTCCATGGGGCTGCCAGGAAGCCCGGTGACGTCACCGAACACCCTGCTGGCGAAACAAAAGAGTACATGCCCTGCACGGTTTAGTGCAGGGCAAGGGTGCGCATCAGAGCATGAGATGCTCTGATTCTAGCCTCAGGGGGGCTGCCTGGGTGAAAATATGGGTATGTCCGGGTTCAGCTCGAAACCCGGACAACCCCTTTAAGTGTTATTAGAAGGTTTCCTATTCAATTAAGTTTTTCTTTCTATTTTATCTTCTCATTTGTATGCTTTTTATTACACTGTGTTCACATTATGCTATTTTTTTCTAGGCAAAACTGCACATGATAAAGGTTCTGATCTGGAATGTATCAAGTGATCTTATAATGTGAACTTGTCCTAGATAGGTGTTTTTGTATTTTTTACCTCATATTTTGCATTGTTGTGTTTTAAAAAAATATAATGTCAAATGTAGATAATGGGTGTAGCACAGGACAGAGTAAGTGCTTTGCCTCGCCCTGGGGGTGTGGTTCCCCTCCCCTTCCTTTTCAGGGGGAATGGATCTATTTAATCCCGTGGGTCAGGCAGTGCACACAGTTGCGACTTAGAAAGGTATAATTCGAAACGCGTCAATTTGCAGGGGTATGAAATGGTGTTCACATGATGTAATTTGTTACCAAAAATAAAGACAAAGCAACAGAATCTTCAATAGTGCTGGAACTTTTTTCTGCTGTTTTTACTGCCATCCTGCATTACCCCAAAAGTGACAGAGAAAAATAAAAACACTGAATCCATCTTGATGCTTCAGCCTGCATCACAGGACAGGCAGTTGCAATGAAGTCATCATACCACCTACATTCTGGTACGATGACGTCATCATGACTTCCTGAGACTAGGTGCAGGTGGTCGTGATGATGTCATCACTTCACGACTGCCTGTGTTGCCTCACAGGCTTCAGGCTTAGTGGCCTGTGAGAGTGAATTGTGGGTCCGGGATGCTCGCCACACTTCTCAACTCTATTGCCATTCTCAGCATGGCAAAACAGTTGTATATGCGTCAGGCACTACCTGACCTTGACATTTGTCAGAATTGTCAAAAGGCAGTCCGGCCTTGTGTCTGACCCATTAGTATTTCACTCAATTATTCTTGTTGGTTGTAACTAGAGATAAGCGAATTTCATATTTTGAAATTCGTTCATGCTTCATTTACTGGTAAAAGGTGACTTGCGTTATGCATTCCATTATTCAGATATGCATTCCGTTATGCATTCTGGCATAGAATTGCGTTATGGTCCATGGTAACGGAATCCATAACGCAATTCACCTTTTACCAGTAAACAAATTGCAAATGAATTTCATAACCGGAAATTCGCTCATCTCTAGTTGTAACTACGTATTTTCACCTTTAGTTTTTCCTAGTTGCCCCTGACCTGATTGAATTACTAGTCAGCTGTAAAGATAAATGTTTATATGTGTTACTTTAAGAAGTAGTACCAGGAAAAATATCCTACATAAAAAAAAAAGCAACTGCAAAACTGCATCTAAATACTTTTGTTATTATATGTACTTAGTATAGCCATTGAGTTATATAAAAAAAATATGCATCTTTGCTCTTTTCCTTATTTCTCTGTCCACCTCAGTAACATTGCTGAGGTGGACGCATATACTCAGTTCCATCCTTCAATTGCCACCAGCTGAAACTGTTACAGGGAGAGTGCTGCAGAAATAAGGACATGCCCCTGAGAAGGACATGCCCCTGAGCTGGACATGCCCCTGAGCTGCTAGCCTGAAATTAATCACCAGAGCAATTGGAGCAATGCATGGGGAGAACTCTGGATCCATGTGAGATATCGGGCTAGTTTCATCTTTGTTGGAAAGAGATAGTAATGTTCTATATGAGGTCTGATTAAATTTAACCTGTTGGGGACACAGGGCATACGTGTACGCCCTGATGTCCTGGTACTTAAGGACACACGGTGTACAGGTACGTCCTGTGTAGTTCCGATCACCGCCGCACTGCGGGCGGTGATCGGAACTGGGTGCCTGTTGAGATCAATCAGCAGGCACTCTGGGTCAATGCCGAGGGGGGTCCTGCAATCTCCCCCCCATATCGGCGCTCACTGCAAACCGCAGGTCAATTTAGACCTGCGGTTTGCAGCGCTTTCAGAAGTTTCTGATCCCCGCGGTCCAGTGCGGCAGTGCGGGCGCGCGATCATTCGTCCGCCTTCCCTCTCATTTTCAGGACGGCCGAGCGGTTAGCAGAGTGTCAGCACTCTGCTTGAAATGGCTGACATCATCACACGGATGTCAGCCGTTTAACCCCTTCCATGCCGCGGTCCGTAGGGACCGCTGTATGGAGGAGGTTAACAGGGAGGGAGCGCTCTCCCTCTCCCATTGGGGGCTACTGCGCCTTTTCAGCCCCGATTCTTGGCAGCGAGTGATGGTTACCATGGCAACTGGACTCCTTCACAGGCTTCCAGCTGTCCATGGTGCTGATCAGACTTCTGCTAAAAGCGAAAATACAGTACACTATATAGTGAACTGTATTGTATTATACAGACATCAGACACACTGTATATTCAAGAACCAAGTGGGTCTGGGTCAAAAAAATGGAAACAAAAAGTGAAAAAAAAGTAAAAATATAAAAAAAACATTTATCACCGATTAAAAAAATATATAAATAATTCCCTACACGTGTTTGATATCACCGCGTCCGTAACAACCTAATCTATAAAATGGTCATATTACTTTCCCCGCACGGTGAGCGCCATAAAAAAATTAAAATAAAAACTATGATGAAATTGAAATTTTGCCCACCTTACTTTTCAAAATAGGTAATAAAAGTGATCAAAAAAGTCTTATGTACACCAATATAGTACCAATCAAACCATCACCTCATCCCGCTAAAAAATTTGCCCCTACATGAGACAATGGCCCAAAAAAAAAAATATATGGCTCTCAGACTAAAACATGATTTTTTTGTTTCAAAAATGCTTTTTTATGTTAGGTATCACCGTTTCCGTAAGAACCTGCTCTAAAAAAATACCACATGACCTAAACCCTGAGGTGAACACCGTAAAAAAAAAAGGTGTCAAAAAAGCAATTTTTTGTCACCTTTCATCATAAAAAGTGTGATAGCAAGCAATAAAAAAGTCATATGCCCCCCAAAATAGTGGCAATCTAACCGTCATCTCATCCCACAAAAATGATACCCTACCTAAGACAATTTCCCAAAAACTGAAAAAACTATAACTCTCAGACTATGGAGACACTAAAACATGATTTCTATTTTGTTTAAAAAATGATATTATTGTGTAAAACTTAAAGGGCTTCTGTCACTCCACTAAACTCATATTTTTTTTTTGGTCTCCTTAAAATCCTTACGCTGCGATTTCTCAATATATAGGGCTATTACTCCGTTTGGTTCAGTAGTTATATAAAAAAAAACTGACTTTTATAATATGCAAATTACCTCTCTATCAGCAGGTAGGGCGGCTACCTGCTGCTAGCAGCCGCATCCTCCATTCATAATGACGCCCCCTCCTCATGTTGATTGACAGGGCCAGCGGCCGCGGCGGTCTTCAGTTGGCACAGGCGCACTCAGTGGAGGACGCTCGCTCAGCTGCTCCATCCTCAGTGTGCCTGCGCTGATGATGTCCTCCACTGAGTGCGCCTGCGCCAACTGAAGACCGGCGCGAGATTTAAAACGCAGACAGGGCCAGTCAGAGAATTAGCGCGTCCGCTGGCCCTGTCAATTAACATGAGGAGGGGGCATCATTATGAATGGAGGATGCGGCTGCTAGCAGCAGGTAGCCGCCCTACCTGCTGCTAGAGAGGTAATTTGCATATTATAAAAGTCAGTTTTTTTATATTCTACTGAACCAAACGGAGTAATAGCCCTATATATTGAGAAATTGCAGCATAAGGATTTTAAGGAGACAAAATAAAAAAAAATAGTTTAGTGGAGTGACAGAAGCCCTTTAAAAAAAAAAAAAAGAAAGTATACATATTTGGTATCGCCACGTCTGTAACGTCCGGCTCTATAAAAATATCATATGACATAACCCCTCAAGTGAACACTGTCGAAAAAATAAAATACAAACTGTGCTAAAAAAACATTTGTTTTGTCACCTTACGTCACAAAAAGTCCAACACCAAGCGATCAAAAAAGCGCATGCTCCCCACAATGATGCCAATCTAACCGTCACCTCATCCCGCAAAAAATTATACCCTTTTTTGCCAAAAAAATAAAAAAAAACTATGGCTCTCAGACTATGGATACACTAAAACATGTTTTTTTTTTTTGTTTTGTTTTAAAAATGATATTATTATGTAAAACCTAAATAGATAATAAAAAGGTATACATATTAGGTATTTCAACGTCCGTAAGAACCTGCTCTAAAAAATACCACATGACCTAACCCCTCAGGTGAACACTGTAAAAAATAAAAATAAAAAATGTTGTCAATAAAGCTATTTTTTTTACCTTACATCACAAAAAGTGTAATAGCAAGCAATCAAAAAGTCATATGCACCCTAAAATAGTGGCTAACTGTCATCTCATCCCGCAAAATTATACCCAACCTGAGACAATCGTCTAGTTTCAAAAATGATATTGTGTAAAACCTAAATAAATAAAAAAAAGTATACATATTAGGTATCACCACGTGCATAAGAACCTGCTCTATAAAATTAGCACATTAGCTAACCTGTCAGATGAACGTTGTAAATAATACAAAATAAAAATGGTGGCAAAACAGCTATTTTTGACAAATTTTCAATTGTTATCCATTTTTTCCTGTAACAAAGCAAGGGTTAACAGCCAAACAAAACTTCCAGAAACCATATGGTGTTCCTTTCCTTTTGCACCCTGCCGTGTGCCCGTACAGTAGTTTATGACCACATATGGGGTGTTTCTATAAACTGCAGAATTAGGGCAATAAATATTGAGTTTTGTTTGGCTGTTAACCATTGCTTTGTTACTGGAAAAATTGATTAAAATGGAAACTTTGCCCAAAAATTTAAATTCTGAAATTTCATCTCCATTTGCCAATAACTCTTGTGGAACACCTAAAGGGTTAACAAAGTTTTTAAATCAGTTTTAAATACCTTGAGGGGTGTAGTTTCCCAAATTGGGTCATTTTTGGGTGGTTTCTATTATGTAAGCCTCACAAAGTGACTTCAGACCTGAAATGGTCCTTAAAAAGTGGGTTTTGGAAAATTTTGGAAAAATTTCAAGATTTGCTTCTAAACTTCTAAGCCTTGTAACGTCCCCCAAAAATAAAATGGCATTCCTAAAATGATACAAACATGAAATAGACATATGGGGAATGTAAATTAATAACTATTTTTGAGGTATTACTATGTATTATAGAAGTAGAGAAATTGAAACTTGGAAATTTGCTAATTTTTCAAAATGTTGGGTAAATTTGGTATTTTTTTTATAAATAAAAATGATTATTTTTTTGCTCCATTTTTACCAGTGTTATGAAGTACAATATGTGGCGAAAAAAACAATCTCAGAATGGTTATTCACACATAAAGTGACACTGGTCAGATTTGCAAAAAATGGCCTGGTCCTTAAGGTGAAAATGAGCCCGGTCCATAAGGGGTTAAAGAGGCTCTGTCACCAGGATCAACCCTATTAAACCAGACATACTGCCTGGTCGGGTTCATCATGCTGATTACAACAATACCTTTCTTTCGTCTGTATGATAAACAGCTGCAGTGATATCTGCATTTTATTCACATGCAAATGAGAATTTCGAGCACACAGAGGCGGAGCTGAATCATCTGAACACTACTATATAACACCCCCTGTGCTCTGAACACTCCCCCTCCCCTTGATTGACAGGGTTAGACATGCTGAGGGCAGAGCCCTGGCCAAGACCTGTGTGCTAGCGTCTAAATATCACATACACTTTAGCTTCACCACACTGATATCTGCTTCGAAAGCTAATCTACATATTACTGCTTTATTCACAAACATGATGTATGATTATACAGACAGCATAAATATGTGTCAGCTTATAAGTAGGGATGAGCGAACTCGAACTGTATAGTTCGGGTTCGTACCGAATTTTGGGGTGTCCGTGACACGGACCCGAACCCGGACATTTTCGTAAAAGTCCGGGTTCGGGTTCGGTGTTCGTCGCTTTCTTCGCGCTTTTGTGACGCTTTCTTGGCGCTTTTTGAAAGGCTGCAAAGCAGCCAATCAACAAGCGTCATACTACTTGCCCCAAGAGGCCATCACAGCCATGCCTACTATTGGCATGGCTGTGATTGGCCAGAGCACCATGTGACCCAGCCTCTATTTAAGCTGGAGTCACATAGCGCCGCCCGTCACTCTGCTCTGATTAGCGTAGGGAGAGGTTTCGGCTGCGACAGTAGGGCGAGATTAGGCAGATTAACTCCTCCAAAGGACTTGATTAACTGATCGATCTGCAGCTGTGGATCATTGAGCTGCTGATCCTCAATTGCTCACTGTTTTTAGGCTGCCCAGACCGTTTGTCAGTCACATTTTTCTGGGGTGATCGGCGGCCATTTTGTGTCTTGTGGTGCGCCAGCACAAGCTGCGACCAAGTGCATTTAACCCTCAATGGTGTGGTTGTTTTTTGGCTAAAGCCTACATCAGGGTGAAGCTGTCACACCAAGTGCATTTAACCCTCAGTAGTGTGGTTGGTCAAGCTATCACACTAAGTGCATTTAACCAGCAATAGTCTGTTCATTTTTTGGCCATATACTAAATCAGGGGCAAGCTGCGCCCGTCACCAAGTGCATTTAACCCTCAGTAGTGTGGTTGGTCAAGCTGTGACACCAAGTGCATTTAACCAGCAATAGTCTGTTCATTTTTTGGCCATATACTACATCAGGGGCAAGCTGCGCCCATCACCAAGTGCATTTAACCAGCAATAGTGTGGTTATTTTTTGGCCATATCCCAGTCTAATTCTGTCACTAAATCCATACCGGTCACCCAGCGCCTAAATACTAGGCCTCAAATTTATATCCCGCTAAATCTCTCGTTACCGCTGTCCTGTTGTGGCTGGGAAAGTTATTTAGTGTCCGTCAAAGCACATTTTTTGTTCTGGGTTGAAATACAATTCCCAATATAGCAATTTAAAAATTTAGTGGTTTCTGCTGTATCAGAGCTATTTGAAATCTATCCCTAAAAGGGTATATAATATTCAAGGTGCACATAGGGTCATTCAGAATAACTTCACACACACCCGCTACTGTGTATTTCTAAGTCTAATTCTGTCACTAAACCCATACCTGTCACCCAGCGCCTAAATACTAGGCCTCAAATTTATATCCTGCTAAATCTGTCCTTAGTGCTGTAGCTGGGCGAGTTATTTAGTGTCCGTTCAAGCACATTTCTTGTTCTGGGTTGAAATACAATTCCCAATTTAGCAATTTCATAATTTAGTGGTTTCTGCTATATCAGAGCTATTTGAAATCTATCCCTAAAAGGGTATATAATATTCAAGGTGCACATTGGGTCATTCAGAATAACTTCACACACACCCGCTACTGTGTATTTCCAAGTCTAATTCTGTCACTAAACCCATACCTGTCACCCAGCGCCTAAATACTAGGCCTCAAATTTATATCCTGCTAAATCTCTCGTTAGTGCTGTAGCTGGGCGAGTTATTTAGTGTCCGTTCAAGCACATTTCTTGTTCTGGGTTGAAATACAATTCCCAATTTAGCAATTTCATAATTTAGTGGTTTCTGCTATATCAGAGCTATTTGAAATCTATCCCTAAAAGGGTATATAATATTCAAGGTGCACATTGGGTCATTCAGAATAACTTCACACACACCCGCCACTGTGTATTTCCAAGTCTAATTCTGTCACTAAACCCATACCTGTCACCCAGCGCCTAAATACTAGGCCTCAAATTTATATCCTGCTAAATCTCTCGTTAGTGCTGTAGCTGGGCGAGTTATTTAGTGTCCGTTCAAGCACATTTCTTGTTCTGGGTTGAAATACAATTCCCAATTTAGCAATTTCATAATTTAGTGGTTTCTGCTATATCAGAGCTATTTGAAATCTATCCCTAAAAGGGTATAGAATATTCAAGGTGCACATTGGGTCATTCAGAATAACTTCACACACACCCGCTACTGTGTATTTCCAAGTCTAATTCTGTCACTAAACCCATACCTGTCACCCAGCGCCTAAATACTAGGCCTCAAATTTATATCCCGCTAAATCTGTCCTTAGTGCTGTAGCTGGGCGAGTTATTTAGTGTCCGTTCAAGCACATTTCTTGTTCTGGGTTGAAATACAATTCCCAATTTAGCAATTTCATAATTTAGTGGTTTCTGCTATATCAGAGCTATTTGAAATCTATCCCTAAAAGGGTATATAATATTCAAGGTGCACATTGGGTCATTCAGAATAACTTCACACACACCCGCTACTGTGTATTTCCAAGTCTAATTCTGTCACTAAACCCATACCTGTCACCCAGCGCCTAAATACTAGGCCTCAAATTTATATCCTGCTAAATCTCTCGTTAGTGCTGTAGCTGGGCGAGTTATTTAGTGTCCGTTCAAGCACATTTCTTGTTCTGGGTTGAAATACAATTCCCAATTTAGCAATTTCATAATTTAGTGGTTTCTGCTATATCAGAGCTATTTGAAATCTATCCCTAAAAGGGTATATAATATTCAAGGTGCACATTGGGTCATTCAGAATAACTTCACACACACACGCTTCTGTGCATTTCCAAGTCTAATTCTGTCACTAAATCCATACCGGTCACCCAGCGCCTAAATACTAGGCCTCAAATTTATATCCCGCTGAATTTGAATACAATACATTGGGCCAAATAATATATTTGTTGTTGTGGTGAACCATAACAATGAGAAAAACATCTAGTAAGGGACGCGGACGTGGACATGGTCGTGGTGGTGTTAGTGGACCCTCTGGTGCTGGGAGAGGACGTGGCCGTTCTGCCACATCCACACGTCCTAGTGTACCAACTACCTCAGGTCCCAGTAGCCGCCAGAATTTACAGCGATATATGGTGGGGCCCAATGCCGTTCTAAGGATGGTAAGGCCTGAGCAGGTACAGGCATTAGTCAATTGGGTGGCCGACAGTGGATCCAGCACGTTCACATTATCTCCCACCCAGTCTTCTGCAGAAAGCGCACAGATGGCGCCTGAAAACCAACCCCATCAGTCTGTCACATCACCCCCATGCATACCAGGGAAACTGTCTCAGCCTCAAGTTATGCAGCAGTCTCTTATGCTGTTTGAAGACTCCGCTGGCAGGGTTTCCCAAGGGCATCCACCTAGCCCTTCCCCAGCGGTGAAAGACATAGAATGCACTGACGCACAACCACTTATGTTTCCTGATGATGAGGACATGGGAATACCACCTCAGCATGTCTCTGATGATGACGAAACACAGGTGCCAACTGCTGCGTCTTTCTGCAGTGTGCAGACTGAACAGGAGGTCAGGGATCAAGACTGGGTGGAAGACGATGCAGGGGACGATGAGGTCCTAGACCCCACATGGAATGAAGGTCGTGCCACTGACTTTCACAGTTCGGAGGAAGAGGCAGTGGTGAGACCGAGCCAACAGCGTAGCAAAAGAGGGAGCAGTGGGCAAAAGCAGAACACCCGCCGCCAAGAGACTCCGCCTGCTACTGACCGCAGCCATCTGGGACCGAGCACCCCAAAGGCAGCTTCAAGGAGTTCCCTGGCATGGCACTTCTTCAAACAATGTGCTGACGACAAGACCCGAGTGGTTTGCACGCTGTGCCATCAGAGCCTGAAGCGAGGCATTAACGTTCTGAACCTGAGCACAACCTGCATGACCAGGCACCTGCATGCAAAGCATGAACTGCAGTGGAGTAAACACCTTAAAACCAAGGAAGTCACTCAGGCTCCCCCTGCTACCTCTTCTGCTGCTGCCGCCTCGGCCTATTCTGCTGCTGCCGCCTCGGCCTCTTCCTCCGCCTCTGGAGGAACGTTGGCACCTGCCGCCCAGCAAACAGGGGATGTACCACCAACACCACCACCACCACCTCCGTCACCAAGCGTCTCAACCATGTCACACGCCAGCGTTCAGCTCTCCATCTCACAAACATTTGATAGAAAGCGTAAATTCCCACCTAGCCACCCTCGATCCCTGGCCCTGAATGCCAGCATTTCTAAACTACTGGCCTATGAAATGCTGTCATTTAGGCTGGTGGACACAGACAGCTTCAAACAGCTCATGTCGCTTGCTGTCCCACAGTATGTTGTTCCCAGCCGGCACTACTTCTCCAAGAGAGCCGTGCCTTCCCTGCACAACCAAGTATCCGATAAAATCAAGTGTGCACTGCGCAACGCCATCTGTAGCAAGGTCCACCTAACCACAGATACGTGGACCAGTAAGCACGGCCAGGGACGCTATATCTCCCTAACTGCACACTGGGTAAATGTAGTGGCAGCTGGGCCCCAGGCGGAGAGCTGTTTGGCGCACGTCCTTCCGCCGCCAAGGATCGCAGGGCAACATTCTTTGCCTCCTGTTGCCACCTCCTCCTTCTCGGCTTCCTCCTCCTCTTCTTCCACCTGCTCATCCAGTCAGCCACACACCTTCACCACCAACTTCAGCACAGCCCGGGGTAAACGTCAGCAGGCCATTCTGAAACTCATATGTTTGGGGGACAGGCCCCACACCGCACAGGAGTTGTGGCGGGGTATTGAACAACAGACCGACGAGTGGTTGCTGCCGGTGAGCCTCAAGCCCGGCCTGGTGGTGTGTGATAATGGGCGAAATCTCGTTGCAGCTCTGGGACTAGCCAATTTGACGCACATCCCTTGCTTGGCGCATGTGCTGAATTTGGTGGTGCAGAAGTTCATTCACAACTACCCCGACATGTCAGAGCTGCTGCATAAAGTGCGGGCCGTCTGTTCGCGCTTCCGGCGTTCACATCCTGCTGCTGCTCGCCTGTCTGCGCTACAGCGTAACTTCGGCCTTCCCGCTCACCGCCTCATATGCGACGTGCCCACCAGGTGGAACTCCACCTTGCACATGCTGGACAGACTGTGCGAGCAGCAGCAGGCCATAGTGGAGTTTCAGCTGCAGCACGCACGGGTCAGTCGCACTACAGAACAGCACCACTTCACCACCAATGACTGGGCCTCCATGCGAGACCTGTGTGCCCTGTTGCGCTGTTTCGAGTACTCCACCAACATGGCCAGTGGCGATGACACCGTTATCAGCGTTACAATACCACTTCTATGTCTCCTTGAGAAAACACTTAGGGCGATGATGGAAGAGGAGGTGGCCCAGGAGGAGGAGGAGGAGGAGGAAGAGGGGTCATTTTTAGCACTTTCAGGCCAGTCTCTTCGAAGTGACTCAGAGGGAGGTTTTTGGCAACAGCAGAGGCCAGGTACAAATGTGGCCAGCCAGGGCCCACTACTGGAGGACGAGGAGGACGAGGATGAGGAGGAGGTGGAGGAGGATGAGGATGAAGCATGGTCACAGCGGGGTGGCACCCAACGCAGCTCGGGTCCATCACTGGTGCGTGGCTGGGGGGAAAGGCAGGACGATGACGATACGCCTCCCACAGAGGACAGCTTGTCCTTACCCCTGGGCAGCCTGGCACACATGAGCGACTACATGCTGCAGTGCCTGCGCAACGACAGCAGAGTTGCCCACATTTTAACCTGTGCGGACTACTGGGTTGCCACCCTGCTGGATCCACGCTACAAAGACAATGTGCCCACCTTACTTCCTGCACTGGAGCGTGATAGGAAGATGCGCGAGTACAAGCGCACTTTGGTAGACGCGCTACTGAGAGCATTCCCAAATGTCACAGGGGAACAAGTGGAAGAGCAAGGCCAAGGCAGAGGAGGAGCAAGAGGTCGCCAAGGCAGCTGTGTCACGGCCAGCTCCTCTGAGGGCAGGGTTAGCATGGCAGAGATGTGGAAAACTTTTGTCAACACGCCACAGCTAACTGCACCACCACCTGATACGCAACGTGTTAGCAGGAGGCAACATTTCACTAACATGGTGGAACAGTACGTGTGCACACCCCTCCACGTACTGACTGATGGTTCGGCCCCATTCAACTTCTGGGTCTCTAAATTGTCCACGTGGCCAGAGCTAGCCTTTTATGCCTTGGAGGTGCTGGCCTGCCCGGCAGCCAGCGTTTTGTCTGAACGTGTATTCAGCACGGCAGGGGGCGTCATTACAGACAAACGCAGCCGCCTGTCTACAGCCAATGTGGACAAGCTGACGTTCATAAAAATGAACCAGGCATGGATCCCACAGGACCTGTCCGTCCCTTGTCCAGATTAGACATTAACTACCTCCCCATAACCATATATTATTGGACTCCAGGGCACTTCCTCATTCAATCCTATTTTTATTTTCATTTTACCATTATATTGCGAGGCTACCCAAAGTTGAATGAACCTCTCCTCTGCCTGTGTGCTAGGCCTAAATATATGCCAATGGACTGTTGCAGTGGTGGGTGACGTGAAGCCTCATTCTCTGCTATGACATGCAGACTGATTCTCTGCTGACATGAAGCCAGATTCTCTGTTACGGGACCTCTCTCCTCTACCTGTGTGCTAGGCCTAAATATATGCCAATGGACTGTTGCAGTGGTGGCTGACGTGAAGCCTCATTCTCTGCTATGACATGCAGACTGATTCTCTGCTGACATGAAGCCAGATTGTCTGTTACGGGACCTCTCTCCTCTGCCTGGGTGCTGGGCCTAAATTTATGACAATGGACTGTTGCAGTGGTGGCTGACGTGAAGCCTGATTCTCTGCTATGACATGCAGACTGATTCTCTGCTGACATGAAGCCAGATCCTCTGTTACGGGACCTCTCTCCTCTGCCTGTGTGTGTGCTGGGCCTAAATATATGCCAATGGACTGTTGCAGTGGTGGCTGACGTGAAGCCTCATTCTCTGCTATGACATGCAGACTGATTCTCTGCTGACATGAAGCCAGATTCTCTGTTACGGGACCTCTCTCCTCTGCCTGTGTGTGTGCTGGGCCTAAATATATGCCAATGGACTGTTGCAGTGGTGGCTGACGTGAAGCCTCATTCTCTGCTATGACATGCAGACTGATTCTCTGCTGACATGAAGCCAGATTCTCTGTTACGGGACCTCTCTCCTCTGCCTGTGTGTGTGCTGGGCCTAAATATATGCCAATGGACTGTTGCAGTGGTGGCTGACGTGAAGCCTCATTCTCTGCTATGACATGCAGACTAATTCTCTGCTGACATGAAGACAGATTCTCTGTTACGGGACCTCCCTCCTCTGCCTGGGTGCTGGGCCTAAATATATGCCAATGGACTGTTGCAGTGGTGGCTGACGTGAAGCCTCATTCTCTGCTATGACATGCAGACTAATTCTCTGCTGACATGAAGACAGATTCTCTGTTACGGGACCTCTCTCCTCTGCCTGTGTGTGTGCTGGGCCTAAATATATGCCAATGGACTGTTGCAGTGGTGGCTGACGTGAAGCCTCATTCTCTGCTATGACATGCAGACTAATTCTCTGCTGACATGAAGCCAGATTGTCTGTTACGGGACCTCTCTCCTCTGCCTGGGTGCTGGGCCTAAATTTATGACAATGGACTGTTGCAGTGGTGGCTGACGTGAAGCCTCATTCTCTGCTATGACATGCAGACTAATTCTCTGCTGACATGAAGACAGATTCTCTGTTACGGGACCTCTCTCCTCTGCCTGTGTGTGTGCTGGGCCTAAATATATGCCAATGGACTGTTGCAGTGGTGGCTGACGTGAAGCCTCATTCTCTGCTATGACATGCAGACTAATTCTCTGCTGACATGAAGACAGATTCTCTGTTACGGGACCTCCCTCCTCTGCCTGGGTGCTGGGCCTAAATATATGCCAATGGACTGTTGCAGTGGTGGCTGACGTGAAGCCTCATTCTCTGCTATGACATGCAGACTAATTCTCTGCTGACATGAAGACAGATTCTCTGTTACGGGACCTCCCTCCTCTGCCTGGGTGCTGGGCCTAAATATATGCCAATGGACTGTTGCAGTGGTGGGTGACGTGAAGCCTCATTCTCTGCTATGACATGCAGACTGATTCTCTGCTGACATGAAGCCAGATTGTCTGTTACGGGACCTCTCTCCTCTGCCTGTGTGCTAGGCCTAAATATATGCCAATGGACTGTTGCAGTGGTGGCTGACGTGAAGCCTCATTCTCTGCTATGACATGCAGACTGATTCTCTGCTGACATGAAGCCAGATCGTCTGTTACGGGACCTCTCTGCTCTGCCTGTGTGCTAGGCCTAAATATATGCCAATGGACTGTTGCAGTGGTGGGTGACGTGAAGCCTCATTCTCTGCTATGACATGCAGACTGATTCTCTGCTGTCATGAAGCCAGATTGTCTGTTACGGGACCTCTCTGCTCTGCCTGTGTGCTAGGCCTAAATATATGCCAATGGACTGTTGCAGTGGTGGGTGACGTGAAGCCTCATTCTCTGCTATGACATGCAGACTGATTCTCTGCTGACATGAAGCCAGATTGTCTGTTACGGGACCTCTCTCCTCTGCCTGTGTGCTAGGCCTAAATATATGCCAATGGACTGTTGCAGTGGTGGCTGACGTGAAGCCTCATTCTCTGCTATGACATGCAGACTAATTCTCTGCTGACATGAAGCCAGATTGTCTGTTACGGGACCTCTCTCCTCTGCCTGGGTGCTGGGCCTAAATTTATGACAATGGACTGTTCCAGTGGTGGGTGACGTGAAGCCTGATTCTCTGCTATGACATGCAGACTGATTCTCTACTGACATGAAGCCAGATTGTCTGTTACGGGACCTCTCTCCTCTGCCTGGGTGCTGGGCCTAAATATATGCCAATGGACTGTTGCAGTGGTGGCTGACGTGAAGCCTCATTCTCTGCTATGACATGCAGACTGATTCTCTGCTGACATGAAGCCAGATTCTCTGTTACGGGACCTCTCTCCTCTGCCTGTGTGTGTGCTGGGCCTAAATATATGCCAATGGACTGTTGCAGTGGTGGCTGACGTGAAGCCTCATTCTCTGCTATGACATGCAGACTAATTCTCTGCTGACATGAAGACAGATTCTCTGTTACGGGACCTCCCTCCTCTGCCTGGGTGCTGGGCCTAAATATATGCCAATGGACTGTTGCAGTGGTGGCTGACGTGAAGCCTCATTCTCTGCTATGACATGCAGACTAATTCTCTGCTGACATGAAGACAGATTCTCTGTTACGGGACCTCTCTCCTCTGCCTGGGTGCCGGGGCCTAAATATCTGAGAATGGACTGTTCCAGTGGTGGGTGACGGGAAGCCAGATTCTCTGCTATGGAACCTCTCTCCAATTGATTTTGGTTAATTTTTATTTATTTAATTTTTATTTTAATTCATTTCCCTATCCACATTTGTTTGCAGGGGATTTACCTACATGTTGCTGCCTTTTGCAGCCCTCTAGCTCTTTCCTGGGCTGTTTTACAGCCTTTTTAGTGCCGAAAAGTTCGGGTCCCCATTGACTTCAATGGGGTTCGGGTTCGGGACGAAGTTCGGATCGGGTTCGGATCCCGAACCCGAACATTTCCGGGATGTTCGGCCGAACTTCTCGAACCCGAACATCCAGGTGTTCGCTCAACTCTACTTATAAGTGTGGGAATAACACATACCTTTGTGTGGTAATACTATAGATTGCAGCTTAAATGATTGATTTTGAATGTAGAGATCCCAGCTTTGAATCTTGGGAGAGACATCAACATTTTTTTCTCCAGATATTTTTCTTCTACATTTTTCCCATGAGAAAAGTCTATGTTATTATAGTGAGAATAATATATTTTTTTTTCTAGAAAGTACTAAATATTACTGGTTTCTTTATAATCATATATTGTGTTTGTGAATAAGTAGGTAATAGGTTTTAGGAAGAAAAGAACAAAAAAAAAACCACTATTCTCTGTATAGTAAAGCCTTGTTATTATATATTTATTATAGTATAGAAAAAAAATAACAAAAGAAAATGTATATCTCTTCTTGGATTTGAACCTAAGAGCTCTATAGTCAGGGTAAGCCACTAAACCACTAAGCTATAGCAGCACCACATGAAAACATATGTTTTTGATATGTTCAGAAGCTGACATATTACTGGTGTCTTTGTAATCATATATTCTGCCTGTGAATAAAGCAGAAATATGTACATTAGCTTTCTGAGTAGATCTTAATATGGTGAAGCTATAGTACATGGTGTATATTATATTTACATGCTAGCACACAGCTCTGCCCTCAGCATGTCTAGCCCTGTCAATCAAGGGGGGGAGTGTTCAGAGCACAGGGGTGTTACAGAGCAGTGCTCAGACGATTCAGCCCGCCTCCTGGTTCTCCAATTGCTTATTTGCATATGAATAAAAATGCATATTTCTCTGTAGCTGTTTATCGTACAGACAAAAGAAAGGTATTGTTTTTATCAGCATGATTAGCCTTACCAGACAGTGTGTCTGGTTTAATAGGGTTAATCCTAGTGATAGAGCCTCTTTAACTCATTTAAAAATGAATATGCAAGTCCATGCAAAGGCATATTTAGAAACTTTATCTGGTTATGTAGTAAGGTGTGGAGGCAGTATAGTAGAGTTTAAGGTTCCCTTTGGCAATTGTTTGCATATGCACATTACACGGAGCCACAAAAATATATTGCTGAAAGGCATATGTCCCCATTTTCCCTGTTTGCAGCTTTGTCCTGCCATGGCCTTTCAGTTTGATTGCAGATTTCCTGAGCACCACATGCAGCACAATTAGGAGATCCTGTCACACCTGATGACTCTCGAGCAGATCCAGAAGCTCATGTCCTCCACAGCTGTTACATAAATAAACTGTATCTCAGGTTGGGATGAAAAGGTTATGGTCTGGAAAGGCAAAGCAAATATTTTGCCATTTAATTCGATAACTTGTCAACCAAGAGCAGAAATACAGCTGATGTTACCAACAGCAGAGCAAGCAGCGCAGAAAAACAAATACATAAATGTTAGGAAATAAAAAGCTCAGTGAGCATTAAAAATGTTCTTTTAATGCCCTAATTAATCATAAAAACAAAAGGACATAAAAAAATGCATGGCAGGATCAGAACTCCATAAATCTAACTACAGTTCACATTTCTGATCGTAGGAACAGTCTAGGTTTGCTTTGATCCATTATTCTTAGGCTACATATATGTTTACACTGCAAAAGCCACAGCAGAAAAATCAGTAGAAGAATCATTAGTTGAAAGTAGGTCCTTTTTTAACCCCTTAAAAACAGAGCCAGTTTTCAACTTTCTGCCCAGGCAATTTTTTGCAAATCCGACATGTCACTTTTAGGCCTCATTCACACAGTCAGTGTTTGGTCAGTGATTTCCATCAGTGATTTTGAGCCAAAACCAGGTGCGGCTCTAAACACAGAACAGGTGCAGATCTTTCCTTTATACCTTATCTCTGTGGAGGCTCCAATCCAGGTTTTGGCTCACAATCACTGATGGAAATCACTGACCGAACACTGACGTGTGAATGAGGCTTTAGGGATGAGCAAATCGACTTTGGATGAAACATCTGAAGTCGATTTGCATAAAACTTTGTTCTAATACTGTACGGAGCAGTTCCATAAAGGCTGCAGAGTGTTTCTCAACTCCAGTCCTCAGGACCACCTGAGGGTCATATAATTAATGTACGTGAATCAAGACTTACCACAGGCAGGGGCGTTGCTAGGTTCTCAAACGATCTGGGGCCCAATGAATATGGCCAAGTCGTCACCCCACACATACACCAGATTTTTCTATACTTGCTATACAGCAGCACGTACAGTGAGGAACAGAGGTATTTGAACACCCTGCGATTTTGCAAGTTCTCCCACTTAGAAATCATGGAGGGGTCTGAAATTCACATTGAAATTCTCTGCATTCCCACTTAGAGACAGAATAAAAAAATAAACACAAATTCTGGAAATCACTGTATGAATTTATTTGTCTTGCACTGCTGAACATAAGTATTTGAACACCTGAGAAACAGCAAGAATTCTGGCTCTCAAAGACCTGTTACTGTGCCTTTAAAAAGTCCACTTCTACTCCAATCATTAATATAACTTAGTAGCACTTGTCTGAGCTCTTTAAAGACCCCTGTCCACCCCACAGTCAGTCAGACGCCAACTACTACCATGGGCAAGACCAAAGAGCTGTCAAAAGACACGAGAGAAAAAATTGTAGACCTCCACAAGGCTGAAAAGGGCTACGGGGCAATTTTCAAGCAGCTTGGTGAAAATAGATCAACTGTTGGAGCAATTGTTAGAAAATGTAAGAGCCTAAAGATGACTAATCAGTCTCCCTCGGACTGGGGCTCCATGCAAGATCTGACCTCGTGGGGTATTACTGATGATAAGAAAGGTGAGTAATCAGCCCAGAACTACAAGGGAGGAGCTGGGCAATGACATGAAGAGACCTGGGACCACAGTTTCAGAGGTCACTATCAGTAGAACACTACGCTGTCATGGTTTCAAATCATGCATTGCACAGACTCATCACATGTCCAACTCATCACTAGAGTTGAGCGAACACCTGGATGTTCGGGTTCGAGAAGTTCGGCCGAACATCCCGGAAATGTTCGGGTTCGGGATCCGAACCCGATCCGAACTTCGTCCCGAACCCGAACCCCATTGAAGTCAATGGGGACCCGAACTTTTCGGCACTAAAAAGGCTGTAAAACAGCCCAGGAAAGAGCTAGAGGGCTGCAAAAGGCAGCAACATGTAGGTAAATCCCCTGCAAACAAATGTGGATAGGGAAATGAATTAAAATAAAAATTAAATAAATAAAAATTAACCAAAATCAATTGGAGAGAGGTTCCATAGCAGAGAATCTGGCTTCCCGTCACCCACCACTGGAACAGTCCATTCTCAGATATTTAGGCCCCGGCACCCAGGCAGAGGAGAGAGGTCCCGTAACAGAGAATCTGTCTTCATGTCAGCAGAGAATTAGTCTGCATGTCATAGCAGAGAATGAGGCTTCACGTCAGCCACCACTGCAACAGTCCATTGGCATATATTTAGGCCCAGCACCCAGGCAGAGGAGGGAGGTCCCGTAACAGAGAATCTGTCTTCATGTCAGCAGAGAATTAGTCTGCATGTCATAGCAGAGAATGAGGCTTCACGTCACCCACCACTGCAACAGTCCATTGGCATATATTTAGGCCCAGCACCCAGGCAGAGGAGGGAGGTCCCGTAACAGAGAATCTGTCTTCATGTCAGCAGAGAATTAGTCTGCATGTCATAGCAGAGAATGAGGCTTCACGTCAGCCACCACTGCAACAGTCCATTGGCATATATTTAGGCCCAGCACCCAGGCAGAGGAGGGAGGTCCCGTAACAGAGAATCTGTCTTCATGTCAGCAGAGAATTAGTCTGCATGTCATAGCAGAGAATGAGGCTTCACGTCAGCCACCACTGGAACAGTCCATTCTCAGATATTTAGGCCCCGGCACCCAGGCAGAGGAGAGAGGTCCCGTAACAGAGAATCTGTCTTCATGTCAGCAGAGAATTAGTCTGCATGTCATAGCAGAGAATGAGGCTTCACGTCAGCCACCACTGCAACAGTCCATTGGCATATATTTAGGCCCAGCACCCAGGCAGAGGAGAGAGGTCCCGTAACAGACAATCTGGCTTCATGTCAGCAGAGAATCAGTCTGCATGTCATAGCAGAGAATCAGGCTTCACGTCACCCACCACTGCAACAGTCCATTGTCATAAATTTAGGCCCAGCACTAGTGTTGAGCGGCATGTCCCATATTCGAATTCGCGAAATTTTGTGAATATTCGAAAGAATATTCGTAAAATATTCGCGATTATTCAAATTCGTTATTATTTCGCATATGCGATAATTCGAATTATCGCATAATACATATGCTATGCAAAATTCACATGTGCGCTAATGAAATCGCCTTACGAAGATTCGCAACTCAATTCAATCACTAATGTATGAATGCAATGCCCTTTGCCTCTGTTCTGGGACAAGTGTAGATATTCGCATGTGCGCTAATAAAATCGCCTTACGAAGATTCGCACCTCAATCACTTTCTAGGGAATGTGAGACTTTTGGGAATCAATCGAGATACAGTGGGGGGTGATGACAGTAGTTGACAGAGTACAGATCAATGTAATCTGTAAGGTGGAAAGTAAAATAAAAAATACGAATATTCGTAAATCGACTTTTACGAAGTTCTACGTATTCGCGAATATGGTGCTATACTATATGAATGCACAGGCCTTTGCCTCTCTGTTCTGGGGACAAGTGTAGATATTTGCATTTGCGTTAATAAAATCGCCTTACGAAGATTCGCAGCTCAATTCAATCACTAATGTATGAATGCAAAGCCCTTTGCCTCTGTTCTGGGACAAGTGTAGATATTCGCATGTGCGCTAATAAAATCGCCTTACGAAGATTCGCAACTCAATTCACTAATGTATGAATGCAAAGCCCTTTGCCTCTGTTCTGGGACGTGCCGATATTCGCATGTGCGCTAATAAAATCGCCTTACGAAGATTCGCGCCTCAATCACTTTCTAGGCAATGTGAGTAAGATCTGAGCTGTTGGACCTTTGGGAAACAATCAATTATATGTGTACTGTAATTTTGTGGGGGGGGGGGGGGAAACAAAAAACGAATATTCGTTTTTACGAATATATAGCACTATATTCGAAATATTCGCGAAATCGCGAAGTTGCGATATTCGCGAAAAAAATTTGCTTTTCGAATATTCGCGCTCAACACTACCCAGCACCCAGGCAGAGGAGAGAGGTCCCGTAACAGAGAATCTGGCTTCATGTCAGCAGAGAATCAGTCTTCATATCATAGCAGAGAATCAGGCTTCACGTCACCCACCACTGTAAGAGTCAATTTTCATAAATTTAGGCCCAGAACCCAGGCAGAGGAGAAAGGTCCCGTAACAGACAATCTGGCTTCATGTCAGCAGAGAATCAGTCTTCATATCATAGCAGAGAATCAGGCTTCACGTCACCCACCACTGCAACAGTCAATTGTCATAAATTTAGGCCCAGCACCCAGGCAGAGGAGAGAGCTCCCGTAACAGAGGATCTGGCTTCATGTCAGCAGAGAATCAGTCTGCATGTCATAGCAGAGAATGAGGCTTCACGTCACCCACCACTGCAACAGTCCATTGGCATATATTTAGGCCTAGCACACAGGCAGAGCAGAGAGGTCCCGTAACAGACAATCTGGCTTCATGTCAGCAGAGAATCAGTCTGCATGTCATAGCAGAGAATGAGGCTTCACGTCAGCCACCACTGCAACAGTCCATTGGCATATATTTAGGCCTAGCACACAGGCAGAGCAGAGAGGTCCCGTAACAGACAATCTGGCTTCATGTCAGCAGAGAATCAGTCTGCATGTCATAGCAGAGAATGAGGCTTCACGTCACCCACCACTGCAACAGTCCATTGGCATATATTTAGGCCTAGCACACAGGCAGAGCAGAGAGGTCCCGTAACAGACAATCTGGCTTCATGTCAGCAGAGAATCAGTCTGCATGTCATAGCAGAGAATGAGGCTTCACGTCACCCACCACTGCAACAGTCCATTGGCATATATTTAGGCCTAGCACACAGGCAGAGCAGAGAGGTCCCGTAACAGACAATCTGGCTTCATGTCAGCAGAGAATCAGTCTGCATGTCATAGCAGAGAATGAGGCTTCACGTCACCCACCACTGCAACAGTCCATTGGCATATATTTAGGCCTAGCACACAGGCAGAGCAGAGAGGTCCCGTAACAGACAATCTGGCTTCATGTCAGCAGAGAATCAGTCTGCATGTCATAGCAGAGAATGAGGCTTCACGTCACCCACCACTGCAACAGTCCATTGGCATATATTTAGGCCTAGCACACAGGCAGAGGAGAGGTTCATTCAACTTTGGGTAGCCTCGCAATATAATGGTAAAATGAAAATAAAAATAGGATTGAATGAGGAAGTGCCCTGGAGTCCAATAATATATGGTTATGGGGAGGTAGTTAATGTCTAATCTGGACAAGGGACGGACAGGTCCTGTGGGATCCATGCCTGGTTCATTTTTATGAACGTCAGCTTGTCCACATTGGCTGTAGACAGGCGGCTGCGTTTGTCTGTAATGACGCCCCCTGCCGTGCTGAATACACGTTCAGACAAAACGCTGGCTGCCGGGCAGGCCAGCACCTCCAAGGCATAAAAGGCTAGCTCTGGCCACGTGGACAATTTAGAGACCCAGAAGTTGAATGGGGCCGAACCATCAGTCAGTACGTGGAGGGGTGTGCACACGTACTGTTCCACCATGTTAGTGAAATGTTGCCTCCTGCTAACACGTTGCGTATCAGGTGGTGGTGCAGTTAGCTGTGGCGTGTTGACAAAAGTTTTCCACATCTCTGCCATGCTAACCCTGCCCTCAGAGGAGCTGGCCGTGACACAGCTGCCTTGGCGACCTCTTGCTCCTCCTCTGCCTTGGCCTTGGGCTTCCACTTGTTCCCCTGTGACATTTGGGAATGCTCTCAGTAGCGTGTCTACCAACGTGCGCTTGTACTCGCGCATCTTCCTATCACGCTCCAGTGCAGGAAGTAAGGTGGGCACATTGTCTTTGTAGCGTGGATCCAGCAGGGTGGCAACCCAGTAGTCCGCACAGGTTAAAATGTGGGCAACTCTGCTGTCGTTGCGCAGGCACTGCAGCATGTAGTCGCTCATGTGTGCCAGGCTGCCCAGGGATAAGGACAAGCTGTCCTCTGTGGGAGGCGTATCGTCATCGTCCTGCCTTTCCCCCCAGCCACGCACCAGTGATGGACCCGAGCTGCGTTGGGTGCCACCCCGCTGTGACCATGCTTCATCCTCATCCTCCTCCACCTCCTCCTCATCCTCGTCCTCCTCGTCCTCCAGTAGTGGGCCCTGGCTGGCCACATTTGTACCTGGCCTCTGCTGTTGCCAAAAACCTCCCTCTGAGTCACTTCGAAGAGACTGGCCTGAAAGTGCTAAAAATGACCCCTCTTCCTCCTCCTCCTCCTCCTGGGCCACCTCCTCTTCCATCATCGCCCTAAGTGTTTTCTCAAGGAGACATAGAAGTGGTATTGTAACGCTGATAACGGTGTCATCGCCACTGGCCATGTTGGTGGAGTACTCGAAACAGCGCAACAGGGCACACAGGTCTCGCATGGAGGCCCAGTCATTGGTGGTGAAGTGGTGCTGTTCTGTAGTGCGACTGACCCGTGCGTGCTGCAGCTGAAACTCCACTATGGCCTGCTGCTGCTCGCACAGTCTGTCCAGCATGTGCAAGGTGGAGTTCCACCTGGTGGGCACGTCGCATATGAGGCGGTGAGCGGGAAGGCCGAAGTTACGCTGTAGCGCAGACAGGCGAGCAGCAGCAGGATGTGAACGCCGGAAGCGCGAACAGACGGCCCGCACTTTATGCAGCAGCTCTGACATGTCGGGGTAGTTGTGAATGAACTTCTGCACCACCAAATTCAGCACATGCGCCAAGCAAGGGATGTGCGTCAAATTGGCTAGTCCCAGAGCTGCAACGAGATTTCGCCCATTATCACACACCACCAGGCCGGGCTTGAGGCTCACCGGCAGCAACCACTCGTCGGTCTGTTGTTCTATACCCCGCCACAACTCCTGTGCGGTGTGGGGCCTGTCCCCCAAACATATGAGTTTCAGAATGGCCTGCTGACGTTTACCCCGGGCTGTGCTGAAGTTGGTGGTGAAGGTGTGTGGCTGACTGGATGAGCAGGTGGAAGAAGAGGAGGAGGAAGCCGAGAAGGAGGAGGTGGCAACAGGAGGCAAAGAATGTTGCCCTGCGATCCTTGGCGGCGGAAGGACGTGCGCCAAACAGCTCTCCGCCTGGGGCCCAGCTGCCACTACATTTACCCAGTGTGCAGTTAGGGAGATATAGCGTCCCTGGCCGTGCTTACTGGTCCACGTATCTGTGGTTAGGTGGACCTTGCTACAGATGGCGTTGCGCAGTGCACACTTGATTTTATCGGATACTTGGTTGTGCAGGGAAGGCACGGCTCTCTTGGAGAAGTAGTGCCGGCTGGGAACAACATACTGTGGGACAGCAAGCGACATGAGCTGTTTGAAGCTGTCTGTGTCCACCAGCCTAAATGACAGCATTTCATAGGCCAGTAGTTTAGAAATGCTGGCATTCAGGGCCAGGGATCGAGGGTGGCTAGGTGGGAATTTACGCTTTCTATCAAATGTTTGTGAGATGGAGAGCTGAACGCTGGCGTGTGACATGGTTGAGACGCTTGGTGACGGAGGTGGTGGTGGTGGTGTTGGTGGTACATCCCCTGTTTGCTGGGCGGCAGGTGCCAACGTTCCTCCAGAGGCGGAGGAAGAGGCCGAGGCGGCAGCAGCAGAATAGGCCGAGGCGGCAGCAGCAGAAGAGGTAGCAGGGGGAGCCTGAGTGACTTCCTTGGTTTTAAGGTGTTTACTCCACTGCAGTTCATGCTTTGCATGCAGGTGCCTGGTCATGCAGGTTGTGCTCAGGTTCAGAACGTTAATGCCTCGCTTCAGGCTCTGATGGCACAGCGTGCAAACCACTCGGGTCTTGTCGTCAGCACATTGTTTGAAGAAGTGCCATGCCAGGGAACTCCTTGAAGCTGCCTTTGGGGTGCTCGGTCCCAGATGGCGGCGGTCAGTAGCAGGCGGAGTCTCTTGGCGGCGGGTGTTCTGCTTTTGCCCACTGCTCCCTCTTTTGCTACGCTGTTGGCTCGGTCTCACCACTGCCTCTTCCTCCGAACTGTGAAAGTCAGTGGCACGACCTTCATTCCATGTGGGGTCTAGGACCTCATCGTCCCCTGCATCGTCTTCCACCCAGTCTTGATCCCTGACCTCCTGTTCAGTCTGCACACTGCAGAAAGACGCAGCAGTTGGCACCTGTGTTTCGTCATCATCAGAGACATGCTGAGGTGGTATTCCCATGTCCTCATCATCAGGAAACATAAGTGGTTGTGCGTCAGTGCATTCTATGTCTTTCACCGCTGGGGAAGGGCTAGGTGGATGCCCTTGGGAAACCCTGCCAGCGGAGTCTTCAAACAGCATAAGAGACTGCTGCATAACTTGAGGCTGAGACAGTTTCCCTGGTATGCATGGGGGTGATGTGACAGACTGATGGGGTTGGTTTTCAGGCGCCATCTGTGCGCTTTCTGCAGAAGACTGGGTGGGAGATAATGTGAACGTGCTGGATCCACTGTCGGCCACCCAATTGACTAATGCCTGTACCTGCTCAGGCCTTACCATCCTTAGAACGGCATTGGGCCCCACCATATATCGCTGTAAATTCTGGCGGCTACTGGGACCTGAGGTAGTTGGTACACTAGGACGTGTGGATGTGGCAGAACGGCCACGTCCTCTCCCAGCACCAGAGGGTCCACTAACACCACCACGACCATGTCCACGTCCGCGTCCCTTACTAGATGTTTTTCTCATTGTTATGGTTCACCACAACAACAAATATATTATTTGGCCCAATGTATTGTATTCAAATTCAGCGGGATATAAATTTGAGGCCTAGTATTTAGGCGCTGGGTGACCGGTATGGATTTAGTGACAGAATTAGACTTGGAAATGCACAGAAGCGTGTGTGTGTGAAGTTATTCTGAATGACCCAATGTGCACCTTGAATATTATATACCCTTTTAGGGATAGATTTCAAATAGCTCTGATATAGCAGAAACCACTAAATTATGAAATTGCTAAATTGGGAATTGTACTTCAACCCAGAACAAAAAATGTGCTTTGACGGACACTAAATATCTTGCCCAGCAACAACAGTACAACGGTGGGTAACGAGAGATTTAGAGGGAATTAAATTTGAGGCCTAGTATTTAGGCGCTGGGTCACCGGTATGGATTTAGTGACAGAATTAGACTTGGAAATACACAGTAGCGGGTGTGTGTGAAGTTATTCTGAATGACCCTATGTGCACCTTCAATATTATATACCCTTTTAGGGATAGATTTCAAATAGCTCTGATATAGCAGAAACCACTAAATTATGAAATTGCTAAATTGGGAATTGTACTTCAACCCAGAACAAAAAATGTGCTTTGACGGACACTAAATATCTTGCCCAGCAACAACAGTACAGCGGTGGGTAACGAGAGATTTAGAGGGAATTAAATTTGAGGCCTAGTATTTAGGCGCTGGGTCACCGGTATGGATTTAGTGACAGAATTAGACTTGGAAATGCACAGAAGCGTGTGTGTGAAGTTATTCTGAATGACCCAATGTGCACCTTCAATATTATATACCCTTTTTGGGATAGATTTCAAATAGCTCTGATATAGCAGGTAGGGATGAGCGAACTCGAACTGTATAGTTCGGGTTCGTACCGAATTTTGGGGTGTCCGTGACACGGACCCGAACCCGGACATTTTCGTAAAAGTCCGGGTTCGGGTTCGGTGTTCGTCGCTTTCTTCGCGCTTTTGTGACGCTTTCTTGGCGCTTTTTGAAAGGCTGCAAAGCAGCCAATCAACAAGCGTCATACTACTTGCCCCAAGAGGCCATCACAGCCATGCCTACTATTGGCATGGCTGTGATTGGCCAGAGCACCATGTGACCCAGCCTCTATTTAAGCTGGAGTCACATAGCGCCGCCCGTCACTCTGCTCTGATTAGCGTAGGGAGAGGTTGCGGCTGCGACAGTAGGGCGAGATTAGGCAGATTAACTCCTCCAAAGGACTTGATTAACTGATCGATCTGCAGCTGTGGATCATTGAGCTGCTGATCCTCAATTGCTCACTGTTTTTAGGCTGCACAGACCGTTTGTCAGTCTCATTTTTCTGGGGTGATCGGCGGCCATTTTGTGTCTTGTGGTGCGCCAGCACAAGCTGCGACCAAGTGCATTTAACCCTCAATGGTGTGGTTGTTTTTTGGCTAAAGCCTACATCAGGGTGAAGCTGTCACACCAAGTGCATTTAACCAGCAATAGTCTGTTCATTTTTTGGCCATATACAAAATCAGGGGCAAGCTGCGCCTGTCACCAAGTGCATTTAACCCTCAATGGTGTGGTTGTTTTTTGGCTAAAGCCTACATCAGGGTGAAGCTGTCACACCAAGTGCATTTAACCAGCAATAGTCTGTTCATTTTTTGGCCATATACAAAATCAGGGGCAAGCTGCGCCTGTCACCAAGTGCATTTAACCCTCAATGGTGTGGTTGTTTTTTGGCTAAAGCCTACATCAGGGTGAAGCTGTCACACCAAGTGCATTTAACCAGCAATAGTCTGTTCATTTTTTGGCCATATACAAAATCAGGGGCAAGCTGCGCCTGTCACCAAGTGCATTTAACCCTCAATGGTGTGGTTGTTTTTTGGCTAAAGCCTACATCAGGGTGAAGCTGTCACACCAAGTGCATTTAACCAGCAATAGTCTGTTCATTTTTTGGCCATATCCCAGTCTAATTCTGTCACTAAATCCATACCGGTCACCCAGCGCCTAAATACTAGGCCTCAAATTTATATCCAGCTAAATCTGTCCCTAGTGCTGTAGCTGGGCGAGTTATTTAGTGTCCGTTCAAGCACATTTCTTGTTCTGGGTTGAAATACAATTCCCAATTTAGCAATTTCATAATTTAGTGGTTCCTGCTATATCAGAGCTCTTTGAAATCTATCCCAAAAAGGGTATATAATATTGAAGGTGCACATAGGGTCATTCAGAGTAACTTCACACACACCCGCTACTGTGTATTTCCAAGTCTAATTCTGTCACTAAATCCATACCGGTGACCCAGCGCCTAAATACTAGGCCTCAAATTTAATTCCCTCTAAATCTCTCGTTACCCACCGCTGTACTGTTGTTGCTGGGCAAGATATTTAGTGTCCGTCAAAGCACATTTTTTGTTCTGGGTTGAAGTACAATTCCCAATTTAGCAATTTCATAATTTAGTGGTTTCTGCTATATCAGAGCTATTTGAAATCTATCCCAAAAAGGGTATATAATATTGAAGGTGCACATAGGGTCATTCAGAATAACTTCACACACACCCGCTACTGTGTATTTCCAAGTCTAATTCTGTCACTAAACCCATACCTGTCACCCAGCGCCTAAATACTAGGCCTCAAATTTAAATCCCTCTAAATCTCTCGTTACCGTTGTCCTGTTGTAGCTGGGAAAGTTATTTAGTGCCCGTCAAAGCACATTTTTTGTTCTGGGTTGAAGTACAATTCCCAATTTAGCAATTTCATAATTTAGTGGTTCCTGCTATATCAGAGCTATTTGAAATCTATCCCAAAAAGGGTATATAATATTGAAGGTGCACATAGGGTCATTCAGAATAACTTCACACACACCCGCTACTGTGTATTTCCAAGTCTAATTCTGTCACTAAATCCATACCGGTGACCCAGCGCCTAAATACTAGGCCTCAAATTTAATTCCCTCTAAATCTCTCGTTACCCACCGGTGTACTGTTGTTGCTGGGCAAGATATTTAGTGTCCGTCAAAGCACATTTTTTGTTCTGGGTTGAAGTACAATTCCCAATTTAGCAATTTCATAATTTAGTGGTTTCTGCTATATCAGAGCTATTTGAAATCTATCCCTAAAAGGGTATATAATATTGAAGGTGCACATAGGGTCATTCAGAATAACTTCACACACACACGCTTCTGTGCATTTCCAAGTCTAATTCTGTCACTAAATCCATACCGGTCACCCAGCGCCTAAATACTAGGCCTCAAATTTATATCCCGCTGAATTTGAATACAATACATTGGGCCAAATAATATATTTGTTGTTGTGGTGAACCATAACAATGAGAAAAACATCTAGTAAGGGACGCGGACGTGGACATGGTCGTGGTGGTGTTAGTGGACCCTCTGGTGCTGGGAGAGGACGTGGCCGTTCTGCCACATCCACACGTCCTAGTGTACCAACTACCTCAGGTCCCAGTAGCCGCCAGAATTTACAGCGATATATGGTGGGGCCCAATGCCGTTCTAAGGATGGTAAGGCCTGAGCAGGTACAGGCATTAGTCAATTGGGTGGCCGACAGTGGATCCAGCACGTTCACATTATCTCCCACCCAGTCTTCTGCAGAAAGCGCACAGATGGCGCCTGAAAACCAACCCCATCAGTCTGTCACATCACCCCCATGCATACCAGGGAAACTGTCTCAGCCTCAAGTTATGCAGCAGTCTCTTATGCTGTTTGAAGACTCCGCTGGCAGGGTTTCCCAAGGGCATCCACCTAGCCCTTCCCCAGCGGTGAAAGACATAGAATGCACTGACGCACAACCACTTATGTTTCCTGATGATGAGGACATGGGAATACCACCTCAGCATGTCTCTGATGATGACGAAACACAGGTGCCAACTGCTGCGTCTTTCTGCAGTGTGCAGACTGAACAGGAGGTCAGGGATCAAGACTGGGTGGAAGACGATGCAGGGGACGATGAGGTCCTAGACCCCACATGGAATGAAGGTCGTGCCACTGACTTTCACAGTTCGGAGGAAGAGGCAGTGGTGAGACCGAGCCAACAGCGTAGCAAAAGAGGGAGCAGTGGGCAAAAGCAGAACACCCGCCGCCAAGAGACTCCGCCTGCTACTGACCGCCGCCATCTGGGACCGAGCACCCCAAAGGCAGCTTCAAGGAGTTCCCTGGCATGGCACTTCTTCAAACAATGTGCTGACGACAAGACCCGAGTGGTTTGCACGCTGTGCCATCAGAGCCTGAAGCGAGGCATTAACGTTCTGAACCTGAGCACAACCTGCATGACCAGGCACCTGCATGCAAAGCATGAACTGCAGTGGAGTAAACACCTTAAAACCAAGGAAGTCACTCAGGCTCCCCCTGCTACCTCTTCTGCTGCTGCCGCCTCGGCCTATTCTGCTGCTGCCGCCTCGGCCTCTTCCTCCGCCTCTGGAGGAACGTTGGCACCTGCCGCCCAGCAAACAGGGGATGTACCACCAACACCACCACCACCACCTCCGTCACCAAGCGTCTCAACCATGTCACACGCCAGCGTTCAGCTCTCCATCTCACAAACATTTGATAGAAAGCGTAAATTCCCACCTAGCCACCCTCGATCCCTGGCCCTGAATGCCAGCATTTCTAAACTACTGGCCTATGAAATGCTGTCATTTAGGCTGGTGGACACAGACAGCTTCAAACAGCTCATGTCGCTTGCTGTCCCACAGTATGTTGTTCCCAGCCGGCACTACTTCTCCAAGAGAGCCGTGCCTTCCCTGCACAACCAAGTATCCGATAAAATCAAGTGTGCACTGCGCAACGCCATCTGTAGCAAGGTCCACCTAACCACAGATACGTGGACCAGTAAGCACGGCCAGGGACGCTATATCTCCCTAACTGCACACTGGGTAAATGTAGTGGCAGCTGGGCCCCAGGCGGAGAGCTGTTTGGCGCACGTCCTTCCGCCGCCAAGGATCGCAGGGCAACATTCTTTGCCTCCTGTTGCCACCTCCTCCTTCTCGGCTTCCTCCTCCTCTTCTTCCACCTGCTCATCCAGTCAGCCACACACCTTCACCACCAACTTCAGCACAGCCCGGGGTAAACGTCAGCAGGCCATTCTGAAACTCATATGTTTGGGGGACAGGCCCCACACCGCACAGGAGTTGTGGCGGGGTATAGAACAACAGACCGACGAGTGGTTGCTGCCGGTGAGCCTCAAGCCCGGCCTGGTGGTGTGTGATAATGGGCGAAATCTCGTTGCAGCTCTGGGACTAGCCAATTTGACGCACATCCCTTGCTTGGCGCATGTGCTGAATTTGGTGGTGCAGAAGTTCATTCACAACTACCCCGACATGTCAGAGCTGCTGCATAAAGTGCGGGCCGTCTGTTCGCGCTTCCGGCGTTCACATCCTGCTGCTGCTCGCCTGTCTGCGCTACAGCGTAACTTCGGCCTTCCCGCTCACCGCCTCATATGCGACGTGCCCACCAGGTGGAACTCCACCTTGCACATGCTGGACAGACTGTGCGAGCAGCAGCAGGCCATAGTGGAGTTTCAGCTGCAGCACGCACGGGTCAGTCGCACTACAGAACAGCACCACTTCACCACCAATGACTGGGCCTCCATGCGAGACCTGTGTGCCCTGTTGCGCTGTTTCGAGTACTCCACCAACATGGCCAGTGGCGATGACACCGTTATCAGCGTTACAATACCACTTCTATGTCTCCTTGAGAAAACACTTAGGGCGATGATGGAAGAGGAGGTGGCCCAGGAGGAGGAGGAGGAGGAGGAGGAAGAGGGGTCATTTTTAGCACTTTCAGGCCAGTCTCTTCGAAGTGACTCAGAGGGAGGTTTTTGGCAACAGCAGAGGCCAGGTACAAATGTGGCCAGCCAGGGCCCACTACTGGAGGACGAGGAGGACGAGGATGAGGAGGAGGTGGAGGAGGATGAGGATGAAGCATGGTCACAGCGGGGTGGCACCCAACGCAGCTCGGGTCCATCACTGGTGCGTGGCTGGGGGGAAAGGCAGGACGATGACGATACGCCTCCCACAGAGGACAGCTTGTCCTTATCCCTGGGCAGCCTGGCACACATGAGCGACTACATGCTGCAGTGCCTGCGCAACGACAGCAGAGTTGCCCACATTTTAACCTGTGCGGACTACTGGGTTGCCACCCTGCTGGATCCACGCTACAAAGACAATGTGCCCACCTTACTTCCTGCACTGGAGCGTGATAGGAAGATGCGCGAGTACAAGCGCACGTTGGTAGACACGCTACTGAGAGCATTCCCAAATGTCACAGGGGAACAAGTGGAAGCCCAAGGCCAAGGCAGAGGAGGAGCAAGAGGTCGCCAAGGCAGCTGTGTCACGGCCAGCTCCTCTGAGGGCAGGGTTAGCATGGCAGAGATGTGGAAAACTTTTGTCAACACGCCACAGCTAACTGCACCACCACCTGATACGCAACGTGTTAGCAGGAGGCAACATTTCACTAACATGGTGGAACAGTACGTGTGCACACCCCTCCACGTACTGACTGATGGTTCGGCCCCATTCAACTTCTGGGTCTCTAAATTGTCCACGTGGCCAGAGCTAGCCTTTTATGCCTTGGAGGTGCTGGCCTGCCCGGCAGCCAGCGTTTTGTCTGAACGTGTATTCAGCACGGCAGGGGGCGTCATTACAGACAAACGCAGCCGCCTGTCTACAGCCAATGTGGACAAGCTGACGTTCATAAAAATGAACCAGGCATGGATCCCACAGGACCTGTCCGTCCCTTGTCCAGATTAGACATTAACTACCTCCCCATAACCATATATTATTGGACTCCAGGGCACTTCCTCATTCAATCCTATTTTTATTTTCATTTTACCATTATATTGCGAGGCTACCCAAAGTTGAATGAACCTCTCCTCTGCCTGTGTGCTAGGCCTAAATATATGCCAATGGACTGTTGCAGTGGTGGGTGACGTGAAGCCTCATTCTCTGCTATGACATGCAGACTGATTCTCTGCTGACATGAAGCCAGATCCTCTGTTACGGGAGCTCTCTCCTCTGCCTGGGTGCTGGGCCTAAATTTATGACAATTGACTGTTGCAGTGGTGGGTGACGTGAAGCCTGATTCTCTGCTATGATATGAAGACTGATTCTCTGCTGACATGAAGCCAGATTGTCTGTTACGGGACCTTTCTCCTCTGCCTGGGTTCTGGGCCTAAATTTATGAAAATTGACTGTTGCAGTGGTGGGTGACGTGAAGCCTGATTCTCTGCTATGATATGAAGACTGATTCTCTGCTGACATGAAGCCAGATTGTCTGTTACGGGACCTTTCTCCTCTGCCTGGGTTCTGGGCCTAAATTTATGAAAATTGACTCTTACAGTGGTGGGTGACGTGAAGCCTGATTCTCTGCTATGATATGAAGACTGATTCTCTGCTGACATGAAGCCAGATTCTCTGTTACGGGACCTCTCTCCTCTGCCTGGGTGCTGGGCCTAAATTTATGACAATGGACTGTTGCAGTGGTGGCTGACGTGAAGCCTGATTCTCTGCTATGACATGCAGACTGATTCTCTGCTGACATGAAGCCAGATTGTCTGTTACGGGACCTCTCTGCTCTGCCTGTGTGCTAGGCCTAAATATATGCCAATGGACTGTTGCAGTGGTGGGTGACGTGAAGCCTCATTCTCTGCTATGACATGCAGACTGATTCTCTGCTGACATGAAGCCAGATTCTCTGTTACGGGACCTCTCTCCTCTGCCTGTGTGTGCTGGGCCTAAATATATGCCAATGGACTGTTGCAGTGGTGGCTGACGTGAAGCCTCATTCTCTGCTATGACATGCAGACTAATTCTCTGCTGACATGAAGACAGATTCTCTGTTACGGGACCTCCCTCCTCTGCCTGGGTGCTGGGCCTAAATATATGCCAATGGACTGTTGCAGTGGTGGCTGACGTGAAGCCTCATTCTCTGCTATGACATGCAGACTGATTCTCTGCTGACATGAAGCCAGATTCTCTGTTACGGGACCTCTCTCCTCTGCCTGTGTGTGTGCTGGGCCTAAATATATGCCAATGGACTGTTGCAGTGGTGGCTGACGTGAAGCCTCATTCTCTGCTATGACATGCAGACTGATTCTCTGCTGACATGAAGCCAGATTCTCTGTTACGGGACCTCTCTCCTCTGCCTGTGTGTGTGCTGGGCCTAAATATATGCCAATGGACTGTTGCAGTGGTGGCTGACGTGAAGCCTCATTCTCTGCTATGACATGCAGACTAATTCTCTGCTGACATGAAGACAGATTCTCTGTTACGGGACCTCCCTCCTCTGCCTGGGTGCTGGGCCTAAATATATGCCAATGGACTGTTGCAGTGGTGGCTGACGTGAAGCCTCATTCTCTGCTATGACATGCAGACTAATTCTCTGCTGACATGAAGACAGATTCTCTGTTACGGGACCTCTCTCCTCTGCCTGGGTGCCGGGGCCTAAATATCTGAGAATGGACTGTTCCAGTGGTGGGTGACGGGAAGCCAGATTCTCTGCTATGGAACCTCTCTCCAATTGATTTTGGTTAATTTTTATTTATTTAATTTTTATTTTAATTCATTTCCCTATCCACATTTGTTTGCAGGGGATTTACCTACATGTTGCTGCCTTTTGCAGCCCTCTAGCTCTTTCCTGGGCTGTTTTACAGCCTTTTTAGTGCCGAAAAGTTTGGGTCCCCATTGACTTCAATGGGGTTCGGGTTCGGGACGAAGTTCGGATCGGGTTCGGATCCCGAACCCGAACATTTCCGGGATGTTCGGCCGAACTTCTCGAACCCGAACATCCAGGTGTTCGCTCAACTCTAATAGCAGGAACCACTAAATTATGAAATTGCTAAATTGGGAATTGTACTTCAACCCAGAACAAAAAATGTGCTTTGACGGGCACTAAATAACTTTCCCAGCTACAACAGGACAACGGTAACGAGAGATTTAGAGGGATTTAAATTTGAGGCCTAGTATTTAGGCGCTGGGTGACAGGTATGGGTTTAGTGACAGAATTAGACTTGGAAATACACAGTAGCGGGTGTGTGTGAAGTTATTCTGAATGACCCTATGTGCACCTTCAATATTATATACCCTTTTAGGGATAGATTTCAAATAGCTCTGATATAGCAGAAACCACTAAATTATGAAATTGCTAAATTGGGAATTGTACTTCAACCCAGAACAAAAAATGTGCTTTGACGGACACTAAATATCTTGCCCAGCAACAACAGTACACCGGTGGGTAACGAGAGATTTAGAGGGAATTAAATTTGAGGCCTAGTATTTAGGCGCTGGGTCACCGGTATGGATTTAGTGACAGAATTAGACTTGGAAATACACAGTAGCGGGTGTGTGTGAAGTTATTCTGAATGACCCTATGTGCACCTTCAATATTATATACCCTTTTTGGGATAGATTTCAAATAGCTCTGATATAGCAGGAACCACTAAATTATGAAATTGCTAAATTGGGAATTGTACTTCAACCCAGAACAAAAAATGTGCTTTGACGGGCACTAAATAACTTTCCCAGCTACAACAGGACAACGGTAACGAGAGATTTAGAGGGATTTAAATTTGAGGCCTAGTATTTAGGCGCTGGGTGACAGGTATGGGTTTAGTGACAGAATTAGACTTGGAAATACACAGTAGCGGGTGTGTGTGAAGTTATTCTGAATGACCCTATGTGCACCTTCAATATTATATACCCTTTTGGGATAGATTTCAAATAGCTCTGATATAGCAGAAACCACTAAATTATGAAATTGCTAAATTGGGAATTGTACTTCAACCCAGAACAAAAAATGTGCTTTGACGGACACTAAATATCTTGCCCAGCAACAACAGTACAGCGGTGGGTAACGAGAGATTTAGAGGGAATTAAATTTGAGGCCTAGTATTTAGGCGCTGGGTCACCGGTATGGATTTAGTGACAGAATTAGACTTGGAAATACACAGTAGCGGGTGTGTGTGAAGTTACTCTGAATGACCCTATGTGCACCTTCAATATTATATACCCTTTTTGGGATAGATTTCAAAGAGCTCTGATATAGCAGGAACCACTAAATTATGAAATTGCTAAATTGGGAATTGTATTTCAACCCAGAACAAGAAATGTGCTTGAACGGACACTAAATAACTCGCCCAGCTACAGCACTAGGGACAGATTTAGCTGGATATAAATTTGAGGCCTAGTATTTAGGCGCTGGGTGACAGGTATGGGTTTAGTGACAGAATTAGACTTGGAAATACACAGTAGCGGGTGTGTGTGAAGTTATTCTGAATGACCCTATGTGCACCTTCAATATTATATACCCTTTTAGGGATAGATTTCAAATAGCTCTGATATAGCAGAAACCACTAAATTATGAAATTGCTAAATTGGGAATTGTACTTCAACCCAGAACAAAAAATGTGCTTTGACGGACACTAAATATCTTGCCCAGCAACAACAGTACAGCGGTGGGTAACGAGAGATTTAGAGGGAATTAAATTTGAGGCCTAGTATTTAGGCGCTGGGTCACCGGTATGGATTTAGTGACAGAATTAGACTTGGAAATACACAGTAGCGGGTGTGTGTGAAGTTATTCTGAATGACCCTATGTGCACCTTCAATATTATATACCCTTTTTGGGATAGATTTCAAATAGCTCTGATATAGCAGGAACCACTAAATTATGAAATTGCTAAATTGGGAATTGTACTTCAACCCAGAACAAAAAATGTGCTTTGACGGGCACTAAATAACTTTCCCAGCTACAACAGGACAACGGTAACGAGAGATTTAGAGGGATTTAAATTTGAGGCCTAGTATTTAGGCGCTGGGTGACAGGTATGGGTTTAGTGACAGAATTAGACTTGGAAATACACAGTAGCGGGTGTGTGTGAAGTTATTCTGAATGACCCTATGTGCACCTTCAATATTATATACCCTTTTTGGGATAGATTTCAAATAGCTCTGATATAGCAGAAACCACTAAATTATGAAATTGCTAAATTGGGAATTGTACTTCAACCCAGAACAAAAAATGTGCTTTGACGGACACTAAATATCTTGCCCAGCAACAACAGTACAGCGGTGGGTAACGAGAGATTTAGAGGGAATTAAATTTGAGGCCTAGTATTTAGGCGCTGGGTCACCGGTATGGATTTAGTGACAGAATTAGACTTGGAAATACACAGTAGCGGGTGTGTGTGAAGTTACTCTGAATGACCCTATGTGCACCTTCAATATTATATACCCTTTTTGGGATAGATTTCAAAGAGCTCTGATATAGCAGGAACCACTAAATTATGAAATTGCTAAATTGGGAATTGTATTTCAACCCAGAACAAGAAATGTGCTTGAACGGACACTAAATAACTCGCCCAGCTACAGCACTAGGGACAGATTTAGCTGGATATAAATTTGAGGCCTAGTATTTAGGCGCTGGGTGACCGGTATGGATTTAGTGACAGAATTAGACTGGGATATGGCCAAAAAATGAACAGACTATTGCTGGTTAAATGCACTTGGTGTCACAGCTTCACCCTGATGTAGGCTTTAGCCAAAAAACAACCACACCATTGAGGGTTAAATGCACTTGGTCGCAGCTTGTGCTGGCGCACCACAAGACACAAAATGGCCGCCGATCACCCCAGAAAAATGAGACTGACAAACGGTCTGTGCAGCCTAAAAACAGTGAGCAATTGAGGATCAGCAGCTCAATGATCCACAGCTGCAGATCGATCAGTTAATCAAGTCCTTTGGAGGAGTTAATCTGCCTAATCTCGCCCTACTGTCGCAGCCGCAACCTCTCCCTACGCTAATCAGAGCAGAGTGACGGGCGGCGCTATGTGACTCCAGCTTAAATAGAGGCTGGGTCACATGGTGCTCTGGCCAATCACAGCCATGCCAATAGTAGGCATGGCTGTGATGGCCTCTTGGGGCAAGTAGTATGACGCTTGTTGATTGGCTGCTTTGCAGCCTTTCAAAAAGCGCCAAGAAAGCGTCACAAAAGCGCGAAGAAAGCGACGAACACCGAACCCGAACCCGGACTTTTACGAAAATGTCCGGGTTCGGGTCCGTGTCACGGACACCCCAAAATTCGGTACGAACCCGAACTATACAGTTCGGGTTCGCTCATCCCTACTCATCACATGTCCATGCCCGTCTGAAGTTTGCCAATGACCATCTGGATGATCCAGAGGAGGCATGGTAGAAAGTCATGTGGTCAGATGAGACCAAAGTAGAAATTTTTGGTCTAAACTTCACTCGATGTGTTTGTAGGAAAAAGAAAAACACCATCCCTACTGTGAAGCATGGGGGTGGTAACATCATGCTTTGGGGGTGCTTTTCTGCGAAGGGGACAGGACGACTGCACTGTATTAAGGAGAGGATGAATGGAGACATTTATTGTGAGATTTTGAGCAACAACCTCCTTCCCTCATTCAGAGCAATGAAGATGGGTTGTGGCTGGGTCTTCCAACATGACAACGACCCGAAGCACACAGCCAGGATAACCAAGGAGTAGGTCCGTAAGAAGCATATCAAGGTTCTGGAGTGGCCTAGGCAGTCTCCAGACCTAAATCCAATAGAACATCTTTGGAGGGAGCTGAAACTAAAGCTGAGAAGTAGTTTGAAATCCAAATGTGTTAAAAATGCCCTGTAAAATCCTAAAGGTGCTCTTTAGAATTTTGGCTCCTTTGCGCATCTTGGCTGCAAAAAAGTGTCACACATGTAGTATCGCCGTACTCAGAAGAAGTAGGGCAATGTGTTTTGGGGTGTCTTTTTACATGTACCCATGCTATGTGAGAGAAATATCTCTCTAAAAGACAACTTTTCAATTTTTTTTATACAAAGTTGTCATTAAAAAGAGATATTTCTCTCACCCAGCATGGGTAGATATACCCCAAACCACATTGCCCTACTTCTCCTGAGTACGGCAATACCACATGTGTGACACTTTTTTGCAGCCTAGGGGTGCAAAGGGGCATAAATTCCTTTTAGGAGGGCATTTTTAGACATTTGGATTCCAAATTTCTTGACACCCTTTATAGCCCCTAAAATGCCAGGGCAGTATAAATACCCCACATGTGACCCCATTTTGGAAAGAAGACATCCCAAGGTATTCCGTGAGGGGCATGGTGAGTTCATAGAAGTTGTTTTTTTTTTGGCACAAGTTAGCGGAATTTTTTTTTTCTCACAAAGTCTCCCTTTCCGCTAACTTGTGACAAAAATTTCAATCTTTCATGGACTCAATATGCCCCTCAGCAAATACCTTGGGGTGTCTTCTTTCCGTAATGGGGTCACATGTGGGGTATTTATACTGCCCTGGCATTTTAGGGGCCCTAAAGCGTGAGAAGAAGTCTGGAATATAAATGTCTAAAAATGTTTACGCATTTGTGAGATTTTATTTTTTGTCACAAGTTAGTGGAATATGAGACTTTGTAAGAAAAAAAAAGAAAAGAAAAAATCAATTTCCGCTAACTTGTGGCAAAAAAATTCTGAATGGAGCCTTACAAGGGGGTGATCAATGACAGGGGGGTGATCAGGGATTCTATATGGGGTGATCACCACCCTGTCATTGATCACCCCCCTGTAAGGCTCCATTCAGACATCCGTATGTGTTTTGCTGATCCGCGGTGTCCGTATTTTGCGGATCCACGAATCCGCAAAACACATACGGACGTCTGAATGGAGCCTTACAGGGGGGTGATCAATGAAAGGGGGGTGATCACCCCATATAGACTCCCTGATCACCCCTCTGTCATTGATCACCCCCCTGTAAGGCTCCTTTCAGACGTCCGTATGTGTTTTGCGGATCCGATCCATGGATCCGTGGATCCGTAAAACACATACGGACGTCTGAAAGGAGCCTTACAGGGGGGTGATCAATGACAGGGGATGATCAATGACAGGGGGGTGATCAGGGAGTCTATATGGGGTGATCACCCCCCTGTCATTGATCACCCCCCTGTGAGGCTCCATTCAGACGTCCGTATGTGTTTTGCGGATCCGATCCATGGATCCGTAAAACACATACAGACGTCTGAATGGAGACTTACAGGGGGGCGATCAATGACAGGGGGGTGATCATGGAGTCTATATAGGGTGATCAGGGGGTTAATAAGTGACGGGGGGGGGGGGTTTAGTGTACTGGTGTTTGGTGCTACTAACAGAGCTACCTGTGTCCTCTGGTGGCCGATCCAAGCAAAAGGGACCCCCAGAGGACCAGGTAGCAGGTATATTAGACACTGTTATCAAAACAGCGTCTAATATACCTTTTAGGGGTTAGAAAAATCGCATCTCCAGCCTGCCAGCAAACGATCGCTGCTGGCAGGCTGTAGATCCACTCGCTTACCTGCAGTTCCTGTGAACGCGCGCACCTGTGTGCGCGCGTTCACAGGAAATATCGCGTCTCGCGAAATGACGCGTAGATCCGTGACTGTGCCTGTGTCAGCCGCCTCCGGAACGCGATCCTGCATTAGGCGGTCCGGAGGCGGTTAAATTAACCTACCATGCTCTCAGTTGGAGTTCCTGAGAGCTTCAGGTAAGGTGAGCTTTTACAACTGTTCACATGGTGCGGTACTGCACGGGGGCCACTGTGCTGCTTTTCTGGCGGTTTGGTGGGGCCCAGTGCTAGGTATGGCATAGTCGGGCAGCAGGGGATCTGTTTGACTGCTGGGTCCTGCCGCCTGCCGGATTGGCGCCACAACGTCGGCCGTGCAGCGCCGCACCAGTTGATGTGCACCCAGCCACGTACAAGACCATGGGTCCCAGATAGGTGATAACATCGAGCACCCTAGGATGCCTGCTGTGGTTGGTCTTCCTCCTCCTCAAAGCCACATTCCTCCTCTGACTCCTCTTCCTCGTACTCCTCTTGCAGCGCTGCCGCAGGTCCGGCAAGCGATGATGAAAAGGCTGTTTCTGGTGGTGATGGTGACCACAACTCTTCCTCTTCCCGCTCATCTACAGCCTGATCCAGCACTCTTCGCAGGGCATGCTCCAGGAAGAAAACAAATGGGATGAGGTGGCTGATGGTGCCTTCGGTGCGACTGACTAGGTTTGTCACCTCCTCAAAAGGACGCATGAGCCTACAGGCATTGCGCATGAGCGTCCAGTAACGTGGCAAAAAAATTCCCAGCTCCGCAGAGTGTCCTAGCAACCTGGTCATACAAATACTTGTTGACGGCTTTTTCTTGTTGGAGCAGGCGGTCGAACATTAGGAGTGTTGAATTCCAAAGTGTCGGGCTGTCGCAAATCAAGCGCCTCACTGGCATGTTGTTTCGGCGCTGAATGTCTGCAAAGTGAGCCATGGCCGTGTAGGAACGCCTGAAATGCCCACACACCTTCCTGGCCTGCTTGAGGACGTACTGCAAGCCTGGGTACTTAGACACAAAGCGTTGTACGATGAGATTCAACACATGTGCCATGCACGGCACATGTGACAACTTGCCCAAATTCAATGCCGCCAACAAATTGCTTCCATTGTCACACACCACTTTGCTGATCTCCAGTTGGTGCGGGGTCAGCCACTGATCCACCTCTGCGTTCAGGGCGGACAGGAGTGCTGGTCCGGTGTGGCTCTCTGCTTTCAGGCAAGTCAACCCCAAGACAGCGTGACACTGTCGTATCCGGGATGTGGAATAGCCCCTGGGGAGCTGGGGGGATTCAGTTGATGTGCAGCCAGACGCCGCATCAGAAGAGGACTCAGCCGAGGAGGTTATGGAAGAGGATGGAGTAGGAGGAGTAGAGGAGTTGGCAGTAGGCCTGCCTGCAAGTCGTGCGATGTCACCAACTCCGCTGCAGAGTCACGCATTCCATGCTTGGCAGCCGTCAGCAGGTTGACCCAATGCGCAGTGTAGGTGATATACCTGCCCTGACCGTGCTTTGCAGACCAGGTATCAGTGGTCAGATGGACCCTTGCCCCAACACTGTATGCCAGAGATGCCATGACTCATTTTCAATCACCGAGTAGAGGTTTGGGATTGCCTTATTAGAAAAAAAAATTGTCCGGGTACCTTCCACTGTGGTGTCCCAATAGCGACAAATTTTTTGAAGGCCTCAGACTCCACCAGCTGGTATGGTAAAAGCTGGCGGGCTAAGAGTTCCGTCAAGCCAGCTGTCAGACGCCGGGCAAGGGGGTGACTCTGTGACATTGGCTTCTTACGCTCAAACATTTCCTTTACAGACACCTGACTGTGGACAGATGAGATGGAACTGCTCAAGGTGAGAGGCGGAGTTGTGGGTGGTTGAGAGGGGGCAAGGAGGACAGCAGTGGTTGACGTGGCTGAAGATGCTGGACCAGGAGGAGGATGGTGGCTTTGAGCTTGAGTGCTGCTTCTACTCGTCATCATGTGTTGATCCCATAGGCGTTTGTGATGTGCGATCATGTGCTGGATTTTCCATGACTCAGTTTCTTTTGGCACAGGTTGCAGATGGCATCGCTGTTGTCAGAGGTAGACACACAAAAAAAAATGCCACACTGCTGAGCTTTGCAATGACGGCATTCTGGTGGTGGCAACAGCATGCGTTGATTGGCGTGCTGTCTGGCTGACCCCGGGTGCCGATACATGCTGTCTGACTGTGCCACTAGCTCCTTGCGATGACCTCCCCCTGCTTCCAACTCGTCTCCTCCTTCTCTCTGTCTCCCCTTCTGAACTTTCCCCCTCTTCTTCTTCTCTTCGAGCAGGCACCCACGTGGCATCCACGGACACATCGTCATCATCAACCGCTTCACTTGTATCTGACACCTCAGCAAAGGAAGCAGCAGCGGGTACAACATCATCATCATCACACTGTACGTCCATGTGTGCAATGCTGCCTGACTGAGACATATCCCTGTTATCTACATCCCCTGGCAATAATGGTTGCGCATCACTAATTTCATCCAACTGATGTGTAAATAACTCCTCTGAAGGATCAAGTGAAGCGGCTGTGGTGACTGTGGTGGTAGTGGTGGTGGTGGCGGTGGCGGCGGGCGGGAGAGTGGTGACCAAAGCTGAGCTGGAGGAGGATGGTGCGTCAAGGTTCTTAGCGGAAGCTGTTGAAGATTGGGTGTCCTGTGTAAGCCAGTCAACTATTTTCTCCAAATTTTTTGGGTTCAGGGTACGTGGCCTCTGAACACTGGGCATTATTCCAGGGCCAGTAGAAATCACAGCACCACGAACACAATGGCCCCTGCGGCATGGCCTGCCTCTGCCTGTCATTTTTTATTAGATAAGTGTTACTATGCGTGCAAGGTACTGTGCCACTCTATATAAGTGGTGGGCAGTGGGTACAGTACAGTCTGTGTGGGCCTGGCTGACACACACGGGCTTGCAAATGTGATTAGATCACAGTTAAATTTAAAATAGATTTTTTTTTTTTCTGAAAGGTATTTGGGCGAATGACACCCTGTAACGGTATGAGTGCAGGCCTAGCCACTAGCCAGTGGACACAATACAGTATGTGTGGGGGCCTGACACACACGGGCTTGCTAATGTGATTAGATCACAGTTACATTTTAAATAGATTTTTTTTTTCTGAAAGGTATTTGAGCGAATGACACCCTGTAACGGTATGAGTGCAGGCCGAACCAGCCACTAGCCAGTGGGCACAGTACAGTCAATGTGGGCCTGGCTGAAACACACGGGCTTGCAAATGTGATTAGATCACAGTTACATTTGAAATATATTTTTTTTTTCTGAAAGGTATTTTGGCGAATGACACCCTGTAACGGTATGAGTGCAGGCCGAACCAGCCACTAGCCAGTGGACATAATAGAGTATGTGTGGGTGCCTAACACACGGGCTTGCTAATGTGATTAGATCACAGTTACATTTTAAATAGAATTTATTTTTCTGAAAGGTATTTGGGCGAATGACACCCTGTAACGGTATGAGTGCAGGCCGAACCAGCCACTAGCCAGTGGACACAATACAGTATGTGTGGGCGCCTAACACACATGGGTTTGCAAATGTGATTAGATCACAGAAAAATATTAAATATAATTTTTTTTCCTGAAAGGTATTTGGGCGAATGACACACTGTAACGGTATGAGTGCAGGCCGAACCAGCCACTAGCCAGTGGACACAATAGAGTATGTGTGGGCGCCTAACACACACGGGCTTGCAAATGTGATTAGATCACAGAAAAATATTAAATAGATTTTTTTTCTTCTGAAAGGTATTTAGGTGAATGACACCCTGTAACGGTATGAGTGCAGGCCTAGCCACTAGCCAGTGGACACAATACAGTATGTGTGGGGGCCTGACACACACAGGCTTGCTAATGTGATTAGATCACAGTTACATTTTAAATAGAATTTTTTTTCTGAAAGGTATTTGAGCGAATGACACCCTGTAACGGTATGAGTGCAGGCCGAACCAGCCACTAGCCAGTGGACACAATAGAGTATGTGTGGGCGCCTAACACACGGGGTTGCTAATATGATTAGATCACAGTTAAATTTTAAATATCATTTTTTTTCTGAAAGGTATTTGGGCGAATGACACCCTGTAACAGTATGAGTGCAGGCCAAACCAGCCACTAGCCAGTGGGCACAGTACAGTCTGTGTGGGCCTGACACACACTGGCTTGCTAATGTGATTAGATCACATTTAAATTTTAAATATATATTTTTTTTCTGAAAGGTATTTGGGCGAATGACACACTGTAACGGTATGAGTGCAGGCTGAACCAGCCACTAGCCAGTGGACACAATACAGTATGTGTGGGCGCCCTCTCTATGAAAGCAGATTCCGAATGAATCTAAAATGGATGCTGTCCTGGAGGTGGGAGGGTCTGGGAGGGAGGGTCTGCTGCTGATTGGCTGGAATGTGTCTGCTGACTGTGAGGTAGAGGGTCAACGTTTACTCAATGATGATGTATAGGGGGCGGACCGAACATCGCATATGTTCGCCCGCAGCGGCGAAAGCGAACAAGCTATGTTCGCCGGGAACTATTCGCCGGCGAATAGTTCGGGACATCACTACTCAGAAATGGCTGACTGGGGGGCATGCAGGGTGTTGGATTCACACTGATTAGATATTGATGGCCTATTCTGCAGATAGGTCATCCATGTCAAAATCCTAGAGAGATCTTTTAAGTAATTTATAACCAAATGCCTAATGTTGATGCTGCTGCTCTATCCAAAATATAATAATTCATATTAACTAATGTTATTGCATCTACCGTGTTTCTCCGAAAAAAAGACAGGGTCTTATATTATTTTTTTCCTAGGGCTAGGGCTTATTTGGTGGTTTAGTGTCAGTGGGTGTTACTGGCACTCTCTCTGAGACAATGGCACTGTGCCCTATCTCTCCATCTCTTCTCTGCACTCAGGAGGCAGGACTCTGGAGCCACTCTGGCAGTGGCACTGTGCCCATTCTATGGTATTTCCTCTCCGGAGGCAATGAGTGGATTTTGCCGTGTCTGATACCATCCTGGGCACAGTATAAGGCTACAGTATTCCTATTCTCCATGTCCACGATTTCAGTGATGTCACTCGACAAAACCTAGCGCTGGAGGCGTTCACTGTATCTAGGGCTTATATTTGGAGTAGGGATTATTACTTTAAGCCTACTCCAAAAACCCTGCAAAATAATGCTAGGGCTTATTTTTGGGGTATGGCTTTTTTGGGGAGAAACACCAACATTTGATGCATTTCTGGCAAATAATGCTGAATTTGTTACTCATCTGTTACTCACTTGCACCATCATTACCTATTCATATGGCCCAGAACTGGCTCTTCTGGACAAGAGGTTAGAGGATCCACCTCACCTAGAAGGCAAAATTCTATAAATGTTTAGTCTGATAAATGATTTATATGGTTACTCTTTTGATGAACTGTACATCAGAATTGTATTTGCCTTGGAATCTGCTGTCTTAATAGATTCTGTGTGTCATGGTGCTCCTACCTGTATACCATGGATTTCCAGGGTTAGGCTTCAGAGCAATAAGGGGAGAGTAATGGTGGAGAATAAGTTGAGTCTAGACTTGGTGAAAGTTCAACAACTTTACTTAACTAAACTTGTATCCAGACAAAGTGCATTTTTTTTCTTTGTTCCAGCAGGTTTTGGGGATAAGCTGACAGGCACACGTGAATATTCTGATTACTGGACTTTGTAGTGGTTCTTGTACCTTTGGAGTGGGGTACTTTTGACTTTTGACCCCCTCATGATACTCTGTCTCTTAATCTGTAAGGTGTCATGGTGCTCTATGAAGGGACCTTCCCCTCACTGCTCCATCTTGACTTGTCTGCTCCCAATGCTAGACTTGAAATAGGAATGACTAAACACTTCCTGCAGCACCTCCCTTGGTAGGAAGGACTAGCCCACTTCTGCCCAAAAGGGGGAGAATGGAATGGTAAGTTCCATTCTATGTAAGGCTCTGTCTGCCATATTTGCTGCCACCTGCTCATGAACTAGGCACATTACATGAATATGACAAATAACAGTTACATAGCAATACTATGAATACACAGTGTAGAAAGACCTGTAATAAATACACAGTTGACATTATTGTTAGCCATTAGAGACAGTAGCAGGGTATAGGAATGGTAGTGCCACTCTGGGGTACCACACACACAGAAAACAGGCTCTGGATGGCATACCAGTAGAGATGATTGTTTGATCCACTGACAAGCTCAAGCAGCTCCCACAGTACCTAAGAGGGAAAAGAACAATCAGGCATGTTGGATTCCAAAATAAGTGCAGGAGAGAAAAAATATAGAGAAAATGAGTGTTACTCAGAAGACCCTTTTGGAATAAAAAACAAAATAATCTCGGAATAACAAGCAGGGAGCCAGAAGAGGGAAGGGACTGGTGTGAAAGGCTGCCGATGTGGGCTCGATGAGTAAATCAAACTACTCCATAAATATGTATAAAGAAAAAACAAGCCACTTGGAAGGCACCAAGAACATCAATAGATGAAAGCTGATAGTTAAAATCAAATGATTCAAAAGAAAAAGAAACAAAGAGTTGACTCACTTCACTGAGTAGGAGGTCAAAGGGATAAGCTCAAGATTGACTCATTGACTCTACCTCCCCCGCCAAGATCGCTTGTAGTGTATCAGGAATGAACACGGCAGTACCCAGGGGTTACTTATGGTGCTTTCCTTTTATTATCATCACAGGTGGTCTCATGGATTTCCAGGGTTAGGCTTCAGAGCAATAAGGGGAGAGTAATGGTGGAGAATAAGTTGAGTCTAGACTTGGTGAAAGTTCAACAACTTTACTTAACTAAACTTGTATCCAGACAAAGTGCATTTTTTTTCTTTGTTCCAGCAGGTTTTGGGGATAAGCTGACAGGCACACGTGAATATTCTGATTACTGGACTTTGTAGTGGTTCTTGTACCTTTGGAGTGGGGTACCTTTGACTTTTGACCCCCTCATGATACTCTGTCTCTTAATCTGTAAGGTGTCATGGTGCTCTATGAAGGGACCTTCCCCTCACTGCTCCATCTTGACTTGTCTGCTCCCAATGCTAGACTTGAAATAGGAATGACTAAACACTTCCTGCAGCACCTCCCTTGGTAGGAAGGACTAGCCCACTTCTGCCCAAAAGGGGGAGAATGGAATGGTAAGTTCCATTCTATGTAAGGCTCTGTCTGTCATATTTGCTGCCACCTGCTCATGAACTAGGCACATTACATGAATATGACAAATAACAGTTACATAGCAATACTATGAATACACAGTGTAGAAAGACCTGTAATAAATACACAGTTGACATTATTGTTAGCCATTAGAGACAGTAGCAGGGTATAGGAATGGTAGTGCCACTCTGGGGTACCACACACACAGAAAACAGGCTCTGGATGGCATACCAGTAGAGATGATTGTTTGATCCACTGACAAGCTCAAGCAGCTCCCACAGTACCTAAGAGGGAAAAGAACAATCAGGCATGTTGGATTCCAAAATAAGTGCAGGAGAGAAAAAATATAGAGAAAATGAGTGTTACTCAGAAGACCCTTTTGGAATAAAAAACAAAATAATCTCGGAATAACAAGCAGGGAGCCAGAAGAGGGAAGGGACTGGTGTGAAAGGCTGCCGATGTGGGCTCGATGAGTAAATCAAACTACTCCATAAATATGTATAAAGAAAAAACAAGCCACTTGGAAGGCACCAAGAACATCAATAGATGAAAGCTGATAGTTAAAATCAAATGATTCAAAAGAAAAAGAAACAAAGAGTTGACTCACTTCACTGAGTAGGAGGTCAAAGGGATAAGCTCAAGATTGACTCATTGACTCTACCTCCCCCGCCAAGATCGCTTGTAGTGTATCAGGAATGAACACGGCAGTACCCAGGGGTTACTTATGGTGCTTTCCTTTTATTATCATCACAGGTGGTCTCATGGATTTCCAGGGTTAGGCTTCAGAGCAATAAGGGGAGAGTAATGGTGGAGAATAAGTTGAGTCTAGACTTGGTGAAAGTTCAACAACTTTACTTAACTAAACTTGTATCCAGACAAAGTGCATTTTTTTTCTTTGTTCCAGCAGGTTTTGGGGATAAGCTGACAGGCACACGTGAATATTCTGATTACTGGACTTTGTAGTGGTTCTTGTACCTTTGGAGTGGGGTACCTTTGACTTTTGACCCCCTCATGATACTCTGTCTCTTAATCTGTAAGGTGTCATGGTGCTCTATGAAGGGACCTTCCCCTCACTGCTCCATCTTGACTTGTCTGCTCCCAATGCTAGACTTGAAATAGGAATGACTAAACACTTCCTGCAGCACCTCCCTTGGTAGGAAGGACTAGCCCACTTCTGCCCAAAAGGGGGAGAATGGAATGGTAAGTTCCATTCTATGTAAGGCTCTGTCTGTCATATTTGCTGCCACCTGCTCATGAACTAGGCACATTACATGAATATGACAAATAACAGTTACATAGCAATACTATGAATACACAGTGTAGAAAGACCTGTAATAAATACACAGTTGACATTATTGTTAGCCATTAGAGACAGTAGCAGGGTATAGGAATGGTAGTGCCACTCTGGGGTACCACACACACAGAAAACAGGCTCTGGATGGCATACCAGTAGAGATGATTGTTTGATCCACTGACAAGCTCAAGCAGCTCCCACAGTACCTAAGAGGGAAAAGAACAATCAGGCATGTTGGATTCCAAAATAAGTGCAGGAGAGAAAAAATATAGAGAAAATGAGTGTTACTCAGAAGACCCTTTTGGAATAAAAAACAAAATAATCTCGGAATAACAAGCAGGGAGCCAGAAGAGGGAAGGGACTGGTGTGAAAGGCTGCCGATGTGGGCTCGATGAGTAAATCAAACTACTCCATAAATATGTATAAAGAAAAAACAAGCCACTTGGAAGGCACCAAGAACATCAATAGATGAAAGCTGATAGTTAAAATCAAATGATTCAAAAGAAAAAGAAACAAAGAGTTGACTCACTTCACTGAGTAGGAGGTCAAAGGGATAAGCTCAAGATTGACTCATTGACTCTACCTCCCCCGCCAAGATCGCTTGTAGTGTATCAGGAATGAACACGGCAGTACCCAGGGGTTACTTATGGTGCTTTCCTTTTATTATCATCACAGGTGGTCTCATGGATTTCCAGGGTTAGGCTTCAGAGCAATAAGGGGAGAGTAATGGTGGAGAATAAGTTGAGTCTAGACTTGGTGAAAGTTCAACAACTTTACTTAACTAAACTTGTATCCAGACAAAGTGCATTTTTTTTCTTTGTTCCAGCAGGTTTTGGGGATAAGCTGACAGGCACACGTGAATATTCTGATTACTGGACTTTGTAGTGGTTCTTGTACCTTTGGAGTGGGGTACCTTTGACTTTTGACCCCCTCATGATACTCTGTCTCTTAATCTGTAAGGTGTCATGGTGCTCTATGAAGGGACCTTCCCCTCACTGCTCCATCTTGACTTGTCTGCTCCCAATGCTAGACTTGAAATAGGAATGACTAAACACTTCCTGCAGCACCTCCCTTGGTAGGAAGGACTAGCCCACTTCTGCCCAAAAGGGGGAGAATGGAATGGTAAGTTCCATTCTATGTAAGGCTCTGTCTGCCATATTTGCTGCCACCTGCTCATGAACTAGGCACATTACATGAATATGACAAATAACAGTTACATAGCAATACTATGAATACACAGTGTAGAAAGACCTGTAATAAATACACAGTTGACATTATTGTTAGCCATTAGAGACAGTAGCAGGGTATAGGAATGGTAGAGCCACTCTGGGGTACCACACACACAGAAAACAGGCTCTGGATGGCATACCAGTAGAGATGATTGTTTGATCCACTGACAAGCTCAAGCAGCTCCCACAGTACCTAAGAGGGAAAAGAACAGTCAGGCATGTTGGATTCCAAAATAAGTGCAGGAGAGAAAAAATATAGAGAAAATGAGTGTTACTCAGAAGACCCTTTTGGAATAAAAAACAAAATAATCTCGGAATAACAAGCAGGGAGCCAGAAGAGGGAAGGGACTGGTGTGAAAGGCTGCCGATGTGGGCTCGATGAGTAAATCAAACTACTCCATAAATATGTATAAAGAAAAAACAAGCCACTTGGAAGGCACCAAGAACATCAATAGATGAAAGCTGATAGTTAAAATCAAATGATTCAAAAGAAAAAGAAACAAAGAGTTGACTCACTTCACTGAGTAGGAGGTCAAAGGGATAAGCTCAAGATTGACTCATTGACTCTACCTCCCCCGCCAAGATCGCTTGTAGTGTATCAGGAATGAACACGGCAGTACCCAGGGGTTACTTATGGTGCTTTCCTTTTATTATCATCACAGGTGGTCTCAACGCGTTTCGGGGGTTCTAATATACCCCCTTTTTCAGGAGCAGTCAGAATAAAAAACACAGCAACAAAAACATTATAGACATTGTGACAATGCGTTTTGCAAGCTCACCTTTCCAGGGGTGAAAGGTAGGGGAATAATCAGTCTATTACACACTAGGAGGACTCGGGAGACAGAAGTGCATTTAACCACTTCCCATCTGGGCCATTTGCCCCTGACCAGGCCTAATTTTGTAAATCTGACATATCTTACTTTATGCAGTAATAACTTTGGAATGCCTTTACTTATCCAAGTCATTCATAGATTGTTTTCTCGTGACACAATGTACTTCATGACAGTCATAAATTTGAGTCAATATATTTCACCGTTATTTATGAAAAATCTCAAATTTACCAAAAATGTAGAAAAATTCTCAATTTTCTAAATTTCAATTTCTCTGCTTTTAAAACAGAAAGTGATACCTCATAAAATATGTATTACCTAACATTCCCCATAAGTCTACTTTATGTTGGCACCATTTTGGAAATGTCATTTTATTTTTTAGGACTTTAGAAGGCTTAGAAGTTTAGAATCAATTTTTAAGGACCAGTTAAGGTCTGAAGTCCCTTTGTGGGGCCTACATAGTGGATACCCCCATAAATGACCCAATTGTAGAAACTACACCCCTCAAGTTACTTAAAACCAATTTTACAAACTGTGTTCCACAAGAATTAAATGAAAATTGAGATCAAATTTTTAAATTTCACTTTTTTGGCAGATTTTCCATTTTAATCCATTTTTTTCTTTAACACATAGACTCAATATTTATTACCCAGATTCTGTGGTTTACAAAAACACCCCACATGTGGTCATAAACTGCTGTATGGGCACATGGCAGGGTGCAGAAGAAAAGGAACTCCATATGGTTTTTAGATGCCATGTCCCATTTGAAGCCCCCCTGATGCACCCTTACAGTAGAAACTACCAAGAAGTGACCCCATTTTGGAAACTAGGGTAAGGTGCCATTTTTATTGGTACTATTTTTGGGTACATATGATTTTTTGATCATTCATTATAACACTTTATGGGGCAAGGTGACCAAAAATGAATTGTTTTAGCACAGTTTATATTTATTTATTTTTAAAGCGTTCACCTGAGGGGTTCGGTCAAGTGACATTTTTATAGAGCAGATTGTTATGGACGTGACAATGACTAATATGTATACTTTTTATTATTTATTTAAGTTTACAGAATAATAGAATTTTTGAAACAAAAAAATATATGTTTTAATGTGTCCATGTTCTGAGAGCTATATTTTTTTTTTTTGAGAGAGATTTTCTTATGTAGGGGCTCATTTGTTGCGGGTTCAGGTGATGGTTTTATTGGTACCATTTTGTGGGACATACGCCTTTTTGATCACTTGGTGTTGCACTTTTTGTGATGTAAGGTGACAAAAATAGCTTTTTTTGACAGTTATTTTTTATTTTTTTATGGTGTTTATCGGACTGGGTCGATTATGTGATATATTTATAGATCTGACCGTCACGGACGCGGCAATACCAAATATGTCTATTTTATTTTATTTTTTCTATTTTTAACATTTTTTTTTTATTCCTTACTTGGTGAATTGTTTTTTTACATGTAAAACATTATTATTTTTTTTTTAACACTTTATTTTTGTATTTTTTTTATTTTACACTTTTCGTCCCCCATAAGGTAATACAAGACCTTTGGAGGACATTTACTTAACTTTTTTTTTTTTCACTGTTGAGTTCTCCTGTAACTAGGGCTGACATAGTAGCCCAAGTTACAGGAGAAATGCACCCCCCACAGAGGCTGTACAGCGCAATACAGTGCTGTACAGCCTCAGTGCAGGGCTGTCACGACCCTTGGTCATGGTCGTGACTCTTTGAGCCGCATGCAGTTGCCCGTGGTTTAGTGTTGGGTCAACCGCAGCTGGGGGCACTTTGTGGTTTGCCTCAGGTGCGGTTGCCGCGGACAACAGGCATGCGAGCGGTTGCCTTTGGCAACGTGTGTTTGTGTGCACTTCCTTGTCTGTTTGTTGTGCACGAGGTGGTGTGTAGTATGCACTTGGACTCCTCCCTTCACCTGCGGTTGTCCGCGGCAACGTCTGGTGTTGTTTGCATGTAGTGGAAGTGTCTCGGCCTGTTGGCTGTTCTTTAGGACACGGTTGCCGCGCATGCCGTTGCCGGCGGTAACGGGTGAGTGAGTTTATGTGCTTTCCCCTTTATGTGTGTTTTCCCTTTCCTGTGGTGCTGGAAGGGTTAACTTTCTTCCCAGTGTGTGTGATGTCACTGGGTGTGTTCTGACCGGTGGGTGTGGCCACTTAGGCCTATAAAGCCTCTGTCTCTGGCTTGGCTCAGTAGGTTGCTTTCAGCCAGGCATAGCCGGAGCAGCCTCCTGTATATTACCATCTACCAGTGGGGGCCTCCCTTCTGGTCATAAAACTTTGTTATTCGGTGTTATCTAGGTGTGTGTGGGGTTTCTGTATCATTGCAGCTTATGGTCCGGGTCCCTGTGTGATGTCTGTGTGTGCTGTCATTGTTGGTGTCCTGAACAACAGCACCTGCACATGGGTTCCTGGTTGTGTTGTTCTGTGGCAGGTGAGTGTTGTGTTGATTGCGTTTGCCTGTCACTGCCATAAGGTGTTTTCTGTTTCCCTTTGTTGCTTGGCCATTGAGACTCCTGCTCCTCCGTGCCAAGGAGGATTAGGTCGTCTCACCCAGCTCCTAGGTCAGGGATCTGCGGAGGGTCAGCAGGGATCCGAGGTTCCTGAGTATGGGCCCTCCTACCATCAAGGTCGGCCCATGCAGGTAGGAGACAGGGTCAGAGTTAGGGACGCAACAGGAGGTGACCTGCTCCCTAATTCTGTGTTGTTTGGCCAAGTGGTAACCCTACCATCTCCTGGCACCGCACGGCTGGGGGTTTCCCCCACCGCCAGCCGTGACAGTATGAACAGAACTGGCACCTCACCTGGTGTCCCTCGAAAGAGGGTGAAGCATGCATCGCCATAGGCCGATGGGGTGCATGCGCGTTCTCCGGAGGGAGAGCGTTATGGGGTTCACCGTTAACGGCGCGGTTGGTGGCTTTTCCCCGCCACCTTGCTAACCGTGTCCGTGTTGGTGACCCCTCGTCCCTCTCAGGGTTCCTATCTCTGGTCGTCTGCTGGCAGCATTCCTTTGGTGTTCCGGCAGGTGTGCTGGTTGGGGAGTGTCTGCTGGCAGCGACCTGGAGTAGGAACGTCCGCCTGAGTTGGACGCGGTGTCCAGTGTTCCTCCTCCAGACTGCTTTGTTGGCTGGCGACCTGGGACTGTTGTGTACGGTCCAGGTCTGTTGGCGGCAGTTCTGGGGGGAGATACGGGCATCTGTCTGGCAGTGCCTCCAGTTGTTCTCTCTTCCAGTCTGCTTTGTTGGCTGGCGACCTGGGACTGTTGTGTATGGTCCAGGTTGGTTGGCGGCAGCTCTGGAGGGAGACACTGGTGGTTATCAGGCATTGCCCCTCCCCCTCCCTGTTGTTTGGTCCCACCAGCTTTCCTTTTCGGTTGGGGGGGGCTTTGAGGGGAGGGAGTGTCACGACCCTTGGTCATGGTCGTGACTCTTTGAGCCGCATACAGTTGCCCGTGGTTTAGTGTTGGGTCAACCGCAGCTGGGGGCACTTTGTGGTTTGCCTCAGGTGCGGTTGCCGCGGACAACAGGCATGCGAGCGGTTGCCTTTGGCAACGTGTGTTTGTGTGCACTTCCTTGTCTGTTTGTTGTGCACGAGGTGGTGTGTAGTATGCACTTGGACTCCTCCCTTCACCTGCGGTTGTCCGCGGCAACGTCTGGTGTTGTTTGCATGTAGTGGAAGTGTCTCGGCCTGTTGGCTGTTCTTTAGGACACGGTTGCCGCGCATGCCGTTGCCGGCGGTAACGGGTGAGTGAGTTTGTGTGCTTTCCCCTTTATGTGTGTTTTCCCTTTCCTGTGGTGCTGGAAGGGTTAACTTTCTTCCCAGTGTGTGTGATGTCACTGGGTGTGTTCTGACCGGTGGGTGTGGCCACTTAGGCCTATAAAGCCTCTGTCTCTGGCTTGGCTCAGTAGGTTGCTTTCAGCCAGGCATAGCCGGAGCAGCCTCCTGTATATTACCATCTACCAGTGGGGGCCTCCCTTCTGGTCATAAAACTTTGTTATTCGGTGTTATCTAGGTGTGTGTGGGGTTTCTGTATCATTGCAGCTTATGGTCCGGGTCCCTGTGTGATGTCTGTGTGTGCTGTCATTGTTGGTGTCCTGAACAAACAGCACCTGCACATGGGTTCCTGGTTGTGTTGTTCTGTGGCAGGTGAGTGTTGTGTTGATTGCGTTTGCCTGTCACTGCCATAAGGTGTTTTCTGTTTCCCTTTGTTGCTTGGCCATTGAGACTCCTGCTCCTCCGTGCCAAGGAGGATTAGGTCGTCTCACCCAGCTCCTAGGTCAGGGATCTGCGGAGGGTCAGCAGGGATCCGAGGTTCCTGAGTATGGGCCCTCCTACCATCAAGGTCGGCCCATGCAGGTAGGAGACAGGGTCAGAGTTAGGGACGCAACAGGAGGTGACCTGCTCCCTAATTCTGTGTTGTTTGGCCAAGTGGTAACCCTACCATCTCCTGGCACCGCACGGCTGGGGGTTTCCCCCACCTCCAGCCGTGACAAGGGCTGATCGAGGTCTCTGAGCACTGTGTATGCAGCGATCTAGAAGGCAGGGACACCTGGGCACTGTCCCTGCCTTCTCTCTGGGTTGCCCTGCTGTCACTGAAAGCAGGCAACCCGATCAGCAGCTGCACCATTAGCGTGCAGCTGCAGTTTCTGGAATGTCCATTCAGAAATAGAGAACCACCTCCCGGACGTTTATAGTCAATGTGCGGACGGGTGGTGGTTAAAGTGACATCTTGCCAGTTTTATTTCCACAGGTTGCATAAAACTAAATCATAAACACAACATCTAGCCTTGTCCAGGCTCTAACTAAACATTTGGTCCCTCTCTAGGACGTGGCTAAGCTAACCTGAGTCCAACCAAATAAACATACAGTGTGAACAGCAACCTGTGATACTTGCGGTTTCTCTGCACAGAACCTTCAGTGTTTCTCAGAGAGATGTGGCTTCTCCCTCTCCCAAAAGCTAAGGGCAAGTGCACTGCCAGCCTGATTATCTAGCAACTCGCCAGGTGCACCTCATCAGAGCCCAGGTTTAGGTTTTAACCCTTTCCTAAATAGCTTTCCTCAGCATATGTTAGAACCCTGGGAGACACATATATAGCCTCAATTACTTCACCATGTGAGACACCATATTTTTTCCCCCTTTGCACAACCCTATGGATTGGAGCACCCTGGCTCAACAAACTATCCACATTTCCTTGGAGGCTGCCTGCTCGGAGCTGTACTGTAAACCTAAAAGACTTGAGGGACAGTAACCACCTGGTAACCCTACTATTCTTTTGAGAGAGTCGAGGGCCCACTTAATGGCCAAAGCCTCTTTCTCCACAGTGGCATGCCTCTTTTCATGGTCATTCAGCTTTCGACTTGTGTTCTTCCCCATCAAATATTTGTGACAACACTGCTCCTAAACCTGCATCAGAAGCATTGGTTTGCACCAAGAAGGGTTTTTGAAAATCCGGACATACCAGTACCGGCTGGGAACACAGGGCTTGCTTCAGGGACTGGAACGCCCTCTCAGCCTCTGGGGTCCACTTAATCATCACAGAACTCTTCCCTTTCGTAAGGTCTGTTAAGGAAACTGCCATAGATGCAAAATTGGGGCTAAATCTTCTATAATACCCTGCAATTCCCAGAAAGGACCTCACTTGCTTTTTGTTTAGAGGTTTAGGCCAGTTTTGTATTGCTTCTGTTTTGTTTAGCTGTGGTTTGAATAGACCCTGCCCAATCGTGTTGCCCAAATACCTGGCTTCTTCCAAGCCAATGGCACACTTTTTAGGGTTTGCCGTGAGACCTGCCTGTCTTAGTGAATCCACCACAGCCTGCACTTTTTGTAGGTGGGATTCCCAGTTGCTACTGTATATTTCTACATCATCAAGATACGCCAATTCATAACTAATGTAGGGTGTTAGAATCCTGTCCATCATACGCTGAAATGTTGCCGGTACCCCATGTAGGCCAAATGGCAACCTCGTGTACTGGAAATGCCCATTAGGTGCAGAAAAAGCTGTTTTTTAATTTGCCCTTTCAGTTAGCAGAATTTGCCAGTACCCTTTAGTTAAGTCCAACGTTATGTACAGTACTGAGCACTGCCCAGCTTTTATATTAGCTCGTGTTCTCTCGCCATTGGGTAGGCATCAAACTTTGAGGCAGAGTTTAACTGGCGATAGTCATTATATAACCTGATGGACCCATCAGGTTTGGGGATTAACCCCTTAAGGACCCTATTTCACCTTAAGGACTTGGCCATTTTTTGCAAATCTGACCAGTGTCACTTTAAGTGCTGATAACTTTAAAACGCTTTGACTTATCCAGGCCATTCTGAAATAGTTTTTTCATCACATATTGTTATTCATGACACTCGTAAAATAAAGTCCAAAAAAAACATTTTTATTTATAAAAAAATACCAAATTTACCAAAAATATGTAAAAAATTGCAAATTTCCAAGTATCTATTTCTCTACTTCTATAATACATAGTAATTCCTCCAAAAATAGTTATTACTTTACATTCCCCATATGTCTACTTCATGTTTGGATCATTTTGGGAATTATATTTTATTTTTTGGGGATGTTACAAGGCTTAGAAGTTCAGAAGCAAATCTTGAAATTTTTCAGAAATTTTTAAAAACCCAATTTGTAGGGACCAGTTCAGGTCTGAAGTCAGTTTGTGAGGCTTACATAATAGAAACCACCCAAAAATGACCCCATTCTATAAACTAAACCTCTCAAGGTATTCAAAACTGATTTTACAAACTTTGTTAACCCTTTAGGTGTTCCACAAGAATTAATAGAATATAGAGATACTATTTCAAAATTTCACTTTTTTGGCAGATTTTCAATTTTAATAATTTTTTTTATAGTTACATAGGAAGGGTTAACAGCCAAGCCAAACTTAATATTTATGGCCCTGATTCTGTAGTTTACAGAAACACCCCATATGTGGTCGTAAAACGCTGTACGGGCACATGGCAGGGCGCAGAAGGAAAGGAATGCCATACGGTTTTTGGAAGGCAGGTTTTGCTGGACTGTTTTTTTTGATACCATGTCCCATTTGAAGCCCCCTGATGCACCCCTACAGTAGAAACTCCAAAAAAATGGGCCCATTTTAGAAACTATGGGATAGGGTGGCAGTATTGTTGGTACTAGTTTAGGGTACATATGATTTTTGGTTGCTCTATATTACACTTTTTGTGAGACAAGGTAACAAGAAATAGCTGTTTTGGCACCGTTTTTATTTTTTGTTATTTACAACATTCATCTGACAGGTTAGATCATGTGATATTTTTATAGACCAGGTTGTCACGGATGCGGCAATACCTAATAAGTATACTTTTTTTTTATTTATGTAAGTTTTACACAATGATTTCTTTTTTGAAGTAAAAAAATAAAATCATGTTTTAGTGTTTCAATAGTCTGGGAGCCATAATTTTTTTAGTTTTTGGGCGATTACCTTGGGTAGGGTACAATTTTTGCGGGATGAGATGATGGTTTTATTGGCACTAGTTTGGGGTGAGTGTGACTTTTTCATCGCTTGCTATTACACTTTTGTTTATGTAAGGTGACAAAATTGTTTATTTAGCACAGTTTTTATTTTACTTTTTTTTACGGTGTTCATCTGAGGGGCTAGGTCATGTGATATTTTTATAGAGCCAGTCGATACGGACACGGAGATACCTAATATGTATATTTTTTTATTTATTTATGTAAGTTTTACACAATAATATCATTTTTGAAACTTTATTTGGGGAAAATGATGTTTTTGTTTATTTTTACTTGAAACTTTTAATTTTTTTGGGGGGATAACTTTATTTTTTCAACTTTTTTTTACTTTTTTTTGTCCCACTTTGGGACTTGAACTTTTGGGGGTCTAATCCTTTACAATGCATTCCAATACTTCTGTATTGGAATGCATTGGCTGTATGAGTAATATAGTGAGTATTACTCATACAGCTTCCAGGGCCTGTGAGATCCAGGGGGCTGGATCTCACAGGCACATCACAGGAAGGCAGCGCAATGCCTTCCTTAGACATCACTCTGCCTTCCATGCCATCAGATCCCCCCCACAGCCGCATGGGTACCCGATGGCACCCCTGTGCCGCCCGTCGGATAAGGTAAAAGCCGCAAACCTCAGGTCTGAATTCGATCTGCGGTTTGCGGCGATCGCTGATACGGGGGGGTCACGGTACGCCCTGGGTCCTTAAGGACTCGGGAAACAGGGCGTACCGGTACGCCCTAAGTCCTTATGGGGCTAAAACAATGGGACTAGATCACTCACTTATAGACTCTTCTATTACCCCTAGGTCTAACCTTTTTTTAAATCTCTTAGGTAATGATCTCGCGGTAGGGCTTAACCTTCACCTTAACACTGGGTTCTGTGACAATATCGTGTTTTATAACATGAGTGAGGCCTGGGAGTTCTGAGAAGTCTTTATTTCTCATTAAGAATTACTGCGATTCCTGTTTTTGATGTGGGAAAAAGGACTCGGCAATTCTAACCTCAGGTAAGGTGGAGCATTTTGGAACAGAGTTTACAACCAGAGATTCCCTATCTTTCCAGGGCTTCGTCAAGTTAATATGATAGTTCTGTTCTGGTTTTCTCTTTCCAGGCTGATGATGAACTAGGTAGTTTACCTCACTTTTTTAATCGTTGTGAATTGCCCTTGCAATTTGCTAAGTATTTTCTCCCGATTCCCTGGATAATGACAAAGTTTCACACCCCTGTTATAGATTCTACTTCGAGACTGTTGGGCTTGCTGCATATGTTCCCGCATGACTGCCTTGATCCGGTCTTGCATCAGCAATACATGCTTAATTACACTGTGGTAAGGGGTAGAGTCCTGCTCCCATGTTTCTTTAGCCACGTCAAGTAGCCCTCTAGGTTGCCTGCCATACAGAAGTTCAAAAGGTGATTGAGGTACTTCCCATATGGCAAACATTAAATAAGGAAGTAGGCAATACCAATCCCTCCCATCCTTTGCAATCACTTTTCTAAACATGTTTTTCAGGATTTTATTTAATCTTTCCACCAACCCATCAGTTTGTGGATGGTAGACTGATGTTCGGATATGCTTCACTATAAATAGCCGACATCATTCTTTGGTCACCCTGGACATAAATGGGGTGCCCTGATCCGTTAAGATCTCCCAACCCTGCTAAATACCTGGACCAGCTCTTTGGCTATGGTTTTGCAGCCATATTTCTTAACGGAATAGCTTCTGGATATCTGGTGGCGTAGTCTAGGATCACCAGTATGTACTGATTTCCCCGAGCTGATTTCACAATAGGGCCTACCAGATCCATAGCTATTTGTTCAAATGCCACTTCCACAATGGGTAAGGGAACCAGTGTGCTTAGAAATTTAGGGGAAGGGGCTATATACTGGCACTCGGGACAGGACGCACAGTAATCCCGAACATCTGCTACGAGCCCAGGCCAAAAGAAACTCCTTAAAATATGTTCTTTTGTCTTTTCCATCCCAAGATGTCCCTTCAACAAATGACCATATGTTAGATCCAAGACAATCTGCCTAAATGGCTTGGGAACTATCAGCTGTTCTACTATGTCTTCACCTTGTTTGTCCATTTGATATAGCAAGTTATTTTGCAGCGCTATATGGGGATAAGCAAGTGTGCCACCTGGGTAAACCAGTACTCCATTTATTATCTTTACATTTTCTCGGGCCCGAACCAGAGTAGGGTCATTCAGCTACGCTGTGGCAAAATAGTCATTTGAAACCTTTATATCTGATAAGAGATTTTCAATACTCTCATCTGGCTCTTTACTTACTGTACATTGGTGGCTTCGGTGTCACCTGACATTACATCAAAAGGGAAAGTGACACTATTAGGAGTTGACTAGTGTTGATGGAGCACCAAAGTGCTTGTGTGCCCTGGTGTTCGAGTAGAACACTTTGTGATGCTCGGGTGCTCTACAGAGCACCCGAGCACAATAGAAGTCAATGGGAGAACCCAAGCATTAAACTAGGCCCCCTTGCATTGAAGGGGAGGGTGTTGGGACTCTAGTTCGGCTTAGGAGTCCATGCTCTGACTCCATATATAGCTATGTCCAGATTTGGAGTCAGTGCTTTGGGATACCTAAGTGCTTTGGGAAATCTAATTTAGCCTCCATTTATGAAAAGTTTCTGGCGGGATTTAAACTCACAACCTTCTACATTACAGCCAAGAACCTTAACCACTACACTATAGAGCTGCATGGCTAGTTACGATAGTAAAAAAAAAAAAAAAAAAATGACTTCTGCTTTGTAGGAATACTTACTACTAGTAAGTATTCCTATACAGCAGAAGTCTTATTTTTATTTGTTTTTGTAACTGGCCATGCAAGGCTCTTGGCTGTAATGTAGAAGGTTGTGAGTTCAAATCCCATTAGAAACTTTTTAGAAATAGAGGCTAAATTACATTTAAATACACTGTCTCAAGCATCAGGCTCGAGCACACGCGATATTCGGTCGAGCATGCTCGCTCAATACTAGAGATGACAGAAAATCATTAAGAGGCTCAGGTTCAGTCTCTCGGGTTTTCATTTCTCCAGAAACCGTAATCACTGGTGGCCCTTTAAGCCTTTTCACAACTCCCAAACAAAAGGAAAATCCCTCCCCAGTATTACGTCATACATAGAGTGGGTATCATCGATACCTGACAGGTTACCCGCTTGAGCATAGTTCCTATGGATACCAGTGCAGTATTATACTCGGGAGTTTCACCATGAATAAAGGTGACCCTTACCATCTCGGACTGTAAGCAACTGAAGTTTACATAACTGGCTTTACCTAATGTGATTATACTGCCAGTATCAAGGAGAGCCTGCACCTCTCTCTCCTCTATGGACACAGGACACAGATGTTTATCAACATTTTCAGGGGCCAATGCTAAACAAACCACTTTGGCAAACATAGACTTCATATTTGGCATAGTACTCATATCACACTGCATGGGTTCCGAGTTTAAAGGACAGTTAGCAGCAATATGTCCTGGACCCTTACACCGGAAGCATTTGATAGGCTCTGATTTCAGTAAGTCTGTCTTGGACCTTTCTGACCATTCTGGCCAGGGTTCAGCTTTGGACCTTGCTTCCCTTTTAGAGGTCCCCATCCTAGTAGGAGCACCCCACTGCCAGGCACTTTCTTATGCTAGTTGGGACTTCTGTATCAGGTCTTCTGCTGCTGCATATCTTTCCACCAAAGAGACCAATGCATCTGCACTGCTAGGGTCACCATGGGTAACCCACTTGCATAGTCCGAACGGAAGGGCTCTAACATATCTGTCCACTACCAGACGCTCCACGACCTCTGGAGCCGACAGAACATCTGGATGTAATCACTTCTTGGTTAAGTGTATCAGGTTGTACATTTGAAAGCGAGCTGGTTTGTCTACCTGAAAAACCCAATGGTGCACTCTTTGGGCCCGACTAAGTGACTCCTAAACAGGACAAAATCTTCGCTTTTAGCTTACAGTACTCTTGAGCATCTGCAGGGTCCAAATCGTAATAAGACTTCTGAGCGTCTCCACTCATAAAGGGGGCTATTAACATAGCCCACTGGAATGGTGGCCATCTTTTCCGCTCATCGGTGCACGCAAAGGTCATCAAGTAAGCCTCCACATCATCTGTGGCGGCCATCTTTTGTAGGTAGTTCCCAGCACATATATCCCTTTTCCCCATGTGGCCACTTTCAGTCGACCCACGGGTCTGGTCTGCAAAGCGCTGCACCACTTCAGTCAAAACAGCACAATCCTTGTTTTGCATCTCGGTTAGAGCGGAAAGTTGCATTGCCATAGATTGCGTCAGAGATCCTCCGTCTGCCTATTAGTTTCTTGCTGCACTTTGGTTGCATGTTGCTGGGCTGCAGTGGCTTGCATCAGCGCTTTTAACATATTCTCCATATTTGCGGCTGTAGACACTGGTTACCAAAATGCCCACATCATTCACCAATTGTGACAATGCGTCTTGCAAGCTCACCTTTCCAGGGGTGAAAGGTAGGGGAATAGTCAGTCTATTACGCACCAGGAGGACTCAGGAGACAGAACTGCATTTAAAGTGACGTCTTGCCAGTTTTATTTCCACAGGTTGCATAAAACAAAATCATAAACACAACACCTAGCCTTGTCTAGGCTCTAACTAAACATTTGATCCCTCTCTAGGATGTGGCTGAGCTAACCTCAGTCCAACTAAGTAAACATACAATCTGAATAGCAACCTGTGATACTTGCGGTTTCTTTGCACAGGACCTTCAGTGTCTCTCAGAGAGATGTGGCTTCTCCCTCTTCCAAAAGCTGAGAGCAAGTGCACTGCCAGACTGGTTATCTAGCAACTTGCCAGGTGCACCTAATGAGGACCCATGCTTAGGTTTTTACCCTTTCATATATAGCTTTCCTCAACATATGTTAGGAACCTGGTAGACACATATACACCATTTACTTCACCATGTGAGACACCACAATATATTATCCTTACTAATAGGCTTTATATACACTGTATACAAACCGGAAGTGCATGTTCCACTATGGAACACATACTAAAGTCCTATACCTTCAGAGAGTATTGGCTGTAGCGGTATTATCAAGTTTATATCCAGATCCCTGGTGCCAAAGGCTGTCACCAGGGATCTCTGAGATCCCTGATGACAGCCTTAGGCACTAGGGATCTGGATATAAACTTGATAATACCGCGCCAGCCAATACTCTCTGAAGGTAAAAACCAACCAGCATGAATTCTGGCTCACAGACCTGTTAGTTTTTCTTTAAGAATTCCTCCTACTCTGCACTCGTCATTAACTGTATTAATTGCACCTGTTTGAACTTTTTACTGGATGAACATTGGCCGGGAAGTTTTGCGAACGCGCGTTCACGTTCAAATGTTCTCAAACTGTGCGTTTGCGGCAGACCCCATGCACTTTATTGTCAGGCGAACCCAAAAAAACATCAGATGATATTTGCAGCCACCAAATACTTACTAGAAGTGCACAGATAGTCCCATAACATGGACAGTGACATACCAAAGGTGGATCAATGGCAAAAATTCCCACAAAAAATATGTATTTTAATCAGGGGCCACTTGTATGTGTCTTAAAGGGAAATTCTCAAAAATGTGCCCTGCTGGAGCCTAGAAATTTTTTATTTTAGGCCACAGGAGTATGGGCCCCAAAAATTAGTCAGTCACCGAACAGAAAAGAACAAGTGATTATGTGGCTGGAGGTATATTAGGCGGTCAGTGGATAACAATTTTACTGCAGGCCAGTGGAGTACAGGCTCCAAACATTAGGCATTCAACAGACAGAAAAGAACAAGTGATGATGTGGCTGGTGGTACAATAGGCGGTCACTGGCTAAAAATTTTACTGTAGACCAGTACAGGCCCCAAACATTAGGCATTCACCTGACAGAAATTAACTAGCGATTATGTGTCTGGAGGTACATTAGGCGGTCACTGGATACAAATTTAAATGTAGGCCAATGGAGTAGAGGCCCCCAAAATTAGGCATTCACCTGACAGAAAAGGCCTTTTATGCTGCTGTATATACATAAGACAAGGACCATTCTTTGTTCTGTGTGGTGGCAGATATGTGTGGGCTGGCATGAGGAAATTCAATTACACATGGTCATCACAGGTGTTTAATTCTTCAGAGATCCATGCCTCATTCATTTTTAGAAATGTGAGGTAGTCCACACTGTTGTGAGCTAGGTGAGTGCGCATATCGGTCACGATCCCCCCTGCTGTGCTGAATGTCCTTTCGGACAGGATACTCGACGAGGGGCAAGCCAAGAGTTTCATTGCAAATTGTGCCAGCTCTGGCCACAGGTCAAGCCCGCACACCCAGTAGTCAAGGGGTTCCTCGCTTCTCAGAGCGTCCACATTAGCCATTAACCCGATGTAGTCGGGCAACTGTCGGTCTAAACGTTCCCTGAGGCTGGCTCTGGAGGGTGGCTTTCGATGGGTTGGCTGCAAGAATGATCGCATATCCAAAGAGACCAACAGATCTTGAAACCGCCCTCTTATTTCATGCGCTGTAGGATTGGTACTCGCACCTGTTTCGCTGTGGGTGGAAATTTCTCTGCCAGCGCCTGCAACAGCAGAATGCAGCATCTCTCGCAGCAAGGCCTGGAAATTCTGCATTCTGCCAGCCCTCTGTGATGCTGGTAACATGTCTGCCATTTTGTGTTTGTACCGGGGGTCTAAGTATGTTGCCACCCAGTACTGGTCCTTGCTATTTATGCTTTTTATACGGGGGTCCCAATTCAAATACTGGAGCATGAAGGCCCCCATTTGCACTAAATTGGAAGCGGTGGAGCGCACTGGCTCCTGCTCAACGCCCAGGAGAATGTCGTCCTTGGTCTCCTCCCCGCAGCCACGATCAACACCAGGGATCCCCGAAAAGTTTAAAGCCTGCTCTTCTTGCTCCTCCTCCCCCCAGGCACCATCCTCCTTTGACTCCTCTTCAGACTCCTGCTGACTTGTCTCAGATGGAGAATTTAGACTAGAACCTTCAGAATCACAGGTGCATATCCATGAAGCAAGCATGATTATAAAAAATTAAATGGCTGCACACCATTATACATACAAACAATAGAGCTAAAACATTTTGGTCATTCTAAATAAAAGTGGTACAATACCGACTATAAATGAGTTAATGGAAGCTCTTAGCGCACATATTTGATCAAATGTGTGTCAGGCCCATCTACCAGGCGTCAAAGTGGATTCCGCAGATGGGTCCCTAACACTAAATATACTGCCTCTCTTTGGACTTACCTAAGCCTACAATATTGAGGGCAGTGTAGGAACCAGCTACATACGTACTCTGCTCAGAAGTCCCAGGTAGATGGGCGTGTTCAGTCTAAAAGAGGCTCTACCCTCAATATATACTACAAGAGAATTTAGACTAGAACCTTCAGAATCACAGTTGCATATCCATAAAGCAAGCATGATTATAAAAAATAAAATGGCTGCACACCATTATACATACAAACAATAGAGCTAACAAATGGGGGTCATTCTAAATAAAAGTAAATAACATTATTTCCCTCCTCTGCTATAGAGTCCCATGTAAATACCATCACACCATCTCTCCAGCCCCCTCCAATATACAGTCCCATGTAAATAACATCCCTCTCTAGCTACAGCCTCCTCCAAAATACAGTCCCATGTAAATAATATCACCCCTCCCCAGCCATCTCTAACATACAGTCCCATGTAAATAACATCAGCCCTCAATATTCAGTCCCATGTAAATAACATCACTCCACCCCACTGTCCCACATAAATAACTTCAGCCCTAACATACAGTCCCAGTTAAATAACTACAACTCCCAACATTGCTCTGCTTCTCACATTGAGTAATCTACCCCTTCACTTAACTCTCCTCATGTAGCAGACCTCACCACAGTTTCTTCCCAGGACTTCTCTTCATTGCTGAGCTGTCCTCTCCTGCACTGGTAACATGATGGTGACATCATTGCAGGTCCTTTTCAGCTACTGCATTTAGAACTGATCACATAGTCCTTCAGCTCTTGCAAGGCATTATATTCAATTGTATTGCTGTCCTGGGGATGGCAATACAGTTGGATCTATCTGGCAGGCAGTACATTCAGGCCCTGGACCAAACATCAGGGGCCCAGGCCCCGAATGTTTTAACCTAGCAATGCCCCTGACCTATCCTATAGATAGGAAATAAGTGTTATTAGTATCACAAACCCCTTAAGAGTGTATGTAACCCCAAAACCACAAACATGATTTATTAAGGAGTTTCATTTTCTTACCCCTTTCTTCTCTACCATCCTCACCCATTACACAAATATAAAAAATATATACTTTGACATCCATCCCTCAAAAAATAATGCAGTATATCAAAATTTAAAATATATCAATTACACTTTATTAAATAATGCCATATAAGGACAAGTACATAATATCATACCATACCATAGTACAGTATAATTCCCTGACACACAAAATGTAACAGAAAGTAGAATAAGTATAGGGAGTATAAACCAAACAGACCAAAAGGACTTTGGTACATTATGAATGAATCATTCTAAAATGTTTTTTTTTTCCTGTGGGCATTAAAGACCTTCATCATCAGAATGGTTAAAATCTTCAGCCATGACTAAATAAATAAGCACATTTGAGAGGTAAATATAACCAAAACCTCTTTAACCATTGACTTCTAATTGTGAGGCTTTTAGCAGCAGCAGATATGTCCTTGTAGTGCAGTATTTTCAGCTTGTCGCTGTCTTTTATATGAGGAATGGAAGCAGCTGCATTGATAACTGAAAACCGTGAGAAGAAATAGCAGTGCTCTCTGACTCAACGGGTGTCATTTGAGCAAAGAGTATTTTTGGGTTGTGGTAAAAAGAGAGAGTGTATAGTATAAAATTCATGTGACTTGTTTTAAAATTGACAAATTTCTGATTAACGCAGAGTCATTGTCATGTTATCTGAAACGAGAGAGTTTAATACATTGTGCACATCTTGCCATTAAACTTTTGTCATCAATAAAGCTTACATGATTTTATTCATACAAGTGATTGCTGGATAACTTTTTCTGCTTGGATACAATTTGTTTGATTTCACCAGGGAGTTGGCATGGAGTCTTCTTGCAACGTCTGCTTCCACATGGAGTATCTTGATGGGAGGTGAGCTGTGGACTCTATGAAAATATATTTTTCCATGTCAAAGGTATTAGCCTTCTAACAAAGTATGTGATCATTTCTTCATGCCCCCAAAATACATTAAACCCTCTCTGAGAAGACTACCCAGTGGTCTTCGAGAGTAGGTAGGCTCTCACAGAGCAAATTATACACAATATTCCGTATTCTAAGCTGAAGGAACCTGCACTCGTCAGATCGCAGAAGATACACAGCTTAAAGGGGTATTCCCATCATAAGGATCACTTTTTAATCTGTTAATGATGTGCCAGTGTTCATTTTTGTAAATACTGTATATTGTATTGGCAAATTCCCACCCTTCTTGATAAAATCCTTTCCATCCTACCTCATTGTTGTCATATGGTATCCCATAGATAAGGCCACTGCTCGCCTCCCGAATTCATGGGCTGCACTTGCACAGAAGACACTTTATTTTTATCCAGCCGGCTTCTCATTGCAGTCCTGAACGAGCACGCTGCCACGCATGCGCAAGGCTTATTTCTTCAGTGCCACTTGTCATACAGAGCCTCGCATGCCCTGTATGCAGCGCGACTCTGTATGAGACATGGCAGTAAAGAAATAAGCATTGCGCATGCGCAGCAGCGTGAGCTCTCAGGACTGCAATGAGTGGCCGGCTGGGTAGAAAAAAAATTCCTTCTGCGCAAGTGCAGCCCAGGGATTTGGGAGAGAAGCGGTGGCCATAGGAGACACATAAACGAGCACACAAGGAGTGTGATGTCAGAAAAAGGCGTGGAAAGGCTTCACTCAAACTGCCTAAGCCCGCGTAGCCTTAGAAGCATGAATCCCCGAAGTGAACAGCAGAGCTGGCTGAAGGTGAGGACAAATTGGCAAGATGGGAAAACCCCTTTAAGGCCTGGCAAGTACCAGCTTGGGAGACTGGCAGAGGGGTCGTTGATCCAGGGAGTTATTCTGATTGTCTGATTGGAGTCAGGAAGGAAATTTTTTCCCCCTAAAGTGAGGAAAATTGGCTTCTACCTCACAGTTTTTTTTTTTGCCTTCCCCTGGATCAACTTGCAGGATAACAGGCCGAACTGGATGGACAAATGTCTTTTTCAGCCTTATAAACTATGTTACTATGTTACTATAAATAGTGCAGTTGGGTTTGGTTACAAAATCCAGGAGGAAGCTAATGAATACAAGAAGTTTTGCTTCTAAACATCCTACCAGTATGCAGTAAAGCATGACATAAAAAACAGGTATATGGGGTAATAATATGCACTGTTTGGGCTACTCAAAAATAATGAATATTAATTATAGTATATAACCAGAGGCTTAACTCGCCTGCTATGTTTCTAGCTAAAATTTGGTAAATGAGCACAGACAAGCTAACAATAGTTTTTTTAACTACAACATAGTATTTATGTTCTTCCTAAATTCCTGTTCTATGGGGCCTGCGTTGCGTGAAAAACGCACACTATAGAGCATGCTGCGATTTTCACGCAATACAAAGTGATGCGTGAAAATCACAGCTCATGTGCACAGCCCCATTGGAGTGAATGGGTCTGGATTCAGTGCGGGTGCAATGCGTTCACCTCACGCATTGCACCTGCACGGAATTCTCGCCCGTGTGAAAGGGACCATATTGTGGTTGCACAGGTGACCTCCAGCCAAAACCGAACTTAACACCTCAGGACAAAATACTGTATAGCCAGTTTAAAGTCTTTCTCGAAGCCTGCTCTTCTTGCTTCTCCTCCTGCCACTAGCCACCATCCTCCTCTCACTTCTCTTCAGACTCCTGCTGACTTGTCTCAGATGGAGTAGCCACCCTAGTAATTCATTCAGCATTGCGACTTCCTCATCTTCCAGCTCCTGCATCTCAACAGCTTGATCAATGACACAACGCAATGCACGCTCCAGAAAGAAGGAGTAAAGTACAATGTCACTGATGGCGCCCTGTCCTGAGACTGACTAGTTTGGTGATCTCATAAAATGTCCGCCAAAGTCTTTCTGCGTCGCGCATGGGCAGCCACTGGCGCGGTGAAAAGAAACCAAGTTCCCCAGAACCTGCTGCAGAGTTCGTACAGGTAGTCGTTAATGGCACGTTGCTGCTGGAGCAGCCTATCAAGCATATACAAGGTGGAGTTCCAGCGCGTCGGGCTGTCACAAATCAGATGTCTGATGGGCAGGTGGTGTCGCCGGTGAGTGTCAGCAAGGCGAGCCATGAATTGTGGGCAGAGATTTTCCTGGCCTGCAGCAAGACATCCTGGACCCCAGGGGATTTGGCAACAAATCGCTGCACGACTAACTTCAGGACATGTGCCATGCACGGCACGTGTGTCATTTTGCCCTGTTTCAGCACGCTCAGCAGATTGGCACCGTTGTCGCACACCACTTTACCAACTGTCATATTGAGCGGGGTTAGCCACTGAAAGCAGTATAGGACCGGTGTGGCTCTTGGCTTCCAGGCATAACAGCCGCAGCACAGCATGGCAACGTCTCACCTGGCACGTCGAATAGGTTCTGTGGAGCTCGGGGGGCGCAGCGGAAAAGGCGGTAGCAGTAGAAAAGGAAGAGTCAGCCTAGGAGGAGATGGAGGATGGAGTAGGAGGAGGAGAAGAAGAGTCAGGCCTGCATGCAATCCGTGGCGGTAACACCAAATCCACGCGGATGACACTGGTTACATGCTTGACGGCCGTCAGAAGGTTCACCCAGTGGGCAGTAAAAGTTATGTACCTTCCCTGCCTGTGTCTGCTAGACCACGTGTCTGTGGTCAAATGTATCTTGGCAGTGACACTGTGTGCTAGAGATATATTTAATTGCTGCTGAACGTGGCCATATAGCTCTGGGATATCCTTCTGGGAGAAATATTTCCTTCTGGGGACCTTCCATTGTGGTTTGCCAATGGCCACAAATTTTCTAAAGGCCTCCGAGTCCACCAGTTTATATGGAAGTAGTTGGCGGGCTAGCAATTCCGATCAGCCATTGGCAGTGGCGTAGGGATCGCCATAGCAGCCATAGCAATGGCTATGGGGCCCTACGCCACTGGGGGCCCGCCGCCGACTGAGGATAAAAAAATATATAATTATAATAATAATGTGGCGAGTGGGCCGGGTGTAGGTGGCGCTGTGATAGGGGGCGGTTGGACTCGGAACCGGAGGGCGGAGGTAGAGAGGCAGTCTGGGCAGCGGTTCGCTGGAAATGGAGGAGGCGGAGTCGCAGACTAGGAGCGTCACATACAAGGAAGCTGCTGGAGTATGGGTGGCTGGCTTGGCGGGCGGCGCGCAGTACAGATGTCGGTCGGTTCAACTTCAAGTGGCTGAGGTGAGGGCTGGCTGGGGAGTGGAGTGGGACTGAGTCTGTCACTATCTGAGTCTGTCCAACCGAAGCGGCAGGCGGCAGCCAGCAGTGTCAGTCAGTGGAGACTCAGAGAGGACACACTACCCGAGAATGATTATGGAAGAGGTTCCTCCACATATGAACTGGAGATGATAACTTATAAGAACTCATCTCTAGGGATGAGCGAACTCGAACTGTATAGTTCGGGTTCGTACCGAATTTTGGGGTGTCCGTGACACGGACCCGAACCCGGACATTTTCGTAAAAGTCCGGGTTCGGGTTCGGTGTTCGTCGCTTTCTTCGCGCTTTTGTGACGCTTTCTTGGCGCTTTTTGAAAGGCTGCAAAGCAGCCAATCAACAAGCGTCATACTACTTGCCCCAAGAGGCCATCACAGCCATGCCTACTATTGGCATGGCTGTGATTGGCCAGAGCACCATGTGACCCAGCCTCTATTTAAGCTGGAGTCACATAGCGCCGCCCGTCACTCTGCTCTGATTAGCGTAGGGAGAGGTTGCGGCTGCGACAGTAGGGCGAGATTAGGCAGATTAACTCCTCCAAAGGACTTGATTAACTGATCGATCTGCAGCTGTGGATCATTGAGCTGCTGATCCTCAATTGCTCACTGTTTTTAGGCTGCCCAGACCGTTTGTCAGTCACATTTTTCTGGGGTGATCGGCGGCCATTTTGTGTCTTGTGGTGCGCCAGCACAAGCTGCGACCAAGTGCATTTAACCCTCAATGGTGTGGTTGTTTTTTGGCTAAAGCCTACATCAGGGTGAAGCTGTCACACCAAGTGCATTTAACCAGCAATAGTCTGTTTATTTTTTGGCCATATCCCAGTCTAATTCTGTCACTAAATCCATACCGGTCACCCAGCGCCTAAATACTAGGCCTCAAATTTATATCCCGCTAAATCTGTCCTTAGTGCTGTAGCTGGGCGAGTTATTTAGTGTCCGTTCAAGCACATTTCTTGTTCTGGGTTGAAATACAATTCCCAATTTAGCAATTTCATAATTTAGTGGTTTCTGCTATATCAGAGCTATTTGAAATCTATCCCTAAAAGGGTATATAATATTCAAGGTGCACATTGGGTCATTCAGAATAACTTCACACACACCCGCTACTGTGTATTTCCAAGTCTAATTCTGGCACTAAACCCATACCTGTCACCCAGCGCCTAAATACTAGGCCTCAAATTTATATCCAGCTAAATCTGTCCCTAGTGCTGTAGCTGGGCGAGTTATTTAGTGTCCGTTCAAGCACATTTCTTGTTCTGGGTTGAAATACAATTCCCAATTTAGCAATTTCATAATTTAGTGGTTTCTGCTATATCAGAGCTATTTGAAATCTATCCCTAAAAGGGTATATAATATTCAAGGTGCACATTGGGTCATTCAGAATAACTTCACACACACCCGCTACTGTGTATTTCCAAGTCTAATTCTGGCACTAAACCCATACCTGTCACCCAGCGCCTAAATACTAGGCCTCAAATTTATATCCCGCTAAATCTGTCCTTAGTGCTGTAGCTGGGCGAGTTATTTAGTGTCCGTTCAAGCACATTTCTTGTTCTGGGTTGAAATACAATTCCCAATTTAGCAATTTCATAATTTAGTGGTTTCTGCTATATCAGAGCTATTTGAAATCTATCCCTAAAAGGGTATATAATATTCAAGGTGCACATTGGGTCATTCAGAATAACTTCACACACACCCGCTACTGTGTATTTCCAAGTCTAATTCTGGCACTAAACCCATACCTGTCACCCAGCGCCTAAATACTAGGCCTCAAATTTATATCCCGCTAAATCTGTCCTTAGTGCTGTAGCTGGGCGAGTTATTTAGTGTCCGTTCAAGCACATTTCTTGTTCTGGGTTGAAATAAAATTCCCAATTTAGCAATTTCATAATTTAGTGGTTTCTGCTATATCAGAGCTATTTGAAATCTATCCCTAAAAGGGTATATAATATTCAAGGTGCACATTGGGTCATTCAGAATAACTTCACACACACCCGCTACTGTGTATTTCCAAGTCTAATTCTGGCACTAAACCCATACCTGTCACCCAGCGCCTAAATACTAGGCCTCAAATTTATATCCCGCTAAATCTGTCCTTAGTGCTGTAGCTGGGCGAGTTATTTAGTGTCCGTTCAAGCACATTTCTTGTTCTGGGTTGAAATACAATTCCCAATTTAGCAATTTCATAATTTAGTGGTTTCTGCTATATCAGAGCTATTTGAAATCTATCCCTAAAAGGGTATATAATATTCAAGGTGCACATTGGGTCATTCAGAATAACTTCACACACACCCGCTACTGTGTATTTCCAAGTCTAATTCTGGCACTAAACCCATACCTGTCACCCAGCGCCTAAATACTAGGCCTCAAATTTATATCCCGCTAAATCTGTCCCTAGTGCTGTAGCTGGGCGAGTTATTTAGTGTCCGTTCAAGCACATTTCTTGTTCTGGGTTGAAATACAATTCCCAATTTAGCAATTTCATAATTTAGTGGTTTCTGCTATATCAGAGCTATTTGAAATCTATCCCTAAAAGGGTATATAATATTCAAGGTGCACATTGGGTCATTCAGAATAACTTCACACACACCCGCTACTGTGTATTTCCAAGTCTAATTCTGGCACTAAACCCATACCTGTCACCCAGCGCCTAAATACTAGGCCTCAAATTTATATCCCGCTAAATCTGTCCTTAGTGCTGTAGCTGGGCGAGTTATTTAGTGTCCGTTCAAGCACATTTCTTGTTCTGGGTTGAAATACAATTCCCAATTTAGCAATTTCATAATTTAGTGGTTTCTGCTATATCAGAGCTATTTGAAATCTATCCCTAAAAGGGTATATAATATTCAAGGTGCACATTGGGTCATTCAGAATAACTTCACACACACCCGCTACTGTGTATTTCCAAGTCTAATTCTGGCACTAAACCCATACCTGTCACCCAGCGCCTAAATACTAGGCCTCAAATTTATATCCCGCTAAATCTGTCCTTAGTGCTGTAGCTGGGCGAGTTATTTAGTGTCCGTTCAAGCACATTTCTTGTTCTGGGTTGAAATACAATTCCCAATTTAGCAATTTCATAATTTAGTGGTTTCTGCTATATCAGAGCTATTTGAAATCTATCCCTAAAAGGGTATATAATATTCAAGGTGCACATTGGGTCATTCAGAATAACTTCACACACACCCGCTACTGTGTATTTCCAAGTCTAATTCTGGCACTAAACCCATACCTGTCACCCAGCGCCTAAATACTAGGCCTCAAATTTATATCCCGCTAAATCTGTCCTTAGTGCTGTAGCTGGGCGAGTTATTTAGTGTCCGTTCAAGCACATTTCTTGTTCTGGGTTGAAATACAATTCCCAATTTAGCAATTTCATAATTTAGTGGTTTCTGCTATATCAGAGCTATTTGAAATCTATCCCTAAAAGGGTATATAATATTCAAGGTGCACATTGGGTCATTCAGAATAACTTCACACACACCCGCTACTGTGTATTTCCAAGTCTAATTCTGGCACTAAACCCATACCTGTCACCCAGCGCCTAAATACTAGGCCTCAAATTTATATCCCGCTAAATCTGTCCTTAGTGCTGTAGCTGGGCGAGTTATTTAGTGTCCGTTCAAGCACATTTCTTGTTCTGGGTTGAAATACAATTCCCAATTTAGCAATTTCATAATTTAGTGGTTTCTGCTATATCAGAGCTATTTGAAATCTATCCCTAAAAGGGTATATAATATTCAAGGTGCACATTGGGTCATTCAGAATAACTTCACACACACCCGCTACTGTGTATTTCCAAGTCTAATTCTGGCACTAAACCCATACCTGTCACCCAGCGCCTAAATACTAGGCCTCAAATTTATATCCCGCTAAATCTGTCCCTAGTGCTGTAGCTGGGCGAGTTATTTAGTGTCCGTTCAAGCACATTTCTTGTTCTGGGTTGAAATACAATTCCCAATTTAGCAATTTCATAATTTAGTGGTTTCTGCTATATCAGAGCTATTTGAAATCTATCCCTAAAAGGGTATATAATATTCAAGGTGCACATAGGGTCATTCAGAATAACTTCACACACCCGCTACTGTGCATTTCCAAATCTAATTCTGTCACTAAACCCATACCTGTCACCCAGCGCCTAAATACTAGGCCTCAAATTTATATCCCGCTAAATCTCTCGTTACCGCTGTCCTGTTGTGGCTGGGAAAGTTATTTAGTGTCCGTCAAAGCACATTTTTTGTTCTGGGTTGAAATACAATTCCCAATTTAGCAATTTCATAATTTAGTCGTTTCTGCTATATCAGAGCTATTTGAAATCTATCCCTAAAAGGGTAGATCATATTGAAGGTGCACATAGGGTCATTCAGAATAACTTCACACACACGCTTCTGTGCATTTCCAAGTCTAATTCTGTCACTAAATCCATACCGGTCACCCAGCGCCTAAATACTAGGCCTCAAATTTATATCCCGCTGAATTTGAATACAATACATTGGGCCAAATAATATATTTGTTGTTGTGGTGAACCATAACAATGAGAAAAACATCTAGTAAGGGACGCGGACGTGGACATGGTCGTGGTGGTGTTAGTGGACCCTCTGGTGCTGGGAGAGGACGTGGCCGTTCTGCCACATCCACACGTCCTAGTGTACCAACTACCTCAGGTCCCAGTAGCCGCCAGAATTTACAGCGATATATGGTGGGGCCCAATGCCGTTCTAAGGATGGTAAGGCCTGAGCAGGTACAGGCATTAGTCAATTGGGTGGCCGACAGTGGATCCAGCACGTTCACATTATCTCCCACCCAGTCTTCTGCAGAAAGCGCACAGATGGCGCCTGAAAACCAACCCCATCAGTCTGTCACATCACCCCCATGCATACCAGGGAAACTGTCTCAGCCTCAAGTTATGCAGCAGTCTCTTATGCTGTTTGAAGACTCCGCTGGCAGGGTTTCCCAAGGGCATCCACCTAGCCCTTCCCCAGCGGTGAAAGACATAGAATGCACTGACGCACAACCACTTATGTTTCCTGATGATGAGGACATGGGAATACCACCTCAGCATGTCTCTGATGATGACGAAACACAGGTGCCAACTGCTGCGTCTTTCTGCAGTGTGCAGACTGAACAGGAGGTCAGGGATCAAGACTGGGTGGAAGACGATGCAGGGGACGATGAGGTCCTAGACCCCACATGGAATGAAGGTCGTGCCACTGACTTTCACAGTTCGGAGGAAGAGGCAGTGGTGAGACCGAGCCAACAGCGTAGCAAAAGAGGGAGCAGTGGGCAAAAGCAGAACACCCGCCGCCAAGAGACTCCGCCTGCTACTGACCGCAGCCATCTGGGACCGAGCACCCCAAAGGCAGCTTCAAGGAGTTCCCTGGCATGGCACTTCTTCAAACAATGTGCTGACGACAAGACCCGAGTGGTTTGCACGCTGTGCCATCAGAGCCTGAAGCGAGGCATTAACGTTCTGAACCTGAGCACAACCTGCATGACCAGGCACCTGCATGCAAAGCATGAACTGCAGTGGAGTAAACACCTTAAAACCAAGGAAGTCACTCAGGCTCCCCCTGCTACCTCTTCTGCTGCTGCCGCCTCGGCCTATTCTGCTGCTGCCGCCTCGGCCTCTTCCTCCGCCTCTGGAGGAACGTTGGCACCTGCCGCCCAGCAAACAGGGGATGTACCACCAACACCACCACCACCACCTCCGTCACCAAGCGTCTCAACCATGTCACACGCCAGCGTTCAGCTCTCCATCTCACAAACATTTGATAGAAAGCGTAAATTCCCACCTAGCCACCCTCGATCCCTGGCCCTGAATGCCAGCATTTCTAAACTACTGGCCTATGAAATGCTGTCATTTAGGCTGGTGGACACAGACAGCTTCAAACAGCTCATGTCGCTTGCTGTCCCACAGTATGTTGTTCCCAGCCGGCACTACTTCTCCAAGAGAGCCGTGCCTTCCCTGCACAACCAAGTATCCGATAAAATCAAGTGTGCACTGCGCAACGCCATCTGTAGCAAGGTCCACCTAACCACAGATACGTGGACCAGTAAGCACGGCCAGGGACGCTATATCTCCCTAACTGCACACTGGGTAAATGTAGTGGCAGCTGGGCCCCAGGCGGAGAGCTGTTTGGCGCACGTCCTTCCGCCGCCAAGGATCGCAGGGCAACATTCTTTGCCTCCTGTTGCCACCTCCTCCTTCTCGGCTTCCTCCTCCTCTTCTTCCACCTGCTCATCCAGTCAGCCACACACCTTCACCACCAACTTCAGCACAGCCCGGGGTAAACGTCAGCAGGCCATTCTGAAACTCATATGTTTGGGGGACAGGCCCCACACCGCACAGGAGTTGTGGCGGGGTATAGAACAACAGACCGACGAGTGGTTGCTGCCGGTGAGCCTCAAGCCCGGCCTGGTGGTGTGTGATAATGGGCGAAATCTCGTTGCAGCTCTGGGACTAGCCAATTTGACGCACATCCCTTGCTTGGCGCATGTGCTGAATTTGGTGGTGCAGAAGTTCATTCACAACTACCCCGACATGTCAGAGCTGCTGCATAAAGTGCGGGCCGTCTGTTCGCGCTTCCGGCGTTCACATCCTGCTGCTGCTCGCCTGTCTGCGCTACAGCGTAACTTCGGCCTTCCCGCTCACCGCCTCATATGCGACGTGCCCACCAGGTGGAACTCCACCTTGCACATGCTGGACAGACTGTGCGAGCAGCAGCAGGCCATAGTGGAGTTTCAGCTGCAGCATGCACGGGTCAGTCGCACTACAGAACAGCACCACTTCACCACCAATGACTGGGCCTCCATGCGAGACCTGTGTGCCCTGTTGCGCTGTTTCGAGTACTCCACCAACATGGCCAGTGGCGATGACACCGTTATCAGCGTTACAATACCACTTCTATGTCTCCTTGAGAAAACACTTAGGGCGATGATGGAAGAGGAGGTGGCCCAGGAGGAGGAGGAGGAAGAGGGGTCATTTTTAGCACTTTCAGGCCAGTCTCTTCGAAGTGACTCAGAGGGAGGTTTTTGGCAACAGCAGAGGCCAGGTACAAATGTGGCCAGCCAGGGCCCACTACTGGAGGACGAGGAGGACGAGGATGAGGAGGAGGTGGAGGAGGATGAGGATGAAGCATGGTCACAGCGGGGTGGCACCCAACGCAGCTCGGGTCCATCACTGGTGCGTGGCTGGGGGGAAAGGCAGGACGATGACGATACGCCTCCCACAGAGGACAGCTTGTCCTTACCCCTGGGCAGCCTGGCACACATGAGCGACTACATGCTGCAGTGCCTGCGCAACGACAGCAGAGTTGCCCACATTTTAACCTGTGCGGACTACTGGGTTGCCACCCTGCTGGATCCACGCTACAAAGACAATGTGCCCACCTTACTTCCTGCACTGGAGCGTGATAGGAAGATGCGCGAGTACAAGCGCACGTTGGTAGACGCGCTACTGAGAGCATTCCCAAATGTCACAGGGGAACAAGTGGAAGCCCAAGGCCAAGGCAGAGGAGGAGCAAGAGGTCGCCAAGGCAGCTGTGTCACGGCCAGCTCCTCTGAGGGCAGGGTTAGCATGGCAGAGATGTGGAAAACTTTTGTCAACACGCCACAGCTAACTGCACCACCACCTGATACGCAACGTGTTAGCAGGAGGCAACATTTCACTAACATGGTGGAACAGTACGTGTGCACACCCCTCCACGTACTGACTGATGGTTCGGCCCCATTCAACTTCTGGGTCTCTAAATTGTCCACGTGGCCAGAGCTAGCCTTTTATGCCTTGGAGGTGCTGGCCTGCCCGGCAGCCAGCGTTTTGTCTGAACGTGTATTCAGCACGGCAGGGGGCGTCATTACAGACAAACGCAGCCGCCTGTCTACAGCCAATGTGGACAAGCTGACGTTCATAAAAATGAACCAGGCATGGATCCCACAGGACCTGTCCGTCCCTTGTCCAGATTAGACATTAACTACCTCCCCATAACCATATATTATTGGACTCCAGGGCACTTCCTCATTCAATCCTATTTTTATTTTCATTTTACCATTATATTGCGAGGCTACCCAAAGTTGAATGAACCTCTCCTCTGCCTGTGTGCTAGGCCTAAATATATGCCAATGGACTGTTGCAGTGGTGGGTGACGTGAAGCCTCATTCTCTGCTATGACATGCAGACTAATTCTCTGCTGACATGAAGACAGATTCTCTGTTACGGGACCTCCCTCCTCTGCCTGGGTGCTGGGCCTAAATATATGCCAATGGACTGTTGCAGTGGTGGGTGACGTGAAGCCTGATTCTCTGCTATGACATGCAGACTAATTCTCTGCTGACATGAAGACAGATTCTCTGTTACGGGACCTCTCTCCTCTGCCTGTGTGTGTGCTGGGCCTAAATATATGCCAATGGACTGTTGCAGTGGTGGCTGACGTGAAGCCTCATTCTCTGCTATGACATGCAGACTAATTCTCTGCTGACATGAAGCCAGATTGTCTGTTACGGGACCTCTCTCCTCTGCCTGTGTGTGTGCTGGGCCTAAATATATGCCAATGGACTGTTGCAGTGGTGGCTGACGTGAAGCCTCATTCTCTGCTATGACATGCAGACTAATTCTCTGCTGACATGAAGACAGATTCTCTGTTACGGGACCTCTCTCCTCTGCCTGTGTGTGTGCTGGGCCTAAATATATGCCAATGGACTGTTGCAGTGGTGGCTGACGTGAAGCCTCATTCTCTGCTATGACATGCAGACTAATTCTCTGCTGACATGAAGCCAGATTGTCTGTTACGGGACCTCTCTCCTCTGCCTGTGTGTGTGCTGGGCCTAAATATATGCCAATGGACTGTTGCAGTGGTGGCTGACGTGAAGCCTCATTCTCTGCTATGACATGCAGACTAATTCTCTGCTGACATGAAGCCAGATTGTCTGTTACGGGACCTCTCTCCTCTGCCTGTGTGTGTGCTGGGCCTAAATATATGCCAATGGACTGTTGCAGTGGTGGCTGACGTGAAGCCTCATTCTCTGCTATGACATGCAGACTAATTCTCTGCTGACATGAAGACAGATTCTCTGTTACGGGACCTCCCTCCTCTGCCTGGGTGCTGGGCCTAAATATATGCCAATGGACTGTTGCAGTGGTGGCTGACGTGAAGCCTCATTCTCTGCTATGACATGCAGACTAATTCTCTGCTGACATGAAGCCAGATTGTCTGTTACGGGACCTCTCTCCTCTGCCTGGGTGCTGGGCCTAAATTTATGACAATGGACTGTTGCAGTGGTGGCTGACGTGAAGCCTGATTCTCTGCTATGACATGCAGACTGATTCTCTGCTGACATGAAGCCAGATCCTCTGTTACGGGACCTCTCTCCTCTGCCTGTGTGTGTGCTGGGCCTAAATATATGCCAATGGACTGTTGCAGTGGTGGCTGACGTGAAGCCTCATTCTCTGCTATGACATGCAGACTGATTCTCTGCTGACATGAAGCCAGATTCTCTGTTACGGGACCTCTCTCCTCTGCCTGTGTGTGTGCTGGGCCTAAATATATGCCAATGGACTGTTGCAGTGGTGGCTGACGTGAAGCCTCATTCTCTGCTATGACATGCAGACTAATTCTCTGCTGACATGAAGACAGATTCTCTGTTACGGGACCTCCCTCCTCTGCCTGGGTGCTGGGCCTAAATATATGCCAATGGACTGTTGCAGTGGTGGCTGACGTGAAGCCTCATTCTCTGCTATGACATGCAGACTAATTCTCTGCTGACATGAAGACAGATTCTCTGTTACGGGACCTCTCTCCTCTGCCTGGGTGCCGGGGCCTAAATATCTGAGAATGGACTGTTCCAGTGGTGGGTGACGGGAAGCCAGATTCTCTGCTATGGAACCTCTCTCCAATTGATTTTGGTTAATTTTTATTTATTTAATTTTTATTTTAATTCATTTCCCTATCCACATTTGTTTGCAGGGGATTTACCTACATGTTGCTGCCTTTTGCAGCCCTCTAGCTCTTTCCTGGGCTGTTTTACAGCCTTTTTAGTGCCGAAAAGTTCGGGTCCCCATTGACTTCAATGGGGTTCGGGTTCGGGACGAAGTTCGGATCGGGTTCGGATCCCGAACCCGAACATTTCCGGGATGTTCGGCCGAACTTCTCGAACCCGAACATCCAGGTGTTCGCTCAACTCTACTCATCTCGCTATAGTTTCTGGCGAGACAAGAAAACAATGAAAGTGGTGGTCAATGACTACAGGAGTCTGCCCAGTAGTTCTGGGTTTTAGGTTTGCAAGTTTAGTAAGCAGGAAAAATGGACAAGTGTAAGATCTGAGTTGCATTGAGAAAGGGCCAAATTGCGATGACTAGATGCCTTAGACTCCTGGTATGCAAAGGTTAGCACCTACCAAAAGTGGCCCACAGAGGGAAGACCACTGAGGGAGATATCTGTGGACGACACTGAGGGGGATATCTGTGGACGACACTGAGGGGGAGGTCTGTGGACAACACTGAGGGGGAGGTCTGTGGACGACACTGAGGGGGAGGTCTGTGGACGACACTGAGGGGGAGGTCTGTGGACGACACTGAGGGGGAGGTCTGTGGACGACACTGAGGGGGAGGTCTGTGGACGACACTGAGGGGGAGGTCTGTGGACGACACTGAGGGGGAGATCTGTGGACGACACTGAGGGGGAGATCTGTGGACGACACTGAGGGGGGATCTGTGGACAACACTGAGGGGGGATCTGTGGATGACACTTACGGGGGGATCTGTGGATGAGTGTGGGGATGTTGGGGTGAGAGGTCCTGGAGGGATGTTTGGGTGGGAGCTCTGGAATGGGTGCGAGGTCCGATGGGTATGTGGGGGTGGGAGATCTGTGGATGAAACTGAGGGGGAGATCTGTGGCCGACACTGAGGGGGGGATCTGTGGACGACACTGAAGGGGATCTGTGGATGACACTGGGGGGGATCTGTGGACAACACTGAGGGGGGATCTGTGGACGACACTGAGGGGGGGATCTGTGGATGACACTGAGGGGGGGATCTGTGGACGACACTGAGGGGGTATCTGTGGATGACACTTACGGGGGGATCTGTGGATGACACTTACGGGGGGATCTGTGGATGAGTGTGGGGATGTTGGGGTGGGAGGTCCTGGATGGATGTTTGGGTGGTAGCTCTGGAAGGGGTGGGAGGTCCGATGGGTATGTGGGGGTGGGAGATCTGGGAGGGGGGGCCCATAAAATGTTTTGCTATGGGGCCCAGTCATTTCTAGCTACGCCCCTAGCCATTGGGCAAGAGGGTTATCCGATATCAACAAATTTTTACTCTCGAACATTTGGGCCACAGGAGCCTACCTTCTGCCAGATGAATGCGACGATGGCACTGTGAAAGGTGGAGTAGAGGACAAATGGTAGGAGAGAGGAGAAGAAGAAGAGGCAGGACGTGGAGCGCCGGGAGTGTGGCTTTGTGGGTTCTGACGGCGTTGCTCCTGCTGGGCTCGGTGATGGGAGTCCAGGTGCCTTCTTAAGGCAATCGTCCCTAGGTGAGTGTTGGGCTTACCATGACTTTTGCGCTGACAGCACAGGCTGCAGATGGCAACACTAGTATCAGCAGCTGACACAAAAAGCCCACACTGCCATGTGCCAGCATCCTGGGAGCACCAGAAGTGGCCGTGCATGGAGAATGGCTCGCTCCAGATACATTTGCAGTCTACTTTTTGCCTCCTGTGCACTGCAAGCTCTGCCTGCTTCTCCTTCCTATCTGCTGCTTCGTCTTTCCCTCTGAACTCCCCTCCTCTTCCTCTCTTGTGGGCACCCACGTGACGTCCATCGACACGTCATCATTGTCACATTCACCACGACTGACATTTGAGATCTCGGAGTAGGCAGGAACAGTGGGGACCTCCCTCCTTGGGCTGATTTTAGTACTGTCGTCAGACCGCTGGGTGGCGGCCGTTGCTACCTCCTCTTCCTCATCCGATGTCAAGAATGGCTGCGCATCGATAAGGTCTGGGAATGGATGGGAAAATAATTCCTCTGACTCGAGTGGAGGGGCTATGGTGGTGGTGTCTTTTGGGGTGCAGACTGCAGAGAGTGAGTAGGGTGCAGATACAGAGGATGAGGAGGGTGCAGAAGTGGAAGGCTGAATGAGCCACTCAACCAACTCTGGTGCGTCCTTTGAAGTAATCGCACACGCTTTCTACAACTTCCCACTTAGGCTCTAGCCTGGTGCACCTGCCCGACCCCTACCACCCCTGCAGAGTGGCCTGCCTCTTTTTCTGCCTGTCATTTTCGAAATGACCCTGTTCTTAAGTACCTATAGATGAGCAGTATTTGTGGAAGCAGGTATATCACAGGCCTCAATCAATATTTGGTGGAAACAGGTATATCGAACCCCTTAATCAGTATTTTGTGGAAGCAGATATCTTGCTGGCCTCAATCAATATTTGGTGGAAGCAGGTATATCAATCCCTCAATCAGTATTTTGTGGAAGCAGGTATATAGCAGGCCTCAATCAATATTTGGTGGACACAGGTATATCAAACCCCTTAATCGGTATTTTGTGGAAGCAGGTATATTGCAGGCCTTAATCAATATTTGATGGAACAATGCCAGAACAGGCCAGTAGCACAAAGGTTAAGAAATGACAAGCTCAGAGTCTTGTCTACAAATGCTCGCAGTCTAGGGAATAAGATCAATGAACTTGAGGCTATAATGGCATCTGAGAATATAGATGTAGTGGCTGTTACTGAGACGTGGTTCAAGGGGAGTAATGACTGGGATACATCAATACCAGGGTTCTCTCTATACAGGAAAGACAGAGTAGGCAAGAATGGGGGAGGGGTGGCCCTGTATGTGAAAGATAGCATAAAATCTAATTTGATACAAGTTAGCGAGAACAATTTGGAGACAGTTTGGGTTACCTTGCAGCTTGATAATCATAAGGTAACTCGTGTAGGTGTGATATATAGACCACCTAGCCAAGTCAAAGAATTAGATGATCTACTAGTTGAGGAAATAGCTAAAATGACATTGAAGGAGGAAGTTATCATTATGGGAGTCTTCAATATTCCTGATGTAAACTGCAAAACCAAAATAGCTAGTTCTGCCAGGAGTACAGATATTCTAAATTCCCTACTGGGATTATCTCTACAGCAAGTAGTGGAGGAGCCAAACCGGAAGGAGGCCATTTTAGATTTAGTATTCACAAATGGGAATTTGGTATCTGATATTACTGTAGGGGAAAGCTTGGGATCTAGTGATCACCAGTCAGTGTGGTTTACTATAAGTACAGTGACTGAGTCACACCACACAAAAACAAAAGTTTTAGATTTTAGAAAAACAGACTTTTCTAAAATTAGATTAGTGGTACACGAGTCCCTATCAGACTGAAACAGTTTCATTGGAGTACAGGAGAAATCAGACTACTTAAAAGTGGCACTATTGAAGGCAACAGAAAATTGCATTAGGCTTGTCAGTAAAAGCAAAAAAAGGAAGAGACCACTATGGTACTCAGCAGAAGTGGCCAAAATTATTAAAAACAAAAAGATAGCATTTAGGAATTATAAAAAAAAAACAAAATGAGGATGACAGACAAATTTATAAGATTAGGCAGAGAGAGGCCAAACAAGTTATAAGAGCTTCTAAAGCACAGGCAGAAGAGAAATTAGCTCAGTCAGGGAAAAAAGGTGATAAGGCATTCTTCAGATACATAAATGTAAAAAGAAAACTAAAACAAGGAATTACAAAATTAAAAACTAAAGGAAGATATATGGAAGAAGATAAATAACTAGCTGACTGCCTCAATGAATACTTCTGTTCAGTTTTTACGAAGGAAAATGAAGGAGAAGGACCTCAGTTAGGAAAGAAGACTAATGAATCTTTTGACGCATGTGTCTTTACAGAGGAAGAGGTTCTAAGTCAACTGTCTAAAATTAATGCAAATAAGTCACAGGGGCCTGATGGGATACACCCAAAGCTATTAAAAGAGCTCAGCGGTGAACTAGCAAAACCATTAACAGATTTATTTAACCAATCACTGGCAACAGCAGTCGTCCCAGAAGATTGGAAATTAGCAAATGTTGTGCCCATTCACAAGAAAGGTAGTAAGGAGGAATCGGGCAACTATAGGCCAGTAAGCCTGACATCAATAGTGGGGAAATTAATGGAAACCATACTTAAGGAGAGGATTGTGGACCATCTAAAATCCCATTGATTGAAAGATGAAAAACAGCATGGGTTTACTTCAATGAGATCATGTCAAACTAATCTTATTGATTTTTTTGATTGGGTGACTAAAATAATAGATGGAGGAGGTGCAGTAGATATCGCTTATCTAGACTTTAGTAAGGCTTTTGATACTGTCCCACATAGAAGGCTTATCAATAAAGTGCAGTCATTGGGCTTGGACTCCCATATTGTTGAATGGATTAGGCAGTGGCTGAGGGACAGACAACAGAGGGTTGTAGTCAATGGAGTATACTCAGACCAAGGTCTTGTTACCAGTGGGGTACCTCAGGGATCTGTTCTGGGACCCATATTGTTTAATATCTTTATCAGCGAATTTGCAGAAGGCCTCAATGGTAAGGTGTGTCTTTTTGCTGATGATACAACGATTTGTAACAGGGTTGATGTTCCTGGAGGGATACACCAAATGGAAAAGGACTTAGGAAAACTAGAGGAATGGTCAAAAATCTGGCAACTAAAATTTAATGTTGATAAGTGCAAGATAATGCACCTGGGACGTAAAAACCCAAGAGCAGAATATAAAATCAGTGATGCAGTCCTAACCTCAGTATCTGAGGAAAGGGATTTAGGGATCATTATTTCAGAAGACTTAAAGGTAGGCAGACAATGTCACAGAGCAGCAGGAAATGCTAGCAGAATGCTTGGGTGTATAGTAAGAGGAATTACCAGTAGAAAGAGGGAGGTGCTCATGCCGCTCTACAGAGCACTAGTGAGACCTCATTTGGAGTATTGTGCTCAGTAGTGCTCTGTAGAGCGGCATGAGCACCTCCCTCTTTCTACTGGTAATTCCTCTTACTATACACCCAAGCATTCTGCTAGCATTTCCTGCTGCTCTGTGACATTGTCTGCCTACCTTTAAGTCTTCTGAAATAATGATCCCTAAATCCCTTTCCTCAGATACTGAGGTTAGGACTGCATCACTGATTTTATATTCTGCTCTTGGGTTTTTACCCAGAAGGATATTGATACTTTGGAGAGAGTTCAGAGAAGAGCTACTAAACTGGTACATGGACTGCAGGATAAAACTTACCAGGAAAGATTAAAGGAACTTAACATGTATAGCTTGGAAGAAAGACGAAACAGAGGGGATATGATAGAACCTTTTAAATACATAAAGGGAATCAACAAGGTAAAAGAGGAAAGAATATCTAAAAGAAGAAAAACTGCTACAAGAGGACATAGTTTTAAATTAGAGGGGCAAAGGTTTAAAAGTAATATCAGGAAGTATTACTTTACTGAGAGAGTAGTGGATGCATGGAATAGCCTTCCTGCAGAAGTGGCAGCTGCAAATACAGTGAAGGAGTTTAAAGGGATTCTGTCACCTCCCCTAACCCAAAATCCAATTTTAAAGCAGCCATGCAGCACAGCTTACCTTGATTAGGCTGTGCTCTTCTATCTTGTAATCCGTCCAGTAGTTTCTGTAAAAAACGACTTTTATGGTTATGCAAATGAGCCCTGAATGTGCCCAGAGGGGCGTTTTGTTCCCCTTAGTGAGCCCAGTACCGCCCCTCTTATAGTGCCCAGCCCGCCTTCCTTGCGACTGTCTAACCGCCCCCAGCCTGCCACAGCCTCTCCTCCCTCTCTTCCCCCTCCCTCACGGCTGAACGAACTCTCGCACAGGCGCAGTACCCACTGAGGGCTGCGCCTGTGCGATCTGCAGGAGACTGAGGGCAGGAGCTTCATCCTCGTCACTGGGCATGCGCCGAGCCTAGTGACGTCCGATGCTCGCTCTTCCCTCAGTCAGCAGGGAAGAGCGAGCATCGGACATCACTGGGCTCGGCGCATGCCCAGTGACGAGGATGAAGCTCCTGCCCTCAGTCTCTTGCAGATCGCACTGGCCCAGCCCTCAGTGGGTACTGCGCCTGTGCGAGAGTTCGTTCGGCCGTGAGGGAGGGGGAGGAGAGGCTGTGGCAGGCTGGGGGCGGTTAGACAGTCGCAAGGAAGGCGGGCTGGGCACTGTAAGAGGGGCGGTACTGGGCTCACTAAGGGGAACAAAACGCCCCTCTGGGCACATTCAGGGCTCATTTGCATAACCATAAAAGTCGTTTTTTACAGAAACTACTGGACGGATTACAAGATAGAAGAGCACAGCCTAATCAAGGTAAGCTGTGCTGCATGGCTGCTTTAAAATTGGATTTTGGGTTAGGGGAGGTGACAGAATCCCTTTAACCACTTCAGCCCCGCTAGGTGAAACCCCCTTCATGACCAGAGCACTTTTTACACTTCGGCACTACACTCCTTTCACCGTTTATCGCTCGGTCATGCAACTTACCACCCAAATGAATTTTACCTCCTTTTCTTCTCACTAATAGAGCTTTCATTTGGTGGTATTTTATTGCTGCTGACATACTTTTTTTGTTATTAATCAAAATGTAACGATTTTTTTGCAAAAAAATGACATTTTTCACTTTCAGCTGTAAAATTTTGCAAAAAAAACGACATCCATATATAAATTTTTCGCCAAATTTATTGTTCTACATGTCTTTGATAAAAAAAAAATGTTTGGGCAAAAAAAAAAAATGGTTTGGGTAAAAGTTATAGCATTTACAAACTATGGTACAAAAATGTGAATTTCCGCTTTTTGAAACAGCTCTGACTTTCTGAGCACCTGTCATGATTCCTGAGGTTCTACAATGCCCAAACAGTAGAAAACCCCCACAAATGACCCCATTTCGGAAAGTAGACACCCTAAGGTATTAGCTGATGGGCATAGTGAGTTCATAGAACTTTTTATTTTTTGTCACAAGTTAGCGGAAAATGATGATGATTTATTTTTTTTATTTTTTTCTTACAAAGTCTCATATTCCACTAACTTGCGACAAAAAATAAAAAATTCTAGGAACTTGCCATGCCCCTCATGGAACACCTTGGGGTGTCTTCTTTCCAAAATGGGGTCACTTGTGGGGTAGTTATACTGCCCTGGCAATTTAGGGGCCCAAATGTGTGAGAAGAACTTTGCAATCAAAATGTGTAAAAAATGACCGGTGAAATCCAAAAGGTGCACTTTGGAATATGTGCCCCTTTGCCCACCTTGGCAGCAAAAAAGTGTGACACATCTGGTATCGCCGTACTCAGGAGAAGTTGGGGAATGTGTTTTGGGGTGTCATTTTACATATACCCATGCTGGGTGAGAAAAATATCTTGGTCAAATGCCAACTTTGTATAAAAAAATGGGAAAAGTTGTCTTTTGCCAAGATATTTCTCTCACCCAGCATGGGTATATGTAAAATGACACCCCAAAACACATTCCCCAACTTCTCCTGAGTACGGCGATACCAGATGTGTCACACTTTTTTGCTGCCAAGGTGGGCAAAGGGGCACATATTCCAAAGTGCACCTTTCAGATTTTGCAGGCCATTTTTTACACATTTTGATTGCAAGGTACTTCTCACACATTTGGGCCCCTAAATTGCCAGGGCAGTATAACTACGCCACAAGTGACCCCATTTTGGAAATAAGACACCCCAAGGTATTCCGTGAGGGGCATGGCGAGTTCCTAGAATTTTTTATTTTTTGTCACAAGTTAGCGGAAAATGATGTTTTTTTTTTTTCTCTTTTTTCCTTACAAAGTCTCATATTCCACTAACTTGAGACAAAAAATAAAAAATTCTAGGAACTCGCCATGCCCCTCACGGAATACCTTGGGGTGTCTTATTTCCAAAATGGGGTCACTTGTGGCGTAGTTATACTGCCCTGGCAATTTAGGGGCCCAAATGTGTGAGAAGTACTTTGCAATCAAAATCTGTAAAAAATGACCGGTGAAATCCGAAAGGTGCACTTTGGAATATGTGCCCCTTTGCCCACCTTGGCATCAAAAAAGTGTCACACATCTGGTATCGCCGTACTCAGGAGAAGTTGGGGAATGTGTTTTGGGGTGTCATTTTACATATACCCATGCTGGGTGAGAGAAATATCTTGGCAAAAGACAACTTTTCCCATTTTTTTATACAAAGTTGGCATTTGACCAAGATATTTTTCTCACCCAGCATGGGTATATGTAAAATGACACCCCAAAACACATTGCCCAACTTCTTCTGAGTACGGCGATACCAGATGTGTCACACTTTTTTGCTGCCAAGGTGGGCAAAGGGGCACATATTCCAAAGTGCACCTTTCGGATTTTGCAGGGCATTTTTTACACATTTTGATTGCAAAGTTCTTCTCACACATTTGGGCCCCTAAATTGCCAGGGCAGTATAACTACGCCACAAGTGACCCCATTTTGGAAAGAAGACACCCCAAGGTATTCTGTGAGGGGCATGGCGAGTTCCTAGAATTTTTTATTTTTTGTCGCAAGTTAGTGGAATATGAGACTTTGTAAGGAAAAAAGAAAAAAAAAGAAAAATCATAATTTTCCGCTAACTTGTGACAAAAAATAAAAAATTCTAGGAACTCGCCGTGCCCCTCACGGAATACCTTGGGGTGTCTTCTTTCCAAAATGGGGTCACTTGTGGCGTAGTTATACTGCCCAGGCAATTTAGGGGCCCAAATGTGTAAGAAGTACCTTGCAATCAAAATGTGTAAAAAATGGCCTGCGAAATCCGAAAGGTGCACTTTGGAATATGTGCCCCTTTGCCCACCTTGGCTGCAAAAAAGTGTCACACATGTGGTATCGCCGTACTCAGGAGAAGTTGGGCAATGTGCTTTGGGGGGTCATTTTACATATACCCATGCTGGGTGAGAGAAATATCTTGGCAAAAGACAACTTTTCCAATTTTCTTATACAAAGTTGGCATTTGACCAAGATATTTTTCTCACCCAGCATGTGTATATGTAAAATGACACCCCAAAACACTTCCCCAACTTCTCCTGAGTACGGCGATACCACATGTGTGACACTTTTTTGCAGCCTAGATGCGCAAAGGGGCCCAAATTCCTTTTAGGAGGGCATTTTTAGACATTTGGATCCCAGACTTGGATCCCAGACTTCTTCTCACACTTTCGGGCCCCTAAAAAGCCAGGGCAGTATAAATACCCCACATGTGACCCCACTTTGGAAAGAAGACACCCCAAGGTATTCAATGAGGGGCATGGCGAGTTCCTAGAATTTTTTTTTGTTTTTTGCATAAGTTAGCGGATATTGATTTTTTTTTTGTTTTTTTCTCACAAAGTCTCACTTTCCGCTAACTTAGGACAAAAATTTCAATCTTTCATGGACTCAATATGCCCCTCACGGAATACCTTGGGGTGTCTTCTTTCCGAAATGGGGTCACATGTGGGGTATTTATACTGCCCTGGCTTTTTAGGGGCCCTAAAGCGTGAGAAGAAGTCTGGAATATAAATGTCTAAAAATGTTTACGCATTTGGATTCCGTGAGGGGTATGGTGAGATCATGTGAGATTTTATTTTTTGACACAAGTTAGTAGAATATGAGACTTTGTAAGAAAAAACAAAAACAAAAACAAACAAAAAATTTCCGCTAACTTGTGCCAAAAAAAATGTCTGAATGGAGCCTTACCAGGGGGGGGGTGATCAATGACAGGGGGGGTGATCAATGACAGGGGGGTGATCAATGACAGGGGGGTGATCACCCATATAGACTCCCTGATCACCCCCCTGTCATTGATCACCCCCCTGTAAGGCTCCATTCAGACGTCCGTATAATTTTTACGGATCCATGGATCGGATCCGCAAAACACATGCGGACGTCTGAATGGAGCCTTACAGGGGGGTTATCAATGACAGGGGGTTATCAGGGTGATCACCCCCCTGTCAATGATCACCCCCCCTGTAAGGCTCCATTCAGACATCCGCATGATTTTTTACGGATCCATGGATACATGGATCGGATCCACAAAACACATGCGGACGTCTGAATGGAGCCTTACAGGGGGGTTATCAATGACAGGGGGTGATCAGGGTGATCACCCCCCTGTCAATGATCACCCCCCCTGTAAGGCTTCATTCAGACATCCGCATGATTTTTTACGGATCCATGGATACATGGATCGGATCCACAAAACACATGCGGACGTCTGAATGGAGCCTTACAGGGGGGTTATCAATGACAGGGGGTGATCAGGGTAATCAGGGTGATCACCCCCCTGTCACTGATCACCCCCCCTGTAAGGCTCCATTCAGACATCCGCATGATTTTTTACGGATCCATGGATACATGGATCGGATCCACAAAACACATGCGGACGTCTGAATGGAGCCTTACAGGGGGGTTATCAATGACAGGGGGTGATCAGGGTGATCACCCCCCTGTCACTGATCACCCCCCCTGTAAGGCTCCATTCAGACATCCGCATGATTTTTTACGGATCCATGGATACATGGATCGGATCCACAAAACACATGCGGACGTCTGAATGGAGCCTTACAGGGGGGTTATCAATGACAGGGGGTGATCAGGGTAATCAGGGTGATCACCCCCCTGTCACTGATCACCCCCCCTGTAAGGCTCCATTCAGACATCCGCATGATTTTTTACGGATCCATGGATACATGGATCGGATCCACAAAACACATGCGGACGTCTGAATGGAGCCTTACAGGGGGGTTATCAATGACAGGGGGTGATCAGGGTAATCAGGGTGATCACCCCCCTGTCACTGATCACCCCCCCTGTAAGGCTCCATTCAGACATCCGCATGATTTTTTACGGATCCATGGATACATGGATCGGATACACAAAACACATGCGGACGTCTGAATGGAGCCTTACAGGGGGGTTATCAATGACAGGGGGTGATCAGGGTAATCAGGGTGATCACCCCCCTGTCACTGATCACCCCCCCTGTAAGGCTCCATTCAGACATCCGCATGATTTTTTACGGATCCATGGATACATGGATCGGATCCACAAAACACATGCGGACGTCTGAATGGAGCCTTACAGGGGGGTGATCAATGACAGGGGGTGATCAGGGTAATCAGGGTGATCACCCCCCTGTCACTGATCACCCCTCCTGTAAGGCTCCATTCAGACATCCGCATGATTTTTTACGGATCCATGGATACATGGATCGGATCCACAAAACACATGCGGACGTCTGAATGGAGCCTTACAGGGGGGTTATCAATGACAGGGGGTGATCAGGATAATCAGGGTGATCACCCCCCTGTCACTAATCACCCCCCCTGTAAGGCTCCATTCAGACATCCGCATGATTTTTTACGGATCCATGGATACATGGATCGGATCCACACAACGCATGCGGACGTCTGAATGGAGCCTTACAGGGGGGTTATCAATGACAGGGGGGTGATCAGGGAGTGTATATGGGTGATCACCCGCCTGTAATTGATCACCCCCTGTAAGGCTCCATTCAGACGTCCGCATGTGTTTTGCGGATCTGATCCATGTATCCATGGATCCGTAAAAATCATGCGGACGTCTGAATGGTGCCTTACAGGGGGGGTGATCAATGACGGGGGTGATCAATGACAGGGGGTGATCAGGGAGTGTATATGGGTGATCACCCGCCTGTCATTGATCACCCCCCTGTAAGGCTCCATTCAGACGTCCGTATGCTTTTTGCGGATCCGATCCATGTATCCGTGGATCCGTAAAAATCATACGAACGTCTGAACGGAGCCTGACAGGGCGGTGATCAATGACAGGGCGGTGATCAATGACAGGGGGGTGATCAGGGAGTTTATATGGGGTGATCATGGGTGATCAGGGGTTTATAAGGGGTTAATAAGTGACGGGGGGGTGTAGTGTAGTGTAGTGTAGTGTGGTGTTTGGTGCGACTGTACTGACCTACCTGAGTCCTCTGGTGGTCGATCCTAACAAAAGGGACCACCAGAGGACCAGGTAGGAGGTATATTAGACGCTGTTATGAAAACAGCCTCTAATATACCTGTTAGGGGTTAAAAAATTCGGATCTCCAGCCTGCCAGCGAGCGATCGCCGCTGGCAGGCTGGAGATCCACTCGCTTACCTTCCGTTCCTGTGAGCGCGCGCCTGTGTGCGCGCGTTCACAGGAAATCCCGGCCCTCGCGAGATGACGCGTATATGCGTCGTTGAGCGCAGGGCTGCCACCTCCGGACCGCACATCTGCGTTAGGCGGTCCGGAGGTGGTTAAGCATGCATGGGATAGGCATAAGGCCATCCTTCATATAAGATAGGGCCAGGGGCTATCCATAGTATTCAGTATATTGGGCAGACTAGATGGACCAAATGGTTCTTATCTGCCGACACATTCTATGTTTCTATGTTTCTATATAGAACCCCTTAATCAGTATTTTGTGGAAGCAGGTATATCGTAGGCCTCAATCAATATTTGGTGGAAACGGGTATATCGAACTTCTAAATTAGTATTTTGTGGAAGCAGGTATATCTTAGGCCTTAATCAATATTTGGTGGAAACGGGTATATCGAACCCCTTAGTCAGTATTTTGTGGAAGCAGGTATATCGCAGCCCTCAATCAGTATTTTGTGGAAGCAGCTAAATCAAACCCCTTAATCAGTATTTTGTGGAAGCAGGTATATCGCAGGCCTCAATCAATATTTGGTGGAAGCAGGTATATCAAAGCCCTTAATCAGTATTTTGTGGAAGCAGGTATGTTGCAGGCCTCGATCAATATTTTGTGGAAGCAGGTATATCAAACCCCTTAATCAGTATTTTGTGGAAGCAGGTATATCGCAGCTCTCAATAAGTATTTTGTGGAAGCAGGTATATCAAACCCCTTAATTAGTATTTTTTGGAAGCAGGTATATCACATCCCTCATTATTTTTTTTTGGACAACAGTTATATCACACCACCCTGTTTATTTAGGGCAACAGGTAAATCGCAGCTGTCAATCAGTATTTTATGGAAGCAGGTGTATCACACCCCTCAATCAGTTTTTTGGGGGGCAACAGGTATATCGCATCACATTGCAAATAGTTGTTACAATAGTGCTTGTCCTTCTATATAGCTGCGGGATCACAGCAGAACCGCACACAACTGCTGCATAATACAAATGCACTATAATATACTTTCTATGTTAGAAAGTATATTATAAGTATATCACACCCCTCAGTATATCACAATTATCGATAGCACACCTATACCAGTCCTTAAAAGGACTTTTGTGGCCCTATTAGCTAGCTTTTGATGTCCCTAACAGCCTGTCCCTGCTCCACAAAGCAACCTCTCCCTACACTGGCAAAACACAGGATGTAAAATGGCTGCCAGATCGGGTTCTGTTATAGGGTGGTGGTGTATCCATGTGCTGAAATGTCTCAATTGGCTGTCCTGTCCCACCTGATGGATGTGTCATGGGTCAAAGTTCGGCGCAATGCAAAAGAATATGCCGCCAGCAAGCATCGGCATATGTTCACATGTTCGAAGAATCGCGAACGCGCAAAGTTCACCACGAAATGACTGCCGGGCGAACCACAATTCCATCTCTACTGAGGATACATCATTATTATCATTTCCTGGATAGCCCCTTTAATATTGCTAGCCACAAGTTATATTTTGCACTAAGTAAAGAGACACTGTAAACTATTTACTTCTGGCCTAATTCTTCAAACTACCAGTCTACTGCATTTATCCACGTCCTAAGGGACACAGTGACACACCTCATCAGGGCCACTACCACTTCCATCCTCTGCACCAGCTCCTCAGGGGCTTGTTGCACTTCCCTCTTCTGCTAGTGCATGTGAGCCATGAAGTGTAGGAGGAGGGAGGCTGGCATAAGTCTGGATAACTTTTGTCTACACAGCGAGTGTGGTTGTTTTGTTGGAAGAAATCCTTATTACTAATAGTACAACTACAGAGATAGTTTTCCCTCCCCACTCAAATATATACAAACATAACCCAGACAACTGTTTGCAGTAAAAGTCAGTGAAAGAAAATGTCTGTTCTGATGTATACCTACCCCATCTGACATTTTCCTCTCTAGTGACTTAGTCATTATTACTTGTGTATAAAGGGCCCTTTACACAGGCCAAGAATCTGCCAGATAATTGCTAAAGAGCGTTCATAGGAACACTCATTAGTGATTATTTGGCGGTGTAAAGATGCTGCCGATTAGCCAACCAATGAGCTAAAAGCTCGTTTGCGGGTAATTGGATTGTTTTTGTAGCCATGTAAATCATTGTTTGCTGGCAGCAGTACTGTCTAAACAGCCTCCTCTGCAAGCAAGCAATGATTCTGTATGGGGATGAGCAATGGCATTAGCTCCTACCCATATTGTGGAGGAGATCTCTGCATGCAGAGGTCTCATTCACTGACAAGCATGTGATTGCAAGAAGAAAAGCTCCACAATGCTGAGCTCGCTCTTAATGGGTAAATGAAATTGGCTGGAGTGGAATAAGCAAGGCAGGGAAGCAGATAGATCTGAGAGGAGTGTGAGAGAATGTGGTTTCGGGACCAAGTACAGGGACTCCTAGCACTGTGGGTACATCAATTTGCTGGCATTTCGGTGAGTGTGGTGAAGCCTAACTTGCTCCTGAACTTCCTGTTCAGTGTGTCTATGTTGTGTCAGGCTCATTCACTCAGCCGTTCTATAGCCGAAGATGGAGAGGACTGGAGGAGAGACAAAGGGGGACATTTATCAAATCAGATACATCAGTTTTGTGGTCTAAAAAAGCCATGGCAACTGCAACATTTTCAGTGATATTTGGTCAATTTGGTGACATTTGGTGTTCTTCACCACTTTTCACAGTGGTCTATGTTTAAGAGCTAAAAATGTGAGATTAGGCCTGGATTATGGCTCATTTAATATGTTTGCCTTTTTTAAATGTCACAACCTATGCCAAGCAACCCCCTGGTCTACTTTTACACAGAAAGGAGTAAACTACATTACACTTATGCCACATGCAGGCACAACAAAGCCAGACTTAGAGGAGTTGTCTGTGTTCAGAGTTGAACCTGGACATAAGCTCCCCTTCACTCATTTAGCCTGTATGAGTATCGGAGCATTTCTTGCTTCAGTGCTCTCCCTTGCCCTGTGCTGCATCGCGCAGGGCAAGGACTATTTCTTCACTACCGGTGATGTACCGGGCTTTTCATTGGTATGCTAGGCAGAGGCTTTCGCCTAGCAGTTAGTCAGGTGACATCACTAGCACAAATGGACGCTCTTTAGAGCTGCCCTAGACTGTTTCACTGGCTAGAGCACAGTTGAAGACCACCTATTGATGCTGGTGACGTTACCGAGATCAATGCTAGACGGAAGCCTCTGCCTAGCAAACTGAGAAAAACCAGGTACATCACCAGTAGTAAACATACAGCTGTTGTCCTATGCTATGCAGCGCAGGGCAAAGGGGAGCATCAGAGCCACAATTGCTCCGATAATCTATTCATACAGGCTAAATGAGTTAAGGGAAGCATATGTCCTGGTTCAGCTCTACGCATGGACATCCCCTTTAGAACTGATACAAAAACAACCCTGCAAGACCTCTCCTAAACTGCTTATGACAGCAGTTTGGGGAGCACCTTGTAGACATACATAGCTGTGTGTACACTATGGAGTAAGTGTATATGTACAATTTATGTTTTTTCAGGGTTTAGTGCTTATTTGAGCAAGCAATACTTTTGGACTCTTGGTGATGTGTGATATAATATATTTTTATTATTCTAGTTTGCATGTTTCTAATGCACAATGTATTACAGTAAGTCAATACATAATAAAGCAATTATTCTCTATAAAGGGGTTTTCTAGGAGCACAATATTGATGACCTATCCTTAGATTGCTCTGCAGTTGCTCCAGTTTTGGTCAAATACAGTAAATATATAATTTATATGAGAATATTTGAAGCCGGGAAAGTCTATTACAGTAGTCTGCAATGCAATCTACCCTGAATAAAATAATGCTGTTTGTACTAAAAACTCAATGAATACATGATCTGGCTCTTTCTGCAAATTCTCCACAGCATTATCACTAGCTCAATAAACCTATTGAGGCAATTGAGGCAGTTTTACAAAAATATGCTAATTTTTAACTGCAAAAATATGCAATTTTTTAAATGCATTTTTTGCATCACATATACCAGCTGTTTTATACACTTTTCTAAACATTCTACGCCTCACTAACGGGGGGGGGGGGGTTAGTTTTGCAGGAAGGGGGAGTAGCTTCACATGAGAGGATGTGTGGCCTAAATTTTGGCGCATTCGTGGAGTAAAACTAAACCAATTTATAGGTGGTGAAAACTTTGAATTTTAAAGTTAATCTTGGCCAGGATTTATGATAATCCAACTTTATAAAGGTCTATGTGCCAGAATAGAAAATTATCTAGACTGTGATTCGTATTCTTAGACAGGGCAAAGTATATCAGCCTCAGTGTTTTACACCTTCATATCTAAGAATCTGTCGCTCAGTCCTCTTTTTATTTTCATGATATACATTTCTTTATAACCACTGCTCACAATGTGAAATATAGAAAAGGATTACTGTATAATAGAACATATTTAGAAGCTGAATTAAAGCTTTGAAAATATCGCCATATGCCAAAGATCAGTAACAACTTGCCAAAGCTTTTTCCTCCACTCTCAGTCTTCTTTGTGAGACTACTGCAATGCAATAAATATGTTCCAGTTGGTTTCTAAATCTAAAAAGAAAACCTACTGTATTATCAACATGCAAACTTTTGTTTTAAAGTAGGAAATGTAAGAGGTTTGTAATGACATTCATTCAATATCAGAAACTCTGGACCAAGGACTATCTGGTCTGGTTGATAGATAAGTACAATGGACGAATATGTGGTGTCCACCTCTTACATAGGTCAGGATATTGGCCTTATGGTCACTCTTCAAGGGAGGTACAAGGTTATATTCCTCCAGAATGGAAGGGTGGTTTTAAAAAATTTCTGCTGGACACCTTTGTTACAAAAAAGATTTTACTGATTCCCATTAAAGGCATGACCAATTGTGCTGTAAGTTTCCTTTTTTACTTTTATACTAGTAGAAGGACCCGGCTTCGCATAGGTATATATTTAATCTATTTCATTTAATGTTTGTGTGTTAAAAGATATCGACAGTGTCCACTATAACAGTGACATCTACAGTACCCTGCCCCCTTAACAGTAACATCCACAGCGCCCGCCCCTTTAATAGGGACCGCAACAGTGGCCGCCCCTTTATTAGTGACCTGCACAGTACCCCGTCTTGTTAGCAGTGATTTCCACAATAACCCGCCCTCTTAACAGTGACCTCTACAGCAATCTGCCCCTTACCACTGACCTCCATAGTGGACCATCCCCTTAACTGTGACCTCCACCATTCCCTGCCCCCTACCTCCACAGCACCCATCCCTTTAACAGTGACCTCTACAGCATCCCGCCCCCTTAATAGTGAACTTAACAGAGGCCCACCCCTTTAACAGTGACCTCTACAGCGGCAGCCCCTTTATTAGTGACCTCCACAGTACCCCATCTCCTTAACAGTGATTTCCACAACACCCCGCCCCCTTAACACAGGTCTCTACAGCAATGTGCCCCTTAACACTGATCTCCATAGTGGATCTCCCCTTAACTATGACCTCCACCGCAGCCGGCCCCTAGAGTTGCCAGAGGTACGGTGTTACGCCGGACAGTCATGCTTTCAGACTCCCATGTCCTCCGTCTGGCACAGGGCCTGGACACAGGGATCTCCTTTTCAACAGCTCACTCTTAGACTGCAGTACTTTGCTGTTTGAGCATGAGGTTCAGGGAGAAAGTCACCCTCCCTCCCACCCCTGCAGCTGACAGAAGTTGATTTTTACCTTCATTTTTTCAATTCCTGTCGGCTGCGGAGTGGGAGGGGCATGGCCTAACCAGGACAGGGCGTGGCTTAGCAGGACCTGAGGGTGTGGTTTTTAAGTCCGTCTTTTGCCCTCTTAACTGTGACCTCCACAGCATTTTACTCTCTTAACAGTGTCATCCACAGCGCCCTGCCCCTTTAAAGCTGACCTACAGCAGTGAAGAAAAATGGCTGGGTTGTTATGGAAACCTGGTGTAAAACTGTGTATGTGGAGACTAAAGGCCTGTGAGCTTCTATTGACTGATGGATCATGTGACCATGTGTATGGCAGTTGGGATATGAGGAGAAAGACCTGCAGGCTTCTATTGGCTAATGTAAGTCATGTGATATGCCATATTTGCATAATTTGGGGAATATCTCAGAAACTATATGTCCTAGAGAGCTGAGACCCAGTCTAAAACCTCCCCGGACACCTGATGTACCTGTGTCAAATTTCATAATTGTAAATGAGACGGTGCGGATTCCTTTAGCGGATACACACACACACACACACACACACATACACTCAGCTTTATATATTAGATAAGAAGCCCTGGCAGTTGCACATCTCCCATGGGAATTCTTGAAAACAAATCTACTCCTTTCTGGACATCTGTTTTCTAAGGACAGTTTAAAGGCTCCATATACATTAGATTGTCAGCTTATTTTTTTAATCTAAAGTGTATTAACATTTTTATTGGACTTTCCACCTCTTAACACAATTTTTGATTTCTGAAAACTTTCAAAATGTTATAATGACGAATGACTAAAGGAGGCCTAGAAGGTAAATAGTTGTCTTATCACTGAGTACAATGTATAACAGTATGCACTAAGTTCCCAGCCCCCCCTAGTGGTATCTGCAGGTATCCAGTATGTTATATTTTAAATGTAAACCCTCTGCAGCAGAGTTAGAGCTCTGTATAATAACAATGAAAGAAGAGAGTTGACCACTAAAAAGATATATGAAGAAACTAATTAGGCCAAAGTGATGTACCTGAAATTGATATGATGAATTAAAGTCACAGACTAATTGACTCACATTAACCTGTAAACTGCATTAACCTATTTTCTACCATGGGAGCTGTTGGTGAATCAATGGCAATCTAAAGGACCCTTTACAATGACTGAGCATCAGCCAGATAATCGCTAACAAGCGTTTGTATGCCCAAAAATTATCCTTTAATGGGGCAGGTGCCTGCTTGTGTTTATACACCCACACAGTAGTAGTGGTAGTAGAAATCAGGCAGACAGGTGTAACAAGAACAATGGATGCAAGCTACTCATGGAGTCACCCATAGACCTCCTGCATGCCGCACTGCATACGTTACTCACATTAATGCACATTGCCTTGCTCGTGTCTTACAACAGCTGAAAGGCGTATTATATGTAATAATACATAGACCCTAAGTGATGACGTATCACACATGGGTGCAATTTACATAACACACTTAACAGCCTCAAGTTTTAAAGAGTACATTTAATGTATATTTTTTTTTCAATATATAGGGACAGTGATAGGGAATGTTTTTGTATTGTGCTTTAGGGTACTTTCACACTTGCGGCAGAGGATTCCGGCAGGCAGTTCTGTCGCTGAAACCAAAAGGATGGCATTTGTCAGACGGATCCGGATGAAGATCCGTCTGACAAATGCATTGAAATACTGGATCCGTCTCTCCGGTGTCATCCGGATAACTGGATCCGTTTTGCCGGAACACTTAATATCTGATCCGCCACTGATACATTTCAATGGAATTCCGGCAAGTGTTCAGGATTTTTGGCCGGTGAGAAAACTGCAGCACGCTGCGGTATTTTCTTTGGCCAAAAAACGTAAGAGGTACTGAACTGATGCTTCCTGAAGCATACTGAACGGAATGCTCTCCATTCAGAATGTATTAGGAAAAAACTAATAATTTTTTTCCGGTATTGAGCCCCTGTGACGGAACTCAACACCGGAAAAGAAAAACGCTAGTGTGAAAGTACCCTTATTTGGTGAATTTGTACATTTCTATAATCGCACTGAAGTTTCCCCTTGACCGTCCAGCACAACACATTACTGAACTGTGAAGATGATGCTGCAGCTCACAGACAACATACACTTTATTGTCATTTCACTGTATCAAAAGCACTGGAAATGAAATATAATTATAATTCAACTTAAAGAAGGACTTTCATGGGATTATGTATGCTTACTAGATAGGGCGGCCGCTACAGATGCCAGCACTTTTTTTTTTCTAAAATACCCCACTATTCCAGGGCTGTGTCCCCCCCGCTGTTTTTGGTGCCTCATATTTTAATTTAGAGTATCGGTACAGGGAGGAGGAGACGGACGGGTTTCTCAATGGGCCAGGGAGAAGGAGACACCCATTGAGAAACAGGGCAGTCTCCTCCTATGAGAGACAATATTCCCAAATTTAAAGGGATTCTGTCACCTCCCCTAACCCACAAAACGATTTTAAAGCAGCTATGAAGCACAGCTTACCTTGATTAGGCTGTGCTCTTTTATCTTGTAATCCGTCCAGCAGTTTCTGCAAAAAACGACTTTTATTGATATGCAAATGAGTCCTGAATGTGCCCAGAGGGGCGTTTTGTTCTTCTTAGAGAGCCCAGTACCGCCCCTCTTACAGTGCCCAGCCCGCCTTCCTTGCACTGTCTATCCGCCCCCAGCCTGCCACAGCCTCTCCTCCCTCTCCCTCACGCCGAACGAACTCTCGCACAGGCGCAGTACCCACTGAGGGCTGCGCCTGTGCGATCAGCAGGAGACTGAGGGCAGGAGCTTCATCCTCGTCACTGGGCATGCGCCGAGCCCAGTGACGTCCGATGCTCGCTCTTCCCTGCTGACTGAGGGAGGGAATCAAGGTAAGCTGTGCTTCATGGCTGCTTTAAAATAGTTTTTTGGGTTAGGGGAGGTGACAGAATCCCTTTAAAGCAAAAATTTCTTTCCTTCAGCAAAGCACATAATTAATTTGTCATCCAGGGTCTTTTTTGCCTAAACATAAATATTTTTGACAATACCTACATCATCCATTACATTTATGTATATGGGCAGTCACCACCTCTGCATATTCACTAACATCTGTACCTTGATCAGTAGTAGCACAATCTTTAAAAAATAACAATCCTACTTTAATAACAATCCTGCAGCTCAGACATCGTTCCCTATAGCCAAACCCTCACCTGCCTTATGATAGGTTTCGCTCTCACAAGAAGGGGTTGATATGCTGGCATTAGCATTACGGGTTATGGTCAGAGGAGCCAAAATGCGTATCAGAGGATGTCTTAAAGGCACCCTTAATGTTCATGTAAACATGGTCCAACAAATTGACCCCTCTTGTCCCAAAATCAACATGCTGATAGTAATGTGGTAGAAGTTTCAACATATTCACCTGATTACAATGTCTTGCAATGATAAATACCGCCTCAGGATAAATCGTTTGCCAGTCATTAATGCAACTTTAAAGTGCATATTTTACATCTGTATCAGAAGGTACATAAACAACACTAATCATTAAAGGGGTTATCCCATAACTAATGTAAAAAATTAAAATCAGACATGATATAACAAATGATAATCTCTTTCTAACAAAGCAAGAACCAGCCCTGTACCTCACATGGGTCCAGAGATCTCCCCATTCATTGCTCTGTTAGATTTATATCAAGCTAAAAGCTCAAGGGGAGTGTCCTTTCTGCTGCAGCTCAGGGGCGTGTCTCAGCTCTCCCTATCACAGCTTAGGATGCAGCTGAAGGATGAAACTGAGCATGTGCGGCCTTATCAGGTGAAAAAAAAATATGAAAAAAAAACAAACAGGTGGTGCTATATAGATACATTTTATTGAATAACTCGGTGGCTATGCTACATTTGTAAATACATACAATAAGGGTACTTTCACACTTGCGTTGCTTGATTCCGGCAGGCAGTTCCGTTGCCTGAACTGACTGCCTGATCAGGCAAACTGTATGAAAACGGATGTCATTTTTTCTGACTGATCAGGCATTTTTCAGACTGATCAGGATCCTGATCAGTCAGAAAAATGCCTGATCAGTCAGAAAAATGCATTGCAATACCGGATCCGTTTTTCCGGTGTCATCAGGCAAAACGGATCCGTTTTTTTTTTTCTTTCCATTTTTAAAGGTCTGCGCATGCGCAGACCGGAAGGATGGATCCGGCATTCCGGTATTTTGAATGCCGGATCCGGCACTAATACATTCCTATGGAAAAAAATGCCGGATCCGGCATTCAGGCAAGTCTTCAGTTTTTTTCGCCGGAGATAAAACCGTAGCATGCTACGGTTTTCTCTTTTGCCTGATCAGTCAAAACGACTGAACTGAAGACATCCTGATGCAAACTGAACGGATTACTCTCCATTCAGAATGCATGAGGATATGCCTGATCAGTTATTTTCCGGTATAGAGCCCCTGTGACGGAACTCTATGCCGGAAAAGAAAAACACAAGTGTGAAAGTACCCTTACAAAAGTATTCAGATCCAGGTGATGGTTTGAAATCTGTAGAATTTTGTTTTGTGGAACAACCACTTTAAAATCAAAAATTCCCTAGGAGAATAGAAAGGCCGGCATGTTACTGTTAAGACCACAATATTTGGGGAACAGTATGAATAAAAATATTCGGCTACATTACTATACCACTTTTCCTAAATATATATACACAAACTACCAGCACTGTATTATGCAACTAAGGGCAGCAGACCTGTCTGCACAGAAAGTTGTTAGATTAGTCCCTCTATGCCTATATCATCAGTGACCAGCTCATTTAGCCAGGACTCAGTAAATAAGCAATCTCTAACTTCCCACTTTTCTGTAAGATAAAGCCTAAGAAAATCCATTTTATTCTTTATTTGTGACTGCAGCCAACGCAGCATCTGCACTTCTGCCTCCACATGCACTGCTTGCGTCTTTGCCGACCTGGGACTGAAAGGATTTGGTTTGAAACACTGACGTTAGGAGAGATGTTTCTCAGTTGGCAATAATAGACACACACAAGTATTACTGAGAAACACTCTAACTTTATTATGCTATAGCTTGGCCTTATATAGGCAGTAGAAAAGTTTGCAGCTTTAACAACAGCGTTAAACCAATCATAAAGATAAACATTGGTGCTCACACAGATACTACCGGAACATCCTTTTATGGTATGTAATACGTCACATATAAGAATGTACGCAGTTGTGCCGAATGACCCTGAATGAGTTCTAGGATATTCCCTAACTCACAGCGGGGGGATGTGAAACAGTGCGTGGGTGAGATAGTATAACAATTCTGTACATGTAAGAGAAGATGAAGTCACATTTCTCTTCAGGGACTACACCACTAGAGATCCGAACACTGTGCCAGTATCCATCCTTGTTTGCAGTAGGCTGACCCCGCTCACCATTTCCGGTGTAACAGGATCAACAGATCGAGCTATAGTACACCAAACCAGCAGATTCTTATGGTCATACAATCATATGTTATGTACAGTGCCAAATGCCTAGTGCTATTCTATTGGTCATTGTATCACTTTAAACAGGAGCTGATGCAGTCGCTGCCATCCCAGGCGCCCTCATCTTCTCCAACTTCTAGCTCTCCATGTCGCTACTCCTTAGCTCAGAACCTCTCCACCTCTGTGGTGAGAGGCAAAGACTGGGCTGGGACGCTGAAACCTGAACGCCTGGTTGTCTCTTGGAAGTTCAGGAGACACCCCCGCACACACCCACCCTCCATGATGTACCCTGTGTTGCTGCCATCTCTACAATCTCAGCGTTGAGTGCTGACAATGTATGTTCCCTCTGTATGCCCAGTTTGCTGACTATGTACCCAGCTGTCAGGAGATGCCTGAGAGCGGCCAGTCATTGCTGGCTATTGAGAAGGCAGGGAGACAGGGAGAAGCTGTTCTCTAGTATATATTAAAAGCTCCTCTGTTGTCTTCTCAATAGCAGGCAATCACTGACTGCTCTCATGCATCTCCTGGTGGCTGGTTACATAGTCAGCTCACCAGGGATATAGAGGGAACGTACACTGTCAGTGTACATCACTAACTGTAATCCTGGGTGAAATATTCAATTTTTTTCCTGTTCTTTTGTATTCACAGTTTGCTTGCATATGTCATTCCTTTATTTGATGTGGGGTTATGTTGCTCTCTTCCATCTGTACTCATATTTATTTGCTGAAGCTTCTATGAGTTTTATGAGACTAGATGGTGTTCTAAACCATTTTAAGCCAATTGAAGCATGTTTCATTTGGGTCCAAATTAAAGCCTTCAAAAAGTTTGACGAATCAGACCCAAATTTAATTTCTAAATGTTTTTTTTTCCACATAGTGTCAGTTTGGGCCTATGTAGGAAGGAGGCAGTGAGGGCAGCAGCAGTGAGCAGTACTGCACTGAAATGTGAAGACAGAGTTTCCTTAGTAACGTTTATTTAGAGAGCCCACTTCACAGCGATTTTCTCATAGAAATGTACAAATTCACTAACTATATATAAAAAAAATCTTTATCACTCTCTAAACATTAGAAGAAAAAATTAAACAAATGACAACTACACTTTAAAATGAAAAGGTAAAATGAAATATGCCTCTAAAGTTTAAATATATTCTGCCAATAAAATTTACTTTCAAGTCAGAATTCAAGAATCTCAACTTTTTCAAATATAGTCTCACAAAGAGATGAAAGTAAAACTGAATTCCAAATTCCAGTCTTTGAAATATGTTGTAAATATATATATAGAATGAGAGGAGAAGAAAATGTAGAAACCTGTGAGCTAAAGCTAGGTATATATCAAGACATTTAATTGGAATGGACACCAGTGATGATTGGGCCCCTAAATGTTTAGTTAAGGCCTCATGCACACGGCCGTTGTTTGGGTCCGTATCCGAGTCGCCGTTTTGGTGGCTCTGATGCAGACCCATTTACTTCAATGGGGCCGCAAAAGATGCGGACATACTCCGTGTGCTGTCCGCATTCGTTGCTCCGTTTCGAGGCCCCGCTAAAAAAATATAACATGTCCTATTCTTGTAACAAAATTTAGACTAGAACCTTCAGAATCACAGGTGCATATCCATGAAGCAAACATAATTACAAAAAAAAACAAGATGGCTGCACACCGTTATATATACAAACAATAGAGCAAAGAAATGGGGGTCATTCTAGATAATAGTGGTACAATACCGACTATAAATGAGTAATGGAAGCTCTTAGCGCACATACGTGTCGGGCCCACCTACCAAGCGTCAAGGTGGCTTCCGCAGATGGGTCCCTATAACTAAAGATACTGCCTCACTTTGGACTTACTTAAGCCTACAATATTCAGGGCAGTGTAGAGACCAGCTATAAACGTACTCTGCTCAGAAGTCCCAGGTAGATGAGCGTGTTCAGTCTAAAAGAGGTGCTACCCTCAATATATTGCAAGAAAATGTTGTCCTATTCTTGTTCGTGCTTTGCGGACAAGAATAGGCATTTTATTGAAGGCTGTCCGTGCCGCAAAACACACCACGGTCGTGGTGTGGTAATTTTTTTAAGTGCCAACTGCCATGATTACATGCTGGCCACATCTGTTTGAGTTCATTAGCATTATCTGACACATTTGCTGTCATGGAAATAACTTGGTTCTAGAAGTAGCTACAGCAGTGTTAATTATAATAATTACTTATGCATAAAAAGGACATCAATATTTTATCAGGCACTGTGCCATTGTGTTTCTGAATAAAAAAATAAATCTGCTGAAATATCCCTAAAATTTTAATTTATTAGATAATAATCTGAGTTTACATCACCTATTGGTTGGCTTACAGTGTACCAAAAATGTGCACCTTTTTTATTATTGTATTTACTTATACAGTCTGCCTTTGTAGAATGAGTATGTTACCAGCATTTTGTTGTTTCTGATACTATCAACTCCTCTAGCTAAGCTTGTGGCATTAATCATAGTTTAAAATTAAGCAGCACTACCGAAATTGGACAGTCCATAAAGTTGAGGTGCCAGCAGGTCCCTGATAATCAAGGATTTGGGAGAAATACTGCAGCACTCAATGTCTTTAATGCCATTCCTAATTTATTCACCAAGAATAAATTAGGAATTGCATTGAAGGCATCAAGTGCTGCAGTATTTCTCCCAAATCATTGATCATAGTCCTGCACGTATAGAGTGAAAAATACAGCTGAACAGCCAAAAGTGAGGATTGAGACAGAATTCGTGGGGCAAGTGCCTCGAATGCTGGGTGTCATGGAGCACCAAAATGCCAGAATATTTATACGCAAGGCTCAGGTAGAAGAATAACATAGCTAAGACTAGGGCCCTCAATACAACACTCGTCCCAGGTGTAGGAAATGCCGAGTGCTATAGTGCGGCCTAAAATGCCTCTTTATGTGTGTCACGGTGCTCCTACCTGGATGCAGCTGGACCCCAGGCTTTGGCTCCAAAGCAATAAATAGGGGGAATAATTGAGGTATTTAAAGAAATACCTTGTGTGCAGACCTTGAGATGAAGTTCAATGGCAGCTTTACTTGAATAAACATTTCTCCAAAACAGTTTCAGGCTTTGTCATGGTTCCAGCATGCTTTAGCATTAAACTGGCAGGCAAACTCAACTTTGCTATATCATTGTTGCTCTCGGACTCTGCTGTGCTGACAGGCTGGCTGCATAACTCAGTTTCTTCTGTATGCTGCACTTCACTTTGTAGTCTGACTCTAGGTTATGCCAGGGAACTTTCCTCCTGGGTCTGGAGACATCAAGTTTTGGCCTCCATGGTCAGCAGAGCTTAAGGTGCTCTGGCTGGCGTAGGCACATCCAGCAGAGATATGCCCCTGTACACCCTTCTCCTAGCTGGGGGTAAACTAGACCCAAACTAACTGGTCCCCACCCTCCCTTCAGGAAGTCAGACTACCCCACTTCCCTACAGATGGGGGTTAGAATGGAATGGAGAGTTACATTCTCTCTAAGTACAGCTCTGCCATATTTTCTGCCACCTCCTGGTGAACCAGGTATATTACATGCTATAAACAGTTGCAAACATTATTATATATGCACATTATAGAGAGGACCTGAAACATAATGCATAGATGACTTTATGTTAGACCACTAAGGACAGTAGCAGGGTGTAGGAGTGGCAACACCACTGGGGGTGTTACAAATGCACAATGCAAATAGAATAATTAGTGTGAATCTCTCAAAAAGAATACATTATGACTGAATGAAAGAATGAAGTTTTAAAACAAGAAATAACTCAAAAATTATGCAATAAAATTGATGCTATAAAAATGAATTATTTGATGACTGCAAAATAAAGGCAGATAAGATTACGCAAAGCTACTGGGCAGTTCTGCTCCCACACAGAAACTTTATATTTTATTATCTTCAAGCCGTTGCTGCGCATGTGTCACGATGGGGAGTGGGGAAACCCCCCTACCGTACAATGTCAGGGAAGAAGGGAATGCCAACAGGCCTGGAACAAAGGATAAGGGAGCGGGACACCTCCTAGCACATCCCTAATCCTCGCCCTGACTCCTAACTGCATGAGCGTACCTTGATGGTAGGGCGACTCATGCTCAGGAAACCTAGAGCCCTACAAACCCTGAGGATCCCTGGTAATAAGGTCAGGGCCAAAGACGACCTATTCTTTCAAATAACTGAAGAGCAGGAGTCTCTGCAAGCCAAACAGCAAGGATAGAAGCAGACAGTAAGCAGAGGACAAGCTCGATGAATAAGTGTCCTGTGGCAGAAAGACAACAGACCACAGGGCCACAACATCACTTACCTGCCCACAACAACTAAAAGGAATGAGTCATCCGCACCACCACTGCATCCTGTGAAAAGCACTGCGGCCCAAACACACAAAATATGGAATCAGTACAAACACCAAACACAGGAGCAGTAGTAACTGCCTGGTCCACCATGCGGCAAGATGCATGGCAGACCCAGACAGCGCTGCTTAACTGAGTTGTGGTTCCCATCTGGGGAACCCCAGGGATGGAGGTACAGGCAAACAAGGGAATGTCTAGCATACATGCTGGACAACAACAAACAACAGACCAGACATGAAACTAGATATAACAACAAATCTCCAAATCAAACCCACACCAAACATAACAACAGATAAGGTAGTCAAAGGACAAGGAGGAGACAAAGGGATGACATCAATGTCAAACTACCGTAGGATGTCAGATATCTTCCAAGAAAGGAACAAGCAGATATACCAATGATCTCAGTCTCACAGCAACAGTATATGAAGAGACCTGAGACCACACCCAGCTCCACCTTGCTCACACCTTAACCCCGTGCACACCAGAAAGGAAGGGAAACATCCATAAAATGGAAAAGCACACACACAAGCAAAACAACAACAACGTTGCCACCGGCAACTATCATGTGCGGCGAAAGTGTTACTGCAAACTACCACCAATCCGTTACATCATGTTTCCCAAATCTTAACTAAAGGAAAATTATTTAGAGTGCACTACAATATGAGTTATTACTTAGAAAGATTCTCTGTAATCTTCATTATTATGAATAATAATCATAATTATTCTGAATATGTTACATTAATCAAAAATGCGAAAGATTGCATAATGGAAGTGTGATTGCTCTCTGTCACACATAGGGATTTCTGTTCAACATTGATAGTTTATCTTTATTTTGCTTCATGCTAAGTACAAGAAAATACCTCCTACCCAATGCTATTAAAGGGATTCTCCAGGACCAGAAAACCCTTTTAATATTACTTGGCAGGGTGCAGGGATTAAAACATCTGATGTGTCACCAACACAACAGTGATGACAGTATTCAGAAATATGCCTTACAGCAAGCACATGGACCATAGCATGCGGTAAACTGGAGATGTTCATTGATTTCTATGGGAGAGTTTTGTAGATATGCTCTTTGATCTGTGCAGAAGCCTTTGTGCAGAGATGGTTAGGTGGTGAGCTATGACCGTCACCTATTGTCTGTGGTGGATCCTGTGTTATCTTTACATTTAGTTGTAATCCTGCCTATGATGATACAATTAATACTGAATAGTGATCTCTTCAAGGAAAGAGAAGTGTCAAACTACTTTGATGCCAGTGCATAAAATGAAAACTGCATGGTTTCAAGATTTTTTATTTAAATATAGATTGTATCATGGAAAATTAAAAAAAGACCACAAATTCTTCAAAAATATGTTTAACATGAAAATTTTTATATTGTAAGTTATTTTCATACAATTTTGACATAACTTGCCTCAGCCAGTGATTGAATGAGCAGTATTCTGTTTGTTGAGATGTGACAAGGGTGTGGAGAGCAGTGGAGACTGGAGCAACAACAAAACAATGTATTGTTGCAACACACAGCATCACTTCAGCTTGAGGTCATGGTCTGCCATTCTTCTGTAAAATGTTTTGATACAGTTTATAATTCATTACTTCCTCTATGTTTGCAAGGCATCCAGGCCCTAAAGCAGCCCCAACAATGATGCTCCATCTTCCACGCTTCATTGTTGGAATTTTTTTTTCTCCAGAACCACTGTGGGCAATCCAGATGGAATCAGGAAAACTTGAGAAAGACTTCAGTGTTTTTTTTTTGGATAGCATTAGCTTCCTTTGTTGTGTCCTTCCATGAACATCATCTTTGTTCAATGTTTTTTTTTTAAAGGTGGACACGTGCAGAAGTTTTGTGTTTTGTATAGTCTTTTATAGCTCTTTTGTTGTTTCTCTTGGGTTATTTCTCCCTTTTTTCAGGTGTATCCATTGTGCTTGCTAGGTGATTGTTTCAGGACACCCACTTCTAGGGAGATTGTCAACAGTTCAGAATTGTCTCCATTACAATATGGGACATTTGTGTCCTGCACATCTTGCCTCTTAATAATTGTGTTGCATCTGTGTACCATAATTGAAATGCACTTGTAGATTTCAGGTATGATTTAGTTTTCTGGTGTAATCTCTTATATATATATATATATATATATATATATATATATATATATATGAGTTTCTGTCTCTGTCTGTCTAGACGTCTGGACGTTCTTTATGTGCGACCGAACAACTGGACCAATCTTCACCATATTTGGCACACAGGTACAGAAGGTGTCCGGGAAGGTTTTAGGTCTCAGCTCTCTAGGACTTACCGTTCCTGAGATATTCCCAAAAAATGACCTGCATTAGCCAATAGAAGCCAGCAAGCCTTTCAGTTAAATCCAAACTCCCATTTACATGGTCACATGTTCCTTATTAGCCAATAGAAGCTCGCAGGTCCTAGTCCAGGTTGCCATAACAACTGATCACAGGTTTTAGCAGTTCCCAGGTCCTTAAATATTCAGTCATATGTTGTATGACGGAACAACTACATTGCTACATGCATGAAGGGAAGGTGCCACTATTAAACAGATGGGCGCTGTGGAGTTCACTGTTAAAGGGGTGGGCACTACGGAGGTCACTGTTAAAGTGGCGGGCACTATGGAGGTCACTGTTAAAGGGGCAGACACTGCGGAGGTCACTGTTAAAGGGGTAGGGTACTGTGGAGGTCACTGTTAAAGGGGTGGGCACTGTGGAGGTCACTGTTAAAGGGGCGGCCACTATGAAGTTCACTGTGAAACTGTCGATATCTTTTTATGACACACGGAAACATAAAATAAAATAGATGAAATATACCCGTGCGAAGCCGGGTCCTTCTGCTAGTGTCTTATATATATAAAATGAGTTTCTGTCTGGACAACTGTCTGTTCTTTATGCACAAAGAAACTACTGGAATGATCTTCACCAAATTTGGCACATGGGTACATCAGGTGTCCAGAAAGGTTTTAGAATGAGTCTCAGCTGTCTAGGACGTGCCGTTCCTGAGATGTTCCCCAAAAATTGCCTGCATTAGCCAATACAAGCCTGCAAGTCTCTCTTTTCATATCCCAACTGCCATACATATGGTCTCATGTCCCTTATCAGCCAATAGAAGCTTGCAGGCCCTTAGTCTCCACATAAACACAGTTTTACTCCAGGTTTCCATAACAACCCAGCCATTTTTCTTCACTGCTGTAGGTCAGCTTTAGGTTAGGGTTACACGACGACATGTGTCGCACGACACATAGGGCACAACTGCACTGCTATATGCATCCATCTTGGATGGATTTTTTGCGACTGCCGTGTAGCAGTCACAGTATGTCGCAAGTCGCCACCATAGCTTATCATTATAAAAATTGTTGCGCGACATTGGTACGACAAAATGTCGCACGAGACAAGTTATGTAGCCCTAGCCTTAAAGGGGCAGGGCGCTATGGAGGTCACTGTTAAGGGGTCAAGGGCCACTATTAAAGGGGAGGCTGCTGTGGAGGTCACTGTTAAGGGGCAGGGGTCACTATTAAAGGGGCAGCTGCTGTGGAGGAAAAATGAAAGGTGGAATCAGATTGGTTGCTATAGGCAACTAAACCAGTTCTACTTTACACCAGTTTTGATAAATCTCCCCCATTGAGTTTATTTCTGTCAGGGTCATGTGGACAAAGAACCATGGCATGTCGTATTTGGAAAATTTATTCTGTACAGTAATTCAGTCTTTTTAATACAGTAAATTACACCAGTGATATTTGGTGTCCCATAGAGTGTGTATGACTCCCTGTGCCGCCGTACACAATTTGTGCACATGGCCTTCTTGTGTGAATGGAGCTATAAACAGATCGTTGTGTAAAATTGCATGAACACATGATGCAGATGCCCACTTTAATCTTCAATAATCTTTAATGTTTTATCTTTCTACAGTCTGAATAATTTTTCCAAAACACAAATAGCATGCAAGAAAAAAAATATGAATTTAATAAAAAGGGCAATAATAATCCTCTTGTGAATGCAACTGGGTAATTATGTTATTTCAAATGTTCAGAGCCAAAGAAACACTCCATTCAGACTTGGCTTATCTTCTACGGTATAGGCACTTTTAATTATAATGCAGCAAGGTAGACTCTGATAAAACATGAAATACAAATAACCAGAACTGCCATATTTCCCAGGGCAGCTACGTCTTTCCTACTTGAAAGAATTAACAAAATTGATTACTTTCTTACAAATTAAACTTTACCCACGCCAATTTTAAATCCAGTGAAATTGTCTTTAGAACCCTATTAAGTGTTCTCATTTTTATGTGGTAAAACGCCTAGAGATTCTGCTCTATAATTTTCATTTCTAGAAAATCCACTTGTTGGTTTGAGAATTTAGTAAAGTTGACATTGTCTCTATTTTTTCTACCCTTATATCCCATTATCTTCTCCCACAGGAATCCTTTTGTTAACATGTACTTGTAGGTCTGAAAATGAATATTGACCCCGTATTAACGTAGTATTTTCTGGTGAGATTTTTCCCATTTACAACTAGAAATAATTACATAAAAATGCCTCAGAAGGAAAGGGATATTGCAGTATGTCTACAAGCAATTCAAAATTTCTGTGACTGGGATGGAAATTGAGAAAGCTTGAAGCAGGCCATCACACCATAATTCAATTTTTAAAGGGCTGAAATGATAGGGCTGAAAAAGAAGAACATTGTTATGAAAATATATCATTTTTTATCTCAGGTTGTAAAAGTTGTGACTAATCTATTTGAAAGAAAATACATCAATTTAATGTTCTTCCTGCTATCTATAGTCAGATAGCTTAAGACCATTTTCATATAGTTCTTCATATAAGTCTCAAAGTTTCAAAAGCACTGTATTATAATGATCATTGTTTGGACATTTCTCTGATTGATTGTTGATAAGTAGGGTTGAGCGAACCCGAACTGTAAAGTTTGGGTTCGTACCGAACTTTAGGATTTTTTGCACCCGGACCCATAACCGAACATTTTCATAAAAGTTCAGGTTTGAGTTTGGTGTTCAGAGAGTTAATGGCACTTGTTGAAAGGCTGCAGAGCAGCCAATAAACAAGCGTTTAACTCATGTGCCCTTAGAAGCCATCACAGCCATGCCTACTAATGGCATGGCTGTAAATTGGCAAAGTGATTGGCCAAGTGTGACCCAGACTCTATATAAGCTTAAGTCATGTAGCGCTGCACGTCACTCTGCTCTTACTAGTTGTAGGGATAGGATGCTGCTGCTGTGAGGGAGAGATTAGGAAAGACTCTCATATCTGCACATGGCGTGAAGTCTGTTTTTTTGTTTGGAGGTGCAATGCAACATTTTTGTACCCTGCCCTGAGTCCAGTGAGACAGAAAAAAAAGTTTTAATCCGTCTGTGGTGGATTAAAACTTGGGTGTCGTGGGTGTCGGCGGCCATTTTGTGCAACAGCAGTGCACCAGCACTGCATATGTGCCAGAGACAATCATTTAATCCTTTTCTTGTAGGTCAATGGCCGACAAATACCCATTTTTAAAGTGCACCTGCACTGCGGGGAAGCGAAAATAATACCGTCTGTGAGTTCAGGGACCCAGGGGGGGACATATCCCCATTTTGTTCTGTAAAGTACGCCTGTGCTGCATTTCTGAGAGTGAAATATAATCTCAGTTAAATCTATCTGTTTTATTTATGGTTAAATAAACTCTTTTTTTTTTGGCAAAAAGGTAACTTTTTGCCCTGTACTGCATTTCTGACAGTCCAATAAAACGGCCAAATACTGCAGTTACATTTTTGGTTGAAAAATTCAAATGTTTGTTGCTAGAATGTACATTTGAGGTCTACGCTGTGTTCCTGTCAGTCAAATAAAACCATTAAATACCGCTGTTTTGGGGTGTAAAGTACCTCTGAGGCCTGCACATATGACAGGCAGGCACATAAATTCAGCAAATCCATCTGTTCTGGTGTAGGGGTGACATATCCACCATTTGTTATGTAAAAAAAACCCTGTGCTTCATTTGTGAGTGTGAAATATAAGCTCAGTTAAATCCATCTGTTTCATTTAGGGTTAAAAAAAACGTTTTTTGGGGGCCAATAAAGTCCCTTTCTGCCCTGTGCTGCATTTGTAGTAGTTAAAGAAATACAGTTAAATCCATCAGTTACATTGTGTGTGAGAAAAAAACTTTTTTTGGGCAAGTACCTTTGCTGCATGCACTGCATAGCAGACCAGGCAATAAGTTTAAAAAACTTGTCTGTTCCAATGTTGGGTGACATTAACCCATTTTGGCTGTCAAAAACCCCTGCTCTGCATTGTTCACAAGGAACTTAATTTAGTAAAAACATATTTTACTTCAGTGGGTGACCGCAAAAAATTAGAAGAGCATCAAACCAGGGATGTGGCCCTAGTCATGGTGCTTCTGGTGTTGGTTGTGCTCCTGTTGCAGGGAGAGGACATGGTCGATCTGTGCCAGCTACACGCCCAAGTGAAACACTTTCCTCAGGTGCGAGTAGGCGACAGAGCCTTCAGCGTTATATGGTATAGGGCTGAATGCGGCTCTACGAATGGTGAGGCCAGAACAAGTACAGGCGATAGGAGATTGGGTGGCTGACAGTGCCTCCAGTTCCTTTACATTGTCTCCCACCCAGTCCCCTGCTGAAAGATCTCAGTTGGCACTTGCAGCCCACGGCCATCAGTTTTTCTCCTCACCCCCTTGCAAATCAGCCAAGCAGTCTGAGCCCCAAGTCATGCAGCAGTCTCTTATGTTTTTTCATGACTCTGCTAGCATGTTTTCCCAGGGCCATCCACATAGCACTGCCCCATAAGTGGAAGAGATTGAGTGCACTGATGCCCAACCACTTATGTTTCAGGATGAGTACATGGGAGGACCACCGCAGCAAGTATCGAATGATGACGAAACACAGGTGACAAATGCTGCGGCTTTCTGCAGTCTGCAGACCGACAAGGAGGGCAGGGGTAAAGACTGGGTGGAAAATGATGTGGAGGACGATGAGGTCCTCGACTCCACATGGAATCGAGGTCATGCGAGTGACCTGTGTAGTTCGGAGAAAGAGGCGGTGGTCGCACAGAACCACCAGCACAGCAAAAGAGGGAGCAAGGTGCAAAAGGGGAGCGACCGTCCCCTAGACAGTACGCCTGCTACTGCCCAAGAAGGGACCAAGCACACCAAAGCCAGCTCCAAGGAGTTCCTTGGCGTGGCAGTTCTTCAGACAATGTGCTGATGACAAGACACGAGTGGTTTGCACTCTGTGCAATCAGAGCCTGAAGGGAGGCATAAATGTTCTCAACCTGAGCACAACCTGCATGACCAGGCATCTAAGTGCAAACCACGAGCTGCAGTGGAAAACCAAGAAAGGTCTCTGGCTCCTCCTGCTTCCTCTTCTGCTGCAGTCTCGCCCTCTTCATTCCCTTCTGGAGTGACAGTGCCACCTGCCACCCTGCAAACAGAGGATGTGGCAGCAACGCCACCACCTCGGTCACCAAGCATCTCCACTATGTCCTATGGAAGCGTTCAGCTGTCTATCTCGCAAACACTAGAGTGAAAGAAGAAGTACCCTCCTACCCACCCATGATCCCTGGCCCTGAATGGTAGCATTTCAAAATTCCTGGCCTGGACTTTAAAATGCTATCATTCTGTCTGGTGGACCTGGACAGTTTTAAGAATCTGATGTCAGTGGCTGTTTCAAAGTACGTTGTGCTCAGCCGCCACTTCTTTTCCAGGCGAGCCATCCCTTCCCTGCACAACCAAGTGGGGACAAAATCAGGTGTGCACTGCGCAACACCATCTGTGGCAAGGTCCACATAGCTACGGATATGTGGACCAGTATGCACAGTCAGGGACATTATATCCCCCTAACAGCACACTGGGTAAATTCAGAGGCGGATAGCAGTTTGGTGCATGTCCTTCCACCACCGAGGATTGCAGAGCGTTTCTCTTTGCCTCCTGTTGCTTCCTCATCCTACTCCGCTTCCTCATCCTCTACCGCCTCCTCAGAGGCGTACATAGGAATCACTGGGCCCCATAGCAAAAATCTGAATTGGGCCCCTTAACCCCGCCCACTACCCACCATGGCCCCTCCCACTTCCTGACTTTGCTCCTCCCATGCCACACCCCCATTAAATAAATTTATACATGACCTACAGAAACTGTTAGGGGTTTCCTGGGGGTGACCTGTCACATGGGATATCTGCTGCAGCCTGCAGGTCTCCTTATTTGGGGTGCCATGTTAGGCTACTTTCACACTTACGTTCGGGTCTCCGCTTGTGAGTTCCGTTTGAAGGTTCTCACAAGCGGCACCGAACGGATCCGTCCAGCCCTAATGCATTCTGAGTGGATGCGGATCCGCTCAGAATGCATCAGTATGGCTCCATCTGTCATCCGCTCCACTCAGCAGGCGGACACCTGAACGCTGCTTGCAGCATTCGGGTGTCTGCCTGGCCGTGCGGAGGCAAACGGATCCGTCCAGACTTACAATGTAAGTCAATGGGGACGGATCCGTTTGAAGTTGACACAGTATGGCTCAATTTTCAAACGGATCCGTCCCCCATTGACTTTCAATGTAAAGTCAAAACGGATCCGTTTGCACTATCATGAACAAAAAAAAAGATGTTTGTTTTTTTTGTTCATGTTAATGCAAACGGATCCGTTCTGAACGGATCTAAACGTTTGCATTATAGGTGCGGATCCGTCTGTGCAGACACCAGACGGATCCGCTCTGAACGCAAGTGTGAAAGTAGCCTTAAAGGGAATCTGTCACTAGCAATTTACCCCCAATTTTTTTTTCGTGAATCCATGTTTAACAGAGTACCTGTTTTCCATCTGTCTTGTTCTTTTGATTGCGAGTCTTGTAATTTCTTCAAAAAATCGATTCTTATGATATGCAAATGAAGCTGTAAGGAGCCCAGAGGGGCGTTATTCTTTCTCCACTGTGCCCAGGAACGCCCCTCTGAAGTGCCGTGCCCGCCTAAGTTTGAAAACTAATAACGCCTCCAAGTTCATCTAAATCGCCTCCCAGAGGCGCGGCTAAGTGCCGCTCTGCGGCAAACACCCCGATCCTCCTCTCGCCGGCATCCCAAATCCCGCGCAGGCGTAGTGCTGTCAGTCATCTTATCATAGCGCAGGCAATCGCCGGCACTGCGCCTGCACGGGATTTGGGATGCCAGCGAGAGGAGGATCGTGTTTGGGAGGCGATTTAGATGAACTTGGAGGCGTTATTAGTTTTCAAATTTAGCCGGGCACGGCACTTCAGAGGAGCGTTCCTGGGCACCGTGGAGAAAGAATAACGCCCCTCTGGGCTCCTTACAGCGTCATTTACATATCAGAAGAATCGATTTTTTGAAGAAATGACAAGACTCACAATCAAAGGAACAAGACAGATGGAAAAAAGGTACTCATGGATCCATGTTTAATAAAGTACCTTTTTTCCATCTGTGTTCTTCTTTTCCATGTCAGTCTTGTCCTTTCTTCTAAAAATCGATTCTTAGGATAAGCAAATGACGCAGTAAGGACTGGAGCCCAGAGGGGCGGTTTTCTTTCTCCACGGTGCCCCTCTGAAGTGCCGTGCCCGCCTAAATATGAAAACTCTAACGCCTCCATGTTTAGCTGAATCGCCTCCCAGAGGCGCGGCTAAGGCCCTAGACACCCGCCCCCCTCCTCAGCGCGGTCTGCAAACACCCGATCCTCCTCTCGTCGGCGTCCCAAATCCCGCGCAGGCGCAGTGCCGGCGATTGCCTGCGCCTGCGCTCTGATAATACGGCTGAGGGCAACAGCTTCAACATCGTCACTGGGCTCGGCGCATGCCCAGTGACGATGTTGAAGCTGTTGCCCTCAGCCGTATTATCAGAGCGCAGGCGCAGGCAATCGCCGGCACTGCGCCTGCGCGGGATTTGGGACGCCGACGAGAGGAGGATCGGGTGTTTGCAGACCGCGCTGAGGAGGGGGGCGGGTGTCTAGGGCCTTAGCCGCGCCTCTGGGAGGCGATTCAGCTAAACATGGGGGGGGCCCTGGGGAGAAAAGCAGCCGCATAGCCGGCTACAGGTCATGAGTGGGCGGGGCCTTATCTGCGCTACGGGCCCCCCAGTGCCGCGGGCCCCATAGCAGTGGCGTGGTCTGCCTCTATGGGCGGTACGCCACTGCGCCTCCTCATCCGATCATCGTACCACCTTCACCACCTACTTCAGCACAGCCAGGGGTAAATGACAGCAGGCAGATTTAAAACTTATCTGTTTGGGGGACAAAGCCCACACCGTGCAAGAGCTGTGGATGGTCAGGGAACAACAGACCAATGAGTGGTTGGTGTCAGTGAGCCTCAAGCCCGGCCTGGTGGTGTGGGGTGGACAAAATCTCGTAGCAGCTCTGAGCCTAGCCGCTTTGATGCACATCCCTTGCCCAGCGCATGTGCTGAATTTGGTGGTGCAAAAATTCCTAAAAATTACCCCAATATGTCAGAGCTGCTGCAGATAGTACGGGCTTGCTGTGCGCACTTTCGGCGTTCTCACCCTGCTGCTACTCGCCTGTCAGCGCTACAGCGTAACTTCGGCTTTCCCTCTCATTGCCTTATATGCAAATCCTTGCACATGCTGGCAAGACTGTGCGAGCAGCAGCAGGCGATAGTGGAGTTTCAGCTGCAGCACGCACGGGTGAGTCGCTCTGCGGAACAGCACCACTTCACCACCAATAAGTGGGCCTCCACGCGAGACCTGAGTGCCTTGTTGCGCTGTTTCGAGTACTCCACCAACATGGCCAGTGCCGATGACGCTGTTCTCAGCGTTACTATCCCACTTCTATGCCTCCTTGAAAAAATGCTTCTGCCGATGATGAAAGAGGATGTGGCACATGAGGAGGAGGAAGAGGGATCATTTACATGTGTTTCAGGCCAGTCAAGTGGCTCATAGGGTGGATGTACGTCAGGTACACAATTTTCCAACCAGGGCACAGTTCTGGAGGATGACGAGGTGGAGGAGGAGGAGGAGATGGAGGAGGAAAAACAGTGTTCACAGCAGGGTGGCACCCAAACCAGCTCATGGGCATCACTGGTGCGTCGCTGAGGGATACAGAGGATACAGACGATACACCTTACATGCTGCAGTGTCACCGCAACGACTACTGAGTTGGCCACAACTTGTGCTGATTACTGGGTGGCCACGCTGCTGGATCCCCGTTACAAGGACAACGTACCGTCCATAATTCCGTAACTGGAGCATGATCATAAGATGCATGAGTACAAGTGCATGCTGGTAGACTCGCTGCTGATGGCATTCCCACCTGACAGAGGGGCACAGTGGAAGCACAAGGCAAAGGCAGAAGAGGAAGAGGTCGCCAACGCAGCTGGAGCACCGCCAGCACCTCAGAAGGCAGGGTTAGCATGGCCGAAATGTGGAAAAGTTTTGTCAGCACGCCACAACAACCAGCACCACCAGATGATATGGAACGTCTTAGCAGGAGGCAGCAATTCAGCAACATGGTGGAGCAGTATGTGTGCACACACCTACATATACTGAATGATGGGTTTGCCCCCTTCAACTTCTAGGTCTCCAAATTGGGCACATGGACTGAGCTTGCCCTTTACGCCTTGGAGGTGCTGGCCTTCCCTGCAGCCAGTGTATTGTCTGAACGTGTGTTTAGCATGGCAGAGGGCATTATCACAGACAAGCGCAGCCACCTGTCCACAGCCAATGTCACGTCCATTAAAATGAACCAGGCATGGATCCCACAGGACTTGTCTGGACCTTGTGCAGAATAGACATGTATATTGGCCTCACCCAGCCATTGTTATACTCCAGGGCACTTTCTCATTGTTTTATTTTTTTATATTTCCCAATGTTTTGGGGTGCACCCTAATTTAAACAAAGATAATAATAATAATAAAAATACCAGGGTTGGCTACCTCTTCCTCCACCGCCGCTTCTACCTACACCGCCAAGTCCACCGCCTCCTCAACCTCTTACTCCATATGGACCTCCACCTCTTAAACCAAAATTATTATTCTTTATTTTAACATATTTTATGTTATTTTAAGTAATTTCACTAATTCGTCTGTTAAATTGTTGGGTGACATTCACCAATTTTTGGCTGTGATATACCCCTGCTCTACATTGTGGACAGAGAAATACATTTCACTAATTCATCTGTTACATTATTGTGTGACATTCACCAATTTTTGACTGTGATATACCCCTGCTCTACATTGTGGACAGGGAAATACATTTCACTAATTCGTCTGTTACATTGATGTGTGACATTAACCAATTTTTGGCTGTGATATACCCCTGCTCTACATAGTGGACAGGGAAATACATTTCACAAATTCGTCTGTTACATTGTTGGGTGGCATTCACCAATTTTTGGCTGTGATATACCCCTGCTCTACATTGTGGACAGGGAAATACATTTCACTAATTCATCTGTTACATTATTGTGTGATATTCACCAATTTTTGACTGTGATATACCCCTGCTCTACATTGTGGACAGGGAAATACATTTCACTAATTTGTCTGTTACATTGCTGTGTGACATTCACCAATATTTGGCTGTGATATACCCCTGCCCTACATAGTGGATAGCTAAATAAATTTCACTAATTTGTCTGTTACATTGTTGGGTGACATTCACCAATTTTTGGCTATGATATACCCCTGCTCTACATAGCGGACAGGGAACTAAATTTTGTAAAAATGTCTGTTACTGATTGGAAAATGAGCGACTAAAAGCGCACACTGGTCGACGCGCTCCTAATGCCATTCCCACCTGACAGCAGGGGCTCAGTGAAAGCACAAGGCGAAGGTTGAGGAGGAGAAAGAGGTCTCCGATGCATCTGGGGCACAGCCAGCACCTCAGAATGCAGGATAGGCATGGCCGAAATATTGAAAAGTTTTGTCAGCATGCCACAACAACCAGCACCACCAGCTGATATGGAACGTCTTAACAGGAGGCAGCATTTCAGCAACATGGTGGAGCAGTATGTGTGCACACGCCTACATGTACTGACTGATAGGTCTGCCCCCTTCAACTTCTGGGTCTCCAAATTGGGCACATGGCCTGAGCTTGTCCTTTACACTATAGAGGTGCTGGCCTTCCCTGCAGCCAGTGTATTGTCTGAACTTTTGTTTAGCACTGCAAGAGGAGCGTTATCACAGACAAGAGCAGCCGCCTGTCCACAGCCAATGTGGACAAACTCACGTTCCCTAAAATAAACCAGGCAGGTATCCCACAGGACTTGTCCATACCTTGTGCAGAATAGACATGTATACCGGCCTCACTCAGCCATTGTTGTACTCTAGTGCACTCTTTGTTTTATTTTTTATATTTCCCAATGTTTTAGTGTCTACCCATCCATTAATCATGACCTCCCTGTTTCGAACCAGATGGTTCATGATTAAGAACCATCTGGTTTGAAACATCTAGACCGTACTGGGGCTTATTTTTGGAGGTTTCTATCACCGCTGTACATTTGGTTTGTGGAATAAACGTCAAGCAAGAAAAACAAGGTGCTGGATTTTTCTTCTTTTCCGTTCAAGTTCACATCCGCAATACCCAGTCCCCATAGCTCTGTGTGCTTTTATTGTGTAAAAAAAAATGATTTGATACATATGCAAATTAATCTGAGATGAGTCCAGTACGTGAGAAGTCAGGGACAGGACTCATCTCAGGTTAATTTGCATATGTATAAAATCTTTTTATTTTTTTTTACACAATGAAAGCACACAGAGCTATGGGGACTGGGTATTTCGGATGTGCTAGCGGCCATCTAGCAACCCATGTCCTCAGCACTATACACAAAGTCCCGGTGACAGGTTCCCTTTAAGCCTCCACAGGACACGATTTTTTTTTTCAAGATTTCTTAGTGTGTCAAAGGATCCCACTCAAGTCAGAAAGATACAGTGCTTTGCAAAAGTATTCACTTGACTTTTTCATATTTTGGTGCCTCACAACCTGGAATTAACTTGGATTGTTTGATGATTTGCATCATTTAATTTACAGAACATGCCCACAACTTTGAAGATGTTTTTTTTGTATTTTTTTTAATTGTGAACCAAACAACAAATAGGACAAAATAACAGAAAAAGTAATTGTGCATAACTATTAACCCCCCCTAAAGTCAATACTTCGTGGGGCCACCTTGTAATAACAGCTCCAGTTCGCTTTGGATAAGTCTATTTGATCTTGCCACACGTTACCACTGGGATTTTTGCCCATTCCTCCTTGCAAAACTGCTCCAGCTCCTTCAAGTTGGATGATTTGCGCTTGTGAACAGCAATCTTTAAGTACAAACCGGATTCCCAAAAAGTTGGGACACTAAACAAATTGTGAATAAAAACTGAATGCAATGATGTGGAGATGGCAAATGTCAATATTTTATTTGTAATAGAACGCAGATGACAGATCAAACGTTTAATCCGAGTAAATGTATCATTTTAAAGGAAAAATACGTTGATTCAAATTTTCACGGTGTCAACAAATCCCCAAAAAGTTGCGACAAGTAGCAATAAGAGGCTGGAAAAAGTAAATTTGAGCATAACGAAGAGCTGGAAGACCAATTAACACTAATTAGGTCAATTGGCGACATTATTGGGTATAAAAAGAGCTTCTCAGAGTGGCAGTGTCTCTCAGAAGCCAAGATGGGTAGAGGATCACCAATTCCCACAATGTTGCACAGAAAGATAGTGGAGCAATATCAGAAAGGTGTTACCCAGCGAAAAATTGCAAAGACTTTGCATCTATCATCATCAACTGTGCATAACATCATCCAAAGATTCAGAGAATCTGGAACAATCTCTGTGCGTAAAGGTCAAGGCCGTAAAACAATACTGGATGCCCGTGATCTCCGGGCCCTTAAACGACACTGCACCACAAACAGGAATGCTACTGTAAAGGAAATCACAGAATGGGCTCAGGAATACTTCCAGAAACCATTGTCAGTGAACACAATCCACCGTGCCATCCGCCGTTGCCAGCTGAAACTCTACAGTGCAAAGAAGAAGCCATTTCTAAGCAAGATCCACAAGCTCAGGCGTTTTCACTGGGCCAGGGATCATTTAAAATGGAGTGTGGCAAATTGGAAGACTGTTCTGTGGTCAGACGAGTCACGATTCAAAGTTCTTTTTGGAAATCTGGGACGCCATGTCATCCGGACCAAAGAGGACAAGGACAACCCAAGTTGTTATCAACGCTCAGTTCAGATTGCTGCATCTCTGATGGTATGGGGTTGCATGAGTGCGTGTGGTATGGGCAGCTTGCATGTCTGGAAAGGCACCATCAATGCAGAAAAATATATTCAGGTTCTAGAACAACATATGCTCCCATCCAGATGTCATCTCTTTCAGGGAAGACCCTGCATTTTTCAACAAGATAATGCCAGACCACATTCTGCATCAATCACAACATCATGGCTGCGTAGGAGAAGGATCCAGGTACTGAAATGGCCAGTCTGCAGTCCAGATCTTTCACCAATAGAGAACATTTGACGCATCATAAAGAGGAAGGTGCAACAAAGAAGGCCCAAGACGATTGAACAGTTAGAGGCCTGTATTAGACAAGAATGGGAGAGCATTCCTATTTCTAAACTTGAGAAACTGGTCTCCTCGGTCCCCAGACGTCTATTGAGTGTTGTAAGAAGAAGGGGAGATGCCACACAGTGGTGAAAATGGCCTTGTCCCAACTTGTTGGGGATTTGTTGACAGCATGAAATTCTGATTCAACATATTTTTCCCTTAACCCCTTAAGGACCGGGCTCATTTTCACCTTAAGGACCGGGCCATTTTTTGCAAATCTGACCAGTGTCACTTTAAGTGCTCATAACTTTCAAACGCTTTGACTTACCCAGGCCGTTCTGAGATTGTTTTTTCGTCACATATTGTACTTCATGACACTGCTAAAATTGGGTCAAAAAAGTTATTTTTTTTGCATAAAAAAATACATTTTTTACCAAAAATTTTGAAAAATTAGCAAATTTCAAAGTTTCAGTTTCTCTACTTCTGTAATACATAGTAATACCCCCAAAAATTGTGATGACTTTACATTCCCCATATGTCTACTTCATGTTTGTAGCATTTTGGGAATGATATTTTATTTTTTGGGGATGTTACAAGGCTTAGAAGTTTAGAAGCAAATTTTGAAATTTTTGAGAAATCTTCAAAATCCCACTTTTTATGGACCAGTTCAGGTTTGAAGTCATATTGTGAGGCTTAGATAATAGAAACCTCCCAAAAATGACCCCATTCTAGAAACTACACCCCTCAAGGTATTCAAAACTGTTTTTTCAAACTTTATTAACCCTTTAGGTGTTCCACAAGAGTTAATGGCAGATGGAGAAACAATTTTGAAATTTCTATTTTTTGGAAAATTTTCCAATATAATAAATTTTTTCCAGGAGTAAAATAAGGGTTAACTGCCAAACAACACTCAAAATGGGTTGCCCTGATTCTGTAGTTTGCAAAAACACCCCATATGTGGTCGTAAACTACTGTTTGGCCGAACGGTAGCACATAGAAGGAGGGGAACACCATATGGGTTTTGGAAGGCAGATTTTGCAGGACTGGTTTTGTTTATACCATGTCCCATTTGAAGCCCCCTGTTGCACCCCTAGAATAGAAATTTCAAAAAAGTGACTCCATCTAAGAAAGTACACCCCTCAAGGTATTCAAAACTGGGTTTACAAACTTTGTTAACCCTTTAGGTGTTCCACAAGAGTTAATGGCAGATGGAGAAACAATTATGAAATTTAAATTTTTTGGAAAATTTTCCAATATAATCAATTTTTTCTAGGAGTAAAACAAGGGTTAACTGCCAAACAACACTCAAAATGGGTTGCCCTGATTCTGTAGTTTGCAAAAACACCCCATATGTGGTCGTAAACTACTGTTTGGCCGAACGGTAGCACATAGAAGGAGGGGAACACCATATGGGTTTTGGAAGGCAGATTTTGCAGGACTGGTTTTGTTTATACCATGTCCCATTTGAAGCCCCCTGTTGCACCCCTAGAATAGAAATTTCAAAAAAGTGACTCCATCTAAGAAAGTACACCCCTCAAGGTATTCAAAACTGGGTTTACAAACTTTGTTAACCCTTTAGGTGTTCCACAAGAGTTAATGGCAGATGGAGAAACAATTATGAAATTTCAATTTTTTGGAAAATTTTCCAATATAATCAATTTTTTCTAGGAGTAAAACAAGGGTTAACTGCCAAACAACACTCAAAATGGGTTGCCCTGATTCTGTAGTTTGCAAAAACACCCCATATGTGGTCGTAAACTACTGTTTGGCCGAACGGTAGCACATAGAAGGAGGGGAACACCATATGGGTTTTGGAAGGCAGATTTTGCAGGACTGGTTTTGTTTATACCATGTCCCATTTGAAGCCCCCTGTTGCACCCCTAGAATAGAAATTTCAAAAAAGTGACTCCATCTAAGAAAGTACACCCCTCAAGGTATTCAAAACTGGGTTTACAAACTTTGTTAACCCTTTAGGTGTTCCACAAGAGTTAATGGCAGATGGAGAAACAATTATGAAATTTCTATTTTTTGGAAAATTTTCCAATATAATCAATTTTTTCTAGGAGTAAAACAAGGGTTAACTGCCAAACAACACTCAAAATGGGTTGCCCTGATTCTGTAGTTTGCAGAAACACCCCATATGTGGTGGTAAACTACTATTTGGCTAAACGGCAGGACATAGAAGAAGGGGAACGCCATATGGTTTTTGGAAGGCAGATTTTGCTGGACTGGTTTATTTACACCATGTACCCTTTCAAGCCCCCTGATGCACCCCTAGAGTAGAAACTCCATAAAAGTGACCCCATCTAGGAAACTACGGGATAAGGTGGTTGTTGTTTTGGGACTATTTTTGGGGTAAATTTGATATTTGGTTGCTCTATATTACTCTTTTTTGAGGCAATGTAACAAAAAAATTAAAATCTAAAATTGTTTCTACATTCGCTATTTAGTTTTGTGGAACACCTAAAGGGTTAACATAGTTTGTAAAGTAACTTTTGAATACCTTGAGGGGTGTAGTTTCTTAGATGGGGTCACTTTTTTGGAGTTTCTAGTCTGGGCTACATCAGGGGGGGCTTCTAATGGGACATGGTGTCAAAAAAAAAACTGTCCATCAAAATCTGCCTTCCAGAAACCGTATGGCGTTCCCTTCGTTCTATGCCCTGCCGTGCGGCTATATAGCCATTTACGACCACATATGGGGTGTTTCTGCAAACGACAGAATCGGGGCAATAAATATTTAGTTTTGTTTGGCTGTTAACCCTTGCTTTATTACCGGCAAAATGGATTTAAATTGAAATTTTGCCCAAAAATAGGTGTTTTGGCACCGTTTTTATTTTATATTTTTAACACCGTTCATCCGAGGCGTTTGGTCAAAAGTTATTTTTATAGCGACGACTTTTACGCACGCGACGATGCCCAATATGTATGGCTCTCAGACTTTGGAGACACTAAGCAGGCATCCTAAAACTGCGGCCCTCCAGATGTTGTAAAACTACAATTCCCACCATGCCCTGCTGATGGCTGTAGGTTGTCTGGGCATGCTGGGAGTTATAGTTTTACAACATCTGGAGGGCCGCAGTTTGAGGATGCCTGCACTAAAACTAATATTTTTGGGGGAAAGAAAAATAGTTTTCGTGTCTCCAAAGTCTGAGAGCCATAGTGTTTTATGTTCTCTAGTGAACTGTTGGGGATTATAAAAATTTAGTACTCCATGGAAGTGTGATACTCCCTGAAGCAATCGATAACGCAGAGGCCCGGATGATCGGGGCACGTGTCGCACTGAGTGGTGGTGTCCTTCCGTATCCCCCTCCTGCGACACACTCTGCACTTTTTTTGGGTTCGTCCCTTCTTTCCAGTATGGGGGACCACACCTGGAAAGTGTTGGCCAGGGACGATCCGGGCGCCTCCAGTTCCCGAGGTACTCCGGCCTGCTCTTTCCCGGTCCGAAAAGATCAGGTCCTTGAGGACTGCCTCATAGAATTGGAGGAATGTCCCTGTGCTGCCAGCGCTTCGGGATAGTACAAAAGAGTTGTACATGGCAACCTGCACCAAGTAGACCGCAACTTTTTTGTACCATGCCCGGGTTTTGCGCATGGCGTTATATGGCGTGAGGACTTGATCCGAGAGATCAACTCCTCCCATATACCGATTGTAGTCGACGATACAATCGGGCTTGAGGACCGTTGCCGCGGTACCTCGCACAGGGACTGGGGTGGTGCCGTTACCGTGGATTGTGGACAGCATAAGGACATCCCTCTTGTCCTTATACCTGACCAGCAACAGGTTTCCACTGGTAAGTGCACGGGTCTCACCCCTGGGGATAGGTACCTGGAGGGGGTAGGCAGGGAGGCCGCGCTGATTTTTCCGCACGGTCCCACAAGCGAACGTAGATCTGGCGGCAAGGGACCTGAACAAGGGAATGCTGGTATAAAAGTTATCCACGTACAAGTGGTAACCATTATCCAGCAGTGGGTACATAAGGTCCCACACGAGTTTCCCGCTAACACCCAGAGTGGGGGGACATTCTGGGGGTTGAATACGGGAATCTCGCCCCTCGTACACACGAAATTTGTAAGTGTACCCTGAGGTACTCTCACAAATTTTGTATAGCTTCACGCCATACCTCGCTCGCTTTGTGGGAATATATTGGCGGAAACTGAGTCTCCCCTTGAACGCAATGAGCGACTCATCAACCGCGACCTCCCTTCCAGGTACGTAGGCCTGCTGAAATGTGGCCCCAAAGTGATCGATGACAGGCCGTATCTTATACAGCCGGTCATAGGCAGGATCACCTCGGGGTGGACATGCTGCATTATCGGAATAATGCAGACATTTCCGGATGGCCTCAAACCGGGAGCGTGTCATGACCATACTGTACAGTGGGGTCTGGTACAGGACGTCCCCACTCCAGTATTGCCTGACACTGGGTTTTTGGACTAGACCCATATGCAGCACGAGGCCCCAAAATGTCCTCATTTCGGCTGCACTGACCGGCGTCCAGCCACCGGGTCTAGCCAAAACTGAGCCTGGGTTTTGAGCGACGAACTGTTGGGCGTACAGATTCGTCTGCTCCACCATCAAATTCACCAGTGGGTTACTGAAAAAAAAACTAAAATAGTCAATTTCAGTAAACCCCACTGTGGGAATCTGGATTCCAGGATTGCCAGCGAAATCCGGAATCTCAGGCTCAAAGTCCACTGGGGGACACCAGCTAAGTTCATCGGCAGGGGTCTCCGGTGAACTTATTTGGTGGGCCGGGAAACCAGTACGAACCCCAGGGCGGCTCGTACTAGGGTGGGCCACAGGATCCCTAGCATGTGCGGCCCCTGGCTCCGCCTGGCGGCGTCTCCGCCGCCTTGGTGGCTCATCGTCATCCGATGATGATGAGGAGGATGCTGATGATAAGAGGAATGTGGGGTCATCCTCATCCTCACTGGGGCTCTCGGAGTCGGAGGCAATCTGGGCATATGCCTCCTCGGCCGAGAACACCCGGCGGGCCATGGGTGTGTGTGCGTGTAGGTGTGCGTGTGTGTAAAACTTTATTATATGTGCGTGTGTGTGGGGGCAACGGGTGTTCGCGTACTAAAAAAAGGAAAAAAGGGCAAGTGTTAGGAAAAAAAAAAAGTTGCTGATTAGCGGTACAACGCTGATCAGCGGTGGGGCAGGCGATGCGCTAACAGTGGACGGACGCTAAAAAGTGCCGACCAGTCAGCGAACGCAGAAAAAAAAGTGGTGGTGAGGGGGCTAGTGGTGGTGGGGGGGGGGGGGGGTTGGGGGGAGTGGTGGGGGGATGGGTGGAGGGGGTGGGGGGGCTGGTGGTGGTGGGGGGCTGGTAGGGGGGGGCAAGTGGCAGGGGGGGGTCTGGGGTCTGATAGATGGATCAAAAAAAGTTTTGTGTAAAAGTTAAAAGTTTTTTTTTTTCCTAACTAACTTTTCCCTTCTTTCCCTGCCTAACGATGCCTCTCCCTCACTGACCCTAACCTACCTGGGTGGCGATGGGTGCAGGAGGGTGATGGATGGCGATTAGGGGGACACAGGAGCTGGTGCTGGACGATGCTGCCGGGTGCTCGTGCAGAACAGGAAGAGGAGGGGAGAGAGGAGCGCAGGAAGTTTGAATCTCGCGCCTCTCTCCCCTGCACCAATCAGCACCCTGGACAGCAGTGTTCAGCACCAGGGCCAGCACCGCCTCCTCAAATCCTCGGACTGCGATTGGTGGTGTATAATTACGCCACCGATCGCAGTCTTTTTCCGGTTCATCGGGTCACCGGACACCCGAATGGACCGGAAACGCAGAAAACCGCAGGTCTGAATTGACCTGCGGTTTTCTGCGATCGCCGATACGGGGGGGTCAAATGACCCCCCCCTGCGTTGTTACGGGATGCCGGCTGAATGATTTCAGCCGAAATCCCGTTCCGATTAACCCCCGCGGCGCCGGAATGCCGATTTTAAGTCAGGACGTACCGGTACGCCCTTGGTCCTTAAGGACTCGGGAAATAGGGCGTACCGGTACGCCCTGTGTCCTTGAGGGGTTAAAATAGTACATTTTCTCAGTTTAAACTTTTGTTCTGTGATTTATGTTCTATTCTGAATAAAATATTAGAAGTTGGCACCTCCACATCATTGCATTCAGTTTTTATTCACGATTTGTATAGTGTCCCAACTTTTTTGGAATCCGGTTTGTATGATCACAGATTTTCTATTGGATTGAGATCTGGGCTTTGACTAGGCCATTCCAACACATTTACATGTTTCCCCTTAAACCACTCAAGTGTTGCTTTAGCAGTGTGTTTGTGGTTATTGTCCTGCTGGAAGGTGAACCTCCGTCCTAGCCTCAAAACATGCACAGAGTGTACAGGTTTTGTCAAGAATATCCCATTATTTAGCACCATCCATCTTACCCTCAACTCTGACCAGTTTCCCAGTCCCAGCTGCTGAAAAATATCCCCACACCATGATACTGCCACCACCACGTTGGGATGTGATCTTTGGGTGATGTGATGTGCTGGGTTTGCGCCAGACATAGTGTTTTCTTTGATGGCCGAAAAGTTACATTTTAGTCTCATCAGACCAGAGAACATTCCTCCATGCATTTTGGGAGTTTCCCACATGCCTTTTTGCAAACTCACAATGTGTCTTTTTGTTTTTAGCTGAAAGTAATGGCTTTCTTCTGGCCACTCTGCCATAAAGCCCAACTCTATGGAGCGTTACAGCTTGTTGTCGTCCTATGTATAGATACTCCAGTATCAGCTGTGGAACTCTGCAGCTCCTTCAGGGTTACCTGGTCTCTGTGCTGCCTCTCTGATTAATGCCCTCCTTGCCCGGTCCGTGAGTTTTGGTGGGTGGCCGTCTCTTGGCAGATTTGCTGTTGTGCCATGTTCTTTCCTTATGGTTATGATAGATTTGATGGTGCTCCTGGGGATCATCAAAGATTTGGATATTTTTTTCCCTAACTTGTACTTCTCATTGTCCCTTACTTGTTTGGAGAGTTCCTTGGTCTTCATGGCAGTGTTTGGTTAGTGATGCCTCTTGCTTAGGTGTTGCAGCCTCTGGGGCCTAAAAAGGTGTGTATATGTAATGACAGATCATGTGACACTTATATAACACACAGGTAGGCATCATTTCACTAATTATGTGACTTCTGAAGGTAATTGGTTGCACCAGAGCTTTTTATTGACTTCCTAACAAAGGGGGTGACTACATACTGTGGGGTTTTGCTCTGGTAGACAGGCTAGCGGACGCGATATAGAGTCAATCACAAAGTCTTTAACTTAAACAGTTAGGTGTTTATTCACACAAAAGGAAAAACAAAATGACTGTTCACAGTCTTGGTGTTTGTTCACACCATGCAATGTCCATAGAACAAAATCTTCACCTGGTTAGCAGTTTTCCATCCACAGACCACGGCAGACTTTAGGGGCCTGTTTCCTGGCATGCAGCTCTCAGCCCTTTAGCATGGCACAAATTCATAGGTCCCAAAACACAGAGACTCCACAGCTTCTCTGTCAGATGGAGGAAAAACCACACACCTAGCTGAGACTGCTGGTTGGGTTTTATATTGTACAAAATAGATTCGGCCTGGAGCGTGGAGAGAAGTCACACACAGCCAGCACCTTTGCTACTTCCAGTAAGAGCCGGCCCGGATCGGCTTTACAGCCATACTAACAACAAAACAGTGTCAGTCAGCACTAACTGCCGCTGACACTTAAAACTACCGGCTCTTACTGTACCTCACCGTGGCCAGAAATCTCGGTGAAACATACCTTGAATCAATGACGGCCCCTTGCACCTTCCTACAATACGCACATGCCAATTTTCTGTTTTCTATTTCTAAACAATTGTTTTATTTATATATTTTTCTAATTTCACTTCACCAACTTAGACTATTTTGTTCTAAATAGAGTTGAGCGGACACCTGGATGTTCGGGTTCGACGAAAAAAGTTAGAGTTCGGGACCCGAACTTGACCCTGAACCCCATTGAAGTCAATGGGGACCTGAACTTTTGAGCACTAAAATGGCTCTAAAAATGTAATGGAAAGGGCTAGAGGGCTGCTAATGCCAGCAAAATGTGGTTAAGAGCAAGACACATTCTCTGCAAACAAATGTGGATAGGGAAATTACTTTAAATAACATAAAATACATAAAAATAAAAAATTATAATCTTGATCTAGGAGGACAAGGTCCATGTGGAGTAGGAGGTTGAGGAGGCAGTGGATGTGGTGGTGTAGGTGGAAGCAGCGGTGGAGGCGGAGGAGGTACCCTGCACTGTTTTTTGGTTTTCATGTTTTTATTTTATTTTTTGTTTAAATTAGGGTACACTCCAAAGCATTGGGAAATATAACCTGTGATAACCCCCTCCAGTTGTGCTAAACACACGTTCAGACAATATACTGGCAAGATGCCCTGTTATTGGAATGATTAATAAAACATTTTAGGGAATGTCACTGGGGTATTTTGGATTTGGAAACGTTAGACAGGAGAGGCTCTGTTGCCAGTTTGTTGACTCTAGATAACTTCTGCCTGATCGCACGTCCCTTTGACGTCCATGATCCATTTGGATATCTTTTCTATCAACTTTCGATGTTCTTTTCTGAGTCTACCATGTTGATCACGGTTATCAGCGAATCAGGGTTCTACGTCGGAGAGGGAGCATGAGAAAGAGATACCACATCCAAGGGAGGTCAATAGATGAAATTAAATGTTGATCGAGCAGAAAAGTGGGACAAATTATTGAAGCTGAAGCTTACAAGTAAAGGAGGTGGTGCGCGTCAATTGAAGAATTTTTTAAATTTAATTCCCTGTCACCTATGCAGAGCAGGGGTTTGTATACGGCAAAATTGGTAAAATGTCACCTGACAATGTAACAGACAATTTTTTTAAATTTATGTCCCTGTCACCTATGCAGAGCAGGGGTTTAATCACGGCAAAAATGGTCAAATGTCACCCAAGAATGTAACAGAAAAATTAGTGAAATGTTTTTACCTGTCTACTAGGTATAGCAGGGGTATATCACACCCAAAAATTGGTGAATTTCACCCGAAAATGGAACAGACAAATTAGTGAAATGTTTTTACATGTCTACTAGGTATAGCAGGGGTATATCACACCCAAAAATTAGTGAATTTCACCCGAGAATGCAACAGACAAATTAGTGAAATGTTTTTATCTGTCTACTAGGTATAGCAGGGGTATATCACAGCCAAAATTGGTGAATTTCACACGAGAATAGAAAACTCCAGTCGTATTTGTGTCAATTGATATTTTGTTTATTTTGACGTGCGGCTTCAAAGTGACGTTTCGGCCCAGAAGGCCTTTATCAAACTGTGTGAAAATACCAATAGAGAAGTGACAATTACAATCTTGTGGACATATATACCAACACATGGTCTACACAATTCTACTTGGTATCCATAGGACAATTACTCATACACAGATTATATCGTACATATGTATACAGTATTAGGATTAAGCAGGAGCTTAGTATAATATCCCAAAAAAAGGAAAAAAAGGCAGAAAAATAAGAAAAATGACATTAAATTAAAGAAGGGCATAAGAAAGAGAATTAGCATTATACTAAAATCAGCATCACCAGTTATGGAAGTATATGGAAGCATCTATGTTAAGGAGAAGCAATCAGTATTCTTGTCCATGATCTAAAGTTGATTTCAAATGTGGGTCCTATCTATAGGGGACACAAGGAGGAGAGAAAGGATCGGATTGTATATCAACCTAACACAGAGTGGTTATGGTTAGGGATGAGCGAACTCGAACTGTATAGTTCGGGTTCGTACCGAATTTTGGGGTGTCCGTGACACGGACCCGAACCCGGACATTTTCGTAAAAGTCCGGGTTCGGGTTCGGTGTTCGTCGCTTTCTTCGCGCTTTTGTGACGCTTTCTTGGCGCTTTTTGAAAGGCTGCTAAGCAGCCAATCAACAAGCGTCATACTACTTGCCCCAAGAGGCCATCACAGCCATGCCTACTATTGGCATGGCTGTGATTGGCCAGAGCACCATGTGACCCAGCCTCTATTTAAGCTGGAGTCACATAGCGCCGCCCGTCACTCTGCTCTGATTAGCGTAGGGAGAGGTTGCGGCTGCGACAGTAGGGCGAGATTAGGCAGATTAACTCCTCCAAAGGACTTGATTAACTGATCGATCTGCAGCTGTGGATCATTGAGCTGCTGATCCTCAATTGCTCACTGTTTTTAGGCTGCCCAGACCGTTTGTCAGTCACATTTTTCTGGGGTGATCGGCGGCCATTTTGTGTCTTGTGGTGCGCCAGCACAAGCTGCGACCAAGTGCATTTAACCCTCAATGGTGTGGTTGTTTTTTGGCTAAAGCCTACATCAGGGTGAAGCTGTCACACCAAGTGCATTTAACCCTCAGTAGTGTGGTTGGTCAAGCTATCACACCAAGTGCATTTAACCAGCAATAGTCTGTTCATTTTTTGGCCATATACTAAATCAGGGGCAAGCTGCGCCCGTCACCAAGTGCATTTAACCCTCAGTAGTGTGGTTGGTCAAGCTGTGACACCAAGTGCATTTAACCAGCAATAGTCTGTTCATTTTTTGGCCATATACTACATCAGGGGCAAGCTGCGCCCATCACCAAGTGCATTTAACCAGCAATAGTGTGGTTATTTTTTGGCCATATCCCAGTCTAATTCTGTCACTAAATCCATACCGGTCACCCAGCGCCTAAATACTAGGCCTCAAATTTATATCCCGCTAAATCTCTCGTTACCGCTGTCCTGTTGTGGCTGGGAAAGTTATTTAGTGTCCGTCAAAGCACATTTTTTGTTCTGGGTTGAAATACAATTCCCAATTTAGCAATTTAAAAATTTAGTGGTTTCTGCTGTATCAGAGCTATTTGAAATCTATCCCTAAAAGGGTATATAATATTCAAGGTGCACATAGGGTCATTCAGAATAACTTCACACACCCGCTACTGTGCATTTCCAAGTCTAATTCTGTCACTAAACCCATACCTGTCACCCAGCGCCTAAATACTAGGCCTCAAATTTATATCCAGCTAAATCTGTCCTTAGTGCTGTAGCTGGGCGAGTTATTTAGTGTCCGTTCAAGCACATTTCTTGTTCTGGGTTGAAATACAATTCCCAATTTAGCAATTTCATAATTTAGTGGTTTCTGCTATATCAGAGCTATTTGAAATCTATCCCTAAAAGGGTATATAATATTCAAGGTGCACATTGGGTCATTCAGAATAACTTCACACACACCCGCTACTGTGTATTTCCAAGTCTAATTCTGTCACTAAACCCATACCTGTCACCCAGCGCCTAAATACTAGGCCTCAAATTTATATCCTGCTAAATCTCTCGTTAGTGCTGTAGCTGGGCGAGTTATTTAGTGTCCGTTCAAGCACATTTCTTGTTCTGGGTTGAAATACAATTCCCAATTTAGCAATTTCATAATTTAGTGGTTTCTGCTATATCAGAGCTATTTGAAATCTATCCCTAAAAGGGTAGATCATATTGAAGGTGCACATAGGGACATTCAGAATAACTTCACACACCCGCTACTGTGCATTTCCAAGTCTAATTCTGTCACTAAACCCATACCTGTCACCCAGCGCCTAAATACTAGGCCTCAAATTTATATCCAGCTAAATCTGTCCTTAGTGCTGTAGCTGGGCGAGTTATTTAGTGTCCGTTCAAGCACATTTCTTGTTCTGGGTTGAAATACAATTCCCAATTTAGCAATTTCATAATTTAGTGGTTTCTGCTATATCAGAGCTATTTGAAATCTATCCCTAAAAGGGTATATAATATTCAAGGTGCACATTGGGTCATTCAGAATAACTTCACACACACCCGCTACTGTGTATTTCCAAGTCTAATTCTGTCACTAAACCCATACCTGTCACCCAGCGCCTAAATACTAGGCCTCAAATTTATATCCTGCTAAATCTCTCGTTAGTGCTGTAGCTGGGCGAGTTATTTAGTGTCCGTTCAAGCACATTTCTTGTTCTGGGTTGAAATACAATTCCCAATTTAGCAATTTCATAATTTAGTGGTTTCTGCTATATCAGAGCTATTTGAAATCTATCCCTAAAAGGGTATATAATATTCAAGGTGCACATTGGGTCATTCAGAATAACTTCACACACACCCGCTACTGTGTATTTCCAAGTCTAATTCTGTCACTAAACCCATACCTGTCACCCAGCGCCTAAATACTAGGCCTCAAATTTATATCCTGCTAAATCTCTCGTTAGTGCTGTAGCTGGGCGAGTTATTTAGTGTCCGTTCAAGCACATTTCTTGTTCTGGGTTGAAATACAATTCCCAATTTAGCAATTTCATAATTTAGTGGTTTCTGCTATATCAGAGCTATTTGAAATCTATCCCTAAAAGGGTATATAATATTCAAGGTGCACATTGGGTCATTCAGAATAACTTCACACACACCCGCTACTGTGTATTTCCAAGTCTAATTCTGTCACTAAACCCATACCTGTCACCCAGCGCCTAAATACTAGGCCTCAAATTTATATCCTGCTAAATCTCTCGTTAGTGCTGTAGCTGGGCGAGTTATTTAGTGTCCGTTCAAGCACATTTCTTGTTCTGGGTTGAAATACAATTCCCAATTTAGCAATTTCATAATTTAGTGGTTTCTGCTATATCAGAGCTATTTGAAATCTATCCCTAAAAGGGTATATAATATTCAAGGTGCACATTGGGTCATTCAGAATAACTTCACACACACCCGCTACTGTGTATTTCCAAGTCTAATTCTGTCACTAAACCCATACCTGTCACCCAGCGCCTAAATACTAGGCCTCAAATTTATATCCTGCTAAATCTCTCGTTAGTGCTGTAGCTGGGCGAGTTATTTAGTGTCCGTTCAAGCACATTTCTTGTTCTGGGTTGAAATACAATTCCCAATTTAGCAATTTCATAATTTAGTGGTTTCTGCTATATCAGAGCTATTTGAAATCTATCCCTAAAAGGGTATATAATATTCAAGGTGCACATTGGGTCATTCAGAATAACTTCACACACACCCGCTACTGTGTATTTCCAAGTCTAATTCTGTCACTAAACCCATACCTGTCACCCAGCGCCTAAATACTAGGCCTCAAATTTATATCCTGCTAAATCTCTCGTTAGTGCTGTAGCTGGGCGAGTTATTTAGTGTCCGTTCAAGCACATTTCTTGTTCTGGGTTGAAATACAATTCCCAATTTAGCAATTTCATAATTTAGTGGTTTCTGCTATATCAGAGCTATTTGAAATCTATCCCTAAAAGGGTATATAATATTCAAGGTGCACATTGGGTCATTCAGAATAACTTCACACACACCCGCTACTGTGTATTTCCAAGTCTAATTCTGTCACTAAACCCATACCTGTCACCCAGCGCCTAAATACTAGGCCTCAAATTTATATCCTGCTAAATCTCTCGTTAGTGCTGTAGCTGGGCGAGTTATTTAGTGTCCGTTCAAGCACATTTCTTGTTCTGGGTTGAAATACAATTCCCAATTTAGCAATTTCATAATTTAGTGGTTTCTGCTATATCAGAGCTATTTGAAATCTATCCCTAAAAGGGTATATAATATTCAAGGTGCACATTGGGTCATTCAGAATAACTTCACACACACCCGCTACTGTGTATTTCCAAGTCTAATTCTGTCACTAAACCCATACCTGTCACCCAGCGCCTAAATACTAGGCCTCAAATTTATATCCTGCTAAATCTCTCGTTAGTGCTGTAGCTGGGCGAGTTATTTAGTGTCCGTTCAAGCACATTTCTTGTTCTGGGTTGAAATACAATTCCCAATTTAGCAATTTCATAATTTAGTGGTTTCTGCTATATCAGAGCTATTTGAAATCTATCCCTAAAAGGGTATATAATATTCAAGGTGCACATTGGGTCATTCAGAATAACTTCACACACACCCGCTACTGTGTATTTCCAAGTCTAATTCTGTCACTAAACCCATACCTGTCACCCAGCGCCTAAATACTAGGCCTCAAATTTATATCCTGCTAAATCTCTCGTTAGTGCTGTAGCTGGGCGAGTTATTTAGTGTCCGTTCAAGCACATTTCTTGTTCTGGGTTGAAATACAATTCCCAATTTAGCAATTTCATAATTTAGTGGTTTCTGCTATATCAGAGCTATTTGAAATCTATCCCTAAAAGGGTATATAATATTCAAGGTGCACATTGGGTCATTCAGAATAACTTCACACACACCCGCTACTGTGTATTTCCAAGTCTAATTCTGTCACTAAACCCATACCTGTCACCCAGCGCCTAAATACTAGGCCTCAAATTTATATCCTGCTAAATCTCTCGTTAGTGCTGTAGCTGGGCGAGTTATTTAGTGTCCGTTCAAGCACATTTCTTGTTCTGGGTTGAAATACAATTCCCAATTTAGCAATTTCATAATTTAGTGGTTTCTGCTATATCAGAGCTATTTGAAATCTATCCCTAAAAGGGTATATAATATTCAAGGTGCACATTGGGTCATTCAGAATAACTTCACACACACCCGCTACTGTGTATTTCCAAGTCTAATTCTGTCACTAAACCCATACCTGTCACCCAGCGCCTAAATACTAGGCCTCAAATTTATATCCTGCTAAATCTCTCGTTAGTGCTGTAGCTGGGCGAGTTATTTAGTGTCCGTTCAAGCACATTTCTTGTTCTGGGTTGAAATACAATTCCCAATTTAGCAATTTCATAATTTAGTGGTTTCTGCTATATCAGAGCTATTTGAAATCTATCCCTAAAAGGGTATATAATATTCAAGGTGCACATTGGGTCATTCAGAATAACTTCACACACACACGCTTCTGTGCATTTCCAAGTCTAATTCTGTCACTAAATCCATACCGGTCACCCAGCGCCTAAATACTAGGCCTCAAATTTATATCCCGCTGAATTTGAATACAATACATTGGGCCAAATAATATATTTGTTGTTGTGGTGAACCATAACAATGAGAAAAACATCTAGTAAGGGACGCGGACGTGGACATGGTCGTGGTGGTGTTAGTGGACCCTCTGGTGCTGGGAGAGGACGTGGCCGTTCTGCCACATCCACACGTCCTAGTGTACCAACTACCTCAGGTCCCAGTAGCCGCCAGAATTTACAGCGATATATGGTGGGGCCCAATGCCGTTCTAAGGATGGTAAGGCCTGAGCAGGTACAGGCATTAGTCAATTGGGTGGCCGACAGTGGATCCAGCACGTTCACATTATCTCCCACCCAGTCTTCTGCAGAAAGCGCACAGATGGCGCCTGAAAACCAACCCCATCAGTCTGTCACATCACCCCCATGCATACCAGGGAAACTGTCTCAGCCTCAAGTTATGCAGCAGTCTCTTATGCTGTTTGAAGACTCCGCTGGCAGGGTTTCCCAAGGGCATCCACCTAGCCCTTCCCCAGCGGTGAAAGACATAGAATGCACTGACGCACAACCACTTATGTTTCCTGATGATGAGGACATGGGAATACCACCTCAGCATGTCTCTGATGATGACGAAACACAGGTGCCAACTGCTGCGTCTTTCTGCAGTGTGCAGACTGAACAGGAGGTCAGGGATCAAGACTGGGTGGAAGACGATGCAGGGGACGATGAGGTCCTAGACCCCACATGGAATGAAGGTCGTGCCACTGACTTTCACAGTTCGGAGGAAGAGGCAGTGGTGAGACCGAGCCAACAGCGTAGCAAAAGAGGGAGCAGTGGGCAAAAGCAGAACACCCGCCGCCAAGAGACTCCGCCTGCTACTGACTGCCGCCATCTGGGACCGAGCACCCCAAAGGCAGCTTCAAGGAGTTCCCTGGCATGGCACTTCTTCAAACAATGTGCTGACGACAAGACCCGAGTGGTTTGCACGCTGTGCCATCAGAGCCTGAAGCGAGGCATTAACGTTCTGAACCTGAGCACAACCTGCATGACCAGGCACCTGCATGCAAAGCATGAACTGCAGTGGAGTAAACACCTTAAAACCAAGGAAGTCACTCAGGCTCCCCCTGCTACCTCTTCTGCTGCTGCCGCCTCGGCCTATTCTGCTGCTGCCGCCTCGGCCTCTTCCTCCGCCTCTGGAGGAACGTTGGCACCTGCCGCCCAGCAAACAGGGGATGTACCACCAACACCACCACCACCACCTCCGTCACCAAGCATCTCAACCATGTCACACGCCAGCGTTCAGCTCTCCATCTCACAAACATTTGATAGAAAGCGTAAATTCCCACCTAGCCACCCTCGATCCCTGGCCCTGAATGCCAGCATTTCTAAACTACTGGCCTATGAAATGCTGTCATTTAGGCTGGTGGACACAGACAGCTTCAAACAGCTCATGTCGCTTGCTGTCCCACAGTATGTTGTTCCCAGCCGGCACTACTTCTCCAAGAGAGCCGTGCCTTCCCTGCACAACCAAGTATCCCATAAAATCAAGTGTGCACTGCGCAACGCCATCTGTAGCAAGGTCCACCTAACCACAGATACGTGGACCAGTAAGCACGGCCAGGGACGCTATATCTCCCTAACTGCACACTGGGTAAATGTAGTGGCAGCTGGGCCCCAGGCGGAGAGCTGTTTGGCGCACGTCCTTCCGCCGCCAAGGATCGCAGGGCAACATTCTTTGCCTCCTGTTGCCACCTCCTCCTTCTCGGCTTCCTCCTCCTCTTCTTCCACCTGCTCATCCAGTCAGCCACACACCTTCACCACCAACTTCAGCACAGCCCGGGGTAAACGTCAGCAGGCCATTCTGAAACTCATATGTTTGGGGGACAGGCCCCACACCGCACAGGAGTTGTGGTGGGGTATTGAACAACAGACCGACGAGTGGTTGCTGCCGGTGAGCCTCAAGCCCGGCCTGGTGGTGTGTGATAATGGGCGAAATCTCGTTGCAGCTCTGGGACTAGCCAATTTGACGCACATCCCTTGCTTGGCGCATGTGCTGAATTTGGTGGTGCAGAAGTTCATTCACAACTACCCCGACATGTCAGAGCTGCTGCATAAAGTGCGGGCCGTCTGTTCGCGCTTCCGGCGTTCACATCCTGCTGCTGCTCGCCTGTCTGCGCTACAGCGTAACTTCGGCCTTCCCGCTCACCGCCTCATATGCGACGTGCCCACCAGGTGGAACTCCACCTTGCACATGCTGGACAGACTGTGCGAGCAGCAGCAGGCCATAGTGGAGTTTCAGCTGCAGCACGCACGGGTCAGTCGCACTACAGAACAGCACCACTTCACCACCAATGACTGGGCCTCCATGCGAGACCTGTGTGCCCTGTTGCGCTGTTTCGAGTACTCCACCAACATGGCCAGTGGCGATGACACCGTTATCAGCGTTACAATACCACTTCTATGTCTCCTTGAGAAAACACTTAGGGCGATGATGGAAGAGGAGGTGGCCCAGGAGGAGGAGGAGGAGGAAGAGGGGTCATTTTTAGTACTTTCAGGCCAGTCTCTTCGAAGTGACTCAGAGGGAGGTTTTTGGCAACAGCAGAGGCCAGGTACAAATGTGGCCAGCCAGGGCCCACTACTGGAGGACGAGGAGGACGAGGATGAGGAGGAGGTGGAGGAGGATGAGGATGAAGCATGGTCACAGCGGGGTGGCACCCAACGCAGCTCGGGTCCATCACTGGTGCGTGGCTGGGGGGAAAGGCAGGACGATGACGATACGCCTCCCACAGAGGACAGCTTGTCCTTACCCCTGGGCAGCCTGGCACACATGAGCGACTACATGCTGCAGTGCCTGCGCAACGACAGCAGAGTTGCCCACATTTTAACCTGTGCGGACTACTGGGTTGCCACCCTGCTGGATCCACGCTACAAAGACAATGTGCCCACCTTACTTCCTGCACTGGAGCGTGATAGGAAGATGCGCGAGTACAAGCGCACGTTGGTAGACGCGCTACTGAGAGCATTCCCAAATGTCACAGGGGAACAAGTGGAAGCCCAAGGCCAAGGCAGAGGAGGAGCAAGAGGTCGCCAAGGCAGCTGTGTCACGGCCAGCTCCTCTGAGGGCAGGGTTAGCATGGCAGAGATGTGGAAAACTTTTGTCAACACGCCACAGCTAACTGCACCACCACCTGATACGCAACGTGTTAGCAGGAGGCAACATTTCACTAACATGGTGGAACAGTACGTGTGCACACCCCTCCACGTACTGACTGATGGTTCGGCCCCATTCAACTTCTGGGTCTCTAAATTGTCCACGTGGCCAGAGCTAGCCTTTTATGCCTTGGAGGTGCTGGCCTGCCCGGCAGCCAGCGTTTTGTCTGAACGTGTATTCAGCACGGCAGGGGGCGTCATTACAGACAAACGCAGCCGTCTGTCTACAGCCAATGTGGACAAGCTGACGTTCATAAAAATGAACCAGGCATGGATCCCACAGGACCTGTCCGTCCCTTGTCCAGATTAGACATTAACTACCTCCCCATAACCATATATTATTGGACTCCAGGGCACTTCCTCATTCAATCCTATTTTTATTTTCATTTTACCATTATATTGCGAGGCTACCCAAAGTTGAATGAACCTCTCCTCTGCCTGTGTGCTAGGCCTAAATATATGCCAATGGACTGTTGCAGTGGTGGGTGACGTGAAGCCTCATTCTCTGCTATGACATGCAGACTGATTCTCTGCTGTCATGAAGCCAGATTGTCTGTTACGGGACCTCTCTGCTCTGCCTGTGTGCTAGGCCTAAATATATGCCAATGGACTGTTGCAGTGGTGGGTGACGTGAAGCCTCATTCTCTGCTATGACATGCAGACTGATTCTCTGCTGACATGAAGCCAGATTGTCTGTTACGGGACCTCTCTCCTCTGCCTGTGTGCTAGGCCTAAATATATGCCAATGGACTGTTGCAGTGGTGGCTGACGTGAAGCCTCATTCTCTGCTATGACATGCAGACTAATTCTCTGCTGACATGAAGCCAGATTGTCTGTTACGGGACCTCTCTCCTCTGCCTGGGTGCTGGGCCTAAATTTATGACAATGGACTGTTGCAGTGGTGGCTGACGTGAAGCCTGATTCTCTGCTATGACATGCAGACTGATTCTCTGCTGACATGAAGCCAGATCCTCTGTTACGGGACCTCTCTCCTCTGCCTGTGTGTGTGCTGGGCCTAAATATATGCCAATGGACTGTTGCAGTGGTGGCTGACGTGAAGCCTCATTCTCTGCTATGACATGCAGACTGATTCTCTGCTGACATGAAGCCAGATTCTCTGTTACGGGACCTCTCTCCTCTGCCTGTGTGTGTGCTGGGCCTAAATATATGCCAATGGACTGTTGCAGTGGTGGCTGACGTGAAGCCTCATTCTCTGCTATGACATGCAGACTAATTCTCTGCTGACATGAAGACAGATTCTCTGTTACGGGACCTCCCTCCTCTGCCTGGGTGCTGGGCCTAAATATATGCCAATGGACTGTTGCAGTGGTGGCTGACGTGAAGCCTCATTCTCTGCTATGACATGCAGACTAATTCTCTGCTGACATGAAGACAGATTCTCTGTTACGGGACCTCTCTCCTCTGCCTGGGTGCCGGGGCCTAAATATCTGAGAATGGACTGTTCCAGTGGTGGTTTCAAAGGAAAGGACCGGCACTTCGCTGATGTAGATCACAATGTAGATTTATTCAGTCACATATTCAAAATGGCATAGTGACGCGTTTCAGCACAGATGTGCTTTCATCAGACTGCATAAAACATCTTACACTCCAGCTATTTATACATAAATGAAACACAAAGGAACTGACATCATCAAAGAAGCTCCGCCTCCCTCATTAAATAAAATTCGCATATCAAATAATCGCAATGAAAAATTCGCATTGAAAAATTCGCAATTGAAAATTCGCAACTGAAAATTCGCAATTGAAAATTGAAAATTCGCAATTGAAAATTCGCAACTAAAAATTCGCAACTGAAAATTCGCAATTGAAAATTCGCAAAAAACATATCCACTCTATACTGGCGAAGATTTTCAGTCACATAGTCCATTCTTGCAGTGATTAATCACGCTGAAGAAAAAAAGAAATATATTTATCAGATTGCATAAGGCCGAATGCCTTATAGGAAGCAGGACACATTGTACTAACGATTGAGGCCCCTGGGCTCCATTGTCTGAAGACGATGGATCCAGTAAGCCTCCCTTTTCAATAACAATTTATTTCTGTCACCCCCTCGACGGGGTAATGATACACCTTCAATAATCTGATACCTCAACTGCGAGATGTTGTGTTTTTTATCATAAAAATGAAGGGGTATTGGGAGTAATAAATTCTGTTTACGGATAGTAGATTTGTGTTTACTTAGTCTGTCCTTCATTCTCATTGAGGTTTCCCCCACATATAGTAATCCACATGGACATTTAAGAATGTAAACCACAAATCTACTATCACAAGTGAACGTGCCCCTTATTGGAATATTTTCACCTGAGTGAGGGTGGGAGAAACATGAACCCTTTATAACGCTGGAACAATTGACACAGTTTAAACAAGGAAAAGTGCCCCGTCTAGGTGTAGATAAAGTACTCTGTCCTCTTTCTATTTTATTACTTCCCACATCCGCCCGGACTATTTTATCCCTAATATTTTCTGCCCGTTTATAGCATATCATGGGTGGCCTCTGGAACTCTCCTATCCGTGGATAGGACTTAGATAATATGTGCCAATGTTGATTAACAATAGTCCTAAGGCGCTGGGACCAGGGATGGTATTTAATCACTAAGGGGATCCTTGTTTCTTTCTTAGTTCTATCTGGTGGTGTAATCTCAGCTTTATTACGCTGTATTTTCAATAGATCAGGGGGGTAGCCACGCTCTCTAAATTTATTGGTCATATCGTCTAATCTTGTTTGACACATCACTAACGATCCGTCTAACCCTCTGGTATTGCCGCCCTGCTTCTTACTAGAATTGTTCCAGTGGTGGGTGACGGGAAGCCAGATTCTCTGCTATGGAACCTCTCTCCAATTGATTTTGGTTAATTTTTATTTATTTAATTTTTATTTTAATTCATTTCCCTATCCACATTTGTTTGCAGGGGATTTACCTACATGTTGCTGCCTTTTGCAGCCCTCTAGCTCTTTCCTGGGCTGTTTTACAGCCTTTTTAGTGCCGAAAAGTTCGGGTCCCCATTGACTTCAATGGGGTTCGGGTTCGGGACGAAGTTCGGATCGGGTTCGGATCCCGAACCCGAACATTTCCGGGATGTTCGGCCGAACTTCTCGAACCCGAACATCCAGGTGTTCGCTCAACTCTAGTTATGGTGTGTCAAGAGGAATGGATAGAATGGATCTGATGTATCTGTAAGCAGTCCTGATAGTAATGTGATATGGAGAGACTTACCCTCTGCAGGGAGCTGTGTCAATGTTTGCTGTGCAAGGCTTGGTGATGGCGTGTGTCCACACGCCTCTCTGGGGGATGCGCTCTACTTGCTGCTCAGCGCGCCTCTAAATAGCATGGGGGGGGGCGTGTCGCTGTGTGCAGGGAGCGTGCGGTCCACCGTGCGTTCCAAAGGTCACATGGTGAGGCAAATGTGGCGTTCCAGGGGAAGTGCCCTGAGTTCCCGTTTTTTTTATTGTGGGAACCGACTCCAAGTGAGTACTTCCAGAGTGCCAGAAGGTTATATCTTCACTTGATTTCACCCGAGAATGTAACAGACAAATTAGTGAAATTGTTTACCTGTCTACTAGGTATATCAGGGGTATATCACAGCCAAAAATTGGTGAATTTCATCTGAATATGTAACAGACAAATTAATGAAATGCGTACAAATAAAAATAAAAAATAAATGGATTTGGTTTGGGTGCCACCCTGCTGTGAACACGGTTCCTCCTCCTCCATCTCCTTCTCTGCATCCTTCACCTCATCATCCTCCAGAACTGTGCCCCGGATGGACAATTGTGTACCTGGCGTTTGTGGGTGCAGGAACCCTCCCTCGGAGCCACTTCTGAGTGACTGGACGGAAACCCTATGAAATGATCCCTCTTCCTCCTCCTCCTCCTCCTGTGCCATATCTTCTTCCATCATCGCCAGAAGCGGTTTTTCAAGGAGGCATAGAAGTGGGATAGTAAAACTGAGAATGGCGTTATCGGCATTGGCCATGTTGGTGGAGTACTCGAAACAGTGCAACAAGGAACACAGGTTTCGCATGGAGGCCCAGTCATTAGTGGTGAAGTGGTGCTGTTCCGCAGAGCGACTCACCCATGTAGCTGAAACTCTATTATCGCCTGCTGCTGCTTTCACAGTCTGGCCAGCATGTGCAAGGTGGAGTTCCACCTTGTGGGCACGTCGCATATGAGGCATTGAGCGGGAAGGCCGAAGTTACGCTGCAGCGCTGACAGACGAGCAGCAGCAGGGTGTGAACCCCGAAAACACGCACAGACGGCCCGCACTTTATGCAGCAGCTCTGACATATCGGGGTAGTTTTTAAGGAACCTCTGCACTACCAAATTCAGCACATGCACCAGGCAAGGGATGCGCGTCAAACTGGCTAGTACCAGAGCTGCTATGAGATATTCACCCATTATCACACACCACCAGGCCGGGCTTGAGGCTCACTGGCATCAACCACTCATTGGTCTGTTGAGGCCCATCTATAGCTCTTGCGTGGTGTGGGTTTTGTTTCCCAAACAGATAAGTTTTAAAACTGCCTGCTGTCGTTTACCCCTGGCTGTGCTGAAGTTGGTGGTGAAGGTATTAAGCTGACCGGATAAGGAGCCGGTAGAGGATGAAGAGGCGGAGTAGGAAGAGGAAGCAACAGGAGGCAAACTGAAGTGCCCTGCAATCCTCGGTGGTGGAAGGACATGTGCCAAACTGCTATCCGCCTCAGGCCCAGCCGCCACTGCATTTACCCAGTGTACTGTTAGGGAGATATAACGTCACTGACCGTGCTTAATGGTCCACGTATCTGTAGTTATGTGGACCTTGCCACAGATAGTGTTACGCAGTGCACACCTGATTTTGTCCCCCACTTGGTTGTGCAGGGAAGGGATGGCATGCCTGGAAAAGTAGTGGCGGCTGAGTACAACGTACTGTGGGACAGCCACCGCCACCAGGCTTTTAAAACTCTCCGTCTCCACCAGACAGAATGACAGCATTTTTAAAGGGCAGTAATTTTGGCATTCAGGGCCAGGGATAGCGGGTGAGTAGGGGGGTACTTCCTCTTCCGCTCCAATGTTTGGAAAATGGAGAGCTGAACTCTTCCGTGGGACATTGTGGAGATGCTTGGTGACCCAGGTGGTGGTGTTGCTGGCAGATCCTCTGTTTGCGGGGTGGCAGGTGGCACTGTCACTCCAGAGGTGGATGAAGAGGCCGAAACTGCAGCATAAGAGAAAGCAGGAGGAACCAGAGACCTTTCTTGGTTTTTGAGGTGTCTACTTCACTGCAGCTCGTGCTTTGCCTGGTCATGAGGCTGTGCTCAGGTTGAGAATGTTTATGCCCCACTTCAGGCTCTGATTGCACAGCATGCAAACGACTTGTGTCTTGTCGTCAGCACATTGTCTGAAGAACTTCCACTCCAGGGAACTCCTTGGAGGTCGCTTTGGTGTGCTCGGTCCCTTGCTGCGATGGGCAGTAGAAGGCGTACTGTCTAGCAGTTGGCACCTGTGTTTCGTTATCATCCGAGACGTGCTGCGGTGGTCCTCCCATGTACTCATCTTGAAACATAAGTGGTTGGGCATCGATGCACTCAATCTTTTCCACTTCTGGGGCCGGGGATGGGTGCTTGGTCCTGGGAAACCCTGCTAGCAGAGTCATTAAAAAGCGGAAGAGACTACTGCATGACTTGGAGCTTTGACTGCTTGGCTGATTTGCAAGGGCGTGAGGTGAAAGACTGATAGACATCGGCTGCAGGTGCCAACTCTGATCTTTCAGCAAGAGACTGGGTAGGAGACAATGTAAAGGAACTGGAGGCACTGTCAGCAACCCAATCTACTATCGCCTGTACTTGTTCCATTCGTAGAGCCGCATTAGGCCCGACCAAATACAGCTGAAGGTTCAGTCGTCTACTCGCACCTGAGGAAGGTGTTTCACTTGTGCGTGAAGCTGGCACAGATCGACCACATCCTCTCCCTGCAACAGGACCTCCACCAGCAGCACCACGACCTGGGCCACGTCCCTTATTTGACGCTCTTGTCATATTTCTCAAATTTAGGATCTTGCCCAAAATTTGTGTTTTTTTATTAACAGAAGAGAACACCAGTATCTATTGTGTGTATCTCACACTGACAGATGCAGAAAAGGCAGCATATTTATTATTTTGCCAATTATGTTTTTTTTTTTTTATAACAGAATAGAACACCAGTATCTAACGAGTGTATCTCACACTGATAGATGCAGCAAAGGCCGCAAATTTTGTTTTTTGCCTAAAAGGGGTGTTTTTTTTTTTTAACAGAATAGAACACCCGTATCTAATGTGTGTATCTCACACTGACAAATGCAGCATAGGCTGCAAAATTAAGTATTTTGCCCAAAATTTTTGTTTTTTTAATAACAGAATAGAACTGCAGTATCTATCACGTGTATCCCACACTGACAGATGCAGCCAAGAACGCAAATTTAGATTTTGGCCCAAAATGGGTGTTTTTAAAAAATAATAGAATAGAACAGCAGTATCCAGTGCGTGTATCTCACACTGACAGATGGTAACCAATAACGAACACACATATATGAAGTGCGAATATTTTATTGATATGTCACTTTAAAACGACACAATTACAATTAATAATAAATATAATATAAAGTGCAGTACTGTGGTGGCGCTACAGAACAACGCCCCACCATGGATATGCAAGGAATGTTATATGTACCCAAAACCCTTGTCTCCAATCAGCCCACATTAACAGGGGAGTTATTGGCAAATGGAGATGAAATTTAAGAATTTACGTTTTTGGGCTAATTTTCCATTTTAATCCATTTTTTCCAGTAACAAAGCAAAGAGTTAACAGCCAAAAAAAACCTCAATGCTTATTTCCCCGACTCTGTAGTTTGCAGAAGCACCCCATATGTGGCCATAAACTACTGTACGGGCACACGGTAGGGCGTAGACGGGAAGGTGCGCCGTGTGGTTTTTGGAAGGCAGATTTTGCTGAACCCCCCTGATGCACCCCAAGAGTAGAAACTCCATAAAAGTGACCCCATTTTGGAAACTATGGGATAAGGTGGCAGTTTTTTGGGGACTTTTTTTAGGGTACATATGATTTTTGGTTGCTCTATATTACATTTTTGTGAGGCAAGGTTACCAAAAATAGAAATTCTGAAATTTCATCTCCATTTGCCATAAACTGTTGAGGAACACCTAAAGGGTTAATAAAGTTTGTAAAATCAATTTTGAATACTTTGAGGATCCAAAGTGATCAATGACGGCCTGATTTTGTACAGGCAGGATCACCTGGGGGGGGAGGGGGGACATGCTGCATTATCTGCATAATGCAGGCATTTCCGTGTGGCCTTAAACCGGGAGCGTGTCATAGCCGTACTGTAAAGTGGGGTCTGGTAGAGGACGTCCCCACTCCAGTAATTCCTGACACTAGATTTTTTGACTAGGCCCATGTGCAGCAGGAGGCCCCAAAACGTCCTCATCTCGGCTGCACTGACCGGAGTCCAGCCACAGGCCCTAGCCAAAAAAGAGCGTGGGTGTTGATGCCCCACCATCAATTTTACAAAGTGATCACTGAAAAAAAGACTAAAGTAGTTGTATTCAGCCTACTGTGGAAATCTGGATTCCTGGTTGGCCTACAAAATCAGGAATCGCGGGCTCAAAATGCTCTGGGGTACACCATGCAAGTTCACCGGTAGGGGGCTCAGGTGGACTTAACTGGTGGGCTGGAAAACTAGTACGAGCCCCAGAGCTGCTGGCGGTACCCTTGCTCTGCCTGGTGGCGTCTCCACCGCCTTGCGGGCTCTTCATCATCGCTAGATGATGAGGAGGACGCGGATAACAAAAGTAAAGTGGGGTCATCCTCCTCCTCACTGGGGTTCTCAGAGTCGGAGGGAAGCTGGGCGCATGCCTCCTTGGCCGAGAACATCCAGCGGGCCATAGGAGAGTGTGTGCGTGTGTGTGTGCGTGGAAATCTTTATTTGGTGTGCGTGTGTGTGGGGGCATGGGTGTTCGCGGACTTACCCTAAACCTAACAGACAAAAAAAAAACTTCCGAAAAGTTTGAAAAGCGGTGGGGTGTGCGATGCACTAACAGTGGCCGGAAGCTAAGAGTGCAGGCTACAGTCAGTGTACGCATAAAAATAAACTGTGCTGTGGACCCCAGACACCCGATTTAGGGTGATGCAACCCCCCAAAAAAAAATTTCAACTAAACTTTCCCTAAATATCCCTGTCTAACCTAACCTGTCCTTCACCTTTCCCTAAATACCTTGGTGAAGGTGAAGGGGGTGCTGGGCACAGATGTGGGTGCTGGCTCTGGAGATCCGTGCAGCGCTACTCTCTCCTCGACACAAAAGGAGGAGGAGAGGCTCGCCTGCCCCTGCAGCCAATGAGAGCCGATCCTTAGAGGTGATGTCACCATCACCTCTCAGGATCGCAGGATGGTGATTTGTGGTGTATTATCACACCACCGATCACTATCCTGTTTTTTTTGTGAATACACACTGAACTTTGATTTACATCTTTGTTTTCACCTATGTACTGCGTCCACTTACCCTGCCTACCAGAGCGAATCACCACACAGAATAGAACAACAGTATCTAACGCATGTATCTCAGACTGACAGATGCAGCAAAGGCTTCAAATTTAGTTTTTTGCCCAAAATGGGTGCTTTTTTTTTAACCCAGAATATTTTTGCAGTATTTCCAGCTTGTATGTCACACTAACAAATGCAGCATAGGCCCCATATGTAGGGTATTGCCAAAAATGTGTGTTTTTTTTAATCCCTGATTATTGCAGTATTTCAAGCTTGTATCTCATACTGACAGATGCAGCAAAGGCTGCAAAATTCTGTATTTCGCCAAAAATTTGTGTTTTTTTTAAATAACAGAATATCTAACTCGTGTATCTCACACTGACAGATGCAGCAAAGGCTACAAAATTAAGTATTTTGCCTAAAATGTTTTTTTCTAAACCCAGAATATGTTTCTAGCTTGTATAGCACACTAACAAATTCAGCATAGGCCCCAGATGTAGGGTATTGCCAAAAATGTGTGTTTTTTTAAACCCTGAATATTATTGCAGTATTTCAAGCTTTATCTCACACTGACAGATGCAGCAATGGCTGCAAAATTAAGTATTTTATATTATATGGTAGCTACTAGTTTTCAGGATTCTGTACCTTATGGCAATAATCCTGCAGCCATGTTTGATCCATCTATCATGTTCGGCCCATGTGGTATTAACCGTAATACAACTTTAAAGAAAAATACAATCTGGTTCATACTATGTATCTGTTTAGTTTTTGATTTTACACTTGGAATATGAAAATCATTCTTTTTTAAAAGGGATTCATGTCTACAGTGTTAAAAAATAATTTCTGTTCTTTTAGGCTTCGTTCACATCACCCCTCAGCCTGAGAATAAAAATGTAAACATTAAAATTGTAAATAGCTCTTTTCTGTCAAATGGAAAACTACTTAGGCTTCGTTCACATCACCGTTCAGCCTTTCCATTCTCATGCTCCGTTTTGGAGAAGGAGAACGGAAAGGACAGAGAAGGCACATAACTGAGCCAAACTGAGCCCTTAGGACCCCATAGACTATAATGGGGTCCATTATGTTTTCGCTCAGAAGATGATTTTGAAGCGGAGACAAAAGTCCTTCATGCACAACTATTGTCTCTGCTCCAAAATCATCTTCTGAGCGGAAACATAACGGACCCCATTATAGTCTATGGGGTCCTTAGGTTCAGTTTGGCTCAGTTATGTGCCTTCTCCGTCCTTTCCGTTCTCGTGCTCCTAAACGGAGCATGAGAATGGAAAGGCTGAAGTGATGTGAACTAAGCCTAAGTAGTTTTCCATTTGACAGAAAAGAGCTGTTTACATTTTTATTCTCAGTCTGTTTTTGTATTGTTTTCAGAGCATATAGTATGGGACCCAATTTTATTTTTGCATTTTCGTTCTTTCCGCCCAACGTTCCAATAGCCATAACTTATAACATTTTCATTCATATAGCCATATGAGGGCTTATTTTTGGAGGAATAGGTTGTACTACTATTTAAGAGCTCCATTGAATTTACCATGTCTGTTATTGGAAAAAAAATTGTGGGATTGAATTGAAAAAAATATACTATTCCGCCAAGGGTTTTTGGGGTTTTTACACCATGGTGTTCACTGTGCGCTAGAAATGACCTAACATTCTCATTCTGTGGCTTAATACATATATGATGATACCATATGTATTTATATACTTTTTTTGTTTTATTACTTTTAAAAATTAAAACCTTTGAATAAAAGCCATAACTTTTTTGTATTTCAGTCTACAGAGCTGTATGAGGCCTTGTTTTTTGCAGTGCAAAAGTTAGATTTTATCGGTACCATATTTGTAATATGTATGACCTTTTAATCACTGATATTCAAATTATTTTGGGGGGGGAGAAAAGGTGACAAAAAACATTGAATCGTGTGTTTACATTTTTTTTTCCATTACGGCGATCAGCGCACAGGAAATTGTTATTAATATTTTAATAATTCAGATATTTTCGGAAAAGGTACTACCTAATACGTTATGTATTTTATTTATTTTGTGAACCAAAATCTGTCATGTTCATGACAAATTGATTTGTAACAAATATAATTTCTTGTCAAAGTTATAATTGGTAATTGGCAGAATAAAATTTTTCAAAACTTTGCTCATCTATACCGGCCAAGTGACAAGTCTATGACAAAAAATGTTCTCTATAGTCTCTTCAGTCCTCCTCTTTTGGAGCACAGCACACTCACCAAGCAACTTTCAGATAAATAATTAAATTAATGTGGGCAGGTGAATTCATACTTGGTATAGACTTGTGAGACCAACAGGACCTTATGTGTGGAACATTTACATAATTTAAAATTACAGTACATATTTTACTTTTGATATGCCTTGTGATGCCAATCTGGAAGTTTTTGCATCTGTTAAATTCTTGGATGGAATCCTTTGGTAGATAAATTATGACTATGTCTGAAAGTCAGTAACCAATGTTTTCCATATAGGTATATTTTCCATATTAGGGGTGGTATTAATAGATCAGTGAAATAAACAGTAGAGATTTGAAGCAGCACAGGCCTTTTTCTATGCCTTTGGTCATGTAAGTGGATTACTTTTTCAACCCCACTTGAAGGATGTAGGCTTCCCGTGTTCACTTTGTGTTGTTGAAGAAAGATTATACAGTGTGTTGTTTTTTTTTTGCCCTTGCCAGATGAAATTAGGGGAAAGACTATTAATGATAGATTTATCTTTGGGGAACAAATGCATAGATAATCTTTGGAAGAGGTATAAGAGCTGTGTAAAAGTTGTCATTTGAAGTAGGCTTGCCTTGCCTAAGAAGGAAAGAGTAAAATACCCAAGTAAAGAACCCAAACCACAGTGTCAATTTGAAGTTGTGCATAGAACCAGTTAAGGTTGGTGGAATAAATCTTAGAAAGGGCTTGTGTGATTTGTTCACACAACTACATTAGTGATTGAGCTTGCAGCTTTAGAGGAAAAGTTGTAGACCAGGTGGGCTGGGAAAGTAGTACTAAAACCATTGATTTGTTAATCCTGATTGAAAAACCCATGGTCGCCCATTTGGTTTCTATCACTTCTAAGAGGGGTCCCATGGTATCCTGAGAATGGGAAACAGAAATGAAAGTCTTATTCTGTAATGTACTAGTAAAGGCTTGACTGAAAATAATAATAAAGGTAAAAACAACTATTCATATAGCAGATGATCACTTTCTAGAGCATAGTGAGGTATATTATTGAAGTCTATGTGATTTTACAATTTGCTATGGCAGGCCTGTAAAAACCATCACAAGGCCTCAGACTGCCATGCCAATTGATTTTATTCACAAAATTTTGCAAAAGGGTTTTTATCAGAGGATAGAAAGAGCCCTGTCTTATGGTCTAACCCCTTAGATGCTTTGGCTATTGACACAGCATCTGAGGGGTTAAATTACTGGGATCAGAGTTGTTTCTGATCATGGTCTTTGCAGATGGATGCCAGCTGTATTGCACAGCTGGCATCCACCATGTATGCAGTGGGCTTAGCTCTTGACCCTGTTCCATACTTTCACTGCACATATATGACATACATCCTGGGGTGTAGCTATAGGGGAAGCAGGAAAAACTGGTGCTTTGGGGCCAAACTCAGAAGGGGCCCACTTAGGAGGAGGACTAAAAGATTTATTTTTGTCAGGGCCCCCTCTACAGTATTATACAATGACATTATATACAGGAAACAGGTGGAGCAACTGCCGGCCTTCTCTGAGATCTGCGATCTTGACTTGCTCAGAAGTGGGGGTTGCAGAAATTTGCTGTGGGGCCCAGTTATTTTTAGTTATATCACTGCATACATGTATGTCATGTTTCAAAAGGGGGGAAAAATTGAGTCAATAAATTACAGACAATTGCCCTCCTTTAATTCTGAACCACATCATACATGTTACGCGTTCTGCTTTGATCTGGTAAACACAATATAAGGGTGCCTTCACATGCAGCAGTTTTTGGTGCACAAAGAGACTGAAGATCTATCCCTTTCATTTGAATTAGATCATTTGGGCAGCACATGGATTTCTGCAAGCCACATTCAGTTGAATGGAACTGATTTTCAGTTGTAGAAAGTTTTCTTCAATAAAATCTGCCGTGTGTTTGAAGGCACCCTTATTAGACTCCCAGATGCTGCTAGCCACAGCAGATAGCTAGCGGAATACACCGCTTCTATTACATGCAGTGATGTCCTCCACAACATGGAGAGGAGAAATCGCTATGCCATGCAGGACAGCGGAGTGCCGGCGGCAGAACTGAAAGATCTGGACTGCCCGATGAACAAGCATTTATAGGCAGTATTAGAGTGCCAGATGACCAGTAACAAGCGTTTATAGGAATTCTCATTACGAATCGTCGGGCATGGCAGTCTAATATACCCGTAAGAGTCGGTGAAACATTAGATATGTGATGTAATTAAAGACTAGAAATAGAAGGCAAATGCCTAGTTACAGTATAATGTAATATAATACTTCACAGTGGAGTCACATTATTATGACCACTTCCTGCTTTCAACGGCAACAACACATAGCTCATGATGGAAGTCGCATGTCGTGATGGTGGGTATATACAGTAGACTATCTGCACACATATCTCTCGTTGCTGTCATGGGTAAAAGAGGAAATTTATCATTGTTGCAAAAAGGGTAGATTTCTGAAACTGGGCAGTTTGTGAACTGTTTGCATGCTGCTGTGTTGAAAGTGTATTGTGAGTGGACAAGTGGCACCATTGCGAATAAGTGACATGGAAACATACACCAATACATGCTGATTGTCTTTGCTAGGGAAGATGGGATATTCCAGCAAGATAATGCAACATGTCACACAACTAGAAATGTCTTTATAGCATGACCAAGACTTCCAAGTACTACCCTAGCCACTTAATTCCCCAGACTTAAACCCAACTGAACATCTGTGGGGCCATTTTGTTTATTGTGTTCACTCTATGGATCCTAACCTAACATGACCTTGTAGAGTCACTCCCAGTCTGTCAAGCTGCTGTCCAGTTACTCTGGATATTAGCTAGTGGCCATTATAATGTGACTTGACTGCATATAAAAATTCATTAAAGATGGGCTTATTGTACCTAATGTTTCATTTAGACAAGGGCTTTGATACTGTATTATTGAAAGAAAGCAGATAATTCCACAGCTATCTGCTTTTTTCCATTTGCAATATTAAACAGAATATATATGGTAATTTAATATGTCTAAAACATTTCACCCATTCTACAAATTGCCTACCTTTTGACATTTTAGATCCTTTCAATTTGATTCAATTATAATTTCTTATAATAGCGAATTGCCATTGAAAGTGTAAATATGCAAGGCTACTAACTGTAACATTAACGTGTCCATTAATATCTGTATGTACATGTTTTAAGATTGATATTACCTTTGCTATTCCAGCTGAAATCACCAGTTCTTAAAAAAAAAGTTATATGGCATTGTGTCTATTGTTTGTAGAATGTTTTTATAATTTCCTATTGGCCAGCATGCAACATCTGAGTTTGGTGTTTTTGCTAACAAAAAAAAAATAAGAATGGTAGCATGTCAAGGGAGACGGAGAGCATGAGAGCGTCTGACCTGTGACGCTAGGCTCCGCCCCCCCCCGCCTCCCCTGCACGCTGGCTGAGCGGAGTATGGAGCGGAGTATGAACTCGCCGAGCTCGGTGTGCCCGTTTGTTGAACTATCTGAGGGGCCGCCTGATACACCGATGTGACGCCTGGGATCCGAGCACTGCTGCCTGATGGAGACGCCGCTGTCTGGGTGGTGAGTCGGGTGAAGCAGTGGGAATGAGCTACTGGGCAGCTGGTGGTGTGAAGCGGAGGTGCAGGTGAAGATTTGTACCGGTGGAGTCATCGGTGATAGAGCGGCGGAGACGGTATATGTGAACTGGACTTAGAGACATGGAGTCTCCAGCGTCTTCTTTTTGAGCGGTTGGGTTGTTTGCCCTTTCTCTGCCCACGTGGTCGCCTACTAGAGGGTGCAAGTAGTGTTGGAGGTGATTGAAGTGAAGTGAAGAAGGAAAGACGGTGTGGAGAGAAGAAATATAGAAGGGCTGGAGACTGGTGAGTGAAGGATGGAGGTTGTGCCTTAGTGAACTATCACTGTTGGGAGGAAAAAAAAAAAAAACAACACACAGTACTGAGTGAGGGATCAGGGGGGGCGTAGGAGCGAATATACTCAGCCGGGTATTTATTATAGAGTATGGTGGCTCTTTTTTTTCCATCACCAGCTGAACTCTGATAACCCTCTGACTAACCTTCTCAAGAAGCGGCTCCAGGATTAACAGCCCTTAACATCATTAACATCATTAACATCATTAACACTATTAACACCTTCAAAACTCCCCTTTTTTTTATAGGAAAAACGTCTGCGATCCTGTTGCTGGACTTGTGCCTCTTTTTCTTTTTTTTCTTTTTTCTTTTTTTGTGTTCTCCCTTCCCTTATTTTTTGCTCTTACAACAGTAACTGTTATGTGTTGCTAACAATCTTTCTTTTTCCTCTCTCTTCCCGGAGTCAAATTATATGGCTTATCTGAACTGTTAGAATTTTTTGGTAATGGTTTACTAGATTGTAAAGTGTATTGCTATTATGTTTTTATAGATCTGATGTTCTTTATGATAATTATGTTTTGGTAATACGGAAGGAGAGGGGGAGATCAGGGGTAGAGATGCCGGCTAAGAGAAGGGAGGAGCAACGCGGCCCTATTGGCGGCGGGGGTAGGAGATCTGTAACAGGTTTAGAGTGTGGGGCCAAACAACAAGGATTGAATAAATTTTTGATTCCAAATTCACCGGGTTCCAGCCCTTCTCAGACAAAGAAAAGTATGGATGTAGAGCCTCAGGGTTTGACACAAGAGGATAGGTTTATGGGGGGGGGCTGGAGCGAGGGGACCCCCGGCGCCACCTACAGAGATAGATTTGAGCATGGTAAAGGACATTTTTTGCACTGTCTCGAGGATGGAGAATGTAATGGGGAATATAGTGACGCAGATCGGGGCAGTGCAAACGGATGTCAGTATAATACGGGATGAGATGGAGAAAATTAGGCAGCGTCTATATGAGATGGAAAAAAGGGTCCCTGTTTTGGAACATTTAGTACAAAACTTACAGAAGGAGGTGGTTTCCCTAAAGGAAATGAATACCAATATGGAACAAAAATTAATAAGTCAGGAAGATAGATCAAGAAGATCCAATATAAGATGTGTAGGGGATAATTGTACTGAATTTATGGAAAAATGGATCAGGGAGAACTGTAGAGAGGGTACTCTCTCCCCCCTGTTCGCCATTGAAAGAGCACATAGGGTCCCTACAAAAAATAGGGCTCCAGGGGACTATCCAAGACCGATACTGCTGAAATGTCTACTAACCAAGGATCGAGATACTATATTAGCTGACGCTAGAAACTCTGAAAAATATCAGATACAGGGTGAAAAAATAAGACTTTTTCCAGATTACTCTGCAAACACCAATGCCCGTAGAAGAGATTTTATATCTGTAAAAAAAAGATTAAGGGAGGCAGGCTTAAAGTACAGCTTGCTCTTCCCGGCTAAGTTAAGGGTGGAATTTAAAGGAAAGAGTGTGTTTTTTCAGGATCCGGAAAAGGTTAGCGAGTGGGCGGACGGGGAGGACCTTTGTGCGGGGGGGCGGTAAAGGGGGGAAAGGAGCTACTATGCTAGGTTATGGAGTCCCCCGGACTGCTGGTCAGCAGAACGGGTGACTATCTGGGGGGGGGGGGGGTGGGTATTGGTGGGTCGGGAGAAGGGGAGATGCGTGTTTTTTTTTTGTTATTTTTTTTTTTTTTCTCCCCCTCTGCTGAATGGTTAGAATTGTTTCATTGAATGTTAGAGGATTACGTGAGAGAGTAAAGAGGCATGCTATCCTTGAGTGGATGAGGAGGTTCCTGCCAGCCATCATCTGCCTACAGGAGACACATTTAGATAAGGAATCTTTAAGATGGTTGGAGAAGAGATGGATAGGGGAAAGTTACCATTCTGTATATACTACCTATTCAAGAGGGGTCTCAATTTTGATTCATAACAAAATTAAATTTGAGTGTTTGGTACATGAGGCCGATGATTGTGGTAGGTACCTCTTCTTATATTGTAGCTTAGAAGGGGTTAAAATGGTAATTGCTAACATATATATTCCTCCACCATATAAGTCAGAAGTTTTGTATCAACTGTATAGATTTATGTTGAATAGACCGGAATCTATAATGATAGCAATAGGAGATTATAATGCGGTAATGGATCCACTCAGGGATAGAACCTTTAGCAGAGGGGGAAGAACTCAAAAAGTAGATTTTTTTAAACTAGCCCATGAATTTAATTGGGTAGATGTTTGGTGCTTTCAGAACCCGGATGAAACCATGTATTCGTGCTATTCTAAAACACATCAAACTTGGTCCAGAATAGATATGGTCCTGGGAAACAGGAACTTAATGGCCTATAATAAGATGAAAATACAGTATTTGCCCATGGCCCTATCAGACCACAATGCAGTGGTAATGGAATTAGACTTGAATAAAAAGAGGGATTTACCATTGTTTAAGTTTAACTCACATTGGTTATCAAGTATCCCAGATAAAGAGAGTATAACCGAAGAATTAAAAAAGTTTTTTAGGGAGAATAATCATTCCGCGAGTAAGTTAATTGTTTGGGACACTGCTAAAGCATACCTGAGAGGATTGCTTTTTAAAAAAGTGAACTATTTGAAAAAAACCACAAGGGAAAAGTGGATTGCACTGGAAAAAAAAGTTCAAGAAGCGGAAATAACATGTGTAAAATACCCTACTGAATATAATAAGAAATTATGGGAGGAAGAACAGGAAAAATTAAAGTTATATCAAATGGAGAGAAGCAGGAAAGAACTACTTTTCAAAGGGATTTGTCTAGCCTCAGAGGGAGAAAAAGTTGGTAAAATTTTGGCAAGTATAGTGAAAAATCAAAGAGGGAAATCCTGGATAGGGGCGATTAAAGATAAAACGGGCACAATAATTAATACCCCAGAAGGAATTAAAGGAGTGTTTTCGGAATAGTTCCAGGAGATATATAAGTCCAAAGTACAGTACTCAATACAAGATTTAGAGGTATATCTAGACCAGATTCCTCTCAGAGAGATATCCCAGGCCCAAAAAGAATTTTTAGAAAAAGAAATATCGATGATGGAAATAAATGAGGCTCTGGGGCAGGTAAAATCTGAAAAAGCACCAGGTTGTGATGGGCTCCCCTTTGAAGTATATAAAACTTTCTCCCAGGTGTTAGTATCCGAATTAAAAACAACTTTGGATGAGGCTAAAAAGGTTGGGGAACTACCAGACTCAATGAAAGAGGCAATTATTACATTAATTCCTAAAAAGGGTAAAGAACAACTAGAACCTGGGTCATATAGGCCAATATCACTCTTAAATACGGATGTCAAAATTTTGGCAAAAGTTTTGGCAGATAGGTTATCAAAAGTGGTTAAAAGTGTAATAAATGAAGACCAAACTGGCTTTATACCCGGCAGAACGATATATGCAAATATAAGAAGGCTGTTTCTAAATATTGAAGCCAATAGATTAGAAGCTGGGGAGAAAGCGTTACTTTCACTAGACGCCCAAAAGGCATTTGATTGTATTGAATGGGAATACTTATGGATAGTACTAAAAAGGGTTGGTATAGGGGAGGGATTTATAAGGTGGGTACAGCTAATATATCACAACCCTAGGGCTAGAGTGATGGTGGACGGGAGCTTGTCCCTGCCCCTTGCCCTATATCGGGGCACTAGGCAGGGATGCCCTCTCTCTCCACTATTATTTGCTATTGCGATTGAACCACTGGCATGCATAATAAGAAGTGATAGGGAGATTAAAGGTTTTCATTATGAGGGCGGGGAAGAAAAATTGTTAATGTATGCAGATGACATTTTGTTATTTATGCACAACACTGGGGATCAGTTTAATAGAGTTATGCATATAGTAGGTAAGTTTGGTTTCTTTTCAGGATTAAACATAAATTGGGGGAAATCATATATGTTGATGTTGGGAGATGCACAACCACAGGAGGATTTAAAGGTGCAGGTGCTTGGTAAACAGGAAAATTTTAAATACTTGGGAATACAAATTTATGGAAATGTTGAAGAATACGAAAAATTAAACGTACTCCCCCTTATAAAAGAACTTAGGGCCAAAATACATATTTGGCGAAGACTGCCGATGTCAATACAGGGTCGGGTAAACTTAATAAAAATGGTCTTCCTCCCTAAAATACTTTATGTCCTTCAAAATGCCCCAGTTAGGTTGCCACAGGGTACCTTTAGATTACTTGATAGGCTAATGGGAGACTTTCTCTGGAAAGGTACGATCCCCAGAATAAAGAGAGAGATACTCCAGTTACCTGTGAGAGAAGGTGGGTTAGCTGTCCCAAATTGGTCTTTTTACTATTTAATTACACAATATGGTCATATGAAAGCTAGCTTAAACGGTTTAGTGGGTAGGCAGGTATTGAATAGAGTGGGGTGGAAAGAAGAATGGAATTACTTAGAGGTATTGGAATCAGGTACACTTGGTAGAAATAATATTGGAAATAGAGTTTTAAATTTATTGGAACACGTATGGGTGGAAATAAAAAAGATATTAGAGATTAAAGGGTTTTTGCACTATACACCTATTTGGAAAAATATTTATCTTAAAGGGAACCTGTCACCAGGATTTTGTGTATAGAGCTGGGGACATGGGCTGCTAGATGGCCGCTAGCACATCCATAATACCCAGTCCCCATAGCTCTGTGTGCTTTTATTGTGTGAAAAGAACGATTTTATACATATGCAAATTAACCTGACATGAGTCCTGTATGTGAGATGAGTCAGGGACAGGACTCATCTCAGGTTAATTTGCATATGTATCAAATAGGTTTTTTTTACACAATAAAAGCACACAGAGCTATGGGGACTGGGTATTGCGGATGTGCCAGCGGCCATCTAGCAGCCCATGTCCTCAGCTCTATACACAAAATCCTGGTGACAGGTTCCCTTTAAGGAATAGCAAGGGAATTAAGGCCTATGTAGATTGGGAAAAAAATGGGGTGAAGTATTTAAATCAGATATTTGAACAGGGTAAACTAAAAGACTTCAATACAATGGTTAGAGAGTTTGGTATACCACAAAAGGACATATATAAATATTTTCAGCTTAAGAATGCATTGTATACAGTTAGGCAAGTGGATAAATATAAGGTGGAAACATCTGACACACTGTATAATTTCATTAACGTGGTTGAAAAAGAAGGCACAACGGCTAAAAGATATAGGATATTGATGGAGGGAAAAAAGAAACAGATTACAATACCTGCTAGGAAAAAATGAGGAAAATGAAATACAATTTTTTACGGAGGAAAAATGGAATGATGCATTAAAAAGTTATGCGGGAGTCTCAAATAGGGGCTCACACAAGATCTCACAATTTTTTGTAGTTCATAGGCTCCACCGATCACCACGGATATTAAAAAGAATGGGTGTCAGAGTTTCGGATAACTGTATAAAATGTGGGGGAGAGAATGCTGATCTAATACATTGTTTTTGGAGATGCCCAAAACTATTTAGGTATTGGACAGAAATAACAGATATGATATATTTGATTTTGAAGGTTCAAATATCGGAAGATCCTATGATTTGTATCCTGGGGGCAACAGAACATTTGAGGCTAAATAGAGATATACGAATGGTTCTAAATAAGATACTATTTCAAGCTAGACTCCTTATACTTAGGAAATGGGTAGGGGTGGACCCTCCAACAGTGGGACAGTGGCGGAAAGCAGTGGATAATTTGATTAAAGAAGAACGAATGATGGAGGGACATAGTAGAAAAGCAAAAAAAGTTGATGAAATATGGAATAACTGGGTACTTTAGGGCTGGATAGATCAAATTATTATAATTTATTTATTTATTTATTTTTATTTATTTTTTTTCCGGCTACGCATCTCTCCTTCCCCCCTCCCTCTCCAAAAGGGCGGTAGGGGTTGGGTAAATGGGAATGACGGTTTATGATTATTAATGTACTTGTCTTTTTGTATTTTGTATTTTGGAAAATAAAAGATTAAAGGGAAAAAAAAAAAGAATGGTAGCATGTTCTGTCTTCATACATGTTCATGCAGAACTAGTCAATTTAAATCAAAGGGGCAGTGAAAAAAAAAAATAATAGCACATAGACACTTTCCTTTTGCCGTCCATTTTTACCTTGTGGTTTCTACAAGTGTGTTTTATTCTTGAGGTCTTTTTCACACGTTAAAAATGGATGATAAATCTTTGCAATCAAGATAGAAAAAAAATAGAAACACTGAACGCAATCACAGACAAAACTGATTCAACTTACATTGAAGATCATCCATTTTTTACAGAACAGGCTTTGACACGATCCACATCACACTTGTGTAAGATGCGTAACAGAGATGTTTTATCAACAAGAGTAATGACATCCAAATTATTCCTAAAATATCTGAAATGTTTTATGTCTATTGATTATTTCCATTATGTTCAGCCCATAACTCAATCATGCTCTTGCTCCATCGTTCTTAGTAGCTGACCCACTGTAATAAAGAAACATGAGAAACTAGGAGTAGCATAGCATCCATGCCCACAGGGGAAAGCAGGCCACTAGTGGCCATGTGCAGCTGTCCTAAAACAACTGATTTCGTATTTTTAATGGACTTCACATAAAAACAGCCTGCAAACATTTTTGGAATAACTTGGAAGTCACTACTTTTGTGGATAAAATATCTCTATTAGGGCTCTGACAAATGAACGATGCGTAACATGTTCAGTTTTTCCATCCAGATGGTTTGTTATCCATTTTTCACATGCGAAAAAAAAAACTAAGAATAGCGCACATTATTTCCTAACAACCATTTGTGAAAAATGGATGGCGCTAGCGGTGTCCCGCATGTTTTGCTGGGCGCCGCCATTTTGCGGAAGTGACGTCAGGTGACGTCCCTCCCGGTTTTCTCCGGCCGATTGCTGCTGCTTCGGCCAGGGAGTATTTCTGTGTTTAGGGCTGGCTGTTTGGGGCCTTTTTTTTAGATTTAGGGGTCCCCCAGAGGATGTTTTTTTTTTTATATAAGTCTAAGGAGTAGGCTTTAAAAGGTTTACCCCGCCCCCTTTAGTGGGCGGAGCTTCTGTTTTGGCGTCCAAACACCCTATTTAAACGTGGTGAGGCTCCAGGTTCAGTCTTCTGGAGCGCAGTTTTCTGTCAACCTTGAGATTGTCTGTGTGTGTTGGTTTGCTAGGGCTATTTACTTGCAAACATCTGTATTGCTGAAAAGCCTTTTTTTCTTTAAAAAAGATCTTGCTAGGATCTTCTGGGTAAAGATCCTGAAGCTTGCTCTTAAAGGTCTTTTTTTCTTGAATTTATGCTTAATTCATATCTCTTCTATTTTTCAGCCATGTGTTCTACCGGGGACGGTGAGCGAGAGCCCAGCAGGAAGTCCTCTGGCAAGAGACGCCACCTGCAGTGCCATGACTGCCAGATCGTGTTGGAGGACTCCTACGACTTTTCCCGGTGCCCACCCTGTAGGGTCAAGACACTCCCCCAGCTGGTGCCGTCGGTCCACGACGTTGTCGATTGGGTAAAGGGCTATATGGATACCAATATGAACCAAGTGAACGCTTCCATAGAAGAGTTGAAGCATGCCCTGGTTTCTAAACGCCGTCGTCCCTCCTCTCCCCATCGGGCGATGGAGGTATCGGGGATTCAGGATGCGAGAGACGGTTCATCCTCTTCCTCCTCTGAGGAGGAGGACGGTTTTTGATATTTTTTTCCGCTGGAAAAAGCCCAGCGGCTACTAAGATCCATCCGGTCGGGGGACCAGGACGTTGATCCGGGGAAATCTTCATCTTCTGCCTCTAAGGGGCCTAGGGCCTTTAAAGCAGATAGTTCTCTCCTATATCTGATGAAAACGGAATGGAGAAAGCCGGAGAAAGGTCCAGTGTTGACCAAAAGATTTAAGGCAGTATTTCCGGTCAAAGAGGATCAGGTATCTTCCTGGGGGCCTGTCCAAAAGTGGACATGGCGATTGCAAAATTATCAAGAAGGACCCTAATCCCATCAGATGATGGGTCAAGTTTGCAAGATCCAATGGATCAGAAGGCGGATTGCGCCCTTAGGCGCGCTTATTCCTCAGCCTCGGCTTCCGCCTCAGTCGCGATTTCTTCGTCTGAAGTGGCGAATTTTCTGAAGACAAGATTCAACCAGATTCAGTCTGACCTAGACCAGGGGGTCTCTAGGGACGACATTCTGGCCTCATGTAAAATGGCCAGCCTTGCCTTAGACTTCCTGTGTGGCGCAGCTCCACAACAGTTGAAGCTGGCATCTAAGTCCATGGCTCTCTCAACCGCAGGCAGGCGTCCGCTTTGGTTGAAACCTTGGAAGACCGATACGACCTCAAAGCTCAATATTTGTGCCATGGCATATGAACCCGGCAAACTCTTTGGTGCAGAGCTTGACCAAATAATGGAAGGGCTGTCGGACAAGAAGGGCAAGTCCCTTCACCAGCAGTCCTTTCGCGGTCGGGGCAAAGGGTTTGGTTCCAGGTCGGAACCTCAACCCAGAGCCCAGAGGGATTGGGGCTCCCGTGAGGAAGAAAATCCTCTCGGGGTTCTAGACCCCCCAAGAAATCCTCGGCGCTCTGATTGCAGGCCTCCTCGAGGCTCTTGGTATTTAGCCGGTCTGACTGGAAATCCCAGGCTCCCTTCTCCCCACATTCCCATAGGCGGTCGCCTACAGCATTTTCTACCTTGTTGCCAGGACCATATCCAGGACAGTTGGGTCCTGCGCATAATTTCTCAGGTCTACCTTGTGGACCTGAGCAGTCCGCCTCCGGACAAGTTCGTCCAAACAAGGCTTCTTCCCAGCATCAAGCAGGAGATTCTAGAGAACTACGTGCTAGAATACTTTCAGAAGGGGGGCTTAAAAGAGGTTCCTCTCCCAGAGAGGGGAACAGGTATCTACTCCCCAGTTTTTCTGGTACCCAAGAATACCGGAGGTTGGAGGATGATTATAGATTTGAGGTGCTTCAACCGTTTCATAAAACAAAAGAAGTTCCGTATGGAAACTATCCAGTCGGTGATCAATCTTCTTTTGCCGGGAGATTTCTTGGCAACCTTAGACCTCAAGGATGCTTATCTCCATATTCCCATCCATCCTGTGTCCAGAAGATTCTTAAGGATCGGGGTAAACATCGGTGGGGGGGGGGGGGGTCCTAAGACATTTTCAGTTTGTGGCCCTCCCGTTTGGGATTTCTTCAGCCCCACACACTTTCACCAAAGTGGTGGTCTCTGTGGTGGCTGCACTAAGGCTTCAGGGTCTGAGTATAGTTCCATACCTGGACGACTGGCTACTCAGAGCTCCTTCCCAAGCGATCCTGTCCCAACATATCCAACAGGCTGTTACATTCCTGCATCAGTTGGGATGGATAATCAATTGGGACAAATCCCAACTTCAACCAGCCACCTTGGTAAGGTTCCTGGGGTTCATGGTGGATTCAGTCAGGATGACGATTCATATCACCCCCGAAAGAAGGCAATCCGTGCAACAGACAGCCCGTTCTCTCTCTGTACCAAAACAGGTAACGATTCGAACATGGATGAAGATGTTGGGACTAATGTTTTCAACCGCAGAGGCGGTACCTTGGGCATTATGGCATCTACGTCCGCTCCAGTCAGAAGTACTAGCCAAGTGGAATCACGGTCCAGTGGGACTCAATTCCGTGCTCTCCCTGCCTTACAAAGTCTGATCCTCTCTAAGGTGGTGGTCCCACCTCGAGGATGGCAAGTCCTTGATCCAGCCCTCTTGTATCATACTTACTTCAGACGCATCCCTAGAAGGCTGGGGTGCGCATCTTCAGGACAAGACAGTCCAGGGAACTTGGACACCTCAGGAGAGGTTATTGTCATTGAATCTCCTGGAGATCAGAGCAATCAGACTAGCTCTTTTTCATTTTGCTCCCTTCATTCGAGGGAAGGCAGTGAAGGTACAGTCAGTGTCAACAAGCAGGGAGGCACAAGGTCACAAAGTCTCCTGAGAGAGATAGGGGTGATATTGGATTGGGCAGAACTGAACCTCACCCACTTATCAGCCGTTCACATTCGCAGAGTTCGCAGAGTTCACAATGTGATTGCGGATCACCTGAGCCGAGGTCTTCCAACCAGAGAATGGTCACTTCATCCAGAGGTCTTCAAGGAGATAACGCTCAGGTGGGGCATGCCAGAGATTGATCTCATGGCAATGAGGTTCAACACCAAGGTGGAGAGGTATTGCTCCCTTTACAGGGAGGACAACCCGGTGGCTATAGATGCTCTGTCAATCCCATGGAGGTTCAGGCTGGCCTACATCTTCCCTCCAATTTCCTTGATACCATGGGTCTTGATGAAAATCAGGCAGGACCAAGCGTCAGTTATCGCCATTATCCCATACTGGCCGAAAAGAGCTTGGTTTTCCCAACTCTTACAGATGAGTCGGGGTCAATTTCTGAGGCTTCCCCCAGAGAGAGTACTGGTGTCGGGGGACACCCAGATCTCCTCAAATCTTCAAATGTTCAACCTGACGGCCTGGAGGTTGATCAGTCCCTTCCAAGGATAGAAGGGCTATCAGGGTCTGTCTTGAAAACCTTAGAGCACTCCAGATCAGAAGCTACCAATAAGGCCTACTCCAGAATCTGGAAGATTTTTTCATCCTGGTGTACTAGGCATCAGCAAACATCTGCTGAAGCTTCCATCCCGATAATTCTCCAATTTCTACAAGATGGTCTGGACAAGGGGCTATCACCCACTACCCTTAAAGTGCAGATTTCAGCAATCTCTGCTTGTCTCAACAGAGCTGTTTCTCAAGACCCCCTTAATCAAGAGATTCCTGAAGGGAGCCTCAAGATTAAAGCCTACAGTAATCAGACCTATCCCTGTTTGGGATTTATCGGTCGTGCTCAGGGGGTTATCATCTCCCCCCTTTGAGCCCCTATAGTAAGGGGGGATTCACCTTCTGGAAGATCACCTTCTTGTTGGCTGTTACCTCTGTAAAGCGAGTTGGGGAACTCCAGGCTTTCTCTGCCTTTGAGCCTTATACAAAGTTCCTGCAGGATCGGGTACTTCTCCAATTTTTGCCTACTTTCATTCGAAAGGTTCCTTCCTTTGACAATATCAACCAGGTGATCTCCCTGCCAACTTTGGCTCCACCCCCCTCCTCTGAGGAAAGAGGGGCCCATACCCTTGACATTTCGAGATGTCTTAGGATTTACCTGGAACACTCCAAGGAATTTAGGAAGGATGAAAACCTCCTTATTATTTTTCCGGTACCCATAAGGGGAGGAAAGCCTCTAAGCCCTCCATCAGTCGTTGGATCAAAGAGGCAATTCGGGAGTCTTATATGTCTAAGGGCTCGGAGCCCCCTGAATTTGTAAGGGCCCACTCTACTCGAGCAGTGGCCACTTCTTTTGCAGAGAGAAGCTCGATCCCATTGGACGTGATCTGTAAGTCAGCTTCTTGGAGTTCTCACTCCACTTTTATCTCACACTATAGAGTGGATGCTAGAAGACATAGTTATTCCTCATTTGGCCGGAAAGTGTTATCTTCCGCCAGGCATGAGGACCCTCCCATGGGGGTTTCTACTTGCTACCCATCTGTGCCACTGGTTAGGACGTAAGGGAATCGTTAATTTCTAACGATAATTTGTTTTCCCTTAGTCCTAACAGTGGCACTCAAATTCCCCCCCCCCTTTTTTTATCGTAATTGTGGTTATTTTTGTCTACTTGTTATTACACAATGTCCTGAGGGTCACGCCCCTCTTTATTGGGGGCAGGGAGGGCGTGTATATGTTCAGTTTCTTTTATTTCATGAAAACTTCCGCCTGTTCTAACCAGTCCACAGGGGCAGAATACCACATCTGTGCCACTGTTAGGACTAAGGGAAAACAAATTATCGTTAGAAATTAACGAGTAAGTGTAGGAACACACAGGTAGGGTGGGTCCATAGCTGAAATTCAGTCAGGAACAATCGCAGGCAAAACTCAAGAAGAATCACAGAAGCAAAATACTTCAACACCTTTGCTGGTCACCAGGAACCTTAAAGCTCAAGTGCCCTCTGCAGGGAGAGGGTGCCTTAACCCCTTAAGGACCGAGGACGTACCGGTACGCCCTATTTCCCGAGTCCTTAAGGACCGAGGACGTACCGGTACGTCCTGACTTTAAAATCGGCATTCCGGCGCCGCAGGGGTTAATTTGAACAGGATGCCGGCTGAAATCATTCAGCCGGCATCCTGTTAAAATGCCAGGGGGGGTCATTTGACCCCCCCGTGTCGGTGATCGCAGCAAACCGCAGGTCAATTCAGACCTGCGGTTTGCTGCGCTTTTTGCAGTTTCTGATCCCCGCGGTCCCTGACCGCGGGGATCAGAAGCTTTAGAGTTCCTAAAATCGATATAGTACACCCCCCCCTGCACCCCTGCATGATTTGATGGCGGCGGGCGGTGCAGGGGGGGGTGTCGCAGGCGGTGGGGGCGTTGCGGGAGGCGGGCGGTGCGGCAGGCGGGATCGCGATCCCCCGCCCGCCTCCCATTGCGTAATCGTTGGTGTACAGTGGGTATACCAGGGTGCCAGCACATTGCTGGCACCCTGGTATAAACGGCTGACATCGTTGATGCGATGTCAGCCGTTTAACCCTTTCCATACAGCGGTCCGTACGGACCGCTGTATGGAAAAGGTTAACAGTAAGAGGGAGCTCCCTCCCTCTCCGATCGGGGGGCTGCTGTGCCTTTGCAGCCCCCCGATGGGAGAGGGAGAGAGCCCCCAGACAGCTCCCCGACACCCCAGTCCTCACCCTTCCCCGTCTGCGAAGTTGTGGCAGACGGGGAAGGTTCCCATGGCAACAGGACGCCTGCTCAGGCGTCCTGCTGTCCATGGTGCTGAACAGATCTGTGCTGAAAGCATAGATCTGTTCAGTGTAAGTAAAATACAGTACAAAAACCTATAGGGGTTCTGTACTGTATTTTACAGACATCAGACCCACTGGATCTTCAAGAACCAAGTGGGTCTGGGTCAAAAAATAAAAAAAATAAGTGAAAAAAGTTAAGATAAAAAAAAAAACATTTATCACTGAATAAAAATTAAAAAAATAAAATAAACTACACATATTAGGTATCGCCGCGTCCGTAACGACCTGATCTATAAAACGGTCATGTTACTTTCCCCGCACAGTGAACGCCATAAAAATAAAAAAATAAAAACTATGAGAAAATTGAAATTTTGCCCACCTTACTTCCCAAAAAAAGTAATAAAAGTGATCAAAAAAGTTGCATGTACGCCAAAATAGTACCAATCAAACCGTCATCTCATCCCGCAAAAAATGAGACCCTACTCAAGATAATCGCCCAAAAACTGAAAAAACTATGGCTCTTAGACTATGGAAACACTAAAACATAATTTTTTTTGTTTCAAAAATAAAATCATTGTGTAAAACCTACATAAATAAAAATAAAGTATACATATTAGGTATTGCCGCGTCCGTATGGACCGGCTCTATAAAAATATCACATGACCTAACTCCTCAGGTGACCACCGTAAAAAAAAAAAAAAAAAACTGTGTAAAAAAAGCAATTTTTTGCCATCTTACGTCACAAAAAGTGTAATAGCAAGCGATCAAAAAGTCATATGCACCCCAAAATAGTGCCAATCAAACTGTCATCTCATCCCGCAAAAAATTAGACCCTACTCAAGATAATCGCCCAAAAACTGAAAAAACTATGGCTCTCGGACTATGGAGACACTAAACAATTTTTTGGTTTTAAAAATGAAGTTATTGTATAAAACTTACATAAATAAAAAAAATTGTATACATATTAGGTATCGCTGCGTCCGTGACAACCTGCTCTATAAAATTACCACATGATCTAACCTGTCAGATGAATGTTGTAAATAACAACAACAAAAAACGTGCCAAAAAAGCTATTTCTTGTTACCTTGCCGCACAAAAAGTGTAATATAGAGCAACCAAAAATTATATGTACCCTAAACTAGTACCAACAATACTGCCACCCTATTCCGTACTTTATAAAATGGGGTCACTTTTTTGGAGTTTCTACTCTGGGGGTGCATCAGGGGGGCTTCAAATGGGACATGGTGTCAAAAAACCAGTCCAGCAAAATCTGCCTTCCAAAAACCATGTGGCATTCCTTTCCTTCTGCGCCCTGCCGTGTGCCCGTACAGCAGTTTACAACCACATATGAGGTGTTTCTGTAAACTACAGAATCAGGGCCATAAATAATGAGTTTTGTTTGGCTGTTAACCCTTGCTTTGTAACTGGGAAAAAAATATTAAAATGGAAAATTTGCCAAAAAAGTGAAATTTTGAAATTGTATCTCTATTTTCCATTAAATCTTGCGCAACACCTAAAGGGTTAACAAAGTTTGTAAAATCAGTTTTGAATACCTTGAGGGGTGTAGTTTCTTAGATGGGGTCACTTTTATGGAGTTTCTACTCTAGGGGTGCATCAGGGGGCTTCAAATGGGACATGGTGTCAAAAAAACTGTCCAGCAAAATCTGGCTTCCAAAAACCATACAGCGCACCTTTCACTCTACGCCCCGCTGTGTGGCCGTACAGTAGTTTACGGCCACATATGGGGTGTTTCTGTAAACGGCAGAGTCAGGGCAATAAAGATACAGTCTTGTTTGGCTGTTAACCCTTGCTTTGTTAGTGGAAAAAATGGGTTAAAATGGAAAATTAGGCAAAAAAATGAAATTCTCAAATTTCATCCCCATTTGCCAATAACTCTTGTGCAACACCTAAAGGGTTAACGGAGTTTGTAAAATCAGTTTTGAATACCTTGAGGGGTGTAGTTTATAGAATGGGGTCATTTTTGGGCGGTTTCTATTATGTAAGCCTCGCAAAGTGACTTCAGACCTGTAGTGGTCCCTAAAAATTGGGTTTTTGTAAATTTCTGAAAAATTTCAAGATTTGCTTCTAAACTTCTAAGCCTTGTAACATCCCCAAAAAATAAAATATCATTCCCAAAATAATTCAAACATGAAGTAGACATATGGGGAATGTTAAGTCATCATAATTTTTGGGGGTATTACTATGTATTAGTATTTGAAATTTGCTAATTTTTCAAAATTTTTGGTAAATTAGGTATTTTATTATGCAAAAAAATTAATTTTTTTGACTTTATTTTACCAGTGTCATGAAGTACAATATGTGACGAAAAAACAATCTCAGAATGGCCTGTATAAGTAAAAGCGTTTTAAAGTTATCAGCACTTAAAGTGACACTGGTCAGATTTGCAAAAAATGGCCTGGTCCTTAAGGTGAAAATGAGCCTGGTCCTTAAGGGGTTAAATACACAGTAACCACAGGAAATTGTAAAACACCCTACAAACACAGTTTTCTTGAAGTGCATTTTTAAGACAGTTTCCCTGGGTTTATTTGCTCCCTTGGTGTTTTTTTTTTATATCACAGCATGCTCTGACAATGATGTTTTTTCAGACATTTTCCCATAAACTTCTTCATAAGAAGGAAGAATATTTTTTTGTGACTGAAAATCACCACCCCTAAAAACACTTGTAAAAGATCTCCAGAATTGCATGGCATTTTTCATAAGCTAAAAATGCTGGAAATGAAAATAATGTGGCAATTCCCTGATGCCTGTTATTTCAGGTCCAGATTCTTAGTTTGCATGGAATACAATGCTATATCATTTTTTTTTTTTTTTTTAAAGAACTGCCGATTTCAGCTTGAATTGCAAAAGTAATATCAATCTTCAAACATATACATACTGACATTAATCGACACAGTTTATAGTTATAGGAGGAACCACACCTATTTACACTTCCATTGGCAATTTGCTATTATAAGGGTACTTTCACACTAGCATTATTCTTTTCCAGTATTGAGTTCCATCCTAGGGGCTCAATACAGGAAAAGAACTGATCAGTTTTATCCTATTGCATTCTGAATAGAGAGCAATCCATTCAGGATGCATCAGGATGTCTTCAGTTCAGTTCATGCTGCCGTTTTATCTCCGTCCCAAATTCCGGAACATTGGCTATTTTTCCCATTGACATGCATTAATGCCGGATCCAGTCCCGAGTGTTTTGGCAGATCCTTTTTTCCGGGTGACACCTGGGAGACAGATCCGGAATTTCAATGCATTTCTCATACGGATCAGGATTCTGATCCGTCTGACAAATGCCAACAGTTTGTATGCGTTTTGATGGATCCGGCAGGCAGTTTTGGCGACTGAACTGCGTGCCGGAATCCTCTGCCGCAAGTGTGAAAGTATCCTTAGAAACTGTAATTCAAGCAAATTGAAAATATTTGTCAAAAGGTGGGCAATTTGTATAGTAGGTGAAATGTTTTGCACACATTCAATTACATATTGTATATTATTCTTAAAATTGCAAATACGTGTTACATAGTATCTGCTGTCTAGCAATAAAAAAGTATCAAAGGCCCTGGGTCTAGATAAAACATTAGGTACAACAAGACAGTTTTTAGTGAATTTTATATAGCATTCCATTGCATTATACTATTAACAGGCATTTGTCAAAGCTTAAATTATTCTCATAAATTTATTTAAATTAAATTAATTAAAATCCCACAATAAATTACTACAAGATCCAATATAGAATTAGCTGCCAGTGGATCCCAACAATGGGCTAATGAAATCCATAAATGAAACATATGTTGGCAAGTACCAAATCCAATAATGAAACAGAGTTAGTTTAAATGATTTTGCTGGGTAATAAACCAATCAATAAAATCCGCTAAAACAAATGAAGTGACATAATAACTCCAATTTGTCAATGAACAGTACTCCTGCAAACCTATAACATTCTAGGTAAGGCCCCTTTCACACGAGCGTGGCGGATTAGGTCCGGATGCGTTCAGGGTGCGTTCAGTGAAACTCGCACTATTTTGCAAGCAAGTTCAGACAGTTTTGTCTGCGATTGCGTTCAGTTGTTCAGTTTTTCCGCGCGGGTGCAATGCGTTTTGGTGCGTTTTTCACACGCGTGATAAAAAACTGAAGGTTTACAAACAACATCTCTTAGCAACCATCAGTGAAAAATGCATTGCACCCGCACTTGCTTGCGGATGCAATGCGTTTTTCACGCAGCCCCATACACTTCTATGGGGCCAGGGCTGCGTGAAAAACGCTGAATATAGAACATGCTGCGATTTTAACATAACGCAGAACTGATGCCTAAGGCCCCTTTCACATGAGCGAGTTTTCCGCTCGGGTGCAATACGTGACTTGAACGCATAGCACCCGCACTGAATCCTGACCCATTCATTTCAATGGGTCTGTGTACATGAGCATTGTTTTTCACGCATCAGTTCTGCGTTGCGTTAAAATCACAGCATGTTCTATATTCAGCGTTTTTCACGCAGCCCTGTCCCCATAGAAGTGAATGGGGCTGCGTGAAAAACGCATTGCATCCGCAAGCAAGTGCGGGTGCAATGCGTTTTTCACTGATGGTTGCTAAGAGATGTTGTTTGTAAACCTTCAATTTTTTATCACGCGCGTGAAAAACGCATCAAAACGCAAAATAGTGCGAGTTTCACTGAACGCACCCTGAATGCATCCGGACCTAATCCGTCACGCTCGTGTGAAAGGGGCCTAATAGTAACCTCTTTAATACTGGAGCCTTAACAATAATGGGGGAGATTTATCAAACTGGTGTGAAGTAGAACTGGCTTAGTTGCACATAGCAACCAATCAGATTCAACATTTAATTTTTCACAACTGATGGTTGTTATAGGTAACTAAGCCAGTTCTACTTTACACCAGTTTGAAGAAAAAAAAAACGAAGTGCAAAAATGATTAACCTACCCATCATTACTATTGATAGTACTCCTACAAACATGTAGCACTGTGAGTTATAATTACATCTTTAAAACTACAACCTTGATAATAAAGTGCATAATAGTGACTTACCCTTATCATTGGGACCACAGCAGACCTCGAAGGGTGTTTTGTGTGTATTGCTTTATCATGAGGATAGTGAATTTTATATTGTATTATATTGTCTTCTTTTTATTTCCATTTCTATGGTTTTTAATCACACTACATTTCTAATGTTTCACAGACTCTTTGGGTGCCTACACATACAAGATTTTGCTGCAGAAAATTTTCTACAACTGAAAATCAGTTCAATACATCAGAATGGGGCTGCAGAAATCCATGTGCTTCCAACAAAAACAACCCCATTCAGATGAACTAATTTTCAGTCACAGAAAATTTTCAACAACAAATCTGTTGTTAAACGAGGTCAATTGCTTAGCAAATTAGTTTCAAGTAGTCCTACTTTACTGAACACATATGCACAATTCACTGTAATGTACTGACTCGTTTTGTGCACAGGGAAAGAATGGAACAGGGTCATGAGTAGAGTTGACCGGACACCTGGATGTTCGGGTTCGACGGATTAGGCCAAACTTCACAAAAAAGTTCGAGTTCGGGACCCGAACTTGACCTGAACTTGACCCCAAACCCGAACCCCATTAACCACTTCAGCCCCGCTAGGTGAAACCCCCTTCATGACCAGAGCACTTTTTACACTTCGGCACTACACTCCTTTCACCGTTTATCGCTCGGTCATGCAACTTACCACCCAAATGAATTTTACCTCCTTTTCTTCTCACTAATAGAGCTTTCATTTGGTGGTATTTTATTGCTGCTGACATTTTTACTTTTTTTGTTATTAATCAAAATGTAACGATTTTTTTGCAAAAAAATGACATTTTTCACTTTCAGCTGTAAAATTTTGCAAAAAAAACGACATCCATATATACATTTTTGGCCAAATTTATTGTTCTACATGTCTTTGATAAAAAAAAATGTTTGGGCAAAAAAAAAATGGTTTGGGTAAAAGTTATAGCATTTACAAACTATGGTACAAAAATGTGAATTTCCGCTTTTTGAAACAGCTCTGACTTTCTGAGCACCTGTCATGATTCCTGAGGTTCTACAATGCCCAAACAGTAGAAAACCCCCACAAATGACCCCATTTCGGAAAGTAGACACCCTAAGGTATTCGCTGATGGGCATAGTGAGTTCATAGAACTTTTTATTTTTTGTCACAAGTTAGCGGAAAATGATGATGATTTTATTTTTTTTATTTTTTCTTACAAAGTCTCATATTCCACTAACTTGCGACAAAAAATAAAAAATTCTAAAAACTTGCCATGCCCCTCACGGAATACCTTGGGGTGTCTTCTTTCCAAAATGGGGTCACTTGTGGGGTAGTTATACTGCCCTGGCAATTTAGGGGCCCAAATGTGTGAGAAGAACTTTGCAATCAAAATGTGTAAAAAATGACCGGTGAAATCCAAAAGGTGCACTTTGGAATATGTGCCCCTTTGCCCACCTTGGCAGCAAAAAAGTGTGACACATCTGGTATCGCCGTACTCAGGAGAAGTTGGGGAATGTGTTTTGGGGTGTCATTTTACATATACCCATGCTGGGTGAGAGAAATATCTTGGCAAAAGACAACTTTTCCCATTTTTTTATACAAAGTTGGCATTTGACCAAGATATTTTTCTCACCCAGCATGGGTATATGTAAAATGACACCCCAAAACACATTGCCCAACTTCTCCTGAGTACGGCGATACCAGATGTGTGACACTTTTTTGCTGCCAAGGTGGGCAAAGGGGCACATATTCCGAAGTGCACCTTTCGGATTTTGCAGGGCATTTTTTACACATTTTGATTGCAAAGTTCTTCTCACACATTTGGGCCCCTAAATTGCCAGGGCAGTATAACTACGCCACAAGTGACCCCATTTTGGAAAGAAGACACCCAAAGGTATTCCGTGAGGGGCATGGCGAGTTCCTAGAATTTTTTATTTTTTGTCGCAAGTTAGTGGAATATGAGACTTTGTAAGGAAAAAAGAAAAAAAAAGAAAAATCATCATTTTCCGCTAACTTGTGACAAAAAATAAAAAATTCTAGGAACTCGCCGTGCCCCTCACGGAATACCTTGGGGTGTCTTCTTTCCAAAATGGGGTCACTTGTGGCGTAGTTATACTGCCCTGGCAATTTAGGGGCCCAAATGTGTAAGAAGTACCTTGCAATCAAAATGTGTAAAAAATGGCCTGCGAAATCCGAAAGGTGCACTTTGGAATATGTGCCCCTTTGCCCACCTTGGCTGCAAAAAAGTGTGACACATCTGGTATCGCCGTACTCAGGAGAAGTTGGGCAATGTGTTTTGGGGTGTCATTTTACATATACTCATGCTGGGTGAGAGAAATATCTTGGCAAAAGACAACTTTTCCCATTTTTTTATACAAAGTTGGCATTTGACCAAGATATTTTTCTCACCCAGCATGGGTATATGTAAAATGACATCCCAAAACACATTCCCCAACTTCTCCTGAGTACGGCGATACCACATGTGTGACACTTTTTTGCAGCCTAGATGCGCAAAGGGGCCCAAATTCCTTTTAGGAGGGCATTTTTAGACATTTGGATCCCAGACTTCTTCTCACACTTTCGGGCCCCTAAAAAGCCAGGGCAGTATAAATACCCCACATGTGACCCCACTTTGGAAAGAAGACACCCCAAGGTATTCAATGAGGGGCATGGCGAGTTCCTAGAATTTTTTTTTTTTTTGCATAAGTTAGCGGATATTGATTTTTTTTTGTTTTTTTCTCACAAAGTCTCACTTTCCGCTAACTTAGGACAAAAATTTCAATCTTTCATGGACTCAATATGCCCCTCACGGAATACCTTGGGGTGTCTTCTTTCCGAAATGGGGTCACATGTGGGGTATTTATACTGCCCTGGCTTTTTAGGGGCCCTAAAGCGTGAGAAGAAGTCTGGAATATAAATGTCTAAAAATGTTTACGCATTTGGATTCCGTGAGGGGTATGGTGCGTCCATGTGAGATTTTATTTTTTGACACAAGTTAGTGGAATATGAGACTTAGTAAGAAAAAACAAAAACAAACAAAAAATTTCCGCTAACTTGTGCCCAAAAAAATGTCTGAATGGAGCCTTATCAGGGGGGGGGGGGGGGTGATCAATGACAGGGGGGTGATCAATGACAGGGGGGTGATCACCCATATAGACTCCCTGATCACCCCCCTGTCATTGATCACCCCCCCTGTAAGGCTCCTTTCAGACATCCGCATGATTTTTTACGGATCCATGGATCCATGGATCGGATCCACAAAACACATGCGGACGTCTGAATGGAGCCTTACAGGGGGGTTATCAATGACATGGGGTGATCAGGGTGATCACCCCCCTGTCACTGATCACCCCCCCTGTAAGGCTCCATTCAGACATCCGCATGATTTTTTACGGATCCATGGATACATGGATCGGATCCACAAAACGCATGCGGACGTCTGAATGGAGCCTTACAGGGGGGTTATCAATGACAGGGGGTGATCAGGGTAATCAGGGTGATCACCCCCCTGTCACTGATCACCCCCCCTGTAAGGCTCCATTCAGACATCCGCATGATTTTTTACGGATCCATGGATACATGGATCGGATCCACAAAACGCATGCGGACGTCTGAATGGAGCCTTACAGGGGGGTTATCAATGACAGGGGGTGATCAGGGTAATCAGGGTGATCACCCCCCTGTCACTGATCACCCCCCCTGTAAGGCTCCATTCAGACATCCGCATGATTTTTTACGGATCCATGGATACATGGATCGGATCCACAAAACGCATGCGGACGTCTGAATGGAGCCTTACAGGGGGGTTATCAATGACAGGGGGTGATCAGGGTAATCAGGGTGATCACCCCCCTGTCACTGATCACCCCCCCTGTAAGGCTCCATTCAGACATCCGCATGATTTTTTACGGATCCATGGATACATGGATCGGATCCACAAAACACATGCGGACGTCTGAATGGAGCCTTACAGGGGGGTTATCAATGACAGGGGGTGATCAGGGTGATCAGGGTGATCACCCCCCTGTCACTGATCTCCCCCCTGTAAGGCTCCATTCAGACATCCGCATGATTTTTTACGGATCCATGGATACATGGATCGGATCCACAAAACACATGCGGACGTCTGAATGGAGCCTTACAGGGGGGTTATCAATGACAGGGGGTGATCAGGGTGATCACCCCCCTGTCACTGATCACCCCCCCTGTAAGGCTCCATTCAGACATCCGCATGATTTTTTACGGATCCATGGATACATGGATCGGATCCACAAAACGCATGCGGACGTCTGAATGGAGCCTTACAGGGGGGTTATCAATGACAGGGGGTGATCAGGGTAATCAGGGTGATCACCCCCCTGTCACTGATCACCCCCCCTGTAAGGCTCCATTCAGACATCCGCATGATTTTTTACGGATCCATGGATACATGGATCGGATCCACAAAACACATGCGGACGTCTGAATGGAGCCTTACAGGGGGGTTATCAATGACAGGGGGTGATCAGGGTGATCAGGGTGATCACCCCCCTGTCACTGATCACCCCCCCTGTAAGGCTCCATTCAGACATCCGCATGATTTTTTACGGATCCATGGATACATGGATCGGATCCACAAAACGCATGCGGACGTCTGAATGGAGCCTTACAGGGGGGTTATCAATGACAGGGGGTGATCAGGGTAATCAGGGTGATCACCCCCCTGTCACTGATCACCCCCCCTGTAAGGCTCCATTCAGACATCCGCATGATTTTTTACGGATCCATGGATACATGGATCGGATCCACAAAACGCATGCGGACGTCTGAATGGAGCCTTACAGGGGGGTTATCAATGACAGGGGGTGATCAGGGTAATCAGGGTGATCACCCCCCTGTCACTGATCACCCCCCCTGTAAGGCTCCATTCAGACATCCGCATGATTTTTTACGGATCCATGGATACATGGATCGGATCCACAAAACACATGCGGACGTCTGAATGGAGCCTTACAGGGGGGTTATCAATGACAGGGGGTGATCAGGGTGATCAGGGTGATCACCCCCCTGTCACTGATCACCCCCCCTGTAAGGCTCCATTCAGACATCCGCATGATTTTTTACGGATCCATGGATACATGGAACGGATCCACAAAACGCATGCGGACGTCTGAATGGAGCCTTACAGGGGGGTTATCAATGACAGGGGGGTGATCAGGGAGTGTATATGGGTGATCACCCGCCTGTCATTGATCACCCCCTGTAAGGCTCCATTCAGACGTCCGCATGTGTTTTGCGAATCCGATCCATGTATCCATGGATCCGTAAAAATCATGCGGACGTCTGAATGGAGCCTTACAGGGGAGTGATCAATGACAGGGGGGTGATCAATGACAGGGGGTGATCAGGGAGTGTATATGGGTGATCACCCGCCTGTCATTGATCACCCCCCTGTAATGCTCCATTCAGACGTCCGTATGCTTTTTGCGGATCCGATCCATGTATCCGTGGATCCGTAAAAATCATACGGACGTCTGAACGGAGCCTGACAGGGCGGTGATCAATGACAGGGGGGTGATCAGGGAGTTTATATGGGGTGATCATGGGTGATCAGGGGTTTATAAGGGGTTAATAAGTGACGGGGGGGGGGTGTAGTGTAGTGTAGTGTAGTGTGGTGTTTGGTGCGACTGTACTGACCTACCTGAGTCCTCTGGTGGTCGATCCTAACAAAAGGGACCACCAGAGGACCAGGTAGGAGGTATATTAGACGCTGTTATGAAAACAGCGTCTAATATACCTGTTAGGGGTTAAAAAATTCGGATCTCCAGCCTGCCAGCGAGCGATCGCCGCTGGCAGGCTGGAGATCCACTCGCTTACCTTCCGTTCCTGTGAGTCTGTGCGTCTCGCGAGATGACGCATATATGCGTGACTGTGCGCAGGGCTGCCACCTCCGGAACGCGAATCTGCGTTAGGCGGTCCGGAGGTGGTTAAAGTCACCAAGGACCCGAACTTTTGAGCACTAAAATGGCTCTAAAAAAGCCATGGAAAGGGCTAGAGGGCTGAAAATCGCAGCAAAATGTGGTTAAGAGCATGGCAAGTGCTCTGCAAACAAATGTGGATAGGGAAATTACTTCAAATAACATAAAATATGTAAAAATAATAAATAATAATCTAGGAAGAGTCAGTCCATATGGAGTAGGAGGTTGAGGAGGCAGTGGATGTGGCGGTGTAGGTGGAAGCGGCGGTGGAGGAGGAGGAGGTAGCCAACACTGGTTTTTGGTTTTAATTATTTTAACACCCAAAAAGAGTGGGAAATATAACCTGTGATAACCCCCTCCAGCCATGCTAAACAAACGTTCAGACAATACACTGGCTGCAGGGCAGGCCAGCACCTCCAAGGCATAAAGGGCAAGCTCAGGCCATGTGTCTAATTTGGAGACCCAGAAGTTGAAGGGGGCAGACCAATCAGTCAGTAGGTGTAGGCGTGTGCACACATACTGCTCCACCATGTCACACGTCCCTGTGATGTCCACGATCCAATTGGATATCTTCTATATCAACTTTCGATGTTCTTTTCTGCGCCTACTATGGTCATCACGGGTAACGGGGATTCAGGGTTCCAGGCTGGAGAGGGAGCCTGAGAAAGGGATACCACATCCAAGGGAGGTCAATAGATGAAATTAAATGTGATCGAGTGGAAATGTGGGACAAATTATTGAAGCAGAAGCTTCCAAGTAAAGGAGGTGGCGCACGGCAATTACCTACTCCTGACTCGGGGAGGTAGTGACGATAAATAACAATACAGGACTCCTAAGATGCCCTGTTATTGGAATGATTAATAAAAAATTATAAGGAATGTCACTGGGGTATTTTGGATTTGGAAACGTTAGACAGGAGAGGCCCTGCTGCCGCTTTGTTGCCGCTAGATAACTTCTGTCTGATCGCACATACTTCACGATCCAATTGGATATCTTCTCTATCAACTTTCAATGTTCTTTTCTGCACCTACCATGGTGATCACGGGTAGCGGGGAATCAGGGTTCCACGCCGGAGAGGTAGCGTAAGAAAGGGATAAAACATCCAAGGGAGGTCAATGGCTGAAATGTGATCGAGCGGAAATGTGGGACAAGTTGTTAAAGCGGAAGGATCGAATGAAAGGAGGGGGCGTGCGTCAATTAAAGACGAATTTTAGAAATTTAAGTCCCTGTCACCTATGCAGAGCAGAGGTTTTTCATCAGCAAAAATGGGTTAATGTCACCCACCAATAGAACAGACTATTTTTAAAAATTTCGGTGCCTATCAACTATGCAGAGCAGGGGTTTATTCACGTCAAAACTGTGTTTATGTCACCCACCAATTAAACAGACAATTTTACAAAAATTAGGTCCCTGTCAACTATGCAGAGCAGGGGTTTGTATAGGGCAAAATTGGTAAAATGTCACCTGACAATGTAACTGACAATTTTTTTAAATTAAGTCCCTGTCACCTATGCAGAGCAGGGGTTTATTCATGGCAAAAATGGTAAAATGTCACCCAAGAATATAACAGACTCTTCTACTTATGAGGCAGGGCTATGTGGATGGCCCTGGGAAACCCTGCCAGCAGAGTCATCAAAAAGCAGAATAGACTGCTCCATGACTTGGGGCTCAGACTGCTTGGCTGATTTGCAAGGAGGTGAGGTGAAAGACTGATGGCCATGGGCTGCAGGTGCCAACTCTGATCTTTCAGCAGGAGACTGGGTGAGAGACAATTTTAAGGAACTGGAGGCACTGTCAGCCACCCAATCTACTATCGCCTGTACTTGTTCTGGCCTCACCAGTCGTAGAGCCGCATTCGGCCCTACCAAATAACGCTGAAGGTTCTGTTGCCTACTCGCACCTAAGGAAGGTGTTTCACTTGTGCGTGTACCTGGCACAGATCGACCACGTCCTCTCCCTGCAACAGGAGCTCCACCAGCAGTACCAAGACTGGGGCCATGTCTCTTATTTGACGCTCTCCTCATTCTTTGCGTTCACCCACCAATCTAACAGATGGTTTATGTCAGGCGACAATATAACCGCCAAAAATCAGGAATTAAGTCCACTGATAGTAAGGCAGTGCCGGTGTCATAAAGAGGAAAAATGTCTTGAGGTCACACAACAGTGTGACGGGTGAATTTTATACAATTACTTCATGGTCACAAAAAATGTTAATTTGTCAAACAACATTGTAACTGCAGTATTGACTGGTTGTAATTAACTGTGACAAATGCAGCAAAGGCCCCAGATCTAGGGTCTTGCACAAAATGGGTGTTTTTTTAAAACCAGAATATAACAGCAGAATCTAACACTTGTATTGGACTGTCAGAAATGCAGCAAAGGCCGCAAATGTATTATCTTGCCTAAAATGGGTGTTTTTTTTTAATGCTTGTATTTGACCGTGATAAATGCAGCAAAGGACCCAGATGTAGGGTCTTGCACAAAATGGGTGTTTTTTTTAAACCAGAATATAACAGCAGTATCTAACGCTTGTATTGGACTGTCAGAAATGCAGCAAAGGCCCCAAAAGTAGCGTCTTGCACAAAATGGGTGTTTTTTTAATACCAGAATATAACAGCAGTATCTAACGCTTGTATTGGACTGTCAGAAATGCAGCAAAGGCAGAGCATTTATCTTGCCCAAAATGGGTGTTTTTTTAATACCAGAATATAACAGCAGTATCTAACACTTTTATTTGACTGTCACAAATGCAGCGAAGGCCCCGTATGTAGGGTCTTGCACAAAATGGGTGTTTTTTTAAACCCAGAATATAACATCAGTATCTAACGCTTGTATTTGACTGTGACATATGCAGTAAAGTACCAAGATGTAGGGTCTTGCACAAAATGGGTGTTTTTTTTTTAACTACCAGACTATAACAGCAGTATCTAACACTTATATTGGACTGTCAGAAATGCAGCAAAGGCCCCAAATGTATTATCCTGCCCAAAATGTGTGTTCTTTTAAAACCAGAATATAACAGCTAACGCTTGTATTGGACTGTCACAAATGCAGCAAAGGCCCCAAATGTATTATCTTGCACAAAATGGGTGTTTTTTTAAAACCAGAATGTAACAGCAGTATCTAACGCTTGAATTGGACAGTCAGAAATGCAGCAAAGGCCCCAAAAGTAGCGTCTTGTACAAACTGGGTGTTTTTTTAATACCAGAATATAACAGCAGTATCTAATACTTGTATTGGACTGTCAGAAAGGCAGCAAAGGCCGCAAATGTATATCTTGCCCAAAATGGGTGTTTTTTTAAAACCAGAATATAACAGCAGTATATAACGCTTGTATTTGACTGACAAATGCAGCAAAGGCCCCAGATGTAGGGTCTTGCACAAAGGGGGTGTTTTTTTAAACCCAGAATATAACTGCAGTATTTAAAGTTTGTATGTGACTGTCACAAATGCAGCAAAGGCCCCAGTTGTAGGGTCTTGCACAAAATGGGTGTTTTTTTAATACCAGAATATAACATCAGTATCTAACGCTTGTGTTTGACTGTGAAAAATGCAGCAAAGGCCCCAGATGTAGGGTCTTGCACAAAATGGGTGTCTTTTAACTACCAGAATATAACAGCAGTATCTAACGCTTGTATTAAACTGTCAGAAATACAGCAAGGCCCACAGATTTATTGTCTTGCACAAAATGGGTGTTTTTTTTAAACCAGAATATAACAGCAGTCTCTAATGCTTGTATTTGACTGTGACAAATTCAGCAAATGACCCAGATGTAGGGTCTTGCACAAAATGGTTTTTTTAAAACCCAGAATATAACATCAGTCTCTAATGCTTGTATTTGACTGTGACAAATGCAGCAAATGACCCAGATGTAGGGTCTTGAACAAAATGGGTGTTTTTTTAAAACCAGAATATATCAGCTTTATCTAACGCTTGAATTCGACTTTCAGAAATCCAGCAAAGGCCCCAAAAGTAGCGTCTTGCACAAAATGGGTGTTTTTTTAATACCAGAATATAACTGCAGTATTTAACGCTTGTATTGGACTGTCAGAAATGCAGCAAAGGCTGCAAATGTATATCTTGCCCAAAATGGGTGTTTTTTTAAACCAGATTATAACAGCAGTATCTAACGATTGGATTTGACTGTGACAAATGCAGAAAATGCCCCAAAAGTAGCGTCTTGCACAAAATGGGTGTTTTATTTTAAAACCAGAATATAACAGCAGTATCTAACGCTTGTATTGGACTGTCAGAAATGCAGCAAAGGCCGCAACTGTATATCTTGCCCAAAATGGGTGTTTTTTTAAACCATAATATAACAGCAGTATGTAATGCTTGTATTTGACTGTGACAAATGCAGCAAAGGCCCCAGATGTAGGGTCTTGCACAAAATGAGTGTTTTTTAACTACCAGAATATAACTGCAGAATTTAAAGTTTGTATTGGACTGTCATAAATTGCAGCAAAGGCCGCAAATGTATTATCTTGCCCAAAATGGGTGTTTTTTAATACCAGAAAATAACAGCAGTATCTAATGCTTATATTGGACTGTCAGAAATGCAGCAAAGCCCACAGATTTATTATGTTGCCCAAAATAGGTATTTTTTTAATACCAGAATATAACAGCAGTATCTAGCGCTTGTATTTGACTGTCGCAAATGCAGCAAAGGCCCCAGATGTAGGGTCTTGCACAAAATATATATAATATAACTGCAGTATTTAAAGTTTGTATTTGACTGTCACAAATGCAACAAAGGCTGTAAATGTACGATCTTGCAAAAAATGGGTGTTTTTTAAACCCAGAATATAGCTGCAGTATTTACAGCTTGTATTTGACTGTCACAAATGCACATATGCTGTGCTGGTGCACTGAACTTACACTAAATGGTCGCCGACGCCCACCTAACTATAACTAACATACGGATAAAAGTTATTTTTCTGTGTCACTGGGCTCAGGGCAGGGTAAAAAAAATGGTGCACTGCATCCACAGAACAAAATCGCTGTAGATCGCAGAGTTAACTATCACTTCTGATAACAGATTCTTTCCTATTCTCTCCCTCACAGCAGCAGCATCCTATCCCTACACTAGTAAGAGCAGAGTGATGTACAGCGCTACATGGCCCCAGCTTATATAGAGGCTGGGTCTCATGCTGCACTGGCCAATCACAGCCATGCCATTAGTAGGCATGGCTGTTATGGCTTCTAAGGACACACGAGTGAAACGCTTGTTGATCGGCTGCCCTGCCGTTGAAATCACCGAACACTGACCTCGAACCCGAACTTTCACTGAAAAGTTCGGGTTCGGGTCCAGGGTCCAAAAATCCTAAAGTTCAGTACAAACCCGTACTTTACAGTTCAGGTTCGCTCAACCCTAGTCATGAGCTAAACACACTCCATACACTGTGGGTGCCAGCTGTGTAATACAGCTGACATCTGTCCTCAATGACCAGCATCAGTGATAACTCTGATCCCAGTCATTTAACTCTTTAGATGCCACGGTCAATAGCGATCACACCATATGAGTGGTTAGACAGACTCTCCCTCTGTCCTCCAAACACACCCTGTGGCAAAATTGTGGGATTCTGATCAGTTGGTAAACAAATTACATAGACTGCAATAGTATACCTCGCTATACTTTAGACATTTTGATAATTTGCTACAGTTTCCTCACTTAATATAAAATAAAGTTTAAACTAGCTTAACTATCAACTCTTAAGTGAAGAGTACACTCTTAACTCCAGACATACATTTAGTAATTAGGCTAAACATAGCTGCTTGCTATCCCCCCTTATTTTAAATCATGTTCTAGACCCTCTACTGTATATCAACTGGCACAGAGGACCTCAAGCTTACTTTTGAGGAAGACCCTTTTTCTGGTTCCCATCCTCAGGATGCCATGGCCCCTCTTAGAAGTAACAGAAACAAAATGGGCCACAATGGGTTTCCTATCATGAACAAATCAAAGTTTTTTTTGCTTTTTTTTATTAGAGGGCCTTCACAACCAACCTGGTCTAGAATGTTTCTTTTAAAGTGGCAAGCTCAATACGTAACTTTTTTGGGTGTACAAATCACATGAGCCCCTTCTAAGTTTTATTCCACCAACCTTAACACAACTTCCAACATACACTGCAGTTTGGGTAATTTTATTCTTTCCTTCTTAGGCATAGTAAACTTTATTAAAATGAGAACTTAAAACTAAATTAGGTTATTATGCTGACAAATCTGCCTTAAAATACATAATGGAAAATGAAAGGCATTTTCTGACTCTTTGGACTGTAACTAGTTTTCCCTACACTGGGACCCCCATCGTTTAGCTGTTTGAGAAAGCCCGGTGCTCCTTTGAGTGCCATGTCCTCCTGCCACCAGACCAATGATCATGTCCCTGGCCTATGGTAAGTGGCAAGAGGCAGCATCAGGGCCTTCTCAAACATCTGATCAGCGGGGGATTCTGGGTGTAGGACTCCTACTGATCAGATGATAGGATAGGTCATCAGTAAGAGTTAGAAAGTCCTTTAAAAACACCTACACTAAAATTAAAAGCATAACAAACAAGGGTTAATTCAAAGCACATGTAACATACAATCCTCTTTTAGTTAAAGGGATTGTCCCTTCTCACCATCACTAATTGCGAGATGGGACACAGCTCTGACCACCACAGTCTAGTTTGTAGGGGTGGACCAGTGTAATTAGACTTTCCTCTCCAATTCAATCAATGGACATCGTGGTCTCTTCAAACAGCTGAAAGGTGGCGGTGCTGGGAGTCAGACACCCACAAATCAGATAGTGATGAGCTATTCTTAAAACTATTCTAACCAGTTACATAGTTACATAGTTAATACGGTTAAAAATGACATACAGTTAGGTCCATAAATATTGGGACATCGAAACAATTGTAAAATCTCTGGCTCTATACACCACCACAATGGATCTGAAATGAAACAAACAAGATGTGCTTTAACTTCAGACTGCCAGCTTTAATTTGAGGGTATTTACATTCAAATCAGGTGAACGGTGTAGGAATTACAATAGTTTACATATGTGCCTCCCACTTGTTAAGGGTCCAAAAGTAATGGGACAATTGGCTTCTCAGCTGTTCCATGGCCAGGTGTGTGTTATTCCCTCATTATCCCAATTACAATGAGCAGATAAAAGGTCCAGCGTTCATTTCAAGTGTGCTATTTGCATTTTGAATCTGTTGCTGTCAACTCTCAAGATGATATCCAAAGAGCCGTCACTATCAGTGAAGCAAGCCATCATTCGGCTGAAAAAACAAAACAAACCCATCAGAGAGATAGCAAAAACATTAGGCATGGCCAAAACAACTGTTTGGAACATTCTTAAAAAGAAGGAACGCACCGGTGAGCTCACAACACCGAAAGACCTGGAAGACCATGGAAAACAACTGTGGTGGATGACCAAAGAATGATTTCCCTGGTGAAGAAAACACCCTTTACAACAGTTGGCCAGATCAAGAACACTCTCCGGGAGGTAGGTGTATGTGTGTCAAAGTCAACAATTAAGAAAAGACTTCACCAGAGTGAATACAGAGGGTTCACCACAAGATGCAAACCATTGGTGAGCATCAAAAACAGAAAGGCCAGATTAGAGTTTGCCAAACGACATCTAAAAAAGCCATCACGGTTCTGAAACAACATCCTATGGACAGATGAGACCAAGATCAACTTGTACCAGAGTGATGGGAAGAGAAGAGTATGGAGAAGGAAAGGAACTGCTCTTGATCCTAAGCCTACCACCTCATCAGTGAAGCATGGTGGTGGTAGTGTCATGGGCATGTATGGCCGCCAATGGAACTGGTTCTCTTGTATTTATTGATGATGTGACTGCTGACAAAAGCAACAGGATGAATTCTAAAGTGTTTTAGGCAATATTATCTGCTCATATTCAGCCAAATGCTTCAGAACTCATTGCACGGCGCTTCACACTGCAGACAGACAGTGACCCAAAGCATACTGTAAAAGTAACCAAAGAGTTTTTTAAGGGAAAGAAGTGGAATGTTTTGCAATGGTCAAGTCAATCACCTGACCTGAATTCAATTGAGCATGCATTTCACTTGCTGAAGACAAAACTGAAGGCAATATGCCCCAAGAACAAGCAGGAACTGAAGACAGTTGCAGTAGAGGCCTGGCAAAGCATCACCAGGGATGAAACCCAGCGTCTGGTGATGTCTATGCGTTCCAGACTTCAGGCTATAATAGACTGCAAAGTATTTACAACAAGTATTAAAAACTGAAAGTTTGATTTATGATTATTATTCTGTCCCATTACTTTTGGTTCCTTAACAAGTGGGAGGCACATATGCAAACTGTTGTAATTCCTACACCGTTCACCTGATTTGGATGTAAATACCCTCAAATTAAAGCAGACTGCAGTTAAAGCACATTTTGTTCGTTTAATTTCAAATCCGTTGTGGTGGTGTATAGAGCCAAAAATGTTAGAATTGTGTTGATGTCCCAATATTTATGGACCTGACTGTAAGTCCATCAAGTTCAGCCAAGGGATAGGTGGGGACGCAAATCCTAGAAAGAATTGAGACTCAGATTTCTACACGTTTTCATAAGCATTAATGTTGTTTACTTTTAAGAATTCATCTAAACCCTTTTTAAAACTGTCCACTGTTCCTGCTGTGACCACGTCCTGAGAAAGTCTATTCCACACCTTCACTGTTCTTACAGTAAAAAAGCTTTGACGCTTCCGGAGACTGAACTTTTTCCTCTCCAATCGGAGGCAGTGCCCCCTTGTCTTTTGAGTGCATATAACATGGAACAGTTTTTCACCGTATTTTTTGTATGGCACATTTATATATTTGTATAGGTTATTTATGTCCCCCCATCACTTCTCAAGACTAATTAGATTCAATTCTTTTAGTCTTTCTTCATAACTAAGACCCTCCATTCCCCTTATCAGTTTAGTTGCACTCCTCTGTTCTTTTTCCAGCTGCAGTGCGTCCTTTCTATGGACTGGTGCCCAGAACTGAACTGCATATTCCAGATGAGGCTGCACCAACGCTTTGTAAAGTGGTAGTATTACATCCCTGCCCCGCGAGTCCATACCTAGTTTAATGCATGACAGTATCCTGGTGGCCTTAGAAGCAGCTGATTGACATTGTATGATGTCATTTAATCTACCATCCACAAGGACACCCAAATCTTTCTCTATAAGTGAATCTCCCAGTGTTACATCACCTAGGACATATGAAGCACAGAGATTATTACTACCAAGATGCATAACTTTACATTTATCAATATAAAAATGGTGCTATCAATCTCGACCTCGATATCATTAATAAATAAATTAAATAATAAAGGGCCCAGCACTGAACCTAGGGGTACACCACTTTTAACCCAGGACCATTGTGAATAGGAATAATTGACCACAACTCTCTGGACACGGTCCTTCAGCCAGTTTTCAATCCAATTGCAAACTATACTTTCCAAGCCTATAGACTTTACTTTACCTATTAAACGTCTATGAGGGACAGTATCAAAGGCCTTTGCAAAATCCAGAAACACTACATCCACAGCCGCCCCTCAGTTCTGTGACACAGTGAAAGGTACGGTCTGGGAAAACAGATATGTTCCTCTCAGCGTGTTCTGCTGGGCTGATTTGCAGCCAGGTGGGGTCAAACACTGGACTAGATTTTAAGTGCCGATACGGGTTTTAACAGCACCTAGCTGTCCTTAAAAGACAGCTGGGCTCAGCAGCAAAGTGTGTCTGTGCTGGGATCTGAGATCTGTGCCATTCTGGAAGGCTGAGACCCGTGTTTAGGGGAAACAGGCCCCCTAAAAGCCTGCTATGGACTGCTGGAGATAGAACTGCCAACAAGGTGATTTTTGCTATGTCGACTTTCCATTGTGTGTGAACTAACACCAAGACTTCAAAGTGACATTTTGTTTTTGCCTTATGTGTGAATAAATATGGAAGTTTCATTTAAGAACTTGTAATTTGCCTCTGTACTGCATCCCCATACCCTGTCTACCAGAGAGAATCCCCACAGTTGGTACAAAGATTAATATATCACGGTCATTAAAGCCTTTAGATGCCATGAACAATAAGCTTCTGGGCTTCATACCGGCATCCTCTGCAGCCAATGAGGATGCAGGTAAGAGACCCAGGGTATTGGAGCTGAAATTCTTATTTTGGCCAACAGGTGGCAGGCCATCATAACAAATGAGCAATTCTGTACAAATCAACTAAAAGACCCATGAGGGTTCAAAATTGGCTCAAATACAAGCTTCAAAATATATTTAAAAAAAAACTCCTTTTTTATACAATAAAACATCTAAAAATATATTTCCAATACGGTGAATGACATAATGGAAAAAAGGGTCAAAATGGCCAATTTTCCATTTTTTCATCGCTTTTCTTGCCCAAGAAAATATAATTAAATGTGATCACAGCTCAGTAGATATAACTATAAAAAAGTTATGGGGTCAGAATATGGTGATGTAGAAAAAACTTTTTTTTCCAATGTTTACATGTATTTTTACACTATTTAGACCTATAAAAAAACCTATACATATGTGACATCATTGTAATCAAAATGACCCAGAGAATGAAGGGCAGAGGTCAGTTTTGCCACAAAGGTGAACGTTGTGGAAACAAAATCTGTAAAATGGTGGAGGAATTGAGTTTTTTTTTTCCAATTCCACCCTATTATGATTTTTTTTCCTGCTTGCCACTACATTGTATGCCATATTACATGGTGGCATTATAAAGTACAACTTGCCCTGCCAAAAATAAGCCCTAATACAGCTATCTGAATGGAAAAATAAAATAAAATGATGACTAGAGGAAGATAGGGAAGAAAAATGAAAATGCAGAAATGAAAAAACTTTCCAGTATCCTAAGGGTTAATGGTATTAGTAGACATAGCTTTCACCAAACAGTAATTCAACATTTGTCATTCATTCAGCTCAAAATTACTTGTCATGTAAACAGGGGCATTGCTAGGGTCCTAAAACATCTACAGCTCAGGCCCAGGCGTATTGTTGAGGCCAGTGATTGCAGCAGTGAAGTGGATAACTAATCAGGACACATTGCTGCAGCACAGTAAACAGAAACTGGCAGGGAGCACCACAGCAGCACACCCAAAATGGCAGGGGATGTATCAGGGGAGTAAAATTGTATTGTTCCATGGCATTCAGAGAATTTTGGAAATGTTTACAAATTTCTTACAAAGGAAAAACTAAAATTTAGCATGGACATACATTTTCAGAGCTTTGCTATGAAATTTAATTCTGGGGACGTCTTTACACCTTGATTGGAGTCCACCTGTGGTAAATTCAGGTGATTGGAAATTATTTGGAAATATACACCCCTGACTGTATACAGTAAGGTCTCATAGCTGACAATGTATAGAAGAGAAAAAACCAAGCCATGGGTAGAAGAGAACTGCCTGGAGAGCCCAGAGACATGATCTTGTGGAGGCACAGATTTGGAAAAGTGTAAAAATATATGGCACACTGTTTCCAAGAGAATAATGCATAATTCTGAAAATGAAGAAGTTTGGAAAAACCAAGATTGCTCCTAATGCTGGCCGCCCCACCAAACTAAGTAATTGGGAAAAAATAGTCTTAGTAAGATAGGTGACCAAAAACCCAATGGTCACTCTGGCTGAGCTCCAAAGATTATGTGTGGACATCCCACCACCACTTCGGCATTCCTCAAATCTGAGTGGCCTGAAAAAAAAAACACATGCAAGTTTGCAAAAAAGTACCTAAAGGACTCTCAGACTATGAGAAACAAGATTTGATGGTCTGATGAAACCAAGATTGAACTTTTTGGCCTCTATTCTTATTGTCATGTCTTGAGTTAAATTGGCACTGCTCATGTCCTGCCCAATGCCATCCCTAAAGTGAAGCATGGTGGTGACAGCATCATGCTGTGAAGGTGTTTCTCTGCGACTATGATAGGAAGACTGGTCACAGTTGAGGGTAAGCAAAATGGAGCAAAGTACAGAGATTTTAATATAAACCTGATCCAGAGTACTCTTAACCTCAAATTGGACTAAAGGTTTGCCTTCCAATGAGACAATAACCCTAAGCACACAGGCAGGACAAAACAGGAGTGGATTAGGGACATATCTGTGAGTGTCCTTGAGTGGATCAACCAGACTTGAACCCAATTAAACATCTCTGAAAATGGCTGTCAAATGATGATCCACATCCAACATGGCAGAGCAAGTACTGAGTGAAGGGTCTGAGTACTGATCAATCCAATATTTTAGTTTTTCCTTTTCAATAAATTTGATTTCTAACATTCTGTTTTCACTTTGTCCTTATGGGGTATTGAGTGTAGAATTATGGGAACAATTTTAAACTTTTTTTTAATTTTTGCACAAGGTGACAACATACTGTAACAAAATGTGAAAAAAGTGAAAGTATCTGAAGACTTTTTTTAAATGGACTGTACATACAAAGACTTTTACCTTAGACTTTTATTGCAAGGAAGGGAGGGTAGATTATTTACAGACTCTCTGTTCCTGATTTATTAGTAAGGAGCGCTTGAGGTTCTTGGCAGTTTCCCCTTGTACAAAGATAATAGATTTATTACTTATGGCAGGTTTACATGGGCCGATTGTCACACTGATAATCTGTCCATCTAAAGGTATATCAGATAACATGATGAACAAGCAAAACACCAGTTCATTGGATAAAACTATCGCTAGTGCAGGCAAATAATTTTAATTTCTGGACAGCAGATCATGCTGTTTCAACAGCACTCTGCTGCCCAGAAACAATGGAGCTGTATGAGGATGAGCGATCGCAGTAGTGCTTGCTCATTATCATACCGTGGAAACGATCACTGCATGTAAATGTGGCACTTGACCCCCACTGAGCAAACAGCCAACTGTGAGGAAGGAACGCTTCCTTACCAATAAACAGCTTCTCCTTGTGCCATGTAAACCTGCCATTTCAGAAATCTCAGGAGATTAGGATCCCTACACCTAGATAACACCTCATCAGCACAGAACCAGGATGCTTCTCATTCCTGTGCTAAGGATTTGTAATCTGGCTCCTGGGGCTTCTGCAAGCAAGAAATCAATATATGCAGAGACCCGGATGGGAGGAGTGGTAGCACTTTACAGTTCACTGTGGCAGTCCTCATCCTTTCTCTTCATGGGCCCCTCAGGGCACACCCTGGATCTTTCTCGGGGCTCCTGTCTGGTCGTAATTGGGGTACCCTAGATGTTAACTGGTTGGCAGTGTGCAAAGCTGGAGTACAGGAACAAGGGCCAGCCGATGATTGAGGCAATTACCAGGCCCAGTTGAATTAGAATAAATAAAGCCTCTCTTTACTAAATAGATAATAACTAGAGATGAGATCATTTTTCAAACATTCGATTCGCCGGTTCACCTAATTTTTTGGGAAAAATGTGTTTCAATCCAAATATATTTGCAGCAAATTTAGTTAAAAAACGTCTATTTCCTGGCTGCACAGAGCCTTTATAGTGGTGTAGAACACTGTGCCTTGTAGTAACACGCATAGGGAGTCTGCTGTGGTAGTGAAATAATACTGTGAGTCTGTATGACATGCAGATGACAGGCGTCGATCTGAGAATCACTGCACACTTCACTTATTAGGGCAGTCACGGGGCCGAAACTGACCAAATAACTCAAGTACGAACTCAGCCTTACAGGTCGATATTAGCACCAAGAAGAAGCGCACTTCTTTTAGAGCCCTTTCACACTTGCGTTGTCCGGATCTGGCGTGTACTCCACTTGCTGGAATTACACACCGGATCCGGAAAAACGCAAGTGTACTGAAAGCATTTGAAGACGGAGCCGTCTTCAAAATGCTTTCAGTGTTACTATGGCACCCAGGACGCTATTAATGTCCTGGTTGCCATAGTAGGAGCGGGGAGCGGTATACTTACAGTCCGTGTGGCTCCCAGGGCGCTCCAGAATGACGTCAGAGCGCCCGTGCGCATGGATGACGTGTTCCATGTGATCACGTGATCCATGCGATCACGTGATCCATGCGCTTGGGGCGCCCTGACGTCACTCTGGAGCGCCCGGGGAGCTCCTCCGCTCCCCACTACACTTTACCATGGCTGCCAGGACTTTAGCGTCCCGGCAGCCATGGTAACCACTCTAAAAAAGCTAAACGTCGGATCCGGCAATGCACCGAAACGATGTTTAGCTTAAGGCCGGATCCGGATCAATGCCTTTCAATGGGCATTAATTCCTGATCCGGCCTTGCGGCAAGTCTTCAGGATTTTTGGCCGGAGCAAAAAGCGCAGCATGCTGCGGTATTTTCTCCGGCCAAAAAACGTTCTGTTCCGGAACTGAAGACATCCTGATGCATCCTGAACGGATTTCTCTCCATTCAGAATGCATTAGGATAATCCTGATCAGGATTCTTCCGGCATAGAGCCCCGACGACGGAACTCTATGCCGGATCCGGACAACGCAAGTGTGAAAGGGCCCTTAGACTGTCATCAGCTGATTCCACATAGATGTCTACAAATCCTGTTCTATTAAACGCTTATACAAGTAGAACCCCCCTGACAGAGTAGAGAAGGTGTCAGCAGTAAGTTTGTGTTGAGGTCACTGATTCTTTTGCCCTATCTCTGATCCGTAACAATAACCCGCAAAAAACAGATACTGTCTGTGGAGCATCCGCCTTCATTCGGTCAGCATTTACTCAATAACCCATCAGTATTGCTAATGCCAAAAAAAAACAGGAGTGGATCCAAAACAGAAATGACACGTGAATGGAATATTTGCATGTCTTCTGTGTTTTGTACCCACTCCTGCTTTTGGCTACCAAATCACAATGAATTCTTTTATTTTATTTTTCCTGAGGAGAAAAAAAGTTTATTTAACAAACAGGACATTAACACTCAACCACAAGATGTAAAAGACAAACTGAAAAAAAAAAGTGCTTCATCAACAAGAATGGATTGACGACCAGTAGAGATGAGTGAATCGAAGCTGACGAAGTGGAATTCGTTAAGAATTTCAGGAAAAATTTGATTCGCACCGAGTACGAATTTCCTTGTGCTTCGTAGTGATGAATCACATTTTTCCTAAAATTGCTGCTGCATGTGTGAGGACATGGAGAAAGGAAGTCTGGGAAGGCCGGATTACCCATACTGACATGCATGTGTTATCACAATTCATGCGATTCTCATCTTCTTTGTGTGGTGCCAAATCAATTAGAAGTATAAGTATGCACATGCCATACTGCTTTCCTAATGAGACCAGACACACAAGTTGATTTCATGAAAGCATCTTCTCACCCCCCCTGAGCCAGAGCAAGAAGTGAACTTTATTCAAGTTACATTCACTTAAATAGCAGACATGACATCACAAAAGGGGTCTTCCTTAAGAAGAGACTATTGGCTCCTTAACTTGATAGGAGTGGTTTCAGAAACTTCAACTCTGAGTTCATAGGTAGATTTGAAAATGACAACCTAACTCCCCCTTCCCCAGTGACCTTAAAGGGGTATTCCCATCTTAATGATCACTGTTAAATTTGTTAATGATTTAACAGTGATCATTTTTCTAAAAATATTTAATTAACTAATCCCCACCCCTTAGAAAAAAATGAACATATACTTACCTGACTGTTGTCTTCCGTCTCCCCTGGTTACAGCCACCGCTCTACTCCGGAATCGCGGTGGCCGCGCTTGCGCAGACGACTTCTTTTTTTCTCCCGGCTGGCCATCGATGGGGGTCCCAGTGTAGGGATAGCTCATCAGTTACAAAGAGTCAAAAAATGCCTTTCATTTTACATTATGTACTGTAACAGCCTGTTAAAACAAAATGCCAAAAATACTGTAGTTACTGAACCAGTTCCCAAATCATTGTTCTGGCCATGAATCCAGTGCACAAGAGAAAGGAAATTGCAGCACTCACCTTTGGATGTAAAAAACTTTCTTTATTCTCCCATTGTTAAAAACTGGGTCAGCAGGACAGACAACATAGAATGCAAATGTAAAAAATCGGCAACAGCCATTTTGCGCTTGCATGTGCTTCCTCTGGCATACAAACGCGAAACGGCTGTTGCCGATTTTTTACATTTGCATTCTTTGTTGTATGTCCCGCTGACCCAGTTTTTAACGATGGAAGAATAAAGAAAGTTTTTTACATCCAAAGGTGAGTGCCGCAATTTCCTTTCTCTTGTGCACTGGATTCTTGAAGATATTGCCTGACAATGCAGAGCATCACCGGATGATTTACTATATATGAAAATTGAAATTAGGGTCTAAATGTGACAGTTATGCTTTAATTTCAGAATTTTTCCTGTCAGTTTAATTGATAAAGTCTATCAGTTTCTTCAGATCCTTGGTGATCCTTCCATCAGGGGCAGTTTTGTCTGGAATGGAGATGCAGCAGGAACTTTCAACGATCTTGTAGACCCCTCTTTTTTCTGCTGTCAAGACCAGTGGGTTCTTTAGCGTCATTGCCGGAAAAGAGCTCAGTTGTTCCACCATTCCCTTTGCAGCATCACAGGTGTAATTCACAAATCTCTGTTGATGACAATCAACATTTTTTTAATTACTACTAATCGTGGGAATTAATGACTCAAATCCTGCAGCTATCTAAATTTTAGCTTTAAATTCATCAGAAACTCTTCTACAGACTTCTATGGCATCCATGTATACATGTGAGTCAAAGGATGTAGGGAGGGACCTCCTTAGTCATGACCAGACATTGTTTTGCTTACTGATTTGATTCCACTCAGGAGGTAAGAATAGAACAAATGGCATCAGTACTTGATCACGGTACGTTGGCCACTTGATTCTACCTGCATCCTGGTTCAGAGTTTTAAATCCCCACACAATCACCAGATATCTGCGTTTTGATAATTTTGGTTGAACTGTCAGGAACTATCATAGTCACTACTTGTCTTATTCAGCTGAATTATGTAAGAACAATATCCTGGAGGGAAAACACCAAAGGGCTTTCCTGTCTCTAAGGCCAGTTTGTCTTCATATTTTAAATTGGCCAAATATTTAATGCCAATTATAGGTAAGGATGTAGGAGCCACAGATGCAACTAAACGTTGAGTTTTTTTCCCTTACCAACATTCTAAATGCGCCTAGGGGATCTTTGTCACTTACACATGCTCCTAAAACATATTTACCCAAATTCTGTTGGATAGGATTTCTAATGGACAGGAACAGAGGTTTACACTCATTATGTTTACAACTGTTTGGTGATGTTCCCTTCAGTACAGTCATCCTTTGTGACAAACCTTCACCTTTACTAACTCTTCAGACTAGTACTCCATTCTGTTAATCCCCAATATCCACAGTTGATATGCTCATTTCTAAACACAATTACCATAGATTGGGTCAGTTCCAGTCACACATATCTACTTATCAGACCAAAAACAAGTGTCCTATCTGTCATCTGTCTTACAGTCCACTGTACTGCAAAAGTCAGCTTAGTTGTTCCTGACTCATCTTGATAATATAACACTGTTGGAATTTGATTTGACTGTGATTGACAAACAATACGACATGCAAAAACATTATGTCTTTTATAGTCCTGGCACTTGATTGCAATATGACACATAGACCCAATCAGGCTCTTCAATACGACAGCAGTGGCGGTGGTTATCAGGACTTGATGTAGATCTTCAAACCGTAGCTCTAGGACTTTCCGCACGTCTCTTGTTTCACCACTACCCAATCTCCTGATTGTAAAGAATGAATTTCTTCTATACAGTCTGGATTCTAGAAAACAACTAAAACTTGGAAATACACATTAGACAATCAATTTATGCAACAGACAACATAATTTGAAAAACTACTATGCTGCATCTGGAGCTTCTGGGGAAATAGAGACCTAATCTAGGGGCATTCCAAAAGAGTATTTCATAAGGACTTAGGCCTATCTTCCGGTTAGGTGTGTACCGGATGGAGAAAAGCCCCAGTGGTAGTACACTCACCTTAGTCAGTATCTTTTATCTGTAGCCTTGAATCTCTGAATATCCTTGAAATAAATCAATACAGACACAAACATATTCACACTATTCCACCTTTGTTCTGAATGTAGTCAATCCACAGTCTCTGAAATGGGTAAGATAACCTTGGCATATGCCTTCCTGAAACTCCCATAGTTATCCCATTATTACAGCATTCACCTTCAACTAACCTAGTGGCAGCATTGTTGAACCCAGGAGCCGTCCACCACAGAACCCAATGATACCTTCTCCCTCTTGATTTGCCCATGTTTTAAATCCATCCTCTTTAGGTAGAGTGCCCTCTGAAGGAAGAGTTTCTTACAAACCATCCAGAGTCTATTCTCAATGATCACTTCTACCTTTATCCTTTGTTTCCTTTCAGCCTCTGTAGCCTGTATCTGAAAAAGACACATTTTTGGAAGTCTACTTGCCCTAAGCCATCCCATATCACACAGATTTCAACTTAGTGTAGACTTCAGATAATAGTTTAGCCTTTACCTTCTTAGGCAGCATCAGGACATCAAACATATTTCATACACTCAGCATTCATTATTGATGGGCTTACCCATGGATCAAACAAAATCTCTGCTTCACCAGATTAGACCATAATAATGAATGATACCGAAGGCATACCTGGAGGCTAGTATTATTTCCCTCAGACATCTTACAAACCTCAGCGAGTGTCTTCAGCTCTGTCTCCTGCTCTAACATTGCTGGAGGGAAGTGGTTCTTTCTTGATAACATTAGATTAAGTAGGAACAGAATATTCTGTCCGAGATGATCAATCTTCCGAGAACCTGAAATTATCCACCAGAAACTCAAAAATTTGGTTATTAATTGGAGACAGTCATGTGAATTTCACTTTTTATTTTTAGAGGTGGGAAGGCATTACTACTCCCTCCCCTCTCTAGAGGCAGCAGAGTAGTCGGTTCTAAATTTTTGCACCTTCAAGGCGGTGAACAGTTGGTGAGAGGAGTAGGAACTGCATTACTCTCTACTCCTAAACATGTGATACCATTCTGAGCCATAAGAGATCATGGAACATGTTTGCTATGAGGCAATGGAAGCAGATCCTAAGGATTGTATAGATAATAGGAATCCAGCATTTGATTCTGGATTGTTAAATCCCTATGGGCGTTGCACTTGAAGGGCTGAACATTTGTAGCTCCTCCCACGGTGATGAAGTGGGCAAGTATATACACAGTCTTCCTTTCCCCTTCTTGTGGGGAGGACTGATAGGCAGCCACATCCGGTTTAGGCCTTTGTTCAATTCAACCTCAATAAAATGGAGGGCCATACTGAACTTCACTCAGGCCTAGCTAATCCCCAGCTCTACATTGCACTAAACCTTCTAAATCTCAATAACAAAATGAGAAAACTCTCCATATTTTAACTAATTCTGTAAGTCCTCTGAATTGGGAATTCTACTTATCGGGTAAGATTGATGTTACTACTGGGGATACTGGGTGCAGCAGATTTCATACATCATAAAATGATGCTAGAAATCTCACATTTTCCTGTAACTGAAAACCACTCATATCTGAATAAGGACTTAGAATGGGTGCAACCTTAGATTGACTGGATTGGTCATGAATACTTCCAGTTGGCATCATAAGAATAATCTCTGCAGGCACATTTTAAACTAGTGGAATACACTGTTGGGAAAGGTTATTTGCAGCCATCATCAAATCTAATCCAATACTGGGACCCATACCATGAATGGAGCCCTGTCTGGAAGATCTATAGATAACACACATGTTAGTATCTTCACAGTCTGTAGATGCATTACCAATTACCAGCCCCCACCATAAGGGGGTTGAATTCCCGAGGGGTTTTTTACTATGGAAAGGAAGGGTTAGAAGGAGCAGAAATCATGGTGGGAGGTGTTCCTGTTGGAAAGGAGCACCCTCCATACCAGCCCCACCATAAGTGGGTTGAAATCCTGAGGAAGGGGGTTTACTAGAGCACAATAGGGGGATGTAAAAGAAGGTTTAGAAGGTGCAGAAAGCACGTTGGGAGGAGTTCCTGTTGGAAAGGAGCATCTTCCAAAGCAGAGTGCAGAAGAAGAGCTGACAGAAGGAACAATAGGAGTTTTTCTGGAACTACAAGACACAGATTAACCAGTGTGGGTTTCAGCAGATTTTGAGCAAGGGGGATGGGATGCCATGTGGTTTTTTTCTTTGTTCTCTATGGGATTCAAATCCTCCATCTTGAAATAGTAATGCTGTTCATTTCATTTCTCCAACTTACTTCAACTTCTATCAATCACTTTCATATACAATGTTGACCATAACTCAGTTCCTTTTCCTTCAATACACTTATCCACTAACTTTCATTTAATCTATCGGTTTCTGTCATACCAATTGCATGCATGAACGATTTTAACTTAATAACTGAAACTTTCCCTTCTTATGCAGTTTCTATATGCAGCCTCTAGGAGGAACTCTTACACAATACTGCGTATTTCTAGATAATAACATATATCTCTGCTACACAGTATCACAAAATGCTTTCAACTTTCTAACCAAAACTTTTCCTCTCTATCTCCTCATTATATCCTGTAACATTAGAAATGCCCCGTTTTGTGGTTACACCCAGATCAAACGATATTTGATTACTATCAAACCCACTAGCTTAACCCCTTAAGGACCCGTGACGTACATATACGTCTTAACTGGATGTGATTTAAGGACCAATGACGTACATGTACGTCACAAAGTCCGCGGGGCTCTGGGAAAGGATCGTGGGGGAATCGCGGCACCATGCCTGCTCTTACCAGCAGGCAGCCATGCCAGGTAAGGGAAGCATGGTGCTGTGGCCCCAATCACTGTTATTTGCCGGATTCCCACACGTGCGCATCGCAGTTTCGGCTGTGATGCAGAGCTGCAGGGGGGGTGTCATCTGGAGGTGACTGGTGCTGTACAAGTGAGCATCTGTCTCCTTCTAGGTCATTAAGTGGACACCAGTGTTTTGGGTCTCCTGCCAGTGCTGCTATTGGCCAGAACAACGCTCCAGCCAATGGCAAAGCTATAGCTGCACAGGAAGAGGCAAAAATTCCCTGCATGCAGCCATTCTAGCTGGTGATTGCATGCACAGAGGTCCTGTGCTTCTCTGTGCTGCTTGTTGGCTTGCTGGGACTTGTAATGCACACCACAGCGATTTAACCCTTTTCCTGCTAAAAAGAAGAAAAGAAGAAGAAAGAAGAACAACATCTGGAATAGCTGCACAGATTTTTTTTTTTCATTTGCAGCTGTTCCAGAACCCTAAACCACCCTTTGTCCCGGTCCCTTCCTGTCCCCCCTCCCTCCTCCCCCATCCTTTTTTACGTACGCTATTTGGTCTGTGCACTTATTTTGGTCTTTTTATTTTATTTTTTTACATTTTTCCAGCTCTGCGCCAATTTTTCTACGTGTGAGCTGTGACAGCCAAGTGCTGTTCAGTGCATACCTGTCTGATCAGCACCTGGGGATTATTTGAGCAGAATTTTTTGCCATTTTTTCTTTTTTTGTTGTTAAAAAAGAAGAACTGGTAGTTAGGGCTTTATATAAATATATATAGAGTTCTATATTTCAATATATATATATATATATGTAAAATTTTTAGCCAGTGTTCACTGTAGTGAATTTTTATGCTACATTTTTTGCACACAGGATGTGTGTGCATGCTGTAGAGCACTGATCGGTAGTGTGCTCAGTAGCATCTGCACACTTTTGAGGTTTTGTTTTTTCAAATTTTTTTGCTGTGAAAAAAGAGCTGCAGTTAGTGGTAGTAAGTTTTATATATATATATATTTCAGTTAGTGTGAGTTTAGAATCTTTGTGCGTGCGTGCTGCAGAGCACTGATCAGTAGTGTGATCGGTAGCATCTGCACATTTTTAAGGTTTTTTTTATTTTGAATTTTTTTTTTTTTTTTTTTGCACGAATGCGCCATGTGCATTTGGGAACCACTGAGTACGAGTAGAGTCCATTACTGATCGCGTCTGCTCAGTTTGCACTGCAATTTTTTCTTTTTAAGAAAATATTTTTTTTTGTGCAGAAAAGACTTTTTTGTGCAGAAGACTTTTTTGTGCAGAAAAGACTTTTTTATTTGCAGAAAAGACTTTTTTGCAGAAAAGACTTTTTTTTACTTCTCTACTCCTTTTCTCTATTTTTCAAATTTATTACAAGCCCCTTCACGTGTGAAAACACTACATACAGACCCCACACTAAATAAAGGTTTACACGTTTCACGTATCACATCCCAATAAAATAAAAACTGCCCGTCCATCCCAATGAGTTTAGTCAGCTGAAGGCTACATGCACACGAACATTGTTTGTTTTTGTGTCCGTTCTGTTTTTGAGGATAGAATGCAAAAAATGCGGACAGCACACCGTGTGCTATCCGCATCCGTATGTCAGTTCAGTGTCCTATTCTTGTCCGTTTTAGGCATTATTACAATGGATCAGCAAATAAAACGAATGGCATACGGATGTCATCTGTTTTTTTTTGCGGATCTGCACATAGGACCGTGTGCATATAGCCAAAGAGGCATACGCCATGCTTGCCTCTGATACTAAGTCTGCCAGTGAGGGAAAAGAGGATGCCACTTTCCTCTACTCCTCTACCCCCAGGTACACCCACAAGTTCCACGTTTATGAAGGGAAGAATTCCAGTATAGAACCCCAAGAATGCCCCCCATCCTAGGAGTTAAGACCGGCACTCGGGTGTTGAAGAAAAACTGCTTTATTCAAGCATCAAAGAGTCTATTTCTTCTTGATAGAAGAAGAAATAGAAGATAATAAAGATCACAGCCAGCCATCATTGATATATATAACAAAGAAAGGCGGCTCTCCACAGGTTTTTTGGAAAACAGGTGCTCTTGCTCAATTTGACTCACCCTTGTCAGTTAAAATTTAAAGTAGTAGATTAATGAGCAGGCACTCTAAATATGGTACATGGAAGACAATTTTATTGAATATTAAAATATAGAGATATAAAACCATAAAATACAAATATATTATCAATAGTAGCAAGATATAGAAACAGAATAATTTTAGCAACAATGGTAATAAGAAAGCAAACAGTCACTAATAGCAGTTGGAGGATCTTAGTAGTATGGACAGCAATCGATATGCATATATAGAAACAGAAACTTTCTCTAAAATTGGATTAGTGGTGATAGTTCCATATATTAATCTCCATGTAGTGTATTCCACTGTCTGTTTAAAGGTTGAAGCGCTATATAGTATAGCAACAACGTGGCAACACTGTTTCTATTTGTAACACTTTGACATCGATGTTGCCGTTTTGAATGTGCCGCTGTTTATTTGCCTAGGGGTCTTCTTTCTTTATATATGTGAATATAGTGTCACTTTTTAATATAGACACAGTCCCGCTTTTTCATATAGACAGAGTCCCGCTTTTTAATATATAGAGATAGTGAATCTTCAGTTGTGCAATTCAATTTACTCACAGTTGCGCTGCTCTCTGGTGCGGCGTCCCGCTCCTAAAGTGAGAACAGGCTGACCTTTAGTGTATGGATCCTCCGGTCACAGCTTCTTTACAAAGGCGGCGTTCCACGTGTAATGGCGGCGTCTCTGTATACCAGTTCCGCCTCTCCAATATCCAGGATGCCACTTGATTTCTTTATCCAGCTGTCGGAGTTCCACTTTATAGATGTTAAGGTCTAATCTTGTGAGATTTTTTTCTCTCTCAGTTTCTCTTAGAGCGCTCCAGCGGTGTAGTTGTAATCTTCATATGCTTGTTCACCCAAACATGTTTCGGAGCTAAGACTTGCTCCTTCCTCAGTGGTCAAGCATATTAACATTCTGTTTCCTTTTTATCCTGTGTCGGTCTGTCAAAAAGGCCGGAGTTTAATCCGGAATGGTATCTATATAAAGTCCTTTGGATAAAGTTAGGTTTTTTCTTATAAAAATATCTCAGTCCTTTTATATAGAGAATGTTGCTATTCATCAAGTTTGCAAATAATTTGTGGATAAAAAAAAATATATATATATATATATTCATTTAAAAATACACATAAAAATATATATAGAATACATTAGAGGAATATGAACCTTGTTGTTCTAATCACAATATGATAATGCATTTTCAGTTGCAAATTTAAAATAAAATAAAAATACTTTTCAAAAAAATTTTTAAGTTTTTCTTTTCAAGCAATGTAGACATATGTAGAGATATATAACAATATATAAAAATATGTATAAGAATATATAGGAGACTTCACAGATTGTATATAGGGGACTTCACAGATTGTAGTTGTACGGAGGACCCCTAGTTAAGGGAAGACGGGGGTGCTGATAGAAACAGAGACCACCGTCTTTCGTCAACCAGGGGCACCCCATTTTACAGGAAGCCAAAAATCTCGAGTTCCGCATTCAATCCATTTGGTTGGATGGAGTCGAACTCGAAGATTCTTCTTGACTCCTGTCGAGACATTCTGGCGATATGGTCGCCCCCCCTCCAGTGTTTGTTTATTTTTTCAAAAGCTGCAAACACTAAACCTGAGGGGTTTTGATCATGATGCTGTTTAAAATGTCTCGACAAGACATGTTTATCATATCCCTTTTTTATATTTCCGATATGTTCTGCTATCCTGGTTTTCAGGAGTCTTTTAGTACGCCCTATATACTGTTTGCCACACGGGCACAGGATCAAATATAATACATTCTCTGAATTACAGGTCAGTAGGTCATTAATTTCAATTTTAAAATTATTTTGTCTTGATTGTACTTCCATTGTTTTTCTGGGAAAAGTTGTCTGTTTGCAGTTTGAACATTTTCCACACCTAAAAAACCCTTTTAAATGGTCCCAAAATTGTCGAGTTTCTTTCTTTTTTATTTGGGTTTGTTTTATTGTTGGCGCTATTTTACATCCCAAATTCTGTACTTTTGTATAAACAAACTGTGGATTTTTTGATATTAATGTACCAATGGTCTTATCCTCTCGGATATGATGCCAATAACGTTTAATAATTCGTTCCACTTTTTTATATTCTGGGTTGAAGGGTAGGATAATTCTTGGTGTTTCATCTTTTGGGTTATCACTTGTCTTATATTTATCGTCCATGTTTTCTAGTTTAAAAAAAGAGTTTCTATCTTTTTCTTTAATTTTACATAGCGATTCTTCCACTATGTCTATTGGATATTTTTTATCTAGGAAGCAAGTTTTCATTTTTTCAGCTTCCATTTCAAACTGCTCCATTTTTGTACAATTCCTTTTGAGCCTACCAAATTGTCCTGTCGGGATATTCAGCAGCCATCTCGGAAGATGGCAACTGCTGAATAATATATAGCTGTTTCTCGAGATTGGTTTTTGGAAAGTACTGCATATATATCTTCCCTCTTCATTCTTAATTAGTAGATCCAGATACTCGGTCTCTATTGGGTTCACATTGCTAGTAAATTTTAAATTAAACGTATTTGTATTAATATCCTGTAAAAATTTTAAAAGTTCCTCTCTCCCACTTTTCCAGATAAAAATGACATCGTCAATAAAACGTTGCCAGAGCACCAGATCTGTCCCCAGTCTTGGGCCGATGAAAGTGTCCTCCCAATCGGTCATAAATAGATTAGCATAACTGGGGGCAAATCTGGTGCCCATGGCAGTCCCCCTTGTTTGAAGATAAAAGTCAGATTCAAAATAAAAATAGTTATGTGACAGAATAAAATTGACCCCATCTTCTAAAAAACCTATCTGTTCGGTATGCAATCCACTGTTTTTCTCCAGCTGGTTTTTCATTGCTGCGACTCCCTGCTCATGGCTTATTATTGTATATAGGGAGTTCACATCTAGCGTCCCCATAATCCAATTTGGATCACACTCCAATTCCTCTAGGATTTTAATAATCTGAGTAGTGTCTTTTATATATGAGGCGCTCTTTTTTACCGATGGCTGTAACATTCTGTCTATATACTGTGATAGGTTAGAGGTTAAAGATCCAATCCCTGAGATTATTGGACGGCCAGGGGGATTTTTTGGGTCTTTGTGGACTTTGGGGAGACAATAAAACACTGGTAATCTTCGTTGTGTTTTCGTGATAAAATCATATTCCTGCTTTAGCAAAATGTTGCTATCCAAACCTTTTTTACAATATTGTAGGAGTTCCTGGTAAAATTGTTCTCCTGGATCTCCTTTTAGTTTGGCATAAGTGTTTGAGTCTGTCAATTGTCTCAAACATTCATTATTATATTTTTCTGCCTCCATTATTACTATGGCTCCTCCTTTATCTGCTGGTCGTATTATCAAATTTTCTTGTTTTTGAAGCTGTTTGATTGCCTGTCTTTCTTGGTTTGTTAAATTATTTTTAAAATTTCGTCCATTTTTTAATTTCCTTATGTCTGAACTGACACACTGTCTAAATGCTGCAATTTCCTGCCCTATTTCCTGTCTAGGGAATTTTTTTGAGGTTTGTGATTTTTCTCTACCTGTTCTGAAATCGGATTTCGGAACAGGTAGAGAAAAATCACAAATATACACATACAGAGCTAAAAGAAACCTCAAAAAAATTCCCTAGACAGGAAATAGGGCAGGAAATTGCAGCATTTAGACAGTGTGTCAGTTCAGACATAAGGAAATTAAAAAATGGACGAAATTTTAAAAATAATTTAACAAACCAAGAAAGACAGGCAATCAAACAGCTTCAAAAACAAGAAAATTTGATAATACGACCAGCAGATAAAGGAGGAGCCATAGTAATAATGGAGGCAGAAAAATATAATAATGAATGTTTGAGACAATTGACAGACTCAAACACTTATGCCAAACTAAAAGGAGATCCAGGAGAACAATTTTACCAGGAACTCCTACAATATTGTAAAAAAGGTTTGGATAGCAACATTTTGCTAAAGCAGGAATATGATTTTATCACGAAAACACAACGAAGATTACCAGTGTTTTATTGTCTCCCCAAAGTCCACAAAGACCCAAAAAATCCCCCTGGCCGTCCAATAATCTCAGGGATTGGATCTTTAACCTCTAACCTATCACAGTATATAGACAGAATGTTACAGCCATCGGTAAAAAAGAGCGCCTCATATATAAAAGACACTACTCAGATTATTAAAATCCTAGAGGAATTGGAGTGTGATCCAAATTGGATTATGGGGACGCTAGATGTGAACTCCCTATATACAATAATAAGCCATGAGCAGGGAGTCGCAGCAATGAAAAACCAGCTGGAGAAAAACAGTGGATTGCATACCGAACAGATAGGTTTTTTAGAAGATGGGGTCAATTTTATTCTGTCACATAACTATTTTTATTTTGAATCTGACTTTTATCTTCAAACAAGGGGGACTGCCATGGGCACCAGATTTGCCCCCAGTTATGCTAATCTATTTATGACCGATTGGGAGGACACTTTCATCGGCCCAAGACTGGGGACAGATCTGGTGCTCTGGCAACGTTTTATTGACGATGTCATTTTTATCTGGAAAAGTGGGAGAGAGGAACTTTTAAAATTTTTACAGGATATTAATACAAATACGTTTAATTTAAAATTTACTAGCAATGTGAACCCAATAGAGACCGAGTATCTGGATCTACTAATTAAGAATGAAGAGGGAAGATATATATGCAGTACTTTCCAAAAACCAATCTCGAGAAACAGCTATATATTATTCAGCAGTTGCCATCTTCCGAGATGACTGCTGAATATCCCAACAGGACAATTTGGTAGGCTCAAAAGGAATTGTACAAAAATGGAGCAGTTTGAAATGGAAGCTGAAAAAATGAAAACTTGCTTCCTAGATAAAAAATATCCAATAGACATAGTGGAAGAATCGCTATGTAAAATTAAAGAAAAAGATAGAAACTCTTTTTTTAAACTAGAAAACATGGACGATAAATATAAGACAAGTGATAACCCAAAAGATGAAACACCAAGAATTATCCTACCCTTCAACCCAGAATATAAAAAAGTGGAACGAATTATTAAACGTTATTGGCATCATATCCGAGAGGATAAGACCATTGGTACATTAATATCAAAAAATCCACAGTTTGTTTATACAAAAGTACAGAATTTGGGATGTAAAATAGCGCCAACAATAAAACAAACCCAAATAAAAAAGAAAGAAACTCGACAATTTTGGGACCATTTAAAAGGGTTTTTTAGGTGTGGAAAATGTTCAAACTGCAAACAGACAACTTTTCCCAGAAAAACAATGGAAGTACAATCAAGACAAAATAATTTTAAAATTGAAATTAATGACCTACTGACCTGTAATTCAGAGAATGTATTATATTTGATCCTGTGCCCGTGTGGCAAACAGTATATAGGGCGTACTAAAAGACTCCTGAAAACCAGGATAGCAGAACATATCGGAAATATAAAAAAGGGATATGATAAACATGTCTTGTCGAGACATTTTAAACAGCATCATGATCAAAACCCCTCAGGTTTAGTGTTTGCAGCTTTTGAAAAAATAAACAAACACTGGAGGGGGGGCGACCATATCGCCAGAATGTCTCGACAGGAGTCAAGAAGAATCTTCGAGTTCGACTCCATCCAACCAAATGGATTGAATGCGGAACTCGAGATTTTTGGCTTCCTGTAAAATGGGGTGCCCCTGGTTGACGAAAGACGGTGGTCTCTGTTTCTATCAGCACCCCCGTCTTCCCTTAACTAGGGGTCCTCCGTACAACTACAATCTGTGAAGTCCCCTATATACAATCTGTGAAGTCTCCTATATATTCTTATACATATTTTTATATATTGTTATATATCTCTACATATGTCTACATTGCTTGAAAAGAAAAACTTAAAAATTTTTTTGAAAAGTATTTTTATTTTATTTTAAATTTGCAACTGAAAATGCATTATCATATTGTGATTAGAACAACAAGGTTCATATTCCTCTAATGTATTCTATATATATTTTTATGTGTATTTTTAAATGAATATATATATATATATATTTTTATCCACAAATTATTTGCAAACTTGATGAATAGCAACATTCTCTATATAAAAGGACTGAGATATTTTTATAAGAAAAAACCTAACTTTATCCAAAGGACTTTATATAGATACCATTCCGGATTAAACTCCGGCCTTTTTGACAGACCGACACAGGATAAAAAGGAAACAGAATGTTAATATGCTTGACCACTGAGGAAGGAGCAAGTCTTAGCTCCGAAACATGTTTGGGTGAACAAGCATATGAAGATTACAACTACACCGCTGGAGCGCTCTAAGAGAAACTGAGAGAGAAAAAAATCTCACAAGATTAGACCTTAACATCTATAAAGTGGAACCCCGACAGCTGGATAAAGAAATCAAGTGGCATCCTGGATATTGGAGAGGCGGAACTGGTATACAGAGACGCCGCCATTACACGTGGAACGCCGACTTTGTAAAGAAGCTGTGACCGGAGGATCCATACACTAAAGGTCAGCCTGTTCTCACTTTAGGAGCGGGACGCCGCACCAGAGAGCAGCGCAACTGTGAGTAAATTGAATTGCACAACTGAAGATTCACTATCTCTATATATTAAAAAGCGGGACTCTGTCTATATGAAAAAGCGGGACTGTGTCTATATTAAAAAGTGACACTATATTCACATATATAAAGAAAGAAGACCCCTAGGCAAATAAACAGCGGCACATTCAAAACGGCAACATCGATGTCAAAGTGTTACAAATAGAAACAGTGTTGCCACGTTGTTGCTATACTATATAGCGCTTCAACCTTTAAACAGACAGTGGAATACACTACATGGAGATTAATATATGGAACTATCACCACTAATCCAATTTTAGAGAAAGTTTCTGTTTCTATATATGCATATCGATTGCTGTCCATACTACTAAGATCCTCCAACTGCTATTAGTGACTGTTTGCTTTCTTATTACCATTGTTGCTAAAATTATTCTGTTTCTATATCTTGCTACTATTGATAATATATTTGTATTTTATGGTTTTATATCTCTATATTTTAATATTCAATAAAATTGTCTTCCATGTACCATATTTAGAGTGCCTGCTCATTAATCTACTACATCATTGATATATGCAATTTCATTTATTATGAATCTCTATGTATGCTATTTCAGTTTTTTGGAGCAGTCCCACGCTGACATCCTGCTTTTTTCTATTGGATCGATATATTTGATTTTGTCATTAATATATAATGCCCATATAAAGGGGTTATAGTCATATATACAAAGTATTTATTTATGTGGTAATTCTTTGCAACTATGTGATGACTTTGTAATCAATCTTTAATCTGATCCATGTGCAGCAATGACATGAATTCCTGCACAGAATGATTTGTTGATAATGGTAGTCATGGTAATATGACCTCACCACGTTTCTTGCGTCAGGTGCGGCGCACTATTTAAATGTCTAGTTCACATACATATATTATGCTTGACAAAGGCTCATAGAGCCGAAACACTTTGACTCTTTGATGCTTGAATAAAGCAGTTTTTCTTCAACACCCGAGTGCCGGTCTTTTCTGCGAACCAAGTGGGCTGTCTCTCCCTGACTCGAGCACCGGGACCTATGGAAAGACGAGGAGTGCCGTCCGTACTTCATTATATTGGACATCCTAGGAGTTAGTGGGAAGATTGTGTGGGTCTGCTAGTAATTTTTCATTTTTACGAATGCTTTGAAATCCTTTCTCTAGTATTTCTGCCTTCTGTGATACACATGTTTGCTGAAAAGTACCCTTTCCACCACTTAAAATGTTCCTACAGGGGTGCTCTTTCCGAAATGGGGTCACTTCTTGTGGTTTTTCTTTTCTGGGGACCTCAGGAATTTATTTAATGTGACATGGCACCTAAAATACATGTTGTCCAATTCAGGTCAGCAAAATTCATATTTAGCTGTTTGACGCTAGAGTTCTGCCCATATATCAGTTTTTGAGCACATATGAGGTGTTGACATATTTGGGGGGAAATGGGTAACAAAATGTGGGGTGCATTTTGTCCTGTTACCCCTTGTGAAAGTGAAAAATGTGGGTGAAATTCTGTCAAACGCCCGATGGGTCAAAGTGCTCATTACACACATTGAAATATTCCTTGAGGGGTGTAGTTTCTGGAATGGGGTCACTTTTTGGGGGTTTCCACTGTAGGGCCACCTCAGGGTGTCTTTACATACGACATAGCTCTCAATTACCATTCCAGCTAAATCCGCTCTCCTAACACTATATGGTGCTCCTTCCACTCTGAAGCCTGCTGTGTGCCCATACATCAGTGTTGGCGTATTCAGGGGAAATGGATAACATAATATGGGGTGCATTTTGTCCTGTTACCCCTTGTGAAAGTGAAAAATGTGGGTGTAAAGCAACTTTTTCTGGAAAACATTGTAAGTTTTTATTTTCATTCACAGCCAAGCATTTCCTAATTCTGTGAAATACCTGATGGGTCAAAGTGCTCACTACACACTTTGAAATATTCCTTGAGGGGGTAGTTTCCAGAATGGGGTCACTTTTGGGGGGTTTCCACTGTAGGGCCTCCTCAGGGTGTCTTCACATCTAACATAGCTCCCAATTACCATTCCAGCTAAATCCGCTCTCCAAAAGCCATATGGTACTCCTTCCACTCTGAAGCATGCTGTGTGCCCATGCATCAGTTTTTGAGCACACATGGGGTGTTTCTGTAAACTCCTGATTCAGGGTAAATAGATTTTGAGTTTTGTTTGGCTGTTAACCATTGATGTGTTGCAGAAAAAAATTGATTAAAATTTAAAATCTGCCCATAAAAAGGGTTAGCAAAGTTTGTAAAATCCATTTTGAATAGCTTGAGGGGTGTAGTTTCTAAAATGGGGTGATTTATGGGTGGTTTATAATATGTAAGCCCCAGAAAGTGACTTTATAACTGAACTGGTCCTGAAAAAATTGGGGTTTGGAAATGTTCTTAAAAATTTTAAGACTTCTAACATCCCCCCCAAAAAATAAAAAATGGCATTCACAAAATGATCCAAACATGAAGTATAAATATGGGGAATGTAAAGCAATCACTATTTTTTGAGGTATTACTATCTATTATAAAAGTAGAGATATTGAAATGTGGCAATTTTTTCAAATGTTTTGTAAATTTGGTATTTTTTTATAAATAAAAATGATTTTTTTTAAATCAATTTTACCAATGTCATAAAGTACAACATGTGACGACAAAACAATCTCAGAATGACCTGGATAAGTAAAAGCGTTTTAAAGTTATTACCACATAAAGTGACAAATGTGAGATTTGCTAAAAATGGCCTGTTCCTTAAGGTGAAAAATGGCAGGGTTCTTAAGAGGTTAAAGCAGTTACACAAAGATCAAACGATTATCTAATCACTATCAAACCCACAAATCCTTTGGTAAAGAGCCCTGGTCCAATTCACTTCTGTAGGGATACAAAATCTTAATAACTACCAATTGCTTATTATTCTTCCTAATAGTGACACACAGTTCTAAAGATATGCAGCCGTTATCAACCCTTCAAGACTTATATAGTCTTAAAGATATCCAAGCGATACTTATCCTACGGAACACACAGTTTTAAAAGATATTCAGCTGCTATCTAACCTGATTAGGGGACATACACTACTATGCAATTGGTGTTAATCCTACTCAATCCCCATCATGAGGACCCCTGGTCACTACTCATGAATCCCCAAAACTCTCGTCAGTGCTTGGCTTAGGTCCAATTCTATGTTATGGATATCCGACTCAGTTGTCTATCAATTCCTGCTTAGTTCCAGCATGTCCTACCACACAAAAAAGGAATAATCAAATGGGTTATTTCGTTCTAAAGGACCAATCAGCTATAATTTGAACCCTTTTATCATGATAACACCAATTCAACTCTTGAGAATCCACTTGGGCCAAGGCTCAGAGAAGGTATCTAAGAAATAAAGTTTCTTACCTTGCTGCAGCATGTGACTTTGTCTGATGGTTTTGCGCAAGTTCTCTCATGGTGTTTGAATCGGAACTTACGCAAGCTGTCTACCCACCCAGGGACGCCAAACTGTTATTGCAATTCATGCGAGTCTCATCTTCTTTGTGTGGTGCCAAAGGAATTAGAAGTATAAGTATGCACATGCCATACTGCTTTCCTAATGAAACCAGACACACAAGTTGGTTTCATGAAAGCATATTCTCATCCCCCTTGTCACGGGGCGCCGATGATGCACTCACTCTCCACAGCGCCGTCGGCGCCCCGCCTCTGTGCAGAGGTGAGGAGGCGTGCAGTGTCCTTGTCTCCAAGGTGATAGGGGGCGGGACTTCTCAGTGCGTCCGGCATCCTCGGTTTCCCCAGCAACCAGAATAAGTCTGAGTACCGAGCTGGGCACTTGGTGCTCAGCTGTATGCAGCAGGGTTAGTCATGTGACGCTGGCCATGTCACATGACCCGTGCTAGTCGGTATTTAACAGACAGTCTGCTGGCCACAGGTTGCCTGTTATTTAGATTCCACCTGCAATTGTGTCTTACCTGGCGTAGTTACCTCCTGCTGATATCCGACGATCCTCTACCTGCTCCTTGTGTACTTTTGCTGCTCTCCTGGTATTCTGACCTCGGCTTCCACTAGCGGTGCAGTTATCTGTTTTAAAGACCTTTTTTGCGTGTATTAGTGGAAAAAGGAAAAACAATCTTTGCCGCCTAGCGGTGCTGTTATCTGTTTTGAAGCCCTTTTTTGCGTGTATTAGTGGAAAAAGGAAAATTATATTTGCCTCTTAGCGGTGCAATGAGATATTTTACAGCCCACTTTGCCGTGTATTACTGGCGAAATACAAATATATTTGCCGTTTAAGGTTGTACTTACAATATTTTTCTAATTTTTGTTCTGTACATTACCACAATGGATTTTGAACAAAACAATTCAGATGCAGTTGAAGTTCAGACTTTCAGCTTTAATTCAATGGGTTGAACAAAATGATTGCATAAAAATGTGACGAACTAAAGCATTTTTTAAACTCAATCCCTTCATTTCAGGGGCTCAAAAGTAATTGGACAAATTAAATAATTGCAAATAAAATGTTCATTTCTAATACTTGGTTGAAAATCCTTTGTTGGCAATGACTGCCTGAAGTCTTGAACTCATGGACATCACCAGACGTTGTGTTTCCTTCTTTTTAATGCTCTGCCAGACCTTTACTGCAGCGGTTTTCAGTTGCTGTTTGTTTGTGGGCCTTTCTGTCTGAAGTTTAGTCTTTAAACAAGTGAAATGCTCTATTGGGTTCAGATCAGGTGACTGACTTGGCCATTCAAGACTATTCCACTTGTTTGCTTTTATAAACTCCTGGGTTTCTTTGTCTTTATGTTTTGTTCATTGTCCATCTGTATTATGAAACGCTGACCAAACAGTTTGGATGCATTAGGTTGGATTTGAGAACACGGTATGTCTCTGAAAACCCCAGAATTCATCCAGCTGCTTCTGTTCTGTGTCACATCATCAATAAATAGTGTTGAACGAACACAAACTTTGCGGTTTTTGGTACCCGGACCCAAACCCGAACTTTGCCGGAAAAGTTTGCGTTCGAGTTTGGCGTTTGGCATTTAATATAGATTGTTAAAAGGCTGCAGGGCAGCCAATCAACAAGCTTTAAGCTGTGTGCCCTTAGAAGACATCACAGCCATGCCTACTAATGGCATGGCTGTGATTGGCTGGTGCATCATGTGACCCAGCCTCTATACAAGCTGGATCACGTGTAGCACCGCCCATCAGCTCTCAGTAGTGAAGGGACAGAAAACAGGCAGCTGAAGTGAGGGACAGTGTTAGTGCGATTTTTTTTGTGGGTGCAATACACTATCTTTGCACCCCTGACTCAGAAGGCTAATCATACATCTGGCTGTTAATTCTGTGTGTGACCTACAGCAATTTTTTTTGTGGGTGCAATGCAACAATGTACTTTGTACCCCTGACACAAATATAATAGTTAATCCGTCTGTTAGTTAGGTGCACGTCATTTACCCATTTATTGCGTGAAGTACACCTGCACTGCATATGCTACAGGGAAATTGATATAGTTAATCTGTCTGTTAGGTGCACGTCATATACCCATTTATTGCGTGAAGTACACCTGCACTGCATACGTGACAGGGACATTTATATAGTTAATCCATCTGTTAGTTAGGTGCACGTCATATACCCATTTATTGCGTGAAGTACACCTGCACTGCATACGCTACAGGGAAATTAATATAGTTAATCTGTCTGTTAGATGCACGTCATATACCCATTTATTGCGTGAAGTACACCTGCACTGCATACGTGACAGGGAAATTGATATAGTTAATCCATCTGTTAGTTAGGTGCACGTCATATACCCATTTATTGCGTGAAGTACACCTGCACTGCATACGTGACAGGGACATTTATATAGTTAATCCGTCTGTTAGTTAGGAGCACGTCATATACCCATTTATTGCGTGAAGTACACCTGCACTGCATACGCTATAGGGAAATTGATATAGTTAATCTGTGTGTTAGTTAGGTGCACGTCATATACCCATTTATTGTGTGAAGTACACCTGTACTGCATATGTGACAGGGACATTTATATAGTTAATCAATCTGTTAGGGTACTGTCGCACTAGCGGCAGGATGGATCCAACAGGCTGTTCACCCTGTTGGATCAGTCCTGCTGCTATTTCACCGTGCCACCGGACTCCCGCTCCGTCCCCATTAACTATAATGGGGAGGGGCCGGAACTCCGGTGCAGCACGGTAGTGCGCGGTGAGAGGCCGCCGGACTAAAAAGTCGGACATGCAATACTTTTAGTCCGGCGGCCTCTCACCGTGCACTGCCGTGCTGCACCGGAGCTCCGCCCCCGTCCCCATTATAGTCAATGGGGACAGAGCGTCAGTCTGGCGGCACGGCGAAATAGCGGAAGGACGGTTCCGACAGGGTGAATAGCCTGTCGGATCCGTCCTGCTGCTAGTGTGAAAGTAGCCTTAGTTAGGTGCACGTCATATACCCATTTATTGCTTGAAGTACACGTGCACTGCATATGTGACAGGGAAAATAGTATAGTTAATCCAATATAAATAAACTTCCAAAGAAGCTACACCAGTATTCTACTGGAGCCCAGCCTGTCAAATACCAGCTAAACAAAAAAAAATTCAAATCAAATACTCAATTAGGCTGGCTCACAATATCTTTGCATACATATACATTTATTAAACAAATAAAACAAATAATTTAAAACCACCTTGATGCATAACCATGTTGCCATTAACATACAAAAATGCGGAGCTCACGCATATACACTCACCTAAAGAATTATTAGGAACACCTGTTCTATTTCTCATTAATGCGATTATCTAGTCAACCAATCACATGGCAGTTGCTTCAATGCATGTAGGGTTGTGGTCCTGGTCAAGACAATCTCCTGAACTCCAAACTGAATGTCAGAATGGGAAAGAAAGGTGATTTAGGCAATTTTGAGTGTGGCATGGTTGTTGGTGCCAGACGGGCCGGTCTGAGTATTTCACAATCTGCTCAGTTACTGGGATTTTCACGCACAACCATTTCTAGGGTTTACAAAGAATGGTGTGAAAAGGGAAAAACATCCAGTATGCGGCAGTCCTGTGGGCGAAAATGCCTTGTTGATGCTAGAGGTCAGAGGAGAATGGGCCGACTGTTTCAAGCTGATAGAAGAGCAAGGTTGACTGAAATAACCACTCGTTACAACCAAGGTATGCAGCAAAGCATTTGTGAAGCCACAACACGCACAACCTTGAGGCGGATGGGCTACAACAGCAGAAGACCCAGTGACAACTTTATCTCACTGTGATTTCGTAGTAAAGAGATCACAGAGAGGCACGGAGCATTATCAGTCATGTTAATGCTCAGTGCTTCTGCAGTCTGCATCGGGTCTTGGCACTCTTTCACGCAGCGGATGTCACGCTCGGCATCCGCTCGTGTGAAACAGCCCTAACTGAATCAACATCTGGTAGTTATACCCAGCATGGGGTCAGAGGTCATTATACCCAGCATGGGGTCAAAGGTGTTGATTCCATTATCCTAATTGGAGTCAGTAGGTGCTGCAGAAAGTGCGGGCCGTATGTGCACACTTTCGGCGTCCTCACCCTGCTGCTGCTCACCTGTTTGCGCTGCAGCGTAACTTCGGCCTTCCCACTAACTGCCTCATATGCGACATGCCCACAAGGTGGAACTCCTGGAGAGACTGTGCGAGCAGCATCAGGCGATAGTGGAGTTTCAGCTGCGGAACAGCACCACTTCACCACCAATGAGTTGGCCTCCATGCGGAACGTGTGTGCCTTGTTGCGGTGCCGATGATGGTCAGTGCCGATGATGCAGTCCTCAGCGTTACTATCCCACTTCTATGTCTCCTTGAAAAAAATGCTTCGGGCGATGATGGAAGAGGATGTGGCACAGGAGGAAGAGGAGGAGGAAGAGGGATCATTTCCACGGTTATCAGGCCAGTCATTCACAAGTGGCTCGGAGGGTGGGTTCCTGCACCAACAGAGGCCAGGTATACAATTGTCCAGCCACGGCACAGTTCTGGAGGATGATGAGGATGATGAGGAGGAGGAACCGTGTTCACAGCAGGGTGGCACCTAAAGCAGCTCATGGGCATCACTGGAGCGTGTCTGGGGGGATACAGAGGACACAGACGATACACCTCCCACAGAGGACAGCTTGTTGTTGCCTCTGGGCAGCCTGGCACACATGAGCGACTACACGCTGCAGTGCCTGCGCAACTGCCCACATTCTAACTTGTGCTGATTACTGGGCGGCCACCCTGCTGGATCCCCGCTGCAAGGACAACGTGCCGCCCTTAATTACATCATTGGAGCGTTATCGGAAGATGCGCAAGTACAATCGCATGCTGGTAGACATGCTGTTGATGGCATTCCCACCTGACACTGGGGGCTCGGTGAAAGCACACCAATGCAGCTGGGGCACCGCCAGCACCTTAGAAGGCAGGGTTAGCATAGACAAAATGTGGAAAAGCTTTGTCAGCGCCCAACAACAACCAGCACCACCAGCTGATATAGAACGTCTTAGCAGGAGGCAGCATTTCAGCAACATGGTGAAACCGTACGTGTGCATAAGCCTAAACGTACTGACTGATGGGTCTGCCCCCTTCAACTTCTGGGTCTCCAAATTGGGCACATGGCCTGAGCTTGCCCTTTACGCCTTGGAGGTGCTGGCCTGCCCTGCGGCCAGTGTATTGTCCGAACGTGTGCTCAGAATGGCAGGGGGGGGTGATCACAGACAAGCGCAGCTGCCTGTGGACAAGCTCACGTTCATTGACATAAACCAGGCATGGATCCCACAGGACTTGTCTGTACCTTGTGCAGAATAGAAAAGTATACCGGCCGCACCCAGCCATTGTTATACTCCAGTGCACTTTCACTTTGTTTTCTTTTTAATATTTCCCAATGTTTTGGGGTCTTCCCAAATTTTTTACATTAAAAAAAAATTAAAATTAAAAAGAATACAAAAATAGTGTTGGCTACCTCCTCCTCCACCACCGCTTCCACCTACACCGCCACATCCACTGCCTGCTCAACCTCCTACTCCACTTTGACCTCCTCCTCCCGGTTCAAGATCATTATTTTATATATTTTTTTAATTCTATGTTATTTTAAGTCATTTTCCTATCCACATTTGTTTGCAGGGCAATTGTCCCGCTCTTACCCCCATTTTGCTTCCTTTTGCAGAACTCTAGCCCTTTCTATGACTTTTTTAGAGCCATTTTTACTGCCCCAAAGTTCGGGTCCCCATTGACTTCAATGGGGTTCGGGGTCAAGTTCGGGTCCCGTCGAACCCGAACTTCCAGGTGTTCTCTCAACCCTAGACACAAGCATTTGAGAAATACTTTTAGTTTAATGCCCCATCTGTGTCTGATCCCTCTGTAGTATGGACGGCCCATAAGGCATTCATACGGGGTATAGTCATTAAGTTAGGCCATAGGGACAAAAAACTCAGAGAAAAGCATCTCTCTGAACTTCTCTCGCAAATCAATACAGCAGAGGCCCTAAACAAATCTTCCCCATTTCCAACTCTATCAGAGAGACGTAGGTCCCTCAGGATGCAACTCTGTGAGAGCATGCTACATAAATATGAACTTTACCTAAAAAAAAGTTAAAGCGATGTATTATTCTCAAGCTAATAAAGCTGGGAGCCTATTAGCAAAAAGAATTAGAGCTAGAGCTCTGAAATCACGCATTGCTTATCTCTGGGATTCCTCAAAGACCCAGAAGATATATGACCCTAAATCCATAGCTAATAGGTTAATGTCCTATTATTCACAACTATATAACCTGGCAGAAGAACCTGCTTTTAGGACTGCATCAACACAGGAGATTGACGATTTTCTTGGATCTCTATCCCTCCCCTCTTTGAACACTCAACAGTAAGTATCCCTATGTACCCCCATGACTACTGAAGAAATTGCCCGGGCAATTAGTAATTTACCCCAAGAAAAGAGTCCTTTCTAATTCCTATTATAAACTGTACACTAAGGTCCTAACGCCTCACCTTCACGCATCCCTGTCTTGTGCAATGAAGGAGGGAATTCATAAAGTGACACATACCCTATCTGGATGAAGGTATATTACCAAAGACACACTACTAGCCACAAGGGCTTATTACCAAACTTGCCCCAGATAATGTATTGGTACTGAAATATAATATAACTTTTAATAGTGTCTTAAAATCACTGTGAGCAAACAAACATGTTTAAAATAAACTGTTCCCTGTCTATAATGTCTTATTATTTTGTTGGACCTTGCCTATAGTAGAGATGTGCAATCTCTCCACTAAACAGCACTGTATATAGGACTGGTTGCACAGTGCTGTTTAGTGGAGAGAGTTTTAAACGTGTTCGTTTGCTCACAGTGATTTTAAGACACTATTAAAAGTTATATTTTATTTCAGTAATAAGCCCTTGTGGCTAGTAGTGTGTCTTTTATGAAGGAGGGCAGACTCCCCCCAAAAATGTTAGAGGGGGTCATAGTGATGTTGCCCAAACCAGGCAAAAACCCAACTGTCCCCAAAAATTTCCACCCTATATCTTTACTAAATGCTCATCTTAAGATCTATGCCAAGCTCTTAAATAATAGAATAGACAAGACTATCCCATCTCTGGTTGCTCCAGATCAGGTTGGATTTGTGCAAGGCCGACAAATCACAGATAACTCCAGGAGAGTACTGAATTTGATGGACTACATCAATCAGATATCAACATCTGAGGTATTTGTCACCCTGGACGCTGAGAAGGCATTTGACCGGGTGAATTGGTTATTTGTCTTCTCGGTGCTCCGCATCATGGGCTTTCCAGAACAGATGGTAAAAGCTGTCAAGGCATTATATACACTACAGTCGGCCCAGGTGATGGCAATTGGGGTCTTCTCAGACCTCTTTACAATATCAAATGGCATGAGACAGGGGTGTCCCCTTTTACCCCTTATTTTAATTTTATCAGTAGAGCCTCTGGCTCAAGCAATTCGGCTAGTCACTGACATTGAAGGAATTGAGATTGGTGACAGGAAATGCCGCCTCTCACTCTATGTGGATGATATTATTTCAACCTTAGCAAACCCTACATTGTCTCTAAAGTCAGTAATGGAAATTGCCCGTTCCTATGGAGCCCTCTCCTACTATAAGGTTAATTAGGGTAAATCCCAAGCTCTACCCTTTTTGATTACTCAAAAAACTCTGGAGTCTTTGAGAGTACAATTTCCATTAGACTGGCAAGATTCTAATGTACAGTATCTAGGGATTCAGGTTACTTCTACCCCTCAAAAATGATATGTTGCTTACTTCCCCCCTCTCCTATCTACGTACGTTGCAGGCAGACCTGGAAAATGTGGCTAAGACTTAACTATCATGGCAAGGTTGCATTGAGGCATTCCAAAAACATTCACTTCCCAAATTATTGTATCTCTTTCAGACTCTCCCTATATCGATCCCTGCCTCCTTTTTTGCCACCATCAACAGAATGCTAAATCAGTTCATTTGGTATAAATGCAGACCCCAAATAGCCAAAAGCATCATGAATAGATAGATACAAGAGATCCGGTGGGTTGAGCCTACCCAATATTTCCGATTATTACTTAGCCTCTAGAATCAACCAGCTGAGGGATTGGTGTGTGAATGACATTTCCAAACATTGGGTACATATCGAAAAAACACAAGTCCCATCACAGAACCTTAAGGCGTTATTCGTGGTTTCCCTACAGGAAAATTCCTCCATCTTTGTTCCATCTTACTTTATTTCCACATCCATAGCTTTATGGTAGAACTTCCATGCTAGGGGAAAAAGGGGCACCTACTCCTGCGGCTCAGTTAACCCCAATTGACTCTCTACAGTGTCTTATCCCAGACCGCTCACTAAAGTCCTGGAAAGAGAGAGGTATTACTGAAGTGGCTGACCTCTTGTCTCAGTCCTCATTAAAGGCTTTTGCAGAACTGCAAAAGGAATATCAGATCCCATATCAAGAGTTCTATAAATATCTGAGGATGAGACACCTTCTGAGAAGGAGAGTTCCCTTCACTATTAAAGCTAACGGGGAACTTCTGCGGCTATGGTCCATAACATCTCCAGCACCACCAGGGATCGAACTGATATATATCTATTTTGGTTGTAAATATTCCATCATTAAGTCAGCCCCCTTCCTCTCCTGGGAAGCTGAGCTAGGGAAATCCTTCCCCACCACCCAATGGTCCACTGCCATTAGATTTGCTGTTTCACACTTGAAATATACAACACACTTTGAATCCTACATGAAGACAATGCTTTGGTGGTATTTTACCCCACTGAGACTTGTTTTCCCTGGCCATGTACCTTCCATGCTTGCTGGCGGGTAGAGCTGAGCGGACACCTGGATGTTTGGATTCGATGGGTTCGGCCGAACTTCAGAAAAAAGTTACAGTTCGGGACCCGAACTTGACCCGAACTTGACTCCAAACCCGAACCCCATTGAAGTCAATAGGGACCCGAACTTTGGAGCACTAAAATGGCTCTAAAAATGCTGCAAATGGCAGCAAAATGTGGTTAAGAGCATGGCAACTGCTCTGCAAACAATTGTGGATAGGGAAATAACTTTAAATAACATAAAATATGTAAAAACAAGGTCCATATGGAGTAGGAGGTTGAGGAGGCAGTGGATGTGGTGGTGGAGGCGGCGGCAGTGGAGGAGGAGGTAGCCTACAGTGTTTTTTGGTTTTAATTATATTTTTTTTGTTTAAATTAGGGTACACCCCAAAACTTTGGGAAATACAACCTGTGATAACCCCCTCCAGTCATGCTAAACAAACATTCAGACAATACACTGGCTGCAGGGCATGTGCCCAATTTGAAGACCCAGTAGTTGAAGGGGCAGACCCATCAGTCAGTATATGTAGGAGTGTGCACACATACTGCCCCACCATGTCACTCGTCTCCGTGATGTCCACAATCCAATTGGATATCTTCTCTATCAACTTTTGAAGTTCTTTTCCGCGTCTACCATGTTGATCACGGTTAGTGGCGAATCCGAAGTTACGTTGCAGCGCTAAAAGACGAGCAGCAGCAGGGTGAGAATGCTGAAAGCACGCACAGACGGCCCGCACTTTCTGCAGCAGCTCTGACATATCGGGGTAATTTTTAAGGAACCTCTGCACCACCAAATGTCAGCTCATGTGCCAGGCAAACTGGTTAGGCCCAGAGCTGCTATGAGATTTTGCCCATTGTCGCACACTACCAGGCCGGGCTTGAGGCTCACTGGCACCAACCACTCATCGGTCTGTTGTTCCATGCCCGTCCACAGCTCCTACGCGGTGTGGGGTTTGTCCCCCAAACAGATAAGTTTTAAAACTGCCTGCTGTCGTTTACCCCTGGCTGTGCTGAAGTTGGTGGTGAAGGTGTTAAGCTGTTTGGATGAGGAAGCAGTAGAGGATGAGGAAGCGGAGTAGGAGGAGGAAGCAACAGGAGGCAAAGAGAAGCACCCTGCAATCTTCGGTTGTGGAAGGACATTGCCCAAACTGCTATCCGCCTCAGGCCCAGCCGCCACGGCATTTACCCAGTGTAATGTTGGCGAGATATACTGTCCCTAACCGTGCTTACTGGTCCACGTATCCATAGTTAGGTGGACCTTGCCACAGATGGCTGTGCGCAGTGCACACCTGATTTTGGCCCCCACTTGGTTGTGCAGGGAAGGTATGGCTCACCTGGAAAAGGAGTGGCGGTTGGGCACGACTTACTGTGGGACAGCCACCACCATAAGGTTTTTAAAACCCTCCGTCTCCACCAGACGGAATGACAGCATTTCGGGGGGTACTTCCTCTTCCGCTCCAGTGTTTAGGAGATGTAGAGCTGAATGCTTGCGTGGGACATTGTGGAGATGCTTGGTGACCCAGGTGGTGGTGTTGCTGCTTGCAGGGTGGCAGGTGCCACTTTTACTCCAGAGGTGGATGATGAGGCCGAGACTGCAGCAGAAGAGGAAGCAGGGGGAGGCAGAGACCTTTCTTTGTTTTTGAGGCGTCTCTTCCACTGCAGCTCGTCCTTTGCACTTAGATGCCTGGTCATGCAGGTTGTGCTCAGGTTGAGAACATTTATGCTTCGCTTTAGGCTCTGATTGCACAGAATGCAAACCACTCGTGTCTTGTCGTCAGCACATTGTCTGAAGAACTGCCACGCCAGGAAACTCCTTGGAGCTGGCTTTGGTGTTCTCTGTCCCTTGCTGTGTTGGGCAGTAGCAGGCGTACTGTCTAGGGGACAGCCGCTCCGCTTTTGCACCTTGCTCCATCTTCTGCTGTGTTGGCGGCACTGTGCGACCACTGCCTCTTCCTCCGAACTACACAGGTCACTCGCATGACCTTGATTCCATGTGGGGTCAAAGACCTCATCTCCTCCACATCATCTTCAACCCAGTTTTCATCCCTGCCCATCTGGTCAGTCTGCACACTGCAGAAAGCCACAGCAGTTGGCACATGTTTCGTCATCATCCGAGACGAGCTTCGGTGGTCCTCCCATGTACTCATCTTAAAACATAAGTGGTTGGGCATCAGTGTACTCAATCTCTTTCACTTCTGGGGCAGGGCTATGTGAATGTTGGGTCTCCGATCGGTTACCATGGCAACCGACGCTACTGAAGTCCTGGCTTCCATGGTCAGTTAGTCAGCATTGTACTTACCTGCGCTGGAGCCGGTGGGGGCTCTTTCTTCTCAAACTCACAGGTCTGTGCGGCGTATGCTTATAGCAATGCACCACACAGACCTGTGAGTTTGAGAAGAAGGAGCACCTGGCGGCGCGGGTAAGTCATGGTTGCCATGGAACCGATTGGAGCCCCAGCATTTCACTGCTGGGACTCCAATCGGACTGCCGCTGGGGGGGGGGGGCGCACTGCCAGCAATGATTAATACTGTGGAGGGAGGTGGGATTGAGGGCGCACTGACAGCAATGATTAATATTGGGGAGGGAGGGGGGATTGAGGGCGCACTGCCAGCAATGATTAATACGGGGGGGGGGGGGGATTGTCAGCGCACTGCCAGCATTGATGTTTAATACGGAGGGGGGATCCAGACTGGCCACCAATAATTGTAGTACTGGTGAGGGGGGGTTAGGGCGCACTGCCCATGAATGATTTTAAATGTGGGGTAGGCGCACTGCTGCCTGGCGGCAACCGACCTCTGACAGGGTGCTGTGATCCGCACAATTAACCCCTCAGGTGCAGCACAGTGCCCTGTCAGAGGTCAGGTGCCCCCAGGCAGCAGGGGGCCAGTATGTTACGCCTGTTGGTATACTCTAACTTCAAGCGTCCCCATCACCATGGGAACGCCTTTGTGTTAGAATATACCATCGGATTTGAGTTTTTACGATCTAACTCAGATCCGATGGAATATTCTAACCACCAGGAGTCCCCATGGTGACAGGGACGCTTGTGGGGAGGAGTATGCCAAAGGGGTTTAACTGTACTGTTTGGAGGGGAAAAAAAAGACGAATATTCAAAAAAATGTCAAAACGAATATATTCGCTATAGTGCTATATATTTGTTTTTTAGAATATTGGTCTTTTTTCAACATCTAAAGTCATGATTCCTCCCTGCTTCTTGCTTGTGGGCCAATGACTCAATGACCACAAGCATTTTAAGCAAGGAGGAATCATTTGTTCAGATGTAAAAAATGACGAATATTCAATATAACTAATATATAGCAGTATATTTGTAATATTCGCGAATTATCGAAGTTGCGATATTCGCGATTAATATTCGCTATTCGAATATTCGCGCTCAACACTAGTCCTTGGATGTAAGAGGTATGTGCTGCTATATTCTCCTCCAAATATTTTTTATTATAATTATATGTATTTTAAATTTGGAGACCACATTTCTCATTTTGGGAGCCAATTTGGGGTAATTTAGGGTATTTTTTTTTAGTCTGGAGATGTCATATGGCCTAGGAAGAGACTGTGGCGCTCACAAATCACCGCAGCCTCTTCATACAAAGTCCAAGTTGGGTAGACGGCCTTGGGCCTAAGTCACTTTTGACTTTGAATTATTTTTTTTACCATGGCTGCGCTACACTATATGGCAGCAGCACAATTTTTGATTGATTTAACATAACATGGCAATTAGCTGTTCAGTTTTGCAATATGCCATGTTCTATTCTAATTGAATAGTTTTAGTTTTATGTGATTCTTGAACTCAAAAAATTCCTTTCTTCTCTAGAGACATTTTAACAGGAACATGTATCCTTAGTTTCCAAAATATAAAATATGGTAATAAAGGGGTAACATATAGGCGGTGACCAACTTTCTGCTGCAGTAGGTCACAAAATGTCATAAACAGACCAATCCTGCCAACACATATCTCCTCTGACACTGGTTATATTTAGGAGGTGGATATATGCAATTACGTGAAATAGCAAGTCATATATTGTAAAATATTTAATCTACCGCACACTGCACATTTATCTGTTTAACCGCTGTCCACAGAAGAAAATCACAGTAATGTAGCTGTGTCCTAAAATAATGGAGAAAGTCTAGTTTGAATTTGAGCTTGGCTTGATGTGAATTGTTATCTGAAGCCAGCTGCCTCCTTTCTGCCGGGACTCAGTACTATTTGTGTGCTTCATAGACCTATAATTGGAAAGCAGAGTTAACAAGAAGTTATCTGCAGGACAGTTCGGAGTGCTGTGGCTTGAGAAGAACACTGATAACCAACAAGGAACAGGATGGGTTTACTTCACCAAGAGCTTACTTTTTAAATGGATTTTAAGAAGAAAAATAAATCCCTATCTGATAGGACTTTAAGACAGAAGAGTATGGTAAGACTGATCACATATTATTCTAGAATCGTGTATATCTCTTGTTAAGCCAGACAGCTGCTGAGTTGTGAGTTGCATTTGCTGTTCTGATCCTCTATTTGTATGCACCTGCTAGAGAAGTGGCTGTTAAATGTAGAAACAGTCTAAAAAGAATTTCTGTACTGGACTGCTGTTGAAACTTATATATCAGTTACTAGCAGAAGGACCCGGTTTCCACAGGTATATTTAATCTATTTCATTTAATGTTTGCGTGTGTCGTTAAAAGATATCAACAGTATCCCCCATAACAGTGACATCTACAGTACCCCGCCCCCTTAACAGTGAACTCCACAGCCCCCCCTTAACACTGAACCCCTCACAGTGCCCTGCCATTGTAAAATGGAACCTCCACAGCGTGCCCATCCCCTTAACTTTGACCTTCACAGCAGCCCGCCCCTTTAACAGTGAGTTTCACAGCACCCCACTCCCTTGACAGAGACCTCCTCAGGGGCCTGCCCCCTTAACAGTGACCTCCACAGTACCCCGCTGATTTAACAGTGACCTCCACAGTACCCCGCTGCCTTAACAGTGACCTCACAGTGCCCTGCTGCCTTAGCAGTGGCCTCCACAGCAGTTGCCCCTTTAATAGTGGCCTCTGCCCCCTTAATAGTGACCGCCACAGTGTCTTACCCTTTAACAGTGACCTCCACAGCTGCCTGCCCCTTAACAGTAGCATCCACAGTGAACGCCTCTTTAACAGTGACCTCCACAGTGCCCGCCCCTTTAACAGTGACCTCCACAGCACCCTGCCCCTTTAATGCTATTACTACATGACGACATGTGTTGCGCGACATTTTGTCTCAACATATAATGAATTTTTTTCTGTGACTGTCGCATCGCAGTCGCAGCATGTCACATGTCACAGTGCAACACCATAGACTATCATTATAAAAAAAATTGCATAACAATGGTGCAACATCAATGTCGCGCGACACATGTAGCAGTGTAGTTGTGCCCTATGTGTCGTGCAACTTATTGTCGCGCGACACATGTTGTCGTGTAGCCCTAGCCTAAAGCTGACCTACAGCAGTGGAGAAAATGGCTGGATTGTTATGGAAACCTGGTGTAAAACTGTGTGTATGTGGAGACTAAGGGCCTGCGAGCTTCTATTGGCTTATAAGAGACATGTGACCGTGTGTATGGCAGTATGGCAGTTGGAATATGAAGATAAAGATTTCCAGGCTTGCATTGGCTAATGCAGGTCATTTTGGGGGAATATCTCAGAAACGTAACGTTCTATAGAGCTGTGACCCTCACAAGATTTCTTTCCAGGTAGCAAGGCATGTGTATACCAAGTTTCATTGAAATCGATGATTGCGTTTTTGAGTGATTGCGGAACATACATACATACAACCTTCTTTATATATATAGATAATTATATAGTAGTTATAGCAGATACTTATATAACAGTGTGTGTATGTGTATACCACATATGTAGCAATCTTTAATTTGACTATTATAACATATCAATTACACAGTTGCAGCAAACTAATGGCTTTTATTGCGGTTCTCCGGTTTCAGTCCAGATCCTGTGCCATCACTCCAGCTCTCCTGGCCACGCTCTGTTTACCCAGCTGCAGCGGTGATGTGACATCAGCAATATGTGACCAGAGCAGTCTACTACTAGCCTCAGTGGGGCACCCGACAAGGCCAGTGGTTGGCTGCAGCGGTGACGTGTTGTTGATATCACATCACTGCTACAGCCTGGCTGGGAGAACCAGAGCAGTGGCGCAGGATCTGTTCTTTATTTAAGGTGGATCCCAGGGATTGTCAGGTTTCTTCCTGATATATATATGTATATATTCATGTTGTGACTTAATTTTTTAAAAGTACTTGAACTTGAAAATCCCTCACCTTTATAAATGAAATAATAAAATTCATGGTTAATTTTTTTTTTCATATGACATGTTTTACTCCAGCTTTTGATACATTTGTAGCACACTTCTTCTGTCATCATCAGCCTTGTATTTTCCAGTACATACCAGTCCCTATCTCATGTTTCTCTTTAGGCTCCCGTCTCAACCTCAGATGTCATATTTATAGCTTGTTGTGAACGCTCTGATCTGACAGGAACCACTCTGCATCAATCAATGCCGCTGGTTGTTTGTTTTCATTAGAGATTATGAAACCTATGACTAAGTGGCTCCTTTCACATTTCAACAATATGTGAATTCCAATGAATTTGCCATGAATTCTTTATATAACAAGCGTTCAGGAGAATACAGCACTATGATGCAATGTATAAGCGGTGCAGGTGGTCGCGAAGGAGCGCGAATAAAGTTCAAGTCAGGCGAGAACCTGCAGTGGCCAGCTGGGTACACACATACCTGGCACTCCCAGCTTTAATTAACATAGCCAGCAGCGATGTGGGCATCGGCCCACCAGGAGGTTTCCCAGTACGGTATATGGCCAGTCTACCCCATGACCAAATGTCATTTGAGTTTGGCATAAATTTCTATCCTATACTAATTACCAGGAAACAAGGTGACAACAGGAACTAGATATGCTGAAAACGGTATAAAAAGTAAAAAAATCTAAATGTTTGCAAAAGTGAAAATATTACTTGCTACAATTTCTCTTGGCAATTTAACGATCTCAAAAAGTTATAAAACTTTAATATAGTAAAATCTAGAAGCATAATATATCCTCATACTGTATATTGCTGCCTAGAAATGCTGTTTCCAAATATCTGACATGAACTTTATCCTTCTTGAACATTTGTTAGCGGGAATAAAACTTTGTCATGTAAAGTGACAAATTAGAGACAGCAAAAGCTTCTGGGAGTTTAGGAATGTAACATATTTGCATGAAAGATCAGTAATCCGTAACTCTGAGCAATATAGATGACATGTTAGATGTGGTTAACATTTTTAATGTTGTTTTGCTACTTTCACGATTAGATGGTGGGAATATATGAAATGTACTGACAGCTTTTTGGCAGAAGTAAAGCATATAGTAGTTAGTTGTTAAAATTCAGAATACTGGAAGATGTATTTAGCTACATAAGTACCAAATTAAAGGGATGTGCGTGCTTAGATGTTGATAACCTATCCTCAGGATAACTCATCCATACTATATTGGCAGGGTTCTGACACCTGGTACCCCTGCCGATCAGCTGTTTGAAGAGGCTTGCGGTGGGAGAGGAAATTACACCACTCTCTATTATCCAGACAACGAGCAGTTTAACTGTGAAGAGGATGTGACACTCGCACAAGCACCATGGCCTCTACAAACAGCTGATCGGTTGAGGTAGCGGGTGTCGGATGCCCGTCGATCTGATATTGATGAGCTATCCTGAGTAGGGATGAGCGAACTCGAACTGTATAGTTCGGGTTCGTACCGAATTTTGGGGTGTCCGTGACACGGACCCGAACCCGGACATTTTCGTAAAAGTCCGGGTTCGGGTTCGGTGTTCGTCGCTTTCTTGGCGCTTTTGTGACGCTTTCTTGGCGCTTTTTGAAAGGCTGCAAAGCAGCCAATCAACAAGCGTCATACTACTTGCCCCAAGAGGCCATCACAGCCATGCCTACTATTGGCATGGCTGTGATTGGCCAGAGCACCATGTGACCCAGCCTCTATTTAAGCTGGAGTCACATAGCGCCGCCCGTCACTCTGCTCTGATTAGCGTAGGGAGAGGTTGCGGCTGCGACAGTAGGGCGAGATTAGGCAGATTAACTCCTCCAAAGGACTTGATTAACTGATCGATCTGCAGCTGTGGATCATTGAGCTGCTGATCCTCAATTGCTCACTGTTTTTAGGCTGCACAGACCGTTTGTCAGTCTCATTTTTCTGGGGTGATCGGCGGCCATTTTGTGTCTTGTGGTGCGCCAGCACAAGCTGCGACCAAGTGCATTTAACCCTCAATGGTGTGGTTGTTTTTTGGCTAAAGCCTACATCAGGGTGAAGCTGTCACACCAAGTGCATTTAACCAGCAATAGTCTGTTCATTTTTTGGCCATATACAAAATCAGGGGCAAGCTGCGCCTGTCACCAAGTGCATTTAACCCTCAATGGTGTGGTTGTTTTTTGGCTAAAGCCTACATCAGGGTGAAGCTGTGACACCAAGTGCATTTAACCAGCAATAGTCTGTTCATTTTTTGGCCATATACAAAATCAGGGGCAAGCTGCGCCTGTCACCAAGTGCATTTAACCCTCAATGGTGTGGTTGTTTTTTGGCTAAAGCCTACATCAGGGTGAAGCTGTCACACCAAGTGCATTTAACCAGCAATAGTCTGTTCATTTTTTGGCCATATACAAAATCAGGGGCAAGCTGCGCCTGTCACCAAGTGCATTTAACCCTCAATGGTGTGGTTGTTTTTTGGCTAAAGCCTACATCAGGGTGAAGCTGTCACACCAAGTGCATTTAACCAGCAATAGTCTGTTTATTTTTTGGCCATATCCCAGTCTAATTCTGTCACTAAATCCATACCGGTCACCCAGCGCCTAAATACTAGGCCTCAAATTTATATCCAGCTAAATCTGTCCCTAGTGCTGTAGCTGGGCGAGTTATTTAGTGTCCGTTCAAGCACATTTCTTGTTCTGGGTTGAAATACAATTCCCAATTTAGCAATTTCATAATTTAGTGGTTCCTGCTATATCAGAGCTATTTGAAATCTATCCCAAAAAGGGTATATAATATTGAAGGTGCACATTGGGTCATTCAGAATAACTTCACACACACCCGCTACTGTGTATTTCCAAGTCTAATTCTGTCACTAAACCCATACCTGTCACCCAGCGCCTAAATACTAGGCCTCAAATTTAAATCCCTCTAAATCTCTCGTTACCGCTGTACTGTTGTTGCTGGGCAAGATATTTAGTGTCCGTCAAAGCACATTTTTTGTTCTGGGTTGAAGTACAATTCCCAATTTAGCAATTTCATAATTTAGTGGTTCCTGCTATATCAGAGCTATTTGGAATCTATCCCTAAAAGGGTATATAATATTGAAGGTGCACATTGGGTCATTCAGAATAACTTCACACACACCCGCTACTGTGTATTTCCAAGTCTAATTCTGTCACTAAACCCATACCTGTCACCCAGCGCCTAAATACTAGGCCTCAAATTTAAATCCCTCTAAATCTCTCGTTACCGCTGTACTGTTGTTGCTGGGCAAGATATTTAGTGTCCGTCAAAGCACATTTTTTGTTCTGGGTTGAAGTACAATTCCCAATTTAGCAATTTCATAATTTAGTGGTTCCTGCTATATCAGAGCTATTTGGAATCTATCCCTAAAAGGGTATATAATATTGAAGGTGCACATTGGGTCATTCAGAATAACTTCACACACACCCGCTACTGTGTATTTCCAAGTCTAATTCTGTCACTAAACCCATACCTGTCACCCAGCGCCTAAATACTAGGCCTCAAATTTAAATCCCTCTAAATCTCTCGTTACCGCTGTACTGTTGTTGCTGGGCAAGATATTTAGTGTCCGTCAAAGCACATTTTTTGTTCTGGGTTGAAGTACAATTCCCAATTTAGCAATTTCATAATTTAGTGGTTTCTGCTATATCAGAGCTATTTGAAATCTATCCCTAAAAGGGTATATAATATTGAAGGTGCACATTGGGTCATTCAGAATAACTTCACACACACGCTTCTGTGCATTTCCAAGTCTAATTCTGTCACTAAATCCATACCGGTGACCCAGCGCCTAAATACTAGGCCTCAAATTTAAATCCCTCTAAATCTCTCGTTACCCACCACTGTACTGTTGTTGCTGGGCAAGATATTTAGTGTCCGTCAAAGCACATTTTTTGTTCTGGGTTGAAGTACAATTCCCAATTTAGCAATTTCATAATTTAGTGGTTCCTGCTATATCAGAGCTATTTGGAATCTATCCCTAAAAGGGTATATAATATTGAAGGTGCACATTGGGTCATTCAGAATAACTTCACACACACCCGCTACTGTGTATTTCCAAGTCTAATTCTGTCACTAAACCCATACCTGTCACCCAGCGCCTAAATACTAGGCCTCAAATTTAAATCCCTCTAAATCTCTCGTTACCGCTGTACTGTTGTTGCTGGGCAAGATATTTAGTGTCCGTCAAAGCACATTTTTTGTTCTGGGTTGAAGTACAATTCCCAATTTAGCAATTTCATAATTTAGTGGTTTCTGCTATATCAGAGCTATTTGAAATCTATCCCTAAAAGGGTATATAATATTGAAGGTGCACATAGGGTCATTCAGAATAACTTCACACACACGCTTCTGTGCATTTCCAAGTCTAATTCTGTCACTAAATCCATACCGGTGACCCAGCGCCTAAATACTAGGCCTCAAATTTAAATCCCTCTAAATCTCTCGTTACCCACCGCTGTACTGTTGTTGCTGGGCAAGATATTTAGTGTCCGTCAAAGCACATTTTTTGTTCTGGGTTGAAGTACAATTCCCAATTTAGCAATTTCATAATTTAGTGGTTTCTGCTATATCAGAGCTATTTGAAATCTATCCCTAAAAGGGTATATAATATTGAAGGTGCACATAGGGTCATTCAGAATAACTTCACACACACGCTTCTGTGCATTTCCAAGTCTAATTCTGTCACTAAATCCATACCGGTGACCCAGCGCCTAAATACTAGGCCTCAAATTTATATCCCGCTAAATCTCTCGTTACCGCTGTACTGTTGTTGCTGGGCAAGATATTTAGTGTCCGTCAAAGCACATTTTTTGTTCTGGGTTGAAGTACAATTCCCAATTTAGCAATTTCATAATTTAGTGGTTCCTGCTATATCAGAGCTATTTGAAATCTATCCCAAAAAGGGTATATAATATTGAAGGTGCACATTGGGTCATTCAGAATAACTTCACACACACCCGCTACTGTGTATTTCCAAGTCTAATTCTGTCACTAAACCCATACCTGTCACCCAGCGCCTAAATACTAGGCCTCAAATTTAAATCCCTCTAAATCTCTCGTTACCGCTGTACTGTTGTTGCTGGGCAAGATATTTAGTGTCCGTCAAAGCACATTTTTTGTTCTGGGTTGAAGTACAATTCCCAATTTAGCAATTTCATAATTTAGTGGTTTCTGCTATATCAGAGCTATTTGAAATCTATCCCTAAAAGGGTATATAATATTGAAGGTGCACATTGGGTCATTCAGAATAACTTCACACACACGCTTCTGTGCATTTCCAAGTCTAATTCTGTCACTAAACCCATACCTGTCACCCAGCGCCTAAATACTAGGCCTCAAATTTAAATCCCTCTAAATCTCTCGTTACCGCTGTACTGTTGTTGCTGGGCAAGATATTTAGTGTCCGTCAAAGCACATTTTTTGTTCTGGGTTGAAGTACAATTCCCAATTTAGCAATTTCATAATTTAGTGGTTTCTGCTATATCAGAGCTATTTGAAATCTATCCCTAAAAGGGTATATAATATTGAAGGTGCACATTGGGTCATTCAGAATAACTTCACACACACGCTTCTGTGCATTTCCAAGTCTAATTCTGTCACTAAATCCATACCGGTGACCCAGCGCCTAAATACTAGGCCTCAAATTTAAATCCCTCTAAATCTCTCGTTACCCACCGCTGTACTGTTGTTGCTGGGCAAGATATTTAGTGTCCGTCAAAGCACATTTTTTGTTCTGGGTTGAAGTACAATTCCCAATTTAGCAATTTCATAATTTAGTGGTTTCTGCTATATCAGAGCTATTTGAAATCTATCCCTAAAAGGGTATATAATATTGAAGGTGCACATAGGGTCATTCAGAATAACTTCACACACACGCTTCTGTGCATTTCCAAGTCTAATTCTGTCACTAAATCCATACCGGTGACCCAGCGCCTAAATACTAGGCCTCAAATTTAAATCCCTCTAAATCTCTCGTTACCGCTGTCCTGTTGTAGCTGGGAAAGTTATTTAGTGCCCGTCAAAGCACATTTTTTGTTCTGGGTTGAAGTACAATTCCCAATTTAGCAATTTCATAATTTAGTGGTTCCTGCTATATCAGAGCTATTTGAAATCTATCCCAAAAAGGTATATAATATTCAAGGTGCACATTGGGTCATTCAGAATAACTTCACACACACGCTTCTGTGCATTTCCAAGTCTAATTCTGTCACTAAATCCATACCGGTCACCCAGCGCCTAAATACTAGGCCTCAAATTTAAATCCCTCTAAATCTCTCGTTACCCACCGCTGTACTGTTGTTGCTGGGCAAGATATTTAGTGTCCGTCAAAGCACATTTTTTGTTCTGGGTTGAAGTACAATTCCCAATTTAGCAATTTCATAATTTAGTGGTTTCTGCTATATCAGAGCTATTTGAAATCTATCCCTAAAAGGGTATATAATATTGAAGGTGCACATAGGGTCATTCAGAATAACTTCACACACACGCTTCTGTGCATTTCCAAGTCTAATTCTGTCACTAAATCCATACCGGTGACCCAGCGCCTAAATACTAGGCCTCAAATTTAAATCCCTCTAAATCTCTCGTTACCGCTGTCCTGTTGTAGCTGGGAAAGTTATTTAGTGCCCGTCAAAGCACATTTTTTGTTCTGGGTTGAAGTACAATTCCCAATTTAGCAATTTCATAATTTAGTGGTTCCTGCTATATCAGAGCTATTTGAAATCTATCCCAAAAAGGGTATATAATATTCAAGGTGCACATTGGGTCATTCAGAATAACTTCACACACACGCTTCTGTGCATTTCCAAGTCTAATTCTGTCACTAAATCCATACCGGTCACCCAGCGCCTAAATACTAGGCCTCAAATTTATATCCCGCTGAATTTGAATACAATACATTGGGCCAAATAATATATTTGTTGTTGTGGTGAACCATAACAATGAGAAAAACATCTAGTAAGGGACGCGGACGTGGACATGGTCGTGGTGGTGTTAGTGGACCCTCTGGTGCTGGGAGAGGACGTGGCCGTTCTGCCACATCCACACGTCCTAGTGTACCAACTACCTCAGGTCCCAGTAGCCGCCAGAATTTACAGCGATATATGGTGGGGCCCAATGCCGTTCTAAGGATGGTAAGGCCTGAGCAGGTACAGGCATTAGTCAATTGGGTGGCCGACAGTGGATCCAGCACGTTCACATTATCTCCCACCCAGTCTTCTGCAGAAAGCGCACAGATGGCGCCTGAAAACCAACCCCATCAGTCTGTCACATCACCCCCATGCATACCAGGGAAACTGTCTCAGCCTCAAGTTATGCAGCAGTCTCTTATGCTGTTTGAAGACTCCGCTGGCAGGGTTTCCCAAGGGCATCCACCTAGCCCTTCCCCAGCGGTGAAAGACATAGAATGCACTGACGCACAACCACTTATGTTTCCTGATGATGAGGACATGGGAATACCACCTCAGCATGTCTCTGATGATGACGAAACACAGGTGCCAACTGCTGCGTCTTTCTGCAGTGTGCAGACTGAACAGGAGGTCAGGGATCAAGACTGGGTGGAAGACGATGCAGGGGACGATGAGGTCCTAGACCCCACATGGAATGAAGGTCGTGCCACTGACTTTCACAGTTCGGAGGAAGAGGCAGTGGTGAGACCGAGCCAACAGCGTAGCAAAAGAGGGAGCAGTGGGCAAAAGCAGAACACCCGCCGCCAAGAGACTCCGCCTGCTACTGACCGCCGCCATCTGGGACCGAGCACCCCAAAGGCAGCTTCAAGGAGTTCCCTGGCATGGCACTTCTTCAAACAATGTGCTGACGACAAGACCCGAGTGGTTTGCACGCTGTGCCATCAGAGCCTGAAGCGAGGCATTAACGTTCTGAACCTGAGCACAACCTGCATGACCAGGCACCTGCATGCAAAGCATGAACTGCAGTGGAGTAAACACCTTAAAACCAAGGAAGTCACTCAGGCTCCCCCTGCTACCTCTTCTGCTGCTGCCGCCTCGGCCTATTCTGCTGCTGCCGCCTCGGCCTCTTCCTCCGCCTCTGGAGGAACGTTGGCACCTGCCGCCCAGCAAACAGGGGATGTACCACCAACACCACCACCACCACCTCCGTCACCAAGCGTCTCAACCATGTCACACGCCAGCGTTCAGCTCTCCATCTCACAAACATTTGATAGAAAGCGTAAATTCCCACCTAGCCACCCTCGATCCCTGGCCCTGAATGCCAGCATTTCTAAACTACTGGCCTATGAAATGCTGTCATTTAGGCTGGTGGACACAGACAGCTTCAAACAGCTCATGTCGCTTGCTGTCCCACAGTATGTTGTTCCCAGCCGGCACTACTTCTCCAAGAGAGCCGTGCCTTCCCTGCACAACCAAGTATCCGATAAAATCAAGTGTGCACTGCGCAACGCCATCTGTAGCAAGGTCCACCTAACCACAGATACGTGGACCAGTAAGCACGGCCAGGGACGCTATATCTCCCTAACTGCACACTGGGTAAATGTAGTGGCAGCTGGGCCCCAGGCGGAGAGCTGTTTGGCGCACGTCCTGCCGCCGCCAAGGATCGCAGGGCAACATTCTTTGCCTCCTGTTGCCACCTCCTCCTTCTCGGCTTCCTCCTCCTCTTCTTCCACCTGCTCATCCAGTCAGCCACACACCTTCACCACCAACTTCAGCACAGCCCGGGGTAAACGTCAGCAGGCCATTCTGAAACTCATATGTTTGGGGGACAGGCCCCACACCGCACAGGAGTTGTGGCGGGGTATTGAACAACAGACCGACGAGTGGTTGCTGCCGGTGAGCCTCAAGCCCGGCCTGGTGGTGTGTGATAATGGGCGAAATCTCGTTGCAGCTCTGGGACTAGCCAATTTGACGCACATCCCTTGCTTGGCGCATGTGCTGAATTTGGTGGTGCAGAAGTTCATTCACAACTACCCCGACATGTCAGAGCTGCTGCATAAAGTGCGGGCCGTCTGTTCGCGCTTCCGGCGTTCACATCCTGCCGCTGCTCGCCTGTCTGCGCTACAGCGTAACTTCGGCCTTCCCGCTCACCGCCTCATATGCGACGTGCCCACCAGGTGGAACTCCACCTTGCACATGCTGGACAGACTGTGCGAGCAGCAGCAGGCCATAGTGGAGTTTCAGCTGCAGCACGCACGGGTCAGTCGCACTACAGAACAGCACCACTTCACCACCAATGACTGGGCCTCCATGCGAGACCTGTGTGCCCTGTTGCGCTGTTTCGAGTACTCCACCAACATGGCCAGTGGCGATGACACCGTTATCAGCGTTACAATACCACTTCTATGTCTCCTTGAGAAAACACTTAGGGCGATGATGGAAGAGGAGGTGGCCCAGGAGGAGGAGGAGGAGGAGGAGGAAGAGGGGTCATTTTTAGCACTTTCAGGCCAGTCTCTTCGAAGTGACTCAGAGGGAGGTTTTTGGCAACAGCAGAGGCCAGGTACAAATGTGGCCAGCCAGGGCCCACTACTGGAGGACGAGGAGGACGAGGATGAGGAGGAGGTGGAGGAGGATGAGGATGAAGCATGGTCACAGCGGGGTGGCACCCAACGCAGCTCGGGTCCATCACTGGTGCGTGGCTGGGGGGAAAGGCAGGACGATGACGATACGCCTCCCACAGAGGACAGCTTGTCCTTACCCCTGGGCAGCCTGGCACACATGAGCGACTACATGCTGCAGTGCCTGCGCAACGACAGCAGAGTTGCCCACATTTTAACCTGTGCGGACTACTGGGTTGCCACCCTGCTGGATCCACGCTACAAAGACAATGTGCCCACCTTACTTCCTGCACTGGAGCGTGATAGGAAGATGCGCGAGTACAAGCGCACGTTGGTAGACGCGCTACTGAGAGCATTCCCAAATGTCACAGGGGAACAAGTGGAAGCCCAAGGCCAAGGCAGAGGAGGAGCAAGAGGTCGCCAAGGCAGCTGTGTCACGGCCAGCTCCTCTGAGGGCAGGGTTAGCATGGCAGAGATGTGGAAAACTTTTGTCAACACGCCACAGCTAACTGCACCACCACCTGATACGCAACGTGTTAGCAGGAGGCAACATTTCACTAACATGGTGGAACAGTACGTGTACACACCCCTCCACGTACTGACTGATGGTTCGGCCCCATTCAACTTCTGGGTCTCTAAATTGTCCACGTGGCCAGAGCTAGCCTTTTATGCCTTGGAGGTGCTGGCCTGCCCGGCAGCCAGCGTTTTGTCTGAACGTGTATTCAGCACGGCAGGGGGCGTCATTACAGACAAACGCAGCCGCCTGTCTACAGCCAATGTGGACAAGCTGACGTTCATAAAAATGAACCAGGCATGGATCCCACAGGACCTGTCCGTCCCTTGTCCAGATTAGACATTAACTACCTCCCCATAACCATATATTATTGGACTCCAGGGCACTTCCTCATTCAATCCTATTTTTATTTTCATTTTACCATTATATTGCAAGGCTACCCAAAGTTGAATGAACCTCTCCTCTGCCTGTGTGCTAGGCCTAAATATATGCCAATGGATTGTTGCAGTGGTGGCTGACGTGAAGCCTCATTCTCTGCTATGACATGCAGACTGATTCTCTGGTGACATGAAGCCAGATCCTCTGTTACGGGACCTCTCTCCTCTGCCTGGGTGCTGGGCCTAAATTTATGAAAATGGACTGTTGCAGTGGTGGGTGACGTGAAGCCTGATTCTCTGCTATGACATGCAGACTGATTCTCTGGTGACATGAAGCCAGATCCTCTGTTACGGGACCTCTCTCCTCTGCCTGGGTGCTGGGCCTAAATTTATGAAAATGGACTGTTGCAGTGGTGGGTGACGTGAAGCCTCATTCTCTGCTATGACATGCAGACTGATTCTCTGCTGACATGAAGCCAGATTGTCTGTTACGGGACCTCTCTCCTCTGCCTGGGTGCTGGGCCTGAATTTATGACAATGGACTGTTGCAGTGGTGGCTGACGTGAAGCCTGATTCTCTGCTATGATATGAAGACTGATTCTCTGCTGACATGAAGCCAGATTGTCTGTTACGGGACCTCTCTCCTCTGCCTGGGTGCCGGGGCCTAAATATCTGAGAATGGACTGTTCCAGTGGTGGGTAACGGGAAGCCAGATTCTCTGCTATGATATGAAGACTGATTCTCTGCTGACATGAAGCCAGATTGTCTGTTACGGGACCTCTCTCCTCTGCCTGGGTGCTGGGCCTAAATTTATGAAAATGGACTATTACAGTGGTGGGTGACGTGAAGCCTGATTCTCTGCTATGACATGAAGACTGATTCTCTGCTGACATGAAGCCAGATTGTCTGTTACGGGACCTCTCTCCTCTGCCTGGGTGCCGGGGCCTAAATATCTGAGAATGGACTGTTCCAGTGGTGGGTGACGGGAAGCCAGATTCTCTGCTATGGAACCTCTCTCCAATTGATTTTGGTTAATTTTTATTTATTTAATTTTTATTTTAATTAATTTCCCTATCCACATTTGTTTGCAGGGGATTTACCTACATGTTGCTGCCTTTTGCAGCCCTCTAGCCCTTTCCTGGGCTGTTTTACAGCCGTTTTAGTGCCGAAAAGTTCGGGTCCCCATTGACTTCAATGGGGTTCGGGTTCGGGACGAAGTTCGGATCGGGTTCGGATCCCGAACCCGAACATTTCCGGGATGTTCGGCCGAACTTCTCGAACCCGAACATCCAGGTGTTCGCTCAACTCTAATCCTGAGTATCTAAGCACTGCAGAGCCCCTTTACTGTACATCGAGAAAAATCTTCTATCATACAGCATTTGCCCTTTCCCTACCACTCATTTGAAGTCGGCGAGTAGGATCAAAAGTTTTACATTACTTCCTGGTTCTGTGTATGTAATGGGAAGTTTGGGGGGGAAGTTGCAAGCGCTATCAGGTGGAAGCAGGGGCGTAGCTATATGGGAAACAGGGAAAGCTTTGGGGCCCTGACCCAGAAGGGGCCCATCCAGGTGGAGGAGGACTAAAAGATTTTGTCAGAGCCTCTCAACAGTATTACACAATTAAATTATATACAGTGACAGTATAGACAGTGTAATAAATGGATGGAACAGCTGCCTGCCTTGGTCTGAGAGAGCGATCTTTACTCCACAGGAATGGGGGCGGCATGAAAAGAAGAGGTTGGAAAAAATTACTGGGGGAGAGGGGCCCCATTCAAAAATTTGCTGTGGGGCCCAGTCATTTCTAGTTATGCCACTGGGTGAAAGGATAACAGCCTGCTAGTCATCTCTCCTCTATAAAACCTCCAGTGATCCCAAAGGGAGATAGAAGAACTTTTCTGCTTGTTGTTATCACTTTACCATGGAGAAACAAGAGTGGATACAGTAAGTGTGCTTTCATTTCAGAAAGGGGTCTTTTTTTCCTACATGTAATCACCTAATCAAGATGTTTGTCGACTGTGACTGGAATATTTACTTGCATCTGGAATCCTAAATTGGCCTATTAAGTTCTGGTGAATATTAGTGTTGATAACGAATATTCGAATTGCAAGTTTTTATCGCAAATATAGGTACTTTGAAAATTCGTGAATATTTAGAATATTTGTAATATTCTAAAACAAGAATATATAGCAATATAGCAAATATTCGACAAAAACCAAATATAAAACAATTTTGCTAATATAGTGCTATAATCTTCTTTGTCTAATAGATGTAATTTTCTTTGTCTAATAGTTGTAATTTTTTCTCATCTGAAGTTCAGATTGGAAAAAAATGTCAACTATAAAAAAAAAATATTATAGCACTATGATAGCTAAATTGCTCTACATTAGTTTTTTTCGAATATTCGCTGTATTGCTATATATTCTTGTTTTAGAAAATTACGAATATTTGAAAAAACAAATATATTCAATATAGTGCTATGACTCATTGGCCCACAAGCAAGAGGCAGGGAGAAATCATGTTTTTGCTCGGCAATTGAAAAATTTGCGATAAAAATTTGCATTACGAAAATTTTCATATTACGCGATCATTACCTTGTCGATTTTTCGAGTAAAAAATATCATAGAATATAACGAATATTCAAATTCGTGAATATTTGGCGAATATTCTACAAAATATTTGCGAAATATCACAAATTCTAATATGACCCCTGCTGCTCATCACTAGTGAATATGTGAAGATAGGGACATGTACAGTCAACATTGGCATAGTTGGCAGGTATAAAATCCTTATCTTTTTCTCAAAGGTGTTGTTGGTCTTGGCTACAAGCGTGTAATTTTATACATTTTTGTTACACTTTAATGCAAAATTGTATGAGGACAAGCTTGTGTAGTGTAGCTGGCATCTTTACAATGTGCCAGGTATCTACTTTGAGAAAATATTCAAGTACACATTCCAGCTTTCTGAAAGTGTGAGATGTATATAGCTGGAACAGAAAGCATTTCAAAATCCAGCACTTGTATGGTAAAATTATTCTGTTACTTGTAGTTCAATAAATCATGTTGTATACAAAATGTAAGAAAGACAGGTCTTGCTTGAAATGCATTTCAAACTGCTAAGAACTCATGGCATTACTAGCATTTCCTGCAAAAGGAACCTATCAACTCTATCTGTTTTAAAGGGATCCATATCAATAAAATCAACATACAATGCATTAAAGAGACACTTGCATCAACATTTTTTATTTAAAAAAATAGAGGTGGATGGTTGTATAGAATTTTCGAAGTCACTTCAGATATTCTTCTTCTTGTAAACGTCCTCTTTGTTAGGACTTTTAACATGGCAGACATAATTGCTTAAAGTGTACCTAAACCTCTAAGTACACTTTATTAAAACATATAGTAAATGAGCTAAAAATAATATACTTTAATTATTATTATTTTTACTTTAGTTAAGCTCAGGTATTTACGGTACTATACTTTAGAACCTGTACTCCCATACAGTGCTGTGTATGGGGATACAGATAGCATCCAGACAATTAGCTGAGTGGAGCGAATGCAGGGAAAGAACTCACATGAGATATCGCTCTTCTGCTTGTGCCCGCTCTACTAAAGCCTCACATAGCAGTTCTATGCCAGGCTTTATCGGAGCAGCACTGGTAAAGACAGGAGCAGTGCTGTGCTATGGATCTCCTGCCTGTACAATGCTTAGGATGGCCACAGGAAAATCTTTAGTCCCATACAAAGCGCTGATTCTAAAGCTTGATAAGCAATGGAACTTCAGTTCCCTGTTTCACATGAAAAAAGTAAAAAAATAAAATTAAATAATGAAAGTACATTAGAAATATCATTTTTAGCACAGTTACTATAGGTTTTAATAAAGTGTATTTGAAGGTTTAGGTACACTTTAACTCTTTCAGTCAGGCCAACACTCTGGCCAGAGAGCGGAGGAGAAAGTGACTCATTTGGAGCATCACACAATACACTAATCCATGTAATACTTTTCTGTTTAAATATTTGTCTAGGCCTATCAAGAGAGCCCAAGAGCTACGGTATTATATTATCTTGTCAAGTCTTCACCAAATAATATAATAGATTACTGTTCAGATAACATTTTCTCCTTATAGGAGCAGTAAACTGACAATAGATTGCCTATCTACGGTATAGTGTAGATTTTATTACTTGTGTTGACTGCTACAGAAGGACAATATACAGTTGTAATATCTGATGTTCTATGGCATAGTAGCGCCAAACAGAACAAGCAAAAAAATCTGCCAAAAATAAAAAATACGTCTTCCATGAGATACCGGAAGAGATACTGGAAGTGTCCCTTTGAAATAGCTATTGTAACCAACATTATTGCAAGTGTAGTGTATAAAAATGGTAGTATTCACAAAATGGATGCAAATGTAACACGGAAAATGCATTGACCAGGATACATAATAAAATATGCAAAACAGAACAATTTAATAAAGTCATAGACATAGTTACAGTGATTGTACTCCACCAGAAGGAAAACATAATGAAATCAGCAAATACATTTATAAATGTATATCAGCAGCAGCCTTACCAGAAAATAACTATTTTCAATGCAAAATCCTCACAGAGGGATAATTATGCAATATGCATTCCATCCAATTAATAACATATGTTCCAATAAAGAGTGTTTAATGAATCGCCTCCAGCAAAATTAGACAATATTAAAAAGTGCCAATAAAAATAAAAAAGATAATTTTCGTCATTTAGACCCTTCAGAAACCTTGTGCCCAGTGGTAATAACCAAAACAATAATAAATAAAAAAAACTTGATATGTCTATTCCTCCCCATGTACTTTAGGTCTTCTATTCCATTGAAGCTCAAATTATAAAGCTTTTTCAATCTCCACAAACTATTTAAACACCTCCAAGATACTAGTTTGATTCTTTTCAATATGGGCTAAGTACGTAGCCATTCTAGTTTCTAACTTTTAAATAGCACAACCAATGTAAGAAAGATCATACTATGTACAAGACCTGGCTTTCTTAAATTTTGCATGCAACATGTTTTATTGAACATGTTGAAATCATTTTATCAGAATGAGGATGAGTGTATTCATATGTGGAAGGGGTGAGCATGGTTTATAAATTATTTTAGGAGGTGAGATGGAGGAGTTAAAAGGGTTGTCTCATCTGAGACATTAGCGGTATATTGTTAGGATATGCCAACAATGTCAGATATGTGCAGGTCCCCCTATTGGCTCCGATGACTGAAGTTATTACTTTGTGAAGTCTCACGAGACTTCACATAATAACTTCAGAAATTGATTTATACTGTAAAAAAACATTTCCCAAACTTGGGTTTGGTTCCAGTACATTCTAATACTATATGGAGCTCCTGCTCCATACATGATTAGAATTAAGTTTTATGCGAATTGTCTTTGGATATTTCATCTGACCATACTGACCATTTTTGTAATGTACTTTCATTACTGAAATCATACATTTCTATTAGAAAATAGCTCTAAAGTGACCTATTTTGAGCCTTAGCAATGCTCCTCTGTCTAACTGTGGAGACTTGCTCAACCCTGATTGTGTTATATAAACAGAAGACAGAGGAGCCTTGCTAAGGCTCAAAATGGGACACTTTAGAGCTATTTTTCTAATAGAAATGTACAATTTCAGTAATTAAAGTATATTACAAAAATTTTCTGTATCACTGCCCCTACACATTACACAAATAAAAAAAAGAATGACAGTTACACTTTACATTTATGTGATAAAGAAAACAATCATGTTGATTTCTGTGCCAATTTATCATGACACTACAAACAAAGTAGCAACTGAGCCCAAATATAGTATGTCAGCTCCACAAGAGCAAGATAAGTGATGGCTGTGAATCGGTAAATGATTTGTGATAAAAATGGATAAACAATATTTAGGCCATTGTATTCAATTACTGCTGCTTCACAAACCACTGACCAATGCTTTACAAAATTTACAGTAAACTAAGCATAGTACATGGTCTCAAATGTATTGTTTTTTTTTATAGTCAGAGCCCTTTTAGACCGGTCAAGGATCGGGCCAGTTACTGGGAACAAACTTTCCTATGAACACTCATTCCTGATAATTGGTCCATGTAAAAGGAAATTACCCGACTAGTGAGCAAAAATTTTTTATCATAGAAACATAGAATGTGTCGGCAGATAAGAACCATTTGGCCCATCTAGTCTGCCTAATATACTAAATACTATGGATAGCCCCTGGCCCTATCTTATATGAAGGATGGCCTTATGCCTATCCCATGCCTGCTTAAACTCCTCCACTGTATTTGCAGCTACCACTTCTGCAGGAAGGCTATTCCATGCATCCACTACTCTCTCAGTAAAGATCACACCTTTCATACAGATCATTGTTTTTCGCCAGCATATCGGTCTTTGTAGACATGGATGTGCTGCCAATTATCTGAAATGTGAATGGGGGATGAATGATTGTAAAAATTATTGTTCATCCCCCTTTCACATTGCATCGGGCCATGTGAAAGGCACTTTAAGTGATCATCTGTAACTTGTATATCGTCATTTGGTTCTAGTTTATTGGCCCAAATAAGAGGACCCTAAAATATTTTAAAAATAGTTCAAAAGGGAAATTTATTTATAAATTTAATTTGAAAATGACTAAGCAGTCATTATAGAAGTAGTTGTAACAAACTGAATTTTCTCACACATTAACATTAAAGCTTTTCAGCCCCCCAAAAGATCAGTCTAGTCAGTCATACAGAGCACTTCACATTAAATAGATATTCAAGTTTTGATAATTACATTTATTTGTTTAGAGAATAGGCAGTTATACAATTTTCTAATATACATATTGTGGGGATTCGCTCTGGTAGTTAGGATAAGCAGGCGCAGTACAGAAACAAAATACAAGTTCGTAATTCAAACTTCAGTGTTTATTCACACATGGTGCCAATAACAAAACATCACTTTTGCAGTGTTGGTGTTACTTCACACCCAATGGCAAGTTAATATAACAAAAAGTCACCTTGGCGGCAGTTCTGCCCCTGAAAATCCAAATACAGGCTTTAGGCGGCTTGTTCCCATGACACACGGAGCGCAGCTCTACAGCCCAGCACGGGCCTCAGAAACCAGCCCACAGACATGGCTTCTGAGCCCAGCTGCCTATTTAAGGACAGCCAGGTGCTGGTAAAACCCAGATCAGCACTTAAAATCCGGTCCGGTATTTGACCTCACCTGGCTGTAAATAAGCCCAGCAGCACATGCTGGGAGCAAAGAACCTGTTTTCCCAGAGCAAACCTCTCACTGTGTCACATACCGCCCCCCTTTGTTCAACCCTGAGGGGGTGAACACACGCCAGGCAGTGTACCTTGGACAGGGCATCTGCATTTCCCTGTAACTGGCCTGCCACAGTTTTGTAGGGAGAGAAACCATCGGGTGACCCGGGCATTTCTGTCTTAGGCCTGGCTCATCCACTTGCGAGGGGAGTGGTCAGTCAACAGGCGGAATGTTCTCCCCAGCAAATAATAGCGGAGAGACTCGAGTGCCCACTTGATAGCCAGGCACTCTCTCTCCACTATACTATACTGGATCTAGGCTGGGGTGAGCTTACAGCTGAGGAAGAAAACGGGATGATCCTCCCCGTTGACTTCCTGAGACAGTACAGCACAGAGGCATACTTCGGAGTCATCGGTCTGTACTATAAACTCCCTTTTGAAGTCAGGCGTCACCAAAACCGGGGACCTGCACAGGGCCAACTTCAAAGCAGAGAAAGCCTCTTCCGCCCGATCATCCCAGCGAGCCATCATTAACTTGAGTCCCTTCAAAAGCCCTGTCAATGGCGCGGCCACCGTAGCAAAGTGGGGGACAAACCTCAGGTAATAGCCCACCATTCCCAGGAATTACTTTAGTTGCCTAGTGGTGACAGGTCAGGGCCAATTTCATATTGCCTCTATTTTGTTCACTTGTTGTTTGATGACTCCGTGACCAATGACATACCCCAGGTACTTAGTCTCCTCTAACCCTATCGCACATTTTTTGGGGTTAGCGGTTAGTCCCGCCTTCCAAAGGGAGTCCACTACATCCTGCACTTTGGGTAGGTGACTTTCCCAGTCGGTACTGTGGATGACAATATTGTCCAGGTAAGCTGAAGCATACCGACAATGTGGACGCAGCACAATGTCTATAAGCCGTTGAAAAGTGCCTCGGGCACCATGCAGATTAAAGGGTGGCACCTTGTACTGATACAGCCACTCAGGTGTGATGAAGGCAGTTTACTCTTTGGCAGCTTCCATTAAGGGCACCTGCCAGTACCCTTTCATGAGGTCTAAAACAGAAAAATACCAGGCTTATCCTAACCGCTTGATAAGCTCACCCACCCGGGGCATGGGATACGCATCGAATTTGGAAATCTTGTTCAGTTTACGAAAATCGTTACAGAACCGTAACGTCCCGTCTGGCTTGGGTATTAAGACTATTGGACTGGCCCACTCACTTTTAGACTCCTCAATGACATCTAATTGCAGCATTAACTGCACTTCCTCCGAGATGGCTTGTCGCCGAGCCTCGGGTATCCGGTATGGTTTAAACCGGACTTTGGCCTGAAATTCCATGACAATGTCATGCTGGATTGTGGAAGTGCTTCCGGGGAGGTTAGAGAGCACATCCGTGTTCCAACTAACGAACTCCCTGGTCTCCTGAGCCTGTTTAGAGTAGACGCTGGCTGTCTTCTGTAGAGGTCTTTCTATCCTTCTACGGCTTAAGCAAATTAACATGGTAGATCTGTTCAGGCTTTCGCCTCCCTGGCTGGTGTACCTTGTAGTATCCAACTTTCTCGAGTACCTTGTAGGGCCCCTGCCACCTAGCCAGGAACTTACTGTCCACGGTCAGTACCAGAACCAAAACCTGATCACCCGGGTTAAAGATCCGGACCCGAGCCTGTCGATTATAGACCCAATTCTGGGCTCGCAGAGCTGCTTCCATATGCTCCCTAACAAGAGGCAACACTGTCTCTATCCATTCTTGCATCTGGATAACGTACTTAATAAAACTTTTATATGGAGTGTGTTTTTGTTCCCATGCCTCTTTGGCTACATCCAAGAGACCGCAAGGGTGTCTGCCATATAGCAGTTCGAAGGGCGAGAACCCAGTAGAGGCCTGGGGTACCTCTCGCCCTGAGAACATGAAATAGGGCAGAAGCAGGTCCCAGTCCTTCCCATCTTTAGCCACCAACCTTTTCAACATATTTTTTTATATTTGGTTAAACCTTTCTACCAGACTGTCCGTTTGCGGATGGTAAACGGATGTCCATAGCTGTTTTATGTGTAGCAACTTCCAGAGTTCCCTCATCATAAAAGGGGTCCCCTGATCGGTCAAAACCTCTTTAGGTAGTCCTACTTGGGAAAACATCTCCATTAACTCCATAGCTATGAGTTTGGACGATGTATGTCGCAGTGGCACCCCCTCCGGGTACGAAGTGGCGTCGTCTAGGATGACTAAGATGTGTTGGTGCCCTCTGGCGGACTTTGGGACAGGCCTATGAGATCCATAGCTATTCTGTCAAACTGTACCTCAATAATCGGAAGAGGAACTAGGGGACCATGGAAATGTGGCTGAGGGCTAGTTATCTGGCAGGTCGGGCAAGACTTACAAAACTCTTCTACCTCTCTGAATATGCTGAGCCAGTAAAACCTCTGTAGTATACGATCCTGTGCCAATTCAAGTCCTCCACATCTCCCACCGAAGTGGCAGTCACCCCTACCACTGGCCCTTCGGCCTCAGGTTCCCAGGGTTGTGCTCTCTCCCCTGAGCAAGGCCACTCTGCTAGGATTACCCCTGTCTCATGTGTATCTGTAATTCTTGTAGCAGGCCACAGTGACGTGAAGTCTCTCCCTATTATGAGTTCACAATGTAGATTTGTGGCGACAGCCACCTTGTGGGTCCATCTACCAGCCACCAGGGTTAGAGACACCAGCACAGTGGGGTAGTCTTTTAAGTCTCTGTGGATGCACATCACCCTGACTTTCCAGCCATTATACTCAGTGGACCGCAGCAGGGTAGCCCTTACTAGGGTCACCAGACTCCCTGAATCCATCAGAGCCTCAGTGGAAGTGTCTCCCACTTCCTTCTGGCACAAGTGATCTAGAGACTCTAGGGTACTTGTTGCACACAGCCTCCTGGCATATAGCGACTGATGGTAGCCATATTTAGTGTCCATGGGCTCAACCAGATGGGGACAGTCAGCCCTTACATGGCCAGGCTTCTGACACCACCAGCAGATCGGAGCCAGGTCCGCCATGGGTACATCCTGGGCAGGTTTTATTGGCTCAAATCTCCGGGCCTGGTGTGGAGATTTCTGGGGTTTGCCGATCCCCCTTCCGACAGAACCCTCCTTTAGATTCCTGGTAGCTTCATAGCGTTCCACCAGGTCCACCATCTCAAGGGCATTGCCAGGAGACACCTGACCGATCCAGTGCTGGAGAGGGTATGGCAAAGCCCTCCAGAACATATCGGCTAACAGACAATCCAGCATAGCAGTGAGACTCAGCATGTCAGGCTGTAGCCATTTTTGCAAGAGGTGAAGTAAGTTATAATACTGGGGTCTTGTAGGCTCAGCCGGGTTGAACCCCCACTGATGCACCCGCTGGGCCTGGACTAACACATTCACCCCCAGTCTTGCCAGAATCTCACCCTTGACTTTCTGGTAGTTGGCTGCTTGATTGTCCGGCAAGTCAAAATACTTCACACCTAATAGCAAGTTAATATAACAAAAAGTCACCTTAGCGGCAGTTCTGCCCCTGAAAATCCAAATACAGGCTTTATGCGGCCTGTTCCCCTGACACACGGGTCTCAGCTCTCCAGCCCAGCACAGGCCTAAGATCCCAACCCACAGACATGGCTTCTGAGCCCAGCTGCCTATTTAAGGGCAACCAGGTGCTGCCAAAACTCGGTGTATAAATTGGAGTTTATACACCTACAAGCATCTCTATATACAAACCTTATGCTCCTGTAATTTGCCCACTGGCTCCCGGTATTGCCCATACGGCACAGGTAAGTGTTAGGTCCCGAGCTATTTGCGAAACCTTGGCGCGGTGCTCGGGCTCAGACATGTCCTCCACAGTAGGATATGTTGGCTAATCTCTCAATTTTAACATCAGTATGAGGGTTTAGTAAGACCGCAGAGTGCACCTGTCTTTGCAAATGTTATTATATTGTTATATTGGTTATCAAATCCACATAATTGCTATCTTCTGTAGGATGTCTATTTTGGTACTTGTGGTCCTCTGCGGGCATCCTCCACTGTATGCATTTTTGCTGGGGATCGCCATTAGCAATGGGCTACAAGTGCAGGATTTGCTCCCCTGTATACACATGCACAACTGCATATGGGTTTCAGCACTTCCTGCCTGTTTAACACCACGCCATTTTTTCTGTTGGTTTGTAAGGATAAGACATGCTATACATTTTTTGCGGGCCCGTGGAACGGAACAATGGTGGATGCAGACAGCACACGGTGTGTTGTCCGCATCTTTTATGGCTCCAAAAATGTGGAACGGGTGCGGAACAAAACATGCGTCTGCCCTAACAGTTTTCTTCCTGTCTCCCCTGTATGTATTGTGTCTATAATTTGTTTTTTTTTCAGTGAACTTTAACAACATGACAACTAGAGACAGGCATTCATTTTAACCCCTTCCTGACATGTGACGTACTAGTAGAATGGATATAATTAGAGCTAATTTGCAACAATTTTATACAGTTTTTTAATGTAGTGGTTTATTGATGCTTTTTCTAGCCTTCAGTTGATCAGCTTTGTCCAGAAGATCTAGTATTCAACACTATCCATCTTTTGGTTGCTGCATCAGTAAAAGTAGTGGGCATAGATGCTTGTTTGCATTATAACAGTTCAGTTTACTATCAGCAGGTTGGGAAAGCCCATTTCAGCCTATGCAGTAAGGCCCTAGAAATTCTAGAATGAGGCAGCTGGTGCTGATCACCACAAAGGGAGTATTTTGGCCATCACAGGGGGGCATTTTGAGCTGCCGGGGAAGTATTTTGTGCTGTACTATAGTATTTGGTACTGCTGTGCTGCACTGTGGTATTTGGTTCTGCTAGGGCATATTTTGTGCTCCACTATGGTATTTAGTATTGCTATCCCCACTTACTTGTGTAAGGACTTGCCTACTCGTGTTTGCTCCACCTTCTGTCACTTTGGACCCACCCACAACATGGGCCCACTTTTTGCTTTTTCCATGGCCACTGTTAGTTCCCAGTCCATCCCTGTTCTAGGAACATATACGTTTGGTATCTAGGACAAAGAACAAAAAACACTAAGAAATTGTACAATTACATCTGAAATTGGATGAGATGTCTCTCTTTGCCGATGCACTCTTCCTTGCTCTTGGGTCAAGTCATTTTTATGGTTAACGTAAAACAAACCGAATGAAATTAAATCCAGCACCTTACAATTTTACTTTACAACTGTGTTGGAGCTGTCAGTTGGGAGCACAAGTTGCTGACAAAAATGATCTGAAATCCTATTAATAGATAAATTCAGTACACTTTGTAAGAGTAATGCGGGCAATTATTTCAGGAAAAGAACAGTATAGTTTCAAGTGTAAAATGTTACCAAGTAATTTCCCTATAATTACTTCTAATTAGTGTCATGTGGTTTCTCTACACATAATTATACGCTCATTCAGGTCAGAAAAAGTTTTGAACCTGACATATTACTAATTTTATGTTGATTTACTTGCATATTCAAGTATTTTTTTACTGCATTGCAGATGCACACAGGCTGCTACATGGCTTCATACCCTTAGGCCCCAATAACATGACCATGGGACCCCTTGTTAGCCCTTGTTGTGGACCACAAACCGCTTTGTGTCTATGTTCCACAACATGCAGCGAAAAATAGGACGTGCTTAAGGGCTTCCATATGTTTCTGTGTGCTTCTAGGGGTCAATAGGTCAGCACAGAGATGCAGAGATTACACAGCCTATGCCCGTGTTTTGAGGTCCTGCGGTTTGTAGTCTGCAACACAGGCACAGAGATCCCATGGTCATGTGAATGGGACCTTAATGTATTAAGAATCACTACCCAGCAAAAGTTTGCCTTCATTCTTCACATTAGTGCGACTGCACAAGACCTTTGCTCCATGCATCCAGATATGACTTGATAAACGTCCTGATGGACCGAAATATTGGGTATTTATCTCAATTCTGGATTTATAAATACCTGAAATATGACTTTTGGATGAATCTGGATAGATGGCTGTTCATGCATTGACTTCAATAACACTTATTATTAACACATTGTTCATTTTAGGACATGGTCAGATATCATTGTCAAGTATCAGAATAATGCCAATGTGACACCTGACCCTGATACCTGTCCCTGACACCTGACATGTGACTCTGACACCTGACCCTGACTTTGATATTTGACTCTGACATCTGAGTTTGTCTTATCGTCATCATAGGTCAGGGTCAAAGTGAGAATGAGATATAGATATACTGTGTATTTGTATGCTAACTCACACAACCAAGACAATCCTTCAGTTTGTTCTGTGAAGCTATAGCTCAATGGTTTAGATGCTTGCCTCACATGCAGTGTTCTTGGGTTTAAAACCCCTATACATTTAATATGCTCAATCACATAGATAAAGAAAACCCTTCAGTTTGCTGTAAGCTATAGCTCAGTGGTTTAGACACTTGGCTTGCATGCAGTCTTTAAAGAAAGTGATGGCCACAAGGAGAGAAAGGCGCTCATAGGTTGAGTCTGTCAGATATATGGTGTCCTTCAAACATGGGTGAGTTAATCATGCTCACCTGTTTAGGTTGCACCAGTCTTGGGTGCAACTCCAATTAAGACCAGCTGGAGAAATTACAGGTTACTGGTTGGTGCTGCCAATTCCATCCGAAGACTCCTTTGGCGGGGTCCAGACCGCCGACTAGATAATCAATTGTACTGGAGCTCCAATGGACTGTGAAAGTCAATTGAGCGTGTAGGTGCAAGGTCACAACCAGGTGTTGAATATATAGATAATGTTTATTAGGAGACAATGCGTTTCGGGGTACTACGGACCCCTTTATCAAGTCATCACCACCTCCTCAGGCAGAGAGTTCCATAGTTTCACTGCTTTTACTGTAAAGAATCCTCTTCTGCGTACAAACCTTTCTTCTAGATGCAGAGGATGTCACCTCGTCACAGTCAATTACGGACTTACTGTAGGCAATTGACATTTTATTGAGCCCTAGAAAAGAGACTTTTAGGTTTAGTGTGTATTTGTCTTTTGAATCACAAAGCTAGAGAAAATCACTACCTAACAATAGGTAGACCTGTAGCTTACTGGTGAGTTGTCTGACCCTCATGCACCTACTAATTGACAAGAAAAATAAAGAGCTTGGATTTTATTTTTAACATAAAACATATAACTAAGAGTACTGTAAGTAGTCCAATTTATTGAAATTATTTGTCGGCATCCACCTAAACATAAGCTGCAAAGATATGACCACTAGGGGTCTCACTAGTCCACTGTGGTTAGGCATGGTCCAGCTCTCCCAGCAAATACAAGCAGGCGGAAGTGTGGGCGTTTTCTGGAATAGCTGATAAGGAGACTTGACAGATTTTGGCAGTTGTTTTAAAATTTGGCATGTCACTTTATGTGGAAATAACTTTGGAACGCTTTTACTTATCCAAGCTATTCTGAGATTGTTTTCTTGCAACACATTGTACTTCATGATAGTGTCTATGAAAAAGACTAGAATCTATGAAAAAAATCTATGTCTATCCAAAAAACTGTTATTACACTGGGAAAGGATATGGGCGAACTGGACATAGTTGGAGGAGGCAGGCCTGCAACCCCTACACTCTACACTTGACTTATATTTTCTACATGGCTATATGAGAAGCTCGTAGAGACTGGCGGGCTCACCCGTCGATCCCACTAGGCTCCGGAGGCACTGAGGCTAAAATCCAGAAGGGATTGGGGAGGGTTAAGGCTTTATCTAAAAAAAATATATATAAATAAAAATAAAAAAATACCAAAATTACTTTCCAAATTTCAAGTTCTCTGCTTTTAAAACAGATATTAGTACCTCATATAATAGTTATTACTTTACATTTCTTATATGTCTACTTTATCTTTGGATCATTTTGTGAATGCCATTTTATTTTTTTGTGACATTATAAGGCTTAGAAGTCTAGAAGAAAATCTTGAAATTTTCAGAAAATTTCCAAAACCCACTTTTTAAGGACCAGTTCAGGTATGAAGTCACTTTGTGGGGCTTACATAATAAAAACCACCCATAAATGACCCAATTTTAGAAACTACCCACCTTAAGGTATTCAAAACTGATTTTACAAACTTTGTTAACCCTTTAGGTGTTCCACAAGAATTAAAGGAAAATGTAGATTACATTTCTAAATAAAAATTTTCTGGCAGATTTTCCATTTTAATCCATTTTAACAAAGCAAGGGTTAACAGACAAACAAAACTCTATATTTATTACCCTGATTCTGTAGTTCACAGAAACCCCCCATTTGTGATCAGAAACTGCTGTACGGGCACACAGCAGGGCGCAGAAGGAAAGGAGCACCATGTGGTTTTTGGACGGTAAATTTTACTGGGATAATTTTAAGTTGCCATGTCACATTTGAAGACCCTCTGATGCACCCCTAGAGTAGAAATTCCAAAAAAGGGACCCCATTTTGGAAGCTACAGGATAAGTTTGCAGTTTTGTTGGTACTCTTTTAGGGTGAATGTGATTTTTGTTTGCTTTATATTACACTTTTTGTGAGACAAGGTAACAAAAAATAGCTGTTTTGGCACAGTTTATATTTTTTGTTATTTACAATGTTCATCTGGCAGGTTAGATCATGTGCTATTTATAGAGCATGTTGTCACAGACGCGACAATACAAAATATGACAACTTTTTTGGGTTGTTTGTTTCAGTTTTACATAATAAAGCATTTTTGAAAAAAAAAGATTTTTATTTAGTGTCTCTGTAACGGACCGTTTCAGCAGACAAGGGGTTAAAATCCGTTTAGGCGATATGCCCCTTTCTGAGAGACAGGCACAGCTACTGCAGAACACCAAACTCCCGAACTGGATACAAAATAGCACTCCAAACTGGAACCTCGCGAATAGCTGCTAGCAGACGAACAGGAAAAGCATACAATCAGCTTACACTCCTGGCAATAAGTCTCTAACAGCATACAGGGAATCCCCCCAATAACGAGACAAGGCTCCGTGTTGAGGGTCAAGCAGTGGTCTGACTGTACTTCAGGTACAGCCTCTTTTATTCATAAAAAACAAACATAGTACTGCCCACAGGGTTTTGAAATCCAACCAATCAATATCTTACAACACACACAATGCAAGTACTGCAACCAATCGTTCACGCCCCCTAGAGGACCAGAAGGGAGACTGCGACACAGAACAGATACAACACATCCCCACAATGCATCATGGTTTCCTCCTCTCTGTCCCGGAGACAACCGAGGGCAATCCAATTATCTCTCAGGACAAAGGGAGATCGCCAATACACATGTGGGGACAACAGGACAGACATCACCATTTAAACACACAATGGGACAATGGCATAATAGAAACACACCCAGCATTTTCCTCCCAAGCTGACAAGTTACACTTATTATAAATTGTTACAACTTTGTGAGGTTACATTGTCCATACATATAACTTACATCCATTTAAACAGTATAACTTGGGGACAAACCTATCCAAAATTCCCTGGAATAGGTTCAGGGGTTTAAAAGTTAGTATGGGCCATAATCCTGAGGCAAGAGGCGTTTAAACAGGCCTCTCCAAAACCCAGTGGCGAGGTTGGTTTCGCCACAGTCTCCATATCCTGAAAGCCATAGTTTTTATTTTTTTGAGATTGTCTTAGGTAGTGTCTCGTTTTTTTGCGGGATGAGATGATGGTTTGATTGATACTTTTTTAGGGTGCATATGACTTTTTGGAATTACACTTTTTGACAGTTTTTATTTTTTTATTTTTTATGGTGTCCACCTGGGGGGTTAGTTCAAGTGATGTTTTCATACAGCATGTTGTTACAGACTCGGCGATACCTAATATGTATACACACTTTTTATATATTTAAGTTTTACACAATAAAAGCCTTTTTGAAATAAAAAAAATCTTGTTTTAGTGTCTCCATATTCTGAGAGCTATAGTTCTTTATAGTTTTTTGTGCGATTGTCTTAGGTAGGGTCTCACGTCTTTTGCAGGATGAGATGACGGTTTGATCGGTACTATTTTGGTGTGCGTATGACTTTTTGATCGCTTTGTATTACACTTATTGTCGTTTCGGATGCAGTAATTCCCAATATGTCTGGCTTTCTTTATTGTTTTTACAATTTTATGTTTTATTTTGCAATTTTTTTCTCTTTTACTTGTTTTTTTATTATGAAAAACACTTTTTTTTTTACTTTTTATTTTTGTCCCACTCTGGGACAACCTGTATTGTAATGCATTGGCTGTCAGATTTTATGCTGTCAGCCTGCCTGTGAGACCGAGCCTAAGGGGCTTGATCTCAGAGGCTTCCATAGAAGGCAAGCCCCAATGCCTATGGAAGGCATCGGGCTGCCTTCTCTGATATCAGGTCCCCGTCACTGCATCGCGAGGGCCCGATAGAGATGCAGGGGGTATGGGTCAGGTTTGACCGCAGCATACAAACGGTTAAAATGCTGGCATCTGTGTTTTCACAGATGCCGGCGTATGCAGCAGGGAATCGGCTGTCAGTGACTGCCGGGTCCGTGCCACTGATCGGGTGGGCACAGCTGCTGCATTCATTTCGATGGGTCCAAAAAATCCGGAGATGCAGAGCGGATGAGCGGAACACTACGGAAGCACTACGGAGTGCTTTCTGGGGTTCCGTTCAGTGCTTCTGCACCACAAAAAGATAGAACTTGCTCTATCTTTTTGCGGAACAGAAGGATCGTTGACCCATTCAAGTGAATGGGTCTGCGATCCACATGCGCATGCCCCACGGACAGTGGCCGTGCATTGCAGAACTCAATATGCGGTCTACAGCACGGGCTTCACACGGTCGTGTGAACGAGCCCTAACAAAGACACTGGTCAGGAGAGCAAGCACCTTGCACTCAGTATTCCTGGAGACAGATTAAACTCCCAGGCATATTGCACACAGGTCTAAATAGAAGAGTAATTAAGGCACCTGACCACCTGATATTCAAACAGACTCAGGGAAGCATTGACCCTATTAGACATGGGGAACACACAATTCACAAAACACAGTTTACGCACTGTAGAAGGTCGCAGGGAGCATGCACCACACCAACATACACTGGAAAGGTAATTGCAGCCAGTTGCAAGAACGCATGCAGCCAGCCTACATGTCAACAGAGTGTCAGTGAACTGAGCTGTGATACAGACACAAGGAGCAGAATAATCACAGGACGCAGTTCACACAGTAAGAAGGCCGCAGCCAGAATGCACCACTCAAGCAACAAGCAGCGAGTGTCACATTGAACCACACTATGACAGTAAAAAATTATAAAGGGAAAGTAATAATCCTTCCTGTATTTTTCCATTCCTGCCGAATATACTTCTGGCTTTAGCCCAAAACACTGCATCAAAAGAGTTGCCACAAAAGGCTGTGTGTGACACCACCCTCATGTGACTATTCTATGTCATTTTATTTAATTATTTTTAAATGGAAAAAATTGATGAATAGTTTTCTGGATATAATTTTTGAAGCCACTCCAAGTATTCTACTTCCTGCTCTGGCTGTTTAGAGGGGTTATCCAAACTATAAAAGATGTCCCCCAATGCCCAGCCCCCTCATATAGAATATACTTATCCCGCTTCTGGCCAACTGCGTCGCTCCTGATCCCCGCACGACCGCACTGCATCTCTCCGTCGCATGGATTAAAACATCTGGCCACTGGGGGAGCAGCCAATAACATCACCTGTGATGCTAGGGAGGCTCTTCCCCATTGTGGCCTGCTTTTGGCTGCTCCCCCCATCGCCAGGTGTTTTGAGCTGGGAGATCCAGCGGAAGTCGTACGAGGATCAGGAGCGACGTGGATTCTGGGGAGCGGGGTGAGTATGCTCTATATGAGGGTCCGGGCATTGGGGGGCATGTTTTATAGTTTGGATAACCCCTTTAACTTCCTTCTTGTTTGGACTTTTAGCACAGCAAACAATCTTGCATAATTTGTTCAGTCATAACATCACTAAGATCAGAGTCAGCCCCCCTGTAGTGACTCAATAAAAGCATCAAACATTACACTAATCAATGCAAGTCTCTTCTTTGAACACCTGTATCTAGGCTTATCAAGAGCTGTAAGAACTGTCATCTGAGTATCCAAATTCTACACCTGGCATTATAATGGGGATTACCTTACGAATAAGTTCTTCCTTTTACGACAGCAGTAAACTGAAAATCGATTACTTATCTATATAGGTGATCTTATCATTTAAGTGGACTGCTGCAAAATTACAATATTTTACATTCCATTTTCAATGCTATAAAGAAAAAGTCCTCAATTCTAATAAAAATGCTTTCTATGAATATTTAGTAAAAAAAAAAAAAAAAAATTTCTGATGGAAATGTCCCTTTAAAAAGACAGGGCCAACTAAGGAGGGAGTATATTGCCAGAGGAGGAAGGAGACTCATTCTGCTAAAGTAGCTCCAAGGAAGACACACGGCAGAAAAAAAACAAAAAAAAAACTGTATTTTTTATGATAAAAACGGTAAACTATTCATGGTCTTTTTTTTATTTCTGGTATGAAAACAATTTATTTACTTAGGTTTTTCTCTTTTTTTAAACCTATATGTTGTGCACATTTTGATTATATTCAAGGTACTAAATTTAAAGGAATTAAATTATCATATAAAAGACTGTTTAAAATGTCATTTGCTGGATAAAATATAGAAATTCCAATCAAGTCAAATATTTTTCAGTCAGAATTTTCTTAGCTATAAATCTACAACTGAATATTATTACCATTATAGGTGGGACGACAAATCCGTCGAATCCACAAATCTTGTTGGAATTGTTAGATTCGTGGACTCAAATCCCGACGTAATTTAGTAAACTTCGAATCCGACGAATCCCGCAACGTGATATGGCGATTTGGCAGACCCAAAAAGGCTGCAATTAGTTTACCTAATGATACACGGCCACCGCCATGCCGCACAGCGCAGTGGGCGGGTGTATCAACAGAGGGAGAAGGGGCTAGGGGCCAGCATCTGGATTGGGAATGACATGGGGGACCGGTGCAGTCCCTGTATTCTAATGCAACGGCCCCGCTCACTGTTGTATAATCTTATCTAACCTGTAGGCATTGTTAAGATATAATAATCATCTGTAATCCAGCTGTATTACTTACAACTAAGTTTCCCGAGGAGGGAGGAGGCAGGTCGGGAGGGTGGGCGAGCGGCGCGTCACTCACTACGTCATGCACTTGCATCCACTTTATGAATTAAGCAGGCGGTGTGGGCACATGACGTAGTGAGTGACGTGTCACCCGCCCTTCCTCCCGGCCTGCCTACCTCCTCCCTCCTTTCTGCTATGGAACTTAGTTGTATGTAATACAGCTGGATTACAAATGATTATTATATTTTAACAATGCCTACAGGTTACTGTAGATAAGATTATACAACAGTGAGTGGGGCTGGTGAAATAGAATACAAGGACTGCAACGGTCCCCACTGTCATTCCTAATCCAGATGCTGGCGCCTAGCCCCTGTATTGGGGGTCATTCACACTGCAGGGACACTGTTATGGGGGGATCTGTGGATGGCACATAGCTTAAGATGCTATATATGTGTCATCCACAGATCCTCCCATCACAGTACCACCCAGAGATCCCCATAACAGTGCTATCCAGATATCCCCCATAACAATGCCATCCAGAGATCCCCTATAACATTGCCATCCAGAGATCCCCCATAACAATGCCGACCACAGATCCCCCATAACAGTACCATCCACAGATCCCCCATAACAGTGCCATCCACAGATCCCTGGGGAGACTAGATGGGACAAATGGTTCTTATCTGCCGACACATTCTATGTTTGTATCCCCCATAACAGTGCCATCCACAGATTCCCCCATAACAGTGCCATCCACAGATCCTCCCCATAACAGTACCTTCCACAGACGCCCACCATAACATTGCCATCCACAGATCCCACCCATAGCAGTGTCATCCACAGATCCCAGTGTTTGGATCACTTTGTTTCTTACATCTTTCACACAATTCTTATGTACAGGATTCGAGATTCAAAAGATTCAATATATTCGAGAACCTTTTCGGATTCGGATAAAAAAAAAAAAACTGGATTCGTCCCACCTCTAATTGCTATTGTTAATATTTATAGCATGGAGGGAAAATTCTCATTATAAATATTATGTAAGTATGGTCACAGACACAAACACTCTGAAAACATATGTATGTATTTAAAAGTGGGATAGAAATAAATGGTCTTTTTAGAGTGTCAGTGTCTAGTCATTAAAACAACATACGGTCAGTCATTATAGTGTTAAGTGCCCCTCTATTTCCAGTTAGTTGCAATATTTGGTGTAGAGATAAGCAAATTCCTTGAGACTCCTGTCAGGTCTGATACAAATCAGTCGGAAAATTATATTTGGGTCCACATAAATTTGACCGAAATGGAAGTACTTAGTTGTGTCTGACATTTTGGGGTCTCCTAGTACTGTATGCAACTACTTTCAAGCTGATTTACACCAAGACAGCATTAGTAATCTTAAAGTGACAGTGAAATATATGGCTATGGGTTAACGCATGATTGACAGTGATAGCAAATCGAGATGTGCTCCTGTGTTGGGGTAGTAGTGGCAGGAATGCGTCATGTTTGGGATGTTTCTACTGACGGGGTACCTCAGGGTCTCTTCAAATACGACATTGTGGCCTTCAAAAACCAAATGGCAGGCATAGGATTCAAATAGTTCCCTCCAGCGTTCCAGATCCGGTTGTTAAAATTACAACTGTATCGGAGAACCGTGTTATCGGCTGAGTCTTGATCAGGTGCCTGGCTGCGGCAAGTTCACTTCCATTTCTTCGCGCGCGCTGATAGTTTAGCTCCTTAGTTAGGTGGTATGTGTGTGTAGTGTATATATTGTGTATTTATGTCTGTGTACCATGTATATAGTGTATTTATGTGTATGTGTGTTGCATATATATGGTGTATGTATATGAAAACATGTGTCGCGACACCAAGTGTCCGCCGTTGAGAAGGGAACCTGTTGTTAAAAAAAATTTAATCCCACCCCTGCCAAACGGCACTTCTTTCATTCCCATAGAGCAGTTTACAATCACATGTGGGATGTTTCTGTAACCTGCAGAATCAGGGTAATAAATATTGACTTTTGTTTTGCAGTAAACTCTTGTTCTTTGAGCTGAAAGTTTGCAACCACATGGGTGAAAAAAGTACATTTCTTTTCATTCATTTTATGTAAGTGTGCTGCTGTATATAACAAAAAAGTGTGAAACAACTGAAAATATGTCATATTCTAGGTTCTTCAAAGTAGCCACCTTTTGCTTTGATTACTGCTTTGCACACTCTTGGCATTCTCTTGATGAGCTTCAAGTCTTGAAGGGGTTCCCAGAGATGATTAGCACTTGTTGGCCCTTTTGCCTTCACTCTGCGGTCCAACTCACCCCAAACCATCTCGATTGGGTTCAGGTCCGGTGACTGTGGAGGCCAGGTCATCTGACGCAGCACCCCATAATTCTCCTTCATGGTCAACTAGCCCTTACACAGCCTGGAGGTGTGTTTGGGGTCATTGTCCTGTTGAAAAATAAATGATGGTCCAACTAAACGCAAACCGGATGGAATAGCATGCCGCTGCAAGATGCTGTGGTAGCCATGCTGGTTCAGTATGCCTTCAATTTTGAATAAATCCCCAACAGTGTCACCAGCAAAGCACCCCGACACATCACACCTCCTCCTCCATGCTTCACGGTGGGAACCAGGCATGTAGAGTCCATCCGTTCACCTTTTCTGCTTCGCACAAAGACACGGTGGTTGGAATCAAAGATCTCAAATTTGGACTCATCAGACCAAAGCACAGATTTCCACTGGTCTAATGTCCATTTCTTGTGTTCTTTAGCCCAAACACGTCTCTTCTGCATGTTGCCTGTCCTTAGCAGTGGTTTCCTAGCAGATATTCTACCATGAAAGCCTGATTCACACAGTCTCCTCTTAATAGTTGTTCTAGAGATGTGTCTGCTGCTAGAACTCTGTGTGGCATTGACCTGGTCTCTAATCTGAGCTGCTGTTAACCTGTGATTTCTGAGGCTGGTGACTCGGATGAACTTATCCTCCGCAGCAGAGGTTACTCTTGGTCTTCCTTTCCAGGGGCGGTCCGCATGTGAGCCAGTTTCTTTGTAGCGCTTGATGGTTTTTGTGACTGCACTTGGGGACACTTTCAAAGTTTTCCCAATTTTTCGGACTGACTGACCTTCATTTCTTAAAGTAATGATGGCCACTCGTTTTTCTTTACTTAGCTGCTTTTTTCTTGCCATAATACAAATTCTAACTATTCAGTAGGACTATCAGCTTTTTATCCACCTGACTTCTCCACAACGCAACTGATGGTCCCAACCCCATTTATAAGGCAAGAAATTCCACTCATTAAACCTGACAGGGCACACCTGTGAAGTGAAAACCATTTCAGGTGACTACCTCTTGAAGCTCATCAAGAGAATGCCAAGAGTGTGCAAATCAGTAATCAAAGCAAAAGGTGGCTACTTTGAAGAACCTAGAATATGATATATTTTCAGTTGTTTCTTACTTTTTTGTTATGTATATAATTCTACATGTGTTAATTCATAGTTTTGATGCCTTCAGTGTGAATCTACAATTTTCATAGTCATGAAAATAAAGAAAACTCTTTGAATGAGGTGTGTCCAAACTTTTGGTCAGTACTGTATATATATATATATATATATATATATTGTAAGATGGTACCTGGAATCATCGCGGATGGAAGGTATGTGTCACCGATAAAGCCTCAGTGAAGTAAGAGCCGGTATTTTATATTTTAACAGCAGCTATTGCTACTTGACACCTAAAGATAGCATGGCTGTTATAGCTGATCCGGGACGGCTCTTACTGGGAGTAGTCAAAGTGCTGGGTGGATGACTACTCCCCATGTTCCAGGCCGGGTTTTGCCAAGTGTAAAAACCAGTCAGCACTGCCAGGTGGGTCGCTTTACCTCCCTCTGACAGAGGAGCTCAGGAGTCTATGTGCTGTGAACTGAACTCTGTTCTGGGATTTGAGGTTTGAGCCGGACTGGAGGACTCAGGCCCCTTTAAAGGCAAACAGGCCGCCTATGGACTTGATGAGGCTGAATGGCTGAGTGTGAATTAACACCTAGGAGAAAAGGTTATTTTTGTTGTTTATGGGCTTTCCTTGTGTGTGAACAAACACCAAGCCACCTCCGTTTTGTGATACACCTTATCTGCATTTTGTTATACACCAATGTGTGAATAAACATCGTTATTTGATTCAAGAACTGTATACTTTGCCTCTATACTGCATCCGCTAGTCCTAACTAGCAGAGCGAATCTCCACTATATATATATATATATATATAAATATACTGTATATATATACAGACGTGGACAAAATTGTTGGTACCCTTTGGTCAATGAAAGAAAAAGTCACAATGGTCACAGAAATAACTTTAATCTGACAAAAGTAATAATAAATTAAAATTCTATAAATGTTAACCAATGAAAGTCAGACATTGTTTTTCAACCATGCTTCAACAGAATTATGTAAAAAAATAAACTCATGAAACAGGCATGGACAAAAATGATGGTACCCCTAACTTAATATTTTGTTGCGCAACCTTTTGAGGCAATCACTGCAATCAAACGCTTCCTGTAACTGTCAATGAGACATCTGCACCTCTCAGCAGGTATTTTGGCCCACTCCTCATGAGCAAACTGCTCCAGTTGTGTCCGGTTTGAAGGGTGCCTTTTCCAGACTGCATGTTTCAGCTCCTTCCAAAGATGCTCAATAGGATTGAGGTCAGGGCTCATAGAAGGCCACTTTAGAATAGTCCAATTTTTTCCTCTTAGCCATTCTTGGGTGTTTTTAGCGGTGTGTTTTGGGTCATTGTCCTGTTGCAAGACCCATGACCTGCGACTGAGACCAAGCTTTCTGACACTGGCTAGTACATTTCTCTCTAGAATTCCTTGATAGTCTTGAGATTTCATTGTACCCTGCACAGATTCAAGACACCCTGTGCCAGACGCAGCAAAGCAGCCCCAGAACATAACAGAGCCTCCTCCATGTTTCACAGTAGGGACAGTGTTCTTTTCTTGATATGCTTCATTTTTTCGTCTGTGAACATACAGCTGATGTGCCTTGGCAAAAACTTCGATTTTTGTCTCATCTGTCCACAGGACATTCTCCCAGAAGCTTTGTGGCTTGTCAACATGTAGTTTGGCATATTCCAGTCTTGCTTTTTTATGATTCGTTTTCAACAATGGTGTCCTCCTTGGTCGTCTCCCATGTAGTCCACTTTGGCTCAAACAACGACGGATGGTGCGATCTGACACTGATGTTCCTTGAGCATGAAGTTCACCTTGAATCTCTTTAGAAGTCTTTCTAGGCTCTTTTGTTACCATTCGGATTATCCGTCTCTTAGATTTGTCATCAATTTTCCTCCTGCGGCCACGTCCAGGGAGGTTGGCTACAGTCCCATGGATCTTAAACTTATGAATAATATGTGCAACTGTACTCACAGGAACATCTAGTTGCTTGGAGATGGTCTTATAGCCTTTACCTTTAACATGCTTGTCTATAATTTTCTTTCTGATCTCTTGAGACAGCTCTTTCCTTTGCTTCCTCTGGTCCATGTCGAGTGTGGTACACACCATATCACCAAACAACACAGTGATTACCTGGAGCCATATATATAGGCCCAATGGCTGATTACAAGGTTGTAGACACCTGTGATGCTAATTAGTGGACACACCTTGAATTAACATGTCCCTTTGGTCACATTATGTTCTGTGTTTTCTAGGGGTACCATCATTTTTGTCCATGCCTGTTTCATGAGTTTATTTTTTTACATAATTCTGTTGAAGCATGGTTGAAAAACAATGTCTGACTTTCATTGGTTAACATTTATAGAATTTTAATTTATTATTACTTTTGTCAGATTAAAGTTATTTCTGTGACCATTGTGACTTTTTCTTTCATTGACCAAAGGGTACCAACAATTTTGTCCACGTCTGTATATACATATATATATATATAAAAATATATATTTATTCAAAAAGAAAAAATTATAAAAAGGACAATCTACACAAAAAACATTATGAAATTTTAAATTTCACCTTCATTTTCCTTTAATTCCTATGTGTCTAAAATCAGGTTTGAATAATGAAAGGTGGCAGTAGCTTCTAAAATGTGGTTATGGGTGTTTTCAAAGTGAATTGGTCTTTAAAAAGGTCAGTTTTGGAAATGTTCTTGAACATTTGAAAATCTCCTTTTATAATTCTAAGCCTTCTAATGTCATAAAAAATTAAATCACATTTGCAAAATGATGCTGACATAATGTAGATATATAGTGAATGTTAAAGGGGTTGTCTGGTTATATTTTTTTCATCTTTTCTCACCTACAGTGGCGAATCTAACAAGGGTAGGATAACCCAAATTTTTTTTAGCCTTAGGCCTCTTTCACACGAACATGTGCGCTCCGTGACCCTATTGCGGACCGCATTTGCGGATCTGCAATACACGGGGCATAAAACCCAGAAATCACACCTCCTGACATCCTGAGGTGCAGCAGACGGGCAAGATGGCCGATGCGAGAAGGAGAGGAACCCACTCCTCGCCCCAGCCTCCCCACCCACCAGATGCAGGTGACTCAAGGGGCGCTCGGCTGGATGGATCCCAGCAAATACCAGGACTGGAACTGCCCTGCAAAGAGATGACGATAGTGGTCACACAGCTGCTTGCAACAGATATAAAGGCCACCTTGGAAGCGACTATAGCCGCCACCATGAAACAATTGCAGAGCGAGGTGGTCCAAAACTGAGCACATATGTGGGAGTTAGAGCAAAGAGTCGGGGTCATCGAAGATGAGCTGGAGAAGGCTCAAACTCAGGTCAGAGACATGCTACGTTCAAACCAGGCATTGAGGGATAAAGTGGAGGACCTGGAAAACCGCTCCCGAAGGAGCAATTTGCAGATTATTGGTCTACCTGAAAATATGTGACTCCAGACTCCGGTGACGGTGGAAAGGGTTTGCAGAATTGGCCCAATGAGAGAAGCTCCTAAAGAGGGCCCCAGGATGAGACAGAGACCAGCAATAGTCAAGTTCCTTAACTATGCTGACAAGGAATCCCTCCTGCTTAAATACTGGCATCTTAACCAGCCGCTCAAGGTGAAGGGGCACAGAGTCTTGCTTTTTGGGGACTATTCTGTGGAAGTTACCAAGAAGAGGAGGGCATTCTCACATATATCTATACAGCTGGTACAAAACAAAGTTACATTCGCTCTCATATACCCAGCCATTCTGAGAGTCTTCAGAGAAGATGGTAGAATTGACACCTATCTATCACCCAGCGACGCATCATAAGCTAGCTCCTGCGGTAAGTAGCTGGGTAGACAGAGCTCTCCTTCTGCACCTTCTTACATGTTTGCGTCGGGACCGGAAGTCGAGGGTAGCGTTTTAACTCTCAGTGAAAACACAGTAAAAAGTAATCTGCAATCTAGGACGGGCATCTCCTCACATTTCCAGTGTTTTTTTTTATTTATTTTTTTATAAAGCATTACGAGTGTGCAACATGTGTTTTACAATACAGAGCATGTACATGGCATCTGTAGACAGTTCAGGTGTCTTTTTTTTCTTTTTTTCTTTATTTTTATGAAAAAAGCAACACAGGTGTGCAATGTGTATTTTACAATCGAGAGGATGGCATTTAAAAAAAAAAAAATTAAATAGTAGGCCAAAATCTGTGACAGAGGATATCCAGACAGTTCAAGTATTGGTTTGGGGAGGGGGAAATAATCTCATGGCAGGTTGACATCTTGTTTTACACTAGAGAAAGCTATTTTTTTTTATTTTTATTTTTTTATTAAGAATCTGCAAATTTGAATGCAAATAAGCCAAATTCTCTTAGTGATGCCGATACTGCATTATTTCCAAAGTCCTTTGTCAGCAGCAGTGTATTCAGTGTTTTTTTTCGAAAGGGAAAGACATTTTATTGCGTATCTCTGTTTTTACGTTTCAGAAAACAGACTTGAAAACTGTTCCATACTTTGTGTAAGGCTTCATGCACACGACCGTTCTGTCTTTTGCGGCCCACAAACCGCGGATCCACAAAAAACGGAAGCCGCCCATGTGCCTTCCACAATTTGCGGAACGGACGGCCCAATGTAGAAATGCCTATTCTTGTCCGCAAAATGGACAAGAATAGGACATGCTATATTTTTTTTGCGAGGCCACGGAACAGAGCAACGGATGCTGGCAGCACACGGAGTGCTGTTAGCATCTTTTGCAGCCCCATTGAAATTAATGGGTCCACATCCGAGCCGCCAAAACTGCGGATCAAAACAACGGTCGTGTGCATGAGACCTAAATCACATTGCACTCGCTCGATAAAAACTGAAAAACTGAACGCGATCACAAACAAAACTGAATGGCTTTGTTTGCAAAATTGCGCAGTTGTCACTAAACGCATCCACGCCGCATCTGGACATAATCCAGACATACTCATCTGCAAGGGGCCTAAGAGTCATAATAAAACAAGCTTAAATGAAAAAAATAAAAAGTGTAAAGACGTCTTTATTAACTATTATCAGAGGTTCAAGTATTTTTCCTGACAAACACATCCCAGTCTTCAGTTGGAATTCCATTAAAAGTCCTAAAGGTTCATACGAATTTGCTGTGATCCAGTTAAAAATGGATCTGTCATGGCCAGAACCATGTACATTATAGCAATGCCATGTACAGTAAAACTACAATGTTCAATATCATCTTTTGAGCAGAGTGTCGCTTGACACTAGGAGGTTAGGAACAAAGAAGAAATGGGGGAAGGGTTTAGGTAAGGTAAAGAATGGAGCAGGAACACACAATCACAGTTCTAATGGGAGGACTACAACACTAAGCCGAGTGTGTGTGTGCGTAGTAACACTCATTTCTGACAGTAAATAATCGTTATCTGCCCCTGGGGAAATATATATAAAGCTTGTTGTTTAGCACAAGAACATTTTAGCAAATCAATAAACATCCCACTGTCCTTGAATGACCTCTAAATGCTTGGAAATAATCTCATGGTGCAGATGGAACTGCAAATATCATGTTAAACAAGATCATGAGTAGAAGCAAACAGTACTGCATAATAAAGTTCAATACTGATCTGAGGCTACAATTTGGGCCTTTCAGAGGTTAATCAGGGTAAAAAAGTACGCATCTTATCCATTTGTTCAGGTAGAGGCCATCGCAGCCATCTTGATTGAAGACACCACGTGAAATCTCTCGCATTGATGTGATGATGTCATTACACTGGCTGGGCGTGATGACATCATCACTGATGACGTCCATGGACCTGGCCAGCGTGCCAGTGTGGTGGTGTCATATGTCATCCTGCACGAGATTTTGCATGGTTTCTGCAATCAAGATGGCTGCAACGGCCTCTTCACGCACAAATGGATGAGGTACGTTTTTTAATGCTATTTCAGTAAGCGCGAGGATATTCGGCTTCGCTGCAGATCAAATTTTTTCCTGAAATTCGGATCGAAATAAATTTGTTTGGCTTCGATTTGCTCAACAATAACATACATAGTAACATAGTTTATAAGCCTGAAAAAAGACATCTGTCCATCCAGTTCAGTCTGTTATCATGCAAGTTGATCCAGAGGAAGGCAAAAAAAAAAAAAAAAAAATGGGAGGTAGAAGCCAATTTTCCTTCCCAACTCCAATCAGGCAATTAGAATAACTCCCTGGATCAAGGACCCATCTCTAGTAGCTATAGCCTGTAATATTATTACACTCCAGAAATACATCCAGGCCCCTCTTGAACTCTTTTAGTGAACTCACCATCACTACCTCCTCAGGCAGAGAGTTCCATAGTCTCACTGCTCTTACTGTAAAGAATCCTCTTCTATGTGTGTGTACAAACCTTCTTTCCTCCAGAGGCAGAGGATGAATAACCCTAATTTTTATAATCTTTCAGGGTACTATAGTCCACCCATCCCAGTTATTACTTTAGTTGTCCTCCTCCGAACCCTCTCCAGCTCTGCTATGTCTGTCTTGTTCACAGGAGCCCAGAACTGTACACAGTATTCCATGTGTGGTCTGACTAGTCATTTGTAAAGTGGCAGGATGTTCTCATCATGCCCCTTTTTATGCAACCCATTATCTTATTGGCCTTGGCAGCAGCTGCCTGACACTGGTTTCTACAGCTTAGTTTGTGGTTCACCCAAATTCCTAGGTCTTTTTCCATGCCAGTGTTACCCAGTGTTTTACCGTTGTGGGGTTTCGCTCTGGTAGATAGAGTAAGCAGGCGCAGTACAGAGGCAAAATACAAGTTCTTAACTTAAAACGTCAGTGTTTATTCACACTTTAGGCAATTGCACTTTGCAGTCTTGGTGTTAATCCACACACAATGGAAAGTTGATATAACACAAATCACATTGCTGGCAGTTCTGCCTCCAGTAGTCCACAGCAGGCTTTAGGGAGCCTGTTTCCCCAGCTCTCGGCCCTCTAGCACGGCACCAAGCCTCAGATCCCAAAAACAGACATCTCTGCTGATCCCAGCTGCCAATTTAAGGACAGCCAGGTGCTGCCAAAACCCTGACCGGCACTTAAACTCTGGTCCGGTATTTGACCTCACCTGGCTAGAAAAACAGGCCCAGCCGCACATGCTGGGAGGAAAATACCTGCCTTACCAGAACCAACCCCTTCCTGTGTCACACCATTTAGTATGTATGGGTGACTTGCATTATTCCTTCCCACGTTCACAACCTTACATTTGTCAGTAATAAACCAGGCTGTATAATGTCCTCTTCCATGTTAATTACTTTACACAATTTAGTGTCATCTGCAAAAATTTATATTTTACTGTGCAAGCCTTCTAAAAGATCATTAATAAATATATTGACAAGAATATGGCCCAATACCGACCGCTATGGTACCCACTAGTGACAGTGACCCAATCTGAGTGTGTACCGTTAATAACCACCCTTTGTTTTCTATCACTGAGCAAGCTACTTACCCACATACAGACATTTTAGGCTACTTTCACACTAGCGTTCGGGTTTCCGTTCGTGAGCTCCGTTTGAAGGAGCTCACGAGCGGACCCGAACGCAGCCGTCCAGCCCTGATGCAGTCTGAATGGAGGCGGATCCGCTCAGACTGCATCAGTCTGGCGGCGTTCAGCCTCCGCTCCGCTCGCCTCCGCACGGACAGGCGGACAGCTGAACGCTGCTTGCAGCGTTCGGGTGTCCGCCTGGCCGTTCGGAGGCGTGCGGATCCGTGCGGATCCGTCCAGACTTTCAATGTAAGTCAATGGGGACGGATCCGTTTGAAGATGCCACAATGTGGCTCAATCTTCAAGCGGATCCGTCCCCCATTGACTTTACATTGAAAGTCTGAACGGATCCGCGCAGGCTACTTTCGCACTTGCGCACTTGCGAATTTTTTTACAGTTATTAATGCAGACGGATCCGTACTGAACGGAGCCTCCGTCTGCATTAATATGAGCGGATCCGTTCAGAACGGATCCGCCCGAACGCTAGTGTGAAAGTAGCCTTACCCCAGTCCAAGCAATCTCATTTTATATATTAACCTTTTATGTGGTACAGTGTCAAATGCTTTGAAGTAGTCCAGATATACGACATCCATTGATTCGCCGCAGTCAAGTCTAAAACTTACCTCCTCATAGAAACTGATTAAATTAGTTTGACATGCCCGATCCCTCATGAAGCCATGCTGATATGGCGTTATTTGCTTATTTTCAATGAGGTACTCGAAGATAGCATGTCTTAGAAAACCTTCAAACAGTTTACCCATGACAGATGTTAAACTTACCGGCATATAGTTTCCAGGCTCTGTTTTTTTTACCCTTTTTGAATATGGCACCACATTTGTTTTGCGCCAATCCTGTGGAACACTCCACAAGAGTCCTTAAATATCAGAAATAAGGGTCTGGCTATGACATTACTTCATTCTATTAGGAATACGGGGATATATGCCATCTGGTCCTGGTAATTTTAATCTTTCTAAGACGCCGCTGTACTTCTTCCTTGGTCAGACAGGGCACTTTTAATGGGGAATTTACTTTTACATTCTGCATTTCATCTGACAGTTTATTTTCTTCAGTGAATACAATGGAAAAAAAATAATATTTAATAGCTTTGCTTTCTCCTCATCACAGTCTGCAACTTCCCCTTCATTACTCTGTAAAGGGCCGACAACTTCAGATGCATACTTTTTACCATTTATATAATTGAAGAATATTTTAGGGTTAGTTTTACTCTCTTTGGCAATTAATCTCTCAGTCTCTAGTTTGGCTGCTTTTATTTGTCTTTTATATATTATTTTTTTTTAAATATTCTATTTTTTTCCTTATAGTTTTTGAATGCTTCCTCACATCCCTTCTGTTAAATGCTTTATTTTTGTAATTTATTGCTTTCTTTACAATTCTAATTATCCACATTGTTTTTTTTCTTGTTCCTTAAACTTTTATTCCCATAAGATATGTACCTCTCACAATTAGATTTTAGGATGGTTTAAAAAATATTCTATTTTGTGACTGTATTTTTTTTATTTTTTATATTTAGTTGTTGGCTAAATTTAGCTTTTTGAAGTTTGGTATTTTTGAAGAAACACTCTTTTGAATGACAATTGGAAGGCTATTACTTGGTCACTATTTCCCAGGTGTCCCCCAACCTGCACATCTGTTGTTCTGTCAGGTCTATTGGTTAACACTAACACTAACTATCACTACTACTGAAGGATATAATTATTAACAAAATTTTGGAAAAAAAAAAACGCATTTCCAATACTATTTGCTGCTGAATAGTATTTGTGTGACACCATATTTGTTGCAGAAAATGGAAACAGATGCTACAAAATATAAGAACAATTCTAGACCTCTTTTTGGCACACAAAACTAAAATAAACAGGTAGAGCATATAGAAAGAATACTATTTATTAACCTTTTTTCTACCCTGGGCCAGTTTTCGCCCTCCTGCCCAGGCTGTTTTTTTGCAAATTATACATGTCACGTTATGTGCTAAAACCTTTGGAACACTTTTATTTATCCAAGCCACTTTTAGATATTTTTCTTGTGACACATTGTACTTCATGACAGTCATAAATTTGAGTCAATATATTTCACCTTCATTAATGAAAAAAAATTCTAAATAAAAAAAAAATGGTCTGGTGGTAGTTGAACGTGACACTTTAGCCGTGCATGCTTGTTGCCAGTGCTAACGTGTAGTTTTTAGCATGTTTACACACTTCCCCTTTAATGTTGTTGCCCTTTCCCATTCTGGTGGGTATGGGGCTAAAGTGTGAGCAAGGTGGAGCTGAGTGAGGGCTCTTATAGTAGTTGGGCTTGGAGCCTGAGGTTGGTGGGACTTCAGCTTCTTGTGGAGCTGGAGTTATGCTGCCATCCTGGACCTTACCATCAGTCCAGTTTGAGGGCCACCTTGTTGGACATAGATTGTCATCCCTTATGTATCCTCCATGTTCCCTACCTTCTCTGTGTTGATGTTTGGGGTGGGTTTATGTTGTAATTTCATGTCTGGTCTTTTGGTGTTGTTTATCCAGAATGTATGCAAGTCGTTTCCCTTTGTGTTGTGCCTCCGGTGAAGGGGCTCCTGGGTTTCTCGGAGGGGGTCCACATTGACCACCTGCCTGCAGAAGTGACCTCCAGGGTTTCCCGGGGGGGGGGGGGACCACTAGACTGTAGCAGTTGTTATTTAATCAAGTGGTTGTGGCAAGTAAGTGCTGTTGTTCCAGTGTGTGTTGTTTGCGCTGGGTGCTTACCTTCCAATCTGGTTAATGCTACTGTCTGCTCCTTTCTTGTCGCTAGGCCTGCTGGAGACTCTGGTTCATCCGTGTCGTAGATGAACAGGTTGTCTCCTAGCCCTGTCATTATCACCAGGAATCTCTAGGGTTAGTAGGGCCTAAGGTTTTGGGTATGAGCCCTCCCACCATTGGGGTTCGCTCATACAGTTAGGAGGTCAGTGCTAGGATTTAGGGATGTGTTAGAAGGTGACCTGCTCCCTTTATTCCTGTTTCCAGGCCTAGTGGCATATCCCACCAACCTACATTGTACGGTGTGGAGATTCCCCACTGTGACACTCTGCTTTTAAAACAGAAATAGATACCTCATAAAATATTTATTACTTAACATTCCCCATATGTCTACTTTATGTTGGCATTATTTTGTAATTATCATTTTATTTTTTTTAGACTTAGAATTTTAAAATCACTTTTTACAATTTTTAAGAACATTTCCAAAACCCACTTTTTAAGGACATGTTCAGTTTTGAAGTCACTTTGTGTGGCTTACATAGTAGAAACCACCCATAAATGACCCCATTTTAGAGACTACACCTCTCAAATTATTCAAAACTTATTTTACAGACTATGTTAACCCTTAAGGTGTTCCACAAGAATTAAAGGAAAATTGAGATAAAAATTCAAAATTTCACTTTTTAGGCAGATTTTGCATTTTAATAATTTTTTTTCTGCAACACATCAAGGGTTAACAGCCAAACAAAACTCAATATCTCTTACCCTGATTCTTCAGTTTACAGAAACACCACACATGTGGTGGTAAACTGATGTAGGGGCATACGTCAGAGTGCAGAAGAAATGGAGTGCCACATGTTTTTTGGAATGCAGATTTTGCTGGATTGGTTTTTGGACACCATTTCCTATTTTAAGCCCACCAAAGGCACCCCTACAGTATAAACCCCAAAAATTGACCACAGTATGGAAACTAGAGGGTAAGGTGACAATTTAATTGGTATTATTTTGGGGTACATATGATTTTTGATCGCTCTATATTACGTTTTTTGTGAGGCAAGGTAACCAAAAATGTCTGTTCAGGCACAGAACATTGCTTTTTATGTTCATCTGACAGAATAGATCATCTGCTATTTTTATAGAGCTGGCTGCTACAGATGCAATGATATCAAATATGTCTTTGTTTTTTTCAGTTTTACATAATAAAGCATTTTTGACAAAAAATTATGTTTTTGTGTCTCGATTTTCTGAACTCCATATTTTTTAAAATGTTCTGCTGATCATCTTGTGCAGGAAGAGTTGACATTTTTATTGGTATCATTTGGGTACATATACTTTTCTTGATCATTCATTATTACACTTTATGTGGCAAGGTGACAAAAAAATTGGTTGTTTTGGCACATTTTGTATTTATTTATTTTTACAGAGTTCACCTGTGGGAATAGTTCATGTGATATTTTTATACAGCAGGTCATTATGGATGTGGCAATATCTAATATGTCTACTTTTTTTATATACATTTCACTTTAACACAATAATAGCATTTTTAAAGCAAAAATTTTTTATTTTAAAGTCTCCATAGTCTTAGAGTCATAGTTTTTAATTTTTTGTCCGATTGTCTTATGTAGGGTCTAATTTTTTGCAGGATGAGGTTATGGTTTGATTGGTACTATTTTGGGGGTCATACGCCCTTTTGATCACTTGGTCTTGCACTTTTTGTGATGTAAGGTGACAAAAAAATGGCACTGTTTTTTTCCCCATATTTTTTAGGGTGTTCACCTGAGGGATTAAGTAATGTGATATTTTTATAGAGCAGGTTGTTACAGATGCAGCAATACCTAATATGTCTACTTTTGTAATTTATTTCACTTTAACACAATAATAGAACACAATAATAGCATTTTTCATGAAAAAAAAAATATGTTTTAGTGTCTCCATATTCTGAGAGCTATATTTTATTTTTTATTTTTTGGGCTAATGTCTTAGCTAGGGGCTCATTTTTTGTGGGATGAGGTGATGCGGTGGGATGAGTTGGTTTCATTTTGGGGGCATACACCTTTTTGATTGCTTGGTGTTCCACTTTTTATGATGCAAGGTGACAAAAATGGCTTGTTTGGCACAGCTTTTATTTATTTATAGAGCTGGGTGTGTTTTTTTTCTTTCTATTTTTTTATTATAAAATCAGGGGAAAGGGGCGTTTTTTTAACTTTAAACTTAATTTTTTATTATAAAAAAAACTTTTTGGATTACTTTTTTTAAACTTTATTTCTGTCCCACTATGGGACTTCAACTTTTGGGGGTCTAATCCCCTCTGCAATGCATTACAATACTTCTGTATTGTAATGCATGCCTTTTAGTGTATTACTACACTGGGGATGCTTCTCCTCGGCTTCTGTCGAAGGCAGGTCCCGATGCCTTGCAAGGCATAGGGCTTCCTTCTCACCAATCGGGTCCCCGTCACCGCAGAGCGGGGACCTGATGGGATCCCTCACTCACTGCAAAACCCTTCTATGCCTTGGTCAGCAATGCTGGCGGATACAGCAGGGGCCCAGCTATTATGGACTGCCGGTGCCCACCCGCCTGCCGCCATGACGTACTATTACGGCATGTGTCAAGAAGGGATTCACAAACAATAAAATAATTTCTGAGCTGTTAGCATTCTGAATAGAACAATATATTGAGTAAAAATATCGTACACATCTTATGATATTTATGGTCTGTGTTTCCTAGAGATAAATATACAAGCACCACCATATTCTAGTGATATGATTGGTTCTGTTTGACATGACCATATTTACCTTGCATCATTTTTTTTCATATCAGGGCCATAAATAATAATAATTAAGACTTACACTTTTGTTAAGAATGAGCCACATACATTTGCAAGCAGTGGCAGGAAATACTTTCCGAGACCGGAAGGTCTGGTTACAGAGAATCTTTATCTGCTATTAATTGCTTGCAAACTTCACTACGAGGTATGACTTCTTCTTTATAAGGAGCAGAACATTTTCACATGTGCCACTTTTGGCATGTGTGGCCTAGAAACATTGCATGTACACCCTGCAATATAGGCACCACAGGCTGAGAATCATGCTGTTGACAATATCCTAAAAATTGTATATTTGTATATATGGCATATGGTAACTTTGCTATTTAGATAGTTCTTTACTCTGTATTTGAATTGTATCTAGTTTGGTAAAAAAAAAAAAAAAACTAGGATGTCCATTAGGAGGGAGTAAGTGAGTCACCAATATACTGTAGATAAGTAATTAGACTAAGTAGTAATTTCAGTTCTATGTTGACAACTAGAGATGAGCAAAGTTTTGAAAAATTTCCACAAGTATTTCAATTTGTTATGAATTAATTCATCACAATATAAATCAGATATACCCGGGCCTCTCTGCCTTAGGGCTGTTTCACACGAGCGGATGCCGTGCGTGACATCCGCTCCGTGAAAGAGTGCCAAGACCCGATGCAGACTGCAGAGGCACGGAGCATTGACATGACTGATAATGCTCCTTGCCTCTCTGTGATCTCTTTACGACGAAATCACAGTGAGATAAAGTTGTCATCGTGATTTCGTAGTAAAGAGATCACAGAGAGGCATGGAGCATTATCAGTCATGTTACTGCTCTGTGCCTCTGCAGTCTGCATCGGGTCTTGGCACTCTTTCACGGAGCGGATGTCACGCACGGCATCCGCTTGTGTGAAACAGTCCTTAGGGTCCGCCACACGGAGCAACTGCGCTGCTTGGCTGGCTGTACTGCATTATATGTGATCTTGCATTCCTGGGTTTGTCTCCTCTCTACTGAATTTCGCTTTGTAACACCTGCGGTTGCCATTTTAGGAAGAGCAAGAAAATTCTGATTCGTTTCAAGTCAAAGTTTTCCTAAACTTTGGAGCGCTTCGAATGCTTTGCTTCACTCAACACTATTGACAACAATGACTTTTATACCCGTCAAAGGTCTTTTTCTGTACACAAAGAAAAGCCAACAATGATTAAGTTGGCTTAGGCTACTTTCACACTAGAGGCACGGACCTCCGGCAGGCTGTTCTGTCGGGTGAACAGCCTGTCGGATCCATCCTGCCGCTAGTGACCATGTTCCCACGGACTGCCGCTCCGTCCCCCTTGACTATAATGCTGCGGGGGCAGAGTTACGGCGGAGGCACGGCAGCGCACGGCGAGAGGCTGCCGGAAAAAAGTTCGCACATGTCGTCGTTTTATTCCGGCAGCCTCTCGCCGTGCGCTGATGTGCCTCTGCCACCATTATAGTCAATGGGGACGGAGCGGCAGTCCGGGGACACACATTCACTAGTGGCAGGACGGATCCGACAGGCTGTTTACCCGAAGGAACAGCCTGCCGGAGGTCCATGCCGCTAGTGTGAAAGTAGCCTAAGAAGGTTATATGGTTTTGTCAACTGAATTTATTGTAGAGAGCAGTACATTTCAATTACATTTTTAATTCAATAACTGTGACCAAAGAAAACAATAGTGAGTATAGCATCTATCAGAGAGAGACCTGAACCAGCAGAATATGTGCAAAGTATATTCATCTTATTCACAGTATAAACAGTTAGCTGTTAAGGAATACCCATATTATGTCTGCAACTATTACTTAGGCCTAGTTCACACAAAGGTTTTTTTGTCGGGTGTACGGGCCGTTTTTTTGTGTTCCGTATACGGTCCGTATACGGAACCATTCATTTCAATGGTTCCGCAAAAAAAACTGAATGTGTTCCGTATGCATTCCGTTTCCGTATTTCCGTTTTTCCGTTCCGTTGAAAGATAGAGCTTGTCCTATATTTGGCCGTAAATCACGGGTCGTGGCTCCATTCAAGTCAATGGGTCCGCAAAAAAAAGGAACACATACGGAAATGCATCCGTATGTCTTCCGTTTCCGTTCCGTTTTTTCTGAATCATCTATTGAAAATGTTATGCCCAGCCCAATTTTTTCTATGTAATTACTGTATACTGTATATGCCATACGGAAAAACGGAACGGAAAAACGGAAAGGAAACGGAAACACAACAGAACTTAAAAACGGAACAACGGATCCATGAAAAACGGACCGCAAAAAACAATAAAAGCCATACGGTCGTGTGAACTAGGCCTTATACTGCACATTCATACTTTATACATTACATTTTATAGCATTAACATTTCTATATTAACTACTTAATTTACTAGTGTGGTAGTTTTTATATTATTTGTACTGTACAATTTCAGATTTGATAACCTGACCTTCAGCTCTAGATAATCCATACTGCAACATCATTATTTCAATTTGCTGTCATCTACAACCCTCCAGTATTATTGAATATTATTGACCTTCTTAGATAGTAGCAGTGCCTTTACACCTGAACATAAATATCTACAGATAATGGGTTAAATGTACAAATCCAGATTGTAAAAAGTTTATAAAATAAGTTTTAGAATCTACTGGAGTGATGGTCCTTTCTGTCAATTACCTGCTATCCTTTCCTCAAGCTGAAGTTATGGAACCCTTCTACTTATCACCAAATCACTACCTATTACTGAAAAAGGCAATAAATACTATACAGTTTCCAGAACAAGTCATAATACAATGTTATAAATGAGGGAGGAAGCACAAGTGATAAATACAGATGAACAACCACTCGCCCACCTATATAGGAGGGGGATGACTGCATAGCATTATAAATGTGCACAACTGCCCGTCACGTGGGTGCATGTCGTGCACCATGATCGCTAGGAGCCTACTTGTGACATCAAGGCTGCACTGCAAGTTATCTCATACTTTGGATAATAATGGTCATGGGCTCTATTCCAACCCTCAAATTCAATTGCGTCAAGCTGTTCACATCTCTGTCAGAGGATCCATTAGGAGCCTACATAACAGATTACAAAAAGCAGGGAAAAAAAAGCACAGGATGCTGGATATTTTATCTGGTAAAACGCCAGGCTCCCTGACAGAAACCTGATGGACCTTATTACAATCAATGGGGTCTGTCTGTAGCCATTTGTTTCCATTATTTGACAGATCTTGCAGTTAAGCTTTAATGCATCTGACCCAATGATCATAGTCACTTGGATAATGGCCTCAAGGTTCCTCACTGTCTTTCAGGGCCCCTATACTAAAATTGCTTCTAATGCAATATTGTGACTAGAAATGAGTGAATCTCTGAAAGTTCAATTCAAATTCCATTCATCCGAAATGGCCAAATGATTCGATTTGGGTACAGATTAATTTTACTCAAATCAAACGTGCTCTAATTTGCCTTAAAATGTGTGTGTTAGTGTCCAAATTCGAGACCTAGGACTCACATTTTTTCTCTCTTAACTGTCATTAAAATATACAGGTGAAACTCGAAAGAATTAGTATATTCTGCAACGTTTATTTATTTCAGTAATGAAACTAACATATGAGACTCATTACATGCAAAGAGAGATATTTCAAGCCTTTATTTGTTATAATTTGGATGATTATGGCTTACAGCTTATGAAACCCCAAAGTCACAATTTTGAGGTACTCTTTGCTCAGGGGATTTGGATGAATTAGCTGACTTCACCTGTATATTATTTTCTCTCACTCTCCACCCTCTCTAGTAAATTCACCAAAACTGAACCACCAAAAATGTGGATTCAGATCCACCTAATTTTTTTACAAGTTCAATTATTTTTGAATCAATTAGCTGCTCTCGAAATGTGACTTATTCGCATGCTCCTGGGAATTGGTATTGTAACTCATGCATGCATTAATTGGAGTCTTTCCCTATTTATGCGTTTGATGATAGGCTGTGACTTCTGAAATACAGTCGCATGTGTTGAACATACAGGAAAAAATAAGCGTATGCTAATACAAACTGCCCCACTGTATGTTAAAAGAATATTGTTCAGTGTTAATGAAACCCTAGGGATATGTTTGCTCCTAGTTTGCAAAAGATCTGTGCCTTCTTTCACTACTTTACTGCCTCTTTCGATTTTTTTTGTTAGTAACAGTGCGAAGTACAGATATACAGTAAGTCACTAATTATATCAACCAGAATGACTGTTTCAGTAATTCCAGTCTTGTTTTGATTGAAAATCTAATGGCAGTATTACATATGAGTATGAAAAATATAGTGTCCTCAGTGACTTGTTAGATATTGCAATGCTTTACTTGTGGAATAACCAATAATATATGATGACATGGATGTCAGATTGGTTTGCATTCCAGTAATGGTTGACAACACCATTAGTAGAGGGTGGAGAACATCCTGCAGTCATGGCCCAGGATAATACACTTGCTGCCGCCCTCTTTATTCTTGGAGAGAAGAGCAGAATATTTGAGCTACTTACTACAGAGGAGGTTCTCAGCATTTCTCCAGAGCTGAGGAAGGCACCTGTTACATACACAAGGTACAACCTTCAAATACCATATAATAGCTAAGTGGGGGTATATATAGTGATGTCAACAATATTTATTGTAGAATACATTCATGACATTCTTAATTGCTTTATTCTGACCAGAGAACATATTAGTCAGTACAGCTTTAGTTTTAGAATACATTTTGGAACAGTTGATTAACGGCTACGTGCATTAATATTATTCATTGAAACATTTGTTGTCACGCTTCTAATTAGAAGATAAGCTGCCAACTATCTGACAAATGTTAATCAGTGGATTTTATGTCCCCGTGGCCATGCTGCGTGCCGCAATGCACAAACACCCACCGTGGGGTAACCACAGGTGTTTGGATCACTTTGTTTCTGACACCCTTCACACAATTCTTATGTACAGGATTCGTAGGACTTGAGATTAAAAAAGATTCGATAGATTCGAGAACCTTTTCGGATTTGGATAAAAAAATGGATTTGTCCCACCTCTAGTTTTACTTTTTAAGTAAATGATACAAACGGTCCTTGTGACCTTTTTTTCGTCTTTTTTATGTGCTGTATATTTATTAAAACTTCACTTTTATTTATTTTTTGTTTAAAACAGCCATTTAGACATTGTAGACTCTTTAAAAATTCTCAGTGGAATGCTGGCAGGTTACTTATTTAATCATACACCATTTATTATCTGTATTTCTTTCCAGCAGAAGACTGAGGGTTAATATGTTGTAGTGAGCTTGGCTGCGTGCATGCTCCGGCTGGCAGTCCCAGTTCCAACCTCCTCCTATACTATTTTATTAGCTCTTATCTGAGCTTCTGCTATTGGTATTGCTCTCCTTTGAAACCAGGAGGTTTATATATTGTATTCCCTTCAGCCTCTCGAGCGCTCCTGCCTGTGGTCAATCCTACACCCCTCACTGCACTGTGTAATTTGCTCTTGTTAGAGCTCCCTGCCGGCTACCACTGATTCTAAAAACGTTTAACACACATACACCCTGCATCCCGACATGTTTCGCTGGACACCCATCGTCTTCAGGGGAAAAGCAGGTATGTGTGTTTGGGGGGGGGGACTATGTTTTAAAGGTTCAGTGTCTGATGACGGTTGCCATCATGCCGCTCAATAATGCCGCTCCTCGTACAGTGACCCATCTTCTTCGCTAGTCTCCTCCAATCTCTGCAGGCTTACCTCCTTCCCAGGTATCGCCTTCTCTCCATGTCATGCCGCAGTCTCATCTTCGCCCGCACGCTGCACCAAATCTTTGCGCATGCGCGCAGACTTTCCTCTTGTAGGTCAAACTATATTGCTAGAGATGCCTATATCTACTTAACTTATTCCAGTTTTTCCAGATGAATGGAATGTATAAACTCATGGAACAAAGAGATAAATGGGGGGGAGAAGAAAAAGAAAAGAGAAAAAAGAGAAAAAAAGAAAAAAAAAAAGAGAGAAGGGGGGGAGTTATGAATTAAATTATATAATTATTGATTCTTTCTTTGGAGCCATATATTTACAGAAGGTTCTTTGGGAACCAGGCCATAACATACAGGAGAGGGAAACATTTAAAATAAATATTAGTACATAGCCATTTTCAGCTACGACAAAAATCTTCAGAAACTTGGCTTACAACAAAAGGATCATACCCCTGTGGGAGATGTACCTTCTGTAAATATATGGCCCCAAAGAAAGAATTAAAAAATCAGACGGCAGGAAAAACTTACACTATTAAAGACTACATTAACTGCAGGGCCACAGGAGTGTTATATGCGATCCAGTGTGGGTGTCCAAAGCTCTATATTGGTAAAACAACTCAGAAGCTGAGGAGAAGAGTTTCGAAACATCTGAGTAGTCTAAATACTAATGAAGAAACACCTCATGCAAATATAAAATCAATAAACATGAAAGGAATTCCTCAAGCTTAAAAATGTGGGGTATACAGAAGGTCAGAAGATGCCCCAGACAGGGTCATATAGACAAGAGGCTACAACAAGAGTAGACAAAGTGGATCTATCGCCTGAAGTCTATTGCACCAGGAGGAATAAATGAAGGATTTACCTTTGCTTCATTTTTATGATTCCATTTTCAAAATAAAAGTATATACGGTAAATGGGGACCAACATTTAAAAATAAAAATAAAGAAATAAGAAGATTACGCTATAGAGATAAAAATTCTAATAGACTAGATGGATAGGAGACTAATGGATAAAAGACAAAAAACATCTAGAAACAGTATTAAAAGTGTATATATCAGTAAAAACTGTTTATAGGTACTAAATTCCCTATTCAAATCAATAATTATATAATTTAATTCATAAATAACTCCCCCCTTCCTCCCTTCTCTCTCTTTTTTCTCTTTTTTTCTCTTTTTCTTCTCCCCCTCCCCCCATATCTCTCTTTGTCCATTTCATACATTCCATTCATCGGACAAACACCCCCCTGGAATAAGTTAAGTAGATATGGGTATCTCTAGCAATATAGTGGGACCTACAAGAGGAAATTCAGACGAATTCCCCAGTTATGCGCACTAGAGGAACGAAAGATCCAGGTTTCTAAGTGCGCACGCATGCGCGAAGATTTGGTTTGGCGTACGGGCGAAGATGAGACTGCGGCATGACATGGAGAGAAGGCGATACCTGGGAAGGAGGTAAGCCTGCAAAGACTGGAGGAGAGTAGCGAAGAGGAGGGGTCACTGTACGAGGCGCGGCATGATTGACCGAATAGCAAACGTCATCAGACGCCAAACCTTTAAAACATAGTCCCCACCCCCAAACACACATACCTGCTTTTCCCCTGAAGACGCTGGGTGTCCAGCGAAACATGTCAGGACGCAGGGTGTATGTGTGTTAAACGTTTTTAGAATCAGTGGTAGCAGGCAGGGAGCCCTAACAAGAGCAAATTACACAGTGCAGTGAGGGGTGTAGGATTGACCACAGGCAGGAGCGCTCGAGAGGCTGAAGGGAATACAATATATCAACCTCCTGGTTTCAATAGCAGAAGCTCACTGCACAATAGCAGAAGCTCAGAAAAGAGCTAATAAAATTGTATAGGAGGAGGTTGGAACTGGGACTGCCAGCCGGAGCATGCAGGCAGCCAAGGTCACTACAACATATTAACCCTCAGTGTTCTGCTGGAAAGAACTAAAGATAATAAATGGTGTATGATTAAATAAGTTACCTGCCAGCATACCACTGAGTCTATAATGTCTAAATGGCTGCTTTAAACAAAATATAAATTAAAGTGAAGTTTTAATAAATATACAGCACATAAAAAAGACGAAAATAGGTCACAAGGACCACATGTATCAGTAATTTAGTAGAAATAAGGCAGATATATAAGCACTCCTATAGAGAACCCAGTAGTAATATGAACGCCTAGTTTCGCCTGGATTTAAAATGCCCCTACAGTGTCCCTAGAATTTATGATGCCCCCACTGTTATAATGCTCCCCCTGAAGTGCCCCCAGTATTTATAATGCCCCTTGCAGTTATATTCCTCCATTTAGGGTCCTCAGAAATTATAATTCCTCAGCCCCTCCACCATTAACTCCCATGTAAATAACATTATGTGCCTCCCTCTGCCGTAGAGTCCCATGTAAATACCATCAAACAATCTTTCCAGCCCTCTTCAATATACAGTACCATGTAATTAACATTCCTTTCTATCTACAGCCCCCTCCAAAATACCGTCCCATGTAAATAACATCACCCCCTCCCCAGCCGCCTTCAATATACAGTCCCATGTAAAGAACATCACCCCCTCCCCAGCCGCCTTCAATATACAGTCCCATGTAAATAACATTACCCCCTCCCCAGCCAACTCCAACATGAAGTCCCATGTAAATAATATTACCCCTTCAATATTCAGTCCCATGTAAATAACATCACTCCCTCCCACAGCCACCTTCAACATATAGCCACATGTAAATAACATCACACTGCCCCAGACACCTCCAACATGCAGTCCCATATAAATAACATCAGCCCCTCAGCATTCAGTCCCATGTAAATAACATCACTCCCTTCAGCCCTAACATACAGTCCCAGTTAAATAACCACAACTCCCAACATTACCTTGCCTCTCACACTGAGAATCTCTCCCGTTACTTACCTGTCCTCATGTAGCAGACCTCCCCTCAGCTTCTTCCCAGGACTTCTCTTCACTACTGAGCGCCATCCTCTCCCGCACTGTTCATATGATGGTGACATCATCACAACTCCTTTTCAGCTACTGCATTTAGAACTGACCACATAGTCCTTCAGCTCTTGTAGGGCATTAGATTCAATTGTATTGGCGTCCTGAGGATGGCAATACAATTGTATCTATCTGGCAGGCAGGACATTCAGGGCCTGGGACAAAACATCAGGGGCCCAGGCCCTGAATGTTTTAACCTAGCAACGCCCCTGCATTCAGCTATGCTAGCCCTACAAAGTATCATGACTGATTTAACAGTGAGTTTTCTGATGCCAGGCTCCCTTTAACAGTGTGGAATGTGAACAGTCTAAAACATAAACAAACAAGACGATGCAAAAAATATTTTTCCCCATATTCAAACTTTCAAAAAAATAAGCCACCTTTTCACAGTATTCAAATTCGTTGCCATGACACTTAAAATGTAGCTCTGGGGGCCTCCCATTTCTCTTGATTATCTTTGAGATGCTTCTACATCTTGATTGAAGTCCACCTATTGCAAATTAAGTTGATTGGATATGATTAGGAAAGACACACCAGTGTCTATACAAGGTATCACAACTTACAATGTATATCAGAGCAAAAAGCAAGTCAGGAGAAAAGAACTGCCTGAGCTCAGAGATAGGATTGTGTGAATGTGCAAATTTAGATAAAGTTACAAAACAATTTCTGTTGCACTGAAAGTTCCCAACAACACAGTGGCCTTCATAATTCTAAAATAGAATATGTTTCGAACAAGGAAGATTCTTCATGGAGCTGGCTACCCCACTAAACTAAGTAATTGGGAGAAAAAGGCCTTGGTAAGAGAGATAACTATAAGCTCTGCCTCTAATGTTACCAGATGTAAGTTAGTTATCCTATAATTCAATGCCCTTTTTAAAAAGCCATGAAATATGACTTAGATACTAGTTAAGCCAGCATCTCATCTGCAGACAGGTGTTTTGGGGTGACTGCCCCTCATCAGTACAGAGCAGAGAGCACTCGCTTAACTGGGTGAGCGGCCTAGGTCAGGATGTGGGGCATATAATATATCCTTATGAAAAGTGTGTTTTAAATGGCGTAAAGGAATCTTATAGACCATTCTGGAATTCTGATAATATGGTATGCAAATGTGCGCTCCCTCAACTGTTACCAGAGGTAAGGTAGCTATCCTATAAGTCAATGTTCAACCTTCTAAAAAAGCCTTGATACATGACTTGGCATGACAAGAGCCCAATAGTCACTCTGATTGCGCTCCAAAGATCCTGTGTGCAGATGGGATAAACTTCCAGAAGGTCAGCCGTCACTGCAGCATCCCATCAATCTGGGCATTATGGCAGTGGCCACAAAGAAGCCTCTCCTCAGAAAGAGATACATTTAAAAAAAAAAGGTCCTAAAGGACCCTCATACTGTGAGAAACAAGACTCTCTGCTCTGGTAAAACCAAGATTGAACTTTTTGGCCTCAATTCTAAGCCTCATGTTTGGAGGAAGCCAGACACCACCCAATACCATCCCTACAGTGAAACATGGATGGTGGCAGCATATTGATGTCTGGGTATTCTTCAGTGACTGGGACAGGGAGACTTGTCAGGTTTGAGGGAAAAAAGAATGGAGCAAAGTACATAGATATTACAAATGAAAACCTGCTCCAGTGTGTTCGGGCCTCAGTCTGGCCAAATGACTGCCTTCCAACAAGATAATGACTCTAAGCACACAGACAAGAGACAACACAGGAGTAGCTTAGGGACAAGTCTGTGAATGTGCTTAAGTGGCACAACCAGAGCACTGCTATGAACCCAATGAAATATCTCAGAAGAGACCCGAAATGACTGTTCACTGACAATTCCCCATCCCCCTGACAAAGCTTAAGAGGATCTGCAGAGAAGAAAGGCAAAACATCCTCAAATCCAGGTGTCCAAATCTTGTGTACCCAAGAAGAATGCTACAATGAAGTACTGAGTAAAGGGCCTGAATTCTTATGTCAATGCAACATTTTAGTATTTCCTTTTCAATAAATTAGCAAAGATTTTGAACAATCTGTTTTCACTGTTTTCTTATTATAGGGTATTAAGTGCAGAATTACAGTGAAATTTTTAAGTTTAACTTTTTTTTATTTTAGCACAAGACCGCAACATAACAAAATATGAAAAAAAGTGAAATGGTATGAAGACTTTCTTAATGTACAAAAGTTGGTCATCACAGCAATGCAATGTTGCTGACTAGTCTCTTGGACCAATTACTTACCATCAGGGCTTTCATGTGACCTTTACAGTTTTACCCTGGCTCGCTTGGAGCCTCAGCAGAATCTTCAACATTTACGCATGCACTGAATAATTGCAGAGCAAGTACAGTAGAGGATAGGTCAGTGGTCATGTGAGTAAATCATGAGGGAGCTTGTGGCTTTATATGCTATTGGCCACACTTTATGGCAGTTTATAGATTATTTTAGAAAGTGGCCATCTCCCTTAATCCCTTGGGAACTTCCACCGTATATGTACAAAGGAAGTAGAGCATTTAAACATAGTGCCTGGTCAAAAGCTGAGCAGATACCATAGCCACTGGCCGTTTAAACAGCAGACATCTAGGGCTAATGTCTGTGTTCAGCAATAATGCCAATCTCAGATATTTAACCTCTCAGATGCCATGGTCATTTGTGACCATGGCTCCTGAGAGGCTTTTCCCTGTGAGTGCCATGCTCCTAGAGGCAGATCGGCACCCCCAGGCCTGTAGCAGTGCTCTATAGGAATGTATTGAATCTCCCATAGGCTTCAATCATAATTCATTGCAGTCTATGGGAAAAGCGATATGACAAACACTTATTCAATTCCGCTATGAGGACTTAAAAAGTGTGTAAAAAAAGTAAAGAAAGTTTTTAACAATATAAAAATATATATATAAAACAATCCCCCATATTAAAATTACAAATGAACAATATAAAAATAAAGATCATAGGTATTGCCATGTCCCAAAATGCCTGTACTATTAAAATATAAAAGTATTTATCCTCTACAGTGAACACTGTAATAGAAATAAAATCCAAATGCCGATTCTCAGATTTAAAATTAATTAAACTGTGGTAGATTTGTGTTTTTTCTAATTCCACCCGTTTGGAATTTTTTTCCCACTACACCATATCAGGGTTGCCAACTGAGCAAGCCCTGATACAAAAAACAAGCCCTGATATGTACAATTGAGCTTTTTTCCTGTGTCTGAAAAAAAATATATGTGTCCGTGATTTTTTTTAAGGTTGGCGGTACATGACTAGATTCTTTTGGTTGTAATTATCATAATTTTACAGCTGATAGTAAGTACTAGTAATGAGATCTTGTCAGTATATTGAGCTAGAGACATGTATTACATATAATTTTTATAATTCATTATGGTGTTACAATTTGTCAGTAACATTTTTTGGGTGTCCGTGATTTTAGAATAAGATGCCCAGATAAAAGAAAAAGTCTGGTTGGCAACCTTGCACAATATGCAATATTAAATAGTGACATTAGAAAGTACACCTTAACCTGCAAACAATTCATGATGAAGGGGGTGTGTCCTCCCGAGACATATATACTGCCTAAACTATTCCGTTATTGCATGTGAAGATAATAAATGGATTGATTCTAAATTGAATGTTACATGGTCTCGTGAGTAGCTTTATATTATAAAGAAGTAATTGAGACAACCTGCTTATGTTGCTTAAGTGTTGCTATCACAAGTTGTGTGGACTTGAATTCGGTTGTGGGTCCAATAATAGGACAGTGTTCACATCGACTGACAAAGCATACACTTTTTTTGTAGACTGCAAAGTTATGGCTCTGAGAAGGCAGGGCGTAAAAAACAAAAAGAAAAAACAGAAAATCTCAAGGTTCTGAAGGGGTTAATTAATCACATATTTTTGGCCTTGGATCCACCCAGTAGTCCACCAATAGTTCATTGTGGAGCTATTGTAAATCACTAGCTAAAATATACTTATTTATTGATTTATTTATACTGTATATCATATATGTCATATACAATTGCAAGAAAAGGTATGTGAACCCTTTGGAATGATATGGATTTCTGCACAAATTGGTCATAAAATGTGATCTAATCTTCATCTAAGTCACAACAATAGACAATCACAGTCTGCTTAAACTAATAACACACAAAGAATAAAATTTTACCATGTTTTTATTGAACACACCATGTAAACATTTACAGTGCAGGTGGAAAAAGTATGTGAACCCTTGGATTAAATGACTGGTTGAACCTCCTTTGGCAGCAATAACTTCAACCAAACGTTTCCTGTAGTTGCAGATCAGATGTGCACAACGGTCAGGAGTAATTCTTGACCATTCCTCTTTACAGAACTGTTTCAGTTCAGCAATATTCTTGGGATGTCTGGTGTGAATTGCTTTCTTGAGGTCATGCCACAGCATCTCAATAGCTGTTGAGGTCAGGACTCTGACTGGGCCACTCTAGAAGGCGTATTTTCTTCTGTTTAATCCATTCTGTTGTTGATTTACCTCTATGCTTTGGGTCGTTGTCCTGTTTCAACACCCATCTTCTGTTGAACTTCAGGTGGTGGACAGATGGCCTTAAGTTCTCCTGCAAAATGTCTTAATAAACTGGGGTGAGCTTTTGATGTTGGTGTGCTGTGCCTCTTTTTCTCCTCACATAGTGTTGTGTGTTTCTTCCAAACAACTCAACTTTGATTTAATCTGTCCACAGAATATTTTGCCAGTACTGCTGTGGAACATCCAGGTGCTCTTGTGCAAACTGTAAACATGCAGCAATGTTTTTTTGGACAGCAGTGGCTTCCTCTGTGGTATCCTCCCATGAAATCCATTCTTATTTAGTGTTTAACGTATTGTAGATTTGCTAACAGGGATGTTAGCATATGACAGAGACTTTTGTAAGTCTTTAGCTGACACTTTAGGATTCTTCTTCACCTCATTGAGCAATCTGTGCTGTGCTCTTGCAGTCATCTTTACAGGACAGCCACTTCTAGTGAAAGTAGCAGCAGTGCTGAACTTTCTCCTTTTATAGACAATTTGTCTTACTGTGGACTGATGATCAGCAAGGCTTTTGGAGATACTTTTATAACCCTTTCCAGCTTCATGCAAGTCAACAACTCTTAATCGTAGGTCTTCTGAGAGCTCTTCTGTGCGAGGCATCATTCACATCAGGCAATGCTTCTTGTGAAAAGCAAACCCAGAACTGGTGCGTGTTTTTTTTATAGGGCAGGGCAGCTATAACCAACGCCTCCAATCTCATCTCATTGATTGGACTCCAGTTGGCTGACACCTCACTCCAATTAGCTCTTGGAGATGTCATTAGTCTACGGGTTCACATACTTTTTCCACCTGCACTGCGAATGTTTACATGGTGTGTTCAATAAAAACATGGTAACATTTAATTCTTTGTGTGTTATTAGTTTAAGAAGACTGTGTGCAGAAATCCATATCATTCCAAAGGGCTCACATACTTTTTCTTGCAACTGTATATACAGTCCTGATCAAAAGTTTAAGACCACTTGAAAAATGGCAAAACATCATTTATTTTTTACATTATTGGATCTTAACAAGGTTCCAAGTAGAGCTTCAACATACAAGTGATAGTGAAACAAAACATTTTTTGAGCATTGAATTAATTGAAAATAACGATTAAACTGAAACAGGCTGTTTTTCAGCTGATCCAAATTTTAGGACCACATGCCTTTAAAAGGCCAAATCTGTGCAAAGATGTGGATTCATTGTCATTTTCTGTCTAGTAGTCACATGTTGTGATGGCAAAGGCAAAAAAACTCTCCCTTTTTGAATGTGGTCAGGTTGTTGAATTGCATAAGCAGGGTCTCTCACAGCGCACCATCGCTGCTGAGGTGGGACGCAGTAAGATAGTCATTTGGAATTTCTTAAATGATCTTGAGTGTTATGGAACAAAAAAGTAAAGTGGAAGACCCCAAAAAATGTCATCAGCACTGAGCCGGAGGATCCAATTGGCTGTCCGTCAAGACACTGGACGATCCTCGACCCAAATTAAGACCCTTACTGGTGCTGACTGCAGCCCCATAACCATCAGACAGCATCTGAGACTGAAGGGCTTCAAAAACAAAACACATCTTCAAAGACCTCGTCACCTTAAATGCCACAGAAATGCTCGTTTGGACTTTGCAAGAGAGCACCAAACATGGGACATTGAAAGGTGGAAGTAAGTTTTATTCTCTGATGAGATTTTTTTATCTTGATTGTCCTGATGGTTTCCAACGTTACTGACATGACAAGAAGATCTCACCGGAGATGTTTTCTACGCGCCACAGTGGTGGGGGCACCATAATGGTCTGGGGTGCTTTTTCCTTTAGTGGAACAATGGAGCTTCAGGAAGTGCAGGGGCGTCAAACGGCCGCTGGCTATGTCCAGATGTTGCAGAGAATATTCCTCATGAGAGTCCTCGCCTGTGTGGTAACAACTGGGTTTTTCAACAGATCAAGGCTACAGTACACCATTAGTACACAATGCCCGCAGGACAAGGGGCTTCTTCCAGGAGAATAACATCACTCTTTTGACCCATCCTGCGTGTTCCCCTGATCTAAATCCAATTGAGAACCTTTGGGGATGGATGGCAAGGGAAGTTTACAAAAATTGACAACAGTTCCAGACAGTAGATGGCCTTTGTGCGGCCGTCTTCACCACTTGGAGAAATGTTCCCACTCACATCATGGAAACGCTTGCATCAAGCATGCCGAAACAAATTTTGGAAGTGATAAACAATAACGACGGAGCTACTTAGTTAATGTTTGGAAGTTGGATTTCTGTTTTGGGGGGGTTTAGTTTTTTTTGGGAGGTGTGGTCCTAAACTTTTGATCAGCTGAAAAACAGCCTGTTTCAGTTTATTCGTTGTTTTCATTAAATTGAATGCTCAAAAAATGTTTGGTCTCACTCCCATTTCTTCATTTTGAAGCTCTAATTGGAATCTTGTTAAGATCCAACCATGCTAAATATGATTTTTTGCCATTTTTCAAGTGGTCTTAAACTTTTGATCAGGACTGTATATCATATATGTATCAGATAATGCTTTGAGAACACCCGTCTTGGCTTTCTAAATATTAGTGCATGGATTGATTTGGTATTTTAATTTATTTAGTATCCTAATCAAAGTGGTTGATTTATTTTGCCTTGCCAGTTAAACCATTGTAATGCCGTGGGCTCCTATGACCAGTTTTGAAGAAAGGTAGGGACACAACAAAGTCACTTCAACACAGTTTTTTGCTTGTTCCAGCCAACTTACAGTTCAACTACAGCCGGGTCAGGTAATCAATCCAAGACATCCAAAATAAAGCACTGCAGGCTCGGGTCTCCTCTAGATCCGTTCACAGGCTAGTGTTGACTTCAGAAGTGCCCTGCAGTGTGTAATCTGTAGCCTCGCACCCATACAGACACCACCTGCTTTCTGCTGCTGACTTTTAAACAGAATTGTGGACATGAGTCACGTATAAACCCATTTTTTTGCTTACTCCCATTAAAGCCAGGCCTGAATTAGCTGATACCAGCTATACTAAGTAGCAACAGTGTCCACTATCTATCTCAGTGGATACTCTAGTTTCTGGCTTCCACTCCCCCAAGGCTGGATACCTTGGTGGCACATCTCAGGTGCACCACAGCAAACCACAATATGCACCTCCTTTGTAGGTTTCTTGCTCCATTCTCGGAGATACATACCGTCCTTCATATATGAAGCCTGTCACTGCCTCACAGAACCTTGTTAAAGGGGTATTCCGGTTACCATAAATATAACTTATGTTTTAGACTAATTTGTCATCAATAATCTAATATATAAAGCTGAGTGTATGTGTGCATTTGTTTATGTCCGCTAACGGAATCCGCACCGTAGCATTTGACAATCACTAAATTTTGCACACAGGTACATCAGGTGTCCGGGAAGCTTTTAGACCGGGTCTCAGCTCTCCAGCACGTACCGTTCCTGAGATATTTTAAAAAAATGCATTAGCCAATAGAAACCTGGTCATGTGACCCTTATCAGCTAATAGAAGCTTGCAGGCCCTTAGTCTCCACATACACATCATTTTACACCAGGTTTCCATAACAACCCAGCCATTTTTCTTTACTGCTGTAGGTCACCTTTTAAGGGGCATGGCACTGTGGATGACACTGTTAAGGGAGCGGAATTCTGTGCAAATCACAGTTCAGGGACAGGTAAAAGGTCAAAAGACAGACTTAAAAACCCTTCCCCCAGGTCCTGATAAGGCTACGCCCCCTACCCCTCCGCAGCCAATGGGGATTTACAAAATGAAGGTAAAAATCAACTTCTGTCAGCTGCAGGGGTGGGAGGGAGGGTGACTTTCTACCTGCAGCTCATGCTCAGACAGCACAGTGCTGCTGTCTGAAAGTGAGCTGTTCTAAAGAATATTCCTGTGTACGTCCAGGCCCTGCGCCGGACGGAAGACAGGGAGTCTGAAAGCCGGACTGTCCCGCCTAAAACCATACCTCTGGCCGCCCCTGGGGAAAGCTGCTGTGGAGGTCACAGTTAAGGGGATGGTCCGCTATGGAGGTCAGTGTTAATGGGCAGATTGCTGTAGAAGCCAGTGTTAAGGGTTGTGGAAATAACAGTTAAGGAGATGGGGTACTGTGGAGGTCTCTAATAAAGGGGCGGCCGCTGTGGAGGTCACTGGTAAAGGGGCGGGCACTGTGGAAGTCTCAGTTAAGGGGGCAGGGAATGGTAGAGGTCACAGTTTAGGGGACTGTCCGCTATGGAGGTCAGTGTTAAGGGGTATGGTGCTGTAGAGGTCACTGTTTGGGGGGCAGGGTGTTGTGGAGGTCAGATTTAAGGGAACGTAGCTCTGTAGAGGTCACTGTTAAGAGGGCGAGTTACTGTGGAAATCACTGTTAACGAGACGGGGTACTGTGGAGGTCGCTAATAAAGGGGCGGCCGCTGTGGAGGTCACTGTTAAAGGGAAGGGCACTGTGTATGTTACTGTTAAGGGGCGGGGTACTGTAGATGTCACATAGTGGATACTGTCCATATCTTTTAATGACACACACAAACATTAAATGAAATAGATGAAATATACCCGTGCGAAGTGGGGTCCTTGACCTAGCAATATAATGTAAATTTCACATATTTACTGTTCAGTAGTTATAAAAGTAGTTTTCTTCCTCTGCTACCCACTGTATTTTCTCATAAATTACCATAGCATCGAGTAATTCTGAGCCGTTGTTAGGTTGAGCATGCTCCGTGTGTTACTATCAATTCTCTAGCTAAATGTCTTGTGAAATAAAAGGGAGCGTTAGTGTGCTGGTGATTTCTGAAGAGAGGGGGCATGACCGGACTGTATATCAGGCAGCCAATCAATAAACATCAACACTTATGAACAAGCACAAATTCACAGCAGAAAAGCTAGGGATTGTGGGGATTGTAGTCTTTGAAGTTTTTTAGGGAAGACCAGGCACCATAATACTCTGGGTATGTTGCAGGCTCACATAGGAGCTAGACAAATGGACTGTAGGGTAAATTGTAACTCTAGTTATATGTACAGGTATGAGTTCTGGTTGAGTCACAGCTGGCAGCCTTAATGCAGTTTAAAAAAAATTAAGTTACGTTACTGGAATACACCTTTAAACAGTCACACTTAGACCCTAATTTAAATTTTCATATATGTAGTTACTAATAACATGATATTCCAGAGTCAGTTACTATTAGACTGACTTACCCCATATTTAATAAGATTCAGCCCTTAGCAACCAGTCTGCATAAAACTGCAATTTCACTATTCAGTTAAGATGGCTGCCACTGCCCTCACCCTGAGGCTAATCCCGCCTGCCCTCACTAGCCAGTAACAATAGCCCCCCAAAAGTGTCAGTAACCAGAGCCCTCCCCCCTAAAGGGTTTATCTCTTGCAGCACAAAGGGGTCCTCTTACCACATGTTGCTGTCATTTATACACTGAGCAGACGGCAGATCTCCCTTCCCTGGTCTGCGCTGCTCCAACTCTGCATCCTCCAGCTCTGCTGAGTGAGGGAGCGTCTGCCAAGCGCAGGGACAGGGAGAAGTGCACACAGCTCAGGCACTGTTATCAGCTGCTGGGGAGGACCTGGCTTTAATCATTTAATTACAGTCCCTGGCTGTCAGTAATCTGACCTAGCACGCAGCTTGCTTCTGTGTGCTCCGTCCTTCAACAGATAGAGGGACCATGCTTAGCAACCCTATTTTAAGCACAGGTAAAAGTAGGCAGTACAGGGAACAAAAATGTGGAATTAAGGGGTAATTAAATACACAGTGAAAAGTGGAAATAGGGCCACCAAGGTGATATTAATCACCACAATCCAATACTCCCAAAAAAATATATACGACAGTTATACTTTAAGTACTAGTTGATAAGACTGGTCCCAGCTTGTCTATGTAGTATTCGGTAACATAATAATATATCTGACTGAAAGCTCTACGAAAACCTTTTTTGTGATGATACAAACCGTCACTCAAATACTTACCAAGCAGAGCACCTTTACTTTCTTCTTATAAGAGTCTATAGCTTTCATCAAATATATTAACTAGAAATTAGCGTATTTAAAAAAATAAAAATATTCGGTCGTTTCCTAAAAGATTAGATTTGGTCCAAATTAATTTGAGGCGAATTTGCTTTAAAAAACTGCTATTTCCTGGCTTCAGAGAGCCTATATGGTGGTGTAGAAAACTTTGCCTTGCAGCAACAGGCATAGTTAATCTGCTTTGTTAGTGAAACAATACTGTGAGTCAGTATGACACGCAGATGACAGGCATCACTCCTAGAATCACTGCACACTTCACTTCTTTAGGAAGTTACAGGGCCAAAACTGACCAAATAACTCAAGTGTGAACTCAGCCTTAAAGGTTGATGTTAGTGTCAGGTACAAAGAACAGTGCAGAGGCCCAAAATCCTACTATATCTTGAAAGAGCACACTTCTTTTACACCATCGTCAGCTGATTCCACATAGATGTCTACAGAAACTGTTCTATTAAACGTTTATACAATTAGAGCCCCCTGACAGAGTGGAGAGGGTGTCAGCAGTAAGTTTGTGTTGACGTCACTGATTATTTTGCCCTTCCTCTGATCCGTTAGAACAATAACGCCCCAATAAATGGATCCTGTTTGTTGAGCATCCGCCTTCACTCGGTTAGCATTTGGTCAGTTATCATCAGTATTGCTAATGCAAAAAAAACAGGAGTGGATCCAAAACAGAGATGACACATGAATGGAATATTTGCATGTCATCTGTGTTTTGTACCCACTCCTGCTTTTGGCTTCCAAATCATAAGCCAATTCTGATGGGACAATACAGGCCTTATAGTTGCTACACAGACAGGATCCAATGTTAGTCTCATTTTTCCTTCCTTCCTACAGATCAGAAGAAGGGTCAAATAAATAATGATGTCAACCAGTCCAAAAAGGCAAAATAGTGCGGAGGGTGGGAACATAATGAAAAGTCCACAGAGCCCAATGACATAGTGTGGAGCTGGCAGCAGCATCAGTAGACCACAGAGTGGCAAGATGACATAGTGTGAAGGTGGAAGCAGCATTAGGAGACTAAAGAGTGGCAATGTGACATATTGTGGAGGTGGCAGCAGCATAAGGAGACCACAGAGTGGCAAGATGACATAGTATGGAGGTGGCAGCTGCATCAGTATACAACAGAGTGGCAAGGTAACATAGTGTGGAGGTGGAAGCAGCATCAGGAGACCACGGAGTAGCAATTTGACTTAGTGGGGAGGTAGCAGCAGCATCATGAGACCAAAGAATGGCACAATGACAGATGTGGAGGTGGCAGAAGCAGCATGAGGAGACCACATAGTGGCAAGGTGACATAGTGTGGAAGTGGCAGCAGCATCAGAAGACCACATAGTGGCAAGAATACATAGTGTGGAGGTGGCACCAAACATGAGGAGACCACAGAGTGGCAAGGTGACATAGTGTGGAGGTGGCAGCAGCATCAGGAGACCACAGAGTGGCAAGGTGACATAGTGTGGAGGTGGAAGCAGCATCAGGAGATCACAGAGTGACCCGATGACAGAGTAGGGAGGTGGGTGGCACTAACAATATCCGCTGAAGACGGTAGGTATAAGAAGGAGCAGTTGGCATCAGATGTGTGGCATCAGGCGAGTGGCAGCATCAGAATAATAGCTGAGGCAGGTAGCCGGAAGAAACCGGTCTCTTTTGTTAAGGTTTGGGTGAAGCAGCATGAATGATCTAATATGATGCATAAGGCATTTGTGGGTGAAAATCTTGACTGATCCATGCCTGATTCAGCTTGACAAAGTTCAGTCTCCCCACATTTTGGGTGGACAGACGAGTTCTCCTTGGGGTAACTATGGCCCCGCCGCACTAAACACCCGCTCTGATGCCACACTACTGGCAGGACTGCTTTTCCAAGGCAAACTCTGCCAGTTGAGGCAACAGATCCAGTTTGGATGCCCAGTAGTCCAATGGATCTTCAATGACGGCTGGCAGGGTGCACTCCAAGTATGTCACCACCTGCTAGTTCAGGTTCTGCTCTTTGTCTAGCTGCTGGTGAGTAGTTTCTTCATTATGCGGGTGAAGAAAGTTGCTCATCAGCGTCTCTAAACCCAGGCTGCTGCTAATAAAGCTGGTACTGCTCCTGCCCCTCTAACCCCCCAGGTCAGACCTGCGAGAGGATGGATGATGGCGCAGATGGGCAGTGGCCAACTGATTACATAGGATGTCTCTATAGTAGTTCAGTTCGTAATCCCTCTCAGCTGATGTAAAATAGACCCCCCATTTTGGACTGATAGCAAGGGTCTAACATGGTGGAGAGCAAGTAGTCATCCCTCTGCCAAATGGTAACAATTCAGCTGTCACAACGCAAGCAAGTGAGCATGCATTGGGCCATTTGTGCAAGCGACTTGGAGGGACTCCCTGCCTCCATCTCCACTGCATACTGCCACGCTGTGTCTGGGTCATCTGCCTCGTCTTCCTCATTTCCCTCTTGCTCCTTCGTCTTTTCCTGCTCCTCCTCACCTGTCACCTGTGTAGAAAAACCAACCATTTCGCTACACATTGCTTGTGCTCCAATCTCCTCCTCCACCTCCTCCAGTTCAACCCCCACAGTGCTCATGTGGCCGTGAGATGTAGGCGCCGCGTCTCCAGTCCCCTGACCAGCCAGGTTTACCAGCATCTTTTCCAGGATATGAATCAGTGGAATGACGTTCATCCAGTAGTCCTGGCGACTGACAAATGAAGTCTCCTCAAAGGGCACAAGCAAACGGCAGGTGTCACGCATGAGCTGCCACTGGCTGACATCAAAGTAACACAGGGGAATACCTCTGTCTGCCTGTATCATCAAGAAATCATTTATGGCCTTTATCTGTTCGTACAGTCGGTCCAACATATGGAGGGTGGAATTCCAACGGGTGGAAACATTGCATATTAGCCTATGTTGGGTGACGCCCTTCTGCCGCTACAGCTCAAGGAGGGTGTGAATGGCTGAAGTGCATGCAAAGTTTCCTGGTCTTTTTTAGCATGTTTAACACGTGTGCCATGCAGGACGCATGGCTCAGCACTTCTTGATAGTGTTGAGCGAACTTGTGTTTTAAGTTCGGCGCCTAAAGTTCAGGTTCAGGTTATCGAAGTATCCCGTTATGGATTCTAAATTCCGTTATGGTCCGTGGTAGCGGAATCCATAACGGGATACTCCGATAACCCGAACCCGAACTTAAAACACAAGTTCGCTCAATACTACTCCTTGATGCAGCGACGACACCATGTTCTTCCTGTTGTTGGTCACCATGATTCACATTTTGAGTTGTCGTGGAGAAAGCCAGGATTTAATTTCTTGATGAAGAACGTGGAGCAGTTCCTCCCCTGTGTGACCCTATTCGCCCAGGCAAACTAGGTGCAGAACAGCGTGACACCGCCGTTCCCTGCACATGTGGCATGCTGGAGTGGCACTGTGAATTGTCCCTGCAGTGGAGGCCGAGGACAAGGTGGAGGATGAGGAGTAGTGATGAGTGGCATAGGAAATATTCGAATTTGCAATATTTTGTAAATGTTTGGCCGAATATCCGCCATAAATTCGCAAATTCGCAAATTTGTGATCTTCAGTCATTATTTACTTGATTGCGAAAATCGGCAATGTAATATATTCGAGATAAAAATTCGCAATTAGAATATTTGCGATCAACACTAAGGCCTCATGCACACGACCGTTTTTTTTAAGGTCTGCAAAAACGGGGTCCGTAGGTCCGTGATCCGTGACCGTTTTTTCGTCCGTGGGTCTTCCTTGTTTTTTGGAGGCTCCACGGACATGAAAAATGAAAAAAAAATCTAAGTCAAGTTTGCCATTGAAATGATAGGAAAAAACGGACACGGATCACAGACACGGATGACAATCTTGTGTGCATCCGTGATTTTTCACGGACCCATTGACTTGATTGGGTCCGTGAACCGTTGGCCGTGAAAAAAATAGGACAGGTCATATTTTTTTCACGGCCAGGAAACACGGATCACGGATGCGGCTGCCAAACGGTGCATTTTCCGATTTTCCCACGGACCCATTGAAAGTCAATGGGTCCGTGAAAAAAAACGGAAAACGGCACAACGGCCACGGATGCACACAACGGTCGTGTGCATGAGGCCTAAGGGGTAGGCAACTTTCCTAACGGTTGCTAGGGATGTTGTTAAAGGGAACCTGTCACTGGGATTTTGTGTATAGAGCTGAGGACATGGGTTTCTAGATGGCCACTAGCACATCCACAATACCCAGTCCCCATAGCTCTGTGTGCTTTTATTGTGTAAAAAACAAACACATTTGATACATATGCAAATTAACCTGAGATGAGTACTGTCCCTGAGATGAGTCAGGGACAGGACTCATCTCAGGTTCATTTGTATATGTATCAAATAGTTTTTTGACACAATAAAAGCACACAGAGCTATGGGGACTGGATATTGCGGATGTACTAGCGGCCATCTAGCAACCCATGTCCTCAGGTCTATACACAAAATCCCGGTGACAGGTTCCCTTTAAGTGCCAATATTCGCGATAAATTCACAATATATTCGTGATTAGAATGCTCGCGATCAACACTATTAATATTATTTACAGAAGATCCACTGGACCCAGGAAATCAATATTTATTATCCAATGGTCAAAAAGACCAATAATACCTGTTTTAGGTCAAATTTTAAAATATAACTTTTATTATTATTTATTAGAATAATTTTCCCCACATATAATACAAAACAAAACAAGAAACAACTCTATTGAGAGTATTTTAAAAATATATATGTAAGGGATAGTATCCTTGGGGTGTTTGTGGTACTATATCAATACCTATTTCCTTCCAGGAATGATAGTTATGTCAAGTAAGTGCACCTCAAAGGTTATCTTCACCCTTGATGGTGCCCTGGTGTTATATGCCACCAGGTTGCTCTATCATTCAGCGATGTAAGCGGTCTGCTGTTAGTAACATTCAGTATTTATTAAAGCCATGTGTCTGCTTGTTTCAGCTTGGTATCTATTTTCAAAGCGACTCGCTACATCTACACCCTCATGGTCATAATCCAGAGCATACTGCGTCTGCAGCCCGCAGTGCTGTGAATATGCTTCCCTAACATATGTTTAAAAGTTATTACGACGAAGCTCCCCCGACATGTTTCACCGCTCGCGCGGCTTCTTCAGGGGGATGGAGCTACATGCAACACGAGCGCTTGTGATGCATAATGTTTTATAGTCCCAAGGCGGGTCATCATGAAGGAGAGCCAATCACAGCCTTCCTGCTCGTGTTGTAGGCGTCTACGGGGGCCAATCAAGTTGCCGTCAATTACTTATGACGTCATCCACTAGAGGTCAGGAGGTACGGGTTCATGCGCCTACGTCAATACCCTCTTCCTACTGCGCATGCTCCCGCACTTAGACGGCCAGGTCTGTTCAAAAAAATGTATACATTGGATCTACACTATTAATGAATATGAATATATAGTACTATATTCTAAATATTTGCGACTTCTCGAATTGGCGATATTCGCAAATTAAAATTTGTGATTTGAATATTCGCGCTCAGCTCTAATGAGGAGACAGAGTCGAACATTGTCGCAGGACCAATGGCGTGAGAACATGGAGGGGCAGTGGCTTCACCTGGCCAAGTTGCTGGTTTGGCTAGGCAGGAGCCACATTTACCCAGTGGGGCACAAAGGACATATATTGTCCGTGACCATAGTTACAGCTTCACACGTCGGCACTGCCATGCACTTCGGCAGACACTGAAAGGCTTAAGGACTGGCCCACCTGTTCTACAGAAATATGAATCCAAGCTCAAATCTGTTCAGGCTTTGCTAGCACTCCAATGGTAAATAGGCAAAAGAGGGGCCCCCAAAAGAGGATGGGAGTGTGATTATATTAAAACATAACTTTTAATATGGTCTAAAGATAACAGAATAATATGACTCACTATAATACACAAACATACATACATAAAGGGACCCAAATAATGGTACCCTGGTTGCTGGTAGAGAAAACAAATCTGCTCCACCTAATGAAAGGTGTGAGCAGTCTTACCAGACCCTTGTAGACAATGGGATCATTGCGACCTGTGCCTGTGCCAGAATCATTTAGGTATGTGCCCTTCCCTTGTGCAGGGCCTGTCACTTCTCTATCTGACATACTGTTAGATCAAATAAGTAAATAAAAAGGAAAGTAATACACGCAAAATAGGGCTTTAATTTTCTCACTTCACCACACGACTAATAAGCCATTTTTCTTTTCCCCCACTAATACACACCAAAAAAGGCTTTAGAACATATAACTGAAGTTTTTCTTTTGCCACTAATACACGCCAAAAAGGGCTTTAATTTTCCTGTTTCTGTTTTATAAGCCCTGTTTCTTTTTCCCCACTAATACACACACCAAAAAAAGACTTTAGAACATATCACTGCGGCCGTGAACGGCAAATTATATATTTTGTTGCCACTAATACACGCTAAAAAGGGCTGTCATTTTCTCACTTCAACACATAAGTGATAAGCCCCTTTTTCCCCCCACTAATACACAACAAAAAAAGGCTTTAGAACATATACAGGTCCTTCTAAAAAAATTTGCATATTGTGATAAAGTTCATTATTTTCTGTAATGTACTGATAAACATTAGACTTTCATATGTTTTAGATTCATTACACACCAACTGAAGTAGTTCAAGCCTTTTATTGTTTTAATATTGATGATTTTGGCATACAGCTCATGAAAACCCAAAATTCCTATCTCCAAAAATTAGCATATCATGAAAAGGTTCTCTAAACAAGCTATTAACCTAATCATCTGAATCAACTAATTAACTCTAAACACCTGCAAAAGATTCCTGAGGCTTTTAAAAACTCCCAGCCTGGTTCATTACTCAAAACCGAAATCATGGGTAAGACTGCCGACCTGACTGCTGTCCAGAAGGCCATCATTGACACCCTCAAGCAAGAGGGTAAGACACAGAAAAAAAATTCTGAACGAATAGGTTGTTCCCAGAGTGCTGTATCAAGGCACCTCAGTGGGAAGTCTGTGGGAAGGAAAAAGTGTGGCAGAAAACGCTGCACAACGAGAAGAGGTGACCGGACCCTGAGGAAGATTGTGGAGAAGGACCGATTCCAGAACTTGGGGTTCCTGCGGAAGCAGTGGACTGAGTCTGGAGATGAAACATCCAGAGCCACTGTGTACAGGCTTGTGCAGGAAATGGGCTACAGGTGCCGCATTCCCCAGGTCAAGCCACTTTTGAACCAGAAACAGCGGCAGAAGCGCCTGACCTGGGCTACAGAGAAGCAGCACTGGACTGTTGCTCAGTGGTCCAAAGTACTTTTTTCGGATGAAAGCAAATTTTGCATGTCATTCGGAAATCAAGGTGCCAGAGTCTGGAGGAAGACTGGGGAGAGGGAAATGCCAAAATGCCTGAAGTCCAGTGTCAAGTACCCACAGTCAGTGAAGGTCTGGGGTGCCATGTCAGCTGCTGGTGTTGGTCCACTGTGTTGTATCAAGGGCAGGGTCAATGCAGCTAGCTATCAGGAGATTTTGGAGCACTTCATGCTTCCATCTGCTGAAAAGCTTTATGGAGATGAAGATTTCATTTTTCAGCACGACCTGGCACCTGCTCACAGTGCCAAAACCACTGGTAAATGGTTTACTGACCATGGTATTACTGTGCTCAATTGGCCTGCCAACTCTCCTGACCTGAACCCCATAGAGAATCTGTGGGATATTGGGAAGAGAAAGTAGAGAGACGCAAGACCCAACACTCTGGATGAGCTTAAGGCCGCTATCGAAGCATCCTGGGCCTCCATAACACCTCTGCAGTGCCACAGGCTGATTGCCTCCATGCCACGCCGCATTGAAGCAGTCATTTCTGCAAAAGGATTCCCGACCAAGTATTGAGTGCATAACTGAACATAATTATTTGAAGGTTGACTTTTTTTGTATTAAAAACACTTTTCTTTTATTGGTCGGATGAAATATGCTAATTTTTTTAGATAGGAATTTTGGGTTTTCATGAGCTGTATGCCAAAATCATCAATATTAAAACAATAAAAGGCTTGAACTACTTCAGTTGTGTGCAATGGATATAAAATATATGCAAGTCTAATGTTTATCAGTACATTACAGAAAATAATGAATTTTATCACAATATGCTAATTTTTTTAGAAGGACCTGTATATAACTGCACCACACAAGGACTAATAAGACCCCAACAACATGAACGGTTTGCTGGAATTACAGAGGTATTGCAAACCTGAAATGAGCAGCAGTATAATGGCAATTTGTATCTGCAGTCAGTGCAGCAAGGTATAATAGGATTGTTTCTATTACCCAGACTGTAAACTCTCTTATTGAACCCTGTTCTGCTTCAATGCTGTGGAATGATTCCTCCCTATCCTTTTCCTGAACTTCTAGACAGCAAAATAAAAGTTTTAAAGTTTTTTCTAGCACTGTCCCTAGCGCCTGCTGATGTCTCTCCTTGCACTAAGTACACTAGAAAATGGCTGAATCCAAAATGGCTTAGGCTATTTATAGGGCTGTGACATCACAGGGCTGGCTATTTATTGGCTGCATGCATGGCATTGTGGGTGATCCCTCATTCCCAGAGTTCTTTGCTCCATGTCCTAACATGTGCAGCAGCCATTTTAGGAAAAAATGTGATTCGTTACCACGAAGCATGAGGAAATTCGTATTCAGTGCGAATAGAATAATTACTGAAATCAGCTTGAATTCCACTTCGTCAGCTTCGATTCACTCATCTCTAAGGCTACTTTCACAGTAGCGTTCGGGTGTCCGCTTGTGAGTTCCGTTTGAAGGCTCTCACAAGCGGACCCGAATGCATCCGTACTGCCCTAATGCATTCTGAGTGGACGCGGATCCGCTCAGAATGCATCAGTCTGGCAGCGTCTGTCCTCCGCTCAGCAGGCGGACACCCGAACACTGCTTGCAGCGTTCGGGTGTCCGCCTGGCCGTGCGGAGGCAAACGGATCCGTCCAGACTTACAATGTAAGTGAATGGGGACGGATCCGTTTGAAGGTGACACTATATGGTGCAATTTCAAACGGATCCGTCCCCCATTGACTTTCAGTGTAAAGTCTGGACGGATCCGTCTGAGCAACTTTCACACTTAGATTTTTTTCTAAAATATAATGCAGACGGATCCGTTCTGAACAGATCCCATCGTCTACATTATATGAGCGGATCCGTCTGTGCAGACCCCAGACGGATCCGCTCTGAACGCAAGTGTGAAAGTAGCCTAATATTAACAGAAAAGATGACTGACTCCAGAGCAAGGACATTGAAAAAAGTGACATAAAAAGTACATCCATCTTAGAGAGCTGCTTCTTATATGCCAAGCACTGTATACATTTAAAGATGGCATTATTAATCATCTGTAATTAGTTTTAATTGCATTACAGATTACACTTATTACCACCATAAAATCACATTGTTCTGTTAACGAGCTTGATGCTGAAAATACTGCCTCAGCGGTCATGAGCCAATGGTGCTGGAATCACGATTCCCATCGCTAAGCTGATATTGACAGTAGAACAGCTAGTGCTGAGTGCACCGAAGTGAATTAACTGCGATCTGAAGTTCAGGAAAAATTTGATTCGCCAAATTTCTTCTCGCTTTGTAAGAAGGAATACATTTTTCCTGAAATGGCGTTTAAAAACAAAACGTACTCACCTCATCCATTTACTCGCTGCTATAAATTTTTTACCCAACACTATGGACAGGGCTATCGATCGCACAATTCCAGGTAAGAGATGAGATTTATACTTACCTGATATTGTGCGATCGATATCCCTGTCCTTAGTGTCAGGTAAAAAAAATATATAAGTTAGATACTTCTTGGTCTATATAAGAACCCAGTGTGCTTTAAATGCTTCACATACATGTACTTAGCCTAAATTTGGGGTTATATTGTGCCATGATATTGTTTTCCAGCCCCAATGAGGTAAACGTAACCTACTGAGACACTGATCGTGCTTCCGTAAGGTTGTGTCACAGTTGTTGGCAATGCTCAGCCACTGAACATGACTGGGGTGCCGACTGGTGGCTGGATTAAAATAGTGCCATCTTTATATTGAGCCATGGTTCAAGCCCCTTGAGTTTTTTATTTATTTAATATAATAATGTCCTTATCTATTAGACCGTGGCTTCCCCACTCATAATAACCTGTATACAGGTAGTCATGTATTTCTATTGTATTTAATCCTAGACCTGAGGTATATGGATATATGATTGCATATTTGACAGATCATAACTAGAACTACTGTAGCCATCACCATAATGTGTCACGGATTTATTAATAATTTGATTGAAGACAATTACCGTGATTAGCGCATGCGCTGATGACTGCCCCTGTGTATCCATGTATGGGCATAGCCAGTGTGCAAGCGCGGACAGGCATTAGCACGTCACTTAACTAATACCTCATTACATATGCAACGTATGCACTCAGGCGCAATTCCTGACGTTTCTAGCTGTCGCTTTAAACATGAAATCAGAGACAGAGCATGTGCAGTGCGAACATACAGACTCTAATTCATCTCTGCACATGAGACATATGCCTCCATGGCGATGATCCTGTAAGTTACTGTACACCTTCACAGGTGTTCATACATTGTTTTAATTGACACACAGGAGTCGGTGATGAGCACATTTATTAATTAATGCATATTTGCACTGGATTTTTATAATTTTTTACATATGATGCGATGTTCACAGATGAAGAATATACTGCTTTATAATTTATGGTTGCACTAATGTTTAAAAAGATTTGAATCTTGATACATGGATTAATTGTACAAAATTGAGCAGATTATTGATCATTAATTCAATCTGACCTACTACCCTATGTGTGTGCACATGTCACATTGCTTGAGAACGGCCTCATTGTGTTGGGCTGAAACATTGGAAGTGAATAAAGTGGTCCACCATCTTCACCAAACTGGAGTGCTGACTCATTCTAAGATTTTTGGATGTATATGGGCTCAATAACCTACGGCCACGGCCTGGAGGGATTGCACCTACTGTAATAATTTTGACTAGTGCTGCTATTTCTTATATATATATATATATATATATATATATATATATAAAAGGAATGTGGGCAGCACCACTGTCTGTGTAGTATACTCGGAGTGCCAGCGGCTGAGTAGGCGATCCACCTCCAAAGATGTAGAATAAAAGAATTCCGCAGCACATCCACGTAGTAAGAAAATGAAAAAACTTTATTCACTAAGCATGCGACGTTTCAATCCTCTCAATGGGATTTTCCTGCTTGGTGAATAAAGTTATTCACTGCATGCTTGGTGAATAAAGTTTTTTCATTTTCTTACTACGTGGATGTGCTGCGGAATTCTTTTATTCTATATATATATATATATATATATCTTTTTTCTTATGACTCTATGTTGTGCCATTCCTCTGTTATTCTTATTAGAAGTTTATGAATGAATTGCCATGCCAACTGGATGTTACCAATGAGGTAGGTGTCCTTGCAGAGTCCGATACTGTCCAATCGGTGCTGTCCATTGTCAAACTGTGCAGGAACCCCCCCAACCCCCCACTGTTAACACTAAGTTGGCAATTAATTCATAAACTAGTTCGCATAACAGAGTTACATGAAAAGATTCTCCAAAATTGTTATTGCATTGCAACTTGCAAGTAGTTACTTAAAGAGGACCTTTCACTTGTATAAACTATGTGAACTGAGTATGCTGCCATATAGAGCGGCGCCCGGGGATCTCACTGCACTTACTATTATCCCCGGGCGCCGCTCCGTTCTCCCGTTATAGGCTCCGGTACCTTTGCTCCTTAAGTTATAGTAGGCGGGTCTTCCCTTGTCCTGTGGGCGTCTCCTTCTCCTAGGCTGCAGCGCTGGCCAATCGCAGTGCACAGCTCACAGCCTGGGAGTTTTTTTTCTCCCAGGCTGTGATTGGCCAGCTCTGCAGCCTAGGAGAAGGAAACGCCCACAGGACAAGGGAAGACCCGCCTACTATAACTTAAGGAGCAAAGGTACCGGAGCCTATAACGGCGCCCGGAGATAATAGTAAGTGCAGTGAGATGCCCGGGCGCCGCTCTATATGGCAGCATACTCAGTTCACATAGTTTATACAAGTGAAAGGTCCTCTTGAAAGTAGGTCACAGTTCCTCTTTAAGATGCTGTGTCAGTTGAAGAATCAGAGTGTTGGTCACATGACAGGCACAAACTCACAAATATGGCCTTGTGTAAAAATATTGCCCTCACTACAATTTACATATTGTACTTTTCGAACCGTGTAGAGAATAATGATTTTTCTCGGAGTGTTTCTTTAAATGCTATTTACTTAGTTCTGTTATTTTACAGTGACTAGTCAGCTAGGAATGAATCACACCATGACACAATAGTATACATTTCTGTTTGCCTTTGTAGAGAGTTGATTAATGTATCTGCAAGTGATTTAGATGGAAAAGTGATTGGTTTCATATCTTGAAGAAAAATAATGTCTAGTACTTTGAAATCTACTGAAGTTCTGCTTGAGTGGTGACTTCCAATTTTGGCAGAAGATGGATTTATTTCTTATAAAGCAAATGCATTTCTCTGGAAATGTGACTTTAACTTGATCACTCAACTATAAAAAATAAAAAAAATCCAGGAAATTTTATAGTTGATATAATCCCTAGGGTTTGACTAGTTATGTGGAAAATCACCAACATAAATTGACTCTCGGTTTGATAACATGCCAATTGCCTTGAAATTATACTAATATTAGTGTAAATCCTTGTATTGAAATAACATAAAGTTGCTATACTGAAAGAAAATAAAGAATAATAAAAAATGATGATATATTGAATATACTGTACCATATATATACCATATAAAACAATTTGATATTTTAAAAATCAAAAATCAAAAATAAGCAATCAACACATTCCTTCTTTTATAAAAGAAAGCTATATTAAAAATACAAACATCCTTAATACCCTTTTGTTGCTTTTTTAATTTGTTGCATTCTAAGAGCCATAATAAGGCCTGTTTCGCATCTGGTTAGACAGATCTGGCAAGCTGTTCCTGATTCCTCACTGGCGGGCGTTGCCAAAATTCTGTCCGGCAAGTTAACTTTAATGGGGACCAGTGGAGATCTGGTTGCAACTCGGCAAATATGCCACGCATTAGTGTTCATTCGCCAATTCTCTGCATGTTTTCCGGGTTGCGGACAGATGACCACTGGTCCCCATTATAGTTAATGGAACTGCTGGGTATCAGGTAGAGGCCGGCAGTCCCTGATGGAACAGCTTGCCAAAGACGTCTAATGTAGATGTGAAACATTCTTAAGGATGAGCAAATAGATCCTAAATGAATTAGGCAAACAAATAAAAAGCTTTTGCGATCTGCTTTGGAATAATCACATAAAAATGGTACCCAGCACCATTTTACTGTTAATTTGGGAGGGAGGGTAACATGAGGGAGGAAGAAGATAGAGGATCACATGACACTGGAAAGAAGTGAGGGAGAGGGCTTGCCCTGATTGGCTCAGAGGCTGACAGCTTGGATCAACCAATCAAGGGGGTAGTAGGAAGAGAGATGTTGAGCTGTACCATCAGAAGCTGTGACATTGTGACAGTGTCTGCCAAAAAATGATTATATACTTATAAGCAACTATTGTATTGTGATATGGATCCTATAGAAAGTATAGGGAAAGAATAGAAAGACATAATTGTGTACACGTTAGGGAATTTGATTAAGGAAAGGTTTGAAGAGTCTGTCACAGGAGGCTGGTCACATTGTACTTAAAGCCTCTTGCTACTGCAGCAATTTGGCCAAACAGCTCTATATCACAAAACCAGCTCTCTGTAAGAATATTTTTTAAAAAATATGAGCAGAGAGTCAGTTTGTTTTTCTTCAAAACTTCAAGTTTCTACAGTTCAATATTGCCAGCACAGCAACCTAACAACATTCTGCTGCAAATGCTGAGCAATTGCACAATTTATTTTCAGTGAATTATATCTGTCCATGTTATTAAAATCATTGCATTATAGCAAAAGCATTTTATAGCAATAATGCTATTTTTATACCAGCGATATTAAATGCAGAGACATTTTGTTTTCAAAACCTCAAGTTTCTCTATAGGAGTATTGCCAATTCATCACCCCAATAGCATTCTGCTGCAAATGCTAAGCTATTGCATATCTTTCCAGTTGATTACTTTCATCCGTGTTATTAAACGCATTACATTATATAAAAAGCATTTTAAGTCACCAGTGGTGTTAAACACAGAGATACAGCTAAACATATATGCTAGGGCTCCATTGCAGCAAATGAGGCTGCATGACCAGATCATGTGAGAAAATAGAACTGGCCAGCATTCTGAAACAGAACACGTCTATTCTTCTTCTATCCTTCTTTGTCTTCTTTGTGGTAGGCAGTGCAGTCTCCTTGTCATTATCATCAACTGCTTCTTCTCCTGCTCAGAATCCTCCTTCTCTGTTCCATCGTGAGACATCCATAATCGAATGTTTGGCCATGAGACAATTATTCTCAATAAGTAATTAGCTTGTGTTCAAGCTGAACTCCCACCTGACCAAGTTGCTGGCGGTGCAGTTTCTGCAGTACCACTTAGTTGTGGAGCAGTTCTGCAGATTCCGCAAACATGTATTTCTTCTGAACAGTTGTCATCAGCTGCAATATTTGTCAAATTCCATCATCAGGACTTTTGGCCAGGTGTCACATTTCAAGTAGCGCATTTCTGCACCTTCACCAAAATGTCATTTTTCTGCAAAATGTAATACTTCTTTATACCATCTGGCATAGTTTTTGATAAATCCCATCACTATTACCTTTGGCCTTGTTTCTATATTGGTGCATTTCCGCACTTTCACAAAAATGTAACTCTATGCTATCTGCCACTATTTTTGCCAGATCCCATCACTGAGAATTTTGGCCAGGTGTCAATAGTGGTGTAGTTCTGGGCCTTCACCAAAATTCAAATCTCCTGAATCATATATGTACTCCTGATCAGCTGTTCTTTTTTCTTTCTTTCTTTCTTTCTTTTTTTTTTTATTGTTTAAAATTGTCTTGTTCTCTAAATGACTGTGGCCTTTCCCGGCATATACTGTGTTCTCTGACCCCATGGACTGTGCAGGAAAACTGGAACTTTAGCCCCAAATGGCTCAGAATGCTCCTTCTGTTTTCTCCTGCCCAGTCTCTAGTGTTAACTCAGAGATGGTTTTCAGCATGGCAGGGAACGTTGTGACACCCAACAGACAAAGTTGTCCACCGCTAGTGTTCAAAACATCCTTCTTGTCAAAATGAATGAGGTATGGATCCGTGATCCAGCTAAGGCTGATGAATAGATCTGCCCTTGCTGAGGGTGCCTCATCCTGCCACTGCCACTGTCTGCCTGTCTACCCTCATGTCACGGAAGGTGTACAGAAAACTAGAAGACACAAATGAAGATCCGACTGACTTGATCCAAAACTAAGGAACAGGAGGGTAAGCCCTGTAAAGAGCCCTAGCTCTCTCCCTTACTGCTCAGCCTATGCAAAAATCTCAATGGTAGAAAATTGCATATCCTCGTTCCTCGACTGTATGCACCTGAACACCCTATAATAGTGAGGGGACACGACCACCGGCTCCCTACACTTAATACGGAGGGAGTCAGGGTCCCCTAGGATCAAACCCACAGGCAAACAGAAATAAAGAAAACAGACTTATCTTGTGGATGCAGTAGTAACAGCTTCTAGCATCAGCACACTCCAGGAAGTTGTATGAACCGCAAAGTGATGCAGTATGGGAAGGGATTTCAAGGGATGCAATCTGTGCAACTACATGACAGCTGAGAGAGGCTAACGAGATGAGAAAACAAAAGCAAAACAAAAGGAACCTCAAGCAGGAGGTTCTGAAGAACATCTGTCAGAGCTTCTCAGATGTCTGGTGGTGACACCTCATGTTCTAAACCATATGGCTGATGCTGCTGCAGCCATCATACCACTGCTGGAGTCTGCCTGCCTACCATCATGTTCCGTACCGTATGGTGAATGCTATTACTGTCATACATCTTCTACTCTCTGCTGCTAATCCCCCTACTGCCACTTTCATTACAGCTACACAGCCACCACTACTACTACTACTCCTAAACAGCCACACACTCCTGGCTTGTCTGTTCCATGCTGTACTGCTACTGCTGCCATTACTATTATGGCCACATCCCTCCTATTACTCTACCCTTTCCACATTGACACTGTACTGCTGCTGCTCTCAATTAAAAGGGAGAATTTGCCTTGGCTCATTCAGAACAAGTCAGTCTGTCTTCTGACAATTAACACAATTAAATATATAAATTGGCCTGTTAAAGCATAGGTTTTGAATGTTTGTGCAGAAAAAGACAGTCTTTCTGCTGACATTAACATGTGTGTTTGTGTAAACAGGGGCCAGGATCTGTGCTTGTTGTGGCATCAGTTTTGGATACTTGGTGCCAACAAGCCAGTTTCTTCCCATAACACCATGTGTGTTTAAACATCATCTACCCCTGATAACACATAATGATGATGCAATGTGTTCTTAACAGATATATGTAATAGGTGGCGCACAGGACTGGCAAAATCTCTGGTGGAGGTGCTCACAGTAAAAAAGGAATCACCCTTCCTCTAAAGGTAATAAAATAGAAGTAAAAAATATACTGGGCACTCTCACTAGCTATGAGACCACATAGTTTATTGAGGATAGCAATAATGCACAAAAATATTACTACATAAAATTAGTAAAATACCTAAAAATAACACATTATAATACACAGTATAAAATCTGGACAAAATAACTATAAAAACAAGATAATGTCACTAGATGGTTTAGGTCCAAAAAAGTCCTTTTGCTGCTGGTAAAATCTGTAAGCAATGTGCAGCAATACAATCCCTTGGAATATGATAACCCACGGTTCAAACCTCTTCCACTCAGAGGGTATAGGTTTGTGACTTAGTTGCAGTAATAAACAAGCGGCGTCCCGCTATACTCACTGTTTAGTTGGAACTTAGTTGACTTTTTCCATGGGTACTTTATGCAGCTGGTGTTCCGGTACAATTGATAACTGTGTCCGGCCCTCGTTCGTGCTTCTATGGTTCCTCTCGATCCCTTTATTTTCCGACTGCCGCTCTGTAGGTATAAGAGCCGGCACTCCGCGCTGGACTTCGTTTGCACGTATACTTAGTAGCTCGTGCTTCTCTGTAACAGTCCTGTATAAGTGCGCGTCTCGGGATTTAGATGAGCACTGGAGGTATCACCGCAGATCTGGTTAACATCCGTCAGGGGGTCTTTTGCACCAAACGCGTTTTGGGGTGTTAATACCCCTTCCTCAGTGGTAATGATTCCCCCTTGCAGCTTTCCTTATACACTACGTGCAGAATTATTAGGCAAATGAGTATTTTGACCACATCATCCTCTTTATGCATGTAGTCTTACTCCAAGCTGTATAGGCTCGAAAGCCTACTACCAATTAAGCATATTAGGTGATGTGCATCTCTGTAATGAGAAGGGGTGTGGTCTAATGACATCAACACCCTATATCAGGTGTGCATAATTATTAGGCAAAATGGGTCAAAAGAAGGACTTGACAGGCTCAGAAAAGGCAAAAATAGTGAGATATCTTGCAGAGGGATGCAGCACTCTTAAAATTGCAAAGCTTCTGAAGCGTGATCATCGAACAATCAAGCGTTTCATTCAAAATAGTCAACAGGGTCGCAAGAAGCGTGTGGAAAAACCAAGGCACAAAATAACTGCCCATGAACTGAGAAAAGTCAAGCGTGCAGCTGCCAAGATGCCACTTGCCACCAGTTTGGCCTTTTTTCAACATCACTGGAGTGCCCAAAAGCACAAGGTGTGCAATACTCAGAGACATGGCCAAGGTAAGAAAGGCTGAAAGACGACCACCACTGAACACGACACACAAGCTGAAACGTCAAGACTGGGCCAAGAAATATCTCAAGACTGATTTTTCTAAGGTTTTATGAACTGATGAAATGAGAGTGAGTCTTGATGGGCCAGATGGCTGGATTGGTAAAGGGCAGAGAGCTCCAGTCCGACTCAGACGCCAGCAAGGTGGAGGTGGAGTACTGGTTTGGGCTGGTATCATCAAAAGATGAGCTTGTGGGGCCTTTTTGGGTTGAGGATGGAGTCAAGCTCAACTCCCAGTCCTACTGCCAGTTTCTGGAAGACACCTTCTTCAAGCAGTGGTACAGGAAGAAGTCTGCAAGGTAAGAAAAACATGATTTTCATGCAGGACAATGCTCCATCACACTTGGCTGGCAAGAAAGGGTATAAAAGAAGAAAATCTAATGACATGGCCTCCTTGTTCACCTGATCTGAACCCCATTGAGAACCTGTGGTCCATCATTAAATGTGAGATTTACAAGGAGGGAAAACAGTACACCTCTCTGAACAGTGTCTGGGAGGCTGTGGTTGCTGCTGCACGCAATGTTGATGGTGAACAGATCAAAACACTGACAGAATCCATGGATGGCAGGCTTTTGAGTGTCCTTGCAAAGAAAGGTGGCTATATTGGTCACTGATTTGTTTTTGTTTTGTTTTTGAATGTCAGAAATATATATTTGTGAATGTTGAGATGTTATATTGGTTTCACTGGTAAAAATAAATAATTGTAATGGGTATATATTTGTTTTTTGTTAAGTTGCCTAATAATTATGTACAGTAATAGTCACCTGCACACACAGATATCCCCCAAAAATAGCTAAAACTAAAAACAACTAAAAACTACGTCCAAAAATATTCAGCTTTGATATTAATGAGTTTTTTGGGTTCATTGAGAACATGGTTGTTGTTCAATAATAAAATTAATCCTCAAAAATACAACTTGCCTAATAATTCTGCACTCCCTGTAAAGCCATTTACTAATTGGATTTTTCAAAACCGCTGTGAGATCTGGTCTTTTTCCACAAATCCTGGTGTGGATTCCCAGTAATTATTTAGTTGAACATCCATCTATATTCATAGTGTTTAGACATTATTCTATAGAACTTCCACATTTCTCTTGTCTTCCATCAATAATTAAAAAGTCGCACAAAACATTACATTCTAAATACCTAAATAAGCAGCAATGTAGTTAAATGACAAATCCACTGGTAGTCTTATCAGTATTTTTTTTCTTTCTCAGGAGGTAACCGCACTGCTGTTGTGAAACCTGCGGCATTCATGCGGTTTTGGATTTACATCTCAGATAATCTACCCTTCTTAGAAATGTTTCTATAAACAACCTTCCCTTCCTGTTATTCCATATAAGGAAACACATATATATAAAATATATTGCACTCCACATTTATCACTAGCTGTTTTTTGTTTATATTCTCTTCATGTTTTCAATCTTAGTTTTACAGTGTGGTTTTCATAGGGGAGAGATGTGTGTGGATGCGCAATTCACATATGAAATAGGCGGATCATACAGAAGATGGGCCGGTGGAGGTCCACCGCAGAGGGCCGGACCCCCCCAGATCTACAAATACTGGGAGGGGTCCGGCCCCCAGCGGCGGGCACCCACCCATCTCACAGAAATCCAAATAATTCGAACTCTGCGTTCAGTCCGCCTGGTATAAGTGTGTTAAATTCATATATTCTCTGCGTCTCCAACCTCGACATTTTACCTATATGGTCTCCCCCTCTCCATTCTTTAGTCACCTTATCTATTGCGGCAAATTTCATGCCAGATGGGTTTCGGTTGTGCATTATTTTAAAATGTTTTGACAGAACATGTGTTTCCAGGGCCTTTTTAATATTCGCTACATGTTCAGAAATGCGTTTTCTTAGGGTCCTTTTTGTTCTCCCCACATATTGTTTCCCACATGGGCATTCTATAACATATATTACGTTTTCAGAACTGCAGGTTACAAAATCCATTATTACATGTTTATGTTTATTCGTTGTTGAAATAATCTCTCCTGTTTTTCGTGGGAATGTGGGGATTTTGCAATTCCCACACTGCCCACACCTATAGAATCCCTCCATATTGATCCAATTTTGTACAGAAGATACACTCTTTTTCTCCCTTTTAATTGTAGGTGCCACAATGTTCGCCAAGTTAGGGGCTTTGGTAAATGAAATACAGGGACTGGTTGGAATTAGGGGACCTATTATTTTATCCTTCTTTAGAATATGCCAGTGTTTACATAGTATCCCCTGAATCCTTCTATATTTATTATTAAATGGCAATATTATTCTTATCTGGTCATTATTCCCCCCCCCCCTTTTCGTTTCAAAAAATTATTTTCTATTCATTCTTCTTACTTTCTCCAGGGATCTCTCTATTACTTCCTCGGGGTACTTTTTTTCTTTAAAAGCATCTGTCATTTTTGTCGCCTCTCTTTCAAATTGCTCATCTACTGTACAGTTGCGCTTTATTCTTCGAAATTGCCCTTGTGGGATATTCATCAACCAGTTGGGAAGATGGCAGCTACTGTACAGGATGTAGCTATTCCTTGTAGCAGGTTTAATGTATGTGCAACTCTTTAATACACTGTCTTCGACATAAATTTTAAAATCTAAAAACTCCAAGTATTTGTAGCTCTGGGGGGGGGGGTCCGGCCCTCTGCGGTGGACCTCCACCAGTCCATCTTCTGTATGATCCGCCTATTTCATATGTGAATTGCGCATCCACACACATCTCTCCCCTATGAAAACCACACTGTAAGAGAAATGTGGAAGTTCTATAGAATAATGTCTAAACACTATGAATATAGATGGATGTTCAACTAAATGATCACTGGGAATCCACACCAGGATTTGTGGAAAAAGACCAGATCTCACAGCTGTTTTGAAAAATCCAATTAGTAAATGGCTTTATAAGGAAAGCTGCAAGGGGGAATCATTACCACTGAGGAAGGGGTATTAACACCCCGAAACGCGTTTGGTGCAAAAGACCCCCTGACGGATGTTAACCAGATCTGCGGTGATACCTCCAGTGCTCATCTAAATCCCGAGATGCGCACTTATACAGGACTGTTACAGAGAAGCACGAGCTACTAAGTATACGTGCAAACGAAGTCCAGCGTGGAGTGCCGGCTCTTATACCTACGGAGCGGCAGTCGGAAAATAAAGGGATCGAGAGGAACCATAGAAGCACGAACGAGGGCCGGACACAGTTATCAATTGTATACACCAGCTGCATAAAGTACCCATGGAAAAAGTCAACTAAGTTCCAAGTAAACAGTGAGTATAGCGGGACGCCGCTTGTTTATTACTGCAACTAAGTCACAAACCTATACCCTCTGAGTGGAAGAGGTTTGAACCGTGGGTTATCATATTCCAAGGGATTGTATTGCTGCACTTTGCTTACAGATTTTACCAGCAGCAAAAGGACTTTTTTGGACCTAAACCATCTAGTGACATTATCTTAATTTTATAGTTATTTTGTCCGGATTTTATACTGTGTATTATAATGTGTTATTTTTAGTTATTTTACTAATTTTATGTAGTAATATTTTTGTGCATTATTGCTATCCTCAATAAACTATGTAGTCTCATAGCTAGTGAGAGTGCCCAATGTGTTCTTAACCCCTTCATGACTGCAATACATTTATATACGTGATATTTGCACATTCCCCGTGCAGCTATCACGTCTATAAACATCAAACCAGCTCTTTAATACAAAAGCTTCTGCCCCTGCACTGCTGCTGTCACAGACAGCATACAGTGCAGTAATGCCGGCAAGGGACCAATCAGAGTGGCCCCTTGCCGGCAATCGATCCGATTGGTTAGTCTGTGCAGACTAACCAATTGGATTGCGGCCGTGAAAAAAATGCTGGTTTCAGGCTCTGATGTGCGCTCTGCAGATCAGAGCCTGAAATCAGGTAGTGTCTCTGTGCCCCCGATCTTGCGCCTCCAACACCCCACTGTCCACGCCTGCCCCTTATGCAGTGCAGTTCCCCCACCCCATTCATATTCACGTAGTCTGCCCCTGATGCGGTCCACCCCATGCATTCTCCCCGCCCCTCCTGCCTTAGCCTCCCTCAATGTTTCCGGCCATACCCCCCACTTCCAGCGCTGCCCCCGGTCCCCCTGCTGTGTGTGATGGCGGCGGCTCCATTCCTGAGCTGCCGCCATCAGCAGCGAGTGTCAGCTCTATGCTGACACTCTGCTGTAACCCCATAGATGCCGCGGTTGCGGCATCAATGGGGTTAATAGAGGGAGGGAGCTCCCTCTCTCAACCATCGGGGCTGCCGCGCTGTCATGGCAGCGCCTGATGGTTGCCATGGCAACCGGACGCTTTGCAAAAGCGTCCACTGTTGCCACCTACAGGGCATCTAATAGTATTATTCTTTGCAACGCAAGAGCATTGCAAAGTATAGTACAGCCATCAGCCCCACTGGATCTTCATGATCCAAGAGGAACTTGATAAAAAAAAGAAAGTGAAAATAATAAAAATGAAAAAATAAATAAATGTAAATTAAAAAAAGAAATTGCCTTTTCCTATAAAAAATGAAAAAATAAAATACACATATTAGGTGTCACCGCGTCCGTAACAACCATCTCTATAAATATATCACATGATAGACCCCTTCCGATAAACACAATAAAAAATAAAATAAAATAAACTGTGCCAAAAAAGCTATTTTTGTTACCTTACATCACAAAAAGTGCAACAGCAAGCAATCAAAAAGGCTTATGACCCCCAAAATAACCCCCGTCACCTCATCCCGCAAAAAATGATACCCTATTTAAGACAATCGCCCTAAAAATAAATATTGCCACGTCCGTAACGATCTGCTCTATAAAACTATCACATGACCTAACTCCTCAGATGAACGCTGTAAAAATAAATAAATGAAAACTGTTCCAAAACAGCCAATTTTTTGGTCACCTTGCCCAATAAAGTGTAATAATGAATGATCAAAAAATCCTATGTACCCAAAAATGGTACCAATAAAAACCTCAGCACTTTCTGCAAAAAACGAGCCCCTGCACTTGTCTTGATCGGCAGAAAAATAAAAAAAACATATGGCGTTTAGAAAAACAATCCAGCAAAATCTGCCTTCCAAAAACTGTATCGCTTTCTTTCTACAGCAGTTTACGACCACATGTGGGGGGTTTCTGTAAATCACGGAATCAGGGTAATAAATATTTAGTTTTGTTTGGCTGTTAACCCTCAACGTGTTAAAGAAAAAAATTTAATAAAATGAAAAATCTGTCAAAAAAGTTAAATTTTTAAATTTCCTCTCCATTTTCCTTTATTTCTTGTGGAACACCTAATGGGTTAACAAAGTTTGTAAAATCAGTTTTGAGTAACTTGAGGGGTGTAGTTTCTACAATGGGGTCATTTATGGGGGGTTTCCACTATGTAAGCCTCAGAAAAGTGACTTCAGACCTGAACTGGTCCTTAAAAAGTGGGTTTTGGCAATTTTCTTAACAATTTTAAGAATTGCTTCTAAACTTCTAAGCCTTCTAACGTCCTAAAAAAATAAAATGACATTTCCAAAATGATGCCAACATAAAGTAGACATATGGGGAATGTTAAGTAATAAATATTTTATTGGGTATCACTTTCTGTTTTAGAAGCAGAGAAATTGAAATTTGGAAAATTGTGAATTTTTCAAAATTTTGGGTACATTTTGGATTTTTTCATAAATATAGGTGAAATATATTGACATAAATATATGACTATCATGAAGTAAAATGTGTCACAAGAAAACAATCTCAGAATGGCGTGGATAAGTAAAAGTGTTCCAAAGCTATTACCACATAAAGTGACGCATGTCAGATTTGTAAATTTTGACCTGGACACTAGGGCATCAATGATCCTTGGTCATGAAAGGGTTAAACATGCATTTGTTTACGCACCTTAGACATGCATTTACCCATAGCTATGTGTCAGTGTCACTCTGACATTATTTACTATTGCTGTGATTGCATTCAAGAGTTTAAAAGGGGGGCGTGGAAGGAAAGAAAGAGCAAATATTTGTAAAAAATTTACGCAAAAAGATATTTTCATAAAAAAAGACTATAGGGCAACTTTGATTTGTGATGAATCGATTTGGATACTTCTCTTTTGCAGTGTGTTATGCCTGTCAGCATAACGGCTCATGCGCACGATTGTATTTTCTTTCCGTGTTCGTTTCGTTTATTTTGCGGGCCACAGCCGGAACCATTCATTTCACTGGATCTGCAAAAAAATTAAAAATTTTGCTCTGTGTGCATTCCGTATGTCCGTTCCGCAAAAAAAGATAGAACATGTCTTATTATTGTCCTCATTACGGACAAGGATAGGACTGTTCTATTAGGGGCAGCTGTTCCACAAAATACTGAATACACACGGACGTCATCCATATTTTTTGTGGATCCGTGTTTTGTGGACCACAAAATACATACGGTCATGTGTATGAGACCTGACACTGACAGTCATTCTTCTATTTTGCCCTGCCTCTGGTGCCCCCAGCTGCCATAACAACCCTCCAGCACTCTGCGATTGTGTCACTGGGGGCCAACAGAGGAACAGTGGGAGGATGCTTACTCTGTCTAACCACTTAGATGCCACAATCATTTTGCTGTAATGATCTTGGTTGTTGCAGCACAAACTTGACTATGTATTACAGCTGTGATGCTTCTGCTGCACAATGGCGGTGCCGATGTGATCAGATATATTACTATGTTCAACAGAGGCGTAGCTAGACAATCCTTCCCCTGAAAACGATATTGTTTGGTGCAGCACTCATCACAGCACCGAGAAGGAAAGAAGGCATGCATAATGGTAAGGGAAAGTTTTAATTTACAGTATTTCCAATTTGAATGCCTTTGTTAAGAATTTAACAGATGCAGTAGCCTATTGCACACTTGCCAATTATAAATTTGTTAGTGAACCTGATGGTAGAGTTTTGAATCTGGCATCTCTGGTGCTCAACCCCTAGAGATCCCTGCAAGTACTGTATTATTATGGGTCTGGTTCTTATGAATTGCGCATACATATATCAGTATTGACAATTGAGGCACGATGTACTAAAGCTTTACAAAGTGGAAGGGAAAGTAGAGTAGTTGTCCAACAGCTAGTTAGGCAGCAGCTTTAATTTTACAAAGGACATCTGAAAAAAAAATATTAGATTTTTTTTTCTATTGGTATCTGCTCCACTTTTCCTTTGAAACATTTTTAGTAAATCTCTCTATGTAGAATTAGCCCCTTCAAGGCATCATGACATTACTTTTGAGAATGGTCCTCTGTGTCCATGTTCTGGTCCCCGCAGTGTCAACACATAGGCATGGTCACATGCTCTGCTGCAGACAATAACTGGCTTCAGCAGTGACGTGGTCACAAGGTCTCCTCTGCTAGCGACCTGATAATTGTTTTCTTCCCCACAATCGCCTGCATTATCGCTAGGTCTAATACAGGCTTTACCTTTATAGTTCTTAGAGTTCAATTAGGTGTGAATGAGAGGGGAGATGGCTACATTGCCATAATCAGGAATTAATCAAAGAAGGACCAGAGATGGGGTTATATATTCAATGTAAACAAACAAGTTATAAACACAGCCGGGGAAATAAAACCGGGGAAATGAAATGCAGAATGCAGACATACTAGGGTAATTCAAAAGAAGAAATGTTGAGTATGGATTGTTAGACTTGGGGAAAACTGGGTGGAGTAGTAATTCTGACAAATTGATGATGGTCAGAAGGCAGTGATGACAGAGTGGATTCCATATCCATAATATTCCATTCTAATCCATAATTAGATTATGTGCACTTTAAAGAGCGGCACTTAAATGATGCAGCACAAAGGAGACCAAGCACAAGAAAGGAAATAAAACTGGAACACAAAAATACCTAATCACATGGTCAGGGATATACGTTATCTTCCCCAACAGCAACATATACCATGAGAAAGCTCAAAATACTTCCCCAGCAGTGACTGATATATGCATGCATCCCAAAATACCACCCCAACTTCATCATGTAAATACCACATATAAGGACAGAATATCTCCCCAGAAGCACCACATATATGCCACCATGAAGTACAAAATAACCAGCATTGCTGTTTTATATATATATATATATATATATATATACACTCACCTAAAGAATTATTAGGAACACCTGTTCTATTTCTCATTAATGCGATTATCAACCAATCACATGGCAGTTGCTTCAATGCATGTAGGGTTGTGGTCTTGGTCAAGACAATCTCCTGAACTCCAAACTGAATGTCAGAATGGGAAAGAAAGGTGGGCTACAACAGCAGAAGACCCCACCGGGTACCACTCATCTTCACTACAAATAGGAAAAAGAGGCTACAATTTGCAAGAGCTCACCAAAATTGGACTGTTGAAAACTGGAAAAATGTTGCCTGGTCTGATGAGTCTCGATTTCTGTTGAGACATTCAAATGGTAGAGTCCAAATTTGGCGTAAACAGAATGAGAACATGTATCCATCATGCTTTGTTACCACTGTGCAGGCTGGTGGTGTAATGGTGTGGGCGATGTTTTCTGGGCTCACTTTAGGCCCCTTAGTGCAAATTGGCCATCGTTTAAATGCCACGGGCTACCTGAGCATTGTTTCTGACCAGGTCCATCCGTTCATGACCACCATGTACCCATCCTCTGATGGCTACTTCCAGCAGGATAATGCACCATGTCACAAAGCTCAAATCATTTCAAATTGGTTTCTTGAACATGACAATGAGTTCACTGTACTAAAATGGCCCCCACAGTCACCAGATCTCAACCCAATAGAGCATCTTTGGGATGTGGTGGAACGGGAGCTTCGTGCCCCGGATGTGCATCCCTCAACTCTCCATCAACTGCAAGCTGCTATCCTATCAATATGGGCCAACATTTCTAAAGAATGCTATCAGCACCTTGTTGAATCAGTGCCACTTAGAATTAAGGCAGTTCTGAAGGCAAAAGGGGGTCCAACACCGTATTAGTATGGTGTTCCTAATAATTCTTTAGGTGAGTGTATACACACACACACACACACAGGTACATATAAAAAAAGTTATAAGAAAATGCAGGTTGCACGTTAAGTCAAACATGGCACAGGGTCATATATCCTACTGCTAGATATCAGAAAGTTAGGATGGAGGGGCAGTTCTAGCTTGAAGATATAGCACCCGAGTATAATGGAAGTCAATGGGAGGCAATCAGGCACTTCCTGCTCTGAAGAGGGGAGGGTGCCTGGTCCATTGGAAAAGGTCAGAAATTGACAGAAACACCACCGAATCGGATCGGGAACAGCATGAGGACAATGTCTGGATGCATCTTGGACTCCCAGGTCGCTGCGGGGAACCATTTTGTCCGCGTTGCACCACACTTTTACAGATTGATGAAGATACGCACAAACCTCCCCCCCAAAAAAATCATTTTATAGTAAAAATTGTTAAGGAAATATTCTTTCCTGTATAATAAATTGTATATAAAGTGCAAGTGCTGCAAAAAATTACAAGGAAGAGGCACTCTGAAACAGCCTGTATATCACATAAAGGAGGGCCTCATTTACATTGTGGTACAATTGTTCAGGTAGTGGGGCTCCTACACTCATAAAGCCTATGCACTAAGTGAAAGGGCTGCCAAAAATTACAAGGAGAAGGCGTTCTAATACACCCTTTGTTACACATAAAGGAGGGCATCATACAAACCCTTGAAAAATTATCATTAATGGCCTACTGGTGACCCTCAAAAACATTAGGCGCAAGGACCTGCTGATCTGACCATCTAAAATATCAGGGGTGAGGGCCTGCTGCTGAGCTGACCCTCTAAAACATTAGGGGGCGAGGGCCTGCTGATGAGCTGACGCTCTAAAACATGATATGCGAGTGCCTGCAGATGAGCAGAAGCTCTCAAACCTTATATGCGAGTGCCTGCAGATGAGCAGATGCTCTCAAACATTATATGCGAGTGCCTGCAGATGAGCAGAGGGTCTGAAGTTGAGCAGACCAAGTACAAAAAAATCTGTTGAAATCCTGCTGTTGAGCAGACGCTATAAAAAAAATATTAGGAGGGATTATATACAATCTGGAGAAAGAGGAGGAGGAGGAGGAGGAGAAAACAAGATTCAACCATATACACTCTTTTTGTGGTGGAAAAGGTGCATGGGAATACACTACAGTAGATTGAGTACATTATAAATGATACTGTAGATTGAAATTGCCTTTATGTTCAGTCTCAGCTCGGCTCTCCTCTGGTGGAGTTTGGAAATCTGGGGCAATCCAGGCTTTGTTCATTTTTATCTGATTTAACCTGACAGCATTGGTAGTGGACAAGCGGATACGCTTATCTGTTCTGATGCCACCAGCAGCACTAAATACACGCTGAGAAAAACGCTGGCAGCAGGACAGGCCAGCACCTCCAAGGCGTAGAGCGCAAGTCCGTGCCACGTGTCCAGCTTGGACACCCAATAGTTTTAAGGCACTGAGGGATCATTTAGGACGCTGATACGGTCTGAAATGTATTCCTTCACCATCTTCCAAAACTTTTCCCTCCTTGTACTACTAGGCTGCGCTTCAGGGTGAGGTTGCTGGCTGGGTGTCATGAAAGTATCCCATGCCTTGGAGAGTGTTGCCCTGGCTTTGTTGGAACTGCTGTGTGTTCCCATTGTCTCCCTTCCCCAGTTGCCTAAGGAAGTGCGGACTCTGCAGCTAGCATTGTCAGTTGAAAAATTCTGGAGCAATCTCTGAACAAGTACCTTCTGGTATTGCACCATTTTACTCGTCCTCTCCACCACAGGAATGAGAGAGGAGAAGTTCTCTTTGTAGCGGGGATCGAGAATGGGTGAACACCCAGTAATCCGTGTTATCTAAAATGCGTATAACCCGAGGGTCGCGGGAAAGGCAGCCTAACATGAATTCAGCCATGTGTGCCAGAGTACCAACAGTCAAAATGTCGATGTCGACATCAGGATGACTCTCCATCTCCTCTTCCTCTTCCTCCTCCTCTTCTGCTCATCCACTCTGAACAGAAGGAATTAAAGTTCCATGGGTACTACCCTTTGTAGCAGAGGCAACTGTCTCCAGCTCCTTCTCCTCCTCTTCATGGTCCAATTCGTGCTGAAAAGACGAATTGTAGGTGGTCTGGGTATCACCCTGTGTGATGTCCTCCCCCATTTCCTCGTCTGCCACATTCATAGCGTCGTCTTTAATTGTGAGCAGCGATCGTTTGAGTAGACACAGCAGTGCGATGGTTACGCTGATAATAGTGTTATCGCCACTAACCATCTGTGTGGATTCATCAAAGTTTTTTAAAACCTCATAGAGGTCTGACATCAATGCTCACTCTTCGCTTGTGAATAGTGGCAGTTGACTCAAAAGGCAATGACCATTTTGCAGCTGGTATTCGACAACTGCCCTCTGCTGCCCACAAAGCCTGGCCAACATGTAGAACAGTCAGTGATCTGGAAGCCGCAAGCGCTGCTGCAGAGTTGACAGACCGGCTGAGGCTGTGGACGACTTGCGGAAATGGGCACACACGCGGTGTGCCTTCACTAGTAGCTCTGGCAAATTGGGGTATGTTTTCATAGAGGTTCACAGTAATCCCATCATTCTAAAATATAACTTTTATTATTTATATATAAAACAGTTATTACACCCTTCAAAATATATTAATTAAATAATAGAGGAAAAAGAGAAAATGAAAATCAGAAACTAGGGGCAGATATACCTTGCAATATAGTGGTTCAGTTAAATTGATGTTATAAAGAACCTATGGGGGGCAGTATCCCTAAATCTGGCCCTGGTGTAGCAGCCCTGCCTAAATATGGAATAGCCACCCCGATATGATTGGAATTAAGTATGTCCATAAATTGCTGAAACTCATCAGCTGTCCCAGACCATAGAAGAAAAATATCATCTATGAATTTGGACCAGAGTGTAATAAATCTGGTCCAAGATGTCATAGATTCAGAAAACATGACCGTGTCCTCCCACCAGCCCAGGAGTAGATTGGCATACGTCGGTGCACATGGGCTACCCATCGCGGTACCCCTGAGCTGGTGGTAGAAGCGGTCATCAAAAATAAAATAATTATGTGTCAATATGAAATTAAGAAGTTGGAGGATAAATTGATTATGTCGGTGTAAATCCACAGATCTGGAGTCCCAAAAATATTTGACTGCTGATAAACCTTTATTATGAGGGATAGAAGTGTAAAGGGCTTCTACATCAATAGACGCAAACCAAACATCAGACTCTATAGCGACACCCTCAACTCTTTGCAATAGATCAGTCGTATCCCGTAGATACGAAGGAAGTGTGGATACAAAGGGACGTAAATCTTTATCGATATATACACCGGCATGGTGAGTAAGACTCTCGATCCCAGACACTATGGGACGTCCTTTCAAGGGGCAGATGCCCTTGTGTATTTTTGGAAGCCCATAAAAAGTTGCTGTTCTTGGGGTGGTAGGTAGTAGATATTCAAATTCTTTACGGTCAATGCACTTATTCTCCAAACCCTCTTGTAATATCTGAGATAGTTCTGTCTGGAATCTATCAGTCGGATCCACCCTCAAAATGGCATAATTCTTATTATCTAGAACCAAGGAGAGGCACATGTCTCTATATTGTTGTAATGAAAGGACAACAATGTTCCCCCCCCCCCCCCCCTTGTCTGATGATTTAATAATGATATCCCTATTTTGGCTCAAATTTTGTAATGCAATCATTTCTGCCGGAGTATAGTTTTTTGTAGTGGTGGTATAAGCTATTTTTTCCAAATCCCGTGTGACTGATTTTAAGAAAATGTCTATATTTGCGTCGTTCAATGTTTTTGGTGGCATCTTGACACTTTTATTTTTTAGAGTAGTGAAGGGACCCTGACCCGTAGGTCGTTGACCTTTCTCTAGGAGATGTACGAGGGTGTCGAAGCCCTCAAGATCGCTCATTTCTACCCCTAGGTCTAGGCATCTCTGTTTATCTGATGATATAAAAATCTTATGCCAGCGTAATTTCCTGGCAAAGAGTTGTATATCTTTAATCCAGTCGAAGCAGTTAAATCTCGTAGTTGGTACATAAGTAAGTCCCTTTCTTAATATAGACATCTCATCCTCCGACAACACTTTCCCTGATAAGTTTATGATTAGGGAGTCATCTGTGGGTAAACGATCTATTTTTTGTTGGTATAAGACTGGGTGGGTACACGGTCCCTTAGCATATAGGTGTTTGATTGGGTTTGGTCTAAAAAAGGTACAGTTGTAGTCGTGGGGGGAGGTAACGATGTTGGTATAACATAGGAAGAGGATGGCCCAGATGTATACCCTTCTTGTTCTGGTTGTTCCTGATTTGACCTTTCCCTGTCCCCTTGTCCTCCTCTGTTTCGGGGTCCCCATGATTTAGAGGGTTGACCGCCTGTGAAGGACTCGTTCCTCCAATTGGACCTGGGGGCTGAATATCTATTACGTCCCCTATAACGACCTCTGCCTCTCCAATTAGATCTTGGGTTGGGGTATTGTGGTCGATAGGTGGAGGATTCTGGATCTGAACTTTCTGGTTCAGAAACTGATGTATCAGTAATTGAGCCCCTCTGACCCACCCCTGTAGTAATATATGCTGTATTGCTTTTAAATTCCGTTAGATCATTAGTAAATTGTCTGTGTTTCCTTTCCACTAGACTAGTTCTAAATTTTTCAATATTATTTTGTAACTCAAGTTCTTTCTTAGAGAACTCGGTATGGTCTTTGAATTTCAATGCTGTCTCTGTTGAAGCAATTTTTTTCTTTTCTAATTGTTCAATGTTAATTTTTTCTTGTTCCAACAGTAGTCTCATAAATCTAATAGAGCTTGCTGTAGCTTCAATTTCCCATTTAGTCAACAGATCAGGAGTACTGATCCGGGCCGCAGGTCGTATATAGATTCTAAGGCCGCTTGGGACAATTGAGTTTTTTATATAGTTTTCTAAGGATTGAATTTCCCACCATGTCTTGATATATTCCTTGTGGATGTCATAAAGATCTTTGAAAATGGTTTTGATTGAGGGGCTCGTTATGCTGGAAAGAGTTAATTCTTTGTCTGAAAATATCTCACTGGCCTCTGTTAGCCACCTATCTTCATTCGTTTGCGTGCTTAAGAAGCCGGCCATTACATAGATACTAAAATGCCTAAATAGTTGATAAATATTATGATTTTTGTTTTTCAATTATTTATTTCTCTAGTAATATATTCACAGTTTGAACATAATCCTGTTCGGGGATTCTATAGTGGAATGTGGTCATAAGTATTAGAGGTTCACAGTAATCCCATCATTCTAAAATATAACTTTTATTATTTATATATAAAACAGTTATTACACCCTTCAAAATATGTTAATTAAATAATAGAGGAAAAAGAGAAAATGAAAATCAGAAACTAGGGGCAGATATACCTTGCAATATAGTGGTTCAGTTAAATTGATGTTATAAAGAACCTATGGGGGGCAGTATCCCTAAATCTGGCCCTGGTGTAGCAGCCCTGCCTAAATACGGAATAGCCACCCCGATAAGGGCGATCCCGTCTCCCGTGCCTCCTGGTGTCCCTTATTGTCCCTCTCAGGAGATGGATGCCTGATATATTAGGGGACCCTAGTGAGGATACATTGGCTATTCTACACCACAAAACACAAAAACAATTGGTATAGATACCCAAAATAGGTGACAAAAAACACCCAATTACCAAGTGTGAACAAAAAGAAAAAGTCAAATGTCCAAAACCGTCCCTACGCGTTTCGCCTGGTTGGAGTCAGGCTCATCAGGGGACATATTTGACAATGATTATCTATCACCATATATAGTTGCAAATATTATTATACTACAAATACAAATTTGGTCTCTTTTTTATTTTGTTTTTTCTCTTTAAAGATAGTTAAAGATAAATTGGTACATATAGCAACAAAAACAATAGGCAGATAAAGAGAATAAATGGGTAGATAATAAGGTCTCATTTTTAATAAACAGGGGCCTCAGACCATTCACACATCTCGTACTATAAATTATGGCCTAACTGGGGTGTGCCAAATATTATATCTTGGTATACAGCCCAGTTTTATAAAACATCAGTGCCTGTATGTTTATACCAGGCCGAAAAATATAAAATGCAAGTAAATCGGACAACAATGGTATAACAGAATATACTGGCTATAGGTCAGCACTACCAACTGAACCACATAAATGTATATAGCGTCACCAGATAAATTTGTACCATTAAATGATATAACATATGACGTATTTTAGTGGTATCAAATGATACAGTCAGTAATACTTGCGTGCCCCTTAATTAGCTAGATAGGAAGGTCAGCAGTGGTATCCGCAAGTTAGGTTGCTGATGACGATGGTAACGTCATGGTGGCCCGGTGGTGTCCGTGGAGAAGCGGCCCGGATTAGGCGGTGTTCCTGCCTTTTAAACCTATTATTTCCGGGTATGAGTCACATGACCGGCCCACGTGGGGGCGACGTCTGATGACGTATAGTACTGATACGTCATCCTCTGTGGGAGGGGAAACAGATAGCGTCTGGCAACAGACGCACCCGCATGACTGCTGCGCCGATCATGTGATATCTCCAGCCGTTCCGATCACATGACTCAGTCAACTGCTGACATCCTCAACTGGTTAGTGAGAAGGGGCCAAGTAAAGACCGATGGCTAAGCAGCACTGTTGTGAAGCTATTAATATATTTTATTTTATTTGTAGCCATATATTCAATAAGATTAAATGATAGTATCCAATTAAGGGGATAGCTATCTACAGACAACAGGCCGATAGTTTCTATGTGGCCAATTTGAATTGTTGAAGGGTGATTGGCTGAAATATATGATCAGGGCCATAAGTACATAAATTAACCCTCCGATTGTTTTCATAAACAGCTGAACCACTAAGTTAAGATGTGGGCAAGGCATGGGATGTGTGTCCGGTTGCCGAGCTCCAAAGCCGCCACCAAGTTACGGCCATTGTCAGACACAACCATGCCTGGTTATAGGTTGAGTGTTGAGAGCCACAGCTCTGTCTGGTCCCTTATATCCTGCCAAAGTTCTGCGGCAGTGTGCTGTTTGTCCCCTAAGCAGATCAGCTTTAGTATGGCCTGTTGACGCTTACCCACAGCATTGCTACACTGCTTCCAGCTAGCAACTGATGGCTGAATGGGGCTGGAGGTGGAAGTGGAGGATGATGAGGCAGAGGAGGAGAAGTGGGGGTTGGAGCCAGTAACATATCTGCTTGCGGAGACCCTGATGGACTTATGGCCCGCAATCCTGGGCGTAGGTAGCACTTGTGACATCCCAGGGTATGACTCACTCCTGGCCTCCACCACATTCACCCAGTGTGCAGTCAGGGAAATGTAGCGTCCCTGTAACTGCATTGGTCAGGGCACGGGTAATGTTCTGTGACACATGCTGGTGCAAGGTGGGCATGGTAAACCATGAAAAATAGTGGTGGCTAGGGACTGCGTACTAAGGGACGGCCACCGACATACGGCTGCGGAAGGCTTCAGTGTCCACAAGCCTAAATGGCAACATTTCAAGGGCCAGTAATTTTGAAAGTTGGCAGTTTAGTGCTATGGCCTGTGGGTGGGTTGGTATTTGCGCTTGCGTTCAAATGTATGTGTTATGGACATTTGGACACTGCGCTGGGACAGGGAAGTGGATGTTGTTGCTGATGGTTCATGCGAAGGTCCAGGTGAAGGGCGAGAGGCATCCGGGCCTACATCTTGGACAGGGCATTCGGCCCACTTATTAGGGTGCTTGAATGCCATGTGGCGGATCATGCTGGTGGTGGTGAGGTTGCTAGTGTTCACGCCCCCGCTCATTTTGGTGCGGCACAGGTTGAAAACTACCACTCTTTTGTCCTCTGTACTTTCCTCAAAAAAGCGCCATACTGCGGAACACCTCCCCCTTGGCAAGGTTGATTTACGCATTGGGGGTGCTCGGTGGAACGGTTGCGGGCCTGTTTTGTGTGTGACTTCTCCCTTTTGCAACCCCACTGCCTCTTCCAGCCTGTTGCGGTGCTGCAGATCCCTCCCCCTATGTACTGCTGTCCTCGCTCAGCTTTTCACCTTCCTATGTTGGGTCAGTGACCTCATCGTCAACCACCTCCTCTTCCACTTCCTGACTCTGCTGATCCTCCTGATTTGACCTAACCACAACCTCAGTGATTGACAACTGTGTCTCATCATAATCCACCTCGTGACCGAATGATTGACGTTCACCACCCTCATCTTCTTGAGACTGTGAAGGCTCAAGAGGTTGGGAATCAGGGCACAATATCTTAGGTCCCTTTTCAAGGTGCTGGGCACGAGCACCAAATGTAAAATTGGCGCTGGAAAGAGCTCCAAGAATATCCAAGTGTGGGATCACTCGTTTGGCAAGTCTCTGCATGGTGGGAGGAAGGATGATCTGAGTAAGGATTCGGTTGACCAGACTCTTGGCTACAGAGATTGGACTTGGTGGAAGAGAGGGTGGTGCTTAACCGACTGGAAGCATTATCTTAAGCAATCCAACTGACCAACTGTTCGCACTGGTCCGACTTGGACAGTGTTGTCGTGCGCCGCCCAGCTAAGTTGGACATGAAGCTGGGTACGGTTTTCTTAATTTTTTTTGGTGGTGCACTGGTAGCAGGCACAGTTTCAATGCACCCAGTGCCACAGCCTCTGCGTGAACCATCAGCATCATGCCCACTCTGCCGTCCCTTAGTGCTCGCCTACTTCATATTTATGGATTTGTTACTGGTTTTGACGCCGTTTTTTTTACTGTCCACAAAAGACACAGTTTTCAGATGCAGTACAGTATTTGACACAGAACAGCACAGATTTTAGACACTATTTTAGCCACAGATTATTAGAATCTGCAGTACAGACACTGTTTTATGATGTTTATATTTATAACTATATTATTCCCAATATATGGCCCTAACAACCACTGACGGTGTTCAAATGCAGAGCACTCAGATTAAGGAAGCATTCACACGACTGTGTTGGTTTTGCGGTCCGCAAATCACGGATCCGTGTGTTCCGTATGTCTTCAGTTATCTTTCCGTTTCCATCCCGTAAGTCTGTATAATACGGACGTGGTGCTTCCGTGTGTCACCTGTTTTTCACGGTCCGCAAAAAACTGAAATGGGGTTTCCTAGAATGTTTTCAGTTCAGGGGGTCTGCAAAAAACGGATGACATAGGACATGTTCTAAAATAAAAGGAACGGACACACAGAACGGACAGCAAGTGGATGCCAATTTTTGCGGACCCATAGAAATGAATGGGTCCGTGCATTGCCCGCAAATATTGCAGAACGGACGCGGAAGAAAAACACGGTCGTGTGAATGCTCCCTAATGGATTAAACCACAGACAGCAAAAATGGGTTCAGTTTCTGGGAACTATATATATATTTCTTATTCACTTTTTCCTAAGATAAGGCCCTGAAAACCACAGATGGTGTTCAAATGCAGAGCACTGAGATTAACGGATTAAACCGCAGACAGCAAAAATGTGTTCAGATTCTGGGAAATATGTATATTTTTTTTTTCACCTTTTTCCCAAGATAAGGCCCTGAAAAACACAGACAGTGTTCAAATGCAGAGCACTGAGATTAACGGATTAAACCGCAGACAGCACAAATGTGGTCAGGTTCTGGGAAATATGTATATATATTTTTTTTACTTTTTCCCAATATATGGCCCTAAAAAAACACAGATGGTGTTCAAATGCAGAGCACTGAGATTAACGGACTAAACCGCAGACAGCAAAAATGTGTTCAGATTCTGTGAAATATGTATATATTTTTTTCACTTTTTCCCAATATATGGCCCTGAAAACCACAGACGGTGTTCAAATACAGAGCACTGAGATTAACGGTTTAAACGCCAGACAGCAAAAATGTGGTCAAATTCTGGGAAATATATGTAAATTATAAAAAAAAAAGTGCAACTTTGCACTTTAAAATTGCTGCCAACACACACAATAATCCTTATTGTAGAATTAGTTTTTTTTTAAATCAAATTCCTTAAAGACACAGACTTTGGGGGTGGTTTATAGTGATGGACGAACATCGGCCGGGACGGTTCAAGAATGCGATTGCGTGGACGCGATCAGATGTTTGTGAACCGCAAGTTCCTGGCAGGCTCCATTCAATTTAATGGCAGGCGAATCTGAAAAACCTTCAGCTCATATTTGCAGCCACCAAATACTTAGTAGAAGTACACAAATAGTTCCACAGCATGGACAGTGACATACCAGAGGGGGATCAATGACAAAAATTCCAACAAAAAATATGTGTCTAAATCAGGGGACATTTTTATGCATCTTAAAGGGAAATTCTCTTAAATGTGCCCGCTACCTACAGGTCCTTCTAAAAAATTTAGCATATTGTGATAAAGTTCATTATTTTCTGTAATGTACTGATAAACATTAGACTTTCATATATTTTAGATTCATTACACACCAACTGAAGTAGTTCAAGCCTTTTATTGTTTTAATATTGATGATTTTGGCATACAGCCCATGAAAACCCCAAATTCCTATCTAAAAAATTAGCATATCATGAAAAGGTTCTCTAAACGAGCTATTAACCTAATCATCTGAATCAACTAATTAACTCTAAACACCTGCAAAAGATTCCTGAGGCTTTTAAAAACTCCCAGCCTGGTTCATTACTCAAAACCGCAATCATGGGTAAGACTGCCGACCTGACTGCTGTCCAGAAGGCCATCATTGACACCCTCAAGCAAGAGGGTAAGACACAGAAAGAAATTTCTGAACGAATAGGCTGTCAATGCAGCTAGCTATCAGGAGATTTTGGAGCACTTCATGCTTCCATCTGCTGAAAAGCTTTATGGAGATGAAGATTTCATTTTTCAGCACAACCTGGCACCTGCTCACAGTGCCAAAACCACTGGTAAATGGTTTACTGACCATGGTATTACTGTGCTCAATTGGCCTGCCAACTCTCCTGACCTGAACCCCATAGAGAATCTGTGGGATATTGGGAAGAGAAAGTTGAGAGACGCAAGCCCCAACACTCTGGATGAGCTTAAAGGGGTTGTCCCATTTCATTAATTGCTGTTAATCAGTTTCCCCAAGTGTCCTTGAATAATCTTCTAAATAACTTCCATTTCCTAACTTGCACGGTTCTCCTGAAAAATGCCTTCATCTGCGCCTCTGTTGTCTACCTGTATCCCATGGATACGGCCAGATACTTGCGGGGCTTGTATGTGCCGCGCCTGCGCACAATGTCCTACCTTCTCCCCAGCCGGCCGCTCGAGAACGCGCACGCATGGCTGTTTTACAAGCTGGGGAGGCGTGTCCTGCATGCTGGAGATAGTGCCGGGGAGAGAGACTGTCTGCCTGCTACGCTGCTGTCCTGCAGATTCTAGAGGAGGGAGGAGGGCCCTGGAAGATCACGGTGGCAGAGGTTAGTGATTGATATGCTCCCCTGGGCCCTATTAGTCACGGGCCGACTCCTTCTGGGCGCCGGAGCACACGGCGTCCTCGGTTGCTATGACGCCGTGGGCTCCCTCCTGCCACCGGAATACAGTGATACATCTTATAGATCATAGCAGTGTATTACTGTTTTCCGGCAGCATGAGGGAGCGCACGGCGTCATAGCAACCGAGGACGCCGTGTGCTCCGGCGCCCAGAAGGAGTCCAGGCAGCAATCCACAGATGCCCCCCCCACCCCATAAGTGCCCTCCACAGATGCCCCCCCACCCCATAAGTGCCATCCACAGATGCCCCCACCCCATAAATGCACTCCACAGATGCCCCCACCCCATAAATGCACTCCACAGATGCCCCCACCCCATAAGTGCCCTCCACAGATGCCCCCCCCCACCCCATAAGTGCCCTCCACAGATGCCCCCCCCACCCCATAAGTGCACTCCACAGATGCCCCCACCCCATAAGTGCCCTCCACAGATGCCCCCCCACCCCATAAGTGCCCTCCACAGATGCCCCCCCACCCCATAAGTGTCCTCCACAGATGCCCCCTCCCCATAAGTGCCCTCCACAGATGCCCCCCCCCCCCCCATATAAGCTGGGTAATAGGTCAGTGATAATATCAGACACCGGGAAAGCTGGGTAATAAGTCTATAAGACTTATTACCCAGCTTTCCCGGTATCAGATATTATCACTGACTTATTACCCAGCTCTCCCCGTATCAGATATTATCACTGACTTATTACCCAGCTTTCCCGGTATCAGATATTATCACTGACTTATTACCCAGCTTTCCCGGTGTACAATATTATCACTGACTTATTACCCAGCTTTCCCGGTGTACAATATTATCACTGACTTATTACCCAGCTTTCCCGGTGAACAATATTATCACTGACTTATTACCCAGCTTTCCCGGTATCAGATATTATCACTGACTTATTACCCAGCTTTACCGGGAAAGCTGGGTAATAAGTCAGTGATAATATTGTTCACCGGGAAAGCTGGGTAATAAGTCAGTGATAATATTGTTCACCGGGAAAGCTGGGTAATAAGTCAGTGATAATATTGTTCACCGGGAAAGCTGGGTAATAAGTCAGTGATAATATCTGATACCGGGAAAGCTGGGTAATAAGTCAGTGATAATATCTGATACCGGGAAAGCTGGGTAATACGTCAGTGATAATATTGTTCACCGGGAAAGCTGGGTAATAAGTCAGTGATAATATTGTTCACCGGGAAAGCTGGGTAATAAGTCAGTGATAATATTGTTCACCGGGAAAGCTGGGTAATAAGTCAGTGATAATATTGTTCACCGGGAAAGCTGGGTAATAAGTCAGTGATAATATCTGATACCGGGAAAGCTGGGTAATAAGTCAGTGATAATATTGTTCACCGGGAAAGCTGGGTAATAAGTCAGTGATAATATCTGATACCGGGAAAGCTGGGTAATAAGTCAGTGATAATATCTGATACCGGGAAAGCTGGGTAATAAGTCAGTGATAATATTGTTCACCGGGAAAGCTGGGTAATAAGTCAGTGATAATATTGTACACCGGGAAAGCTGGGTAATAAGTCTGTAATATTATTGTACACCGGGAAATCTGGGTAATAAGTCAGTGATAATATTGTACACCAGGAAAGCTGGGTAATAAGTCAGTGATAATATTGTACACCGGGAAAGCTGGGTAATAAGTCAGTGATAATATTGTACACCGGGAAAGCTGGGTAATAAGTCTGTAATATTATTGTACACCGGGAAAGCTGGGTAATAAGTCAGTGATAATATTGTACACCGGGAAAGCTGGGTAATAAGTCTGTAATATTATTGTACACCGGGAAAGCTGGGTAATAAGTCAGTGATAATATTGTACACCAGGAAAGCTGGGTAATAAGTCAGTGATAATATCTGATACCGGGAAAGCTGGGTAATAAGTCAGTGATAATATTGTTCACCGGGAAAGCTGGGTAATAAGTCAGTGATAATATTGTACACCGGGAAAGCTGGGTAATAAGTCAGTGATAATATTGTACACCGGGAAAGCTGGGTAATAAGTCTGTAATATTATTGTACACCGGGAAAGCTGGGTAATAAGTCTGTAATATTATTGTACACCGGGAAAGCTGGGTAATAAGTCAGTGATAATATTGTACACCAGGAAAGCTGGGTAATAAGTCAGTGATAATATCTGATACCGGGAAAGCTGGGTAATAAGTCAGTGATAATATTGTTCACCGGGAAAGCTGGGTAATAAGTCAGTGATAATATTGTACACCGGGAAAGCTGGGTAATAAGTCTGTAATATTATTGTACACCGGGAAAGCTGGGTAATAAGTCTGTAATATTATTGTACACCGGGAAAGCTGGGTAATAAGTCAGTGATAATATTGTACTCCGGGAAAGCTGGGTAATAAGTCAGTGATAATATCTGATACCGGGAAAGCTGGGTAATAAGTCAGTGATAATATCTGATACCGGGAAAGCTGGGTAATAAGTCAGTGATAATATCAGACATCGGGAAAGCTGGGTAATAAGTCAGTGAATATATCTATCTATATCTAGCACAGATCATATGGCTACTAGCTAACATGCATTTGGGCTGTAGTGATTTATTGTTTTTGCTGCACAGAATGGGTTTGTAACACAGGTTTTATGTGTAAAAGTGTATTAGAATGCAGGACAGCCACAAGTTACTCCATTAGTTCACTAGCATTGGTCAGTGGTCACTGAGTGATTCCCCAGCAGGGGGATGGGCTTTACATACTCTGCAGGCTCCATGTGGATGACTCATCCACATGAACGAGCAAGGACTGAGCTCTGAGGGTGAGTCATGAGGAGGCGTGGCCTTCACTCAACTGCCTGAGAAGCAGGAAGTTATCAGGACATTTACTGCTGGTAAGATTGAAACAGCAAAGTGGGACAACCCCTTTAAGGCCGCTATCGAAGCATCCTGGGCCTCCATAACACCTCAGCAGTGCCACAGGCTGATTGCCTCCATGCCACGCCGCATTGAAGCAGTCATTTCTGCAAAAGGATTCCCGACCAAGTATTGAGTGCATAACTGAACATAATTATTTGAAGGTTGACTTTTTTTGTATTAAAAACACTTTTCTTTTATTGGTCGGCTGATATATGCTAATTTTTTTAGATTTTGGGTTTTCATGAGCTGTATGCCAAAATCATCAATATTAAAACAATAAAAGGCTTGAACTACTTCAGTTGGTGTGTAATGAATCTAAAATATATGAAAGTCTAATGTTTATCAGTACATTACAGAAAATAATGAACTTTATCACAATATGCTAATTTTTTTAGAAGGACCTGTATATGCACTATGTAGAAAGTATATTATTGGTATATAACACCCCGCTGCAATCACTTTTTTGGGGGGGAGGGGGGGGGGCAGCTGGTATATCACACCAGTAGACATTATTTGTTCCAATAACGCTAGTCCCTCTATATACCTGCAGTATCGCAGCAGAATACAGTAACTGCCGCACAATACAAATGCACTATAATATACTTTCTAACATAGATAGTATATTATAACATTGTACAAGGAAGGAAATCTATTAGCATATACATAAAGATAAAACGTAACCTTTAATAATGTTACTATTAAGGGTTCATTCAGACAGCTGTATGCTATCCGCAAAAATGCGGATCTGTTTTTTTGCGAATTTGATGCTGACCTATTCACTTCTATGGGGCCCTTTACTATTCCACGGTTCCACAAAACAAATGAAACATGTCCTATACTTGTCCGTGAAAATCAGGACATGGCCCCATTGAAGTCTATGGGTCCGCAAAAATACTGAATGCTATCCGTTCGCAAAAAAACTAGATATCCCTCAAAATGAAAATAAATTAAATTATTATGGTCCATTCACACGACCGCAAGTGTTTTGCGGATCCGCGAAATGCGGATCCGCAAAACACAGACACTGGCAATGTGCATTCCGCAATTTGCGGACCACTCATCGCTGGCACTATAATAGAAAATGCCTAATCTTGTCCACAATTGCGGACAAGAATAGGACTTGTTCTATTTTTAGGTGGAAACGGAAGCATGGATGCGGAAGTGCGGATCCGCAAATGCAGATGTGGACAGCACATTCCGGCCCCATTGAAAATTAATGGGTCTGCACCCATTCCGCAAAATTGTGGAACGGATGCGGACCCATTTTGCGGATGTGTGAATGGACCCTCAATGTTAAGCAAAAAGCATAGTAGGCAATAGCAAGTGCTCGGCGGCACTAAATCAGGTGCTCAGCGGCACCAAATCTGAAATCATATGTCCTACCACAATCCGGGGGGTTCCAGTGCACATCGATGAATCCTGGGGGGAAAGCAAAAAACATCTATCCCTGGGCTAGATGATGATGTGGTATTGAAGGACAGGGTGGGCAAAGAACTGTCCCTGATATTGCCCTACAGGGGGGTGCTATTCTGGCCCTGATAGCCTAACCACAGACCACCTGCCCTGATAAGAGCGACCTCGTCCAGAACCTTACCCTATATAAAAATGGCCCTAGTAATCCCCTAGCCCCTAAAGCCCCTGACTTTCAGGTGATCACTATATAGCTCTATCTATGTGTTTTTGACTCGTTATAAAAGTATATAAGTATGTCACACCCCTCTGTGTATCACACCTATCGATAGCACACCTATACCAGTCCTTAAAAGGAATTTTGTGGCCCTATTAGCTAGCGTTTGGTGTCACCACACAGCAACCTCTCCCTACACTGGCAAAAACTGAATGTAAAATGGCGGCCAGATCAGGTTTATTTATAAGGTAGGAGGTATGTCCATGTGCTGAAATGTCTCAATTGGCTGTCCTGTACCACCTGATGGATGTGTCATGGGTCAAAGTTCTTCATAATGTAAAAGAATATGGAGGGCGCGAATAACGCCATATGTTTGCATGTTCGGTGAATCGCGAACACGCAAAGTTCGCTGGAAACGACCGCCGGGTGCACTGCAAGGCCATCTCTAGTGGTTTATCAAAACTTGTATAAATGAAAACTGGCTAGTCAGATTCCACCTTTCATTTTCCAAAGGAGCTCTGAAAAAAAAGGTGGAATATGATTGGTTGCTATGGGCAACTTGGCCCTTGTGGATTAAGGTGTCCACTGTAAGGTTGAGACTTGAACTTTATCTGGCCTAGTGATAGTTTGGGTGATGGGTGTCTGAGCCATAGTCTATCACCATGCAGCAGTGTCTTTAATACAGAATTTTGCCGATCATGCTGCTGTCTTGTCGTTCAAGTGCTTTCTTGAAGCTCAAAGATGTTGGTCTCTCTGGAGAATCCTATAGCGTTTTTCAGGAGCAGGAGCTCTGAAGTGTGCTTCCTCTCTTCACTATCACTATTTTGGAACTCCCCCTCCTGGCAGGATGCAGGAAAAGACCACTCCTACCAAGAGGAGAAGAACAGGATGGTTAGCCCTATTCCTGCCAACGAATACCAGCCATACCTCTTCTTACTGATACTAACGGCCAAAATATGAAATACATAACATTATACAATACATAACTATATACACTAAAGATGCCCTCAGGTCTGTGGTACTGCAATTGCATTCCAGTAAAGCCAGGGGCACAACTAGAAAAGGCTGGGCAAGGAGGAAACAGCACTTACAAGGGGAAAAAATTATCTATTATGTTATTGTATTGTTGGTGTCATGTTGTGTATATTATAGGTATTTAGTAGGGCATATAGTTTAACACTAACTATTGTAGTTTCATTGTATTTTTATATTTCATTTTGGTTTGTACACCTGTTCACATGGCAGCACTTTGAAGTATTTTTAGGTATTTTAACAAACTCTGCCTCTGATGCCACCAGATGCAAGGTAGTTATGCTATAAGTCTTTGTTCGACCTTTAAATATGACCTGAGATATGACTTGGATAATAAATAAGCCAGCACCTTATCTGCAGACAGCTGTTTCGTGGTGATTGCCCTTCATCCCTTTATCAGAACTGGCTTAACTAAGTGAGATGTGTATAGTATTTTACCAATAGTCACGTTCTTGGGACATAACTTATGGGTTCCAATTTTGTGAAGGTGAAGGTGTTTTATATAAAATATATATATATATATATATATATTTATATATATATATTTTTTTTAATATATATATATATATATATATATATATATTAGGGATGAGCGATTATGCTCAGCTGAATACCTGATCGGCTCGAGCATTGCTATGCTCGGCACACGGCTGTACTCGGCTGAGTACCCTACATGTGCTCGAGCGCCATGCTCGAGTCTCCTCCCCGCACTTTTGGTGCCTGCTAAGCAGCCAATAAACGTGCTGGTAAGTATTGCCATCACTGTAATGCCAGTAGCCATGTTTTCTACTGGCATTACAGTGATTGGCTGGCCAGAACGCGTCATTGGGTGCTATATAGCATCATGTTACGCGAGTTCGGCTCATTGCGATTCAGTGAGAGCGGCTGTTAGGAAGGGACAGAGAGTGTAGGGAGAATTTGATTGCAAATTACTCCTTTAAAAGATCATGTGATGGATCATGTGATGACCGGAGTGACGTCACCACAGGTCCTGTTGCTGCACACAACACAGAAGACAGACAGAAGAGAAGCTGGGCTACGCGATCAAGTGGATTAAGGTGAGTTAAATTATTTATTTATTTATTTTAACCCCTCCAGCGCTATTGTAGTATGGATTCTGTATTCAGAATGCTATTATTTTCCCTTATAACCATGTTATAAGGGAAAATAATAATGATCGGGTCTCCATCCCGATCGTCTCCTAGCAACCGTGTGTGAAAATCGCACCGCATCCGCGCTTGCTTGCGGATGCTTGTGATTTTCACGCAACCCCATTCACGTGAAAAACACACAAAATAGAGCATGCAACGATTTTCACGCAACGCATAAGTGATGCGTGAAAATCACCGCTCATGTGAATAGCCCTATAGAAATGAATGGGTCGGTATTCAGTGAGGGTGCAATGCGTTCAACTCACGCATCACACCCGCGTGGAATACTCTCCCATGTAAAAGGGGCCTAAAAGATATAAAGTTCAGTTTTAGTATATAAGGTAATTGTCCTTAATTGAATATAATATTAATATAAACTATAATTCAGAAACGTCAGATGCTAAGCAACACAAATTTTTTAAGAATTTATCTTAAGTTTAGTATTGTCTTTATCCACAGTTTAACTAATTTATAGCACAATTAAACTAATTAAAATCATGAAGTCAAGAAAGTCAATTACTGTACACATTAGTAAAAGTTCTCTCTCCCAGTGTTCAATATTGAATAGCATGGAAGCCTACTCTAGCTGTCTATGGTAAGATCATGAAATTAAGGTTCACAGCTTGTCAATGTGCACAATAGTGCAGAAGTCTTTTATTAAATTTGTATTGGGGGTATGAATGGCAAACTAATTGCTTCATTTTTATAGTTTTTGAATTTGGGGGGTTTGGATCTGTTTTCTCTATAATAGACAGATTTTTATAAACCCTTTTTTATGAGCTAGGGTGATGTGTATGGTGTTTTTATATTTAAGGGATCTTAGAATCAGCATTTACAAAAATGAGAGTGAAAATAACAAAAATTACATAACACGAGTGTTCGTATATTCCTGTATGCATAGTTGGCCTTAAAGGGAACCTGTCAAGTTCTTGATACACTGGCGGCTTTGTAAGTTTTCCCACCTACAAAGAATGGAGAGGCCTTTAACTTTTATCGTAGGTACACTTCAACTATGAGAGACAGAATCTAAAAAAAAATCCAGAAAATCACGTGTGATTTTCAAAGGGATTCTGTCACCAGATTTAATCCTATTAAGCTAGCTGACATTAGCGATGTGCTAATGTAAGCTAAACCTAACTAGCCTATTCCTACTTCTATCTATGCCCCGTTACGCTAGAAATCTTACTTTTATAATATGCTAATTAGCTTCTAGGAGAAGGGGGGGGGGCGTTGTTCCTCCTCCTAGAGGCTCCGTTCTTCCACCTTTGTCACCTCCCTCTAAGTCGCGAGTGACAGGGCCAGGCAGCACTCGCATCTGTCTGCCAGCCCTGTGCTCTGGTGAAATCTTGCTCCGTTCAGTATTCGGCCCAGTATTCGGCCTGCCAGTGTCTTTCCCTCACTGCGCCTGCGCCGAAGGCTGAATGGCACGAGATTTCACCAGAGCAAAGGTCTGGCAGAGAGATGCGAGCGTTGCCTGGCCCTGTCAATCAGGACTTGGAGGGAGGCGATAAAGGTGGGAAAATGGAGCTTCTAGGAGCAGGAACAAGGCCCCCCCCCTCCCCCCCCCGCTCCTAGCGGCTAATTAGCTATTTTATTAAAGTTATATTGCTGGCGTAATGGGGCGTAGATAAAAGTAGGAATAGACTAGTTAGGTTTAGCTGACATTAGCACATCGTCAGCTAGCTTAATAGAGTTAAATCTGGTGACAGAAATGCTTTAAAAGATGTATTAGCATTTTATTGCATGAAAAAAGTATTTGATCACCTATCAACCAGCACGAATTCTGGCTCTCAGAGACCTGTTAGTTTCTTAAAGAAACACTCCTACTATGCACTCATAACCTGTATTAACTGCACCTGTTTGAACTCATTACCTGTATAAAAGACACCTGTCCACACACTCAATCACACTCTGACCTCTCCACCATGACCAAAGAGCTGTCTAAGGACACAAGGGACAAAATTGTAGACCAGCACAAGCCTGGGATGAGCTACAGGACAACAGGCAAGCAGCTTGGTGATGAAGCAACAACTGTTGGTGCAATTATTAGAAAATGGAAGAAACACAAGATGACTGTTAATCATCCTCCTCCTCTGGGGCTCCATGCAAGATCTCGCCTCGTGGGGTAAGGATGATTCTGATAAAGGTCAGGGATCAGCCCAGAACTACATGGGAGGACTTAGTCATTGGTCAATGACCTGAAGAGAGCTGGGACCACAGTCTCAAAGATTACTGTTAGTAACACACTACGCCATCATGGATTAAAATCCTGCAGGGCACACAAGGTCCCCCTGCTCATGTCAGCACATGTCCAGGCCCGTTTGAAGTTCACCAATGACCATCTGGGTGATCCAGGGGAGGCATGGGAGAAGGCCATGTGGTAAGATGAGACCAAAATAGAACCTTTTTGTATCAACTCCACTCGCCGTGTCTGGAGGATGAAGAAGGATGAGTACAACCCCAAGAACACCATCCTAAACATGAAGCATGGGGGTGGAAACATCATACTTTGGGGGTGCTTCTCTGCAAAGGGGACAGGACAGGACAACTGCACCATATTAAAGGTAGGATGGAGGGGGTCATGTATGGCGAGATTTTGGCCAACAACCTCCTTCCTTCAGTAAGAGCATTGAATATGGGTCATCCATTATGACAATGACCCAAAACACACAGCCTGGGCAACTCCGTAAGAAGCATTTCAAGGTCTTGGAGTGGCCTAGCCAGTCTCCAGACCTGAACCCAATCGAAAATCTTTGGAGGGAGCTGAAACTCAATGTAACCCAGCCACAGCCCCAACACCTGAAAGATCTGGAGAAGATCTGTATGAAGGAGTGGGCCAAAATGCACGCTGCAGTGTGCAAACTTGGTCAAGAACTACAGGAAACGTCTGACCTCTGTAATTGCAAACAAAAGTTATTTTGCAGAATAATATATAATAAGAAAAGCTCTGCCAGCAAACTACTGGAGCCCAGCCTATTAGTCACCAACTGATAAACAAGCAGATTTAAAATAATTTAGGCTGTCTCACAGTATTTTTGCATACATGAATTTATTACTCATTTAAAATACACTTACATTAATGTCAACATATCAGCATAATTGTATAGACATAAATAGTGCGGAGCTCACGCACACACCTATACGGCTGGAGTACTCCAAAATATATATGACCTTTGGCTAGTGTTATTTGCGTTGTGCAGACTTCAAATATAAAAAGTTTAGTACTATGTACTATTTTACCATTTTGTTGGAACCAATGGTTCAAGGAACGTCCTTTTAGCGGCTATTGGTGTGAATAGTGCTATATTCAAATGTTGCCCGCTGGTGTTGGTGCCCCCGCCTTCACCTGATGTTACTCCACCAGCTAACTTTGCGGAATGGGCTCCGACCTCACTCCACACAGCGTCCCACGTGACCTCCCGGAAGATAGCCTGTGGTCGATGGCGTAGTGGAAGCTGATTGATGCGTTTTTTCAGCTTCATTTGAAAAAGGACTTCATCAAAAATAACAGCGATTTGAGCTAAACTATCAGCAAACTGGACTGATCTATACTCATATGCCCAACTTAGGCAACTAACTTGGTGATCTAAACCGGACCGCACACCGAAAGAACTCTGCTGTATCAGCTTCCACTACGCCATCGACCACAGGCTATCTTCCGGGAGGTCACGTGGGACGCTGTGTGGAGTGAGGTCGGAGCCCATTCTGCAAAGTTAGCTGGTGGAGTAACAACAGGTGAAGACGGGGGCACCAACACCAGCGGGCAACATTTGAATATAGCACTATTCACACCAATAGCCGCTAAAAGGACGTTCCTTGAACCATTGGTTCCAACAACCGGTAAAATAGTACATAGTACTAAACTTTTTATATTTGAAGTCTGCACAACGCAAATAACACTAGCCAAAAGGTCATATATATTTTGGAGTACTCCAGCCGTATAGGTGTGTGCGTGAGCTCCGCACTATTTATGTCTATACAATTATGCTGATATGTTGACATTAATGTAAGTGTATTTTAAATGAGTAATAAATTCATGTATGCAAAAATACTGTGAGACAGCCTAAATTATTTTAAAAGTTATTTTGCAGCAATGTACAGATGTTTAGTAACACAGCTATGATAATGTCATTATTGTTTCCTTATTATTACTGCTGTAAAATACTTGAATGCCTTTTTCAAAGAATACACTTGTTCACTAAAACTAAGGTGTGACATTGCAATTATTTTTGCAGTGATATAAAATGTCTTTTGAACTAGATGCTCTGATGCAGTTGACTTCAGTAACATAGTTATAATTTGCATTACTGATGTGAAATGCGTTTGTTGCTGAAATGTGTTATCTTGCAGCAAAGTACAGCGTATTCAGTAACATGGTGATTAATGGTCATATAGTTATTGCGGTACAATATTGAAACTTTGTTTTTAAAGAATAGCACCCGTTCACTAAAATTTAGGCGCAACAATGAAATTTTTCGGCAGTGATATGAAACGTATTTTGAACTAAAATACAGTCTTATACAGTTCCTTCAGTAACATGGGTATAATTCTGTTACTGATGTGAAATGTGTTTGTTGCTGTATCATATGTAGCAGTAATGTACAGCGTGTTTGTTCAGTAACATGACCATAATGAGAGATGCCCAGTTAAAAAACGGTAAATAGAAATTGGTTTCTAAAAAAAAAAAAAGAGGGGGGGGGGGTTGCAATTCCTCATTGCTTACAGTAATGGATGTGTAGAAAGAAACTTTTTTTTCCAAAAGAAAAAAACAACATCAGTTTTTACAGGAATCTGTAATGTAGAACTTGTTGACAGAAACCGAGCTTACAGTAGATTGCCAGTATATACACCTGATACTAACCAGTTCTTTCTTCCTCATTCTCTTTTTCTAATTAAATCCCTTAATATACCCAAACTTCCCAAATATATTTCCTATTCTCTCGCTATAATCTTTTTATACTGACCCTATCATGATATATCAGTGGCTTATTCCTGCAGACTCTTGTAGTAGGCAGAGCCACAGCATATCATCCTTCCAGGTTGCAAGTACAATGCAGAGTGGCGTTCTGCGCATTATGCACAGGCACCTCCCCTCCCTATTTGCTGCCCCCCCGATTGGTTGATCCAGGCTGTCTGCCTCTGAGTCAATCAGGACAAGCCCTCCCTCCACATCCTTCCACTGTCATCCCTCTTCTTCCCTCATGGTTTTGCCCACCAATAATCCCCACTTTTTATGTAGGAAAATATTCAGTATGACTAGTATTTTAGTCATCTAATTTTCTGCATATTCCGAGCTTTGAAGGGGGGGTCCTAGTAGTGTTCGACAGTTGTCATAGAAGGAAGGCTTTCTATCACTGAGAGGACCGCCTCCTTGACACCAAAGCCCAGAATGAATGAACAGAATGAACAATACAGGTTATGCTAAATCTTTTCCAACAAAACTATATTTCAATACGGTGAGCTCCTTCTCCTCTATAACATACTACCTGCAGCTCAAACACCATGTTCAATGTGACAGGTTCCCTTTAGAAGAGCAATTATCATGTCTTTGCCCACCATGGCAGAATGAGGATTCATTTTCTTGTGGATGTGTTAGGTAAGTAGGCATGCAAGTACTTTCTGTTTTAAAAAGGCAGAGATGTGCCTTAGGTGATGTAAAGCTTACAAGGACTCTATCCTGGTTCATATATTTCTAGTTACATGCAGTTCTGTAATTAGTGGATTATTTATAGCCATTCTGCAGTATAAAAAGACTTTTATAGAAGTCCCATCCACCAACGTCATTCTCTGATAGGAGCAATTCTGGAAAATAATAACCTCTTGACGACCGCCACCATACATGTACATGGTGCTTGCTTCGGAGTAGAGCGATCTACATAGTCGCTGATTCACATAGCAGATACCTGGGGCTAATGTCTGTGATCGGCCATAACACCGATTTCAGACATTTACCCACCCAGATGCCGTGGTCAATATATGAGCATGGCATCTGAGAGCAGAAAACCCAAAGCACTGCTCTCTCCGCTCCTGAACGGTTCCCGCAATCACCGTGTGTTGAATGTCTCTTAAAACCCTGGTATCTCTCAAGAAACCATTACTTTTTTAGAGCTGTAGTTCCTATTGAGCCCTGAAGGTGGTAAGGCTCCATAAGAATGTAGCAAATCTGCAAAGAATTGCATCTGCAATTCAATGCAATGTATTGCAGTAACAATCTAATCATTGCTTAAATAAAATAAAAAATAAAAACATTCTAATCACCCCTTTCCCTATAATTAAAATAAAATAAATAAACAAAAAATAAACATTATAGGCTTCACCATGTCCTAAAATGTTCAGACTATTAAAATATGCATGCATTTATCCCATACTGTCAAAGTGGTCGACAATTATTTTTGTTGCTTCACCTCCCCCAAAGAAAATTGAATCAATAGTGATTAAAAAGTCATATGCACTCCAAAATGGTATCAATAAGAACTACAGATTTCCCTGCTAAAAATAAGCCCCACACAGCATCTTAGACAAAACGATAAAAAAGTTATTGGTGTCAAAATATAGAATGAAAATAATGTCAAAATATAGAATGTTTTTAATTTTTTTCAGTATTAAAGCATAATAAAAACAATATAAATATAGTGTTGTTGTAATCGTACTTATGCAGAGAATGAAGGGCATGGGTCAGTTTTGCCGCATAGAGAACGCTGTAAAAACAAAACTCATAAAGCTGGTGAATTTTTTATTTTTTTTCCAATTCCACTATATTTGGAATTTTTTCCATCGTATGCAATATTAAATTGTGCTGTTGGAAATTACAACTTGTCCCACAAAAACAAGCCCTCATATGGCTATGTGAACGGAAACATAAAGTTATGACTCCAGGAATGCAGGGAGTAAAAAAATGAACGCTTTTGTACTTCATTTCAGCTGTAGGATGCAAATGAATGCAATGTGCAAACAATAGTTGTGCATTCAATGAACGCTTTCTCTGTTGCCGATTTCTAGAAAGAATACGTGCAATGCTTCTGTTTATCGCCTCTTCCTTTTGTCTTCTATCTGTTGTCTGAAAGCTGCGGAATTATGGAAATAATAAAATAGCTTTTTAACGCAATAGGGAGAAAATCCACTATCAGTGCACTCAATCATATGTATTATTATGTAGTAAGCACCTGACAATTAATGTATCCTGAGAGCCATTAAACTGTGAGAATGTGGCTGACTGCCTTTAACCGTGGTATTACAATAAAGAGTTGTGTTACAAAAGTAGAAGACAAATTTAGGCATGCTGAACACTTGGTATTCTCGTATCTTACTAGAGACACAACATGATAAATCCCTGCAGAAAGCATGACATATTTATAGACAGTGTGAATTGATCAGTGCAAGGTTCCTTGCAGGTTGTTCCAGGCAATGTTGGCTATGGATTTGTTAGCACTGTTCCTACATACAAAATTCTGTACATGTTCGTATTCTCCGGTGAAAGACATTAATAATTTAGTTCAAGAAGTGATACTGAGTTACTTGAGTATTTTCAGGTCACCTGTGATTCCATTTTTAGCTGGGGCTGAGTTTTTAAAAGGTCATGATACTTTGTGTAGTACTATACAATCTACTAATATCAACCCATTTGACAAGTCAATTATAAGAAAATATAAAAACATGTTTCAAGGTTCAAAGGCCAAACTGTAAAACACTGTAGCTATTTTCTTTCTCTATAACATATTAGAAGAGTTAGGGTATTCATTTTCTGCACTCTCATATTTGCCCTATTTTATGAGCAGATTATTAAATGTACAAATTAATAACTTTTTTTTTTTTTTTTATCACAGGGCACATCTTATCAGTTTCAAGTGATGGAAGCTTTGGTAAGTGTATACATGACAATACATACTATAGAAATGTGCATGTGTTGTAAAGAGTTTATGATCTTAAAGGAGCTTGGTAGGGGCCTAGCATTGTGAGTGCAGAAGATGCCGAGAAGATACCAAGAGGATACAGTAACTGACGCGTAGTTCTTTGACCTATTACATATTTTGAATTGGAGCCCTGAAGTTACCAGTTACACCTTTGGGGAAAAAAATGTACTGTAGGAGAAAGTTCAACATAGACAACATGTTAGTCAATAACATAATAGGCAATTAATAGGAATCAAAAAGGCAAAGAAAAACAACCCACAGAAGTAAAAGGTGATAAGAAAGAGGTCAGAGAGGAACAAAACAACCATATTAGGGAGAAGAAATTTTGTAAATTAATCTGCTCATGCAAAGTGTCAGATTGGAATCAAACCAATGTAAAAAACACAGCCAAAGAACATTTTCTTCCCTAGACTCCACTATGTTAGTAAGGCCTCCTGCACGTGACCATATCAATATTTTGGTCTGTAATCCACAAATCAGCAAAATACAGTTACCTTCTGTGTGCATTTTTCTCACTTCCATCAAAAAGAAATGCCTATTCTTGTCCATAAAACGGACCAGAATAGGACATGTACGACACATTATGAACCCAATTCCACCCTCTTGCAGTGTAACAGTAACTAGAATAGGACCAGGGCCGTAGCTATAGGGGAAGCAGGGGAAGCGGCTGCTTTGGGGTCCAAACTCGGGAGGTGCCCACCAAAGAAAAGGAATCAAAGATTTTATTGTCAGAGCCCCCTCAGCACTATTTTAAAATTATGTTTTATACATTGACAGTATAGTGATGTGACATACAGTATATACGTGTAGAAAACAGACAGAGGGGCTCCTGGGTCTCTACTGAGATACAGGAGTGGGGGTTATACGGAAGGAGGGGGTTGAGAAGAAGTTGCTGGGGGGGCCTATTCAAAAATTTGCTGTGGGGTTGAGTCAGTTCTAGTTATGGTACTGAATAGGACAGCACAGATAACAATACTGTGATGCCTGTGCCTAGTATGTGGGATGGTTGTCACTCTCACTGTATCCAGGAGAAACCGATGCAGTGAAAACATCCACGTACTGAGTTCCATCCTAATTGATCTAACCATGACTAAGAGAAATGGCCACATTTTGAACCATGATTCCAGCTGGGTCCATTTTCATGCATGTGGTTGATGTGTTATTGCTCTATATCTAGTAATATATCTATGGGCACTATGTTTGAATTGTGCTTGCTTATCAACTGGAGTGCTGGAAAATGTGTTTTATCGCATGATCCAGAATGGTAAAAGTCTTGAAATGTTGATTGTGAAGATTACAAGGGGGATTCATTTGTGGGTCACTCCAGCTCATCTCCGATGTCTTGGGATGTGAATGTATGTTATCAAAGTAGAAAATAATATTTCACTTGTTTTCCTTTTTGCCTGCTTTCAGTAAATCTGACACAAGAAGAATCTCATTAAACTATAAATGAATGTGTGATGTATTACATACACTGTATTTAATACAGTATGATAGCTTCTTGTTTGACAATCTGTTTCCTTGATACACAGGCATGACATTTTCTTACTCTGTATATGAAAATGCCTATACTAGTTATGAGCGAATTAATTTGTATGAATTGATTTGCATATTAAAATGAATTTTACATCCGTGAGGGAACATCTGTCTACAGTAGAATACCTAATGTTGTCATAAAATTAACATGGCCGTACATCTCACTCGGCAATGATATCTTGTGCATGCACTGTAACTACGAGTATCGGCATTTCATAAATTATCTGGCTAGTCAAGCACATCAGGGATTGTGCATATGCAGTAAAATTCATGCACATTGAATGGATTTGTTTCCAGATCATCCTGTGTGCCCCGATAGTTGCAGAACTACCACATGCGCGAGATTACTAAAACTGTGCGAGATGTGTGGCCATATTAATCTGTTGGCAGAGGGAGCTTCCAGAGCTGTGAGGACACTCATGGAAAAGTGTAAATTCATTCAGATGAATGAATCAACTCATAATGTATTTGCTCATCAATAGTCTCTAAATAATATTGTCAATGTGGCATTTGAATACCAGATACATCTTCAAGTAAGCTTCAACTTCGTTTTCCCAAATACGGTTCTTGGGAGATGCTGCTGGCTCTTGGGTACCAATAGCTGTTTTGCTACTGTACCAAACCTCTTCCCCCTGTAATGATAACATTCTGTCTACCTGTACCCAACAGACTCAATTTATCATATAGCATGAGCCACAATGATACATTTGGTGCATCTTTGGATTACCTGGTCTAATTTTATAATATCTAAATTTTAAACTGGATTAGTACACCTGCCCAGATGTTTTGTTGAATTGTTTTACTGGCCTGAGATTTATTTAATTTTAGTCATATTATTAACACACATTTATTTCTATGGAAAAAAAAGAAGAAACCTCATGTACATCTGTGAAGTTTCTCATTGATGAAGGTCATGGTATATCAGTAGTAATAAGTCAGAGCAACTGGACTTCTCTTTTTTTTTTTTCTTGAAGATGTTTCACTAGTTATCTAACTGGTTTTCTAAATTTGAATGAAATATAAATAAATTGTAATGAGTGTTTATGATCCAATATAACCATCTTTGAGATTTCAGTATTTACACGAGGGCATTAGAGGGCTTCACATTTTACACTATTTAGTACATGTAACATAGTACATAAGGCCGAAAAAAGACATTGGTCCATCCAGTTCGGCCTGTCCTCCTGCAAGTTACTCCTGCAAGTTACCTGCCTGTCCTCCTGCAAGTTACAACTTACTGAAAACTAACTAAATCACACCGACTTCTCTAAGAACAACATATTGTTATACTCATAAAACATCCAGATAAAAGAGCATATTATAAATAAATCATCAGAACGACACCAGAAGCCCAAACACAGATCTCCCAAATCTGGTTTTGCTTTTACAGAAGAATCCTTAAAATGTAACAGTTGTTTCAGTTTATTTTTAATATAGTGTAGGGACAATGGTGTTTAACATTTTTGTAATGTACTTTATTAGGTAAAGATGATTCTTTGTACTAGAAAACTGGATGTAAAGGCTCTTCATAGCTAAGCTCTTGTTAAGGAAAGTATGTCTTCAGTCTTCATCTTTCTACTGCACACTAAAGATGGCTGATAGATGCCTGATAGTCAGATAGGCAGGATGCTGGGCACTGGTAGTTAGGGCAAAGTAGGGTGGCCAGAGGTCCGGCTTTCAGACTCCCTGTCCTCCTTCCGGCACAGGGCCTGTCCTTTCAAACAGCTCACGTTCAGACAGCAGCACTGTGCTGTCTGAATGTGAGCTGCATGTGGAATCCACCCTCCCTTCCACCCCTGCAGCTGATACGAAGTTGATTTTACCTTAATTTTTTAAATCCCTGTTGACTGTGGATTGAGAGGGGGAGTGGTCTAACTGGATCAGTGGTGTGTGGCTTAGAAGAGCCAGGGGCAGGGTTTTACAGTCCGTCTTTCCAGTGTGGCTTGGAGTGGCCACCCTAGGGCAAAGGAACATAGATAGGGAGTGGGTTACTGACAAAATGTAGGTTTAAAGTCTCTGCATGTTACATACAGGCGTCTTCAACACTCAGTAAAACTGAAGACTAAAGACCTCGGCCCTGATTTGTCATGCCTTTACTCCAGAATTCTGTCTTCAAAAAGTTGCATTTTTGCACCACTCACTCCAGTTTTGAATTTGGTGTGGTTGGCTGTGTTAATGAGTTTCACTCCAGATTTATCATTGAGAGTTTTTTTTTTTTAAGTCGCAAAAAAAGGTGCAGTGTCACTCCAGTAGGAAGGTGAAGTAGGAAAACTGGAGTAGTTTTTTTCTAGACAAAAGTGTTAGGTTTAAGGATTAGTGATGGACAAACATCGGCTGGGACGATTTGTGCACGCAATTAAATATTCGCAAACCGCAAGTTCGCGGCAGGCCCATTCACTTTAATGGCAGGCGAACCTGAAAAACCTTCAGGTCATATTTGCAGCCACCAAATAGTGACTAGAAGTGAACAAATAGTCCCACAACATGGACAGTGACATACCAGAGGGGGATCTATGACAAATAAAACTCCCACAAAAAAATATGTATTTTAATCATGGGCCCTTTTTATGTGTCTTAAAGGGAAACTCTCAAAAATGTGCCCTGCTTGAGCCTAGAAATATTTTATTCTAGGCCACGGGAGCATGGGCCCTAAAAATTTGCATTCACCTGACATAAAGTAAATTGTGATTATGTGGCTCGAGGTACATTATGCGGCCACTGAATAACAATTTTACTGTAGCCCACTGGAGTACAGGCCCCAAACATTAGGCATTCACCGTACAGAGAAGATCAAGTGATTATGTGGTTGGAGGAATATTTTACGGTCATTGGATATCAATTTTACTGCAGGCCAGTGGAGTACAGGCCCCAAACATTAGGCATTCACCGGACAGAAAACATAAAGTGATTATGTAGCTGTAGGTATATTAGATGGTCATTGGATAGCAATTTTACTGCAGGCCAGTGGAGTACAGGCCCCAAACATTAGGAACTCACCGGACAGAAAACATCAAGTGATTATGTGGCTGTAGGTATATTAGATGGTCATTGGATATCAATTTTACTGCAGGCCAGTGGAGTACAGGCCCCAAACATTAGGAACTCACCAGACAGAAAAGATCAAGTGATTATGTAACTGGAGGTATATTAGATGGTCAATGGATATCAATTTTACTGCAGGCCAGTGAAGTACAGGCCCCAAACATTAGGCATTCACAGGACAGAAAACATCAAGTGATTATGTGGCTGGAGGTATATTAGATGGTCATTGGATAACAATTTAACTGCAGGCCAGTACAAATACAGGTCAAATACATATGTGTAAAAGAACTAAAAATATAAAGTTGGATTAAAAACATGGTTAACTAAATCATTCCTCTTGAATAAACGCCCAAATAATAATAGGGGAAATTCGATAACACGTGGTCGTCACAGTTATTGAATTCCTCCGAGGCTCCAACAATTAGGCATTCACTGCACAGAAAAGATTAAGTGATTATGTGGCTGAAGGTATATTAGACGATCATTGGATACCAATTTTACTGCAGGCCAGTGGAGTACAGGCCCCAACCATTAGGCATTCACCGTACAGAAAATGCCTTTTATGCCGCTGTATTTACACAAGAAAGGAACTATTATTTGTTCTGGGTGGTGGCAGATATGTGTGGGCTGGCATGAGGAAATTAAATAAAACATGGTTGTCACAGGTGTTAAATAACTCAGAGAGCCATACCTCGTTCATAAGTGCACTTATCTGTCACAATCCCCCCTACTGTGCTGAACACTTGATGATGGGCAAGTCAAAAGTTCCTTGGCAAATTGTGTCAGCTCTGGCCACAGGTCAAGCCTGCACACCCAGTGGTCCGGGGGTTCCTCGCTTCTCAGAGCGTTTACATCGGTCGTTAACCCGATGTAGTCGGACACCTGTCGGTCTAGGCGTTCCTGAGGCTGGATCCGGAGGGCGGCTCTCGATGGATTGGCTGCAAGAATGATCTCATATCTGAAGTTACCAACACATGTTTAAACCGCCCTCTTCTTGCATGCGCTGTAGGTTTGATGCCCACAACTGTTTCTCTGTGGGTGGAAATTCATCTGCCAGCGCCTGCAACAGCAGAATGCAGCATCTCTCACAGCAAGGCCTGGAAATGCTGCATTCTGACAACCCTCTGTGATGCTGGTAACATGTCCGCCATTATGTGTTTGTATTGGGGGTCTAAGTACGTTGCCACCCAGTACTGGTCCTTGCCTTTATGCTTTTTATACAGGGGTCCCTCTTCAAACACTGGAGCATGAAAGCCCCCATTTTCACTAAATTGGAAGCGGTGGAGTGCCCTGGCTCCTGCTCATTGTCCAGGAGAATGTCATCCTCGGTCTCCTCTTCTATCCACAGACAATACCAGGGATCCCCGAAAATTTTAAAGCCTGCTCTTCTTGCTCCTCCTCCTCCAACCAGGCACCATCCTCCTCTGACTCCTCTTCAGACTCCTGCTAAATTGTCTCAGATGGAGTAGCCCCCTCTGGGAATTCATTCAGCATTGCGACTTCCTCATCTTCCATCTCCTGCTCCTCGACGGATTGATCATTGACATGACGCAATGCACGCTCCAGAAAAAAGGCGTAAGGTACGATGTCACTGATGGTTTCCTGGCTGCAACTGACTAGTTTGGTGATCTCATCAAATGGTCGTAGAAGCCTGCATGCGTTTCACATGAGCAGCCACTGACGCGGTGAAAAGAAACCAAGCTCCCCTGAACTTGTCCTGCTGCAGAGTTCGTACATGTAGTCATTCACGTTGCTGCTGGAGCAGCCTATCAAGCATACAGTATACAAGGTGGAGTTCCAGCATGTCAGGCTGTAACAAATCAGAAGTCTGAAGGGCATGTGGTGTCGCTGCTGAACATCACCAAGGCGAGCCATAGCTGTGTCAGATCTTCTAAAATGGCCAGAGATTTTCCTGGCCTGCTGAAAGACGTCCTGGACCCCAGGGTATTTGGCAATGAATCACTGCACAACTAAGTTCAGGACATGTGCCATGCACAGCACGTGTGTCATTTTGCCCTGTTTCAGCGCGCTGAGCAGATTGGCATCGTTGTCGCACACCACTTTACCAACTGTCAAATTGAGTGGGGTTAGCCACTGATTGGCCTGTGACTGCAGAGCTGAAAGCAGTGCAGGATCAGTGTGGCTCTTGAATTCCAGGCAAAACAGCCGCAGCACTGGATGGCAACGTCTCACCTGGCACGTCGAATAGGCTCTGGCGAGCTTTGGGGGAGCAGCGGAAGAGGCACTAGCAGTGGAAAAGGAGGAGTCAGCTGAGAAGAAGATGGAGTATGGAGTAGGAGGAAGATAAGAAGAGGCAGGCCTGCATGCTATCCATGGTGGTAATACCAAATCCACATGGGTGTCATGGGTTACATGCTTGACAGCTGTCAGAAGGTTCACCAAGTGGGCAGTAAAAATGATGTACCTTCCCTGCCCGTGTTTGCTAGACCACGTGTCTGTGATCAGATGTATCTTGGCACTGACACTGCGTGCCATAGATATATTCAATTACTGCTGAACGTGGCCATACAGCTCTGGAATGCCCTTCTGGGAGAAATATTTGCTTCCAGAGACTTTCCATTGCAGTGTGCCAATGGCCACAAATTTTCTAAAGGTCTCAGTGTCCACCAGTTTATATTGCAGCAGTTGGCGGGCTAGCAGTTCTGACAAGCCAGCGATCAGCCGTTGGGCAAGTAGGTTATCCAGCGTCATCAACTTTTTACGCTCGAACATTTGGGCCACGGAAGCCTGCCTTGTGCCAGATGAAAGTGACAACGGCACGGTGAAAGGTGGATTGGAGGACAAATGGGAGGAGAGAGGAGAAGAGGCAGGACGTGAAACGCCGGGAGTGTGGCTTTGTGGGTTCTGAGAGCGTTGTTCCCATTGGGCTCGGTGATGGGAGGCCAGGGGCCTTCTTAAGGCGGCCCTCCTTAGGTGAGTAGTAAAAACAAAAATGTCACTAAATTCGTAGCTGTAGGTTTGCGCTGCAGATTTCCGATGTGATGTGGGTAGATATGACAGAATCTGATAAATAAATAGCACAGAAGATCGCGCTGCTTTCAAACACCACCTCCTTCCTCAGCAAAGGGTTAAAATGGAAAAGACACGAAGGAAGGGATCACCAGATTTCACACAATAGTATCCCTCCTTTGGTCGACACCCCTGTAGATAATTAAACGGATGCAGCCATAGTAAAGTACTGACTACCACCATATATTCAAAGGGTTTATTGTACTTACAAGCGTAAACTTGTTAAAAGCAAAAAAGTCACAGACGTGCCATGCACAGAAATCGCCCGACCCAGGTTTCTCTTACGCACTTCTTCAGGAAAGATACAAAACATAACGCAATCCCGCCTTATAAAGTGCATAAAATCCCACTCAATGCTGACATCATCCTTGAGGGAGATTTAACCCTCTATAGTGTATCAGCGGTGACTATAACCAATCCCAAATCCAATCCCAAATCCATAGACATAGTTTAACAATTAGTGAATAAATAAATAGAGGAAAGGACGGCTCACCCCTGGTTCAAGATGGCAAGGTGCACCAATCAGATGTCGTACCCCGACCACCAAAAGGACAATTGTGATATAGAAAGAATGGGCACTCTTATAGCTGGACCACAAAGTTAGCAAAGCGACACTGATTTATTGGTAACAGTATATAAACAATAGTCACCATACATAAAAGTTAAATGTCCTAAGTAGAACTAGACTCTTAAAATAAATGATAAAGGTTGATAAAACTTGGTAGTACAATATAATTATCAGTCCACTGATATAGCTGATAGATAAGAAGGCTGGGAGGTCTATTGTCCCGGCCAAAATAGAGGATATAAAAATGAAAATGAATATGGAACTAAAATCTGTTCCGACTGCCTGTATATGATCAGTTAGCTACAGCAGTGGCTGATACCGAGTAAATCCCCACAGAATAAATACAGAAAGTGAGATACAATCCAAAAAGTAAATACAATCCAAAAGTGCACCAATATAAGTAGCATGTGCTGGCAGGAAAATAGATTAATAATAACAATAAGTTAGTGAAAGAAACAATAATATTTCTATTATTGAGATTAAGTGCAAATGTGTGCAGATATCTAAGAGTGGATATATAAAATATGTGAAAAATAGCAGTCCTCAGATCATTGCGATGTTCAATACCCGTGTAAAATCAAAAGGTGTCTCTGGAGACTCGGCATTAGCAATGGACAGTCCGTCTCACTGGGTAATAGTAATTCTAGAGCTCAGTCTTTCTGCTATATGGTAGCAGCTTTCCTAGAGGACAGTAATGTTTCAATGTTAGGTCCACACAGTTCCTAGGAGTGAACTGGGTATCGCAGAGCTGTAGTCCAACAGATTTCAGTGGAGACAGTGCACTATAAGTGCGGTAAGGTAGTTTTGCAACAGTCAATGCAATTACAGCAGTATTAGTTATAGTTTCTTACTCACGTTCAATCCTGCTGTCCACCGTGGCGTTCCACGTGGTGTAGGTTCAGGGTAAGCTTACCTTACTGCTGAGTAAAAAGACTATACAGTCCGGTCTTCTAACTTTATCAGTTCAGCTGTGAATGCAGGCGCTAGCTCTATCATGCTGTAGATGCATATTAGATTTCCTTGATTAGAATGGGTGTTCCACCTGTGGTTCAGTCACACCCGTAGGTAGCTGCACTATTCCTTTTCTTTAAAAGCGGTTCCTTTTCTTTAAAAGCGCTTTCTTAGTCCAGCCAGTAATAGCAAGTTATTATAGTTGAAAATTGGCCGGTTTTAGTCAGCTCCAATTCCTCCATGCCAGACGCGTTTCGAAGGTTATCCTCCTTCTTCCTCAGTGGCTATGAGGCTTCATAGCCACTGAGGAAGAAGGAGGATAACCTTCGAAATCCACCTAACGATATGTAATATATATAGCATAATAAAAGCTAGAATAAACAGGGTTTCAAGTCACATTCAATATTGAGTCCATTGGGTTGAAGCGTATCAAGTTTATACATCCACTGAACTTTTCTTTAATTAATCTTAGCATTATAACCCCCCCCCCCCCGGCCTGTGCGTTTTAACCAAATCTATGCCCATGAAATGCAATCCCTTCGGATCCTTCTGGTGATGTCTTTTGAAGTGCATAGACATACTATGCGTTTCTAGCCCTTTTTTTATGTTCCGAATGTGCTCTTGGATACAAATTTTCTATTTCCTTCATAGTTGTTCTTCCTACGTGCTGGAGGCCACAAGGACACTCCAGTAGAAATGGCCTTGCGGTTCGCCCTGCGGTCGTTTCGCGGCGAACTTTGCGTGTTCGCGATTCGCCAAACATGCGAACATATGGAGAAATTCGCGCCTGCCATTTTCTTTTACATTGTGAAGAACTTTGACCCATGGCACATCCATCAGGTGGTACAGGACAGCCAATTGAGACATTTCAGCACATGGACCTAGCCCCTACCTTATAAATAAACCTGATCTGGCTGACATTTTACATTCAGTGTTTTGCCAGTGTAGGGAGAGGTTGCTGTGTGGAGCAGGGACAGGCTGTTAGGGACACCAAACGCTAGCTAATAGGGCCACAAAAGTCATTTTAAGGACTAGTATAGGTGTCCTATCGATATGTGTGATACACAGAGGGGTGCGATATACTTATAATATACTTTTATAATATGTCAAAAACACATAGATCTATATAGTGATTACCTGGACGTCAGGGGCCTAGGGGCATACTAGGGCCATTTTTTATATAAGGTAAGGTTCCGGACGGGGTCGCTCTTATCAGGGAGGGTGGTCTGTGGTTAGGCTATCAGGGCCAGAATAGCACCCCTCTGTAGGGCAATATCAGGGACAGTTCTTTGCCCACCCTATCCTTCAATACCACATCATCATCTAGCCCAGGGATAGATGTTTTTGCTTTCCCTCCGGGATTCATGGATGTGCACTAGAACCCCCCGGATTGTGGTAGGACATATGGTTTCTAATTTGGTGCCGCCGAGCACCTGATTTATGCCGCCGAGCACCTGATTTAGTGCCGCCGAGCACTTGTTATTGCCTACTACAACTATCCTTTTTGCTTAACTTTAATCATTTAATTTATTTTCATTTTGAGGGATATCTTTTCCATTCACACGTCTGCAAAATAGGTCCGCATCCGTATTGCGGAACGGGTGCAGACCCATTCATTTTCAATGGGGCCGGAACGTGCTGTCCGAATCCGCATTTGCGGATCCACATCCGCATTTGCGGATCCACATCCACATTTGCGGATCCGCACTTCCGTATCTGTGCTTCCGTTTCCGCAAAAAAAATAGAACATGTCCTATTCTTGTCCGCAATTGCAGACAAGATTAGGCATTTTCTATAGTGCCGGCGATGTGCGGTCCAAAAATTGCGTAACCATAGTAAAATTATTAAAGGTTAAGTTTTATCGTTATGTATATTGTAATGGATTGCCTTCCTTGTACAATGTTATAATATACTTTCTATGTTAGAAAGTATATTATAGTGCATTTGTATTGTGCGGCAGTTGTGTGCGGTTCTGCTGCGATACTGCAGGTATATAGAGAGACAAGCGTTATTGGAACAAATAATTTCTACTGGTGTGATATACCAGTCGCCCCCCCAAAAAATGATATTGCTGATATTTCGCATTGAAAAAAATAATGAATGGAGATTGCAAATTCGAATAATACATCTGGTATGTCACTGTCCAGGTTGTTGGACTATTTGTGCACTTCTAGTAATTATTTCTTGGCTGCAAATATGAGCTGAAAGTTTTTCAGGTTCGCCTGCCATTAAAATGAATGGGACCTGCCGCAAACTTGCAGTTCACAAACATTTGATTACGTTTGCGAACCGTCCCGGCAGATGTTCATCCATCACTACTCCCCAGTACATAGATAACAACTGTATTTTCGCATGTAATGTTTCCAGAAACCTTGAAGGACTGTCTGTGAAGGTTCTCATTTATCCAGGTCATGGTATATCTGTAAAGAATAAATCAAGGCAACTGGACTTACTGTAGATTTCTTGAAAACATTTCACTCGTTCTTCCAAGGAGCTTTCTCAATTCTAAGTGACTGTACAAGAATTCTCTTGTCCCTCTTGAAGGACTGTTTTTTATTTGAATATGTGCTGCCACGCAGCTTTTACTGTCTAGCAGTTGTTGTTATTACATGTTATGTTACTATATTACTTGGTATGATCCTTACACCCCTGCTGTTTCTGGCCATTTCCTGCTGTAACTCCATTTTGTATAGTTGTTGTGAAGAGACTGCAGAGTGAGGGAGCTGTGTAACTTCATTACAAATTTACCTATGAAAAAGCCTCTATGTTCATATCCTTGCTACCTTGAAGCATAAAGAAGCATTGAAAGTTAACTCTGGAGTCTTAATTCATTGAGTAAGCTATCTGTTAAAGTGATCATTCAACCTGCCGCACACATCCTTACAGACTGGGTCTACAAGAAGCTTGTCGCAGGTACAACCGATGCTGAGACAGAATAGTAAATTTCTAGAAGAATCCATCACATGGCTATCTCTGCAGCCTCAGAAACGTGAGTACCACGCGCCTGTGTGGAGAACTAACTCCCTAAGACAGGAAGCCATCTTCAGGCTGTGCACTGAAAGTTCAATGCCTGTGTGTTACTGCCTCAGTCACCAGAAGCATTACTCTGCATATGAAGCCAGCCACCTACTGAATGCTCCATAACTGTTACAGCCTTTACTGCCAGGGATTGCTGGTCTGTGGACCCATTTCTCTAGTAATACCAGCTTATACAAGTTTTGCCTTTATTGGGGAGCCATAAGTACCTTTTAAACTGTGCAAGGACTGTGTATCATAGCTTTAGTCCCAAGGATTCATCATTGTCAAGCTGTTTGGGTTGTGAATCCAATACCTGAATCTACTGAAATACTGTATATTCCTGCCTGTATTAAGTGATAGTGAACTGTGCACTGAGCTGAGCTATCCAGTCTGGACCAGTTGCAGCACTAGCTGGCTCATTGTCACAAATATCCAGCTCCTCCGCTCAGCCTGCTTACTAACAGAAGTCACTACCTACAGAGCTGAGCTCTGGCAGATTTCTAACAAGACACCAAAACTACAGCACTTGTCATTATGTCTGACAGAGATCCCACAGAGTTACCTGTATTTAATCAAGATAAAGCAGACTCCTTACTTCATTCTGCTCGTCCTGTTAGAGCCCCTCATCCATCTTTGAAGGCAAGGGAGGCTTATGAAGCAAGTAAGGAAGAAACCTCTAGTAACCTGACTGCATTATGGGAGAAGACTTTAAGTTGTTTAACAGCCACTAATGAAACTAGCAACAATTCTGAGCAATTGAACCCTGCTTCTCAAGGGTTAAGAAGGCATTTGAGAATTATAAAAGACTTTCTGAGAAGTACTATTCCCTATTGTCTCATTCCAACACAGAGGAAGCTGCATTGGAATTAAAGGACTTTACTTCTACTGACCAGCATAGGCATAGCACATATCTTGAAGCAAAGGCACAGATAGAAGGTAGATTAGCACAGCTACATGAAACTACATCCTGTAAATCTGCTTCTTCCAGACACTCAGGAAAATCATCTAGATCTGCCCGATCCTATCATAAATCCTTTTCTAAGTCACTGCGGTCCTGCTCTGTAAGGTCAACACTGAGCGACCAAATAGTCAAAGCTCGCCAGAAGGTTGCAGCAGCCCATGTTCAAGCCGCCTGTTCTGAAAGAGAAGCAGCCATCAAAGCAGAAGTTAAACGCATTCTAGCAGAAACAGAGGCTCAGCTAGAAATCCTTCAGAAGAATAAAGAAAAAGAAGTAGCCTTAGCTGAATTATCTGTCTTGGAACAAGCCCTATTGGAAGAAGAAGGAGCAGCTTGTCCCAGCTTGGCTGCTTGTCAGGACCCTGCTGAAAGGACCCTACAGTTTGTCTTAACCCAGAACCACGACAATACAGTCCCACCTACAGTTGGAGATTCTTCTCATAATCATCCAGCAAGTGGATCAGAAGGCAACGTGTTGCCAAATCAAGCTGGTCAACTACACACACCTACTAACAGAGACACTCCACAACTACCGCATGTCACAAAATCAAGTGAATCAACCTACGCAGCTCATGTGCCACCACAACCCTATGTGAATAGAGATTACAAAGGCACAACAGAAGACTACAGAATGAACTCTATACCCCCTGTGATACAGCTCTCTTCAACTTCAAATGCTCAGAGACCTTCAGACGACAGACCCTTACCTAGTTTGAACCCATCTGCAACACCTTTCTCTCCACCTACCAGCCAACATCTGATACCAACCATGGTCCAAGTCGGCGCACCATCAGTATCCCCTGTGGCTATAAAAACCGAAAGCACTGATGCTGCAGAGTTCAGCAAATATATGATTCGACGAGAGTTGATTACTATTGGACTGTCTAGATTTGATGACCGCCCAGAGAACTACAGAAGTTGGAGATCTACATTTAAGGCAGTAACCAAGAACTTGGACATTGAACCTCAAGCAGAACTCGACTTACTAATAAAGTGGTTGGGGCGTCAATCTTCAGAACAAGTAAAGAGACTTAAATCTGTTTACATTTATAACTTTAAAGCAGGCCTTGATGCTGCCTGGGAACATCTAGAACAAGACTATGGGAGCCCCAAAGTCATTGAATCTGCCTTATTCCAGAGACTAAACGACTTTCCTAAGATCTCTGTTAAGGACAATCATAAGCTTAGAGAGTTAGGTGACCTCCTTCATGAACTTGAAATTGTGAAGTTAGATCCTAGTTTACCAGGTCTTAGCTATTTAGACACTGCTCAGGGAGTAAATCCTATTGTAGCAAAGTTGCCTAGTCATCTTCAGGAAAAGTGGACTAGTGTAGGATCAAAGTATAAGTATGAACATCATGTTTCCTTCCCTCCTTTTTTTTATTTTGCAGAGTTCGTGCGGAAGGTTGCAAGGTCCAAGAATGACCCAAGCTTCTTCTATCCAGATACAACCACCATTCCTTTAACTACTTCAAGGGGTATTGCCACCAACAGTAAATTTAAGAATTTAAAGCATCCTATTGCCGTGAGGAAGACCGCGATAGCATCCAACGTCTTGGCTACAGACATTAAGGCAAGCAATCTTAATCAACAGTGTCCTATTCATAATGCGCCACATTCTCTCTCCAAATGTCGTGCATTCAAGGATAAGCCTATTGAAGAACGCAAGTCATTTCTCAAAGAGCATAATATCTGTGTTGTGCATCCTCCGATCATTTAGCTAGAGACTGTAAGATCGCCATCAGATGTTCCCTGTGTAACAGTGCCAAACATGTGGACGCTCTTCATTCAGACCTGTTCAAAAGGAAACCTTCACCTGGCAGCAACCCCAAGACTACATCAGATGATGGCGGGGAGAGAACTGAGCAACGTGCCAACCCCGTAACCACAAGGTGTACAGAGGTATGTGGAGAAGGGCTTCATAGCAAATCTTGTAGCAAGATATGTCTTGTAAGGGTTTTTCCTGAAGGATGTCCACAAAATTCCATAAAAATGTATGCCATACTCGATGATCAGAGCAATCGCTCATTGGCCAGTACAGAATTCTTTGACCTATTCAACATTCATGGAGAGACCTGGTCCTATACCTTGCAGACGTGCAGGAAAGATCAATACTTCTGGAAGAAGAGCCCATGGCTTCATAGTGGCATCAGAATATGAGGACATAGCGTTTCCTCTTCCAACTCTAATCGAATGTGATCAGCTACCGAACAATAGAGAAGAAATCCCCACACCAGAGGTTGCACGTCATCACCCTCATTTGAGCCACATTGCTGACTACATTCCACCTCTTTACAAGGATGTTAAGATTTTGATTCTACTAGGGAGAGACATTCCTAGAGTTCATAAAATAAGAGAGTTATGTAATGGTCCAGATAATGCTCCTCAGGCCCAGAAACTTGATCTTGGATGGGTGATAATAGGAGAAGTCTGTTTAGATCAATCTCAAGATCTCTTGGATGTAGCTTCCTACAAAACTAATGTTGCCTATCGGTTGATGAAATGTCCATTGCACTATTATGTGAAGGAAAGACTTGATTTTAAAAACAAAGTCCCATATCTTGCACTCCAAGGTATAAACTGCAAGCTCACTTCTCAGAAGGACCTTGGTGATTCAGTGTACCAGACTACTTGTGATGACAACAAGATTGCCCCTTCAGTCGAAGACAACGAGTTCATCAAGATTATGGATGAAGAGTTCTTCAAGGACAATTCCAACAGTTGGGTAGCTCCATTACCCTTCCGAGTACCAAGGCTTACTCTCCCTAACAATCGACAACAAGCTTTAACTAGATTTGCTGCACTTAAGAAAACTCTCTGTAACAAACCTGAGATGCAAGAGCACTTTCTAGCATTTATGCAGAAGATTTTAGATAACCTTCATGCTGAGCCAGCACCAGACCTTATGGAAGGTGAAGAATGCTGATACCTTCCATCCTTTGGAGTCTACCATCCTTGTAAACCGGGGCAAATCAGAATAGTCTTTGACTCAAGCGCTCAGTTCCAGGGAACCTCTTTAAATAACGTTCTTCTAACTGGTCCAAATCTAACCAACAACCTTGTAGGAGTGTTGATGCGGTTCAGGAAGGAACCAATTGCCGTGACAGCTGACGTCCAACAGATGTTCCACTGTTTCATAGTCAAAGAGGACCACAGAAATTATCTCAGGTTCTTGTGGCACCGCAACAATGACATTAATGATCAGGTGATAGATTATCGCATGAGAGTCCATGTCTTTGGAAATAGTCCATCTCCTGCCTTGGAAACTTATGGACTGAGAAGAACAGCGCAGGAAGGTGAAAAGGAATTCGGATCTGACACCAGGCAATTTATTGAGAGAGATTTTTATGTAGACGATGGCCTGAAATCCTTTTCAACACCTGAAGAAGCTGTCAATCTGATAAAAAGAACTCAACAGCTCCTGTTGACTGCTAACTTAAGGCTTCATAAGATTGCATCTAATAGCAGTGAAGTAATGAGGTCTTTCAATCCAGAAGATCATGCTAAGGATTTGGACTTGGGAGTAGATACCCTACCCACTCACAGGAGTCTCGGTCTTCTCTGGAATATTACTTCAGATACATTCACCTTTCAGGTCTCTGACGCCAAGAAGCCATTCACCAGACGAGGAGTCCTGTCAACTGTTAATAGCCTTTACGATCCCCTAGGCTTTGTGACTCCAGTTACCATCCAAGGGAGATCCATACTTCGCCAGCTTACTGAGAAAGTGACAGATTGGGATGCCCCTCTGCCAGTAGACCTACTGCCTAAATGGGAGAAATGGAGAAACTCCATGAAAGTACTGGAAGAACTTAATATCCCATGCTGCTATTCACCCACTTCAATTTCAAGAAGTCTGAAGAAAGAGATTCACATCTTTTGTGATGCATCTACTGAGGCTATAGCGGCTGTGGCTTATCTCAAGATCATAGATCCCTCCGGGAGATCCTATGTCGGTTTTCTACTAGGAAGAGCCAAGTTAGCTCCAAAACCTGCTCACACTATTCCAAGACTAGAATTGTGTGGCGCAACCCTAGCTGTCGAAGTCGCAGAATTCCTGCAAGATGAAAAGGACATATATAAACGTCAGTGGAGATACGCTCAATACCTTGCAGATTGTTTCTGGGACAGATGGAGGAAGGAATACCTCACACTTCTTCAAGAACGTAAAAAGTGGCAAACCCAGAAGCCTAACTTAAAGGAAGGGGACCTGGTCCTGCTAAAAGACCAGCAAGCTCACCGGATCCAGTGGCCAGTTGGACTTATTACAAAGGCCATTACTAGTGATGATGGAAGAGTCCGAAGTGTGGAAGTCAAGATCGTTAAGGATGGGGCATCAAAAACCTTCCTGAGACCAGCCACCGGGACAGTCTTAATTATGCCCGCTTCCAAAAATTCTGATTCAACGTTATGTGAAGGAGTCACTTAAGACCTTTAATATAGCTAGCTTATATACTTGAGAAGTTTAAATAGCATGTTACTGTGTGCAATGTTAATAGTATGTTAAAATAAAATAATGTAGTGTATAGTGGTATCTCACGATACCAGGCGGGGAGTGTGCTGCCACGCAGCTTTTACTGTCTAGCAGTTGTTATTATATGTTATTTTACTATATTACTTGGTATGATCCTTACACCCCTGCTGTTTCTGGCTAGTTGGTTGTTCCCACCCTCCATTTCCTGCTGTAACTCCATTTTGTATAGTTGTTGTGAAGAGACTGCAGAGTGAGGGAGCTGTGTAACTTCATTAGAAATTTACCTATGAAAAAGCCTCTATGTTCATATCCTTGCTACCTTGAAGCATAAAGAAGCATTGAAAGTTACCTCTGGAGTCTTTATTCATTGAGTAAGCTATCTGTTAAAGTGATCATTCAACCTGCCGCATACATCCTTACAGACTGGGTCTACAAGAAGCTTGTCGCAGGTACAACCGATGCTGAGACAGAATAAAATATATTATTTGCATCGTTCTTATTCTATCCTTATTCCTTCTATTCTTGCAGGGCAAACAGAAACCACACCAACTGAAACAATTTCTTTTTTTTTTCGTATCTGGTTTACAATCCGCGCTGCGCACCAAATATTGTCAGAGGTTGGGTGCCTTTCTTAAAATGATGGGGGGGTATTTTGGGAGAACACTCCCCAAAACTGGGTCATTTTTCAAAACTCCCCATTTTTTTCTAAGCGCATTTTTCATTTTCCTGCATTTGTATCAAACTGCGTTATAAAACTAAATCTGAAATCACTATTCCTTTCGGTATTTCCATCAGTCTTAACTGATGTACCCTCTGTCACCTCTTTTCGACATTTATTCAGAGCCTCTTCATTGTATAACATAAGTGATACCTCTGTAGATTTTCTCGATTTGACAATCTATATAGAGGAGGGCCGTTTTAAGACCAAGACCTTTTTCAAAACCACTGACGTAAATGCCTATATTGACACTTCAAGTTGTCATTTTAACCCATGGCTTAAGAATATCCTGACGGAACAATTCAAAAGAATTTGCCATAATTGTACAGATGATAACATCATTTTGTGAGCAAAGTAAGACTATAAAAGAACGTTTCTTGGAAAAAGTATACAATGAAGAGGCTCTGAATAAATGTCGAAAAGAGTGGACAGAGGGTACATCTGTTAAGACTGCTGGAAATACCGAAAGGAATAGTGATTTCAGATAAAATTTTATAACCCAGTTTATTACTAATGCGAGGAAAATGAAAAATGTGCTTAGAAAAATTGGGGAGTTTTGAAAAATGACCCCGCTTTGGGGAGTTTTCTCCCAAAATACCCCCCCCCTCGTCATTTTTAGAAAGGCACCCAACCTCCGACAATATTTGGTGCATAGCGCGGATTGTAAACCAGATACTAAAAACAGAAGCAATTGTTTCACTTGGTGTGGTTTCTGGTTGCCCTGCAAGAATATAAGGAATAAGGATAGCGTAAGAACTATGCAAATAGTATATTCAAAGAAAAAACAGTCCTTAAAGGTTTCTGGAAACATGTACTGGACTGTCCTTGTGGCCTCTAGTACGTAGGAAGAACAACTAGGAAATTTAAAATTTGTATCCAAGAGCACATTCGGAACATAAAAAAAGGGCTAGAAACGCATAGTGTGTCTATGCACTTCAAAAGACATCACCAGAAGGACCCAAAGATATTGTGTTTCATGGGCGTAGAATTGGTGAAAACGCACTGGCTGGGGGGGCGTTTATAATGCTAAGATTAATAAAAGAGAAGTTTAGTGGATGTATAAACTTGATACGCTTCAACCCAATGGACTCAATATTGAATGTGACTTGAAATCCTGTTTATTCTAGCTTTTATTATGCTATATATATTACATATCATTAGGTGGATGAGGTAGGACCTGTGAGAAGTGGTGAAGCCTGTTTGTGATTGGAGAGAGGACCCTGTGTGATTCTGATCAGATGTCCGGTCATGTGATGGAGTCTCAGGAATGGCTTTGATCAGCTGTCCGGTAATGTGATGGAGTTCCTGGCATGGCTTGGATCAGCTGTCCAGTCATGTGATGAAGTTTGTGATGTGACAGAGATTTAATAGGAGGCCTGTTGGTTTGTGTTATAGTTTTTGTTTTTTTATTAAAAATCTTCGCTGATACACTATAGAGGGGTAAATCTCCCTCAAGGATGATGTCAGCGATGGGTGGAATTTTATGCATTTTATAAGGCGGGATTGCGTTATGTTTTGTATCGCTCCTGAAGAAGTGCGTAAGCGAAACCCATTTCTGTGCATGGCACGTCCGTGACTTTTATTATTTTAACAAGTTTACGCTTGTAAGTACAATGAACCCTTTTATATGGTGGTAGTCAGTACTTCACTATGGCTGCATCTGTTTAATTATCTACAGGAGTGTCTACCAACGGAGGGATACTATTGTGTGAAATCTGATGATTCCTTCTTTCGTGTCTTTTCCATTTTAACCCTTTGCTGAAGAAGGAGGTGGTGTTTGAAAGCAGTGCGATCTTCTATGCTATTTATTTATCAGATTCTGTCATATCTACCCACTTCATATCGGAGGTTTGCAGCACAAACCTACAGCTACGTATTTAGTGACATTTTAGTTTTTACTATTGAACTTTTGTGGGACACTGAATATTAGACTGTAAGATGGACATATTTGATTTTCGTGCCAATCTCATATGCGATGCCGACACGTTTTTTTTCCATCGAGGTTAATGAGAGTAAACACGATAATGGTTTATAGGATTTGTTTCTCGAGCTAGAGAAGGATATGGTGAGAGAATTTGAGACAACTTGGGATATCCTATGTTTGGAAAAATACCATGCAGATGGCATGATTCCAGAGTGCCTTAGGTGGCAATTACCATTAAACTCTGATGATGAGGGAGACCTGAGGGATTGGGAAACATTAATGGATGATTGTGGTCTGAGAGTTGTGAATTTCATTATGTGCAAACGTAAGGATAAACTAAAACGCATCAATGGTAACATTGAACGTTTGCAAGAGGTTCTAAAACTTTATAAACATCAGAAGAAATATATCTATATGCCTAGTAAATGTCAGACCACCTTACTCAAAATTGAAAAAGAGGTAAAAATCAAGAAAATATGTAAAAGTCTGTGAGGACTATAAAAATAAAACAGTTTATAAATGGAAAGACAAAAGGGAACCACCCCCTAGACTTCAGGGATTGGGTAATGGAGACATGGATACTCCAGTGCAGGACCAGGTATATGGCCATCAAGATAATAAATATGGAAGCACAGTGAATGTAAGAGCGCTACCACCGCCTGGGTCCCTGGGTGTGACCATATAGACAGTATGATAACCAACATTTAGTTTATGTGAAAAATGGGATGTACCAACAGTGGGGGGATCATTACCCTAGACATCCACAGGGTGATTTCAATCCCTATTATAGGGGCCAAAATCAATATCATGGGGGTTCTTATTACCAACATTCTAATTTTAGGGGCCATAACTACCATCAATCTGACCAATATGTTCCAGAAACGAGTCGGAGAGAAGATCCACCACAGGAATGTACAACAACTAATGAAGTGCAGGTGAAGCAAAATTTTCCACAACAGAGTATGAAAGGAGTGCAGAGAGACAGTGGGAGAGAGGAAATAAGAGGTGTAAATAGAGTAAACACCCACCAAAAAAGAATGCACACAGAAGAAAAAGAGGAGGAGGTAAGAAACAGCACCAACAGCAAAAAAGGCGGAGAGAAATAAAAGGGATTTTCAATCTTAGCAGTTATGAATAGACAGAACAGGAAAAACTAGTACTAGGAAAGGGTATGAAGTTTGCACCCACCCATAAACAGAATTAATTTGAAACGTTCCTAGATATTCAAAAGTATATAAGTTGAATATAACTAAATATTTATTGAATAATCAGACAACAGCTCTCAAAAATGCAGGAATGGGGACCGATCCTATTCATATTCAGCCAGAGGTTGCCCATACGCCCATACGTGATAAGTCTAATTTCTTTTCCATCAACAAGAATAACGACTGTATAGAAAGTTTTAAACGAGGTCTACTATGGGAGTTAGATAACATCGATACAATGCCCAGGTATTACAATCTGAGAAAGGATGAAAAAGTGGCCTTAAAAAATCTAGAAGGCAATACAAAGATTGTGATTAACCCCTTAGGGACAGGGCTCATTTTTACCTTAAGGACCTGACCAGTGTCACTTTATGTGGTGATACCTTTAAAACACTTTGACTTATCCAGGCCATTCTGAGATAGTTTTTTCGTCACATATTGTACTTCATGACACTGGTTAAATGGAGTAAAAAAAAAAAAATAATACAAATTTTTATTTATAAAAATATACCAAATTTGCCAATTTTTTTAGAAATTAGCAAATTTCCAAGTTTCAATTTCTCTAATTCTATAATACATAGTAATACCTACAAACATAGTTATTGCTTTACATTCCCCATATCTCTACTTCATGTTTGGATCATTTTGGGAATGTAATTTTTGGGGATGTTACAAGGCTTAGAACCAAATCTTGAAATTTTTCAGAAATTTTCAAAAGCCCACTTTTTGAGGACCAGTTCAGGTCTGAAGTAACTTTGTGAGGCTTACATAATAGAAACCACTCAAAAAACCCTATTCTAGAAATTACACCCCTCAAGGTATTCAAAAGTGATTTTACAAACTTTGTTAACCCTTTAGGTATTCCACAAGAATTAATCGAAAATGGAGTTAAAATTTCAAAATGTAACTTTTTTGGCAGATTTTCCATTTTTAGAATTTTTTTACGGTTACAAAGCAAGGGTTAACAGCCAAACAAAACTCAATATTTACAGATCTGATTCGGTAGTTTACAAAAACACCGCTTATGTGGTCGTAAATTGCTGTACGGGCACACGACAGGGTGCAGAAGGAAAGGAATGCCATAGGGTTTTTGGAAGGCAGATTTTGCTGGACTGGTTTTTGACACCATGTTCCATTTGAAGCCCCCCTAATGCACCCCTAGAGTAGAAACTCCAAAAAGGGACTCCATTTTGGAAACTATGGGATAAGGTGGCAATTTTGTTGGTACTATTTTAGGGTACATATGATTTTTTTTGTTGCTCTATATTACACTTTTTGTGAGGCAAGGTAACAAAAAATATTTTTTGTTATTTACAACATACATCTGACAGGTTAGATCATGTACTATTTTTATAGGACAGGTTGTTATGGACGCGACAATACCAAATACCAATACCATGTTTCAGTTTTACATAAAGCTTTTTAGAAAAAAGCCGTAGTTTTTTAAATTTTTTGGGCGATTGTCTTATGTAGGGACTAATTCTTTTCGGTATGAAACGATGGTTTGATTGGTGCTATTTTAGGGTGCTTATGACTTGTTGATCGCTTGGTATTACACTTTTTGTGATGTAAGGTGACCAAAAAAGAATTTTTTTACACACTTTTAAAAAAACAATTACGGTGTTCACTTGAGGGTTTAGTTCATGTGATATTTTTATACAGAAGGTTCTTACGGATGCGGCTATACCTAATGTGTCTAATTTCTAATAATTGTAGTATCTACATAGTCTGAGAGCCATAGTTTTTTTTATTTTCTGGGTGATTGTCTTAGGTAGGATATCATTTTTGCAGTATGAGATGACGGTTTGATTGGCAATATATTGGGGTGCGTATTACTTTTTGATCACTTGCTATTACACTTTATGTGATGTAAGGTGACCAAAAATAGCTTTTTTGATACTTTTTATTTTTTACGATGTTCACCTGAGGGTAAGGTCATGTGATATTTTTATGCAGCATGTTCTTACGGACGTGGCGATACCTAATATGTATACTTTTTTATTTACTTTTTAAATTTTACACAATAACAACATTTTTTAAAACAAAAAAATGTTTTAGTGTCTCCATATTCTGAGAGCTATAGTTTATTTTTATTTTTGAGGCGAGTGTCTTAGATAGGGGCTGATTTTTTGCAGGATGAGGTAACGGTTAGAATGGTACTATTTTGGGGGGCATACGCCTTTTTGATCACTCGGTGTTGGTTTTTTAGTGATATCAGATGCCAACCAAAAAAATTTTTGCACAGTTTTTATTTTACATTTTTGACAGTGTTCACCTGAGGGGTTGGGTCATGTGATATTTTTATAGAGCCAGTCGTTACAGATGTATCAATACCTAATATGTCTACCTTTTTATTTAGTTAAGTTTTACACAATAATATACATTTTTAAACAAAAAAAATCATGTTTTAGTGTCTCCATATTCTGAGAATCATACTTTTTTTTTATTTTTTGGCGATTGTCTTAGGTAGGATTTCATTTTTTGGATGAGGTAACTATTAGATTGGTTCTACTTACACTTTTTGTAATGTAAGGTGACAAAAAATGGCTTTTTTGACACCGTTTTTATTTTTTTACGGTGTTCACCTGAGTGGTTAGGTCATGTGGTATTTTTTATAGAGCAGGTTGTTACCAACGTGGGGATACCTAATATGTATCCATTTTTTATTTACTTAAGTTTTAAACAATAACAGCATTTTTGTAAACAAAAAAAATCATGTTTTAGTGTCTCCATAGTCTGAAAGCCATAGTATTTTTTGGGGTGATTGTCTTAGGTATGGGCTAATTTTTTGCGGGATGAGTTGATTATTATATTGGTACTACTTTGGGGGCATATGCCTTTTTGATCGCTTGGTGTTGCACTTTTAGTGATGTAAGGTGACAAAAAATGTTTTTTTTAGCACAGTTTTTATTTTATTATTTTGACGGTATTCAACTGACGGGTTAGCTCATGTGATATTTTTATAGAGCCAGTCAATACGGATGCGGCGATACCTAATATGTGAATAAATATATATATTTTGAGAAAAGGACGCTTTTTTTACTTTTAATTTTGTTTGTAAAACTTTATTTCTTAACTTTATTTTTTTCACTTTTTTCGTCCCACTCTGGGACTTCAACTTTTGGGGGTCTGATCCCCTTTACAATGCTTTACAATACTTTTGTATTATAAAGCATTGGCTATAAGTATATTACTGAATGTAATACACTTACAGCTTCCTGCCTGCTTTAACCGATGCCAGTGCATGCAGCAGGGGTCAACAGGGCCGACACCTTCAGATTTATACTTTTTAACATTTATATAATTGAAGAACATTTTAGGGTTAGTTTTACTCTCTTTGGCAATTAATCTCTCGGTCTCTAGTTTGGCCGCTTTTATTTGTTTTTTACATGTTCTATTTTTTTCCTTATAGTTTTTCAGTGCTTCCGTGCTCCCCTCCTGTTTCAGTGAATGATATGCTTTCTTTTTGTCATTTATTGCTTTCTTAACAGTTCTATTTATCCACATTGGTTTCTTTTTGTTCCTTAACCTTTTATTCCCATACGGTATGTACCTCTCACAATGAGATTTTAGGATGTTTTTAAAGATATCCCATTTTGTGGCTGTATTTTTATGTTTGAGGACTTTGTCCCAGTTAGTTTGGCCTATGACTAGGGATGAGCGAACTCGAACTGTATAGTTCGGGTTCGTACCGAATTTTGGGGTGTCCGTGACACGGACCCGAACCCGGACATTTTCGTAAAAGTCCGGGTTCGGGTTCGGTGTTCGTCGCTTTCTTCGCGCTTTTGTGACGCTTTCTTGGCGCTTTTTGAAAGGCTGCAAAGCAGCCAATCAACAAGCGTCATACTACTTGCCCCAAGAGGCCATCACAGCCATGCCTACTATTGGCATGGCTGTGATTGGCCAGAGCACCATGTGACCCAGCCTCTATTTAAGCTGGAGTCACATAGCGCCGCCCGTCACTCTGCTCTGATTAGCGTAGGGAGAGGTTGCGGCTGCGACAGTAGGGCGAGATTAGGCAGATTAACTCCTCCAAAGGACTTGATTAACTGATCGATCTGCAGCTGTGGATCATTGAGCTGCTGATCCTCAATTGCTCACTGTTTTTAGGCTGCACAGACCGTTTGTCAGTCTCATTTTTCTGGGGTGATCGGCGGCCATTTTGTGTCTTGTGGTGCGCCAGCACAAGCTGCGACCAAGTGCATTTAACCCTCAATGGTGTGGTTGTTTTTTGGCTAAAGCCTACATCAGGGTGAAGCTGTCACACCAAGTGCATTTAACCAGCAATAGTCTGTTCATTTTTTGGCCATATACAAAATCAGGGGCAAGCTGCGCCTGTCACCAAGTGCATTTAACCCTCAATGGTGTGGTTGTTTTTTGGCTAAAGCCTACATCAGGGTGAAGCTGTCACACCAAGTGCATTTAACCAGCAATAGTCTGTTCATTTTTTGGCCATATACAAAATCAGGGGCAAGCTGCGCCTGTCACCAAGTGCATTTAACCCTCAATGGTGTGGTTGTTTTTTGGCTAAAGCCTACATCAGGGTGAAGCTGTCACACCAAGTGCATTTAACCAGCAATAGTCTGTTCATTTTTTGGCCATATACAAAATCAGGGGCAAGCTGCGCCTGTCACCAAGTGCATTTAACCCTCAATGGTGTGGTTGTTTTTTGGCTAAAGCCTACATCAGGGTGAAGCTGTCACACCAAGTGCATTTAACCAGCAATAGTCTGTTCATTTTTTGGCCATATCCCAGTCTAATTCTGTCACTAAATCCATACCGGTCACCCAGCGCCTAAATACTAGGCCTCAAATTTATATCCAGCTAAATCTGTCCCTAGTGCTGTAGCTGGGCGAGTTATTTAGTGTCCGTTCAAGCACATTTCTTGTTCTGGGTTGAAATACAATTCCCAATTTAGCAATTTCATAATTTAGTGGTTCCTGCTATATCAGAGCTATTTGAAATCTATCCCAAAAAGGGTATATAATATTGAAGGTGCACATTGGGTCATTCAGAATAACTTCACACACACCCGCTACTGTGTATTTCCAAGTCTAATTCTGTCACTAAACCCATACCTGTCACCCAGCGCCTAAATACTAGGCCTCAAATTTAAATCCCTCTAAATCTCTCGTTACCCACCGCTGTACTGTTGTTGCTGGGCAAGATATTTAGTGTCCGTCAAAGCACATTTTTTGTTCTGGGTTGAAGTACAATTCCCAATTTAGCAATTTCATAATTTAGTGGTTTCTGCTATATCAGAGCTATTTGAAATCTATCCCTAAAAGGGTATATAATATTGAAGGTGCACATAGGGTCATTCAGAATAACTTCACACACACGCTTCTGTGCATTTCCAAGTCTAATTCTGTCACTAAATCCATACCGGTGACCCAGCGCCTAAATACTAGGCCTCAAATTTAAATCCCTCTAAATCTCTCGTTACCCACCACTGTACTGTTGTTGCTGGGCAAGATATTTAGTGTCCGTCAAAGCACATTTTTTGTTCTGGGTTGAAGTACAATTCCCAATTTAGCAATTTCATAATTTAGTGGTTTCTGCTATATCAGAGCTATTTGAAATCTATCCCTAAAAGGGTATATAATATTGAAGGTGCACATAGGGTCATTCAGAATAACTTCACACACACGCTTCTGTGCATTTCCAAGTCTAATTCTGTCACTAAATCCATACCGGTGACCCAGCGCCTAAATACTAGGCCTCAAATTTAAATCCCTCTAAATCTCTCGTTACCCACCGCTGTACTGTTGTTGCTGGGCAAGATATTTAGTGTCCGTCAAAGCACATTTTTTGTTCTGGGTTGAAGTACAATTCCCAATTTAGCAATTTCATAATTTAGTGGTTTCTGCTATATCAGAGCTATTTGAAATCTATCCCTAAAAGGGTATATAATATTGAAGGTGCACATAGGGTCATTCAGAATAACTTCACACACACGCTTCTGTGCATTTCCAAGTCTAATTCTGTCACTAAATCCATACCGGTGACCCAGCGCCTAAATACTAGGCCTCAAATTTAAATCCCTCTAAATCTCTCGTTACCCACCGCTGTACTGTTGTTGCTGGGCAAGATATTTAGTGTCCGTCAAAGCACATTTTTTGTTCTGGGTTGAAGTACAATTCCCAATTTAGCAATTTCATAATTTAGTGGTTCCTGCTATATCAGAGCTATTTGAAATCTATCCCAAAAAGGGTATATAATATTGAAGGTGCACATTGGGTCATTCAGAATAACTTCACACACACCCGCTACTGTGTATTTCCAAGTCTAATTCTGTCACTAAACCCATACCTGTCACCCAGCGCCTAAATACTAGGCCTCAAATTTAAATCCCTCTAAATCTCTCGTTACCCACCGCTGTACTGTTGTTGCTGGGCAAGATATTTAGTGTCCGTCAAAGCACATTTTTTGTTCTGGGTTGAAGTACAATTCCCAATTTAGCAATTTCATAATTTAGTGGTTTCTGCTATATCAGAGCTATTTGAAATCTATCCCTAAAAGGGTATATAATATTGAAGGTGCACATAGGGTCATTCAGAATAACTTCACACACACGCTTCTGTGCATTTCCAAGTCTAATTCTGTCACTAAATCCATACCGGTGACCCAGCGCCTAAATACTAGGCCTCAAATTTAAATCCCTCTAAATCTCTCGTTACCCACCGCTGTACTGTTGTTGCTGGGCAAGATATTTAGTGTCCGTCAAAGCACATTTTTTGTTCTGGGTTGAAGTACAATTCCCAATTTAGCAATTTCATAATTTAGTGGTTCCTGCTATATCAGAGCTATTTGAAATCTATCCCAAAAAGGGTATATAATATTGAAGGTGCACATTGGGTCATTCAGAATAACTTCACACACACCCGCTACTGTGTATTTCCAAGTCTAATTCTGTCACTAAACCCATACCTGTCACCCAGCGCCTAAATACTAGGCCTCAAATTTAAATCCCTCTAAATCTCTCGTTACCGCTGTACTGTTGTAGCTGGGAAAGTTATTTAGTGCCCGTCAAAGCACATTTTTTGTTCTGGGTTGAAGTACAATTCCCAATTTAGCAATTTCATAATTTAGTGGTTCCTGCTATATCAGAGCTATTTGAAATCTATCCCAAAAAGGGTATATAATATTCAAGGTGCACATTGGGTCATTCAGAATAACTTCACACACACGCTTCTGTGCATTTCCAAGTCTAATTCTGTCACTAAATCCATACCGGTCACCCAGCGCCTAAATACTAGGCCTCAAATTTATATCCCGCTGAATTTGAATACAATACATTGGGCCAAATAATATATTTGTTGTTGTGGTGAACCATAACAATGAGAAAAACATCTAGTAAGGGACGCGGACGTGGACATGGTCGTGGTGGTGTTAGTGGACCCTCTGGTGCTGGGAGAGGACGTGGCCGTTCTGCCACATCCACACGTCCTAGTGTACCAACTACCTCAGGTCCCAGTAGCCGCCAGAATTTACAGCGATATATGGTGGGGCCCAATGCCGTTCTAAGGATGGTAAGGCCTGAGCAGGTACAGGCATTAGTCAATTGGGTGGCCGACAGTGGATCCAGCACGTTCACATTATCTCCCACCCAGTCTTCTGCAGAAAGCGCACAGATGGCGCCTGAAAACCAACCCCATCAGTCTGTCACATCACCCCCATGCATACCAGGGAAACTGTCTCAGCCTCAAGTTATGCAGCAGTCTCTTATGCTGTTTGAAGACTCCGCTGGCAGGGTTTCCCAAGGGCATCCACCTAGCCCTTCCCCAGCGGTGAAAGACATAGAATGCACTGACGCACAACCACTTATGTTTCCTGATGATGAGGACATGGGAATACCACCTCAGCATGTCTCTGATGATGACGAAACACAGGTGCCAACTGCTGCGTCTTTCTGCAGTGTGCAGACTGAACAGGAGGTCAGGGATCAAGACTGGGTGGAAGACGATGCAGGGGACGATGAGGTCCTAGACCCCACATGGAATGAAGGTCGTGCCACTGACTTTCACAGTTCGGAGGAAGAGGCAGTGGTGAGACCGAGCCAACAGCGTAGCAAAAGAGGGAGCAGTGGGCAAAAGCAGAACACCCGCCGCCAAGAGACTCCGCCTGCTACTGACCGCCGCCATCTGGGACCGAGCACCCCAAAGGCAGCTTCAAGGAGTTCCCTGGCATGGCACTTCTTCAAACAATGTGCTGACGACAAGACCCGAGTGGTTTGCACGCTGTGCCATCAGAGCCTGAAGCGAGGCATTAACGTTCTGAACCTGAGCACAACCTGCATGACCAGGCACCTGCATGCAAAGCATGAACTGCAGTGGAGTAAACACCTTAAAACCAAGGAAGTCACTCAGGCTCCCCCTGCTACCTCTTCTGCTGCTGCCGCCTCGGCCTATTCTGCTGCTGCCGCCTCGGCCTCTTCCTCCGCCTCTGGAGGAACGTTGGCACCTGCCGCCCAGCAAACAGGGGATGTACCACCAACACCACCACCACCACCTCCGTCACCAAGCGTCTCAACCATGTCACACGCCAGCGTTCAGCTCTCCATCTCACAAACATTTGATAGAAAGCGTAAATTCCCACCTAGCCACCCTCGATCCCTGGCCCTGAATGCCAGCATTTCTAAACTACTGGCCTATGAAATGCTGTCATTTAGGCTGGTGGACACAGACAGCTTCAAACAGCTCATGTCGCTTGCTGTCCCACAGTATGTTGTTCCCAGCCGGCACTACTTCTCCAAGAGAGCCGTGCCTTCCCTGCACAACCAAGTATCCGATAAAATCAAGTGTGCACTGCGCAACGCCATCTGTAGCAAGGTCCACCTAACCACAGATACGTGGACCAGTAAGCACGGCCAGGGACGCTATATCTCCCTAACTGCACACTGGGTAAATGTAGTGGCAGCTGGGCCCCAGGCGGAGAGCTGTTTGGCGCACGTCCTGCCGCCGCCAAGGATCGCAGGGCAACATTCTTTGCCTCCTGTTGCCACCTCCTCCTTCTCGGCTTCCTCCTCCTCTTCTTCCACCTGCTCATCCAGTCAGCCACACACCTTCACCACCAACTTCAGCACAGCCCGGGGTAAACGTCAGCAGGCCATTCTGAAACTCATATGTTTGGGGGACAGGCCCCACACCGCACAGGAGTTGTGGCGGGGTATTGAACAACAGACCGACGAGTGGTTGCTGCCGGTGAGCCTCAAGCCCGGCCTGGTGGTGTGTGATAATGGGCGAAATCTCGTTGCAGCTCTGGGACTAGCCAATTTGACGCACATCCCTTGCTTGGCGCATGTGCTGAATTTGGTGGTGCAGAAGTTCATTCACAACTACCCCGACATGTCAGAGCTGCTGCATAAAGTGCGGGCCGTCTGTTCGCGCTTCCGGCGTTCACATCCTGCCGCTGCTCGCCTGTCTGCGCTACAGCGTAACTTCGGCCTTCCCGCTCACCGCCTCATATGCGACGTGCCCACCAGGTGGAACTCCACCTTGCACATGCTGGACAGACTGTGCGAGCAGCAGCAGGCCATAGTGGAGTTTCAGCTGCAGCACGCACGGGTCAGTCGCACTACAGAACAGCACCACTTCACCACCAATGACTGGGCCTCCATGCGAGACCTGTGTGCCCTGTTGCGCTGTTTCGAGTACTCCACCAACATGGCCAGTGGCGATGACACCGTTATCAGCGTTACAATACCACTTCTATGTCTCCTTGAGAAAACACTTAGGGCGATGATGGAACAGGAGGTGGCCCAGGAGGAGGAGGAGGAGGATGAGGAAGAGGGGTCATTTTTAGCACTTTCAGGCCAGTCTCTTCGAAGTGACTCAGAGGGAGGTTTTTTGCAACAGCAGAGGCCAGGTACAAATGTGGCCAGCCAGGGCCCACTACTGGAGGACGAGGAGGACGAGGATGAGGAGGAGGTGGAGGAGGATGAGGATGAAGCATGGTCACAGCGGGGTGGCACCCAACGCAGCTCGGGTCCATCACTGGTGCGTGGCTGGGGGGAAAGGCAGGACGATGACGATACGCCTCCCACAGAGGACAGCTTGTCCTTACCCCTGGGCAGCCTGGCACACATGAGCGACTACATGCTGCAGTGCCTGCGCAACGACAGCAGAGTTGCCCACATTTTAACCTGTGCGGACTACTGGGTTGCCACCCTGCTGGATCCACGCTACAAAGACAATGTGCCCACCTTACTTCCTGCACTGGAGCGTGATAGGAAGATGCGCGAGTACAAGCGCACGTTGGTAGACGCGCTACTGAGAGCATTCCCAAATGTCACAGGGGAACAAGTGGAAGCCCAAGGCCAAGGCAGAGGAGGAGCAAGAGGTCGCCAAGGCAGCTGTGTCACGGCCAGCTCCTCTGAGGGCAGGGTTAGCATGGCAGAGATGTGGAAAACTTTTGTCAACACGCCACAGCTAACTGCACCACCACCTGATACGCAACGTGTTAGCAGGAGGCAACATTTCACTAACATGGTGGAACAGTACGTGTGCACACCCCTCCACGTACTGACTGATGGTTCGGCCCCATTCAACTTCTGGGTCTCTAAATTGTCCACGTGGCCAGAGCTAGCCTTTTATGCCTTGGAGGTGCTGGCCTGCCCGGCAGCCAGCGTTTTGTCTGAACGTGTATTCAGCACGGCAGGGGGCGTCATTACAGACAAACGCAGCCGCCTGTCTACAGCCAATGTGGACAAGCTGACGTTCATAAAAATGAACCAGGCATGGATCCCACAGGACCTGTCCGTCCCTTGTCCAGATTAGACATTAACTACCTCCCCATAACCATATATTATTGGACTCCAGGGCACTTCCTCATTCAATCCTATTTTTATTTTCATTTTACCATTATATTGCGATGCTACCCAAAGTTGAATGAACCTCTCCTCTGCCTGTGTGCTAGGCCTAAATATATGCCAATGGACTGTTGCAGTGGTGGCTGACATGAAGCCTGATTCTCTGCTATGACATGCAGACTAATTCTCTGCTGACATGAAGCCAGATTGTCTGTTACGGGACCTCTCTCCTCTGCCTGGGTGCTGGGCCTAAATTTATGACAATGGACTGTTGCAGTGGTGGCTGACGTGAAGCCTGATTCTCTGCTATGACATGCAGACTGATTCTCTGCTGACATGAAGCCAGATCGTCTGTTACGGGACCTCTCTGCTCTGCCTGTGTGCTAGGCCTAAATATATGCCAATGGACTGTTGCAGTGGTGGCTGACGTGAAGCCTCATTCTCTGCTATGACATGCAGACTGATTCTCTGCTGACATGAAGACAGATTCTCTGTTACGGGACCTCTCTCCTCTGCCTGTGTGCTAGGCCTAAATATATGCCAATGGACTGTTGCAGTGGTGGGTGACGTGAAGCCTCATTCTCTGCTATGACATGCAGACTGATTCTCTGCTGTCATGAAGCCAGATTGTCTGTTACGGGACCTCTCTGCTCTGCCTGTGTGCTAGGCCTAAATATATGCCAATGGACTGTTGCAGTGGTGGGTGACGTGAAGCCTCATTCTCTGCTATGACATGCAGACTAATTCTCTGCTGACATGAAGACAGATTCTCTGTTACGGGACCTCTCTCCTCTGCCTGTGTGTGTGCTGGGCCTAAATATATGCCAATGGACTGTTGCAGTGGTGGCTGACGTGAAGCCTCATTCTCTGCTATGACATGCAGACTGATTCTCTGCTGACATGAAGCCAGATTCTCTGTTACGGGACCTCTCTCCTCTGCCTGTGTGCTAGGCCTAAATATATGCCAATGGACTGTTGCAGTGGTGGCTGACGTGAAGCCTCATTCTCTGCTATGACATGCAGACTAATTCTCTGCTGACATGAAGACAGATTCTCTGTTACGGGACCTCTCTCCTCTGCCTGGGTGCCGGGGCCTAAATATCTGAGAATGGACTGTTCCAGTGGTGGGTGACGGGAAGCCAGATTCTCTGCTATGGAACCTCTCTCCAATTGATTTTGGTTAATTTTTATTTATTTAATTTTTATTTTAATTAATTTCCCTATCCACATTTGTTTGCAGGGGATTTACCTACATGTTGCTGCCTTTTGCAGCCCTCTAGCCCTTTCCTGGGCTGTTTTACAGCCGTTTTAGTGCCGAAAAGTTCGGGTCCCCATTGACTTCAATGGGGTTCGGGTTCGGGACGAAGTTCGGATCGGGTTCGGATCCCGAACCCGAACATTTCCGGGATGTTCGGCCGAACTTCTCGAACCCGAACATCCAGGTGTTCGCTCAACTCTACCTATGACCTCTCTTAGTTGGCTAAATTTAGCTTTTTGTCACTGTCACTTTGACATTACTACTAGAGCTTTGCATTAAAGAGCTTGAAAGATGTTGGATACAGTGATTTGGAGACCACAGAGTGTCATAAACAATTTTTCGTGGCAATTTGAATTTATTTGCATCCAAATAGAATCTTTCAACTGATTTGTCAGAATTGGACTCGTAACATATTTTAAAAAAAATCACTAATCTCTAGTCATCAATATCTCATAATCAATATCTCTTTAAAATGGCAGACCTGGTTCTATGCAGGAATTGTTGTGCTTTTATTTCATGTTCCACTCTTCGGAGGTTTGGATGCTGTCTGATCTGTAGACAGCTCTCCGCAATGCAGCAGAAAATTGCATTTTTGAAACCTGAGATTTGTAAATTAACTGTTAAACAAACTAAGGCTGGGAATGTTGCAATGCCACTGCAACAGAGGCCCCCTAGAAATAGAAGATGGGTTACTGCAGGTTCTGGTAGACTTAGAGTTGTCGATAGAAGACATGTCCCACAGTCTGTGGCTCTCCATAATTCATTTGCAGCACTTTCAGAGTGCAAGAGCAATATGGATGATGGCTCAGACACTTTGGGTGAGGAACAATCATCTCCTATGCCTAAGGTATGCAAGACTGCAGCCAAAGACAAAAAAGATGAAGTGAGGACTGATAGTAAGCAGCTGTTGGTGGGCAATTATATCATAAGAGGTGTGAAGTTTGAATAAAATAGTTTTTTGGTGCTACCGCTAGCAGGGACAGACGACATATCCTTAATATTTTTAAGCAAGCAAAGCAGGAAAGGGAGGTGGATGTTATTGTCCATCTTGGGACAAATTATCTGGCTTGCAATGAGGTTTCAAAGGTGAAGAAAGCTTTTCACACACTTGGTAATGATATACGGGAGGTTGCATCGACTGTTTCATTCTCTGCAGTTTTGCCTGTGCATAACCTTCAGCATGACAGGCAGATGCGCATTAAGGAATTCAATGTATGGCTTGAAGAATGGTGTCTGAACCAAGGGTTTGGCTTTGTGTCTTTAGTTAGCTCTAGTTGGCATGGAAAAGAACTGTACAAGCAAGATGGTTTGTATCTTTCTCTCAAGGGAACTAATGTCCTCAGTGAATAGTTCAAAGTATTTGCTAAAGAGCATTAAAACTAGGAAAGGGGGGCAAAATAATGATAATCCATCAGTCCGACTGCCCCCCAGAACAATGCCAGAAGATGCCAGTAGCACATAGGTTAAGAAATGACAAGCTCAGAGTCTTGTCTACAAATGTTGGCAGTTTAGGGAATAAGATAAATGAACTTGAGTATATAATGGCATCTGAGAATATAGATTTAGCGGCTGTTACTGAGACGTGGTTAAATCAGAGTAATGACTGGAATATATCAATACCAGGGTGCTCTCTATATAGGAAAGACAGAGAAGGCAAGAAAGGGGGAGGTGTGGCCTATGTGAAAGATAGCATAAAATCTAATCTAATACAAGTTAGAGAGACCAATTTAGAGTCAGTTTGGGTTACGTTGCACCTTGATAATCATAAGATAACTCGTGTAGGTGTAATATATAGACCACCTGATCTACTAGTTGAGGAAATAGCTAAAATGACATTGAAAGGGGAAGATATCATTATGGGAGACTTTAATCTTCCTGATGTAAACTGTAAAACCAAAATAGCTAGTTCTGCCAGGAGTACAGATATTCTAAATTCCCTACTGGGATTATCTCTACGGCAAGTAGTTGAGGAGCCAACCCGGAAGGAGGCCATTTTAGATTTAGTATTCACAAATGCGTATTTGGTATCTGATATTACTGTTGGGTAAAGCTTGGGATCTAGTGATCACCAGTTAGTGTGGTTTACTATAAGTACAGTGACTGAGTCACACCACACAAAAACTATAGTTTTAGATTTTAGAAAAACTGACTTTTCTTAAATTTTATTAGTGGTATACGAGTCCCTATCAGACTGGAACAGTTTTAATGGAGTCCAGGAGAAATAGGACTACTTAAAAGTGGCACTATTGAAGGCAACAGATAATTGCATTAGGCTTGTCAGTAAAAGCAAAAAAAAGGAAGAGACCACTGTGGTAGTCAGCAGAAATGGACAAAATCATTAAAAACAAAAAGATAGCATTTAGTAATTATAAAAACAAAGACAAAACGAGGATGACAGGGAAATTTTTAAGATTAGACAGAGAGAGGCCAAACAAGTTATAAGAGCTTCTAAAGCACAGGCAGAAGATAAATTTGCTCAGTCAGTGAAAAAACGTGATAAGACATCCTTCAGATACATAAATGAAAAAAGGAAATTAAAACAAGGAATTACCAAATGAAAAACAAAAGAAAGAAGGTATATTGAAGAAGATAAAGAACTAGCTGGCTGCCTTAATTAATTCTTCTGTTCAGTTTTTACAAAGGAAAATGAAGGAAAAGTACCTCAGGAAGTAAGACTAATAAATCTTTTGATGCATGAGTCTTTACAGAGGAAGAGATTCTAAGTCAGCTGTCTAAAATTAATACAAATAAGTCACAGGGGCCGGATGGGATACACCCAAAGCTATTAAAAGAGCTTAGCGGTGTACTAGCAAAACCATTAACAGATTTATTTAACCAATCACTGGTAACAGGAGTCGTTCCAGAAGATTGGAAATTAGCAAATGTTGTGCTCATTCACAAGAAAGGTAGTATGGAGGAATTGGGCAACTATAGACCAGTTAGCCTGACATCAATAGTGGGGAAATTAATGGAAACCATACTTAAAGAGAAGATTGTGGAACATCTAAAATCCCATGGATTGAAAGATGAAAAACAGCATGGGTTTACTTAGGAGAGATCATGTCAAACTAATCTTATTGATTTTTTTTGATTGGGTGACTAAATTAATAGATGGCAGAGGTGCAGTAGACATCGCTTATCTAGACTTTAGTAAGGCTTTTGATACTGTCCCACATAGAAGGCTTATCAATAAATTTGCAGTCTTTGTGCTTGAACTCCCATATTGTTGAATGGATTAGGCAGTGGCTGAGGGACAGACAACAGAGGGTTGTAGTCAATGGATTATATTCAGACCATGGTTTTGTTACCAGTGGGGTACCTCAGGGATCTGTTCTGGGACCCATATTGTTTAATATCTTTATCAGCGAAATTGCAGAAGGCCTGGTAAGGTGTGTTTTCTTTTTTGCTGATGAGATAAAGATTTGTAACAGGGTTGATGTTCCTGGAGGGATACACCAAATGGAAAAGGATTTAGGAAAACTAGAGGAATGGTCAAAAATCTGGCAACTAAAATGTATTGTTGATAAGTGCAAGATAATGCACCTGGGGTGTAAAAACCCAAGAGCAGAATATAAAATCATTGATACAGTCCTAACCTCAGTATCTGAGGAAAGGGATTTAGGGGTCATTATTTCAGAAGACTTAAAGGTAGGCAGACAATGTCATAGAGCAGCATCAAATACTAGCAGAATGCTTGGTGTATAGGGAGAGGCATTACCAGTAGAAAGAGGGAGGTGCTCATGCCACTCTACAGAGCACTAGTGAGACCTCATTTGGAGTATTGTGAGCAGTACTGGAGACCACATCTCCAGAAGGATATTGATACTTTGGAGAGAGTTCAGAGAAAAGCTACTAAACTAGTACATAGATTGCATGGTAAAAATTACCAGGAAAGTTTAAAGGACCTTAACATGTATAGCTTTGAAGAAAGACGAGACAGATGGGATATGATAGAAACTTTTAAATACATAAAGTGAATCAACACGGTAAAAGAGGAGAGAATATTTAAAAGAAGAAAAACTGCTACAAGAGGACATAGTTTGAAATTAGAGGGGCAAAGGTTTAATAGTAATATCAGGAAGTATTACTTTACTGAGAGAGTAGTGGATGCATGGAGTAACCTTCCTGCAGAAGTGGTAGCTGCAAATACAGTGAAGAAGTTTAAGCATGCATGGGATAGGCATAAGGCCATCCTTCATATAAGATAGGGCCAGGGGCTATTCATAGTATTTAGTATTTTGAGCAGACTAGATAGGCCAAATAGTTCTTATCTGCCGACACATTCTATGTTTCTATGTTTCTATCTAGAGCTTAGAAGTCCCCTTTAAGTACCTTACTAGGCTGCATGGAAACTGGGACAGAAATTCCAGCGCCAATCATTGCAGGAATCTGGCAGTCACTGATAGCCAGACCCCTGCTGTATGCGGCGGCATCAGTGAAAACACCGATGCCGTTGCATTAACCCTTGCACTGCTGCGGTCAGCACTGCCTACGGCACGTGTGGTATCCTGCCGGGAGCGGGGTGGCCATCGGGTTCCCGCACTGCTGTGACGGGGACCCGATGGCAGGGAAGGCAGCCCAATGCCTTAGGAGTATTTAGCCCAAAATTGTACCAATCAAACTGTCACCTCATCTTGCAATGAGTCCCCACATAAGACAATCACTTAAAAAATAAAAACCAATGGCACCCGTAAACCAATCCATCAAAATCTGCGCTGCAAAAACAATATGGCGCTTCTTCGATTCTGAATCCTGCCATGTGCCCCCATAGCAGTTTACCAACCACATATGGGCTGTTGCCATATTCAGGAGAAAATGGGTAATAAATTATGGGGTGATTTTTCTCCTGTTACTCCATTTGAAAATGAAACATTTGGGGCTAAAACAACACTTTATTGGAAGAAACAAAACTTTTAATTTTCACAGCCAAGTGTTTCCAACTTCCGCAAAACACTTAGGCCCTTTGCATACGAGCGTGTCTGTATTAGGTCCATGTGTTGCGGCTGCATTCAGTGAAAAATGCGCAATTCCGCAGGCAAAGTCATTCAGTTTTGCCTGAGATCGCGTTCAGTTGTTCAGTTTTTTGCTTTTTAGCACGCGCGTGCAAAACGCATCAAAATGCATTGCACCCGCACGATAAAAAACGGAATGTATGCAAACAACATATCTTACTGTAGCAACCATCCGTGAAAAAATGCATCGCATCCTCACTTGCTTGCGGATGCTTGCGATTTTCACGCAGCTCTATTCACTTCTATGGGGCCAGCGTTGCATGAAAAATCACACAATATAGAACAAGCTACGATCTTCACACACCGCACAAGTGATGCTGGAAAACCAATGCACATGTACACAGCCCCATTTAAATGAATGGGCCCGGATTCCATGCGGGCGCAATGCGTTCGCATCACGCATTGCACCTGCGCGGAATTCTCGCTCATGTGAAAGGGGCCTTAGGGGGTCAAAGTAGTCAGTACCTCCTTTAATATATTATTTGAAGGGTGTAGTTTCCAGAATAGGGTCACTTTTTGAGGGTTTCCACTGTAGGTGTACTTCAGGGTCTTTTCAAATACAGGATGGTGCCTAAAAACCATTTTAGCAAAATCTGCCTCCAAAATCTTCTTTTTTCTTTGACTTTAAGAATAGCAGACAGATGCTGGCTATTGATATTTTGGGTTCAATGCAGTCAATATATAATTTAGTGAAACAAAGAGATTTATGGATACAATAATGGCAATAAACCCGTCTATGTTACAGGTAAGATTGAGTTTGGTAATCCATCGCAGAAGTGCTTTGAAAAGGAGAAAAAACACACAAGCTGTGAAATTTACTGTAAATGATAATTCAGCCATAGAATATTTGACTATATGTGAAGTAGTAAAAAAAAAAAATAATGCCTACATGACATGTGAACAATTAGGTGCAATAAAAGGTCAAGTGATAAGAAATTCAGTCTAGGACAACAATTTATACTAATTCCCAACAGTGCGGGTTTATTCATTTGAGTTGGACATTTGTTGGAAAAATAATTATTCAAGAAGACTATTGAAAAACAAATATTTTGTATGCATGTTTCACCTTCCGTCTGTAACAAACTTATCTGTGCAGGCTCCAGTGGTGCAATCCTTAGCCTCAGCACTGCCGCGTCAGAAGAGACACACTGCTGAGCCACGACCCCCTGGTGATGTGACCGCAGCCTTAGTAACAGAATGCAATGCTCTGTTTCTCTCTGAAGCTGGCGAATTCTGAGGAAAATTAGCAGTGAACTGCTCTATTACTGTGTACTAGTGTTTCTGATTAATAGAGTGCCGAGTCATGGACCAATCAGGTTCTCATCCAGGGACTCCAGCTCCCAAGGGAAGATGGTCATCTGGGTGGTCATTGATAGGTTCTCTGAAATGTGTCACATAATTCCATTAAAGAATCTTCCTGATGCTAAAAAATTTGCTACCTTGTTTGGTGACAATATTCTCAAATTACGTGGGATACCCAGCTCCAATGTCACAGATAGAGTCCAGTTTGTCTCGAGATTCTGAAGAAAATTTACTAAGAGACTGGGGATCACTGTCCTTCTTATCTGCGTTCCATCCTGAAAAAAATTGATGAACTGAAATGGTCAACCAGGCACTGGAGAAGTATTCAAAATGCTTTGAGCCTGACTGTCAGAACAAGTGAAAGAAGTTTTTGTCCCTTGCGTAGTTTGCTATCAACAATCATGTCAGATCCTCTAGTGACATCTCATTTCTTTATTGTAATTAAGGTTTTTATCCGCGTTTTGATTAGTTTCTGGGTTAATCTCTGTGAGTCCTGCGGTCGAAGCGATCATTAATAATCTGTGCACAGTTTGGGCCCAGGCTCCAAAGAGCCTGGAAAAAACTGAAAGCACCCAGTATAACCTAGCTAATAAAAAGTGTTCATTGGGTCTGAACTATGTTTTGGGAGAACTTGTCTGGTTTTCAAAAAAAAAAAATGCATTTTAGGGTACCGTGCTCCTAAGTTTATTGATCATATCTAAAATAAACCTGATTTCTTTCCATTTTTAGTTACCTTCTTTATTTAGGGTACATCATGTGTTCCACAAATCTTTGCTCAAGAAGTACATTCCTCTTGTAATTCCTCCAACTAAACCTAAGTTCTGATCTAGTTGTAATTCAAGGCCATTTAGAGTACGAAGTAGAAAAAATTCTTAACTTTCGTAGAGTCCAAGGTTCTATTCAGTACATTATTCACTGGAAGGGATATGGTGATGAAGAAAGGACATGAGTCACTGCTCAGGATGTGGTTTACACTTCTCATTTAAACAGGAAGTTTCATCTCGAGTTTCCAACTGAAACCTGCTCCTTCTGTTGAGGGTCCGGTAGCCCCTCCTAGAAGAGGGGGCAATGTAATAAACGTACCTGTCTGGGCTCCAGCGGTGCAATCCTCAGCCTTAGCACGGCTGCATCGGAAGAGACATGCTGCTGAGCCAAGCCCCCTGGTGACATGATCACATCCTTAGGCCTCTTGCACATGACCGTATGTATTTTGCGGTCCGCAAAAAATGGATCAGCAAAAAACACGGATGAAATCTGTGTGCATTCCGTATTTTGCAAAACGGAACAGCTGGCCCTTAATATAATAGTACTATCCTTGTATGTAATGCGGACAATATTAGGACATGTTCTATTTTTTTGTGGAACGGAAACACAGAAACGGAATGCACACAAAGTACTTTCAATTTTTTTTGCTGACCCATTGAAATGAATGGTTCCGTATATGGTCCGCAAAAAAAACCCGGAACAGAAACAGAATGAAAATACATTTGTGTGTAAGAGGCCTTAGTAATATGTTAGTAATGCTTAGTTTCTCCCTGCAGTGTGTGTGCTGGGGGAGATTAGCAGTGGACTGATTAGCTCAGCTCTTCTATTACTGTGTACATAGTTACATAGTTTCATAGTTATTACGGTTTAAAAAATACATAAGTCCATCAAGTTCAACCAAGGGATAGGTGGGGACGCGAATCCCAGAAGGAAGTGAGACTCAGATTTCTACACATTTTCATAAGCATTGATGTCCCCTTGTCTTTTGAGGGAATTTGACATGGAACAGTTGTTCAACATATTTTTTATATGGTGTCACGGCAGACGAGCACACAGATAAACCAACAACCAGGCTCTAGGCGAGAAGCAGGGGAAGGGGCACCTCCTAGCTAATCCCTGACCTCTCTCCCTGCACTGCTCAGCCCACATTCAGACCTTGGTGGTAGGAATGATGTGTCCCCGTGCCTTGGCTAAAACACCCTAGATTCCCTGAGATGGTGAAAAGGGGAAATAGGAGCAGCCTGCTCGCACAGAACCTGGATGGGAGAGATGACACAAACACAACCTAGACAGCAAACAACAAAAACTGAAACCGCACTTATCTTTTCTGAGCTGGAACAGACAACCTTCCTTCCTTGCTTGCTTCCAAGGCCAGACTGATTTCTATAACCTGCTCAGAGCACTGGAATTGAGAGCCATTTAAACTAATGACCCCACCCAGTGCACCTGATGGGAGGCGGATCCAGCACGACTCCAAAACAAACACTAAACACGTGCTGCTATTCTGGCCGACCTCCACACATAGTCAGAGCAGGGCATGACAGTACCCCCCCTTCTACGGCTGACCTCCGGACACCCCGGACCAACCTTATCCAGATGGGATCTATGAAAAGCCCTCACCAGTCGGCTGGCACTGACATCCAGTGCCGGAACCCACATCCTCTCCTCAGGGCCGTATCCCCTCCAGTGTACCAGATACTGAAGGGAACCCCGAAGAACTCTAGAGTCGAGAACCCTGGAGATTTCGAACTCCAAATTTCCATCAACCAGAACAGGAGGAGGCAATGGCGATGGTTCCACTGGTTTCACGTATTTTTTCAGTAAAGACCTGTGGAACACATCATGGATCCTCCAAGTTTGCGGAAGATCCAGCCGAAACGCTACTGGATTGATCACTGCAGATATTTTGTACGGACCGATAAATCTTGGACCCAGTTTCCAAGATGACACTCTCAACTTAATATTTTTAGTGGACAACCATACCAGATCACCCACACACAGGTCCGTAACCAGTCACACGTATCTTGTCAGCCATTCGCTTATACCTCTCACCTATCTTCTCCAAATTCCCTTGGATCTTCCGCCAGATGGAAGACAAGGCAGAAGAAAATCTCTCCTCCTCTGGCATCCCAGAGGAACCAGTCCTAGAAAAAGTACCAAACTGAGGATGAAAGCCGTTTGCGGCAAAAAACGGTGACTTACCTGTGGACTCCTGCCTACGGTTATTCAGAGCAAATTCTGCTAGAGACAAGAATGAGGACCAGTTCTGATTCTCAGCCACAAAGCACCTCAAGTAGGTCTCCAGGTTTTGATTAGTACGCTCTGTCTGTCCATTCGACTGTGGATGAAAAGCCGAAGAGAACGAAAGTTGAATGCCCAGCCGAGAACAGAACGCCCTCCAAAACCTGGAGACAAACTGCGTGCCCCTATCCGAAGGAATACCATGCAATTTCACAATATTATGCACAAAAATCTACGCAAGGGTCTTGCCGTTAGGCAGACTAGATAATGATATAAAGTGAGCCATTTTACTGAAACGGTCAACTACCACCAAAATTACTGTTCTCCCGGAGGAACTCGGCAGATCCGTAATAAAGTCCATAGACAGGTGCGTCCAGGGACGAGACGGAATAGACAATAGAAGAAGTGAACCAGCCGGTCGAGTATGAGCAACCTTTGACCGAGCACAGGTTTCACAAGCCGCCACGTAATCCTCAATGCTCCTACGTAACCCTGGCCACCAGAACCTCCGGGATACCAGATCACAGGTGGACTTACCACCAGGATGTCCAGCAAGGACAGTATTGTGATGTTCCTTAAATACCTTGTATCGCAGGCCATCAGGAACAAACAACCTCCCTGGGGGACAAGAACCAGGAGCCCCCTCCTGGGCTCCCAACACCTCCATCTCCAATTCGGGGTACAGAGCGGAGACCACCACCCCATCAGCCAAAATTGGAGCAGGATCCTCTGAATCACCTCCCCCAGGAAAGCTGCGAGACAAGGCATCTGCCTTGATGTTCTTAACCCCTGCACAAAAGGTAACCACAAAATTGAACCTGGTAAAAAAACAGTGACCATCTGGCCTGTCTAGGGTTCAGACGCTTGGCAGATTGCAGGTAAGCCATACCGTAATGGGGTGAGACGCCACCTCCAACCAGTGACGCCATTCCTCAAAGGCCAACTTGATAGCCAGCAACTCTCTATCTCCAACATCATAATTCCTCTCGGCGACCAAGAGCTTCTTGGAGAAAAAAGCACACGGGACCCATTTGCCAGGAGATGAACCCTGCGACAATACCGCTCCAACCCCCACTTCAGATGCATCAACCTCCACAATGAATGGCTGAGACACACTGTGCTGCATCAGAATGGGAGCAGACGCAAAACGCTCCTTAATAGCCGAAAAGGCCTGCAATGCCTCATCCGACCAGACAGAGACGTCAGCGCCCTTCTTAGTCATATCAGTGAGAGGTTTTACAATGGTGGAATAGTTCAAAATAAATTTCCTACAATAATTAGTAAACCCCAAGAACCGCATCAAAGCTTTCTGATTCTCTGGTCGGTCCCATTCCAGAACCGCCCAGACCTTTCGGGGTCCATACGAAAACCAGAGTCAGAAAGCAGATATCCCAAGAACGGAAGCTCCTGCACCAAAAATAAACATTTCTCCAATTTAGCATATAATTTATTCTCCCGAAGGATCGTCAAAACCTGTCTCACATGATCCTGATGGGTCTTCAGATCAGGAGAGTAAATTAAAATGTCATCCAAATAAACCACCACGAACCTCCCCACCAAATGATGAAAAATGTCATTGACGAATCGCTGAAATACTGCTGGCGCGTTCGTCAACCCAAAAGGCATAACCAGAGTCTCAAAATGACCCTCGTGTGTACTGAAGGCCGTTTTCCACTCATCCCCCTCCTTGATTCTGATCAGGTTGTAGGCCCCTCTCAAATCCAACTTGGAGAACACCTTGGCTCCCACAATCTGTTCAAAAAGGTCAGAAATCGTTTTGGCTCTCCACTACCCTTCCCTCCACAGAGCAATGGAAACTAAAAATTGACCAAATTTTCCGTTTTGAGGAACTCTCTTCATGGGAGGATAGGAATCATCTTAAGTTCCAACGCCAGTGGCATTTATGGCAAAAGTTTAGACACCCGAATTATCCATAGAGATTCTCAAGCCATTCTGTCAGATATACAGACGTGGACAAAATTGTTGGTACCCTTTGGTCAATGAAAGAAAAAGTCACAATGGTCACAGAAATAACTTTAATCTGACAAAAGTAATAATAAATTAAAATTCTATAAATGTTAACCAATGAAAGTCAGACATTGTTTTTCAACCATGCTTCAACAGAATTATGTAAAAAAATAAACTCATGAAACAGGCATGGACAAAAATGATGGTACCCCTAACTTAATATTTTGTTGCGCAACCTTTTGAGGCAATCACTGCAATCAAACGCTTCCTGTAACTGTCAATGAGACATCTGCACCTCTCAGCAGGTATTTTGGCCCACTCCTCATGAGCAAACTGCTCCAGTTGTGTCCGGTTTGAAGGGTGCCTTTTCCAGACTGCATGTTTCAGCTCCTTCCAAAGATGCTCAATAGGATTGAGGTCAGGGCTCATAGAAGGCCACTTTAGAATAGTCCAATTTTTTCCTCTTAGCCATTCTTGGGTGTTTTTAGCGGTGTGTTTTGGGTCATTGTCCTGTTGCAAGACCCATGACCTGCGACTGAGACCAAGCTTTCTGACACTGGCTAGTACATTTCTCTCTAGAATTCCTTGATAGTCTTGAGATTTCATTGTACCCTGCACAGATTCAAGACACCCTGTGCCAGACGCAGCAAAGCAGCCCCAGAACATAACAGAGCCTCCTCCATGTTTCACAGTAGGGACAGTGTTCTTTTCTTGATATGCTTCATTTTTTCGTCTGTGAACATACAGCTGATGTGCCTTGGCAAAAACTTCGATTTTTGTCTCATCTGTCCACAGGACATTCTCCCAGAAGCTTTGTGGCTTGTCAACATGTAGTTTGGCATATTCCAGTCTTGCTTTTTTATGATTCGTTTTCAACAATGGTGTCCTCCTTGGTCGTCTCCCATGTAGTCCACTTTGGCTCAAACAACGACGGATGGTGCGATCTGACACTGATGTTCCTTGAGCATGAAGTTCACCTTGAATCTCTTTAGAAGTCTTTCTAGGCTCTTTTGTTACCATTCGGATTATCCGTCTCTTAGATTTGTCATCAATTTTCCTCCTGCGGCCACGTCCAGGGAGGTTGGCTACAGTCCCATGGATCTTAAACTTATGAATAATATGTGCAACTGTACTCACAGGAACATCTAGTTGCTTGGAGATGGTCTTATAGCCTTTACCTTTAACATGCTTGTCTATAATTTTCTTTCTGATCTCTTGAGACAGCTCTTTCCTTTGCTTCCTCTGGTCCATGTCGAGTGTGGTACACACCATATCACCAAACAACACAGTGATTACCTGGAGCCATATATATAGGCCCAATGGCTGATTACAAGGTTGTAGACACCTGTGATGCTAATTAGTGGACACACCTTGAATTAACATGTCCCTTTGGTCACATTATGTTCTGTGTTTTCTAGGGGTACCATCATTTTTGTCCATGCCTGTTTCATGAGTTTATTTTTTTACATAATTCTGTTGAAGCATGGTTGAAAAACAATGTCTGACTTTCATTGGTTAACATTTATAGAATTTTAATTTATTATTACTTTTGTCAGATTAAAGTTATTTCTGTGACCATTGTGACTTTTTCTTTCATTGACCAAAGGGTACCAACAATTTTGTCCACGTCTGTAGCTGTCTACTACCTAATCTTGACTTCCCGGGTTGTATACCGGACCCCTATAGTCTCTTATAGCGACCATCCCGGGTGTATAGTAGTGATAGTATGCATCATTGGCTACCAGGATTAGCTAATTTTAACTCCTTTAATGTGGTGTTATGTGAATGCTTAAATACTGAGATACAAGACTCTGTCACCCGTTGTATGTGATTTGATATGTTGGCTACTACTACATTTATGTACTTGTCACGCCTTGCAGGGCGTATCAGAATCTATTGATGTACCTTGTTACGTTAAATAAAATAAAACATTTAAAAAAAAATTTAAAAAAAAAGGTCAGAAATCAAAGGCAGGGGATATGGATCCCAGACCGTAATACGGTTCAATTCCCGGAAATCCAAACACGGTCTCAGCGATCCATCCTTTTAGTTTTTTTTACAAAGAACAAGCCTACTGCCACCGGAGAATTAAATGGCCTAATATGACCTAACTCTCGGCGATATACTATCGCATGATCTCTCTTTCGGGTTGAGAAAAGGTTGTAAAGCCAAGATTTTGGCAATTTAGCCCCTGGGATGAGATTAACTGGACAATGATAGTCTCGATGAGGGGGCAATTCCTGAGCCCCACCCTCCGAAAAGACATCCGCAAAATCTGAGAGATACTGAGGTAAATCCGTAGTGGACACACCAGATATAGATATGCCAAGACAATTATCCGAACAAAACTCACTCCAACCAATGATTTGTCTCGCTTTCCAATCTATAATTGGGTTATGTTTAGTCAACCATGGCGACCCCAAAACTATAGGAGCTGGCAAATCCTTCATGACAAAACAAGAAATAATCTCAACATGTGAATCACCCACCCTTAAGTGAATACCATGAACAATGTGAGTAAGACTCCTTTGAGAAAGAGGGGAAGAATCAATTGCAAAAACTCGAATCTCATTCTCTAAAGTGCAAGTACTTAGTCCTAGATTTTGAAGAAAAAGAAAGTCAATTAGGTTTACCCCAGCACCACAATCAAGGAATACTTCAACAACAAAAAATTCTTGACTCTAGCGTCACCACAGCTGGAAGGAGAAAACGGGAACTGCAGGGAGCTTGCATACCCGCTAAGTGACAGGGAAGTTTTTTTTTTTTTTTCTCTTTCACCTGCGGTTTAACATAAGGACAAGCAAAAATAAAATGACCACTCTTTCCACAATAGTAACACAGTTTGTGCAATTTCCTAAAGTCTCTACTATCAGAATGGCAAGAAACCTGACCCAGCTGCATGGGTTCCTCTGCTACCCCAGAGTTACCTGTAACATCACCAGGGGAGGCAGTAGAGACGAAACCACTCACAGAAGGGATCCCTTGTGCGGAGGGAGCCCTACACCTTTCTCTAATACATCTATCTAACCATACTGCTAAAGACATGGCATTCTCCAAAGAGTCTGGGTATTCATGAAAAGCAAGGGCATCCTTCAATCTCTCAGATAACCCCTGACAAAACTGACTACGTAAAGCGGAATCATTCCACTCTGATTCAGTAGCCCATCTCCTAAACTCAACACAGTAAGCCTCTGCAGTATGTTCACCCTGAAATAAATTACGTAATCTCGCCATCGAGACCCGATCTGGGTCATCGTAGATTAATCCCAGAGCCTTAAAAAATTCCTCCACCGACCGGAGGGCCCGAGAACCGGGTGGCAGAGAAAAGGCCCAGGATCGCACGTCCCCTTTAAGCAGAGAAATGATTATATCTATCCTCTGACTCTCATCACCTGACAACGATTGACGCAGCCGAAAATACAATTTGCAGGACTCTCTAAAACGGATAAAGTCATCCGTACCCCCTGAAAATCGATCAGGAAGAGCCACTTTAGGCTCCACACAAATTTGACCTGCACCTGATGCCAGAGCATTCTGACACCGTGTGACCGAACCACGTAGCTCCGCAACCTCTAGGGATAGCCCCTGCATGCGGCCAACTAACGATTCAATTGACGCCATCACAAAACCGCTGAGCAATGACAATCAAAGTTTGGCGGGTTATAATGTCACGGCAGACGAGCACTCAGACACACAGATAAACCAACAACCAGGCTCTAGGCGAGAAGCAGGCGAATAATGTCTCTAAGACTAAATACATTTAATTATTTTAATCTTTCTTCATAACTAAGACCCTCCATGCCCCTTATCAGTTTAGTCACTCTCCTCTGCACTTTTCCAGCTGCAGAGCATCCTTTCTATGGACTGGTGCCGGACACTGAACTGCATATTTCAGATGAGGCCGCACCAACGCTTTGTAAAGGGGTTACATTACATCCCTGTCCCACGACTACATGCCTTGTTTGATGCATGACAATTTTCTGGTAGCCTTAGAAGCAGCTAATTGACATTGTATGCTGTTATTTAATCTACCATCTACAAAGACACCCAAATCCTTCTCTATAAGTGACTCTCCCAGTGTTGCACATAGTGTTGGGCGAGCGTGCTCTGGCGAACACTAATTTTACTCGAGCATCTCGATGCTCGGCACATCGCGGTCTTCAGCCGAAAACATTGTGTGCTCGAGCGAGATGCTCGAGTCTCCTCCCCGCACGTTTGTTGGCTGCTACGCAGCCAATACATATGTGCGGAGGTACTTGCACTCACTGTAATGCTGTAGACATATTGGCTACTCACATTACAGTGATTGGCTGGCCGGAACGCATCATCAGGTGCTATATAGTGTTCGACTGAGTCTTAGTCAAGGAGAGCTGTGCTGAAGAAGGGCCAGATAGTGTAGGGACTTAAATAGTAATTTTTTGTGTGAAAAAACTTGTAAGAGACCCAATAGTCCTTTTAAGGACTATTGTATCTGGCAGTAATATAATTATTAGCGCAACCTGCACTAAATTGCGTGGAATTGTTAGAGAGACCCAAAAGTAGCTTTTAAGGACTATTGTTGTATCTGGCAGCAATATAATTATTAGCGCAACCTGCTCTAAATTGTGTGGAATTGTTAGAGATCTAAAAGTCCTTTTAACCAGCTTCCAACCGCCTAACGCAGGGATGCGTCCTGCGGGCGGTCGGTTTATTCCTCCTTGACGCATCTACGCGTCATCTCGCGAGACGCAAGATTTCCTGTGAGCGCGCGTTCACAGGATCGGAAGGTAAACGAGTTGATCTACAGCCTGCCGGCGGTGATCATTCGCTGGCAGGCTGTAGATGCGATTTTTTTTTTAACCCTTGAAAGGTATATCAGATGCTGTTTTGTTAACAGCGTCTGATATACCTGCTACGTGGTCCTCTGGTGGTCCCTTTTGCTTGGATCGACCACCAGAGGACACAGGCAGCTCTGTAAGTAGCACCAAGCACCACACTACACTACACCCCCCCTTATTAACCCCTGATCACCCCCCTGTCATTGATCACCCCCCTGTAAGGCTCCATTCAGATGTCCATATGTGTTTTGGACACACGGACACCACGGATCTGCAAAACATGGACACCGGCAATGTGCTTTCCGCCAGAACTATATAGAAAATGCCTTTTCTTGTCAATTGCGGACAAGAATAGGACATGTTCTATAGGCTCTACAAAAAACGCAGTGTTCGCCCGATCAGGCTTGATCTTGTGCGCACAGTTGCGTTCAGTCCGCCCCACCGCAGTGACAGAATTTTTTTTTTTCCGATCACTGCAAAAACACTGTAAAATCGCTGCAGCACTATAAAGATCACTTTTGAGGGGCATGGCGAGTTCATAGAAGATTTTTTTTTTTTACAAAGTCTCATATTCCACTAACTTGTGAAATAAAAAAATCTCATATGAACTCACAATACCCCTCACAGAATTCAAATGCGTAAACATTTTTAGACATTTATATTCCAGACTTCTTCTCACGCTTTAGTGCCCCTAAAATACCAGGGCAGTATGAATACCCCACAAGTGACCCCAGTTTGGAAAGAAGACACCCCAAGGTATTCCGTGAGGGGCATGGCGAGTTCCTAGAATATTTTTTTTTGCACAAGTTAGCGGAAAATGATTTTGTAAGAGGAAAAAAATAAAACATTTTCCGCTAACTTGTGCCAAAAAAAATATATTCTAAGAACTCGCCATGCCCCTCACGGAATACCTTGGGGTGTCTTCTTTCCAAAATGGGGTCACATGTGCGGTATTTATATGCCAAATCTAATGCCTAAAAATGCCCTCCTAAAAAATACTCATTGGAATTTGGGCCCCTTTGCACACCTAGGGTGCGAAAAAGTCTCACACATGTGGTATCGCTGTACTCAGGAGAAATAGGGCAATGTGCTTTGGGGTGTATTTTTACATATACCCATTCTGGGTGAGAGAAATATCTCTGTAAAATGACAACTTTGTATAAAAAAAATGGGAAAAGTCTTTTACAGAGATATTTCTCTCACCCAGAATGGGTATATGTAAAGAAATACACCCAAAAACACATTGCCCTACTTCTTCTGAGTACGGCCATACCACATGTGTGACACTTTTTTGCAGCCTAGGTGCGCAAAGGGGCCCAAATTCTAAAGAGCACCTTTAAGATTTCAGTTGGCATTTTTTACGCATTTGGATTCCAAACTACTTCTCATGCTTTAGGTCCCCTAAAATACCAGGGCAGTATAAATACCCTACAAGTGACCCCATTTGGCAAATAAGACACCCCAAGGTATTTCGTGAGGGACATGGCGAGTTCTTGTTAAATTTAATTTTTTGTCACAAGTTAGTGGAATATGAGACTTTGTAAGAATAAAAAAATAAAAAATCATTTTCTGCTAACTTTTGACAAACAATAAAAACTTCCATGAACTCACTATGCCCATCAGTGAATACCTTAGGGTGTCTACTTTCTGAAAGGGTTATTTGTGGGGTGTTTCTACTGTCTGGGCTTTGTAGAACCTCAGGAAACATGACAGGTGCTAAGAAAGTCAGAGCTGCTTCAAAATGCGGAAATTCACATTTTTGTACCATAGTTTGTAAACGCTATAACTTTTGCGCAAACCAATAAATATACACTTATTGCATTTTTTTAATCAAAGACATGTAGAACAATAAATTTTGAGAAAAATTTATATAGAAATGTAGTTTTATTTGAAAAACAGAAAGTGAAAAATGTCAATTTCAATTAATAACAAAAAAGTTAAAATGTCAGCAGCAATGAAATACCACCAAATGAAAGCTCTATTAGTGAGAATAAAAGGAGGTAAAATTCATTTGGGTGGTAAGTTGTATGACCAAGCAATAAACCGTGAAAGTAGTGTAGTGCAGAATTGTAAAAAGTGGTCTGGTCATTAAGGGGGTTTAAGCTAGGGGAGCTGAGGTGGTTAAGGAATATAATTGTATCTGGCTGCAAAATATATATTATTAGTGCAACCTGCGCTAAATTGCATGCAATTGCTTGTGCTGCTTCTGATAGTGACACAACCTCTGCTACATCTTTTATTTTACATATGTGCAGCCAAAATATCAGTGACATTAAGCGGGATTATTTGGCTGCTGGCGACAGCGACATTACTTGCGCTATACCTCCTGTATAACGTTTGCGCACCCTAAAATTATCTGTGTACATTTTTCATAGACGCTCTGGACAGCGACATTATCTGTGCTACATGTCTTGTTTAAAGTGTGCGCATCCTAAAAATATCTGTGACATTCTGTGTACTTTATTTGCGCATACACTTACAAAACCTGCACTACTGTACGTGTGACATACATGCAAGCATATATACCATTTAATATGCGCAAGACGAGCAGTAAGGGACGGGGAAGTGACTGTGCTGCTGATGGTGCATGCAGAGACCGTGGACCTGGGTGCGGTGAAATTGTGCTTGATGTCACAGTTTGCAGGGCAGCCCAGGACACCACTCTCGAAGTCACACCAGTGCGACCAGGTGGTCGGTTGGATTGCAGCAGAGTACCACCCTTTCTTCCACAAAGTCCAGTCTCAGTAGCCAAGAGTCTGTTCAATTCTCACCCTGATACTCCTTCCTCCCACCATGGCGAGTCTTGGCAAACAAGTGTTCCCACACTCGGATATTCCGAGGAGCTCTTTTCATTGCCATTCCTTGATTTGGGCTTCTCGACAAGCCCACTTGAAGTGGGACATTATGCCCTGATTCCCAAACTCTTGAGCATCCACAGTCACAAGAAGATGACGGTGTGGAACGGCAATTAGTGTTTCATGAGGTGGTTGATGATGAGACACAGTTGCCAATAAGTCAACCGCAATTAGTGTCTCAAGAGATTCATGATGAGAATGATACACAGTTGTCGATAACTGAGGTTGTTGTTCGGTCAACAAGTCAGGAGGATAACCAGAGTGAGGAAGTAGAAGAGGAGGTGGTGGACAATGAAGTCACTGACCCATCATGGGAAGGTGGCAAGCGGACCGAGGACAGCAGTACAGAGGGGGAGGGATCCGCAGTCGAACGTGGAGTTCCAGCGTGTGCCCATGTCGCACAACAGTCGGTGAGCTGGCAATTGAAAGCGCTGCTGCCGTGTTGCCAAACCAGCAGAAGCTGTCGATTAAATGTCTATGAGGGACAGTATCAAAAGCCTTTGCAAAATCCAGAAAAACTACAACCACAGCCGCCCGTCTGTCCAGGCTCTACTCACCTCCTCATAAAAACAAATCAGGTTAGTCTGACAACTTCTTTCCTTTGTAAACCCATGTTGGTTATCACTTATTATTTACAGTCACATACTCCTGTATATAGTCCCTTAAGAGACCTTCAAACATTTTTCCCACAACAGAAGTTAAACTATATGGTCTATAATTACCTGTGAAGGACCTAGATCCTTTTTTAAATATAGGCCTCACATTTGCCTTGTACCAATCACTTGGCCCTGTACCAGTACTTAGAGAATCTTTAAAAAATTATAAACAGGGGCACATCAATGATTGAACTTAGCTCTTTAAGAACTCTTGGGTGTAATCCATCTGGACCAGGAGCCTTGTTCAGTGTTTCCAACTAATGGAGTGCCGAGTCATGCACCTATCAGGTTCTGATACAGGTACTGGGCACTCTATTTAAATCACTTCCTGGCCATACACAAATGCTAGTGGTAGTCTTGTTTGGCTCACTAACTAGGTTCCTTGTTACCTTTTCCTGCATTTGCTCACTGATTCATCTGTGTTTCTGAACCTGGCTTGTCTTCTGACCACTCTCTGTCTCAAGTTTAGTACTGCATAGCCCATTTGGTTCTATCCCATTGCCGTAAGACTCTGCCTTTATATTTATTATCTGTTAGTGTTTGTCTATCTCTGAACTTATTTAAAGTAGGGACCGTTGTCCAGTTGTGGTTCTGTGAAGTAGGGCTTATACTGCAAGTGCTGTAGGTAGGGAAAGTTGATGGGGATCAAGATAAGACCTCACTGTCCTGTCTGTCCATACCTACAGGCTTTACACGACCTACTAATGAATCAACTAATGTAATATTACATAAAATTATTTGACTCATCTCTGTTAGCAGTGAGGAAAATACAACAGTGTAACTCTAGATATTTTGCTTCTTTGCCCTGGGTGTGTAGTAGCAGATTAACCCCTTCCCGACACATGACATACTATAACATCATGGAAGCCACTGTGTTCCCGCAATTTGACGATAATAGTACATCATGGTGATTGGGCGGGCACCAGAGCGGTGCGCGCACGATCACTGCAGGGGCCCAGCAGTCCCTGATTGCCGGGCCCCTGCTGTATCCGCCGGCATCACTGTTTACAGCAATGCCGGCGGATAACCCCTTCTATGCCGCGGTCCGTGCTGACCGCGACATAGAAGGGGTTTGTGTCGGGCGAGGGAGCGCCTCGAGTCCCCGCGCTGCTGTGGCAGGGAATCGAGGTGTCAGAAGGCAGCCCAATGCCATGCATAGGCTGTCCAATGCCTTGCACGGCATCGGGATCTGCCTTCTACGGGTGCCGAGGAGATCCAGCCTCAGGCTGGGTCTCCTAGACAACCTGTTTGTGTATTACTCACTGTAGAACCCGAACAGGTAATGCATTACAATACAGATGTATTGTAATGCATTGCAGAGGGGATCAGACCCCCAAAAGTGAACATCAGAACTAAAGTAAAGAAAAAAAGTTAAAAAAAATGTGTTTTTTATAAAATTAATAAAGTAATACATTTATAAAGTAAGAAAAGAAAAAAAAAACACCCCTTTTCTTAATTTAGAATAAAAAACTGAAAAAACCCACACATATTAGGTATTGCCGCGTCTGTAATAACCGGCTCTATAAATATATCACATGATCCACCCTGTCTGATAAACACCATTAAAAAAAAGTGTAAAAAAAGCCATTCTTGTCACCTTACATCAGAAAACACCAAGCCATCAAAAAGGCGTATGTCCCACAAAATGGTATCAATAAAAACGTCACCTCATCCCACCATAAAATATCACATGACCTAACCCCTTTGTCACATTACATCACAAAAATTGCAACAGCAAGTGATAAAAAAGGCGGATGCCCCCCAAAATAGTAACAATCAAACCGTCACCTCATTCCGCAAAAAATGAGCCCCTACCTAAGACAATTGGTCAAAAAATAAAAAAGCTATGGCTCTCAGACTATAGATACACTAAAATATCATTATTTGGGTTTTAAAAATGCTATTATTGTGTAAAACTTAAATAAATAAGAAAAAGTAGACATATTAGGTATTTCCATGTCCGTAACGATCTGCTCTATAAAAAAGTCATATGATCTAATCCCTCAGGTAAACACTTTAAAAATAAATAAATAAAAACTGCCCCAAAACAACCAATTTTTTGGTCACCTTGCCCATAAAGTGTAATAATGAATGATTAAAAAATCATATGTACCCAAAAATGGTGCCAATAAATAAAATAAAAAATGGTCCTGCAAAAAACAAGTCCCTGCACAAGACGATCGGCAGAAAAATAAAAAAGTAGGACATTCAGAAAATGGAGATTCAAAAACCAAATTTTTGTTTTCAAAAATGCTTTATTATGTAAAACTGAAACAAACATCATAGAAAGTGATATAATTGTGTCCGTAACAACCTGCTCTATAAAAATAGCACATGATCTAACCTGTCAGATGAATCAATTTTTTGGTTACCTTCCTTCACAAAAAACGTAATATAGAGCAATTAAAAATCATATGTACCCCAAAATAGTACCAATAAAACTGGCACCTTATCCCGTAGTTCCCAAAATATGGTCACTTTTTTGAGTTTCTACTGTAGGGATGCATCACGGGGGCTTCAAATGGGACATAGCATCTAAAAACCAGTTCAGCTCAATCTGCCTTCCAAAAACCATATGGTGTTCATTTTTACTGCACCCTGCCGTGTGCCCTTACAGCAGTTTACGACCACATGTGGGATGTTTCTGTAACCCACAGAATCAGGGTAATAAATATTAAGTTTTGTTTGGGTGTTAACCCTTGCTTTGCTACTGGAAAAAATTGATTAAAATTTAGAATCTGCCAAAAAAGGGAAATTCTGAAATTTCATTTTTTCATTAATTCTTATGGAACACCTAAAGGATTAGCAAAGTTTGTAAAATTAGTTTTGTATACCTTGAGGGGTGTAATTTCTAAAATGGTGTCATTTTTGGGTGATTTCTATTATGTAAACCTCACAAAGTGACTTCAGGCCTCAACTGATCCTTAAAAAGTTGGTTTTGGAAATTTTCCGAAAAATTTCAAGATTTGCTTCCAAACTTCTAAGCCTTCTAACGTCCCCAAAAAATAAAATGTAATTTTCAAAATGATCCAAAAATAAAGTAGACATATGGAAAATGTAAAGTCATAACTATTATATGAGGTATCACTATCTATTATAAAAGTAGAGAAATAGAAATTTGAAAATTTGGGAATTTTTCAAAATTCTTGGTAAAAATTGGATTTTTTCACAAATAAAGGTGAATCATATTGACTCAAATTTATGACTATCATGAAGTACAATATGTCACGAGAAAACAAACTCAGAATGGCTTGGATAAGTAAAAGTGTTTCAAAGCTATTACCACATAAAGTCACAAGTCAGATGTGCAAAAAATGGCCTGGGCAGGAAGGTGAAAACTGGCCTGAGGTAGAATGCAGTATGAAGTAAGGTCAAATGCACAGGGCACGAATTGCGGCCCGCAAACAGCAGGTCCGCAATATGCGTGCACTGGTCGTGTGCTCAACGCATAACGGACGCTGACCCATTCAGTGCTTCAAACAATTTTTTTGCGGTGCAGACAGATCACGGACCCATTCAAGTTGCAACAGCTGCATAGATAGCTCCCGTGCATTGGGGACGCAACGGCCGTGTGCAAGAGGCCTAAGAGTAAAGTGCTTTTGGTAAGTAATGTAACAGCTAAATACTGTGCCTTTTATTGTTGGGCTGTCAGAGAGACAGAGAAGTACTGTAACAGCCATGCTAGTTCACTCAATACTGATTAAATACTTGTTGCTATTGAGACTTGAGTTCGGATCCATTATTGTACCATCATCTTGGGGGGGGACTGGGACCACAATGGCCAACACAACCATTAAAGACTGACCCCCTTATATGTTTATTCTAGTCTGCAATCGATATATATGGAGGGGTACAGCCTATAATAAAACAGGCCATATTGTATTCATGGATAGAAGAGGAAATTAAAATCATGTTTTCAATATATGAAGTGTGATTACTCAGGTTGTTAAAGGGGTTATCCTGGAAAAGATAATTATGACTTATCCATCAGCATGGACCCCTCTAAATCAGCTGTTTCAGGGAGCTGCTGCACTCACTGGAGCTTTGGTGAGCAATGTAGGCCCCTTGCAGTTTTCCAAGGACAGCACCATACATCGTACAGTGGCAGGGCTTGGTTTTGCAGCTCAGCCCCAATTACTCGAATGGGGCTGAGTAGCAACTAGGCCATTTGACCGATGTATAGTGATGTCACTGGCCTAGGAAGAGGCTGCCGTGCTCAAGGCCTCTTCTAACAGCTGATTGGCTCCCAGGTGTTGCGCTCCTGCAGATCTGATACTAATGACTAGTGATTAGCGAGGTTTTGAAAATTTGACTCGGCAGCTTTTCAGAATGTCAAGCACTTCTATTTGTTATGATCATGCCATCCCTGTCATTGAACCCCTCAGATGCCGCGTTCAGTGCTGATCACGGCATATGAGACTCACATTCAGGTGCTCAGGGGGTTATTCCGGGTATAAAAAAAAAAAATTATACTCTTATCCACTTGCTTGGGGAGAGGCTATCTTAGAGAGGCTGTCAGCTCCATCTTGATAGAAGAAAACCCGCCAAACGACCTGCGATGAGCATAATGATGCACGCGGCCAATGCGATCATGTGGTGACATTTTTCTTGCAGCCAGTCCTTGGCGGATTTTCTTCATTCAAGATGGAGCTGACAGCCTCTCTACGATCAAGTGGATAAGTGCAATGAACCAGCGGGTGTGTACCCACTGTGCCAATGACTGGCAATATTCTGGAGGAGCGTAACTAAGCAACACCAGGTCTTCACTAGCGCCTCTGGTGGTGAGGATAGACTTGAGCCACGGTAGTTGCCAGGGGCGATTCCAGAGCATAAACAGAGTAAGTGGCAGCTGGTCCAGCAGACCAAAAGATACCTACAATAGTACCAGCAAAGACAGACAGCAATACTGATACAGATACAGATGCAGGTACAACAGACAGGCAAGGCATAACAAAGGCAGAAGCAGTTACCTGAGCCGCAAGCGATATAAGCTAAGTGGCCACAGGCAGAGCTGCACACAGATGGCAGTTCCCCCTCCAGGGAAGCCAGGGACCCCCTTCTGAAGGCAGACATACAACAAGAACAGAAACAGACATGAACAGAATAACAGAAGCAGTAAGGACTGCCAGACAGACAATAACAGGACATGGAACAGACGCAGATAAACTCTGCTAGGCTCAGACGCAAATATGCTCTGCCTTGCTCTACAGGAATACAGACATGACAACGAACACAGAAGCACTGCAAGGCTAGCAAGGAACAGAACAGAAACAAATAACAAAATACACCAGAATAGAGCAGATACACCCGAACAGAACATGGCATAAACAAGATGGGGAATACAACAAAGTAAACATAGGCGGAACCATATAAACTGACAAATGGAAAGATCCCTTGGGTCAGCCGGAAGGAGCTACATCAAGAACTGAACAGGATAAACTGACAGACAGAACAACTAAACCAGAACTGACCCCAGGAACAGGACACACAGGGAGAAATAGGTGCTGAACGAGTGCACCTGCAAAACCAAACCCACCTGGCACAGCAGACAGGGGAGTTAACACTATCAGCACCAAAGCTCAGAACAGGACACACAGACCAGGACTGGGCATTGCCCATGGCAACCGGAACACTGAAGAGAACTACAGACACAGTCAAAGGGGTACACAAGTACACAGGCAGGTTCACACCAGATACCGCAGCCAGTGCGCAAAAGGTGTGCAGCCAGCCTACATGGCAACACACGGCACGGTGAACCGCACCGTAACAATGAGGTTAGTGTATTATTATTTTTTCAGCCAAAATTTTAGGAAATCACAGTAATGCGTATAGATACTGTAGATCTGTGTTACTAAAAGAGGAAAGCTCACAGAAGTTGTATGGATGCTAAAATAAAACAAAAAATCTTTATTAAAGTTACACATTAAAAATAGGTGGAGAAAATCCCCTATTAAACTGAAAAGTAAGGTAGGAGAGCTCTCAAGTGATAGTGTGTTTATGTAGGGGTTTGGCATTGAGGTGTATAGATAGGTAGGATAACTGTAAGTACGCTTAATAGCTGTGCAATTTGGGCTGCAATTTGAGAGCTCTCCTACCTTTGCCCTTGCATTAGAGCCTCTAGTTTTAGAGAATGTCTTTTTTATACATTATATTTCATGCCAGAGATTCAGTGGCATTGCACCTTGTCCTAACATGTGATATTGCCTTTCTGCCTGATTATGCCTTGTAGATGATGAGTAAGGTGAATCATTTTAGGCACATATGAGCACGGGCCAATTTAATCAGGCATATAGGTTTATATAGGCTACCTAATAGATCACGCAATTAATTTTCTGTTTAATAGGGGCCTTTCTCAACCTATTTTTAACGTGCAACTTTAATAAAGATTTATGGTTTATTTTAGCGTCCATACTACTTATGTGAGCTCACCATTTTAGGAAAAATAGATTTTTACAATGAAGTATGAAGAAATTCGGCTTTGCAACAGATACTATTTTTATTAAATTCTGCTTTGTATGCTTCGATTCACTCTACACTATTGAGGATAAGTCTTCAATATATCTACTTGGAGAACTCCTTTGGTCCTTTTAATTGGTAGCTGACCATGATTTAGACATATCCAGAGGAGCAGTTACAAAGACTGGCTTTTAAGGTTGTAAAAGTCTGCAGATTCATATGCATTTTCTTCTGTACTATTGTGCATCTACATCTTACTGTCCACAATAGCAGCAAGGCACAGCGTTTCTCCCAATACACTCCTTCCTATCACTGTGTCAAGTCAAGCGTTTCCACACAGTGTTGAAGCTGATTGGCCTGGGTGAGAATAGTCAGACAGATGAGCAGTTGCTAAAGTACATCAGGCAGCAAACATCCCGCCAACTTAATCTGGGCTAGGTGGTCAGCGACAATGGGCACAACATCGTGGCCATCCTTAACCTGAAATAACACATGCTCCCTGCATGGTGCACACCATCAACCTAGTTGTGTAAGGCTTTTTAAATAAGTATACTGGCTTGCACAAGGTGCTGGCAATGTCCAGGAGACTGTCCTTGCATTTCAGCCACTCTTACATGGCAAGGAATGCTCACTTGGAATACCAGCGACAGAATGGCCTGCCAACTCGCCAACTCGCTTGAATTCAACATTGCACATGCAACATTGAAGTTTAATATACATAAATATAAAGTTATGCACCTGGGGGCTAATAATCTGCATGCAGCACATGTCCTAGGACCAAGTTGTCTAAATGAACCAAGCCTGGATTAGAAAGGATTTTCACACTTCTCCGGCTATGGCCGATGTATAGATCTGGCTTTGCTGGCAGTGCCCCATCTTGCCACTGTTGATGTCTGCCTGCCAACTATCGACTTCCATAAGGCTGCTGCTGCCTCCATAATGCTGCTGCCTGCCTTCCACATGTGTACCATATGGTAGCTACCACTGCCACTTTAGCTATTGCTGCTCCTTGTTGCTAATCCCCTACTGCCACCACTATTAACACAAAGCATCTTCCACTACTACTACTACCACTATGACTACCATTACTACTACTACTTTTAATACTTCTACCCATTGGCAGCGGACGTACTACCTTGTATGATCCATGCTATGCTGCTACTGCTAATATTGCGGCCACACGTCACAATATTCGTATGCTTTCCACATCCACACTGTACTGCTGCTCCTCCCAAATAAAAGAGAGATTCTTTTCTAGTTTTTTTCACAACCAGACTCTTTTTCTCCTGACAATTAACTCTTGTACATGTCGTACAGGAAGGCATTCTGACCCTGTCAAGACATAATTTTTGGGTGCTTGTTTCCCTCAACAAGCCCCTTTTTGCTATATATTTTTTTTTTATCCCCTAACACTGTGGGCCAGTTTTATCATGACTCTGACAGCTCACTCCACTTTAACATATGGCTAAAGTCAGTTTTAGCCAAGTCAGATTTATGATCGGCCCTTTAAGACTGTAATAAATGTGGTTTGAGGGTAGCAGTTTATCCGTCAGTAAGCAGCTTTACAAAAGTCGCACATCTTTACAAAAAAGTTGCACGCTTTTATGAAAAAGTTGCATGTTCTATTAAAAAGTCTCCTAAGATAAGCATGGTCCTCACTGGAGTGAAATTGCGACTTTTTTGCGACTTTTTAAATAGTCCCAATAGTAAATCTGTCTAGAGATTCATTTACATAAAAAACACGCCCACTTTCAGAAAACTGGCGAGCATAGTGCAGAGCAGAAAAAAGTCGCAAATTTGTGCGCAGTTTTAGCATTTGGGACTTTTTCACTCCATTATTCTGACCTGAGCTAATGATAAATCTGGCCCTGTGTGTGTTTAAACACCATCTGCCCCAATAAGGGACAAATTCTGAAAGCTTTGAAATATGAAAAAGCATAACACATGAGCCGACGGGGTGTGGTTTTAGATACGCTGCATGTTAATGCCGTTGAACAAACATTTACCCATAGCTATGTATGTCAGTGTCAGCTTAGGGAGGGGGAAAAGGGTGGGGGAAAATAAAAAAAATCATAAACAATAAACAAAAAGAGAAAAAAGTTTTCCTAAAAAATCGGAATCCTAGGAGGCCAGAGTGTGTTATATACCAATTTTCAGGGCAATTGGAGCCATTTTAGATTGGCTCCAATCAATTCAAGTCTGAACCAAGCTTTTTGAAAAATTAGACGAACCTAAACTGAACCGGATCTCAAGTAGTTCGCTCATTTCTAGCCTGTGCCACAACTGACCCTTGTGGTTGTAAGCTTACTATGAAAAATAATCTGATAATCATATTAGTTGAAAATAGGAATACTATAAATATAAGGATCTGGTTCTTCAGTTAATCTATGGTTTTTAATTTATCATTTTGAATGAAAGGCTGTTATCAAATATTCCATTCATGAAGTGCTTCCATACACAGATCTTAGGAAATAACATGAAATATAAAAAAGCAAAGGTTATAGGCTGTTAACAATGCTCAGAAAAATAGATCCAGGCATCTGTTCCCTTGTAAACAGACCACGGATGATGTGCCAAACAGGACAAATATGTACAAAAGAATTTCTCAGAGCAACATGAAGAAGTAATTGGATGAGCACATCAAATGTGAATCAGTAAAAAGACACAACACAGTTCCAAGCTGCAGTATGTCAAGCATGCTCACAGAGGAGAATATGTGCAGGGTGATCCAAGATGTTGGGAGAATTATGCAGAATATCCAGCGTACATATTCAACATTAGAGACAGAAAAATAGCTCTAAGACTATTAGCCCTTCTCATATCTTCAGCTCAATGCCAAGTTGGCACTAGGCTATGGGTGAAGTAATCTGAGATAGATGTGTTGCTCAGAATTCACTGCCTGGACTATTTACAACGCTGAAGCTGTTAGGTTGTGTGTTCCTAACAACCAAGCTGTTTCACATGACTCAGCTGTTCAGTTTAAAGCTGGATTGTTGACAGTCCGTGCTGACAGAAAAGAAGGGGAAATGCAGCCAAGCCGTGTCATTCCTGAACTTGGCCTGTGGTGTAGAGCAGATTTTTTTCTCATTGTAATGACTGATGGGCACAGCACATGCTTCTCGTTGATTCTAGGGGAGAACACCTCTGTACATAGGCCATCTGATGGAGCATGACACAATATATTTCTGTCAGATTTAATACATTCCATGTGTTTGAAATTATAGGCATGGAAAGGCGGAGGCCACATATATATCTCTAGGGTACAACACCATTGGTGCAGCTGGCCTCATGTAGCCAAGCCACACTCACCCATGGCAGCACAAATTTACAGCAAAATTGTTGTGTCATTGGTTTCTTAGATGGGCATGGTTTGGCAGCATGAGACCAACCTCACTGTGGATATGAACATAAGTATACTGTAATATGGGTGTGTGCATAGCCCTATGGCTAGTCCACATGGCATAATGGAGCGAACCATACTGATAAATTCAGTGTGGTGAGCCATGATGACATGGCACCTAACATTACAGTTAATATGTTGATTATATTAATTACTTACCTATGTGAAGAATAGGTTAACCCAGATGCTGTGGGTGCTTGCGCTGATATCTTCAAATTTGATTGGAGATCACTTTAACTGCCAGTTTGAGAACCTATAAAAGAACAGAAAATAACGATTTTGGCTCATTCACGTAAGTATTTTTCAAGTTAGGGTTAGGGATTTTTTCAAGAGACAGACCTGCGTTCATCTGTGTCATGGAAGATCTGTTGAAACAACTTATTTTCAGAGCAGAAAGCCAAGGGGGAGAAGAATGGCTGAGGAAGTGCTTACAGCAAGGACCGGACCAGCAAGAAGAGCTTCTTTTATCTTCTAATCCCGTCTGCTGTGCAGTACCTGGCGCGAGCGCCGAACTGATCGATCCTCCCTGCGATAATTTTGTGCGCATGCGCGAAAAACCTGAGACCCGCTCGCCGATTAAAAAACGTCAGCGGAGAGACAAGAGGGCATATTCCCCTTCACAATATGCGCCTCCTTCTAAGACCAAGAAAACCAACTTATCTTCAAGCCGAGCCAGCAGGAAAATTCAACGGCGTCATTTTCAACAGCAATCAACTGTCACTCAGGAGCCATCACCTGCTTCAACAGTTGATCATCCTCCTACATCATCTGCTTCTGGTGAGCTGAATTATAACTTTTTAAGTGACTGCAAACCGCAGGGCACTATTAATCAAGAGATTAATTCACTTGACATTGATTCTTCTAAATTGAAGATTCAGTTGTTTGATGAATTTTTACTTTACCTATCTAAAAAGGATGAATCACCAAAAAATTTTTGGTCTGGATTAGCAGATGTCAGTCAAGTTAATACCCTTAATAGTCTGACTGCTGCTAATTCAACCATTCAACCGTTCACTAATGTACCTAAAATGTCCAATATTAACCCTGAAATGGCAGTAATTCCTGAGCTTGAATTTAACTCAGGTATAAAAGAGACATCTGTTAAAGAAGTTCTGGCGTGTCAAATTTCTCCATTAGGGTTTCATTTACCCTTGAGCGTGAAAGAAAAAATTTGGAGAAAAGAATATGTTGAAATTTTTTCTCTTCTTCCTTCATCTAGTGAGAATTTAAAAAGTGAATTATTGAAAGACAAAAAATCAGATTCTGAAGAAAAGAGAAAATTACACCAGAAATCCTTTTTTAACTGGCTGCAAGCATTTAATATATACGCAGCAGTTTTGGGTGAAAAATTTCCTAGTCTTTGTACTGGTTTATTTTACCATGTAGATACTATTTTGGAGGCATATAGAAATTTTGGCGGATTGGGTTGGTGTCTGTATGACGAATCCTTTCGTCAGAAACTTGCAGTATATCCGAATCTAAATTGGGGTAGTAAAGATGTCGGGCTTTGGTTGAATTTAATGCTCCCTAACAAAAACAATCTTTTTCGTCAACCCAATTTCATTAACGTCAAAAAAGGTATCTGTTTCGCATTTAACGAGTCGCATTGCAGATGGCAACATAATTGCAAATACCGACACGAGTGTTCTTTCTGTGCCGGTTCTCATTCAGCCTCAAAATGTTTTAAAAAACAAGGTATTCACTTCCCAATTTCTAACAAGGAAATTCAATCGTTTAAACAAGGTGACTCCGCTGAATTTGCCAAGAATAATTCAGTGGCTAGGTCATTACCCAAACATTCAGATGGCTAATTTATTAATTGACAGTTTTACCAATGGGTTTTTCATACCTGAATTTGTGGGTCCAGGTTGCATTCTAGTTGAAAATGCGTTATCTGTAAAACAAAATATTGACATTGTTAAAGAAAAAATTGAATCTGAAATTTTGGCAGGTAGGATTGCTGGTCCCTTTGATTCTCCCCCCTTCTTGAATTTTCGTATATCTCCTTTAGCTTTAGTTCCTAAAAAAGAACCAAATTCTTTTCGTCTTATTCACAATTTATCTTATCCTAAATTCAGTTCCTTAAACGATGAGATGGAAAAAAATAAAGCCAGTGTGAAATACTCCTCATTTGATCAAGCTTTGTCTTTTTTACAAAAAGCAGGCCGCAATTCTCTTCTTGCCAAAGCTGACATTAAATCTGCTTTCAGACTACTACCTATAAACCCCATCGGTTATAATTCTTTGGGTTTTTATTTTCTCGATAAATTCTTTTATGATATGGCCCTTCCCATGGGATTCACCCTATCTTGCTTTTATTTTGAGGCGTTTTCAACTTTTCTACACTGGGTTATGGATATTCACTCAGGTAGTGGATTTTTACTACATTATCTCGATGACTTTTTATTTATAGGTCGTGAAGATTCGGATGATTGTATGAATCTTCTGAATAGATTCATTGGTATAGCTAAATATTTCTGCATTCCATTAGCTGTAGATAAAACTGTCTATCCTACTACGAATCTCAAGTTTTTGGGCATAGATATAAATACAGTAACAATGGAATTTAGCATACCAATGGAAAAAATCCAGAATACTGTTCAACAATTAACTCGCATATCCGGAAAAGAAAAAATTACGCTTAAACAACTTCAGTCTCTTTTAGGTTCTCTTAATTTTATTTCTCGTGTGATTCCCATGGGAAGGGTCTTTTCTAAAAGATTGTATGCTGCCACATCAGGTAAGTCCTCACCTCGATCCCATATTCGCATCACCAAACAACTAAAGGATGACATTTCAGTTTGGTTGCAATTTTTATGTGAATTTAACGGTCACACCATTTGGCAGGAAGAGTTTGTTGGCTCAGACACCTTGTCTCTTTATACAGATGCGTCTGGTGCTATTGGATATGGTGCTTATTTTGACAACTTTTGGTCTGCCGAACGTTGGCCTTTAAATTGGATTACTAATAACAAGTACTCAAAAAATTTGTTTTTTCTAGAATTATTTCCAGTTCTAGTTTCTCTAACAATTTGGTCCTCAGTGTTTCAGAATAAGAGAATTCTGCTAAGGTCGGACAATATGGGAGTAGTTTTTTCCATAAACTGTTTAACTTCAAAGTCTCCGTTAGTTTCTTCATTATTGCGTAAGATAGTTTTTCAATGTCTAAAATTTAACATTTGGATAAAAGCTAGATTTATTTCTGGGAAAACTAATTATATTGCTGATTATTTGTCCCGACAGCGCTTCAAGGAATTCTTCTTAATGACACCTCGAGCTTCCCGAATGGGAATTCCTTGTCCAACTCATCTTTGGGAGATATCAGAGGATTAACTAATGAACTTATTTTTGGTTCATTAGCCAAGAATACATGGGCAGCATATTCTGCCGCATGGTTGGATTGGAAGCTTTTCTGCATATCTCAAAAAATTTCTTACATTGATTTTATTTTAGGGAATTTTATCAAATTTATTATATATCTTTACAACAACGGTTTACAAGCCGATTCTATTTCTAAAAAATTATCGGGCATTTCTTTTTTCTTTAAATTAAAAGGCGAAAGCTCTATTCTGAATAATTTTATCATTAAACAAATGATTAAAGGTATCAAAAGAAAGTCAGTCCCCAATGTTAAGACCAGCCCTTTATCTATTGAATTGTTACAAAAGGTCATATGTAATTTAGTATTAGTTTGTTCTTCGGAATATGAAACCAATTTATTTTCTGCAGCATTTTCTATAGCTTTCTTTGCTGCTCTAAGATTAAGCGAGATTGCTGCAGACAATAAAATCTCAAATCCCCCATTATTGATGACAGACATAATTTTGAATAGTGATATTCTAAAGATTTATATAAAAAAATCCAAGACTGACCAATTTAGTAAAGGAGTTTGGTTGTGTTTGAGGAGTTATCCGATTAAATCTATTTGTCCAGTTGATAATATTACTAGATGGTTTCAGGTAAGGAAACCTGACTCCAATGCTTTATTTAACCACACTGATGGTTCCCATTTGTCTAAATTTCAATTCAATTTTGTATTTCATAAATGTCTCAATGATTTAGGTTACGTAAATTATAAACTTTCAGCACATTCATTTCGTATAGGTGCTGCAACCTTTGCAGAGCAATTGGGTTTAGATAGTTCTGTTATTAAACGTATTGGTAGATGGAGGTCCAATTGCTATAAATGTTATATTCGGCCTAACCTTGTTGTTTATTGATTTTAGGACCTTCAAAAGTTGTATGGATTTTTGGGGATGAACTGATTCAATTGGCTGAGAGAAGATCTGCTTTTAGACATTCTACTGTTAATTTAGGTTATTCAGCAGAATTTTCCATAAACTGGTTTTCCTTTGCTGACCTTAAAATTTCTGATATCTTCAAGAATGTCAGCCTTATATATTCAAAAATGTCGAAACCTGACCTGTTTATTTTACATATTGGCTCGTTTGATTTGGGAAAAATCAAAACGCATTTGTTAATTTATGAATTAAAAGAATTGTTATGTAAAATATGCTACTTACTTGATGGTGTTGTACTCGTATTTTCTGACATCATCCCAAAATTTTCTTGGTTCAATTCTGAGTTATCCTTTCTGGAAACAATTAGGAAAAGAATTAATAAAAAAATGGAGATTTATTTGAAGGAAATTGGTCATGGCAATTACAGACATGTTGAATTAGAAGGATTCGTTAGAGGACTTTACCAAGAAAAGGATGATCAGCTTTCTGATATTGGATGTGATATATTCATTTCAGATTTGCAGAACATAATTGATAATGGTTTTTATTAAAGGCTTGCAATGTTTATTGGGCCACTTGTTTTTATGTGGCGTTGTGGGGTTAAGTCACTCTCTGAGTGGACTGAGTGTTATATGGTTTATTGGTTTAAATATTTACTTATTTATATTTGAGAATAAATTGGATTAACCAGATTATAATTAATTGGTTAAGTAATAAGCATTGCGGCCTTTAATTACCCAACTAAATAAATAAAGATATTTGCTTAAATTCTATTTTGAGTGATGATTTATTCTATTTTGTGAATTGGAGCGTATGACATCATGGAGCGAACCATACTGATAAATTCAGTGTGGTGAGCCATGATGACATGGCACCTAACATTACAGTTAATATGTTGATTATATTAATTACTTACCTATGTGAAGAATGGGTTAACCCAGATGCTGTGGGTGCTTGCGCTGATATCTTCAAATTTGATTGGAGATCACTTTAACTGCCAGTTTGAGAACCTATAAAAGAACAGAAAATAACGATTTTGGCTCATTCACGTAAGTATTTTTCAAGTTCCCTCCCTCCCTTCCCTATTTATTTTGTCGCTTTGCTTATTGACGGGGGTTAAGTCACTCTCTGAGTGGACTGAGTGTTATATGGTTTATTGGTTTAAATATTTACTTATTTATATTTGAGAATAAATTGGATTAACCAGATTATAATTAATTGGTTAAGTAATAAGCATTGCGGCCTTTAATTACCCAACTAAATAAATAAAGATATTTGCTTAAATTCTATTTTGAGTGATGATTTATTCTATTTTGTGAATTGGAGCGTATGACATCATCTACAGCAGTAAATTAAGTGACAGATCAGTAGCTGAAGATAAGCTTTCTCTGTGGTTTTGTAAATTTTTGGCCTTTTAAGAGCAATTTTACAAGCATTTTAGAAGATTTTTTGAATAAAATTTTTCTACTTTCCCATTCACATCTAAGGAAAACCACCATCAACTCTACTTTAAAGAAGTAATATGTCACTTTCGAATAATTTTTTAAAATCCACTGCAAAAAAGTGTACACAAGTTTTTACATTGACGTGGAAAATGGTCGCTTTCTGATGTTGATTCCGTGGCAGTTTTTGCCCATGAGAGAATAAACTTAGATTAAAACTATTTATATTAACTGATGTTGGTGCTGTGTTCAGTTTACGGATTACTTACACAGAAAGCTGCTAAAAGTTCACCCAATTTCTATCCATTTGTTTAGAAGTCCACATGTCATTTCTGGAGAGGACACACAGTAGTGCAAGAAGCAGCAAGAATATTGTCTGCAATAAAGACTCAACAACATATAGCAAAGTTTTCCCTTCATGTTTTAAACCCACATTGGCTTCTGAACCACGTTATTACTGGAGTGTTTACTTTCCTTCCTTACCAAGCCAATTTTTCAGTTTTAGCAAATACATTTAGATTTTTTTTTATGGGACATCTTAGACATTTATTTTGTGCCATTAGATGACAGATATAATATTTAAAAATATATTTAAGGAAAACATTTTAAAATTATAAAAAATAAATATATATTTTTCCTTTCTTATCAATTTATTTCTGTTACAAAAGATTTCAAGACAAAACATTTCTAAAACCTTTACCGTATGTTTGTACTGGACACTATTTGTGTAAATTGTCTACTGGCTAGTTCCACCAGAAGACTTCAAAGGACTACAGCACATTTTGAATTTTGGTGGCCTGTTTTTCTATTGCTGGTTTTATGGCACTATCCTGCCAGTACGTACATTGTACAGAACCAAAACCTTAGAAACCCCTTCAAAGTATAGTAAACTATACAGAGGAAGATGTTTAGGAATATTGAGCATTTATTCATTTTCTCACATTTAAACATGTACATCTTTTGACTCCCCTATTTTGATACAACAAATTGAAGTAGTTATGCTTAAAATTGGTAAGGGTAAGGTTCTTGGCCCTGATGGCCTCCCTATAGAGGTGTATGTGAAATATAAAGATATTTTATCACCACTAGGGTTGAGCGAACCCAAACTATAAAGTTTGGGTTAGTACCAAACTTTAGGATTTTTGGACCCCGGACCCGAACATTTCAGTAAAAGTTCGGGTTCGGTGTTCAGCGATTTCTTAGCGCTTTTGAAAGGCTGCAGAGCAGCCAATCAACAAGCGTTTAACTGTGTGACTTTAGAAGCCATCACAGCCTTGCCTACTAACGGCATGGCTGTGATTGGCCAGTGCAGCATGTGACCCAGCCTCTATATAAGCTGGAGTCACGTAGCGCTGCACGTCACTCTGCTGTACTTAGCATAGGATGCTGCTGCTGTGAGGGAGAGAATAGGACAGAATCTTCAATCAGAACTCCAATTGAACTCAGCGATCTACATAGATTTTGTTGTGTGGGTGCAGTGCACAATCTTTTTACCCTGCCCTGAGCCCAGTGACAGAGAAAAAGAACTTGTATCCGTCTGTTAGGCCGGTAGCGGCGGCCATTTTATGCAAGCTCAGTGCACCAGCACTGCATCTGTGATTTTGTGACATTCAAATCCAAGCTTTAAATAGTGCAATAATTATCTGGTTTTAAAAAACGCCCTTTTTTGGCAATATTCTACATCTGGTGCCTTTGAAGTATTAGTCAGTGTAAAATTTAAGCTAGAAATACAACTATAATTTTCTGGGTTTTCAAAAACACCCTTTTTGGGGAAAATACACATTTTTACACCCCTTCCTGCATCTGCACGTGTTAAATTCAAGCGTTATATACAGCTGTCATATTCTGTTAGTTAAAAAAAAACACCCTTTTTGGGCAAAATACTTAATATTGCAGCCCTTGCTGCATCTGTTATTGTTGAAAACAAGTTTGAAATACTTCAATAATTTTCTGGCTTTGAAAAAACACCCATTTTTGGCAATAACCTTCATCTTGGGCCTCTGCCGCATTAGTCAGTGTGCAATTTAAGCTAGAAATACAGCTATAATTTACTGGGCTTTCAAAAACACCCTTTTTGGGCAAAATACACAATTTTACAGCCCTTGCTGCATCTGCACATGTGAAATTTAAGCACTATATACTGCTGTCATATTCTGTTATTAAAAAAACACCCATTTTGGGCAAAACACTAAATTTTGCAGCCCTTGCTGCATCTGTGATTGTTAAAAGCAATTTCGAAATACTTCAATAATTTTCTGGCTTAAAAAAAAAAAAAAAACATTTTTGGCAATAACCTTTATCTTTGGCCACTGCCGCATTAGTCAGTGTGCAATTTAAGCTAGAAATACAGCTATAATCTTCTGGGTTTTCAAAAACACCCTTTTTGGGCAAAAATTCAAAATTGTACAGCCCTTGCTGCATCTGCACGTGTGAAATTTAAGCGTTATAAACTGCTGTTATATTCTGTTATTAAAAAAACACCCATTTTGGGCAAAAATAATAATTTTGCAGCCTTTGCTGCATATGTCATTGTGAGATACACCCTTTAGATACTGTGGTTCTATTCTGCTATTAATAAAACACCCCTTTTCCTTTTAGGCAAAAATCTTTAATTGCGGCCTAGTTTGCATCTTTACATGTGAGATACACCCTTTACATACTGTCGTTCTATTCTGCTATTAATAAAACACCCATTTAGGGCAAGATCCTAAATTTGAGAAATATGAGGAGAGCGTCAAATAAGGGATGTGGCCAAGGTCGTGGTGCTGCTGGTGGAGCTCCTGTTGCAGTCAGAGGACGTGGTCCATCTGTGCCAGATATACGCACAAGTGAAACCCCTTCCTCAAGTAAGAGTAGGCAACAAAACCTGCATCGGTATTTGGTTGGGCCGAATGTGGCTCTATAAATTGTGAGGCCAGAGCAAGTACAGTCGATAGTAGATTGGGTTGCTGACTGTGCCTCCAGTACCTTCACATTGTCTCCCACCCAGTCTCCTGCTGAAAGATCAGAGTTGGCACCTGCAGCCGATGTCCATCAGTCTTTCACCTCACCCACTTTCAAATCAGCCAAGCAGTTTGAGCCCCAAGTCATGCAGCAGTCTCTTCTGCTTTTGATGACTCTGATAGCAGGGTATCCCAGGTCCATTCACCTATCCCTGCCCCAGAAGTGGAAGAGCTTGAGTGCAATGATGCCCAATCACTTATGTTTTAAGATGAGTATATGGGAGGACCATCGCAGCACGTCTCGGATGATGACGAAACACAGGTGCCAACTGCTCGGGCTTTCAAAAGTGTGCAGACTGACAAGGAGGGCAGGGGTTAAGACTGGGTGGAAGATGATGTGGAGGACGATGAGGTCCTCGACCTCACATAGAATCAAGGTCATGCAAGTGACCTGTGTAGTTCGGAGGAAGAGGCAGTGGTCGCACAGAGCCGCCAGCACAGCAGAAGAGGGAGAAGGGTGCAAAAGCGGAGCCCTGCTACTGCCCACTGTAGCAAGGGACCGAGCACACCAAAGCCAGCTCCAAGGAGTTCCCTGGTGTGACAGTTCTTCAGACAATGTGCTGACGACAAGACACGAGTGGTTTTCACGCTGTGCAATCAGAGCCTGAAGCGAGGCATAAACGTTCTCAACCTGAGCACAACCTGTATGAACAGGCATCTAAGTGCAAATCACTAGCTGCAATGGAGTAGACACTTCAAAAACCAAGAAAGGTCTCTGGCTCCTCCTGCTTCCTCTTCTGCTGCAGCCTCGGCCTCTTCATCCACCTCTGGAGTGACAGTGACACAGCGCAAACAAAGGGTCTGACAGCAACACCACCATCTGGGTCACCAAGCATCTCCACAATGCTCTGTGGAAGCGCTCAGCTCTCCATCTCCCAAACACTGGAGCAGAATAGAAAGTACCCCCCTACCCACCCGCAATCCCTGGCGCCTGGCCTTTGAAATGCTGTCATTCAGTCTGGTGGAGACAGAGAGTTTTAAAGGCCTTATGGCGGTGGCTGTCCCACAGTACGTCGTGCCCAGCCGCCACTACTTTTCCAGGCGAGCCATCCCTTCCTTGCACAACCAAGTGGGGGACAAAATCACTGCGCAACACCATCTGTGGCAAGGTGCACCTCACTACAGATACGTGGACCAGTAAGCATGGTCAGGGACATTATATCTCCATAACAACACACTGGGTAAATACAGTGGCGGCTAGGCCTGAGGGGGTAAGCAGTTTGCTGCATGTCCTTTCACCACCGAGTATTGAAAGGTGCTTCAGTTTGCCTCCTGTTGCTTCCTCCTCCTACTCCGCTTCCTCATCCTCTACCGCCTCCTCATCCGGTCAGTGTAACACCTTCACCACCAACTTCAGCACAGCCAGGGGTAAATGACAGCAGGCAGTTTTAAAACTTATCTGTTTGGGGGACAAACCCCACACCACGCAGGAGCTGTGGACGGGCCTTGAACAACAGACCGATGAGTGGTTGGTGCCAGTGAGCCTTAAGCCCAGCCTGGTGGTGTGCGATAATGGGCGAAATCTTGTAGCAGCTCTGGGACTAGCCGGTTTGATGCACATCCCTTTCCTGGCACATCTGCTGAAATTATCCTGATATGTCAGAGCTGCAACATAAAGTGCGGGCCGTCTGTGCGTGCTTTCGGTGTTCTGACCCTGCTGCTGCTTGCCTGTCAGTGCTGCAGCGTAACTTCGGCCTTTCCGCTCACCGCCTCATATGCGACATGCCCACAAGGTGGAACTCCACCTTGCACATGCTGGCCAGACTGTGTGAGCAGCAGCAGGAGATAGTGGAGTTTCAGCTGCAGCACGCACGGGTGAGTCGCTCTGAGGAACAGCACCACTTCACCACCAATGACTGGGCCTCCATGCGAGACCTGTGTTCCTTGTTGCGCTGTTTCGAGTACTCCACCATCATGACCAGTGCCAATAACGCCGTTCTCAGTGTTACTATCCCACTTCTATGCCTCCTTGAAAAAACGCTGCTGGCTATGATGGAAGAGGATGTGGCACAGGAGGAGGAGTAAGAAGGATCATTTCGTAGGGTTTCCAGCCAGTCATTCACAAGTGGCTCCAAGGGTGGGTTCCTGCACCCACATATGCCAGGTACACAATTGTCCAGCCAAGGCACAGTTCTGGAGGATGACGAGGTAGAGGATGAGGAGGAGGAGATGGAGGAGGAGGAAACTTGTTCACAGCAGGGTGGCACCCAAACCAGCTCATGGCCATCACTGCTGCGTGGCTGAGGGGATACATAGGACACAGACGATACACCTCCCACAGAGGACAGCTTTTTGTTGCCTCTGGGCAGCCTGGCACACAAAAGAGATTACATGCTGCAGTGTCTCCGTAATGACCGCCGAGATGCCCACATTCTAACTTGTGCTGATTATTGGGTGGCCACGCTGCTGGATCCCCATTACAAGGACAACATACCGTCCTTAATTCCGTCACTGTAGCGTGATCGCAAGATGTGTGAGTACAAGCTCACGCTGGTAGAAGCGCTGCTGGTGGCATTCCCACCTGACAGCGGGGGCACAGTGGAAGCACAAGATGAATGCAGAGGAGGAGCAAGAGGTCGCCAATGCAGCTGGGGCACCGCCAGCACCTCAGAAGGCAGGGTTAGCATGGCCGAAATGTGGAAAGCACGCCACAACAACCAGCACCACCAGCTGATATGGAACGTCTTAGGTTAAAAAATTCATGAATTTTCTGTTACATTTTCTGGTGAAATTCAAAATTTTTTGGTGTGATATACCACTGCTCTACCTAGAAGACAGGTTAAAAATTCACTAATTTGTCTGTTACATTTTCAGGTGAAATTCACAATTTTTTGGGTTTGATATACCACTGCTATACCTACATAGTAGACAGGTTAAAAAATTCATGAATTTTCTTTTACATTTTCTGGTGAAATTCAACAATTTTTGGGTGTGATATACCACTGCTGTACCTAGAAGACAGGTTAAAAATTCACTAATTTGTCTGTTACATTTTCTGGTGAAATTCAAAATTTTTTGGTGTGATATACCACTGCTCTACCTAGAAGACAGGTTAAAAATTCACTAATTTGTCTGTTACATTTTCAGGTGAAATTCACAATTTTTTGGGTTTGATATACCACTGCTATACCTACATAGTAGACAGGTTAAAAAATTCATGAATTTTCTTTTACATTTTCTGGTGAAATTCAACAATTTTTGGGTGTGATATACCACTGCTATACCTAGTAGACAGGTCAAAAAAATTCACAAATTTCTCTTATATTTTATGGTGAAATTCAACAATTTTTGGGTGTGATATAAAACTGCTCTACCTAGTAGACAGGTTAAAAAAATTCATGAATTTGTCCGTTACATTTTTGCGTGAAATTCACCCATTTTTGGGTTGACATACCACTGCTATACCTAGTAGACACGTAAAAAAAAAAAAAAAAAAACTAATTTGTCTGCTACATTTTTGGGTGAAATTAACCAATTTTTGGCTGTGATATACCCATGGGCGTCCGCAGAAAGTTTTCCAGGGGGGGCATAATTTTATTGACATCCATGCTCTGCTTGTTTCTGAGAATGGGGCAGGGGCATATTCATTATCACAAAGTATAATAACGCATGAGCTGTGCAGTGGCGGATCCAGAGCCTGGTCTCAGGAGGGGCACTTCCAGATTATTTTTTGTCTGCCGCTACAAAACAATGGTGCTTATAGAACAGACTACACAGTTTAGCGGTATACTGTATATTGTGTGGCACAGTGTAGGCTATATGTGTATAACATAAACATATTTCACATGAAAACTTACAATTACTTGGCTTGGCCCTTGGGGATCTCGGACACCACTTCAACACTTGGCTGGGGGGCTCGGCGGAGCTGATGTTGTGTTTTATCCTATTGAGAAAGATTTCATAATAAGGATTTGGAGAAGGGGCAGAGGAATAGCAGAGCAGGGAGAGGATGGTGCTGCTACTAGGGGTTATACCATGTGGGAGTAATAAAGCCCACCATAATGCCCCCCAGTAGAAGTAATTCTCCTTATAATGTGACAGTGCAAAAAATACCCCCTTGTAATGCCCCCAGTTGAGCTAATGTCCCCATAGTGCCCCTATTATGTGCCAGTATAAAATACCCCTATATAGTGCCCCCAGTAAAATGCCTCCATAGTGCTCCTCTCCCCCCTTCCTCCTAGTGCCCCCCATAATGTACCAGTATAAAATGCCCCAGTAGATGCCCTCAGTGTCCCCCATAATTTGCAAGTATAAAATACCCCTTTTAGTGCCCCCCGTAGATGACCCCATAGTACTCCTCTCCCCCCTTCCTCATAGTACCCACCATAATGTGTCCCAGTATAGAATTCTACTGTACAGAGCCCCCTATATAAAACCCCTATATATGCCCCTATAGTCCCCCCAATAATGTGCCAGTAATAACAGCCCCCATCATGTGCCAGTAATAAAAGCCCCTCCATCATGTGCCAGTAATAACAGCCCCCCATCATGTGCCAGTAATAACAGCCCCCCATCATGTGCCAGTAATGATAGCCCCCCATTATGTGCCAGTAATGACAGCCCCCCATTATGTACTAGTAATTACAGCCCCCCATTATGTGCCAGTTATGTCAGCCCCCCATTATGTGCAGTAATGACAGCCCCATTATGTGCCAGTAATGACAGCCCCCCATTATGTGCCAGTAATGCCAGCCCCCCTTTGTGCCAGTAATGACAGCCCCCCATTATGTGCCAGTAAAGACAGCCCCCCATTATGTGCCAGTAATGACAGCCCCCATTATGTGCCAGTAATGACAGCCCCCCATTATGTGCCAGTTATGCCAGCCCCCCATTATGTGCAGTAATGACAGCCCCATTATGTGCCAGTAATGACAGCCCCCCATTATGTGCCAGTAATGACAGCCCCCCATTATGTGCCAGTAATAACAGCCCCCCATTATGTGCCAGTAGCCAGAGACCCCCATTATGTGCCAGTAGCCAGAGACCCCCATTATGTGCCAGTAGCCACCAGTATTGTACACAAAAAAAAATAAACACTTATACTTACCTCCTTGGCAGCGATGCAATGCAGGCCTCTTCCGGCCAGTGTCCCACACTGTACGGCTCAGGCGGCGCGCTGACATCATCGCGCCGCCTGCGCTGGCCTCTGATAGGCTGCCGGCCTAGTGCCTGCAGCCTATCAGAGGAAGGGAAAGGGACACGCCTCTCCCTCCCCTGCCTCATCTGTATCGCTGTCCTGAGGAGATGAACTCTTCCACAATGGAAGCATTCATATCCCTGTGCCATGCCGCCGCCCCCCCACTTCTGAGCAGCTTGGGGGGGGGGCAATTGCCCCGTTGCCCCCCCCCCTGGATCCGCCAGTGCACTTGTCCCCACTTGCCCCTCCCTGCGGACGCCCATGGATATACCCCTGCTCTACCTAGTTGACAGCTTAATAAATTTCATAATTTTTCGGGTGGCAATCAACAATTTTTGGCTGTGATAGACCCCTGTTCTACCTAGTAGACAGGTTAATAAATGTCACAAATTTATCTGTTACATTCTACGGTTGACATTTTACATATTTTGACGTGAATAAACTCCTGCTCTGCATAGGTGACAGGGACCGAATTTTTTTAAAATAATCTGTTTCATTGGTTGGTGACATTAACCCATTTCTGGCGATGAAAAACCCTTACTCTGCATAGGTAACAGGGACTTAAATTTCAAAAATCTGTCTTTAATTGGCCGTTTCCTTCGATCCTTCTGCTTTAATAACTTTTCACATATTTCCGCTTGATCAAAATAAAATTTCATCCATTTATCTCCCTTGGATGTGGTCTCTCTTTCTCACGCTCCCTCTCCTGCGTGGAACCCTCATTCGCCGATAACCGCGATCAACATGGTAGGCTCAGAAAAGAACATTGAAAGTTGATAGAGAAGATATCCAAATGGATGGTGGACGTCACAGGGATGTGCGATCAGGCAGAAATTATCTAGAGTCAACAAAGCGGCAGCAGAGCGTCACCTGTCTAACGTTTCCTAATCCAAAATACCGTAGTGACATTCCCTGTAATTTTTAATTAATCATTCAAATAACAGGGCATCTTAAGAGTTCTGTATTGTTATTTATCGTCACTACCTCCCGAGTCGGGAGTGGGTAATTGCCACACGCCCCCTCCTTTCCTTCAATTCTTCTTCTTTAATAATTTGTCCCACATTTCCGCTCAATCACAATAAAATTTCATCCATTGATCTCCCTTGGATGTGGTCTCTCTTTCTCACGCTCCCTCCCCGGCATGGAACCCTGTTTCGCCGCTAACCGTGATCAACATGGTAGGCGCAGAAAAGAACATTGAAAGTAGATAGAGCAGATATCCAATTGGATCGTGAACATCACGGAGACGTGTGACATGGTGGGGCAGTATGTTTGCACACGTCTACACGAACTGACAGATGGGTCTGCCCCCTGCAACTTCTGGGTCTCCAAATTGGGCTCATGGCCTGAGCTTGCCCTTTACGCCTTGGAGGTGCTGGCCTGCCCTGCAGCCAGTGAATTGTCTGAACGTGTGTTTAGCACGACTGGAGGGGGTTATCACAGGTTATATTTTCCAATCTTTTGGGGTGTACCCTAATAAAAAAATAAAAAAAAAATTAAAACCAAAATGCAGTGTAGGCTACCTCCTCCTCCACCGCCGCTTCCACCTACACTGCCACATCCACCGCCTCCTCACCCTCCTACTCCATATGGACCTCGTCCTCCTAGATCAAGATTATTATTTTTTATTTTTACGTATTTTATGTTATTTAAAGTCATTTCCCTATCCACATTTCTTTGCAGAGCTCTTAACCACATTTTGATGGCATTTGCAGCCCTCTAGCCCTTTCCATTACATTTTTACAGCCATTTTAGGGACTTCAATGGGGTTCAGGTTCGGGGTCAAGTTCGGGTCCCGAACTCAAACTTTTTTGTGATGTTCGACTGAACCTGTCGAACCCGAACATCTAGGTGTCCGCTTAACTCTAATAACCACAAATGCTTTTTCTTTATAATGAGGTATTTAGAACTAGTTGTCTCCCTGACTCTTGCAATGATGCCACTATTATTGTTTTATTTAAACCGTATAAGAATCTTCAGGATTGTAATTCTTACCCCTCCATTTCATTCCTTAATACTGACTATAAGGTTTTTACAAAAATATTAGCAAACAGAATTCAATTCAGTTATCACTGACATTGTTTACCCAGATCACTAAGGTTTTATCCCTTTTAAATCCTCCACCGATAATATTAAGAATAATCAGGTGATATCCCAGTTTGGATGGCATCAGCAATGTGACTGGGCAATTTTGCTCATTTTAGGTAAAAAATCCTTTTTTAATTGGTCTTTATAAAAAATATTGAGCTGTTCTGTCACAGAAAGTTAAGTGCTTGTCTCAATAGCAAGAATTTTTTTTTTTTTACACAGCTCACCCTAAATTTGCATAATCCAGACACTCCCGTAATATGAAGAAAAAGGCAGCACAGATGAATCGTCGGGATCTGGGGTCATGAGAGACTTCAGAAACAAATTTTCATCAGGTCCAGCACCTGGAATTTAAAATAAAACACAACTTTTATTTACATGAATAAAAAAATTCCATGATGTCCTCGGAGGTAGACACCATGGAGTTTTGTTTATCCATGTAAATAAAAGTTACATTTTATTTTAAATTCCAAGGCGCCGGACCTATTGAAAATTTGTTACTTAACTGTTTGTCTAGCTGCGTGAATTGTACTTTGACTTTGTGCCAGTCATCTAATAAACCTTATCTCTAAATTACTAAAAGGTCAGAAACACTTTTTTAAACCACATTATTATCAGTAAGATAAGGATTGGGATTTAATGAGTGTTTAGGAGGTCAGAGATCCCCAGAGATTCTGGGAAACAGTAAAAATGCAGAACCAGCTACAAAAGAATCTAAAGGCTGTACATAGAAAGTGGCAAAAAAATGTAAATTAATACCAGTTGAAAAAATTATTTTAGCTCAAAATGAGTACAATGCAATCATAAAAAATTTTCCCTAAAGGTTTAAATGGCCTTTTAAAAACATTTGATTTCAGGCAGGCCCTTTATTAATAAGATGGTTAACAGCCTATCTTCCCCTCCCTTTACATTATACGGGGGTGCGAGGCAGCAGAGGTGCCCCCGTCACCTCTGCTGTTTGTCATAACAATCAAGCCTTTGACACTGACCATCAGACATGATAGTACATATAGAAGGATCTCAATAGGCCCTAGAGAAGACCGCATTGATATGTATGCTGATGACATGGTGTTGTTCATGTCTGACCCTAATAATTCCCTTCTTTATGCTATATCCCTAATAGCAGTTCTCAGGTCTTTTAATGAACTTATGCAGAGCTGGTTGGCGAATTGCTGAGAAAATGTGCTATCTTGCTATTGTTTTTGATTTTAAATACTTGGAGATCGGAGTGTCTTATGCTCCCTTATTGACTTATCTTAATTTTTAAGGACAAATTTAGAGTATGAAGTGTATTACCTCTATCTGTGGCAAGAAGAATCAACCTAATTAAAATGATAATCCTCCTTAAGGTATTATATTCACTTGAGCATGTGGATGTTATGGTGCCTTTGAGGTTTTTCAGGACGATTGATTCTGTTTTATCCCTTTTCATATGGAGGCAGAATAGAGCCAAACTGCATATTGGTATTCTGTAATATAAAGGGATATGAAAGGGGCCGTATTACCAAGCTGTCATTTATATTATTTTGCTGGACAATTATGCTACCTTCACTATTGGGTATCTGAGATGTCTCTACTGAAAGGTGAGCATCACCTTTGCATGTTCTGTCAGCTTATACTCTGTGGACGGCTCTAGAGAATCCCAATACTTACTCTGGTTAACTACTGCTACTAAATAGACTAGCCGCACATGTATGTGGTATCGGTAAGAAAGTGTTCAATTTTACTGCCATTCCAGCTGAAACCCCTATGTGGAATACCAAAGGGATTGGAGAAGCTTTTGTCTGTCAGGCAGTCCTATTCTTTATCCCAAAATCAAAATAATATTCTTCTGTTCTTTGAATAGCTTCAGATCCTATATAATATTTTTATAGATATCTTCAGAGGCGGCATGCTCTATACCTATATAGTCTGCAACCCAAGATTTTATCATCTCTCCTTAACATTTAATAGGCATACTAAGGAAACAGGGCCCCAAAGGTTTGATCTCAGCAATTTGTCAAATGGAAGTACTATCCCTGATAATACCACGGAAGACTGGTTAACTGCGCTTACTACTCCACTACGGTTATTCCCGGCTGCCAATAATAAATTTATACACTAAGGCATAATACATCAAAATGGGTAGAATCCCTACTACACAGTGTCATAGATGCCTCTCTTCAGAGACTGCAAACTTTTGCATCTTATGTGATCTTGTACTGAGCTGCAATCCTTCGGGATCGCAATGACAAACTTGTTATCTGAGGTGACGGGGAGTACTGTTCCTGCTACTTCTATAGTCTGTTTATTAGTTCTTCTGGAGGAGGACCACTGGAGTTACCATATGCAATTACTATTACAAAAAAACATTGATCCTTGCCCGTAAATCAGTGACTTTGTAATGGATGGCAAGACGCCCTCACTACTGCCTTCAGGGGCAAAACCTTGTTAATACTGGGGTTTCTTATGAAAGGATTGTATGCAAAAAATAAAAAATAAAAATGTGTCGTCCTAAGAAATTCCCAAAAATCTGGAACCTATGGTGTCATTCCTCACTGACTATTTACACCCAATGTGGCTTTCAACAGTCCTAAGCTTCTCTCTCTTCCACCATCTAATTACATTTGTACATGAGGTTGTATCACTTCTCACTGAACTCTTGGGTCTATAACTCGCCATTATGTCTTAGTTAAATTACTTAATGGGTAGGTACCTTTGTACTGTTAATTTTATCTTCCACTTGATACAGTGTACCTATTGATGTATATTCTGTGAAATCCTGCAAATAACAACTGACATGCATGCTGTATGTGATCAAATATAGTATTTTTGACTATCAATAAAATAAGTTTGATAAAAATACAAATTCTTCAAAAAAACTAACACAAACAAACAAGCCCTCAAGCAACTACATTGATGAAAAAAATAAAATGTTATAGCTCTTGAGATACAACAATGAAAACATTCTAAATACTGCTTGGTCACTAAGGCCCAAAACAGGCTGTTCATTAAGGCTAGTTTCATACGAGCAAATTCAAGGCATTGAACTCACAGCGTGTGTCTGCAAGAGCTCTCCTGACCTAGCACTGATAGGGTCGCATAGCATTATATTGATTTTTGATGCTATGTAACCCTTAGGCCTCTTTCACACGAGCGTGACGGATTGGCTCCGGATGCGTTCTGGGTGTGTTCAGTGAAACTCGCACCATTTTGCAAGAAAGTTCAGTCAGTTTTGTCTGCGATTGCGTTCAGTTGTTGGTTTTTTTCCGCGCGGGTGCAATGTGTTTTAATGCGTTTTTCACAAGCGTGATAAAAAACTGCAGCAACCATCAGTGAAAAACGCATTGCATCCTCACTTGCTTGCGGATGCAATGCGTTTTTCGCTGAAGCCCCATTCACTTCTATGGGGCCGTGGCTGCTTGAAAAACGCAGAATATAGAACATATTCCGTGTACACAGACCCATTGAAATAAATGGGTCAGGATTTAGTGCGGGTGCTATGCGTTTATGTAACGCTTTGCACCCATGTGGAAAACTGTCTCGTGTGAAAGGGGCCTTAGAGTTCTGGAATGTATTGTTTAACACGGACATAATGCTGCCAGTGTTATTCAATACATATCAGAACTCTAAGGGTGAAACAAGCCAAAGGGGTTAAAAGAGAGGATGCTTCATAATTGTTATTGCATAGAGAATGCAAATAGTTACTAAAATAAATATGTCAGGAGAGGGAACCTGTTCCTATGAAAATGCAATGCACTCGGCAGGCTGCATGTTATAGAGCAAGAGGCGCTGAGCAGATTGATCTGCATAGAATTATGGGAAACAATTCAGTAAAACTTGCATTTTATTATTTTAAATATCTGCTCTTTTTGTGCTCAATAGCTATGTGGGTGGTCAAGTCAGTGACTGGCTGCTAACTATATATACACATACTGATATATATACACATCACTGATAAGACCTCCCACAAAACTACAGAGTTCAGAAAGAGAAGATATTTTTTATAGTTTTACTGAATCATTTCCCATAACATAATATGTCAATCTGCTCAGCTCTTCCTGCTCTGTAATATGCTGCCTGCAGATTGAACTGCATTTTCATATTGTCAAATTCACCTAAACGCTTTCTTGATATGTTTTACTTCACAGAAACTGTCAGAAGTCAGAGAAAAGTTGAAGTAAGTGAAGAAACTATAACCCATAGAGGACCCTCGCTGTACATGTACGGCAGGCTGATCGGCTTGGAGCATGAGCTGCGCCTACCGATCATTGGCACGGCCCAGGCAGTCACTGACAGCCGGGCCCCTGCTTCATACTCTGGCATCGGTGAAAACACTGATGGCGGCGTATTAACCCCTTATATGCCGTGGTCAAAGCTGACAGCAGCATGCAGAGGGTTTCTGGAGGGTACAGGTGCCCTCCGCATGTCCATTGGGTCCCCGCACTGCAGTGACAGGGACCCAGTGGCAGAGAAGGCAGCCCGATGCTTTCCATAGGCATCAGGGCTTGCCTTCTACGGAAGCCTGTGAGATCCAGCCCCTTAGGCTGGGTCTCATAGGCAGGCTGTCAGTGTAATGCATTGCAGAGGGGGTTAGACCCCAGAAGTTGAAGTGCCAGAGTGGGAAAAAAATTAAAAGTAAAGAATAAATTAAAAAGTTTTTTTCATAATAAAAAATAAATTAAAAGTTTCAAGTAAAAATAAAAAAGAGAAAAAAAGAAAACCAGTCATATTGGGTATTTCCACATCCGTAACGACTGGCTCTATAAAAATATTACATGATCCACCCCCTCACCTGAATGCAGTAGAAAAAACCTTAAATCACAAAAAGTGCAACACGAATCGATCAAAAAGCCGTATGCCTTCAAAATAGTACCAATTAAACTGTCACCTCATCCCTCAAAAAATGAGCCCCTACATAAAACATTCATGCAAATTTTTTTTAAAAACTATAGCTCTCAGAATATGGAGACACTAAAACATGATTTTTTTTGTTTCAAAAATGCTCTTATTGTGTTAAAACTGAAAAAAATAAAAAAAGTAGATATATTAGGTATTGCCATGTCCATAACAACCAGGTCTATTGAAATATCTGATGACTTAACCCCTCAGGTGAACACCGTAAAAATAAAAATAAAAACTGTGTCCAAAAAGAAATTTTTTGTCAATTTACATCACAAAAAGTGTAATACCAAGCGATCAAAAAGCCATATGCACCCCAAAATAGTACCAATCAAACTGTCATCTGATCCTGAACAAAACGAGCCCCTACATAAAACATTCGCCCAAAAAATAAAAAAAAACTACTGCTCTCAGAATATGGAGACACAAAAAAATCTATTTTTTTTTTAAATGCTTTATTATGTAAAACTGAAACAAATAACCAAAAAATATTTGATATTGTCGCATCAGTAACAATCTGCTCTATAAAATACCACATGATCTGTCAGATGAACATTGTAAATAATAAAAAATAAAAACTGTGCCAAAACAGCTATTTTTTGTGAGCTTGCCTCACAAAAAGTGTAATATAGAACCACCAAAAATCATATGTACCCTAAAAGAGTACCAACAAAACTGCCACCTTATCCCGTAGTTTCCAAAATGGGGTCACTTTTTTGGAGTTTCTACTCTAGGGTTGCATCAGGGGGTCTTCAAATGTGACATGGCAACTTAAAATTATCCCAGAGAAATCTACCCTCCAAAAACCATATGGCGTTCTTTTCCTTCTGCACTCTGTTGTGCGCCTGTACAGCAGTTTACAATCACAAATGGGGTGTTTCTGTAAACTACAGAATCAGAGTAATAAATATTGAGTTTTGTTATTGGAAAAAATTGATTAAAATGGAAAATCTGCCAAAAAAGGGAAATTCTAAAATTTCATATACATTTTCCTTTAATTTTTGTGGAGCACCTAAAGGGTTAAGAAAGTTTGTAAAATCAGTTTTGAATACTTGAGGGTGTAGTTTTTAAAATGTGGCTATTTATGTGTGGTTTCTATTATGTAAGCCAAGGGGAGAAAAACAGAACTGGATCGCATATCCACAATGCTATGCTTTGATCTAACTCGCTTATCAGCGCTATACTAAAGTGTACAGCCCCCCATGCTGCATGCTGTACAAGAGGCATTAGTGTACATTTTGATCAAAAGGCATAAGCCCACTCACCACGCCAAGGTCGCCTCTTTGAGTGGGACCTACTCTGACAAAAAGGTGCAGTGCAGTGTGGTGACAAAGCGGCACTGCCCTAGTAGGCAGCGGGACCCAGGAGTAAAACAGCAACCCTGCTGTCTGACAATGCCACCCATGGCACTGGGTCCCACCAACCCACCAGTACAGCACCACAAAAACAAAGGCCACCACGCAGTACTGCACCATGTGAACAGTTGTCTAACACAACATGTTCTTTGCTATTAGGAGCTGCAGGTCATTGACCACTTTATGCAGACTACTGTGATTAAAACCACGTGTGCCGAATGGGAGGAATGCTGATACCAGTAGTAAAGAAAAAGATAGCCCAATAATATGCCAAGGGGAGAAAAACAGAACTGGATCGCACATCCACAATGCTATGCTTTGATCTAACTCGCTTAACAGTGCTATATTAAAGTGTACAGCCCCCCATACTGCATGCTGTACAAGTTTCTATTATGTAATCCCAACAAAGTGACTTCACATCTGAACTGGTCCTTAAAAAGTGGTTTTGGGAAATTTTCAGAAACATTTCAAGATTTGCTTCTAAACTTCTAAGCCTTCTAACATCCCCCAAATATAAAATGACATTCACTAAATTATCCAAACATAAAGTAGACATATGGGAAATGTAAAGTAATAACTATTATATGAGATGTCACTGTTTTAAAAGCAGAGAAATTGAAATTTTGAAAGTTGCTAATTTTTCAAATTTTTCGATAAATGTGGGATTTTTTTTAGCATAAAATTGAAAAATATTAACAGAAATTTACCATGATCATAAAGTACAATGTGTCATGAGAAAACAATCTCAGAATGGATTGGATAAGTAAAATCGTTCCAAAGTCATTACCACATAAAGTGACACATGTCAAATTTCCAAAAAACGACCTGGTCCTTAAGGTGAAAAATGGCAGGGTCCTGAAGGGGTTAAAGGCATACATTTGCTTTATAAACATAAACGTTGATAGCTGCTTCTTGAAAAGTTTAAAGTTCTAGCTGTCAAAAGAAGATGCAGATAAGGCCTCTTTCACACTACAGTATGTTGCATTCAGTGTTTTGCGTTCCGTTTTTCACGGATCCGTTGTTCCGTTTTTTGCTTCCGTTGTGGTTCCGTTTCCGTTCCGTTGTTCCGTTCCGTTTTTCCGTATGGCAAATACAGTATACAGTAATTTCATATTAAAAATTGGGCTGGGCATAACATTTTCAATTGATGGTTCCGCAAAAAACGGAACGGATACGGAAGACATACGGATGCATTTCCGTATGTGTTCCGTTTTTTTTGCGGCCCCATTGACTTGAATGGAGCCACGGACTGTGATTCTCAGCCAAATATAGGACATGTTCTATCTTTTCAACGGAACGGAAAAACGGAAATACGGAAACGGAATGCATACGGAACACATTCCGTTTTTTTGCGGAACCATTGAAATGAATGGTTCCGTATACGGACCGTATACGGAACGCAAAAAACGGACCGTATACGGAACGCAAAAAACTGTAGTGTGAAAGAGGCCTAACAGTCAAACAACTATGGAAGATAACTGTGCATTACTAAAATTCTAGCTTTATTTTCAGAGACAAACATTAGTGGAGCTCTATGACAGCCCCATTTGAACAATAAGATTATCTTGAAATGTGACACACACACAATTCAAGCATTGCCTAAAACACAGAAGAATTAGTGCTTGAAAACTACATTACTTAATGGTGGATTCTGTAGTTGTCAAGTTAGATGTTAAAAAGAGAGAGATCAGCTTTAACAATATTCATAAATATTCTCTAAAAGAGGTGAACAGCATTGCAAATGTGTGTGTGTTTATGTAAGTATACACAGAACAGAAAATATTCTCTTGTTTCTGTATTGTAATAACAGAAAATAGCTGAAGAATTTCTTTGTGCAGGATTCTTAGTAAATTTAGCTCTTCTCATAAACTCTGAGTAGAGAGTTAAAATTTGTTTCAGGTCCTGTTCTGGTCAATTCAGATCTGAATCAATTGTACCTGAATCAAAAGTGCTCCAATTGTACAAATTTGTATATGCCACTCTATTGTCTCCTAGGACTCATGTTTTCATTTTCTTGTTTTTCTCTTTTTAATTTAGAATTGTTTTTCTCTCACTAATTTCACTCCCCCTCCCCCACCTTCAAGCTCATGGTAAGTGCATAGTTGAAGGTATTAACAGCCTGTTTAAAAACACATTGTGTTGTTGAATTTCTTATGCTTTTTAAAATTAAAAACGTTCCACACAAATTGTCCCTTATGGGGGTAAATGCTCTCCAATTTTTAAACACACCAGGTGGTATTAGAAAAAACTGTGGCTTGTTCTGAACAAGTGGCACAAAAATAATGCCTTAACAGGAGCAGGTTTTTATACACACATGCTAGTATCAGAATAAACAGTAGCTTTTTCTAAACAAGGGACCAAACATTATGCATTAACGGGCTATCCGGTAATTATTATTTTTTTATCAAGTACCCATAGCCTGCCCCCTGAAACACAAGATTCATACTTACCTGCTCTCTGCCATTCCAGTCCTCCACACTGCCTCCACTGTCTCTTTCTTTCAGTCCACACACTGTTCAGATGCACCTCTCCAACCAATGACTGGCATCAGCAGTAATGTGGCCACAAGCAGCATATAACAGCATAATCCAGTCATTGGCTTGAGCAGTGCATGTCTCCATGTCCATGCCCCACTGGATATAAACATTATAGGGACTAGAACATGGAAAGAGTGAAGGTGGGGGACCACATAAGTATGAATTTTCTATTCTGTGGACAAAATACGCACTTGCTAAAGATTATTAGTACCAGAAACCCGGCCTGTGAATGCCCATGTTTAAACACACAGCAGTATTGATACTATTGAAAGAAGAAGAAGTTTGTTCTTATCAAGCATACAAAAAGAATGCCTTAATGGAAGCAAATACCTGCCCATGTTTATACATACATGGGAATGTCAAAATAACCAGTAGCTGAACAAGTGTCCAAAAATGATCTTAATCTTTTGGGAAGCAGCACCACTACAGTGTGGATATGCAAAGTGATGGACAAGTGGTTATGTAGGGGTAACAGAGGCAGCAAAAGTAGCGGCAGCAGTAGCATCACCGCTAGAGAAGAGCGAATTTTGAAAAAATTTGAGTAGGACGGTTTGCCAAATTTTCTGAAAAAATTTGGTTTGATCCGAATTTATTTGCGCTGAATCATGTTATAAACTGCTATTTCCTGGCTGCAGCTAGCCTTTATAGTGGTATAGAACACTGTGACCTGAAGTAACACGCATAGGGAGTCTGCTTGAAATAATACTGTGAGCCAGTATGACATGCAGATGACAGGTGTTGCTCTTAGAATTACTGCATACTTCACTTATTTGGGCAGTCACCGGGTCAAAACTGACCAAATACCTCAAGTATGAACTCAGCCTTACAGGTCGATGTTAGCGTCAAAAAGAAGCTTACTCCTTTTACACCGTCATCAGCTGATTCCACATAGATGTCTACAGAACCTGCTTTATTAAACATATGCCTTCACTCGGTCAGTATTTGGTCAGTAATCCAACAGTATTGCTAATGCCCAAAAAACAGGAGTGGATCCAAAACAGAGATGGCATGTGAATGAAATATTTGCATGTCTTCTGTGTTTTGTACCCACTCCTGCTTTTGGCTTACCAAATCATAAGCCAATTATGATGGGACCATACAGGCCTTACAGCTGAACACAGACAGGATCCGTTGTGCTTCTCATTTTTCCTTCCTTATAACAGATCAGAAGAAGGGTCAAATAAATGATGATGTCAGCCAGGCCAAAAGGCAAAATAGTGGCCCAGAGTGGCCCTATGACATAGTGGTGAGATGCAAGCAGCATCAGGATGCCACAGAGGTGGCAGCAGCATGAGGAGACAACAGAGTGGCAAGGTAACATAGTGTGGAGGTGGCAGCATCATGAGGAGACCACAGAGTGGCAAGGTTACACAGCGGAGGTGGCAGCAGCATCAGAATGCCACAGAGTGGCAAGGTGACATAGTGTGAAGGTGGCAGCAGCATCAGGAGGCCACAGAGTGGCAAGGTTACATAGTGTGAAGGTGGCAGCAGCATCAGGAGAACACAGAGTGGCAAAGTGACATAGTGTGGAGGTGGTAGCAGCATCAGTAGACCACAGAGTGGCAAGGTGACACAGTGTGGAGGTGGCAGCAGCATCAGAAGGCCACAGAGTGGCAAGGTGACACAGCCTGAAGATGGCAGCAGTATCAGGAGGCCACAGAGTGGCAAGGTGACATAGTGTAAAGGTGGCAGCAGCATCAGGAAGCCACAGAGTGGCCAGATGTAATAGTGTGAAGGTGGCAGCAGCATCAGGAGGCCAAAGATTGGCAAGGTGACTTAGTATAGAGGTGGAAGCAGCATCAGGAGGCCAGAAAGTGGCAAAGTGACATAGTGTGGAGGTGGCAGCAGCATGAGGAGACCACAGAGTGACCCGGTGACAGAGTGGGGAGGTGGGTGGCAATAACAGTAGCTGAGGCATGTAGCCAGAAGAAACCGGTTTCTTTTGTCAAAGTGTTGTTGTGGCACCATTGATGATCTAGTCTGATGCATCAGGCATTGGTGGGTGGAAATCCTGGCTGATCCACTCCTGATTCATCTTGACAAAGGTCAGTCTCTCCACATTTTGGATGGACGGCAAGTTCTTCTTGGGGGTAACTATGGCCCCCGCCGCACTAAACACCCGCTCTGATGCCATACTACTGGCCGGGCAGGACAGCTTTTCCAGGGCAAACTCTGCCAGTTGCAGCCAAAAATCCAGTTTGGCTGCCCAGTAGTCCAGCAGATCTTCAAGGTCGTCTGGCAGGGTGCTGTCCAAGTATGCCACCACCTGCTGGTTCAGGTCCTGCTCCTGGTCTAGCTGCTGCTGCTGCTGGTGAGTAGTTTTTTCACTAGGCGGGTGAAGAAAGCTGCTCATCAGCGATTCTAGACTCAAGTTGCTTCTGATGGAGCTGGAACTGCTCCTACCCCCCCAACCTGCCACAGCAGCCATGGCAGAGGAACATAAGCGCAGAGTACCCCCCGGTCAGACCTGCGAGAGGATTGACAATGGCGCAGATAGGCAGCGGCCAACTGACTACACAGGATGTCTTTATAGTAGTTCAGTTTGTCCTTCCTCTCAGCAGGTGTAAAAAAGGCCCCCATTTTGGACCGGTAACAAGGTGGAGAGTCAGAAGTCATACTTCTGCCGAATAGTGACAATTCGGTTGTCACTACGCAAGCAAGTGAGCCTGGCTCCATCTCTACTGCATACTGCCACGGTGTGTCTGGGTCCTCTGCCTCCTCTTCCTCATTGCCCTGTAGCTCCTCTGGCTGCTCCTGCCACCTATGTATAAAAACCACCCATTTCTCTACACATTGCTTGTGTTCCAATGTCCTCCTCCTCCTCTTCCAGTTCAGCTCCCACAGGGCTCATGTGGCCTTGAGATCTAGGCGCCACGTCTCCAGTCCCCTGACCAGCCAGATTTACCAGCATCTGTTCAAGGACATGAAGCAGTGGAATGTCATCGTTCATCCCGTAGTCCTGGCGACTGACAAATAACGTGGCCTCCTCAAAGGGCCTGAGCAACTGGCAGGTGTCACGCATGAGATGCCATTGGCTGACATCAAAGTTACACAGGGGAGAACTCCTGTCCGCTTGGATCATCAATAAATCATTTATGGCCTTTCTCTGTTCGTATAGTCGGTACAACATATGGAGGTCACCATGGTTCCGATTATGAGTTGTCGCGGAGAAAGCCAGGATTAGATTTCTTGATGAAGGACACAGAGCAGTTTCTCCCCTGTGTGACTTCATTCGCCCAGGCAAACAAGGTGCAGAACAGCGTGACACCGCCGTGCCCTGCACATGTGTTATGCTGGATGGGCAGAGGTGGACATTGTTGCGGGACCAACGGCGTGAGAAAGTAGAAGTGGAAGCAGAATCACCTGGCCAAGTTTCTGGTGTGGCTGTGCAGGAACCACATTCACCCAGTAGGCTGTAAAGGACATGTATTGTCCCTGACCGTAGTTACATCTCAACACGTCGGAGCTGCCATGCACTTTGGCAGACACCAACAGGCTCAAGGACTGACACACCTTCTGTTCTACATGTGTGTGCATGGCTGGTACTGCCTTTTTGGCAAATAAATGATGGCTTGGGACTCTTGACCTCAGCTTGGCACAAGGCATTAGTTCTCTGAAAGGTGCAGAGTCCACCACTTGGAAAGGGAGGGACTGCAGCACCACAAACTTGGACAGGAGCACGTTCAGCTTCTGCACCACTGGATGAGTGCACGCATACTGTTGTCTCTTGGCAATCTCTTCGGTGATCGATTGTGGACGGAATGACTGACAAGGAGTAGGAGGGCGAGGAGCAGGAGCATAAGGACCAGCAGATGATGGGAAGGACAGACAGCTTCCTTCGGCTGAGGTGTGGGAGCCTTGACTGCCTCAAATCGGCTCCATAATGAATGGGAAATATATTTTTATTTTTCCAATTATACACGCCACAAAAGGCTTTAGAACATATAAATGTACCCCTGAAAGGCAAATATATTTTTCTTTTGCCACTAATACATGCCACAAAAGGCTTTAGAACATATAACTGCACAGCTAAACGGCAAATATATTTTTATATTGCCGCTATTATTCAACAAAAAGGCTTTAGAACATATAAATGTACCACTGAAAGGCAAATATGTTTTTATTTTGCCACTATTACATGACAAAAAGGGCTTTGTAACAAATAAATGTACCACTGAACGACAAATATATTTCACTTTTGCAACTAATACATGCAGTACGCCAGTCCTTCAGGGTGAGCGAATGTGAGGTCACAGGGGTCAGTTAACAGACCGAGGGTTGCTCTTAGTACTCACAGTTTGTTGTATACCCTGGGCAGGCGTACAGCAGTGATGAAGAGGCTGGAACGTAGATCTTCTGGGGCACTCTCTAAATATAGGGACCAGGCCGGGTGATTGGTGAGGTGCCCTGGGTGTTGTAGGTTTAGCGTGCCTGCGGCAAGATCCCTTACATTTCGCAACGCCAGTGCCGGGGTAACTGTGGCACACCGATTGTTAGGAGGAATAATGGAGGTACACACGATTGTAGTGAACTAGAATTCCTCTTTACTGAACAGTTCAACTATGCACAAGCTTCAAAATGTTCCATATGAAGTATATTGGTATCAGGCAGCTTTACATAAATGGCAGGTAGAATCTTAGCAAGATAACTCAGAGGGAAAAAAACTCACAGATCAGGCTGTACTTTCTGCAGAATCCTGTCTGGCTTTCTCCAAGGCCCGTATGCCTAATAGCTGGCTTTATCCTTGGGTAGGGAAACCTTCCTCTGGTATAAATCCTCTTGCTGTCAATAAACTTCTGCCCTTCAGCTTTCTACTTGGCTGGATAAGATTAGCACTGCTCTGTACTTTGCAAGATGCAGGATAACTTCAGGAGGAAACTTCTTCTCCTAGACGCAGGTTAGGAACCTGGGCTGTCTGGCTGCATGCTAGAAGCTGATCTTCAGCTACTACCTGGCTAAAGTGAACACTGGCTTCTAACCACACACACTCTCTCCTGGACTGGACCTGTCTATATATACTAGCGGGTTCCCTAGCTCCCTCTACAGCTTGGGAGGAGAAACTACACCCCTAGCAGGCCTGGTACACAGGAGATAACATGAAAATACACATTACAATGCAATACAAAATACCATGACCATGTTCCACAGGAGGTGGAGAACAACATGACCCAATTGACCCTTGAGTGGTGCCCACCTTTACATAGTGGGACACTACATACATGCCACAAAAGGCTTTAGAACATATAACTGCACTGCTGAACGGCAAATATATTCTTATTTTGCCACTTTTACATGACAAAAAGGTCTTTATAACATATAACTGCACTGCTGAACTGCAAATATATTTTTCTTTTGCCACTAATACACGCCACAAAAGTCTTTAGAACATATAACTGCATGGCTGAACTGCAAATATACTTTACTTTTGCCACTAATACATGCCACAAAAGGCTTTAGAACATATAACTGCACTGCTAAACGGCAAATACACATTTCACTTATAGACGCCACAAATGCTATAGAACTGGTATCCTCTTCTTTCGGCCATTTTATTTAGCGTTCTGTCTTTAGAATACTATTATTTTCCGTTATAACCATGTTATCAATTTGTCAATTGATTTATTTCCATTGATATACATAAGTGGCCATCTAACAATTGCATAATGTTAGGTCCTTGAGACCTAAAAGAAAGTAGAAAAAAAGTTGAATTTTTTTTTTTTATATAAAAAACATAAGAAATTCAAATCACCCTCTTTCCCCAGAATAAAAATAAAAAATGAAAAAATAAACACCATAGGCATTGCATATGAATTATAGGATTAAGTTATGGTGGTCAGTAGTGATGGACGAACATCGTGATCCGCACGTTTGCGGAAGGCCCCATTGACTTTAATGGCAGGCGAACCTGAAAAACCTTCAGGTCATACTTGCAGCCACAAAATACTTACTAGAAGTGCACAAATAGTCCCACAACATGGACAGTGACATACCAGAGGGGGATCATTGGCAAAAATTCCCACAAAAGATATGTATTTTAAAGGGAAACTCTCAAAAATGTGCCCTGCTAGAGCCTAATTTTTTTATTTTAGGCCACTGGAGTACAGGCCTCAAAAATTAGGCATTCATCTGACAGAAAAGAAGTTGTAATTATGTGGCTGGAGGTATATTAGGTGGTCAATGGATAAAAATTTTACTGTAGGCCAGTACAGCCCCCAAAAATTAGGCATTCACCTGACAGAAAAGAACTTGTGATGATGTGGCTGAAGGTACATTAGGCGGTCACTGGATACAAATTTTACTGTAGAGCACTGGAGTACAGGCCCCAAAAATTAGGCATTCACCTGACAGAAAATAACTTGTGATTATGTGGCTGAAGGTATATTAGGCGGTCACTGGATACATATTTTACTGTAGGCCAGTACAGGCCCCAAAAATTAGGCATTCACCTGACAGAAAAGAACTGGTGATGATGTAGCTGGACTGGAGGTATATTAGCCGGTCAATGGATAAAAATTTTACTGTAGGCCAGTACAGGTGCCAAAAATTAGGCATTCACCTGGCAGAAAAGAACTTGTGACGATGTGGCTACAGGTACATTAGGCGGTCACTGGATAAACATTTTACTGTAGACCACTGGAGTACAGGCCCAAAAAATTTGGCATTCACTTGACAGAAAATAACTTGTGATTAAGTGGCTAAAGGTACATTAGGTGGTCACTGGATACAAATTTTACTGTAGGCCAGTACAGGCCCCAAAAATTAGTCATTCACCTGACAGAAAAGGCCTTTTATGCCGCTGTATATACATAAGACAAGGACCATTCTTTGTTCTGGGTGGTGGTGGTGGATATGTGTGGGCTGGCATGAGGAAATTACACATGGTCGTCACAGGTGTAGAAATGTGAGATAGTCCACACTATCGTGAGCTAGGCGAGTGCGCTTATCGGTCACGATCCCACCTGCTGCGCTGAACGTCCTTTTGGACAGGACACTCGACGAAGGGCAAGCCAAGAGTTCCATGGCAAATTGTGCCAGCTCTGGCCAAAGGTCAAGCCTGCACACCCAGTAGTCCAGGGGTTCCTCGCTTCTCAGAGCTTCCACATCGTCCGTTAACCCGATGTAGTCAGACACCTGTCGGTCTAGGCGTTCCCTGAGGCTGGATCTGGAAACCGTCTGTCGATGGGTTGGCTGCAAGAATGATCTCATATCCGAAGTGACCAAAACATCTTCAAACCATCTTCTTCTTGCAGGCGCGGTAGGATTAGTACCCGCACCTGTTACGCTGTGGGTAGGAATTCCTCTGCCAGCGCCGGCAACAGTAGAATTCAGCATCTCTCACAGCAAGGCCTGGAAATGCTGCATTCTGCCAGCCCTCTGTGATGCTGGTAACATGTCTGCCATTTTCTGTTTGTACCGGAAGTCTAAGTGCGTTGCCACCCAGTACTGGTCCTTGTACTTTATGCTTCTTATACGGTGGCCCCTCTTCAAACAATGTAGCATTAAAGGCCCCCATTTTCACAAAATCGGAAGCGGTGGAGCGCCCTGGCACCTGCTCATCATTTAGGAGAATGTCGTCCTCAGTCTCCTCCCCCCAGCCACGATGTCACTGATGGTGCCCTGGCTGCGACTGACCAGTTTGGTGATCTCATCAAATGGCCGCAGAAGTTTGCATGCGTCGCGCATGAACAGCCACTGACACAGTGAAAAAAAAAAAAGCTCCCCAGAGCCTGCAGAGTTCGTTAATGGCACGTTACTGCTGGAGCAACCTAACAAACATATACAAGGTGGAGTTCTAGCATGTCGTGCTGTCACAAATAAATGTCAGCAAATGGCCAGAAATTTTCATGGCCTGCTGCAAGACTTCCTGGACCCCGTGGCATTTGGCAATGAATCGCTGCACGACTTCTAAATTCAAGACGTGTGCCATGCACAGCACGTGTGTCATTTTGCCCTGTTTCAGCGTGCTCAGCAGATTGGCAGCGTTGTCGCACACCACTTTACCAAATGTCAAATTGAGCGGGTTAGCCACTGAACGGCTTGTGACCGCAGAGCTGAAAGGAGAGGACTGGTGTGACTCTTGGCTTTCAGGCACAACAGCCGCAGCACAGCATGGCAACAACTCACCTGGGACGTTGAATAGGTTCTAGTTAGCTTGGGGGCACAGCGGAAGAGGCGGTAGCAGCGGAAAAGGAATAGTCAGCCAAGGAGGAGATGGAGGATGGAGTAGGAGAAGAAGAAGAGGCAGACCTGCATGCAATCCTTGGCGGTAACACCAAATCCACACGGGAGCCACGGGTTACATGCTTGAAACCCGTCAGAAGGTTCACCCAGTGGGCGGTAAAAGTTATGCACCTTCCCTGCCCCTGTTTGCAAGACCACGTGTCTGTAGTCAGATGTATCTTGGCACCAACACTGTGTGCCAGAGATATATTTACTTGCCGCTGAATGTGGCCATATAGCTCTGGGACGCCCGTCTAGGAGAAATATTTCCTTCCGGAGACCTTCCGTTGCAGTGTGCCAATGGCCACAAATTTTCTAAAGTCCTCAGAGTGAACCAATTTATATGGCAGTAGTTGGCGGGCTAACAGTTCCGACAAGCCTGTGGTTAGCCGTTGGGCAAGAGGGTTATCCGGCGTCATCAACTATTTACGCTCGAACATTTGGGCTACGGAAGCCTTCCTTCTGCCAGATGAATGCGACGATGGCACGGTGGAAGGTGGAGTGGAGGACAAATGGAAGGAGAGAGGAGAAGGAGAAGAAGAAGAGGCAGGACGTGGAGCTCCGGGATTGTGGCTTTGTGGGTTCTAACAGTGTTGCTCCCACTGGGCTCGGTGATGGGAGGCCAGGTGCCTTCTTAAGGCGGTCGTTCTTAGGTGAGTGTTGGGCCTACTGCGACTTATGCGTTGACAGCACAGGCTGCAGATGGCAACACTATTGTCAGCAGCTGACATGTTAAAAAAAGCCCACACTGAGGAGCCATGGGAGCGCCAGAAGTGACCATGCTTGGTGGATGGCTCGCTCCAGATACATTTGCAGTCTGCTTTTTGCCTCCTGTGCCCTTCGAGCTCTGCCTGCTTCTTCGCCTTCTCCTCCCTCTCTGCTGCTCCGTCTCTCCCTCTGAACTCCCCTCCTCTTCGTCTGTTGTGGGCACCCATATGACGTCCATCTACACGTCATCATCGTCACCTTCACCACCATTGACATTTGAGATCTCGGAGTAGGCAGCAACAGCAAGGACCACCCTCCTTGGGCTGATATGGGTACTGTCGTCAGACCACTGGGTGGCGGCCGTTGCTACCTCCTCTTCCTCATCCAATGTCAAGAATGGCTGCGCATCGGTAAGATCTGGGAGTGGATGGGAAAATAATTCCTTTGACTCGAGTGAAGGGGCTATGGTGGTGGTGTATTTGGGGGTGCACACAGCAGAGAGTGAGGAGGGTGCAGATACAGAGGATTAGGAGCATGCAGAATCGGAAGGGTGCGTGAGCCACTCAACCAACTCTGGTGCGTCCTTTGAAGTAATCACACGCGCCTTCTCCAACTTCCGACTTAGGCTCCAGCCTGTTGCACCTGCCCGACCCCTACAACCCCTGCGGAATGGCCTTCCTCTTCCTCTGTCTGTCATTTTCAAAATGACCCTGTGCCTAAGTACCTAGAGAAGAGCAGCATTTGTGAAAGCAGGTATATCAAAGGCCTCAATCAGTATTTCGTGGAAGCAGGAATATCAAACCCCTTAATTAGTATTTTGTGGACGCATGTACATTGTAGCCCTTAATCAGTATTTTGTGGAAGCAGGTATATCAAACCCCTTAATCAGTATTTTGTGGAAATAGGTATATCGCAGCCCTCAATCAGTATTTTGTCGAAGCAGGTATATCAAACCCCATAATCAATATTTTGTAGAAGCAGGAATATCGCAGCCCTCAATCAGTATTTTGTGGAAGCCGGTATATAAAGCCCCTTAATCAGTATTTTGTGGAAGCAGCTATATCGCAGCCCTTAATCAGTATTTTGTGGAAGTAGGTATATCAAACCCCTTAATCAGTATTTTGTGGAAATAGGTATATCGCCGCCCTTAATAAGTATTTTGTGGAAGAAGGTATATCGCACCACTCAATCAATATTTGGTGGAAGCAGGTATATCAAACCCTTAATCAGTATTTTGTGGAAGCAGATATATCGCACCCCTTAATCAAGATTTTTTGGAAGCAGGTATATCACACCCCTCAAAATAATTTTTTTGCCACAACATTTATATCACACCACCCTGTTTATTTGGGGCAACAGGTATATCGCAGCCATCAATCAGTATATTGTGGAAGAAGGTATATCATACCTCTCAATCATTTTTTTGGGGGGGCAACAGGTATATCACAACCATTGCAAATAGTTGTTCCAATAGCGCTTGTCCCTCTATATAGCTGCGGTATCGAAGCAGAACCGCACACAACTGCTGCACAATACAAATGCACCATATACTTTCTATGTTAGAAAGTATATTATAGGTATATCACACCACTTAGTATATCACACCTATCAATAGCACACCTATACCAGTCCTTAAAAGGACTTTTGTGGCCTTATTAGCTAGCATTTGATGTCCCTAACAGTTTGTCCCTGCTTCACAAAGCAACCTTTCCCTACCCATTCTGCAAAAGAATGTAAAATGGCTGCCGGATTGGGTTCTTGGATAGGGTGGGGGTGTGTCCATGTGCTGAAACGTCTCAATTGGCTGTCCTGTCCTACCTGATGGATGTGTCATGGGTCAAAGTTTAGTGCAATGCAAAAGAATATGATGCCTGCGGACATCGCTATATGTTCGTATGTTCGGCGAATCGCTAACGCGCAAACGCGTTTGCCATCTCTAGTGGTCAGAATATGGCGACAAAAAGAAAAAAATAATAATATTATTATTATTATTATTATTAAACAGAAAAAATATATGCAAATCTGGTATGGCTGTAATTTCACTGACCCAGAGAATGAAGGTCATGGGTCAGTTTTACAGCATAAGAAACACCGTAGAAACAAAAGCCATAAAACTGTAGAATTGTGTTTGTTTTCCAATTTCACTTCATTTGGAATTTTCTTTTTCCAGTTTCTCACTACATTGTATGAAATAGTAAATGGGTGCTATTTGAAAGTACTTGTCCTGCAAAAAACAAGCTCTCTATCGTCTATGTTAATGGGAAAATAAAAATGTTATGGCTGTAGAAATGCAAGGAGTAAAAATTTAAATCGCCGGGGGTAGAAAGGGTTAAAGCCTGAACTTTTATCTATTGACGTTTCAGATTTTGTATTTATGTAAAAATTCTATACAAAATGTATTTTTATTATTGCAAGAAGCAAGTTTTATAAGTGAGGGGGGGGGGGGGTGATGACAAATGAATAATTATTTGTACTGTATATGGATGTGAACATTTAAAATTGTAAGTGCTAGTTATCTGTGATAAATCTTGTAAAAAATAATGATGATGAAAAAACATAAGACTATGGAAAGTTTCTGCATCTCAACATTTCTCTTAGGGGTTGTTCACACGACCGTGCCTTGTCTTACGGTCCGCAAATTGCGCAATTGTCTGTTCCGGTCCGCAAAACAAGGATGCCGCCCATGTGCCTTCCGCAATTTGCGGACCGGAACAGACGGCCTTTTATAGAAATGCTTATTCTTGTCCGCAAAATGGAACGGAGTAACTGACGCGGACAGCACAAGGAGTGCTATTTGCATCTTTTGCGGCCCCATTGAAGTGAAAAATGAGGCTACGATGCGGAACCAAACTACGGCCGTGTGAAAGAGCCCTATGTAGACTATTCTAAGAAAAATGAAAGGTTATTGACAAAGTATCAACACCTATTACTTCAAAGTTAGTAATTGAAGGCATATCACATCTAACTGTCAATAAAGCACAGCAATCTGGTGGCTGGTAAATGTTAAATATACATAATATAATTAGTTTTTGCCATTTGCAACTAATTAATTAAAATGTTCTCTTAAAGGGATTGTGTCATCATCGTCATCAAATGACCTATTGTTCAAATCAAGTTTTAATAATTTCTGAGTTATTTTTCATTTTTTATATTATTATCTGTATTAAAAAAAAAAAAAAAAGCTCTGCTGTTTTCACATTGGCCATTAAGCCTCTCCCCTGCACAATGGCCACAGAACATGACTAGAAAACACTCCTATAGAAGTCAATAAGTCATCTCATCTTCAGTGTGTCTGCTGTAAAGCATATCTCTAAACACTGTTAATGTTGTGCCTAGATGGCTGTCTCCATAAATAGAGATGGCCTTGCGGTTGTCCCGGCGGTCGCTTTGTGGCGAACTTTGCGTGTTCGCGATTCGCCAAACATATGGAGATATTTGCGCCAGCCATATTCTTTTACATTATGAAGAACTCTGACCCATGACACATCCATCAGGTGGTACAGGACAGCCAATTGAGACATTTCAGCACATGGACATAACCCCTACCTTATAAATAAACCTGATCTGGCCGCCATTTTACATTTAGTGTTTTGCCAGTGTAGGGAGAGGTTGCTGTGTGGAGCAGGGACAGGCTGTTAGGGACACCAAACGCTAGCTAATAGGGCCACAAAAGTCTTTTTCAGGACTGGTATAGGTGTACTATCGATAGGTGTGATACAAAGAGGGGTGCAATATACTTATAATATACTTTTATAATGAGTCAAAAACACATAGATAGTGGGGCCTAGGGGCTTACTAGGGCCATTTTTATATAGGGTAAGGTTCCGGACAGGGTCGCTCTTATCAGGGCGGGTGGTCTGTGGTTAGGCTATCAGGGCCAGAATAGCACCCCCCTGTAGGGCAATATCAGGGACAGGTCCTTGCCCACCCTGTCCTTCAATACCACATCATCATCTAGCCCAGTATTAGATGTTTTTTGCTTTCCCTCCGGGATTCATGGATGTGCACTGGAACCCCCCGGATTGTGGTAGGACATATGGTTTCTGATTTAGTGCCGCCGACCACCTGATTTAGTGCCGCTGAGCACTTGTTATTGCCTACCACATCTATGCTTTTTGCTTAACTTTAATAATTGAATTTATTTTCATTGTGAGAGATATCTTTTCCACTCACACCTCCGCAAAATGGGTCCACATGTGTTCCGCAATTTTGCGGAACGGGTGCAGACCCATTTATTTTCAATGGAGCCGAAATGTGCTGTCCGCATCCACATTTGCGGATCCGCACTTCCGCATCTGTGCTTCCGTTTCTGCAAAAAAATAGAACATGTCCTATTCTTGTCCGCAATTGCAGACAAGATTATGCATCTTCTATTATAGTGCCGGAGATTTGTGGTCCGCAAATTGCGGAATGCACATTGCCGGTGTCTGTGTTTTGCGGACGTGTGAATGGACCCTCATAGTAACATTATTAGGGTCTATTTACACATCCGTGTGTGTTTTGCGGATCCACGGATCCGCAAAACACAGACAGCGGCAATGTGCGTTGCCGGCACTAAGAGAATATGCCTATTCTTGTACGCTATTGCAGACAAGAATAGGACATGTTCTATTTTTTTGCAGGATTGGAATTGCGGACCCGGAAGCGCGGGTCCGCAATTCCGGATCAGGGCCCCACAGAAATGGATGGGTCCGCAATTCTGTTCCGCAAAATGCGGAATGGAATTGCAGGTGTGTGAATGGAGCCTTTAAGGTTACGTTTTATCTTTATGTATATTCTAATGGATTGCCTTCCTTGTACAATGTTATAATATACTTTCTATGTTAGAAAGTATATTATAGTGCATTTGTATTGTGCGGCAGTTGTGTGCGGTTCTGCTGCGATACTGCAGGTATATAGAGGGACAAGCGTTATTGGAACAAATAATTTATACTGGTGTGATATACCAGTCGCCCCCCCCAAAAAAACTGATTGAAGCGGGGTGTTATATACCAATATACTTTCTTTATAGAGCATTTGGGTACTGTATAGTGCATTTGCGCATGCGCGTATGTAAAAAATATATTGCCGATATTTCGCATTGAAAAAAATAATGAATGGAGATCGCAAATTCGAATAATATATCTGGTATGTTACTGTCCATGTTGTGGCACTATTTGTGCACTTCTAGTAATTATTTCTTGGCTGCCAATATGAGCTGAAGGTTTTCCAGGTTCGCCTGCCATTAAAATGAATGGGACCCGCCGCAAACTTGCGGTTCGCGAAAACATTTGATCGCATTCACGCGATCACGTTCGTGAACCGTCCCGGCAGATGTTTGTCTATCATTATCCATAAACATGTACAGAAAATAAAAACAGATTAGCAAACATGAATGTATCTCGCTATATGGTTGTAGTTAGTAAAACAAAGTGTAGATGATACTTTCCCTTTAAACCAACCAAATCTTGCAAAGTGAATCTGTTATTTATAATAATAAGACCAAGATTATTCTCTTTATTCATCACTAGGGTTCTCCTGTTGATAGTGGAACAATCCCTGTGACTTTTACATTTGTTCCATCCGTTGGAACCCTTCCTTCAGAGGTGGTGCTGGCAAAGGAGTCAAATTATGTGCCTAAGATTGTGTCTCACAAAGGATCATTGATGCAAAAGGTACTGCAACATATAAATTACAAATATGTATTATAGATGTATAGTTTGTTGTGACAGTTACAAATACTGAATAAATAAAGGCTGTCAGCTATTAGAAACACTAGTGCAGAAGCATTCTGTATATGTGAATCCTGTAAATGTCAGATATTAAAATACAGCGCTTCAGAATATTGATAACAGGCATAAAATGGCATGAGTTAATTTTGTAGCCTTGCATCTGACCTATTAATGAGCAAATTCGCTTTGTGCCTGATTTGGACTTGAATCGATTATTATGGTCAATTGAAGTTGCTCCAATTGCCCTGGAATTTCCCTATAGCCTCCTAGGACTCAAACTGTTCATGAAAAGATGTTATGCCTCAGGGGGAGAAGATCCCTGCCCCTCTTTAAACACACACATGTTAATGGCAGAAGGAATAGTGGCTTGTTCTGCAAAAAATATGTTTTAACAGAGACAGAATTCCTCTCTGTATTTATAAATGCACAAGGGTTAATTATCAGATGGATGAGTGGCTTGTTCTGAATGAGCCTGGGAAAATGTTCCCTTTTAATTTGGAGCAGCAGCAGTACAGAGTGAATGTGAAAAGGGTAGGGTAATATTGGCATGTGGCCACAATAGTAGCAGCATGGCATGGAATAGACAATGCAGAAGGTGTGTGCAGCTGTTTAGAGGTAGTACTAGTGATGACTATGTAATGGAAGTGGCAGTAGGGGTAATGGAAGTGGAAGTAGGGCATTACCAGCAGGGAGAAGCAGCCTTAGCCGCAGCAGGATAACATGATGGAAGGCAGACACTGGCAGTGGCATGATGGTGGCAGTAGCTGCAACCATACAATATGGAATATAAAGGTCAGCAGGAAGATAGCTGCAGTGGAAAGAAGGGACACCGCCAGCAAGGGCAGATCTATTCATCAGCCTCGGCTGGAGGAGTGTGAAAGTCCTCATGGATCCATTCCTAATTCATTTTAACAAAAGTGATGTTTTGGATACTGGAGGAGGACAATTTTGTACGTTTAGGTGTCATCACAACCCCCTGTCACGTTGACAACCCTCTCTAAGATGACACTGGATGTTTGGCAAGAGAGAATGGAGAAAGCATACTATGCCAGTTTGGACCACTGTTCCAATCTGCCTGCCCAGAAGTCCATGGGGTCAGGGAACATGGTATGTGCCAGAAAGAGCCCAGAGAGTACTAAACCTCGGTGTTTAGGCTACATGTCTTCATTTGATGATTTGCCTCAGCCTGGTGCTGCACATAGAAACATTTCTCCATCATGTTGATAATACTGAACTGGCTGTGGCTTCTGCTGCATCTGGTAGTGGAGACAACAGTAGGTGGGTGATTTGGCAGGGGGTGGAGAGGAGCCTCAAAGTAAGTCACTCTGGTGGCAGGCATCTGCTAGTCAAATTCTGCAACAAGTTGCATACAGTTTTTTCTGGTAATAAAAAAAGTTTGTCTCCCTTTCAACAGGAGGAAAACATTACCCCATTCCCTTGTCAACATCATTATAAGCCTCCAGCTCTTCCTCCACCACAGACTCCTCCCCCTTCCTCTTCCTTTAGTGGTAGCTCATCATCCTGCTCTTCCATGAGACGTTCTCCATGTAGGTCCCTAACAGCTACAGGGGAGCCTGCAAAATGCGTAAGCTGTTTTTCTTCCGCTATTGTCCCTTGTTGCATCAGCATGAACATCTGTTGTAAGATAAATATCAGGGAGATGACATTGTTAATACTGCAGTTGTCTCGACAAATCTGTTGGCCTCTTTGAACGTCTGAGTACTTGACAGATGTCTCTTATGAGCTGCCTTTGCCTGACCTAGAAACAACATGAGGGGATCTGGTGCATGACAAAATCATTCAAGGTTTTACACTGCTGTTACAGACGCTCTAGCATATGCAAGGTAAAATTCCAACCAGTTGGAATATCATGGGTCAATGGCAGACCATTTTGTTGCTTCAAGTTCAGGAGGAAGTTCCTTCCCACATATAAATTACCTAAATGCAAGAACAATCTTCTGGACATTGCCAGCACCTTCTGCAAGCCAATATATTTTTTTAAAAAGCATTGCACGAATATATTTATCACTTGCGCCATGCAGGGAGCATGTGTTCTTTCTCCCAAATGCAGGGCAGCCATGATGCTCTAATCATTGTCGCTGATTAACTTGCCCAGTTGGGGTTGGCGGGGAGACAGCCAGCAAGATGTTTGATGCACTGTAGAAAGTAATCGGCTGTGTGATTACTCTCGCCAAGGCCAGTCAGCTCTAACACAGCATGGCAACTTTTCACATGTGAGAGAAAGCAGGGTGAGTGGGAGTGACTCTCTGCTGGTGTTGGTGATGGGAGAATGTCCATACAGGAGAAGACAGAGGAGGCTGATAGGCTCCTGGTGTGGGAAACAGATCGACACAAACGTGGAGGATTAAATAGGACATTTTTGCTGCAGGACTGCCTCCTTGCTACTTTGCAAAGTGGGCTATGAAAGACATGTTCTGGCCCTGTCTGTAACAGCTGCTCTAGGTGCTTCAGGTGTCCATGATGGCAAGCACCTTACTGCACAGAGAGAATTGAAAGGAGCAGTCGACATTCTCCATCACATGTACAAGGCAAGGATGGCTATTTTGGAGAAAAATAATGTTGATTAGCTATCTTCGAGCGATGCTGAGCGCATTCCATTAGTTCCCTAAAAGCAGCAGACTCTACTAAGTGGCACGGCAATGAGTGCAATTTGGCCAGGTGCAAAGGATTGGGAGAAGAAGGAAACTCTTTTTGCTCCAGCTGGTGGCCTCTTCTGTTTTCCAACAATAACTGGTGATGCGCTTCATGTGGTTCAATGCCTATGTTTGTGTTTGAACATCAACAGCTTATTTTAATCCAGCAGATTTTGCACAAGGCAATGGATTTGTCTTCTGGCACCATGGAGAAAAACTGCCAGATGGGGGATACTCACACAGAGCTAGCTGCAATTGAGCTTGGCTTAGATCTTTTTTTTTTTTAGCCTGTGACCACAGTCTCAGCAACATCACTAGTACCCAAAGCAGATCTGCCCTGACAATGTTTTAGGAGGATCTGGTTGTAATTTGCCTCTGCTCTTTACTACTGCTGCTGGCACCACCCTCCTCCTCTATCACTTTTTCCTTACTGCCCCAATCCGTCTCCCAGGCCCTGTCAAACACACAATCAGTGTCAGTCTTCACCCTCTCTGCCTACCACTTTTATCAGACTGTAATACCATTATATGCTCCTTGGCCTCTGTATTTGCCCCAACTGCCGCTGTTATGTAGAGTCCTTTAACTCCCCCTGAACCTTCTCCTCATGCCATTTCTCACAGAAGTCATCAACAGGAGGACTCTCTTGAGTATCTTCGATAGGAAAAGGTGGGGTGGAGTGAAGAAAGAAAAGATGCGACTGAAACTGAAAGGCTTATCTAGGGTTTTAAGGAGGAGGAGCAGGAGAAATGTTGTGACCTCTGGCTCCAAGGCACAATGTCAGATTTCCACATCATCCTGCTGTGACTGAGAGGAGGAGTGACCCATCCAGTCCCATCCTACTACTGGCCGGATGTGCTGCTATCCACATTCTGGCTCTGGGAGACTGAGGCCTGAGTCTTTCATTTTGCCCTGTTTCTTGTTTTCCAGACATTTATGAAGTCTATAAATGAAAAGTTATCAGTTTGCTAAAAATGAAAAGTCAAGGGTTTGGTACACACAGATTATTAAACGGTACTAGCAAAATTGCAAGTCTGTTTTCTGTAATTTAAAGACAGACAGATGAAATATAAAATGTCCCTCCACTTTTACAAACACACTGCACTGTATTGCCAATTTTCTTTGGGAATAGACATTTTTTGCGGTAAAATGTGTTTCAACTATGCGTTTAATATCACTACAATAACATTTTTGTAGTAAAGTTTCCTTGAAACACACAGTCTGATCTGTGATGCATGCACTAGCACAAATAAAACAAAGCAATTTGTGAAATAACACTTTTTCAGCTCTGAAATCATTGGACTCAAATGGATAGTACAATGCAGTTTTTGTGGAGCCTGAAATAACACTTGTTCAACTACAGTATGAAATGATTGGACAAAAATGTATGAAAACACAGTTTGATTCAGTAATGTGTCCACTAACACAGATAATACAACGCAGCGTTTGCAGCAAATAATTTTTTCCACTAGGCCTCTAATAACACTTGTTCAACTATGAAATTATTGGACAGGAATATATGAAAATACTGATACAATAATGCAACGGCTAACATGGATAGAAGAATGCACTCTTTGCGGTGAACACGGTTATAAAAATGGCGTTATTGCCATAAAATGCTTTTGCCTTAATGCAACTTGTTTTATAGCATGGATTTAATGCATTGAATGCAGCTGAATGCTTTTAGGATGCTGTATTGGGAATAAGTCTATGTAGAAACTTGAGGTTTTGGAAAAAAAAAAGCTGTTTCAATGTTAAATGCAAAGAAAAAAAGCTTTTTCCTTGCAGGTAGTTTTGCAATACAAAATAAGTAGAATAAGATGCTGCAGCAGCAGCAGCTGTATTAAGCAATGTGCTCAGCCTCTCAGCTCTCAGCCCCTCTCTCCTTCCTGACCAAAGTCCCTCAAACATACACATTTCTTTTCTTCTATTCTTTTCCTAGACTGTCCCTGTTATACTAGAATAGGTGCTTGTGCACACAGTATGGTGATTGGTCCTTCTGCCAAGGCTTCTCCCTACCTGCTTGATTGGCAGATAAGGCCTCATGCACACGGCTGTTTTGGTCCGCATCCGAGCCGCAATTTTGGCAGCTCGAATACGGACCCATTCACTTCAATGGGGCCGCAAAAGATGCGGACAGCACTCAGTGTGCTGTCCGCATTCGTTGCTCTGTTGTGTGGCCCCGCAAAAAAATATAACCTGTCCTATTATAACCTGTCCTATTCTTGTCCGCGCTTTGCGGACAAGAATTGGCAGTTATATTAAAGGCTGTCCATGCCGTTCCGCAAATTGCGGAACACACACAGAAGCCATCCGTTTTTTGCTGATCCGCGGTTTGCGGACTGCAAAAAATGGAACGGTCGTGTGCATGTAGCTTAAGTTTGTATACCAGCCTCTGAGCAAATCAGGGCAAGCCCTCCCCCACAGTTCCTCCCACTGTCATATAACTATTCTTTTTCTTTATCCCTCATGGTTTATCGCAGCCAATTCTCAAAGTAAAATGAAGCTCGGTGCTGTTTTTATGCCATTCATCTGAAGTGAATCAGAAAAGCTTTGGGTTCATTTAGCAGTTATTTCTTAATGAATGGGGTTCATTATGAATTGATTCACTCATCCTTAATCTCATCTCCAGACCAATCTTGAGTTCATGATGAGTAGTGATGAGCGGCAGGGGTCTTATTCGAATTCGCAATATTTCGCAAATACTTTGTAGAATATTCGTTGTATTCTACTTTAAATCAGCAAGGTAATGATCGCGTAATATGCGAATATTACGCGATCAAATATTCGTAATTTTTTTCCATCTGAAGTCATGATTCCTCCCTGCTTAAGTTACGAATATTCAAAAAAAACTACATAAAGAGCAATATAGCTAATATAGTGCTATATTCGTTTTTCAGAATATTCGTAATACTCTAAAACAAGAATATATAGCAATATAGCGAATATAAAAAAATAAAATGTTGAACAATTTAGCAAATATAGTGCTATAATCTTTTTTTAAATAGTCGTAAGTTTTTTCCAGACTGAACTACAGATGAGAAAAAAATTACAACTATTAGACAAAGAAGATTATAGCACTATATTAGCTTAATTACTCTACATTTGTTGTTTTTTTTTCGAATATTCACTATATTGCTATTTATTCTTGTTTTAGAATATTACGGGGGTTAGAATATACCATCGGATCTGAGTTTTCACGACCTCAGTGAGATCGTGAAAACTCAGATCCGATGGTATATTCTAACACCCAGGTAAGCGTCCCCGTCACCATGGGAACGCCTGGGGGTTAGAATACACCATCGGATCTGAGTTTTCACAATCTTACTGAGATTGTGAAAACTCAGATTCAATGGAATAGTCTAACCCCTAGGCGTTCCCATGGTGACGGGGAAGCTTGTCGGGGAGGAGTATGCCAAAGTGGAACAACTGTAAAGATTGAAAAAAAAAAAGACGAATATTCTAAAAAACTAATATATTTGAAATAGTTCTAAATATTAGTTTTTTTTGAATATTTGTTATTTTTCCCATCTAAAGTCATGATTCCTCCCTGCTTTAGTTGCTTGTTGGCCCACACGCAAGAAGCAGGGAGGAATCATGTGTTCAGATGGGAAAAAATGAAGAATATTCGCTATAACAAATATATAGCACTATATTCTAAGTATTTGCGAATTCTCGAAGTTGCGATATTCGAGATAACAATTCGCCATTCGAATATTCGCGCTCAACACTAATGATGAGCTTCAAAATTTTGCGAAAGCAAAGCTAGACAAAGACCTTTAGACCTTCTGGTACTTCTGCACTAGCACTTGCAGTCCTGCATACTGTGGGTGCATTAAAAAGTGTTTTGTTTTAAGTTTCCATTAAATGTGGAACACACATTCAGTTTTTCAGATATTTCAAGCAGCTGGTAAGCCTATATAGTCACACTGGCTGGTTGGAAAATTACTATCAATATTAAGTGACCACAGCATCCAGGTGCACCAAATGGCACTACTACTGTATAGCACATCTAAATTTATTGACTGAAAAGTGCAGGTGCATCTTGCTAATTGCATACTATAGAAAACGGTGTCAAATAAGATAAATACATTCCTTCTTTTTGCTATTGTTTCTAACACAAACACTATATATTAATGTTTCTCAAAGGGTCCACATTGTGAAAAGCTATATGGTAATTTCAAACATAGGGCTTATCCACACAAACTTATTTTCTTTCTGTGTCTTATTTTCTTTTTGCTGACCATATGCGGAACCATTCATTTCAATTCCGTTTCCGTATGTCCGTATTTCTGTTCCGCCAAAAAATAGAACATGTCCTACTATTGTCCGCATTACGGACAAGGATGGTACTGTTCTATTAGGGGCCAGCTGTTCCATTCCGCAAAATACAGAATGCACACGGACGTCATCCGTATTTTTTGCGGATCCGTTTTTTGCGGACAAGAAAATACATATGGCCGTGTGCATGAGCCTTTACTGTAATAAATGATTCATTCTATTTAGCGAGAGTGCTACCTATCCATTAATGGGATTGGAGTTATTCAAAATGCAGTCAAAGCAAAGAATTATGAAAAAAGCTATATAAATAAGAAGCTAATACCTCCACCAGACCTCTTGGTCAGCTTTTGTTTACATGGCTGTAAACCTTACTTGACTAATTCAGCCATTTCAGTAACACATTTTCAACAGGTCCAGCTCCTTGGAATTTAAGTCTTTTAACCCCTTCAAAACTAATTTTATTTTTTTCCGTTCATATATATATATATATATATATATATATATATATATATATTAGATTTTTTTGTGGGACAAGTTGTGTTTTCAAATGGTACAATTTATGGCTGCATACAATGTAGTGGGAAGTGGGAAAAAAATCCAAATGGGATGGGAAAAAAATAAAATAAAAATTCTGCCACATTTTTATGGCTTTTGTTTTTACAGCAATCCCTAGGAGGTAAAATGTACTTTGCATTGCTATATTCTGACCACCATAGCTTTTCAATTTTTATGTGTACGCAGCTGTATGGGGCTTATTATTTGCAAGGTAATCTGTACTTTTTATTGATACCATTTTGGGGTGTGTACAATTTTTTGATCACTTTTCATTCAACTTTTTGTGGGACCCTTTAAAAATCAATATGTGACTATTCTAGATAACTCTTAAACATCTTCTCCTCACAGCAGCAGTAAACTGACAAAGATTCTATATCTATATATCACTGACTAATACAGAAGGACAATATTGTATATTTAATGTTTAATGGCATAGTACTGCCAAAAATGCTTTCTATGAATTTTGAATTAAAATAACTTATTACAAAAAATGAAACTATTCTATATAGTTAAAGAGATATACATGGAACAGTTTCTAATGTGACTGATGTCAGATAACAAAAGTTTTTGAAAGTCATTGAAAAAGTCATAACATTTTCTCACAACTGTTTATTTAAATGTGCCATTAGAAAATTCCCTATTGTTTACATTTTTTATGTAAGACTGGTATTACACCAGCAGATAAGACAGATAGTTGTCAGGAAAGAAGCATTCCTTTCCGGCAATCGCATGCTCGTCAGTGAAAGAGATTTCTGCTATTACATGCAGTGATCTCCTGCACGGTATGGGGAGGAGCGATCTCTAATGCCATCACTCGTCCCCATACAAAATCAGTATTTGCCAGCAGCAGACCACAATTAGACTGCGCCATCTGACACTGGCAAACTATGATTTTTTTTAACCTGCTTAAAAATTGCAATTGTCCAATGAACAAGCATTTGCTTGGTCATCGGGTATCGTCAGCACTACTACACAGGCAGATCATCGCTAACAAGCGTTCCTACGAATGCTTGTTAGTGATGATCTGGAGCAAATAACATGGGGATAGGCGCTAAAACAAAATAATAATGTCTTTATTAATTGTCTGATTAAGAAATAAGGGGTATCAACCGTCAGTATAATGTGCAAAACTGACTTTAACAATTGTGAAAACACTGATATATACCAAATAGCACCACCATCTGGATTGCCAGTGTAGTCTCACAAGCTACTAGCATAAGGGGCTCATTCAACCACAGGGTTCAAGATGTGTATCCCAGGGTGAAAGGTATCAAGGGGATGTATTGGTATGGGAATTTCACCAAACACCACTCCAAAACAGTGAGAGCCAGCGCGCAGACTCTCACTGCACTAATAATCACAGGTGCTGGACTATGGCAGAGCAATAGCATTCACTCCAGGTGGATTAAAGGAGCAATGGTTGCCCTGACATGTCCCTTATTTGCAACAGCTCAACGCTGCGTTTCCATGCATTGGGAATGCATTTCATCAGGAGCTATGTGCACCAGGTTAATACTAGAGCCCAGAGCCTCAGTGTTGTTTTAATAACCGAGGTAATGGACAAACAAACAGTCAGTGATAGAGATCCCTGCCTAGCACCGTTTTCCTCTAGTGTGAGGTACGGAGCTTTACAAACAGTCACTATCCTGCCTGAGCTAGCAACCTCTAGGCTGAGGTGCTGCGTGCTAGTGTGCATGTAATCCGGCACTGTGATGGCCGCAAAGCGGCCCACAGAACACCGAGCTTTACAGGGTGAAAGCCCCGCCCTGTTAGACACGCCTCCGTCAATCAGCCAATCCGGCCAGGAGGCACGGCACAAGGCAAACTAAAGGCTGAAGGGTGGAGGAACAAGGTGAGTCACAGGGAAAGCGCAGCAAGCGCCACATAAACAAAGCAAGGAATTTACAAAGCGGCTTTATATATTTATCGCAGCATGGACATCTTTATTATAATATACAGTGAAGGAGAGTCACTCCAAGAGAAGTGTGTAAAAACGGACAGACACATAGATTCATGTGTGTAGCCACTTGTATCAATGATCACACACATGAATCCACTTCTCATAGTGCATTGTACAGTAACACAAAGAAATCAGCCTGGTCACTAGATGAACGGGACGTATGAGATCGCATCATTGAGGCCGGATGGTTTGATGGTATTCAGAGAAAAAATCCATCTCGCCTCTTTTTGCAACAATATGCGATCATAATCACCGCCCCTTGGTGACGGCTTCACAGAGTCGATCACTTGAAATTTGACCGAAGATGTATCCCCCCTGTGAAGGTCAAGAACATGACGAGCAATTGGCGTATCTTTGAGATTGGTAATATCCAAAATATGCTCCCCAATCCGTCTTCTTAGCTCTCTGATGGTTTTACCCACATATTTGATGCTGCATATACATGTCATTAAATACACAACACCAACTGACTTGCAATTGTGGAAAGACTTAATGAAGAACGTTTTATCCGCAGTGCTGTTAGTGAAGCTTTTGGATTTTTTAATGAACCCACAAAATTTACAGGATCCACAAGGAAACGTACCTGTAAGTGGGTTTCGCAGCCATGACTGCGGACGGGAGCTGATGTACAGACTATGTGTCAACATATCACGTAAATTATTGTTGCGGCGATAAGTGACTGAAGGGTTGGCTGAAATCATCCCACCAATATCCGGATCGGATTTCAAAATGTCCCAGTGCTCGTTAAGGACATGGCGCACCTCGTCATGGGCGCCGTCAAAAGTCCCAATGATCCTCACAATATTCTCACTATTGTCCCTCTTTTTCGGAGACAACAACCGATCCCTGTTAGTACTCATTGAGTGCTGGTAAGCCTGCTTTAGACACTGCTGAGGATAACCACGACACTGAAACCTCTGCTGGAGATCTTTAGCAGCCACCCTAAAATCACTGAGATGAGAACAATTCCTCCTAACCCTCAAGTATTGGCCCTTAGGGATTCCTCTCCTAAGGGCCACAGGGTGCGCACTGTCCCATTTCAAAAGGTTATTGGTAGCTGTGGGCTTTCTGAAAACGTTGGTACTAATATGCCCATCAGCAGACAATGAAATGGACAGATCCAGGAAGGAAATGTTCTTCAAATCCATTTCTGAGGTGAAAAAAAGTCCCACGGTGTTGTTGTTGAGGACCGCAACAAATTCACGGAACAATTCACTATCGCCCCCCCACAGGATCAGCACATCATCGATGTACCTGATCCAGAGGGGGACAACATCCGTGAATCGCTCCATATCTTCACAAAACACTACCTCCCTCTCCCACCAGCCCAGGTAAAGGTTCGCAAAAGTCGGGGCACAGGGACTGCCCATTGCGACCCCCCTGAGCTGGTTGAAGATAGAGCCATCAAACAAAAATACATTGTGTGTGAGTATGAAACTCAACAATTCCATTACAAAGGCATTATGGGCCCTATATTGTTCACCCCTCTGCTGAAGGAATGTTAGGATCGCTCCACAGCCCAATCCGTGAGGGATTGAGCTGTAGAGCGCCTCCACATCCACATGGGAGGTGCAGTCTTTGGAAACGTATATTGGGAATAAAATTGTCCCACGTGGCCTGAGGAATCCTATCACACCATCAGTCCGATTGAGATCTGCGGACTTCCTGAAAAAGTGGGAGAAGGAGTCCGTAGATTCCTCTCTGAGATTGATGAAACTCCTATTGGAGGAGGAAAAGAGTGTTGTGACATCTCTGGAAAGTGACCTGAAGGAAGCTATTGAGGCAACAAAAAAATTCAATAGTCACACTGATTTTAATAAAAAGGAGTCACTCCTCCAAATTTCTGTGGAAAAATACACTGCCCAGTTAAAAGAAAAGAAACACTCCCTTTTCAATAGAGATATCAGAGACTTTAAAGAGGGCAAAATCTTTGATTATAGCATCAAACATTCGGATGCTCTTGAGTTAGATACCGAAGTCTCTTCCTCAGAGGGTGAAATAGATTCAGACGCTACTGGTGATAAGCGAACAAGGTCCCAGTCCGCTAGAAGACCGTATGGTGGTAGGAATAGAGGTAGGGGTAGTAGAAGAGGACGAGGAGGTAGAGGTCAATACGGTAGGGGGGGTTTTTTAGACGATACCCCGCTGATTTCCCAATACTTACTGAGGAACAAACATTGACATCCCCCTGTACGTCCCAAACTACATCCCTATTTCCATCTAGATCAATGAAGGACGAGTTACAAGTTATTAACTTGTCTTCACGGACTCTAACTACCATGGAGACCTATGTTCTACAAAAGGGCCTTTCATTTGTCCCGATGCGCAGGTTTGATTGTTTTGGGTGGGTCAAAGACCTGAATTTATTTGCGCGTAAGCTCAAGTGGCGAAAATTTTTTGTCAATAATGACCGCAGGAAATGCGAAGAGCTAGGAATTGATATATCAGACTTGCCAGATGTCCAAATCTTATCAGATCTTCTGGCTGAGGGACAAAGGGATCCAGGTGATGGTCCGTTCACCAAGCTTAGATTACCCTCAACAAAAATGCCACCTATTGGTGATTGCACCCCAATTGATACTTTTGTGTCTATAGTGTCTAATAAGTTGAGTCAGATTGACATGCATGGACTTAACAGTGACAATTTGAATGACCAAGAAAGAGGGGCCTTGTGGTTATTGCAACAGGACAAAGAAGTGGTGATTAAATCATCAGACAAAGGCGGAAATATTGTTGTCCTTGGGCACGAACAATATCGTAATATGTGTATGAGCGTGCTCAGGGACAAGCTTACATATGAACTACTTCCGTCTGATCCCACGCCAACTTATAAGGTGGAATTGTCCTGTATTTTGAACCAAGCCCTTGAGAAGAAACTCATTGACAAGACTGAATTGGCCTTTTTGTTACCTTCACACCCAGTCACTGCGGCCTTTTATTGTCTCCCCAAAGTTCATAAGGGGTATGAACCTCTAAAGGGGAGGCCGATAGTGTCTGGAAACAATTGTTTGACAGCCAATATCAGTACTTATGTTGATACCATCCTGCGTCCATTTGTTAACAGCTTGCCCTCACATGTAAGGGATACTATGGATGTGCTGGGACGCTTGGATGGTGTCCAATGTGACAGTGGTACCTATCTGGCCAGTTTGGATGTGGAGGCGCTCTACAGCTCAATCCCTCACGGATTGGGCTGTGGAGCGATCCTAACATTCCTTCAGCAGAGGGGTGAACAATATAGGGCCCATAATGCCTTTGTAATGGAATTGTTGAGTTTCATACTCACACACAATGTATTTTTGTTTGATGGCTCTATCTTCCACCAGCTCAGGGGGGTCGCAATGGGCAGTCCCTGTGCCCCGACTTTTGCGAACCTTTACCTGGGCTGGTGGGAGAGGGAGGTAGTGTTTTGTGAAGATATGGAGCGATTCACGGATGTTGTCCCCCTCTGGATCAGGTACATCGATGATGTGCTGATCCTGTGGGGGGGCGATAGTGAATTGTTCCGTGAATTTGTTGCGGTCCTCAACAACAACACCGTGGGACTTTTTTTCACCTCAGAAATGGATTTGAAGAACATTTCCTTCCTGGATCTGTCCATTTCATTGTCTGCTGATGGGCATATTAGTACCAACGTTTTCAGAAAGCCCACAGCTACCAATAACCTTTTGAAATGGGACAGTGCGCACCCTGTGGCCCTTAGGAGAGGAATCCCTAAGGGCCAATACTTGAGGGTTAGGAGGAATTGTTCTCATCTCAGTGATTTTAGGGTGGCTGCTAAAGATCTCCAGCAGAGGTTTCAGTGTCGTGGTTATCCTCAGCAGTGTCTAAAGCAGGCTTACCAGCACTCAATGAGTACTAACAGGGATCGGTTGTTGTCTCCGAAAAAGAGGGACAATAGTGAGAATATTGTGAGGATCATTGGGACTTTTGACGGCGCCCATGACGAGGTGCGCCATGTCCTTAACGAGCACTGGGACATTTTGAAATCCGATCCGGATATTGGTGGGATGATTTCAGCCAACCCTTCAGTCACTTATCGCCGCAACAATAATTTACGTGATATGTTGACACATAGTCTGTACATCAGCCCCCGTCCGCAGTCATGGCTGCGAAACCCACTTACAGGTACGTTTCCTTGTGGATCCTGTAAATTTTGTGGGTTCATTAAAAAATCCAAAAGCTTCACTAACAGCACTGCGGATAAAACGTTCTTCATTAAGTCTTTCCACAATTGCAAGTCAGTTGGTGTTGTGTATTTAATGACATGTATATGCAGCATCAAATATGTGGGTAAAACCATCAGAGAGCTAAGAAGACGGATTGGGGAGCATATTTTGGATATTACCAATCTCAAAGATACGCCAATTGCTCGTCATGTTCTTGACCTTCACAGGGGGGATACATCTTCGGTCAAATTTCAAGTGATCGACTCTGTGAAGCCGTCACCAAGGGGCGGTGATTATGATCGCATATTGTTGCAAAAAGAGGCGAGATGGATTTTTTCTCTGAATACCATCAAACCATCCGGCCTCAATGATGCGATCTCATACGTCCCGTTCATCTAGTGACCAGGCTGATTTCTTTGTGTTACTGTACAATGCACTATGAGAAGTGGATTCATGTGTGTGATCATTGATACAAGTGGCTACACACATGAATCTATGTGTCTGTCCGTTTTTACACACTTCTCTTGGAGTGACTCTCCTTCACTGTATATTATAATAAAGATGTCCATGCTGCGATAAATATATAAAGCCGCTTTGTAAATTCCTTGCTTTGTTTATGTGGCGCTTGCTGCGCTTTCCCTGTGACTCACCTTGTTCCTCCACCCTTCAGCCTTTAGTTTGCCTTGTGCCGTGCCTCCTGGCCGGATTGGCTGATTGACGGAGGCGTGTCTAACAGGGCGGGGTTTCACCCTGTAAAGCTCGGTGTTCTGTGGGCCGCTTTGCGGCCATCACAGTGCCGGATTACATGCACACTAGCACGCAGCACCTCAGCCTAGAGGTTGCTAGCTCAGGCAGGATAGTGACTGTTTGTAAAGCTCCGTACCTCACACTAGAGGAAAACGGTGCTAGGCAGGGATCTCTATCACTGACTGTTTGTTTGTCCATTACCTCGGTTATTAAAACAACACTGAGGCTCTGGGCTCTAGTATTAACCTGGTGCACATAGCTCCTGATGAAATGCATTCCCAATGCATGGAAACGCAGCGTTGAGCTGTTGCAAATAAGGGACATGTCAGGGCAACCATTGCTCCTTTAATCCACCTGGAGTGAATGCTATTGCTCTGCCATAGTCCAGCACCTGTGATTATTAGTGCAGTGAGAGTCTGCGCGCTGGCTCTCACTGTTTTGGAGTGGTGTTTGGTGAAATTCCCATACCAATACATCCCCTTGATACCTTTCACCCTGGGATACACATCTTGAACCCTGTGGTTGAATGAGCCCCTTATGCTAGTAGCTTGTGAGACTACACTGGCAATCCAGATGGTGGTGCTATTTGGTATATATCAGTGTTTTCACAATTGTTAAAGTCAGTTTTGCACATTATACTGACGGTTGATACCCCTTATTTCTTAATCAGACAATTAATAAAGACATTATTATTTTGTTTTAGCGCCTATCCCCATGTTATTTGCTCTATTGTATTTATAGGCGTATATTCAATATATCATTTCAATTTATTCCATTTAGTGATGATCTGCCCGATCATCGCAACATCTAATACAGTCCTTAGTAGAGTTGAGCGGACACCTGGATGTTCGGGTTCGAGAAGTTCGGCCGAACTTCCCGAAAATGTTCGGGTTCGGGATCCGAACCCGATCCGAACTTCGTCCCGAACCCGAACCCCATTGAAGTCAATGGGGACCCAAACTTTTCGGCACTAAAAAGGCTGTAAAACAGCCCAGGAAAGGGCTAGAGGGCTGCAGAAGGCAGCAACATGTAGGTAAATCCCCTGCAAACAAATGTGGATAGGGAAATGAATTAAAATAAAAATTAAATAAATAAAAATTAACCAAAATCAATTGGAGAGAGGTCCCATAGCAGAGAATCTGGCTTCACGTCACCCACCACTGGAACAGTCCATTCTCAGATATTTAGGCCCCGGCACCCAGGCAGAGGAGAGAGGTCCCGTAACAGAGAATCTGGCTTCATGTCAGCAGAGAATCAGTCTGCATGTCATAGCAGAGAATCAGGCTTCACGTCAGCCACCACTGTAACAGTCCATTGTCATATATTTAGGCCCTGGCACCAAGGCAGAGGAGAGAGGTCCCGTAACAGACAATCTGGCTTCATGTCAGCAGAGAATCAGTCTTCATGTCATAGCAGAGAATCAGGCTTCACGTCACCCACCACTGCAACAGTCCATTTTCATAAATTTAGGCCAAGCACCCAGGCAGAGGAGAGAGGTTCCGTAACACAGAATCTGGCTTCATGTCAGCAGAGAATCAGTCTTCATATCATAGCAGAGAATCAGGCTTCACGTCACCCACCACTGCATCAGTCCATTTTCATAAATTTAGGCCCAGCACCCAGGCAGAGGAGAGAGGTCCCGTAACAGACAATCTGGCTTCATGTCAGCAGAGAATCAGTCTTCATATCATAGCAGAGAATCAGGCTTCACGTCACCCACCACTGTAACAGTCCATTTTCATAAATTTAGGCCCAGCACCCAGGCAGAGGAGAGAGGTCCCGTAACAGACAATCTGGCTTCATGTCAGCAGAGAATCAGTCTTCATGTCATAGCAGAGAATCAGGCTTCACGTCAGCCAGCAATGCAACAGTCCATTGTCAGATATTTAGGCCCCAGCACCCAAGCAGAGGAGAGAGGTCCCGTAACAGAGAATCTGTCTTCATGTCAGCAGAGAATCAGTCTGCATGTCATAGCAGAGAATCAGGCTTCACATCAGCCACCACTGCAACAGTCAATTTTCATAAATTTAGGCCAAGCACCCAGGCAGAGGAGAGAGGTTCCGTAACACAGAATCTGGCTTCATGTCAGCAGAGAATCAGTCTTCATATCATAGCAGAGAATCAGGCTTCACGTCACCCACCACTGCAACAGTCCATTTTCATAAATTTAGACCCAGCACCCAGGCAGAGTAGAGAGGTCCCGTAACAGAGGATCTGGCTTCATGTCAGCAGAGAATCAGTCTGCATGTCCTAGCAGAGATTCAGGCTTCACGTCAGCCACCACTGCAACAGTCCATTGTCAGATATTTAGGCCCAGCACCCAGGCAGAGGAGAGAGGTCCCGTAACAGAGGATTTGTCTTCATGTCAGCAGAGAATCAGTCTGCATGTCATAGCAGAGAATCAGGCTTCACGTCAGCCACCACTGCAACAGTCCATTGTCAGATATTTAGGCCCAGCACCCAGGCAGAGGAGAGAGGTCCCGTAACAGAGGATCTGTCTTCATGTCAGCAGAGAATCAGTCTGCATGTCATAGCAGAGAATCAGGCTTCACGTCACCCAACATTGGAACAGTCCATTGGCATATATTTAGGCCCCGGCACCCAGACAGAGGAGAGGTTCATTCAACTTTGGGTAGCCTCGCAATATAATGGTAAAATGAAAATAAAAATAGGATTGAATGAGGAAGTGCCCTGGAGTACAATAATATATGGTTAAGGGGAGGTAGTTAATGTCTAATCTGGACAAGGGACGGACAGGTCCTGTGGGATCCATGCCTGGTTCATTTTTATGAACGTCAGCTTGTCCACATTGGCTGTAGACAGGCGGCTGCGTTTGTCTGTAATGACGCCCCCTGCCGTGCTGAATACACGTTCAGACAAAGCGCTGGCCGCCGGGCAGGCCAGCACCTCCAAGGCATAAAAGGCTAGCTCTGGCCACGTGGACAATTTAGAGACCCAGAAGTTGAATGGGGCCGAACCATCAGTCAGTACGTGGAGGGGTGTGCACACGTACTGTTCCACCATGTTAGTGAAATGTTGACTCCTGCTAACACGTTGCGTATCAGGTAGTGGTGCAGTTAGCTGTGGCGTGTTGACAAAACTTTTCCACATCTCTGCCATGCTAACCCTGCCCTCAGAGGAGCTGGCCGTGACACAGCTGCCTTGGCGACCTCTTGCTCCTCCTCTGCCTTGGCCTTGGGCTTCCACTTGTTCCCCTGTGACATTTGGGAATGCTCTAAGTAGCGCGTCTACCAACGTGCGCTTGTACTCGCGCATCTTCCTATCATGCTCCAGTGCAGGAAGTAAGGTGGGCACATTGTCTTTGCAGCGTGGATCCAGCAGGGTGGCAACTCAGTAGTCCGCACACGTTAAAATGTGGGCAACTCTGCTGTCGTTGCGCAGGCACTGCAGCATGTAGTCGCTCATGTGTGCCAGGCTGCCCAGGGGTAAGGACAAGCTGTCCTCTGTGGGAGGCGTATCGTCATCGTCCTGCCTTTCCCCCCAGCCACGCACCAGTGATGGGCCCGAGCTGCGTTGGGTGCCACCCCGCTGTGACCATGCTTCATCCTCATCCTCCTCCACCTCCTCCTCATCCTCATCCTTCTCGTCCTCCAGTAGTGGGCCCTGGCTGGCCACATTTGTACCTGGCCTCTGCTGTTGCAAAAAACCTCCCTCTGAGTCACTTCGAAGAGGCTGGCCTGAAAGTGCTAAAAATGACCCCTCTTCCTCCTCCTCCTCCTCCTCCTCCTGGGCCACCTCCTCTTCCATCATCGCCCTAAGTGTTTTCTCAAGGAGACATAGAAGTGGTATTGTAACGCTGATAACGGCGTCATCGCCACTGGCCATGTTGGTGGAGTACTCGAAACAGCGCAACAGGGCACACAGGTCTCGCATAGAGGCCCAGTCATTGGTGGTGAAGTGGTGCTGTTCCGCAGTGCGACTGACCCGTGCGTGCTGCAGCTGAAACTCCACTATGGCCTGCTGCTGCTCTGTCCAGCATGTGCAAGGTGGAGTTCCACCTGGTGGGCACGTCGCATATGAGGCGGTGAGCGGGAAGGCCGAAGTTACGCTGTAGCGCAGACAGGCGAGCAGCGGCAGGATGTGAACGCCGGAAGCGCGAACAGACGGCCCGCACTTTATGCAGCAGCTCTGACATGTCGGGGTAGTTGTGAATGAACTTCTGCACCACCAAATTCAGCACATGCGCCAGGCAAGGGATGTGCGTCAAACCGGCTAGTCCCAGAGCTGCAACGAGATTTCGCCCATTATCGCACACCACCAGGCCGGGCTTGAGGCTCACCGGCAGCAACCACTCGTCGGTCTGTTGTTCTATACCCCGCCACAACTCCTGTGCGGTGTGGGGCCTGTCCCCCAAACATATGAGTTTCAGAATGGCCTGCTGACGTTTACCCCGGGCTGTGCTGAAGTTGGTGGTGAAGGTGTGTGGCTGACTGGATGAGCAGGTGGAAGAAGAAGAGGAGGAAGCCGAGAAGGAGGAGGTGGCAACAGGAGGCAAAGAATGTTGCCTTGCGATCCTTGGCGGCGGAAGGACGTGTGCCAAACAGCTCTCCGCCTGGGGCCCAGCTGCCACTACATTTACCCAGTGTGCAGTTAGGGAGATATAGCGTCCCTGGCCATGCTTACTGGTCCACGTATCTGTGGTTAGGTGGACCTTGCTACAGATGGCGTTGCGCAGTGCACACTTGATTTTATCGGATACTTGGTTGTGCAGGGAAGGCACGGCTCTCTTGGAGAAGTAGTGGCGGCTGGGAACAACATACTGTGGGACAGCAAGCGACATGAGCTGTTTGAAGCTGTCTGTGTCCACCAGCCTAAATGACAGCATTTCATAGGCCAGTAGTTTAGAAATGCTGGCATTCAGGGCCAGAGATCGAGGGTGGCTAGGTGGGAATTTACGCTTTCTCTCAAATGTTTGTGAGATGGAGAGCTGAACGCTGCCGTGTGACATGCTTGAGACGCTTGGTGACGGAGGTGGTGGTGGTGTTGGTGGTACATCCCCTGTTTGCTGGGCGGCAGGTGCCAACGTTCCTCCAGAGGTGGAGGAAGAGGCCGAGGCGGCAGCAGCAGAAGAGGCCGAGGCGGCAGCAGCAGAAGAGGCCGAGGCGGCAGCAGCAGAAGAGGTAGCAGGGGGAGCCTGAGCGACTTCCTTGTTTTTAAGGTGTTTACTCCACTGCAGTTCATGCTTTGCATGCAGGTGCCTGGTCATGCAGGTTGTGCTAAGGTTCAGAACGTTAATGCCTCGCTTCAGGCTCTGATGGCACAGCGTGCAAACCACTCGGGTCTTGTCGTCAGCACATTGTTTGAAGAAGTGCCATGCCAGGGAACTCCTTGAAGCTGCCTTTTGGTGCTCGGTCCCAGATGGCGGCGGTCAGTAGCAGGCGGAGTCTCTTGGCGGCGGGTGTTCTGCTTTTGCCCACTGCTCCCTCTTTTGCTACGCTGTTGGCTCGGTCTCACCACTGCCTCTTCCTCCGAACTGTGAAAGTCAGTGGCACAACCTTCATTCCATGTGGGGTCTAGGACCTCATCGTCCCCTGCATCGTCTTCCACCCAGTCTTCCTCCCTGACATCCTTTTCAGTCTGCACACTGCAGAAAGACGCAGCAGTTGGCACCTGTGTTTCGTCATCATCAGAGACATGCTGAGTTGGTATTCCCATGTCCTCATCATCAGGAAACATAAGTGGTTGTGCGTCAGTGCAGTCTATGTCTTCCACCGCTGGGGAAGGGCTAGGTGGATGCCCTTGGGAAACCCTGCCAGCAGAGTCTTCAAACAGCATAAGAGACTGCTGCATAACTTGAGGCTCAGACAGTTTCCCTGATATGCATGGGGGTGATGTGACAGACTGATGGGGTTGGTTTTCAGGCGCCATCTGTGCACTTTTTGCAGAAGACTGGGTGGGAGATAATGTGAACATGCTGGATCCACTGTCGGCCACCCAATTGACTAATGCCTGTACCTGCTCAGGCCTTACCATCCTTAGAACGGCATTGGGCCCCACCATATATCGCTGTAAATTCTGGCGGCTACTGGGACCTGAGGTAGTTGGTACACTAGGACGTGTGGATGTGGCAGAACGGCCACGTCCTCTCCCAGCACCAGAGGGTCCACTAACACCACCACGACCATGTCCACGTCCGCGTCCCTTACTAGATGTTTTCCTCATTGTTATCGTTCACCACAACAACAAAAATATTATTTGGCCCAATGTATTGTATTCAAATTCAGCTGAATATAAATTTGAGGCCTAGTATTTAGGCGCTGGGTGACAGGTATAGATTTACTCATAAACGGAATAACTACCGCACTCAAATTGAATTCTTATGTGTTCGTTTTTATTTTAGACAACTTTACCAATTTGTGACGTTTCGGTCATACGACCTTTATCAAACACAAGTTGCCGTAAGAAGGAGGAGAGACCATAGGAGAGGTAGAGCTGATGGTGTATCCACACCCATGTAGGTTTATATGGGTGTGGATACACCATCAGCTCTACCTCTCCTATGGTCTCTCCTCCTTCTTACGGCAACTTGTGTTTGATAAAGGTCGTATGACCGAAACGTCACAAATTGGTGAAGTTGTCTAAAATAAAAACGAACACATAAGAATTCAATTTGAGTGCGGTTGTTATTCCGTTTATGTGTTAGTGTGGCTGGGAAGCCAACACAACCAGCACCACAACCTCAAGAGATACGTGTGCCACGTCTTATCTATACAAAGGTATAGATTTACTGACGGAATTAGACTTGGAAATGCACAGTAGCATGTGTGTGAAGTTATTCTGAATGACCCTATGTGCACCTTGAATATTATATACCCTTTTAGGGATGTATTTAAAGTAGGCCTGATACAGCAGAAACCACTAAATTAGGAAATTGCTAAATTGGGAATTGTATTTCAACCCAGAACAAAAAATGTGCTTTGACGGACACTAAATAACTTGCCCAGCCAGAACAGTACACCAGTAACGACAGATTTAGCGGAATATAAATTTGAGGCCTAGTATTTAGGCGCTGGGTGACAGGTATAGATTTACTGACAGAATTAGACTTGGAAATGCACAGTAGCGTGTGTGTGAAGTTATTCTGAATGACCCTATGTGCACCTTGAATATTATATACCCTTTTAGGGATAGATTTAAAATAGCTCTGATACAGCAGAAACCACTAAATTAGGAAATTGCTAAATTGGGAATTGTATTTCAACCCAGAACAAAAAATGTGCTTTGACGGACACTAAATAACTTGCCCAGCCAGAACAGTACACCAGTAACGACAGATTTAGCGGAATATAAATTTGAGGCCTAGTATTTAGGCGCTGGGTGACAGGTATAGATTTACTGACAGAATTAGACTTGGAAATGCACAGTAGCGTGTGTGTGAAGTTATTCTGAATGACCCTATGTGCACCTTGAATATTATATACCCTTTTAGGGATAGATTTAAAATAGCTCTGATACAGCAGAAACCACTAAATTAGGAAATTGCTAAATTGGGAATTGTATTTCAACCCAGAACAAAAAATGTGCTTTGACGGACACTAAATAACTTGCCCAGCCAGAACAGTACACCAGTAACGACAGATTTAGCGGAATATAAATTTGAGGCCTAGTATTTAGGCGCTGGGTGACAGGTATAGATTTACTGACAGAATTAGACTGGGATATGGCCAAAAAATAACCACACTATTGCTGGTTAAATGCACTTGGTGTGACAGCTTGACCAACCACACTACTGAGGGTTAAATGCACTTGGTGACAGGCGCAGCTTACCCCTGATGTAGTATATGGCCAAAAAATGAACAGACTAACAGACTATTGCTGGTTAAATGCACTTGGTGTGACAGCTTGACCAACCACACTACTGAGGGTTAAATGCACTTGGTGACGGGCGCAGCTTGCCCCTGATGTAGTATATGGCCAAAAAATAAACAGACTATTGCTGGTTAAATGCACTTGGTGTGACAGCTTCACCCTGATGTAGGCTTTAGCCAAAAACCAACCACACCATTGAGGGTTAAATGCACTTGGTGACAGGCGCAGCTTGCCCCTGATGTAGTATATGGCCAAAAAATAAACAGACTATTGCTGGTTAAATGCACTTGGTGTGACAGCTTCTCCCTGATGTAGGCTTTAGCCAAAAAACAACCACACCATTGAGGGTTAAATGCACTTGGTGACAGGCGCAGCTTGCCCCTGATGTAGTATATGGCCAAAAAATAAACAGACTATTGCTGGTTAAATGCACTTGGTGTGACAGCTTCACCCTGATGTAGGCTTTAGCCAAAAAACAACCACACCATTGAGGGTTAAATGCACTTGGTGACAGGCGCAGCTTGCCCCTGATGTAGTATGTGGCCAAAAAATAAACAGACTATTGCTGGTTAAATGCACTTGGTGTGACAGCTTCACCCTGTTGTAGGCTTTAGCAAAAAAACAACCACACCATTGAGGGTTATATGCACTTGGTCGCAGCTTGTGCTGGCGCACCACAAGACACAAAATGGCCGCCGATCACCCCAGAAAAAAGTGACTGACAAACGGTCTGGGCAGCCTAAAAACAGTGAGCAATTGAGTATCAGCAGCTCAATGACCAACAGCTGCAGATCGATCAATAGTCAAGTCCTTTGGAGGAGTTAATCTGCCTAATCTCGCCCTACTGTCGCAGCTGCAACCTCTCCCTACGCTAATCAGAGCAGAGTGACGGGCTGCGCTATGTGACTCCAGCTTAAATAGAGGCTGGGTCACATGGTGCTCTGGCCAATCACAGCCATGCCAATAGTAGGCATGGCTGTGATGGCCTCTTGGGGCAAGTAGTATGACGCTTGTTGATTGGCTGCTTTGCAGCCTTTCAAAAAGCGCCAAGAAAGCGTCACAAAAGCGCCAAGAAAGCGACGAACACCGAACCCGAACCCGGACTTTTACGAAAATGTCCGGGTTCGGGTCTGTATCACGGACACCCTAAAATCCAGTACGAACCCGAACTATACAGTTCGAGTTCGCTCATCCCTAGTCCTTAGACATATTTTTAAATACCTTTTGGTGGCTATTTTTAATTTTCCATTATTATAATCGTCATTATAAATCTGCTCCATATTTCTATGTTTTATCATGGAGCTCTGTGGTTACCCCTGCTATTTTTCTGTAGCATTTCTTTCTGCATTATTTTTGGTATGTAAATGGTACCTTTATGTAACATCATTATATATTTTTGTGCTGTGATTTCACAGTGCAATTGGTGACCTTTTTAAGTGCATTATACTTGTGCTATGACATCATTGTAATTATAATGCTTGTTCTGGGAATTACGGAGCTATAAATTCACTGTACATGTTGCTATTGTGACATCACTATGTGCAATATTCCTCTACTACAATATCATTGTACGCATCACCTCTGTACTGTAACTTCTGTGTATGTTTTTAACTTGTGACTAGGGATGAGCGAACTCGAACTGTATAGTTCGGGTTCGTACCGAATTTTGGGGTGTCCGTGACACGGACCCGAACCCGGACATTTTCGTAAAAGTCCGGGTTCGGGTTCGGTGTTCGTCGCTTTCTTCGCGCTTTTGTGACGCTTTCTTGGCGCTTTTTGAAAGGCTGCAAAGCAGCCAATCAACAAGCGTCATACTACTTGCCCCAAGAGGCCATCACAGCCATGCCTACTATTGGCATGGCTGTGATTGGCCAGAGCACCATGTGACCCAGCCTCTATTTAAGCTGGAGTCACATAGCGCCGCCCGTCACTCTGCTCTGATTAGCGTAGGGAGAGGTTGCGGCTGCGACAGTAGGGCGAGATTAGGCAGATTAACTCCTCCAAAGGACTTGATTAACTGATCGATCTGCAGCTGTGGATCATTGAGCTGCTGATCCTCAATTGCTCACTGTTTTTAGGCTGCACAGACCGTTTGTCAGTCTCATTTTTCTGGGGTGATCGGCGGCCATTTTGTGTCTTGTGGTGCGCCAGCACAAGCTGCGACCAAGTGCATTTAACCCTCAATGGTGTGGTTGTTTTTTGGCTAAAGCCTACATCAGGGTGAAGCTGTCACACCAAGTGCATTTAACCAGCAATAGTCTGTTCATTTTTTGGCCATATACAAAATCAGGGGCAAGCTGCGCCTGTCACCAAGTGCATTTAACCCTCAATGGTGTGGTTGTTTTTTGGCTAAAGCCTACATCAGGGTGAAGCTGTCACACCAAGTGCATTTAACCAGCAATAGTCTGTTCATTTTTTGGCCATATACAAAATCAGGGGCAAGCTGCGCCTGTCACCAAGTGCATTTAACCCTCAATGGTGTGGTTGTTTTTTGGCTAAAGCCTACATCAGGGTGAAGCTGTCACACCAAGTGCATTTAACCAGCAATAGTCTGTTCATTTTTTGGCCATATACAAAATCAGGGGCAAGCTGCGCCTGTCACCAAGTGCATTTAACCCTCAATGGTGTGGTTGTTTTTTGGCTAAAGCCTACATCAGGGTGAAGCTGTCACACCAAGTGCATTTAACCAGCAATAGTCTGTTCATTTTTTGGCCATATCCCAGTCTAATTCTGTCACTAAATCCATACCGGTCACCCAGCGCCTAAATACTAGGCCTCAAATTTATATCCAGCTAAATCTGTCCCTAGTGCTGTAGCTGGGCGAGTTATTTAGTGTCCGTTCAAGCACATTTCTTGTTCTGGGTTGAAATACAATTCCCAATTTAGCAATTTCATAATTTAGTGGTTCCTGCTATATCAGAGCTCTTTGAAATCTATCCCAAAAAGGGTATATAATATTGAAGGTGCACATAGGGTCATTCAGAGTAACTTCACACACACCCGCTACTGTGTATTTCCAAGTCTAATTCTGTCACTAAATCCATACCGGTGACCCAGCGCCTAAATACTAGGCCTCAAATTTAATTCCCTCTAAATCTCTCGTTACCCACCGCTGTACTGTTGTTGCTGGGCAAGATATTTAGTGTCCGTCAAAGCACATTTTTTGTTCTGGGTTGAAGTACAATTCCCAATTTAGCAATTTCATAATTTAGTGGTTTCTGCTATATCAGAGCTATTTGAAATCTATCCCAAAAAGGGTATATAATATTGAAGGTGCACATAGGGTCATTCAGAATAACTTCACACACACCCGCTACTGTGTATTTCCAAGTCTAATTCTGTCACTAAACCCATACCTGTCACCCAGCGCCTAAATACTAGGCCTCAAATTTAAATCCCTCTAAATCTCTCGTTACCGTTGTCCTGTTGTAGCTGGGAAAGTTATTTAGTGCCCGTCAAAGCACATTTTTTGTTCTGGGTTGAAGTACAATTCCCAATTTAGCAATTTCATAATTTAGTGGTTCCTGCTATATCAGAGCTATTTGAAATCTATCCCAAAAAGGGTATATAATATTGAAGGTGCACATAGGGTCATTCAGAATAACTTCACACACACGCTTCTGTGCATTTCCAAGTCTAATTCTGTCACTAAATCCATACCGGTGACCCAGCGCCTAAATACTAGGCCTCAAATTTAATTCCCTCTAAATCTCTCGTTACCCACCGCTGTACTGTTGTTGCTGGGCAAGATATTTAGTGTCCGTCAAAGCACATTTTTTGTTCTGGGTTGAAGTACAATTCCCAATTTAGCAATTTCATAATTTAGTGGTTTCTGCTATATCAGAGCTATTTGAAATCTATCCCTAAAAGGGTATATAATATTGAAGGTGCACATAGGGTCATTCAGAATAACTTCACACACACCCGCTACTGTGTATTTCCAAGTCTAATTCTGTCACTAAATCCATACCGGTGACCCAGCGCCTAAATACTAGGCCTCAAATTTAATTCCCTCTAAATCTCTCGTTACCCACCGCTGTACTGTTGTTGCTGGGCAAGATATTTAGTGTCCGTCAAAGCACATTTTTTGTTCTGGGTTGAAGTACAATTCCCAATTTAGCAATTTCATAATTTAGTGGTTTCTGCTATATCAGAGCTATTTGAAATCTATCCCTAAAAGGGTATATAATATTGAAGGTGCACATAGGGTCATTCAGAATAACTTCACACACACCCGCTACTGTGTATTTCCAAGTCTAATTCTGTCACTAAACCCATACCTGTCACCCAGCGCCTAAATACTAGGCCTCAAATTTAAATCCCTCTAAATCTCTCGTTACCGTTGTCCTGTTGTAGCTGGGAAAGTTATTTAGTGCCCGTCAAAGCACATTTTTTGTTCTGGGTTGAAGTACAATTCCCAATTTAGCAATTTCATAATTTAGTGGTTCCTGCTATATCAGAGCTATTTGAAATCTATCCCAAAAAGGGTATATAATATTGAAGGTGCACATTGGGTCATTCAGAATAACTTCACACACACGCTTCTGTGCATTTCCAAGTCTAATTCTGTCACTAAATCCATACCGGTGACCCAGCGCCTAAATACTAGGCCTCAAATTTAATTCCCTCTAAATCTCTCGTTACCCACCGCTGTACTGTTGTTGCTGGGCAAGATATTTAGTGTCCGTCAAAGCACATTTTTTGTTCTGGGTTGAAGTACAATTCCCAATTTAGCAATTTCATAATTTAGTGGTTTCTGCTATATCAGAGCTATTTGAAATCTATCCCTAAAAGGGTATATAATATTGAAGGTGCACATAGGGTCATTCAGAATAACTTCACACACACCCGCTACTGTGTATTTCCAAGTCTAATTCTGTCACTAAATCCATACCGGTGACCCAGCGCCTAAATACTAGGCCTCAAATTTAATTCCCTCTAAATCTCTCGTTACCCACCGCTGTACTGTTGTTGCTGGGCAAGATATTTAGTGTCCGTCAAAGCACATTTTTTGTTCTGGGTTGAAGTACAATTCCCAATTTAGCAATTTCATAATTTAGTGGTTTCTGCTATATCAGAGCTATTTGAAATCTATCCCTAAAAGGGTATATAATATTGAAGGTGCACATAGGGTCATTCAGAATAACTTCACACACACCCGCTACTGTGTATTTCCAAGTCTAATTCTGTCACTAAATCCATACCGGTGACCCAGCGCCTAAATACTAGGCCTCAAATTTAATTCCCTCTAAATCTCTCGTTACCCACCGCTGTACTGTTGTTGCTGGGCAAGATATTTAGTGTCCGTCAAAGCACATTTTTTGTTCTGGGTTGAAGTACAATTCCCAATTTAGCAATTTCATAATTTAGTGGTTTCTGCTATATCAGAGCTATTTGAAATCTATCCCTAAAAGGGTATATAATATTCAAGGTGCACATTGGGTCATTCAGAATAACTTCACACACACACGCTTCTGTGCATTTCCAAGTCTAATTCTGTCACTAAATCCATACCGGTCACCCAGCGCCTAAATACTAGGCCTCAAACGCAGCCGCCTGTCTACAGCCAATGTGGACAAGCTGACGTTCATAAAAATGAACCAGGCATGGATCCCACAGGATCTGTCCGTCCCTTGTCCAGATTAGACATTAACTACCTCCCCTTAACCATATATTATTGGACTCCAGGGCACTTCCTCATTCAATCCTATTTTTATTTTCATTTTACCATTATATTGCGAGGCTACCCAAAGTTGAATGAACCTCTCCTCTGTCTGGGTGCCGGGGCCTAAATATATGCCAATGGACTGTTCCAATGTTGGGTGATGTGAAGCCTGATTCTCTGCTATGACATGCAGACTGATTCTCTGCTGACATGAAGCCAGATCCTCTGTTACGGGACCTCTCTCCTCTGCCTGTGTGCTGGGCCTAAATTTATGAAAATGGACTCTTACAGTGGTGGGTGACGTGAAGCCTGATTCTCTGCTATGATATGAAGACTGATTCTCTGCTGACATGAAGCCAGATTGTCTGTTACGGGACCTCTCTCCTCTGCCTGGGTGCTGGGCCTAAATATATGCCAATGGACTGTTGCAGTGGTGGCTGACGTGAAGCCTCATTCTCTGCTATGACATGCAGACTGATTCTCTGCTGACATGAAGCCAGATTGTCTGTTACGGGACCTCTCTCCTCTGCCTGGGTGCTGGGTAGTGTTGAGCGCGAATATTCGAAAAGCAAATTTTTTTCGCGAATATCGCAACTTCGCGATTTCGCGAATATTTCGAATATAGTGCTATATATTCGTAAAAACGAATATTCGTTTTTTGTTTTTTCCCCCCCCCACAAAATTACAGTACACATATAATTGATTGTTTCCCAAAGGTCCAACAGCTCAGATCTTACTCACATTGCCTAGAAAGTGATTGAGGCGCGAATCTTCGTAAGGCGATTTTATTAGCGCACATGCGAATATCGGCACGTCCCAGAACAGAGGCAAAGGGCTTTGCATTCATACATTAGTGAATTGAGTTGCGAATCTTCGTAAGGCGATTTTATTAGCGCACATGCGAATATCGGCACGTCCCAGAACAGAGGCAAAGGGCTTTGCATTCATACATTAGTGAATTGAGTTGCGAATCTTCGTAAGGCGATTTTATTAGCGCACATGCGAATATCGGCACGTCCCAGAACAGAGGCAAAGGGCTTTGCATTCATACATTAGTGATTGAATTGAGCTGCGAATCTTCGTAAGGCGATTTTATTAACGCAAATGCAAATATCTACACTTGTCCCCAGAACAGAGAGGCAAAGGCCTGTGCATTCATATAGTATAGCACCATATTCGCGAATACGTAGAACTTCGTAAAATTCGATTTACGAATATTCGTATTTTTTATTTTACTTTCCACCTTACAGATTACATTGATCTGTACTCTGTCAACTACTGTCATCACCCCCCACTGTATCTCGATTGATTCCCAAAAGTCTCACATTCCCTAGAAAGTGATTGAGTTGCGAATCTTCGTAAGGCGATTTTATTAGCGCACATGCGAATATCTACACTTGTCCCAGAACAGAGGCAAAGGGCTTTGCATTCATACATTAGTGAATTGAGTTGCGAATCTTCGTAAGGCGATTTTATTAGCGCACATGCGAATATCGGCACGTCCCAGAACAGAGGCAAAGGGCTTTGCATTCATACATTAGTGAATTGAGTTGCGAATCTTCGTAAGGCGATTTTATTAGCGCACATGCGAATATCGGCACGTCCCAGAACAGAGGCAAAGGGCTTTGCATTCATACATTAGTGAATTGAGTTGCGAATCTTCGTAAGGCGATTTTATTAGCGCACATGCGAATATCGGCACGTCCCAGAACAGAGGCAAAGGGCTTTGCATTCATACATTAGTGAATTGAGTTGCGAATCTTCGTAAGGCGATTTTATTAGCGCACATGCGAATATCTACACTTGTCCCAGAACAGAGGCAAAGGGCTTTGCATTCATACATTAGTGATTGAATTGAGCTGCGAATCTTCGTAAGGCGATTTTATTAACGCAAATGCAAATATCTACACTTGTCCCCAGAACAGAGAGGCAAAGGCCTGTGCATTCATATAGTATAGCACCATATTCGCGAATACGTAGAACTTCGTAAAATTCGATTTACGAATATTCGTATTTTTTATTTTACTTTCCACCTTACAGATTACATTGATCTGTACTCTGTCAACTACTGTCATCACCCCCCACTGTATCTCGATTGATTCCCAAAAGTCTCACATTCCCTAGAAAGTGATTGAGTTGCGAATCTTCGTAAGGCGATTTTATTAGCGCACATGCGAATATCTACACTTGTCCCAGAACAGAGGCAAAGGGCTTTGCATTCATACATTAGTGATTGAATTGAGCTGCGAATCTTCGTAAGGCGATTTTATTAACGCAAATGCAAATATCTACACTTGTCCCCAGAACAGAGAGGCAAAGGCCTGTGCATTCATATAGTATAGCACCATATTCGCGAATACGTAGAACTTCGTAAAATTTGATTAACGAAAATTCGTATTTTTTATTTTACTTTCCACCTTACAGATTACATTGATCTGTACTCTGTCAACTACTGTCATCACCCCCCACTGTATCTCGATTGATTCCCAAAAGTCTCACATTCCCTAGAAAGTGATTGAGGTGCGAATCTTCGTAAGGCGATTTTATTAGCGCACATGCGAATATCTACACTTGTCCCAGAACAGAGGCAAAGGGCATTGCATTCATACATTAGTGATTGAATTGAGTTGCGAATCTTCGTAAGGCGATTTCATTAGCGCACATGTGAATTTTGCATAGCATATGTATTATGCGATGCGAAAATTCGAATTATCGCATATGCGAAATAATAACGAATTTGAATAATCGCGAATATTTTACGAATATTCTTTCGAATATTCACAAAATTTCGCGAATTCGAATATGGGACATGCCGCTCAACACTAGTGCTGGGCCTAAATTTATGACAATGGACTGTTGCAGTGGTGGGTGACGTGAAGCCTGATTCTCTGCTATGACATGCAGACTGATTCTCTGCTGACATGAAGCCAGATTGTCTGTTACGGGACCTCTCTCCTCTGCCTGGGTGCTGGGCCTAAATATATGCCAATGGACTGTTGCAGTGGTGGCTGACGTGAAGCCTCATTCTCTGCTATGACATGCAGACTAATTCTCTGCTGACATGAAGACAGATTCTCTGTTACGGGACCTCTCTCCTCTGCCTGGGTGCCGGGGCCTAAATATCTGAGAATGGACTGTTCCAGTGGTGGGTGACGGGAAGCCAGATTCTCTGCTATGGAACCTCTCTCCAATTGATTTTGGTTAATTTTTATTTATTTAATTTTTATTTTTATTCATTTCCCTATCCACATTTGTTTGCAGGGGATTTACCTACATGTTGCTGCCTTTTGCAGCCCTCTAGCTCTTTCCTGGGCTGTTTTACAGCCTTTTTAGTGCCGAAAAGTTCGGGTCCCCATTGACTTCAATGGGGTTCGGGTTCGGGACGAAGTTCGGATCGGGTTCGGATCCCGAACCCGAACATTTCCGGGATGTTCGGCCGAACTTCTCGAACCCGAACATCCAGGTGTTCGCTCAACTCTACTTGTGACAATCACTGTTAACATTCTTCCTTTATTGTGGCATAACTGTTGGCATTAGCTCTCTACTTGTGAGACTGCAATTATGCATTTTTTCTGAAATCACTGCTGAAGTTGGATATGGTGGGGAACCGTTTTGCTGTGAGATCCAATAGTACTTGTTATGTCCCTACACAGAAAATATCAAGGAAAACATCTATTGTGCAATTCAATTCGAAACATCTACCTTAAACTATTATACAATTAATTGTTACTATTTTCAATGGCATACATTAACAATTGTGCAGCAAAACTTACACAATGTAATCATTATGTATTGTATAATCATGAGAATATGCTAAAATCTACTTTAATTGCTTGTACGAAACGATATTGTTTCATTGACTATATATGAAAAGTATTGTTTCATTGACTATGTATTTCTCCTTAGCCTGAAGACAAACCTGAAAAATTGACAGAGAGAAAAATGCATGAATCACCTCAAAGTATGTTGAACACAGCAGGCAAAGCAACATCTCAAGATAGTTTAATGCAAACAAAATCTGATACAAATAACCCAGAGAACATAAACCATAAAGATCTATTCATTGCTGAATTTGTTGTCGTGATGGATGATGATGAAGATGAAATAATTACCAAAGAGTATCAGACTCTGCCCTTCGAGGAAAGTAAACATAAATTCAGAGAGACACCACAACGATCTTGGCAGCCAAAAGTAGAAGTAAAGGTTAAAGAATTATATGACCACAGCTTACAAGAGAACTGCTGTGATGTGGGCGATCTAGGGACAAAGGTATATTAAACACCCTTTCTACCAAATATAGAATATATTCGTGCTGTTCCTGTACTATGTTTGAAAACAGAATCAAAAGGTAAAATTTACTTTATATAAAACAAGCAGCCAACAGCATAATTTCCTGTCCTCATTGAAAAGAGTCAGGTTCCCATTAGTATGGGAATTAAGTATTTTTTCCAATATACCATGTAGTTTGCTCCAATAAAGTATAAATGAGAACCATCAGTCTGAAGTCAGGAAAGGCCATGGCTTTGTGCTGCTTGTTTTGTGTGCTTGTAGCCAACAAAGGATTTAACTATTGTGTCTTTCCACTTCAGTCCTCAACAACTAACAAAAGGTTATGCTTTTAAGAACTCTTATAACCACACAAGCAATAATTATTGTCACTACATCAAGAATTACCCCAGGTTTTCCCCATTCTTTCTAAAATTATGACCTGTTGGGATTACTTAAGGATTGAAGGTGAGAAACAGTTTGCTACAATACAGCTACATAAATTCAAATTTATAGCAGATCATTGTATGTATAAAAATTGTTGATACTCTTTTTTTATGTCTAGCAATATTCATGGCTGTGATTTTGGATACAATAATAACTACAATTATGAGACCATGCAGACTAATTTAATATCTGATTCTTCATATATGTATCATTTCCAGTTTTCATTTAAGTGTAAAAAAAATAAAAAAAAGTATAATGAACAGGCAAACTCAGGAGTAACACATGGAGTAAACATGCTGCTATGTGCACATTGTTCCCTAAAGCCACTACTTAAACAGTATAATTGGTTATTTGTATACCGGTATGTTTTCCAAATGATAACGTCCAATACTGCTTTCATTGATGCTTGTGGTAAACGTTCAGAAATAAATTAGCGTACAATACATTATTAAAGAATATAAATTAAGAGAAATGTATCACAGTAATGCCATACATTACTGTAAAGCACAAAGTAGTGATTGTTAATGAAATTGCGTGGAAGAGAAAATAGATATTACTGTTGTCACTGTTGTGATTTAGAGCTTTGTTTAAGAAAAAAAATTAGCTCTGAGTGCAATAAAAATATATTGAGAAATTAATCTGTGCAGAATGTTAGACCTGAAAACAATATGGGGTTTTCCCATATATATGTATATCTGAATCCAAGCCCATGCTACAGAACCAACCCTATTCAGATGTATGTGTGCATTTTCAATGACAGAAATGTCTGGAACACATTTGTTACATGAAGATATTCCAACTGAAATAAATGTTAAATAAAACCCAAGCATTCTTTGGGTCCAATATGGTACTAGAGCCTGGGCCCCTTGGTACACTGGTGGGCCAGTTTGACTCTGAGCACATCATTGTTTTACACATCTAAAATAGAGAGTTAAACAACAGTGCTGCACTATAATAATTTTAATTTCCACATATTACTAGAAGAGTAAAAATGACAATAGAGATAAGATCAGATTTGATTATTTCTGGCAGAAAGCAGTCAACCAAGAAATGTGTATGAGGCTGCCTAAGTGTTTATCTGACAGTTAGCTAAGGTGTATCGCCATCTAAAAATTATGTTGTCACTATTATTCGTTTTATGAAATAATTTATTTTTATTAAGATTTAACAATGTATGAATAACAATGAATAATTCTTTCTTATTTTTAAACAATTGTTTTAATTCTCTATTTTTATCTTTAGAAAATATATCCTGTGCCTTCGGTTGTCCTAGACTCCTGTTCTACTCAATTTTCATACTCCTCATACCCAGATAATACACAAGTATATAGAAGACAAACCACTAATTCTGTCCCTACAAATGTATATAAACCTAATACAGCAGTTAAAGATACATTTCATCTACCTTTATTATCACAAAAGACTAAATCACTTCATATTTTAGGTACAGAATTTCCAGTCAGTTCATATACAAGAAGATCCCTGTATTCTCCAACTGATTTAGAAATGTCAGAACACAAAGCTTCAAATATCTCTACGAGCGGAAGGCCCAATGTATTGTCACCTCTTCCTATACAGGTTATAAGATATCCACTTTGCCGTAGCCCCAGTCCATTGAGCTCTCCTCACTTTGGCTCTTCTTCAACAATATATAGTATGAATGAAAATATATCTCCAGTACCAAAGCCAGATGCTACTACAGCAGTATCATCACGGCTTTCATTTTTAACTTCCTTACTAAAATCGAAAAGGTCATGTTTTAAAAGAACAATATCTCCTTACCACCAATATCAGTCTGAAGCTAAAACAATTTCTCTTACAAATTCTTATTTTCAGAAGTCCTCCATGATACCACATGCTCATAGGAAAGCAATATCCTGTGTTTCACTTAACTATCCAAGAGAGTCCAAAATGCCCTACTTTCAAAGAAAAGCTGAATTGATGTCATCAGTATCAGAGTCAGATATATTACATGGTGAATTTTCATTCCACCAAAGTCCAAATAGGGCACTTTCCCCAGACTCAATACATTTTAAGTCATCTACAAGTGCACTACTTTCTCCAAAAGGATCTGTATCACCATCTTCTCAACTGCTTATTAGGTCAATTACACCACCCAGCTTTAGCAGAGAGCATATTTTATCCATAAATGATAAACCTCCAATAAGCAGATTGCCACCTACATGCCTGAAAAAATATTCTGTTCCTGGTAAATCCAAAAGAGTTACATTGTTTCCTCCTCCTTTACACATTAACAAATCACTGTGTCAGTTACCTGATGAAAAGAAAAGGGAAATGCCTCATTTGAAAAAATATACATCACCCAGGATTCATTTTAGAGCAACTCCTACTTTTTCGAGTAAGACTTCATATCCACTCAATGCAATGACTAGTTCCTCTATAGATATTGAAAAAAATCATGGCCTTTACGCTCATGCAGCCCTACTTTGCAATAAAAATATGGCGACAGATCAGGACACATGCCAATTATTACACCCAAATTACTCATGTCAGGCTTTTAGTTCAGAAGAATTATCAAGAAAGAATACACCACTTTGCTCAATATCTACTAACATTATGGCACAGCCAAAGTCAACTCTGTCAAGATCATGTGACCTGCCATCAGGAAGTTCATTGTCTCTGATTTCTGACCTTGAAAATAAAAAGGTATAGATTCATTAATATCTTGCGTGCATGATTAAGCTACACACTGTATCAGTACATTTTACTAATATCACACCAAAATAAAATTATTTCTGCAAATCAGGGCAAAATGTTCTCTTTCACAGTCAGCTACTTTATTAAGTGGTAATGAAGATAGATTAAAATGTATGGTGTCAAGTGTATTTTTTAAAGGTTCTTAAAGGGAATCTGTCAACACAGAAGCACCCGCAAATTATAGTAGGCGATGTATAGTGTAAGTGGTGCTGAGTCTGGTTATGAAATTTTTATCTTCATACTCACTTTTGTTCCAACGCTGTGGACCCATTAATCAGTATCACTTACACTATACACTGCCTACTGTAGTTTGGGGGTGTTATGGAGCTTACAGATTCTTTTTACAGGGGTTCTGTGAGAAGGGCTAGTTGCCTCCACTTGCCGAGTTGCCTAGGGAGTTTAAGGGGGTGGGCCAGCACTAAAACCTGGCACTTGCATATACATATTGGTGAGTTTTCCTGTCAGGCTGCTCAGCCATGATGGCATGAAATATGCAGGATTGCATCATTACCATCTATTGTAGAGTGGTGTTGTGAAGCTTCACCCCCTCACATCCTAAGCAGTTCTGCAAATAGAGGCAAACAAGCCTCCTCAAATTCTAGAGCAGGTTGCTTGTGAGAATTTTAAATAATTTGCGCATAACCTCTTTACAAAGAAAAGTAATCTGAAGATGGAATGAAAGTGCAGTATAAAAGGGGATGTCTGAGAGCAAAAAGAAAAAAAGCCCCACCCAGACCTGCAAAAGAGAAGCATACTTACCTTCTCCCTTCTCCTTCATCCCCTCTGGTCCCCCACTGTCAACATCTGCTTTAACATCTGTTACAATGGTAGTTTGTGGGCATGACTGTCCCACGCTCCCCAGGTGGACACAGGTGCCACTCCATCCAACCTGTGTCTGTTGCTGTTCCAGCCTTCAGGCAGCTGTTCCGGGTGTAGGTTTTCTGTGAATGTATAAGGAATACCATTTATTGAACCTTACCTCGCCCTGCATTACTGCAAGGGTTAATTCCCCATTTGCTCTGTGTGTAGCTGCTTGACTAATGTGCTAATCAGCTCTGATATATATATATATATATATATATATAGCTGCTTTCCACACCCTTTGCTTGATAAATAGGTTTCACTAGCTTCCTAGATCCTGCAAACGTGCTGTAATCTGCTTGTACCGACTTCTACCTGATTTCCAGACTCTTACCTTATGTTGCCTAACCTGACCCATGCCTGTTCACCGTTCTGACCCTGTGCTTCCTTTCTTGACATTTGGCCTGTTTAATGGAGTCACAGGAACTCCGTTACTACCATGAGTTTGCCTGAGCCCTTTGCACTGGTATCTCTGACGCCTGTAGGTCAAAGGTCAACCACACAGAAACTAGTTCAAGAGGTAGCAGCCTGTTGCATTTCCTGCAGCAAAGACCAAATTCCTGTATATGGGTTAAAGTATGAAAAACAGGGAACTGCTAGCATAACACCCTTAGGTTTGGCCCTAATCCAAATTCATTGGTTGGCATAGTGGTTCCACAACCACTGTCCATAACAACATTGCTGCAGACAGTCACTGGCTGAAGAAGTGAGCTGTTACCTTATGACCTTGTGAGCAATTGACCTGATGAAAGTGGATCTGCAACAGTGTCAAAGAAGATGTTGGCAATGGGGGACTCGAGTGAAGTAGCCAAGGTTGGGGAGTGAAGGATCTGGGGCCTAATGGTGGATAGCAGGCAAGTTTGATTCCCTTTTGAAAATCTGGCCAAGAGGGGAGTTTTCCAACCTCCCCGAACCCCCCACGACCACAAAAAAAAAAGTGGCAAAACCCTTTTTAAGAAATCAAGGATACTCTATTTATTTTTTCCTTTTCCTTTTCCTTTTCCTTTCTTGATGTTCTTTTTATTGCATTAGAAATAATATAACAGAGTACACAGACAAACAGCAGGATAAGCACTAACTCCCCTAACTACAATTCCAACAAAGCAAAGGGATGAGAAGAAATGAGGAAAAAAGGTTAATGCTGAAATATAATATTAGTTGGTCAGCAGATATTCAACTGAGATTCCAAGAATGCACACAATATTATCAAGAGAAATAAAAATAATGAAACAGCTTCTGCTGTCTTCAAATTAACTTTATAATATCTGCATTATCCGTTTTATAGATGTGTGACAATTTGAGGCTGCATGTGGTCCAATATTATACAGAAATAACTGAATTTGACAAAGCTAATAAACAAAGTATAATTGAGAAGCCTAGTGTCAGAAATCTAGAATAATCTGAGGCATCATTAATATAACATCTGCCTCTGTATTTTTGGAAATATTAGGCAAATTTATACATTACTTTTTATATCTTAAAGGGGTTGTCTATATATACAGTGGATATAAAATGTCTACACACCCCTAAAAATGTCAGGTTTCTGTGATGTAAAAAAATGAGACAAAGATAAATCATTTCAGAACTTTTTACACCTTTAATGTTACCTATAAACTGTACAACTCAATTGAAAAACAAACTAAAATCTTTTAGGTAGAGAGAAGAAAAAATATAAAAATAAAACATTATGGTTGCATAAGTGTGCACACCCTTAAACTAATACTTTGTTGAAGCACCTTTTGATTTTATTACAGCACTCAGTCTTTTTGGGTATGAGTCTATCAGCATGGCACATTTTGACTTGGCAAGATTTGGCCACTCTTCTTTGCAAAAACACTACAAATCTGTCTGCGAGGGCATCTCCTGTGCACAGCCCTCTTCAGATCACCCCACAGATTTTCAATCGGATTCAGGTCTGGGCTCTGGCTGGGCCATTCCAAAACGTTAATCTTCTTCTGGTGAAGCCATTCCTTGGATGTATGCTTTGGGTCGTTGTCATGCTGAAAGATGAAGTTCCTCTTCATGTTCAGCTTTCTAGCAGAAGCCTGAAGGTTTTGTGCCAATATTGAATGGTATTTGGAACTGTTCATAATTCCCTCTAGCTTAACTAAGGCCCCAATTCCAGCTGAAGAAAAACAGCCCCAAAGCATGATGCTGCCACCACCATGCTTCACTGTGGATATGGTGTTCTTTTGGTGATGTGCAGTGTTGTTTTTGGGCCAAACATATCTTTTGGAATTATGGCCAAAAAGTTTAACCTTGGTTTCATCAGACCATAACACCTTTTCCCACATGGTTTTGGGAGACTTCAGATGTGTTTTTGCAAAATGTAGCCCGGCTTGGATGTTTTTCTTCATAGGAAAAGGCTTTCGTCTTGCCACTCTACCCCATAGCCCAGACATATGAAGAATACGGGAGATTGTTGTCACATGTACCACACAGCCAGTATTTGCCAGATATTCCTGCAGCTACTTTAATGTTGATAAAGGCCTCTTGACAGCCTCCCAGACCAGTTTTCTTCTCATCTTTTCATCAATTTTGGAGGGACGTCCAGTTCTTGGTAATGTCACTGTTGTGCCATATTTTCTCCACTTGATGATGACTGTCTTCACTGTGTTCCATGGTATATCTAATGCCTTGGAAATTATTTTGTACCCTTCTCCTGACTGATAGCTTTAACAGTGAGATCCCTCTAATGCTTTGGAAGCTCTCTGTGGACCGTGGCTTTTGCTGTGGGATGCGACTAGGAACATTTCAGTAAAGACCAACTAGAGCAGCTGAACTGTAATTGGGGTTAATTAGAGGCACTTTAAGTAATGGCAGGTGTATGCTGACTCCTATTTAACATGATTTTGAATGTGATTGCTTAATTCTGAACACAGCTACATCCCCAGTTATAACAGGGTGTGCACACTTATGCAACTACATTATTTTATTTATTTTTTGTTTTCCTCCCTCCACCTAGAAGATTTCAGTTTGCTTTTCAATTGAGTGGTACAGTTTATAGGTCACATTAAAGGTGGAAAAAGTTCTGAATTTATTTATCTTTGTCTCATTTTTTACAGCACAGAAACCTGACATTTTAACAGGGGTGTATAGACTTTTTATATCCACTGTATATATATATATATATATATATATATATATATATATATACTACTTTTGGGTGAAATGTATGGAAAACGTAAAAGTTCACACTACTGTGATATTATATAATAGAAGTAGGGCATTTATGTAGATGCATGCAATGGTGATTTCCTCATCTCTACCAATTTATTGAAACAAAAGCCACTAACAGTGGTGGGTAAACCCCCACAAAAAATGTCAATGCCTCAATCCCTTGTCATGTGGCCTTGAGCATCAATTACAGCTTGACAACAATGTCTCATGCTGTTCATAAGTCGACTTATTGTCTGCTAAGGCATGACATCCTACTTCTCTTGAAGGGCGGCCCTTAGGTCTTTGAGGTTCTGGGGTACAGAGTTGCAAGCCTCTACACAACTAATCTCTAGGGCTCTCTTTGACGTCTCCAACATCATTGGCAGCCATCATTTCTGCTCAACGTGAATCAGTGAACAGCACTGAGGCCCCGTGGTCCCTCGTCCAGCGTAGATGCTCCCTGGCCCATGCAAGACGATGACGGCTGTGATCAGGTGCCCTTGCAGGTCATCTAGCATACAGACCATGCTTATGTAAATGGTTTTGAATGGTCTGACGTGTCATTTGGTTGCCTCTCACCTCCTATAAATGTTGCTTGAGTTGTGTGGGATTCATCATCCGGTTCCACAGGGCATTGTTCACAATGAAGCAGTCATCAGTGTGGGATGTGGCCAAAGGATGTCCACTTCTATCCCTTTCTGTGACTCTTCCAGTCTCTCTGTATCTCTGTTGCAACCTGCTGATTCTGTTATAAATGGCTGACGATGGAGAAGATGAGGAGGAGGAGTCTGAGCGGGAGAAGTGGAAAGGGATGATGACGATGTAAGAGACACCGTACTGTCTGTGGATACGGCCTGGCTGCCGCTAGCTGGAGAGGGAGAAGGAGGGAACTCCTGCTGAAATGGCTGTCTGCCACCTCTGTTCACTCACAGCATGGGGTCATGTGGTTTAATACAGCTGTGGTGCCTACATTTTACGTGATATTACGTGATCATTACCTTGCCGATTTTCGAGTAAAAAAAAAAAAGAATATAGAATATAACGAATATTTGAATTTGAGAATATCAGTCAAATATTCTACAAAATATTAGCTAAATATTGCAAATTCAAATATTGCCCCTGCCTCTCATCACTAGGGGCTTGTACTGCAAGTAGGTAAAGGAAAGCAGGCTGGGTTCTAGGTTAGGGCTCACTGTCCTTGTCTGTCCCTACCTACAGGCATTACAACTGATCTGTATATATATGGCACCAACACTTGGAAGGTATATGCTTTTGTAGAAAGATTGAAACTCCAAAGTGACCTTTTACACAAGTTTTAGGGTATAGATACTGCATATCAGTTCCTTTAGCTGATGGCTGTTTTGTCTAAATTGCCACTTCTTGATATACTTTTCAATACTTTGCCCATAGCAACCAATCAGATTCCACATTTCATTTTAGACAGCTGCTTTGGAAAACAAAAGGAGGAATCTGATTGGTTGATAAATGACCCCCTTAGTTTTTAATGTATTGTATTGTATTACAGTAGCAGTTCTCAGTTCTCATTGCTTAATGAATAACAGATGTATTTCTGTAATAGAATGGATGTTATGTTAGCTGCAATAACTGATTAGCAGCAGAGCACCTGCAGTGTGCTCATCTGCCTATTTATTTCTGGTTCAGAGTTATCATATTTATCTATAGCCAATCTGCAATAATTCATGTGTATTCTTGACTGTTGTATGTCAGGATGTTTTCTTTGGCTATTGTGCGACTGAATCAGTTCATATGCATAAATATTGGTTGCACATTCTATCCTGTATGTCCAAGTGCACTTTGCCTGCCTCTATTATTAGATCACAAGGCACTGAAATTAGCCTTTCTTCTGGGTTCCTGTCTTGGTTATTACACATAGAGCACCTAATTGTACTACTACCAGCCATGAATTCCTAGATATTGATGTCGTTTCTTGTCTCAGCTGCACCCTGTAAAGCACCTGGACGCACACTTACCAGTGGAAGGAATCGAATCAGATTCAGTAACTCACAGATGGTAAGAGTGCCTTCAGGCAGGACTCTGCATTGATATCTAGGAATTAACTAGTAGCTAGTTAACTAGTAGTAGCACAGTTAGGTACTCCAAATTACATATCAAGGGGTGGTAAATGTAATGTAGAGTGAACAGCCATGAGCTAATGGAACTAATATTTGTAAAAAATATTGTTACATGTAGGTCCTGCCAGTCAAGAAAAATCTCTAAGCATACTATTTAACCCCTTAGTGACAAGCCTGTTTTGGGCCTTATTGACCAAAGCGTTTTTCTTCCTTTTTTATCGTCGCGTTCCAAGAGCTATAACTTTTTTTATTTTTCTGTCTATATAGCTTTATGAGGGCTTGTTTTTTGTGGGACAAGTTGTAGTTTCTAATGGCGCCATTTTCAGGTACATATAGCTTTCTGATTAACTTTTATTAACTCCTTCTGGAAGGGATATGGGAAAAACAGCAATACTGCTTTATGGTGTTAATTTTTCTGTATTAATAACATAATATCTTTATTCTCTGGGTCATTACGATTACAGTGATACCAAATACATATAGTTTTTTTTTTTTGCAATAAAACCCTATTTTTGAAAGACTTTTTTTTTTTTGCATTGCCGCATCCCAAGACCCATAACTTTTTTTATTTTTATTTTTATGGAGTTGTGTGAGGGCTTGATTTTTGCGGGACAACTTGTATTTTTCATTGTTATCATTTTGGAGTAAATTGCGCTTTTGGATAGTTTGTTATAAATAATAAATTAATAAATTAGCAACTCTGTCTTTGTTTTTATTTTATTTTTCTCTGTGTTCACCATAGGGGATAATTTACATGATATTTATGTAGTCTGGGTCGTGACATGACATTACTAAACATATGGGGGAGTTTTTTTTTTCATTGAAAAGCATCATTTTTTAATGGGATTTTTTAAATTAAATACGTGTTTTTTTTGCCACTTAATAGTCCCACAAGAGGACTATAACAGACAACATGCTGATTGATTTTAAAATGCAAAGCATTAACCCTATAGTGCATTGCATTTTAATATCAGTGCTATTCTGACATTGACCAGCAGACTGTGCCAGAGAGGCGCAGCCTGCTAGAAATTACTAAAAGCTGGTCTGGGGCCTACACGAGACCCCAGCCTAGCCTTCACACACATTGGCACCCAACGATCGCATTTGGGGGGTGCCGATGGGAGACAGAGGGAGTCCGCTCCCTCTGTCAGCACTTTACATGCAGCGGGCACCATTGACCGTGGCATATAAAGTGTTAAACAGCCCGGGTCAGCACTCCTGCGGGTCCAGGCTGTTAAAGCAGGGCCACGGCTTTCATGTGAGAGCTGGGCCCCTGCTCCCTGCTGCACAGGGGACCCATGCAACGCTTAGACTAGGCTGCCGTAAAAAACGGCAGCCCAGTCCAAGGCCGCTTAGTGACCACCGTAAAAAGACGTATGGGTGGTCACTTAGGACCTATAAGCTTTTGTGACATGACTAATATTGAAAATGCTGATATTTTTTATGAAATAACATCTCTTGACCACCTTTTTTTTACCTTTCCTTTTTCAAGGATGCCTTCACACGCGGCAGATTTTGTGGCAGAGAATTCTGCGACTGAAAATCAGTTCACCTTAATGGAGCTTGCAGAAATCCATGCGCTTGCTGCCCCATTTAATTGAACGGAATTGACTTTTTGTCGTGGAAATTTCTGCCACAAAATCTGCCACATGTGAAGGCACCCATTCACTCTAGAAATGGATAAATTGACAAATGTTTCCAAATTCAAGTATGTCCTTACTCACTCTGATATACTCAAATCAATGCTGACAGTATCTGTGTAGGGACACACCCCTTTGACTAGGGTTGCACCTAGTTGTCAATTTATACATACATTTCCAGAAGGAATAACAGAGGAACAGCACAAAGCAGGCTTGTTTTTTCACTGAGAATACAAGTAGTTACTAAAACAGACATGGCAAGAGAGGTGACAAGTCCTCTTTAATGTGTGAAAAATGTATTTAAAATTAGGGTAAAAAGAACTAGACTTAATTATCTTAGTCAAGTAAATTTTATTGCAATAATAATCAGGAGTAATAATAGATTGGAGTTTTAACTGACATTTATGTAGTACTATTTGCAAGCAAAGGTAGACACCATGAGAATGAGATTTTATAAGAGGTTTATAAAGTGTAACATCCTAATAAGACATCATAATGAAACTTCCAGCTGCATTAGCTGTCAAATGGCAAGTTTTATGGGAAATTATTCAATAAAAAATGTAATTTATACTTTTAAACCTTTGCTCATTCTGAGCTCACTTAGGCAGCTAATCTCAGAAAGAGCCGAGATTTAAATCAATAAATGGCAATTTATACTGAATATTTTCCCATAAAACTATATGTCATTCTGCTCAGCTCCTCCTTCTCTATAACATACTGCCTGTGATTTACACTGCATTTTTATAGTGACAGTCTATTATTGGTGAACATTGTAAGTTTTGGATTGTGATTCAAAAACCTCTTAAAGGGGTTCTTCGGGAATTAAGAAAATGTAAATACTTAAATATTATTTTATAATAAATATATTCACAAACACCTTTCATTAATTATAATGGCTCATTTTGTCTAGAGAGCAATCATCAGGGGGAAATAAAATGGCCGCTGTCCTATTAGTGCACATAAAACCTGTCCTAATCACACAGGAGGACAATTTACTTCACAACACTGAGCTAAAGAGCTGCCTCATCCTCCTCTCTGCTCTGCTTGTCAGGAATCATGATCATATACTGTATACTGAAATACTGAACTATAAGTAATATTTCAGTATTTTCATTTTCTTAATTCCCGGAGAACCCCATTACACTATGAAAAGTGATTGCAAATCTTGTCCATCCTGTTGGAAGGATGTTGAAATGTATACATTATTTCCATAAAATAGAATATAGGACTGTTATTTTGTAGTTTTGGATTAGTTTTATTCTATACAAGGCTTAATTTCTCTCTACACTGAATGTTATGTTAAAGTAGAGCCCAACAGGCATTGTTATATATATATACAGACGTGGACAAAATTGTTGGTACCCTTTGGTCAATGAAAGAAAAAGTCACAATGGTCACAGAAATAACTTTAATCTGACAAAAGTAATAATAAATTAAAATTCTATAAATGTTAACCAATGAAAGTCAGACATTGTTTTTCAACCATGCTTCAACAGAATTATGTAAAAAAATAAACTCATGAAACAGGCATGGACAAAAATGATGGTACCCCTAACTTAATATTTTGTTGCGCAACCTTTTGAGGCAATCACTGCAATCAAACGCTTCCTGTAACTGTCAATGAGACATCTGCACCTCTCAGCAGGTATTTTGGCCCACTCCTCATGAGCAAACTGCTCCAGTTGTGTCCGGTTTGAAGGGTGCCTTTTCCAGACTGCATGTTTCAGCTCCTTCCAAAGATGCTCAATAGGATTGAGGTCAGGGCTCATAGAAGGCCACTTTAGAATAGTCCAATTTTTTCCTCTTAGCCATTCTTGGGTGTTTTTAGCGGTGTGTTTTGGGTCATTGTCCTGTTGCAAGACCCATGACCTGCGACTGAGACCAAGCTTTCTGACACTGGCTAGTACATTTCTCTCTAGAATTCCTTGATAGTCTTGAGATTTCATTGTACCCTGCACAGATTCAAGACACCCTGTGCCAGACGCAGCAAAGCAGCCCCAGAACATAACAGAGCCTCCTCCATGTTTCACAGTAGGGACAGTGTTCTTTTCTTGATATGCTTCATTTTTTCGTCTGTGAACATACAGCTGATGTGCCTTGGCAAAAACTTCGATTTTTGTCTCATCTGTCCACAGGACATTCTCCCAGAAGCTTTGTGGCTTGTCAACATGTAGTTTGGCATATTCCAGTCTTGCTTTTTTATGATTCGTTTTCAACAATGGTGTCCTCCTTGGTCGTCTCCCATGTAGTCCACTTTGGCTCAAACAACGACGGATGGTGCGATCTGACACTGATGTTCCTTGAGCATGAAGTTCACCTTGAATCTCTTTAGAAGTCTTTCTAGGCTCTTTTGTTACCATTCGGATTATCCGTCTCTTAGATTTGTCATCAATTTTCCTCCTGCGGCCACGTCCAGGGAGGTTGGCTACAGTCCCATGGATCTTAAACTTATGAATAATATGTGCAACTGTACTCACAGGAACATCTAGTTGCTTGGAGATGGTCTTATAGCCTTTACCTTTAACATGCTTGTCTATAATTTTCTTTCTGATCTCTTGAGACAGCTCTTTCCTTTGCTTCCTCTGGTCCATGTCGAGTGTGGTACACACCATATCACCAAACAACACAGTGATTACCTGGAGCCATATATATAGGCCCAATGGCTGATTACAAGGTTGTAGACACCTGTGATGCTAATTAGTGGACACACCTTGAATTAACATGTCCCTTTGGTCACATTATGTTCTGTGTTTTCTAGGGGTACCATCATTTTTGTCCATGCCTGTTTCATGAGTTTATTTTTTTACATAATTCTGTTGAAGCATGGTTGAAAAACAATGTCTGACTTTCATTGGTTAACATTTATAGAATTTTAATTTATTATTACTTTTGTCAGATTAAAGTTATTTCTGTGACCATTGTGACTTTTTCTTTCATTGACCAAAGGGTACCAACAATTTTGTCCACGTCTGTATATATATATATATAATTTTTTTCCATACTCTGTCTATAAAAAATAATCTACTGTTTTTGTGCATTGTAGTTATACAAAATCAAGTCAAGTTATAAAGCTTTTGCTGCAATTCCTACAAATACATTACTTCTGGATCAAAAGGTGAGTGCCAGTATGATTGGTAATGAAATGTTTTACGTCACACAAGCAATGGCATTTAAACAGCATCTGAAAACTTTAGCTACATTTAAAAGTGGGCTATGTTATGATAAAAAAAAAAAAAACGTGTAATTAGAGTGAATCAATTCTAAATAAATTGAATTTGTTTAGAATTTCCCCAAAAATTCAGATACTGGTGAATCTGAAACTTTTGCAATTCATTTCGGCCAAATGGGCAAATTGACATCTGCCATTTTACAAATGAGAAAACAGCACAACAGGATGAAGAAAGAATAGCACGTGATCTCAGGTGGCACCCTGGCCAGTGGGCTAGCCTGTAATGCCTTGCACTCAGCCTTGGCCAATAAGGAGGAACAATACTGACTAGGGATGAGCTAAGCAAGCTTCAGATCCTAGATCCAAAGTCAAAAATCATATCCTGAAACTATTCACCGAAGTCTTGCAAGACTTCTGGAATAACTGACTTCACCTCCACGGAGGCCATACATTTTAATCCTGTACAGAGATGGATCTCCGTAATTAACAATAAACCAAAGTTTTGAATGTAGCGACTTCGGATTTAGGATCCGAAGCTTGCTTTGCTAATGCCTAATACTGACAGATGTCATAAGCACTATATAAATTCCCATGAGTTTTTTGGAGTTATACATTGCTATGATAGGATGTCTGACAGAGAGAAAATAAATAATCTTTAAACAAAAGCTACAGCTAGTTTAGTGTTAGGGAGAGTTTGGTGAGACTTCTTCACTGTGTAACTCAGTCAGGCTGACAGCCATTTTCAGGGAGTTCTATGCAGAATTTAAAGCTAAACCACTCAGTATTTATTAATGTACAGTATATCAGTATATCACCCCAATGTAACAGCAGCTGCTGTGCACGGCTGTTCCCCTGCTTAGTGTTTCCTTTCAGCCTTGGCCAAAGCATGCTTGCTGCTTGTTTCCTGCGTGCCACTTCCTGTGCTTTATGGATTGGATCATGTGACCTCGCTGACCAATCTTAGCCCTCCTGCTCATATATATCAGTGGTTCAGCCCCCTTCCTAGAAGCCTCAGTGTCAAGGTCCTTGTGTCCTGTTCCTGATATCTGCTTGTGTTCCTGTGTTCCTGACTCATGCTTGTTTTCTTGGACTCCGCTACCCGTTTGATCCCTACCTGCCTGCCTTGACTCTCCTGTTGCTGATCCGGATTGCCTTACCTGTACCTGTGCTGCCTGCCCTGACCTGTCACCTGTTTGAATTTGCCTCTGCCTCATCCTCTGGCCCTGCACTGTTGCTCCTGGTTACAAGCTGCTAACAATATCTGCACCTCTGGTACCTCGCTCAGGTACCTCCTGGTCCGCCTGGACCAGCTGCCCCGTAATGCTTTAGAGGGTCAATTCAGCAGCAGGCCATTGCCCCTAATGTTTTATAGGGTCAGCTCAGCAGCAACCCCTCGCCCCTAATGTTTTAGAGGGTCTGCTCAGCAGCAGGCCCCTACATATAATGTATCACTGAGGGCAAGGACCTAAAACTTAACTTTTAGTACACCTCCAATAGTATAGGAATCCATGTATCTACGCGAGAAGCATTAATAGTCTTTATTGCTATGGTGGCTCTTTATTTTGACCACCTCTGATATCCATTTATTATAAATCTGCAATATATTTTGGTGTCATTTCCCTGGGAAGTGTACTTTAGGCTAATATCAACATGAACATGATGTTGCGGTTCTCTCGTGTGTAATAAAGGGGGAGGCTTAATAACTATATAACTGCACTAGAGTGCTGATTTTCTCCAATTCCCCCGTTTGTGTTGTTTTTTTTTTCTCCACATGAGAAGGAGGCTTGCAACGCATATTGTTTGGAGGCATGTTGGAGACTGTGGGTGTGTTTCTCATTACTCACCCTGCCTATCTTGTAGCAGATGGCTTGAGTGATCAGGTAGCTAGCAAATCAGGAGATTGCATGTGAAGCCCACACCCTCCTTGCCCCCCTTTTTAAATCAGACACTTCCCAGGTATAATGGAGCTATCATCTGGCCCCAGGAACACAACTCTGGTCACACAGTTGGCAGATTGAGAGTTTGTATTAAGTCTACTCGCACCTCCAGCTGCTTGGTATGTATGATCCCATTTGGTATCTAATGTAAACAACACAGGATGCAGTGATGCAGGTACTGTAATATCAGCCCATGCATTGTGTCACAGTATGACTGTCAAGCAATTGTGATTATGGTCTCATTGATTGGTTTGTTTATAACCCCTCTGTTTCAAACTCAGCATTTTATGAATGTATGGTGCATGTAATATTAGTTCCTGCACTGTTGCATAGTATGAATGCTAAGTGACTGTGACTAATGTTGTTTCTATCTGTTGGTTACAACTCTGCCGAATTGTGTTGCTATAAACTATGTATCTTAGTAGTATATGTGTGTACTACTGGTTCCATTTTTGTGCGTTTTGCCCCTATATCAATGCACTGTTAGTCCATTAAGAGGCCACCCACTTTTTCTGTATCGACCCATTTAGGTATTGTCCCCTGATGAACCCTCTGTTGCATTAAGAGGGGGAAACACGTTGGAACCTGTGAAATTCGTATACATCTAGTAATAGGGTCTTTTCAAGGAGAGTTCAGTCTTAGGTACGCGGACAGAGTACACCTACCATTAAGGTGTATCTCTGGGCTGAGCAGCTGGGGAGGGAAAGTTTAGGGATAGTTATTCCCTGTCTCCCAGTTTCTCAGCCTTTTACCGCCCCTCGTTTACCGTTGATAGCTTTCTACGCACCAATTAGAATGCTTTATCCAAGTTGTAATTTTATTTTAATGCGATTATAAATAAAAGTTAAGTTTTAGGTCCTTGCCCTCAGTGGTACATTATATACATTAGCAAGGATCAATTGCCAATATACCTTCAGTGATTTCCCTACAGTACATATAATGTTTTAGGGCGTCAGCTCACTAGTAGAGTTGAGCGAACACCTGGATGTTCGGGTTCGAGAAGTTCGGCCGAACATCCCGGAAATGTTCGGGTTCGGGATCCGAACCCGATCCGAACTTCGTCCCGAACCCGAACCCCATTGAAGTCAATGGGGACCCGAACTTTTCGGCACTAAAAAGGCTGTAAAACAGCCCAGGAAAGAGCTAGAGGGCTGCAAAAGGCAGCAACATGTAGGTAAATCCCCTGCAAACAAATGTGGATAGGGAAATGAATTAAAATAAAAATTAAATAAATAAAAATTAACCAAAATCAATTGGAGAGAGGTTCCATAGCAGAGAATCTGGCTTCCCGTCACCCACCACTGGAACAGTCCATTCTCAGATATTTAGGCCCCGGCACCCAGGCAGAGGAGAGAGGTCCCGTAACAGAGAATCTGTCTTCATGTCAGCAGAGAATTAGTCTGCATGTCATAGCAGAGAATGAGGCTTCACGTCAGCCACCACTGCAACAGTCCATTGGCATATATTTAGGCCCAGCACCCAGGCAGAGGAGGGAGGTCCCGTAACAGAGAATCTGTCTTCATGTCAGCAGAGAATTAGTCTGCATGTCATAGCAGAGAATGAGGCTTCACGTCAGCCACCACTGCAACAGTCCATTGGCATATATTTAGGCCCAGCACACACACAGGCAGAGGAGAGAGGTCCCGTAACAGAGAATCTGGCTTCATGTCAGCAGAGAATCAGTCTGCATGTCATAGCAGAGAATGAGGCTTCACGTCAGCCACCACTGCAACAGTCCATTGGCATATATTTAGGCCCAGCACACACACAGGCAGAGGAGAGAGGTCCCGTAACAGAGAATCTGGCTTCATGTCAGCAGAGAATCAGTCTGCATGTCATAGCAGAGAATGAGGCTTCACGTCAGCCACCACTGCAACAGTCCATTGGCATATATTTAGGCCCAGCACCCAGGCAGAGGAGGGAGGTCCCGTAACAGAGAATCTGTCTTCATGTCAGCAGAGAATTAGTCTGCATGTCATAGCAGAGAATGAGGCTTCACGTCAGCCACCACTGCAACAGTCCATTGGCATATATTTAGGCCCAGCACACACACAGGCAGAGGAGAGAGGTCCCGTAACAGAGAATCTGGCTTCATGTCAGCAGAGAATCAGTCTGCATGTCATAGCAGAGAATGAGGCTTCACGTCAGCCACCACTGCAACAGTCCATTGGCATATATTTAGGCCCAGCACACACACAGGCAGAGGAGAGAGGTCCCGTAACAGAGAATCTGGCTTCATGTCAGCAGAGAATCAGTCTGCATGTCATAGCAGAGAATGAGGCTTCACGTCAGCCACCACTGCAACAGTCCATTGGCATATATTTAGGCCCAGCACCCAGGCAGAGGAGGGAGGTCCCGTAACAGAGAATCTGTCTTCATGTCAGCAGAGAATTAGTCTGCATGTCATAGCAGAGAATGAGGCTTCACGTCAGCCACCACTGCAACAGTCCATTGGCATATATTTAGGCCCAGCACCCAGGCAGAGGAGGGAGGTCCCGTAACAGAGAATCTGTCTTCATGTCAGCAGAGAATTAGTCTGCATGTCATAGCAGAGAATGAGGCTTCACGTCAGCCACCACTGGAACAGTCCATTCTCAGATATTTAGGCCCCGGCACCCAGGCAGAGGAGAGAGGTCCCGTAACAGAGAATCTGTCTTCATGTCAGCAGAGAATTAGTCTGCATGTCATAGCAGAGAATGAGGCTTCACGTCAGCCACCACTGCAACAGTCCATTGGCATATATTTAGGCCCAGCACCCAGGCAGAGGAGAGAGGTCCCGTAACAGACAATCTGGCTTCATGTCAGCAGAGAATCAGTCTGCATGTCATAGCAGAGAATCAGGCTTCACGTCACCCACCACTGCAACAGTCCATTGTCATAAATTTAGGCCCAGCACTAGTGTTGAGCGGCATGTCCCATATTCGAATTCGCGAAATTTTGTGAATATTCGAAAGAATATTCGTAAAATATTCGCGATTATTCAAATTCGTTATTATTTCGCATATGCGATAATTCGAATTATCGCATAATACATATGCTATGCAAAATTCACATGTGCGCTAATGAAATCGCCTTACGAAGATTCGCAACTCAATTCAATCACTAATGTATGAATGCAATGCCCTTTGCCTCTGTTCTGGGACAAGTGTAGATATTCGCATGTGCGCTAATAAAATCGCCTTACGAAGATTCGCACCTCAATCACTTTCTAGGGAATGTGAGACTTTTGGGAATCAATCGAGATACAGTGGGGGGTGATGACAGTAGTTGACAGAGTACAGATCAATGTAATCTGTAAGGTGGAAAGTAAAATAAAAAATACGAATATTCGTAAATCGACTTTTACGAAGTTCTACGTATTCGCGAATATGGTGCTATACTATATGAATGCACAGGCCTTTGCCTCTCTGTTCTGGGGACAAGTGTAGATATTTGCATTTGCGTTAATAAAATCGCCTTACGAAGATTCGCAGCTCAATTCAATCACTAATGTATGAATGCAAAGCCCTTTGCCTCTGTTCTGGGACAAGTGTAGATATTCGCATGTGCGCTAATAAAATCGCCTTACGAAGATTCGCAACTCAATTCACTAATGTATGAATGCAAAGCCCTTTGCCTCTGTTCTGGGACGTGCCGATATTCGCATGTGCGCTAATAAAATCGCCTTACGAAGATTCGCGCCTCAATCACTTTCTAGGCAATGTGAGTAAGATCTGAGCTGTTGGACCTTTGGGAAACAATCAATTATATGTGTACTGTAATTTTGTGGGGGGGGGGGGGAAACAAAAAACGAATATTCGTTTTTACGAATATATAGCACTATATTCGAAATATTCGCGAAATCGCGAAGTTGCGATATTCGCGAAAAAAATTTGCTTTTCGAATATTCGCGCTCAACACTACCCAGCACCCAGGCAGAGGAGAGAGGTCCCGTAACAGAGAATCTGGCTTCATGTCAGCAGAGAATCAGTCTTCATATCATAGCAGAGAATCAGGCTTCACGTCACCCACCACTGTAAGAGTCAATTTTCATAAATTTAGGCCCAGAACCCAGGCAGAGGAGAAAGGTCCCGTAACAGACAATCTGGCTTCATGTCAGCAGAGAATCAGTCTTCATATCATAGCAGAGAATCAGGCTTCACGTCACCCACCACTGCAACAGTCAATTGTCATAAATTTAGGCCCAGCACCCAGGCAGAGGAGAGAGCTCCCGTAACAGAGGATCTGGCTTCATGTCAGCAGAGAATCAGTCTGCATGTCATAGCAGAGAATGAGGCTTCACGTCACCCACCACTGCAACAGTCCATTGGCATATATTTAGGCCTAGCACACAGGCAGAGCAGAGAGGTCCCGTAACAGACAATCTGGCTTCATGTCAGCAGAGAATCAGTCTGCATGTCATAGCAGAGAATGAGGCTTCACGTCACCCACCACTGCAACAGTCCATTGGCATATATTTAGGCCTAGCACACAGGCAGAGCAGAGAGGTCCCGTAACAGACAATCTGGCTTCATGTCAGCAGAGAATCAGTCTGCATGTCATAGCAGAGAATGAGGCTTCACGTCACCCACCACTGCAACAGTCCATTGGCATATATTTAGGCCTAGCACACAGGCAGAGCAGAGAGGTCCCGTAACAGACAATCTGGCTTCATGTCAGCAGAGAATCAGTCTGCATGTCATAGCAGAGAATGAGGCTTCACGTCACCCACCACTGCAACAGTCCATTGGCATATATTTAGGCCTAGCACACAGGCAGAGCAGAGAGGTCCCGTAACAGACAATCTGGCTTCATGTCAGCAGAGAATCAGTCTGCATGTCATAGCAGAGAATGAGGCTTCACGTCACCCACCACTGCAACAGTCCATTGGCATATATTTAGGCCTAGCACACAGGCAGAGCAGAGAGGTCCCGTAACAGACAATCTGGCTTCATGACAGCAGAGAATCAGTCTGCATGTCATAGCAGAGAATGAGGCTTCACGTCAGCCACCACTGCAACAGTCCATTGGCATATATTTAGGCCTAGCACACAGGCAGAGCAGAGAGGTCCCGTAACAGACAATCTGGCTTCATGACAGCAGAGAATCAGTCTGCATGTCATAGCAGAGAATCAGGCTTCACGTCAGCCACCACTGCAACAGTCCATTGTCATAAATTTAGGCCCAGCACCCAGGCAGAGGAGAGAGGTCCCGTAACAGAGAATCTGGCTTCATGTCAGCAGAGAATCAGTCTTCATATCATAGCAGAGAATCAGGCTTCACGTCACCCACCACTGTAAGAGTCAATTTTCATAAATTTAGGCCCAGAACCCAGGCAGAGGAGAAAGGTCCCGTAACAGACAATCTGGCTTCATGTCAGCAGAGAATCAGTCTTCATATCATAGCAGAGAATCAGGCTTCACGTCACCCACCACTGCAACAGTCCATTGGCATATATTTAGGCCTAGCACACAGGCAGAGGAGAGGTTCATTCAACTTTGGGTAGCCTCGCAATATAATGGTAAAATGAAAATAAAAATAGGATTGAATGAGGAAGTGCCCTGGAGTCCAATAATATATGGTTATGGGGAGGTAGTTAATGTCTAATCTGGACAAGGGACGGACAGGTCCTGTGGGATCCATGCCTGGTTCATTTTTATGAACGTCAGCTTGTCCACATTGGCTGTAGACAGGCGGCTGCGTTTGTCTGTAATGACGCCCCCTGCCGTGCTGAATACACGTTCAGACAAAACGCTGGCTGCCGGGCAGGCCAGCACCTCCAAGGCATAAAAGGCTAGCTCTGGCCACGTGGACAATTTAGAGACCCAGAAGTTGAATGGGGCCGAACCATCAGTCAGTACGTGGAGGGGTGTGCACACGTACTGTTCCACCATGTTAGTGAAATGTTGCCTCCTGCTAACACGTTGCGTATCAGGTGGTGGTGCAGTTAGCTGTGGCGTGTTGACAAAAGTTTTCCACATCTCTGCCATGCTAACCCTGCCCTCAGAGGAGCTGGCCGTGACACAGCTGCCTTGGCGACCTCTTGCTCCTCCTCTGCCTTGGCCTTGGGCTTCCACTTGTTCCCCTGTGACATTTGGGAATGCTCTCAGTAGCGTGTCTACCAACGTGCGCTTGTACTCGCGCATCTTCCTATCACGCTCCAGTGCAGGAAGTAAGGTGGGCACATTGTCTTTGTAGCGTGGATCCAGCAGGGTGGCAACCCAGTAGTCCGCACAGGTTAAAATGTGGGCAACTCTGCTGTCGTTGCGCAGGCACTGCAGCATGTAGTCGCTCATGTGTGCCAGGCTGCCCAGGGATAAGGACAAGCTGTCCTCTGTGGGAGGCGTATCGTCATCGTCCTGCCTTTCCCCCCAGCCACGCACCAGTGATGGACCCGAGCTGCGTTGGGTGCCACCCCGCTGTGACCATGCTTCATCCTCATCCTCCTCCACCTCCTCCTCATCCTCGTCCTCCTCGTCCTCCAGTAGTGGGCCCTGGCTGGCCACATTTGTACCTGGCCTCTGCTGTTGCCAAAAACCTCCCTCTGAGTCACTTCGAAGAGACTGGCCTGAAAGTGCTAAAAATGACCCCTCTTCCTCCTCCTCCTCCTCCTCCTCCTGGGCCACCTCCTCTTCCATCATCGCCCTAAGTGTTTTCTCAAGGAGACATAGAAGTGGTATTGTAACGCTGATAACGGTGTCATCGCCACTGGCCATGTTGGTGGAGTACTCGAAACAGCGCAACAGGGCACACAGGTCTCGCATGGAGGCCCAGTCATTGGTGGTGAAGTGGTGCTGTTCTGTAGTGCGACTGACCCGTGCGTGCTGCAGCTGAAACTCCACTATGGCCTGCTGCTGCTCGCACAGTCTGTCCAGCATGTGCAAGGTGGAGTTCCACCTGGTGGGCACGTCGCATATGAGGCGGTGAGCGGGAAGGCCGAAGTTACGCTGTAGCGCAGACAGGCGAGCAGCAGCAGGATGTGAACGCCGGAAGCGCGAACAGACGGCCCGCACTTTATGCAGCAGCTCTGACATGTCGGGGTAGTTGTGAATGAACTTCTGCACCACCAAATTCAGCACATGCGCCAAGCAAGGGATGTGCGTCAAATTGGCTAGTCCCAGAGCTGCAACGAGATTTCGCCCATTATCACACACCACCAGGCCGGGCTTGAGGCTCACCGGCAGCAACCACTCGTCGGTCTGTTGTTCTATACCCCGCCACAACTCCTGTGCGGTGTGGGGCCTGTCCCCCAAACATATGAGTTTCAGAATGGCCTGCTGACGTTTACCCCGGGCTGTGCTGAAGTTGGTGGTGAAGGTGTGTGGCTGACTGGATGAGCAGGTGGAAGAAGAGGAGGAGGAAGCCGAGAAGGAGGAGGTGGCAACAGGAGGCAAAGAATGTTGCCCTGCGATCCTTGGCGGCGGAAGGACGTGCGCCAAACAGCTCTCCGCCTGGGGCCCAGCTGCCACTACATTTACCCAGTGTGCAGTTAGGGAGATATAGCGTCCCTGGCCGTGCTTACTGGTCCACGTATCTGTGGTTAGGTGGACCTTGCTACAGATGGCGTTGCGCAGTGCACACTTGATTTTATCGGATACTTGGTTGTGCAGGGAAGGCACGGCTCTCTTGGAGAAGTAGTGCCGGCTGGGAACAACATACTGTGGGACAGCAAGCGACATGAGCTGTTTGAAGCTGTCTGTGTCCACCAGCCTAAATGACAGCATTTCATAGGCCAGTAGTTTAGAAATGCTGGCATTCAGGGCCAGGGATCGAGGGTGGCTAGGTGGGAATTTACGCTTTCTATCAAATGTTTGTGAGATGGAGAGCTGAACGCTGGCGTGTGACATGGTTGAGACGCTTGGTGACGGAGGTGGTGGTGGTGGTGTTGGTGGTACATCCCCTGTTTGCTGGGCGGCAGGTGCCAACGTTCCTCCAGAGGCGGAGGAAGAGGCCGAGGCGGCAGCAGCAGAATAGGCCGAGGCGGCAGCAGCAGAAGAGGTAGCAGGGGGAGCCTGAGTGACTTCCTTGGTTTTAAGGTGTTTACTCCACTGCAGTTCATGCTTTGCATGCAGGTGCCTGGTCATGCAGGTTGTGCTCAGGTTCAGAACGTTAATGCCTCGCTTCAGGCTCTGATGGCACAGCGTGCAAACCACTCGGGTCTTGTCGTCAGCACATTGTTTGAAGAAGTGCCATGCCAGGGAACTCCTTGAAGCTGCCTTTGGGGTGCTCGGTCCCAGATGGCGGCGGTCAGTAGCAGGCGGAGTCTCTTGGCGGCGGGTGTTCTGCTTTTGCCCACTGCTCCCTCTTTTGCTACGCTGTTGGCTCGGTCTCACCACTGCCTCTTCCTCCGAACTGTGAAAGTCAGTGGCACGACCTTCATTCCATGTGGGGTCTAGGACCTCATCGTCCCCTGCATCGTCTTCCACCCAGTCTTGATCCCTGACCTCCTGTTCAGTCTGCACACTGCAGAAAGACGCAGCAGTTGGCACCTGTGTTTCGTCATCATCAGAGACATGCTGAGGTGGTATTCCCATGTCCTCATCATCAGGAAACATAAGTGGTTGTGCGTCAGTGCATTCTATGTCTTTCACCGCTGGGGAAGGGCTAGGTGGATGCCCTTGGGAAACCCTGCCAGCGGAGTCTTCAAACAGCATAAGAGACTGCTGCATAACTTGAGGCTGAGACAGTTTCCCTGGTATGCATGGGGGTGATGTGACAGACTGATGGGGTTGGTTTTCAGGCGCCATCTGTGCGCTTTCTGCAGAAGACTGGGTGGGAGATAATGTGAACGTGCTGGATCCACTGTCGGCCACCCAATTGACTAATGCCTGTACCTGCTCAGGCCTTACCATCCTTAGAACGGCATTGGGCCCCACCATATATCGCTGTAAATTCTGGCGGCTACTGGGACCTGAGGTAGTTGGTACACTAGGACGTGTGGATGTGGCAGAACGGCCACGTCCTCTCCCAGCACCAGAGGGTCCACTAACACCACCACGACCATGTCCACGTCCGCGTCCCTTACTAGATGTTTTTCTCATTGTTATGGTTCACCACAACAACAAATATATTATTTGGCCCAATGTATTGTATTCAAATTCAGCGGGATATAAATTTGAGGCCTAGTATTTAGGCGCTGGGTGACCGGTATGGATTTAGTGACAGAATTAGACTTGGAAATGCACAGAAGCGTGTGTGTGTGAAGTTATTCTGAATGACCCAATGTGCACCTTGAATATTATATACCCTTTTAGGGATAGATTTCAAATAGCTCTGATATAGCAGAAACCACTAAATTATGAAATTGCTAAATTGGGAATTGTACTTCAACCCAGAACAAAAAATGTGCTTTGACGGACACTAAATATCTTGCCCAGCAACAACAGTACAACGGTGGGTAACGAGAGATTTAGAGGGAATTAAATTTGAGGCCTAGTATTTAGGCGCTGGGTCACCGGTATGGATTTAGTGACAGAATTAGACTTGGAAATACACAGTAGCGGGTGTGTGTGAAGTTATTCTGAATGACCCTATGTGCACCTTCAATATTATATACCCTTTTAGGGATAGATTTCAAATAGCTCTGATATAGCAGAAACCACTAAATTATGAAATTGCTAAATTGGGAATTGTACTTCAACCCAGAACAAAAAATGTGCTTTGACGGACACTAAATATCTTGCCCAGCAACAACAGTACAGCGGTGGGTAACGAGAGATTTAGAGGGAATTAAATTTGAGGCCTAGTATTTAGGCGCTGGGTCACCGGTATGGATTTAGTGACAGAATTAGACTTGGAAATACACAGTAGCGGGTGTGTGTGAAGTTATTCTGAATGACCCTATGTGCACCTTCAATATTATATACCCTTTTTGGGATAGATTTCAAATAGCTCTGATATAGCAGGAACCACTAAATTATGAAATTGCTAAATTGGGAATTGTACTTCAACCCAGAACAAAAAATGTGCTTTGACGGGCACTAAATAACTTTCCCAGCTACAACAGGACAACGGTAACGAGAGATTTAGAGGGATTTAAATTTGAGGCCTAGTATTTAGGCGCTGGGTGACAGGTATGGGTTTAGTGACAGAATTAGACTTGGAAATACACAGTAGCGGGTGTGTGTGAAGTTATTCTGAATGACCCTATGTGCACCTTCAATATTATATACCCTTTTTGGGATAGATTTCAAATAGCTCTGATATAGCAGAAACCACTAAATTATGAAATTGCTAAATTGGGAATTGTACTTCAACCCAGAACAAAAAATGTGCTTTGACGGACACTAAATATCTTGCCCAGCAACAACAGTACAGCGGTGGGTAACGAGAGATTTAGAGGGAATTAAATTTGAGGCCTAGTATTTAGGCGCTGGGTCACCGGTATGGATTTAGTGACAGAATTAGACTTGGAAATACACAGTAGCGGGTGTGTGTGAAGTTATTCTGAATGACCCTATGTGCACCTTCAATATTATATACCCTTTTTGGGATAGATTTCAAATAGCTCTGATATAGCAGGAACCACTAAATTATGAAATTGCTAAATTGGGAATTGTACTTCAACCCAGAACAAAAAATGTGCTTTGACGGGCACTAAATAACTTTCCCAGCTACAACAGGACAACGGTAACGAGAGATTTAGAGGGATTTAAATTTGAGGCCTAGTATTTAGGCGCTGGGTGACAGGTATGGGTTTAGTGACAGAATTAGACTTGGAAATACACAGTAGCGGGTGTGTGTGAAGTTATTCTGAATGACCCTATGTGCACCTTCAATATTATATACCCTTTTTGGGATAGATTTCAAATAGCTCTGATATAGCAGAAACCACTAAATTATGAAATTGCTAAATTGGGAATTGTACTTCAACCCAGAACAAAAAATGTGCTTTGACGGACACTAAATATCTTGCCCAGCAACAACAGTACAGCGGTGGGTAACGAGAGATTTAGAGGGAATTAAATTTGAGGCCTAGTATTTAGGCGCTGGGTCACCGGTATGGATTTAGTGACAGAATTAGACTTGGAAATACACAGTAGCGGGTGTGTGTGAAGTTACTCTGAATGACCCTATGTGCACCTTCAATATTATATACCCTTTTTGGGATAGATTTCAAAGAGCTCTGATATAGCAGGAACCACTAAATTATGAAATTGCTAAATTGGGAATTGTATTTCAACCCAGAACAAGAAATGTGCTTGAACGGACACTAAATAACTCGCCCAGCTACAGCACTAGGGACAGATTTAGCTGGATATAAATTTGAGGCCTAGTATTTAGGCGCTGGGTGACAGGTATGGGTTTAGTGACAGAATTAGACTTGGAAATACACAGTAGCGGGTGTGTGTGAAGTTATTCTGAATGACCCTATGTGCACCTTCAATATTATATACCCTTTTAGGGATAGATTTCAAATAGCTCTGATATAGCAGAAACCACTAAATTATGAAATTGCTAAATTGGGAATTGTACTTCAACCCAGAACAAAAAATGTGCTTTGACGGACACTAAATATCTTGCCCAGCAACAACAGTACAGCGGTGGGTAACGAGAGATTTAGAGGGAATTAAATTTGAGGCCTAGTATTTAGGCGCTGGGTCACCGGTATGGATTTAGTGACAGAATTAGACTTGGAAATACACAGTAGCGGGTGTGTGTGAAGTTATTCTGAATGACCCTATGTGCACCTTCAATATTATATACCCTTTTTGGGATAGATTTCAAATAGCTCTGATATAGCAGGAACCACTAAATTATGAAATTGCTAAATTGGGAATTGTACTTCAACCCAGAACAAAAAATGTGCTTTGACGGGCACTAAATAACTTTCCCAGCTACAACAGGACAACGGTAACGAGAGATTTAGAGGGATTTAAATTTGAGGCCTAGTATTTAGGCGCTGGGTGACAGGTATGGGTTTAGTGACAGAATTAGACTTGGAAATACACAGTAGCGGGTGTGTGTGAAGTTATTCTGAATGACCCTATGTGCACCTTCAATATTATATACCCTTTTTGGGATAGATTTCAAATAGCTCTGATATAGCAGAAACCACTAAATTATGAAATTGCTAAATTGGGAATTGTACTTCAACCCAGAACAAAAAATGTGCTTTGACGGACACTAAATATCTTGCCCAGCAACAACAGTACAGCGGTGGGTAACGAGAGATTTAGAGGGAATTAAATTTGAGGCCTAGTATTTAGGCGCTGGGTCACCGGTATGGATTTAGTGACAGAATTAGACTTGGAAATACACAGTAGCGGGTGTGTGTGAAGTTACTCTGAATGACCCTATGTGCACCTTCAATATTATATACCCTTTTTGGGATAGATTTCAAAGAGCTCTGATATAGCAGGAACCACTAAATTATGAAATTGCTAAATTGGGAATTGTATTTCAACCCAGAACAAGAAATGTGCTTGAACGGACACTAAATAACTCGCCCAGCTACAGCACTAGGGACAGATTTAGCTGGATATAAATTTGAGGCCTAGTATTTAGGCGCTGGGTGACCGGTATGGATTTAGTGACAGAATTAGACTGGGATATGGCCAAAAAATGAACAGACTATTGCTGGTTAAATGCACTTGGTGTCACAGCTTCACCCTGATGTAGGCTTTAGCCAAAAAACAACCACACCATTGAGGGTTAAATGCACTTGGTCGCAGCTTGTGCTGGCGCACCACAAGACACAAAATGGCCGCCGATCACCCCAGAAAAATGAGACTGACAAACGGTCTGTGCAGCCTAAAAACAGTGAGCAATTGAGGATCAGCAGCTCAATGATCCACAGCTGCAGATCGATCAGTTAATCAAGTCCTTTGGAGGAGTTAATCTGCCTAATCTCGCCCTACTGTCGCAGCCGCAACCTCTCCCTACGCTAATCAGAGCAGAGTGACGGGCGGCGCTATGTGACTCCAGCTTAAATAGAGGCTGGGTCACATGGTGCTCTGGCCAATCACAGCCATGCCAATAGTAGGCATGGCTGTGATGGCCTCTTGGGGCAAGTAGTATGACGCTTGTTGATTGGCTGCTTTGCAGCCTTTCAAAAAGCGCCAAGAAAGCGTCACAAAAGCGCGAAGAAAGCGACGAACACCGAACCCGAACCCGGACTTTTACGAAAATGTCCGGGTTCGGGTCCGTGTCACGGACACCCCAAAATTCGGTACGAACCCGAACTATACAGTTCGGGTTCGCTCATCCCTACTCACTAGCAGTCCCTCACATAAATAGGTTTTAGAGCATCAGCTCACCAACAGTCACTCGCATATAATGTTTTAGAGTGTCAACTCACCAGCAGGCACTCGCATATAATGTTTTAGAGCGTCAGCTCACCAGCAGGCACTTGCCCATAATGTTTTAGAGGTTCAGTTCAGCAGCAGGCCCTTGCCCCTAATGTTTTAGAGGGTCAGCTCAACAGCAGGTCCTCGCATATAATGTTTTACAGGGTCAGCTCACCAGCAGGCCCGCACCTAAAATCTTTTACTTATAAAATTGATTTTTTTACTTTGGTTTTGTGCATGTAAAACATTAATTAAATTGTGGGCCTGGTGATCAGTTTAAGGCCGTTCAAGCAGCATCAACAGCAGCATGGTGATAAAAATGAGTGGCAAGGTGACATGGTGTGAAGATGCCAGCATGAGGAGGCCACATAGGGGCACAATGACTGGATCAAAGACTAAGGCCCTAGATTGCTTAGAAAGATGCAGATGGAAACAATCTGTGGAGCTGTATCATGGTCACCTGCAGATTAATGCAGCCATCAAATTTATGTTGGGTTTGTCGGTTCCGCCTCAGCTCACCAGCAGGCCCGCACCTAAAATCTTTTACTGGTTTAGCTTACCTGAAGAGAAAACCAATAGAAGATAAATAGGTCACTCAATAAGCAAAAACATATATGAATACAAAGTAATCACATAATTACATTTTTATTTTTTTATTTCACAAAGACATGATTGGCAAAACCCACAGGACATTAATAAACATTAAAAACCAAAAGGACTGATGGTGGATGGTTGGTGTACAATAATAAAGTGCAAGTGCAATATTAATGGTACCCCCTTGAAAAAGCTAATGCAACATGTGCGTTGGGGAGTGGACTGGTGGTGTTCGTGTGCGTGTCTAAGTTCGGTTGGTCAGTATCTGTTATGTGCTGATATTTTGTTGCCCTTATGCTTCATTTGATGTGTGTTATGTGACATCACTGATATGGCAATAGGGTTTTGAGGCATTGAGACATGAATTTTGATACCATTTATTATTGAGCTCAAATTGATTGGTCACACCAGTTTTTACTATCAGATGCACACCATTAATATTGCACTTGCACTTTATTATTGTACACTGACCACCCACCATCGGTCCTTTTGGTTTTTAATGTTTTCAAATGTCCTGTGGTTTTTGCCAATCATATCTTTGTGAAATTTTCTTTAAAAATTATGTAATTATGTGATTACTTTGTATTCATATGCGTTTTTGCTTATTGAGTGACCCATTCATCTTCTATTGGTTTTCTCCCATATGTTCAGGTGTGGGTCCTGGATATTAGTTTCTGGCTTTATATAGTTTTCTCAGCTTACCTGCAGGCCGGCAACTCAAATCTTTTACTGGGTCAGCTCACATGCAGGCCCGCAACTTAAATCTTTTACAAGGTCAGCTCACATGCACACTCTCGCATAGAACTTTTTAGAGGGTCAGCTCAGCTGCAAGGCATTGCATAAAATGTTTTACAGGGTCAGCTCACTCGCAGGCACTAGCCTATAATGTTTAACAGGGTAGGCTCACCAGCAGGCCCAAACCTAAAATCTTTTACAGGGTCAGCTCACCTTCAGGCCCGCAACTCAAATCTTTTTACAGACTCAGCTCACCTGCAGGCCCACAACTCATGCTGCCTTGCTTTGAAGTAGTAGCCTTAGCCGTTTATCAGGCTCCCTCTCTGAAATCAAACAATGATTCCCGTTTAACGGTGGTCACCATGTTAGGCGCATAAAAGAAAATCGAAAGTTGATAGGGAAGATAACCAAATGGATCGTGGACATCACGGGGACGTGCGATCAGGCATAAGTTATCTAGCATCAACAAAACGGCAACAGGGACTCTCCTGTATAACGTTTTCTCATCCAAAATACCGCAGTGACATTCCCTGTAATTTTTTATTACTCATTCCAATAACAGGGCATCTTAAGAGTCCTGTATCATCACTACCTCCCCGAGTCGGGAGTGGGTAATTGCCGTGTGCCTCCTGCCTTCCTTCCTATCTTTTATAAAATACAACATTCGGATGACTAAGGAGACCTATATGCTTTTCAAAGGATCCCATTAGTAAATTTGCGTACGACGGGGCAAATTTTGTCCCCATTGCTGTTCCTTTTACTTGTAAGTAAATGGTATTGTTGCAAGCAAAATAGCTGTGCTGTAAAAGCTATTCAATTGATTTTAAGACAAAGTCTATTCGTGCCTGTGGCATGGAGATATCCACATCAATGAATTCTTTAACAGATCTTATACCTAATGAGTGTATTATGTTACTATAGAGTGCTGTAACTTCTAGGGTTGCCCACATATAATTATATTTCCAATCATAGAATTTCAAGGATTAGATGAGTTGTGTGGAATCTCTAAGGTAAGAGGGTAATGAAATTACATATTTTTGGAGTAAACTGTCTACATATTCGGACAGATTGGAGGTTAATGAGCCTAACCCAGAGATGATGGGTCATCTGGGAGGGTTATGAAGGGATTTGTGTACTTTAGGCAGAAAATAGAATCAAGCTGTGGAAGGGTGTAGTACTTTAAGGTATGTTCTTTCTTTTTTGTCTATCACGACTGTTTGGTATCCAAGGTCTATTAGTTCGTGGAGTCCTTTTTTGTATTCCTTGGTGGGATCGTAACTAAGTGGTCTATAGTACTCAGTGTCTGAAAGTATTCTGACTTATTCAGCTTCGTAATAGCTGGTATCCATGATGACTATCCCCCCACCCACTATGTCGGCACTTTTAATGACTATATCATGATTTTTTTCTCAAATTATTGAGAGCTAGTCGTATATTAGGGTTTAGGTTGTTGGATTCTAGGTCCAGTATAATGGATTTCCTTTTATTCATCTTATTAAACTGGTGCAGTGGATCTGATCCGGAGAAGTTATCCTTCAGATCTCCCATAACCATATTGTAGAAGCTCTCAATATAAGGGCCTCTACCTTCCAGTAGGTAAAATTATGATTTTTTCTTTAGTTCTGGTTTAATCTGAGTGATCATATCCGAAGTGTCTTAATGTTCAGCGTGGGTGCCTGGGTTTGTAACTAGAGTGTCGTTTATTGAATAATTTTCTGTTGAGGACGGCTTTCTATGGTTAAAGAGGTCTTTCATGTTGAAATGACGCTGAAGCGTTAATTTTCTGATGAATTGATTTAGAGCTATGAATAATTTTTGTGGGACAGAATGACAATCCTTTGCTAAGTAGTTCGATCTCATTCTGTCTTAACAAATAATTTGACAAATTGAAGATGCCTTTTTCCTGTCATTTGTCTTTTTGTGTTATTATTGTGTCTAAGGGGGTGTCAGTTTGGATCTGATTTTTTTGTTTTGTTTACTGGCATGTTGGTTTTGGCCTCCCCTGGATCCTCTGTAGCAGATTTTCCTTAGGCCTCATGCACACGACAGTATTTTTTCACGGTCCGCAAAAACGGGGTCCGTAGGTCCGTGATCCGTGACAGTTTTTTCGTCCGTGGGTCTTCCTTGATTTTTGGAGGATCCACGGACATGAAAAAAAAGTCGTTTTGGTGTCCGCCTGGCCATGCGGAGCCAAACGGATCCGTCCTGAATTACAATGCAAGTCAATGGGGACGTATCCGTTTGATGTTGACACAATATGGTGCCATTTCAAACGGATCCGTCCCCATTGACTTTCAATGTAAAGTCTGGAGTTCCTTTTATACCATCTGATCGGAGTTTTCTCCAATCCGATGGTATATTTTAACTTGAAGCGTCCCCATCACCATGGGAACGCCTCTATGTTAGAATATACTGTCGGATATGAGTTAGATCATGAAAACTAATTTCCGACAGTATATTCTAACACAGAGGCGTTCCCATGGTGATGGGGACGCTTCTAGTTAGAATATACTACAAACTGTGTACATGACTGCCCCCTGCTGCCTGGCAGCACCCGATTTCTTACAGGGGGCCGTGATCAGCACAATTAACCCCTCAGGTGCCAAACTTGAAGGGGTTAATTGTACTATCATATCCCCCTGTAAGAGATCAGGGCTGCCAGGCAGCAGGGGGCAGACCCCCCCCTCCCCAGTTTGAATATCATTGGTGGCCAGTGCGGCCCCCCTTCCCACTCCCTCTATTGTAATAATAGGTTGGTGGCACAGTGTGCACCCCCCATTGCCCCCCCTTCCTCCCTCTATTGTAATAATTCGTTGGTGGCACAGTGTGCGCCCCCCCGCCCCCCCCTTCCTCCCTCTATTGTAATAATTTGTTGGTGGCACAGTGTGCGGCCCCCATCGCCCCCCCTTTCCTCCCTCTATTGTAATAATTCGTTGGTGGCACAGTGTGCGCCCCCTTCGGCCCCCCCTTCCTCCCTCTATTGTAATAATTCGTTGATGGCACAGTGTGCGCCCCCCATCGGCCCCCACTCCCTCTATAGCATTAACAACATTGGTGGCCAGTGTGCGGCCTCCCATCTCCTCCCCCCCCCGATCATTGGTGGCAGCGGAGTTCCGATCGGAGTTCCAGTTTAATCGCTGGGGCTCCGATCGGTAACCATGGCAACCAGGACGCTACTGCAGCCCTGGTTGCCATGGTTACTTAGCAATTGTACAATAGTAGAAGATTCATACTTACCTGCTGGCTGCTGCGATGTTCGTGTCCGGCCGGGAGCTCCACCTACTGGTAAGTGACAGCAATGCGCCGCACAGACCTGTCACTTACCAGTAGGAGGAGCTCCCAGCCGGACACAGACATCGCAGCTCCCAGGTAAGTATGAATCTTTTACTATTGTACTATTGCTAAGTAACCATGGCAACCAGGGCTGCAGTAGCGTCCTGGTTGCCATGGTTACCGATCGGAGCCCCAGCGATTAAACTGGGACTCCGATTGGAACTCCGCTGCCACCAATGATCGGGGGGGGGGGGGGAGATGGGAGGCCACACACTGGCCACCAATGTTGTTAATGCTATAGAGGGAGGGGGGCCGATGGGGGCGCACACTGTGCCACCAACAAATTATTACAATAGAGGGAGGAAGGGGGGGGGGGGCGCACACTGTGCCACCAACGAATTATTACAATAGCGGGAGGGAGGGGGGGCCGCACTGGCCACCAATGATATTCAAACTGGGGAGGGGGGGTCTGCCCCCTGCTGCCTAGCAGCCCTGATCTCTTACAGGGGGATATAATAGTACAATTAACCCCTTCAGGTGCCACACCTGAAGTGGTTAATTGTGCTGATCACGGCCCCCTGTAAAAGATTGGGTGCTGCCAGGCAGCAGGGGGGCAGTCTTGTACACAGTTTGTAGTGTATTCTAACTAGAAGCATCCCCATCACCATGGGAACGCTTCTGTGTTAGAATATACTGTCGGATATGAGTTTTCACGAAGTGAAAACTTAGATCTGAAAAAGCTTTTATGCAGATGGATCTTTGGATCCGTCTGTATGAAAGTAACCTACGGCCATGGATCACGGACACGGATGCCAATCTTGTGTGCATCCGTGTTCTTTCACAGACCCATTGACTTGAATGGGTCCGTGAACCGTTGTCCGTCAAAAAAATAGGACAGGTCCTATTTTTTTGACGGACAGGATACACGGATCACGGTCTCGGCTGCAAAACGGTGCATTTTCCGATTTTTCCACTGACCCATTGAAAGTCAATAGGTCCGCGAAAAAAAATGGAAAACGGCACAACGGCCACGGATGCACACAACGGTCGTGTACATGAGGCCTTACACTGTGAATTGGGTTGTAAAAGTGTGTAATTTTCAGTGGTTGAACTGACCTGGGGGAGGTTACATAAGTGGGACAAGGTATAGAAATTAGTGTATTTAGATCCTGAATAATGGATAGGTTAATCCTTGGAGGGGGTAAAGTTGGAATGGTTGAATGTCGCTTTGTGATCAGGGGTGAGATTTGCTCTAAAAAAGGGCTTTCCTGGAGACTGCAGGGTAAAGCTAAAAAAGCATCAGGACTGAATGTGGATACAGAATGGGTCATGATATTTGATATGCTATCCTGTGAGGATAGGAATGTATTGATAGCTGGTTCACCAGTACTTATGGGCTGGTGGGACCAAGGTGTGGGAATTTTTAATGATGACCCTATGAAAGTCTCAGATTTCCTGGGTAGTAGGGGTGTAACGTAAATGGAGCTATTTTGATCCTCAACTGGATCAGTATTAGCACTGTAGCTAGGAATTGGTTCTGAGGGATGTGTTGGTATGAACTTAGGTGTTTGGGATTTTTTGTGGGTATTGTGGACTTTCTCATTGTTAGTCTGTCTGCTTGCAGATAGTTTTACTTGATTCAATTTACTATTGTAAATTGTTCTATTCTTTGGAAGTTTGCTGACTACTTGGTCATAGAAAGGTGGTCTAAATGTACCTTTCATTTGGTGACTATGAAATGTAGGGTATATATTATGTTGTCTTCTATGTGAGAAGGTTTGGAAATGGCCATTGGGTTTATTGTTCCCATTGTGACTGGAAATATTTATGAGTCCTCTATCCCATACTCTTATTTCCTTCCTAGTATAGTCACTGAAGGTCTCTAATAAGTTTTTGACACTTGAATCGAACTTTGCAAATCTTCTCTTTTATTGTAGAGTGGGGGGCTATTTTGAGGTGTTTGGGTCTTTCTTATGACATATTGTTTTAGTTTAATAACTAATACCTGACTTGTATTTCTACATTTGTTAATCAGTGTTTCCATAAAGCTCCTGGAGCAAATCATCACAAATCTACAACCATTTTTTTGCGAAATGCCAAATCGTTCTAGAATGTTGTTTTTAGTGCTAGTCTTAGACCCCTGGGGATGATTTCCAGATATATAGAGAGAAAGAGACTGTCAATTTCATTATGTATATAGTCCTTAGTGGAACTAATGATAGTGTCTTTAAAGCCTATATTACTTCTTACTTCTTTTAGATCGGTGCTGCGGAGGATAAGTTCATCCGAGTCACCAGCAGGTTAACAGCAGCTCAGATTAGAGACCAGGTCAATGCCACACAGAGTTATAGCAACAGACACATGTCTAGAAAAACCGTTAAGAGGAGACTGTGTGAATCAGGCCTTCATGGTAGAATATCTGCTAGGAAACCACTGCTAAGGACAGGCAACAAGCAGAAGAGACTTGTTTGGGCTAAAGAACACAAGGAATGGACATTAGACCAGTGGAAATCTGTGATTTGGTCTGATGAGTCCAAATTTGAGATCTTTGGTTCCAACCACCGTGTCTTTGTGCGACGCAGAAAAGGTGAATGGATGGACTCTACATGCCTGGTTCCCACCGTGAAGCATGGAGGAGGAGGTGTGATGGTGTGGGGGTGCTTTGCTGATGACACTGTTGTGGATTTATTCAAAATTGAAGGCATACTGAACCAGCATGACTACCACAGCATCTTGCAGCGACATGCTATTCCATCTGGTTTGCGTTTAGTTGGACCATCATTTATTTTTCAACAGGACAATGACCCCAAACACACCTGCAGGCTGTGTAAGGGCTATTTAACCATGAAGGAGAGTGATGGGGTGCTGCGCCAGATGACATGGCTTCCACAGTCACCGGACCTGAACCCAATCGAGATGGTTTGGGGTGAGCTGGACCGCAGAGTGAAGGCAAAAGGGCCAACAAGTGCTAAGCATCTCCGAGAACTCCTTCAAGACTGTTGGAAGACCATTTCAGGTGACTACCTCTTAAAGCTCATCAAGAGAATGCCAAGAGTGTGCAAAGCAGTAATCAAAGCAAAAGCTGGCTACTTTGAAGAACCTAGAATATGACATATTTTCAGTTGTTTCACACTTTTTTTGTTATGTATATAATTCCACATGTGTTAATTCATAGTTTTGATGCCTTCAGTGTGAATCTACAATTTTCATAGTCATGAAAATAAAGAAAACTCTTTGAATGAGAAGGTGTGTCCAAACTTTTGGTCTGTACTGTACATCTTATGGTTATCTCCTTTACCATAAGACATCTCCTCCTGGACCTACTGGCCCCATTGGCTTCATCTCTCATACTCTCAAGCAGTGAGTTATTGGATTTGGGATCACTACTATTTATATCCTGATAGTCAATTTATTTATATCCTGCAGACTGTCAGATTTGATTTGAGGGTATGTACATCCAAATCAGGTAAACGGTGTAGGAATTGCAACAGTCTGAATATGTGCCTCCCACTTGTTAAGGGACCAAAAGTAATGGGACAGAATAATAAACATAAATCAAACTTTTACTTTTAATACTTGGTTGCAAATCCTTTGCAGTCAATTACAGCCTGAAGTCTGGAACGCATAGACATCACCATACGCCGGGTTTCCTCCCTGGTGGTGCTCTGCCAGGCCTCTACTGCAAATGTCTTCAGCTCCTGCTTGTTCTTGGGGCATTTTCCCTTCGGTTTTGTCTTCAGCAAGTAAAATGCATGCTCAATCGTATTCATGTCAGGTGATTGACTTGGCTCTTGCATAGCATTCCACTTCTTTCCCTTAAAAAACTCTTTGGTTGCTTTTGGAGTATCCTTTGGGTCATTGTCCATTTGCTCTGTGAAGCGCCGTCCAATGAGTTCTGAAGCATTTAGCGGAAAATGAGCAGATAATATTGCCCAACACACTTCAGAATTCATCCAGCTGCTTTTGTCAGCAGTCACATCATCAATAAAAACAAGAGAAACAGTTCCACACTGGGGAGAAACTGCTCCATGTCATAAACCAAGAGATTGAATGCTGGCTGTCTCTTCGCCAACTGAAGATCAGAACTATGGTCACGATAAGATGGTAGTTTTCAAAGGGACCTCCGTGTTGAACACCACCCCTCACACAATTGCCCCATTCTTCTTAGCAACATGCCACATACAGGATTACGTTCCCAACAACCATGGCCATTTATTCAGGTGTCTCCCTAATTGGGGACAATCCTGTATATATAGCAATTTGCATTAAGACAGCACACACCGCTCCTTACCACTTCCCTGTCATTGGCATTCATTGGGCGTTCTGGTGTGCATGTGCTGTTACCTCACCACTCAGCTCCTGCTCTCACTCTTTGAGCCTCAGATTATCATTGACCACTTGGCCCAGTTGGAGTGGTCATGGCGATAGCCAGTGGGATGCTTGATGCACTTTAGCAAGTGATCAGCTGTGTGGTTACTTTCACCTAGTGCTCCATGTCATCAACCAATTAATCGAATTCTGGCTGTCTCTTCGCCAACTGAAGATTGGAACCATGGTCACCGTTAATGGGAAGAACGTTATGTTGGATCAATGGGGGGTTGACCCATGCTCCCTGCATGGCGCATGTCTTTAATCTGCTTGTAAAATTGGGGCCTTTTTTACACTTCTGAAAGGGATGATAAACTCAACTACTATAGATACATCCTATGTAGTTAGTTGGCCACTGCCTATGTACGCCATTGCCCATCCTCATGAAAGTCTGACTGGGGGGACCCTCTGCACTCACACTCCACTGCCATTACTGCTAGAGGAGAGGAGAAGGGGTTGGGGCAGGAGCAGCACCAGCTCCATCATCAGTAACTTGAGTCTCTAGTCTTTGATGAGCATGTTTTTTCACACGCCTACTGAAGAAACCAGCCATCAGCAACAGAACATGGAGTAGAACCAGAACCAGTAAGTTGTGGCATACCTGGACTGCACTCTGCCACCCTAGATCCAAGATTCCCTGGACTACTGGGCAGCCAGTAGTGTGGCATCAGAGCGGGTGATTAGTGTGGCGGGGGGCATGGTTACTCCAACAGAGAACTCTTCTTTCAACACAAAATATTGAGAGAATAACCTTTATAAAGATTAATCAGGTGTGGATCAGACAAGACTAGATCATTCGGACAGTAATGATCTAATTGCAATGTGCTGCCACAACCAGAACATTGTGAAAAATGGCCCATCATTTTTAGCCACATGCTTCAGCTACTATTCTGATGCTGCCACCCGACTTAGGCCACACACCCGATGTCTCTGCTGCCATCTTCTCCTACTGACACTATCTTGTGCTGTTACTGTCACTGCTGTTGCCCCCCCCACTCTGTTACTGGACCACTGTGTTGACTCCTCATGCTGTTGCCAACCCCACCACTGTATGACTGGACCACTGTGTTAACTCCTCATGCGGTTGCCACCCTCCCTACTCTGTCACTAGGCCACTGTGTTGAGTTATGACTCCTCACTAGTCTGTTCTGGGGACACTAGTGTCCCTGTTTGGCTTTGTTCACATCACAGTTCATTTTACCGTTCTCTTGATCTGTCAGAAGAACCAAAAAAATGAAAAACGGATCCTGTCTTTAAAGCATCTATAAGGCCTCTATCAAATGGTCAGTATTTTGCATCAGGATTTGATCATGATTTGGAAGCCAAAACACAGAAGACATGCAAATATTTCCTTCATATGTCATCTCTGTTTTGGACCCACTCCTGTTTTTACCTTACCATTATGATAAATTTCTGGCTAGATACTGAATGTGTGAAGGCTAGATCCGTTGTTTTTTTTTGTGTTCTTCTGACGGATCAGAAGAAGGGAAAAATAAATATTGACATCAACGCAAACTTACTGCTGACACCCTCCCAACTCTGTCATGGCACCACTACTTGTATCAGTAGGTAACAGAACTGGTTATCTAGGCATCAAAACTATGAATTAACACATGTGGAATTATATACATAACAAAACAGTGTGAAACAACTGAAAATATGTCATATTCTAGGTTCTTCAAAGTAGCCACCTTTTGCTTTGATTACTGCTTTGCACACTCTTGGCATTCTCTTGATGAGCTTCAAGAGGTAGTCACCTGAAATGGTCTTCCAACAGTCTTGAAGGAGTTCCCAGAGACGCTTAGCACTTGTTGGTCCTTTTGCCTTCACTCTGCGGTCCAGCTCACCCCAAACCATCTCGATTGGGTTCAGGTCCGGTGACTGTGGAGGCCAGGTCATCTGGCGCAGCACCCCATCACTCTCCTTCATTGTCAAATAGCCCTTACACAGCCTGGAGGTGTGTTTGGGGTCATTGTCCTGTTGAAAAATAAATGATGGTCCAACTAAACGCAAACCGGATGGAATAGCATGTCGCTGCAAGATGCTGTGGTAGTCATGCTGGTTCAGTATGCCTTCAATTTTGAATAAATCCCCAACAGTGTCACCAGCAAAGCACCCCCACACCATCACATCTCCTCCTCCATGCTTCACGGTGGGAACCAGGCATGTAGAGTCCATCCGTTCACCTTTTCTGCGTCGCACAAAGACACGGTGGTTGGAAACAAAGATCTCAAATTTGGACTCATCAGACCAAATCACAGATTTCCACTGGTCTACTGTCCATTCCTTGTGTTCTTTAGCCCAAACAAGTCTCTTCTGCTTGTTGCCTGTCCTTAGCAGTGGTTTCCTAGCAGATATTCTACCATGAAGGCCTGATTCACACAGTCTCCTCTTAACAGTTGTTCTAGACATGTGTCTGCTGCTAGAACTCTGTGTGGCATTGACCTGGTCTCTAATCTGAGCTGCTGTTAACCTGCGATTTCTGAGGCTGGTGACTCGGATGAACTTATCCTCCGCAGCAGAGATGACTCTTGGTCTTCCTTTCCTGGGGCGGTCCGCATGTGAGCCAGTTTCTTTGTAGCACTTGATGGTTTTTGTGACTGCACTTGGAGACACTTTCAAAGTTTTCCCAATTTTTCGGACTGACTGACCTTCATTTCTTAAAGTAATGATGGCCACTCGTTTTTCTTTACTTAGCTGCTTTTTTCTTGCCATAATACAAATTCTAACAGTCTATTCAGTAGGACTATCAGCTGTGTATCCACCTGACTTCTCCACAACGCAACTGATGGTCCCAACCCCATTTATAAGGCAAGAAATCCCACTTATTAAACCTGACAGGGCACACCTGTGAAGTGAAAACCATTTCAGGTGACTACCTCTTGAAGCTCATCAAGAGAATGCCAAGAGTGTGCAAAGCAGTAATCAAAGCAAAAGGTGGCTACTTTGAAGAATCTAGAATATGACATATTTTCAGTTGTTTCACACTTTTATTATGTATATAATTCCACATGTGTTAATTCATAGTTTTGATGCCTTCAGTGTGAATCTACAATTTTCATAGTCATGAAAATAAAGAAAACTCTTTGAACGAGAAGGTGTGTCCAAACTGTTGGTCTGTACTGTATATATATATATATATATATATATATATATATATATAGCAATTTGCATTAAGACAGCACACACCACTCCTTATCACCTCCCTGTCAGTGGCATTAATTCTTATGATGTGAATGTGATGTTACTTCACCACTCAGCTCCTACCCTCACTTTGTGAGCCTCAGATTATAACTGATCACTTTGCCCAGTTGGAGTTGTCCGGGAGATAGCCAGCGAATGCCTGATGCACTTTATCGAGTGATAGGCTATGTGGCTACTCTTACTCCGGTCCATTAGCTCTAAAATGGCATGGCATTGCTTCACTTTACACATATGATAGAAGGGATAAGGAGTGGGAGTGATGCTCTGCCCTGCAGTTTTTTTTTCCAGGACTGGAGGATGCTCATAGAGGAGGACAGGAGAAGACAGATAAGTGCCTGGTATGGCAACCAGACCAACACAAATGTGAATAGGACCTGACATTATTGATGTAGTGCTGCCTCAATGCTGCTGCACAAAACTTTGCCCCAGTGAAATAAAAGACATGTATTATCCTTTTATACTTTCCATTTTATCGAGACCTATAAATGAAAAGTCATAGGTTTCCTATAAATGAACCATCATGGGTTTTGTACACCCATACTTTCTGTAATTTAAAGATAAAGGTGCAATTAAATGTCTCTCCCCTTGTACAAACACACCGCACACTGGTATTGACAATTTACTTTGGGAATAATTTAGTGTTTGCAGTGAAATGTACTATATGTGTTTAATATTACACTGGTTCAAAAATTACATTTTTGTAAAAAAAAATCTGCTGCAATAATGCATGCATATAACAATGCAGTGTTTACCAAAATATGAATTATGCAATAATATCACTAATTCAATAATTTTATTATTGTACTAAATATGTCTATGGAAATGATTAGAGATGAGCAAATTTCATGTTATGAAATTTGTTCAGTCTTCGTTTGCTGGTAAAAGTAGAATTGCGTTATGGATTCTGTTACCACGGACCATAACGCAATTCTATGATGGAATGCATAATGGAATGCCTTTAGAGACATTCCGTTATTCATTCCGTCATAATAGAAGTCTATGGGCTGCATAACGGATCCGTCCCATTTCTGTTATGCAGTAGAGGACTCCCCTGCTTAATTGAAACAGGACGGATCTGTTTTGCAGCCCATAGACTTCTATTATGACGGAAAGAATAACAGAATCCATAATGCAATTCTGCTTTAACCACCATACGAAGCGTGAACTAATTTCAAAATATTGAATTCGCTCATCTCTATAAATGATGTGTCCACTAACACGGATAAAACAATGCAGTGTTTATGGCAAATTGTCTTTCAGCTAGGCTTGTAATATCACTGGTTCAACAATTACATTTTTGCACAAAAAAAAAATATAAAAAGCATGAATCGCCAAAACTAACTAGAGCTAGAATATGGGTTACACATTATACCATCAAGTGTCTTCCACCATTGTCTCTTATATACCCATGAATAAAATAATAAATGAGGTACACTTACTCCTGCTACATTGTGGCCCTGTGTTGTTGATTACAGAGTTAGGGCTCATTCAGACGGCCGTATGCTGTCCGCAAAAATGCGATTCCGTTTTTTTGCAGACAGTTCAGCATGTCCACAAAAAAACTGAGTGCATTTAGTTTTTTTGCTGATCCATAGACTTCAATAGGGCCATGTCCTGATTTTCACTGACAAGTATAGGACATGTTAAATTTTTTTGCTGAGCTGTGAAATGGAAGAAAAGGGCCCCATAGAAGTGAATGGGACAGCATCTAATCCGCAAAAAAACGGATCCACATTTTTGCGGACAGCATACGGCCATCTGAATGAGCCCTTATACTAATACTTTCCCGGTATTCACCTTTTCACTGGGATGTGGACTTTGCTGCGGGTTACTGACCAGTCCGTTACCTCCTACGATGGTCCTAGTGTACTTGGCAGCTGACCCTAGGACTTAGGAACACAGACAGGATCAGGAAAAATGCAAAACACAGGCACAATCTGAGCAGGAGTAAAACACAGAACTCTGGAACACCCCAATAGGCAGTCTGAAACAAGAGCAGAAACACCACACAGAACATGAACATAACTTAACTGAGATCAAACAAGCAGGGTAACACAAATCAACACAGGAACTCAGGCAGGGTGAGTACAGACAACACAACGTACACAGATCAGACATACAGACTGGCAAGGACTGGACAGAGAACAGAGCATCAGAAGCAGACACAGGGACAGGACACACGGACAGAACATATAGCGGAGGGACAGGACACACAGATGCACATAAACAGAAAGAGGAATTAAGCTCTACATGGAAGACAGAACACTCAGCAAACAAGGACAATTAACCGCTGTCTTGCTGAAAAGAACAGAGAGAAGAGACATACCTGATGACTCAGTATGCTGCAAAATGTTTTTGGGCACATATTTCGGGCAATTTCAGACACACTCGGTCCTAGTCTGAAGCTGAACATTTCCCTGCTCACTGCCCCCTAGATTGACTGAAGAGGCTGTCTTTCAGCCGCTGAGCCAATCAGGGAAAGGCCCCTCCCCCTCACTTCCTCCCAGTGTCATGTGATCCTCCGTCCTCTTCCTCCTTCATGGTTTTTCTCCACCTATACTAACAGTAAAATGGCATTGGGCTCTGTTTTCATGTGATTTGTCTGAAGCAATGAAGAAAATTGCAAAAAGTTTTAGTAACTATTTGCAATCCACATGTAATAACAATTCTAGATCATCCATGACATGTTATGAGTAGGTGTTGTGCCATTCCTCTTTGATTCCTACTAGTTAATCAATTAAATTGCCAATAGTGGGTGTAATCATTCAGGGATGTAACACTAGGTTGGACCTTTTACAGACTTTTGGTGATTCATTCATAAACTTCCAGCAGGTAGAATAGAGGAACAGCATAATAGAGCTATAAGAAATGATGTCAGGTGAGATCAGTTGAAAACACAACTTTGTTGAAATATTTACATTCTACATGCCAATGTTTATTTTGCCTTGCAATGTATTATGTAAAAATATGTGTAGTTACATGATTATATGTGTATGTTACATGGGCCAACTGACGAGGCAATTATCAGGAATGCATGTTTCTTCTCAATAATTGCCTATTGTTAAGAAGAGGAGAAATATAAAAATGATTTCTACTCTGATCATCTGCCCCCATTGAGAATCACTGTTTGCTGGCAGCAGATTCTTTAAACATGTACTGAGCTACAGTACCGCGGCACAGCTACCACAAGGTGCATGGAGCCATCTGCATTCTGCTCCATACACTTTTATGGCTCCAGCTGCTGCCTGAAGCAGATGATTGGTGGAAGTGCAGAGCGTCGGACCCCCACTGATCTGACATCCTAAGAATAGGTCTTCCCTTATCTACAGACAGGACAAGCCCAAACCAAAGGATTCATAATTTTGTTCCAGTGTTTATTTTAATTTTTTAAAAGTTTCTATAGTTTTAGGTAAATAAACGTCTTCTTGTAATGAGTACTCATCCAGATCTTCTTTGTTGCTGCTCAGTGTATTTTATTTTATTCTGGTATAGGGATATTATAGCAAGGGCAAATTTGACAACTGCCCTGGGGCCTTCAACCCCTTAGCGAACTATAGTCTCAACTTAAGACACCAGCTCAGCCATTACTTATGAACTTACAGTATTAGGGCTCATGCACATGACCATATGTATTTTGCAGTCTCCAAAAAACAAATCCCCCAAAAATACGGACGACGTCCATATGCATTCCGTATTTTGCGGAACGGAACAGCTGGCCCCTATTAGAACAGTACTAATCCTTGTCCGTAATGCGGACAATAATAGGATGTGTTCTATTTTTTTGTGGAACGAACATACGGAAACAGAATACACACGGAGTAGCTTCTGTTGTTTTTGGCGAACTCATTGAAATTAACTGTTTCACAAGCGGTCCACAAAAAAAAAACGGAGCAGACACGGAAAGAAAATACGTTAATGTGCATGAGCCCTTAGCCCCGGCCGTTCAGGCACTGTATCACGAATGCAGACCCATTCACTTGAATAAATCCGCAATCCGGAAGGTCCGGTGCATATTGGAGGCACGGAACCCTATGAAGTGCTACCGTGGGGTTTCTCTCTTTGCCTCCGCACCACAAAAAAATTGAACATGTTTTATTTTTTTGCGGTGTGGACGGATTAACTTGAATGGGTCCGGTTTTTTCTGCGGATTCCGCATGGATTTTGCCCTTGCATTGGGGACCGCAAATTGCAGTCTACCAACGGCCTTGTGCATGAGCTCTTATTGTGAGAGTGCTACAAATAAGTTATCATGTCTCTGTTACTTATGCATTCTGTAGCAGTAATATATGAGCATGAAATAGCGGTATATATATTTCTACAAATTTTCACATGAGTTATAAAACTGGGAAAAAAGTATTAGATGGATCTAGTTAGATACTAGTATGTAGAATCAAGTACTGACACTTTAACATAATGATGGGCAATTCAAGTCAGAGGACAAGACGACGTTTTATCCTAGATTGAACCAAAGTCATCCCTCCTGTCTTTATATTACTTTTACTCAGTTGCTTATTATAAAGGTCTTCAAATAGATTCAAAATGTCAATGTTTAAGTGCAACTTCGGAATTGAGTCTGTAAGTTTAGCTTGCATAAATAGGCATATATAAAGTAAAAAAGAATGAGCTTTCCCCAGCTAAAGGCTCATGGGCCCTGGTGCAAGAGTTCAGCTTGGGCCCCTTCCCTCACTCACCAGTGTCTTCTTATGCCGCACAAGGGTCTTTGGGCCCCTTCAGACTCCTGAGCCCAGAAGAGACTGCTACCTCTGCACCCCCTATAGCTACGCCCCTGCCTTTCGCCATAGTTGTAAATAAGATGAACTGTAGAGGTGCATCCATTATCTCTTCTAACTTAGTTATCTGTATGAATTGATTTAAATTTGTTGAAAACCCCTACAGTCAAGCTAGGAGTTAGTGATCTCTTTTTTTTTTTTTTTTATGAGGAAAAACCTATCACAACAACCAATAAGGGCCACATAAAGCAATATACAACCTATAATACATGACGTGTTAGCCCAAGTAATAAATCATCACCGAACAATTAATATAAATATAAGTTTATTAATGTCAACATTAAAAATCAATATACATGATGGATACAAGTTATAGTCCATACAATCATAGGGGGAACAAATAACAAGTGAGGGGGCAAAAATACCTGGGAAGGGGAGGCAAGCCGGCACTACACAGTATATCAATACATGATTATATAAAGTACTAACATTAGGGCAAACAGAATCTTGAGGTCAAACCGCATATATGATATTATAAACTGCAAGTGCATGGCCCAAATGTAGCAGCATTACATAGTAACAGTTAATGAAACAGGCAGACGCCAAGCTACCCACCTTCCCAGTGCCCCCTCACTTACCCCACGCGTATCGCCACCAGGCTTCGTCGAAGCCCTAATGTTAGTACTTTATATAATCATGTATTGATATACTGTGCAGTGCCGGTTTGCCTCCCCTTCCCAGGTATTTTTGCCCCCTCACTTGTTATTTGTTCCCCCTTGGATTTTATGGACCATAACTTGTATCCATCATGTATATTGATTTTTAATGTTGTGGCCGCGGCCACGGTCAGTAAGGTGACGGGAGGGGGCTAGACAGTGGCTGGTGTGTGCCTGGAGCCACGGGACGTGGGCCTGCCTAAAAGAGGGCCAACCCTAGGGAGAGTGGAAGAAAAGGGGGGGAAAGGGTGGGTGAAGTGCTGGTCGGCGGACGCGGTGAAGGTGAGCTGTACGGGGGGGTTTAAGTAAGGGGACCTGGCCCCTCCCACAATAACAGGCTGCATGCAGCCTTAACTATTTGTGGCCGCGGCCACGGTCAGTAAGGTGACGGGAGGGGGCTAGACAGTGGCTGGTGTGTGCCTGGAGCCACGGGACGTGGGCCTGCCTAAAAGAGGGCCAAAAAGACACCAGGTAGGAGAAGTGCTGCTGTTTAATGCGTGTGGAACAGGGTTACAAAGCCAAGGAACGGAATACCTGTCGGGTTTCAGTCAGCGGATCCGGGATGTACCGAGAAAAACAGGCAGATCTCCACCTACCCATGTGACGGATGACGTGCGGAGGCGTCCCGTGCTTGGAAGCCGCTGAAGCCGCTCCGATGCGGAACGAATGTCCTGATATGGTTTTGGGGTCCACCCCCAACCCTGCGACCAGGGATCTGATGTGGGAGACAAACTGTGGCGTGGATAGGGGTTTCCCTTGGAATGGCAGCAACGGAGACTCTGGATCTGGAGATGGTGTGGAACCCAGGAGATGTTGGAGTACCACCACCGGACACCAGGCGTTCCCGGACTTGAAGAAACGGATCAGTACGGGAGGACCGGTTTGGGACGTCTTGGTGGAAGGCAGGCTTAATACCAGATGATCCTGGCTCCAGGATAGCTGCTTCTTTTTCAGGAAGACCGTCTTCAGGGAAGAAACTGAAAATTCTCCTGGACGAAGGAAGCCGTAGAAGCTTAGGTACATCGCGGCTTTGATGACCAGACTAGTGAAATGGCCAAAAGGATTGCCATCTAGGGATGCAGACAGCTGCCTAAACAGCTCACCGGAGACCGGCCGACGGGACGGGTTGGAGTCTTTACTGTTTTTCTCAATGCCTCTGAGCGTGGCCTTGACGGCTTGGGATGTGAACGCTGCGCGTACTTCTGGGTTCTGAAGGGCTAAGAAATGCTGCGCCCCGGCCAGGTACAAACGGATGGTGCTGGGTGCCAGCTTGAGGTTGACATGGCAATGGGCCATGAAAGCCATGATGTACGCAATGAAGGACATATCCTGTTGGGGATGGTCCCTGGAAAACGCCTGGAAGTGGTTCCAACCTGTGCCGTAGTTGCGAGCCGTGTTGACCGAAAGGGATCGGTGCCTGAGGTCCTCGGCGGTTGCAAGCAGAGACCTCAGTCCAACATCAGGTCGCTGAAACCGGGAATCCGGGCCCCGGTCCGGTCTGCTTCTGGACATACCTGAAAGAAGGTGTGAAAATTGAACCTCGATAAGGCATCGGCCGCCGTGTTGCTGGCACCTGGGATATGGGAACATGAAAAATGAAAGTTATGGGTCATGGCCAGCCAGACCAGTGTGCGCAACAGGGACATGACCCTGGCCGACTTAGCTCGGCCTTTGGAGATGATGTCCACAAGGTCCTGACTGTCAGATATAAACATGACGCTGGAATTCGCCCAGAGGTGACCCCAGACAGAAGCGGCCGCCACGATGGGGTAACATTCCAGGAACGGTGATGAGCTGAGGGACTGAGGGTCGGAACTGACCTGAGGGGGCCATGGGCCAGCCAGCCACTGGGACCCGAAGATGGCCGCGAAACCCCGGGATGCTGCGGCATCGGCAAACACCCTGGTAGATGACTGGGACCATGAGGGGACAAACAGGCTGACCCCGTTCCAAGATAACAGAAAGCTGTCCCACATGCGCAAGTCTGCCATGGCAGCCCTGTCCAAGTGGACAATGCTGCTGGGTTCGGAGGCTGAGGGAAGGAGCGAGAGCAGCCGGGAAATGAAAGCCCTGCCCTGGGGCATGACCCTTAAGGCAAAGTTCAGCCGACCCAGGATGGACTGTAGCTCGACCTTGGTCACCTGGGAAGAGGTGATGGCCCTGGCCACGACTTCCCGTATCTGGGACAGCTTTGCCTCTGGAAGCCTGGCTTCCATTCTGTCTGAGTCCAGGACAATACCCAGGAAGGTGATGGAAGTGACCGGCCCCGCGGTCTTCCCCTGCGAAATTGGGATGGAAAGGGCGGCAAAGATCTCCAGGAGGGAGAGCAGCCCTGATGGCCGACATAGCGAAGGTTCTATGAGGAGGAAGTCGTCCAGGTAATGGATGACCGCTGGGGCGCTGCCGTGGTGGATCAGGATCCAGTGCAGGGCCTGCGCCAATTGGTCGAATAACCACGGGCTGCTTTTTGAGCCGAAGGTCAACCTGTTGGCAAAATAGAACCTGCCCTCCCACCTGATGCCATAGAACTGCCAAAGGTGAGGGGCAATGGGCAGCAGTTTGAAGGCGTCCGCTATGTCAGTTTTAGACAACCAGGCGCCTTTCCCGGCGCTAAGGATGAGGGCAATGGCTTCGTCTATGGACGCATAGGTCATGGAAAATTCTTCAGAAGGGATGAGCGAATTGATGCTGGGGATGACGGAATCATGGGGGGCGTGAGAGATCGTAAATCAAACGTTTTTTATTCGAATCTTTTTTGGCCACGATGCCTATGGGACTGATCCGCCAGCGAGAGAAAGGAACCTGGTTGAAGGGGCCCAGGAGGAACCCTTTCTTCACCTCAGAATTCAGGAGTTCCTGTACAGCGGTGGGATCTGACCTGGCTGACTGCAGATTGCCGCACTCCCAGTTGGAATGGGGTAGTGCCACCAACCCTGTGTCAAACCCGGAGCAGAGGCCAGTGATCAGGAAGTCCACGAACCCTGGCACTGGATGGTCCCGTAACAGGAGAGCCAGGAGGTCGATGTCGCAGTCGGCTAGTCATAGGCGCTTGTAAGCCTTCTTGGGACATGTGGACCTGGGGTGAGCCCTGAAGCAGATGGAGCAGATGTGCAGGGCCCTGCAACCGCTAAATAGACAGGCACCAAAGTTGAAGTTATTGCAAACTTGGCTGTTGCCAAGGTAGACAATGGGTCTACCCAACTTATCGGTGGTGGAGGGACTGCGGGGGACCCCAGAGGGGCCTGGAATAGCCTTGTCTGGTTGGGCCGTGGCCGTTTGAGGACACCACTCAGTAGAGTGGAAAATCGACTGGCAGGTCGAACAAGCGGGGGCCCGGAGGCCGGCGAAATGCTGGCAGAACAACTCCATGTCCAGCATGGCCCAGTTGACGGAGAACTGGAACTGGGCAAGCGCGGTGGCGGCCTTGGCTGAGAAGGAGCGGTGGTAGTCATAAAAAGCCGTGCCGCCGTACTTGTGCCCAAGTCCAGTGACCCTGTGTAGATACGTGTCCAGCTCCTCCCGGCGGGCCGGGAAAGCGGAGCAGAGCACGTCTCTAAACAGGCCGAAGGCCAAAACAAACTCGACGACAGAGAGCTTGCGGTTGAGACGTCCATCCTTGGCCCGAAGGACCACCGAGACCTCCCCGCAGTCAAAAGTCTTGTTGTCTGCGGCATCGTGGGACGCAATCAGGATGGACGCGAGATTCACGTCCTTGCCCGCCAAGATGTCCCTCCTGATGTGGTCCGGTACCAAGTGCGCAGGAGCCACCACCGGAGCAGCCGGGGACGTACCTGGAGCCGGAAGCTGCAACAGAGGGGGATCGGAGACGGGGACCACCGCCTGGGAAGACGCCGGTGTTCTGGACTCCAAGTCCACCACCCTGGTCCTGATGTCGGCAACGGACGAGATGAGCGAATCCAAGGAGGCCTGCAACAGCACCAGGGACTGCTGGATGGCTGGAGGTGGATCTTCCCTTTCAGGAGCGCTGGGCTCGGTCATCAATAGGCGGTATAACTCGGCCTTCCTGGCTGACGCTGGGTGTCTGATGCCTCTCTTGGCCAATTCCGCAACGAGCCTCGGCACAGTCCATCTTCGGAGGGCAACTGGGCCGCCTTGGCTGGAGACTGACGTACCCGGGAGGGACAACGTGTCGTCGACGTCAGAGACCTGTGACATGGCTTCAACAATAGCAGAGACCTTGCAACACCTGGAATTAGAGACAACAAAACGGCCGCTGGAGAGGTCATGGGGACGTGCACCCCGACTAAAAAGGTCGTGGATGAACGTAAAAGATGACGTACCTGGGAGCGTTGGGTCAACACCCTTGTCTTACCGTCAGAGGATGGACGGGAAAGAACCGGCTGGACCTGAGGACTGGAAAGTTGGGAGTGACATGAGAAAAAAAGCCGCGCGAGACTGGAACCATCGTGGGTGCGCGTGGACACCGTGACAGAGAAGACACCTGAGCCTCAGGGTGCCTGGACAGAGAAGACACCTGAACGCCTCAGGCAAGGATGGACAGAGAAGATACCAGAACGCTTGAGGGTACCTGGACGGAGAAGACACCTGAACGCTTCAGGGTGCCTGGACAGAGAAGACACCTGAACGCCTCAGGCAAGGATGGACAGAGAAGACACCTGAACGCTTCAGGGTACCTGGACAGAGAAGACACCTGAACGCCTCAGGCAAGGATGGACAGAGAAGACACCTGAACGCTTCAGGGTACCTGGACAGAGAAGACACCTGAACGCCTCAGGCAAGGAAGGACAGAGAAGATACCAGAACGCTTCAGGGTACCTGGACGGAGAAGACACCTGGACGCCTTGGGGAAAGATGGACAGAGAAGACCCATGAATGCTTCAGGGTACCTGCACAGAGAAGCCACCTGCACGCCTCAGGCAAAGATGGACAGAGAGGACCCCTGAACGCTTCAGGGAACCTGGAGAGAGAAGACACCTGAACGCCTCAGGCCAAGATGGACAGAAAGAACACCTGAACGCTTCAGGGTACCTGGGAAGAGAAGACACCTGAACGCCTCAGGCTAAGCAGGACAGAGGAGACACCTGAACGTCTCGGGTTGAGAGCGAGAACACATCCCCGTGTGCCTCCTGGGAGGCAACCCGGGATGTTGGGAGGAGGAACCGCCAGAAGCAGCCCCCGATTACCTACCTGAACCCTCAAGTATGAGTTTTCCCGCGAGCGGCCGACAGCGATTTCCTGCAGGACCTAACCTGACGTCGGGAAAGTCGGAATAAGGTACGACGGGAACCACGAACGCTACTGGCACCTGGGAAAGGAACACACATGTGAACATAGGGAGCAACAAGGCCGGAGCCCCCAGGGGCCCCGCTGGGAGGCCGTGGGTAGGCCGGGGCGTGAAACGACCTGGAGCGCCACTGATCTGACCTGAATGTGTGTGACGGAAACCGTGGCGTATGGCGGCCTGGCAGGAGCGGGCCTGGGGGTGGACATGCCAGGCCCGGCACGGCGACCTGAATGGGGCAATGTGGGACGTGGAGGGGGTGTGGCCCGTGAATTGCCCATCTGGCCACCTGTGATGGGCAATTTACCGCGTGCCAGGGCTCAGACCACCCAAATGTTGGTCATGACCAGAGAGCCGTCCCAGGCTGGGCCTGGAGCGGGACGTGGCCTGCCTGCGACTGCAGGCTGGCCAGCATGGATCCATGGCTGCCGGAGCCACGGATTGGGAGGAAGCTACCCGGCTAACTAGTGGGGGGGGTAAAGCGCCTGGCCCAGGCAACATGAGTGACAGAAATGTGGCCGCGGGACAGCGCGGGTGGCGGCTGCCTGAGCACCCCGGCTGAGCAGACAGCAGCGGCAGCCCCACCGGGGCGGGAGGACAGGGTGCCCGCATGTCTCAGCCCCCACCGGGGGCATGGCAGCCGCCAGCCGAGGCAGCCCCGGCCGGAGTGTGGGAGGCGGGCAGCGGGTGGGAAGCCCGGGCGTGGCGGGGGATTGGGCTCCCCTCTGTGCGGCCCCCCCCCCCCCCAGGCGGCCAGCGTGCGGCCGTGAGCAAGTTCCGAGGCGCCGCGCATGCGTCCTGCCTCTCGCGAGAGGACGGGCGCCCCCGGACGGCGGAGAGGGGAGCCTGCGGCGGCCGAAGGCGAATGGAGGAGTGAGCCAGCGGTCGGCCACGGCCCAGCAGGCGGGAGACCGGAGCCCACCACGTGGTGATACTTACCTGGGGCGCGTGCTTGCCGGAAGTGGCGTGCTTACCGGAAGTGACGTTCACATGAAGTGCTGGTCGGCGGACGCGGTGAAGGTGAGCTGTACGGGGGGGTTTAAGTAAGGGGACCTGGCCCCTCCCACAATAACAGGCTGCATGCAGCCTTAACTATTTGACATTAATAAGCGTATATTTATATTAATTGTTCGGTGATGATTTATTACTTGGGCTAACACATCACGTATTATAGGTTGTATCTTTTTTTTGTAACAGTGACTTATTTCCTGAGTATGAAAATTGGTTAAGAATCTCTTGAAAATTGTTCATACATGCTTTGATTACAATGTGGAAAAAGTACAACATTTTACAGAAATGTCAGTATATCCCAAACCTTAGGGCTTGATCAGAAATTACACTATGACTTTTTGTAGCATGACTGATCAATTTTAACTATTGAATGACAGCTGGAGTCTACGATTGCATTCAACTGAGTGCATGCATGTTGACTGCATCTGTAGTTCAATAGTTAAAATGAATCAGTTGCGCTACACAAAATCGCAGTGCAGCCCTAGCCTTAGGTGTTGGCAATCACCAGCAAACAAGCAAAATAGCAAATGCATCTTTCATGATCTGCCAGAAATCCTCCTTTGTCGGCTGCACATCGCCCTGCATAAACGGGTATGTGTGCAGACAAACAAGGAAACTACAGTATGAAAATAGACAGTGGTCAGTGGCCACCGACACCTTTACACAGACCAGCTATTAAGAACTTTGTCTCGAATTGTCCTGATCCTTGGCCTGTGTAATAGAAATCTTTGGACACCTGCACGATGCGGGTTAATGCACATAAGATCTGCACAAATTTATTCTGCAGCATATCTGCACCAAAATCTGCAATGTCTAACAGCGATGTTTGGCGCAGATTTGATGCAGTTTTGCAGCATATCTCATCCTTCATTGGAAAAGGGTGAAATCCGCAGCTTAAGGCTACATGCACACGAACGTTGTTTGTTTCCGTGTCCATTCCGTTTTTTTTTCCGGATAGGATGTGGACCCATTTATTTCAATGGGTCTGCAAAAAACGCAAACAGCACACCGTGTGCTGTCCGCATCAGTATGTCCGTTCCCCCGCAGAAAAAATAGTGCATGTCCTATTTTTTTCTAGTTTGCAGACAAGGATAGGCATTATTACAATGGATCCACAAAAAAAATGGATCCACAAAAAAAACCTATGCCATGCGGAACATCATCTGTTTTTTTTTTTTTTTTGCAGATCCACCATTTGCGGACCGCAAAACACATACGGCCGTGTGCATGTAGCCTAAAGCATAAACATAATTGATGTGCTGCAGATTTTGAAATCTGCGATGCGGGTCGATTTCCGCATGGAAAAAAAATCTGCAAAGTGTGCATGAGATTAGTGTAATCTCATACACTTTGCTGGTACTGTAATAGACTGATGTTTTTATGCACCGGAATCCGCACTGAAAAATTGCACGTATTCCGTAATGTGCGCAGGTGGCCTTAGGGTTCATTCAGCTGCATGGTAGTGTATTTAGTGCACCATAGTTCTGTACTAAAGAGGGTCTCTATATGCTGCCATGTAGTGTCTTTGGTTATGGCCACACGGATTGCCGGTGATCCAGTCGGGTCAAGACCTTGCTGCGGTCAAGAACTGCACAGCCAATTAACTTGCAGCTTCCTTTCATTAAACTAATGAAGACAGCACTGTATAGCCAGTCTTTGTTGTTAATGGCCACTCAGTATTAAAGGTGCCACATGGCCATTAACAATGAAAAATGACTATACAGTGAATTCTTCATTAGTTAAATTAAAGGCAGCTATTGTTAATTTGCAGTGCGGTTCTTGCCCGCAGCCCGTTCGCAGACTGACCGTATCATGGCTGCTCTGTGAGATATTCAATACATTGCTAGACTTAAAGGGGTTATCCAATAACTAATGTAGAAAACATATAGTATATGACAATCTCTTTCTAACAAAGCTAGAACCAGCCCTGTACCTCACATGGATCCAGAGATCTCCCCATTCATTGCTCTGCTAGATTTATATGAAGCTGACAGCTCAGGGGAGTGTCTTTTCTTCTGCAGCTCAGGGGCGTGTCTCAGCTCTCCCTATCACAACTCAGGAGGCAGTTGAAGGATGAAATTGAGCATGTGCGGCCTCCTCAGTGAGCAGGTCAAAGAAATAAAAAATGAACAAAGAGCAGGTGGCACTATACAGACACATTTTATTGAAAAACTCAGTAGTTTGAAAACTGTAGAATATTTTTCATGGGAAATCCCCTTTAACCACTTCAGCCCCGCTAGGTGAAACCCCCTTCATGACCAGGCCACTTTTTACACTTCGGCACTACACTCCTTTCACCGTTTATCGCTCGGTCATGCAACTTACCACCCAAATGAATTTTACCTCCTTTTCTTCTCACTAATGGAGCTTTCATTTGGTGGTATTTTATTGCTGCTGACATTTTTACTTTTTTTGTTATTAATCAAAATGTAACGATTTTTTTGCAAAAAAATGACATTTTTCACTTTCAGCTGTGAAATTTTGCAAAAAAAAAGACATCCATATATAAATTTTTCGCTAAATTTATAGTTCTACATGTCTTTGATATAAAAAAATGTTTGGGCAAAAAAAAAATGGTTTGGGTAAAAGTTATAGCATTTACAAACTATGGTACAAAAATGTGAATTTCCGCTTTTTGAAACGGCTCTGATTTTCTGAGCACCTGTCATGTTTCCTGAGGTTCTACAATGCCCAAACAGTAGAAAAACCCCACAAATGACCCATTTCGGAAAGTAGACACCCTAAGGTATTCGCTGATGGGCATAGTGAGTTCATAGAACTTTTTATTTTTTGTCACAAGTTAGCGGAAAATGATGATGATTTTTATTTTTTATTTTTTTTCTTACAAAGTCTCATATTCCACTAACTTGCGACAAAAAATAAAAAATTCTAGGAACTCACCATGCCCCTCACAGAATACCTTGGGGTGTCTTCTTTCCAAAATGGGGTCACTTGTGGGGTAGTTATACTGCCCTGGCAATTTAGGGGCCCATATGTGTGAGAAGTACTTTGCAATCAAAATCTGTAAAAAATGACCGGTGAAATCCGAAAGGTGCACTTTGGAATATGTGCCCCTTTGCCCACCTTGGCATCAAAAAAGTGTCACACATCTGGTATCGCCGTACTCAGGAGAAGTTGGGGAATGTGTTTTGGGGTGTCATTTTACATATACCCATGCTGGGTGAGAGAAATATCTTGGCAAAAGACAACTTTTCCAATTTTTTTATACAAAGTTGGCATTTGACCAAGATATTTTTCTCACCCAGCATGGGTATATGTAAAATGACACCCCAAAACACATTCCCCAACTTCTCCGGAGTACGGCGATACCAGATGTGTCACACTTTTTTGCTGCCAAGGTGGGCAAAGGGGCACATATTCCAAAGTGCACCTTTCGGATTTCACCGGTCATTTTTTACAGATTTTGATTGCAAAGTACTTCTCACACATATGGGCCCCTAAATTGCCAGGGCAGTATAACTACCCCACAAGTGACCCCATTTTGGAAAGAAGACACCCCAAGGTATTCCGTGAGGGGCATGGCGAGTTCCTAGAATTTTTTATTTTTTGTCGCAAGTTAGTGGAATATGAGACTTTGTAAGGAAAAAAGAAAAAAAAAGAAAAATCATCATTTTCCGCTAAATTGTGACAAAAAATAAAAAATTCTAGGAACTCGCCGTGCCCCCCACGGAATAACTTGGGGTGTCTTCTTTCCAAAATGGGGTCACTTGTGGCGTAGTTATACTGCCCTGGCAATTTAGGGGCCCAAATGTGTAAGAAGTACCTTGAAATCAAAATGTGTAAAAAATGGCCTGCGAAATCCGAAAGGTGCCCCTTTGCCCACCTTGGCTGCAAAAAAGTGTCACACATCTGGTATCGCCGTACTCAGGAGAAGTTTGGCAATGTGTTTTGGGGGGTCATTTTACATATACCCATGCTGGGTGAGAGAAATATCTTGGCAAAAGACAACTTTTCCCATTTTTTTATACAAAGTTGGCATTTGACCAAGATATTTTTCTCACCCAGCATGGGTATATGTAAAATGACACCCCAAAACACATTCCCCAACTTCTCCTGAGTACGGCGATACCAGATGTGTGACACTTTTTTGCAGCCTAGATGCGCAAAGGGGCCCAAATTCCTTTTAGGAGGGCATTTTTAGACATTTGGATCCCAGACTTCTTCTCACACTTTCGGGCCCCTAAAAAGCCAGGGCAGTATAAATACCCCACATGTGACCCCACTTTGGAAAGAAGACACCCCAAGGTATTCAATGAGGGGCCTGGCGAGTTCCTAGAATTTTTTATTTTTTTTGCATAAGTTAGCGGATATTGATTTTTTTTGTTTTTTTTTTCTCACAAAGTCTCACTTTCCGCTAACTTAGGACAAAAATTTCAATCTTTCATGGACTCAATATGCCCCTCACGGAATACCTTGGGGTGTCTTCTTTCCGAAATGGGGTCACATGTGGGGTATTTATACTGCCCTGGCTTTTTAGGGGCCCTAAAGCGTGAGAAGTCTGGAATATAAATGTCTAAAAATGTTTACGCATTTGGATTCCGTGAGGGGTATGGTGCGTCCATGTGAGATTTTATTTTTTGACACAAGTTAGTGGAATATGAGACTTTGTAAGAAAAAACAAAAACAAACAAAAAATGTCCGCTAACTTGTGCCAAAAAAAATGGCTGAATGGAGCCTTACCAGGGGGGGAGTGATCAATGACAGGGGGGTGATCAATGACAGGGGGGTGATCACCCATATAGACTCCCTGATCACCCCCCTGTCATTGATCACCCCCCCTGTAAGGCTCCATTCAGACGTCCGCATGATTTTTTACGGATCCATGGATACATGGATCGGATCCACAGAACGCATGCGGACGTCTGAATGGAGCCTTACAGGGGGGTTATCAATGACAGGGGGTGATCAGGGTAATCAGGGTGATCACCCCCCTGTCACTGATCACCCCCCCTGTAAGGCTCCATTCAGACATCCGCATGATTTTTTACGGATCCATGGATACATGGATCGGATCCACAGAACGCATGCGGACGTCTGAATGGAGCCTTACAGGGGGGTTATCAATGACAGGGGGTGATCAGGGTAATCAGGGTGATCACCCCCCTGTCACTGATCACCCCCCCTGTAAGGCTCCATTCAGACATCCGCATGATTTTTTATGGATCCATGGATACATGGATCGGATCCACAGAACGCATGCGGACGTCTGAATGGAGCCTTACAGGGGGGTTATCAATGACAGGGGGTGATCAGGGTAATCAGGGTGATCACCCCCCTGTCACTGATCACCCCCCCTGTAAGGCTCCATTCAGACATCCGCATGATTTTTTACGGATCCATGGATACATGGATCGGATCCACAGAACGCATGCGGACGTCTGAATGGAGCCTTACAGGGGGGTTATCAATGACAGGGGGTGATCAGGGTAATCAGGGTGATCACCCCCCTGTCACTGATCACCCCCCCTGTAAGGCTCCATTCAGACATCCGCATGATTTTTTACGGATCCATGGATACATGGATCGGATCCACAGAACGCATGCGGACGTCTGAATGGAGCCTTACAGGGGGGTTATCAATGACAGGGGGTGATCAGGGTAATCAGGGTGATCACCCCCCTGTCACTGATCACCCCCCCTGTAAGGCTCCATTCAGACATCCGCATGATTTTTTACGGATCCATGGATACATGGATCGGATCCACAGAACGCATGCGGACGTCTGAATGGAGCCTTACAGGGGGGTTATCAATGACAGGGGGTGATCAGGGTAATCAGGGTGATCACCCCCCTGTCACTGATCACCCCCCCCTGTAAGGCTCCATTCAGACATCCGCATGATTTTTACGGATCCATGGATACATGGATCGGATCCGTAAAAGTCATCCGGACGTCTGAATGGAGCCTGACAGGGGGGTTATCAATGACAGGCGGGTGATCAGGGTAATCAGGGTGATCACCCCCCTGTCACTGATCACCCCCCCCTGTAAGGCTCCATTCAGACATCCGCATGATTTTTACGGATCCATGGATACATGGATCGGATCCGTAAAAGTCATCCGGACGTCTGAATGGAGCCTGACAGGGCGGTGATCAATAACAGGGGGTGATCAGGGAGTGTATATGGGTGATCACCCGCCTGTCATTGATCACCCCCCTGTAAGGCTCCATTCAGACGTCCGCATGATTTTTACGGATCCATGGATACATGGATCGGATCCGTAAAAATCATGCGGACGTCTGAATGGAGCCTGACAGGGCGGTGATCAATGACAGGGGGTGATCAGGGAGTGTATATGGGTGATCACCCGCCTGTCATTGATCACCCCCCTGTAAGGCTCCATTCAGACGTCCGCATGATTTTTACGGATCCATGGATACATGGATCGGATCCGTAAAAATCATGCGGACGTCTGAACGGAGCCTGACAGGGGGGTGATCAATGACAGGGCGGTGATCAATGACAGGGGGGTGATCAGGGAGTTTATATGGGGTGATCAGGGGTTTATAAGGGGTTAATAAGTGACGGGGGGGGGGTGTAGTGTAGTGTAGTGTGGTGTTTGGTGGGACTGTACTGACCTACCTGAGTCCTCTGGTGGTCGATCCTAACAAAAGGGACCACCAGAGGACCAGGTAGGAGGTATATTAGACGCTGTTATGAAAACAGCGTCTAATATACCTGTTAGGGGTTAAAAAATTCGGATCTCCAGCCTGCCAGCGAGCGATCGCCGCTGGCAGGCTGGAGATCCACTCGCTTACCTTCTGTTCCTGTGAGCCGCGCGCGTTCACAGGAAATCTCGCGTCTCGCGAGAAGACGCGTATATGCGTCCAGGAGGAGTAAAGCAACCACCTCCCGGACGCATATACGCGTACGGCGGTCGGGAGGTGGTTAAAGAGGACCTGTCACCACTCCTGACCTGCCTATTTTAATAGCTACATGTATTTTCCACGTACTAACAATTCTGGAACATCTATTCTTATGTCTGTATGTTGTGCCATTCCTTTATTATTTGCACTAGAAGTTATGAGTGAATTGCTATTAGCCTTCAGTAAGGGTACAGAGTGAAGGTAACCAGTTTGAGGGGGGGGGGGGGTACACCCCAGAGTGGTGTTACCACTCCTACACCCTGATACTATCTCTAATGTTCTAACCTCATGTCATCTTGTGCATTTTATTCCAGGTCCTCCACACTGTGCATTTCTAATGTTATGTAACTGTTCATGTAATGTGTTTGGTTCACCAGCAGGTGGCAAGAAATATGGCAGAGCTATCTTAGATAGAGTGGGACCTTCCCTTGTTTGGCTGCTCTCAGAACTCTGTAGAAATAAATGGAGCATGCTGGGAGTCATAGTTTCACCGTAGCTGGAGTTCCAAGGTTAGCCATCACTGGATTAGAGCCTCAGGAGCAAGGAAGAAAGTTCCCTGGCCTAATCTAGAGACAGACCACACAAGAGAAGCAAAGTGTTACAGCCAGCCTGTCAATACAGCAAAGCCAGAGAGAAACAGATGTAGCAGGATCGAGTTTGCCTGCCAGTTTTAATGCTAAAGCCTGCTGGGACAAAGCTTGTTTCTGATGAACATTTATGGAAAGTAAAGCTGCTGTTCTGGACTCAATCTTTCTTTCAAAACACTCAATTATTCCCCCTATTTATTGTTTTGGAGCCAAAGCCAGGGGTCCAGCCGTATCCAGGTAGGGGCACCGTGACACACATAAAGGGACATTTTAGGCTGCACTATACCACTCGGCATTCCTACATCTTAGATGCATTTTTATATAGAAGGCCCAAGTGGGAGGCTCCCATTGCAGGTGTACCTGCACAGTCTGACTCTATCCAATCGGTGCTACCATTTTCAGTCTGTGCAGGTACACACCCCCCAACTGGTACCTCCCCTCTGTACCCTTACTGAAGGCTAATAGCAATTCATTCATAACTTCTAATAGAAATAATAAAGGAATGGCACAACATACAGGCATAAGAACAGATGTTCCAGAATTGTTATTATATGGGGAACACATGAAGCTATTAAAACAGACGTGTCAGGAGTGGTGACAGGTATTCTTTAACTGAATGTTTCTAGCAGTAAATACTTTTATAATACAGCAAGCAGATTCTCACTACATCTGTGAGAAACCAACCCGGGAAGTGCTGGTAGCTTATGGCCCCATAGCGGTCTATGGGTGACATTACAGAGAATTACATATACTAGTGATTATGTGTTATGCTTCTTGAATGTATTGATGGTGTCTTGTCTTGTTGACATTTATGCCTTTACTATTATAATATAACCACATTAATGGAAGATTGTTTTATTAAGGCAATTGATGACCCTCAAATAAATAGAAGAAATAGTGAAGCTGAAGACAGAACAGATGCACATACTGAGGTACATTAATAGCCTCTAATTACTTTTTCTGCTAAATGCTGTCCTATATGACAGGCTGCTTTGTACTTTTTTCTTAGATGTGCTCCCCTGCGTTGCTTAGGCAACAGACCGAAGAAATTTGTGCTGTCATTGATGAGGTGCTACATGACCCATTTCCCACGGTAAAAACAACAAAAAAGAAAAAGCTACATTTCATATTTCATGTCATTTGCTCTTCCATCTGCGCATAGATGTAACTAGTATCATTAAAGGATCGATCTTACAATTTCTAGCGATAATTGTTACATGTAAGGTACCAACATCAATCAGATTTCAGAGCCTTTCATGCTTAGCATTTAGTTCTCCCTGGTACAAGGAAACCTGCATGGACAAGGCAGTTACACAGTTTCCTACAATATGCGCATCTTCTTGCCAATGTATTCTTCTTGATGACCTTGTTGCAGCTAATGGGGCCTCTGTGCAAGGAAAGCAAACTAAGGCTACTTTCACACTCGCGTTTGGTGCGGATCCGTTCGGATAATACAACCGTCTGCATCCGTTCAGCGTTTTGGTGTCCGCCTCCAGAGCGGAATGGAAACGGAACGGAGGCAAACTGATGCATTCTGAGCGGATCCTTTTCCATTCAGAATGCATTAGGGCAAAACTGATCCGTTTTGGACCGCCTGTAAGAGCCCTGAACGGATCTCACATACTGAAAGCCAAGACGCCAGTGTGAAAGTAGCCTAAGACATTTCGGTTTTCTATGTAAAGTAACTTTTTTGAATCTATTAAGATATTATGCACTAGACAAGGTTAAGACATGATGCAACCTATAATAGGTTTAACCCTTTTGCTGCCAGGGGTGTTTGGACACTTCACGCATCTGGTAGCCAGGACAAGTTTTAGTTTTGACATATACAAAGCTTAGAGTACTAAATATAAAAGCATACTACCCCCTCCATGCTCATTCATTTTCTGAAAGTTGGTGTATTGTCGAAATTTCAGTCTGACACATCACGTTTTATGCCTCCGTTTGACATAGACGTTAGGAAAAAAAAGGAAACAAAAATGCAGCACACCAGGTTCTTGTATCTCGCACAGTCCGGTAAAAAAAAAAAGTATCCTTTTTTTTTTACAGTGGGACTCTATGGTGAACGGGTGCCACTTTATGGCATCAGTATAAGGCGTCCGTTTCACGTATACATTTTTTGTATACGTTAAACGGACGGGAAAAACGTGATGTGAACCCAACCTTATTGCAATTTTGGTATCAGCACGCCTCCCATTCGACCTAAGTGTGGTTATTTAGCAGGTGATTGTATAAGGGTTAATACTAGGCTTCAGCGAATCAAGCTTCAGAGCATAGAACCAAAGTAGATTCATTCAAACACTTTGTTTTAATGCTGTATATTAAAATGTATTTGCTCCGTTGAGGCAAAATTAGTTTCACCCAAAGTCGTGCAAGACTTTGGTGAATGAATTCAGTATTCAGTACTACATCTTTAAAAACATTTCCAATTCGGAATCTTAAGTCGGGTTTGGTATTGTACCAGTACCAAACCTGACTTTGGATTGTTAATTTGAAATGTTTTTAAAAATGTAGAAATTAATGAATTCATTCACCAAAGTCTTGCGCGACTCTGGGTGAAACGAATTTTGCCTCCATGGAGGCACTACATTTTAATGCTGTACAGAGACAGGTCCCCATACAGCATTAAGGGTACTTTTTACACTAGAGTTTTTCTTTTCCAGCATGGAGTTCCGTCATAGCGGCTCAATACCGGAAAAGAACTGATCAGTTTCACCCCAATGCATTCTGAATGGAAAGCAATCTGTTCAGTATGCATCAGGATGTCTTCAGTTCAGTCACTGAATGGAGTTTTGGATGGAGGAAATACTGCAGCATGCTGCGGTATTATCTCCATCCAAAATTCCGGATCAGTTGACAGAATGCCGGATCCGGCATTAATTTACATTGAAACGCATTAGTGCCAGATCCAGCATTAAAAATACCACAATGCTGGATCCATCCTTCCTGTCTGCGCATGCGCAGACCGGTAAAAATTTGAATAAAATATATAACGGATCAGTGTCTCCGGATGACATCTGGAGAGACAGATCCGTTCTTGCAATGCATTTTTAAGACGGATCCGCATCCAGATCTATCTACAAATTCTGTACGTTTGCATGCAATGAGTACTTTTATAACCCTTTCCAGCTTTATGCAAGTCAACAATTCTTAATCGTAGGTCTTCTGAGAGCTCTTTTGTGAGAGGAATCATTCACCTCGGGCAATGCTTCTCGTGAAAAGCAAACCCAGAACTGGTGTGTGTTTTTTATAGGGTAGGGCAGCTGTAACCAACCCCTCCAATCTCATCTCATTGATTGGACTCCAGTTGGCTGACACCTCACTCCAATTAGCTCTTGGAGATGTCATTAGTCTAGGGGTTCACATACTTTTTCCACCTGCACTGTGAATGTTTACATGGTGTGTTCAATAAAAACATGGTAACATTTCATTCTTTGTGTGTTATTAGTTTAAGCAGACTGTGATTGTCTATTGTTGTGACTTAGATGAAGATCAGATCACATTTTATGACCAATTTGTGCAGAAATCCATATCATTCCAAAGGGTTCACATACTTTTTCTTGCAACTGTATATGAATGCATAATATGTGGGAAACTACTACTGATGTTTTTAGCCATAATATATTTACATATATTATAATATATGTAAATATATCATGGCTAAAAAGGTGTATATATATATATATATATATATATATATATATATATATATATAGTCCAGAAAATGAACAGCACTCCTTTAGATGGTAAAAAAATAACTTCTTTATTCACCCGTGTGGTGCAACGTTTCGGCTCAGCACTAGAGCCTTTTTCAAGGCTTGAAAAAGGCTCTAGTGTTGAGCCGAAACGTTGCACCACACAGGTGAATAATGGAGTTTTTTCTTTTTACCATCTAAAGGAGTGTAGTTCATTTTCTGTACTATTATTGGGGTAAGAAGTCTATTTCCTTAAAGGGAACCTGTCACCGGGATTTTGTGCATAGATCTGAGGACATGGGTTGCTAGATGGCCGCTAGCACATCCTCAATACCCAGTCCCCATAGCTCTGTGTGCTTTTATTGTGTAAAAGTACCGATTTGATACATATGCAAATTACCCTGAGATGAGTCCTGTGCCTGACTCATCTCACATACAGGACTCATCTCACATACAGGACTCATCTCAGGTTAATTTGCATATGTATCAAATTGTTTTTTTTTACACAATAAAAGCACACAGAGCTATGGGGACTAGGGTATTGCAGATGTGCTAGCGGCCATCTAGCAACCCATGTCCTCAGCTCTATACATAAAATCCCGGTGACAGGTTCCCTTTAAGAACGTGCACCCATATTTTCCTTATCTGCTGGTGCCGCCATTTTTCTCAAGTATATATATATATATGATGAGAGGAGAGCAGATAAAAGAGTTGCGGCACTCACCGGAGTAGATTAATTCTTGCTCTTTATTGAGGCTTCCTTAGAAGACTCTTTTATCTGCTCTCCTCTCATCGCGCATTACAGTCTAAACGTCTGTACCGCTGAGCACCACGCAGCGGAGTAATCTCACCACATTCACGGTCCGTTACAAGGCTGTATCAGTGGAGACAGTGCCGCCGTGTATCTCTCTTCTCATACGCATTATATATATATATATATATATATATATATATATATGTTTAAATTAAATTTTAGCCTCTGTTTCTGAACAGTTTCTGCCATGATTTGAACTCTCAACCTTCTACATCAGAGCCAAGAACCTTAACCACTAAGCTATACAGTTACATGTTAACCTGCAGTGAAATATGAAATGATACTTCTGCTTTATAGGAATACTTACTACATGACAAACTACTACGAGGTTTTTCTGACACAGTTTCTCATTCAGCTTTATAGCTGAGTGGTTAAAGTCCTTGCCTCTAATGTAAAAGGTTGTGAGTTCAAATCCCGGCAGAAACTTTTAAGAAATAGAGGCTAAATTGGATTTAAATACAATGACTCGAGCACATGAGGTATTCGGCCAAACACTGCGATTTGCCGAGCATCGCGATGCTCGAGCTAAACTGGTGTTCGGCCGAGCATGCTTGCTCAACACTAATGATCATTCCTCCCAATACTGTGGAGGCGATTGCTGCATGTAAATGCAGAGATCTATTTTGCTGACAAAGAGGCAGCTGTCAGGAACTAATACATCTGTCCCGACTATAGTCTGCTCAATTAAGCAGTATAAAGAGGCTTTTAGGAGGATCTGTGTCTCCCCTCTCCTCCTGCAGCCTGCACATCCCCCACTGGCTCCAGATAAGGCTATATGAGTGTTATGAGACTGGTTATTTTCTAAAACAAGACTTGGATTGCAGTGTTAATGTTAAGACTGCTAGTATATATATATAATTTTAATTATTTTTGCAATACAAAAAGAATAATGCTGAGTCTTTATTTCTTCTATCATGAGTCTTCTAACTCTGTATCAAGATCTCCAAAGCTGAAATCTGAGAAAAAATCTGGATGTGTAAGTATTGTGCAAGTATATATATGTATGTATAATATAAGTTGAATCCCCATATAAACAATGTAATTTGAAATAGAGAGATGCATTTAAAACAACAATCATATCTTCTATTATTGCTTGTTCCCATAAATATTCACTGCTTCTGGGCAGCAGATCCATGTTTACCCAGAAGAATCTGCTGCCCAAAAAGAGTGATTTGGTGTGCAAATCAACAATGATTTCACCCGATGAACGAGTGTACCTGATAATTATTGTTGGCCCATGTAATGGAGCTTTTACAATAGGTAACTTTCAGACTTGCCAAAATCCCTTTAACCCTTTCAGGACCCTGCCATATTTCACCTTGAAGGGGTTCTGCAGTTTGTTTAAACTGATGATCTATCCTCTGGATAGATCATCAGCATCTAGCCGCCCCCAGGCCAGTTGAAACTAGTCACTGACGTCACTGGGCCAGCTGTAAACAGTGAAAAGGCCTCTGCATTACTGTCAGCGCCGCTGCCTTCTCAAACAGCTGATTGGCAGGCGTCCCGGGTGTCGGGCCTCCGCCGGTTAGATGCTAATGATCTATCTAGAGGATAGATCATCAGTTTAAACAAACTGCAGAACCCTTTTAAGGACCAGGCGTTTTTTTGAATTATGACATGCCACTTTATTTATTAACTTTGGAATGTTTTTACTTATCCAAGCCATTCTGAGATTGTTTTCTCGTGACACATTGTACTTCATGATAGTGGTAAATATCAGTCAATATTTTTATTTATTCGCAACTTTCCAAATTTCAATTTCTCTGCTTTTAAAACAGATAGCGATACCTCATATAATAGACGTTAGAAGGCTTAGAAGTTTAGAAGCAAATCTTAAAATCTTTCTGAAAATTTCCAAACCCCACTTTTTTAAGGACCAGTTATGAAGTCATTATTTTGCATACATAATAGAACCACCCATAAATGGCCTAATTTTAAAAACTACTCACCTCAAGGTATTCAAAACTGATTTTTCAAACTTTGCTAACCCTTTAGGTGTTTCACAAGAATTAAAGGAAAATGTAGATGAAATTTCAAAATTTCACTTTTTTGGGAGTTTTTCCATTTGAATCCATTTATATCAGGTAACAAAGCAAGGGTTAACAGCCAAACAAAACATTTATTACCCTGATTCTGTAGTTTGCAGAAACACCCCATTTGTGATTATAAAATGCTGTATGGGCACACCGCAGGGCACAGAACAAAAGGAGGGCAGGGTTTTTGGAGGGCAGTTTTCACTGGGATAATTTTAAGTTGCCATGTCACATTTAAAGACCCCCTGATGCACCCCTAGAGTAGAAACCTCAGCAAATTGACTTCATTTTGGAAACTATGGGTAAGAAGGCAGTTTTGTTGGTACCATTTTAGGATATATATGATTTTTGATTGCTCTATATAACACTTTTTGTGAGGCAACGTAACAAAAAATAGCTGTTTTGGCACCGTTTTTTATTTTTTGTTTTTTACAATGTTCACCTGACAGGTTAGATCATGTCCTATTTTTATAGAGCAGGTCGTTACGGATGCAACAATACCAAATATGACTACTTTTCATGGTGAGCCCGATGACGTCAGCGCAGATCATTTTGCAGGTCCTGCAAGAAGAAGAAAGAAGACGATAACGGCTGCACAATCAAGTTACTGTATAATGGAAAATAAAATCTACAGAATACCGAACTCAAACCCGAACTTAAGTGAAAAAGTTCGGGCCTGGCTACCAACATTCAGTTTTTCATCACGCACGTGCAAAACACATTAAAATGGTTTGTACTCGTGTGGAAAAAACTGAACAACGCAACGCAATCGCAGTCAAAACTAACTGAAATTGCGTGCGCACTCACGCGGGTTTCCCGCAGTGCACCCCCAACGCATCCATACCTCTTCTGCGATGCCCGTGTGAAAGGGGCCTAAGGGGCTGGATCTCACAGGCTTCCGTAGAAGGCAAGCCCTGATGCCTATGAAAGGCATTGGGCTGCCTTCTCTGCCATTGGGTGCGGGGACCCGATGGGGAAGTGGAGGGAACCATGCTGCGGTCAGTTTTGACCGCAGCATACAACGGGTTAATACGTTGGCAACAGTGTTTTCATTGATGCTGGCGTATGGACCAGGGGCCTGGCTTTCAGTGATTGCCGGGTCTTTGCTGCTGATCGGGAGGGCGCAGCTTCTGCACCCGTCCGATCAGCCTGCAGTACATGTACGGCGCTGGTCATTAAGTCATGTCTACCGGCGCCATACATGTACAGCGGAGGTCATTTATGGGTTAAAGCAACAATATAGATACACATTATGGAGGAGATTTATCAAGCGGTTGTAAAGTAGAACTGCCCATAACAAACATTCACATTCCAGCTTTCATTTTTCACAGCTCTTTTGGAAAATGAAAGGTGGAATCTGATTGGTTGCTATGGGCAACTAAGCCAGTTCTACTTTACACCAGTTTGATAAATCTCCCCCTATATACTTTGCAAGGACACATTCACACTAACCTTTTTGTAGTATATTTTGCCTAAAACAACTATTTAGCTAAGGCTACTTTCACACTAGCATTTTTGCTGGATCCAGCAGGGCTCAGCAAAAATGCTTCCATTACTAATAGTACAACAATTTACATCTGCATAGCCAAGAAAGATCAATCATGAACTCCATTGAAAGTCAACGGAGGACGGTTTTCTATTGTTTCAGATTGTGGCAGAGAAAACGGATCTTGCCATGCATCCCAGGACGGAAAGCGAACCGCAGCATTCTGTGCTCTCCAGTATAAGAAAGGAACGGAATGCATTTTGGAGCATTCCGTTCTGTTCATTTACGTTTTGTCCCCATTGACAATGATTGGGAACAAAAATGAAGCGTTTTTTTCCTGTATTGAGACCCTATGATGGATCTCAATACCGGAAAATATTATCGCTAGTGTGAAAGTAGCCTTAAACAGTTTTAAAAAAGTTGATTCTGATAGGTCCTTTTATTTTTGGGGGACAACTGCTGCTAAAGAGCCTGAACACACAGATCCAATAGGATACTAATGGGTTAATCAGTGCACATACAGGCTTTCTCTCACTCATCTCATTCACAATAACACACAAACATATTTTATTTATTTATTTATTTTTGCTTATCTTGACTATACAGTAGTGTTGACTGAATTTTAATTTGATAAGAAATGTAGGAAAAATGTGATTCATACAAATCCAAATTTCCTCGTGCTTTGTGGTAACTAAATATTTTTTTTCTAAAATGGCTGCTGCTCGTGTTACAAAGTGGAAGTAAGAAGCCAGTGAACGTGATATGACTCATAATTCTGTGCAGCTAGCCAATCCACAGGTAGCCTTCCCCTGTGATGTCACAGCCCTATAAAACCCTCACCCCGCATGATCTCTGCCATTTCACTGTGAACAGAGCTTAGGGAGAGACATAAGTGCTTATGCACTAGGGACAGTGTTGGTGAAAACTGTTAATCGAAGAATATTGGATAGGGAGAGTACAGGGAGATCTTAGGGGGAGTTTTTAGAGACTGTAGGGAGAGCATACAGAGACAGCAGAGATACTGCAGGTTGAGTGAAATCATCATGTGCATCTTGTTGAACTACTGATACACTCTCAGTTAATATGTTAGTTCATACATAAGATTACTGCACCTCAGTATTAAAGGGTGGTCTAATAAATCGCTGTGTGCATCTTGTTGAACTGCTGCCACATTCCATGTTAATCTGTTACATTTCTCATAGATTTACTGAACATTATGGCCAACAGACAGTTTCCTTGGCCCTACAAAGGAACAGGCAATGGCAAGAAAGTTGCTGTAGCCAGCACAAGGAGTAGTAGAAGAAGGGGGGCTGATCCGAATATATTCGCGATAAATTGCAATAAAAAACTGCTATTTCCTGGCTGCATAGAGCCTTTATATGGGTTTAGAGCACTGTGCCTTGCAGTAACACGCATAGGGAGTGTGCTGGGGTAGTGAAATAATACTGTGAGTCAGTATGACATGCAGATAATAGTCTATTAGAATCACTGCACACTTCACTTATTTGGGCAGTCACGGGACTAAAACTGACCAAATAACTCAAATATTAACTCAGCCTTACAAAATAATAATTTAATATTGTAAAATCTGGTGTCTCCATGATAAGTCTGCAGCGTTGGGGCCCCGTGTTGGCTTCTACGCACTTTTAAAATAATTCTTCAGTGGGTGAATAGATGCCGGATGACCTTCCAAAGAGCAGCTGTTGGGAGCAGCGGTACATTTCTGAGATGTCCGTATAGTGCAGGGGGAATCCGAAGACCCTATCCATCTCCGTGCACCACAGGATGCACTCCTTTTGATTTCCATGATGACTGGGAACCCATGATGTCTTCACCAAATGAAGAGACAGGGGCATGGTTGGTTGGTTTGAATCTTGAGTAACTTTGCGACTCTTCCTGGCTCCAAGCTATCTTTAAGCTTTGTCTTCTTATTGTCTGTAGCAACTGGAGGCCTGTTCATGCCAGACAGGTTCCCCCAGAAGTATCTTGGTCAATGAGCAGCCCATACTGCACTTGCATGAATCTTGACAGGATTCGTCTCCAGGTGGAGAGGAATTGTTTTCTTTGCATGCTTTCTTCATCGCAACACCACGTCGTTGAGTAAACAGAAGACTGGCTGATTATCTCCTGTAGTAGGCAAAATCGAAATTTTATTAGTAAATGTATTAAATATTTTATTATTAAATTAATTAAATATAATATGCCCTCCTTTTAATTTCCATGATGACTGGGAACCCGTGATGTTTTCACCGGACAATGAGATCGGGGCTTAGTTGATGGTTTGAATCTTCACTAACTTTGTGACTCTTCCTGGCTCCAAGCTATCTTGAAACTTTGTGTAATCATTGTCTGTAGATACTGGAGGACTGTTCATGCCAGGCAGGTTTTCCCCAGAAGTATCTTGGTCGATAAGCAGCCAATACTGCACTTGCAGCAATATTGACAGAATTCGTCTCCAGGTAGAGAGGAATTGTTTTCTTTGCATGCTTTCTCCATCGCAACACCAAGTCATTGAATAAACAGAAGACTGGTTGATTCTCTACTGTTGTAGACAAAATGTACATTTTATTAGTAAATGTATTAAATATGTTATTATTACATTCATTAACTATAATAAGGATGCCCTCCTTTTCAGTTCCATGATGACTGGGAACCCGTGATGTTTTCACCGGATGATGAGACCAGGGCCTGGTTGGTGGTTTGATTTTTGACTAACTTTGCGACTCTTCCGGGCTCCAAGCTATCTTGAACCTTTGTCTTCTCATTGTCTATAGATACTGGAGACCTGTTCATGCCAAGCAGGTTGCCCCCAGAAGTATCTTGGTCGATGAGCAGCCAATACTGCATTTTCAGCAATCTTGACAGAATTTATCTCCAGGTGGAGAGGAATTGTTTTCTTTGCAAGCTTTCTCCATCGCAACACTACGTTGTTGAATAAACAGATGACTGGCCAATTCTCTCCTGTCTTAGGCAACATGCAATTATTAAAAATCATTAAATATTTAATATTAAATTGAACCAAAACTTGATTAAAATTATAAGACAGTATTCTTAAATTCGCCAAAACTGACCAAATAACTCAAGTATGAACTCAGCCTTACAGGTCCATGTTAGTGTCACGAAGAAACGCACTCCTTTTACACCCTCGTCAGCTGATTCCACATACGGTTGCAAGAAAAAGTATGTGAACCCTTTGGAATGATATAGATTTCTGCACAAATTGGTTATAAAATGTGATCTTATCTTCATCTAAGTCAAAACAATAGACAATCACAGTCTGCTTAAACTAATAACAGACAAAAAAGTATATGTTACCATTTTTTATTGAACACACCATGTAAACATTCACAGTGCAGGTGGAAAAAGTATGTGAACCCCTAGACTAATGACATCTCCAAGAGCTAATTGGAGTGAGGTGTCAGCCAACTGGAGTCCAATCAATGAGATGTGATTGGAGGTGTTGGTTACAGCTGCCCTGCCCTATAAAAAACACACACCGGTTCTGGGTTTGCTTTTCACAAGAAGCATTGCAGCATGCCAGACCTGCAGGGTATAGCGACAGTGAGGTCACGGTATGGGCAATCGAGGGTTACTCACTTTTTGGAGGACCCTGGGCAGGCATGCAGCAGTGAAAGAGAGGCAGACATTAGTTCCTCTGGGGCACACTCTGTAGATAGGGACCAGACCTGATGGTATGTGAGATGCCCTGGATGTTGTAGGTGTTTTGAGTGCCTTAGGTAAGGTCCCTTTAAGGATCGTGGTGCCAGTGCCTGTAACGGTGGCACACCGGTTTGTAATAATAGTAATTGAGGTACACAGATTGTATGGTGAACCAAACGTTGCTTTACTTGGAAAACAGTCCAACTTTGTACAATCAATTACAGTTGTTAATGATGATGCAGTCCCTTGAATAATACTTCACAAGCAGGTTTCCTTTCAATAATGGCAGGTATTAATCATGCAAGATACTTGGAGGGCAAACAGTTAATGCTTTGCAGTACAATGCTGCTCTATCCCCTCAGCTATTCTAGCTGGATGGATCCCAAGGCCCGGATGCCTAATTGCTGGCTTTAATCCTTGGTATATAAATCCTTCCTCCAGTATAAACCCTTACTCTTCACTTCATAGTACTTCTGCCCATCAGGTTACTTATCTGTACTTGGTTGTATTATCCTCGCTTGGTAGGGAAACTGCAGGTTGCTCCCAGGAGGTCCTCTCCTACTACTGGGGTATCTCAACTGAGCTATGCTTAGCTTCAGGAGCTTCAGGCTGACAAGGTGACTCCTCTAGTCCCCTGGAATACACTGCCTATCCCCTGTCTGGGCTGTCCTATATATAACTAGGGCTCTCTAGCTCCCTCTAATGCCTGGAAGGTTAAACTGCACCCTGACAGGCCTGACACCCAGTTAATACAGGGAAATGCATACACATGACATTAAATGCAATAAGACACAGTAACCCCTTTGTGTAGTGCCCACCTTTACCTAGTGGCAGCACGGGGGTAGTTATGTACACAGTTCTTAGTATATTCTAACTTGAAGCGTCCCCATCACCATGGGAATGCCTCTGTGTTAGAATATACTGTCGGATCAGAGTTTAACTCAGTTTAACTGAGTGAAAACTCAGATCTAAAAAGCTAATACTATTATTTTCCGTTATAACTAGAGTTGAGCGGACACCTGGATGTTTGGGTTCGGCAGGTTTGGCCGAACTTGAAAAAAAGAAAAATCTGGTTGGGGACCCGAACTTGACCCAGAACCCCATTGAAGTCAATGGGGACCCGAACTTTTGAGCACTAAAATGGCTGTAAAAATTTCATGGAAAGAGCTAGAGGGCTGCAAAAGGCAGAAAAATGTGCTTAAGAGCAATGCAAACGCTCTGCAAACAAATGTGGATAGGGAAATTAATAAGAAAAAACATAAAAGAGGTTGAGGAGGCGGTGAATGGGTGGATGTGGCTTTGTAAGCTCTAGTGTGCGGTCTAGGTGGAAGCGGCGGCGAAGGAGAAATAGGTAGCCAACACAGATGTGTGTTATTTTGCATTTTTACATAGGGGTATCCCCCAAAATATTGAGACATATATAAAAAAAAATAAGAATAAGTGCACTTGAGTACAAGGATGGATGGTTGAGGCTGTTAGAACTGTCTATTCTGCACAAGGTACAGACAAGTCCTGAGGGATCCAAGCCTGGTTCATTTTAATGAACGTGAGTTTGTCCACGTTGGTTGTGGACAGGCAGCTGCGTCTGTCTGTAATGACGCCTCCTGCCGTGCTAAATACACGTTCAGAGAGTACACTGGCTGCAGGTCAGGCCAGCACCTCCAAGGCATACAGGGCAAGCTCTGGCCATATGGACAATTTGGAGACCCAGAAGTTGAATGGGGCAGAACCAACAGTCAGTACGTGTAGGTGTGTGCACAGGTATTGTTCCACCATGTTGTTCAAATGCTGCCTCCTGCTAACACGCTCCATATCAGCAGTTGGGTCCGGTTGTTGCGGCAAGGTGACAAAGCTTTTCCACATGTCGGCCATGCTAACCCTGCCTTCTGAGGTGCTGGCGCTGACACAGCTGCGTTTGCCTTGTGATTCCACTTGTCCCCCGGCGTCAGTTGAGAATGCTCTCAGGAGCGTGTCTACCAGTGTGCGCCTGTAGTCGCGCATCTTCCGATCACGCTCCAGTGAGGGAATTAAGGACAGCACATTGTCTTTGTAACGGGGATCCAGCAGGGTGGCCACCCAGTAGTCAGCACACTTTAAAATGTGGGAAACTCTGCTGTCATTGCGCAGGCACTGCAGCGTGTAATCGCTCATGGGTGCCAGGCTGTCCAGAGGTAAGGACAAGCTGTCCTCTGTGGGAGGCGTATTGTCTGCGTCCTCCGTATCCCCCCAGCCACGCACCAGTGATGAGCCCGAGCTGCGTTGGATGCCACCCCGCTGTGAACATACTTCATCCCCATCCTCCTCCTCATCCTCCTCCTCCTCGTCCTCCAGTAGTGGGCCCTGGCTGGCCAAATTTGTACCTGGCCTCTGCTGTTGCAAAAATACTCTTTCTGAGCCACTTCTAAAAGACTGGCCTGAAAGTGTTAGAGATGACCCCTCTTCCTCCTCCTCGTCCTGGGCCACATCCTCTTCCATCATCGCCCTAAGTGTTTTCTCAAGGAGACATAGAAAGTGGTATTGTAACGATGATAATGGCATCATCGCCACTGGCTATGTTGGTGGAGTACTCGAAACAGCGCAACAGGGCACACAGGTCTCGCATTGAGGCCCAGTCATTGGTGGTGAAGTGGTGCTGTTCCGCAGTGCCAATCACCCATGTGTGCTGCAGCTGAGACTCCACTATAGCCTGCTGCTGCTCGCACAGTCTTCCCAGCATGTGCAAGGTGGAGTTCCACCTGGTGGGCACGTCGCATATGAGGCGCTGAGCGGGGGGGCCGAAGTTACGCTGTAGAGCAGACAGCCAAGCGGCGGCAGGATGAGAACGCCGGAAGCGCGCACAGACGGCCCGCACTTTATGCAGCAGCTCTGACATGTCGGGGTAGTTGTGAATGAATTTCTGCACCACCAAATTCAGTACATGCACCATGCAAGGGATGTGCGTCAAACCGGCTAGTCCCAAAGCTGCAACGAGATTTCACCCATTATCACACACCACCAGGCCGGGCTTGAGGCTCATTGGCAGCAACCTCTCGTCGGTCTGTTGTTCTATACCCCGCCACAACTCCTGCACGGTGTGGGGCCTGTCCTCCAAACACATCAGTTTCAGAACTGCCTGCTGACGTTTACCCCTGGCTGTGCTGAAGTTGGTGGTGAAGGTCTGTTGCTGACCGGATGAGCAGGTGGTAGAAGAGGAGGAGGAAGCCGAGTAGGAAGAGGAGGCAACAGGAGGCAAAGAATGATTCCCTGTGATCCTTGGCGGTGGAAGGACGTGCGCCAAACAGCTCTCCGCCTGGGGCCCAGCCTGCCAGTATATTTACCCAGTGTGCAGTTAGGGAGATATAGCGTCCCTGGCCGTGCTTACTGGTCCACGTATCTGTGGTTAGGTGGACCTTGCCACAGATGGCATTGCACAGTGCACACTTGAATTTATTCGATACTTGGTTTTGCAGGGAGGGCACGGCTCTCCTGGAGAAGTAGTGGCGGCTGGGAACTAAGTACTGTGCGACAGCAAGCGACATGAGCTGTTTGAAGCTGTCCGTCTCCACCAGCCTGAAAGACAGCATTTCAAAGGCCAGTAGTTTAGAAATGCTGGCATTCAGGGCCAGTGATCGAGGGTGGCTATGTGGGAATTTACTATGTGTGACATGGTGGAGATGCTTGGTGACGAAGGTGGTGTTGTTGGTGGCACATCCTCTGTTTGCTGGGTGGCAGGTGCCAACGTTCCTCCAGAGGTGGAGGAAGAGGCCGAGGCAGAAGCAGAAGAGGGAGCAGGAGGGCCCTGAGCCCTTTCTTGGTTTTGGAGGTGCCTACTCCACTGCAGCCCGTGTCTTGCATGTAGATGCCTGGTCATGCAGGCTGTGCTAAGGTTCAGAACGTTAATGCCTCGCTTCAGGCTCTGATGGCACAGCGTGCAAACCACTCGGGTCTTGTCGTCAGCACATTGTGTGAAGAAGTGACATGCCAGGGAACTCCTTGAAGCTGCCTTTGGTGTGCTCGGTCCCTGGTGATGGTGGCCAGTAGCAGGCAAACTGTTTTGGCGACGGCTTCTCTGCTTTTGCCCCCTGCTCCTGCTTTTGCTACGCTGTTGGCTCAGTCTCATCACTGCCTCTTCCTCCGAACTCTGAAAGTCAGTGGCACGACCTTCATTCTATATGGGTTCTATGACCTCATCGTCCCCTGCATAGTCTTCCACCCAGTCTTCCTCCCTGACCTCCTTTCCGGTCTGCACACTGCAGAAAGACGCAGCAGTTGGCACCTGCATCAGAGACGTGCTGAGGTGGTATTTCCATGTCCTCATCAGGAAACATAAGTGGTTGTGCATTCTATGTCTTCCACCCCTGGGGAAGGGCTAGGTGGATGCCCTTGGGAAACCCTGCCAACAGAATCATCAAACAGCATAAGAGACTGCTGCATGATTTAAGGCTCATACAGGTTCCCCGATATGCACGGGGGTGATGTGACAGACTGATGAGCATGGGTTTCAGGCGCCACCTATGCGCTTTCTGCAAAAGACTGGGTGGGAGATAATGTGAACGTGCTGGATCCACTGTCGGACAATCAATTGACTAGCGCCTGTACTTGCTCAGGCCCTACCATCCTTAGAACGGCATTAGGCCCGACCAAATATCGCTGTAGATTCTGGCGGCTACTGGGACCTGAGGTAGTAGGTTCAGTAGGACATGTAGCTGTGGCAGAACGGTCACATCCTCTCCCTGCACCAGAGGCTCCACCAACACCACCACCACGACCATGACCGCGTCCCTTATTAGATGTTTGCCTCATAGTTAGCGTTCACAAAGCAAAGTAAAAAGTGGTTAAGTCTGTTAAAAATAATTAACCGCCAATAAAAACCCTGATGTAGGGTATTGCACTCAAGTAACTTATGCACGTCTAATCCCAGATGTGCAGTATATCAGAGGGTTTTTTAACCCCAGTAAGCAAAAAGCTGTATTTCTGGCCTAAATGTGACACTCACTTATGCACCTTTAATCCTAGATGTGCACTATATGAAACAGATGTTTTTTTTTTCCACCCCAGTATACCCCAGTAAGCAAAAAGCCGTATTTGTGGCCTAAATTTCACAGTCACTTATGCACGTCTAATCCCAGATGTGCAGTATATCAGAGGGTTTTTTAACCCCAGTAAGCAAAAAGCCATATTTGTGGCCTAAATTTCACAGTCACTTATGCATGTCTAATCCCAGATGTGCAGTATATCAGAGGTTTTTTTTACCCCAGTAAAGCAAAAATCTGTATTTCTAGCCTTAATGTGACACTCACTCATGCACTATAATCCTAGATGTGCACTATATGATACAGGTGTTTTTTTTTCGCCCCATATGCCCCAGTATGAGAAAGCCGTATTTCTGGCCTAAATTTTACAGTCACTTATGCAGCGATAATCCTAGATGTGCACTATATGAAAAAAAGGTTTTTTTTTAACCCCATTGTCTCAAAGCAGTATTTCTGGACTTGCAGACATGCAGATATCCTGTGCTGGTGCACTATCGTTGCATAAAATGGCTGTCGATTATGTATTGATATTGACTAACTGAAGGAAAAAAAGTTTGTTTTCAGTAGTAGTTGGCTCAGGGCAGGCTTAAAACAATTGTGCACTGCACCCACAAAACAAATTTGCTGTAGATCGCTGAGTAAAGAAGCAGTTCTTCAAAAGATTCCTCCCTGATCTCTCCCTCACAGCAGCTGCAGCCTATCTCTACACTAACCGAGCAGAGTGACGGGCGGCGCTACATGACTCCAGCTTAAATAGAGGCTGGGTCACATGCTGCAGTTGGCCAATCACAGCCATGCCAATAGTAGGCATGGCTGTGATGGCCTCTTGGGGCAAGTAGTATGACGCTTGTTGATTGGCTGCTTTGCAGCCTTTTAAAAAGTGCCATAAAAATCGCCGAACACCGAACCCGAACTTGAACTTTTATGTAAATGTTCGGGTTCGGGTCTGGGTGACGAAAACCCTAAAGTTCGGTACGAACCCGAACTTTACAGTTCGGGTTCACTCAACTCTATTTCTGAGATGTCCATATAGTGTGTGTGTGTGTGTGTGGGGGGGGGGGGGGGGAATCCAAGCACTCTCTCCATCTCCGTGTTCCTATATGCGGTAAAATCTTTTGTGACTTATTTCAGAGTAAAAACAAATTGTATTCAGGGTTCAGCACTGCAGTTCTATGCGGTAAAATCTTTATTGATGTATTTTGGCGTAAAAAACTATTGTATTCAGCATTCAGAGCAGTAGTTATATGCGGTAAAATCTTTTGTGACGTATTTCGGGTGAAAAACAAAACTTATTCAGGGTTCTGCACTGTAGTAATATGCGGTAAAATCTTTTGTGATGTATTTCGGTGGAAAAACAAATTGTAATCAGCGTTCAGTGCTGCAGTTATATGTGGTGAAAACTTTTTTGACGTATTGCGGTCGAAAAACAAATTTTATTCAGAGCTCAGCGCTGTAGTTATTTGCAGTAAAATCTCCATGATGTCTCCATGATAAATCTGCAGCGTTGGGGTCCCGTATGGCTTCTACACTCTTTAAAAATCATTCTTCAGCGGAGCGAATAGATGCCGGATGACCGGGACGCTCCATGACCTTCCCTGGAGCTGCTGTCGGGAAGCAGCAGTTCATTTCTGAGATGTCCGTATAGTGGGGGAGGGGAAGGGAATCCAAGCACCCTCTCCATCTCCGTGTTCCATTATATGTAGTCAAATCTTTTGTGACTTATTTCGGAGTAAAAACAAATTTTATTCAGCGTTCAGCACTGCAGTTATATGCGGTAAAATCTTTTGTGACTTAATTCGGTGGTAAAACAAATTGTAATCAGCGTTCAGCGATGCAGTTATGTTGTAAAATCTTTTGTGACGTCTTTCGGTGGAAATTTTTTTTTTACAGCGTTCAGCACTGTAGTAAAATGTGGTGAAATCTTTATTGAAGTATGTCAGTCAAAAACAAAATTTATTCAGTGGTCAGCGCTGTGGTTATATGCGGTAAAATCTTTATTGAAGTATTTTGGTCGAAAAACAAAAACATTTCTGCTGTCAGAGCTGCGGTTATATGCGGTGAAATCTTTTGTGAAGTTTCTTGATGATTTTCGCAACTCTTTCGTGCTCAAAGCTATCTTTACGCTTTTTCTTGTCATTGTCTGTAGCTACTAGAGGCCTGTTTATGCCAGGCAGGTTCCCCCAGAAGTATCTTAGTCGATCAACACTCTGTAATTATGCCATTCTGTGGCTTCCTCATGCTGCTGCCACCTCCACACTCTGTGCCACTCTGTTGCCTCCTGATTCTGCTGCCACCTCTAGACTCTGTAATTGTGCCACTCTGTGGCCTATTCAAGCTGCTGCCACCTCCTGCTTGGTCATTGTACCACTCTGTGGCCTACTCATGCTGCTGCCACCTCCAGACTCTGTCGTTGTGCATCTCTGTGACCTCCTCATGCAGATGCGAACTCCAGACTCGGTCATTGTGCCACTCGGTGGCCTCCTCATACTGCCGCCACATCTAGACCCTTTCATTGGGCCCTCTCTGGTCTACGCAATTTGCAGAACGGAATGGGCTGCCCATTGTAGAAATGCCTATTCTTGTCCGCCAAACGGACAAGAATAGGACATGCTATATTTTATTTGGGGGGCCACGGAACGGAGCAAAGGATGCGGACAGCACATGGAGTGCAGGTTATGCAGACATCTATGTGGAATCAGCTGATGACGGTGTAAAAGGAGTGCGCTTCTTCTTGACGCTAACATACTTGTTAATACTTGAGTTATTTGGTCAGTTTTGGCCCTGTGACTGCTCAAATAAGTGAAGTATGCAGTGATCCTAAGTGTGACACCTGTCATGTGCTTGTCATACTGACTCATAGTATTGTTTCACTACCACAGCAAACTCCTTATGCAAGTTACTGCAAGGCACAGTGTTCTACACCCCAATAAAGGCTCTCTGCAGCCTGTAAATAGCCGTTTTTTAAAGTGATTCGCCGCAAATAAATTTGTATCGAAGCAAATTTTTCTGACAAATTTGTCGAACTGGCCGAATCAATTTTTTTTTTATTAGATCATCTCTAATAATGATATGTGAAAATATATTTTCTTTTTGATGTTTAGCAAACTTTTTTATGGCAAACTTTTTCAGAATTATTTTAGACAATAGTTTGATTTTTGTTGTGGGATTGCAATGCAAAATAAAGTAAAAAATAAAATATTTATTACTCCCTTTCTTTTACAGATACCAAGGACCTCCCCTGAAATCAGCTGGACGAGAAACCAAATATGTAAGTTTCTTAAATGTAGAAGATACACGTCCAATTGCACCTTTTACCCCATAAGTTGTACAAATAACCATATTTTAGTACATCACCAGCAGCATATACTTTGGGCTTGTCCATTTGTGTTGTCTTGATTTCCAAATGCATGTTACAGATGTTTCACCATTAATACATGTAGAAATAACTGTACTTTAGTGCATCAACAGAAGTGTATATTGGTAGCAATAGTTGCACCTTGTCTCTATTCTCAAATCTGGTGTGACATTTTCAAATGGTCTGAGTATGCAATATATGTCCCGGATGAGGTTCCAACTGCCTGAGCTCCAAATAGCAAAGGATTTTTGGAAGACACTGTCAGTTTTCCACAGTTTGTTGAAGACAATAAGATCAAAATCAAATGTTTAAGTATTGTTTTTAGAAAAAAAAAATGCAATAGTCAAGTCCACTGCAATATATGAGAGGTTGGGTACACAGATTTGATAAATGGATTTTTCAAAACAATTTTTCATAATATTTTTTTTTTTAATTGGCACTAAGACAGAGTCCAGTACAATTACAGATAACACTGTGGATAAAAATTACCACCTAAGAGAATACTGTAGTTCGGTTTACAATAAGGCTCCAGCTAACTTCATTTTAATGGTGCCCCCTGATTTTTAATCTATTTAGCAATGTGCACATCCACGTACTGAGGAGTTCAGACAAAAGGGAAAAATTTTCTAAGCTTGTTCAGATCAAGCCACTGCTTCTTTTGATACTATTTTATGTGCATTTGTGTGTGCATAAACACAGGCAGGCATCTTCCCCTATTAACCCTTTTACCCCAGGCCAATTTTTGCCCTCCTGCCCAGGCCATTTTTTGCAAATCTGACATGTATCACTTTATGTGGTAATAACTTTGGAACACTTTTATTTATCCAAGCCATTCTGAGATAGTTTTCTCGTGACACATTGTACTTCATGATAGTGATAAATTTGAGTCAATATATTTCACCTTTATTCCTAAAAAAAATACCAAATTTAAATTAAAATTTCTCTACTTTTAAAACAGAAAGTGATACCTCATAAAATATTTATTACTTAACATTCCCCATATGTCTACCTTTTGTTGGCATCATTTTGTAAATGTCATTTTATTTTATTAGGGCATTAGAAGGCTTAGAATTTTAGAAGCAATTCTTAAAATTTTTAAGGAAATTTCCCAAACCCACTTTTTAGGGACCAGTTCGCCACTTCGAGAATTCACAAATATTTAGTTTATAGTGCTATATATTCGTATTCGCGAATAGTGTTGAATATTCTAATCGCGAATTTATTGCGAATATATTACATTGACGATTTTCACAATCAAGTAAACAATGACTGGAGATCACAAATTCTCAAATTTGTGAATTTATGGTGAATATTCGTCCAAAAATTTGTGAAATATTGCGAATTCGAATATTGCCTATGCTGATCATCACTAGGGCTTACATAGTGGAAACCCCCCATAAATGAACCCATTGTAGAAACTACATGTGATCTACAAATGTTACGTAGTGATCCTGGTCATGTCAAAAATATTAGTATGTCTACTGCTTTTATAACAAAAAAAAAACTTGTTTTATCCAGTTAACTCCAGGTCACCACCTCTTGATCATTTCCAGGAGTTAGTAGAGCGGGACTTGGTCATATTATATGATGTGAATAAGTCCCACACTAATATCAAAAGAATGTCCAATCTTTCCGGAACGGAAAGAGATGCTCTAACCTTACTAAGTAAACTGGATGATATAATTATAAAGCAAGCAGACAAGGGGGGTGTTATTGTTGTTTTGAATGCAGGTCTGTATGAAAAATAATGTTTATTAATGTTACAAGACATGTCAACATATAAAAAACTAACGTCAGATCCTACATAAATATTTAAAAAAGAATTGGAAAGACTGGTAGCGGAAGGGCTACAATGTGGTGTTATTACTCTTAAACAATCTGAATATTTCATTCCCGCATATCCAGTCCTTCCAATTTTTCATGCCCTGCACAAGGTTGATAAAGATTGTTTCCCTCCACCACTTAGACCTATAGTCTCAGGCATTGAACCACTGAATGAAAGGTTGTCTGAGAGGGCTGAAAGACTACTCCAGCCACTAATTGTATCCATGCCTGGTTTTATACGTAACACAAAGCATGTACTACAAGCAATGCATAACCTCCAGTGGGGAAAATAGTTTTTATGGGTCAGTGCTGATGTTACAGCATTATACACTTCCATACCCCGGGATCAGGCTATATCTGCGATACAGTGGTTTTTGTTAACATATAGCGATTGCACTCCAACTTTGCGGGATTACTTATGCACAGTCATACATTATTTGTTGACGCATAATTATTTCATGTTTTCCAATTGACACTATTTACAAATATCTGGTGCGTCTATAGGGTCAAAGGTATCGCCATCAATTGCAAATATTTTCATGTGTTTGTGGGAACATCAATATTTGTTCTCTGACAACAATCCATTTATTGACCACCTGCAGTGGTACAGTCACTATATCGATGACCTGTTGTATATATATGGGTCAGAGATGTGGCGACCGTACCGGATTTCATGAAATATATAAATAATAACACAAATAATCTGTGCTTTACATATTATTGTGATCCTTTGGAAATTTCCTTTCTTGATTTGAATCTGACAGCCTCACCAGACACAGGGAGGATTATTACATCCACTTATAGAAAAATTATGGCAGGTAACACTATACTCCATGGTAAATCATGTCATCCTACACATACAATTAAAAGTATACCTGTAGGTGGGCGGAGCTAGCGCCTGACTGTGATGGCAGCTTAGTCGTGTGCACTCCGTACTAGATTCCTCATAGCACCAGCTAACTCAAGCTAACAACTGGAGAAATGGTCAAGATAGGACAGCCTAGGTCGGGTGAGTCCTCCAACTCCAACAGAGCTGCTAATTCGGGAGGAGAAATGGCTAAATTTATCCGGAAAGCAGCTGCCACTGTTGCGGCACGGGAGCCCAAGATGGTGCCGACACCCGCGCCTAAGGCCTGTGAGCGCACCACTGATCTTTCGGAAGGAGAATCGGATAATGAGGAAACTCTCAGCAAGTCGGCTCTCCCGATCACCCGCCGATTCCTGAAACAAACTCTCAGCAGAGCCATGGAGCTGATCCTGAGTGAACTATCAGCGCTCCGCCATGACATACTACATGTGGGCGACAGAGTGGTGCTACTGCGTCCTCCCTGCAGAAATGCCACACTCATCTTAATGACCTCCAGAATGCTCTGGAGGATCAGGAGAACCGAGGATGCAGAAATAATCTAAGGTTCAGAGGGATACCTGAATCAATCCAGGCAATGGAAATCCCAGCCACTGTACAAGCACTGTGCAAATCACTACTGGGCCCAGATCGACAGGCTGATATTGTCATCGAACGTGCCCACAGGGCCCTGCGGCCTAAACCCAAACCCTCTGAACCACCCAGGGACATAATATGCCGATACCTAAATTTCCAGGATAAAACGGCGGTACTGGAGGCTGCCAGGAACCAGGAAAATGTAACATGCGAAGATTCGCCAGTCTCGGTTTTCCAGGACTTAGCACCTTCTACACTCAGAAAACGGCGATCCCTAAAGCCCCTGACCGACTGGCTCCGGTTGAACAAGATCCTATACCGGTGGACATTCCCATTCGGACTTACCTTTTCTCATGCAGGTCGCCGGCTCTCTATTTCTGCATACGCTGACCTCGCTGGCGTGTTCGCTCATCTGCAAATTCCGCCTATGGAGATGGAGAATTGGGAGCTTTAGCAGGATATCCTGGATCTTCCAGACCTGCCCGTGATCGTTCCATTCGAACAGCAGCGCACTCCAAAATCTCAGAAGGCTAAACGAAGGAACATTCAGTTTACCCCATAGGGTTTGACTCAGCGAAGTTCTTTGCTACCATGCAATGTCATTAAGTTTATTAGAGCTGGTCTACCTCTAAACTAACTTTCTCAATCTCACTCCCTTCGTCTCATTTGTTACCTCAGTCCCCTTCCTCTCTTTCAACCTCATTCCTCTGTCTGTTCTTTATATAAACCTAAAAGGCTCACTCTCCTATGGTTTATCTGACCTCTCTCCTCTTTATGACAGCCTCTCCTCAGAGGCCTATGCTGGTGCTGTGGGGATCGTAACTGGGTTGATTAACCATTTCCCCCCTTACAACCTTCATTATACTCAATGTTTTGACCCTCTTCGGCGGGTCCACTCTGTTAAATGTTCATACTAGTGTTTTACACGCTACGGTTTTTGTTCTGTTCAAGGTACATATTCCATATTCATTCAAGAAGCGAAGAATTCCAGAGGTTCCTCTGTCATCCAATTCGCTCAGCCTGAAAGGCCAGACTCCACATGGGAGGGGGATTCACCCCAGCTAAGTAACCCTCTTTGTCTTAGACGATATGGCTGACCTATCTTTTGCGTCCTATAACGTGAGGGGCTTCAACTCCCCCTCTAAGAGGAGTCAGATCTTTACATTATTACGCAAATCAGGGGCTAGTGTCCTTCTCCTACAGGAGACACATTTCAAATTCAACCATTACCCCAATTTATCCTTCGCTCACTTTTCCCAGTGGTTTCACTGTGGCTGTAATTCATCTGCGTCCGGGGAAGTGAGCATTGGATTCCAGAGGAATGTCCCGTTCAAGTTCATCTCACACGTGCAGGATGCTGAGGGGAGATACATCATGGTCAAGGGCAGTATAGGTCCTCAAATATACACCATTATAAACCTTTATGCACCTAACACTGGTCAGTCCAGATGGTTTTCTGCAATCTTCCCAATTATTGAGAAATTTGCAGAGGGCTTAGTGGTTCTGGGGGGAGACTTAAACTCTGCTTTAACCCCACAACTTGACTCATTCACCCGGAGATCTGCCCTATCTACCAATGCTTTACGCGGAATAAAAGAGGGCCTATGGAACCTACACCTTATTGACGTATGGCGCACGCTCCACCCCAATCTTAGGGATTATAGTTTTTATTCCCACGTCCACGGGTCTTATCAAAGACTGGACTACTTATTTATATCCAAAACACACCTGCAACTATGCCAATAAGCAACAATGGGTTCTATTCACCTATCTGACCACACCCCTATTTTCCTGAAAGTTTCTGCTCCAGTTTCCAACCACCAATAAATTTTGATGGCGTCTGACAAAACATCCAGTGAAAAAATATCAGAATTGCTAAAAGAATATTTTACTTAATACTCAGAAACATCGGACCTATCTTTATGGGATGCCCATACCATTTATTAGAGGGCACTTTATTAGCCTGGGCTCTTTCCTTAAAAAAGAGGGGTAAAAAATTTGACGTCTTACGTAAAAAAATTTAAACATTAGAATCCCTGCACAAACGCTCTCTGTCAGATACCCACCTACAGGAACTTTCTAACCATAGAGCAGAAATAAAATCACTCCTCCATCACTCAACCACTAAATACTTTTTGAACTCACAGCATAAATGTTTTGCCCATGGAGACAAAGCTTCAAAATTCATGATGCATAGGATTAAAAAAAGGAAAGCAGCAAACTATATCCACCAAATAGATTCCCCCAGGGCACTCCACTTTACTCCTCTAAGTTAATTGCTTCCCGCTTTAAGGAATTTTACGAATCTCTATATAATATACTTACTCCAGACTCTCATTCCACACTAACTTCTTCTTTTTTAGATACGCTTGATCGTCCATCTCTCTCTCCAGATATGCAACAGCAATTATCCTCCCCATTTACTTTGGTAGAACTATCAACAGCGCTAAAGCAAGCACCATCTAGTAAAAGTCCAGGCCCAGATGGATTAACTGTCTCATACTACAAAACATACCAACAACTCCTACTCCCCCACTTCCTCTCAGCATGTAATTCGACCTTACAAGGGAAACAGCTTTTGAAAGACATGACAATAGCTCACATAACGTTAATCCCAAAAGAAGGGAAAAACCCCAACCAATGTGCTAATTATAGACCCATTTCACTCCTCAACATTGATCCTAAACTACTGCCAAAGATGTTGGCAAATCGCCTGGCTATGGTTCTTCCATCATTGGTGCAGGGGGACCAGGTGGGCTTTGTCCGAGGAAGGGAGGGCAGAGATAATACTTCTAGAGTTCTGAATATTGTATATTATGCTGCCCTCCATTCCAAACCTCTACTCTTACTCAGTACAGATGCGGAAAAAGCATTTGACAGGAGGATTAACTGGTCCTACCTGAACCTAGTCCTGAGGGGATTTGGCTTACCTGGTCCCTTTGTACAAGCCACCTTTGCCATGTATCACCAGGCCTCAGCCTCAATCCTAGTAAATGGAGACCTATCAGACCCCTTTAGCATACGGAATGGTACCCGCCAAGGATGCCCTCTATCATCCTTACTTTTTGTTTTAGCTATCAAACCTCTTTTAACCTGTCTGAGAGCAGATCCAATTATAAAGGGGATAGTCTTGGGGGGGTCGAGAACATAAACTTGCTGCTTTCGCAGATGACAGCATGATCATGACTACAAACCCGGAAATATCCCTGTCAGCAATCCAACATCACTTAGACAACTATAGCGCCCTCTCCAATTTTAAAATTAATAAACAAAAATCGCTTATCATATGCTTTAGTATCCCCCCAAAAATGCAAACTCGCTTAAAAGTCAACTCAGCTTTTGATTGGTCATCCCCTTTCCTCACATACTTAGGAATTAAGATAAGCCCCAATACAGCTGATCTTTTCGCCCTTAATTACTTACCTCTTTTGCAATTCATCTCCTCAAGTTTAGATAGCTTAAATACCCATATTTTATCATGGTTTGGTAGGAAAAACCTCCTTATGTCCTTAGTTATCCCATGCCTCACGTATTTGCAACAAGTTCTACCCATACATGTACCTAAAACATATTACACTTCCCTTAGGAAACTGTTCCGTAAGTTTCTATGGCAGGACAGAAAACCCAGAATTTCATATGACACATTATCCCGCCCCAAACGATCCAGAGGGATGGCTCTTCCTGACCCTGGACTTTATGGAAAGGCTGTCCTAATGTCCAGGGTAGTGGAATGGCTTCGGACCACAAACCCTAAACCATGGGTAGCTATGGAGCAGGAGCTTTTAGGAAAACCACTACAATCCATATTATTGGGTAACTCTTGCCATATCAATATACCTTCTTCACCATACACTATTATCCAGGCCGCATTGAAGGCATGGAAATGGTTCCAAACTACCCACTGCTCAATACCCTTCCCATCCCCCCTTCTTTCTATGATAGATATTTTGGGCACAGCTCTCCCTACGGTATCTGAGTGTACTCCTAGATCCCTGAGAGACTCAGACATACCAGTCTCCTCTCTCTTCAACTCGGAGGGTAATGTATTACCCAGCTTAGAGCTCCGAAAATTGCTCACTCCCCATCACCAGCACATGTCTCCAATATTGTATCTCCATTCATATCTACCCTTAGTTTGGATTGAAGCCCTCATCAAAAAACCCAATCCGACAAAAAAGCTTATCTCCCAACTTTTCCACAGACTAAACTCACCCCTTTACTTGTCAAACCCGCTCACATTTGCCATTGGGAAAGGGATCTGGGACGAATCTTTCCTTCCGCTAGCTTGCCAGACATCTTTTTAGCCCCCCATACCACATCCAGATGTGTCCGCATTCAAGAAAACGGATATAAACTATTAACCAGATGGTATAAAACTCCAGCTACCATCAGCCTTTTCTCTGATTCATCAGCAGATAGAGGTACCTTTTTTCATATTTGGTGGGAATGCCCCTTAGGGAAGGAATGGTGGAAGGAAATATTTCGCCTAAGCAACCTAATATGCCGAACCTCAGTGCCTATGTCACCTCTCAAAGCACTACATAGCTTCTATGATTCGAAAGAGTCAAGTGACTCCCATCCTCCCCCCTTTCTATTTAGACAATTGCTTATTGCAGCTCGTCTATTGGTCCCAAAATACTGGTTATTAACTACTCTTCCATCTATAGAACAGTGGAAACTAAAAGTAGATCAACTTTATTGCTTTGAGGAACTTTCCGCATGGGAGGCTAGGAATCATCAGTAATTTGTTAAACAATGGCGGGGGTGGAGCGAATTCAATTTTACTAGTAGTCAATCTCCTATTTTATAACCCAACGTTCGACCAGGTCAGGACAAAACACATTCTTTCTCATTTGTAGGCTTTACTGTGTATGTCTTGGGAGAACATAAACTTTGCTTTGCCTATATTAACAATGGTTTACCTCACTAAGGAGTGCTCAACTTCACACGCTTGTATACGCGGAATTCCTATTTGTATTGCCATGTATTAGGAACCTCATTGCATTTACTATGTATTGTATGTGCACCTTTGAATGCGTCATGTTAGACGCCTCGCTTCTCAAATATGTCAGAAACCCCCATATCAGACCAAACTCACATTAGACCTCTTATACCCCCATTAGAACTCTCAGACTCCCATTAGACCTACAGACCCCATATCAGACCTCAGACCAGACTCCCATTAGACCTCCATACCAGACACCCATTAGACTTCCATACCCCCATATCAGACCCCCATTAGACCTCCAGACCCCCATAAAACACCCCCATTATACTTCCAGACCCCCATATCAGACCTCAGACCAGACCTCCAGACCCCCCATATCAGACCTCAGATCAGACAAATTAACTTACCTCTCCTACTCTGCCACAACTCTCCAGGTCCAGTGGTCTCCCAGGCTCTCTTTTCGGAGCCCACGCTGCACAGTCACCAGACTGCCTTCAGCATCGGGTTACGGTGAGCTCTGTATGTCCTGATATTGAAGGCAGCCAAGACACAGCAGCACAGGTCCCAAGAAAAGCAAGCAGGGAGGATGAGTAAATACAGTGCTTGCTCACCCACTTCCTGCATATTAGTGAGCACTTTTCATAATGGAGCACTCATTAGAATTTCTCAAGGGAAAAATACAGCGCCACTGGCAAGGGGCCATGTGGGCCCCCATGGCTTGGGGGCCCAGTTGCAACTGTTACATCTGCAACCCCAATAGCTACGCCAGTGCTAACTCCAGCACATGCCACCTGGGCATACTAAATAATTGCAAATGCAGCTACAATAATTGCACCAATCTTACTCATGAGGTGTACAGTTTCTGGAGATACAAGTTGTGATGGTGGATTAGGTTACCTGCACATGTTGCAGATTGCGCAAAGTTTTTCCATGTGGATTTTCGTGCAGAAAAACCACTGCATAATACAATACCAGAAAAGTGTATGAGATTAGACAAGTCTTATTTACACTTTGCCTTTTTTTCTGTGCGGAAATTAACCTGCTATGTGGATTTAGAAATCTGCAACTTGTCAATTGTTTGATATTTTTTTTTTTTTGTGTGTGTGGATTTTAACCTTTTCAATGCAAGGTTGAGATCTTCAGAAAATCTGCATCAAATCTGCATCAAAAACTGCAAGTAACACATGCGGTTTTTGGTGCGGGTTTGGTGTTAAAAAACCACATGGATTTTTAGTTTTAAAACCCACACTCATGTGCAAGTAGCCTTAGAGTTCCTAATCATTGTGCCAATTGGAGAAAACTCTTTCCCCGATATACCTTATTTTGGCTATTCCATCCAATGGTACGTAGCCTAAAGATACAGGGTAGTGTTGAGCGAGCATGCTCGGCCAAACTGCTCTTCGGCTCGAGCATCGCTATGCTCGGCATATGGCGGTACTCGGACTAGTACTGCATGTGCTAGAGCGCCATGCTCGAGTCTCCTCCCACACGTTTCTTGGCTGCTATGTAAACATGCAGGTAAGTACTGCCATCACTGTAATGCCATAGCCTTGTTGGTGACTGGCATTACAGTGATTAGCTGGTTGGAACACGTGATCAGGTGCTATATATATTCGGCTCATTATTAGTCAGGGAGAGCTGCACTTAGGAAGGGACAGATAGTGTAGGGAGTATGATCGCAATCTATTAAGTTGAAAAATGTTTCAAATACCCAAAAGTCCTTTTAAAGACTATTGTGTATGATGAAAGCAATATAATATAGATCACAGCAGAAGGGTTTCTTTCATAGATTTTATTTGCAATAGAATGCGGCGTAAATGTGCAAATGTTTTCGGCCGTGTCTGGCCTTCATCAGGCACTACAAAAGTTGTAATAGGATATTTTCAGTAAAACATAGTATACGTTAAATTACATCCTTGTATATCAATACATATACATGATATATTTCTATTTGTAGTCGGGGCTACCAGTAAAATAACCTCCCCTTCCCCCTAGAAGACACTACTAATGGTTTGAGTTGTGCCATAACCGTTCTCGTCGAAGGTACACCTGAAAGAGTGCATACCGTATAGGAGAATTGTGAGAATGAGGGTGGGTAGGGAGGTAGAGCTGATTACGCCCGTGACCTGTGCATTAAGCCAGCAGGTAAAATAGGCAGCAGGGCCCCCCTCCCACAAATCCAGGCCAATAAATTGGCCGTTAATACTTGTGGTCGGGGCTAAAAGAACCCCCCCTCCCCCCCTACCCCCTAGAAGACACTACTAAAGGTTTGAGTTGTGCCATAACCGTTCTCGTCGAAGGTACACCTAAAAGAGGGCAAAAAAAACAGCATGAAGTTCATACGCATTTATTATGAAATTACAAAGCCAAATTCTGGAAGGTACATGAAATTTCTTGGACAGGGTTGGGAATATACCTATTAAAACATGATGAGTGCCAACTGCCCAATTTGCAAATAATATGCGCAGGCACTTGATTCTTAGAAGCAGCCGGTGCAGCACCTATCCTAAAAGAATGCCCAGAAATGGTGACCGGGTTGATACCTAAATTTATGGACAAAATACGCACATCAGATGCGAATTGGAAGGTGGAAAGAGGTGCCGAGCCAAAGGCTAACAAAGGACACATCTGCACTGTGGTCAGCCAAAAACCATAACAACTTCTGCAACACCTGAACTGGACACCATCGGTGCATAGTGCGGAAAAAATTGATCTGTGTGGGAGGGCCTGACTGAGAAGTTTTGGTTTTCGGTAAGGACAGGATGAAACCCTCTGAGCTAGGGATTAATTGTGAACTCCCCCAGCCTCATAAACCAGTAAAAAGCCAAGTAAATGGCAGCTTTGATTACAAGGCTTTGTAGTACACCGAAGGGGCTCCTATTAAGTAAATCAGACATGCCTCTAAATACCGTGCTGGAAATGGGTTGTCTACGGGAGCTAGTACCTGAACTACTATTCCGCAAACCTTTCAGAGTAGCCCTGATAACATGAACTGAGAACAATGACCTTCTCTCAGGATGTGCGAATGACAAATGATGTTGGACACCAGCTAGATAAGATCTGACAGTACTATGAGAGAGGTTAATTTCTATATGGCAATATCCGATGAAGGACAATATGTAGTCTATCAGACTCGAGTCGCCTCAAGAATGTTTCTGTTGGAACCTAAGGTACAAATGCCAACAAGTGTTATAGGCTCTAGATGTGTTGGCTGAGAGTGACCTGGCAAGTAAAACATGGGCAGTAGTTAAATATTTATTTAACCCAGTATTAGTAAGGCATGATGAGGAATCGGTGTTCCTGAGGCATCGGCTTTGGGGTAAACCTGAAAAAACAGAGGAATTATCCTTAGCTAATGCGTCAACTGCTACCATCTGAGAGTCATGTGCAAGGGGGCCACAAAAATGGAAATTATTCACTAATGATAATTGAACACGACGCCTCATGAATGACATTGCAAGTTGTGATTTGGATTTACCACTGCTCAGAATGCTAATGGTGGCGGGATTATCGGAAGCAAATACTACGGTATAGTCTGCCCAAGAACTACCCCAAACATAAGCGGCAGCCACTATGGGATATAACTCTCCTGCTTCTGCTGACTGAAAACCCCCTGAAATCCTAAACATCTCTGCTGGCCATTTCCCAATGGGGGCAAAAAAATGGCTGCAAAACCAGTTCTGACCAAACCTTTAGAAAAAATAATGGGGGCGTTCTTTGAAACTGCTGGAATGAACATGGATACACCGTTCCAGTGACTCAAAAATGGATCCCACATGACTAGATCTACTTGTGCCTGACTATCCAGGAACACCGGACTATCTTGACAGGGAGCTTCAGAGAGGAGTGGTAATAAACGTGCCACAAAAGACCTACCCTGAGGAATGACGCGCATGGCAAAATTGAGCATGCCTAATAGCGATTGTAATTCAACCTTAGTGGTGACCCTTCCAACTGTAAATTGGTGAATGACTTCCTTGACCCTTACTAATTTCTCTACCGGCAATCTAGCGGTCATACTCTGGGTATCTAAAACGATGCCTAGGAAAGTAATGGTGGTAGAAGGACCATCCACCTTCTTAGAGGAAACTGGAACACCTAACTGTGCAAAACAGGCTAAGAGTTTCTGTAAACCTTCCCGGATGCCCCGGGGAGATTCGATCAGTAGGAAATCGTCTAGGTAGTGTATAACGTGCTCGCAGCCGAACTTGTTCTCGAGAAGCGCTTTTGCCAACTGATCGAAAATCCAGGGACTGCTTCTAGACCCAAAGGTTAGTTTAGTAGTGAAATAATATAAGCCTTTCCACTTAATCCCGTGCCATTGCCAAAGCTCTGGCCTGATAGGAATTAATTTTAAAGCGTTCGATATGTCTGCTTTGGACAGAGTTGTGCCAGGACCTGCTACTAGAATGAGAGCAATCGCTTGATCAATGGAAGCATATACCATACTGACTTCGTCGGCTTGTATACGGGAATTTAGGCTTGGAACACGTGCACCGCGAGGAGCTGACAGATCAAAGATCAGCCTTTCTTTTTTACTGAATTTGCCCGTGACCACCCCTATCGGACTAACTCTCCAGCGCTCAAATGGGGATGCTGAAAAAAGGCCAATGATGTAACCTTTCTCTAGTTCATTCTGTAACAGCCTGTCTATGGAACCAGGATTTAGTAAAGCGGACTGTAAATTCCTACATTCAAGAGTAGCTTCTAGTAAGGCCACAAGGCCTGTGTGGAAACCTGTTGTGAAACCAGACACGAGAAACTCACTGAAATGAGAATCTTGATGCCCCTGCAAATAAAACTGCAAGAGATCCACATTTACGATACTCATACACGATTTATCTGTTTTAATGAACATGCTACCTTGGGATGAGCTCTAAAACAATTAACGCAAATGTGTAGCAGACGGCACTGGCTATAGTACATTCGGAAAAATTATAATTGTTGCAGATCTGTGATATGCCTAAATACTTAATGGGACAACCAAGTTTATCCACTGACAAGTTCTTCTTGCTAGTTTCCGATGAACCTATTATTGGATTAATTGGATTGGACCCTGGAGCATTGGCAGCATTGTGACACCATTCCGCTGTATGATAAATCGATTGATATGAGGAACATGCCGGGGCTTTAAGACCCGCAAAATGCCTACAAAAATTGTTGGTGTCGGTATTTGCCCAATTGGTAGTAAATTGAAATTGGCTAAGAGCCACTGCAGCTTTAGCAGAAAAGGAGCAGTGATAATCATAAAAGGCAAAGCCTCCATATTTTTAACCCAACTCCGTGATTCTAAACATGTAGAGGTCCAATTCTTCTCTCCTGTTAGGTCGAACAGAACAAATGATATCTCTATATAGACTAAACGCCAGCACAAATTCCGGGATAGTCAATTTCCCACTGAGCCTGAGATCCCGACCCTTCAGGATGACAGAGACATCACCACAAGCAATGACCCGATTATCCGAAATATCACACGTGGAGATTAGCACAGATGCGAGATTTACATCCCTACCATCCAGGATGTCCTTTTTAATATATGCTGGAATAAAATGAGCTGGAGTAACACTGGACACAGTAACGAAGTTATCTGAAGTGCTAGCTACTGGTGCAGCTGCGACCGACAACTGTGTAGGTGGTGACGTGAGGACATGACCTTGACCCTTGACTCCAATGACTCCAATCTCGATTGGACATCAGAGATTGAGGATGTTAAATTATTCAGCATAACATGAAGTTGAGACAAAGAAGTTTGGACAGTAGCCATAGAGACTTCTTGTTGACCAGCATCTGCTGAACCGGATACTAGCAACCGATAAAGCTCAGCTTTACGGGCGGTGATTTTTCGATAACTCAGACATCAATTTAAGTACAGTCCAATTCCGAAATGAGGGAATACTGCCAGATTCTGACATCCTGGACCCAAACTCTTCACCAGAAGCGTCCATGATATCCAACACGTGAGACATGATAAGACTGTTGGGATAAACAAAATTTAACGATATCTAACCTGTACAGTCTGATAAGGCTGCCACCTAACACCCGTGAGCCGAGACCGAAAATGTGTCCGCTGAAACCGCCATGCAAGAAGAAACCCACCCCCCGGTGAAATAAGAACCACTGAAAGTTAGCAAAACAGGACTTGGGTTCTCCAGTACCAGTAAAACATACAAATCAGTGGAGAGAAGATCTTACCACAACAACGGAACAAAAGGTCCCTGTAACAAGGCTTCTTTACTGACCAAGGTGAAAATCACCTGCCCATACAAATTTATCAAGACATGAGAATCCACTACCATAAAAGTTCCAACTGGCAGAGTATAGCGTACCATACAGCGTGGTAAAATGCACCTCCTTTTCTTGGAACACACTGTGATCCATGCAGTGCATTCCACTGATCTTCACTTCCGCTCTGTGGAACGCAAGCTCGACCTATTTCCTGTGAGCTACCTCTTTCCGGCCGGTGGAATACACATCGATACGAGCAGGTGAGTTCCACTTACCTTCACTTCCGCTCTTTGGAGCGCAAGCTTGCGTTCCGCCTTCCACGCCACTGCACGTTGGTCCCACAGCTCATTCAAAAGAGCAGGAACCAGCCTGGCAGTCTATGCACCATTGCGCATCTGGGCGGCCATAGGCTCCCATTCCCGCATCCTATATGCATCTCCTTCACCTCTACCTCCAGCGGCACAGTTAAGCATCTATTAGCCCTATTTTTTTAAGGAAGATCATTGTTCAGGAAGATCATTATTATGCTAGTGGCTCCAAAATTCATGAATCTTATTATGCATCTGTGATATATAACCAAGTTGATCGAATGGCTCACAATATGTCTGAGAGTACTATTAGATTTGATATCAGTGAATGTGATACCCTGTAACTTGACCAGATATAAAGTGTGTTTATGAACTGTGGAATATCTCCCATTCCTTAATAAACAAATAGATATTCTACCATTGTATTAGATATACGAAAATGACTGGATAATTAGAGGACGGTGATTTTTGTTATATAGAAATAAATCATGGCTATGTATTGATATACAAGGATGTAATTTAACTTATACTATGTTTTACTGAAAATATCCTATTACAACTTTTGTAGTGCCTGACGAAGGCCAGACACGGCCGAAAATGTTTGCACATTTACGCCGCATTCTATTGCAAATAAAATCTATGAAAGAAACCCTTCTGCTGCGATTTATGATTTTGATGACTACGGGGCTGGGAACCCTATCTACAGCACAAAGAGGCAGGTAGCCACAAAGTTTGGTATAAAAAGTAATATAATATAGCCATCAATTTTTTTTCCCATACTTTTCCATACTTTTTCTATAGAGGGTGTCTGCATTGACTTGTGACATCTGTGCAATACCTTCTGTGTGTCAGGGCCAGAGACAGAAAAAATATAAGTGAAATCTATTTTCCTTTTCCATACTTTTCGATACTTTTTCCATATACTGTGCTTGCTGTGAACTGTGATGGTCCACGCAGAGACTGTGGCCCTGGGCGCATTGAAACTGTGTCTGCTGCCAGAGCACAAGAAAAACAATCATCCATGATACCTAGCTTCATGTCCCAGTTTACAAGGCATTGCAAAACAAAACTCTTGAATTCAGACCAGTGCGACCAGGTGGTCGGTTGGACTGCGGCAGATAATGCTTCCAGTCGATTAAGCAGTGATGAGCGTCAGGGGCAATATTCGAATTTACGATATTTCGCAAATATTTGGATAAATATTCGCCATATATTCGAGAATTCATCATCTCCAGTCATTATTTTTTTGATTGCGAGAATTTTCATTACGAACAAAAATTTGCATTATGAAAATTCGCAATCAACACTACTCCTAAAATCAAAGATATTGCAGCCTTCTCATTGGCCCACAAGCTAGAAGCATGGAGGGATCATGTGTACTGTTTAAAAAAAAAATCTTGAATAATCAAAATTACGAATATAGCACTATATTCTAAATATTCGTGAATTCTCAAAGTGCAAATATTTGCAATAAAAATTTGCAATTCGAATATTCGGGATCAACACTATTAAGCACCACCCTGTCTTCCACCAAGTCCAGTCTCAGTAGCCAAGAGTATGGTCAATAGAATCCTCACCCTGATCCTCCTTCCTCCCACCATGAAGAGTCTGGCCAAACAAGTGATCCCACACTCTCTTTTCATAGCCATTACTTGATTTGGCCTCTCGCCAAGCACGCTTGAAGAGGGACATGAGATCTTGTGCTCTGATTCCCAATCTCTACAGCATCCACACTCACAAGAAAATGACAGTGGGGAACGGCAATTAGTGTGTAATGAGGTTCATGAAGAAGAGACACAGTTGCCATTGAGTCAACCACAATTACTGTATTAAGGTTGATGAAAAGGATGATACAGAGTTGTCAATTACTGAGGTTGTGGTTGGGTCAACAAATCAGGAGGATGATCAGAGTGATGAAGGGAAAAGGACTTGGTGGACGATGAGGTCACTGACCCAACCTGGGAAGGTGGAAAGCCGAGCGAGGACAGCAGTACAGAGGGGGAGCGATCTGCATCACCGCAACAGGCTTGAAGAGGCAGTGGGGTGGCAAAAGGGAGAAGGTGGGCCACACTAAACAGGCCCGCAACTGTTCCACGGACCACCCCCTTGCATAAATCTCCCTGGCCATGGGGTAAGTGTTCAGCAGTATGGTGCTTTTTTGAAGAAAGCGCGGATGACAAAAGAATAGTAGTTTGCAACCTGTGCCACACCAAAATGAGCTGGGGCGTGAACATTAGCAACCTCACCACCACCAGCATGATCCGCCACATGGCATTTTTCAAGGTGTGCCATTCCCGCCTTACACCAACATGTGTCCCGAAACGTCACACATGCCCTGACAAACGCAGTTACTGGGAAGGTCTACTTAACCACGTACACATGGACAAGTGCATTCTGGCCGGGAGCGAGTTGTACCCTAGGATGGCACAGGTGCTACCCATGCCGAGGATTGTGGGCGCCCTACGTCAATCAGGGTTCTCACCAGCACCCACGTTAGTGTCTCTAACCCCCACTTCTCCTCCTCCTCCTACTCCACTTCCACCTCCAAATTATCCGCATGCAGCACCAGTCAGCCATCAGCCGGTAGCTGTAATCAGTGTAGCACAGCAGTGGGGAAGCGTCAACAGACCATGCTGAAGCTGATATGCTTAGGGAACAAACATCACACCGCCACAGAGCTGTTGCAGGGGATAAGAGACCAGACTGAGCTGTGGCTCTCGCCACTCAACCTACAACCAGGCATGGTTGTGTGTGATAATGGCCGTAACTTAGTGGCGGCTTTGGAGCTCGGCAAGCTAAGACACATCCCATACCTAGCCCACATCTTAAACTTAGTGGTTCAGCAGTTTCTCAAAACCTACCCCAATTTGCCTGAGCTACTGGTGAAGGTGCGCCTCGTGCGTGCACATTTCCGCAAGTCATCGACAGCTTCTGCCGGTCTGTCAACGCTGCAGCAGCGCTTGAAATTGCCAGCTCACCAGCTGTTGTGCGACGTGCTGGAGCTCCACGTTCCACATGTTGGCCAGGCTTTGTGAGCAGCAGAGGGCAGTCGTGGAATACCAGCTGCTACATGGTCGTTGCATTTCCAGTCAGATTCCGCTAATCAGAAGCAAGGAGTGGGCATGGATGTCTGACCTCTGTGAGGTTTTAAGAAACTTTGAGGAATCAACACAGATGGTGAGCGGCGATAACGCTATTACCAGTGTATCCATCCCACTTCTGTGTCTACCTAAACACTTGCTGCTCACAATTAAGGCCAACGCTTTGCATGTTGAAGAGGGGGAAGAAGACATTGAACAGGGTGATAGCCAGACCACCCTCCATCCATCTTCTCAGTGCGAATTGGACGATGAAGAGGAGAAGGAGCAGGAGACAGTTGCCTTCGCTACAGGCGGTAGTACCCATGGAATGTAATTCCATCTGTTCAGCGTGGGTGGGTAGAAGAGGAGGAAGATGATGAGGAGATGGATAGTCATCCTCCTGATGATGACAGTGAAGTCTTGCCTCTTGGTACTCTGGTACACATGGCTGGCTTCATGTTAGGCTGCCTTTCCCGCGCCCCGCGCGTTATACACATTTAAGACAACACATATTACTGGGTGTTCACCCTTCTAGACCCCTGCTGCAAAAAGAACATGTCATCTCTCATTCCTCAGGTGTAGAGGACGAGCAAAATGGTGCAATACCAGAAGGTTCCTTGTTGAAAAATTGCTCAAAAAATTGCTTGCCTTTCTTGGAAGAGGTAGTCGTAGCCATTACTCAGGCTCCCTCTCCGGAAGCGAACCCTGATTCCCTGTTACCCGTGGTCACCATGGTAGGCACATAAAAGAACATCGAAAGTTAATAAGGCAGACATCCAAATGGATTATCAACATCACGGGGTCGTACGATCACCCAGAAGTTATCTAGAGCCAACAAAGTGGCAGCAGGCCAAAGTGGCAGAGTTTGGTCAACACAATCCTCACCAGCGAGGGTCACGTAACTACTTAGCACGGAAGAGTATCGTTGGTTATTGGTATGAACCACACAAATCGTCTCGATCCACCCGGTCACAACGACCATGCACCACCTCCCACAGAATCGAGAAAGAGGTATCAATCTGTCAATCCATTCCGTGTCCATGCCGGGTGAGGTTTACCGTGTGTAGTCAATTTAAGCCGCAGCCTCCACTCCTGGTGGTGCCCTTCCGTCAATTAGTTTAAGTTTCAGCTTTGCAACCATACTCCCCCGGAACTCAAAGAGTCTGTTTTCCTAGAAAATGCTCGGCGAGTAATGGGAATAACGCTGCCGAATCGCCTGTGGGATCGTCTTTGAACCTCCAACTTTCATTGTTGATTAATGAAAACATTCGTGGCAACAGATGCTTTGGCTGTGGTTCGTCTTGCGCCGGTCCAAGAATTTCACCTCTAGCTGTACAATACGGATGCCACCAGCCGTCCATCTTAATCATTGCCCCAGTTCCGAATATCAACAATATTTTTGGCTGAACTTGCACTTTTTATACAAGTAAATTTACAGGAAAGATTACCAATTTTTACTCTGCAATCGATTTTATCTTTGGTTTTGTATGTATTATTGTCAGTCTTGAAAAGTGGCATACTACTTGGACAACATCGCTCCCAGCAGCAACATGGGAGTCCAAGATGCATGCAGACATCCTCCCGATGCTGTTCGCGAACCATTTTGGTGGTGTTTCCATCAATTTATGAACTTTTCATATGAACCAGGCACCCTCCCCTCTTCAGAGCAGGGGGTGCCTGGTTTAATGCTCGGGTTCTCCCATTGACTTCTATTATACTCGGGTGTGAGCACCCGAGCATCCCGATATGTTTGGCCAGAGCACCCGAGCACAAAGGTGCTCGATCGTCATTAATACAGGGTATCCAGTCTTCCAGGACCTCTCCCTGATAGTTGAAATGCCCCAAATTGCCCTACTGTTCCCAAAAATTAAGTCCTGACACATTTTGACCAAAGACTATTGTAGATTCAACAGGAGACTGATGACCAAGGTAGCCAGGCTGCAACTGTCAGTTTAGGTATCCAGCTGGTTTAAGTTTCCAGCTGGTGAAGAAAATCAAATTCATGAGAAGGTGGTCAGTGATGCATCCGTGAAGCTGTCCATGAAGGATCCGTTTTGGGTCCGTGTGTCCGTTTTTTGCATCTCTTCTTAATGATCCGTATAAACACGGATGCAACAGGGATGGCATCCGTGTTGCATCCGTGGTTTTTACAGACCCATAGACTATAATGGGTGTGATGGATCCGTGAACACGGACAAAATAGAGCACGCATTCATGCTAAAACAAAAAACTGACGCACAGGCCGTGCTAAAACACTGATGTCTGAATACACACATTAAAATGAACGGGGACATGTGCTGTCCGTGGAGAACACTTATAGCACACGTCTGTGGAACACTGACATGTGAATGAGGCTTTAGTGGGTGGCTTACCTGTCAGTAGGGCTCAGACACAATAATTTTGGTCTCATTAGTCCAAATTATTTTGTTGTGGCTTCTCAAGTTGTTTAGGGCCTTGTAAGTGTTTAATGCTGTTGGTGCTGAAATGGGTTTTTATAATTTTTTATTTTTTTTTATCATTCTGCCTTTTGTTCCCATAGTTCCTTATTGTGTATCATGAGACAACCAGATGTATTTGTTTCGGAGAAGCTTGTATATCAGTAGAAGTTGCTCATGTTTTTTTGTTTTAATGTCAACAAATTTGTGCATGGCATTTTCATATCTATCGATATTTTTTTCTGTCATTTATTAATTTATCAAGCTGAGCTACTTTTGCTCACAGATCTTTTGACACTTCCATTCTCCATGGATCGGCAGTGAGTGAAGTCAGTGCAGCCTTGAAGAAATGCATAATAGTTTCTAAAGAACAAAGGATTTAATTACTATTTATACACTTATTGCAAAGAAATAAGGCCCATGTATTGATATATACCACCTACACTGCCATCTCAGTTAGTGCATATTATCAATCCTAACATTCAATGGTATGTAAACTTTGATCAGTGACTTCTGGATTATTTCAGTAGCTATAATTAGAGTTGAGCGAACACCTGGATGTTCGGGTTCGAGAAGTTCGGCCGAACTTCCCTGAAATGTTCGGGTTCGGGATCCGAACGCGATCCGAACTTCGTCCCGAACCCGAACCCCATTGAAGTCAATGGGGACCCGAACTTTTCGGCACTAAAAAGGCTGTAAAACAGCCCAGGAAAGGGCTAGAGGGCTGCAAAAGGCAGCAACATGTAGGTAAGTCCCCTGCAAACAAATGTGGATAGGGAAATGAATAAAAATAAAAATAAAATAAATAAAAATTAACCAAAATCAATTGGAGAGAGGTCCCATAGCAGAGAATCTGGCTTCCCGTCACCCACCACTGGAACAGTCCATTCTCAGATATTTAGGCCCCGGAACCCAGGCAGAGGAGAGAGGTCCCGTAACAGAGAATCTGGCTTCATGTCAGCAGAGAATTAGTCTGCATGTCATAGCAGAGAATGAGGCTTCACGTCAGCCACCACTGCAACAGTCCATTGGCATATATTTAGGCCCAGCACACAGGCAGAGGAGAGAGGTCCCGTAACAGACAATCTGGCTTCATGTCAGCAGAGAATCAGTCTTCATGTCATAGCAGATAATGAGGCTTCACGTCAGCCACCACTGCAACAGTCCATTGGCATATATTTAGGCCCAGCACACAGGCAGAGGAGAGAGGTCCCGTAACAGACAATCTGGCTTCATGTCAGCAGAGAATTAGTCTGCATGTCATAGCAGAGAATGAGGCTTCACGTCAGCCACCACTGCAACAGTCCATTGGCATATATTTAGGCCCAGCACACAGGCAGAGGAGAGAGGTCCCGTAACAGACAATCTGGCTTCATGTCAGCAGAGAATTAGTCTGCATGTCATAGCAGAGAATGAGGCTTCACGTCAGCCACCACTGCAACAGTCCATTGGCATATATTTAGGCCCAGCACACAGGCAGAGGAGAGAGGTCCCGTAACAGACAATCTGGCTTCATGTCAGCAGAGAATTAGTCTGCATGTCATAGCAGAGAATGAGGCTTCACGTCAGCCACCACTGCAACAGTCCATTGGCATATATTTAGGCCCAGCACACAGGCAGAGGAGAGAGGTCCCGTAACAGACAATCTGGCTTCATGTCAGCAGAGAATTAGTCTGCATGTCATAGCAGAGAATGAGGCTTCACGTCAGCCACCACTGCAACAGTCCATTGGCATATATTTAGGCCCAGCACACAGGCAGAGGAGAGAGGTCCCGTAACAGACAATCTGGCTTCATGTCAGCAGAGAATTAGTCTGCATGTCATAGCAGAGAATGAGGCTTCACGTCAGCCACCACTGCAACAGTCCATTGGCATATATTTAGGCCCAGCACACAGGCAGAGGAGAGAGGTCCCGTAACAGACAATCTGGCTTCATGTCAGCAGAGAATTAGTCTGCATGTCATAGCAGAGAATGAGGCTTCACGTCAGCCACCACTGCAACAGTCCATTGGCATATATTTAGGCCCAGCACACAGGCAGAGGAGAGAGGTCCCGTAACAGACAATCTGGCTTCATGTCAGCAGAGAATCAGTCTTCATGTCATAGCAGATAATGAGGCTTCACGTCAGCCACCACTGCAACAGTCCATTGGCATATATTTAGGCCCAGCACACAGGCAGAGGAGAGAGGTCCCGTAACAGACAATCTGGCTTCATGTCAGCAGAGAATTAGTCTGCATGTCATAGCAGAGAATGAGGCTTCACGTCAGCCACCACTGCAACAGTCCATTGGCATATATTTAGGCCCAGCACACAGGCAGAGGAGAGAGGTCCCGTAACAGACAATCTGGCTTCATGTCAGCAGAGAATTAGTCTGCATGTCATAGCAGAGAATGAGGCTTCACGTCAGCCACCAGTGCAACAGTCCATTGGCATATATTTAGGCCCAGCACACAGGCAGAGGAGAGAGGTCCCGTAACAGACAATCTGGCTTCATGTCAGCAGAGAATTAGTCTGCATGTCATAGCAGAGAATGAGGCTTCACGTCAGCCACCACTGCAACAGTCCATTGGCATATATTTAGGCCCAGCACACAGGCAGAGGAGAGAGGTCCCGTAACAGACAATCTGGCTTCATGTCAGCAGAGAATTAGTTTGCATGTCATAGCAGAGAATGAGGCTTCACGTCAGCCACCACTGCAACAGTCCATTGGCATATATTTAGGCCCAGCACACAGGCAGAGGAGAGAGGTCCCGTAACAGACAATCTGGCTTCATGTCAGCAGAGAATTAGTCTGCATGTCATAGCAGAGAATGAGGCTTCACGTCAGCCACCACTGCAACAGTCCATTGGCATATATTTAGGCCCAGCACACAGGCAGAGGAGAGAGGTCCCGTAACAGACAATCTGGCTTCATGTCAGCAGAGAATTAGTTTGCATGTCATAGCAGAGAATGAGGCTTCACGTCAGCCACCACTGCAACAGTCCATTGGCATATATTTAGGCCCAGCACACAGGCAGAGGAGAGAGGTCCCGTAACAGACAATCTGGCTTCATGTCAGCAGAGAATTAGTCTGCATGTCATAGCAGAGAATGAGGCTTCACGTCAGCCACCACTGCAACAGTCCATTGGCATATATTTAGGCCCAGCACACAGGCAGAGGAGAGAGGTCCCGTAACAGACAATCTGGCTTCATGTCAGCAGAGAATCAGTCTGCATGTCATAGCAGAGAATCAGGCTTCACGTCAGCCAACATTGGAACAGTCCATTGGCATATATTTAGGCCCAGCACACACACAGGCAGAGGAGAGAGGTCCCGTAACAGAGAATCTGGCTTCATGTCAGCAGAGAATTAGTCTGCATGTCATAGCAGAGAATGAGGCTTCACGTCAGCCACCACTGCAACAGTCCATTGTCAGATATTTAGGCCCAGCACCCAGGCAGAGGAGAGAGGTCCCGTAACAGACAATCTGGCTTCATGTCAGCAGAGAATCAGTCTGCATGTCATAGCAGAGAATCAGGCTTCACGTCACCCACCACTGCAACAGTCCATTGTCATAAATTTAGGCCCAGCACCCAGGCAGAGGAGAGAGGTCCCGTAACAGACAATCTGGCTTCATGTCAGCAGAGAATCAGTCTGCATGTCATAGCAGAGAATCAGGCTTCACGTCACCCAACATTGGAACAGTCCATTGGCATATATTTAGGCCCCGGCACCCAGACAGAGGAGAGGTTCATTCAACTTTGGGTAGCCTCGCAATATAATGGTAAAATGAAAATAAAAATAGGATTGAATGAGGAAGTGCCCTGGAGTCCAATAATATATGGTTAAGGGGAGGTAGTTAATGTCTAATCTGGACAAGGGACGGACAGATCCTGTGGGATCCATGCCTGGTTCATTTTTATGAACGTCAGCTTGTCCACATTGGCTGTAGACAGGCAGCTGCGTTTGTCTGTAATGACGCCCCCTGCCGTGCTGAATACACGTTAAGACAAAACGCTGGCCGCCGGGCAGGCCAGCACCTCCAAGGCATAAAAGGCTAGCTCTGGCCACGTGGACAATTTAGAGACCCAGAAGTTGAATGGGGCCGAACCATCAGTCAGTACGTGGAGGGGTGTGCACATGTACTGTTCCACCATGTTAGTGAAATGTTGCCTCCTGCTAACACGTTGCGTATCAGGTGGTGGTGCAGTTAGCTGTGGCGTGTTGACAAAAGTTTTCCACATCTCTGCCATGCTAACCCTGCCCTCAAAGGAGCTGGCATTGACACAGCTGCCTTGGCGACCTCTTGCTCCTCCTCTGCCTTGGCCTTGGGCTTCCACTTGTTCCCCTGTGACATTTGGGAATGCTCTCAGTAGCGCGTCTACCAACGTGCGCTTGTACTCACGCATCTTCCTATCACGCTCCAGTGCAGGAAGTAAGGTGGGCACATTGTCTTTGTAGCGTGGATCCAGCAGGGTGGCAACCCAGTACTCCGCACAGGTTAAAATGTGGGCAACTCTGCTGTCGTTGCGCAGGCACTGCAGCATGTAGTCGCTCATGTGTGCCAGGCTGCCCAGGGGTAAGGACAAGCTGTCCTCTGTGGGAGGCGTATCGTCATCGTCCTGCCTTTCCCCCCAGCCACGCACCAGTGATGGACCCGAGCTGCGTTGGGTGCCACCCCGCTGTGACCATGCTTCATCCTCATCCTCCTCCACCTCCTCCACCTCCTCCTCCTCGTCCTCCTCGTCCTCCAGTAGTGGGCCCTGTCTGGCCACATTTGTACCTGGCCTCTGCTGTTGCCAAAAACCTCCCTCTGAGTCACTTCGAAGAGACTGGCCTGAAAGTGCTAAAAATGACCCCTCTTCCTCCTCTTCCTCCTCCTCCTCCTCCTGGGCCACCTCCTCTTGCATCATCGCCCTAAGTGTTTTCTCAAGAAGACATAGAAGTGGTATTGTAACGCTGATAACGGCGTCATCGCCACTGGCCATGTTGGTGGAGTACTCGAAACAGCGCAACAGGGCACACAGGTCTCGCATGGAGGCCCAGTCATTGGTGGTGAAGTGGTGCTGTTCTGTAGTGCGACTGACCCGTGCGTGCTGCAGCTGAAACTCCACTATGGCCTGCTGCTGCTCGCACAGTCTGTCCAGCATGTGCAAGGTGGAGTTCCACCTGGTGGGCACGTCGCATATGAGGCGGTGAGCGGGAAGGCCGAAGTTACGCTGTAGCGCAGACAGGCGAGCAGCAGCAGGATGTGAACGCCGGAAGCGCGAACAGACGGCCCGCACTTTATGCAGCAGCTCTGACATGTCGGGGTAGTTGTGTATGAACTTCTGCACCACCAAATTCTCACACACCACCAGGCCGGGCTTGAGGCTCACCGGCAGCAACCACTCGTTGGTCTGTTGTTCTATACCCCGCCACAACTCCTGTGCGGTGTGGGGCCTGTCCCCCAAACATATGAGTTTCAGAATGGCCTGCTGACGTTTACCCCGGGCTGTGCTGAAGTTGGTGGTGAAGGTGTGTGGCTGACTGGATGAGCAGGTGGAAGAAGAGGAGGAGGAAGCCGAGAAGGAGGAGGTGGCAACAGGAGGCAAAGAATGTTGCCCTGCGATACTTGGCGGCGGAAGGACGTGCGCCAAACAGCTCTCCGCCTGGGGCCCAGCTGCCACTACATTTACCCAGTTTGCAGTTAGGGAGATATAGCGTCCCTGGCCGTGCTTACTGGTCCACGTATCTGTGGTTAGGTGGACCTTGCTACAGATGGCGTTGCGCAGTGCACACTTGATTTTATCGGATACTTGGTTGTGCAGGGAAGGCACGGCTCTCTTGGAGAAGTAGTGGCGGCTGGGAACAACATACTGTGGGACAGCAAGCGACATGAGCTGTTTGAAGCTGTCTGTGTCCACCAGCCTAAATGACAGCATTTCATAGGCCAGTAGTTTAGAAATGCTGGCATTCAGGGCCAGAGATCGAGGGTGGCTAGGTGGGAATTTACGCTTTCTCTCAAATGTTTGTGAGATGGAGAGCTGAACGCTGCCGTGTGACATGGTTGAGACGCTTGGTGACGGAGGTGGTGGTGGTGGTGTTGGTGGTTTGCTGGGCGGCAGGTGCCAACGTTCCTCCAGAGGCGGAGGAAGAGGCCGAGGCGGCAGCAGCAGAAGAGGCCGAGGCGGCAGCAGCAGAAGAGGTAGCAGGGGGAGCCTGAGTGACTTCCTTGGTTTTAAGGTGTTTACTCCACTGCAGTTCATGCTTTGCATGCAGGTGCCTGGTCATGCAGGTTGTGCTCAGGTTCAGAACGTTAATGCCTCGCTTCAGGCTCTGATGGCACAGCGTGCAAACCACTCGGGTCTTGTCGTCAGCACATTGTTTGAAGAAGTGCCATGCCAGGGAACTCCTTGAAGCTGCCTTTGGGGCGCTCGGTCCCAGATGGCGGCGGTCAGTAGCAGGCGGAGTCTCTTGGCGGCGGGTGTTCTGCTTTTGCCCACTGCTCCCTCTTTTGCTACGCTGTTGGCTCGGTCTCACCACTGCCTCTTCCTCCGAACTGTGAAAGTCAGTGGCACGACCTTCATTCCATGTGGGGGTCTAGGACCTCATCGTCCCCTGCATCGTCTTCCACCCAGTCTTGATCCCTGACCTCCTGTTCAGTCTGCACACTGCAGAAAGACGCAGCAGTTGGCACCTGTGTTTCGTCATCATCAGAGACATGCTGAGGTGGTATTCCCATGTCCTCATCATCAGGATACATAAGTGGTTGTGCGTCAGTGCATTCTATGTCTTTCACCGCTGGGGAAGGGCTAGGTGGATGCCCTTGGGAAACCCTGCCAGCGGAGTCTTCAAACAGCATAAGAGACTGCTGCATAACTTGAGGCTGAGACAGTTTCCCTGGTATGCATGGGGGTGATGTGACAGACTGATGGGGTTGGTTTTCAGGCGCCATCTGTGCGCTTTCTGCAGAAGACTGGGTGGGAGATAATGTGAACGTGCTGGATCCACTGTCGGCCACCCAATTGACTAATGCCTGTACCTGCTCAGGCCTTACCATCCTTAGAACGGCATTGGGCCCCACCATATATCGCTGTAAATTCTGGCGGCTACTGGGACCTGAGGTAGTTGGTACACTAGGACGTGTGGATGTGGCAGAACGGCCACGTCCTCTCCCAGCACCAGAGGGTCCACTAACACCACCACGACCATGTCCACGTCCGCGTCCCTTACTAGATGTTTTCCTCATTGTTATGGTTCACCACAACAACAAAAAAATTATTTGGCCCAATGTATTGTATTCAAATTCAGCGGGATATAAATTTGAGGCCTAGTATTTAGGCGCTGGGTGACCGGTATGGATTTACTGACAGAATTAGACTTGGAAATGCACAGTAGCGTGTGTGTGAAGTTATTCTGAATGACCCTATGTGCACCTTGAATATTATATACCCTTTTAGGGATAGATTTCAAATAGCTCTGATATAGCAGAAACCACTAAATTATGAAATTGCTAAATTGGGAATTGTATTTCAACCCAGAACAAAAAATGTGCTTTGACGGACACTAAATAACTTTCCCAGTCACAACAGGACAGCGGTAACGAGAGATTTAGCGGGATATAAATTTGAGGCCTAGTATTTAGGCGCTGGGTGACAGGTATGGGTTTAGTGACAGAATTAGACTGGGATATGCACAGTAGCGTGTGTGTGTGAAGTTATTCTGAATGACCCTATGTGCACCTTGAATATTATATACCCTTTTAGGGATAGATTTCAAATAGCTCTGATACAGCAGAAACCACTAAATTTTTAAATTGCTAAATTGGGAATTGTATTTCAACCCAGAACAAAAAATGTGCTTTGACGGACACTAAATAACTTTCCCAGCCACAACAGGACAGCGGTAACGAGAGATTTAGCGGGATATAAATTTGAGGCCTAGTATTTAGGCGCTGGGTGACCGGTATGGATTTAGTGACAGAATTAGACTGGGATATGCACAGTAGCGTGTGTGTGAAGTTATTCTGAATGACCCTATGTGCACCTTGAATATTATATACCCTTTTAGGGATAGATTTCAAATAGCTCTGATATAGCAGAAACCACTAAATCTTTAAAATTGCTAAATTGGGAATTGTATTTCAACCCAGAACAAAAAATGTGCTTTGACGGACACTAAATAACTTTCCCAGCCACAACAGGACAGCGGTAACGAGAGATTTAGCGGGATATAAATTTGAGGCCTAGTATTTAGGCGCTGGGTGACCGGTATGGATTTAGTGACAGAATTAGACTGGGATATGGCCAAAAAATAACCACACTATTGCTGGTTAAATGCACTTGGTGACGGGCGCAGCTTGCCCCTGATGTAGTATATGGCCAAAAAATGAACAGACTATTGCTGGTTAAATGCACTTGGTGTCACAGCTTGACCAACCACACTACTGAGGGTTAAATGCACTTGGTGACGGGCGCAGCTTGCCCCTGATGTAGTATATGGCCAAAAAATAAACAGACTATTGCTGGTTAAATGCACTTGGTGTCACAGCTTGACCAACCACACTACTGAGGGTTAAATGCACTTGGTGACGGGCGCAGCTTGCCCCTGATTTAGTATATGGCCAAAAAATGAACAGACTATTGCTGGTTAAATGCACTTGGTGTGATAGCTTGACCAACCACACTACTGAGAGTTAAATGCACTTGGTGACGGGCGCAGCTTGCCCCTGATGTAGTATATGGCCAAAAAATAAACAGACTATTGCTGGTTAAATGCACTTGGTGTGACAGCTTCACCCTGATGTAGGCTTTAGCCAAAAAACAAACGCACCATTGAGGGTTAAATGCACTTGGTGACAGGCGCAGCTTGCCCCTGATGTAGTATATGGCCAAAAAATAAACAGACTATTGCTGGTTAAATGCACTTGGTGTGACAGCTTCACCCTGATGTAGGCTTTAGCCAAAAAACAAACGCACCATTGAGGGTTAAATGCACTTGGTGACAGGCGCAGCTTGCCCCTGATGTAGTATATGGCCAAAAAATAAACAGACTATTGCTGGTTAAATGCACTTGGTGTGACAGCTTCACCCTGATGTAGGCTTTAGCCAAAAAACAACCACACCATTGAGGGTTAAATGCACTTGGTCGCAGCTTGTGCTGGCGCACCACAAGACACAAAATGGCCGCCGATCACCCCAGAAAAATGTGACTGACAAACGGTCTGGGCAGCCTAAAAACAGTGAGCAATTGAGGATCAGCAGCTCAATGATCCACAGCTGCAGATCGATCAATAATCAAGTCCTTTGGAGGAGTTAATCTGCCTAATCTCGCCCTACTGTCGCAGCCGCAACCTCTCCCTACGCTAATCAGAGCAGAGTGACGGGCGGCGCTATGTGACTCCAGCTTAAATAGAGGCTGGGTCACATGGTGCTCTGGCCAATCACAGCCATGCCAATAGTAGGCATGGCTGTGATGGCCTCTTGGGGCAAGTAGTATGACGCTTGTTGATTGGCTGCTTTGCAGCCTTTCAAAAAGCGGCAAGAAAGCGTCACAAAAGCGCCAAGAAAGCGACGAACACCGAACCCGAACCCGGACTTTTACGAAAATGTCCGGGTTCGGGTCCGTGTCACGGACACCCCAAAATTCGGTACGAACCCGAACTATACAGTTCGAGTTCGCTCATCCCTAGTCATAACCCCTGGAAATGAGCAGTGCATAATGTGATGGAAAAAAATAATTAAGCCAGCAAAGGAGGCAATATGGTATGGACAATCACAATACGTTAGTAATTGCCTTGTATTAACTTTATCTACATGATAAATGCCTTTTGTTGAAGACAGACTACCTTTTTAAAGATAATTGGTAACCCTGATGTAATTGTACATTTCCTCTTCAGCAGCCAGGGAAAGTCAGATTCTATGTAAAAGAGGATCTTTTTTATGAGGCAGCCCTTTAAATGAATAATCTTAAAAAAATGAACTTCCTAAAAACTGATGCAGTGTTTTTTGTGTGTCTTTAACTCCTTATTGGCGCTGTACAAATAATGCATTTACTTTACTATACTTGTTTTCTCACAAGGGTTTATTTTTAAACAGGCCACTCTCCAGCCTCTAATAAATATAAAAGCAAATGATCCTCAAGTGAGTACTTACTTTTACATTTATCTTTTCTCTTCCACTTCATAGCAACTAAAATTAATTATATGAAATGATTTATATTCTCCTAATGCAATCCACTAAAGTATGACATTATTACATTAAACAGCAACAACTAAAATACATAACATTCAGTAAAATGTGCTCTATGAAATGAAATTCTGCAAATGCGAAGGAGATTTAATATGTTCATTTACTTTTTATGTAAAATATCTACACAATGGTTTGAACAAGGTTTTCAGCTCAAGCTTGGACTCCAAGGAGACACAGACCCTCCAGAAGAAATATATAAAGTGCATATTACAAATATTCGAAACATTTTTAATGTCTTGCTTCTATTCTAATATTATTACTTTCTTTCTCCGATTTCACGCAAGTGCCTTGGTGTTAGAGTTATTTAGGCAATACATTTTCTTACAATAATGCTATGTTAATCATAGCTACCAGTCAGCTAAATAGGTGCCATGGAAAGCACCCTTTATAATAGTTTTCACTTTTTTCTGGTATTTTCAAAATGAGTATTGCAGTTAAAGAAAGTAAAATGTTATAATAGTACGTATTTATGGTTCAAAATGGTTCCAATAGTGCCAAAATAGTGAAAAGAATGTAAAAACATAATTCTAATATCAAAGTTAGTGAAAGAAAGTAAGCCAGGTCAGACAACTGGTCCGTAAAGAAGACTGACAGACTAAACAGGTGAGGGGAGGAGGAAGAAAGAAGGGGGAGGGTTCTGTGACTTTCCTTAGGAATCCTTACCAAGCCAATGTAATCATGGGATTTTTTGAACTGAGACCGCGGGACCAGGAATGGAAGAAATTTCCAGTCATGTTGTCTTTTTTTGTGCAGATTTCTGTGCATTTCACAACAGATCTGAAACAAAAAACACATTTTTGGTGTGGATTTGATGCAATATTTCTGCAGATCTCACCTTTGCATTGAAAATGGTGAAATCTGCACAAAAAAATCGGACACAATTGACGTGCTGCAGATTTGTAAATCTGCGCGGTGGGTCAATTATAGCATAGGAAAAAAAAAGTTTACATGAGGGTTGTCTAATTTCACATACTTTGCTGGTACTGTATTGCGCTGTGTTTTTTTTTTTGCACTTAAATCTCCGTATTCAGAAGGGCTATTAGTTTAGCATATAATTTTAGGTCCACATTGAGTAGCAAGATGGGCCTATAATTCACATATGAGGAGGGGTTCTTTCCTGGCTTAGGTATAACAGTAATTAAGCCTGAAGGGCCTGAGATGGGAAGGGACATTCCTTAGAGACTGAGTTAAAACTACCTAAAAGAAGGATATGTAAAGTTTCACGCAGTACTGGGGTATAAATCCATCAGGGCCTGAGCTCTTTCCTATCTTTAATGCCTTAAAGGGAGTCGGTCAGATTATGCTTACCAAAATATGTAATAATATTTTGCTACAGAAAATTGCAAACTCATTCCAAACATACCTGTGTGTACTTTGTGTCTATATTCATGTCCAGGAAAAACACTTTTATTCTGCTAAAATAAGGCTCCCAAGTGCCTAGCCGAGTGAGTTTTGCTTTACAGCAAAGCCCCTCCAGCTGGGCTCTTGCGAGCCATTTTTCAGCAGAATAAAAGTGCTTTTCCTGGACATGGAATAGAGACACAAAGTACACACAGGTATTTTTGGAATGCATTTGCAATTTTCTGTGGGGCAATTCTGTTAGATATATTGGCAAAAGTGACAGACTCCCTTTAATCACTTGTGAAAGCTCTGCAGTTGTGAGGTCACTGTTTAGGATAGAAGTCACATCAGATGAAAAAGATTTCTGGCCATAATCCACTATACAGATTGCAGTGTCCCCAGGAAGTAAATGGCCAGACGGACTACTTCCGCTATAATAGTATTTTAAAAATTCTAAGAATGATCAAAACCACATTTTTAATAACATAAAATGTATATTAAAAACATATTTGCAATAATAAATCCCCCACATATTTCATAGCTCTATAGCTGGCATAATATGTGCTTTAACTTATAGTAGGTTACAGATGAATAACTGAAGAAAAAAAAAAATCAGAATTTTGCAGTGTTTACGCTATATGTACCCCTGAATGGTATGTACAGAAACTACAACTGTATCCTGGCTATATTGCTACTTTGTTGCAAAAATAAAAAAAGATTAGTTTGGGACTTGTGAGATGGAAAAAAAAAACTGAATTTAGTGTTGCCTCAAGACCAAAAATGCCTGCAATTCTGGAAAATTAAGAAGGACAGATTTTCTGAATAATGGCAAGGTAGGCATACGTTCTCAAGAATGGGATCTGCAAATACTCAGCAGTTTTCTGTTGTAGCTCATAGAGTGAGGGTAATAAGCATAGAACATCTTTTTATTAATGTCCACATGGAGACATATGTATAGAGGTGGTCTTTATGAGACAACCCTTATAAGAGGCTAAAAATGCATGTGTTAACATTAGCGATGAGCAAATTTTTCAAAAATTCTATTCGCCAAATATTTTGGGAAAAATTTGGTTTGATCCGAATAAATTCACAGCAAATTTCGTAAAAAAACTGCTATTTCCTGGCTGCAGAGAGCCTTTATAGTGGTGTAGAACACTGCGCCTTGCAGTAACACGCATAGGGAATCTGCTTTGGTAGTGAAATAATACTGTGAGTCCATATGACATGCAGATGACAGGTGTCGCTTTTAGAATCATTGCACACGTCAATTATTTGGGCAGTCACAGGGCCAAAACTGACCAAAATAACTCAAGTATGAACTCAGCCTTACAGGTTGATATTAGAGCCAAGAAGAAGCATACTCCTTTTACACCGTCGTCAGCTGATTCCACATAGATGTCTACAGAACCTGTTCTATTAAACGCTTTTTCAAGTAGAGCCCCCTTGACAGAGTGGAGAGGGTGTCAGCAGTAAGTTTGTGTTGACGTCACTGATTAATTTGCCCTTCCTCTGATTCATCAGAATAATTACCCACAAAAAACTAATTCTGTCTGTGAAGCATACAACTTCACTCAGTCAGCATTTGCTCAATAATCCATCAGTATTGCTAATGCCAAAATTAACAGAAGTGGATCTAAAACATAAGCAAATTCTGATGGGACCATACAGGCCTTACAGCTGCTAAACAGACAGGAGCCGTTGTGCGTCTCATTTTGACAAATCAGAAGAAGGGTCAAATAAATGATGCCAGGCTGAATGCCAAAATAGTGGCCCAGTCATAAAGTGGGGAGGGTGGAACCAGCATAAGAAGTCCCAATAGTGGATATATGACATAAAGGTGAGGTGGAAGCAGCATGACAAGACCACAGAGTGGCACAATGACACAGTCTGGAGGTGGCAGTATCAGGAGGAGGCCACCGAGTGGCACAATGACAGATTCTGGAGGTGGCAGCATAAGGAGAAGGCCACCGAGTGGCACAATTACAGATTCTGGAGTTGGCAGCAGTATGGGGAGGCCACTGAGTGGCACAATTACAGAGCCTGGAGGCGGCGGCAGCATCAGGAGAAGGCCACAAAGTGGCACAATGACCGAGTCTGAATTTGGCAGCGGTATGAGGAGGCCACCGAGTGGCACAATAACAGAGTCTTGAGGTGGCAACAGTATGAGGAGGCCACCGAGTGGCACAATAACAGAGTCTTGAAGTGGCAGCAGTACAAGGAGGCCACCAAGTGGCACAATGACAGAGTCTGGAGGTGGCAGCATCAGGAGATGGCCGCCGAGTGTCACAATAACAGAGTCTAGAGTTGGCAGCAGTATGAGGAGGTCACAGAGTGGCACAATGACAGAGCCTGGAGGTGGTGGCAGCAGCATCAGGAGAAGGCCACTGAGTGGCACAATGACAGAGCCTGGAGGTGGCAGCAGCAGCAACAGGAGAAGGCCACCGAGTGGCACAATGACCAATGACCTATGACATAGAGGTGAGGTGGAAGCAGCATGACGAGACCACAGAGTGGCACAATGACAGAGTCTGAAGGTGGCAGCATCAGGAGAAGGCCACCAAGTGGCACAATGACAGAGTCTAGAGTTGGCAGCAGTATGAGGAGGACACCAAGTGGCACAATAACAAAGTCTTGAGGTGGCAGCAGTATAAGGAGGCCACAGAGAGGCACAATGACAGATTCTGGAGGAGGCGGCACCAGGAGAAGGCCCCCGAGTGCAACAATGACAGAGTATGGAGGTGGCAGCATCAGGAGAAGGCCACTGAGTGGAAAAATAAAATAGTCTGGAGGTGGCAACAGCAGCATCAGGAGAAGGCCACCGAGTGTCACAATGACCGTCTGGAGGTGACAGCAGCCACCGAGTGGCACAATAACAGTCTAGAGGTTGAGCAATATGAGATGGCCACCGAGTGGCATGATGACAGACTCTAGAGTTGGCGGCAACAGCAGCAGCATCAGGAGAAGGCCACCAAGTGGCACAATGACAGAGTTTGGAGTTGGGAGCATCAGGAGAAGGCCACCGAGTGGCACAATGACACAGTCTGGAGTTGGCAGCAGTATGAGGAGGCCACTGAGTGGCACATTGACGGAGTCTGGAAGTGGCGGCAGCAGCATCAGGAGAAGGCCACCGAGTGGAACAATGACAGAGTTTGGAGTTGGCAGCATCAGGAGAAGGTCACCGAGTGGCACAATGACACAGTCTGGAGTTGGCAGCAGTATAAGGAGGCCACTGAGTGGCACATTGACAGAGACTGGAGGTGGCTGCAGCAGCATTAGGGGAAGGCCACCGATTGGCACAATGACCAATGACCTATGACATAGAGGTGAAGTGGAAGCAGCATGACGAGACCACAGAGTGGCACAAGGACAAAGTCTGGAGGTGGCAGCATCAGGAGAAGGCCACTGAGTGGAAAAATGACATATCCTGGAGGTGGCAGCAGCAGCATCAGGAGATGGCCACCGAGTGGCACAATAACAGTCTGGAGGTGGCAGCAATATGAGAAGGCCAACGAGTGGCACAATGACAGACTCTAGAGTTGGCGGCAGCAGCAGTATCAGGAGAAGGTCACCGAGTTGCACAAGGACAGAGTTTGGAGTTGGGAGCATCAGGAGAAGGCCACCAAGTGGCACAATGACACAGTCTGGAGTTGGCAGCAGTATGAGAAGGCCACCGAGTGGCACATTGACGGAGTCTGGAGGTGGCGGCAGCAGCATCAGGAGAAGGCCACGAGTGGCACAATGACCAATGACCTATGACATAGAGGTGAGGTGGAAGCAGCATGACGAGACCACAGAGTGGCACAATGACAGAGTCTGGAGGTGGCAGCATCAGGAGAAGGCCACCAAGTGGCACAATGACAGAGGCTAGAGTTGGCAGCAGTATGAGGAGGACACCGAGTGACATAATGACAGATTCTGGAGGTGACAGCATCAGGAGGAGACCACAGAGTGGAACAATGACAGAGTATGGAGGTGGCAGCATCAGGAGAAGGCCACTGAGTGGAAAAATAAAATAGTCTGGAGGTGGCAGCAGCATCTGGAGAAGGCCACCAAGTGGCACAATGACCATCTGGAGGTGGCAGCAGTATGAAGAAGCCACGAGTGGCACAATAACAGTCTGAAGGTGGCAGCAATATGATAAGGCCACCGAGTGGCACAATGACAGACTCTAGAGTTGGTGGCAACAGCATCAGTTGAAGGCCACCAAGTGGCACAATGACACAATCTGGAGTTTGCAGCAGTATGAGAAGACCACTGAGTGGTACATTGGTGGAGTCTGCAGGTGGCGGCAGCAGCATCAAGAGAAGGCCACTGAGTGGAACAATGACAGAGTTTGGAGTTGGCAGCATCAGGAGAAGGTCATCGAGTGGTACAATGACACAGTCTGGAGTTGCCAGCAGTATGAGAAGGCCACTGAGTGGCACATTGACGGAGTCTGGAGGTGGCGGCAGCAGCATCAGGAGAAGGCCACCGAGTGGAACAATGACAGAGTTTGGAGTTGGCAGCATCAGGAGAAGGTCACGGAGTGGCACAATGACACAGTCTGGAGTTGGCAGCAGTATGAGGAGGACACCAAGTGGCACAATAACAAAGTCTTGAGGTGGCAGCAGTATAAGGAGGCCACCGAGAGGCACAATGATAGATTCTGGAGGAGGCGGCACCAGGAGAAGGCCACCGAGTGACACAATGACAGATTCTGGAGGTGGCAGCATCAGGAGAAGGCCACCGAGTGGCACAATGACCGTCTGGAGGTGGCAGCAATATGAGAAGGCCACCGAGTGGCATGATGACAGACTTTAGAGTTGGCGGCCACTGCAGCAGCAACAGGATAAGGGCACCAAGTGGCACAATGACAGAGTTTGGAGTTGGGAGCATCAGGAGAAGGCCACCAAGTGGCACAATGACACAGTCTGGAGTTGGCAGCAGTATGAGGAGGCCACTGAGTGGCACATTGACAGAGGTTGTAGGTGGCGGCAGCAGCATCAGGAGAAGGCCACCCAGTTGAACAATGACACAGTCTGGAGTTGTCAGCAGTATAAGGAGGCCACCGAGTGGCACATTGACAGAGACTGGAGGTGGCTGCAGCAACATTAGGGGAAGGCCACCGATTGGCACAATGACCAATGACCTATGACATAGAGGTGAGGTGGAAGCAGCATGACGAGACCACAGAGTGGCACAAGGACAGAGTCTGGAGGTGGCAGCATCAGGAGATGTTTGCTTCATGGATATGCACCTGTGATTTCTGAAGGTTCTAGTAAAAAAAAATTGCTGAATAAATGATGGTAGCACCTCTTTTAGACTGAACACGCCCATTTACCTGGGACTTCTGAGCAGAGTACATATGTAGCTGGTTCCTACATTGCCCTGAATATTGAAGGCTTATGCAAGTCCAAAGAGAGGCAGTATACTAGTGTTAGGGACCCATCTGCGGAAGCCACCTTGACGCCTGGTAGAAGGACCCAACACACGTTTGATCAAATATGTTTGCTCACTTATAGTCAGTATTGTACCACTTTTATTTAGAATGACCCCCATTTCTTAGCTGTATTGATTGTATGTATAATAGTTTGCAGCCATATTCTTTTTAGCATCAGGAGAAGGCCACTGAGTGGCACAAGGACATAGTCTGGAGTTGGCGGCAGCATCAGGAGAAGACCACCAAGTGGCACATTGACACAGTCTGGAGGTGGCAGCATTATGAGGAAGCCACCGAGTGGCACAATGACACAGTCTGAAGGTGGAGGCCACCCAGTGGCACAATGACAGGGTCGAGAATTGGCAGCAGCAGCATCAGGAGAAGGCCACCAAATGGCCCAATGACACAGTCTGGAGTTGGCAGCAGTATGAGGAGGCCACTGAGTGGCAGAACGACGAGAGATTTGGAGGTGGTAGCAGCATGAGGAGGCCACAGAGTAGCCCAACGATGAGAGGTTGTGGAGGTGTCAGCAGCATGAGGAGTCCACAGACTAGCACAACGACAAGAGATTGTGGAGGTGGCAGCAGTATAAGAAGGCCACATAGTGGCACGATGACAAAGTGTGGAGGTGGCAGCAGCCTGAGAAGGCCACTAAAGCTCTGCACAATTTAATAATACACGTTCTCCAGCACAAAGCTTGGCAAATTGATTGTGCGGGAATTTCCATTGAAGATTGGGATAATATATTGGCGAATTTAAGTTTAGTTTTTTATAATTTTAATCAAGTTTTGGTTCCATTTAATATTAAATATTTAATATATTTAAAATTAGGTGTTCCCTAAGACATGAAAGAATCGGCCAGTCTACTATTTATTTGACAACGTGGTTGCGATGGAGAAAGCATTCCAAAAACAATATCTCTCCACCTAGAGACAAATTCTGTCAAGATTGATGCAAGTGTGGTATCAGCTGCTCTTCGAGCCATATGGGGGAACCTGCCTGGCATTAACAGGCCTCTAGTAGCTATAGAGAACACACAGAGAGAATGCACCAAACAGATATAACACTGACTATGCTGGCAAGACATAAGTAAAGGTATTAAAAGCTGAGACTTTCGCCAATATGTTCCAGTCATGGAGATATCGGAGCCCACATGCACCACGTCACGGTTTCTCAGCATGGCAAGGGGTCTAACCACTGCTCTGACTATGGTGTGAACACGGTCTGGGGATGATATAATTCAGCTCACAGCCAAGCTCCCCACAATTGCCCAGCATAAATGCTGTGGTTGTACAATGTGGATGAAGCCAGGCCGTGAGCCACACCCACACCAGACCATGTGAGGGAGGTTACCAGGTGCAAAAAAGTGCTAGAGTGCCAAGTAAAGGCAAACACACTCAAATCTAACAAGACAGAAAATGAAAAACAAAAAAATTTAGTTTCAATTCTGGAGGAGCTGCTCAGCCCATGACACTGTAGCGTGTCTTTAGTTAGGGGAGCAGCCTGACCGCATGTGGACCGCAGTAATCGACTAACCCCAGCAAAATATGCATACAATGGAGGATATCGACGCGGTCCACATGCACCACAAGAGCAAACTACACAGAATGTAGCAATCATAGAGAACACACAGAGAGAATGCACCAAACAGATATAACACTGACTATGCTGGCAAGACATAAGTAAAGGTATTAAAAGCTGAGACTTTCGCCAATATGTTCCAGTCATGGAGATATCGGAGCCCACATGCACCACGTCACGGTTTCTCAGCATGGCAAGGGGTCCTAACCACTGCTCTGACTATGGTGTGAACACGGTCTGGGGATGATATAATTCAGCTCACAGCCAAGCTCCCCACAATTGCCCAGCATAAATGCTGTGGTTGTACAATGTGGATGAAGCCAGGCCGTGAGCCACAGGCCGTGATTGCTACATTCTGTGTAGTTTGCTCTTGTGGTGCATGTGGACCGCGTTGATATCCTCCATTGTATGCATATTTTGCTGGGGTTAGTCGATTACTGCGGTCCACATGCGGTCGGGCTGCTCCCCTAACTAAAGACACGCTACAGTGTCATGGGCTGAGCAGCTCCTCCAGAATTGCCACTAAATTTTTTTGTTTTTCATTTTCTCTCTAGTAGCTATAGACAATGAGACAAAGCTTCAAGATTGCTTGGAGCCCAGAAGAGTAGCGTAGTTCATCAAGATTCAAACCATAACTATCAGCCCCTGGTCTCTTCGTCAGGGAAAACATCATGAGTTCCCAGTCATCATGGATGGGAATGAGGACATCCTGTGGTGCACTGAGATGGGGAGGGTTTTCAGATTCCCACCACACTATACGAACATCTCAGAAATGAACTGCTGCTCCCAACAGAAGCTCCTGGGAAGGTCATGGAGCATCCCGCTCATCTGGCATCTATTGACCCTGCTAAAGTATTATTTTGAAAGTGTGTAGAAGCCACACAGGGCCTCCACACTGCAGATTTTATCATTGAAACACCGGATTTTATAATATTACATTATTATATAAAAAAAAAAAAAATGAAGCCCCTTCGTCACCCGGCTCCCATCATCATCATCATCATCAAGTACTATCTGCACGTCATTGATGTCCTCCTCAACCGTCTCTGGGTCAGGAGCTTGACCACTCTCAATATCATCTCCCATGCCACTCTCCTCATCACTACTTGCCCGCCTAGTGGAGGAAAGGACAGAGGCAGGTTGAGGACAGGTGAGGACACAGGGCCTGCTCCCGGGCCATGCCAACTGACTGTTGGCTGGGGGTGTCTGATGTCACTTGGGATGAAGTGGATGACCGAGTTAACCAATCAAGAACCGCTGGGTTGCTGGTCAAGACACAACACCAGAAGCTCAGGCTCTCGCTGAGACTCCTGCTGCCACGCCTCTGCCTGCGCCAGAAACATTTATGCCTCTGCCACTCCTCTGTGCATGGCCTGGCACTTCTCTATCTGACATACTTTTTGCTAGACTAAATAAATTAATATTAAAAGAAAATTAAAACACCCCTAAAAGTGACAAATATATTTTTATTTTTGAACTGAAATAGGCCACTAAATGCTTTCAACACATATAACTGCAGTAGTGAAATGATAATATATTTTTATTTTTGTACTGAAATAGGCTAGTAAACATTTTCGCTACAAATAACTGCAACAGTGAAGTGTATATATATTTTTATTTCTGTACTGAAATAGGCCACTAAATGCTTTCAACACATATAACTGCAGAAGTGACCTGAGAATATATTTTTCTTTTTGAACTGAAATAGGCCACTAAGCGTTTTCGCTGCAAATAACTGCAACTGTGAAGTGCGTATATATTTTTCTGTTTGTACTGAAATAGACCACTAAACGATTTTGCTACAAATAACTGCAAAAGTGAAGTGCGTATATATTTTTCTATCTGTACTTAAATAGGCCACTAAATGCTTTCACCACATATAACTGCAGAAGTGAAATGCGTATATATTTTTCTTTCTGTACTGAAATAGGCCACAAATAACTGCAACAGTGAAGTGCGTATATATATATTTTTTTTGTGCTGAAATAGGCCACTTAAGGCTTTTCAAGCTAGCACTTTCACCCCAATAACAAGAACAAATTGCTGAAATGACAGAGCTGTATAATGGCTATTTGGATCCCCAAATGATCTTTCCCTGCACTTGTAAATCGCTTTTCTATAGCACTGTCCCTATCCCTTCTGATATCTCTCCCTGCAGTAAGATGCTATGAAATGATTCCTCCCTATTCTTTCCCTGATCTTGTAAATCGCTTTTCTGGCACTGTCCCTAGCCCCTTCTGACATTTCTCCCTGCACTAAGATGCTGTGAAATGATTCCTCCCTATCCTTTCTCTGCACTGATAAAAAATAAATCTTTTTTTTTTTTTTTCACAATGAGGTTTTTCCGATTGCTGCCCCTAGCACCTTTTAACATCTGTCCCTTCACTCAAAACACTGGAAAATGTCTGAATCTAAGATGGCCGCCGAATTTATAGAGCTGTGACATCACAGGGCTGGCTGGTTGCTGATTGGCTACCCGCATGGCATTATGGGTCATCCCACCTTCCCAGAGTTCCTAGCCTAATGTCCTCACATGTGTAGGCTACATTGTAGGAAAATTGTGATTCGTTACCACGAAGCGTGAGAAAATTTGCATTTGTTGCGAATCGAATTTTCCCTGACATTCGGATCAAATTCCACTTATTCAGCTTGCATTTGCTTATCTCTAGTTAACATGTTCATGGACATATGCTTTATCAAAGAATATGTATGACTGAAAAGTGTTGTCTCTCCTCAAACATTGGTGGCATACTCCTAGGCTATGCCACCTATGTCAGATAGGTCCCACCTTGAAGATCTGCACCCATTTCTAGAATGAAGCTCACAAATTGAACAAAAGCACACATTGCATACATGGCTGACCTCTGGGAGTGCCCACTATGGGAGTGGAAAAAATAGCTGAGCGTTGGCTTGGCTATTTCTGGCAGTTCCATAGAAGTAAATTTAGCTGTGGGAGCACTTGCATGGTGCACCTTCCATTCACTCCTATGAAGCCTCCAAAAATAGTTAAGCATGTCTCTTTGCTATTTACAATACTCCCATAGAAATGAAAAGAGGTAGGCATGCATGTGCAGTATGTTCTTCTTCACTTTGAGCTCTCTGTTCTAGAGATAGATGTGGGTCCCAGAGATGGAACCCTCATCTATCTGACATTGGTGGCATATCCTGGCTACATGCCACTAATGTTTGAGATGAGACAACCCATTTAAAAAGAAACTGCTTGGAACTCCTTCTGTCAAACACAGCTGAAAGTTACTGCAAGAAGTGGCTTATTGACTGATGACATTTACAGGACCATTTAGTACTGGGTTTCCCATTCATTTAAATTAGTTTAATTTACATGAAGTAGTTACTAGGAATGATCGCTTATTTTTGGGGCTCAGAGATACCAGACACATTGTGAGCAACTATTTTCCCGGCAGCTTCTAAGAAGGGGTTTTCTAGATTGAAATAGTCTGTTTACAAAATTAGAAACTGGATAATAACTTTTCTTGGTTTTGCTTTTTTTTTTTTTTTTAGATAACAAGACCAGGAGTCATAAGACCAATGGCTGCAAATGAAAGCAGAAAATGTTATCCAAATCTGTTCCAGCAATTCTCACTGCCTCCAAATAAAATTTAATAGTCAGATGAGGTCTTCTGGTAAGTTTTAATTTAGATCAATATTGATCAATAAAAATTCCATGAAAAAACTAAATTTATATAAAATATTATATATATTTATATATCTACCATTCAATGAAAATGAGCTCAACAACTTTCTGATTAGTCATGGTCAGTAGAGATGGCCTTGCGGTTTGCCCGGCGGTCGTTTCGTGGCAAACTTTGCGTGTTCGCGATTCGCCGAACATGAGAACATATGGAGAAATTTGCGCCTGCCATATTCTTTTACATTATGAAGAACTTTGACCCATGACACATACATCAGGTGGTACAGTACAGCCAATTGAGACATTTCAGCACATGGACATAACCCCTACCTTATAAATAAACCTGATCTGGCCGCAATTTTACATTCAGTGTTTTGCCAGTGTAGGGAGAGGTTGCTGTGTGGAGCAGGTACAGGCTATTAGGTACACTAAATGCTAGCTAATAGGGCAACAAAAGTCATTTTAAGGACTAGTATAGGTGTGCTATCTGTATGTGTGATACACAGAGGGGTGAAATATACTTATACACATAGATCTATATAGTGATCACCTGGAAGTCAGGGGCCTAGGGGCTTACTAGGGCCATTTTTATATAGGGTAAGGTTCCGGACGGGGTCGCTGTTATCAGGGCGGGTGGTCGGTGGTTAGGCTATCAGGGCCAGAATAGCACCCCCCTGTAGGGCAATATCAAGGACAGTTCTGTCCACCCTGTCCTTCAATACCACTTAATCATCTAGCCCAGGGATAGATGGTTTTTGCTTTCCCTCCGGGATTCATGGATGTGCACTGGAACCCCCTGGATTGTGGTAGAACATATGGTTTCTGATTTGGTGCCGATGTGCACCTTATTTAGTGCCGCTGAGCACTTGTTATTGCCTACCAAATCTATGCTTTTTGCTTAAAGGGGTTCTGCACTTTGTTTTAACTGATGATCTATCCTCTGGATAGATCATCAGCATCTGATCGGTGGGGGTCAGACACCCAGGACCCCCGTGGATCAGCTGTTTGAGAAGGCAGTGGCTCTTCAGCAGTGCCGCTGCCTTCTCGCTGTTTACCGCCGGTTCAGTGACATCACAACGAATATCAACTAGCGTGGGCGGGGCTAAGCTCTGTTCACTTAAAAGGATTATAGCCCCACCCATGCTAGTTGATACTAGTCGTGACGTCACTGGGCCAGCAGTAATAAGTGAGAAGGCTGCTCCGCTGCTGGAGCGCCACTGCCTTCTCAATAATTTAATTTATTTTCATTTTGAGGGATATCTTTTCCATTCACACGTCCGCAAAATGGGTCCGCATCCATTCCGCAATTTTGTTTGCTGTCGAATGGAGAATACTTCGTTATCTTCGTTTTGTGGAATATGACGAATACATTCGTCATATTTGCTAATTCTACCAAGCCAACCATAGTAAACCAGGTCCAAGTTAAAATCGCAATGTGATTAATTCAAGTTATAATAATCGAATTGCAAATTCAACTTAGAGCTGTGTTTCTAATGGGTCAGCTTGCTAGAATTGAATATGGAATATAGCAGTGCTAAGTTGAAATTGCAATTCGATTAATTCAAGTTATAATAATCGAATTGCGATTTCAACTTGGACCTGGTTTACTATGGTTGGCTTGGTAGAATTAGCGAATATGACAAATGTTTTCGTCATATTCCTCAAAACGAAGATAACAAAGTATTCTCCATCTTCGTTTTAGCTACCTATTCGTCAACTTCACTAATTCTAGCAATCATATAGGAAAGTTGACTATAGAGACAGCTAAGTGTAATTTGCTATTTATTTATAAAAAAAGTTATATAATCGCATAGTGAATTACACTTAGCTGTCTCTATAGTCAACTTTCCTATTTGATTGCTAGAATTAGCGAAGTTGACGAATATGGAGTTAAAACGAAGATGGAGAATACTTCGTTATCTTCGTTTTGTGGAATATGACGAATACATTCGTCATATTCGCTAATTCTACCATGCCAACCATAGTAAACCAGGTCCAAGTTGAAATCCCAATTCGATTATTATAACTTGAATTAATCGAATTGCGATTTCAACGTAGCACTGCTATATTCCATATTCTTTGTTAATTCTAGCAAGCTGACCCATTAGAAACACAGCTCTAAGTTGAATTTTCAATTCAATTATTATAACTTGAATTAATCGCATTGCGATTTCAACTTGGACCTGGTTTACTATGGTTGGCTTGGTAGAATTAGCGAATATGACGAATGTATTCGTCATATTGCACAAAACGAAGATAACAAAGTATTCTCCATCTTCGTTTTAGCTCCATATTCATCAACTTCGCTAATTCTAGCAATCAAATAGGAAAGTTGACTATAGAGACAGCTAAGTTTAATTCACTATGCGATTATATAACTTTTTTTATAAATAGAATAATTATAATAATTATCAAGTATTATAATTATTCTATTTATTTAAAAAAAGCAAAGTAATATAATCGCATAGCGAATTAAACTTAGCTGTCTCTATAGTAAACTTTCCTATATGATTGTTAGAATTAGCGAAGTTGACGAATAGGTAGCTAAAACGAAGATGGAGAATACTTTGTTATCTTCGTTTTGAGGAATATGACGAATACATTAGTCATATTCGTCATCTTCGCTAATTCTAGATATCAAACCAATACGAAAGTAGCCTTAAGTTACAATGGCAATACGCAATTATTTAAATCGCATAATAATCGTGATAACTAGAAAAATGACGAATATTCGATTTCGATGAATGTGAAATGAATATTCTAGCGAATATTCGCAAATTTCGTCGAAAACGAATATGGCACCTCCCGCTACTCACTATTGATAAAGTGATTAATGGTGTACACTTTGCCAGACTGCCAGTGATGTTACTGCGGAACATCTTCCCGGTTAGCAAGTTGCTGCAAAACAGGGATGACACGTGAATGGAATATTTGGATGCCTTCTGTGTTTTGTACCCACTCCTGCTTTTGGCTACCAAATCAAAAACCAATTCTGATGCAAGATAGGGACCATGTCATGCAGGCCTTACAGCTGTTACATAGACAGGATCTGTTGTGCATCTCATTTTTCCTTCCTTTTGACAGATCAAAAGAAGGGTCAAATAAATGATGATTTCAGCCAAGCTGAAAGGCAAAATAGTGGCCCAGTCATGAAGTGGGGAGGGTGGGAACAGCATGAGAAGTCCACAAAGTGGCCGTATGACATAGTGATGTGGAAGCAGCATTATGAGGCCACAGAATGGCACAATGACAGTGTGGAGGTGACAGCATCAGGAGGAGGCCACAGAGTGGCACAATGACAGTGTGGAGGTGGCAGTAGCAGCATCAAGAGGCCACAGATTGACAGAGTGACATAATGTGGAGGTGGCAGTAGCAGCAGCATCAGGAGGAGGCCACAGGGTGGCACAATGACAGTGTGGAGGTGGCGGCAGCATCAGGAGGCCACAGAGTGGCATCATGACAGAGTGTGGAAGTGGTGGCAGCAGCAGCATCAGGAGGAGGCCACAGGGTGGCACAATGACAGTGTGGAGGTGGCAGCAGCAGCATCATGAGGAGACCACAGAGTGGCACATTGGCAGAGCGTGGAGGTGGCAGCAGCAGCATCAGGAGGAGGCCACAGGGTGGCACAATGACAGAGTATGGAGGTGGAAGCAGCATTTTCTGGAGGCCACAGAGTGGCACCATGGCACAGTGTATGCTGGTGGAGGCAGCGGCATCAAGAGGAGGCCGCAGGGTGGCACAATGAAAGTGCGGAGGTGGCAGCAGCATCAACAGGCCACAGAGTGGCACAATGACAGTGTGTAGGTGGCAGTAGCAGCATCAGGAGGCCAAAGAGTGGCACAATGACAGAGTGAGGAGGTGGAGGCAGGAGCAGCATCAGGATGAGGCCACAAGGTGGCATAATGACAGTGTGGAGTTGGCAGCAGGCATAGGGAGACAACAGAATGGCAAGGTGACAGTGTTGAGGTGGCAGCAGCATCAGGAGAACACAGAGTGGCAAGGTGACATATTGTGGAGGTGGCGGCAGCATCAGGAGACCAAAGAGTTGCAAGGTGACATAGTGTGGAGGTGGCAGAAAGAATCAGGAGACCACAGAGTGACCCGGTGACAGAGTGGGGAGCTGGGTGGCAATGCCAGTACCAGCTGAAGATGGTGGGTGAAAGAAGGAGCACTTGGCATCAGATGTGTGGCATCAGGAGGGTGGCAGCATCAGAATAGTAGCTAAGGCAGGTAGCCACAAGAAACCGGTCTCTTTTGTCAAAGTGTTGGTGTGGCACAATGGATGATCTAGTCTGATGTATCAGGCATTGGTGGGTGGAAATCCTGGCTGATCCACGCCTGAAACATCTTGACTAAGGTCAGTCTCTCCACATTTTGGGTGGACAGGCAAGTTTTTCTTAGGGTAACTTTGGCCCCCTTCACACTAAGCAGCACCTGCTCTGATGCCACACTACTGGCCGCAAATATGTGGCCACAGAATGAGAAAGGCTCTCATAGGGTAAATAAGTAAAGATGAATCAGCATCCTTCAAATTAAGGTGAATATGTGATGCTCACCTGTTTAAGTTGCACTGAATTGGGTGCAACCGTGATGAAGGTCCGCTGGATGAACTAGGTATCAGGTTGGAGCTGCCGTGTCCAAAAGAACCTAGGGCAAGGGCCATGTCGCCACTTGGTTGATTACTAGAAATAATGACGATGCCGTCACCACTTTTGTGGTCTGGTGAGCTGGTGGACGTGAGGCGCAAATCACAACCGGATTTGAAAAGTACAGGTTTATTGAGAGACAACACTTTTCGGGGTGCGTGCTATGTTCAAAAAACAAAATGTAGAAGAGAAGAAAAATATAATAATATAAAAAAAAAAATATATATATATATATATATAAATGTCTTTCTGGATGGATAAAGACTCTATAGAGCAAAGAGGCCTATAAGGAATAAGCTTCAAAGAAAATGAATGCGTAGGCGTATAGTTAATGGTTCTCAAAAACACAACAATTTGATAAAAATAATCCGTTTTCATATGTCGTCATATTAAATTGTGTATGTGAGCCTGAATTAATACATAAATATATAAATAGATAAATAGAAGTCGGTCAATTCATATGTATTCCCATGTTAAATTATATGGGTCAGATAGGGTGTGAGTATCAATTGGTATGTAGATAAATACATAAATAAATAAAAGGATTTAAAAATATATATAATTTTTAAAAAACATAAATAGATTGATAACATTAGATAATGGAGCCACAAACTGTGACTAGTTCCTGCGGATGAACGTGATTGGTAGTTATGTAATGGATAGTGACATCATAAGTAGATGTGAGTGCATTATTTTGGTGGTTGGAGGAAATAGCAATAAATGGATGTGGCTCTGGGTGCGGACTTTGGATGGGGAATGTTACCTGGTGTGCTGCAGGTGCAGCTGGCTGTTCGATAAATGCTCCTCGGTCGCTTTTACTGACAATGTAGTACAATGCAGTATGGCAGAAATGGTTTAGGAGTTATTACAGAGTGAAGGGTGAGTGATGAGGGAGTGGTGGTGATGTTGGGAAATGGTTAATATTGTTATTACCTTTGCCAGAGATGAATTAGATTTGGCTGAAGCGCTGTGGCTTTGCTATTATACTTGGTCAGGTGATGCTGTGTAATAAAATGTAGTTTAGGGTATTTAAAAAGGCAATTGGTATATGATAAGAAAGTTATGGCCATGTAATTAGATTATTATTCTTGTTACCTGTCGCGGTGGTGAAACTGATGTGGCTGGAGTATTCTGGCCCGGCTGTAAGGACGAGCAGGGAGCAGTGAAGTGTGCACTGGAGAGGGGGAAGATATCGGAGTGAGGTGGATGGGGCCAAGTAGCACTACAGGGAGTGCAGAATTATTAGGCAAGTTGTATTTTTGAGGATTAATTTTATTATTGAACAACAACCATGTTCTCAATGAACCCAAAAAACTCATTAATATCAAAGCTGAATATTTTTGGAAGTAGTTTTTAGTTTGTTTTTAGTTTTAGCTATTTTAGGGGGATATCTGTGTGTGCAGATGACTATTACTGTGCATAATTATTAGGCAACTTAACAAAAAACTAATATATACCCATTTCAATTATTTATTTTTACCAGTGAAACCAATATAACATCTCAACATTCACAAATATACATTTCTGACATTCAAAAACAAAACAAAAACAAATCAGTGACCAATATAGCCACCTTTCTTTGCAAGGACACTCAAAAGCCTGCCATCCATGGATTCTGTCAGTGTTTTGATCTGTTCACCATCAACATTGCGTGCAGCAGCAACCACAGCCTCCCAGACACTGTTCAGAGAGGTGTACTGTTTTCCCTCCTTGTAAATCTCACATTTGATGATGGACCACAGGTTCTCAATGGGGTTCAGATCAGGTGAACAAGGAGGCCATGTCATTAGATTTTCTTCTTTTATACCCTTTCTTGCCAGCCACGCTGTGGAGTACTTGGACGCGTGTGATGGAGCATTGTCCTGCATGAAAATCATGTTTTTCTTGAAGGATGCAGACTTCTTCCTGTACCACGGCTTGAAGAAGGTGTCTTCCAGAAACTGGCAGTAGGACTGGGAGTTGAGCTTGACTCCATCCTCAACCCGAAAAGGCCCCACAAGATCATTTTTGATGATACCAGCCCAAACCAGTACTCCACCTCCACCTTGCTGGCGTCTGAGTCGGACTGGAGCTCTCTGCCCTTTACCAATCCAGCCACGGCCCCATCCATCTGGCCCATCAAGACTCACTCTCATTTCATCAGTCCATAAAACCTTAGAAAAATCAGTCTTGAGATATTTCTTGGCCCAGTCTTGACGTTTCAGCTTGTGTGTCTTGTTCAGTGGTGGTCGTCTTTCAGCCTTTCTTACCTTGGCCATGTCTCTGAGTATTGCACACCTTGTGCTTTTGGGCACTCCAGTGATGTTGCAGCTCTGAAATATGGCCAAACTGGTGGCAAGTGGCATCTTGGCAGCTGCACGCTTGACTTTTCTCAGTTCATGGGCAGTTATTTTGAGCCTTGGTTTTTCCACACGCTTCTTGCGACCCTGTTGACTATTTTGAATAAAACGCTTGATTGTTCGATGATCACGCTTCAGAAGCTTTGCAATTTTAACAGTGCTGCATCCCTCTGCAAGATATCTCACTATTTTTGACTTTTCTGAGCCTGTCAAGTCCTTCTTTTGACCCATTTTGCCAAAGGAAAGGAAGTTGCCTAATAATTATGCACACCTGATATAGGGTGTTGATGTCATTAGACCACACCCCTTCTCATTACAGAGATGCACATCACCTAATATGCTTAATTGGTAGTAGGCTTTCGAGCCTATACAGCTTGGAGTAAGACAACATGCATAAAGAGGATGATGTGGTCAAAATACTCATTTGCCTAATAATTCTGCACTCCCTGTAGTGTGCCGATCGCTCCACTGGGGATTCAGCAGCCCAAACAGTGTTATGCATGGACTGAGGGCTGGGGGGGGGGGGGGTTGTTTGGACAGCTGGTGGAGGAGTGAAGGAGGAGGGACTTGGGAAAGTTGTGGTCTGCACCAACAGTGTGGGAAAGATTATGATAGTGTATATGTGTGCATGGAGCAAGCTGGTTAATGATCTAAAAGCTAAAAGGGCTATGGAGGGGAGTTGCATATACATGTGAATTATATGAGGAGGGAACTGTGGAAATGAAAAAAAATAATTAAGATTTAAATACAATAAAATAAAATTTTGCCTTTATAGCTGGTGGCATTAAAGGATGAGATTGCTAAGAACCGATGAAAATGTAATAAAAATGAAGTGCTAAAAGAATGCAGGAACTGTTGAAAATATAGATGGAGATGTATCATCCACCTATACCCCTTTCCTTGAATAAAAAATTTACAACCCCTGGGTTTGTGACTTTTTAAAGGCCATTTTATTGGACAGCCCGTGGAAGTGACTTTCTTCACTAATGTTTTAAAAAAGTGCAACGTGTCACGCAATAAGTCTGATCTATTTTAAGAAGATAGGTCTATGTAGCCCTAACTTCTGTATAGGCACACTGCAGGGCTCAGAAAGGAAGGAGCACCATTTGGATTTTGAAGGGAATATTTCATTGGAATGGTTCTCGGATGTCATGTCACATTTGCAAAGTCCCTCAGGTACCAGTACAGTGTAATACAAAAAGTTACCCAATTTTAGAAACTAACCGTTCAAGGAATTAGCCTACAGGTGTAGTGATTGACTTGACCCCACAGGTGTTTTATAGATTTTTTTTAAGATTAGGACATTAAATTAAAAATTACATTGCTTTTCAATTATATGTAGTTTTAGCCTCAAATTTGACATTTTCACAAGTAGTGATAGGAATTGTTAGATAATTATTCCTGAGTACAATAATGTCCCCTATTTGATGATAAACAGATTCAGTACATTATTGAGACCTACTAAAAAAAAATCCCTGACAGGCTGTAATTGACACAAAAACCACTGGGTGGCCATGGTATAAACAACTCCTGAGAGAGTATCACAAAATCATGTTTTTTTCTTCTTTCATCAAAGATGGTTATTTTATGCTACTCATCTTGAGATATGTCAAGCCAAAAGGAAAGGTAGGGAAGGATGCATCTGGGATTACTATACAAATCATGCATCTTCAGAAAAGAAAGTTGCTGTTTATATATCAACAGACAAAAGATAAATTTGAGCCCATGAGCAGTATAGTATTTATATTTAAAAGATAATGTGTGTATTTAACTATTTAGTATATAATACACACAGTTTATTATATTTATTTATAACTGTGTATGTATATTATATATTTAAAATGACGGCAGCTTTATTACTGCCAGCATTTCTGGAAATTGTTTAACAGGATTATAGCAAGGCATAACATTTGTGAAGTTATATGGGAACATGTTTAAAGATCAAAGTCAATGCCCTCAGCTGTTTAGTAAAAGATTGTACCATTAATGATTGTATCATTAGTACTTCATTTAAAGAATGCAGAGAGAAAATATAGTTTAGAAATGTTACAAAGGCATCTCTCTTTCTGGAGGATTTTCCTGCCCTACATAGCAGGATAACTTGGAGTCCACGGGTCACTTATGACTAGCTTATTGTCAATAGACCTTTCTAACAAGATTTCCAATGTAGAGAACCCCTTTAATTTCATAAAACGTCAACTTTGCTTCTCTGCCCTCTGCTTCTCTGAATAGGCTAAAGATAAGCCACCCTTACCCCTCTCCGAGTGTCACACATATACTGAGGGAGATATACTGTTCCAGCTATCCTATCCCCACTTCTCCTCCCTGTCTATTATCTATTGTTTTATAGTGTTAATCACAAATATTCTAATCGCAAATATCAGCACTTCGAGAATTCGCAGAGATGTAGATTATAGCGCTATATATTCGTAGTTGCGAATATTACATTTTTTTTTTAAATCAGTAACCTCCATGCTTCTTGCTTGTGGGCCAATAAGAAGACGGCAATGTATTTGTCTGACCTTAGCAACATCCCTAGCAACCAATAGGAAAGTTGCCTACCCCTTTACTACACTACGTGCAGAATTATTAGGCAAATGAGTATTTTGACCACATCATCCTCTTTATGCATGTTGTCTTACTCCAAGCTGTATAGGCTCGAAAGCCTACTACCAATTAAGCATATTAGGTGATGTGCATCTCTGTAATGAGAAGGGGTGTGGTCTAATGACATCAACACCCTATATCAGGTGTGCATAATTATTAGGCAACTTCCTTTCCTTTGGCAAAATGGGTCAAAAGAAGGACTTGACAGGCTCAGAAAAGTCAAAAATAGTGAGATATCTTGCAGAGGGATGCAGCACTCTTAAAATTGCAAAGCTTCTGAAGCGTGATCATCGAACAATCAAGCGTTTCATTCAAAATAGTCAACAGGGTCGCAAGAAGCGTGTGGAAAAACCAAGGCGCAAAATAACTGCCCATGAACTGAGAAAAGTCAAGCGTGCAGCTGCCAAGATGCCACTTGCCACCAGTTTGGCCATATTTCAGAGCTGCAACATCACTGGAGTGCCCAAAAGCACAAGGTGTGCAATACTCAGAGACATGGCCAAGGTAAGAAAGGCTGAAAGACGACCACCACTGAACAAGACACACAAGCTGAAACGTCAAGACTGGGCCAAGAAATATCTCAAGACTGATTTTTCTAAGGTTTTATGGACTGATGAAATGAGAGTGAGTCTTGATGGGCCAGATGGCTGGATTGGTAAAGGGCAGAGAGCTCCAGTCCGACTCAGACGCCAGCAAGGTGGAGGTGGAGTACTGGTTTGGGCTGGTATCATCAAAGATGAGCTTGTGGGGCCTTTTTGGGTTGAGGATGGAGTCAAGCTCAACTCCCAGTCCTACTGCCAGTTTCTGGAAGACACCTTCTTCAAGCAGTGGTACAGGAAGCAGTCTGCAAGGTAAGAAAAACATGATTTTCATGCTGGACAATGCTCCATCACACGCGTCCAAGTACTCCACAACGTGGCTGGCAAGAAAGGGTATAAAAGAAGAAAATCTAATGACATGGCCTCCTTGTTCACCTGATCTGAACCCCATTGAGAACCTGTGGTCCATCATCAAATGTGAGATTTACAAGGAGGGAAAACAGTACACCTCTCTGAACAGTGTCTGGGAGGCTGTGGTTGCTGCTGCACGCAATGTTGATGGTGAACAGATCAAAACACTGACAGAATCCATGGATGGCAGGCTTTTGAGTGTCCTTGAAAAGAAAGGTGGCTATATTGGTCACTGATTTGTTTTTGTTTTGTTTTTGAATGTCAGAAATGTATATTTGTGAATGTTGAGATGTTATATTGGTTTCACTGGTAAAAATAAATAATTGAAATGGGTATATATTAGTTTTTTGTTAAGTTGCCTAATAATTATGTACAGTAATAGTCACCTGCACACACAGATATCCCCCTAAAATAGCTAAAACTAAAAACAAACTAAAAACTACTTCCAAAAATATTCAGCTTTGATATTAATGAGTTTTTTGGGTTCATTGAGAACATGGTTGTTGTTCAATAATAAAATTAATCCTCAAAAATACAACTTGCCTAATAATTCTGCACTCCCTGTATAACAAACTTCCCAGCAGCCATTTTCTGCATTTTTTATTTATTTTTTGCAGTTCTGAGAGAGAGGGAGCAGTGACATTGCTGTGCTCTGTGCTTTCATCTGGATCCTATTCCTTATCCAATTACATTAGATAGTTAGTTAGCTCATATATATATATAATACAGATAGTTATTGGGAGATAGTCAGTGTAGGTTAGATAGGGATATAGTTCCAGTGCAGGGTGTTAGGTAGTGTGATAGGAATTACAGTTTCTCTGCTGTGCATACATACATACTACAGACATAGTGCTGTGATGTCACAACAATACTTAGTGCACTAATCAGTAATATCTACTCAGACCTGATAAAATGTGAAGTTGCATTTATTGCGCAACAAATATGAGCATCATTATTGCCGATTTACACAATTGCAAAAATAATGACTGGAGATCACAAATTCGAACTGTTTGCTAATTTATTGCGAATATTATGCAAAAAATTCATGAAATATTGCAAAAACAAATATTGCCTATGCCGCTCATTACTACTGTTTTATACTAGACTTTTTTTTGTAACTGAGGGGCTTCTAAATGGTTAAAGCCTCCAGAATTTTGATGACAGGATGTTGGAAAATTAGGAAAATAGTATATGGCAAAGGGGGAGGGGCAAGTGGGGGGGTGTGCCCCAAAGGAAGATGGGGGAAGTTGTCTGCTCTCTGCTTCACTGTTCAGCTCCTCTGCGCCTCTGCCCAGCAGTCCACACATCATGCTGCTGGGTTGGGTGGAGGCCCGAGAATCAGCTTCCTCCTTCACAGCCTAGCATTGTGATGTCTGACTGCATTGCTCTGCTGCTGGGGAATGCTGGATGTGCGCGATGTGAAATAGCTTTAAATTGACAGTCACCAGTTTACAGATCAGAAGGAAGAGAAGAAGTCATCTACCACTAAAAAGGGAAGATTTTAGTACAGTTTTTATTTTTTTTTTAAAACACAGTGCGTTTTCAAACAGTCTGTTTGGTACCACCCGCTACCATGCATTCAGTTATCATCCATGTATGGCATGCTCATGTGACAAAGTATATATCAGACATCTAAACCCATATAGGTGAGAAAAAAATAGTATAGATCAGTACTAGAACATATAAAGCTCAAATATAAAAAGAAGAAAGTGGAATATAGTTTGAAAAAATAGATTGATATAAATTTGGTGACACTGCAACCAAAAAGGTTAAAATTTGGTTATCTATTCTTGTGATCGTTATCTATAAATATAGATGGGGGAAAGTCACGGCATTAAAGATGGTACCGGGTGCCTGTTTTTTTGCACAGTAGATACCTGGAGACATTGTCCATGATCGGCAATAATGCGAACCACAAACATTTAACTCCTCAGAGGCAGTAGTTGATTGTGACCACGGCATCTGAGCAGTCTTTTTCTGGGAGCACTGTGCTCCTCGGAAGCAAGTGGCTCCCCCAAACCAAGAAAGACTAAGTTGTTTAGTTACTATGGCAGCTTTGGCCTCCTAAAGGCTCCAAAGCCTGTCATTGTGAAGTCCCTATGGAGCCTTACCTGTGGCAGTGCTCAATAGGAGCATATTGGATCTACCATAGGCTTCACCAAAGGGTGAAGCAATTAACGATCGTATATTAAAGTACCCTAGGGTAATTAAAGGAATTTGAAAAAAAAAGTTTTTAAAAGTTTTAAAAATATAAAAAATAAAAGTAAAAAGTTCAAATCTCCCCCATTTACCATATTACAATAAATAAAAAAACTAAAACAATAACCATTATTCGCATTGACATATCCCAAAAGTATATATCCCATAAAATCAAAATGTGAATAAAAATGGCTGATTTGCCAGGTTTTTTTGGTTGCTTCATCTCCCAATAAATTGAATAAAAGTGATCCAAAAGTCAGTATATGGCAAGACAAAGAAAAAAAATATACATTTTTTTAAGTACTGAAATGAAAGAAAAACTACAAAAATATGGTGTCACTGTAATCATACTTTCATGGAGAATAAAGTTAGGCTAGTTTCACCCTTGCGGCAGGACTGATCCGACAGGCTCCATCCTGCGGCTATTTCGCTGTGCCCGTGGACCGCCGCTCCGTCCCCATTGACTATAATAGGGACGGGGGCGGAGCGCCGGCACAGCACGGCGGTGCACGCAGGACGGATCAGACATGGTGAACAGCCTGTCGGATCCGTCCTGCCGCAAGTGTGAAAGTACCCTTAACTGCACAGTTTTACTTAATTGGGAGTGCTGTAAAAATAAAACCCATAAAACTATGGAGTAATTTGGATTTTTTTTTAGCTTCCCACTACATCATATGCAATATTAAATAGTGCCATTAGAAAGTACAAGTTGGCCTGTAAAATCAAGACCTAAAATACTTTTGTGAACAGAAAAATATCAAATTTTACTCCAAGAGAAGGCCAGGAATAAAAAAATAAAAACAATATGTAAAATTGGAAAAGGGCTGAATATTTTGCTTTTGCCATTTTTATTTGCACCATTTTAAGTATGTTTTTTGTTTAAGTGACGTAAATGGTTGGGCTTGGCTGGAAGCTGATGGTGCAAGATGCCTAAGCTGTGAGCCCATGTCACTGACAAGCTCTATTTTGCCAGAAATTCACACCCCTCATACAGCTTTGTGGAAGAAAAAGATGAAAAAGCTGTCCAAGACCGGCGCAAAGTCAGGGGACCTCCATGTCCTTTACTTTGGACGCATTTTTGCGTGGCGGTGAAGAGGTGGTGTCCAAAATGGCAACTTCCCGCCACACTGCACAGCCACGCAGTAAACCATGAGCTCCCTACTCTGCAGCCTTCTTATCGCCTCCTTCTCTGAGCCCAGCATCTTCTCGCCCAATAATATAGAGCCTGGTACTCTGCCAACCGTGCTAGTGATTGCAATTTCTCTATGGGCCTGGTAATGCTGGAGCCGCAGAAGTCACCTGCGCTGTCTTGAGAAGAATGTGCTCCTAGCCCTATCAACTCATTTCATCGGCCTCCGCCTTCCACATCCCTCATTTAGGGGGACCTTCAATGTAGTCATGGGATGCCACAAATGGCGATTCTACAGGCAGATACACCGCTGCTGCCTCTGTCTGCTGCCTGCCTCCCTCCCTTTCAGGTATGCTGCAGGTCATCTATTTTAGGGGAGAAGTCAGGATCTTAGGGTACCTCGACCATCTTTACCCCCTCAGGAGTTTTCTCATCCTAAAATGCTTCCTGTGCTGTTCATAATAAGGAACCCACTCCACTGTCACAAAGGGCTTCCAGACTGGGGAGATCTATTGACCGCATGGTTCTGACAGTGCCAGTACCCCCTACCACGGATTGCTCTAATATCTCCCAACTCTTGAGATCTCGCTCTCCTTGTAGAATGCGTCAATCATATTCATGGCCTACTCAATCAATCAACTATCTCAGGATGAACCTTTTTGTTAGCTACTAGACACTGTATAAAGCCAACTTACCCCCATTAATAACTGAAATTAGCTCCTCACTCGCTAAATGGAAACATCTGCCTATCTCCCTATTAGGACTCATATCAGAAATAAGGATGTCCCTCTACCTATTTAAAATGCTCCCTGTATGGGTGCCAACTAGGATCCGATCCTCCAGTCTTTTCAATCTGTGTTTGTTAATGTTGTATGGAACTGCAAGTGCCATAGGTTTTCCAAAGTCACGTTGATAGCCCCCATTTGAGCGCGAATATTCGAATCACACATTTTTTGAGACTTTGCGAAGATCTAGAATATAGTACTATATATACGTAATCATGAATATTCTAGTTTTTGTTTTCATCAGTAACCTCCCTTTTTGCTTGTGGGCCAATGAGAAGGCTGCAATATCTTTGTCAGAGCTTAGCAACATCCCTAGCAACCAATAGGAAAGTTGCCTACCCCTTACTATATAAGAACCTCCCCAGCACCCATTTTCTGATGTTTTTTGCAGTTGTGAGAGAGACAGCAGTGTCATTACTGTGCTCTGTGCTTTTCAGACTCATCTGGATCCTTATTTAATTACATTACTATGCAAAATAACTGTGAAGCCCCAGTTATGGGTCTTCAACACATAAAAAGCCAGATATCCTTCTTACTTCCTTTCACTGGCCTCCAGTCTAAATTTAATCTTCCGCCTAGTACGGCCTTCCACTACCACAGAAAAGTAGAAAAGTTGACTTGTAGACAGTGTCTAGCATGTGACTTGTGTCTAGCATGCCATAAATAAGTACAAATTCTGGAGCACACATTTAGGCTACTTTGACACTTGCGTTCGGGGTTCCGCTTGTGAGTTCTGTTTGAAGGCTCTCACAAGCGGCCCCGAACGGATCCGTACAGCCCCAATCCATTCTGAGTGGATGCGGATCCGCTCAGAATGCATCAGTCTGGCTCTGTTTCGCCTCTGTTCCGCTCAGCAGGCGGACACCCGAATGCAGTTTGCAGTGTTTTAGTGTCCGCCTGGCCGTGCAGAGCCAAACGGCTACGTCCTGACTTACAATGCAAGTCATTGGGGACGGATCCGTTTGACGTTGACACAATATGGTGCAATTGCAAACATATCCGTCCCCCATTGACTTTCAATGTAAAGTCAGGAGTCCCTATTAATGTACCATCTGATCTGAGTTTTCTCCAATCTGATGGTATATTTTAACTTGAAGCGTCCCCATCACCATGGGAACGCCTCTATGTTAGAATATACCATCGGATTTGAGTTAGATTGTGAAAACTCAGATCCAACAGTATATTCTAACACAGAGGCGTTCCCATGGTGATGGAGACGCTTCAAGTTAGAATATACTAAGAACTGTGTACATGACTGCCCCCTGCTGCCTGGCAGCACCCGATCTCTTACAGGGGGCTGTGATCAGTTCACGAGTGTGAACTGACTGTCATATGTCAAGATAAAAAAAAAAGAAAAAAATAAAAAATACATGGAAAAATTCCAGAGATGACTTCAATGTTGTGAGTAGTTTTATAGAAAATTTGGCTAAGCTTAAAGGCATTGTCCTAACCCAGACATATCCCCATTTTCACCCAGGCAGCCCCCCCTGACTTGAACATCAGAGCAGTTCATGCTCCAATGCTCTCTTTTGCCCTGCGCTAAATTGCGCAGGGCAAATGCATTTTCTGGCGCTCTGGTGATGAACCAAGCTCTCCATAGGACTGCCAGGTGGAGGCTTCTGCCCAGCAGTGAGCCCAGTGACGTCACTGGCACTGATGGGTGGACTTTAGCACTGCCATAGCTAGGACCGCGCTAAAGCCCGCCCATCAGAGCCAGTGACATCACCGAACACACTTCTGGGCAGAAGCCTCCACCCGGCAGTGTGTTATTGTAAATAAAAGAGCTGTTGCCCTGTCGATCCAGCGCAGGGTAAGGGAGAGCATCAGAGAATGGGGGGAAGCTGCCTGGGTGAAAATGTTCCGGGTTCAGCTCTGAACCTGGAGAACCCCTTTAATGAAGTAGGTGAGTGATTAATGGATTGCATGTAAAATTCCCCTAACAAGTGGTAAAGCTAAAAGTAAAATACATTTTTAATAAATAAAAAAAATCTTGACGTCAGTGGCAGGGGGGGGGGGGGCCGCCCTGGGTGCCGACTCTCATGGGGGTGCCAGGCCCAGAAGCAAAGAGCACTTCCATCAATACAGATAGAAGCGCTCATTGCTGGAGCACTGACGCCCACATACTGCGGCAGGGCACGGGAGCGCATTGTTCCCTGCCTGCCACACCGCCGATCACCCCATAGGCTTCAGGCCTAGTAGGCATGAGGCTTATGCGGTAGTGAAATCCCGGCGCAGGCGTGTGCGTGATGAAGTCATCGCGCACGCATGTGCCGTGACGCAGCAGCACAGTGAAGACATAGGTGAGTATTTAGCTTTTGTTTTTTTTCTAATTTTTTTTTATGTGCCAACTTTGGTGGACACAGTTGGATGTGTGGGGGAACTATTTTATGGGAGGGATTACTATGTAGGGGCAATAATTATGGGAGGGAATAGGGATTACTATGTGGGGGCAAATTACTATATGGGCAGTGTGGGAAAACTACTGTAGGGGGGGAAGTGTGAGGGAAACTACAGTATGTGGGCAGTGTGGGGGAAACTACTGTATGTGGCAGTGTGGGGGAAATTACTGTATGGGGGCAGTGTGGGGGAAACTACTGTATGTGGCAGTGTGGGGGAAATTACTGTATGGAGCAGTGTGGGGCAAATTACTATATGAAGGCAGTTTGGGGGAAACTACTGTGTGGGGGCAGTGTGGGGAAAATTACTATATGGGGCAGTGTGGGGGAAATTACTGTTTGGGGCAGCGTGGGGGGCGTTGCTATTGGGGAGGCACTGTAGGGGCAATAATCCCTGTATAGTGTCCCCAGAAATACTAAAATTGCCCCTACAGTGCATCCCTAATAGCAATGCCCACCACGCTTCCCCATACAGTAATTTCCCCCACACTGCCCCATATAGTAATTTCCCCCACATCGTCCCATGCAGTAATTTCCCCCACACTGCCCTCACACAGTAATTTCCCCCACACTGCCCCCATATAGTGTAAAGTAGAACTGGCTTAGTTGCCCAATCAGATTCCACCTTTCATTTTTGACAGCTCTTTTGGAAATCCAGTTCTACGTTACACTAGTTTGATAAATGACTCCAATTATGTCTACTGGGGTCACTATTTTTTCAGCAGTATAGTACCTGGGGCATTGGGGGGCACAATGGGCACAGTATTGGGGGTGGCAGCAGGATGACACTGTGGGGACACCAGGATGGGGAGGTTTATGGAAAAATTGAGAACTCTAACGGTTCTGTGTTACAAACTCTGTAGAGACGAGATTCGGCTGAAAGAATTTATCATGGCGGTCTAACGGAGGAGAAGAGGAAAGAGAAGGTCTACATGACAGAAGATGTCCCTGCATGTAAGAGGTATGTGGTCAAGTAGTAGGGGGGGTGCCAGAGAAAGGACCCGACCCAGGTGCCAAACACCCTAAGCACACCACTGCTTGATGTTAAAACATGACTAAGATTGAAAAAAATTGCTTTTCAGCTAAAAAATAAAATCCCCTCCACATATTTGGTATTGCTGTGTCTATAACAACCCACACTATGTAATTATCCTGTAATTTATCCCGCATGATGAGCCCCGTAAAAAAAAAAAATACTAAAAAACCTTTGCAAGGTTTATTGATCACAAAAAAAATGGAATGAAATGGAATCAAAAAGTTTTATGCACACCAAAGTGGTATCAATAAAAAACTCCAAGTTGTCTCACAAAATAATAACATGGCACAGCTCCTCAGAAAATTAATAAAAATGTACTTTTTTAATGGGTTTTTATTGTGCAAAAGTAGTAAACACAAAAAATTACGGTACATATATTTGTTATCACTTTAGTCGTACTAAGCCACAGAATAAATGTATTATGTCACTTATGCAACAAAAGTTGCAGAATTTACAATGTCGAAACTCAGTAGGAATTATTGTTGTTCCCCCTCCCAAAAAAGTTAATAAAATTTAATCAGTTATGTGTACCCCAAAATGGTGGCAATAAAATCCCTCCAAAAACAAGCCCTCATGGGGCTATCTTGATGGAAAAATAAAAACATTGTATTTACTGGAATGTGATGATGAGAAAAATAAAACAAAATTGCTTGGCCACGAAGGCCCAAAATAGGCTTGTCATTTAGGCTACTTTCACACTAGCGTTCGATCGGATCCGTTCTGAACGGATCCGATCATATTAATGCAGACGGAGGCTCCGCTCAGTACGGATCCGTCTGCATTAATAACTTAGAAAAATTTCTAAGTGTGAAAGTAGCCTGAGCGGATCCGTTCAGACTTTACATTGAAAGTCAATGGGGGACGGATCCGCTTGAAGATTGAGCCATATGGTGTCATCTTCAAGCGGATCCGTCCCCATTGACTTCAATGTAAAGTCTGAACGGATCCGCTCGCCTACGCACGGCCAGGCGGACACCCGAACGCTGCAAGCAGCGTTCAGCTGTCCGCATGGCCGTGCGGAGGCGAGCGGAGCGGAGGCTGAACGCCGCCAGACTGATGCAGTCTGAGCGGATCCGCATCCATTCAGACTGCATCAGGGCTGGACGGAAGCGTTCGGCTCCGCTTGTGAGCCCCTTCAAATGGAGCTCACGAGCGGACAGCCGAACGCTAGTGTGAAACTAGCCTAAGGGGTTAAAGCAGAGGATATCCTTTTTTATAATAGGACATTAAGTCACTTACATAAAAAGCTCTCCAATCATGATATATATAAACCTGCTCATAGGAATATATACTATAATAAATAAAGCCTGCTAAATGCAATTGAAAAACTTTACTGAATTCTAAAGTTTATTTATAAAGTTTTGTATATTTTAATTAGGGACCTCAAACTTTAGTCATTTATCTTTCCCAGTGAATGAATAATGTATGTATCTATGCTCCCATCAATAATATTCACAGTTGATGAATAGAAGGTGCATAGTAGTATACATTTTTTGCTGTAGGTTTTGATAGGAATGTGAGGAGAGATAGAAATTATACTTTTACGTATCTCTTCCTACGCAATATATTATGCGTCCTGCTGTCAGCTGCATGACAGGAAGAAAGTAAAAAGTCTGTGTTATCATTGTTATGAAATGCATGGACCCTCAATTTTCACAGTGTTGATGGTGCTGCTTGTGGAGTGTCTCCAAATAATTAGCTTGCCTTTCATAAAAGTTAATGTTGTTGATAAGTTTGTCATTTTGTGAAAAGATCTATTATATTAGTATAGCTAAACAAAAATGAAGAGCTTGAATGCCAGAGACGAGCAAATTTCTTCATGCAGGTCCAATTAGTCCAAATCGACTATCCAGGTACAAATTGATGCTACATACTGTATCTCCCCCCTCTCTCTTACCTTTGAATCAATTTTTTTCTCAAGAAATTATGATTCAAATGAATAAAAAATATAAATTCTGGTACAATTGTGATTCTAAAGAATCAATTTCTACACCATATGTAGATGTTCTACATGAAACAATATTGCATCAATTACACTATGTTTAGTATTGGAAACTACATAGTTAATAGTAGTGATGAGTGAAGTATTCAAAAATTCGACTCGGCTGCTCTGTCGGCGGTGTTTGAAGCAGCGCATCGAGTGCCCGCGCTGCTGTGTAAGGACCTGCCTTATATGGGTGCCGAGGAGATCCAGCCTCAGGCTGTGTACTACTCACTGTAGTACACGAACAGGCAATGCATTACAATACAGATGTATTGTAATGCATTGCAGAGGTGATCAGACAACCAAAAGTTCCAGAGTGGGACAGAAATAAAGTTTAAAAAAAAAAAGTGTTTTGAATAAAAATAATAAAGTTTAAAAAAAAAAATGCCCCTTTCCCCTGATTTTATAATAAAAAATTGAAAAAAAGAAAAGAAAAACTACACATATTAGGTATTGCCACGTCTGTAACGACCGGCTCTATAAAGATATCACATGATCCACCCCATCTGATAGACACCATAAAAAATAAAAACTGTGTAAAAAAAAGCCATTTTTGTAAACTTACATCACTAAAAGTGCAACACCAAGTGATCAAAATGGCGTATACCCGCAAAAATAATGCCAATCTAACTGTCACCTCACCCTGCAAAAAATGAGCCCAAAAAATACAAAAAACTATGGCTCTCAGACTATGTAGACACTAAGACATGATTTAAAAAACATGGTTTCAAAAATGCTTTTATTGTGTAAATGCTGTAAAGACCTGCTCTATAAAAATACCACAATACTCTCAGGTTAACAAAAAGTGTAATAGCAAGCGATCGAAAATACGCACCCCAAAATTGTACCAATCAAACCTCTATCTCATCCCGCAAAAAATGGTACCCTACCTAAGGGAAAAGATAAAAAAATAAAAAAATATGGCTGTCAGGCTATGGTGACACTAAAACATTATATATGTATATCTATCTATCTATCTAACTATATATATATATATATATATATATATATATTAATATATATATTTTTTAAATGATATTAGTGTATAAAACTTAAATGAATAAAAAAAAGTATACATATTAGGTATCACCACATCCGTATCAACCTTCTCTATAAAAATATCACATGATTTATCCCCTCAGACGAACACTGTAAAAAACTGTGTAAAAAAGCCATTTTGTCACCTTACATCACAAAAAGTGTAATAACAAAATATCAAAATGTCAAATGCAACCCAAAATTGTACCAATCAAACCATCATCTCATACTGAAAAAAATGAGCCCCCACATAAGAAATTTGCCCGACAAAAAATCCCCCAAAAAACTATGGCTTTCAGAATATGGAGAAAATGCTTTATTATGTAAAACTAAAACAAAAAACAACAAAAAGTTGTCATATTTGGTATTGTCGCGTCCGTAACAACCTGCTCTATAAAAATAGCTCATGATCTAACCTGTCAGATGAACGTTGTAAATAACAAAAACTAAAAACAGTGGCAAAACAGCTATTTTTTGTTACCTTGCCTCACAAAAAGTGGAACATACAGCAACCAAAAATCATCTGTACCCTAAAATAGTACCAACAAAACTGCTAGCTTATCCCATAGTTTCCAAAATGGGGTCACTTTTTTGTAGTTTCTTCTCTAGGGGTGCATCAGGGGGTCTTCAAATGTGACATGGCAAGTTAAAATTATCCCGGTGAAATCTGCACTCCAAAAACCATATTGTGTTTGTTATGGTTGCCTCAGGCTGGCTGAGGGTTGGACCTCTTAGATGTCCTTGTCCCCGAATTCTAGAGAGTGCTGTTAGGTTCCTTTTGGCAGTCATCCATGCTCCTGTAGGTGTAGATGAAATCCAGATAGCTCTTACAAGGGCTAGTGATTAGTGATGCTCTACAAAATGAGTCAAAGCATGAATTGAGGGTAAGAAGCAAAATCTCTCTTTACTGAGGGGTACCCGCCCGTATTTATGCAGGTCCCCATCTGGTGGACACTCCCCTAGGGGACCAGATGGAAGACTGTGACACAGGACAGATAAACAACAGGACACACAGACACAATACATCCCCACAATGCATTCAGTATGCCCCGTAGACAACCGAGGAGTAATTCAATTATCTCTCAGGACAAAGGGACATTGCCAAAACACACGTTGAGACAATAGGACAGAAATCACTACTCCAACATACAATGTCACAACCATTACAGTAAACATAGACATGTAACACATCCCCAGATAGCTCCAGTCTGAGTGCATATTATTAGGTAAATTTCACTCAGACTACACGAATACAGTAGAATCGCCATGGAGCCAAAGTTTTTGACACATATGGGGTGTTAACCTTTGCTTTGTTAGCGGAAAAAATTATTAAAATGGAAAATCTGCCAAAAAAGGGAAATTCTGAAATTCTATCTCCATTTTCCATTAATTCTTGTGGAACAATTATTGTGAAACACGGTAGATGCCTGTACTGGCGTTATTTAAAGCAAACGCGGGTTCATTATGGGTCCGCCCACCAATGTCACATCATGTGGTCTGAGTGGGCATGTGGTTGGTGTAGATCACGCAGGTTGTTGCCAATCACGTGGTTCCAGTGACTCGGGTATCATGTGACTAACTACTTCACAGCCCGCCTGACGGATCATGTGACATTGGTGGGCGAACCCATAATGAACCCACACTCGCTTTAAATAACGCCAGTACGGGCATCTACCGTCGTCACTGCCATACGCAGGAGAGGATCATAGCTGGCCCATGGACATCTATACATGGAGAGCTAAGTATCTGCTGAAAGCAATTTAATACTGCCATTTTTTGTTCGGTTGTTCTAGTGAACAACCAGAACTGTTTGGCTATTGTGATTACCTATGGATTTATCTGTCCCCTGATGATTTGGCTTATGACTTGGCCATTGAAACGCATCGGGACGAGTATTTTTGGTATTTATGTGTGTGTACCCCTGTTGTGTGTTCTTCCCTGACAAAGCTGGGCAGTCATCACTGCAATTTAACAGGGACACCCAGGAACATACAGAGAGGGTTTGAATGAGAGTTAGAATATAGGGAAATATAGGGGAAGAGACCCAGCATCTGTCTCCCTCTTGATTTATATCCCTATATTTCTAACTCGCCTTCATAGCATTTGTGAACATCCTACATTTGCCTATACTTTCACCATCTGGTGTTGCATGGTCACTGATGCGTGCAGCTTTTAACTTGATTATTGTTTATGGGCCTATTATATTAGGTGTAAGGTAACCTCAGTACTTCATGTGATTTTCATAACAAAGCTAGAACCAGTCATGTACCTCACATGGATCCAGAGATCTCCTCGTTAATTGCTCTTCTAGAGTTATAGCAAGCTGGCAGCTCAAGGTAAGTGTCTTTTCTGCTGCAGCTCAGGAGATGTGTCTATGCTTTCCCTATCACAGCTCCGGAAGTCTTTTCTTCTGGAGCTCTCTTCCTATTACAGCCCAGGAGGCAGTTGAAGGATGAAACTGAGCATGTGCGGCCATTTCAGTGAGGTGAACAAAGAAATAAGAAAAACACAAACAGCAGGTGGAACTATACAGATACTTTTTATTGAATAACTTAGTGGCTATGCTAAATTTTTAATTACCTGCAGTTGCAAAAGTATTCAGATCCAGGTGCTGGTTTGAAAAATGTAGAATATTTTTGTGGGACAACTCATTTAACTGCCACCCACAGTTTTTTTTATGGTGGTTGGTACAGGTCCTGACTCTACAGCAAAATATTTTAGTGTTGCTGCAGTAGAAGCTTCCATAGCATTTTTGCTCTAAGAACCGGCTGTTACTAACATCTTGAGTTTTTACAGTAGACACCTGCTGAACAGACAGGCCCAGAGAAAACTTTGGTCTCAGCTGTTAACACTTTGCCAATGTCTTTGACAGCTTTGTGATTGGGTCACTAGGTTTCTTAGTGACTCAACAGGAGGAGCTGTCTCTGAGGACCTACAGAGTATTTCAGAGATGTATTTTCAGTAATTTAGGACACCCCAAGTGTTCTTCCAACTGCTGCCTGTTAATGACACAATAATGAGTACACTATATTAACATACAGAAATATGCTACTTGAAGAAAGCAAAGCAGCGCTCACCTGCAGCCAACAACTTGAGAAGCGCAGACACGGCCTGGACTGGGCTGTTTGAATTGTAGAAAGAAAAGTGGTTGTAGTCCAGCTTCTAAAAAAGTTGTACTTTCATTTCATGCGGTAAAAACTTCCAACAAGACTGGTATGCGGTCTACGCGTTTCGGACCTATCAATCATGGTCCTTACTCATGACAATACTACCATAAACTCCTGAACCTTATGAGTCCCCGCTCTGCCAATCCAATAGGAGTATGGAGTCACGTGACTCACAAGGATCAGGAGAAAACCTGGGATGAAATTCCCTTAAAATTAACACCTCATGTGCCAAAAAATACAAAACACTGTAATCTTATACCATTATAAAAACAGTCAACTATAAAGACAAGAAGCATATATCTCACATCTTTCACTTAAACATATCAATGGTATTGCAAAATAAGATCATACTTTTTATTAAGTCTTGTTGGGAAACAAGTACCTAGCTCAAACATTCAGTAAGCTTCTCGACTGAGAAGCTTAAGTCTATGGTCACTTCCTCTGACAGGTAGAGACACCCTTTTGATTCCCTGTACAGAGAACAAAGAGGTGTTCCCTTGGTGCACTATGGAAAAATGCAAACTCGCCTCAGAAACATCAAGGGTTAGTTAATGCGGCATATCAGATAGATGTTTCCGGACTTTGATTTTAATAGAGTTTGTTGTGCAGCCTACATACTGCAGATGACAGATCGCGCAGGTAATTAAACACACTGCATTATCTGTATTGCAATTCAGATCTTTCTTAATACTATAATCTCTGTCATTTGCAAAAGAATTAAAAGTTTTACTGACTACCATATGATTACAACAGATACACTTCGTATGGCCACACTTATAGCTGCCTTTCCATGTAAGCCATGTGGGTTTAACGTTTGGATGTTCCTGGAATAAAAAATGTCTAACCCGTTTCATTCCTTTCAATTCTCGTTGAGGAATATTCAACTGTTTAGTGAAGAGGACAATTTTAAGTGCATATATTGCCTTTACCATCCGCCTTGCTTGATGCCGAGCCACTGGGATCCTGAAACTGAAGTCATTTTTAGACCAACCTACTAGGTACAGGAGTGAGAGTAGTAATAAAAGTGATCAATGTGTGCAACCCCTATATATTTTCCAATCTGTTTGAAATTCATTGAGACTCAGGGTGTAAGCAAAGTCATATGAAAATCACATCTTTGGAAAAATGAAACACCCTAGTAGAGGTACACACTTTCAAAGCTAGCGTATCTCCCTCTAACCTTAAATCCAGAAAAAAGATGGGCCGCATATTATGATGTAAGCTCAAGGAGATCGAATCTAGATGACTATTGATGTAAGTATAAAAAAGGAATATGCTATGCTCCCCCCTTCCTTTACTCCTATTGGTACACCCTGAGGAATTGTTGATATTCTGTATTATTTGTTGATATGCTATATCATTTGTATTGATCTATGTTTTAACTCCCTTTGTCTGGGAGATTCTATGTTCACCTATGACTCTCATTTGATTGTACTCACCTGCGAGTGTGTAACATCAGTATTAATTGTCATTTGATGAAATATGTCAATAAAAAAAATTGATTCTAAAAAAAGGAATATGCTACTACATTATAACAACCACCATATAAGTATGACAGATGTTAGGTCTTTAAATATGGTACCCGCTCAGAATCTGAGTGGATGCCATGGCCAGCAGGTGGCTGTTGTGTTTCATGTCAGACACCCCAGCAATGTCTAATCACAGAATGTACTGCTTTCAGATGATGTGGTTAACAGCGATCACAGCCTCTGAGGGGTCATTTAACAGGAGAGGCTACCAGTAACCAAACAGACCCCCTGAGATGAGATCATGGGATCCATTTGGCTGCTATTGAAGTCAAAAACCTTGTGAAAGCTCTCAGGCCTGCCATAGCAAAGCTTCTTTTACAAATCAGTATTTTGCCATTTCTTTTGTTATTCCTTGTGAAAGCTCCTAGGCCTGCCATAGCAAAGCTTCTTTTACAAATCAGTATTTTGCCATTTCTTTTGTTATTCCTTGTGAAAGCTCCTAGGCCTGCCATAGCAAAGCTTCTTTTACAAATCAGTATTTTGCCATTTCTTTTGTTATTCCTTATGGAAATGCATAAATAAATGGACAATCACCAGTTGTGGGCATTTCTATATGCAATTTGACGCTCTTCAACATGACAGCATAGAAAGATGTCTCTTTGACAAAGAGAATGAAAACACCTGGCTGTAAATTTTCTTAAAAATATTCGAGTAAGGACAACAGAAGAACCGCACAATGCTAAATTATTCAGTTTTTATTTAATGAGAAAATATTAGTGTTAAGTAGTGATGAGTGGCAGGGGTAATATTCTAATTTTAGATATTTAGCAAATATTTGGGTGAATATTCATCATAAATTTGAGGATTTGCCATTATTTTCTTGATTGCGAAAATCGGCAATGTAATATGTAGTGATGGACGAACATCTGCCGGGACGGTTCGCAAAAGTGGTCAAATGTTCGCGAACCGCAAGTTCGCGGCGGGTCCCATTCATTTTAATGGCAGGCGAACCTGAAAAATCTTCAGCTCATATTTGCAGCCAAGAAATAATTACTAGAAGTGCACAAATTGTCCCACAACATGGACAGTGACATACCAGATGTATTATTCAAATTTGCGATCTCCATTCATAATTTTTTTCAATGCGAAATATCATCAATATAATTTTCGCGTACGCACATGTGCAAATGCACTATACAGAACCCAAATGCACTATAAAGAAAGTATATTGGTATATAACACCCCGCTTCAATCAGTTATTTTGGGGGGCGACTGGTATATCACACCAGTAGAAATTATTTGTTCCAACAACGATTGTCCCTCTATATACCTGCAGTATCGCAGCAGAACCGCACACAACTGCCGCACAATACAAATGCACTATAATAACATTTCTAACATATAAAGTATAATATAAGGAAATGTGCATTACGCAATTTGCGGACCGCACATCGCCGGCACTATAATAGAAAATGCCTAACCTTGTCTGCAATTGTGGACAAGAATAGTACATGTTCTATTTTTTTATGGAAACGGAAGCACGGATGCGGAAGTGCGGATCCGCAAATGCGGATGCGGACAGCACATTCCGGCCCCATTGAAAATAACTGGGTCTGCACCTGTTCCGCAAAATTGCGGAAAGGATGCAGACCCATTTTGCGGACGTGTTGTAAGCCGTGTACCGGGGTGGGCTCCCGAGAATACAGCGAAGACACAGACAAGGAAAGCGACACTGACACCAGCTAATATGCAAGAACAGAAAACTTTACTTAGACAACAAGTAATAACATAAGCGTCACCAAAGCAATACAAACATGTATAGAAACGCTATATCCCGGACCCACAGTCAATGTCCCTGCCTACTAAACAGGTCTAGCCGATGGCGGACACAGCAGAGCCTGCAAGTCGTACTGTGCCGCTGCAGAGGACACCCCTAGCCGGTGGCAAATGCAGCAGAGCCTGCAAGTCAATAACTGCGCGCAGTACAGTACAAAACGATATAACCCTAACTAGCTAACTAATGCGAAACCTAGGCTAGTCTCTGTAACTTCAGGCGCCACACAATATACTACAATCAGTAACCAGGTGTACTGACCTGCATCCGTTCTGGGCCCGAGGATGCAGCCTACCAGAAATGGCCACCAACTTCTCAGCAACCGTGCGGCCTTGCTTGATGATGAGGCCTTCTGTCCACACACTGAATTGGTCTTCCTGGGGCAACCTCTCTTTCAAAAGAGCTGGATACAGAAAGGATATAACAGCTGCTCTCCTTCTGAGTGTCCATTAACTGCCGGACATCTGCAAACCAGGATGGAATCGGATTCAGTCCATCACAGCACACTCCTTCCACCATGCCAGATCAACACTTCCTGGTTCACTCACAGGCAGCAGCATGAGTCATCATCTGTTTTGCATATTCAAATCTAAGAGTGTGCTGGCTGTAGTTGCAAAACAGTGGCCTCTAGTGCCCGGAATGCCAAATTACAGTTTAAGTACCAACATTATGCAGAAATAGCTGTTTCACAATCTCACAGTGTGAATAGAAAAGATATCCCTCAAAATGAAAATAAATTTAATTATTAAAGTTAAGCAAAAAGCATAGATGTGGTAGGCAATAACAAGTGCACTGGAACCTACCACAATCCAGGGGGTTCCAGTGCACATCCATGAATCCCAGAGGGAAAGCAAAAAACATCTATCCCTGGGCTAGATGATGATGTGGTATTAAAGGACAGGGTGGGCAAAGAACTGTCCCTGATATTGCCCTACAGGGGGGTGCTATTCTGGCCCTGATAGCCTAACCACAGACAACCTGCCCTGATAAGAGCGACCCCGTCCAAAACCTTAACCTATATAACAATGGCCCTAGTAAGCCTCTAGCTCCTAGGCCCCTGACTTTCAGATGATTACTATATATATCTATGTGTTTTTGACTCCTTATAAAAGTATATTATAAGTATATCACACCCCTCTGTGTATCACACCTATCGATAGCACACCTATACCAGTCCTTAAGAGGACTTTTGTGGCCCTATTAGCTAGCGTTTGGTGTACCTAACAGCCTGTACTTGCTCCACACAGCAACCTCTCCCTACACTGGCAAAACACTGAATGTAAAATGGCAGCCAGATCAGGTTTATTTATAAGGTAGGGGTTATGTCCATGTGCTGAAAAGTGTCAATTGGCTGTCCTGTACCACCTGATGGATGTGTCATGGGTCAAAGTTCTTCACAATGTAAAAGAATATGACGGGTGTGAATATCTCCATATGTTCACATGCTCGTCGAATCGCGAACATGCAAAGTTCGCCGCAAAACGACCACCAGGCGAACAGCAAGGCCATCTCTAGTAATATGCACTTATTGCACTCTCAATACAGGCGTGGGTCATTTTGCTACATTTTTCAAGCTACTAGAAGTTTCCTGAGACTGGAGAACATGGTTGGCACGGCAGAACATTACAATAGCTTTATATGCAGATAGAGTGCTCCAATAAATTTACAATTGCTCAAATCGGCAATTAATGATGCACATATTTTTACAAAATACTTGCAACTTCACATTTTAGCAGGTCTGATTATATATTACTGATTGGTGCACTAAGTATTGTTGTGAACTTGTGACATCACATCACTATGTCTGTAGCATGTATGTATGGACAGCAGAACCTATCAGCTACACTATATCATGATCTAGCGTACACTGACTATTTGTAATACATATATATATATATATATATATATATATATATGCTAGCTAGCTAACTATCTAATGTAATGACATAGCAAAGCACAGAGCACAGCAATGACCCTGCTGTCTCTCTCAGATCAGCAAAAAAACTGCAGAAAATGGCTGCTGGGGAGTGTCTTATATAGTAAGGGGTAGGCAACTTTCCTATTGGTTGCTAGGAATGTTGCTAAGCTCAGACAAATGCATTGCAGCCTTTTCATTGGCCCACAAGCAAGAAGCAGGGAAGGATCATAGGTTCAGATGGAAAAAAAAAATCTACATTATTCGTGAATACGAATATATAGCACTATATTCAAAATCTTTGCGAATTCTCGAAGTGGAAATATTCACGATTAAAATTTGCGATTCAAATATTTGCACCCAACACTAGTGTTAAGCAAGAGTTGTCAGATACTTTTTAAGTACAATTAAGGTGGCAATTATCAAAATGTATAATTGGTTTTAAATTCTGTGTCTTGCAGGTTGAAACCAGAGTGGAAAGAAAAGAAGTCATTTGGACACAGACATCATTGGCCGCCCTTTAAAATGATCCTTTTAATTGTAATATATGTTGTTGTAGCTTTACAGTTATGTAATTTTATGGAAATGTATTCATGTCTGCATTGGCAGAGTTCTTACATAGTAATACTGTAATTAATTATCATTATACTGTAGAAAGCACCTTTGTGTCAGCAAGTAGTGATGAAATGAATGTAAAATAATTGGGGGCATTTCATATAAAATATTCCCTAAATAATGCAAGATCTACCAGGTCAACCATTCAAGAGTTGAACAAACATACTTCATAGTGGCACTGTGCTTTATTGTAATTTAAATATACTGTATGTCTGCAGTTACTGCTTTGCAAGGTTTTAGACGAGGTTACTAGTTAACAGAATATTTCCAGTCATAATTGGTGTAAGACAAAACAAGGATTGTGGGGAGATATAAATAAAGGAAATACAGAAGGCATACTTCTTTTTTGCTTAAATTCCAGATTTGTTTAAAGAATTAATATAAATTACGACAACTGCTATATCAACACATAAACCCCACCTCAAGAAGATACAATACATAATCCAAAGCCATCTGATTATGGTGGTTACTGACAGAATGTGCCAGGAATGTGGTTTACTACTACATTCACTGTCATATCTTCACCTAAAGCTCAAACTTTGTCTGTTAATAATCTTTAATCATTGAAACCAAGGATTGAACACATTTGTGCCTGCTGGCACATGGACAGTTAAAGATGCACCCAATTTTTTAAGAGCCATGCACCACAATGGGTCATCAGAAAATTGTTTATATCACGTTTTTATGTTAAGCATATTTTTTTAGAATCTTTCAATCTTTGGTGAATTTAGTTAGCGTTTTCCATGTTACTATCTATATTTTAAACAAAAATCATAAAATCTTGCAGTTTTCGCATTGGACACTGGGCCTAAAATATGATAAAGCATGATAAATATGATATCTCTTGAAAACTTTCCTTTCTGGGTCTCACAGAAACATGGCTGACACCTTCTGCCACCTCCTCCACTGTACAGTGTTCATTTTAGGACATGGTCAGATATCATAGTCAAGTATCAAAATAATGCCAATGTGACACCTGACCCTGACAGGGCCGTCTTTAACAAGGGGCAAAAGGGGCAGCTGCCTCGGGCCCAGTTGCTCCTGGGGGGCCCAAGGCAGCTGCCTCTTGAGCCCTGCTGACCACTGCCCTGGGTATCAGGCTGTGAGCTACACAGGGGGGTGCTGAAATGCCATGCCTGCCTGCGGCACTCCAGGCAGCGTACTGTGAGAGCTGTGATTTTCTAGGACCTTAGATGACATCATCACCATGTGACCTGTAACCTAGCAATATTACTGGTCACATGGCTATGAGGTTATCAAAGGTCCTTTCTCTCTACCAGGAGTGTTGCTGCAGGAGAAGTTTCCCAAAATTGTGGAAGATTTGGGATGGCTTTTTTGTGAAGATTACATCAGGAAAAGGTGACAGGGGCTGGTATACTAATATACTGTAAGCTACTGTATACTGTGGGGTGCTATACTCCTCTACTGTATACTATGGGGGTGCTGTATACTGTGTATTGTGGGGTGCTTTATACTGTGGGGGCTGTATATTTTGGGGTGCTGTATACTGTGGGTGCGGTATTCTGTATAGTTTGGGGTGCTGTATACCGTGAGGTGCTGTATACTGTGGGTGCTGTATATTGTGGGGTGCTATACTGCTTTACTGTATAGTGTGGGGTGCTGTATAGTTTTAGGTGCTGTATACTATAAGGTGCTGTATATTGTGGGGTGCTATACTTCTCTACTGTATACTGTGAGGTGCTATACTGCTCTACTATATACTGTGGGGTGCTATATACTGCATAGTGTGGGGTGCTGTATACTGTATAGTGTGAGGTGCTATACTGCATGCTGTGGGTTGCTGTATACTATAGGGTGCTATAATGCATACTCTGGGGTGCAATGTAATGCTAGGGTGAACCGAGCCCCGGTCTCCTTCCTACAGAGCGGTGCTCTCTTCCAGCCTGAGCCCAGCTGCCCAGAGCACTGATCCTGAGCCGCTGGAGTCTTTAGAACTGGAAGTATTTACATCACTGTACTCTTCCAGGTGTGGATATTTTTTGTGTGTGTTGTGGTGGAGGCCGTGATTGCATGCTAGGGTGTGGGAAGGCGGGATCCAGGGGGCCCAAGTAAATTTTTGCCCAGGGTGCAATCAATATTAAAGACGGCCCTGGACCCTGACACCTGACTCTGACACCTGAAACTGACACCTAACCCTGACTCTCACATCTGACTCTGACATCTGAGTTTGACTTATGCTCTTCATAGGTAAGGAATAGAGTTGAGCGAACACCTGGATGTTCGGGTTCGAGAAGTTCGGCCGAACTTCCCGAAAATGTTCGGGTTCGGGATCCGAACCCGATCCGAACTTCGTCCCGAACCCGAACCCCATTGAAGTCAATGGGGACCCGAACTTTTCGGCACTAAAAAGGCTGTAAAACAGCCCAGGAAAGGGCTAGAGGGCTGCAAAAGGCAGCAACATGTAGGTAAATCCCCTGCAAACAAATGTGGATAGGGAAATGAATTAAAATAAAAATTAAATAAATAAAAATTAACCAAAATCAATTGGAGAGAGGTCCCATAGCAGAGAATCTGGCTTCCCGTCACCCACCACTGGAACAGTCCATTCTCAGATATTTAGGCCCCGGAACCCAGGCAGAGGAGAGAGGTCCCGTAACAGAGAATCTGGCTTCATGTCAGCAGAGAATCAGTCTGCATGTCATAGCAGAGAATCAGGCTTCACGTCAGCCACCACTGCAACAGTCCATTGTCATAAATTTAGGCCAAGCACCCAGGCAGAGGAGAGAGGTCCCGTAACAGACAATCTGGCTTCATGTCAGCAGAGAATCAGTCTTCATATCATAGCAGAGAATCAGGCTTCACGTCACCCACCACTGTAAGAGTCCATTTTCATAAATTTAGGCCCAGCACCCAGGCAGAGGAGAGAGGTCCCGTAACAGACAATCTGGCTTCATGTCAGCAGAGAATCAGTCTTCATGTCATAGCAGAGAATCAGGCTTCACGTCACCCACCACTGTAAGAGTCCATTTTCATAAATTTAGGCCCAGCACCCAGGCAGAGGAGAGAGGTCCCGTAACAGAGGATCTGGCTTCATGTCAGCAGAGAATTAGTCTGCATGTCATAGCAGAGAATGAGGCTTCACGTCAGCCACCACTGCAACAGTCCATTGGCATATATTTAGGCCCAGCACCCAGGCAGAGGAGAGAGGTCCCGTAACAGACAATCTGGCTTCATGTCAGCAGAGAATCAGTCTTCATGTCATAGCAGAGAATCAGGCTTCACGTCACCCACCACTGTAAGAGTCCATTTTCATAAATTTAGGCCCAGCACCCAGGCAGAGGAGAGAGGTCCCGTAACAGAGGATCTGGCTTCATGTCAGCAGAGAATTAGTCTGCATGTCATAGCAGAGAATGAGGCTTCACGTCAGCCACCACTGCAACAGTCCATTTTCATAAGTTTAGGCCAAGCACCCAGGCAGAGGAGAGAGGTCCCATAACAGACAATCTGGCTTCATGTCAGTAGAGAATCAGTCTGCATGTCATAGCAGAGAATCAGGCTTCACGTCACCCACCACTGCAACAGTCCATTTTCATAAGTTTAGGCCAAGCACCCAGGCAGAGGAGAGAGGTCCCGTAACAGACAATCTGGCTTCATGTCAGTAGAGAATCAGTCTGCATGTCATAGCAGAGAATCAGGCTTCACGTCACCCACCACTGCAACAGTCCATTTTCATAAGTTTAGGCCAAGCACCCAGGCAGAGGAGAGAGGTCCCGTAACAGACAATCTGGCTTCATGTCAGCAGAGAATTAGTCTGCATGTCATAGCAGAGAATCAGGCTTCACGTCAGCCACCACTGCAACAGTCCATTGGCATATATTTAGGCCCAGCACACAGGCAGAGGAGAGAGGTCCCGTAACAGACAATCTGGCTTCATGTCAGCAGAGAATTAGTCTGCATGTCATAGCAGAGAATGAGGCTTCACGTCAGCCACCACTGCAACAGTCCATTGGCATATATTTAGGCCCAGCACACAGGCAGAGGAGAGAGGTCCCGTAACAGACAATCTGGCTTCATGTCAGCAGAGAATTAGTCTGCATGTCATAGCAGAGAATGAGGCTTCACGTCAGCCACCACTGCAACAGTCCATTGGCATATATTTAGGCCCAGCACACAGGCAGAGGAGAGAGGTCCCGTAACAGACAATCTGGCTTCATGTCAGCAGAGAATCAGTCTTCATGTCATAGCAGAGAATCAGGCTTCACGTCACCCACCACTGTAAGAGTCCATTTTCATAAATTTAGGCCCAGCACCCAGGCAGAGGAGAGAGGTCCCGTAACAGAGGATCTGGCTTCATGTCAGCAGAGAATCAGTCTGCATGTCATAGCAGAGAATCAGGCTTCACGTCACCCAACATTGGAACAGTCCATTGGCATATATTTAGGCCCCGGCACCCAGACAGAGGAGAGGTTCATTCAACTTTGGGTAGCCTCGCAATATAATGGTAAAATGAAAATAAAAATAGGATTGAATGAGGAAGTGCCCTGGAGTCCAATAATATATGGTTAAGGGGAGGTAGTTAATGTCTAATCTGGACAAGGGACGGACAGATCCTGTGGGATCCATGCCTGGTTCATTTTTTATGAACGTCAGCTTGTCCACATTGGCTGTAGACAGGCGGCTGCGTTTGTCTGTAATGACGCCCCCTGCCGTGCTGAATACACGTTCAGACAAAACGCTGGCCGCCGGGCAGGCCAGCACCTCCAAGGCATAAAAGGCTAGCTCTGGCCACGTGGACAATTTAGAGACCCAGAAGTTGAATGGGGCCGAACCATCAGTCAGTACGTGGAGGGGTGTGCACATGTACTGTTCCACCATGTTAGTGAAATGTTGCCTCCTGCTAACACGTTGCGTATCAGGTGGTGGTGCAGTTAGCTGTGGCGTGTTGACAAAAGTTTTCCACATCTCTGCCATGCTAACCCTGCCCTCAGAGGAGCTGGCATTGACACAGCTGCCTTGGCGACCTCTTGCTCCTCCTCTGCCTTGGCCTTGGGCTTCCACTTGTTCCCCTGTGACATTTGGGAATGCTCTCAGTAGCGCGTCTACCAACGTGCGCTTGTACTCGCGCATCTTCCTATCACGCTCCAGTGCAGGAAGTAAGGTGGGCACATTGTCTTTGTAGCGTGGATCCAGCAGGGTGGCAACCCAGTAGTCCGCACAGGTTAAAATGTGGGCAACTCTGCTGTCGTTGCGCAGGCACTGCAGCATGTAGTCGCTCATGTGTGCCAGGCTGCCCAGGGGTAAGGACAAGCTGTCCTCTGTGGGAGGCGTATCGTCATTGTCCTGCGTTTCCCCCCAGCCACGCACCAGTGATGGACCCGAGCTGCGTTGGGTGCCACCCCGCTGTGACCATGCTTCATCCTCATCCTCCTCCACCTCCTCCTCATCCTCGTCCTCCTCGTCCTCCAGTAGTGGGCCCTGGCTGGCCACATTTGTACCTGGCCTCTGCTGTTGCCAAAAACCTCCCTCTGAGTCACTTCGAAGAGACTGGCCTGAAAGTGCTAAAAATGACCCCTCTTCCTCCTCCTCCTCCTCCTGGGCCACCTCCTCTTCCATCATCGCCCTAAGTGTTTTCTCAAGGAGACATAGAAGTGGTATTGTAACGCTGATAACGGCGTCATCGCCACTGGCCATGTTGGTGGAGTACTCGAAACAGCGCAACAGGGCACACAGGTCTCGCATGGAGGCCCAGTCATTGGTGGTGAAGTGGTGCTGTTCTGTAGTGCGACTGACCCGTGCGTGCTGCAGCTGAAACTCCACTATGGCCTGCTGCTGCTCGCACAGTCTGTCCAGCATGTGCAAGGTGGAGTTCCACCTGGTGGGCACGTCGCATATGAGGCGGTGAGCGGGAAGGCCGAAGTTACGCTGTAGCGCAGACAGGCGAGCAGCAGCAGGATGTGAACGCCGGAAGCGCGAACAGACGGCCCGCACTTTATGCAGCAGCTCTGACATGTCGGGGTAGTTGTGTATGAACTTCTGCACCACCAAATTCAGCACATGCGCCAAGCAAGGGATGTGCGTCAAATTGGCTAGTCCCAGAGCTGCAACGAGATTTCGCCCATTATCACACACCACCAGGCCGGGCTTGAGGCTCACCGGCAGCAACCACTCGTCGGTCTGTTGTTCTATACCCCGCCACAACTCCTGTGCGGTGTGGGGCCTGTCCCCCAAACATATGAGTTTCAGAATGGCCTGCTGACGTTTACCCCGGGCTGTGCTGAAGTTGGTGGTGAAGGTGTGTGGCTGACTGGATGAGCAGGTGGAAGAAGAGGAGGAGGAAGCCGAGAAGGAGGAGGTGGCAACAGGAGGCAAAGAATGTTGCCCTGCGATACTTGGCGGCGGAAGGACGTGCGCCAAACAGCTCTCCGCCTGGGGCCCAGCTGCCACTACATTTACCCAGTGTGCAGTTAGGGAGATATAGCGTCCCTGGCCGTGCTTACTGGTCCACGTATCTGTGGTTAGGTGGACCTTGCTACAGATGGCGTTGCGCAGTGCACACTTGATTTTATCGGATACTTGGTTGTGCAGGGAAGGCACGGCTCTCTTGGAGAAGTAGTGCCGGCTGGGAACAACATACTGTGGGACAGCAAGCGACATGAGCTGTTTGAAGCTGTCTGTGTCCACCAGCCTAAATGACAGCATTTCATAGGCCAGTAGTTTAGAAATGCTGGCATTCAGGGCCAGGGATCGAGGGTGGCTAGGTGGGAATTTACGCTTTCTATCAAATGTTTGTGAGATGGAGAGCTGAACGCTGGCGTGTGACATGGTTGAGACGCTTGGTGACGGAGGTGGTGGTGGTGGTGTTGGTGGTACATCCCCTGTTTGCTGGGCGGCAGGTGCCAACGTTCCTCCAGAGGCGGAGGAAGAGGCCGAGGCGGCAGCAGCAGAATAGGCCGAGGCGGCAGCAGCAGAAGAGGTAGCAGGGGGAGCCTGAGTGACTTCCTTGGTTTTAAGGTGTTTACTCCACTGCAGTTCATGCTTTGCATGCAGGTGCCTGGTCATGCAGGTTGTGCTCAGGTTCAGAACGTTAATGCCTCGCTTCAGGCTCTGATGGCACAGCGTGCAAACCACTCGGGTCTTGTCGTCAGCACATTGTTTGAAGAAGTGCCATGCCAGGGAACTCCTTGAAGCTGCCTTTGGGGTGCTCGGTCCCAGATGGCGGCGGTCAGTAGCAGGCGGAGTCTCTTGGCGGCGGGTGTTCTGCTTTTGCCCACTGCTCCCTCTTTTGCTACGCTGTTGGCTCGGTCTCACCACTGCCTCTTCCTCCGAACTGTGAAAGTCAGTGGCACGACCTTCATTCCATGTGGGGGTCTAGGACCTCATCGTCCCCTGCATCGTCTTCCACCCAGTCTTGATCCCTGACCTCCTGTTCAGTCTGCACACTGCAGAAAGACGCAGCAGTTGGCACCTGTGTTTCGTCATCATCAGAGACATGCTGAGGTGGTATTCCCATGTCCTCATCATCAGGAAACATAAGTGGTTGTGCGTCAGTGCATTCTATGTCTTTCACCGCTGGGGAAGGGCTAGGTGGATGCCCTTGGGAAACCCTGCTAGCGGAGTCTTCAAACAGCATAAGAGACTGCTGCATAACTTGAGGCTGAGACAGTTTCCCTGGTATGCATGGGGGTGATGTGACAGACTGATGGGGTTGGTTTTCAGGCGCCATCTGTGCGCTTTCTGCAGAAGACTGGGTGGGAGATAATGTGAACGTGCTGGATCCACTGTCGGCCACCCAATTGACTAATGCCTGTACCTGCTCAGGCCTTACCATCCTTAGAACGGCATTGGGCCCCACCATATATCGCTGTAAATTCTGGCGGCTACTGGGACCAGAGGTAGTTGGTACACTAGGACGTGTGGATGTGGCAGAACGGCCACGTCCTCTCCCAGCACCAGAGGGTCCACTAACACCACCACGACCATGTCCACGTCTGCGTCCCTTACTAGATGTTTTCCTCATTGTTATGGTTCACCACAACAACAAAAATATTATTTGGCCCAATGTATTGTATTCAAATTCAGCGGGATATAAATTTGAGGCCTAGTATTTAGGCGCTGGGTGACCGGTATGGATTTAGTGACAGAATTAGACTTGGAAATGCACAGTAGTGTGTGTGTGAAGTTATTCTGAATGACCCTATGTGCACCTTGAATATTATATACCCTTTTAGGGATAGATTTCAAATAGCTCTGATATAGCAGAAACCACTAAATTATGAAATTGCTAAATTGGGAATTGTATTTCAACCCAGAACAAAAAATGTGCTTTGACGGACACTAAATAACTTTCCCAGCCACAACAGGACAGCGGTAACGAGAGATTTAGCGGGATATAAATTTGAGGCCTAGTATTTAGGCGCTGGGTGACCGGTATGGATTTAGTGACAGAATTGGACTTGGAAATGCACAGTAGCGTGTGTGTGTGAAGTTATTCTGAATGACCCTATGTGCACCTTGAATATTATATACCCTTTTAGGGATAGATTTCAAATAGCTCTGATATAGCAGAAACCACTAAATTATGAAATTGCTAAATTGGGAATTGTATTTCAACCCAGAACAAAAAATGTGCTTTGACGGACACTAAATAACTTTCCCAGCCACAACAGGACAGCGGTAACGAGAGATTTAGCGGGATATAAATTTGAGGCCTAGTATTTAGGCGCTGGGTGACCGGTATGGATTTAGTGACAGAATTGGACTTGGAAATGCACAGTAGCGTGTGTGTGTGAAGTTATTCTGAATGACCCTATGTGCACCTTGAATATTATATACCCTTTTAGGGATAGATTTCAAATAGCTCTGATATAGCAGAAACCACTAAATTATGAAATTGCTAAATTAGGAATTGTATTTCAACCCAGAACAAAAAATGTGCTTTGACGGACACTAAATAACTTTCCCAGCCACAACAGGACAGCAGTAACGAGAGATTTAGCGGGATATAAATTTGAGGCCTAGTATTTAGGCGCTGGGTGACCGGTATGGATTTAGTGACAGAATTGGACTTGGAAATGCACAGTAGCGTGTGTGTGTGAAGTTATTCTGAATGACCCTATGTGCACCTTGAATATTATATACCCTTTTAGGGATAGATTTCAAATAGCTCTGATATAGCAGAAACCACTAAATTATGAAATTGCTAAATTGGGAATTGTATTTCAACCCTGAACAAAAAATGTGCTTTGACGGACACTAAATATCTTGCCCAGCCACAACAGTACAGCGGTAACGAGAGATTTAGCGGGATATAAATTTGAGGCCTAGTATTTAGGCGCTGGGTGACCGGTATGGATTTACTAACAGAATTAGACTTGGAAATGCACAGTAGCGTGTGTGTGAAGTTATTCTGAATGACCCTATGTGCACCTTGAATATTATATACCCTTTTAGGGATAGATTTCAAATAGCTCTGATATAGCAGAAACCACTAAATTATGAAATTGCTAAATTGGGAATTGTATTTACACCCTGAACAAAAAATGTGCTTTGACGGACACTAAATAACTTGCCCAGCCACAACAGTACAGCGGTAACGACAGATTTAGCGGGATATAAATTTGAGGCCTAGTATTTAGGCGCTGGGTGACCGGTATGGATTTAGTGACAGAATTAGACTGGGATATGGCCAAAAAATAACCACACTATTGCTGGTTAAATGCACTTGGTGTGACAGCTTGACCAACCACACTACTGAGGGTTAAATGCACTTGGTGACGGGCGCAGCTTGCCCCTGATGTAGTATATGGCCAAAAAATGAACAGACTATTGCTGGTTAAATGCACTTGGTGTGACAGCTTGACCATCCACACTACTGAGGGTTAAATGCACTTGGTGACGGGCGCAGCTTGCCCCTGATGTAGTATATGGCCAAAAAATGAACAGACTATTGCTGGTTAAATGCACTTGGTGTGACAGCTTGACCAACCACACTACTGAGGGTTAAATGCACTTGGTGACGGGCGCAGCTTGCCCCTGATTTAGTATATGGCCAAAAAATTAACAGACTATTGCTGGTTAAAAGCACTTGGTGTGACAGCTTCACCCTGATGTAGGCTTTAGCCAAAAAACAACCACACCATTGAGGGTTAAATGCACTTGGTGACAGGCGCAGCTTGCCCCTGATGTAGTATATGGCCAAAAAATAAACAGACTATTGCTGGTTAAATGCACTTGGTGTGACAGCTTCACCCTGATGTAGGCTTTAGCCAAAAAACAACCACACCATTGAGGGTTAAATGCACTTGGTCGCAGCTTGGATGCACTTGGTCGCAGCACCGCACAAGACACAAAATGGCCGCCGATCACCCCAGAAAAAAGTGACTGACAAACGGTCTGGGCAGCCTAAAAACAGTGAGCAATTGAATTTCAGCAGCTCAATGATGCACAGCTGCAGATCGATCGATTAATCAAGTCCTTTGGAGGAGTTAATCTGCCTAATCTCGCCCTACTGTCGCAGCCGCAACCTCTCCCTACGCTAATCAGAGCAGAGTGACGGGCGGCGCTATGTGACTCCAGCTTAAATAGAGGCTGGGTCACATGGTGCTCTGGCCAATCACAGCCATGCCAATAGTAGGCATGGCTGTGACGGCCTCTTGGGGCAAGTAGTATGACGCTTGTTGATTGGCTGCTTTGCAGCCTTTCAAAAAGCGCCAAGAAAGCGTCACGAAAGCGCCAAGAAAGCGACGAACACCGAACCCGGACTTTTACGAAAATGTCCGGGTTCGGGTCCGTGTCACGGACACCCCAAAATTCGGTACGAACCCGAACTATACAGTTCGAGTTCGCTCATCCCTATTACTAATGTATTGCGATTGTCCCTTTGCTGGCTGGATTCATTTTTCCATCAATTATACACTGCTCGTTTTCAGGGGATGCGGACACCTCTGCAATACAACAGTTGTTACCGCACTTACACACTATAGAAAAAAACCCACTGACCTCTCTGGTTGCTGGGAGCATGGAAGCATGCATAGGCACACATACACAGCAGCTACCATCCTGGCCACCTCATATCTGCACTGCAGCAGTGGGCCAATACATTAGTAAGAGCCTTCTATTAACTACATGATAAATGTCATTTGCTGAAGTGTGGCAACCCCTTTAAGTCTTTATATCTTTTGAAAGCAGCTACATGGGCCATAGATACAATAGGCAGGAGCTGATCCCATAAAGTTATACTGGAACGTTTTCTATGCATGCTCTGTGACCTGTGCAGAGATCAAGAGGGAGTTTATAAGCTGTGATATCTACAATTGTGAATGATGGATTCTGTGTTATCTATATAGTGAGTTACCTGTCATTGTAATTGTTTCTGTGGTGATAATGAGATAGCTACTGAAAAGTTACCTGTATAGGACAGGAATTCATGACCTATCATTAGCCCTAGCAGGCAATTTAAAAATATCAGGCTTAAATACATTTTTTTTTTAAATATAGTTAGTGTTATGAAAAAAAAAATGTTGTCACACTTTACACATTATAGATAAGACACTTGGCAAGTCACAATAGATGATGGCTCATTTGTTGCTAGTATTAGCTGAGATTCATTTAATGTACAGTACAGACCAAAAGTTTGTACACACCTTCTCATTTAAAGAGTTTTCTTTATTTTCATGACTATGAAAATTGTAGATTCACACTGAAGGCATCAAAACTATGAATTAACACATGTGGAATTATATACATAACAAAAAAGTGTGAAACAACTGAAAATATGTCATATTCTAGGTTCTTCAAAGTAGCCACCTTTTGCTTTGATTACTGCTTTGCACACTCTGGGCATTCTCTTGATGAGCTTCAAGAGGTAGTCACCTAAAATGGTTTTCACTTCACAGGTGTTCCCTGTCAGGTTTAATAAGTGGGATTTCTTGCCTTATAAATGGGGTTGGGACCATCAGTTGCGTTGTGGAGAAGTCAGGTGGATACACAGCTGATAGTCCTACTGAATAGACTGTTAGAATTTGTATTATGGCAAGAAAAAAGCAGCTAAGTAAAGAAAAACGAGTGGCCATCATTACTTTAAGAAATGAAGGTCAGTCAGTCCGAAAAATTGGGAAAACTTTGAAAGTGTCCCCAAGTGCAGTCACAAAAACCATCAAGCGCTACAAAGAAACTGGCTCACATGCGGACCGCCCCAGGAAAGGAAGACCAAGAGTCACCTCTGCTGCAAGGGATAAGTTCATCCGAGTCACCAGCCTCAGAAATCGCATGGTTAACAGCAGCTCAGATTAGAGACCAGGTCAATGCCACACAGAGTTCTAGCAGCAGACACATCTCTAGAACAACTGTTAAGAGGAGACTGTGTGAATCAAGCCTTCATTGTAGAATATCTGCTAGGAAACCACTGCTAAGGACAGGCAACAAGCAGAAGAGACTCGTTTGGGCTAAAGAACACAAGGAATGGACATTAGACCAGTGGAAATCTGTGCTTTGGTGTGATGAGTCCAAATTTGAGATCTTTGGTTCCAACCACCGTGTCTTTGTGCGACGCAGAAAAGGTCAACGGATGGACTCTACATGCCTGGTTCCCACCGTGAAGCATGGAGGAGGAGGTGTGATGGTGCGGGGGTGCTTTGCTGGTGACACTGTTGAGGATTTATTCAAAATTGAAGGCATACTGAACCAGCATGGCTACCACAGCATCTTGCAGGGGCATGCTATTCCATCCGGTTTGCGTTTAGTTGGACCATCATTTATTTTTCAACAGGACAATGACCCAAAACACACCTCCAGGCTGTCTAAGGGCTATTTGATCATAAAGGAGAGTGATGGGGTGCTGCGCCAGATGACCTGGCCTCCACAGTCAACGGACCTGAACCCAATCAAGATGGTTTGGGGTGAGCTGGACTGCAGAGTGAAGTCAAAAGGGCAAACAAGTGCTAAGCATCTCTGGGAACTCCTTCAAGACTGTTGGAAGACCATTTCAGGTGACTACCTCTTGAAGCTCATCAAGAGAATGCCAAGAGTGTGCAAAGCAGTAATCAAAGCAAAAGGTGGCTACTTTGAAGAACCTAGAATATGACATATTTTCAGTTGTTTCACACTTTTTTGTTATGGATATAATTCCACATGTGTTAATTCATTGTTTTGATGCCTTTAGTGTGAATCTACAATTTTCATAGTCATGAAAATAAAGAAAACTCTTTGAATGAGAAGGTGTGTCCAAACTTTTGGTCTGTACTGTATGTCAATATTTCTATTAATTAAGTGAGGGATCGGAAGGGGGTTTTAGTGGTACCTTTACATGGAACAATGGACCAGTGATAATCGGCATGTGTGAAAAGGCCTTTATTCTCATACTTTAAAGTGCCAACTTTAGATGTACTCCAACTTTTGGTTGAGAAAGGCTTTTCACATTTGTCAAGAAACAAAAATGCATCTAATATTCTTTTTCAAGAAAGTTATTTTAAAAAGAAAAGGAAAATCATAATCATTTTGCTTTTTTCTGGATCACGCAAAATCCACCAAGTTATTTTTCCTCCCTCCTTATGGCATATAATCTCAGGAATTGTGACTCTTAACAAGATACTCGGTGTCTGTGTTGATAATTATTTACTAACTCTGTCCAACGTGCACAAGATACCTTAAAGTTATTACACAGGTACTTTCCAATTTTTGGTGGCCCTTAGTTTTATTTGGTGAATTATGATGTAGTTGGACTATATTCACGTAATCCACATAATATTGTGATCAAAGCTGTTGAATATCATTTGAGGAAATATAGCATCAACCCAGGAGACATCATGGTATTTGAATACTTGCTTAGTTTTACTTTGAAAATAATTTGAAGAACTCCTGTAGTTAGAAAAACTCCTATGGAGTTGAATTTCTTCACCTCAGTTGATTGGACATGATTTGAAAAGACCTACCCATGTCTATATAAGGTCTTACAGTTGACAATACATATCAGAGCAAAACAAAGCCATGAAGAGGAAAGAACTACATGAAGAGCTCAGAGACACAATTGTGTAAAGGCATAGATCTGGAGAAGGGTTAAAAAAAATGACTGCACTGAAAAGTTGCCAATAGCACATTGGCCTCCATAATTCTTAAATGGAAGACGTGTGGAACAACTAGGACTCTTCCTAAAGCTGGCCATCCACCAAACTAAGTAATTTGGGGGAGAGGCTCATTGGTAAGAGAGGTAACCAAGAACCCATTGGTCATTCTGATTGAGCTCCAAAGATGAAGAAACTGGCCAGAAAGAAGAATTTCTTCAGAAAAAGACACATAAAAGCCCACCTGAAGTTTGCAAAAAAAGGAAAAAAAATGATTACCTGGTATGATAAAACTAAGGTTAAACGTTTTGGCCTCAATTCTAAGATTTATGTCTGTTGGAAAACAGACAAAGCTCAGACCAGGCCAATATCATCATGTGGAAATGTTTTTCAATCTCTGGGAAACGGATACTGTTCTGGGTTGAGGGACAGCTGAATGGAGCAAAGTACAGAGATATCCTTTTTTTTTTTTTTTTTTTTCAAAGCTTTATTGAAGCCTTAATTCAGCAGTACAAGTAATTCCACTTCATTGGACAGTAGTGGACGGTATACAGCCGCATACAATATCATTGTACTACTTAGTTTTCAACAAAATAACCAAGTTAACAGAATTAACATAGTAGATAACATTTCCAGTCATATTGCATGTTTAGCATAGTCAAGATAGAATGCAGGTGAGAAACATTATACCCTAAAACCATTAATGTACCTCGTTAAAGTGCCTAAACTCAATCCAGGGTTTCCATAGGGCGGTGAATTTGTCATGAGAACGGTTTTCCCAGGCAGACAGCTCTTCAAATCTGTATATGGAATCCACCTTATTCACCCAGTATTCAAGAGGTGGGAGATCTGATGAGAGCCAGAATCTAGGGACTAAGAGGCGTGCTGCTGACAACAATTTCTTAAACAGTGGAGTGACACCAGTGGATGTGTTGGAGGGGGGGGAGACCTAATAGAGCGAGTAGAGGAGAAGGTGTAATCTTGGTTTTGCAGATTGTATTACATTGTTTAAAGATCTCGGACCACCAATTATACAAAGGTGAGCAAGACCACCAAATGTGAAGGAATTTGCCACCCCCCTCTCCACACCTCCAGCATGCGTCAGAACCAGTACTGTTATATCTACAGGTGATATCAGGTGTTTTGTACCATCTGGTGAGTACTTTATAGCCATTTTCTTGTATCCGAACACATCTAGAGGAGCTATAAGGCTCTCTAAATAGTCTCAGCTGATCCTCATTAGAGAATAGAGTATCTAGATCTTTTTCCCAGGCACCAATGAATGCCAATTTAGGAGGGCATATAGGAAGGCTCTATTTTCTATATAGCTGAGAAATTAGTTTCTTAGGGGGATGTTTAGTATTAATGAGGCTTTCAAACCAGGTAAGTGGTCTTAAAAGCACATGGTAGGGGAAAAACTTTGCTAAGCTGGTTTGTATAAATGAAAAGAGAGAAGGGAATGTCTTAGTTTCGGGAAAAAGGGAGACAAATTGATCTTTATGGATCATGTTACCATCCTCCCCATAAAGAGAAAGAGACGGAATTTCAGAATTACGAATATATGTAGGGAGACTTTGCTTCAGCTCTAATGGAGCCAGGCCTATTAAGTCTTTTATTTGAATAAGTGGAGAGGGGAGTGGGATTCCATAAACAGATTTTTGGAATTTATGCCACGCCTCCAGGGTGGCAGTTATAGTTGGGCTAGCGTTCCTAAATTTAACCGGGTTTTGCTGAGGATGAATCAGTAGGGTTCTGAATGAGACGTTAGCTAGGGCAGCTTCCATGCTAGGCCAGGATTTGTATGTAGGATTCCTGAACCAATCAACAACCCTGGTTAATAAGGTAGCTAGGTTATATAGGGAGGGATTCGGGAGGCTAATGCCACCAAAGGTTTTGGGGTTCTGTAGTATAGAAAAGCGTATACAGGCTTTCTTACGACTCCATATAAAGGAGCGAATTTCCTTATCAAGGGATTGGAAGAAGGATCTGGGAATAGGGAGGGGGAGGACTTGTTGTAGATAATTAAGTTTAGGGAGGACTAATGATGTAAATATATTTTTACGGCCAAACCAGGATAAAGTTTGAAGGTGAAGGTTGCTTAATTGGTCTTGCATATTTTGTAAAAGTGGGACAAAATTTAGTTGGAACAGTTTGGAAGTATCAGTGCTAATTTTAACTCCTAAATATGTTATGAAAGGGGTATCCCAGTTAAACGGGGATTGGGCTGCTAGGTCTAATTTAGTACGAGTATTTAGGCCTATACTCAAGATATGGGACTTTTTCATGTTTATTTTGAGGTTAGATAGGGGACTAATTTTTTCAAAAGTCTCGTATATTAATGGGAGGGATATTTTCGGGTTAGAGGTAAAGAGAAGGAGGTCGTCCGCAAATGCTGCGACTTTATGTTCATGGTTTCCAAGTTTAATGCCTTTGATTTTGTCATTTTGGCGGAAGGATTGTAGGAGTAGTTCCATAGATAATACAAAAACTAGGGGGGAAAGTGGACACCCCTGGCGCGTACCATTTCTAATGGGGAAGGAAGGGGAGGTAGTTTCATTCACCAGCACCGACGCCGAGGTATTGGAGTACATGGAGAAGACTGCGTCTATAAAAGATATTGGTAATCCAAATTTAATCAAAGTAAGGCGCAGAAAGTTCCAGCTGATCCTGTCAAAAGCCTTTTCGGCGTCGGTGCTGAGGAGAACTAGGGGATGAGAGAACTTGGTGGCATAATGGATAGCATTGAGAATTCTGACCGAGTTGTCTTTACCCTCTCTACCAATCACAAAACCTGTTTGGTCACCATGTATCAATGATGGTAGAATGGGGGAGAGACGGTTTGCTAACATCTTAGCTAGAAGTTTTAGGTTGAGGTTCAGTAGAGAAATGGGCCGATAGTTTGCGCAGTGTTCTGGATCGTTACCTTCTTTAGGGATAATGGTTATCAAGGCTCTTGTCATGTCTATAGTGAGAGGGGTGCCTTTGAGTGACTGATTACAAATATTAAGAAGGAAAGGAGAGATGGATTCTCTGAATGTGCTATAATAGAGGGCTGAAAGACCATCAGGGCCTGGGGCTTTATTTTTTGGGAGCTGTTTGATGGCATTTTTCAGTTCATCTATAGAGAAAGGGGATTCTAAAATTTTTACTTCAGAAGTATTGAGTTTAGGGAGGGAGACAGTATCCAGGAAACTGTTGATGGCTTCTATAGTGGAAGGGGCATTGGCTGAGGGGGTAGGTTGGGGTAGATTATAGAGGGCTTGGTAGAAGGCTTGAAATTGGGAGGCTATTTCTTTGAACGTAGTGACTGATCTTCCTTTGTTATTATGGATCTTGCAAATATAGTTGTGACTAATCCTTTTTTTTATACTATTCATGACAAACTTGGACGCTTTATCCCCATGGGCAAAGTATTTGTATTGGGAGTTGTGAAAGTATTTAGCCGATATGGAGTTTAAGTTGTTTTTAAGTTCAGAGCGAAGTGAGTTGAGTTTAGGGAGGTGTTGGTCAGAGAGGGATTTTTTGTGGATCGCTTCAATTTTCCTAATTTCAGATAGAAGGCCATCAATTCAGACTTTTCTCAATTTTTTAAGATGGGCACCTAGGCTGATGAATTGGCCCCTTATGTATGCCTTGTGGGTGTCCCATAGGACGTGGTGGTAGGTTTCTGGGAGGGCATTCAGGGAAAAAAAATCATTGAGGAATTTCTGGATTTTATCTTTATTTTCTTTTGAGGAGATCAATTGTTCATTGGGTCTCCAATTAGTTGTTTTAGGAGCTAGTTGGGGGGGGGGGTGGAGATAGTGACAAATATTGGAGAGTGATCGGATAAATAAATGGAGTCTATATGGGTTTTGGATCAAAACTGAAGATGTGATTTAGAAATAAATAGGTAATCTAACCTTTGGTATGAGCCATGTACGTTTGAAAAAAAGGTGAAGTCCTTTTCAGTGGGATTAAATGTTCTCCAAGTGTCGACCAGGTTTAGATTATGCAGTTTGTTGCATAAGAAGTTGAGTTTTTTCCGTGAGAGGACCGATTTTTTGGTTGAGGAATCTAAAACGGGATTTAGGGCAACGTTAAAGTCCCCTCCCATGATAACTGTACCTTCTTGGAAAGATTCTATGATTGGGCTGATAGTATCAAACCAAGAAACCTGGTTGACATTAGGGGCGTATATGTTTATCAGTGTATAGACATGGTTAGCTATAGTTCCTTTTAGCATTATATACCTTCCTTCTGAATATGCGAAATATATTGGAAAAATGTGTTTTTGCTAAATCCGATGCTAACCCCCCTGGAAGCGGAGGAGTCTGAGCCGCAGTGGAACCACACAGGAAAGCTGGAATGGGAAAGGTCTGGGTAGTGGTTAAATTTAAAATGGGTTTCTTGTAGAAATAATATGAAGGTATTTCTTTTTTTTTTAAGTAAAAAAATTTGGCATCTTTTAGAAGGGGCATTGAAGCCTTTAACATTATATGAAGCTATTGTGAGATCTGCCATAATTTTCTAATCTGTAGGGTGGACCACTGCGATTCAGGCTTCCCCACGCAAGAAGTAAACTCAAGATATAAGGTAAATATTGGTTTGTACAATGGTAGTAGGAGCATAAATATACAGTGTTTTGACTGAGGTAGGGCTAGGTCACAATATGAAAGGTATCTACGAAACAAAAACAAATGATAGAACCTTAAACATAGAAATAAGAATAAACTTATGTAAGAGAATATTTGCGCCGATGCGCAAAAAACTCGTTGGTGGATTAGAGGGGGAATTTCAAATATGTGAAAGACATCACCCTATTTAGAAGTATAGATCCAAAACATTGCAAAATAGTTATAGATGTTGGAATGGAGGAGGGGATAAAGGGGTTAAGTAGTAGGTAAAGGTATAAGTATGGGAGGTTGTAGAAAGAGAAAGTGATGAGAGGGTTAAAGCTTGAAGAGAGGGAGTGAAATGGAAGACAACAATAAGACAGTCCAGCTCACTCTCCTAATGGAAGTCTTCTTGGTGTGGACTGTGAGACGTCCCTTCTGTTCTTAGTAGATCTTGGAGTGCGTTGCTTTTCCCATGGAGCCGGGATAGGTAGATCCGGCAAGGAGGATAAGTTCTGGACTAGGTCCCAGTTTTGAATGTTCAAAGGTTCAATGTTGAGGTGGTCATAGACTTGGTTGAGGTCTGTGAAAGTAGATATATTCAACCTGCGACCGTCGTGAAAGAAAGACAGGCCAAAAGGAAATGACCATCTATATGGAATATTGTGTGATCTAAGCCAGTCTGTCAGTGGCTTCAAAGATCTCCTCTTCTTTAGTGTGGATTGGGAAAGGTCCTGATAAATGGTTATGTTGCATCCATCCCAAGAGATCTCTCCTGTAGAGCGAGCTTTGATCATTATGGCTTCTTTAACTTGAAAGCTTAGGAATCTACAGATAATGTCCCTTGGTGGGTCTGATGCGGCTGGTTTGGGTCTTAGAGCTCTGTGTGCTCTTTCAATTAACACTTCGTGGGCTGAGTCAGGGCCCAAGATGGAGAGGCAAATTTGGGTGATGACGTGGGAAATATCGCTTGCGACAGTTGTTTCCGGCACCCCCCGAAAACGCAAGTTATTGCACCTGCCGCGATTCTCTTGGTCTTCAAGAGCACAATAAAGGGTGTTTAGATTACTTTGTATGAAGACCAGATTATCAGTTACCCCCTTTTGGTGACTCACCAGGACCGCTTGTGATTCCTCTAGGGCCTCAACTCTTCTGCCGATTTGCCTGACTCCCTGTTTGATCGCTGTAAGGTCTGTGCTCAGAGAGGAGATAAGGACGCCCTTGAGATACGATCTTGAGATAGGTAAGTTGTCCACCTCTACCTCCGCTTCTTGGGACGAATCAGACGGTTCTTTCTGGGGGCGGCCTGCAGTGCGTGGTGAGGCCGGCGCCATCTTGCTTTCCCGCGCCACATAAGCAGAGGCCGCTTTTTTGATAAATTTGTCCATGTCCCCTTTGCAGACAGGGGTTTTATGTTGATCAGCGGTGTCACTGGATCCTCAGATTTTAACCATGGTTGGATCTCCAGGCGTTATATCCAAGCTTGTTAGGGTGATTTGTGTACGGAGCTATTCACTCATGCAGCCATCTCCTGCCAGCGCTAGCTCCGCCCCCCATTTTCACCAATTCTTAACGTTTAGGACAGAGTATTGATTTAATTAGACATCTTCTGGTATTTTGGTGCAACAGAATAAATGTGACACTGTCTCTTTAAATCGGGATATTCAGAGGGGACAAACTTTGAATGGCCTCTAACCCACTAAAATGATTCCAGAAGGGCTAGTAGGGGAAGAAGCACTGGTATCCAGCGCTGGGCAGAGAATTGGGATTTTGAGGAGGCTATTGCGAGCAATTGGGACACTGTCTCTTTAAATCCGGCGATTTAGCTAAACAGCAACTTCTATACTCAGAGTTCAATCAGCAAGGCAGATCAGGTCTAGTAAGTGTGCAGCTATAGCTTAACACTACAAATAAGCTCAAGGGCCAAGTGAAAGCTGAAAAGAAAAAACACCACTGGCAGCCGATGATGTGACTAGGAGCAGCCGGAGCCTATGTGGTAAGACACAGATTATGTCAGCTGGAGCTCCTCGTTTGTCCGGAGTATACTAGGCATAGGGGGGTACCTTATTACTTGAATCCGGCGCTGTTGTTGATAGGAACCGCTGCCGAACTGACCGATGTTTGGATCCCAAAATGGCGCCCGCTTGTAATTGCCGTTCTTCAATGAGCTGGCACCCAGACTTGTGTGCCTGCACAGGTCAGTTTCAGCAATCAGGCTGAGGAATGTCACCCGATCGGCGCCTGTATTGAAGTCAGTCTAGGCCTTGCGTCTGCTGGTGAGGCTCCGCTGTAGTCAAGTCCGATACAAATTCAGGCTGTGGATGCCTCCACTGCTAGGCCTCAGCGGCAGTTCGGGCCCAGAGCGGATCTGTGACCCAAGAAAGGTCTCTTTGTGTAGTGTGCAGTACTGGCAGTCCCACGTAGTCTGCAGTGGGGTCCCTTGAGACCTATAAAACAGTGGATTATAAAGGATTGTGACACCCGCAGCAGGAGCAGAGGAGAGAGACGTCTTCCTCAGTCAGCGGTTAGCCACGCCCCATACAGAGATATTCTTTTTGAAAGTGCACCTTTCAAAAAGAAAAAGCACAAAGCCAAGACAACAGAGGAATGGCTTAGGGACTGTGAGTGTCCTCAAATGGTCCAGTCAGAGCCCTGACTTGAGCCCGATCAAACATCTCTGGAGGGACCTGAAAATTTCTGTCAATCAACGGTCACCATCCACCTTAACAGAGCTTGATAGGACCTACAAAGAAGATCCCCTCATCCAGGCATGAAAACCTTGTGGCATCATACCCAAGAATACTGGAGGCTGTAATTGCTGCTAAAGGTGCTTTAACTAACTACTGAGTGAAGGGTCTGATTAGTTATGTCAATGCAATATTTTTAGAAAAGATTTCGAACATTCTTTTTTTACTTTATCATTATGTGGTACTGAGTGCTGAATGATGGGGAAAACTTCATTTTTTTAAATCTAGCATGTATATATTACATTATTTGACACATTATGTACTGAATAGGTTAATAAATTGTGCTATACACTTACAATATGAGGTGTGTTCTTAAATACTTTATTCCAGCATGTGTTTGAAACATAGAAGAGCCCTGCTCTCTTTCTTTCCCCCAAATAATCCAAAGAAACTATTTTAACTCATAAACAATATGCTAGTGGATGCGCAAATGCAGATCCCTATTGGAAATCTTGTGATGTCTAGGGTTGAGCTAACCTGAACTGTAAAGTTCGGGTTCATACCGAACTTTAGGATTTTTGGACCCCGGACCCAGACCCAAACATTTCTGTAAAAGTTTGGGTTCGGTTTCGGTGTTCGGCAATTTCTTGGTGCTTTTTGAAAGGCTGCAACTAGAGTTGAGCGAACACCTGGATGTTCGGGTTCGAGAAGTTCGGCCGAACATCCCGGAAATGTTCGGGTTCGGGATCCGAACCCGATCCGAACTTCGTCCCGAACCCGAACCCCATTGAAGTCAATGGGGACCCGAACTTTTCGGCACTAAAAAGGCTGTAAAACAGCCCAGGAAAGAGCTAGAGGGCTGCAAAAGGCAGCAACATGTAGGTAAATCCCCTGCAAACAAATGTGGATAGGGAAATTAATTAAAATAAAAATTAAATAAATAAAAATTAACCAAAATCAATTGGAGAGAGGTTCCATAGCAGAGAATCTGGCTTCCCGTCACCCACCACTGGAACAGTCCATTCTCAGATATTTAGGCCCCGGCACCCAGGCAGAGGAGAGAGGTCCCGTAACAGAGAATCTGTCTTCATGTCAGCAGAGAATTAGTCTGCATGTCATAGCAGAGAATGAGGCTTCACGTCAGCCACCACTGCAACAGTCCATTGGCATATATTTAGGCCCAGCACCCAGGCAGAGGAGGGAGGTCCCGTAACAGAGAATCTGTCTTCATGTCAGCAGAGAATTAGTCTGCATGTCATAGCAGAGAATGAGGCTTCACGTCAGCCACCACTGCAACAGTCCATTGGCATATATTTAGGCCCAGCACACACACAGGCAGAGGAGAGAGGTCCCGTAACAGAGAATCTGGCTTCATGTCAGCAGAGAATCAGTCTGCATGTCATAGCAGAGAATGAGGCTTCACGTCAGCCACCACTGCAACAGTCCATTGGCATATATTTAGGCCTAGCACACAGGCAGAGCAGAGAGGTCCCGTAACAGACAATCTGGCTTCATGTCAGCAGAGAATTAGTCTGCATGTCATAGCAGAGAATGAGGCTTCACGTCAGCCACCACTGCAACAGTCCATTGGCATATATTTAGGCCTAGCACACAGGCAGAGCAGAGAGGTCCCGTAACAGACAATCTGGCTTCATGACAGCAGAGAATCAGTCTGCATGTCATAGCAGAGAATCAGGCTTCACGTCAGCCACCACTGCAACAGTCCATTGTCATAAATTTAGGCCCAGCACCCAGGCAGAGGAGAGAGGTCCCGTAACAGACAATCTGGCTTCATGTCAGCAGAGAATCAGTCTGCATGTCATAGCAGAGAATGAGGCTTCACGTCACCCACCACTGCAACAGTCCATTGGCATATATTTAGGCCTAGCACACAGGCAGAGCAGAGAGGTCCCGTAACAGACAATCTGGCTTCATGATCAGCAGAGAATCAGTCTGCATGTCATAGCAGAGAATGAGGCTTCACGTCACCCACCACTGCAACAGTCCATTGGCATATATTTAGGCCTAGCACACAGGCAGAGCAGAGAGGTCCCGTAACAGACAATCTGGCTTCATGTCAGCAGAGAATCAGTCTGCATGTCATAGCAGAGAATGAGGCTTCACGTCACCCACCACTGCAACAGTCCATTGGCATATATTTAGGCCTAGCACACAGGCAGAGCAGAGAGGTCCCGTAACAGACAATCTGGCTTCATGACAGCAGAGAATCAGTCTGCATGTCATAGCAGAGAATGAGGCTTCACGTCACCCACCACTGCAACAGTCCATTGGCATATATTTAGGCCTAGCACACAGGCAGAGCAGAGAGGTCCCGTAACAGACAATCTGGCTTCATGACAGCAGAGAATCAGTCTGCATGTCATAGCAGAGAATGAGGCTTCACGTCACCCACCACTGCAACAGTCCATTGGCATATATTTAGGCCTAGCACACAGGCAGAGCAGAGAGGTCCCGTAACAGACAATCTGGCTTCATGTCAGCAGAGAATCAGTCTGCATGTCATAGCAGAGAATGAGGCTTCACGTCACCCACCACTGCAACAGTCCATTGGCATATATTTAGGCCTAGCACACAGGCAGAGCAGAGAGGTCCCGTAACAGACGATCTGGCTTCATGTCAGCAGAGAATCAGTCTGCATGTCATAGCAGAGAATCAGGCTTCACGTCAGCCACCACTGCAACAGTCCATGGTCATAAATTTAGGCCCAGCACCCAGGCAGAGGAGAGAGGTCCCGTAACAGACAATCTGGCTTCATGTCAGCAGAGAATTAGTCTGCATGTCATAGCAGAGAATCAGGCTTCATGTCAGCCACCACTGCAACAGTCCATTGGCATATATTTAGGCCTAGCACACAGGCAGAGGAGAGGTTCATTCAACTTTGGGTAGCATCGCAATATAATGGTAAAATGAAAATAAAAATAGGATTGAATGAGGAAGTGCCCTGGAGTCCAATAATATATGGTTATGGGGAGGTAGTTAATGTCTAATCTGGACAAGGGACGGACAGGTCCTGTGGGATCCATGCCTGGTTCATTTTTATGAACGTCAGCTTGTCCACATTGGCTGTAGACAGGCGGCTGCGTTTGTCTGTAATGACGCCCCCTGCCGTGCTGAATACACGTTCAGACAAAACGCTGGCTGCCGGGCAGGCCAGCACCTCCAAGGCATAAAAGGCTAGCTCTGGCCACGTGGACAATTTAGAGACCCAGAAGTTGAATGGGGCCGAACCATCAGTCAGTACGTGGAGGGGTGTGCACACGTACTGTTCCACCATGTTAGTGAAATGTTGCCTCCTGCTAACACGTTGCGTATCAGGTGGTGGTGCAGTTAGCTGTGGCGTGTTGACAAAAGTTTTCCACATCTCTGCCATGCTAACCCTGCCCTCAGAGGAGCTGGCCGTGACACAGCTGCCTTGGCGACCTCTTGCTCCTCCTCTGCCTTGGCCTTGGGCTTCCACTTGTTCCCCTGTGACATTTGGGAATGCTCTCAGTAGCGCGTCTACCAACGTGCGCTTGTACTCGCGCATCTTCCTATCACGCTCCAGTGCAGGAAGTAAGGTGGGCACATTGTCTTTGTAGCGTGGATCCAGCAGGGTGGCAACCCAGTAGTCCGCACAGGTTAAAATGTGGGCAACTCTGCTGTCGTTGCGCAGGCACTGCAGCATGTAGTCGCTCATGTGTGCCAGGCTGCCCAGGGGTAAGGACAAGCTGTCCTCTGTGGGAGGCGTATCGTCATCGTCCTGCCTTTCCCCCCAGCCACGCACCAGTGATGGACCCGAGCTGCGTTGGGTGCCACCCCGCTGTGACCATGCTTCATCCTCATCCTCCTCCACCTCCTCCTCATCCTCGTCCTCCTCGTCCTCCAGTAGTGGGCCCTGGCTGGCCACATTTGTACCTGGCCTCTGCTGTTGCAAAAAACCTCCCTCTGAGTCACTTCGAAGAGACTGGCCTGAAAGTGCTAAAAATGACCCCTCTTCCTCATCCTCCTCCTCCTCCTCCTGGGCCACCTCCTGTTCCATCATCGCCCTAAGTGTTTTCTCAAGGAGACATAGAAGTGGTATTGTAACGCTGATAACGGTGTCATCGCCACTGGCCATGTTGGTGGAGTACTCGAAACAGCGCAACAGGGCACACAGGTCTCGCATGGAGGCCCAGTCATTGGTGGTGAAGTGGTGCTGTTCTGTAGTGCGACTGACCCGTGCGTGCTGCAGCTGAAACTCCACTATGGCCTGCTGCTGCTCGCACAGTCTGTCCAGCATGTGCAAGGTGGAGTTCCACCTGGTGGGCACGTCGCATATGAGGCGGTGAGCGGGAAGGCCGAAGTTACGCTGTAGCGCAGACAGGCGAGCAGCGGCAGGATGTGAACGCCGGAAGCGCGAACAGACGGCCCGCACTTTATGCAGCAGCTCTGACATGTCGGGGTAGTTGTGAATGAACTTCTGCACCACCAAATTCAGCACATGCGCCAAGCAAGGGATGTGCGTCAAATTGGCTAGTCCCAGAGCTGCAACGAGATTTCGCCCATTATCACACACCACCAGGCCGGGCTTGAGGCTCACCGGCAGCAACCACTCGTCGGTCTGTTGTTCAATACCCCGCCACAACTCCTGTGCGGTGTGGGGCCTGTCCCCCAAACATATGAGTTTCAGAATGGCCTGCTGACGTTTACCCCGGGCTGTGCTGAAGTTGGTGGTGAAGGTGTGTGGCTGACTGGATGAGCAGGTGGAAGAAGAGGAGGAGGAAGCCGAGAAGGAGGAGGTGGCAACAGGAGGCAAAGAATGTTGCCCTGCGATCCTTGGCGGCGGCAGGACGTGCGCCAAACAGCTCTCCGCCTGGGGCCCAGCTGCCACTACATTTACCCAGTGTGCAGTTAGGGAGATATAGCGTCCCTGGCCGTGCTTACTGGTCCACGTATCTGTGGTTAGGTGGACCTTGCTACAGATGGCGTTGCGCAGTGCACACTTGATTTTATCGGATACTTGGTTGTGCAGGGAAGGCACGGCTCTCTTGGAGAAGTAGTGCCGGCTGGGAACAACATACTGTGGGACAGCAAGCGACATGAGCTGTTTGAAGCTGTCTGTGTCCACCAGCCTAAATGACAGCATTTCATAGGCCAGTAGTTTAGAAATGCTGGCATTCAGGGCCAGGGATCGAGGGTGGCTAGGTGGGAATTTACGCTTTCTATCAAATGTTTGTGAGATGGAGAGCTGAACGCTGGCGTGTGACATGGTTGAGACGCTTGGTGACGGAGGTGGTGGTGGTGGTGTTGGTGGTACATCCCCTGTTTGCTGGGCGGCAGGTGCCAACGTTCCTCCAGAGGCGGAGGAAGAGGCCGAGGCGGCAGCAGCAGAATAGGCCGAGGCGGCAGCAGCAGAAGAGGTAGCAGGGGGAGCCTGAGTGACTTCCTTGGTTTTAAGGTGTTTACTCCACTGCAGTTCATGCTTTGCATGCAGGTGCCTGGTCATGCAGGTTGTGCTCAGGTTCAGAACGTTAATGCCTCGCTTCAGGCTCTGATGGCACAGCGTGCAAACCACTCGGGTCTTGTCGTCAGCACATTGTTTGAAGAAGTGCCATGCCAGGGAACTCCTTGAAGCTGCCTTTGGGGTGCTCGGTCCCAGATGGCGGCGGTCAGTAGCAGGCGGAGTCTCTTGGCGGCGGGTGTTCTGCTTTTGCCCACTGCTCCCTCTTTTGCTACGCTGTTGGCTCGGTCTCACCACTGCCTCTTCCTCCGAACTGTGAAAGTCAGTGGCACGACCTTCATTCCATGTGGGGTCTAGGACCTCATCGTCCCCTGCATCGTCTTCCACCCAGTCTTGATCCCTGACCTCCTGTTCAGTCTGCACACTGCAGAAAGACGCAGCAGTTGGCACCTGTGTTTCGTCATCATCAGAGACATGCTGAGGTGGTATTCCCATGTCCTCATCATCAGGAAACATAAGTGGTTGTGCGTCAGTGCATTCTATGTCTTTCACCGCTGGGGAAGGGCTAGGTGGATGCCCTTGGGAAACCCTGCCAGCGGAGTCTTCAAACAGCATAAGAGACTGCTGCATAACTTGAGGCTGAGACAGTTTCCCTGGTATGCATGGGGGTGATGTGACAGACTGATGGGGTTGGTTTTCAGGCGCCATCTGTGCGCTTTCTGCAGAAGACTGGGTGGGAGATAATGTGAACGTGCTGGATCCACTGTCGGCCACCCAATTGACTAATGCCTGTACCTGCTCAGGCCTTACCATCCTTAGAACGGCATTGGGCCCCACCATATATCGCTGTAAATTCTGGCGGCTACTGGGACCTGAGGTAGTTGGTACACTAGGACGTGTGGATGTGGCAGAACGGCCACGTCCTCTCCCAGCACCAGAGGGTCCACTAACACCACCACGACCATGTCCACGTCCGCGTCCCTTACTAGATGTTTTTCTCATTGTTATGGTTCACCACAACAACAAATATATTATTTGGCCCAATGTATTGTATTCAAATTCAGCGGGATATAAATTTGAGGCCTAGTATTTAGGCGCTGGGTGACCGGTATGGATTTAGTGACAGAATTAGACTTGGAAATGCACAGAAGCGTGTGTGTGAAGTTATTCTGAATGACCCTATGTGCACCTTCAATATTATATACCCTTTTAGGGATAGATTTCAAATAGCTCTGATATAGCAGAAACCACTAAATTATGAAATTGCTAAATTGGGAATTGTACTTCAACCCAGAACAAAAAATGTGCTTTGACGGACACTAAATATCTTGCCCAGCAACAACAGTACAGCGGTGGGTAACGAGAGATTTAGAGGGATTTAAATTTGAGGCCTAGTATTTAGGCGCTGGGTCACCGGTATGGATTTAGTGACAGAATTAGACTTGGAAATGCACAGAAGCGTGTGTGTGAAGTTATTCTGAATGACCCTATGTGCACCTTCAATATTATATACCCTTTTAGGGATAGATTTCAAATAGCTCTGATATAGCAGAAACCACTAAATTATGAAATTGCTAAATTGGGAATTGTACTTCAACCCAGAACAAAAAATGTGCTTTGACGGACACTAAATATCTTGCCCAGCAACAACAGTACAGCGGTGGGTAACGAGAGATTTAGAGGGATTTAAATTTGAGGCCTAGTATTTAGGCGCTGGGTCACCGGTATGGATTTAGTGACAGAATTAGACTTGGAAATGCACAGAAGCGTGTGTGTGAAGTTATTCTGAATGACCCTATGTGCACCTTCAATATTATATACCCTTTTTGGGATAGATTTCAAATAGCTCTGATATAGCAGAAACCACTAAATTATGAAATTGCTAAATTGGGAATTGTACTTCAACCCAGAACAAAAAATGTGCTTTGACGGACACTAAATATCTTGCCCAGCAACAACAGTACAGCGGTGGGTAACGAGAGATTTAGAGGGAATTAAATTTGAGGCCTAGTATTTAGGCGCTGGGTCACCGGTATGGATTTAGTGACAGAATTAGACTTGGAAATGCACAGAAGCGTGTGTGTGAAGTTATTCTGAATGACCCTATGTGCACCTTCAATATTATATACCCTTTTAGGGATAGATTTCAAATAGCTCTGATATAGCAGAAACCACTAAATTATGAAATTGCTAAATTGGGAATTGTACTTCAACCCAGAACAAAAAATGTGCTTTGACGGACACTAAATATCTTGCCCAGCAACAACAGTACAGTGGTGGGTAACGAGAGATTTAGAGGGATTTAAATTTGAGGCCTAGTATTTAGGCGCTGGGTCACCGGTATGGATTTAGTGACAGAATTAGACTTGGAAATGCACAGAAGCGTGTGTGTGAAGTTATTCTGAATGACCCTATGTGCACCTTCAATATTATATACCCTTTTAGGGATAGATTTCAAATAGCTCTGATATAGCAGAAACCACTAAATTATGAAATTGCTAAATTGGGAATTGTACTTCAACCCAGAACAAAAAATGTGCTTTGACGGACACTAAATATCTTGCCCAGCAACAACAGTACACCGGTGGGTAACGAGAGATTTAGAGGGAATTAAATTTGAGGCCTAGTATTTAGGCGCTGGGTCACCGGTATGGATTTAGTGACAGAATTAGACTTGGAAATACACAGTAGCGGGTGTGTGTGAAGTTATTCTGAATGACCCTATGTGCACCTTCAATATTATATACCCTTTTAGGGATAGATTTCAAATAGCTCTGATATAGCAGAAACCACTAAATTATGAAATTGCTAAATTGGGAATTGTACTTCAACCCAGAACAAAAAATGTGCTTTGACGGACACTAAATATCTTGCCCAGCAACAACAGTACAGCGGTGGGTAACGAGAGATTTAGAGGGAATTAAATTTGAGGCCTAGTATTTAGGCGCTGGGTCACCGGTATGGATTTAGTGACAGAATTAGACTTGGAAATACACAGTAGCGGGTGTGTGTGAAGTTATTCTGAATGACCCTATGTGCACCTTCAATATTATATACCCTTTTTGGGATAGATTTCAAATAGCTCTGATATAGCAGGAACCACTAAATTATGAAATTGCTAAATTGGGAATTGTACTTCAACCCAGAACAAAAAATGTGCTTTGACGGGCACTAAATAACTTTCCCAGCTACAACAGGACAACGGTAACGAGAGATTTAGAGGGATTTAAATTTGAGGCCTAGTATTTAGGCGCTGGGTGACAGGTATGGGTTTAGTGACAGAATTAGACTTGGAAATACACAGTAGCGGGTGTGTGTGAAGTTATTCTGAATGACCCTATGTGCACCTTCAATATTATATACCCTTTTTGGGATAGATTTCAAATAGCTCTGATATAGCAGAAACCACTAAATTATGAAATTGCTAAATTGGGAATTGTACTTCAACCCAGAACAAAAAATGTGCTTTGACGGACACTAAATATCTTGCCCAGCAACAACAGTACAGCGGTGGGTAACGAGAGATTTAGAGGGAATTAAATTTGAGGCCTAGTATTTAGGCGCTGGGTCACCGGTATGGATTTAGTGACAGAATTAGACTTGGAAATACACAGTAGCGGGTGTGTGTGAAGTTACTCTGAATGACCCTATGTGCACCTTCAATATTATATACCCTTTTTGGGATAGATTTCAAAGAGCTCTGATATAGCAGGAACCACTAAATTATGAAATTGCTAAATTGAGAATTGTATTTCAACCCAGAACAAGAAATGTGCTTGAACGGACACTAAATAACTCGCCCAGCTACAGCACTAGGGACAGATTTAGCTGGATATAAATTTGAGGCCTAGTATTTAGGCGCTGGGTGACCGGTATGGATTTAGTGACAGAATTAGACTGGGATATGGCCAAAAAATGAACAGACTATTGCTGGTTAAATGCACTTGGTGTGACAGCTTCACCCTGATGTAGGCTTTAGCCAAATAACAACCACACCATTGAGGGTTAAATGCACTTGGTGACAGGCGCAGCTTGCCCCTGATTTTGTATATGGCCAAAAAATGAACAGACTATTGCTGGTTAAATGCACTTGGTGTGACAGCTTCACCCTGATGTAGGCTTTAGCCAAATAACAACCACACCATTGAGGGTTAAATGCACTTGGTGACAGGCGCAGCTTGCCCCTGATTTTGTATATGGCCAAAAAATGAACAGACTATTGCTGGTTAAATGCACTTGGTGTGACAGCTTCACCCTGATGTAGGCTTTAGCCAAAAAACAACCACACCATTGAGGGTTAAATGCACTTGGTGACAGGCGCAGCTTGCCCCTGATTTTGTATATGGCCAAAAAATGAACAGACTATTGCTGGTTAAATGCACTTGGTGTGACAGCTTCACCCTGATGTAGGCTTTAGCCAAAAAACAACCACACCATTGAGGGTTAAATGCACTTGGTCGCAGCTTGTGCTGGCGCACCACAAGACACAAAATGGCCGCCGATCACCCCAGAAAAATGAGACTGACAAACGGTCTGTGCAGCCTAAAAACAGTGAGCAATTGAGGATCAGCAGCTCAATGATCCACAGCTGCAGATCGATCAGTTAATCAAGTCCTTTGGAGGAGTTAATCTGCCTAATCTCGCCCTACTGTCGCAGCCGCAACCTCTCCCTACGCTAATCAGAGCAGAGTGACGGGCGGCGCTATGTGACTCCAGCTTAAATAGAGGCTGGGTCACATGGTGCTCTGGCCAATCACAGCCATGCCAATAGTAGGCATGGCTGTGATGGCCTCTTGGGGCAAGTAGTATGACGCTTGTTGATTGGCTGCTTTGCAGCCTTTCAAAAAGCGCCAAGAAAGCGTCACAAAAGCGCCAAGAAAGCGACGAACACCGAACCCGAACCCGGACTTTTACGAAAATGTCCGGGTTCGGGTCCGTGTCACGGACACCCCAAAATTCGGTACGAACCCGAACTATACAGTTCGAGTTCGCTCATCCCTAGCTGCAACCAATCAACAAGCATTTAACTGTGTGCCCTTAGAAGCCATCACAGCCATGCCTACTAATGGCATGGCTGTGATTGGCCAGTGCAACATGTGACCCAGCCTCTATATAAGTTGGAGTCACGTAGCGCTTCACGTCACTCTGCTGTGCTTAGTGTAGGGATAGGATGCTGCTGCTGTGAGGGAGAGAATAGGACAGAATCTTTAATCAGAACTGCAATTGAACTCAGCAATCTACATAGATTATTGTTGTGTGTGTGCAGTGCACAATCTTTTAACCCTTTCCTGAGCCCAGTGACATAGAAAAATAACTTTTATCCATCTGTTAGTTAGTTAGGCGACGGCCCCGCCACTTCTGTGAGAAGGTCTGTTAGATGTTCTTCTCTACCTGTGTCAGGAAGCAGGGGGTGTTACCCCTACTCGGGGACCGCGGGCACGGCGCAGGGCACGGGTTCCCCTTCAGCTCGGTAGAACACCTGGTGCCCGAGGTGCGGGTGTGCGGCGTGTGCGCATGCGCAGTACGCAGGCTGCGAGCGCATTCCCGGGTGCATAGCGTTCCTGCATTATCCGGCTGTCAGGTGTGAGCCTTGCTGGGGGAGGTTCCCAGTACACACCTTCCACCTTCCTCGCCTGCCATTGGTTCCTGGGGAGGGTGGTTCCTACCTTCCCTGGCTATAAAGACCTGGCCTGAGCTCTGGCTCATTGCTGAGTTATTCCAACTTATGGTGAACACCTAGCCTCCCTGCAGATTCTCCTATTGCCTGTTGTTTCTTTGTATCCTTCCCGGCTACTGACCCCTGGACTGTCTTCCGCCTTGAACCTTCACTGCCTGCCTCGACCCGGATTGGACATTGACTACCCCTCTTGGATTATCCCTAAACTTGTACTGCGTTCTGTGCTGTCAGCTGCTTACTGCCAGTGGGTTCCTCATTCCACTACTGGCTCCCTGGGAGGTTTGACAACCTGCATGACGTTCTTTGTTTTGGTTTTCACTTAGTCATCTCCTTTCCAGCTGTCACCTATTTACACTAATTATCTCCCTTTATATTCCCTCCCATACTGCCTCACTTTGCGGTTTATACTTCTTCTTGGATTGTGTTCACTGCTGGATACTGCTTCTGCTGATTCCTCAGATAAGTCTTTTTCATTTATTTGTGTTTCCTTGCTGGCTTGATTCTAGGTGACCCTGACTCCATCCTTATTAAGTGCAGGGAGCCGGTGGTTGTGTCCCCTCACTATTATAGGGTTTTCAGGTGTTACATAGTATGAGGTACGTGGACATGGAATCATCTACCATAAAGACCTTTGCATGGGCATAGCAGTCAGGGAGAGCTCTAGGGGTTTTATAGGGCTCACCCATATGCTCCTTAGTTTGGGATCAAGCCAGTCGGATGTTTATTTATAAGTTCCAGCTTTCTGCAACACCATCCGTGACATTATAAACCACCATAACCATCTTAAGCATGGATCCGGTTTCAGCCTTGATTGACCGCATGCAGGGTCTTTCGCTGGAGGTAGCAGATCTCCGTAGAACCGTGTGTCAGTTTCAGGTGAACGGTTCTGCTGGCATTCATGGAGTTTGTTCCGAGCCTAAGATCTCGCGTCCGCATACGTTCTCCGGGGGTAGTGAGAATTTTGTTCGCTTTTGAGAGGCTTGCAAACTCCATTTTTGCCTACTTCCCCATTCCTCTGGTGATGAGGAGAAGAGGGTAGGGATCATCATCTCAGTCTTGAGCCTTTTCGCTGCAGGTCCCTCAGATCGGTGGATGAATTTTTTGTAGCCCTGGGGCAGATATATGATGACCCGGATCGTATTGCTCTGGCTGAATCTAAACTGCGTCTTTTATGCCAGGGTAAACAGTCCGCAGAGATATATTGTTCAGAATTTCGGAGATGGTCAGCTGATACTGGTTGGAATGATGCTGCACTCCGAAGTCAATTTTGCCATGGTCTTTCGGAAAGATTGAAAGATGCATTTGCTTTTCATGAGAGACCAGCCTCGTTAGAATCTGCCATATCTCTAGCTGTTCATATTGACAGGCGTCTTAAAGAGAGAGAGGAGACTACTCCTTCCTGTCATATTCAGTCCAAGAACAGTGGGGCTGTCTCATTCAGTGCACAGGGGTTTCAGTCGGTCTCAATCCCCTCTGAGGAGGAGGCCATGCAGCTGGGTTTGCTTGCCTCTGATAGTAGAGGATTCAGCTCTCTTGTTTCTGTTGTGGGGGTATAAATCATTTGGCAAATGTTTGCCCCTCTAGGAGATTCATGGAGTTTTATGAGGGTAATAAAAGAAAAACAAAAAGAAAAAATCCCTCTAAAAACTTTCCATTTGCTACTATTGGCAAGGTTGATGCGGAAATTGAAGGTTTGCCATTTACTTGTAGTTCCCGTTTTCTCCTACCTGCCAGGGTGGTGCTAGACAGCAAGAACATTGTTTGTGAGATTTTTGTAGATAGTGGAGCAGCTGTCAATCTCATTGATAATCAATTTGCAATAACGCATGGTTTCCAGGTATGCACTTTGGAAAAGGATATACCTGTTTTTGCTATCGATTCTGCTCAACTTTCTCAAAGATTGTTAAAGGGCACAGTTCACAATATCCGTTTGACTGTGGGTGACGCTCATGTTGAGGATATGTCATGTTTCGTCTTAAGCGGATTACCTACTCCTCTAGTGTTGGGTCTACCTTGGCTCACTAAACATATCCCACCATTGATTGGCAAGCAAGGCAAATAAATGGTTGGAGTGAGTTTTGCAGTGAGAATTGCTTCAGGGCGTCTCTTTCAGAGGTTTCTATCAAGACTGTGCCATCTTTTCTCTCTAACTTTTCAAATGTGTTCTTCGAGAGTGGTGTCCAGGAGTTGCCCCCACACCGGGAGTATGCCTGCCCTATTAATCTCATCCCAGGCGCCAAACTGCCAAAATCACGTTTATACAATCTCTCCCAACCTGAAAGAGTCGCTATGCGTACTTATATCTCTGAGAGCCTGAGAATGGGACACATCCGACCCTCGAAGTCACCTGTTGCCGCAGGGTTTTTTTTTGTTAAGAAAAATGATGGTTCTTTAAGACCTTGTCTGGATTTCAGGGAGCTGAACTGTATCACGATTCGTGACCCATATCCGCTTCCTCTGATCCCGGACCTGTTTAACCAGATTGTTGGGGCTAAGGTTTTTTCTAAGCTGGAATTAAGAGGGGCATACAACCTAGTCAAGGTCAGGAAGGGGACGAATGGAAGACGGCCTTCAATACCCCTGAGGGTCATTTCAAGAATTTGGTTATGCCTTTTGTTTGATGAATGCTCCGGCCGTCTTCCAACATTTTGTGAACAGTATTTTTCATCATTTAATGGGGACATTTGTACTGGTGTATCTGGATGACATTTTGATTTTTTTCTCCTGATTTCAAAATTCATCGAGACCACCTACGTCAGGTCTTGCTGATTCTGCGGGATAATAAATTGTACGCTAAACTGGAAAAATGTGTGTTTGCAGTTCCGTAGATTCAATTTCTTGGTTTTCTTCTCTCCACTTCTGGTTTTTCGCATGGACTCTGAGAAGTTCCGCGCTGTGCTTGATTGGGAGCTTCCTGAGAATCAGAAGGCGCTGATGTGGTTTTGGGGTTTCGACAATTATTACAGAAAGTTCATTTTGAATTATTCCTCTGTTGTTAAGCCACTCACTGATATGACTAAAAAGGGGGTAGATTTTTCTTCGTGGTCAGTAGATGCTCTTAAAGCCTTTTCTAGTATCAAAGAGAGTTTTGCTTCAGCTCCCATTTTAGTACAACCTGATGCCTCTCTACCTTTTATTGTTGAGGTGGACGCTTCTGAGGTGGGTGTGGGTGCGGTCTTATCTCAGGGTCCCTCTCCTGCCAAATGGCGACCGTGTGCCTTTTTGTCAAGGAAACTCTCCTCTGCAGAGAGAAATTACGATGTGGGAGATAGTTGTTGCCCATCAAATTAGCTTTTGAGGAAAGGCGCCATTGGTTAGAGGGAGCCAGACACCCTATTACCGTGTTTACAGACCAAAAGAATCTGGCCATACTTGCTCGGAGATTATAGAGTCATCATAGGCTTTGATAGTGGAGTTTCAGCTGCAGCACGCACGGGTGAGTCGCTCTGCGGAACAGCATCACTTCACCACCAATAATTGGGCCTCTATGTGAGGGTGGGTTCCTGCACCCACAAATGCCAGGTACACAATTGTCCAGCCAGGGCACAGTTCTGGAGGATGATGAGATGGTGGAGGAACCATGTTCACAGCAGGGTGGCGCCCAGACCAGCTCATGGCCATCACTGGTGTGTGGCTGCGAGGATACAGTGGACACAGACGATGCACCTTCAACAAAGGACAGCTTTTCGTTGCCTCTGGGCAGCCTGGCACACATGAGCGATTACATGCTGCAGTGTCTCCGCAACAACCGCCGAGTTGCCCACATTCTAACTTTTGCTGATTACTGGGTGGCCACGCTTCTGGATCCCCGTTATAAGGACAATGTACCATCCTTAATTCCATTACTGAAGAGTGATCGTAAGATGCTCGAGTACAAGCGCATGCTGGTAGACGCACTGCTGGTGGCATTCCCACCTGACAGCGGGGGCACAGTGAAAGCACAAGGCGATGGCAGAGGAGGAGGAAGAGGTCACTAACACAGCTGGGGCAGCACCTCAGAAGGCAGGGTTAGCATGGCCGAAATGTGGAAATGCTTTGTCAGCATGCCACAACAACCAGCACCACCAGCTGATATGGATCGACTTAGCAGGAGGCAGCACTTCACCAACATGGTGGAGCAGTATGTGTGCCCTGCAACCAGTGTATTATCTGAACGTGTGTTTAGCATGGCAGGGGGCGTTATCACAGACAAGCTCAGCCACCTGTCTACAGCCAATGTGGACAAGCTCACCTTCATCAAAATGAACCAGGCATGGATCCCACAGGACTTGTCCGTACCTTGTGCAGAATAGACATGTATACCGGCCTTAACCAGACATTATAGTAAAAGTAGTAGTGGCTACACTTGGTGAGTGGATATATATAGGTGCTCACTTCTTAACCAGATATTGTTATATTACAGCGCAATTGCTCATTCTTGTATTTTGGATATTTAACACTCTTTTAGAGTGTACCCTAATAAAAAATAAAAATAAACAATTTTAACCAAAAAACAGTGTTGGCTACCTCATCTTTCTTCACCGCCGCTTCCACCTACACAGCTACGTCCACCGCCTCCTCAAACTCCTACTCCATATGGACCCCCACCTCATAAATCAATTTTTTATTTTTTTTGTACGTATTTTATTTTATGTCATTTCACTAATTTGTCTTTTTAAAATTTTGGGTGAAATTCACCAATTTTTGGGTGTGATATACCACTGCTATACCTATTAGACAGGTAAAAAAATTCACTAATTTTTCTGTAACATTTTCGGGTGAAATTCACTTATTTTTGGGTGTGATATACCTCTGCTATACCTAGTAGACATTTAAAAAATTCACTAATTTGTCTGTTACATTTTCGGTGAAATTCACCAATTTTTGGGTGTGATATACCACTGCTATACCTAGTAGACAGGTAAAAAAAAATCACAAATTTGTCTGTTACATTTTTGGGTGAAATTCACAAATTTTTGGGTGTTGTATACCAGTGCTATACCTAGTAGACAAGTAAAAAAAAAATCACTCATTTGTCTATTTCATTTTCAGGTGAAATTCAGGAATTTTTGGATGTGATATACCCTTGCTCTACCTACTTGACTGATTAACAAATTTAACTAATTTTTCTGTTACATTCTTGGGTGAAATTCACAGATTTTTGGGTGTGATATACCTCTGCTATACCTAGTAGACGTAAAAAAAATTCACTAATTTGTCTGTTACATTTTGGGTGAAATTCACCAATTTTTGGGTGTGATATACCACTGCTATACCTAGTAGACAGGTAAAAAATAATTCACTAATTTGTCTGTTACATTTTTGGGTGAAATTCAGCAATTTTTGGGTGTGATATACCACTGCTATGCCTAATAGACAGGTAAAAAAAAATCACTAATTTGTCTGTTACATTTTTGGGTGAAATTCACAAATTTTTGGGTGTTGTATACCAGTGCTATACCTAGTAGACAAGTAAAAAAAAAATCACTCATTTGTCTATTTCATTTTCAGGTGAAATTCAGGAATTTTTGGATGTGATATACCCTTGCTCTACCTACTTGACTGATTAACAAATTTAACTAATTTTTCTGTTACATTCTTGGGTGAAATTCACAGATTTTTGGGTGTGATATACCTCTGCTATACCTAGTAGACGTAAAAAAAATTCACTAATTTGTCTGTTACATTTTGGGTGAAATTCACCAATTTTTGGGTGTGATATACCACTGCTATACCTAGTAGACAGGTAAAAAATAATTCACTAATTTGTCTGTTACATTTTTGGGTGAAATTCAGCAATTTTTGGGTGTGATATACCACTGCTATGCCTAATAGACAGGTAAAAAAAATCACTAATTTGTCTGTTAGATTTTCGGGTGAAATTCACTATTTTTTGGCTGTGATATACCCCTGCTCTACCTACTTGACTGATTAATGAATTTAACTAATTTTTCTGTTACATTCTTGGGTGACATTTTATAATTTTTGCTGTGAATAAACCCCTGCTCTGCATAGGTTACAGAGACTTAAATTTATAAAATTCGGCTTTAATTGGCCCTTTCATTCGAACCTTCTGCTTTAATAACTTGTCCCACATTTCCGTGTCATCCCAATGCATTTATTGACCTCCCTTGGATGAGGTCTCCCTTTCTCACGCTCCTTTTCCGGCGTGGAACCCTGATTCGCTTATAACCGTGATGAACATGTTGTTCTCCGAAAAGAGCATCGAAAGTTGATAGAGAAGATATTCAAATGGATGGTGGATGTCACAGGGATGTGCAATCAGGCAGAAGTTATCTAGAGTCAACAAAGCGGCAGCAGGGCCTCTCCTTGCTAACGTTTCCAAATCCAAAATACCCCAGTGACATTCCCTATAATTTTGTATTAACCATTCCAATAACAGGGCATCTTAAGAGTCCTATATTGTTATTTATCGCCACTACCTCCCCGAGTCGGGAGTGGGTAATTGCCACGCTCCCCCTCCTTAATAGTGATGAGCGGAAGGTGCCATATTCGATTTTGCAATATTTCGTGAATATTCGAGTGAATATTTGTGTTATATTCGTCGAAATCGAATATTCGTAATTATTCCAATTATCGTGAATAATATGCGATTTAATTAATCGCGTATTGCGATTTTTCTTTTGGTAGTATAAGGCAATGTTCCTATGACTAATTGACTATGGCTAGGCTAATATGTGTATTTTACGAAATTTCGTAATATTGCTCTAACTTCGTCTTTTAGAATATTACGAATATTCTAAAAGACGAAGTTAGAGCAATATTACGAAATTTCGTAAAATACACATATAGATTGTAATTTAGCTAATATAGTGCTATAATCCATTTTTTTCTTGCCTCTTCTGAACTTAAGTTTTGTTAAATATGTACACTATTAAAAAAATTACTATAGCAGTATATTAGCTAAATTACAATCTATGTGTATTTTACGAAATTTCGTAATATTGCTCTAACTTCATCTTTTAGAATATTCGTAATATTCTAAAAGACAAAGTTAGAGCAATATTACGAAATTTCGTAAAATACACATATAGATTGTAATTTAGCTAATATAGTGCTATATTCCTTTTTTTTTCTCCAATTTTTTTTGCCTCTTCTGAACTTAAGTTTTGTAAAATATGTGCACTATTAAAAAAATTACTATAGCAGTATATTAGCTAAATTACAATCTATATGTGTATTTTACGAATATTTTTAATATTGCTCTAACTTCGTCTTTTAGAATATTCGTAATATTGCTCTAACTTCGTCTTTTAGAATATTACGAATATTCTAAAAGACGAAGTTAGAGCAATATTAAGAATATACACAAAAAGTTGAAATCGCAATTTGATTATTATTACTTGAATTAATCGAATTGCGATTCCAACTTAACACTGCTATATTCCATATTCGTTAATTCTAGCCTAACATGGAACATAGCAGTGCTAAGTTAAAATCGCAATTCGATTATTATAACTTGAATTAATCGGATTGCGATTTCAACTTAGCACTGCTATATTCCATATGAGGCTAGAATTAACGAATATGGAATATAGCAGTGTTAAGTTGAAATCGCAATTCGATTATTATAACTTGAATTAATCGAATTGCGATTTCAAGGTAATTCTCAAATCCGACAGTACATTCTAGTATATGGAGACGTTCCCATGGTGATGGCGACGCTCCATGAGCACAGAAGTCGGCAGAAGCGGCAACGGGGCACTGACTGAAGCAGCCAGGAAGCCAGGAATCCAAAGGACAGGTAAGAACAACTTTAGGGAAGTGGGAAAGAAAAAAATATAACAATTAAAAAAAAAAAAAAAAAGAATATTAGATTTCGCGAATATATAGAACTATATTCTAAATATTCACGAAATCTCGAAGTTGCTATATTCGAGAAAAAACTCGCAATTTGAATATTCGCGCTCAACGCTACTCCTTAACTTGAAATCTTATGCTTCAATATTTTGTCCCACATTTCCGCTCGATTACATTTAATTTCATCCATTGACCTCCCTTGGATTTAATATCCTTTTCTCAGGCTCCCTCTCCGGCTTGGAACCCTGATTCTCTGCCACCCGTGATCACCATGGTAGGCGCATAAAATAACATTGAAAGTTGATAGAGAAGATATCCAATTGGATCGTGGACATCACGGGGACGTGCAACATGGTGGAGCAGTATGTTTGCACATGCCTACACGTGCTGAATGATGGGTCTGCCCCCTTCAACTTCTGGGTCTCCATATTGGGCACATGGCCTGAGCTTGCCCTTTACGCCTTGGAGGTGCTGGCCTGCCCTGCAGCCAGTGTATTATCTGAATGTGTGTTTAGCACATCTGGAGGGGGTTATCACAGGTTATATTTCCCAATGTTTTGGGGTGTACCATAATTTAAAAAAATTAAAAAAAATTTAAAACCAAAAAGCAGTGTAGGCTATCTCCCCCTTCACTGCCGCTTCCACCTACACCACCACATCCACTGCCTCCTTAACCTCCTACTCCATATGGACCTCATCCTCCTAGATCAAGATTATTTTTAGTTATGTCATTTGAAGTCATTTCCCTTTCCACATTTGTTTGCAGAGCACTTGTCATGCTATTAATTACACTTTGATGACATTTGCAGCCATCTAGCCCTTTCCATTACATTTTTAGAGCCATTTTAGTGCTCAAAAGTTCAGGTCCCCATTGACTTCAATGGGGTTTGGTTTCGGGTTCAAGTTCGGGTCAAGTTCAGGTCCCGAACTCGAAATTTTTTGTTAAGTTCGACCGAGCTCGTCAAACCTGAACATCCAGCTGTCCGCTCAACTCTATTAATTACCACTTCCCTTTTCTCAGCTGTTGCTCAGTGGTTATAACTTCTACCCTTTATAGTCTCACCCACTTAAAAATTACCACGATACAGTTGCAATAAAAAGTATGTGAACCCTTTGGAATGATATGTATTTCTGCACAAATTGGTCATAAAATGTGATCTGATCTTCATCTAAGTCACAACAATAGACAATCACAGTCTGCTTAACCGCCTCCGGACCGCCTATCGCAGATGTGCGGTCCGGAGGCGGCAGCCCTGCGCACGACGACGCATATACGCGTCATCTCGCGAGGGCCGGGATTTCCTGTGAACGCTCGCACACAGGTGCGCGCGCTCACAGGAACGGAAGGTAAGCGAGTGGATCTCCAGCCTGCCAGCGGCGATCGCTCGCTGGCTGGAGATCCGAATTTTTTAACCCCTAACAGGTATATTAGACGCTGTTTTGATAACAGCGTCTAATATACCTCCTACCTGGCCCTCTGGTGGTCCCTTTTGTTAGGATCGACCACCAGAGGACACAGGTAGGTCAGTAAAGTCGCACCAAACACAACACTACACTACACTACACCCCCCCAGCAGTTATTAACCCTTTATGAACCCCTGATCACCCATGATCACCCCATATAAACTCCCTGATCACCCCCCTGTCATTGATCACCCCCCTGTCAGGCTCCGTTAAGACGTCCGTATGATTTTTACGGATACATGGATCGGATCCGCAAAACACATGCGGACGTCTGAATGGAGCCTTACAGGGGGGTGATCAATGACAGGCGGGTGATCACCCATATACACTCCCTGATCACCCCCTGTCATTGATCACCCCCCTGTAAGGCTCCATTCAGACGTCCGCATGTGTTTTGCGGATCCGATCCATGTATCCATGGATCCGTAAAAATCATACGGACGTCTGAATGGAGCCTTACAGGGGGGGGTGATCAGTGACAGGGGGGTGATCACCCTGATCACCCCCTGTCATTGATAACCCCCCTGTAAGGCTCCATTCAGACGCCCGCATGTGTTTTGCGGATCCATGTATCCATGGATCCGTAAAAATCATACGGACGTCTGAATGGAGCCTTACAGGGGGGGTGATCAGTGACAGGGGGGTGATCACCCTGATCACCCCCTGTCATTGATAACCCCCCTGTAAGGCTCCATTCAGACGTCCGCACGTGTTTTTTTGCGGATCCGATCCATGTATCCGTAAAAATCATACGGACGTCTGAATGGAGCCTTACAGGGGGGTGATCAATGACAGGGGGGTGATCAGGGAGTCTATATGGGTGATCACCCCCCTGTCATTGATCACCCCCCTGTAAAGCTCCATTCAGACGTCCGCATGTGTTTTGCGGATCCGATCCATGGATCCGTAAAAATCATACGGACGTCTGAATGGAGCCTTACCAGGGGGGTGATCAATGACAGGAAGGTGATCCGGGAGTCTATATGGGTGATCACCCCCCTGTCATTGATCACCCCCCCCTGTAAGGCTCCATTCAGACTTTTTTTGGCACAAGTTAGCGGAAATTTTTTGTTTGTTTTTGTTTTTTCTTACTAAGTCTCATATTCCACTAACTTGTGTCAAAAAATAAAATCTCACATTAACTCACCATACCCCTCACGGAATCCAAATGCGTAAACATTTTTAGACATTTATATTCCAGACTTCTTCTCACGCTTTAGGGCCCCTAAAAAGCCAGGGTAGTATAAATACCCCACATGTGACCCCATTTCGGAAAGAAGACACCCCAAGGTATTCAGTGAGGGGCATGGTGAGTCCATGAAAGATTGACATTTTTGTCCTAAGTTAGCGGAAAGTGAGACTTTGTGAGAAAAAAACAAAAAAAAATCAATATCCGCTAACTTATGCAAAAAAAAAAAAATTTCTAGGAACTCGCCAGGCCCCTCATTGAATACCTTGGGGTGTCTTCTTTCCAAAGTGGGGTCACATGTGGGGTATTTATACTGCCCTGGCTTTTTAGGGGCCCGAAAGTGTGAGAAGAAGTCTGGGATCCAAATGTCTAAAAATGCCCTCCTAAAAGGAATTTGGGCCCCTTTGCGCATCTAGGCTGCAAAAAAGTGTCACACATCTGGTATCGCCGTACTCAGGAGAAGTTGGGCAATGTGTTTTGGGGTGTCATTTTACATATACCCATGCTGGGTGAGAAAAATATCTTGGTCAAATGCCAACTTTGTATAAAAAAATGGGAAAAGTTATCTTTTGCCAAGATATTTCTCTCACCCAGCATGGTTATATGTAAAATGACACCCCAAAACACATTCCCCAACTTCTCCTGAGTACGGCGATACCAGATGTGTGACACTTTTTTGCAGCCAAGGTGGGCAAAGGGGCACATATTCCAAAGTGCACCTTTCGGATTTCGCAGGCCATTTTTTACACATTTTGATTGCAAGGTACTTCTTACACATTTGGGCCCCTAAATTGCCAGGGCAGTATAACTACGCCACAAGTGACCCCATTTTGGAAAGAAGACACCCCAAGGTATTCCGTGAGGGGCACGGCGAGTTCCTAGAATTTTTTATTTTTTGTCGCAAGTTAGTGGAATATGAGACTTTGTAAGAAAAAAAATAAAAATAAAAAATCATCATCATTTTCCGCTAACTTGTGACAAAAAATAAAAAGTTCTATGAACTCACTATGCCCATCAGCGAATACCTTAGGGTGTCTACTTTCCGAAATGGGGTCATTTGTGGGGGTTTTCTACTGTTTGGGCATTGTAGAACCTCAGGAATCATGACAGGTGCTCAGAAAGTCAGAGCTGCTTCAAAAAGCGGAAATTCAAATTTTTGTACCATAGTTTGTAAACGCTATAACTTTTACCCAAACCATTTTTTTTTTTGCCCAAACATTTTTTTTTATCGAAGACATGTAGAACTATAAATTTAGCAAAAATTTATATATGGATGTCGTTTTTTTTGCAAAATTTTACAGCTGAAAGTGAAAAATGTCATTTTTTTGCAAAAAAATCGTTACATTTCGATTAATAACAAAAAAAGTAAAAATGTCAGCAGCAATAAAATACCACCAAATGAAAGCTCTATTAGTGAGAAGAAAAGGAGGTAAAATTCATTTGGGTGGTAAGTTGCATGACCGAGCGATAAACGGTGAAAGTAGTGTAGTGCCGAAGTGTAAAAAGTGCTCTGGTCATGAAGGGGGTTTCAGCTAGCGGGGCTGAAGTGGTTAAACTAATAACACACAAACATTTTTATGTTACCATGTTTTTATTGAACACACCATGTAAATATTCACAGTGTAGGTGTAAAAAGTATGTGAACCCTTGGATTTAATAACTGGTTGAACCTCCTTTGCCAGCAATAACTTCAACCAAACGTTTCCTGTAGTTGCAGATCAGACGTGCACAACGGTCAGGAGTAATTCTTGACCATTCCTCTTTACAGAACTGTTTCAGCTCAGCAATATTTTTGGGATGTCTGGTGTGAATCGCTTTCTTGAGGTCCTGGTGGATAGTGATAAAAAATTGAACCTTATTTGTAGCGGTGCTGCTGCAGAAGACAGGACTCAGATAGGTAAAATAAAGTGGGTTCTTTATTAATATGTCTACGCGTTTCTGGGGCGGACTGCCCCCTTCATCAGGACAATGGGTCTGTTTGCAATTGTCCAGCCAGGGCACAGTTCTGGAGGTTGATGAGATGGAGGAGGAACCAATGTTCACAGCAGGGTGGCACCCAGACCAGCTCATGGACATCACTGGTGCGTGGCTGCGGGGATACAGAGGACACAGACGATACACCTCCAACAAAGGACAGCTTTTTGTTGCCTCTGGGCAGCCTGGCACACATGAGCGATTACATGCTGCATTGTCTCCGCAACGACCGTCGAGTTGCCCACATTCTAACTTGTGCTGATTACTGGGTGGCCACGCTGCTGGATCTCCGTTACAAGGAAAGCATACCATCCTTAATTCCATCACTGAAGAGTGATCGTAAGATGCTCGAGTACATGCGCATGCAGGTAGACGCACTGCTGGTGGCATTCCCACCTGACAGCGGGGGCACAGTGGAAGCACAAGGCGATGGCAGAGGAGGAGGAAGAGGTCGCTAACACAGCGGGGGCACCACCAGCACCTCAGAAGGCAGGGTTAGCATGGCCGAAATGTGAAAAAGCTTTGTCAGCATGCCACAACAACCAGCACCACCAACTGATATGGAAAGTCTTAGCAGGAGGCACCACTTCACCAACATGGTGGAGCAGTATGTGTGCACACACCTACACATACTTAACCACCTCCCGCCTTCGCTAATGCCGAAAGCCGTGACTCCGGCGGCTCCTTCAGGTCACACTAACGCCGATCGGCGTCATCTCGTGAGACCCGAGATTTCCTGTGAACGCGCGCTCACAGGAGCGCACGTTTACAGGATCGTGCAGTTCAGAAGTTCATCTACAGCCTGCCGGCCGCGATCATTGGCTGGCAGGCTGTGGATTTTTGAAATGACCTATGAAATGGGTATGTCAGATGCTATTTTGAAAATAGCGTCTGATATACCTGCTACCTGCTCCTCTGGTGGTCCCTTTTGCTTGGATCGACCACCCGAGGACACAGGCAGCTCTGTAAGTAGCACCAATCACCACATATACACATTACACATTACCATGTCGCTTTATTAACCCCTTATTAGCCCCTGATCACCCATATTAGACTCCCTGATCACCCCCCTGTAATATTTTATTATTAATTCCAATAACAGGGCATCTTAAGAGTCCTATATTGTTATTTATCGCCACTACCTCCCCGAGTCGGGAGTGGGTAATTGCCACGCTCCCTCTCCTTAACTTGAAATCTTATGCTTCAATATTTTGTCTCACATTTCCGCTCGATTACATTTAATTTCATCCAATGACCTCCCTTGGATGTAATATCCCTTTCTCAGGCTCCCGAGGACACAGGCAGCTCTGTAAGTAGCTCTGTAAGTAGCACCAATCACCACACATACACATTACACATTACCCTGTCACTTTATTAACCCCTTATTAGCCCCTGATCACCCATATTAGACTCCCTGATCACCCCCCTGTAATTTTTTATTAGTCATTCCAATAACAGGACATCTTAAGAGTCCTATATTGTTATTTATCGCCACTACCTCCCCGAGTCGGGAGTGGGTAATTGCCACTCTCCCCCTCCTTAACTTGGAATCTTATGCTTCAATATTTTGTCCCACATTTCCGCTCGATTACATTTAATTTCATCCATTGACCTCCCTTGGATGTAATATCCCTTTCTCAGGCTCCTTCTCCGGCTTGGAACCCTGATTCCCTGCCACCCGTGATCACCATGGTAGGCGCATAAAATAACATTGAAAGTTGATAGAGAAGATATCCAATTGGATTGTGGACATCACATGGTGGAGCAGTATGTGTGCACACGCCTACACGTACTGAATGATGGGTCTGCCCCCTTCAACTTCTGGGTCTCCATATTGGGCACATGGCCTGAGCTTGCCCTTCACAGCTTGGAGGTGCTGGCCTTCCCTGCAGCCAGTGTATTATCTGAACGTGTGTTTAGCATGACTGGAGGGGGTTATCACAGGTTATATTTCCCAATGTTTTGGGGTGTACCATAATTAAAAAAAAAAAAAAAAATTTAAAACCAAAAATCTCTTCCTCCACTGCCGCTTCCACCTACACCACCACATCCACTGCCTCCTCAACCTCCTACTCCATATGGACCTCGTCCTCCTAGATCAAGATTATTATATTTTATTTTTATGTATGTCATTTGAAGTCATTTCCCTATCCACATTTGTTTGCAGAGCACTTGTAATGCTCTTAATTACATTTTGCTGCCATTTGCAGCCCTCTAGCCCTTTCCATGACATTTTTAGAGCCATTTTAGTGCTCAAAAGTTCGGGTCCCCATTGACTTCAATAAAGTTTGGTTTCGGGTTCAAGTTCGGGTCAAGTTCAGGTCCCGAACTCAAACTCTTTTGTTAAGTTCGGCCAAGCCCATCAAACCTGAACATCCAGATGTCCGCTCAACTCTATTAATTACCACTTCCCTTTTCCCAGCTGTTGCTCAGTGGTTATCACTTCTACCCTTTATAGTCTCACCCACCCTTCTGACTATGTGGTTGATAACTTTATTTGGGTTTGGCTGAGCTGGTGTGAGATCCTCTCTGGTGTTCTTGTTCTTCCATCTCTACAGAAGTTAAATGTCACTTTTGTCTGTATTTGTTATATTCACTGTTGTTGTATCTGGGTCTGAGACAGAGACTTCCATTAGTTCATCTGGTGAGCAATGGGTTGTCTCTGTTCTTATACTTATTCCAGGGCCTTATGGGGAAATCAAGGCCTAGGTATCCTGCTTTTGATTATTCCTAACTTTAGGGTCTATTCATATTGACCTTATCAACACTCTTACTGATAAGAATGTGGCTTAAATGAGTGTTTATGACCTTTTAGTAATTTACAGATAAGGTTTATTAGATGACCGGCACAAAGTGAAACAAAAAATTATGATGCACACAGCTAAAAAAAAGTAATCCTTTGAGACAGAACAATTCAACATGTACGAAGAAAGAACAAATATACTTTGCTAATTGCGATAAGGACAATGTCATGTTTGCTGATCTTAAAAGCTAGACATCCTGACTTCATTTTTTCCCCTTCTCTTGCTACTTTTCAGTATTCTAGTTGTGATTTTTTCGATTCAGTTAGTGACAAGCAGCAAATGATAAAAATTAAAATGAAAGGATTGAAAATTGCATACAGCTGCATGCATCTTTTCAGTCACTGTATGTCATAGGCTACATACATATTGGTCTGTGTAGAAATAGTGATTTTTAACTCAATTTCTATCCCTCCAAGACATGGCGGTTATCAGAAAATAGAGAGAAAATGAATTTGCTATACGCTTCCTAAAAGATGTGGACATTAGTGAAGGAGACTACCTATTCTTCACAAGTCAGAGTTTAATGGAGGGCAAAAAAGACTTTAAAGAACAAACAAAGAAAACAATATCTGTTAATGAAAGTCAATGCTGTCAGTATAAAAATGTACGAAATGATTTGAGTGATATATTGTAAAGCAACAAGAAGAAGAAAAAATGCAACATTCACTAGATTCATTAAAGGTTGTTCTTTATTACCCACAGGGTAATCATAAAATAAATGGATGAGAACAAATTAATAGCCAGGTGATCACAGTTTTGCATGGGGACATGCTTCCTGGGCCTACAAATAATCATGGCATCATCATGTCCAGCTTGCTTTCCTTTAATGCGTCAGTAAAGGTGTGTATCCAATGTACAATAAATTATGCCAATTTTTCAAAGGACCAATGAGGGTCAAACCCACCAACTGTGCCAAAACTAAACCACATTACAGAGATCATTTTCCAGTGACTAATTGACAGGTATCTTTTAGTACTGCATACTCCAGAAAAACAGGACCAAACAACTTGCACTTGTATCTTTTATTATATTGAGCACTATGCTCCAAATAATATGCAGTCTGAATTTGCTTAATTACAGCTAGCACAATTTGAAGGCAATTTGACAATTGAAGGCATCTGTGTTGGTCTCATGTCTCATATATGAGAAAAAGGATGTCTTAATATATGCAAACAAGCCTCTAGGAGCAATGGGGGCATTGCCATTACACCTGGAGGCTTTGATCTCTTTGCAACTGCTGCTCACTCTGCTGTGAGCCCAACTGCCTGGCCCTGTAAAAGTACAAAGGGAGCCGCAGTTGCAGAGAGAGCTGAGCCTCTAGGAGTAATGGTAAAGAGAGGACCGGCACTCGCTTTGGTTATGATTTTCAATTAATTTTAATGGTCACATACAAGTGGTAAGTGACGCGTTTCGGCTGCTATGAGCCTTTGTCAAACATAATCTTTGTTGTCAAGCAACAAACATGTTTAACCCCTTAAGGACACAGCCTTTTTACACCTTAGGACCAGGCCATTTTTTGCAAATCTGACCAGTGTCACTATAAGTGCTGATAACTTTAAAACGCTTTGACTTATCCAGGCCGTTCTGAGATTGTTTTTTCGTCACATATTGTACTTCATGACACTGGTAAAATGAAGTTAAAAAAAAAATTTTTTTTGCACCAAAAAATACCTAATTTAACAAAAATTTGGAAAAATTTGCAAATTTCAAAGTTTCAGTTTCTCTACTTCTGTAATACATAGTAATACCCCTAAAAATTGTGATGCCTTTACATTCCCCATATGTCTACTTCATGTTTGAATTATTTTGGGAATGATATTTTATTTTTTGGGGATGTTACAAGGCTTAGAAGTTTAGATGCAAATCTTGAAATTTTTCTGAAATTTACAAAAACCCAATTTTTAGGGACCACTACAGCTCTGAAGTCACTTTGCGAGGCTTACATAATAGAAACCACCCAAAAATGACCCCATTCTATAAACTACACCCCTCAAGGTATTCAAAACTGATTTTACAAACTTAGTTAACCCTTTAGGTGTTGCACAAGAGTTATTGGCAAATGGGGATGAAATTTGAGAATTTCATTTTCTTGGCTAATTTTCCATTTTAACCCATTTTTTCCACTAACAAAGCAAGGGTTAACAGCCAAACAAGACTGTATCTTTATTGCCCTGACTCTGCCGTTTACAGAAACACCCAATATGTGGCCGTAAACTACTGTACGGCCACACAGCGGGGCGTAGAGTGAAAGGTGCGCCATATGGTTTTTGGAAGGCAGGTTTTGCTGGACTGTTTTTTTGACTCCATGTCCCATTTGAAGCCCCCTGATGCACCCCTAGAGTAGAAACTCCATAAAAGTGACCCCATCTAAGAAACTACACCCCTCAAGGTATTCAAAACTGATTTTACTAACTTCATTAACTCTTTAGGTGTTGCACAAGAGTTATTGGCAAATGGGGATGAAATTTGAGAATTTCATTTTTTTGCCTAATTTTCCATTTTAACCCATTTTTTCCACTAACAAAGCAAGGGTTAACAGCCAAACAAGACTGTATCTTTATTGCCCTGACTCTGCCGTTTACAGAAACACCCCATATGTGGCCGTAAACTACTGTACGGCCACACAGCGGGGCGTAGAGTGAAAGGTGCGCCGTATGGTTTTTGGAAGGCAGGTTTTGCTGGACAGTTTTTTTGACACCATGTCCCATTTGAAGCCCCCCTGATGCACCCCTAGAGTAGAAACTCCATAAAAGTGACCCCATCTAAGAAACTACACCCCTCAAGGTATTCAAAACTGATTTTACAAAGTTTGTTAACCCTTTAGGTGTTGCACAAGATTTAATGGAAAATAGAGATACAATTTCAAAATTTCACTTTTTTGTCAGATTTTCCATTTTAATATTTTTTTTTCCAGTTACAAAGCAAGGGTTAACAGCCAAACAAAACTCATTATTTATGGCCCTGATTCTGTAGTTTACAGAAACACCCCATATGTGGTCGTAAACTGCTGTACGGGCACACGACAGGGCGCAGAAGGAAAGGAATGCCATACGGTTTTTGGAAGGCAGATTTTGCTGGACTGGTTTTATTGACACCATGTCCCATTTGAAGCCCCCCTGATGCACCCCTAGAGTAGAAACTCCATAAAAGTGACCCCATCTAAGAAACTAAACCCCTCAAGGTATTCAAAACTGATTTTACAAAGTTTGTTAACCCTTTAGGTGTTGCACAAGATTTAATGGAAAATAGAGATACAATTTCAAAATTTCACTTTTTTGTCAGATTTTCCATTTTAATATTTTTTTTCCAGTTACAAAGCAAGCGTTAACAGCCAAACAAAACTCATTATTTATGGCCCTGATTCTGTAGTTTACAGAAACACCCCATATGTGGTCATAAACCGCTGTACGGGCACACGGCAGGGCGCAGAAGGAAAGGAATGCCATACGGTTTTTGGAAGGCAGATTTTGCTGGACTGGTTTTATTGACACCATGTCCCATTTGAAGCCCCCCTGATGCACCCCTAGAGTAGAAACTCCATAAAAGTGACCCCATCTAAGAAACTAAACCCCTCAAGGTATTCAAAACTGATTTTACAAAGTTTGTTAACCCTTTAGGTGTTGCACAAGATTTAATGGAAAATAGAGATACAATTTCAAAATTTCACTTTTTTGGCAGATTTTCCATTTTAATATTTTTTTTCCAGTTACAAAGCAAGGGTTAACAGCCAAACAAAACTCATTATTTATGGCCCTGATTCTGTAGTTTACAGAAACACCCCATATGTGGTCATAAACTGCTGTACGGGCACACGACAGGGCGCAGAAGGAAAGGAATGCCATACGGTTTTTGGAAGGCAGATTTTGCTGGACTGGTTTTATTGACACCATGTCCCATTTGAAGCCCCCCTGATGCACCCCTAGAGTAGAAACTCCAAAAAAGTGACCCCATTTTAGAAACTACGGGATAAGGTGGCAGTTTTGTTGGTACTAGTTTAGGGTACATATGATTTTTGGTTGCTCTATATTACACTTTTTGTGCGGCAAGGTAACAAGAAATAGCTTTTTTGGCACAATTTTTTTTTTGTTATTTACAACATTCATCTGACAGGTTAGATCATGTGGTAATTTTATAGAGCAGGTTATCACGGACGCGGCGATACCTAATATGTATACAATTTTTTTTATTTATGTAAGTTTTACACAATGAATTAATTTTTAAAACAAAAAAAAGTTTTAGTGTCTCCATAGTCTAAGAGCCATAGTTTTTTTTAGTTTTTGGGCGATTATCTCAAGTAGGGTCTCATTTTTTGCGGGATGAGATTACGGTTTTATTGGCACTATTTTGGGGTGCATATGACTTTTTGATCGCTTGCTGTTACACTTTTTGTGAAGTAAGATGACAAAAAATTGCTTTTTTTACACCGTTTCTTTTTTTTTTTTTTTTTACGGTGGTCACCTGAGGGGTTAGGTCATGTGATATTTTTATAGAGCCGGTCGATACGGACGCGGCGATACCCAATATGTATACTTTTTTTTATTTATGTAAGTTTTACACAATGATTTCATTTTTGAAACAAAAAAAATCATGTTTTAGTGTTTCCATAGTCTAAGAGCCATAGTTTTTTCAGTTTTGGGGCGATTATCTTGGGTAGGGTATGATTTTTGCGGGATGAGATGACGGTTTGATTGTTACAATTTTGGAGTACATACAACTTTTTTGATCACTTTTATTAACTTTTTGGGGAAGTAAGGTGGGCAAAATTTCAATTTCATCATAGTTTTTAATTTTTTATTTTTATGGCGTTCACCGTTTGGGTAAAGTAACATGACCGTTTTATAGATCAGGTCGTTACGGACGCGGCGATACCAAACATGTGTAGGGAATTTAATTTTTTTTATTTTTAATCAGTGATAAATGTGTTTTTTGATTTTTACTTTATTTTCACTTTTTTTCACTTTCTTTTTGACCCAGACCCACTTGGTTCTTGAAGATCCAGTGGGTCTGATGTCTGTATAATACAGTACAGTACAATATATAGTACTGTACTGTATTTTACACTTTGTCTGAACAGATCTATGCCTTTCAGCACAGATCTGTTCAGCACCATGGACAGCAGGACGCCTGAGAAGGCGTCCTGTTGCCATGGGAACCTTCCCCGTCTGCTCAGTTATGGTCAGAACTGCGCAGACGGGGAAGGGTAAGGACGGGGCTTGGGGGGCTGCCTGGGAGCTCTCTCCCTCTCCATTCGGAGGGGCTGCAAAGGCACAGCAGCCCCCCGATGGGAGAGGGAGGGAGCTCCCTGCGCTGTTAACCTTTTCCATACAGCGGTCCGTACGGACCGCTGTATGGAAAGGGTTAAACGGCTGACATCGCATCACCGATGTCAGCCGTTTATACCAGGGTGCCAGCAATGTGCTGGCACCCTGGTATACCCACTAGACACCAACGATTACGCAATGGGAGGCGGGCGGGGGATCGCGATCCCGCCTGCCGCACCGCCCGCCTCCCGCACCGCCCGCACCGCCCGCAACCCTCCCCCAACCCTCCCCCTGCACCTCCCACCCGGCAAAAATCACTAAGGGGTGCAGGTGGGGGGGATACAGATGCATTTTAGGAATGCTAAAGTTTCTGATCCCCGCGGTCAGGGACCGCGGGGATCAGAAACTGCAGAAATCGCAGCAAACCGCAGGTCTGAATTGACCTGCGGTTTGCCGCGATCGCCGACATGGGGGGGTCACGGGACCCCCCGGCGCATTTAGCCTAGGTGCCTGCTCAATGATTTGAGCAGGCGCCGGGTTCCGATCACTGCCAGCCGCACGGCAGTGATCAGAAATACACAGGGCGTACATGTACGCCCTGTGTCCTTAAGTACCAGGGCACAAGGGCGTACCTGTACGCCCTATGTCCTTAAGAGGTTAAATAGCCCGCGATGGAGCCGGAAATGACGTAGGTAACCATGACAATGTCGTAAACAAAGGGCACAACAACATAGGATTTTTGTGCAAAAATGTCATTAGTGGTTCGGGCACCATGCTTTATAGTGCTGTATTTTGCTGCACATTGTAATAGTGGTGTATAGTGCTAGAAACTGTAAATAGAATCCGCTGGAAAAAAGTCCACTGGAAAAAAACATGTCATAAATTCACAAAGCACCATGCTTTACACTGCTGTGATATGCTAAGCATTATGTTATAGAAAATTGGTTGTATTTCAAATGCCTAATTCTCACCCCTGAATGTATAGGGGGATCACACACGCCCTGAACCAGTGTAGGCCTGCAGTAAATATATCTTTGCACAAAAAGGCTGTATTTCAAATGGCTGTATTTCAAATGGCTGTATTTCAAATGGCTGTATTTTAAATGCCTTATTCAAACCCCTGTATGTAGAGGGGGTATCTCACAGGGCCTGAACAAGTGTAGGCCTGAATTCAATATTGGTGCACCAAATGGCGGTATTTAAAATCTCTGAATGTAACCTAAATGTATTAAGGGTGTATCTCACAATGGCATCTGCATCAAAGGCTGCCAACTAAATTTGTTGTGCCCAAATGAGTGTTTGTTTAAAAACTGAATTTGACAGCAGTATATAAGCCTGTAATTTCACACATGCTGATGCTGCAAGGCCTTAAAAAATTGTGTTTTTTTGTCAAAAGAGTGTGTTTTTTAAACCCCAGAAAATGAAGGGTGTATTTCTACCTAAATTGAACACTGACTGACAAAGTATTTTTTTGCTAACAGAATATGAAAGCTGTAGATATTAAACTTGCATTTAACACTTGCAGATCTGGAAAATACAGTTTTTTTTTTTTTAAAAAGTGTGTTTTTCAATTCCCAGAAAATGATGGGTATATTTCTACCTTAAATGACACACTGACTAATACAGATGTTGTAGATTGCCCAAAAAAGTCTTTGTTTGCTAACAGAATATGAAAGCTGTATATATTTAACTTGAATTTAACACTTGCAGATCTGGAAAATACTGTTTTTTGAAGAAAGAAAAAAGTGTATTTTTCAAACCCCAGAAAATGATGGGTGTATTTCTACCTTAAATTGCACACTGACTAAAACAAATGTTGTAGATTGCCCAAAAAGTCTTTTTTTGCTAACAAAATATGAAAGCTGTAGATATTAAACTTGAATTTAACACTTGCAGATCTGGAAAATACTGTTTTTTGAAACAAATTGTGTGTTTTTCAAACCCCAGAAAATGATGGGTGTATTTCTACCTTAAATTACACACTGACTAATACAGATGTTGTAGATTGCCCAAAAAGTCTTTTTTTGCTAACAGAATATGAAAGCTGTAGATATTTAACTTGAATTTAACACTTGCAGATCTGGAAAATACTGTTTTTTGAAGAAAAAAAGTGTGTTTTTCAATTCCCAGAAAATGATGAGTGTATTTCTACCTTGAATTACACACTGACTAATACAGATGTTGTAGATTGCCAAAAAAAAGTCTTTTTTTGCTAACAGAATCTGAAAGCTGTATATATTAAACTTGAATTTAACACTTGCAGATCTGGAAAATACAGTTTTTTGAAGAAAACAAAAGTGTGTTTTTCAAACCCCAGAAAATTATGGGTGTATTTCTACCTTAAATTACACACTGACTAATACAGATGTTGTAGATTGTCAAAAAAGTCTTTTTTTTCTAACAGAATATGAAAGCTGTAGATATTAAACTTGAATTTAACACTTGCAGATCTGGAAAATACAGTTTTTGGAAGAAAACAAAAGTGTGTTTTTCAATTCCCAGAAAATGATGGGTATATTTCTACCTTAAATTACACACTGACTAATACAGATGTTGTAGATTGCCAAAAAAAAGTATTGTTTTTGCTAACAGAATCTGAAAGCTGTATATATTAAACTTGAATTTAACACTTGCAGATCTGGAAAATACTGTTTTTTGAAGAAAAAAAATAGTGTGTTTTTCAAACCCCAGAAAATTATGGGTGTATTTCTACCTTAAATTGCACACTGACTAAAACAGATGTTGTAGATTGCCCAAAAAGTCTTTTTTTACTAACAGAATATGAAAGCTGTAGATATTAAACTTTAATTTAACACTTGCAGATCAGGAAAATACTGTTTTTTGAAAAAAAAAAAAAAAACATGTCATAAATTCACAAAGCACCATGCTTTACACTGCTGTGATATGCTAAGCATTATGTTATAGAAAATTGGTTGTATTTCAAATGCCTAATTCTCACCCCTGAATGTATAGGGGGGATCACACACGCCCTGAACCAGTGTAGGCCTGCAGTAAATATATCTTTGCACAAAAAGGCTGTATTTCAAATGGCTGTATTTCAAATGGCTGTATTTTAAATGCCTAATTCAAACCCCTGTATGTAGAGGGGGTATCTCACAGGGCCTGAACAAGTGTAGGCCTGAATTCAATATTGGTGCACCAAATGGCGGTATTTAAAATCTCTGAATGTAACCTAAATGTATTAAGGGTGTATCTCACAATGGCATCTGCATCAAAGGCTGCCAACTAAATTTGTTGTGCCCAAATGAGTGTTTGTTTAAAAACTGAATTTGACAGCAGTATATAAGCCTGTAATTTCACACATGCTGATGCTGCAAGGCCTTAAAAAATTGTGTTTTTTTGTCAAAAGAGTGTGTTTTTTAAACCCCAGAAAATGAAGGGTGTATTTCTACCTAAATTGAACACTGACTGACAAAGTATTTTTTTGCTAACAGAATATGAAAGCTGTAGATATTAAACTTGCATTTAACACTTGCAGATCTGGAAAATACAGTTTTTTTTTTTTTTAAAAAGTGTGTTTTTCAATTCCCAGAAAATGATGGGTATATTTCTACCTTAAATGACACACTGACTAATACAGATGTTGTAGATTGCCCAAAAAAGTCTTTGTTTGCTAACAGAATATGAAAGCTGTATATATTTAACTTGAATTTAACACTTGCAGATCTGGAAAATACTGTTTTTTGAAGAAAGAAAAAAGTGTATTTTTCAAACCCCAGAAAATGATGGGTGTATTTCTACCTTAAATTGCACACTGACTAAAACAAATGTTGTAGATTGCCCAAAAAGTCTTTTTTTGCTAACAAAATATGAAAGCTGTAGATATTAAACTTGAATTTAACACTTGCAGATCTGGAAAATACTGTTTTTTGAAACAAATTGTGTGTTTTTCAAACCCCAGAAAATGATGGGTGTATTTCTACCTTAAATTACACACTGACTAATACAGATGTTGTAGATTGCCCAAAAAGTCTTTTTTTGCTAACAGAATATGAAAGCTGTAGATATTTAACTTGAATTTAACACTTGCAGATCTGGAAAATACTGTTTTTTGAAGAAAAAAAGTGTGTTTTTCAATTCCCAGAAAATGATGAGTGTATTTCTACCTTGAATTACACACTGACTAATACAGATGTTGTAGATTGCCAAAAAAAAGTCTTTTTTTGCTAACAGAATCTGAAAGCTGTATATATTAAACTTGAATTTAACACTTGCAGATCTGGAAAATACAGTTTTTTGAAGAAAACAAAAGTGTGTTTTTCAAACCCCAGAAAATTATGGGTGTATTTCTACCTTAAATTACACACTGACTAATACAGATGTTGTAGATTGTCAAAAAAGTCTTTTTTTTCTAACAGAATATGAAAGCTGTAGATATTAAACTTGAATTTAACACTTGCAGATCTGGAAAATACAGTTTTTGGAAGAAAACAAAAGTGTGTTTTTCAATTCCCAGAAAATGATGGGTATATTTCTACCTTAAATTACACACTGACTAATACAGATGTTGTAGATTGCCAAAAAAAAGTATTGTTTTTGCTAACAGAATCTGAAAGCTGTATATATTAAACTTGAATTTAACACTTGCAGATCTGGAAAATACTGTTTTTTGAAGAAAAAAAATAGTGTGTTTTTCAAACCCCAGAAAATTATGGGTGTATTTCTACCTTAAATTGCACACTGACTAAAACAGATGTTGTAGATTGCCCAAAAAGTCTTTTTTTACTAACAGAATATGAAAGCTGTAGATATTAAACTTTAATTTAACACTTGCAGATCAGGAAAATACTGTTTTTTGAAAAAAAAAAAAAAACATGTCATAAATTCACAAAGCACCATGCTTTACACTGCTGTGATATGCTAAGCATTATGTTATAGAAAATTGGTTGTATTTCAAATGCCTAATTCTCACCCCTGAATGTATAGGGGGGATCACACACGCCCTGAACCAGTGTAGGCCTGCAGTAAATATATCTTTGCACAAAAAGGCTGTATTTCAAATGGCTGTATTTCAAATGGCTGTATTTTAAATGCCTAATTCAAACCCCTGTATGTAGAGGGGGTATCTCACAGGGCCTGAACAAGTGTAGGCCTGAATTCAATATTGGTGCACCAAATGGCGGTATTTAAAATCTCTGAATGTAACCTAAATGTATTAAGGGTGTATCTCACAATGGCATCTGCATCAAAGGCTGCCAACTAAATTTGTTGTGCCCAAATGAGTGTTTGTTTAAAAACTGAATTTGACAGCAGTATATAAGCCTGTAATTTCACACATGCTGATGCTGCAAGGCCTTAAAAAATTGTGTTTTTTTGTCAAAAGAGTGTGTTTTTTAAACCCCAGAAAATGAAGGGTGTATTTCTACCTAAATTGAACACTGACTGACAAAGTATTTTTTTGCTAACAGAATATGAAAGCTGTAGATATTAAACTTGCATTTAACACTTGCAGATCTGGAAAATACAGTTTTTTTTTTTTTTAAAAGTGTGTTTTTCAATTCCCAGAAAATGATGGGTATATTTCTACCTTAAATGACACACTGACTAATACAGATGTTGTAGATTGCCCAAAAAAGTCTTTGTTTGCTAACAGAATATGAAAGCTGTATATATTTAACTTGAATTTAACACTTGCAGATCTGGAAAATACTGTTTTTTGAAGAAAGAAAAAAGTGTATTTTTCAAACCCCAGAAAATGATGGGTGTATTTCTACCTTAAATTGCATACTGACTAAAACAAATGTTGTAGATTGCCCAAAAAGTCTTTTTTTGCTAACAAAATATGAAAGCTGTAGATATTAAACTTGAATTTAACACTTGCAGATCTGGAAAATACTGTTTTTTGAAACAAATTGTGTGTTTTTCAAACCCCAGAAAATGATGGGTGTATTTCTACCTTAAATTACACACTGACTAATACAGATGTTGTAGATTGCCCAAAAAGTCTTTTTTTGCTAACAGAATATGAAAGCTGTAGATATTAAACTTGAATTTAACACTTGCAGATCTGGAAAATACTGTTTTTTGAAGAAAAACAGTGTATTTTTCAAACCCCAGAAAATGATGGGTGTATTTCTACCTTAAATTACACACTGACTAATACAGATGTTGTAGATTGCCCAAAAAGTCTTTTTTTGCTAACAGAATATGAAAGCTGTAGATATTTAACTTGAATTTAACACTTGCAGATCTGGAAAATACTGTTTTTTGAAGAAAAAAAAGTGTGTTTTTCAATTCCCAGAAAATGATGAGTGTATTTCTACCTTGAATTACACACTGACTAATACAGATGTTGTAGATTGCCAAAAAAAAGTCTTTTTTTGCTAACAGAATCTGAAAGCTGTATATATTAAACTTGAATTTAACACTTGCAGATCTGGAAAATACAGTTTTTTGAAGAAAACAAAAGTGTGTTTTTCAAACCCCAGAAAATTATGGGTGTATTTCTACCTTAAATTACACACTGACTAATACAGATGTTGTAGATTGTCAAAAAAGTCTTTTTTTTCTAACAGAATATGAAAGCTGTAGATATTAAACTTGAATTTAACACTTGCAGATCTGGAAAATACAGTTTTTGGAAGAAAACAAAAGTGTGTTTTTCAATTCCCAGAAAATGATGGGTATATTTCTACCTTAAATTACACACTGACTAATACAGATGTTGTAGATTGCCAAAAAAAAGTATTGTTTTTGCTAACAGAATCTGAAAGCTGTATATATTAAACTTGAATTTAACACTTGCAGATCTGGAAAATACTGTTTTTTGAAGAAAAAAAATAGTGTGTTTTTCAAACCCCAGAAAATTATGGGTGTATTTCTACCTTAAATTGCACACTGACTAAAACAGATGTTGTAGATTGCCCAAAAAGTCTTTTTTTACTAACAGAATATGAAAGCTGTAGATATTAAACTTTAATTTAACACTTGCAGATCAGGAAAATACTGTTTTTTGAAAAAAATAGTGTGTTTTTCAAACCCCAGAAAATTATGGGTGCATTTCTACCTTAAATTGCACACTGACTAAAACAGATGTTGTAGATTGCCCAAAAAAAGTGTTCTTTTGCTAACATAATATGAAAACTGTATATATTAAACTTGAATTTAACACTTGCAGATCTGGAAAATACTTTTTTTGAAAAAAAAAAGTGTGTTTTTCAAACCCCAGAAAATGATGGGTGTATTTCTACCTTAAATTGCACACTGACTAATACAGATGTTGTAGTTTGCCCCCCAAAAATGGTGACAATGTACCAAAAGCTCAGATGCAGTGCTAGTGCACTGAGCATGCATAAAATGGCCGTCGCCACCACCTAACTAACAGAATTCTAAAAGTTAGTATTTTTTGGTCAATGGGCTAAGGGCAGGGTAAAACGATAGTGCCCTGCACCCACACAACTATTTGTCTGTAGATCGCTGAGTTAGATTCTCTCCTATGCTCTCTCTGAAATCACAAGTCCAGCAGCATCCTCTCCCTACACTTGTAACAGCAGAGTGACGTGCAGGCTCTATAAAGCTTATATAGAGCCTGGGTCACATGCTGCTCTGGCCAATAATAGCCATGTCATTAGTAGGCATGACTGTGATGGCCTCTTGGGGCAAGTAGTATGATGCTTGTTGATTGGCTGCTGAGCAGCCTTTCAAAAAGCGCCAAGAAAGCGCTGAACACCAAACCCGAATCCGAACTTTTACTGAAATGTTCGGGTTTGGGTCCGGGGTCCCAAAATCATAACGTTCGGGTTCACTCGACCCTACCAGTAATTACTCACCGGTAATTCTGTTTCCTCATAGTCACGACAGCACCACGGGGATTCCCACCTTAGCTAACTGGAAGGCTTCCTAGATTAGTGTAATTCAATGATGTATGGAACAGAAGTGCTTCCTTTTGTGCTCTAGGTTTCCTGTCCTAGGGGAGGAGTCCATCTCTCTGGTGGTGCTGTCATGACAATGAGGAAACAGAATTGCCGGTGAGTAATTACCAGCTCTCCCAGTTTTACTGTTTGTATGTGAAATGTTGTGCTGCCATACTGTTCATTCCACGGTTAGGGAGAAAGACTAATGAATCTTTTGATGCATGTGTCTTTACAGAGGAAGAGGTTCGAAGTCAGCTGTCTAAAATTAATACAAATAAGTCACAGGGGCCTGATGGAATTCACCCAAAGCTATTAAAAGAGCTTAGCGGTGAACTAGCAAAACCATTAACAGATTTATTTAACCAATCACTGGTAACAGGAGTCTTCCCAAAAGATTGGAAATTAGCAAATGTTGTGCCCATTTACAAGAAAGCTAGTAGGGAGGAATTGGGCAACTATAGGCCAGCAAGCCTGACATCAATACTGGGGAAATTAATGGAAACCATACTTAAAGAGGACCTTTCACTAGAATAAAAAATCTAAACTAAGCATACAGACATGGAGAGCGGCGCCCAGGGATCTCCCTGCACTTGCTATTATCCCTGGGCGCCGCTCCGTTCTCCCAGTATAGGCTCCGGTATCTTCATATGTTCGGCTCAATTGGGTGGAGCCTGCCGGCGTCTCCTTCTCCCTGGCTGGAGTGCTGGCCAATCGCAGTGCTCAGCTCATAGCCTGGGATAAAAAAGGCTATGAGCTAAATGCTGCGATTGGCCAGCGCTCCAGCCTGGGAGAAGGAGATGCTGGCAGGCTCCACTCAGTTGAGCCGAACATATGAAGATTAGAGATGTCCCAACTATTCGTCGGCGAACAGTTCCCGGCGAACAACGCTTGTTTGCATAAGGCCATCCTTCATATAAGATAGGGCCAAGGGCTATTCATAGTATTCAGTATATTGGGCAGACTAGATGGGCCAAATGGTTCTTATCTGCTGACACATTCTATGTTTCTAGTTCAAAATGTAAGACAGCCTCCTAGCTGTCTTACATTTAGACCTTTTTCTACCCCTGAAACAGGCGTAGAAAATGTTAAGAGATAGGCCTGCCTGGACTATCCCCTTGCCGCCCACTCCATGCCCACAATTTTAGACCTGTCATGAGTGGGGCAAAGTCGCAGATAGCGGTGCAACTAACTGTTGTGTTACCATCTGCGCCTGAAAAACACCTATATATGTCCTGCATACCAGTAAATTCCTTAAAAGTATAAATATTCCATATTGGTAAAAGATATATTAAATAAATGCCCTAAAACTCATTCAATTGTTAAAGGGGTTCTACACTTTCACTATTTTACGTTCCATTCACTCTCCCCAGCCATGCCCTGCTACTTACCAATTTACTTGCTGTGGCGATCTTATCTGTTGCCGCTGATTCAGCTAGCGGTCACGTGACCGTCCTCATCCAGGAAGCATTTCTTGTGCTGACGTCATGAATAGTTATCCTGGCATGCCTCTCTCCGAGGCAGTGGATAAAAGTTGTGACGTGACAAGAGATGGGAGGGCCAGACTTCAGCATGAATAGCACAAGAGCGCATAGGACACTTCTGCGCTTGCGTTGCTTTTTCCCCTAGTCTGGTTTCAGAAGCAGGGGTGGGCGGAGTCCACTTTCTCTGAAGCTGTGTGGGAGGAAACAGGAAGAAAGAACCCGGGCTGATGAACAGAGGGTGTAGTGGCTGAGCCTTCACTAACAGGAAAGGTGTAGTGAGCGTTTACAAACTGGCTTGAACTGGAGGCGCACAGAACTATGGGAATGGTTTTGGTCTACGCTAATCCACTCCCACTACCAGCAAGAACTTCAGGGCTGTAAACAACAGGATTTACTAGGAGAATGAAGTATGAATTGTGGAAGCAAAATTGCTTGCCAGTTACAAGGTTATAATCCATAGCAGATTGTAGGATCTTTAGATGATGTTTTACAATTTTTTATGTTCCCACAGAACCCCTTTAAAGGGGTTGTGTCACAAAATATATTGTACATTTTGCAAACCAGCACCTGGATCTCAATACTTTAGTCATTGCATGTAATAAAAAGTTTAGTATAGTCACTGAGTTATTTAATAATCTGTATAGCGCCTCCTGCCGTGTGTTCTTTTCCTTATGTTTTGTCTGTCTCACTGAGCTGGTTGAACGTGCTTGGTTTAGATCTTCAACTGCTACCAGCCATATGTTCTGTAAGAAGCTGTGACAGTTACAGTGAGATAACTGCAGTAAAAAGGACAACCACTGAGCTGCCGGGCTGGAGATAATCTATCAGAGCAATTGGAGCAGTGAATGTAGAGATCTCAGCACCCATGTGAGGTACAGGGCTGGTTTTAGCTTTGTTAGAAATGTTTTAGCTTTGTTAGAAATGTATTGTCATGTACTATATGATTTTTTACATCAATCATTGCATAACCACTTCATGTCCTGGAGCATTTGGAAGATGTGTCTTTATTGCAAATCTTGTCTCACTTCTTAGTAACAAAGCCTACACATCATAACAGACTTGATTTTGCCATACAGACCTCATGGACATGTTCATTTAGATGTAGGGATTGTACTCAAATTTCAATAACTACACAACGCCACATAATTACATATACTGCATAGCTGGTTTTGCAGCTACTGAGCTGCATGTCATATGCCCTCTAAAGTCAAGGTTTTGGTTTGGGAAATATATTTCCAGTATGAACATTGGCAACATTTACAGTATATCACCCTCTTAGGACGCTCTTTTCTAGCCAAAGGAATTATAAAATCTATTTCTCATCAATATATCTTTCAGACTGCTACTACATTGGAAGGTGACCCTACGTTTATGGAAAGCAATTTCTCTTAAAATCAGATCTTTCTCAATCATATGCTAACTTTTATAAATTGTAGAAAAGATAACAGGTTCACATGTTTAATAAATTGACAAAACATAACCTATTGGCTCTAACTATAACTGCATCCAATAACTCTGCGGTATATGTCCCCTAAGTGAAAGACATGACTTCTTTAATAAAAAAAGCTGTCCTCATTTCTATCAATACTTTAAAGGTGGAGGAATTGACCATAACAAATTGCCTTCTTGTATGGTTGGGATGGTAACTAGTGTAATGAAGAAACACACTGAATGCAGTGGGATTTTTATACATACAAGTAGCAAACACTCTATTTTCTAGGGCAGGGATGGCCAACCTGAGGCTCTCCAGATGTTGCAAAACTACAACTCCCAGCATGCCTGGACTGCCAAAAGCTATCAGCCTACAGCAGGGCATGGTTGGAATTGTAGTTTTACAACAGCTGGAGAGCCACAGGTTGGCCATGCCTGTTCTAGGGAATTAATATATCTAAAAATTCTGTGATTCTCACTAAACATAGCGGCAAATTTTAGAGATGTTCAAATTGATTCTGAAAAAAATCTAAATTGTTACAAATTTCACAAAAATTCATCTGGCAAACAAATTCGAAGTTTTTGCAATTTGCATTGGACGAAGTGCTTAAAAACGGTACCCAGTGCCTTACTGTGATAACTGGAGGGGAAAACCATGAGAGAGTAAGAAGATGGGAGATCACATGACAAGGGGATGAAGCTGGAGGAACGGCTTGCCCTGATTGGTTCAGCCAATCAGGGGGCAGGTCAGTAGGCAGTGGGCAGGCAGGTCCTTATGCTGAGACAGAAGACTCACCATTCTGGCTTCAGCTTGTGTCCAGTGCAATATACCCCTGTAAGGGTACTTTCACACTTGACTGCCAGATCCGGCAATCTGGACGCAAAAGGATGCATTTGGCAGACGGATCCGGATGCGGATCCATCTCACAAATGCATTGCAATACCGGATCCGTCTCTCCGGAAAAATGGATCCGGTATTATATTTTTTTTTGCATTTTTAAAGGTCTGTGCATGCACAGACCGGAAAGCCAGATCCGTTTTGCTGGAACACTTAATGCTGGATCCATTTATGCAGCACCTTAAAAAAATTTAACCCCACACACACACACACACAAACATTTTAAAAGTTTAATCGTGTTAAGTGCCCCAAAAATGTTTCAAATTTAAACCATGTGGAAAATGAATACAAGTATACTGACAATTGAGAGACATTAGCAGCATGACTGCAGGCCACAGCAGCCATACAGAATGAGATACTAGGCAAGACAACAACAGAGGCAAGATGGGGGACCACCAGCAAGGAAGGTAGGTGAGGGCTATACATCAGAAACAGCTGGATGAGTGGTGTGAAAATCCTCCCTCCCAGGTTTTATTCATTTTGACAAAAGTAATATTTTGGACACTGGCAGAGGACAACTTAGTCTGTTTGGGTGTCACCACACCCCTGCGGTGCTGAAAACCATCTCTGAGATGACACTGGAGGCCTGAGAAGAAAGAGATAGACAATGTACTGTGCCAGTGCTAGCCACTGTTCCAGTTTGCCTGCCCAGAAGAAGTCCATGGGATCATGGAAATGGGTATTATACTGGTCCTTTTTGAAAGAGATCAATGAGAACCATCTGAACCTGGTATTTAATGCCATGATCAAGGAAGAAACTGAATTCCTTGATCTGGTAATCAGAAGACAGAATAACAGATTTGTCTGTAATACCTTTTTTAAGCCGACGAATAAAAATAGCTTCATCCAATATTCCAGCTGCCACCTCCCAAGATGGCTTGACAATATTCCCACTGGCCAGTTTCGGAGGATCAGGAGGAATTGTACGGAAGATCTACGTTTTGAGGAGGAGGCAGCTGGAATGCGACAACTGTTCCGGGAGAAGGAATATCCGGATGAGGTGGTTGAAAAAGCCCTGGAAAGAGTTAAAAAACTAGACAGACAAACCTTTTTCGATAACCAGGTTGAAATTAAGAAAAAATCTCGGACAAGTGAAGAGATGAACAATAGGATCATCCTTCCCTTTAATGATGACCATAGAAAAATACAAAAAATAGTGAAGACACATTGGCATCATATACTGAATGATAAGGTGATAGGCCACCTTCTACCCACATCCCCAAATGTTATATTTACTAGGGCACCTAATCTTGGCATTAAAATAGCCCCCTCTGTGAAAACTAGAGAGAAAAAAAGGTCATTGATAGGAACTTGGATGGATCTGAAAGGGTTTTTTAAATGCGGCAAGTGCATCCCATGTAGAATTAACAATAAACCCCGTAAGATCACCATAGTCCCCTCCACACAAAATTCATTCGTTTGGGACATCAAGGATTGCCTCACATGCAATTCCTCCGGTGTGATCTACCTAGTCCAGTGCCCTTGTAATAAACAATACATTGGTAGAACCAAACGGTTACTAAAGACGAGGCTGGCTGAACATATATCTAACATCAAGAAAGGCTACGACAAGCATTCCTTGTCAAAACACTATAAGGAGGTGCACAATAGTGACCCGGCCAGCCTCGTCTTTGTGGCACTGGAAAAGGTGGATCAACACTGGAGAGGAGGCAATTTCATCAAACACATGTCGAGAAGGGAATCCCGACGAATATATGAATTTGGGAGCCTGCTACCATCAGGCCTAAATTCAGAGCTGGAACTATTTGGCTTTTTATGAGAGTGCCTAATGTGGGATTACATATTGAGAATAGGGCTGTCCCCATATAGGAGTCCAATACTATATTTACCATCCGAGTTATTAACATTGTTAGGTTTGCCTCCAATACGGTTAGACATGTATTGTATTGTGATATCTATGACAGGCATTAGATTATTGTGTCCAAATTGCCGCTAATATACTCATATACATTGTATTGGATATCCACTTTGGTTGTTTCATTATACAATACTAGTAATTCCTATTTTATCATTTTATTTTAACATTTTATGTGTTCATCAGTACACTAATTAGTGTATGCAGTTAAGTATCCAATATTAACTGACATACCATGGTTTTAAATGGAATCGCATATCCACAAATGGGGTATAGGCTGAGGTGGCAGAAAAAAACTCCTTTTCTCTCTATCCTTGCCTTCTATAAAAGAAGGAATAGAAGAATCATTGAAAAACTATATATTGACATCAAAAATGGGACATTACCAACTATAGACCATAGAATATCAAAGATAAACTGTGAGAATGGAAGTCCCGGATATTGAAACAGAAGGATTACATCCTGAGGTCCGATCCAGATTTTGAAGATAACCCTGGGAAGTATATAAGGCGTATTTAGACAGGTATGGCATAACCACTGAGGAAGGGAGAGTGACAACTCCCGAAACGCGTCTGGGTTTACGCCATATACCTGTCTACACTTTCCTAAATTGCATGGCCATGCAGACAATATTCCGATACCTGCAAGATTAAAACATCAGGAAACCGCAGTTTGAAATCACCGCCGAGATACAAGGTAGACGTCACTACCTGATCACACAGGAAGTGACGTAGGTGCTGTTTCGCTAAGCATCCAGCGCGGACACCGAGTGGAACCACGTGAGACGCCGGCCTCCGATACCATTCAAGTTGTTCCACGCACCTCGGCTGCACTGCGGTAGAATATCCTGAAAAGTCCGACCAGAATGCAGGACTGAAGACACATATGAATGAGAGGTAAGCGGCTATTAAGCCGGTCATTTCATCCTTACCTTATCTTTGCCTCATTGCATATTTTGGGACTATGATCTGACCAACGAAACAGTGCTGGAGCCTGTTAGGTCATAGTAATACCATCTCCATGGACTCTTAAACATAATCAGAGGACCTCATACAACGCAGTTTCAGGACTCTTGAGAAACCGATCATCTCCAACTAAGAAAATCATTACCCCATTGTGGTTATATTTATTTTAGTGTCATTTTATAAAGTTGTTGTTTTAAGAAGTTTTATATGTTATTATATACATTTTTATTAATTCAAATAAATGTGTACCAAATGGTAGAGTGCTCGTCCTTACACCTTTGATCAACTAATTTAGGTAGCCCTGAAACTGGGCGTTGAGCTGGGAGTTGTCGGCTTGCTGCCTGGCCTCAGCCAGGTGGGGTACGTGGAAAAAGTGCTCCATCATGTTAAGGAGACTGAAATGGCTACTGCTTCTGCTGCTCGTGGTGGCAAGTGGGGGGGAAGGGGGGGTTAATCTGCAAGGGCAGAGGGAGAGTTCCCTTTCAGGCAAGCTGCGTACACAGTGTTTCCTAGTTATAACATAATTTGTCCTCTCTTTCTGTAAGAGGAAAACATTCCCACATTTTGCCTTAGTAGCAAGGGTCTAAAAGCATGGCTATGCAATAATCATCAGACTGCTTGATGTCAATGATACGCCTGTCACTGCATAAGCAAGCCAGCATACAGGTGACCATTCTTCTCTGCTGCTGAGGTTATCTGGTGGATGACAAAATCATGGCTTTCCTCTGCTCGTACAAATGCTTGAGCATGTGCAATGCCGAATTACAGCGAGTTGGCATGTCACAGATTAAGCAGTGTAGCAGCAGGCTGTTCTGTTGTTGCAGGTCCACGAGAGCGTCCCTTTCCAAGTAAGAGTGACTGAAGTGCTTGGACAGTCTCCTGGAGTTTGCCAGCATCTTGTCGCCACGATGTTGCGCCCATTGTCACTGACCACCTTGCCCAGTTAGAATCAGCGGGGTGACAGCCAATGGGATATTTGCTGGTTGATGTACTTGAGCAACTGCTCGCCGGTGTGGCTACTTTCCCAGGATGATAAGCTTCAAAGTGGACATAGGGGACATCCTCTGCGCCTGGAGGAAAGAAGATTTGTACACAAACATAGAAAAGGATTCTTTACGGTAAGAGCAATGAGACTTTGGAACTCTCTGCCTGAAGAGGTGGTGATGGTGAGCTCACTAAAAGAGTTCAAGAGGGGCCTGGATGTATTTCTGGAGTGTAATAATATTACAGGTTATAGCTACTAGAGAGGGGTCGTTGATCCAGGGGGTTATCTGATTGCCTGAATGGAGTCGGGAAGGAATTTTTTTCCCCTTAAGTGGGGAAAATTGGCTTCTACCTCACAAGATTTTTTTTGCCTTCCTCTGGATCAACTTGCAGGAGAACAGGCCGAACTGGATGGACAAATGTCTTTTTTTGGCCTCATATACTATGTTACTATGGCGTGGCAACGCTTGACCACACACATATGATAGGAAGGAAGAGTAGTGCGAGCGACTCTGTGCCCAGCTGCTGTTGGGAATAAAAATGTGTCCATGTAGGAGGAGGATGCGGATAAGTGCCTGGTGTTAGAGTCAGCCCTACACAATTGTGGAAGGGTGAAAAGGACCTGGCCTCTTTCCCTGGGTGCTGCCTTACTACTGCTGGAAAAAACATTGACCCAGAGGGCTGTGAAATACATGTACTGTTCCTGCCTGTAAGAGCTGTTCCAGGTGTCCACCATGGCGTTAACCTTGCCACACAGCGAGAATCGCAGTGAGCATCCCACATTGTCCACCATATAAAAAGTACAAGGCAGGGATATATTTATGGGAGAAATAATGCCAGCTAGGAATCTTCCAGTGAGGCTGAGAGGACGCCACTAGCTCCCTGAAAGCAGTAGACTCGACTAAATGGTATGGCAGCAAGTACATAATTGCCAGCAACTTGGCCAGGTGGGAATTAAGTTTGCATACCATTGGAAGTAACTTCCCACAATTTGACGCAAAAGTACATCAATGATGATCGGTCGGGCACAGGAGCTGTGACTGACCACTGGCTGTGGCATAGAAGGTTTTTGTGCGGGGTACGGGTCCCCAATAACCCCAGTGTTTTACATAGTAAAAAAATAAAATTGTAAAAAAAGATAAATAGATGCATTTGGTATTGCCGCATCCATATCGACTTGCTCTATAAAAATATCACATAATCCTTACCATCAGATGAACATCATAAACAAAAATAAATTAAAATCATGCCAAAACAAAAAATATTCGTTACCTTGCCTCACAAAAAGTGTAATACCAAGCGATCAAAAAGCCATATGTACCAATCAAACTATAATTTCATCCTGAAAAAAGCCCCTAGCTAAGAAAATTGCCCAAAAAAATAAAACCAAATATGGCTCTCAGAAAATGGCAACACAAAAACAAGATTTTTTCAAAAATACTTTTACTGTGTAAAGATAAATAGACATATCTACCCCATCAGGTAAATGCTGTAACAATAAATAAATAAAAACAGCGCCAACATTTTTTGTCACATCACCTTGCAAAATGCATAATATCGAGGGATCAAAAAGTCATATGTACCCCAAAATGGTACCAATGAAAACATCACCTCATGTCGCAAAAAATGAGCACCCACATAAGACAATCGACCCCAAAAACAAAAAAGATGTTTTTTTCAGAAGATGGTGATTTAAAAAACATGATTTTTCCTAATAAAAATGCATTAGGAAATAAAAAAAAAAAAAAATATATATATATATATATATATAAACTTGGTATCTCTGTAATCGTACTGACCAGCAGAATAAAGATAACGTTTCGCTTTTCCCGCATTGTGTACGCCGCAGCAACAAAACCCAAAAAGCCTTGACAGAATTGCTGCATTTCTTTATCCTGCTTCACAAAAAGTAAAATAAAAAGTGATCCAAAAGTTGTCTTGTGTTGCTTGCAACTTCCATTAAAGCCAATGATTGAAAAGTTGTGCACAGCCTGCGATGTGTCGCATAGCAGTATGTTACATGTCGCATTGTTAGGGCTCTATCAAACGAGCGGGTGCCGTGCATGGAATCCGCTGCGCGAAAAACAGCCAAGCCCCGTTCCGGACAGCAGAGACACGGAGCAGTAACATGATTGATGCTCTGTGCCTCTCTGTGACCTTTTTACTACAATTTCACAGTGAGATAAAGTTGTCACTGTGATTTTTTGGCAAAAAGGTCACAGAGAGGCACGGAGCATTATCAATCATGTTAATGCCCCGTGTTTCTGCTGTCCGTAACGGGGCTTGGCTGTCTTTCATGCAGCGGATTCCACGTACGGCATACGCTCATGTGAAAGAGCCCCTACACCATTGACTTTTGCCGTGCGACACATGTCGCCGCCTAGTTGTACCTTTAAACAACTTATTTTATAGTATCAATTAGAGGTTCAAAGATTGTTGGACTGCCGCTATTGTGCCATATAATTGTGTGTGCACATAGTAATAGATTTTTCACATTTCTTAGCTCATCACTTGATAACACTAGTTAATTTTTAATCTAAATTACCTAACAAAGTTCACGTTCAATAAGACAGGTGTTAAATTCCATGTAAATTCCAGTTCAGGTGGTGAGCAGCTGCTTCCTAAGTGAGGATGGATCGTGTGTATTATATATTTTTCATAATTATCCTTTTTTTTAGAGAAGTTTTTTCAGAAAGACATCTGATGGTAAACCTCTATTCGGCAAAAGAAAATAAGCTGTTAAAATATGCCAGAGCAAAAAGATCCCTGGATATAGAAAGTTACTGTACCACAAATGGCTGTTGTGACAGTAGAAATGATGACTGCAATCTATTCTACATTGGGAAAAATGCAACATGTTACTGTGACACCTTTTGTGACCAGGAACCGTTGGGACATGTAGACTGCTGTCCAGACTTCTGGACCACTTGCATTGGACAGAATCTAGAAGAGCCTTCTACAACGAATGCCCCCTCCACTTTATTCCCTGGAACCTCTGATATACAGGGTAAGGTGAATTGTATGCCTAGAGCCTTTGTCAGTGAAGTGTACTTTACAGTCACCGAGCTTACACAGTAACCTCTGCATTGTCTGGATAAACACAGAGTAAAGCCATCGTGGTTTATTATGTTTTGTATAGAACCTACATTTTATCACATACAAGGGAATTGAGGCATTGATCATACATAGACTAGATGGTTTTGTAAGTGTGTACATAGTAATGAATTGCCCATATTTTGCATAATACACCAAGATGAATACACACAGTACAATTTATCAATTAGCAGAGTTATTAAGCTAATTGATTTCAAGCATTCTGCAAAGAAATGCCAAATTGACTGTGATGTTTACATCTCAAAGGAGTTGTGCATAGACTTCCGCAAACCCAATTAAAATGAATGGACCAGTAGAAAGGATAGTGGCTCAGTATTGATGATGAATTTGAAACAGTCCTATGCTATTACGGTATGTGTGCTATCATTTCTACTCAGCAATTCTTCTTGTTAACTGCCATAACGGTCTCAAAATCAATTCAATTATCTATCTTGCTCAATTAAGATTGGTCAAGATATAAAATTACAGAAGCAATTCAAATGAAATGATTTTATATTTAATAAAAGCTGCAATGTACTCAAGTGTTACATTACACTATGCCACAATTTCTGACCAGTAGCCATGGTCATTAACAATATTGGTAAACATGCTTTAATACATTTTAATTTGATAGTAACGCAGTTAAGTAGGAAGACTAAGGATGTACTGTAGGTCCATTGTAAAAATGTACAATCCTACACTGCTAATTTTGAGAAAAGACAAAACCCCTGTGAAGTAGATGCCAATTGCCTTATACAGGTCCTTCTAAAAAAATGTGCATATTGTGATAAAGTTCATTTTTTTCTGTAATGTACTGATAAACATTAGACTTTCATATATTTTAGATTCATTACACACAACTGAAGTAGTTCAAGCCTTTTATTGTTTTAATATTGATGATTTTGGCATACAGCTCATGAAAACCCAAATTTCCTATCTAAAAAAATTAGCATATTTCATCCGACCAATAAAAGAAAAGTGTTTTTAATACAAAAAAAGTCAACCTTCAAATAATTATGTTCAGTTATGCACTCAATACTTGGTGGGGAATCCTTTTGCAGAAATGACTGCTTCAATGCGGCGTGGCATGGAGGCAATCAGCCTGTGGCACTGCTGAGGTGTTATGGAGGCCCAGGATGCTTCAATAGCGGCCTTAAGCTCATCCAGAGTGTTGGGTCTTGCGTCTCTCAACTTTCTCTTCCCAATATCCCACAGATTCTCTATGGGGTTCAGGTCAGGAGAGTTGGCAGGCCAATTGAGCACAGTAATACCATTTACCAGTGGTTTTGGCACTGTGAGCAGGTGCCAGGTCGTGCTGAAAAATGAAATCTTCATCTCCATAAAGCTTTTCAGCAGATGGAAGCATGAAGTGCTCCAAAATCTCCTGATAGCTAGCTGCATTGACCCTGCCCTTGATAAAACACAGTGGACCAACACCAGCAGCTGACATGGCACCCCAGACCACCACTGACTGTGGGTACTTGACACTGGACTTCAGGCATTTTGGTATTTCCCTCTCCCCAGTCTTCCTCCAGACTCTGGCACCTTGATTTCCGAATGACATGCAAAATTTGCTTTCATCCGAAAAAAGTACTTTGGACCACTGAGCAACAGTCCAGTGCTGCTTCTCTGTAGCCCAGGTCAGACGCTTCTGCCTCTGTTTCTGGTTCAAAAGTGGCTTGACCTGGGGAATGCGGCACCTGTAGCCCATTTCCTGCACACGCCTGTACACGGTGGCTCTGGATGTTTCTACTCCAGACTCAGTCCACTGCTTCCGCAGGTCCCCCAAGGTCTGGAATCGGTCCTTCTCCACAATCTTCCTCAGGGTCCGGTCACCTCTTTTCATTGTGCAGCGTTTTCTGCCACACTTTTTCCTTCCCACAGACTTCCCACTGAGGTGCCTTGATACAGCACTCTGGGAACAGCCTATTCGTTCAGAAATTTCTTTCTGTGTCTTACCCTCTTGCTTGAGGGTGTCAGTGATGGCCTTCTGGACAGCAGTCAGGTCGGCAGTCTTACCCATGATTGCGGTTTTGAGTAATGAACCAGGCTGGGAGTTTTTAAAAGCCTCAGGAATCTTTTGCAGGTGTTTAGAGTTAATTAGTTAATTCAGATGATTAGGTTAATAGCTCGTTTAGAGAACCTTTTCATGATATGCAAATTTTTTTAGACAGGAATTTGGGGTTTTCATGAGCTGTATGCCAAAATCATCAATATTAAAACAATAAAAGGCTTGAACTACTTCAGTTGGTGTGTAATGAATCTAAAATATATGAAAGTCTAATGTTTATCAGTACATTACAGAAAATAATGAACTTTATCACAATATACACATTTTGTGAGAAGGACCTGTATTAGAGGTCACAATTGTTTCCAGACTCCAACTATGACCATCAGAGTAAATTCTTATTATATCATAATTTTAATAAAAAGGCATCCAGTCCATTTTTCAACTTGTTCAATAAACCAACCATTACAACATTATGTGACAAAGTTAAATAGGCTCACTAATCTTGCTAGAGCTAGATATAAAATGAAATGATCATTACAAAGATCTCTGTATAACAATATTGTCAATTGTCTCAATGGAATCAGGTATTGAAACCTTCAATACCGCCAGCCATTAACAATGTATACAGTGCGGTCTTCATTAGTTAAATAAGAGGCAGCTGTGGACTAATTTGCTGTGCGGTACTCGACTGCAGGTGGCCGTGCCATGAACTGCTAATGGCCGAACCAGCTAATGACCAACTCTTAAGGGATTATATACAGGAGTATGTGACTGTAAATAATATTATAAGTGATAACCAGCATGGGTTTACCAAGGACAGAAGTTGTCAGACTAATCAGATTTGTTTTTATGAGGAGGTGAGTAGAAGTCTGGACAGAGGGGTGACTGTGGATGTAGTGTTGCTGGATTTTGCAAAGGCTTTTGGTAATGTCCCTCATAGACGTGTAATAGGTAAAATAAATTCTATAGGCTTGGAAAATATAGTCTGTAATTAGATTGAAAACTGGCTGAAGGACCGTGTCCATAGAGTTGTGGTCAATGATTCTTATTCAGAATGGTCCCAGGTTCTGTCACGAGGGTGTCAAGAACCACGCCTGACTCCGTTATACCCGGGGTCAGGAAGTCGCAGCGGTTGGCTGCGCGCTCTATGTAGAAAGATAGGGCTGTTTCTTTATGGTAGATTTCTGGGTTTGCTTTGCAACCCTTTTTGGCTCACTCAGGGATCCGTAGCTCCTTCTCCTCAGCTGTTCCTTGTCCAGCACTCCCAACCTCCTTATATTCCCCTCTCCCACTTCTCTGGTTGCCAGATATAGAGCTTCCTGCCTGGACTTCTATACTGACCCACTGGAGCTGTGTTGCTGCGTTCCCTGGTTGTTGTTCCAGAACGTTACCCTCCGGATCCCTGTTGGGCCTCTGTGGTCTGCTGTTGTCGCCCACCTGGGATTATATGTTTGTCTGTATTGTCTGTCCTCTCCTTGGTGTTTTCCTCTTAGTGTCAGTGGTGCAGACTAGTGATCCCACCTAGGGCTCATCTTAGGGAAAGCCAGGGTTTAGGCACGTGATCGGCGTACGGGTGAGGAACCCGTCTAGGGACGTCCGGGCAGTCAGGTGCCAGCCACAAGGTGAGTCAGGGGTCACCACCTTTCCCTCTCCCTTGGGCAGGGCCTTCCCTCTTCCCTCCCTTTGCGTGACGCCGGTCATTATATTATATCTGGCCCTTATTTTGTGTAGGTAAAAAAAAAACAAATAAAAAAAACTTTTTTTTACCTACTTAGAATCCAGTATGGATCCAATTGCTACTTTGACAATTTCATGGCCTGTCTTTGGAGGTGGCAGGATTGAAGGCGTCGGTCCTCCAGCAGCAGCAGCAATTACAACTGACCGCAAGCCCAGCGGTTGCTACAGGTAACCAGGTTGTTGCAGAACCCAAGGTTGCTCTCCCTGACAGATTTTCTGGGGGAAGGGACAAATTTGTGACATTCCGTGATGCCTGTAAATTATATTTTAAGCTGTGCCCTTACTCCTCTGGTAATGAAGAACAGTGGGTGGGGGTTGTTATTTCCCTGCTGCAGGGGGACCCGCAATCCTGGGCGTTCTCTTTACCCACTGATTCCCAGGCTCTCCGGTTAGTGGATGAATTTTTTGGGGCCTTGGGTCTCATATATGACGACCCTGACCGAGTAGCACTGGCCGAATAAAAATTACGGAGACTCCTACAGGGAGAGCAGCCAGTAGAGGAGTATTGCTCTGAGTTCCGTAGGTGGGCTACGGATACCCAGTGGAATGATCCGGCTCTCAGGAGTCCCTGGTTGGTAGCGCACAATCCAGTGGTGGATTGGCAGGCCAGGGAGATATTGGAGTGGAGTGAGCATTGCAGAGAAAATTGCTTAAATAGCAATTGCTTAGTCGCCTCCATAGCTACCCTACCTACATTTATTTCGGACTTTGAGGACGTTTTTTCTGAAAAGGGTTGTAAGAAGTTACCACCTCACCGTCCTTATGATTGCCCGGTTAACTTTGTTTCCGGCGCAAAATTACCCAAGACCAGGATATATAATCTTTCGGGTCCGGAGAGACAAGCCATGAAAGATTATATCTCCGAGAGCTTGGCTAAGGGACACATCAGACCCTCTTCTTCACCCGTGGCTGCGGGGTTTTTCTTCGTTAAAAAGAAAGATGGGGGCCTGCATCCTTGCCAAGATTCTCGCGAATTAAACCGGATAACCATCCGAGACCCATACCCTCTTCCTCTCATTCCTGACCTGTTTAATCAGATTGCGGGTGCTAGGTGGTTCTCCAAACTTGATGTTAGGGGGACCTACAATCTGATTCGTATCAAGGAGGGGGATGAGTGGAAGACAGCTTTTAACACCCCTGAGGGGCATTATGAAAATCTAGTCATGCCTTTCGGTCTGACCAATGCTCCTGCTGTCTTCCAACATTTCGTTAATAACATTTTTAGTCATCTTATCGGCAGGTTTGTGGTGATATACCTAGATGATATTTTAATTTATTCGTCTGATCTGAAAACACATGAGGTGCATGTCAGACAAGTACTGCAGGTCCTACGGACGAATAAATTATATGCTAAAATTGAAAAGTGCGTCTTCTTGGTTCTTGGGCTTCGCAAATTTCTATAGGAAATTAATTAAAAATTATTCAGTTATTGTAAAACCCCTTACTGACATGACTAGGAAGGGGACTGATTTTTCTAAATGGTCTGACGCCGCTAAAATTGCTTTTTCCTCTCTAAAAGAGAGGTTTACCTCGGCACCTGTACTAGTCCAACCTGATGTCTCCCAGCCTTTTATTGTTGAAGTCGATGCATCAGAGGTGGGAGTGGGGGCTGTGCTGTCTCAGGGTCTGTCTCCTGGCAAATGGCGTCCTTGTGCTTTCTTGTCTAAAAAACTATCTGCAGCAAAAAAGAACTATGATATTGGCAATAGGGAACTATTAGCTATTAAACTAGCGTTTGAAGAATGGCGTCACTTTTTAGAGGGGGCAATCCACCCCGTCACTGTGATTACGGACCACAAAAACCTTCTGTACCTCGAATCAGCTAAGCGTCTCACCCCTAGACAAGCTAGGTGGTCGCTATTTTTTACCAGGTTTAACTTTGTTATTACCTATCGTCCTGTGGCAAAAAATACCAAGGCTGATGCATTATCTCGTTGTTTCCCTGGAGGGGGTAATGTGAGTGATCCGGTACCCATTCTACAAAGAGGAGTGGTTGTCTCTGCGGTACACTCTGCTCTGGAGGGGGAGGTGTTAGAGGTCCAGGGGGACGCCCTGGTCTCTTGCCCCTCAGAGAAATTGTTTGTACCGCTGAACCTGCGTTTCAAATTATTAAAGGAACATCATAATTCGGCACTTGCCGGGCACCCGAGTAGTAAAGCAACCTTGGAGCTATTGTCTCGTCGTTTTTGGTGGCCAAGGTTGCGTCAGGATGTAATGGATTTTGTGTCTTCTTGTTCTACTTGTGCGCGCGCGAAAGTCTCTCATACACGTCCTGCAGGGTCTTTATTGCCACTTGTCATTCCCAATAGGCCATGGACACATCTGGATTTTATCACTGACTTACCTTTGTCTGCGGATAAAACAGTTATTTTGGTAGTAGTGGACAGGTTTAGCAAAATGGTACACTTCATTGCGTTACCCGCACTACCTAATGCTAAGACTCTTGCTCAGGTATTCATCAGTGAAATCGTGAAGCTTCACGGGGTCCCTTCCGATGTTGTTTCGGATCAGGGTACCAAGTTTATTTCTAAATTTTGGAAAGCTTTTTGTTCCCGTTTGGGGGTACACTTGTCATTTTCCTCAGCTTTCCATTCTCAGTCGAATGGACACACTGAGCGTACCAACCAAAACCTTGAGACATATCTAAGATGTTTTGTGTCTGAAAACCAAGAGTTGTGGTCATCATATTTACCGTTAGCTGAATTTGCCATAAATAATCATCGTCAGGAATCCACTGGCAAGTCACCATTTCTTGGTGCATATGGTTTTCATCCCCAATTCTGTACTTTCAAAAAGGGGGGGGGTCTTCTGGGGTTCCCGAAGAGGAACGGTTTTCGTCATCTCTTTCATCGGTATGGCAGAAGGTGCAAGCTAACTTGAAAAATATGGGAGGTAAATACAAATGCATGGCTGATAAGAGACGGTTGCCAGGTCCGGACCTAGGAGTGAATGACTATGTGTGGTTGTCTACTAGGAATATTAAATTAAAGGTTCCCTCTTGGAAACTGGGTCCTAGGTTCATTGGCCCTTACAAAATTGTAGCCATCATTAACCCCGTGGCTTTTTGCCTGGAACTACCTCAGACTTTTAAAATCCGTAACGTCTTTCATAAGTCGTTACTCAAGAAATATGTTCCACCTCTAGAACCGTCACCACTGCCACCCCCTCCTGTTGTTGTGGATGGTAATCTAGAGTTTCAGATATCCAAAATTGTTGATTCTCGTCGGGTCCGCCGCTCTCTTCAATATCTGGTGCATTGGAGAGGTTAGGTCCCGAGGAAAGAATGTGGGTTCCTGCGTCTGAGGTAAACGCCGACAGGCTAGTTCGGGCTTTTCATGCCTCTCATCCTGAGAGACCTGGTCCTGAGTGTCCAGAGGCCCTCGTAGAGAGTGGGGTACTGTCACGAGGGTGTCAAGAACCACGCCTGACTCCGTTATACCCGGGGTCAGGAAGTCGCAGCGGTTGGCTGCGCGCTCTATGTAGAAAGATAGGGCTGTTTCTTTATGGTAGATTTCTGGGTTTGCTTTGCAACCCTTTTTGGCTCACTCAGGGATCCGTAGCTCCTTCTCCTCAGCTGTTCCTTGTCCAGCACTCCCAACCTCCTTATATTCCCCTCTCCCACTTCTCTGGTTGCCAGATATAGAGCTTCCTGCCTGGACTTCTATACTGACCCACTGGAGCTGTGTTGCTGCGTTCCCGGGTTGTTGTTCCAGAACGTTACCCTCCGGATCCCTGTTGAGCTTCTGTGGTCTGCTGTTGTTGCCCACCTGGGATTATATGTTTGTCTGTATTGTCTGTCCTCTCCTTGGTGTTTTCCTCTTAGTGTCAGTGGTGCGGACTAGTGATCCCACCGCCCCGTTCACTACCTAGGGTTCATCTTAGGGAAAGCCAGGGTTTTAGGCACGTGATCGGCGTACGGGTGAGGAACCCGTCTAGGGACCTCAGGGCAGTCAGGTGCCAGCTACAAGGTGAGTCAGGGGTCCCCACCTTTCCCTCTCCCTTGGGCAGGGCCTTCCCTCTTCCCTCCCTTTGCATGATGCCGGTCATTACAGGTTCTCAGTGGTGTACCCCAAGGTTCAGTGCTGGGCCCTTTATTATTTTATTTATTTATTAATGATATTGAGGACGAGATTAATAGCACCATTTCTATTTTTGCAGATGACACTAAGCAGTATAGTACTGTGCAGTCTATGGAAGATGTCTATAAAATACAAGCTTACTTGAACACTCTGAGTGATTGGGCATCAACTTGGCAAATGAGGTTCAATGTGGATACATGTAAAGTTATGCATCTTAGTAGTAATAATCTCTGTGCTTCATATGTCCTAGGGGATTTAACACTGGGGGAGTCACTTGTAGAGAATGATTTGGGTGTCCTTGTAGATGGTAGATTAAATAACAGCATACAATGTCAATCAGATGCTTCTAAGGCTATCAGCATATTGTCATGCATTTAAGCGAGGCATGGACTCGTGGGGCAGGGATTTAATATTATCACTTTACTAAGCGTTGGTGGGAGCTCATCTGGAATATGCAGTTTAGTTCTGGGCACCAGTCCATAGAAAGGATGCTCTGCAGCTGGAAAAAGTACAGAGGAGAGCGACTAAATTGATAAGGGGCATGGAGGGTCTTCGTTATGAAGAAAGATGAAAATAATTAAATGTATTTAGTCTTGAGAAGAGACATCTAAGGGATGACATGATTAACCTATACAAATATATAAATGGGCCATACAAAAAATACGGTGAAAAACTGTTTCATGTCAAATGCCCTCAAAAGACAAGGGGGCAGTGCCATGTGTGAATTTAGTTATCTTTATTGTAGTTTGTGGTTGTAGTGAAACACATTGACTGTTTAAGCATCTCACATACGGTAAATTACAATGGATAGAGAGATGCTTTCTGAAGAGTGAATAGGGATAAAAAAAAAATAAAAAAAACATTCTCTCAATAACTTGGAGCTGACAGGCAGACTTTTAATATGCCTTAAATGTCTTAGTTGGAAATACATTAAAAACTCGAGACCGTTTTTTAACAGGCTGTGAATAGCGGGCGTCAAAAATAGGAGATGTCCTATTTTTACATGGCCAGAAGTACCCCATTGAAATCAGTGGACAGGAGTGCACCCATCTAAAGTCCATTAAAAACAGATACAGTAGCGCAATATGGCCTTTTAGGGGTTAAAAAATCACTCACCTCATCCACTTGCATGCCCAGAGGCAGTTGCTTATCTCTTGATTCTGAAGGACCTGTTGAGGGACCATAGCTCATGTGTGATGACATCACCATATGATTATGCTGGGAGTGCATGTTAAGAGCATCACACTTGAGCACAGGTCCTTTGGCAGGTCCTTCAGAATCAATAGAGGAGCGGCTGCTGCTGCGTGTGCAAGTAGGCGAGGTAAGTGATTTTTTTTTCTGCTAAAAACAAACTTTTCAGCTGAGGACTACTATGGGGCCCACTTTGGTGGACATTATGGGCCACAAAGGGGGGAATTATTACTGCTGGGAGCCACTATGGAAGACATTATTACTGGTGGGGGCCACCATGGGGGACATTATTACTGCTGGGGGCAATTATGGGGGACATTAGGTATTCTGCAGAGGTTGGGATTTTATTAAAAAAGCCCATGAAATTCATCAATTTTTAACTGCCATTAAAAACAGACGGACAGAAAATAGAGGTACAAATGGTTGAAAAATCACCATGAAAAACTGGCAGTGTAAATTTTTTGAAACCCTTGGGAATGGTTCAGTCTGACAATGTGGCTCTCAGAAAAAGTTGTACACCCCTGCTTTAGGCAGAAAGCTATCACATGCCAATATTAAATGTGGTGCATATTACGACAGAGTAAAACCATGCCCCTTTGTCTAGAAACTTTTGAAATGTGTCTAGCAAGGTGCAAGCATTTCATCTAGTCGCGGAAAGGGCTTTATTTTTTTATTTTTTATTAAGTCCTTTTCATTAACATTTTAATAAATGAACAAAACAGAAACCACCCCCCCCCCCTCCACACAGAAGCTCTATACAGTATTAGAATGTATTGCGAGACTTCACGTAATAACTTAATAAATTAATTTGTACTATAAAAAAACATTTCACGAACTCGCGTTTGGTTAAAAGTCGTACTTTAGAAGCAATAACTTCGGCTCATCGTAGCCAATACATTCTAATACTGTACAGAGCTCCTGGTCCGTACAGTATTAGAACAAAGTTTTATGCAAATCGACTTCGGATGTTTCATCCAAAGTCTATTCGCTCATCCCTATTAATAGCCTATCCCTAGTATAGATCATAAATTTCAGGTCACTGGTGGTTCCATTGCCGGCACCCTCACTGATCAACTGTCTCTAGCGAGCATCAAATTCCATGTATTATTTACCAGATCCATACATTTTGTAGTGATGGTGCCTGGTATTATTGTTCAGCCCCATTCAATTAAATGGGACTGAACTACAGGGATCTGCTGTGCCAAGCACAGCCAGTACAATATGTATTGTGGTGATGTGTACAGTATAAGTGCTGGGAGGCGTGCACTGTATATCCCACCCAGATGCCTCAGCTGGGTGAGATAACTAAAATCCAGAAAGCTGCAGTAGTTTCAGCAAAGTGTAGTTTGCTGAGACAGTTTTGTCTAGATGTTGTTCTGGGCTGGATTTCATGTGGACTGGGGGATAGGTTTGGTAGTGGGATCTTCCAGTCCACACCCTTCCACTACATGTATTGTTTTTTTTTTGCCAGAGGTGATCTCAGGTGAGACCTGCTGCTGTAATCAAGGAGGGATAAAACAACCTTCTGTATATGACATGGAGGGAGAAAGACTGAGGAAGCCTGAGAGGCTATGTGTGGTCTCAGCCAGGAGGGCTTAGGGGCCACTAGGCTTTGTAAAACCTGAAATTTGGAGAGCCCAGTGATGCCTATGGAAAGAGGGTTGCACGGTCAGAGTCAGGAGGACTTCTGGACCATCTCCCCACAAGGATGCTGGTGTGGTCACAGCCTGGAGGCTGCTGGACCATATATGGCTGAGGAAGCCAGATCTAATCCCATGTGTGAACAGCGCTCTATAGGTGAGGTAGAGACAACACGTTTATTAGGTAGACCAGATGGGCAGGTGTTTATTTTCTGTTTATGAGTGTGATGGTGCTGAAGTGCCAAAATAAAGCACCTTTTGGACTTGAACCCTGTTGTCAGAGGAGAAGTCTGTGATTGCGACCCCCTGAGAGAGAGAGATCCCTTACAGTATGTAGCTGTGTCTAGTATTCAGTGAAGTGTCCACTTTAGTCAGCAGATTGGTGGGGCTGTGAGGCAAAATGGACATACACTAATTGATTCCAGGGGTAGAGAAGTATACTCTTGTAAAAACAGGGCAGATTTATGAAGTCTACTGTATGTAGGTCTTGATATTCTCAGAGCCACAAGAGAATGCATTTCATTTACAGTATGATGAGGAGCAGGTCTCGTCATAATGTAAGCACATCCTACTGCAGTTTGTGCGCCTGACTGCAACCTATGCCGGCTCATAGCTGGTGTAGATTTCAGTCATCATGTACACCATAAAACTGGTGTAAATGATGATAAATATGCCAGGGTTGATAGGGCGTCTTTGTCCCACCCTTACCATGTCCTTTTTTTGGAATGTGTCAGAAGAGTTGCAAAATGTGAATTTTGACTAAATTTAGTCACAATGGCAGGTAAAAAGCTCCAACCTCATGGTCTGAGGCTTTTCCATCCATTTCTAGTGAAGGGTGCATATTAAATAACCTCCATTGTTTCTAGGGGAAAATAGATCTTTACATACGGCACCCAGTAGAGCATGCATGTTAGCATACTGTGGCTCCTTACTAGGAGGCTTTATGGCCTCGGTGCACTGCCATACAGAATCCTTACACACAGATTTGCAATATACAGTATGTGGACCCGTACAGAATAGTTTATAAAAATACTTAAAGGGGTTCTGAAGTTCTTTTAAAACTGATGATCTATCCTCGGGATAGATCATCAGCATCTGATCAGCGGGGGTCCGAAACCTGGGACCCCCGCTGATCAGCTGTTTGAGAAGGCCTGGGCGCAGCTAAGCTCCATTTAAGTGAACAGAGCTTAGCCCAGCCCAGGCCAGTCATACTAGTTGCGATGTCACTGGGCCTAAGGGAAACAGAGAGAAGGGCGCTGCCTTCTCAAACAGCTATCAGTTTAAAAGAAATGGAGAACCCCTTTAAGATTGAAACTGACTGAGTGAAATCTGTTACGGTCCATTCACACAACCGTATCCATTTTTGCGGACCACAAAACATGGATACCGTTTGCGTGCGTTTCACATTTTGTGGATCGGAACATCCTTCCCTATGATAGAAATGTCTATTCTTGTCCACAAAACTGACAAGAATAGGACATGTTCTATCATTTTTGCGTGGCCGCAGAATGGAAGTGTAGATGCGGACAGCACGCTGGTGTGCTGTCCGCATCTTTTGCAGCCCCATTGAAATGAATGGATCTGCATCCGATTCACAAAATTTGTGGAACAGATGCGGACAGAAAAATATGGTTGTGTTAATAGGCCTTTACTACGATTGATTCGGCGTATTTTATAAATGTGCTCTAGATTTTAAGCTAATGTTGATGTATTGTCATCCATAGATTATATACATGAACTGTTTCCAGTATTAAATATGATTTATTTCATTGACAGGATGCTTTAAAGGTGGATCCTATTATGAAGATAACTCAATATGGAAAGACAACTGTAATTACTGGTAATATGAATAAATATAATTATGCTTCTTATGTAATACAGGCTGCTTCACTGCCTTAAAGGGGTTTTCCAGGCTTTTAATATTGATGACCTATCTTCAGGATATGTATGGAATCAATTTCAGATCGGTGGGGGTCCAAAACCCGGCACCCCCGCTGATCAGCTGTATGGGGAGAAGGCACTCGCCATGCGCAAGAGCCGTCTCTTGTCTCTCTTCCTGCTTGTCATTGATATACAGTAGCAGCAGCGAGCAGGGAGAGACACCTCTCCGCAAACAGCTGATCGGCGGGGGTGCCGGGTGTTGGACCCTCACCGATCTGACAGTGCATGTCCCGGTGACAGACTCCCTTTAATGGGGTAGTTCACTCCTTTACTATTGATGTCCTATCCTCAGGATTGGCCACTAATATCTGATTGTCTGTGGTTTGGCAAAGAGCACCACCAGCTGTTGCAGAATAGCTCTGGTAACTTCCATCGAGCCTACACAGATCCATCCATTGTGCAATAGAAGGAACTTGTAAATGAAATCCAGCTGACCAAAAATGTGTTTTAGCAATATGTTTTATGTGAGAGTAACATACCAGTATCAATGCTTGTATTTTACTATATAAACACAAGATGGCTATTAAAACAGGATCATCAGTACAGACGGTCACACAGCATGCTGTTATAAGCATGCTGATTGAGATAGTTACAGACACATTGCAGACATCAGTACAGCTCATCCTGTGTGCTCTGTGTCTGGCATTATTATAAATGCACTGCAAATTATACTATTAAATATACACTATAGATGACAATACTATTACTATGCTATTCCTTGTACTGTTACATTCACATTGGATGGTATTATTGAGAAATTCATGGCACTATTACATTGCCATTTATTTCACAGGCACTGTTTTAAATGCACTCTTATTTTTACATGGTATAGTACTTCTATTGTGTGTGTGTGTGTGTATATATATATATATATATATATATATAGTGCTGCCCATAATTATTCATACCCCTGGCAAATTGTGACTTAAAGTTACTTTTATTCAACCAGCAAGTCATTTTTTGACGGGAAATAACATAGGTCTATCCCAAAAGATAATAAGACGGTGTACAAGAGACATTATTATTATTATCAAAAAAATCTCCGTTTTTTATTTTCATTTGAGCAAAAAATACAAGATGTTCCGCACTGTGGAAAACCTCAGAGGACGTGGTCGGAAGCAAAAAAGTATAGAGGATAGTTAGAGAGGTGAAAAACAAGGCCATCCTGGTATATCTGGGCTCTGTTGGTGGCAATGTCTCAAGGCAGACAATCCAACGGACACTGCACAATGCAGACCAAGGAGGACACCACTTCTCCAGTTAAGGCACACAAAAGCTCGCTTGGCTGTCACGGACGGTGTACAGGAAACAAGACAAAGCAACATGCATATATGACTCACTGGATCCAAAGCTAAGGAACCAAAAGGGAGACCCCTGCACAAGACCTAGCACTTTCCCTGGCTGCTCAGCCTATGCAAAGATCCCAAAGGTGGATGGTTGCATATCCACGTACCTCGACTATATAACCCCTGAACACCCTACAATAGTGAGGGGACACGACCACCGGCTCCCTACACCAGACACGGAGGGAGTCAGGGTCACCTGGGATCCAGCAAACAGAAAATAACAGATAAATGTACAGCACTTAACTTTGTAGCAGACTGGGAAACAGGATCAGCATGCACACACACTCCAGGAAGAAGTATAAGCCGCCCAGTAAAGCATTATGGGGAGGAATTTAAAGGGAAGCAATCAGTCCAACTACATGACAGCTGAGAGAGGCTAACGAGATGAGGAACTGAATACCACAACAAAGAAAACTCAAGGAGGAGGTTCTGAAAGGCCTCTGTCAGAGCTTCTCAGCTGTCTGGTTGTGACAGTACCCCTCCCTCTACGAGTGGACTCCGGACACTCAGAACCCACCTTCTCAGGATGGGACCTATGGAAAGCCCTGATGAGACGAGAGGCCTTAATGTCCGTCACTGGGACCCACATCCTCTCCTCAGGACCATAACCCTCCCAATGAACAAGGTACTGAAGAGAACCGCGGACAAGACGAGAATCCACAATCCTAGAGACCTGAAATTCAAGATTCCCATCAACCATAATCAGAGGAGGAGGCAAAGGCGAGGGTACAATGGGTTGAACATAAGGAGGGAACCTTCAATTTGATATTCTTGGTAGACAACCACACCAGATCACCAACATTCAGGTCCAGACCAAGCACACGTCTCTTATCTGCCACACGCTTATATCTCTCACTCATGCTCTTTAGATTATCCTGAATCTTTTGCCAAATAGATGACAAAGACGAGGAGAATCTGTCCTCATCAGGTAAACCAGAAGACCCCTCACCCGAGAAAGTCCCAAACTGCGGATGAAACCCATATGCACCAAAAAATGGTGACTTATCAGAGGACTCCTGACGACGGTTATTTAAAGCAAACTCAGCAAGGGACAAAAAAGAACACCAATCCTCTTGATTCTCCGCCACAAAACAGCGCAGATATGTCTCCAGATTCTGATTGACACGCTCTGTCTGGCCATTCGACTGAGGGTGGAAAGCAGAAGAGAATGACAACCGAACCCCCAAGCGAGAACAGAAAGCCTTCCAGAATCTGGAAACAAACTGCGTACCCCTATCAGAGACTATGTCTGAAGGAATACCGTGCAATTTGACAATGTGATCAATAAATGCCTGCGCCAGCGTCTTAGCATTGGGCAAACCAGGAAAAGGGATGAAATGCACCATTTTGCTAAAACGGTCCACCACTACCAGAATCACAGTCTTCCCCGAGGAACGAGGCAGGTCCGTTATGAAGTCCATGGACAGATGTGTCCAAGGACGGGAAGGAATGGGTAAGGGAAGGAGAGGACCTGATGGCCGTGAATGAGGGACTTTGGCACGAGCGCAAGTTTTGCAGGCTGCCACAAAACCCTCAACCGACTTACGAAGCGCAGGCCACCAGAATCTCCGAGCGATGAGATCCAGTGTGGCTCTTGCCCCCGGGTGCCCAGCAAGGACCGTATCGTGGTGTTCCTTAAAAATCTTGTGTCTTAAAGTGAGAGGCACAAACAACCTCCCAGGAGGACAAAGATCAGGAGCCTCTGACTGGGCTGCCTGCACCTCTGCCTCCAATTCAGAAAAAAGAGCAGAGACCACCACACCTTCAGCCAAAATAGGACCCGGGTCTTCAAAATTCCCGCCTCCCGGAAAACAACGTGACAGGGCATCTGCCTTCACATTCTTAACTTCAGGGCGGAACGTGACAACAAAATTAAATCTTGAAAAGAACAAAGACCATCTGGCCTGTCTCGGGTTCAGACGCTTGGCTGACTCCAAGTAGGCCAGATTTTTATGGTCAGTAAACATGGTAATAGGGTGTCTGGCTCCCTCCAGCCAATGGCGCCATTCCTCAAAAGCCAACTTGATGGCCAACAATTCCCTATCTCCCACATCGTAATTTCTCTCTGCGGAGGAGAGTTTTTTCGAGAAAAAGGCACACGGTCGCCATTTGGCAGGAGAGGAACCCTGAGACAAGACTGCACCCACACCCACCTCAGAAGCATCAACCTCAACTATGAAGGGTAAAGAAATATCAGGTTGCACCAAGATGGGAGCGGAAGCAAAACTCTCCTTGATATTAGAAAAAGCCTTACGCGCCTCTACCGACCAAGAAGAAAAATCTACCCCCTTTCTGGTCATATCAGTGAGTGGTTTAACAATAGAGGAATAATTCAAAATAAACTTCCTGCAATAATTGGCAAAGCCCAAAAAACGCATCAGCACCTTCTGATTCTTAGGAAGCTCCCACTCAAGCACAGCGCGGACCTTCTCGGGGTCCATGCGAAAACCAGAAGCGGAGAGAAGAAACCCCAGAAATTGAATTTCTGGAACCGCAAACACACATTTCTCCAGTTTCGCATATAATTTATTCTCCCGCAGAATGAGCAAGACCTGACGTAAATGTTCCTTATGAGTTTTGAAATCAGGAGAAAAAATCTAAATGTCATCCAAATAAACTAATACAAATTTTCCCATCAAATGATAAAAAATGCTGTTCACGAAATGCTGAAAAACGGCTGGGGCATTCATCAAACCAAAAGGCATAACCAAATTTTCAAAATGGCCCTCAGGGGTATTGAAGGCCGTCTTCCATTTGTCTCCTTCTCTGACCCTGACCAGGTTGTATGCCCCTCTTAGATCTAATTTGGCAAAGACTTTAGCCCCAACAACCTGGTTAAACAGGTCTGGGATTAGAGGAAGCGGATAAGGGTCACGAATAGTGATACTGTTCAGCTCCCTGAAATCCAGACAAGGTCTTAAAGAACCATCTTTTTTCTTAACAAAGAAAAAACCAGCGGCAACAAGTGACTTCGAGGGTCGTATATGTCCTTTTCTCAGACTCTCAGAGATATAAGCACGCATAGCAATCCTTTCAGGTTGGGAAAGATTGTATAAACGAGATTTAGGCAGCTTGGCGCCTGGGATGAGATTAATAGGGCAATCGTACTCCCTGTGTGGGGGCAAATCCTGAACTCCACTCTCAGAGAAGACATCCGAAAATTCAGAGAGAAAAGATGGTACAGTCTTAGTAGCAACCTCAGAAACAGATGTCGTGAGGCAATTCTCTCTGCAAAAGTCACTCCAACCATTTATTTGCCTCGCTTGCCAATCAATGGTGGGATTATGTTTGGTGAGCCAGGGTAGCCCCAACACTAGAGGAGTAGGCAAACCGCTAAGGACGAAACATGACACATCCTCAACATGAGCATCACTCACAATTAAACGGATATTGTGAACTATGCCCTTTAATGATTTCTGAGAAAGTGGAGCGGAATCAATAGCAAAAACAGGAATATCCTTTCCCAAAGTGCACACCTGGAAACCATGAGTTATTGCAAATTGACTATCAATGAGATTGACCACTGCTCCACTATCCACAAAAATCGCACAAAAAATGCTCTTGCTCTCTAGCGCCACCCTAGCAGGCAGGACAAAACGGGAACTACAAGCAAACGGAAAACCTTCAATTTCCGCCTCAACCCTGCCAATAGTAACAGACGGAACATTTTTAAAAGATTTTTTCCTCTTTGTTTCTTTATTACTCCCAGAGAACTGCCTGAATCTCCTAGAGGGACAAACATTTGCCAAATGATTTATACCTCCACAACAAAAACAAACCCTCCCATGCGGGCTGAATCTTCTATTGTCAGAAGCAATCAACCCCAGCTGCATGGGCTCCTGCTCAGAAGGGGCTGACAGCGACTGAGACCCCTGCGCACAGAATGGGACCGCTGCACTGTCCTGGGACTGAGTATGACAGGAAGGAGAGATCTCTCCTCTCTCTCTAAGACGATTGTCAATACGAACGGCCTGAGATATAGCAGAGTCCAAGGAAATAGGCCTTTCATGAAAGGCAATTGCATCTTTCAATCCTTCTGAAAGACCATGGCAAAATTGACTTCGGAGTGCAGCATCATTCCAACCAGTATCAGCTGCCCATCTCCGAAATTCTGAGCAGTATATCTCTGCGGATTGTTTACCCTGGCATAATAGACGTAGTCTAGACTCAGCCAGAGCAATACGATCCGGATCATCATATATCTGACCCAGGGCTAAAAAGAATTCATCCACTGTGCCGTGCCCCCTCTGGCAGCGAAAAGGCCCAGGACTGAGCGTTACCCCTGAGCAGCGATATAATGATCCCCATCCTCCGTTCCTCATCACCAGAGGAATGGGGAAGAAGGCGAAAATTGAGTTTGCAAGCCTCTCTAAAACGCACAAAATTCTCACTACCCCCGGAAAACGTATCCGGGAGCGAGATCTTAGGCTCAGAACAAATTCCATGAACGCCAGCTGAACCGGTCACTTGAAGCTGAGAAAAAGTCCTGCGGAGATCAGCTACCTCCAATGAAAGACCCTGAAGGCGTTCAGCCAAAAGTGAAACCGGATCCATGCTTGAGACGGTTTTGGCGGCTTATAATGTCACGGACGGTGTACAGGAAACAAGACAAAGCAACATGCATATATGACTCACTGGATCCAAAGCTAAGGAACCAAAAGGGAGACCCCTGCACAAGACCTAGCACTTTCCCTGGCTGCTCAGCCTATGCAAAGATCCCAAACGTGGATGGTTGCATATCCACGTACCTCGACTATATAACCCCTGAACACCCTACAATAGATAGGGGAAACAGAAAATAACAGATAAAGTACAGAACTTAACTTTGTAGCAGACTGGGAAACAGGATCAGCATGCACACACACTCCAGGAAGAAGTATAAGCCGCCCAGTAAAGCATTATGGGGAGGAATTTAAAGGGAAGAAATCAGTCCAACTACATGACAGCTGAGAGAGGCTAACGAGATGAGGAACTGAATACCACAACAAAGAAAACTCAAGGAGGAGGTTCTGAAAGGCCTCTGTCAGAGCTTCTCAGCTGTCTGGTTGTGACATTGGCCTTTGCAAAAGCTCATCTGGACAAAGAAGAAGTCTTCTGGTCTTCTGTGTTATGGTCAGATGAAACAAAAATGTTATTGTTTGGTCACAATGATGTTTCCTTCATTTGGCGTAATAAAGGAGAAGCCTTCAACCCAAAGAACACCATCCCCACTGTCAAACATGGTGGTGGGAACCTAATGCCTTGAGGGTGTTTTTCAGCCAATGGACCAGGGAACCTAATCACAGTAAACGGCACCATGAAAAAAGAGCAATACATGAGGATTCTCAACGAAAATATCAGGCAGTCTGCAGAGAAATTTGGCCTTGGGCACCAGTGGACATTTCAGCATGACAATGATTCAAAACACACAGCAAAAGTGGTGAAGAAATGGTTAGCAGACAACAACAATAACGTTTTGGAGTAGCCCAGCCAGAGTCCAGATTTGAATCCAATTGAGAATCTATTGAGGGAGCTAAAGATCAGGGTGATGGCAAGAAGACCCTCCAACCTGAAAGATTTGGAGCTCATTGCTAAAGATGAGTGGGCAAAAATACCTGTGGAGACATGCAAAAAGCTGGTCTGCAATTATAGGAAGCGTTTGATTGCTGTAATAGCCAAAAAAGGCTTTTCTATTGATTATTGAGAATGGTATGAATAATTTTGGACTGGACACTTTTTGCTCAAACGTAAATAAAAGCTGAGAAATGTTTTTTTTCCACAATAATGCCTCTTGTACATCGTCTTATTATCTTTTGGGAGACACCTATGCCATTTCCCATCAAAAAATTACTTGCTGGTTGAATAAAAGTAACTTTAAGTCAAAATTTGCCTGGGGTATGAATAATTATGGGCAGCACTATATATATATATATGTATATATACTGTATATGTGTATATATATATATATATATACATATATATATATATAGCACAGGTAAAAGGATGTGGGCAGCACAACTATCTGTAGAGTACGGTCGGAGTGCCAGCGGCTGTGGGGGCGATCCACCTCCAATGTATAAAAATAAAAAATTCCACAGCACATCCAAGTAGTAAAAAGTAGAAAAACGGCTTTATTCACCAGACACGCGACGTTTCGATCCGCTCAATGGGATCTTTCTCAAGCAGTGACAAAGTGGGCAGTGCAATGTGCATATTTACTAGTGATGAGCGGGAGGTGCCATATTCGATTTCGCGATATTTCGCGAATATTCGAATGAATATTCGTGTTATATTCGTCGAAATCGAATATTCGTAATTATTCCAATTATCGCGAATAATATACGAATTTTTTTTCGCGTATTGCGATTATTTATCTTGATAGTATAAGGCAACGTTCCTATGCTAATTGACTATGGCTAGGCTAATATGTGTATTTTACGAAATTTCGTGATTTGCTCTAACTTCGTCTCTTAGAATATTACGAATATTCTAAAAGACGAAGTTAGAGCAATATTACGAAATTTCGTAAAATACACATATAGATTGTAATTTAGCTAATATACTGCTATAATCCCTTTTTTTGCCTCTAATTTTTTTTTTGCCTCTTCTGAACTTAAGTTTTGTAAAATATGTACACTATTAAAAAATAATACTATAGCAGTATATTAGCTTAAATACAATCTATGTGTATTTTACGAAATTTCGTAATATTGCTCTAACTTCGTCTTTTAGAATATTCGTAATATTCTAAAAGACGAAGTTAGAGCAATATTAAGAACATTTGCAAAAGCCGAAATTGCGATGCGAGTAATATAATACGAAATAATCGCATGAAGATTTCAACTTAGCACTGCTATATTCCATATTCTAGCCTAGTATGGAATACAGCAGTGCTAACTTAGCACAGCTATATTCCATATTAGGCTAGAATATGGAATATAGCAGTGCTAAATTGAAATCTTCATGCGATTATTTCGTGTTATATTACTCGCATCGCAACTTGCGAAATTTCGTAAAATACACATATAGATTAGATTGTAATTTAGCTAATATGGAATATAGCAGTAAGTTGAAAACGCCACTGACTGGAGCAGCCAGGAAGCCAGGAATCCAAAGGACAGGTAAGAACAACTTTAGAGAAGTGGGAAAGAAAAAAAATATTATAATAAAAAAAAAAAATATACGAATATTCGAATTCGCGAATATATAGAACGATATTCTAAATATTCGCAAAATCTCGAAATTGCGATATTCGAGAAAAAAATTCGTAATTCGAATATTCGCGCTCAACACTAATATTTACGCAGCTTGACATCATTAAATAATCAACAAGTCAAGTACATTCATCAAAGTTAATAAATTCAAAAATAATAATACAAACAGTACTATCCATGTATTTGTACAATCACATCCTATAACAAGCTTAAATGTGATGATATGGTATCATTCCTTCTCATGAAAATTCAACATAACCATAAATAAAACATAATACACTAATTGTGATAATAATAAACACAGGTGTAGGTCTTCTTGATAACCTAAAGTGTACAGGTGTACCTTCAGTGAGATGATGAGATGGGTCCCAGGAGTGTGCGATGGAGTCAATACACGTGGATCTCGGCGTATCAAACATTGCAGTATGCATGTCAAAGGACCTTTCAAAGCACTCCGGTCACATGATCGCATGTTAAATCGATCATTGAAGTGCGCATGTCCAAGGACCTTGGAACATGTGATCGTGACATATGATCACACATCCGATCATGTGATTAGGTGTATCACATCACAGAGAGCAGTACAAGATTCCTAGTATTCTATAACCTTGCGAAAACATCAGGGGACATGATCGCATATCCGATCATGTAATCAGACGTATAATCGCCTCAACAGAGACATTGTAAGATTACAAAGTGTTTCACAAGTACTAAGTTACAATATCGCCAAAGTAACTCCTGTAACCCAGCGCATGAAACTGCCAATATACACAAGCATACCATGGCTCTTAACAGAGTCCCACTGCGATCAGCAATATACTAGCTCCGATGTTAAAAATATGTGGATCTGGGTCAGTGATCAACCAGAGAGATAGAAGGGTGACTTAATAGACGTAAGTACCGTCACTATAGGGGAAGAAAAAGGTACATAATGTGCGGTAGTACCGCCAATTACCAAATGGAGTGTTTAACTCAAAATGGTTATTATTAAGATATTCCCTAGTCTTAGCGAGGAGCCCAACTAATGTGGCTCGTGCTATCACCACAAAACCACAAGTTGGAATATCCCCCCTGTCCGTGGGATACCATTCCTGGAAATCCAACATGAGAGACCGGGGATCATCCTCTAGATTACGGGGGCAATCCTATAAGAGCCCATTAGAAAACCCTTAATGTCACCTATCTCTCTGATGTTACTGACTCCAAGGACATATCCACACATCTAACCAGAATATGCAGATCACAAAATTGGAAATCGTAGATACCCCATAGTAATAATGTGCATGGTCATATTCATGTGCAAGGTACAGGAAAAATAATAATGCACAAGGTTCAACCATTATTATGTCAACCAAAAAATTGGAAAAATTATGTTGTATATTGAACAAAATATATAGGAACTTGTAATGCACATAATTCAGGTCCCATCATGATCCAGTCGGTTAGCCTTCCACTAGGGGGTATCTTAATAATAACCATTTTGAGTTAAACACTCAATTTGGTAATTGGCGGTACTACCGCACATTATGTACCTTTTTCTTCCCCTATAGTGATGGTACTTCCGTCTATTAAGTCACCCTTCTATCTCTCTGGTTGATCACTGACCCAGATCCACATATTTTTAACATCGGAGCTAGTATATTGCTGATCGCAGTGGGACTCTGTTAAGAGCCATGGTATGCTTGTTTATATTGGCAGTTTCATGCGCTGGGTTACAGGAGTTACTTCAGCGATTTTGTAACTTAGTACTTGTGAAACACTTTGTAATCTTACAATGTCTCTGTTGAGGCGATTATACGTCTGATTACATGATCGGATATGCGATCATGTCTCCTGATGTTTTCGCAAGGTTATAGAATACTTGGAATCTTCTACTGCTCTCTGTGATGTGATACGCCTAATCACATGATCGAATGTGCGATCACATGTCACGATCACATGTTCCAAGGTCCTTGGACATGCGCACTTCAATGATCGATTTAACATGCGATCATGTGACCGGAGTGCTTTGAAAGGTCCTTTGACATGCATACTGCAATGTTTGATACGCCGAGATCCACGTGTATTGACTCCATCGCACACTCCTGGGACCCATCTCATCATCTCACTGAAGGTACACCTGTACACTTTAGGTTATCAAGAAGACCTACACCTGTGTTTATTATTATCACAATTAGTGTATTATGTTTTATTTATGGTTATGTTGAATTTTCATGAGAAGGAATGATACCATATCATCACATTTAAGCTTGTTATAGGATGTGATTGTACAAAGACATGGATAGTACTGTTTGTATTATTATTTTTGAATTTATTAACTTTGATGAATGTACTTGACTTGTTGATTATTTAATAAAATATGCACATTGCACTGCCCACTTTGTCACTGCTTGAGAAAGATCCCATTGACCGGATCGAAACGTTGCTTATCTGGTGAATAAAGCCATTTTTCTACTTTTTAGTACTTGGATGTGCTGTGGAATTTTTTATATACATATATATATATATATATATATATATATATATACACCCATGCAGATGTATGTTAGGCAAATATGCAAATGATTTTTGAAAACGTTTGGTCCAGACCCGTTTTGGTCAAAACCGAAGTTGCTCTAATTGCCCTGAAAGTTGGTATATAGTCCCCTCTAGCCTCCTAGGACTCATAAATTTTAGGAAAGCATGTTATTTCTTTTCCTTTATTATTATTTTTTTTTACCCTCCATAAGCTCTGGCACACAGTGATTGCAATAGTAAATGACACTAACATACATAGCTGTAGGTAAACGCACATTTGACGGCGTAAATATATAGCATGTTTAAAAAAACACGGCACCAGCACAAGTCTCTGGCTTTTTCATATTCCAAAGCTTCCAAAAGGCTTCCATTAGTGGCATTACGCAGGCAGCAGCATGCAACAGGTGTAAACATTCATTTTAAAATATCAACCTTGTGGAAAGCGAGTACATGGAACTGACCCTCATGTATTAGTGGCAGTGGCATGATGCATTGCAGGCTCCAGCTTTGCCTGGACTGTGAGAAAATGGTGGCATTGATGTAGTAATCGAGAAAAAATATGCAGCTCCTTAAAAAAAGAATTTAAGGCAGGGGGCAAAAAAAAACGTGTCAACCCTCCGCCCTTAAAGAATAGTGACTGAAATGGATGCTGCTGCTACTGCTGCTGTGGCTTCTGCTGCTTGTGTTAATGGGAGGCAGAGGACTCTGCAGGGAGCTGAGGGGGCCTCTCTTTCAGACAAGCTGGCAGCAGGCATCTGATTGCTGCAAGCTGCACCAAGCTGCGAACACAGTGTTTCCTTAGTAACATAATTTGTCCTCCCTAATAAAAGAGAAAAACATTCCCCCATTTTGCCTTGGCAGCGAGGGTCAGCATGGCAATGATGCGCCTGTCCCTGCATAAGCAAGCCAGCATACAGGTGGCCATTCTGGACAGCGTGGCAGAGGAGCCACTTCTTTCCAGCTCCGGCCCTTACTGAGATGATTGGATCTAAGCCGGAGCCACCCTCTTCATCGTCCTCTTTCTCCACCCCCTCTGACTCCTCCTCATCTTCCAGTGAGAGCTCCCCATTCTTATCTTTCTCATTCTAATCTTTGTCATCCTCCTCCATGGCAGATTCCCCTTGTGTGTCCCCAACAGATATAGGGCAGACAGCAAGATGTGTCAGCTGCTCTTCTTCCGCTGTGGTCTACTACTGCATGAGTGTCAGCATTTGTTCTAAGGTAAATATGAAAGGGATGATGTTGTTCATGCCACAGTTGTCCCTTCTGACAAACTTTGTGGCTTCAGCACCCAACAGACATCTCAGATGAGCTGCCACTGCCTGACCCCGAAGCAACACGTGTTCCCTGCTGCTGAGGTGGTCTGGTGGATGACAAAATCATTCACAACTTTCCGCTGCTTGTACAGATGCTTGAACATGTGCAATGACGAATTCCAGCTAGTTGGCATTTCACGGATTAAGCAGAGTAGTGGCAGGCTGTACTGTCTCTGCAGGTCCAGGAGAGCGTTCCTCGCCACGTAAGAGTGGCTGAAGTGCTTGGACAGTCTCCTGGACTTTGCCAGGACCTTGCGCAAGCCAGTGTACTTAATTAGAAAGTACTGCACCACTAGATTGATGACATGTGCTATGCAGGGAACATGTCTTATTTCGCTCAGGTTCAGGGTGGCCATGATGTTGCTCCTATTGTCGCTGACCACCTTACCCAGTTGGAGTCAGCGGGGTGACAGCCAGTGGGATGTTTGCTCCTTGATGTACTTGATCAACTGCTTGCCGGTGTGGCTACTTTCTCCAAGGCTGATCAGCTCCAACATGGCGTGGCAACACTTGAACTTGCACATGGGATAGGGGTTGTGCAAGCGACCCTGTGTCCAGCTGCTATTGGGGACCGGAATGTGTCCATGGAGGAGTTGGTGGATAAGTACCTGGTGTGGGAGTCAGCCCGACAAAATTGTGGGGGGGTGAAAAGGGCCTTGTCTTGTTGCCCAGGTGTTGTATAATCACTGCCGTAAAAGACAATCACCTAGTTGGCCGTGAAAGACATGTACTGTCCCTGCCCATAAGAGCTGTTCCAGGTGTCCACCACAGCATGGCACTGCAAGAATCGCAACTGATACATTGTCCATCATGTGAGAGTACAAGGCAAGGATGGCTTTTTGAGAGAATTAATGCCAGCTAGGAATCTTCCAGCAAGGCTGAGTGCACGCCATTAGCTCCCTACAGGCAGCAGACTTGACTAAATGGTACAGTAGCAACTACATCGCCAGCAACTTGGCCAGGGATTGTGTCACTTCAGAAAATAGCACTTATTATGTAGAAGAAGTTAATACAAGCCACACAGTAATATATTGTTATTATCCATATTGCTTCCTTTGCTGACTGGATTCATTTTTCCATCACATTATACACTGCTGATTTCCATGGTTATGACTACCCTGCAATCCAGCAGTGGTGGCTGTACTTATAGGAAAAAGTGCCATTCTCTTTGGTGGCTGGGACAATGGGAGTGCATGTGCACATAGGCCAGAGTTTTTCCTATAGTGTGCAAGCATGACCTCCTCTGATGAATTGCAGGGTGGTTGTAACCATGGAAACAAACAGTGTATAATGTGATGGAAAAAGGAATCCAGCCAGCGAAGGAAGCAATATGGATAGTAACTGCTATCAGGGGCGGACACAGACAGCAAAGGGCCCCTGTGCAAAGAATGTACCTGCCCCCCCCCCCCCCCAAAAAAAAAAAAAAAAAAAAACAAACAAAACAAAAACAAACCACAAATTCAGATATAAACATATATGTGCAAATAAAAAACATCTTGTTAAAAATTATGTTTTATTATAAGCAAATAGGGGCATTAACATTACAACTAGAGGCTATGTTATTTTTATAACCGCTGTACCCTTTGCACTTTGACATGGACAGGTGTGATGACATTTTCACTGGGAGCTCCCCCTTGCTCCTAGAGGCTCATTTACATATAATAAAAAAAAAAACAGATTTTCTCAGCAACGCAGACACATTTGAACATGGGACCAATATAGATGCCTTCAGCTGCCAAACGCACATGTAACAGGTCAGCCAATGTCATAGATAATAAACTGCTGACAGATGCCCTTTTGTCCGGGTTCAGAACTGAATTCGGACATAACTCCATCTTCCCCCACTCAGTCCCTCTAACAAGCATTTCACAATTAGTCATAAGACTACACATACTCTATTAGCACCTGTGTCAATGCAGAATTAAAGCTTCTCTCTAACTCAGCTCACACACCACCTCCGCGCTTCCTCCGCTCACTGCTGCTCGACCATTCAGCTTAATACTTAACGCCACATACCGCTTACATCTAGTGATCTCTCCTCTAATGCAGACATTCACTTTCCTCATCTTCTCCATTCAGCCAAGACCACCATGACAACATCTTTGAGCCATGTCTTGTCTCAGCAGAGTTTGCAACATAGACATCTGAGATTCCTCACTTTCCATTAACCCCCTTCCTGGTGCCCCAACATGGTTATCCAGCTATTACCCCCAGTACTGTGTCCCCTGTGCTCCCCAATGCTCACATACACTATACTGCAGAAATAGTGCCATACAGTTAGTTTCCCCATAGTAATAGTCCTCCCAGACTAATAGTGATAGTGGTCTTCAAAGTCCCACCAGTATTAATTCCCTCCCATTGTAGCCTTATTAGTAATAGAGCCTCTACAGTGCCCCAATAGTGATAATGCTCTCCATGAGTGCCTCCTTTAGTAGTATTGCTCTCCATCTTGTGCCTGATAATTATTATGCCCCCATAGTACCCCAGTGGTCATAAGGCTCCCTATAGTGCCCTCAGTAATAATAAGGCCCTATATAGGGCACCCCTTATAGATATAAGGCCAATCTATAAGACACTTCTATAGAACTCTCAGTAGTAGTAATGCCCCCACCACTGCCCACAGTATTTATAATGCTCCCTGCAGTGCCCTCTGTAATTATAATATCTCCTGCCGTACCCCCTGGAGTTATAATCTTCTCTGTAGTGCCCCCATAAATTATAATGCCTGCCCTCTCCCTCCAATTTTCTATACCACGCAGTTTCATGTAAATAACACCAGTCCTTTCCCTCCAGTCTTCTATGTCTTACAGTCCCATGTAAATAACCTATCTTCCTTACAGTCTTCTATAACATACAATCACATGTAAATAACTCAAATCCACTCTTTTAGCCCCTCCAACACATAGTCCCATGTGAATAACAATACTCCTTACCCTCTAGTCCTCTATAATACCCAGTCCCATGTAAATAACACCAGTCATCTCCCCCCAATCTTCTGTAACATACAGTCCCATGTAAATAACACCAGTCATCTCCCCCCCAATCTTCTGTAACATACAGTCCCATGTAACTAACACCCCTCCCCTCCCTTCAGCCCTTCTAACATACAGTCCTAATTAAATAACATATTTCTCTCCCACTAAGGGGGAGGAGGTTTAATAGGGGAGAACCACATCTCCCAGCATTTCTCTGGCACTTACATTCATTCTATGGCATCACAGGTCTCCACTGCTGAACGCTGCCTTTTACTGCACTAGTCATATGATGGTGACCTCATCACAGGTCCTACCACCACTTCCAGTGTTGAAGAGATCACATGACTATGATGTCATCGCAGGTCCTTCATCTATGGAGTTTAAGCAGAAAGTCCTAATCGAGGCCCTGTCAAACCCCCAGATGACCAGTTTACCCTGTTGCAAGAGAAAGGGAGTAAAGAAAAGGAAAAAAAAACAACACCTCTGCTGCCACTGGAAAGGCCCCCCTGCCTTACTGAACCAGTTGCACAGGCGGTATGTCCGCCCCTGACTACTACCACCACCAACAGGGCTATGCCTGGGGTTTGCAGCCTCCACCTCCTTCTCAGGGAAGTATAAACGCCTACTGCTCTCACACAAGTCATTAACAGAGAGACTCTCTTGACTCTCTGTAAGAGGTGGACCAGAGGGAGTCCGTTAGGATACAGTGAACCACACAAGAATGAATGCACGGACAATGAGCTGTGTGAACCAAAATAATTTTACTGACTTTAGTAGAGAAAACTATATACAATATAATGTACACCGTGACCACACGGAGTGATGTATGTTCTGGTGTACTGAAGTTTTGATACAAACTCTCTGGGTTATTAGCAACCCAAGATTGTCCACAGTGGGACCCCAGCCGGGAATTCCCTAATTTAGGTACTATACCTTTAAATATTCCTACTTTGCCTAAATGCCACTAAATATGGCAGGATCTCCTAACCAAACACAGCGAACCGAAACCACTAGGAATTCACACTAAATTTGGGGTCTGTGTACCTGGGATCTCGGCTGAGGGACACTGTGGCTCACAGAGGCCAAATACAGAAAAATCCCACACTATTCCTCCCCCAAATGCCGATAATGCCCACTCCCCCACCTCAGCTAGACTCCCTTGAACTTCCACGTGGCTATTTGTAACTCCAGAACCGGGATATGGATCCACTTGCTGTCGCAATAAAGCTTTACTTGCTGCAGCGGTGCCAAAACTTGTCCTCATCCTGATTGCAGGGAGGGACCTGAGCTCAGGATTTAAGTCCCATTAAAAGTGCGCACTAACCGAGTGTAAAATGCTTCAGGCTGGGATCTCCAGTGCAGGCTTGAATGGCAGTTTGGTTTTCTTGATGATGATTCACCGCTGGCCTCAGGGCAGGCAGGCCTCTGGTCTCCTCAGCTCCTGAATATAAATTAAGACTACAGATCCTCTTTAACAGGCAGCAGATATTCACCACAGATCCTCTTTAGCAGGCAGCAGATATTCACCACAGATCCTCTTTAGCAGGCAGCAGATATTCACCACAGATCCTCTTTAGCAGGCAGCAGATATTCACCAATCATCGTTTGCTTGCTGTGGATAAAGCCTTCAATAGCTGGCTGATGACAGGACACCTCAGGTAAATAATTTAGCAGACATTGCTCTCCAACTGCCGACTCTATGTCCTCCTGCCACTTCCTTTCTCCAGCCCCTGTAGCTTTTCCCAGGAAGTTAGGACATGGCAACAAAATAACAAAATGCACAAAATAAATAAGAAGCGATCTTTTAGTCTATTTCAATAAGAAAGCCAATCAGGTGCAGCTATAAGATTACTTTTCTTTTTATATATTAATTGTCAACATCTCGCTCCTATTAGTTCTAAGGGGGCTGTCCGACTAAGGGCCTCTAGTGGCCAGTCACACAAACTGCATGTTATATCACTATGGCTTATTCAATGTAGTCACAGATGTATCCAATTGGAGTATCATATGTTTCATCTTGGGGGCCCCAGACTGTGACCCCTTCACATTTCTGCCGTAGGGCATGGTGGAATTTTATGTATATGTTTGCTTCTGCGAAGTAGGTCTGGAGAGAAGTCTGGTCTAGGGAACCTTCATCGCTGAGGCTGAAAGCACGTTCTTGTACAAGAATAGCACATGTTGTATATTTTTTGCAGAGCCACGGAACAGAACTACGGATGCGGACAGTGTGTTGTCTGTTGTCTGTGTGTTGCAGAACGGACCCAGAAATATGGTTGTCTGAATGCAGCCTAACTGAGAGACTAACCCTGAGTGAAAGCTAATAGCTATTGAATTTGAGGTTGAGAATCGCTTTAAGGCCATGCTGAATACAAACAGTAAAGTATTTTCTCATTTATGGCAAAAGACTTTAATGCTTGTGGAAAGGGTATATTGCTTTGGTACCCATTACACTTTGAGACGGACCGGCCATCCAGATGTAAGATCTGCACCCCGCAGCTGGGGAATTGCAGAAAGAGTTAATGAGAATGGAATTGCATGCCCGTGGTTTGATTGGGAAGATTGAAAAAAGCCTACTCTCTAATATACTTTGGAACTGTACCTATTGCTGTTATACGTATTGTGGATCCAATTATCAATTAGATAGAGATACTTTAGAGAGATTGTAACCAAACAGGCCTAGTCATTAACTCCGTCAACCATCTGCTGGCCCCTACATCTTCCCTCCTGCATTTCAACCATCTACCTAACATTTAGGGTACCCCACCTAACACCAGGCAGAAGCTCCAGAAAGCCCAGTGTGTATCCCAAGGACAGAAAGGGTGCACCCTTAATTCACTGCATGGGGAGCGTTGAAGTGGGGAGAGCCAATGTGAATCAACTACTGCTCCAATCAATGCCACTAGTCCCACTCCCCCCCTCCAAGCTCTCCCCTGTGGGTCGCTGCACTTTCAGCCATTAAATAACCATGTGTTTTTTCATCAGGTGATCAGTTGCACCTTTACAAGGGCCAATTATTGGAAGCAAGGGCTAGTTAGCTAGTTATTGTTTGCTCCAGATAATCATACAAATAATTATCCTGTGTAAAGGCACCTTAAATGGATTTTCCAGTAATTATTATATTTTATATTAATGCCCCAGCCTGCCTCCTGATCTAAACCAGTTGGATCTAAACAGTATGGTGACCAGAAGATGGAGTAGGAGGAGACAGTGCTTAGAGCAGAAGTATGAATCTTCTTTACAAAAAAGATTTTTTACAAAAATATAATTATTACCGGAAAACCCCTTTAATAGTAATGATGTGATAAAAGGGTTAACACTGTACTTCTGGCACAGAGTCATATTTAAAGTATAATTTTGCAAGTTTGTGAGTCACTACTTTGCTGATATACCATTTATATTTTCTTTATTTTTATGCTGTTCTTCTCCTCTTTAGTTTAGTAGAAAACAGGTAATTATTTTATTTTTTTGCAGTTATTGCTATGAGAAACATTGGAGATGTACAGACCATACCTGTCTTGTTGAGCCAGAATTGATTAACTTCATTAATAAAGGAGACTTTGGGTGAGTAACAAAAGCATTATCATATAGATATAGTATATGAAATCCGGCAGCACTCACTTTAGAGGTTATCAGGTGCAAGCGTCTCGCCTTTGACCATAGGCTTGTATATTCAAGGAAAAATTAACGTAGCACTCTTCTTGTAAAAAAACGCAGTGTCTTTATTCACACATGTGACACAAAAATAGGCAACGTTTCAATCCCCTTGAAACGTTGCCTATTTTTGTGTCACATGTGTGAATAAAGACACTGCGTTTTTTTACAAGAAGAGTGCTACGTTAATTTTTCATTGAATATATATATTTATATATATATATATATATATATATATAGTGAATTTCTAGTAGTGTTGATCGCAAATATTCTAATCACAGATTTTTATCGCGAATATTGGCACTTGTAGAATTTGCGAAGATGTAGAATATAGCGCTATATATTCGGAATTGCAAATATTCTAGATTTTTTTTCATCAGTAACCTCCATGCTTCTTGCTTGTGGACCAACAAGAAGGCTGCAATGTCTTTGTCAGAGTTTAGCAACATCCCTAGCAACCAATAGGAAAGTTGCCTACCCCTTACTATATCAGACACTCCCCAGCAGCCATTTCTGCAGTTTTTTAGCAGTTCTGAGAGAGAGAGCAGTGACATTGCTGTGCTCTGTGCTTTCATCTGGATCCTATTCTTTATCCAATTACATTAGATAGTTAGCTCATATATATATAATACAGATAGTTAGTGGGAGATAGTCAGTGTAAGTTAGATAGGGATATAGTGTAGCTGGTAGGTTCCAGTGCAGGATGTTAGGTATTGTGATAGGAATTACTGTTTCTCTGCTGTCCATACATACACGCTACAGACATAGTGCTGTGATGTCACAACAATACTTAGTGCACCAATCAGTAATTTCCACTCAGACATGATAAAATGTGAAGTTGAGTGTATTGTGCAAAAATATGCGCATCATTAGTGCCGATTTGCGCAATCGCAAAATAATGACTGGAGATCACAAATTCTAGAATTTGCCCATTTATTGCGAATATTATGCAGAATATTGCCTATGCCGCTCATCACTAACTTCTAGATATCTGTTTTCTGTCTGTTCTGTTGCACGGCGAAGTGACTAGACCGATCTGCACGACATTTGGCACATAGGTAAATCAATGTATAGGAAGGTTCTAGATCGGTTCCCGGCTCTCTAGGTGGTACCGTTCCTAATATTTTCCCAAAAAATGCAAATATGGCACCATCACAAGACCCGTTTCATTACTAGAAGCTCACAGATTTTTCACTCATATCCTAACTGTCATACACACAGTCACATGACCCTTATTGGCCAATAAAGGCTGGAAAGTCCTACAGTCTTGACATACACACAGTTTTACACCAGGTTTCAATAACAACCCAGCCATTTTTCTTTTCTGCTATAGCTCACCTTTAAGGGGCGGGGCACTGTGGAGGTCACTGTTAAGGGGCAGGGTTCTGTGGAGGTCACTGTTAAGGGGAAGGGTGCTGTGGAGGTTACTGTTAAAGGGGTGGGGTACTGTGGGGGGTAACTGTTAAGGGGGTTGGCTGCAGGGGAGGTAACTTTTAAGGGGTGGGATGCTCTGAGGGTAAATGTTAAAGGAGTGGGCCTCTGTGGAGGTCACTGTTAGGGGGGCAGGGTCTGTGGGGGAGTAAATTTTAAGGAGGATGACCATTGTGGATGCCACTGTTAGGGGATAGAGTGCTATCAAGGTCACATTTTAAGGGGGTGGGGCACTGTGGAGGTCACTGTTAAGGGGGTAGACCACTGTGGAGGTCAGTGTTATGTGGGTGGGATGCTGTGGAGGTCACTGTTAAGGGGGTGCTGAGGGGGGGGGGGGTCACTGTTAAGAAAGCGGGCTGAAGTGTAGGTCAATGTTAAGGGGTGTGGAATGTTGTGGAGGTCACTGTTAAGGGGCGTGACATTGTAGAAATCACTGTTAAGGGGGAATGCTACAGTGGAGGTCAATGTTATATCGAATGACATTAACAGTGCAATCACTTAAATGGTCAGCTAAAGATTGATTATAGGTATTTTATTCTGATTTTTTCAAATCAGGAGTCTGACAACTTTAAAAACAATGTCTGTCAATATTGTCAGGAATGCCCTTTAAATACGATTAAAATAGAATTGACTTTTGATTCTATTTAAAGACCTACGTACCTGTAATTTTTGGACAACTTTACAGTGTTTTTAGCCAAAAAAAGTCAGCTCCAGAAGTTGCATGGAAGTTCATGCGAGAACACAAATGCATTTTGTTGCCGTGACATTTTTTCAAAAAATGTTGTGTGTGTGTTGGAAGGGCTTAATGACACTTTCTGAAATTGCAGCATGCTCTGTGTCTGGCATTTTTATCTCACTGTCTGGAATTTTTGTCTCTTGGTTTTGTATGCCTTATATTTTTTTTTACAGTCAATTTTTCCCCTATACAGCTCTACAGAGTAAGTGACATTAAAGGGGGCTGTGGCAAAACCAACCTCGCCACTGGGTTTTGGAGGGGCCTGTTTGCTAGCCTCTTGCCCCAGGATTATGGGCCCTCTCATCAGCCAGGCTTCCTTTGTTCACAAAGGACTTGTACTAACTCGAACCCCTGGTCTAATTTGTGCCATTTTGGGATGTTAAATGTCTATGTGTATTGTAAAGGGGGGGGGGGACATTGTATACGTTGAGTAGTGAGGTCTGTTCCATTGTCTGTGTGTATTGGCGATGTCCTTTTGTCCTGAGAGATAATTGAATTACGTCTCGGTTGTCTCCAGGACAGAAGACATTGTGGATTCTCCTGCCTGTGATAATTACATCAACCCAGTGTGAGGTAATTGTCTCACAGGCAGAGGGGAGGATGTTGTGTGGGAGTGTCTGAGTGTATTGTACGTGGTTATTGGCTGTTTTTACAAAACCCTGTGGGTGGTAACCTTGTTGGAAGATGTGTATAAGTCAATGCTATGTGTTCAATAAAGAGTTCCTGTTTTACATATAGTCTCGTCTCATGTGTGTGGGGATTTCTATACACTGAAGATTTTCTATACTCCCCTGGCTATAACTACTAGCTCTTGTAAGAGCTGTTCCTGGCTCCTGTGGTGGTTTTGCTGTAGAGCGGAGTGCTCGGAGTCCTCGGGAAGCACTGGGAGCATCCATCGACGGAGGTACCCAGTCGGGGTGCTAGGAGATTCGTTACAGGGGCACATACTTTGCTATAAAAAAATGGAAGACATACAAAAATGCCATTAAAAAAACGCTGGGTGGTAAAACAGTGATGAGCGGCAGGGGCAATATTCAAATTCACAATATTTCATACATATTTTGTAGAATATTTGTCATATATTCGCGAATTTGAGATTATTTTATTGAATGCGAACAATCGGCAATGTAAAAATCGCGTAATGCGAATTTGTAAAAGCCAAATACAGGTGTGGGTCACTTTGGCTACACTTTTCAAGCTGCTAGAAGTTTCATGAGTTTCTACTGAGACTGGAGAAAATGGTTGGTACGGCAGAACATTACAATAGCTTTATATGAAGATAGAGTCAAGTGCTCCAATATATTCGCGATGGCACTAATCGACAGTGATTAGAATATTTTAGCAGGTATGACTACAGATTATTGATTGGTGCACTAAGTATTGTTGTAAACTTGACATTGCTTCCTTCTCATTGGCCCACAAGCAAGAAGCAGAGAGGAATCATGTGTTCAGATGTAAAAAAAAATGCTGCATATTCAATATAACGAATACATAGCACTATATTCCAAATATTTCGCGAATTATCGAAATTTGCTATTAGAATATTCGCACTTAACACTAGTAAGACACGCTATGGGCAAAAACACCAAAAAAAGGTACAAAGAGGCTGACCAATTCACAAAACTGTGTGTGGCAGAGCCCTATTGTAGCCTATCTTTCACCTTACTTTCTCATAGTAACACTTGCTCAGTACAATTTATAACATAAAATATATGTATTTTCTATGGCATAATTTTAATCTATATCTGACATTTAAATCATAATTAAAAAAACAACCTTAATTACAATTAAATATACATATAATAGAAGAGTAAAAGTAGACAAACACATTTTCTGTCAATTATTCCAGCTTTAGTTTAATAGTTTATACTGCAAAATCTTTTTGCATATTTTGGTTGCTTTGTTTCAATTATTTGCTGTTCTTTCTGTGATTGTGTGGATTCCTTTTGAGTGTTCCAATATCCTTCTACAATCCAGGAACAAACCAATAGGTTAATTGGTTTTCATGAAGTTGGCGGTAGTGTACCTCAGAAATACAGTCGAGAAAATGTTTTATGAGACACAGAGTGGTTTAGGGACAGATGTGAAATGATTTTGTAAATCAATGATGTCTTTTGCAGATGGAAAGCAGACAACTACAGCCAATTTTGGGGAATGACTTTAAGGGAAGGATTTGAATACCGATTGGGTACTAAACCTCCATCTCCTTCACTCCTCAGTATGAATGAAATGACAGTAAGTTTCCTGAATATTAGTGAAAAGTAGATCTATAAATTCTGAATAATATGCAAGTATTTGAGAAGGCTCTTTTTCATGTTTCAGGTCACAGATATACTTTACTGTATAAGTCATAATCTGTGAAATGAAGTGCCTTGTTTTTATATAACAAATCTATTCATTACAATTTTGCCATAATAAAATATTGATGCGCCTCTTCACAGACTGATCGTAAATAGGAATAATTTAATAATAAATTAAATAATTTAATAAATGTGTTGTCTAACATACGGTAACACAAATAAAATGAGTTACTATGCAAATGTCAAAAGTCTTTTAAAATTCAATTCCACTTTCAAAATTCCTGTTGCTGTCAGAGAACAGAAACACTCGTATTTAGAATCATAAAATAAAAACCAGTACTGACCATGACCCACTCAGAGGTGAGAGTTGAATATAAAATTTCCACATTTACTTATGACTTTGTGCCTTGACTTTGTCTACAATTTTGGAAAGGAGGCGTGGCCTAAAATGTGACTTTGGCAGTAAAATGTGGCAAACATTCTGGCATAAATCCTAAAAGAAACGAAAAGCTAGCTTAAATTGGCAGTCTATTGGTGCACCAGATTTACAGGATACAACCAGTGCCATTGTGATAAATCTGACACATTTGAAGAGAATATGTTATCAGAAAATGAACAATTGTTTAAACAACATTTTTATGTTTAACATATTTTAAGAATTTTTGGTGATGTTATTTGTAATTTTTTCTCTCTCTCTCTCTCTCTATCTATAAATCAATATGTGTATATATATATATATATATATATATATATCTCCAAAAGATGGCAGTGCAGCACTCCTCACTTCAAGTGATGCAAATGATTCAGGTGCCAGCATTTTCCTCTGGGTCCTGGGGTCCAAACACAATCCAAATAAATGTAACGCAGCACTCCTTAGATAAAAAGTAAAAAAATACAAAATGTATTTAATACATGTTGATACAGGCAATGTTTCAGCTCTCACAGAGCCACTTTTGGCTTGATAATGGCTCTGTGAGAGAGCTGAAACGTTGCCTGTATCAACATGTGTTGCATAATTTTTTATTTTTTTTCACTTTTTATCTAAGGGGTGCTGCGTTACATTTATTTGGATTACATATCTCTAAATGCTGTTAACAATAGCTTATGAGAGATTCAATGACGGAGGGCGGTATAATGCCGTCCCCCGTAATCACGCCTGCTACATACAAAGAAATGCACTTCCTGATGAAGGCTACTTTCACACTAGCGTTCGGGTGTCCGCTTGTGAGTTCCGTTTGAAGGGGCTCACAAGCGGCCCCGAACGCATCCGTACTGCCCTAATGCATTCTGAGTTGATGCGGATTCGCTCAGAATGCATCAGTCTGGCAGCGTTCAGCCTCCACTCCGCTCAGCAGGCGGACACCTGAACGCTGCTTGCAGCGTTCGGGTGTCCGCCTGGCCGTGCGGAGGCGTGCGGATCCGTCCAGACTTACAATGTAAGTCAATGGGGACGGATCCGTTTGAATATGACACACTATGGCTCAATTTTCAAACGGATCCGTCCCCCATTGACTTTCAATGTAAAATCTGGACGGATCCGTCTGAGGCTACTTTGACACTTTTTTTTACAATATAATGCAGACGGAACCGTTCTGAACGGAGCCACCGTCTGCATTATATGAGCGGATCCGTCTCAGACGGATCCGCTCTGAACGCAGGTGTGAAAGTAGCCAAAGTCATTCGTCACAAAACTAATTTCTTTGTGAAATTCGGTGAAGCAGCTGAATTAAGTCTTCCATAACTTCATTCATCACTAATGATTTGTATAATAGCTAAGCCAGCATCTTAATTACACACAGCTCTTTTGTGACTGAATATAGATTAATTCTCAATCAGTCAGAATAATATAAAAGGGGCACATTTATTAAGAACGGCATTTTAGATGCTGATCTTAATAATCCCCTAAACTGTCGCCGGCTTCTTCATAACTTCAGCGGATCTTCCGCCACTTCTAAATGTAAGACAGCTTTCGAGCTGTCTTACATTTAGACCTTTTACTACGCAGGAAACAAGATTAGAAAATGGTAAATGAGACGAGCTTCTGGTCCCTTCCCTCACTCTTTTAGACCTGGCATGAGCAGGGAAAGTTCGCAGATTGCGGCCAACTAACCTAATTTAGGTGTATTTCAGCATAATGAATGACCTCCAAAATGTACAGTATACTGTGTTGTAGAGCAGGCTTGAACACAATAGAATAAATACTACACACGTACTTTGTAGTGCAGGAACATAATAAAGGCACACATCCTATACTATACATTATACCCTGCACCACACTGACATTCTAATACATAAGTGATAGGGGAAGGGGGAGAAAAGAGAGCAAAAAGGTGGGAAGTCATAGGCCTAAAGCTTTATTGACAAATACACAAAGGGGAGAGGGAGAAAGAGGGGATTCAATCCTCCTATTCATCGATGTTCAGACAGTCCATCATGAAATCGTCTCTGAGCTGGTTGCAAACCAAGCCATGGAAGTCCTCTCACACTGCATAACCAGGTATTTCCTGGCCAGCCACAGTACATAAAAGTATGGGTCCCATGGAAAACTCCATAAAGCACTATGGTGTACTTCAGACTGTTCCTAGAAATAGAGTCTGTGAGTTCATTTTCCAGGTTGGCCAACAGGGCCTATGCAAATGGGAACTGCCAAAAGAGGGGTAAGGGTGTTTCCTCAGTGAATGGACACATGGGGCAGTATCTGGTGTTGCATAGTCAACAGGCATGCATAAAAGTTCTTTCCTCCTGAATGGCCATCCATGCCAGGTCTTTGTGCCCATTGGTTAACCTTCTAGAAACCACATTATTCCAAACAGTTTTATCAGTGGCAGCAGGAAATATACTCTGTTAAGTCTTTTGCTTGGATGAGCTAGGTTTCCACAAGCGGTGCTTGAGTCCCTCCAGTTGGTGTTCCCTTAGAAATTTGAGAAGGTCATAATAGCACCAGGGGATGTCTCAGTTGTACGGGTAGGAGATATCCCATTTGTCATAACCCAGCCTCCTGTAGAAAGGCAGAAGAAAGAAACTGGACATGAACTGGTCTGCCAAGCCACTTTCTTTTGATATCCGAGTCCTGTGGACACAGTGATACACAAAAAGCTGCCCACAGAAACTCCTTTCCCACCTTGCATGGTTCCTTGTACATGAATATCCATTTTACTCCATTTTGTAGTCCCAGATGAACCAAAAGACAGTCTTGGTAATGGCCTGGCATCAGGGGCGTAGTTACCCCTCATGGGCCCTGGTGCAAGAGTTCAGCTTGGGCCCCCCTTTACCTTTGTAGCAAGAGGCAGGGGAGCACCTAGCCTTTCTGGTGCCTGAGTCAAAAATTTAAATGGCACCCTTCCATTACAAATTCTCAACCTAACCGCTTCCCTCCAGTCATACTATTAAAGACATACCGTATTTTTCGCTTTATAAGATGCACCTGATTATAAGACGCACCTAGGTTTTTGAAGAGGAAAATAAGAAAAAAAATATTTTGAACCAAAAGGTGTGCTTTTGGTGGATTTAGAACTAATGGTCTGGGGATGACACTGTTATGGGGCTCTGTGGATGATGCACTGTTATGGGGGAACTGTGGATGACACACTGTTATGGGGGAAATCTGTGGATGATACACTGTTATGGGGGGATCTATTGATGATGCACTATTATGGGGGATGTGTGCTGTGACACATAGGGCCATGAGGGGGGCCAGCATAAGATGCTATATGTGTGGGTGACACACATATAACATCTTATGCTGGTCCCCCTCATGGCCCTATGTTTCACAGCATTACAGTACTTTATTCTTTGTATGTAAAATCTTTCTTTAATCCTGAATCAATCGCTCTCCTTTTGATAAACTAGCTGACACTGATATATCGCCGGCTGCTATGCTGCACAGTGTGGGCGGCGATACATCAGTCACAGTGCGGGGAGGGAGGAGGGGCTGGAGGCAACTCAAAGCGGGGCCCGGTGCAGTCACTGTATTATACCGGGCCCCGCGCACAGAAGTCTCTTTGTATGTAAAATCTTTCATTAATCCTGAATCAATCGCTCTCCTTTTGATAAACTAGCCTAATCGCCTGCATCAGTACTCACTATGAATGCAGTGTGCGTCCGGCCGGCGTGTGACTGACATCACTCAGTCAGTCACGCTCCTCCCACTTCATTAACCGCCTCCGGACCACCTAACACAGGATTGCGTTCCGGAGGCGGTCGATTCGTTCCTCCTTGATGCGCCGACGCGTCATCTAGCGAGATTTCCTGTGAACGCGCGCACACAGTAGCGGGCGTTCACAGGATCGGGAGGTAAACTAGTTTATCTACAGTCTGCCAGCGGCGATCATTCGCTGGCAGGCTGTAGATGTGATTTTCTTTTTAACCCTTGAAAGGTATATCCGACGCTGTTTTGTTAACAGTGTCTGATATACCTGCTACCTGGTCCTCTGGTGGTCCCTTTTGCTTGGATCGACCACCAGAGGACACAGTCAGCTCTGTAAGTAGCACCAAACACCACTACACTACACCCCCCACCCTCTGTCACTTATTAAACCCGTATTTACCCCTGATCACCCCATATAGACTCCCTGATCACCCCCCTGTCATTGATCACCCCCCTGTAAGGCTCCATTCAGACGTCCGTATGTGTTTTGCGGATCCACGGATCCAAAACACATACGGACGTCTGAATGGAGCCTTACAGGGGGGTGATCAATGACAGGGGGGTGATCACCCCATATAGACTCCCTGATCACCTCCCTGTCATTGATCACCCCCTTGTAAGGCTCCATTCAGACGTCCGTATGTGTTTTGCGGATCCACGGATACGCGGATATGCAAAACACGGACACCGCGGATATGCAAAACACCGACACTGGCAATGTGCTTTCCGCATTTTGCGGATTTGCACATTGCAAGAACTATATAGAAAATGCCTTTTCTTGTCCGCAATTGCGGACAAGAATTGGACATGTTCTATAGGCTCTACATAAAACGCAGTGATCGTCCGATCAGGCCTGATCTTGTGCGCACACTTGCGTTCAGTCCGCTCCACCGCAGTGACAGAATAGTTTTTTTCTGATCATTGCAAAAACACCGTAAAATCGCTGCGGCGCTATAAAGATCACTTTTGAGGGGCATTGCGAGTTCATAGAAGATTATTTTTTTTTTGCACAAGTTAGCGGAAATCGTTTTTTTTTTCTTACAAAGTCTCATATTCCACTAACTTGTGACAAAAAAATTAAATCTCACATGAACTCACCATACCCCTCACGGAATCCAAATGCGTAAAATTTTTTAGACATTTATATTCCAGACTTCTTTTCACGCTTTAGGGCCCCTAAAATTCCAGGGTAGTATAAATACCCCACAAGTGACCCCATTTTGGAAAGAAGACACCCAAAGGTATTCTGTGAGGGGCATGGCAATTCCTAGAATATATATATTTTTTTTGGCACAAGTTAGCGGAAAGTCATAATTTATTTATTTTTTCTCTAACAAAATCAACTTCCATTAACTTGTGCCCAAAAAAAATATAGTCTAGGAACTCGCCATGCCCCTCACAGAATACCTTGGGGTGTCTTCTTTCCAAAATGGGGTCACATGTGGGGTATTTATACTGCCCTGGTATTTTAGGGGCCCTAAAGCGTGAGAAGTCTGGAATTCAAATGCCTAAAAATGCCCTCCTAAAAGGTGCTCATTGGAATTTGGGCCCCTTTGCGCACCTAGGCTGCAAAAAAGTGTCACACATGTGGTATCGCCGTACTCAGAAGAAGTAGGGCAATGTGTTTTGGGGTGTATTTTTGCATACACCCATGCTGGGTGAGAGAAATATCTCTGTCAAATGACCACTTTGTATAAAAAAAATGGGAAAAGTTGTCTTTTAGAGAGATATTTCTCTCACCCAGCATAGGTATATGTAAAAATACACCCCAAAACACATTGCCCTACTTCTTCTGAGTACGGCGATACCACATGTGTGACACTTTTTTGCAGCCTATGTGCACAAAGGGGCCCAAATTCTAAAGAGTATCTTTACGATTTCCCAGGGCATTTTTTACGCATTTGGATTCCAAACTACTTCTCATGCTTTAGGTCCCCTAAAATGCCAGGGCAGTATAATTACCCCACAAGTGACCCCATTTTGGAAAGAAGACACCCAAGGTATTCCATGAGGGGTATGGTGAGTTCATGTAAAATTTAATTTTTTGTCACAAGTTAGTGGAATATGAGACTTTGTAAGAAAAATAAAAATAAAAATAAATAATTTTCTGCTAACTTGTAACAAAAAATAAAAACTACCATGAACTCACTATGCCCATTAGCGAATACCTTAGGGTGTCTACTTTCCAAAATGAGTTCATTTGTGGGGTGTTTCTACTGTCTGGGCATTGTAGAACCTCAGGAAACATGACAGCTGCTCAGAAAGAGCTGCTTCAAATTGCGGAAATTCAAATTTTTGTACCATAGTTTGTAAACGCTATAACTTTTACCCAAACCAATAATTATACACTTATTGCATTTTTTTAAATCAAAGACATGTAGAACAATTAATTTAGAGAAAAATGTATATAGAAATGTAGTTTTATTTGAATAATTTTGCAACTGAAGTGAAAATGTCATTTTTTTGCAAATATTTCGGTCAATTTCGATTAATATAATATAAAGTAAAAATGTCAGCAGCAATGAAATACCACCAAATGAAAGCTCAATTAGTGAGAAGAAAAGGAGGTAAAATTAATTTGGGTGGTATGTTGTATGACCGAGCAATAAACCGTGAAAGTAGTGTAGTGCAGAATTGTAAAAAGTGGTCTGGTCATTAAGGGGGTTTAAGCAAGGGGAGCTGAGGTGGTTAAAAAATTAAATACATTTTATTTCCATACAAATGCATTAGAAACTGACAATAACTACAACTAATAAAACAGTGATATTTTACTAATGCTTTATCATTAATATTTAGCTCACAACATACACATAATTGTGCTTCTGGCACTAATATATATATAATTTGTAGATAGAATTTGTAAAAGATATATAATGTTAATGTGACATAACAATGAGTCACAATGCCATTTCAGATGGACGTGTTAAAAAGGTCATGAACCATCACTGAATAGCAGACTGTTAATGTTCTGTTGTCTTATGTTTCAAGTCACACAGGGACACAACAGAAAATAATAAAAAATAGGCTTATGTGGGAAATAGTAAATGAGTACTGAAAAACAATTTTTTTTTTTCATTTAATAGACACAACAGAAGATATACCACATATCAGATGTTGAAAGTGAGACATTTTACCATTTTAATAAAAAATGTAAAAAAAAATTGAACTTGATGGCAGCAACACAATTCAAAAAAGTTATGACAGGGGCATCAAAAGGCTGGAAAAATAAGTGATAATAAAAAACTGCTGGAGGAGTAATGTGAAAATAAGTCATATGAATGGGTATAAAAATAACATGTTAGAGAGGCAGAGTCTCTCAGAAGCAAAGATCATCAGAAATTCACCAATCTGCAAAAAAAATAAAAAAAAAAATGCAAGTAAACATTGTGGAATAATTTCAGAAAAATTGCGAAATCACAGAAGGGACATAACCCTGTGCGGTGGAATTATAATCGTAAGTGGTAAATACTCCTAGGGCTCACTGAAAGGCCACTATTCTAAAACATAACCTTTAATTAATTAATAATAAAACCAATTCACCCAAAATATACAATAAGGAGAAAAAATAAATAAAAATAAAGCAAAAGGATGGGAAAAACCCTCAGCCGTGCGATGCCAGAGATGTTAATGGGTACTCAGCCAGAACAACAGAAATAGGGAGCAGGTTACCTCGTATTGCGTCCCTAATCTGACCCTAACTCCTAACCGTATGAGCCAACCCTGATGGTAGGAGGACTCATACACTGGAACCTAATAGTCCCTGCTAACACCTATCTGCCACAGACACAGAGCCTGGAACCCAAGTATAAGTGCTAATGTCCACAACAACACAAGAGACAGAGCACACACCACACAGGAAACCAGGAAACCATACGCTGCAATAAAAGCATAACACAAACACATCCTCATAACATCGTGTATCACATTCTATAACCACAAGGGTGGCCCTCACTGGCAGATGGGACAAGGAGAGTGCCTCCAGCTTACTACAAGGCTGGAGTACCCGTCAGACATCAGGTCTTAACTGAGGCTTTATAGCCCATGTAGTCACACCCACAATCAGACACACCCAGTGCACACACACTAGGAAGGAAGTTAACCCTTCCAACACTAGGGAAGGGAAGACAGCAACTTAAAGGGGAAGTGCACACAACTCAAACCCTGTGCACACCAAACAGGGAATGTGCACACATATAAAGGCAGGTTGCCAGGTGCAACCGCATGCACATTGCAGCAAGCTGCCCAGCATAAGCTCAGGCTGCCAAACTGCAAAACAACCACATGTTGCCAGCGGCAACCACAAGTGAGGCAACATACTAGCGGCCCTCACCTGTGGCTGAACAACAACACCAGACCGCAGGCAACAGCATGCGGACACAGGGGTCACGACCATGACCATGGTCATGACAATACTATTCCGGTCACATATGGTTGTAGGAAGGTATAGTAAATATACCAATAATGTAGGGTGTAGGGCAGTATCCCTATTGATGTCCCTATCTCTGCCACCCTGCCTACGAACGGAATAGCCGCCCCGTTAGGGGCGATCCCGTGTCTCGTGCCTCCTAATAGCCCTAGGATAGCCCTGACACGGGGATGTATTCCAGCAGTGTGGAATACTGGCCCTAAATATAGACTTGGACTACTATAATTTGCCAAAAATAACAAACAGATTTAGTGTCCCATATGTTGTGACAAGAACCACCCAATAATGTACAACAAAAGAAAAATAGTGATATAAAGAAAGATGGAACAAAAAATGAGAAAATAAATACTATAAAAATGTGCTTATGAATCCCACAAGGAGTGAAGATGGAGGCTGAGGTGTCCACAGATGAAAAGCAGCATGAAGCACCCTGTGCTGTTGCTATTTATACGTCACTTCCGGGTTTCGTCTGACATCACCAGATTATCACGTGACTCTGCGGCCGGATATGTGATCTCGCCGGCCGGGAAAACGAGAAATACTGTTAAAGCAGGGCCAAGCAATGCGACAAAGGAAGAAGAGCGGATATGGGGACTTGACTTTCTTGTTCTTTAAATATATTTGTTATTCACCGACATCAACAGACTTTATAGATAAAATAGCCACAAACTACATTCTGGGTTACATATGGTGTCACATGTTGATCACCTGACTGGACGGCAGGTCATGTAATCAAACCAACCTGCGAAATCACCGGAGTTAAAAAAATCGGTATGGAGCTAAGTGGTATGTCACTGCGGCAAAGTAAAGGGGAAATGATCTTTAATAACTTTATTTCTCAAGTATAAATGATGTTAGAGAACGGATACACAATACTGATAGATGTTGTAAATGAAATAGCCACAAACTAATAATGTATATGAAATCTGTATAAGGGTGATTGGTAAACTATATTGGGGACATGTAGGGAATATTAAGACCCTCACAACATTACCTTAAGATGCTCAAGATGAAAATATAAATTAATCCCCAACTAGTAAAATAAGAGAGGCCGGAAGTTTGTTTTAAAAAAAAAACACACGCAAATCCAATGCACTCATTTAGTCCAGAGGGTGCAACGGTGTTAAGCGCAAATATCCATCTGGACTCTTTCTGTTTTAAAAGTTTGTCAGCATCACCACCCCTGATAGATGGTACAAGTACTTCTATCATGGAGAAATGAATGACTTTGGAGTTCCCAACATATATGTCTAGAGATGGGTTTCCCCAGATATGTCTAAAGATGGGTTTGTCCCGTCTATTCCAAATGTCGCCAATATGTTCAAGAATTATTTTCTTGAAAACCCTATTGTTTTTACCTACGTATTTTAACCCACAGTCGCATTGAGCCAAATATACTACTCCCGAGGTATTATAATTCGCAAAACTGCAGGTATAAAACATTTTATCTTCGGAACTGTTCTTAAACGTCTTCCCTATAGCTATGAACATACACGCCTTGCATTTGCCGCACCTCAATGTTCCTACTTTGCTGTTCGATAGCCACATGTTGGTTTCTGGAATGTCCAGATAACTATGGACTAAGGTGTCTCCAATGTTTCGCCCCCATCTATAAGTAATAGCTGGGCTATTAGGTAATACTTCTGCTAAATCGGGGTCTGTTTTGATTAAAGACCAATATCGATTTAGGATATCTCGAACCTGCTGAGACTCTGTGTCAAAAGTACCAATTATCCTAATTGGTTTCCGTGGACTCATTTTCTTCACTCGCAGCTGTAGTAAAGAACAGTCTTTGGAGTTGGCCCAATTACACGCCTCATATAGACATGGGCTCGGGTATCCTCTTTGTTTAAAGCGATGAAACAGCTTAGATGCCTCTTCTGTGAAATTGTCTGGTTCTGAACAATTTCTCCGAACTCTCAGAAATTGTCCTTTTGGAATACCCCTTTTAGGGGCTTAGGATGGAAACTCTCCCATCGCAAGAGACTGTTTGTCGAAGTCTCTTTCCAAAAAAGGGTGTTTTTTATATAGTTGTTTTCATATCTTTCTTGGCATGTATCTAGGAAAGTAATGGAGTTGTGATGGATTTCAGACGTAAAGAACAAACCTATAAGGTTGGAGTTTAGAACATCCATAAATTGTTGAAAATCTATTTCAGTACCTGACCATAGAAGCAACACATCATCTATGAATCTGGACCAAAGAGATATGTATCAGCTCAGGAACACTTCCAGAAATCATTGTCGATGAACACAGTTCATCATGCAATCCACAAATGAAAATTTAATCTGTATCATGAATATGAAGAAGAATCTTTATGCCAACACCATCCAGAAATGCTGCCATCTTCTCTGGACCAAAGCTTATTTAAAAGGGACTAAAGCAAAGGAAGGAACAAGGAAATTTGTTTTGTAGTCAAATTAATCAAAAATGTATTTTTTTTCTTGGAAACAACAGATGCCTTTTCCTGCTGACACAAGAAGAGAGACCATTCATCTTGTTTTCAGCACAAAAAAACTGCATCTCTGGTGGTATTAATGCCTATGGTGTGAGCAGCTTGCACACCTGGAAAGGCACTGTCAATGCTGAACAGTATGTAGAGGATTTAGAACATCTGTTCCCATCCAGACAACATTTCTTTCTGGGAAGGCTTTGCATATTTCAGCAAGACAATGCTACACCACACACTTCATCCATCACAATAGCAGAACAGTCTGTGTGCTGAAGTGGCTTGCCTGCAGTCCAAACCTTTCACCAACAGAAAACATTTGGCACATGACGAAATGAAAAATACGGCAAAAGAGACATGGTATAACATTACACTTTCAAAAGTCAATCAACTGGGTTCCTCTCTTCCCAGGCATTTACAGACTTTTGTCAAGAGAAGAGGGTATGCTACACAATAGTAGACATAGTCCTGTCCAGGGGAGTTGTTAGGGTCTCAAAAGATCCGGGGCCAAGCCCCAATGCATATGGCCTGAAACAGATCTCCTGCTACCCTGACTGGGTACCTCAGTTGATGGATGCTCTTAGTGCTTCCTGAGGGCTCCAAGCACTCCGCTCGACACCGTAGCCACCATAGAAACAAGGAACAGGAACAACGAGATGAGGCTCTATATTGAAGGCCAAAACAGGAACTCTTTATTGACCACACAAGTATTGACTTTTATACACATTTTCCAACAAAGGGTACCACCCCTGTGGACCTGGTTGGGAACTGGGGACATAACATAGCAGTCAATCCTTTACAGCTTTACAGTTTAAACACAACGGCATTGCCTGTGAAGCAATCAATAACAGAATAGGCATTGTGTGTGACGCAATTAACAACACAATGGCATTGCCTGTGACATATTTAACAAACACAATGGACTTAATTACTCACAGGCATAAAATACACATTTTTCCCACCCACAGAAAACACCCCAAAGCACCACATATTCCCATAAAGGTTACATCCCCTGATAGCCTTGATCTGGGTGAACAACCTATCCAAAAATCACCCAGATTGGTTCAGGGGTTCAGGAATTTCCTGGAAGTCTTATTTTTGCCCCAACGTGCACATGGTCACATGCCCCAAATAGTTCCAGTAAAAAGTCCACAGGGCAGAAACAGAGCCTTTGAAATCCAATATGCACAAAAAGGGTCCCAGGGGCCATAGTCACAGGGCAAGAGGCTGGAACACATCTTACCTCCCAGGGGAAGACTACCTCCTGTCAGTCAGTACCTGAGTTAGTCGAGAAGCCCACCCACAACCAAGTACTGCACCTGTAGTTCTTGGGTGTCCAGCTTTCTTCGGTCTGTCCTAGGCTGCAGAGGGTACGTCTGATGGCGTTGCACAGTACACACTGATTTTTTCCACCACTTGCTCATGCAGGGCAGGGACAGCCCAAATGGAAAAGTTGTGGTGGCTGGGAACCACATACTGTGGGACAGCCGCTGTCACTAAGTTTTTAAAGCTATCCGTCTCCACCATATGGTGGATTGGGGGATGGACAGCTAAATGCTTCCATGGGACAGTGTAGAGATGCTCGGTGACACTTGTCGTGGTGGTGTTGCTGTCACATCTTCACTTTGAGGGGTGCCAGGTGGCCCTGTCGATGCGGGGGGGGGGGGGGTATCTACTCCACTGCAGCTTGTGCTTTGCAGTTAGGTGCCTGGTCATGCAGATGGTGGCCAGGTTTAGAACCGTTATGCCTCGATTCAGGCTCTGACTGCACAATGTGGAAATCACCTGTGTCTTGTCGGCAGCACATTTCCTGAAGAACTGCCATGCCAGGGAACTCCTTTGAGCTGGCTTTGGTGTGCTCTGTTCCTCAGCGAGTCGGGCAGTAGCAGGTGTGGCGGCTGGTGGCCAGTCTCTCTGATTTGGCACTCTAGTCCCTCTTTTGCTGTGTGAGCTCGCGCATGCGCAGTGCTGGTATAGTGTTCCTTCTCTGTGCTGGCATCAGCTTCAGGGAAGGAACTGCGCATGCACGAGCTTGCGCATCGCGAGATTATGGCAATCTATCGGTGATGAAAGGAGGACATTCGGAGGACATAGGCGGTGCTGGGCTCCTTCACAGACGGGTGTGGCTGGGCACCAGGAAGGTTCGTACAGACCCTTGGGCACCTTACAAGACTAATTTACATATCTTTAAAATCCTTTTTTAAAGAAAATAAAAGCACAAAGCCCTTTAGGACAGGTATATTGCAGACATGCTAGCGGCGATCTAGCTGTGCATGTCCGTATCTCTATAGCCTAAAACTTGGTGACAGAATCCCTTTAACAAGTGGGTGGCACATATGCAAACTGTTGTAATTCCTACACCGTTCACCTCATTTGGATGTAAATACCCTTAAATTAAAGCTGACAGTCTGCAGTTAAAGCACATCTTGTTTGTTTTATTTCAAATCCATTGTGGTGGTGTATAGAACCAAAAATGTTAGAATTGTGTGGATGTCCCGATATTTATGGACCTGACTGTATAATTAAAGTGCAGCATTTCATAAATTTGGTGCAGGCACATCAAGCAAAAACAGATTTAGAAACCACACAAAAAAACCCACAAATGATAAATGTCTCCAGCAGTGTTTTAACCGGATAGACAAAGTGCCCCTGAAACACTGCATGTCCAAATGCTGCTAAACCAACCTGAAGAGACTCACTTGCAGCTCTCAAGCTTCTTTAAATTGAGGATTGTACATTTACAGATAATGTAAACTTCCACAATGCAATTGCTGTATGGATTTACCAAGTGGCCATTCCTGTTGGATTTAATGTATCTTTATGAATACTATAATGTTAAAATGAGTGACAAGTCAAAATAGCCATCTCCACAATAGTTAATCTGAATTCTTCTCCAATAAAGCCTTCTAACTAGGCAAAAACTGACTCACAGATACTGAAAGAAACAAACTGAATGTATGATTTAGAAGTTCACCCCAGAGACACAATGAATTGTACAGAATATTTGAGTCTACTGTATTAATGTAAATCCTGTAATAAAGTAAAGCAATCTTTCTTTCCAGTGCATTTATTTAGAGACAAATCAAATGGAGATACATTCTTCCTTTTCTATATATTTGTTTTGTTAAGCCTAATGAGTAATACCACATTCTTCATTGCCTTTCATGTTAACATTGTCTGTCATTTTTAATAACAACCTATATGTGAATATACTATGTGTTTTTAATAAATAAAATAAAAATAAAAAAAAACAGGTAAATGGTTTTATAAATATATTTTTGAAGCCACTCCATGTATTATTCATCCTGCAGTGGCTTTGTGTTTGAATGTTTAGCATGTCAAGCAATACACATGTCTCAACATTTTTAACCAGACCATCACTGTGACCAAGAACCCCCCATAATAATTCAGTACATCCTAGAGCATCACAGATTACAACAATGTATCTGATTCTCTTCCATGAGAATATTTATGTAGGTCTACCTAAGGATTACCTCTCAGATAAAATCTTCCCCTCACAGTAGTAGTAACATACATACAGCCAGGTCCATAAATATTGGGACATCAACACAATTCTAACATTTTTGGCTCTATACACCATCACAATGGATTTGAAATTAAACAAACAAGATGTGCTTGAACTGCAGACTGTCAGCTTTAATTTGAGGGTATTTACATCCAAATGAGGTGAACAGTGTAGAAATTACAACAGTTTGCATATGTGCCTCCCACTTGTTAAGTGACCAAAAGTATTGGGACATAATAATCATAATAATAATCATTTTTAATACTTGGTTGCAAATCCTTTGCAGCTAATCACAGCCTGAAGTCTAGAATGCATAGACATCACCAGACGCTGGGTTTCGTCCTTGGTGGTACTCTGCCAGGCCTCTACTGCAACTGTCTTTTTAAGAATGTTCCAAACAGTTGTTTTGGCCACGCCTAATGTTTTTGCTATCTCTCTGATGGGTTTGTTTTGTTTTTTCAGCCTGATGATGGCTTGCTTCACTGATAGTGACAGAACTTTGGATCTCATCTTGAGAGTTGACAGCAACAGATTCCAAATGCAAATAGCACACTTGAAATGAACTCTGGGCCTTTTATCTGCTCATTGTAATTGGGATAATGAGGGAATAACACACACCTGGCCATGGAACAATTAATTATCCAATTAATTTTGGTCCCTTAACAAGTGGGAGGCACATATGCAAACTGATTTGGATGTAAATACCCTCAAATTAAAGCTCACAGTCTGCAGTTAAAGTACATCTTGTTCGTTTCATTTCAAATCCATTGTGGTGGTGTATAGAGGCAAAAATATTAGAATTGTGTTGATGTCCCAATATTTATGGACCTGACTGTAGGAAGACTAAATGCACATGACCATTGTGTGTTTTGCGGTCCGCAAATTGAGGATCTGCAAAACATGGATGGTGTCCTTGTGTGTTCCGCAAATTGCGAAGCGGCACAGACAGCCATTGATTTAACTGCCTATTCTTGTCCGTAAACCGGACAAGAATAGGACAGGTTATACTTTTTTGCTGTCCGCATCTTTTGCGGCCCTATTTAAGTGAATGGGTCTGCATCCGAGACACAAAAACTGCGGCTCGGATGCGGACCGAAACAACGGCCGTGTGCATGAGGCCTAACATAGTAACATAGTATATACGGCCGAAAAAAGACATTTGTCCATCCAGTTCGGCCTGTTATCCTGCAAGTTGATCCAGAGGAAGGCAAAAAAAAAAACTGTGAGGTGCAAGCCAATTTTCCCCACTTAAGGGGGAAAAAATTCCTTCCCATCTCTAATAAGACAATCAGAATAACTCCCTGAATCAAGGACCCCTCTCCAGTAGCTATAGCCTGTAATATTTATTATACTCCAGAAATTCATCCAAGCCCCTCTTGAATTCTTGAATTGTACTCACCATCACCACCTCCTCAGGCAGAGAGTTCCATAGTTTCACTGGTCTTACCATAAAGAATCCTTTTCTATGTTTGTTTACAAACCTTCTGTAATGCAAGGCACCAACAAACAGACCAGTGATGAAAGCAAAAAGGTGTTTATTCACCAGAAACATAAACGTCCAGGACACTTGCTGGTAACAAGGAATAATAACAAAAAACCAGGCAAGGAGATTCCAGGAATAGTCCCAACCAGTGCTGAATGATGCTGTGCACTTGGCAGTCGAGTCACTCCAGATCTTGGGTCCGCTGTAAGGACAAAGTTCCTGGCAGTCTTCAGTCACTAGGAGTTGTGACCTATACCTGGTTGAGGGAAAATAACAGTGGGCACTGATCACCCTGAGAGACCTCCTTTTAAATGCCTGCTGACCAATCCCAGGGTGCCAAGTGTCCACTACCATAGGTGAACAAATTGCCCTGCACCTGAGTACAAGGCCTAAGGCAATCACAAGTTGATTAACCCATGGCTGGCTCCCTAATCCACTTTGCTCTTGTGAGTCAGTATAATATGCGCCACTGGTCGACGAAGTGCATAAGAAGCGCGTACTCGCAACCGTGTATCCCTTTGCGAACCTGCCCTCGTGCGTACGCACGGACGCATGATTGACTCAGCGCGAGTATGCGAGCGCGTGGACCCAGATGCGGAAACGGAAGTCGTGGAGACACCGGAGACAACCTTGGCCGCGGCGTCTTGTCACTCGCCTGGCCACTCTGTCCCCAGGACTCCGACGGTCCTCGCCTCCGATGTCCACGCGAACGCATCTCCGCACTGGCTCGCAAAGGGGTCAGCGCTGGTGCATCAGAGACACGCATAACCTGTCCCGCAACTCCACGAGGACCCCTCTTGGTTCCCCTGGAGTGCAAAGCAGGTAAGGATCTTACACCTTCTTACTTCCAGATGCAGAGGATGTCCCCTCATCACAGTCACAGTCCTGAGGATAAATAGATGATGGAAGAGGTCTCTGTACTGCCCGCTGATATATTGATACATAGTAATTAGATCTCCCCTCAGTCGTCTTTTTTCTAAAGTGAATAACCCTAATGTTGATCATCTTTCAGGGTACTGTAGTTGCCCCACTTCAGTTATTACTTTAATTGCCCTCCTCTGAACCCTCTACAGCTCTGTTACTATGTTTCCTTCCATAATCCATTAACATGTATTTAAAAAGAAAGCAAACATATAACAACAGCATTAAATTGGTTTAATTCCTATTCTTGTCATACTTTAAAATGTTACAGTAAATGGCTTATAGTTATGAAAAAAATAAAATAAATTATTGAATCCAAGGTAAAATTTATAAATTGCATGCTATTAAACAATTAAGCAAATTAGGCCAGGTGCCTTCTTAAAGCGGTTGACCCTAGGTGAATGTTGGGCTTACCGCGACTTATGCGTTGACCGCACAGGCTGCAGATGTCAACAGATTGTCAGCAGCGGACACGTTAAAAAAAGCCCACTCTGCGAAGCCATGTGCCGGCGTCCTAGGAGCACCAGATGTGACCGTGCATGGTGGATGGCTTGTTCCAGATACATTAGCAGTCTGCTTTTTGCCTCCTGTACACTATGAGTTCTGCCTGCTTCTCCTCCTTCTACTTCGTATCTGCTGCTCCGTCTCTCCCTCTGAACTCCCCTTCTCTTACTCTCTTGTGGGCACTCATGGGACGTCCATCGACACGTCATCATCGTCACGTTCACCACCATTGACATTAGAGATCTCGGAGTAGGCAGCAACAGCAGGGACCACGCTTCTTCTGCTGATCTGGGTACTGTTGTCAGACTTCTGGGTGGCGACTGTTGATACCTCCTCTTGCTGATCCGATGCCAAGAATGGCTGTGCATCGGTAAGGTCTTCTAATGGATGGGAAAATAATTCCTCTGATTCAACCGGAGGAGATATGGTGGTGGTGGTGTCTTTGGGGGTGTAGACAGCAGAGAGTGAAGAGGGTGCAGATAGAGAGGATGAGGAGGGTACAGAAGCGGAAGGCTGAGTGAGCCATTCAACCAAGTCTGGTGCGTCCTTTGACGTAATCGTACGCACCTTCTGCAACTTCCCACTTAGGCTCCGCCCTGGTGCACCTGCTGACCCCTACCACCCCTGCGGAATGGCCTGCCTCTTCCTCTGCCTGTTATTTTCAAAATGACCCTGTGACAAAAGTCCCTATGGAAGAGTAGTATTTGTGGAAGAAGGTATATCACACCCCTGACTCAATCACTTTTTTGGGGGGCAACTGGTATATCACACGAATTGAAATTATTTGTTCCAATAGCGTTTAGTCACTCTGTGTAGCTGCGGTAACGCAGCAAAACCGCAAACAAATGCTGCACTACATAAATGCACTATATTGAAAGTATTTTTTTGTTATATTACACCCCTGCTTCTATCAGATTTTTTTTGGGGGCAACTGGTATATCACACCAGTAGAAATTATTTGTTCCAATAGTGTTTGTCACTGTGTAGCTGCGGTAACGCAGCAAAACCGCAAACAAATGTTCACTACCTAAATGCACTATACAGAAAGTATACTATTGGTATATCACACCCCTGCTTCAATCAGTTATTTTGTGTGGCATCTGGTATATCACACCAGTTGAAATTATTTGTTCCAATAGCGTTTGTCACTCTGTGTAGCTGCGGTAACGCAGCGAAACCGCAAACAAATGCTGCACTATAGAAAGTATATTATTGGTATATCACACCCCCTTCTTCGATCAGTTTTTTTTGGGGGGGCAACTGGTATATTACACCAGTAGAAATTATTTGTTCCAATTACGTTTGGCACTCTGTGTAGCTGCAGTATCGCAACAGAACCGCACACAACTGCTGCACATTACAAATGCACTATAATATACTTTCTATGTTAGAAAGTATATTACAAGTCTATTACACCCCTCAGTAAGTCACACCTATCGATAGCACACCTATACCAGACCTTAAAAGTACTTTTGTGGCCCTATTAGCTAGAGTTTGGTGTCCTTAACATTCTGTCCCTGCTCCACACAGCAACCTCTCCCTACACTGGCAAAAGACTGAATGTAAAATTGCGGCCAGATCGGGTTAATTTATAAGGTGTCCATGTGCTGAAACGTCTCTATTGGCTGTCCTGTACCACCTGATGGATGTTTAATGGATCAAAGTTCTTCAAAATATAAAAGAATATGGCGCCGGCGGACATCGCCATATGTTTGCCTGTTCGGCGAACCGTGAGCGAGAAAATTCGCCGCGAAACAACAGCCGGGCAAACTGCAAGGCCATTTCTATCGATGGGAATGAAGGACAGCTTCCTTCTGCTGAATTTGGCCACCTAAAGGAGTAGACAGCAGGTCTCTCCTCCAAGTCTGGACTGGCCTATAACTGCTGACTGTCCTCACAAAGCTCATTGTCGCTGCAAAGCAGAGCCGGTGGATATCATTACTTGGCAAGCAAAATGAGCAGCAAAAGCAAGAGACAGGTTCAGAGCTGTTGAGAGCATAGAGACATTTCCTGAGCCATGCCAACTAAGCATGGTGTCAGAGGAACCCACTGATTTCTGGCTGTGTGTGTCACCACCAGATCTTTGAGAAGTTCTGTTAGACGTTCTTCAGTACCTTCTGCATGATCTTCTTTTGTTTTGACATCTCTCCTCCCTCTCCCAGCTGTCATCCATTAGCAGTGATTGCCTCCCTATATATCTCCTCCCCCTCCCCTACTGCCTTACCTTGCGGTTTATACAACTTCCTGGAGTGTGCTGATGCTAGAAGCTGTTACTGCTGCATCCACAAGATAAGTCTGTTTCTTTATTTCTGTTTTCCTGTGGGCTTGATCCTAGGTGACCCTGACTACCTCAGTATTAAGTATAGGGAGCCGGTGGTCGTGTCCCCTCACTATTATAGGGTGTTCAGGTGTCATACAGTCGAGGAACGAGGGTATGCAATTTTCTACCATTGAGATTTTTGCATAGGCTGAGCAGTAAGGGAGAGAGCTAGGGCTGTTACAGGGCTTATCCTTTTGTTCCTTAGTTTTGGATCAAGTCAGTCGGATCTTCATTTGTGTCTTCTAGTTTTCTGTAACACCATCCGTGACAGTGTGTATCTGTGGTCACTTGAGATGATTGTAAAGAGCGAGTCAACCATTCTAGTACAGCTGGATTGTTGATCAACTATGAATTTTGGTGCACTGCACAAACATGCACATGGTGATATATTACACCTGCCTTTAATACAGAGATACAGTTACTGTATCACTAATGGTACACAATATGTGCTCCCGTCTAAATGTCATCATCTCAGGAGTTGCACGCCTAAGGGAGTCTGCAGTGGACCTCTTGTTGTTGAAAAGCAGAACAGAGCTGGTGGCTATCGTTACATGGCTAGCAGAAACAGCAACAAAAGCAGGAAGCAGATTCAGGACAGTTTAGGGCTTAGAGGCGATTCCTGGGCCATGCCAACTAAGCGTGGTGTCAGAGGAACCCACTGATTCCTGGCTGTGTGTATCTGTTGTCCCTTGAGATGATTGTGAAAAGCGAGTCAACCATTCCAGTACAGTACATTCCATGACCGCTGGATGACAGTGGTAGCTCTGGCCTGTTGCTTTGGCTGCTACCACCCCCACTTGTTCTGCTGCAACTTGTGCTGGCTACAGCATTATTTTTGCTGCTGCCTATTCCTTTGGAGGGTCCCAGAAACTGTCTGTTGGCCATAGTGCATAACAACTGTATCGCTAACAGAAAACATTACCTATAAATGTTGGTGCACAGCACAGAGATGCACATGGTGATATATTACTCCTCTCTTTAATACTGAGGCACAGTTACTGTATCACTAGCAGAGCGGATTAACTGTGAATGTTGGTGCACTGCACTATGATGCACATTGCAATACACTCTCCCTGCACTCTCCATCTCCAATATTGTTTATTTAAGTGCATGAGCACTTGCCATGTCTCTCCCTATGCTCAGCTCACAGGACAATTGCGGAGACTGGGCAGGATAAGGGTTTTATAGGGCTGTGACATCATAGGTGATGGCTACCTGTGGATTGACTCTCTGCAGGCATAATGGATGATGTCTCGTTCCTGGGCTTGTCTCTTCTACACTTACTTTCACTTGCTAACGTGAGCAGCCGCCATTTTGGTTAAACTGATTTGTTACCACGAAAGGTGAGGAATTGTGGATTTGCTTAGAATCAATGGAAAAATTGTGCGATGTACTATACTATATAAAGTACTAGTAAAATGACCCTGCTTCACGTGGGCATAGTTCAACTGTTTCATTTAACCCTTCAGATACTTCATTTTTGCATTTTAATTTTTCTTCCCTATCTTCCTGGAGCGATAACTTTTTTTTATTTTTCAGTATACATATCCATATAAGGGCTTGTTTTTTGCGGGACAAGTAGTATTTTCTGATGTCTCCCTTAAATATGTCATACAATTTAGTGGGATGCAGGAAAGAAATTCCAAACGGGGTATTATTGGGGAAAAAACACAATTGTTCCACCATTTTACAGGTTTTGTCCCTACGGCGTTCCCTTTGCAGCAAAACTAACCTGTGCCCTTAAATTTCTTGGTCAGTATGATTATAACAATACCACATATGCATAGGTTTTACGTCTAAATAGTGTAAAAATAAATTAAAACGTTGAAAAAAAATATTTTTTTACGTTACCATATTCTGATCCCCAGAACTTTTTTATTGTTATGTTTACTGAACTGTGTGGGGTCTCATTATTTTGCGGGACAGTCTGTAATTTTGATTAATACCATTTTTACCTTCTTGATCACATCTTATTAAAGCAATGAAAAAACTGTGAATAATGCCATTTTGATACTTTTTCCCATTACGCCATTTGGAAAAATATTTTTTATATTTTAATAATATGGGCGTTTTTGGACATGGTGATGCTCATGATGTTTCTACATTTTACAATTTATGTATTTATTTATTTTATTCTAAGGGAAGGGGGGTATTTAAATATTTGTTATATATATTTTTTTATGTTTTTTTGTATCCAGTGTAGGAGGCTACAACATTCACTAATTCTTTTAGTTATGCCATTTGCTGTATTGGAAAAATATTTTTATATTTTAATGGTACGGCATTTTCGGACGTGGTGATGCCCATGATGCTTATACTTTTATTATTTATGTATTTATTTTTTTATTCTAAGGAAAGGGGGGTGATAATTTTTTTATATATTTTGTTTTATTTTTATTTTTTTACATTAAAAAATATGTTTTTTATGGCTAGTGTAGTGGGCTACAGCATTTAGTATTATTTTTTTTTATTCAATATTACCACACTTCATACAGCAGCATGGTAATATGTAAATAGCTGATTTCTTATTTTGGCCTGCCACCTGCTGGCCAACATAATAATTGCAGCTCTAATACATTAGTCTCTTCATTGGATGCATGGGGATGGTGGTAATAACCCGGGCATATGCGCTTCTGGGTTTTCCACTATTTAGATCCGTGATCCCACTTAATCACAGCATCTAAAGGCTTCAGTGATTATGATCGGCATAATTTCCGGTCGCAGTCATTAGCCGCGGACCTTTGCTGTTTGAAACAACAGAGACCCACCGGCCATGGTGCCAACTGCAATCGTGAGCAAGAGCCATGCTTACCCATCGTTCCAGGGCTGCGCATGTACAGCGCTCGTAGCAAAAGGGTTAACGTTTGTGTGTGTAATTAAAAGATATCAACAGTGTCTCCCATACCAATGACATCTAAAGTTCCCCACCCCCTTAACAGTGACCTCTTTAGTGCACCATGCCCTTAACAGTTACCTCCATAACACCATGCCCCTTAACAGTTACCTCCATAACACCATGCCCCCTTAACATTGACCTCCACAGTATCTCATCCTCTTAACAGTTACCACTACAGTGCACCACTCTCTTAACAGTGACCTCCACAGCGGCCTGCCCCCTAAAAGTGAACTCTACAGTGCCCCATCCTCTTAAAATGTTACCTCCATAGCACCCTGCCTCCACAGTGGCCTCCACAGTTCCAGACCCCCTTAACATTGACCTCCACAGTGGCCCACCCCCTTAACAGTAACCTGCACAGTACTCAACCTTCTTAAAATATGACCTCCACTGCACCCTGCCTCCCTTAACAGTAAAATCCACTGTGGTCCACCCTCTTAACACTGACCTTCATATAAGCCCACCTTCTTTTCTGTGATCTCCACAGCAGCCTGTCTCCTTAAGAGTGACCTCCACAAAGGTCCACCTTTAACAATGACATTCACAGTGGCCTGCCCCCTTAACACTGACATCCACAGCACCCCACCCCCTTAACAGTGACCATCACAGCACCACACCCCCTTAACTGTGACCGCCACAGCAGCTTGCCAATTTAACTGTGACCTCCACAGCATCCCACACCCTGAACATTGACCTCTACATAGCACAGCGCCTTAACAATGATATTCACAGTGGCCTGCCCCCTTAAAATAAACCTCCACAGCAGCCTGCCCCCCTAACTGTGACCTTCACAGCACATTGTCCCTTAACATTGACCTCCCCAGCACTCTTTACCCTTAAAGGGGTTATCTGAGAGTATAAAATGTTCCCCCATATGCCGAGCCCCCCACATGGAATATACTTACCCCACTCCCCGTTCCCTGAGCATCTCCTGGCTCCGCACCACTGCTGCTGCTTCTCCCCATGCACGAATGAAAACATCTGGTGTCGGGGGGAGCAGCCAATAGCAGGCGAGGACGGGGACAAGCCTCCCTAGCATCGAGGGTGATGCTAAGGAGGCTCGTCTCCATCCACGCCTACCATTGGCTGCTCCGCCCAACACTGGATGTTTTCATCCATGCACGGAGAGAAGCAGCAGTAGCAGTGTGGGGACCAGGAGCAGTGCAGGGAGCGGGGAGCAGGGTAAGTATATTCCATGTAGGGGACCGGCATACGGGGGGACATTTTATACTCTTGGATAGCCCCTTTAACTGTGACCTCTACAGCACTTCATCCCCTTAACATTGACCTCCACATACCCCAGCCCCTTAACAGTAACCTCCAAAGAGGTCTGCCTTCTTAACAGAGATGTCCACAGCAGCCCACTACCTTAACTGTGACTTTCACAGCACCTCGGTCCTTAATATTGACCTACACAGCACTCTTTTCCCTTAACTGTGACCTCCACAGCACCTAATCCCGTTAACTGTGAGCTGTAGCAGTAAAGAAAAATGGCTGAGTTGTGGAAACCTGTCAGTTTCTATTGACCAATATGGGTCCTGTGACAGGGTGTATGGCAGTTAGTAAATGATTTAAAGACCTGCAAACTTCTATTGGCTAATACAAGTCATGTGATAGTGCCATATTTGCATTTTTGGGTATAGCTCAAGAACCATACGTCGTAGAGAGCTGAGACCCGGTCTAAAATCCTCCTGGACACCCCGATGGTACCTATGGCCGTGCATAAAAACCAGACGGACAACAGACAAAAATTCATTTTTTTATATATGGCACTCTGTTTCCTAACTGTTGTCATAGTGTTACCTGAGCTATTTCTGCATTAAAATATTATAACAGATTCTGTAGAAACATCAGTTTTCTTACATCCCGTAACTTTCTAAATAATAAAAATTTTGTATTTAGCATCGCGTATCTCCAGATGAAGAATTCCCAGTGTTTTTCATAGCTTCCTACAAATGGCCTAATTATATTCATCGACCTTTGGATCAAAAGAATTGTGCTGCATCGTGGGCATTTTCTACAGCAAGTAATATAAATATCTTTTTTATTTAATTCTATCTTTGATTGCTATTGTTGAATCTATTATTTCACTAATTATTAAGAATATCAATTTAGAAAAGAGATTCAGAGTACATTATAAAAAAGTAAATGTGTAGGGAAAAAAGATACAAACCCAAATGATATACGGTATTGTATGCATACCCTTAATTTAGCAATTTTATGTACCATGAGATACCATTTCTTGCCCAGAAACTCAGTGATTTTAAAGTAATTTTCTGAGTTTTTTTAAATGATGACCTATCCTTCAGATAGGTCATCAGTATCTGATCGGTCAGAGTTCGCCTGGGTCCACGGACCCTCCGATCAGTTGTTTGGGAAAGGCACTGCACTTGCAGTAGCATAGCGTCCTTCTCTTTGCTTACTAAGGACAATGCAGTACAATGTACAGTGACTGTGCTTGGTAGCGCAACTCAGTCCACTCATTTCAGTGAGGCTGAGCTGCGTCTAGACCATGTGACCAATGAACGTGATGTCACATGGCTTAGGGAAAGTCACAAGAAGGCGCTACTGCGAGCGCCAGTACCTTCACAAACAGCTGATCAGAGGGGGTCTGACCTATCCAGAGGGAGACCTATCCAGAGGATAAAAACATCTTGGAAAACCCTTTAATTTGCATTGTGGGCCTCAATCATAAAATACTTTCACACTTTATATTTAATCCTTTTGAAGTTTTGCATCTTAGTTATTCTAGTGGGTTTGGCTGACTATATGCAAATTTTCACGGCAGTCTTTAGAATTTACTAGGAAACAATTTACTCATTCATTTTTGAAGATTATGACAGGGATAGGGTGAGGGGGTGAAAGTTAATTATTTTGAAATTATGATGAAAGTAATGCAAGCTATTTTTATTTAAAAAAAAGAATGACTATTGCATGCATAATCCTAGACAACGAGGACCAATGTTATTTTATTAAACTATTTTCTTGTTGTCTGATTTTTTTAACTCTGAAATATGAGCTTAAGGTTTTTTTTCATTAAAAGTAAATTCTACATTTTTCAATCCAACACATTTAATAAAATCTAGCTGTATAGCGCCACCTTCTCTTTTCCTTATTTCCCTGTCTAATTTGGGTACATCACTGAGGAAGATACAGATGCTCAGTCCAGTACAACTGACACCAGATTTATCTACTATAAGAACTTGTGAAAGTTGCAGCAGAAAGAACACACCCCTGAAAAAAAGACAAAAGACATGCGCCCAAGAAAGGACATGCCCCGATCTGCCAGCTAGAAATAAATCTAGCAGAGAAGCTAGAGCAATGGATTGCAGCAAAGTTTTAGTTTAGACTTTATTCCATGTAGATACTTCTAAGGACCATTATATTACTGCATTCATTAGGATGTTTTAGCAAATCAATGACACCATGAGCACAATATACATTTACTGTATATCATGTAATACATACTGTGCTTTAGTTTTATTTGTGTTAAAAAAGGGCTTTCAAATCACAGTGTTTTTAAAGTTGTAATCACCTTTTAAGTCCAGAAGAACTATAGCTATGTTTCATGTATGCATTAGTTAGATTTCAGCTGTTGGGGCAGCATAGTGGCTAAGTGGTTATCACTGGTTCATTGTGCCTTGGAGTCCTAAGTTGAGGACTGGAGTCAGACCAGTGGAAAAATCTAAATTTTTGTGCTCACACACAATTTTCTTCTGGCCTTTCTCTGTCCTCTTTTTTCCTTCCATATAATAAAAATGTACTAGCCAAGTAAATACCCTGTGAAATTCCCTGCAGATTATGTATATTTCTGAGAATAATCTTCAATAACAAAAGCATGTTTCTTTACTAGTCATTGAGCAAATTAATTCGGCACTAATCAAATTTGTTTTTTAACTTTAAAAATGTTTTTTAATAGGCTGTTTGTTACTACAATCTACCATTAGTTTTATCATAACCATATACAGTATGTTGATGTTACTCTGACATGACTATTGCTATTTTAACAAACAGCCTATTAAAAAACATTTTTATGAGTGAACTTCCCAAAATATGTATTAAGTCTGATTCTGTCAGATTGGCCAGCAAATTTGATTCAGTCCATTTGCACGTCAGTTTTCCCCGTACTTGTACAGCACACGCCACCATTCATTTGAAAGGGGTTAGCTATAGTCCTAGGAGACCACAGAGTCTAAAGCCTTATTCACACGTCCGTGCTCAAATCCGCGAGAAGGCGGTCAGTGATGCATTTGTGAAGCTGTCCATTAAGGATCTGTGTTGGGTCCGTGTGCCATTTTTCACTGACACTGAACAGCTGAAAAGTAATTTTCAAAGCATCTCTTCCTAATGATCCGTGAAAAAAAGATGCAACATGGATGGCATCCGTGTTGCATTCGTTTGTTTTCACTGACCCATAGACTATAATAGGCGTGATGGATCAGTGAAAAATAAAGCATGCATCCATGCTAAAAACTCGGGCCCACAGACCATGCTAAAACACTGATGTGTGAAAACACACATTAAAATGAATGGGGACGTGTGCTGTTTGTGTACGTGGAACAATGAACTTTTCAGGGCAATTAAGGCAATTTTGGGTCGAATGGACTGAGTCAAATCTGCTGGCCAATCTGACAGCATCAGACTCAATACATATTTTGGGAAGTTCGCTCATATCTATTTATAACTGAAACATAACATAAAAATTGGCTCTGTATAATTTTTGTTTCAGATATGTCTAATAGTGAGCAAATTTACAGTAATATTTTGATCTATCTTTTACTAAACATTGTCTCTATAACAGGTGTTGCAGCAGATCGAGTTGCAATACACTCTCAAGGTCGTCATACTTCAAATCTGTCTCCTCAAGATTTTATCTCTTGCAATGTTCACAATCAATATGGCTGTAGAGGAGGACACGTAGACGGTGCATGGTGGTTCCTGAGAAAACGTGGGTAAATATTAAAGTGATATTGACATGTACTCATGCAAACAATGTTTTGTTTAATAATCAAATATATTTTCTCACTTTTATGGAACTATCAGAAAATAAATTATTTTTATTATTAGGCAAACTTTATTTACAGATAAATCACTATAAAGGTGGACCTGTAAACTCTTTTACTATCTTTCCAAAATTTAAAGCAATTTACTAGTTATAAAAAAAAAACATCTGCATAAAGAGGTTGTCCCTTAAAAACTATTCTACAGTTTTCAAACCAGCTGAGCCTATTACAGGGAGAGAGTACAGAATACACAGCCCCTGAAAAAGGACACTGCCCTTGAGGTGCCGGCTTGATATAAATCTAGCAGACCAATGAATGGGGAGATCTCTGTATCTATGTGAGGTACGGGGCTGGTTCTAGCTTTGTTAGAAAGAACTTAGCATGTGCTATATGATGTCTGATTTTTATTTTTTGCATGAATCATAGGATAATCTCTTTAAATCTAATAAAAGGAAAACAAGTTATAAAATGTTTTCAACTCCTCACTGTTTTAATTCTCCATTTGTGTCCCTTTATTTAGGTCATGGGTCTCAGCACCTCTCCTTCCTGCTTGCACTCAAGGCAGGACAACATTTTATATGTTGGCACATGATCAGTGCTGAGTGAGAAGGTTACGAGACACATAGACGGAGAAAGGGGTTGGCATAGCTATGGAAAACCCTTTTAAAGACTAAGGGGGACATTTAGCAAACTGGTGTAAAGTACAATTTACTTAGTTGCCCATAGCAACCAATGAGATTCATCCTTTCATTTTCCAAAGGTGCTGTCTAAAATGAAAGGTGGAATCTGATTGGTTGCTATGGGCAATTAAGCTAGCTCTACTTTACACCAGTTTGATAAATTACCTCCTAATTCTTTCACAAAAGTCCAATATATTAAATCTCTGGTGCTATATTACATAGCATTTTTTTCTAATCATCTGCAGTCCACCCCCTACATAATTCAAGCACATACCCTTAAAAGGTTAGAAGACATTATCTTCAGGTGACAACCTCTGTTCTCCCCTAGGCCCCTACCTGAATTGTTTTGTTGAAAGGTCTGTTGGCAGATAAGATTCCTTAAAGGGAAAGTGTCATCAGAAAATGACCAATTGTTTAAATCACATTTTTACTACTCTTGGTCAAGCACCAAAGTGCTCGGGTGCTCAAGTAGAACACCTCGGGATGCTCAGGTGCTCTACAGAGCACCCGAGCACAATGGAAGTCAATAGGAGAACCAGAGTATTAAACCAGGCACCCCTGCTCTGAAGCTCTGAAGAGGGGAGAGTGTCTGGTTCACTGGAAAAGGTCAGAAATTGATGGAAACACCACTGAAATGGTTCGGAAAGAGCATGGGGAGGATGTCTGGATGCATCTTGGACTTGCAGGTCACTTCTGGGAACGATGTTGTCCGAGTAGTACGCCACTTTTACAGACCGACAATAATGCGCACAAAACCGAAGATAAAATATATAAAGTGCAAGTGCTGCCAAAAATTACAAGGAAGAGGCACTCCGATACAACCTGTATATCACATAAAGGAGGACCTTATTCAGATTGTGCTACAATTGTTCAGGTAGTGGGACTACTACACTCATAAAGCCTATGCACTAAGTGAAAGGGCTGCCTAAAATTGCAAGGAACCGACTCTACAATACACCCTTTATTACACATAAAGGAGGGCATCATACACACCCTTGAAAAATTATGTTTGATGGCCTGCTGGTGACCCTCAAAAACAATAGGAGCAAGGGCCTGCTGGTGACCCTCTAAGACATTAGGGATGAGGGCCTGCTGCTTATCTGACCCTCTAAAACATTAGGGGTGAGTGCCTGCTGCAAATCTGACCATCTAAAGCATTAAACCTATACAATAACCAGTTCGAGCCTGACAAAGCCATCTGGCGAAACGTGTTGGTTAGGTGAGGGACACTACTTATTTACTATTGTGATATGTATTGACTAGTGGCTTTTGCTACTTGTTTTGACTCTCCCCTGCTATTTTGTGTAACAGATCTTGTATACTGAGCTAACACATGTATTTTTTATATGTGCAACCTCCAACAATGCCATGCACTTTAGTATACCTGGTAGGCTGTCAGTACTTGCACAATCTTACAGTGGAGACTTTGCATCTCTTTTCTTGTTTATGAAGCACTCAGCATTTTAACAGTACAGATTTTATACTACTACTGGAAAGGATGTTCATTGAAAGTTGTTTCTACAAGTGCAATATGGTCATTAGCCTCATCCTATCAGCCTCTCTCCTATGATATTTATTTCCAACTTGGTTGTGTGGACTACTTTTGTATGTTTTTTATGGGTAAGGACTCAATAAAGATTTAATTGATTATTAATATAGTTGTTTTGTAGCTTCAATAACCCGGGCATACACAAAACATTATTTTATAGGTTCCATCTAAAACATTAGGGGCGAGGGCCTGCTGGTGACCCTCAAAAACATTATGAACAAAGGCCTGCTGGTGACCCTCAAAAACATTATGGTGAGGGCCTGCTGGTGACCCTCTAAAACATTATGGGTGAGGGCCTGCTGGTGACCCTCTAAAACATTATGGATGAGGGCCTGCTGCTGACCCTCTAAAACATTAGGGGTGAGGGCCTGCTGGTGACCTTCAAAAACATTATGGTTGATGGCCTGTTGGTGACCCTCAAAAACATTATGGGCGAGGGCCTGCTGGTGACCCTCTAAAAAATTATGGGTGTGATCCTGCTGCTGAGCTGAACCTCTAAAACATTCTGAGTGAGGGCAGCCTAATAAGCATGTAGGTATGATGGAGGAGGAGGACGAGAAAAGGGAGATTGAACTATATACCCTTTTTAGTGGTGGAATGGGTTCATGGGAATACAGTGTATTCACTACACCATAAAAGTCACGTTTAGAGTGCCTTTATGTTCAGCCGCTTTCAGAGTAGAGAAGTCAGGGGAAATCCAGGCCTTGTTCATTTTTATAAGAGTCAGCATTTTCAGTTGACAGGTGGATGCGCTTATCAGTTATTATGCCCCCAGCAGCACTAAATACACGCTCTGACAAAACGTTGGCGACTTTGCAGGCCAGCACCTCCAAGGAGTAGAGCGCAAGTTTGTGCCACGTGTCCAATACCCAATAGTTATAAGGCACAGAGGGATCACTGAGGACGCTGACACTGTCTGCTACGTACTCCTTTGCCATCTTCCAAAATGTTTCCCTTCTTGTGACACTAGGCCGCGCATCAGGTTGAGGGTGCTGGTGGGGTGTCATAAACCTGTACCAGGCCTTGGAGAGTGTTGGAGCAATTTTTCCACAAGGACCTTCTGGTATTACAGCATTTTGCTTATCCTCTCCTTGGCATCGGTAGCACCTGTGCCATTCCAGGGTACGACTTGCTCCCGGCCTCCACAACGTTCACCCAGTGTGAAGGGAAATGTAGCCTCCCTGGCCAAAAGCACTTGTCCATGTGTCAGTCATTAAGTGGACCTTCCCAATACCTGCATTGGTCAGGGCTCGGGTGATGTTATGGGACACATGCTGGTGTAAGGCAGTTATGGCACACCGTGAAAAAAATTGGCGGCTGGGAACAAAGTTACGCGGGGTGGCCACCGCCATCAGGCTGCGGAAAGCCTCAGTGTTTACAAGCCAAAAAGGCAACATTTCCATGGCCAGCATTTTGGAAAGGTGCACATTTAGTGCTATGGCCTGTGGGTGGGTGTCTGGGTATTTGCGCTTTCGTTCAAAAGCCTGAGGTATAGACATCTGTACGCTGCGCTGGGACACAGAAATGGAAGTGCTAACTGATGGTGCTTGCAAAGGTCCATGTGCATGGCGGGAGGCATTCAGGTCTGCGTCTTGAACAGGGGATTGGCCAGCACGTAACACAGGGGAAGAGGAGGTAGCAGTGTCACGTGCAGACACTGATTGTGGATACAGGCCTTCGGCCCACCTATTAGTGTGCTTGGATGCCATGCGGTGGATCAGTCTGGTGGTGGTCAGGTTGCTATTGTTCACGCCCCTGCTCATTTTGGTATGGCACAGGTTGCAAATGACAATTCTTTTATCATCCGCACTCTCCTCAAAAAAGCGCTAGAGTGCGGAACACCTACCACTTGGCAAGGGAGATTGCCGCAATTGGGGGCTTCGGGGAACAAGTTGCGGGCCTGTTTGCTGTGGCTCACCTTCTCCCTTTTGCCACCCCAATGCCTCTTCCAGCCTGTTGCGGTGCTGCGTATCACTCCCTCTCTGTACTGCTGTCCTCGCTCGGCTTGCCACCTTCCCAAGTTGGGTCAGTGAATTCATCGTACACCACCTCCTCTTCCACTTCCTCACTCTGGTTATCCTTCAAATTTGTTGACCTAACAACAACCTCAGTTATTGACACCTGTCTTATCCTTATCATGAACCTCTTGAGACACTATCTGCGGTTGATTTATTGAACAGAATCACATGGGGGAGGAAATGCTCCGTGTGATGCATCAAGAAATCGAATTCTGGCTTTCTCCACGTCAACTGAAAATCGGAACAATGCTGACCGACAATGGGAAGAACATGGTATCGGCGCTGCATCATAGAAGGCTGAGCCATGCGCCCTGCATGGCACACGTGTTCAATCTGGTTGTCAAGAGGTTCCTGAAGTCTTCCACCCATCTGCAAGACATCTTAAAAATGGGCAGGAAACTTTGGATGCACTTCAGCCACTCATACACCGCAAAGCACATCCTCCTTGAGCTGCAGCGGCAGAATGGAATCCCCCAACATAGGCTGATATGCATAGTTTCCACCCATTGGAATTCCACCCTCCATATGTTGGACCGACTATACGAACAGAGAAAGGCCATCAACAATTTCTTGATGATGCACGTGGACAGGAGTACTCCACTGTGTAACTTCGATGTCAGCCAGTGGCAGCTCATGTGTGACACCTGCTGTTTGCTCAGGCCCTTTGAGGAGGCCACATTATTTGTCAGTTGCCAGGACTACGGAATGAACAATGTCATTCCACTGCTTCATGTCCTGGAACAGATGCTGGTAAATATGGCTGGCCAGAGGACAGGAGACGTGCAACGGTTCCTTTCTGTGGAGCAGCTGTAAGACCTGTATGGTCCCATCAGAATTGGCTTATGATTTGGCAGCCAAAAGAGGGAGTGGGTACAAAACACAGAAGACATGCAAATATTACATTCACGTATTATCTCTGTTTTACATCCATTCCTGTTTTTTTTGGGCATTAGCAATACTGATAGATTATTGAGCAAATGCTGACTGAGTGAAGGCGTATGCTCCACAGACAGGATCCATTTTTTGTGGGTTATTGTTCTGAAGGATCAAAGGAAGGGCAAATTAATCAGTGAAGTCAACACAAACTTACTGCTGACACCCTCTCCACTTTTGTTTCTACCCTCTCCACTCTGTCCGGGGAGCTCTACTTGTATAAGCGTTTAATAGAACAGGTTCTGTATACATCTATGTGGAATCAGCTGACGACAGTGTAAAAGGACTGTGCTTCTTCTTGACACGAACATCGACCTGTAAGGCTGAGTTCATAGTTATTTGGTCAGTTTTGGCAGCAAAACTGCCCAAATAAGTGAAGTGTGCAGTGATTCTAAGAGCGATGCCTATCATGTGCTTGTCATACTGACTCACAGTATTGTTTCACTACCACAGCGGACTCCCTATGCGTGTTACTGCAAGGCACAGTGTTCTACACCACTATAAAGGCTCTCTGCAGCCAGGAAATAGCAGTTTTTTAACGCAATTCACCGCAAATAAATTCGGATCGAAGCACATTTTTCGAAAAATTCGGCTAGCCGAATCGAATTTTTCAAAAATTCGCTCATCTCTAGTAGTAACTAAACAAACATGTCAGGAGAGTTTACAGGTCTTCTTTAAGGTCACAACCCCTGTGAAACCAAACATGTGTCACTTTAAAAGATAATAACTTTGGAATGCTTTCTTTTGTCCAAGAGAACATTGGGGGAGATTTACCGGCTATTTTCCAGAGGAGCTCTGGAAAATGAAATATGGAGTCTGATTGGTTGCTATGGGCATTCAAGCCAGTTTTTCTTTACACCAGTTTTGATAAATCTCCCCATTGTATTTGTACTGCAATGTTGTTCTGTATGGTAGTGGAAAATTTTGTTCAATATACATTGTATTTGGTTTTATTTACCACCATATAATTATAGCAGCCAGTTCTACTTTACACCAGTTTAATAAATTACCCAACATGTGTTTTGAAACTTGAAAGACTTCTATATTATGTTGCACAATTATTTTATTATTAAAAGGGTTGGATGGGCCCTAAAAAAATGGGGATGGCTGGGTATTTGGTGTGTGAATATAAAACCCACTCAACTGTCCTCCTTGTGGTCCTAGTTCCATGCAGCATATCTCAGTCCCCACCTGACTAAAAGTGTGACATGCTGACACCCTTTACGACACCAGTGCCAGCAAATCAGTGGCAACAGCTGTGACATCTACACGAATGCCGGCAGCTGTGACAAGCAGGAAGTTGGAACGTCACACATTCAGCCAGGATGGGGCTGGAGCCACAGGGACAGAGATGCACCGCTGTACCATGGATGACCATAGGAAGTCAGTGGGTGTTTATCTTTTACGTACCCACCATGACTGCCCACCCCCATATTATTTCAGGGCCCAGACAACCTCTTTAATTAGTATTAGCTGTATTTTATTTTTTTATGAGCAAAGCTTATCTATAAGAATATCTAAGTATGCTTATAAGTTTCCAGAAGACATTAACTCCTTCTAACCTTGGCCAGTTTTCACCCTCCTGCCCAGGCAATCTTTTGTTAATCTGACATTTGTCAATTTATGTGGTATTAACTAGAGATGTCGCGAACATAAAATTTTCCGTTTGCGAACAGCGAATTCAAATTTTTGCAAATGTTTGCGAACGGGCGAACCGGGCTAACAGCCATTGACTTCAATGGGCAGGCGAATTTTGAAACCCACAGGGACTCTTTCTGGCCACAATAGTGATGGAAAAGTTGTTTCAAGGGGACTAACATCTGGACTGTGGCATGCCAGAGGGGGATCCATGGCAAAACTCCCATGGAAAAAACTTAGTTGACTCAGAGTCGGGTTTTAATCCATAAAGGGCATAAATCACCTAACATTCCTAAATTGTTTGGAATAACGTGCTTTAAAACATCAGGTATGATGTTGTATCAATCAGGTAGTGTAACGGTTACGCCCGCTTCACAGTGACAGACCAAACTCCCTGTTTAACGCACCGCAAACAACCGCAAACAGTCCATTTGCACAACCGCAAACTCCCCATTTGCACAAGGTTGGATACCAAGCTAGCCATGTCCCGTTCCTTGTCCTCACTGATGTCATTGAAGGTCTCTTCCTCCACCCGGCCATGTACAACACCAAGGGTCCCCGAAAGGTGACAACAAGCCCCCTGGGACGCCTGCCACCTTCCTCCTCTGACTCCTCTTCTTCAGACTCCTCTCTCTGCGTTACCTCTCTCTGCGTTATTATAAGGTGTGTTAAGTAGTACTATTCCTATCAGTTTAATCCCTGTTATGTCCACTAGTATTATTATTATTAATATTATTATAAGGTGTGTTAAATAGTACTATTCCTATCCGTTTAATCCCTGTTACGTCCCCTATCAGGGGACGTGTATATGGCATCGATTTTAGGAACCGGGAGATGGAAAAAGATGCTTGGTCGGTCCTCCTACTTCAAATTTGGGGCACTGAGTGTGCAATCGAATGTGCCACCAGATATGAGGGGTGTGTTAAGTAGTACTATTCTTATCAGTTTAATCCCTGTTACGTCCCCTATCAGGGGACATGTATATGGCATTGATTTTAGGAATCGGGAGATGGAAAAAGATGCTTGGTCGGTCCTCTTAATTCCAATTTGGGGCACTGCGTGTGCGCTGTGTATTGTACTGTGCAATCCCAATATGTGTGGTGTGTTAAGTAGTACTATTCCTATCAGTTTAATCCCTGTTACGTCCCCTATCAGGGGACGTGTATGGAATAGATTTTAGACAACCGCAAAGAGTTGTCAATAGTTGACACACTCATGACATAAATTGTATTCCTCTATGCGTCAATCTTGGTGTAGTGATGACTGTGCTTGTGCGCACGTTTGGGAGATTGCAGGCGATGAGGGTTTTTCAAAGCCTATGGTCGTGCTGAGGTAGTTCAGTGACAGTTAAGTGACCCAGAAAACAATGATTCTGCAGTGTGGGCCCATTGTTGGCCTAGTAGGCTTTAATGATCACCTTAGATGATCACAAAGAAAATTAATGTTTTTTCTATGCAAAATTATCCAGCCGATCGCTTTTGGTCTGTTCACAATGAAGCAACGACCTTATCATCTGGGGTGTACCAACATTGCCATTGCGAACACACTCATAGAGGTGGTCGCTTTATTGTGATACGCAAGCCCCTTCACCACAACAAGGTAACGATCACGAAGGGGAATTGACACATGCATGTGCCTTTTTTTTTGTTTGGTTTTTGAAGCCACAGTGCAGCACCAGAGGCCAGAAAAATTAATGTTTCCCAGGCAGAAAGTGCCCTAAAACATTGCGGCTTGAACCCTAGTTGGTGGCGGATAAGTCACGCAAGTCATCCGGCATTCAGAGATAAAATACAGCAGCGTGTGGACAATTTTTAGCCCAAGGCAGCTCATCTCAGTCATCAGGCCTTTTTTAGTCGAATGTATTGCCCATCCCTCATTCATCTTAATAAAGGTGAGGAAATCTAGACTTTTTTGACCTAGGCGACTTCTCTTCTCAGTGACAATACCTCCTGCTTCACTGAAGGTCCTTTCTGACAGGACACTTGAAGCGGGGCAGGCCAGAATTTCTATCGCAAATTGGGATAGCTCAGGCCACAGGTCAAGCTTGCACACCCGGTAGTCAAGGGGTTCATCGCTCCTCAGAGTGTCAATATCTGCAGTTAAGGCGAGGTAGTCTGCTACCTGTTGGTCAAGTCGTTCTCTGAGGGTGGACCCCTAAGGGCTGTTGCGATGCGTAGGACTTAAAAAGCTCTGCATGTCCTCCATCAACAACACATCTGTAAAGCGTCCAGTCCTTGCCGGCGTGGTCATGGTAGGAGGAGGATTACTTTCACCTCTTCCCCTGTTAGATTCCCGTTGTGCTGTGACATCACCCTTATACGCTGTGCAAAGCATACTTTTTAACTTGTTTTGGAACTGCTGCATCCTTTCCGACTTCCAGTAATTCGGTAACATTTCAGGCACTTTCTGCTTATACCGGTGGTCTAGTAGTGTGGCCACCCAGTACAGGTCGTTCTCCTTCAGCCTTTTTATACGAGGGTCCCTCAACAGGCACGACAGCATGAAAGACCTCATTTGCACAAGGTTGGATGCCGAGCTACTCATGTCCCCTTCCTCATCCTCACTGATCTCACTGAAGGTCTGTTCTTCCCCCCAGCCACGTACAACACCACGGGTACCAGATAGGTGACAACGAGCACCCTGGGATGCCTGCTGTGGTTGGTCTTCCTCCTCCTCAAAGCCACATTCCTCCTCCTCCTCCTCCTCCTCAGACTCCTCTTCCAGCGTTGCCGCAGGTCCAGCAAGCGATGCTGATAAGGCTGTTTCTGGTGGTGTTGATGGTGATCAAACTCTTCCTCTCCTCTTCACGCTCATCTACGGCCTAATCCAGCACTCTTCGCAGGGCATGCTCCAGGAAGAAAACAAATGGGATGATGTCGCTGATGGTGCCTTTGGTGCAACTAACTAGGTTTGTCACCTCCTCAAAAGGACGCATGAGCCTACAGGCATTGCGCATGAGCGTCCAGTAACGTGGCAAAAAAATTCCCAGCTCCGCAGAGGCTGTCCTAGCACCCCAGTCATACAAATACCCGTTGACGGCTTTTTCTTGTTGGAGCAGGCGGTCGAACATTAGGAGTGTTGAATTCCAATGTGTCAGGCTGTCACAAATCGAGCGCCTCACTGGCATGTTGTTTCAGCGCTGAATGTCTGAAAAGTGCGCCATGGCTGTGTAGGAACGCCTGAAATGGCCACACACCTTCCTGGCCTGCTTGAGGACGTCCTGTAAGCGTGGGTACTTATGCACAAAGCGTTGTACGATCAGATTACACACATGTGCCATGCACGACACATGTGTCAACTTGCCCAAATTCAATGCCGCCAACAAATTGCTTCAGTTGTCACACACCACTTTGCCGATCTCCAGTTGGTGCGGAGTCAGCCACTGATCCACCTGTGCGTTCAGGGCGGACAGGAGTGCTGGTCCAGTGTGACTATCTGCTTTCAGGCAAATCAACCCCAAGACGGTCGTATCCGGGATGTGGATTAGCCTCTGGGGAGCTGGGGGGGTGCCGTTGATGTGGAGCAAGATGCAGCAGCAGAAGAGGACTCAGCCGAGGAGGTTATGGAAGAGGATGGAGTAGGAGGAGTAGAGGAGGTGGCAGCAGGCCTGCCTGCAAGTCGTGGCGGTGTCACCAACTCCTCTGTAGAGCCACGCATTCCATGCTTGGCAGCCGTCAGCAGGTTTACCCAATGCGCAGTGTAGGTGATATACCTGCCCTGACCGTGCTTTGCAGACCAGGTATTAGTGGTCAGATGGACCCTTGCCCCAACACTGTGTGCCAGACATGCCATGACTTCCTTTTGCACAATCGAGTATAGGTTGGGGATTGCCTTTTGTGCAAAGAAATTTCGTCCGGGTACCTTCCACTGCGGTGTCCCAATAGCTACAAATTTTTTGAAGGCCTCAGACTCCATCAGCTTGTATGGTAAAAGCTGGCGGGCTAAGAGTTCCAATAAGCCAGCTGTCAGACGCCGGGCAAGGGGGTGACTTTGTGACATTGGCTTCTTACGCTCAAACATGTCCTTGACAGACACCTGACTGTGGGCAGATGAGCAGGAACTGCTCAAGGCGAGAGGCGGAGTGGCGGGTGGTTCAGAGGGGGCAAGGAGGACAGCAGTGGTTGACGTGGCTGAAGATGCTGGACCAGGAGGAGGATGGTGGCTTTGAGTTTGGGTGCTGCTTTTACTCATGTGTTGATCCCATAGGCGTTTGTGATGTTAGATCATGTGCCTTCGCAAAGCAGTTGTAACTAGGTGGGTGTTGGACTTCCCACGTTTCTTTTGGCACAGGTTGCAAATGGCATCGCTGTTATCAGAGGCAGACACACACAAAAAATGCCACACTGCTGAGTTTTGCAATGACGGCATTCTGGTGTTGGCAAAAGCATGCGTTCATTGGCGTGCTGTCTGGCTGACCACGGGTGCCGATACATGCTGTCTGACTGTGCCACTAGCTCCTTGTGACGACCTCCCCTGCTTCCAACTCGTCTCCTCCTCCTCTCTGTCTCCCCATCTGAACTTTCCCCCTGTTCTTCTTCTGTTCGAGCAGGCACCCACGTGACATCCACGGACACATCGTCATCATCAACAGCTTTACTTGTATATGACAACTCAGCAAAGGAAGCAGCAGCGGGTACAACATCATCATCATCACACCGTACGTCCATGTGTGTAATGCTGCCTGACTGAGACATATCCCTGTTATCTACATCTTCTTGCAATAATGGTTGCGCATCACTCATTTCATCCAACTGATGTGTAAATAACTCCTCTGACAGATCAAGTGAAGCGGCTGTGGTGCTAGTGTTGGTGGTGGTGGCAGGCGGGCGAGTGGTAACTTGAGAGGTGCCCGAAACTGAGCTGGAGGAGGATGGTGCGTCAAGGTTCCGAGCGGAAGCTGTAGAAGATTGGGTGTCCTGTGTTAGCCAGTCAACTATGTCCTCAGAACTTTTCGAGTTCAGGGTACGTGGCCTCTGAACACTGGGCATTAGTCTAATACCAAAGGGAATCACAGCACCACGACCACAACCACGATGGCCCCTGCGGGGTGGCCTGCCTCTGCCTGTCATTTTTTTTTGATTAGTTAAGTAGTACTATGCGTGCAAGCTACTGTGACAAAAGATATGAGTTGTGCTTAAGTGACACTATGGACTTGCAGCTGGGCCTTAACTGACTGCTATTTATTCAGTCAAAATATTTTTTTTCTTTAAATGGAATCGAATGTGACACCAGATATGAATGGCGCTGAAATTACACTATGCGCTGCACTGGGCCTTAAACACACAAACACGTGTGTAACTGACTGCTATTTATTTAGTCAAAATAGTTTTTTTTTCTTTAAATGGAATCGAATGTGACACCAGATATGAATGGCGCTGAAATGACACTATGCACTGCACTGGGCCTTAAACACACCAACACACGTGTGTAACTGACTGCTAGTTATTCAGTCCAAATTGTTGTTTTTCTTTAAATGGAATCGAATGTGACACCAGATATGAGTTGCAGGGTTGTGAGCCTGACACACACGCTGGCAGGCAGGCAACTGACTGCTATTATATTACAGTTAAAAAAGTTTTAGTTTTTTTTAAATGCAAGCTATTGTGACACCAGATATGAGTAGTGGCATTGGGCAAGTGGGCACAGTATACGCTGTGAGCCTGACACACACGCTGGCAGGCAACTGCAATTTAATTACACAGAAAAAAATAAAAATAAAAGCAGACTGATGTTCTAGCCCTAAAAAGGGCTTTTTGGGGTGCTGTCCTTACAGCCTTCAGGACAGCCTTCAGGACTGCAGTGGACACTGAATACACTTGCCTAGCTATCGATTTCCCTATTAAATCAGCAGCAGCTACACTGTCCCTCCTCTCACTAAGAATGCAGCTTCCGAATAAATCTAAAATGGATGCTGTCCAGTAGGTGGGAGGGTCTGGGAGGGAGGGCCTGCTGCTGATTGGCTGGAATATGTCTGCTGACTGTGAGATACAGGGTCAAAGTTTATTCAATGATGATGTATAGGGGGCGGACCGAACATTACATATGTTCGCCCGCTGTGGCGAACGCGAACAAGCTATGTTCACCGGGAACTGTTCGCCGGCGAATAGTTCGGGACATCTCTAGTATTAACCCTTTAAGGACCCATGATGAACATGTACGTCATTTCTTTCCGGGACTTAAAGACTAGTGTTGATCACGAGTATTCGAATTGCAAATTTTTATTGCGAATATAGGTACTTCAAAAATTCACAAATATTTAGAATATAGTGAAATATATTCGTAATTTTGAATATACCATTTTTTTTAACAGTACACATGATTCCTCCCTTCTTCTAGCTTGTGGGCCAATGAGAAGGCTGCAGTATCTTTGACTTTTAGGAGTAGTGTTGATTGCGAATTTTCGTAATGCTAATTTTTCAATTGCCAAGTAAAAACATGATTCCTCAAGCAAGAAGCAGGGAGGAATCATGACTTTAGATGGGAAAAATGATGAATATAAAAAATATTCGTAATATTCTAAAACAAGAATATATAGCAATATAGCGAATATTCGAAAAAAAACGAATATAGAGCAATTTAGCTAATATATCTAATATAGCTATGCTTTTTGAGTAAAAAAATCATAGAATATAATAAATATTCCAATTTGCGAATATTAAACTAATATTCTACAAAATATTTGCGAAATATAGCAAATTCGCAAATTCACTGATAGCGGGAACCCTGCTGCATGCGCCAGCATCGGTGAAATCACAGATGCCGGCACATTAACCCTTGATGTGCCGCGGTCAGCGCTGACCGTGGCACGTGCAAAGTCGGCAGGGATCGGAGCTGCCATCGGGTCCCTGTGCTGCTGTAATCGAGAACCCAATGGCATGGAAGGCAGCGCAATGCCTTCCTTAGGCATCAGGGCTGCATTCCAGGGTAGAGCCTGTGAGACCCAGCCCCCTGGATCTCACAGGCAGGAATCTGTACGTGTAATACACACTGTATTGCACATACAGTCGTGGCCAAAAGTTTTGAGAATTACATAAATATTGGAAATTGGAAAAGTTGCTGCTTAAGTTTTTATAATAGCAATTTGCATATACTCCAGAATGTTATGAAGAGTGATCAGATGAATTGCATAGTCCTTCTTTGCCATGAAAATTAACTAATCCCAAAAAAACCTTTCCACTGCATTTCATTGCTGTCATTAAAGGACCTGCTGAGATCATTTCAGTAATCGTCTTGTTAACTCAGGTGAGAATGTTGATGAGCACAAGGCTGGAGATCATTATGTCAGGCTGATTGGGTTAAAACGGCAGACTTGACCTGTTAAAAGGAGGTTGATGCTTGAAATTATTGTTCTTCCATTGTTAACCGTGGTGACCTGCAAAGAAACGCGTGCAGGCATCATTGCGTTGCATAAAAATGGCTTCACAGGCAAGGATATTGTGGCTACTAAGATTGCACCTCAATCAACAATTTATAGGATCATCAAGAACTTCAAGGAAAGAGGTTCAATTCTTGTTAAGAAGGCTTCAGGGCGTCCAAGAAAGTCCAGCAAGCGCCAGGATCGTCTCCTAAAGAGGATTCAGCTGCGTTATCGGAGTGCCACCAGTGCAGAGCTTGCTCAGGAATGGCAGCAGGCACGTGTGAGCGCATCTGCTCGCACAGTGAGGCGAAGACTTTTGGAAGATGGCCTGGTGTCAAGAAGGGCAGCAAAGAAGCCACTTCTCTCAAAAATAAACACCAGGGACAGATTGATCTTCTGCAGAAAATATGGTGAATGGACTGGGGCAAAGTCATATTCTCAGATGAAGCCTCTTTCCGATTGTTTGGGGCATCAGGAAAAAGGCTTGTCCGGAGAAGAAAAGGTGAGCGCTACCATCAGTCCTGTGTCATGCCAACAGTAAAGCATCCTGAGACCATTCATGTGTGGGGTTGCTTCTCATCCAAGGGAGTGGGCTCACTCACAATTTTGCCCAAAAACACATTCATGAATAAAGAATGGTACCAAAACACCCTCCAACAGCAACTTCTTCCAACAATCCAACAACAGTTTGGTGAAGAACAATGCATTTTCCAGCACGATGGAGCACCGTGCCATAAGGTAAAAGTGATAACTAAGTGGCTCGGGGACCAAAACATTGACATTTTGGTTCCATGGCCTGGAAACTCCCCAGATCTTAATCCCATTGAGAACTTGTGGTCAATCCTCAAGAGGCGGGTGGACAAACAAAAACCCACTAATTCTGACAAACTCCAAGAAGTGATTATGAAAGAATAGGTTGCAATCATTTAGGAATTGGCCCAGAAGTTGATTGAGAGCATGCCCAGTCGAATTGAAGAGGTCCTGAAAAAGAAGGGCCAACACTGCAAATACTGACTCTTTGCATAAATGTCATGTAATTGTCGATAAAAGCCTTTGAAACGTATGAAGTGCGTGTAATTATATTTCACTACATCACAGAAACAACTGAAACAAAGATCTAAAAGCAGTTTAGCAGCAAACTTTGTGAAAACGAATATTTGTGTCATTCTCAAAACTTTTGGCCACGACTGTACAGCCAATGCATTCCAATACAGAAGTATTGGAATGCATTGTAAAGGGGATCAGACCCCCAAAGTGGGACAAAAAATAAAGTTAAAAAAAAATTGAAAAAATAAAGCTTCCCCCTTCCCCCAAGTAAAAAAAAAAACTACAGAATTTTCCCCAAATAAAGTAATATTTTTGGGAAAAAATAGGGAAAAAAAGAAAAGTAGACATATTAGGTGTCGCTGCGTCCATATAGACCGGCTCTATAACTATATCACATGATCTAACCCCTCAGATGAGCACCGTCAAAAAAGAAAAACTGTGCTAAATAAATAAACAATTTTTTTGTCACCTTACATCACTAAAAGTATCACCAAGTGATTAAAAAGGCGTATGCCCGCCCTAAATAGTACCAATCTAACCATCACCTTATCCCATAAAAAATGACCCCCTACCTAAGACAATTGCCCAAAAAAGAAAAAAAAAATCTATGGCTCAGAATATGGAGACACTAAAACATAGCTTTTTTTGGCTTTAAAAATACTGTTATTGTGTAGAACTTAAGTAAATAAAAAAGTATACTTATTAGGTATTGCCTCATCTGTAAGAACCTGCTCTATAAAAATATCACATTACCTAATCCCTCAGGTAAACACCATAAAAAAATTAAATAAAAACGGTGTGAAAAAAATCAATTTTTTTTGTCACCTTACATCACAAAACGTGTAATAGCAAGTGATCAAAAAGTCCTATGCACCCCAAAATAGTGCCAATCAAACCGTCATCTCATCCCGCAAAAATGGTGGAGACACTAAAACATGATTTATTTATTTTGTTTCAAAAATAAAATCATAGTGTAAAACATAAATAAATAAAAAGTAGACATATTAGGTATTGCCGCATCTGTAATAACCTGCTCTATAAAAATATCACATGACCTAACCAAAACCTGTGTGAAAAAAGCAATCAAAAAGTCATATGCACCCTATAATAGTACCAATCAAACTGTAAACTCATCTGGAAAATAATGAGCCCCAACACAGGACAGTCGCCCAAAAATTAAATAAAACTACGGCTTTCAGAATGTGGAGACACTAACAAATATATATTTTTTTAATGCTTTGTTATGTAAAATATCGATATGTTATATGTCATATTTGATATTGTCGCGTCCGTGACAACCTGCTCTATAAAAATACCACATGATCTAACTTGTCAGATGAATGGGTCACTTTTTGGGAGTTTCTACTCTAGGGGTACATCAGGGGGTCTTCAAATGTGACGTGGCAGCTTAAAATTATCCCAGTGAAATCTGCTTTCCAAAAACCATATGGCCTTCCTTTCCTTCTGCACAATGCCATGTGCCCGTACAGTAGTTTACGACCAAAATGGGGTGTTTCTGTAAACTATCGAATCAGGGCCATAAATATTGAGTTTTGTTTTTGTCTGTTAACCCTTGCTTTGTAACTGGATAAAATTGATTCAAATGGAAAATATGCCAAAAAAGTGAAATTCTCAAATTTCATCTCTCATTTCCATTAATTCTTGTGAAACACCTAAAGGGTGAACAAAGTTTGTAAAATCAGTTTTGTATACCTTGTGTGGTGTAGTTTCTAAAATGGGGTAATTTTTTTTATGAGTTTCTACTCTAGGGGTGCATCAGGGAGGCTTCAAGTGGGACATGGTGTCAAAAAAACCAGTCCAGCAAAATCTGCCTTAGAAAAAAACTGCATCGCGCTCCTTTCCTTCTGCGCAATGCTGTGTGCCCGTACAGCAGTTTACAACCACATATAGGGTGTTTCTGTAAACTACAAAATCAGGGCCATAAATATTGAGTTTTGTTTGGCTGGTAACCCTTGCTTTGTAACTGGAAAAAAATTGATTCAAATGAAAATTCTGCCAAAAGAGTGAAATTCTGGAGTGCCTTCAGACCTGAACTGGTCCAGAAAAAGTGGGTTTTAGAAATTTTCTGAAAAATTTCAAGATTTGCTTCTAAACTTCTCAGCCTTCTAACGTCCACAAAAAATAAAATGGCATTCACAAAATTATCCAAACATATAGTAGAAATATGGGGAATGTAAAGTAGTAACTATTTTTGGAGGTATTACTATCTATTATAGTAGAGAAATTGAAATTTGGAAATTTGCTAATTTTTTTTTTTTTGTAAATTTGGAATTTTTTTTGAAATGAAAATACATTTTTTGGACTCAATTTTACCAATGTCATGAAGTACAATATGTGACAAGAAAACAATCTCAGAATGGCCTGGATAAGTAAAAGCTTTTTAAAGTTATAACTACATAAATCGACACATGTCATATTTGCAAAAAATTGCCTGGTCCTTAAGGTGAAAAATGGCAGGGTCCTTTGGAATGCTTTTACTTATCCAAGCCATTCTGAGATTGTTTTCTTGTAACACGTTATACTTTATGACAGTGGAAAATTAATGTCGATATATTTCACCTTCATTTATGAAAAAATCCAAACTTTGCCAAAACTTTGGTAACATTCGTAATTTTCAAAATGTCTTAAAACAGATGGTGATACAGATGTAGCAGGGTTAGCACTCAAGCTCTTAATTCTCAAAATTTCTTAATTAATTGCGTTATCCTGAATTTGCTTAACTCATTTAGTTTCGATAACACTTCTCATAAATCATGAGTGTTAAAATTTCCAAAACCCACTTTTAAGGATCAGTTCAGTTAGGCCTCATGCACATGACCGTTTTTCGGGGCCGCATCCGAGTCGGACCCATCCACTTCAATGGGGCAGCAAGAGATACAGACAGCACTCCGTGTGTTGTCCGCATCCGTTACACCATTCCGTTGCCCTGCCAAAAAAATATAGCATGTCCTATTCTTGTCCGTTTTGCGGACAAGAATAGGCATGTCTACAATGGGCCGTCCGTTCCGCAAATTGCAGAAAGCACACAGGTGGCTTCCGTTTTTTGCGGATCCGCGATTTGCGGACCACTAAAAACGGCTCGGTCGTGTGCATGTAGCCTTATGTAGTTTCTAAAATGGCCCCATTTTAGAAACTACACCTCTCAACTTATTCAAAACGGATTTTACTAACTTTGTTAACCCTTTAGGCATTCCACAATAATTTAAGGAAGCTTTCACTATTTTGGCAGATTTCCCATTTGCGGTCCCCAATGCATGGGCAACATCTGTGCAGTAGGCCGCACCCATTCAACTTGAAAGGGTCCGTGGTATGTCCGCACCACAAAAAATATGACGTTCACCATTAAAGGGGCGGCCACTGTGAAAGTCAAGGTTAAAGGGGCGGCCACTGTGAAAGTCACTGTTAAAGGGGCGGTCACTGTTAAAAGGGCAGCCACTGTGAAAGTCACTGTTAAAGGGACAGCCATTGTGAAAGTCACTGTTAAAGGGGCAGCCACTGTGAAAGTCACTGTCAAAGGGATGGCCATTGTTAAAGTCACTGTTAAAGGGGCGGCCACTGTGAAAGTCACTGTTAAAGGGTCGTGCCGTTAAAGGGGCGTACATTGTGAAAGTCACTGTTAAAAGGGCAGACACTGTGAAAGTCACTGTTAAAGGGGCAGCCACTGTGAAAGTCACTGTTAAAGGGGCAGCAATCGTAAAAAGTGGCTGTTAGGCGGTCACTGTTAATGGGGCGGCCACTGTTAAAGTCACTGTTAAAGGGGCGGTCACTGTTAAAGGGACAGCCACCGTGAAAGTGACTGTTAGGCAGTCACCGTTAAAGGGACGGCCACTATGAAATTCACTGTTAAACAGGCATTCACCGTTAAAGGGGCGGCCAGCCGGCCACTGTGAAAGTCACTTTTAAAGGGGTGATCACTGTTAAAGGGGCAGGCAAAGTGATAGTCCCTGTTAAAGGGGCGGTCACCATTAAAGGGGTGGCCACTGTGAAAGTCACTGTCAAAGGGGTGGTCACCGTTAAAGGGGCGGTCACCGTTAAAGGGGCGACCTTGTGATTGTCACTGTTATTTAATATAAAATTGAATAAATAAATACCCGAGCAACGCCAGGTCATCAGCTAAAGGGGCGACCACTGTGAAAGTCATTGTTAAAGGGGCGGTCACCATTAAAGGAACAGCCATTGTGAAAGTCACTGTTATCTAATATATAAAGCTGAGTGTAGGTGTGTGTTTGTGTCTATGTCCGCTAAAAGAATGCACACCGTCGCATTTACAATCATTAAATTTGGCATACAGGTACATCAGGTGTCCGGGAAGGTTTTAGACCGGGTCTCAGCTCTTTAGGAAGTACCGTTCCTAAGATATTCCCAAAAAATACATTAGCCAATAGAAGCTTGGTCAGACAATAGAAGCTCACAGGTCCTCCAGCCTCCACATGCACAGTTTTACTCCAGGTTTCCATAACAACCCAGACATTTATCTTCACTGCTGTAGGTGAGCTTTAAAGGAAATCTGTCACCAGGATAATCGCTATTGAAGTAAAGCCATGGCCTAATAGCACTTAGTACCTTATTTCAAGATGTGCCATTGTTACAGCAATAGATGTTTTTATCCTCTGAAAATACTGTTTATTTGGTATGCAAATGAGCCAATAAGGTGCCCACAGGGGCGTCACTCTTGGAGGAAGGAGCGCAGACACGCCCCCTGCCACAATGTGTCCACCCTCAAAATACAAACTTAAAACCCCACCCCCAGGTCCCGCTAAACCACACCCTTGATCATGTTAGGCCATGCTCCTTCCCACTCCTGAGCCGACGGGGATTGAAAAAATGAAAATGAAAAATCAACTTTTGTCAGCTGCAGGGTGGGAAAGAGGGTGACTTTCTCCCTGCAGCTCACACTCATACAGCGCAGTGCTGCTGTCTTAGAGTGAGCTGTTCAAAAATACACACCCCCTAATCCAGTAAGGCCACGCCCTTACCACTCCTCAGCCGACAGAGATTGAAAAAATTAAGTTAAAAATCAACTTCTAGGTCCTGCTAAGCCACGCCCTGATCTGGTAAGGCCACGACCCTCCCACTCTTCAGCCGACAGGGATTGAAATTTAATGTGTCCACCCTCAAAAGACAATCTTAAAACCCCGCCCCCAGGTCCCACTAAGCCACACCCTTGATCAGGTTAGGCCACGCCCCCTCCCACTCTTGAGCCGACGGGGATTGAAAAAATGAAGGTAAAAATCAACTTTTGTCAGCTGCAGAGGTGGGAGGGAGGGTGACTTTCTCCCTGCAGCTCATACTCAGACAGCACAGTGCTGCTGTCTTAGAGTGAGCTGTTCAAAAGGACATGCCCCCGATCGAGTAAAGGCCACTGTTAAGGGGGCAGGCCCCTGTGGAGGTCACTGTCAAGTGACAGGGCACTGTGGGGGGTCAGTGTTATAAGGGGTGGAAGGCTGTGGATGTCACTGTTAAGGGGACGGAGTGCTGTAGATGTCACTGTTATAGTGGATAGTGTTGATATCTCTTAATGACACACACAAACATTAAATTAAATGGATTAACTATACCCGAGTGAAGCCAGGTCCTTCTGCTAGTTTAATATAAAATGGCAATAAATAAATGCCCGAACAATGCCGGGTCATCAGCTAGTCTAATATACAAAGCTGAGTGTATGTATGTTTGCATGTCCGCTAAAGGAATCTGCACCATTGCATTTACAATCATAAAATTTGTGACACAGGTATATCAGGTGTCAGGGAAGATTTTAGACCGGGTCTCAGCTCTTTAGGATATACCAATCCTGAAATATTTCCAAAAAATACAAATATGGCATATCGCATGACCTATATTAGCCAATAGAAGCCTGCAGGTCTTTCTCCTCATATCCCAACTGCCATACACATGGTCACATGACCCTTATCAGCCAATAAAAGCTCACAGGCCCTTAGTCTCCACGTGCACACAGTTTTACACCAGGTTTCTATAACAACCCAGCTATTTTTCTTCACTGCTATAGGTCAGCTTTAAAGGTACAGGGCGCTGTGATTGACATTGTTGAGGGCTATGGAGGTCACAGTTAAGGTGGCAGGTAGGGTGGCCATTCAAGCCACCCTCAAAAGACGACTTGAAAACCCCATCCCCAGGTCCTGGTAAGCCACACCCTCTCACACTCTGCAGCCAACGTGGATTGAAAAAAATGAAGGTAAAAATCCATTACTGTCAGTTGCAGGGGTGGGAGTGAGGGTGACTTTCTCCCTGCAGCTCACTCTCAGAAAGCATGGTGCTGCTGACTGAGAGTGAGCTGTTCAAAAGGACATCCCTGGCACAGGGCCTGGACGGAGGACAGGGAGTCTTAAAGCTGGACTGTCCGGCCTAAAAGAGGACCTCTGGCCACCCTATTGGCAGGCTGCTATGGAGGTCACAGTTAAGGGGACGGTCCGCTATGGAGGTCAGTATTAAGGTGCAGATTGCTGTATAGGTCACTGTTAAGGGGACGGAATGCTGTGGAGGTCCCTGTTAAAAGGGCGGACACTGTGGAGGTCTCTGTTAAGGGGGCAGGGAACAGTGGAAGTCACAGTTAAGGGGATGGTCTGCTATGGAGGTCAGTGTTAAGGGGCAGGATTCTGTAGAGGTCACTGTTAAGGGGGTGGGGCATTGTGGAGGTCACATTTTGAGGGAACGGAGCTCTGTGGAGGTCACTGTTATTGTGGAAATCACTGTTAACGAGATGGGGTACTGTGGAGGTCACTAATAAATGGGTGGCCGCTGTGGAGGTCATTGTAAAAGGGGGAGGGCGTTGTGGATGTTACTGTTAAGGGGCAGGCCACTGTGGAGGTCACTGTTAAAGGGGCGGAAACTGTGGAGGTCACTGTTAAGGGAGGAGGGGACTGTGGAGGCCACTATTAAAGGGGCAGCTGGGTACTGTGAGGTCATTGTTAAGGGAGCAGGGTACAGTGGAGGTCACTGTTAAGAGAGCGAAGTACTGTTGCAGTCACTGTTAAAGGGGCAGTCACTGTGGAGGTCTCTGTTAAGGGGTCCGGGAATGGTGGAGGTCAGTTAAGGGGACTGTAACCTATGGTCAGTGTTACGGGCGGGTGCTGTAGAGGTCACTGTTAAGGGGTCGGGCCCCTGTGGTGGTCACTGTCAAGGGGATGGGATGCTGTGGAAGTCACTGTTAAAGGGGCAGGCTGCTGTGGAGGTCCCATTTTAAGGAGACAGGGCACTGTAGGGAAGGTCAGTGTTAAGGGGTGGGGGGACTGTGGAGTTCACTGTTAAAAGGACGGGGTGCTGTAGACGTCACTGTTATGGGGGGTACTGTCGATATCTTTTAACGAGTAGACAAACATGAAAAGAAATAGAAGAAATATACCTGTGTGAAGCCGGGTCCTTCTGCTAGTGCTACAATAAAAGTAACTCACACATAGACTGAATGATACAGTATTAACACATTGATGATTTCTATTTTGTACTAATGTATTTTAATTAGTTTAATATCTGTATTAATTCTCTTGACATATATTGTACTTCCTCTGCAGGCTGGTCTCCCATGAATGTTCTCCCTATAATATGTATGATAATACTAATGTATACAATACCTGCAACATCTTAACCACTACTGATAAGTATGGGAAAAGTCATGCAACAAATCCATGTCCAAACCATCTAGAAGATTCCAACTACATGTACCAGTGCAGCCCCCCTTACAGAATACCTTCCAATGTGAGTTATTTTTAATGGTCAAGTCATTCACAAGACAAAATATTTTCATTTGTGGTTTATAACAGACTTCATTTGCCTCTTGGAAACTTCTTTGAAAGAGTGACTTCTCACATGCACTGCGCTGCCGTCACTGATTTCATTGGTCTGTCACTTTAACTATGCACAACAGGAAAGAAGCCTGTCACTCGTCGTCCGGATGTGGGGCAGCAAGCCTCGGACTTGTCGGACTCATCTCCCTTGCAGCAATGGCATTCAGTATGTCAGTATTTTATTCATTTATTTTACTTTATTTTTATTTTATTTTTTTTTAAATGTCAGTACTCTAAAAGTAGAAGTGACAGACCAATGAAAAGAACACAGAGCAGGTGACAAGTTTCCTTTGAGCAAACCTATGATCAGCATGCTGATGTACTGTATTTGATTTTGTATTGTTTATGGGTTTATTCACATGTCAGCAAATCATAAATGGGTGCTTTGTGTTCTCACAAACCAGCATACATATCCTTGGATTTTAATGTGTTTAATTACACACCATTGGTTTTCCACTGACAAAAACAATGGGTTAGTGAAAACCACGGACAGAGCACAGATGCCATCTTTGTCCTGTCTGTCACCGATCCATTGCTTAGAAAAATCAAAGAGTCACTGTATTTTCACACAATGTAATTTAATAGTAGATTTCTAAATAATTTCATTCGAAAAAAAATGTCTGCCTCCACCGTCATATCAGTATATTCATATGTAATTCATATGTACCACCATATGCCACCATGAGACATGATGCTGACCAGTACTGTATGTTATGATAATCTGAAAATGTACTTAAAGAGAACCCGTCATCAACTTTATACTGACCTCACTGAGGGCAGCATAAAATGGTGACAGAAATGCTGATTTCAGCGCTGTGTCACTCATCAGCTAACGGTAAGTGGTTGCCGAGAACCAGCATCATAATCATTGCAGCCCAGGCCTGGAATAGAGTCAAATCTACCTGAGAAGAGTCAAGGTTATACATAATCTCCTGCTCTCCTCGCCCATCTGCTGATGGTTGGCAGTTGTCTCCTAAAGAGAAAGGGAGAAAACTAGGTAGAAGGCTGTCAGTCATCAGCAGGTGGGCAGGAGAGCAGGAATTCATGACTAACCAGGACTCTTCTCAGGTGGCCATGACTCTTCTCCAGGCCAAGTCTGCAATGATTGTGAGGTTGGTTCTCGGCAACCACTTACTTTTATCTTATAAATGACAGACCGCTGAAATCAACTCGCCTGTCTCTACTTTATTCAGCCGTTAGTATGGGCAGTATAAAGCTGATGACAGGTTCCCTTTAATAATGTAATATAAAGACTGCTGTATTATAACAAGAGCAAAGAAGCTCGATAGCTACAGGCTTTTCTACCTATATTTTATCTTTCTTCTAAGTTTTTTTTTTAATAGGAAGAATAATAAAAGTTATATTTTATATATAAAAAATTAGGCCATAAACAGAACAAATATAGCCTATGGCTATCGAGCTACTTGAAATTATTCATTTATTTTGGGCCACAATGGTCTTTTGAATTTAAAATAACAAGATCAAGATTCATCTAATTTAATTTAATTTCTAATTTTATATAGGAAAGAGAAATCATGAAGGAAATCATGGAAAATGGTCCAGTGCAAGGTACAGTGGCCTAATACTTATCCATTTTTCTATGTATGTATATGCTCTTTATACTATAGTATTCTTTTCTCTTCCCTCCTACCTGGTCCATAGCTCCAGTTGAAACAGGCATATACCAGATTTGCTGTGTTCCCAACTGTTAGCAGCAGAAAAGAGGTAGAATTAAAGGGGTAGTGTAATTTCAAGCAATGGTGGCATATTGCTAGGGTATTCCACCAATGTCTTATAGGTGTGTGTCCCATCTATGGGACTCTCACCAATCTCCAGAAGGGGACCCATGAAGTGAGTGGAGAGCAGCCATTAATGCATGGTCACCCTCTATTCACCATTATGGGACCGCTGAAAATATCCAAGCTCAGGCTTGGCCACCCCCATGTCCCATAGGGCTGAATTGAGTGGTGGTAACGCTTGCATGGTGCGCTTCCCATTAGTTTCTATGAGACATTCGCCACTCCCATACAAAGGAATGGAGGGCGGCTGCACATGCATGGTCCATGCTCCTTCATTTTGAGGGATCCATTCTATAGATAGGTGCTGGTTCCAGAGGTGGGACCTGCAGCACCTATCAGACATTGGTGGCATATCCTAGCAATATACCACCAATGTTTGAGATGTGACAACCCCTTTAAGTGTAGTGATAATACTAAATGTACATATGGGGTCATTTATTAAACTGATGTAAAGTAGAACTCGCTTAGTTGCACATAGCAACCAATCAGATTCCTCCTTTCATTTTTGACAGCTCCTTTGGAAAATGAAATGGACAACTAAGCCAGTTCTACTTTACACCAGTTCGATAAATGATAAATGACCCCAATAGTATGAACATCTACTGTGCTTATCTAAGTTTGTTTGTACTTTTTATAATGAAAATTTTAGTAGCTTATTTTTTGTTATAATTTATTAACTATTGTTGCAATTTTTGGCAAAATCAGTGTCAAGCTCTGGATCATGAGCATAACTACAGCACTGCATCTATTATGGGGTCAATACTCTGTATGGACTATCACAATACATTAGTAAGTGCAGTGTGTCAACTTTCTCTACATTTTAAATGCCATTTGCTGAAGTGAGAAAACCTCTTTAAAGGAAATCTGTCACCAGGATAATCGCTATTGAAGTAAAGCCATGACCTAATGGCACTTAGTACCTGATTTCCAGATGTGGCTTTGTTCCAGCAATAGAAGTTTATTTGGTATGCAAATGAGCCAGTAAGGTGCCCAGAGGGGCGTCACTCTTACAGGAAGGAGCCCAAGCCTGCCCTCATGCTGGGAGCAGGGGAAAGGGTGGCAGAGTTATAGCTTAAATGTGATGTAGGAGGGGTGGGTGGACACATTGTGACAGGAGGCATGGCTGGGCTCCTTCCTGCAAGAGTGATGCCCCTCTGGGCACCTTACTGGCTCATTTGCATACCAAATAAACTGGATTTTCAGAAGATAGAAAACATCTGTTGTTGAAACAAAGGCACATCTGGAAATAAGATACTAAGTGCTATTAGGCCTATGGCTTTACTTCAATAGTGATTATCCTGATGACAGATTTCCTTTAAAATTTTGACAACCCTTGACGTACTAGTATTTCATGGTATATATCTGTAAAGAATAAATCAAGGCAACTGGACGTACTGTAGATTTCTTGAAAACATTTCACTCGTTCTTCCAACGAGCTTTCTCAATTCTGAGTGACTGTACAAAAATCTGGGAATAAATATGTAACTGAATCCACATCTGGTAATTATACCCAGCATTGGGTCAAAGGTGTTGATTCCATTATCCTAATTGGAGTCAGTAGGTGATAAAGACTTCCCAGAAAAAGGTGTCAAGACAGCCTTGTATGTTGCAGACAATAGATGTCTAACCCACGTTTTCAAGAAATCTACAGTACGTCCAGTTGCCTTGATTTATTCTTTACAGATATATAACATGACCTGGATAAATGAGAACCTTCACAGACATAGTATTTCATGGCCCAAAAATTTGCTTTGCGACAAATTTCTCTTTCACAAAGTGTATTTCTTTGTGAGTAGTGGGTGCAATGATAGGGAATGGGGATTGTGCCACCCCCTGTCATTGAACCCCTGATAAATGACCATAAATTCATTAACACATTGATTTTGCATGAAGCTTTTTGGTCAGGCGTGTTTTTTATTCACTGAAAGGCTGCCATGATTTTGACTATTTAGCTACTCAGATGTTGCGGCATCTCAACTAGAGATGAGAGAATTTCACAAAAATTCGATTCGGCCGGTTTGATCCGAATTTATTTGCGGCGAATCGCGTTGAAAAACAGCTATTTCCTGGCTTAAGAGAGTCTTTATAGTGGTGTAGAACACTGTGCCTTGCAGTAACATGCATAGGGAGTCTGCTGTGGCAGTGAAATAATACTGTGAGTGCAGATGACAGGCGTCGCTCTTAGAATCACTGCACACTTCACTTATTTGGGCAGTCACGGGGCCAAAACTGACCAAATAACTATGAACTCAGCCTTACGGGTCGATGTTAGTTTCAAGAAGAAGCACAGTCCTTTTACTTCGTCGTCAGCTGATTCCACATAGATGTATACAGAACCTGTTCTATTAAACGCTTATACAAGTAGAGCCCCTCCTGACAGAGTGGAAAAGGGTGTCAGCAGTAAGTTTGTGTTGATGTCACTAATTATTTTGCCCTTTTTCTGATCTGTCAGAACAATAACCTCCAAAAAACTGATTCTGTCTGTTGAGCTTCCGCCTTCACTCGGTCAGCATTTGGTCAGTAATCCATCAATATTGCTAATGCAAAAAAAGCAGTAGTGGATCCAAAACAGATATGACACGTGAATGGAATATTTGCATGTCTTCTGTGTTTTGTAACACTCCTGATTTTGGCTACCAAATCATTAGCCAAATCTGATGGTACATAGAGGCCTTAGAGATGCTACACAGACAGGATCCATTTTGTGTTTCATTTTTCCTTCTTTCTGACAGAGAAGAAGAAGGGTCAAATAAATGATGATGTCAGCCAGGCCAAAAGGCAAAAAAGTGCCCCAGTCATAAAGTGGGGAGGGTAGAAACAGCATGAGAAGTCCGCAGAGTGGCCCTATGACATAGTGGTGAGGTGGAAGCAGCATGAGGAGTCCCTCTGCCAGAGTGGCCCAATGACAGAATCTGGAGGTGGCGGCAGCATCAAGAGGAGGCTACAGAGTGGCAGAATGATAGTGTGGAGGTGGTGGCAGCATCAGGAGGAGGCTACAGAGTGGCACAATGACAATGTGGAGGTACCAGCAGCAGCATCAGGAGGCCACAGAGTGGCACAATGACCGTGTGGAGGTAGCAGCAGCAGCAACAGTAGACCACACAGTGGCAAGGTGAAATAGTGTGGAGGTGACAGCAGCATCAGGAGACCAAAGAGTGGAAAGGTGACATAGTGTGGAGGTAGCAGCAGCATCGGGAGACCACAGAGTGGCAAGGTGACATGGTGTGGAGGTGGCAGCAGCATCAAGAAACCACAGAGTGACCCAGTAACAGAGTGGGGAGGTGGCAGCAACATCAGGAGACCACAGAGTGACAAGGTGACATAGTGTAGAGGTGACAGCAGCATCAGGAGACCACAGAGTTGCAAGGTGACAGAGTGGGGAGGTGGCTGAAAGAAGGAGCACTTGGCATCAGATGTGTGGCATCAGGCGGGTGGCAGCATCAGAATAGTAGTTGAGGCAGATAGCAAGAAGAAACCAGTCTCTTTTGTCAAAGTGTTGGTGTGGCACAATGGATGATCTAGTCTGATGCATCAGGCATTGGTTGCATTGAGATCCTGGCTGATATACGCCTGATTCATCTTGTCAAAGGTCAGTCTCTCCAGATTTTGGGTGGACAGGTGAGTTCTTCTTAGGGTAACTATGGCCCCCGCCACACCAAAAACCTGCTCTGATGCCACACAGCTTATCCAGGGCAAACTCTGCTAGTTGCGGACAGAAATCCAGTTTGGCTGCCCAGTAGTCCACTGGATCTTCATTGAGGGGTGGCAGGGTGCTGTCGAAGTATGCCGCCACCTGCTGTTTCAGGTTCTGCTCCTGGTCTAGCTGCTGCTGCTGCTGTTAAGTAGTTTCTTCACTAGGCGGGTGAAGAAAGCTGCTCATCAGCTGTAACTGCTTCTACCCCCCCCACCCTGCCACAGCAGCCATGGAAGCCATGGCAGAAGAACGTGAGTGCAGAGGGCCCCCCTGGTCAGACCTGCAAGAGGATGGACGATGGCGCAGATAGGCAGTGGCCAACTCACAACATAGGATGTCTCTATAGTAGTTCAGTTCATCCTCCCTTCCAGTGGGTGTAAAAAAGGCCCCCATTTTGGACAGGTAGCCAGGGTCCAACAAGGTGGAGAGATAAAAGTCGTCCCTCTGCCAAATAGTGACAATTTGGATGTCACTATGCAAGCAAGTGAGCATGCATCGGGCCATTTGTGGAAGAGACTCAGAGGGACTCCCTGCCTCCATCTCCACTGCATACTGCCAAGGTGTGTCTGGGTCCTCTGCCTCCAATTCCTCATCACCCTGTAGCTCCTCTGGCTACTCCTGCTCCTCCTCTCCTGTCACCTTTGTTTAAAAACCACCTATTTTGCTACACATTGCTTGTGCTTCAATGTCCTCCTCCTCCTCCAGTTCAGCCCTCACAGGGCTCATGTGACCAAGAGATCTAGGCGGCACATCTTCAGTCTCCTGACCAGCCCATATTTACCAGCATCTTTTCCAGGACATGAAGCAGTGGAATGACATTGTTCATCCTGTAGTCCTGGCGACTGACAAATAATGTGGCCTCCTCAAAGGGCCTGAGCAAATGGCAGGTGTCACTCATGAGCTGCCACTGGCTGACATCAAAGTTAGACAGGGGAGTACTCCTGTCCGCTGGGATATCAAGAAATCGTTTACAGCGTTTCTCTGTTCGTATAGTCGATACAACATATAGAGGGTGGAATTCCAATGGGTGGAAACTACATATATCAGCCTATTGTGATGGACGAACATCTGCCGGGATGGTTCACGAACACTATCAAATGTTCGCGAACCCCAAGTTTGCGGTGGGTCCCATTCATTTTAATGGCAGGCGAACCTGAAAAAACCTTCAGCTCATATTTGCAGCCAAGAAATAATTACTAGAAGTGCACAAATAATCCCACAACATGGACAGTGACATACCAGATGTATTAATCGAATCTGCAATCTCCATTCATTATTTTTTTCAATGCGAAATCGTCAATAAAATTTTCGCATACGCGCATGCGCACATGCACTATACAATACCCAAGTGCTCTATAAAGAAAGTATATTGGTATATAACACCCCACTTCAATCAGTTTTTCGGGGGGGGGGGGACTCGTACATTACACCAGTAGAAATTATTTGTTCCAATAAGGCTTGTCCTTCTATATACCTGCAGTATCGCAGCAGAACCGCACACAACTGCCGCACAATACAAATGCACTATAATATAATTTCTAACATAGAAAGTATATTATAACATTGTACAAGGAAGGCAATCCCTTAGAATATACATAAAGATAAAACGTAACCTTTAAAAAGGTTACTATGAATGTCCATTTACACGTCCGTGTTTAGCGAAACCGCAAAACACGGACACTGGCAATGTGCATTCCGCAATTTACAGACCGCACATCGCCGGCTCTATAATAGAAAATGCCTAATCTTGTCTGCAATTGCGGACAAGAATAGGACATGTTCTATTTCTTTGTGGAAACGTCAGCCTTCCTGCAGCGAATGCAAGAAGAGGGCGGTTTGAAGATGTGTTGGTCACTTGGGATATGAGATCATTCTTGAGGACAACCCATCGACAACAGCCCTCCGGATCCAGCCTCAGGGAATGCCTAGACCGCCAGGTGTCCGACTACATTGGGTTAACGGTCGATGTGGACGCTCTGAGCAGCGAGGAACCCCTTGACTACTGGGTATACAGGCTTGATTTGTGGCCAGAGCTGGCGCAATTTGTCATGGAACACTTGGCTTGCCCCTCGTCGAGTGTCCTGTGCAAAAGGACGTTCACCTAGGTCACAACAGTGTGGACTACCTCACATTTCTAAAAATGAATGAGGCATGTATCTCAGAGGAATTCAACACTTTTGACAACCACATTTAATTGAATTTCCTCATGTCAGCCCACACATATCCGCCACCACACAGAACAAATAATGGTCCCTGTCTTATGTAAATACAGCGGCATAAAAGGCATTTTCTGTCCGGTAAATGCCTAATGTTTGGGGCCACGGAAGAATTCAACACCTGTGATGACCACGTGTTAGCAAATTTCAACTATTATAATTAGTTTTTTTTTCAAGAGGGGGGATTTTGTTAGCCATGTTTTTAATCCAATTTAATATTTTTAGTTCTTTTAAACATATATATTTGACATGTATTTGTACTGGCCTGCAGTAAAATTGATATCCATTGACCGTCTAATATACCTCCAGCCAAATAATCAATTGATGTTTTGTGTACGTTGAATGAATAATTTTTTGGGGCCTGTACTCCGCTGGCCTGAAGTAAAATTGTTATCTAACAACCATTTAATAGAACTCCAGCCACATAATCACTTGATGTTTGCTGTCCAGTGAATGCCTAATGTTTGGGGCCTATACTCCACTGCCTGCATTAAAATTGATATCCAATGACCGTCTAATATACCTCCAGCCACATAATAACTTGATGTTTTCTGTCTGATGAATGAATAATTTTTTGGGCCTGTAGTCCACTGGCCTGCAGTAAAATTGATATCCATTGACCGTCTAATATACCTCCAGCCACATAATCACTTGATCTTTTCTGTACGGTGAATGCATAATTGTTGGGACCCCGGAGCAATTCAACACCTGTGACAACCACATGTTATCGTATTTCACCTATTATCATTTTGGGTTTATTCAAGAGGGGGGATTTCGTTAGCCATGTTTTTAATTCAATTTTATATTTTTAGTTCTTCTAAATATATGTATTTGACATGTATTTGTACTGGCCTGCAGTAAAATTGATATCCAATGACCGTCTAATATACCTCCGGCCACATAATCACTTGATGTTTTCTGTCCGGTGAATGAATAATTTTTTGGGCCTGTATTCCACTGGCCTGAAGTAAAATTGGTATCCAATGACCATCTAATATACCTCCAGCCACATAATAACTTGATGTTTTCTGTCTGGTGAATGCCTAATGTTTTTGGCCTGTACTCACGTGGTCTAAAATAAAAAAAATTCTAGGCTCCAGCAGGGCACATTTTTGACAGTTTCCCTTTAAGACGCATAAAAATGGCCCCTGATTAAAATACATATTTTTTGTGGGAATTTTTGCCATTGACCCCCCTCTGGTATGTCACTTTCCGTGTTGTAGGACGATTTGTGCACTTCTAGCATGTATTTGGTGGCTGCAAATATGACCTGAAGGTTTTTCAGGTTCGCCTGCCATTAAAGTGAATGGGGCCTGCCACAAACTTGCGGTTCACAAACATTTGAGTGCGTTCGCTTGATTGAGTTCGCGAATTGTCCTGGCCGATATTCGTCCATCAGGACTTGTAAATCATTTTTTTAGCACAATGAAGTTTTTTCTAGCACTGTTCCTAGTGCCTGCTTACGTCTCTTCCTGTACTAAGTTCATTGAAAAATGGCAGAATCCAAGATGGCTGAGGCTATTTATAGGGCTGTGACATCACAGAGATGGCTGGCTGCTGATTGGCTGCATGCATGGCATTATGGGTAATCTCGCCTTCCCAGAGTTCCTTGCTCCATGTCCTCACACATGCAGCAGCTATTTTAAGCTGATTCGTTACCACAAGGCGTGAGGAAATTCAGATTCGGAGAGAATCGAAGTCTTCCTGAAATTTGGATCAAATTCCACTTTGTCAACTTTTATTCACTTATCTGTAATCCTGACCCCTCTGACTCTTTGTTTTTTGCCTTACTCTTCCCCTCATACTTCGTAACCTCTGCTAGTATTCTCATCCACAGCACCCTTCCATTCAGGTGCAAATGATCTGCAGAATACAATTGGTACACCAATAAAAAGTTGACCCAGTGCTCTACAATCCCAAACCCTTCTGCCCTACATAAAAACTTTAAGCCATGGATTTTGTTTGGGAGTGGTATTCCTTTTCTTGACCCCTTTCTACTCCTCCTTACTGCATTAACCCAGCTACAATATGCAGCAAAGCTAACAGTTATAGTCATAACGCGTTAAGTACCGTAGATGTGATAACTCACCAAGTTTGCGTCTGCTACATCCATACTTACCTTCTCTTCCTAACTCTTATCACGAACCTCCATTTCTACCACACTAACTGCTTGTTCAGTAACCAGCTTGCTCCTCTCAAGAATGTCAATTACCCTCAGTGTTGCATTTTGTTCTAGATCTCTAATGTGAGCTTCCAGATGGGTAACATGCTCACATTTGTCATAGCAGTAATTGCAGTGGCCTGGTCTGGGGTGGCACCAACGCTACGCTGGGTCCCCCGGACACCGTTGAAGTGTCACCATGTGGCATCGATATCGCCTAAATGGATTTTAGAAAAGGCTTTGGCAGTTCCACATAAAGAGCTGATAAATAAGTTATTGAAAATTGAACTAAATCCCTTGATAGCTCCGTGGATTTGCAGTTGGTTTTAGGACAATTATTAGAGTGCTGTTGTTAATGGTGTGAAGTCTGAAGAAAGTCTAGTAACTATTGCTGCACTACAGATGACTCTTCTGAGGATTTTTATTAATTTTAATAAATTTATAAATTACATAAGAGAGCGTTTGGTATGTTAGGTTAAACATACCAAACGTTTTCTTATGTCATTTATACATTTATTAAAATTAATAATAAACCTCAGAAGAGTCATCTGTAGTAGAGCAATAGTTGTAGTAGTTGTTGCCAATAATATGGAAATTTGCATTAAGGGTAGATATTCCTAGAGGTGTCTATAAAATGGAAATGGTCAACACAATGAAAACTGCAGTTCAATATTTCTAAATGTAAAATATAGCATTTTGGGATAATCTTCTGGGAGTTGTATTGGCAGTTCTGCATTACACAGGACTTCAAAAAAACTTAAACAGCTTCAAAAGTTGTGGCCTAGCAATAATGAAATCAAGCAGGATGTTGGGCTATATATATATAGTGCTGAAGTATATGGTACAGATGTGGAGGTATATATATATATATATATATATATAGTGCTGAAGTATATGGCACAGATGTGGAGGGGGTGTATATCTCACCCAATTTCCAGTTTAGTTGGGTGAGGTAGCAGAAATCGAAAAGAGATATGAGAAAGAGATATGTTTTGCTTCAGCAAGGCATAGCTTGCTAGAGATCTTTTGTTTAAGTTATATGGGCTGGATTTCTTTGGAATAGGAGATAGGTTGGTAGTGGGAGTCTCTCAGTCCGAGGTGAGGCCAGCTGCGATAATCACTGTGGAATAAATCAACCCTCAGTATGTGTGTGGGGTAGGAATTGAGGAGTTGAGGAATTGAGAAGGATGCCTGCACAGCCTCTGTGTGGTCCCAGCCAGGAGGGCTGGGGGACCCCAAGTCTGAAAAAAGCCTCACTTTGGGGGGCCCGGTGATGCCTGGAAAAGAAGGGCGTGGGTGTCATATGGTCAGAATTGGGAGGACTGTTGGACCATATTGCCCCCAAGGTATAACATGGTCACAGCCAGGAGGCTGCTGGACCGTATGGCTGTGTGAAGCTAGATTTCCCAAGGTGAATAGTGACCTATAAGTGAGATAGGCAAGTGCTGTGTATTAGTGAAAGCCTAGACAGGCAAGGTTTGTTTATTTTTGTGGTGTGACACTAGAACTTGTCACGAGGGTGTCAAGAGCCACGTCTGACTCCGTTATACCCAGGGGCAGGAAGTCGCAGTGGGTGGCTGCACGCTCTATGTCTAAAGCTAGTGCTGTTTCTCAATGGTAGCTTTCTGGGTTTGCCTTGCAATCCTTTTTGGCTCACTCAGGGATCCGTAGCTTCTTCTCCTCAGCTGTTTCTTGTCTAGCACTCCCAACCTCCTTATATTACCCTCTCCCACTTCTCTGGTTGCCAGATATAGAGCTTCCTGCCTGGACTTCTATACTGACCCACTGGAGCTGTGTAGCTGTGATTCCTGGTTGTCGTTCCAGAGCGTTACCCTCCGGATCCCTGTTGGGCTTTTGTTGTCCACTGTTGTCACCCACCTGGGATTATATGTTTTGTCTGTATTGTCTGTCCTCTCCTTGGTGTTTTCCTTTAGTGTTAGTGGTGCAGACTAGTGTTCCCACTGTCCTATTCTGTACATAGGGCTCATCTTAGGGAAAGCCAAGGTTTAGGCACGTGATCGGCGTACGGGTGAGGAACCCGTCTAGGGACGTCAGGGCAGTCAGGTGCCAGCCTCAAGGTGAGTTAGGGGTCACCACCTTTCCCTCTCCCTTAGACAGGGCCTTCCTATTCCCTCTCTTTGCGTCAGGTATGTGATCGGCACGCTGGTCATTATATTATATCTGGCCCTTATTTTGTGTAGGTAGAAAGAAAAAAAATATATACTTTTTCTTTCTGCCTATTTAGAATCCAGCATGGATCCTATTGCTGCTTTGACAAAGCAACTTCAAGGCCTGTCTTTGGAGGTGGCAGGATTGAATGCGTCGGTCCTCCAGGACCAGCAGCAATTGCAGCAGACCGCAAGCCCAGCGGTTGCTATGGGTAACCAGGTTGCTGCGGAACCCAAGGTTGTTCTTCCTGACAGATTTTCTGGGGAAAGGGACAAATTTGTGACGTTCCGTGAGGCCTGTAAGTTATATTTTAAGCTGCGCCCTTACTCCTCTGGTAATGAAGAACAGCGGGTGGGGATTGATACTTCCCTGCTTCAGGGGGACCCGCAATCCTGGGCGTTCTCTTTACCCACTGATTCACAGGCTCTCCGGTCAGTGGATGAATTTTTTGGGGCCTTGGGTCTCATATATGATGACCCTGACCGAGTCACCCTGGCTGAGTCGAAATTACGGAGACTCCTAGAGGGAGAGCGGCCAGCAGAGCAGTATTGCTCAGAGTTCCGTAGGTGGGCTACGGATACCCAGTGGAATGACCCGGCTCTCAGGAGTCAGTTCTGCTCTGGGTTATCCGAAAGGTTTAAGGATGCGCTTGCGCTGTATGAGACCCCCTTTTCCCTTAAGTGCTGTTATGTCCCTCTCTATCAGAATAGATAGACATTTTATTGAAAAATCCTGAGCAATTGGTAACCCCTCCCAAGCAGCAGCTAGTCTGTACGGACCTAGACGAGCCTATGCAGCTAGGAGGAACTACTCGTCAGGTCCGTCCTCCTGAGGCTCGCTGTAGGCATGGGGTTTGTTTTTTCTGTGGGGGGAGGGGTCATTTCATTAATGTCTGTCCTTCCTTTCTCAAAAACAAAAGACCATCGGAACTACTTACCCTGTATGGAGGATGTCAGCCGGGGGGTATATGTTTCCTCCATACGAACATCTCATTTTGTGTTGCCAGCGGTTGTTGTTTTTGGTGTTAAGACGGAGACTATTTCTTTCTTTCTAGACAGTGGAGCAGGGGTAAATTTGATAGATGCCCATTTTGCCCGCACTATGGGTTTGTCTTTCTGTACGCTACAGAGCCCTATTCCCATATTCGCTATTGATTCTGCTCCTCTGTCTGAGAGAAACCTCACTCACATTGTCCATAACTTACACCTTCGCGTAGGGGACCACCATAACGAGTGTCTATCATGTTATGTTCTGGAGGGCCTTCCCACTCCTGTGGTATTGGGTCTTCCCTGGTTGGTAGCGCACAATCCAGTGGTGGATTGGCAGGCTAGGGAGATATTGGAGTGGAGTGAGCATTGCAGAGAAAATTGCTTAAATAGCAATTGCTTAGTCGCCTCCATAGCTACTCTACCTACATTTGTTTCGGACTTTGAGGACGTTTTTTCTGAAAAGGGTTGTCAGAAGTTACCACCTCACCGTCCTTATGATTGCCCGGTTAACCTGATTCCAGGTGAAAAATTACCCAAGACCAGGTTATATAATCTTTCAGGTTCTGAGAGACAAGCCATGAAAGATTATATCTTCGAGAGTCGTCCTAAGGGACACATCAGACCCTCTTCTTCACCTGTGGCTGCAGGGTTTTTCTTTGTTAAAAAGAAAGATGGGGGCCTGCGTCCTTGCCTAGATTTCTGCGAACTAAACCGGATAACCATCCGAGACCCATACCCTCTTCCTCTCATTCCTGACCTGTTTAATCAGATTGTGGGTGCTAGGTGGTCCTCCAAACTTGATCTTAGGGGGGCCTAGAATCTGATTCATATCAAGGAAGGGGATGAGTGAAAGACAGCTTTTAACACCCCTGAGGGGCATTATGAAAATCTAGTCATGCCTTTCTGTCTGACCAATGCTCCTGCTGTCTTCCAACATTTTGTTAATGACATTTTTAGTCATCTTATCGGCAGGTTTGTGGTGATATGCCTAGATCATATCTTAATTTATTCATCTGATCTGAAAACACATGAGGTACATGTAAGACAGGTACTGCAGGTCCTACGGACAAATAAATTATATTCAAAAATGGAAAAGTGTGTCTTCGCCGTTCAGGAAATACAGTTCCTGGGATATCTATTATCTGCTTCAGGTTTCCGTATGGATCCTAGGAAGGTCCAGGCAATTTTAGATTGGGATCTTCCTGAGAACCTTAAAGCACTGCAACGGTTCTTGGGTTTCGCAAATTTCTATAGAAAGTTCATTAAAAATGATTCAGTGATTGTCAAACCCCTTATTGACATGACTAGGAAGGGGACTGATTTTTCGAAATAGTCTGACGCTGCTAAAATTGCATTTTCCTCTCTAAAAGAGAGGTTTACCTCAGCACCTGTACTTATCCAACCTGATGTCTCCCAGCCTTTTATTGTTGAAGTAAATGCGTGAGAGGTGGGAGTGGGGGCTGTACTGTCTCAGGGTCCATCTCCTGGCAAATGGCGTCCTTGCGCTTTCTTTTCTAAAAAACTATCTGCAGCGGAGAATAACTATGATATTGGCAATAGGGAACTATTAGCTATTAAAGAATGGCGTCACTTTTTAGAGGGGGCAATCCACCCCATCACAGTGATTACGGATCACAAATACCTTCTGTACCTCAAATCAGCTAAGCGTCTCACCCCTAGACAAGCTAGGTGGTCGCTATTTTTTACCAAGTTTAACTGTTTCATCACCTATCGCCCTGGGGGAAAAAATACCAAGGCAGATGCATTATCTCCTAGTTTCCCTGGAGGGGGTAATGGGGGTGATCCGGTACCTATTTTACAAAGGGGAGTGGTTGTCTCTGCTGTACACTCTGTTCTGGAGGGGAATGTGTTAGAAGCCCAGGGGGACGCCCCGGTCTCTTCCCCCTCAGAGAAATTGTTTGTACCGTTAAACTTGCATCTCAAATTATTAAAGGAACATCATAATTTGGCACTTGCTGGGCACCCGGGTAGTAAAGCAACCTTGGAGCTATTGTCTCGTCGTTTTTGGTGGCCAAGGTTGCGTCAGGATGTAATGGATTTTTTGTCTAGTTGTTCTACTTGTGCACGCGCGAAAGTCTCTCATACACATCCTGCAGGGTCTTTATTGCCACTTGTCATTCCCAATAGGCCATGGACACATCTGTCAATGGATTTCATCACTGACTTACCTTTCTCTGCGGGTAAAACAGTTATCTTGGTAGTAGTAGACAGGTTTAGCAAAATGGTACACTTCATTGCGTTACCCGCACTACCTAATGCTAAGACTCTTGCTCAGGTATTCATCAGTGAAATCGTAAATGCTTCACGGGGTCCCTTCCGATGTTGTTTCGGATCGGGGAACCCAGTTTATTTCTAAGTTTTGGAAAGCTTTTTGTTCCCGTTTGGGGGTACACTTGTCCTTTTCCTCAGCTTTCTATCCTCAGTCGAATGGACAGACTGAGCGTACCAACCAAAACCTTGAGACATATCTAAGGTGTTTTGTGTCTGAAAACCAAGAGGTGCGGTCATCATATTTATCGTTAGCCGAGTTTGCTATAAACAATTGCCGTCAGGAATCCACTGGCAAGTCACCATTTCTTGGTGCATATGGTTTTCATCCCCAATTCTGTACTTTCAAAGAGGGGGGGTCTTCTGGGGTTCCCGAAGAGGAATGGTTTTCGTCATCTCTTTCATATGTATGGCAGAAGGTGCAAGCTAACTTGAAAAATATGGGAGGTATATATAAATGCATGGCTGATAAGAAACGGTCGCCAGCTGTGGACCTAGGAGTGAATGACTATGTGTGGTTATCTACTAGGAATATTAAGTTAAAGGTTCCCTCTTGGAAACTGGGTCCTAGGTTAATTGGTCCTTACAAAATAGTAGCCATCAATAACCCCATGGCTTTTCGCCTGGAGCTACCTCAAACTTTTTAAATCCATAACGTCTTCCATAAGTCGTTACTCAAAAAGTATGTTCCACCTCTAGAACCGTCACCGCTGCCACCCCCTGTTGTTGTGGATGGTAATCTAGAGTTTCAAATATTCAAAATTGTTGATTCTCGTTGGGTCCGCCGCTCTCTTCAATATCTGGTGCATTGGAGGGGTTACGGTCCCGAGGAAAGAATGTGGGTTCCAGCATCTGAGGTAAACGCCGACAGGTTAGTTCGGGCTTTTCATGCCTCTCATCCTGAGAGACCTAGTCCTGAGTGTCCGGAGGCCCCTCGTGGAAAGGGGGGTACTGTCACGAGGGTGTCAAGAGCCACGTCTGACTCCGTTATACTCGGGGTCAGGAAGTCGCAGCGGGTGGCTGTGCGCTCTATGTCTAAAGCTAGTGCTGTTTCTTAATGGTAGCTTTCTGGGTTTGCCTTGCAATCCTTTTTGGCTCACTCAGGGATCCGTAGCTCCTTCTCCTCAGCTGTTTCTTGTCTAGCACTCCCAACCTCCTTATATTCCCTTCTCCCACTTCTCTGGTTGCCAGATATAGAGCTTCCTGCCTGGACTTCTATACTGACCCACTGGAGCTGTGTAGCTGTGATTCCTGGCGTTACCCTCCGGATCCCTGTTGGGCTTTTGTTGTCCGCTGTTATCGCCCACCTGGGATTATATGTTTTGTCTGTATTGTCTGTCCTCTCCTTGGTGTTTTCCTTTAGTGTTAGTGGTGCGGACTAGTGTTCCCACCGCCCTATTCAGTACGTAGGGCTCATCTTAGGGAAAGCCAGGGTTAGGCACGTGATCGGCGTACGGGTGAGGAACCCGTCTAGGGACGTCAGGGCAGTCAGGTGCCAGCCTCAAGGTGAGTTAGGGGTCACCAGCTTTCCCTCTCCCTTGGACAGGGCCTTCCCATTTCCCTCTCTTTGCGTCACGTATGTGATCGGCACGCCGGTCATGATAGAACTATGATAGAAACTTCCAAGTGCTGCCAAACTTGGAAGTTTCATGTGCTGTGTGACAAATAAAGCACTGTTTGAGCTTGAAAACCTCCTGTTTGATGAGAAATCTGTCATTGCCGCCCCACGCATTAATAGTTATCCTTTCTCTCTCTCTCTCTCTCTATATAAAATATATATAAACAAGTAGAAGGGTAAAATAAATGGACCTTGTGGCCCTTTCTGTGGACTATGTGGCCCTTAATTATTCAGTGTTACAATTTAGTAAATTTTTATTGTTTCTATATTCATATCTCATAAAAAAAAGTCTAGCAAGCTTATCTGATTCTGCATAGCTTACAACACTTTTTAATTAAATTAAATGACAGCCTCATAACTCTAATATTAAAATTTTGTAAGAAATATTCTAAGTTTAATGAATTTGTTCTTAGATAAGTTTGTCCAACCTTTGCTAGAATATCACCTTTTAGATCTTAACAACATATAATTAGCTAGAAGTTTCCAATAAATATTCATACATTGAAGCTCCATTTAAGAAATATCTAAATAACTCATTTAGTAAATAAACAGTAACTTTGAAGTTAATGGTAATCCAGATACAAACAATATTGAAGAAATCCTTCAGTGAGCACAGTGGTTAATCTCCTGCTGATCTCTCTTCTTTGGTCATCTGAGGAGTGGGGCTTAGCACTGAGGCAGGGTTTAACAATCTTTTTGTCCTACTGCAGACAAGGCTCAGCCGGGAGGTTCCTGCTCCAGTCAATTGTCTTAAAGCTGGACATATGTCAGTGAGGAGGAGAGGGGGCATGGCTAAGCTCATGGGAAACAGATTTATTTATGTATTTCTTAGCTTCAATTGTAATTTGTGAAAAAAAGGGAAAGGAGGTGATAAAAATGACATATTGAGAGTTTTTGTGTATTTTATTTAATGTTTATTTATGGATAATATTTATTAAAGTGCAATTTTATGCAAAACTGATCTGAAAAACAGTACTTTGGCCTCACACTTTCACTTTAGCTCAGCCTTTCCTCGGTCAGCTCCTAGGGGTTAGTTCAATAATTTTTATACATTAGGCTTCATACAAAATTATTCCATCCATACGTAACAAAAATGCATTAACTGCTTAAATGATATTTGGGCACTAATAGCAAAATTTGAATGAAGCTTTATTGTCAAAAATGGAAACCACAGCATGACTTATCTGTTCTAAAGCTGAGATATACAGAGCACATAACATACTTGACCCCCTTTTCCTGTAATTTTGTGAAACAATGTATTATTGAAAGATAGAGGCATAACTTATGATAACTGCATTTTAAAATTATTCAGAGATATCTGGTTGAACGATATAATAACTTTTGTGTGGATCTTTCAGTAAAGTCATCCTATATAGACAATATAGTACTATGGTATGTCATAGTATTCAAAGGGGTTGGGCAGAAAAACATATATATTTACTACCAGAAATGGTGTCAAAACAATCCATAGGTTGTTGTTGCTGGGCCTCATTCCATTCAAATGAGCTAAGCTACGATACCAGAAAAACCCTTGAAGAGGTGTGGCATTGTTTCTAGAAGAAAGCAGCCACGATTTTCTAATCCTGGACAATGCCTACAATTGCAGGCCAAAGTATACCATATTGTTATTGTAATAAAATAAATAAATAAATCACCTTCCCAAGCCCCCCCTTTTGATCCATGGCTGCTGTTCTGTATTCTCTGCTGGCTTGCAGGATTGAGTAATATGTTTTCTGCAGCAGTGCTGTGTCCATATACTGCATATGACTACTTCAGCCAATTACTGGCCTGAGCGGTCTCGTGCCATATACTATTGAGCCCACTGAGTGGCTGTAGCAGACACATCCTGTATACAAGACCATCATTGCTATAGAAAAAACATTAAATCACTGCCGCAGAGGAGAGAGCAGAGCAGTGGCTCAGAGGTTGCTTCCGAAGGTGAGTTACATTTTTTATTATTGTTTTAATAGCCTCTCTGCAGTTAAGCTAAATATTAGGCAACCTCTTTGTAGCATTTTATTGACACTAAGTGAGCCTTGGTTTGTGCCAAAATTGTAGCATTACTATGACTATGGGAAATGTTTTCATGTGGAAAAATGTTACATTTTGCAAAGTCACTTACAACTTTCTTTTCCTAAAATGTATATTGCCAGCAAGCAGCGGTAATGTCATGATTTTACCCAAAATTGCTGGTGAATTCATATAGGCATTAAACCCTAGCCTAAAGATATCAATAATAAAATAAATAAATATATCTTTGTTTTATAGACAAAATACATATAGAGAATGCACAAGGTAGCAAAATCACCAGTGCTAATCTTAATGAAATATATTCTGCAGTCAGCACAAATGCTACACTACATATTAAATACAAGAGTTTGTGAAACAACCTATATTATAAAATATATACAGTACCTATACAGGATGCCATTTGCATGGTTACAGCATTCAGTATAAATTAATAAAAATAATAATAATAATAATAAACGATATAAAGATCAATTCATGACATTAAGTAAAGTGCATCTGTGCAAATCACAAGCGTAAAATGCAAGAGAAACATAGTTATGATAACTGACCCGTAAGAGCATAACCACTGCAACTGGCATCCATTTGTTGTTGTTATTATTACTATTATTATTATTTAGCATAATTGGATGGGCATTTGGGCGATCAACTGATCATCGATTATTGTCATCAGACAACACCCTAATAGGGAATATATTTTGAAATAATATATATATCACTGCTTTTATAACACTATCATATTTTATATATAACATTTAGACACTGGTATATTAAACTATGAAGGTGTACACCATATTCAGGTATCTTAGGGTATAAATGTGATTATTAAAAGTAAGCTAAAAGGTCCTGATGTAACTGAATGGTTCCTGACCTGTGACCAGGAGGTCATAAGATGGTATGCACTGTATCTAAAATATGAAGTCTTTGAAGAAGCAAATGAGGCCCATTAATTGGAAATTCAGGAGATAGGATAATGAGTAATGATTTGAGTGTTTACTTAACAAAAAATATTCATAATGATTTGAAAGAGTATTTGAAGTCACACAACTTTTACACCTATATATTGTCTTTTATTTTCATTTCTGTAGCTATCTATGGAAAATAACTAAAGCAAGTATAGGTTTTGATGACAATCTGCCATAGAGAAAGCAATACTATGCCAGTCCTTCCTATAGACACCTTCCTCCTGGCCATATAAAAGTAAATTCCCTAAAAAACATTTAATCAAAGTTGAGTATATTCGTAATAAATTTACAATGCGAGAATGAAAATGCCAACACATGCTGCTGACCAAAACTTATTGAAGCCTCTTCATAACAAAAAGAACTGGTACAGTAAAAAGGATTATACTTTGGAAAACCAGAAGAATTTACAATGAGAAACAACTTTTTTGCTGCTGTTACACTTTAAATCCAAGAAAGTAATACATTTCTTCCACTGTGTAATTTCTTTTGTGATGGTCAGTGGTTTGTAAATGCTTTTATGATTTATTTTGAAAGATTTAAAACATAATGTTTCTGTCTTCCAGCTGTAATGGAAGTTCATGAAGACTTCTTCCTTTATAAAACTGGAATCTATAAATATATAGGCATGAGAAAGAAATCTGAGAAAAATGGCACACATTCAGTTAAGATTATTGGGTAAGAATTATTTTTAGAGGACTAGCAATTTAATCAATACAACGGAAAACCTTGCAGATTTTGGACGTTGTGTTCCCCTCACTGTGAAAACAGTTATAATCTGTTGCCAAGATGAGAAAATCCTTCTTCCCAAAATAATTGTTGCAATGAAATATGTTGTACTTGAACTCTGAACAGTTTCCAAAAAATCTTTTTCATTTAAGTCTTGTACAATGCTGGAGATAGTGATCACATCATGTTAGTATGGCACTGGAAACACTAATCAAGTCATAAAAATAAATAAAATAAAGTCTCTGTTAGATATACTTGTCTTCTCTAGCGCTGCAAATCCGGAGACAATGTGGGAAAAGTCAGATAAGTAAAGTTATGAAGAAGGATTGCGCTGCAGGAGAAAATTCTTTTGTATAAAAATGAAAATAAAAGGAAAAAATAAAATAAAAGGTTCCTTTAGTAGATCTTCAATCAACGTGGTCACAAGCCAACCTCACAAAATAACACTGGTATGGAAATCTGTTCTGAAATGAAAAAGCGCACTATGGTGTAGCAAATTCCAAAAACTTAGCGCACCTGCGAATAGATTATACTCACAGGATTTCTTGCGAGTAAATGCGTATAGGAATAGATGGTATCTTCGGTAGAACACTGTTAAAGAAAGAGGACTATAGTGTAGCATGTAATTACACTTAAAAGGCGTTTTAAGTGTAATTACATGCTACACTATAGTCCTCTTTCTTTAACAGAGTTCTACCGAAGATACCATCTATTCCTATACGCATTTACTCGCAAGAAATCCTGTGAGTGTAATCTATTCGCAGGTGCGCTAAGTTTTTGGAATTTGCTACACCATAGTGCGCTTTTTCATTTCAGAACAGATTTCCATACCAGTGTTATTTTGTGAGGTTGGCTTGTGACCACGTTGATTGAAGATCTACTAAAGGAACCTTTTATTTTATTTTTTCCTTTTATTTTCATTTTTATACAAAAGAATTTTCTCCTGCAGCGCAATCCTTCTTCATAACTAATCAAGTCATAGTAGTATGCTGCTAGATAATATGATCAAGTTATGGCAGTATAGTGGTGGAGCGATCACATCATAGTAGCTTTTATTCTTTAATAAAACAATTGGTAAAAAAATTTAAGCAAAATCAGTATTTAATTGTTAATCTGCATCCTGAAGCACCAATACATCTAGAGCAAATCAAGACAATAGCAAATCAAGACAAAGTGGAAATTAAGAATTTTTTTACAGTACACACTATGACATTTTAGAAGTAACTGACAATTATTGTGATCATAGGAAATGTGCTCAAGGAGAACAGAAAATGTTTGCAGGGAGCTAGATGAAATACAGAAAACACAGTAAAATATGATAGCATTAAAGACAGAAGCTATGCATAGATTCCAAACAAGGACAATCTTAATATATATTTATTGTGCACAAATAGAAAAAATACTAAAACAGTATTGGGCCATTAAAAAATAATAACATGCAGAAGTTGGTCTTTAAGAATACTTAAATTAACTACACTGACAAAGAGAAAACAAAAATAGATTAGATATAATTTATAAATTGCAAACTGCAATTTATTTTTATTTGTTTAATACCACAAATGTGTCTGAATGTGTATATGCTTATGTACATATCCATATATTAGTGTATTATCTATTTCTATTAGTACTGAGCGAAGCGAAGCAGTCGAAGCGGACTTCAGTCCAAAGTTTAGGAAAAGGGGGTGTGTCCAACATCTCTAACATTCATCACTAAAAACTTCTTTGTGGAAAATATTTAGAATAATTCACATTACTGTAATTTGGAAGTGTCATGTTACCTTGTGGGGCAGCAGCCTAAAAAATTTCTGCATAGGGCATTAAACAAACTAAGGTTAGCACTGAAAGTGACATACTTTTTATTTCAATCCTATCCTTCATATGACATGAGCAAGAAGGCTTTAAAAATTCAACCACAAAAATAGCAGCCGATGTATGTGATCAGCCCTAAGGCTGATTGTATACATTTAACCCCTTAGTAGCTGTGGGAGACGTGCAATCGTGGGAGCCGCATGTTCCAGCTCCCATAATAGCGTTTCTCCACTGGGATCGGGGAAGCTGTTACATTACAATAATAGCCCTGAGCCTCAAGCAGGCTCCGATAGCTATTACTGGAATATACCAATACAGGCCAGCAAGTGGCATCACTGTTTTGGTATATAGTAAATTGTGTGTTCTATAATGGCTATTTAGCTATCATAGAACAGAATGTGCAATCTAATGATTTCCAGTTATAGTCACCAAAAATTGTTAAAAAATATTAAAAAATAAAATAAAACAAAAACAAATTTCAAATCACCTTCCTTTCTCCAAAATCAAAATTAAAAATAAATAAAAAAAACATTAAAGACATTGCCATGTTCCAAAACGCCCATACTATAATTCTAAATGGCCAATTTGTTATTTCTTTTGTCACCTCACCTCTGAACAAAAAGCAATAAAAAGAAATTAAAAAGTCATACAAACTTCAGACTGGTATCACTGTAAAGTACAGATAGCCCAGCAAAAATAATTATCTATCCCGCAGCTTGGTACACATAACTCACATAGGGTTATAGGGGTCAGAATTTTTTTATGATTGCATTTAACTTATTTTTGGCTAAAATTAATATTTTCAATTGGCCTTTATTAAAAATATCGAGCTGTTCTGTCACAAAGGGTGATGTTTTTCTAACTGTGTGACTGGAACTTTCACTTAGTTTGGTCATCTAATTATCTAAAAACACTTATTTAAGCCACATTCTTATCAGTAAGATAAGAATTGAGCTGTAATGAGTGTTTATGATGTGAGACAATACAATTAAAAAGTCTGTCTGCTCCTCAGATGACTGAAAGGACAAAAAATCCATAGGCAGATAGTAGAGCTAGTCAGTTCTGTACACAAAAAAGGATTTCATATTGTTAATAAAGACAAATTGAAAAAATTATTTTTAGCTCAAAATAAGTATAATGCAATAATAAAAAAAGAATTGCCCCCGAAGGTGTACATAGCCTTTAAGGCTATGCGAATATAAAAATAAAAAAATAATCTCTGGGAAGGCGGGGAGTGAAAAAGAAAAAACAAAATTGCAAAGTGCTCTAAGGGTAAAAATAAGGCTATATAAATGGCTTTTTTTATTTTTTACTAAACAACATGTATTTTTGTCTAAATCAGGGATGCTCAAACTGTGGCTCTCCAACTGTTTCAAAACTCCCTGCATGCCCTAATGGCTGTAGACTGTCCAGCCATCCTGGGAGTTGTAATTTTGCAACAGCTGGTTGGGCATCCCTGGTCTAAATCATTTCTGCATTTGGGTTATAATAAAAATGTTAAGCCGTTGTCTTCCCATGTATAGCAGGCTGCAAAATCATGTTTAGTATGAATCCATCAGATAAAGTTTCTGATAGCTCAGTCTGTAGTCCTTATATCTGCTCTCCTGAATGCTCATAACGCTGACATCCCTTTGATTTACGTTAATTTTAGAGGGTTGTAAAGCTTTCAGCTTAGATTTGTGTTCAGGATATGAGAGATGGGAACTGGCCCATCAGAGAGCTCATCTGACAGATTTCATACTTAAAGAGGACCTGTCACCACAAAATGCAGTTCAATCTGGAAGTACCATGATATGGAGCATGAGGAGCTGAGCCGATTGATCAGTAGTTTTATGGAAAAACATTCAATAAAGCATATCATTTATACATATATCTTTGCTGCTGTTTTTCACTTCCCAAAAACTATTGGTAGATAAGGGAAGGGGTTATCAGAGATTAATAGCATTGTGAATATAAGTGTGTATGCAGAGATAGCTGTCAGTCACTGATAACCCCTCCCTCCTGTACCAATAGTTTTTTAAGGCGTGAAAAAAAGCAAAGATACATTTGTATAAATTACAGGTTTTACAAGAAAATATGCTCCACTCCTCTTTCTCTATAATATGATGGTTTCATATTGCATATTGTATTTTGTCGTCCTCTTTAACCCCTTCAGGACACATCCATTTTGCATCTTCCTGACAGAGCCTATTTTTCCAAATCTGAGATGTGTCATGTTATGTGGTAATAACTTTGGAATGCTTTTACTTATCCAAGCCATTCTGAGACTGTTTGTTGTTAAACAATGCACTTTCAGTTAAAAGAAAATTAGAGTTTTACCTTTATTTATAAAATCATAAATTTATGGAAAATTTTGAAAAATTCATTATTTTTTCAAAATTAAAATTTTTCTGGTTTTAAGATGGATAGTGTTACCTCATAAAATAGTTATTAATTAACAATTATCATATGTCTACGTTATGTTGGCGTCATTTTGTCAATTAGATTTTTTTATGACTTTAGAAGGTTTAGAGTTTTAGAAGTAATTCTTCAAAGTTTTAAGAACATTTCCAAATTCCGCTTTTTTAAGGATCAATTGAGTTCTGAAGTCACTTTGCGGGGCTTACATAGTATAAACCACCCCATCCACAACCCCACCCCATAAACAATCCCATTTTAGAAACTACACCCATCAAGTTATTTTTTTTAACCCTTTACATATTTCACAAGTACTAAAGGAATATTTTTGGGCAGATTTTACACTTTAATCAATTTTTTTCCTATAAGGCCGCAAGAGTTAAGAGTTAATAGCAAAAAAAAAAGTTTTTCTGCAGTATATAGAAACACCCCACATGTGGTTGTAAACTCTTGTATGGGCACACAGCAGGGCTCAGAAGGAAAGGAGCACCATATGAATTTTGGGGGGCAGATTTTGCTGGAATGGTTTTTGGGCATCATGTTAAAGGCAAACTAAACTAACCCTACAATAGAAACTCCCATAAGGTGACCCCATTTTGGAGACTAGATCCCTCAAGGAATTTATTAAGGGGTATACTGACCAATTTAACCCCACAGGCTTTTATCATCTTGTTTAGGGGCTAATTTTTTGCGGGATGGTGTAATGTTTTCAGTGGTACTATTGTGGGGTACATAGTACTTTTGATCACTCGGTAGTACACTTTTTGTAATACAAAGTTGGTAAAAAAAAAAAGGCTATTTTGGCAGTTTTTATTTTTATAGCATTCATCTTATGGGGTAGATCATGTTTTTTTACAGAGACGGTCATTATAGACGATACCTAATATATATTTTTTTTATTGTATGTGGTTTATTGAGGGGAAAGAATCCCTTCTACAATGCATTACAATTAGTGTTGATCGAGCACCAAGGTGCTTTTGTGCTCGAGTAGAACACTTCGCGAAGCGATATATGGAGTCAGTGCTTGGGGACACTCCAGTGTATTTAAATCTAATTTCTGAAAAGTTCCTGCTGCGATTTGAACTCCCAACAATGTACATTAGAGGCAAAGAACTTATCCACTCAGCTATAAAACTGAATGCTAAACTGTGTCTAGTGAGTATTCCTATTCAGCAGAAGACTTATTTTTTATTTCTGTGCAGGTTAATATGTAGCTGTATAGTGTAGTGGTTAACATCCTTGCCTCTAATGTACAAGGTTGGATGTTTGAATCCTGGCAGAAACATTTCAGAAATAGAGATTAATTTTATATCTTTTTTAGTAATTGTAAGAATGTAAGAAATGTATGGCACACAATAAATGTGTAATCACAAAAAATAAATATTTTTTTTTAGATATATATATATATATATATATATATATATATATATATATAAAATCATACAAACCGGATTCCAAAAAAGTTGGGACACTATTCAAATCGTGAGTAAAAACTGAATGCAATGATGTGGAGGTGCCAACTTCTAATATTTTATTCAGAATAGAACATAAATCACGGAACAAAAGTTTAAACTGAGAAAATGTACAATTTTAAGGGCAAAATCTGAATTTCATGGTGTCAACAAATCCGCAAAAAGTTGGGACAAGGCCATTTTCACTCCCCTTCTTCTTACAATACTCAACAGACGTCTGGGGACCGAGGAGACCAGTTTCTCAGGTTTAGAAATAGGAATGCTCTCCCATTCTTGTCTAATACAGGCCTCTAACTGTTCAATCGTCTTGGGCCTTCTTTGTTGCACCTTCCTCTTTATGATGCGCTAAATGTTCTCTATAGGTAAAAGATCTGGACTGCAGACTGGCCATTTCAGCACCCGGATCCTTCTCCTACGCAGCCATGATGTTGTGATTGATGCAGAATGTGGTCTGGCATTATCTTGTTGAAAAATGCAGGGTCTTCCCTGAAAGAGATGACGTCTGGATGGGAGCATATGTTGTTCTAGAACCTGAATATATTTTACTGCATTGATGGTGCCTTTCCAGACATGCAAGCTGCCCATGCCACACGCACTCATGCAACCCCATACCATCAGAGATGCAGGCTTCTGAACTGAGCATTGATAACAACTTGGGTTGTCCTTGTCCTCTTTGGTCCGGATGACATGGCGTCCCAGTTGGGCTGAATGACCTGTGGTGACGTCAGATCACATGCTCCAATCACATGATCTAACATCACCACAGGTCCTTTAGCCCAAGCCCACAGCTAGCAAAGAACAAACCGGGAACTAACTACGCAAACAAGAGGATAAGGTGAGTTAACTTTTTTATTTTTTTAACCTTTCCAGCACTATTATACTATGCATTCTGTAGTCAACCCCATTCACGCAACCCCATTCACTTCTATGGGGCCTGCGTTGCGTGGATTATCGGAATACTCGCTCGTGTGAAAGGGGCCTTACAGTAGCATTCCTGTTTGTGGTGCAGTGTCGTTTAAGGGCCCAGAGATCACAGGCATCCAGTATGGTTTTACGGCCTTGACCCTTACGCACAGAGATTGTCCCAGATTCTCTGAATCTTCGGATGATGTTATGCAAAGTTGATGATGATAGATGCAAAGTCTTTGCAATTTTTCGCTGGGTAACACCTTTCTGATATTGCTCCACTATCTTTCTGCGCAACATTGTGGGAATTGGTGATCCTCTACCCATCTTGGCTTCTGAGAGACACTGCCACTCTGAGAAGCTCTTTTTATACCCAATCATGTTGCCAATTGACCTAATTAGTGTTAATTGGTCTTCCAGCTCTTCGTTATGCTCAAATTTACTTTTTCCAGCCTCTTATTGCTACTTTTGGGGGATTTGTTGACACCGTGAAAATTTTAATCAACGTATTTTTCCTTTAAAATGATACATTTACTCGGATTAAACGTTTGATCTGTCATCTACGTTCTATTACAAATAAAATATTGACATTTGCCATCTCCACATCATTGCATTCAGTTTTTATTCACAATTTGTTTAGTGTCCCAACTTTTTGGGAATCCGGTTTGTACTTCTGATATATATGAATGCCTAATATTTGGGAAACTACTACTGATGTTTTTAGCCATAAAATTATTTACATATATTATAATAATCCAAGAGAATCCACAACACTTCCTTGTGTAAAAGAGTGTAATTTATTCACCAAATAACGTTTCGGTTCGCTCACTAGAACCTTTCTCAAGCAGTGAGAAAGGTTCCAGTGTGTGAACCAAAAAGTTTGTGCCGTGGATTCTCTTGGATTATTGTCATTTGGAAGTCTTTGATCGCTTCATCAGCCGCTGGCACCCGCCATCATATAATACTGTTGTGTTTTTCACAGATGTTGGAAATTGTGTTACATATATTATAATATATATTCTAAATATATAATAATATATGTAAATATATTATGGCTAAAAACTTATATAAATATATAAATATTTATAGTATAAATGTTTCTGCTGGGATTCGTTGGTCTGGGAGTTCAAATTCCGGCAGAAATTTTCTGAAATAAATGCTAAATTACATTTAAATACACTGACTCGAGCATGCTCAATCAACACTTATTACAAAACACATTGTTTATTGTAATGCATTGCCTGTCAGTGTAATACCAGCCAGGGGCCTGTGTCTCAAAGGCTTCCGTAGGAGGCAATACCAGATGCCTGTGGAACTCATTGGGTTGCCTTAGTATTCATCATGGGAACCCAATGGGGTCAGAGAGGGAACCCCCTCACTCTGCAAAAACCTACGCATGCCCTGTGAACTCCAGCAGTTTGTTCAGGCAGAGAAACAGACTGTCAGATTTCACTATATACTTCAGAGATGAACACTGCCTCAGACTGTTAGATCCCCATTGACAATATTGCAATCCAACAAGGATCTGGTTGCTTTTCACCATAAATGCCGGCTACCATCTGGACAAAAAGTACTGTATGCTGTATTTTTTGTCCAGCCAAAATTTACAATTTATGCAGTTCACATGGTAGTCAATAGGGATCTAGATGTGCATGGCAGTGTCCAGCTGTGCCAGGTAAAATGGACTCCAGAAAAATGCTCCTCTGCCGGAACATATTGCCAGAGTTCACATTGCATATTTTAGCCTAGCATTAGAATCTAATTGCATATTACTTTTCAGCTTAATAGTAAAACCTTATGCGGTAAGCTCTTATGCACCTCTAGCTGCAGATGTTAGCAGAGATGAGCAAATAATTGAAAAGTTAAATTCAGCTGATTCAATTAATCTTGCAAAAAAAATAAAAAATGCAATGACAGGGAGCAGAGATCATGCTGCCCCCGTCATTTGTGTCCCTCAGATGCCACGTTCATACATGATCGCAGCATCTGAGTGCAAAATTATTGGAGTATTCCCATCTTAGACAATGGGAGCATATTGCTAGGATATGCCCCCTTTTATGATAGGTGCGGGTCCCACTGCTGGGAGCTGCACCTATATTGAGAACAGAGCGGAGAGCACTGTGGCTGGAGGACCCCAGATTTCCCAGGGTCCATCCACCACCAAGCGCTAATCCCCGCCTCTCCCATAGAAGTGAATGGGAGCGTGCTGGTCATGCACGGCCCATGCTCCCATTCATTTCTATGGGGCAGACGGCAATGGAACCCACACCTATAAGACAATAGGGGGCATATCCTAGCGATATGCACCCATTGTCTGAGATTAGAAAACCCCTTTAACAATAAAAAAATAAAATAATAATAAAACTTACCACTTCCATTTAATCACGTCTTGCTTGAAGATCTGGAGCGAAATCTCGCACAGCGCGAGATTACGTCATCACACCAGCCGACATGGTGATGTCATACGTCACCACGCACGGGATCTTCAATCAAGATGGAGGCTAGCGGCCCGTTACGATCAAATGGAGGAGATAAGTTTTCTACACTATTTCAGGTTAAAATCGATTTGCTGACACGAAGCACGTGAAATGTGATCTGATCTTCATCTTGGTCACAACAATAGACAATCACAGTCTGCTTAAACTAAAAACACACAACAAATTAAATATTACCATGTTTTTATTGAACACACCATGTAAACATTCACAGTGCAGGTAGAAAAAGTATGTGAACCCTTGGATTTAATAACTGTCTGAACCTTCTTTGGCAGCAATAACTTCAACCAAACGTTTCCTGTAGTTGCAGATAAGACGTGCACAACGGTCAGGAGTAATTCTTGACCATTCCTCTTTACAGAACTGTTTCAATTCAGCAATATTCTTGGGATGTCAGGTGTGAATCGCTTTCTTGAGCTCATGCCACAGCATCTCAATCAGGTTGAGGTCAGGACTCTGACTGGGCCGCTCCAGAAGGCGTATTTTCTTCTGTTCAAGCCATTCTGTTGTGGATTTACTTCTGTGCTTTGGGTCGTTGTCCTGTTGCAACACCCATCTTCTTTTGAGCTTCAGCTGGTGGACAGATGGCCTTAAGTTCTCCTGCAAAATGTCTTGATAAACTTGGGAATTAATTTTTCCTTTGATGATGGCAATCCATCCAGGCCCTGACACAACAAAGCAGCCCCAAACCATGATGCCCCCACCACCATACTTCACAGTTGGTATGAGGTTTTGATGTTGGTGTGCTGTGCCTCTTTTTCTCCACACATAGTGTTGTGTGTTTCTTCCAAACAACTCAACTTTGGTTTCATCTGTCCACAGAATATTTTGCCAGTACTGCTGTGGAACATCCAGGTGCTCTTGTGCAAACTGTAAACGTGCAGCAATTATTTTTTTGGACAGCAGTGGCTTCCTCTGTGGTGTCCTCCCATGAAATCCATTCTTGTTTAGTGTTTTACGTATCGTAGATTCGCTAACAGGGATGCTAGCATATGCCAGAGACTTTTGTAAATCTTTAGCTTATACTCTACGATTCTTCTTCACCACATTGAGCAGTCTGCGCTGTGCTCTTACAGTCAGATACTTTTATAACCCTTTCCAGCTTTATGCAAGTCAACAATTCTTAATTGTAGGTCTTCTGAGAGCTCTTTTGTGTGAGAGGCATCATTCACATCAGGCAATGCTTCTTGTGAAAATCAAACCAAGAACAGGTGTGTGTTTTCTTATAGGGCAGGGCAGCTGTAACCAACACCTCCAATCTCATCTCATTGATTGGACTCCAGTTTGCTGACACCTCACTCCAATTAGCTCTTGGAGATGTCATTAGTCTAGGGGTTCACATACTTTTTCCAACTACACTGTGAATGCTTACATGGTGTGTTCAATAAAAACATGGCAACATTTAATTCTTTGTGTGTTATTAGTTTAAGCAGCCTGTTATTGTCTATTGTTGTGACTTAGAGGAAGATCAGATCCCATTTTATGACCAATTTGTGCAGAAATCCATATCATTCCAAAGGGTTCACATACTTTTTCTTGCAACTGTATGGGCGCCGGCTGTGTGCACAATGCTTCACAGATGCGGACTTATTTGCTTGAATGGGTCCACAATCCATAAGATACGGTGCAGTGACACACAGTGGAAGGCCACTGAAGCACTACAGGGTGCCTCCATGGCATTTCGGTCTGTGCCTTAGCACCACAAAAAATATGCTCTATTTTGTTCGCGGTGAGAAAGGATCACAGACCCATTCAAGTTGAATCGGTCTGCATTTGTCAGCACCTGCCATATGGATGGTGCTTGTGCATTGGGGATCGCAGTCTGCGGTCCCCAATGCACAGGCAACACACGCTTGTTTTTTAACATAGTTTATTAATAAGAAATTCTGTACACATTTTCCTGCTTTCTTTTGTGGACAGACATGCTCAGTAGCTTTCCTACTCCTTTCCTCCTCTCAGTTTCAGCATAAAGATCTCATTATGAAGCTCAAGCACATTTCATTAATTTGTCCCTACTTCAAAATTCATAGACATATTTAGCTGCATTTCTCTCTAGACAGTTGAAAAGGAAATTGAAGGGGACATTTCATACTTCATTTGTTGGTGGAATATCCGGGCTGTGTGAGAGGGATTATGCAAGGGAGAAGAAAAGGTTAACAAAAGCTGACTGCAATCCACTTTTAAAAAATACAGGTGCTTGATGGCCACGTAAAAAACTGCTGCCCACCCGCAGAATATGAAAAGACAAATGCTCTAGATGTGTAAAAAAAATAGAGAGAAATTTGTGGAAATTACATTACATTAGTTTTCTGACAACCAGTCCCATTGGATCCCCTCAGTTTTGTCTTAAAGTTCTCCTTCAGGTCTTCTGCTAAATGAGTGCTAGACTGCTCCTCCATCATCTAACTATTGCAAAATGACTCATAGCAGTTATTTGGAAAACAACCTCTATACCGTCTAAGCATGATTTAGTCACAATAATTAAATACATCGACAACATAAAATATATGTGCGACAGTCAAAATTGCTCTCTTGATGAATTTCATAATACCTGGGCCAATACCTAGGCTTGAAGAGAGTTGTTGATGTCCCATAAATATAACCTTTCCATTTATTATACTATTAAGATCAGCATGACAAACCCTACCACTGTCTTCTACCTTCTTCTATGGATTGTCTTTTTCGTATTTTCCTGCTTATTTTTTCTTTTTACTTTTTTATCATATATGTTATATTTGTTATATCACCCCATTTTGACCATGTTAGTTTTGAGTTGACTAAGAAAAACAAGACTAGGATTGCTAACGACTGTATGTCATGATTCTCACATGAGTAAGTATTGCTCATCTTGTTTTATGTATGTTATTGAAGATTCTAACTCATATCTATTGTAGTAATATAACATTGTATGATTGTATGTATATATAGTGGCATGCAAAAGTTAGGGAACTCCTTGTCAAAATTACTGTTACTGTGAACAGTTTAGCAAGTTGAAGATGAAATGATCTCCAAAATTCCCTTTGCATTTTAAGTAAAAACTTTTTTTTTCTTCATCTTTTACATTTTCAAAATAATGCATGGCTAGTACCTAGTAGCACCCCCTTTAGAAAGTATCACAGCCTGTACATGCCATTTGTAGCCAGCCAAGAGTCTTTCAGTCGTCTTTCTATTTGAGAAATTTATATCCATTCTTCCTTGTAACAGTCTTCCAGTTCTGTGAGATTACTGGGTCATCTTGCATACACTGCTTTATTGAGGTCAATCAACAGATTTTCAATGATGCTAAGATCAGGGGACTGTAAAGGTCATGGTAAAACCTTCAGCTTGCGTCTTTTGAGGTAGTCTATTGTGGATTTTGAGGTGTATTTAGTATCATTATCCATTTGTAGAAGACATCCTCTTTTCAACTTCATTTTTTTTTACAGTTGGTGTTATGTTTGCTTCCGGAATTTGCTGGTATTTGATTTTTTCCTCTACCCATGAAATGTTCCCTGTGCCATGGGCTGCAGCAGAACTCCAAAGTATGATTGATCAGCCCCATGCTTAATGGTTGGAGTGGTGTTCTTTTCATGAGATTCTGTGCCCTTTTTTCTCCAAACATACCTTTGCTCATTGTGGTCTAAGAGTTATATTTCTACCTTATCGGTGCTTCAAGCTTGTTTAAACCTTTGTTTGCAAACTTCCGATGCTGATTTTTGTGGTGATGATGCAGGATAGTTTTCTTATGATGACCCCTCCATAAAGGTCATATATGTGCAGGTGTCGCTGAACAATGTACCACAACTGTACAGTCTAAAAAGCTTCTTGAAGGTCTTTTGCAGTAAATCAGGATTTCTGATTTTCCTTTCTAGCAATTAGGACTGAACGAATTTAAGTATCCGGTGTAATGGTGCAGAACCCTAAACAACCAGACAGAGTATAAACAATAGTGGCTTTATTGAATAAACGGCAGTACAGTCCAAACCAATAAGCATATACAGGTAACCAACCCGAATAATAACCTGTGCAGGGAAACACCAAGGGGACAGCCAGTGACCAGACCAAAGTTGTTTTGCGCAGTATTAGTTCATGTAACGTACTGTCATGCCCTGTTCAGGTCATGTGCGGAGGTCTGCTAGGTTAGCAGCACATGTGTAGCCTTTTGTTATTGCTTTGGAGTTGAGCTGTATCCGCCTCCCTTCAGGTGCACTGGGTGGGGTCGTTGGTATGAGCTTAACTCCAGTGTCCTGTGCGGGTTATAGCTTCTGTCTTGTTCAGAGGTAGGAAGGAGGGAAGGTTTGCTGTTCCTGCTCAGTTCAAGGTAAGTTGGTTTTGTTTTCTTGTGATTGTCTGTCTAGGCTGTTAGAGAGACGCCTGCCACCTCCAGGTCCTGAGGGAGCAGGCTGCCTCTTTCCCCCTTTTACCATCTTAGGGATTTTAGGGAATCTTCAGCCTAGTCACAAGGACACGTTCATTCCCACCTTCAGGGTCTGAATGTGGGCATAGAAGTCTAGGGAGAGCTGGTGGGGATTTGCCAGGAGGTAACCTTTATCCCCAGCTTCTTGCCTAGACATTTGTTTTGTTGTATTCTGTGTATCTTGTATCCTGTCCAGCGTGACACGTACCTAGGGATAAGACGTCAGGATTTCTGGGGCTCGTTCCGAGGTCATAAACGACACAAACTGTTCAGCAAAGATGAGGTATCCAGAGGCAGTCTCTAGAGATAAATTGAGGAAGGAAGGGGTCATGCACAGGTAAGTCTGGGAGAATATGAACCGTAGCATACACCCGGGTTGTCAAAACAGTGGGCACTGACCAGCCAGGGAGATCACCTTTTAAGTACCCTCTAGCCAATAACAAAGTGCCATATGTCTATTCCGCATACGTCATATAATGATCCTAATCCCTGACACTTGTGCGGCCTAGGCTGGTCCTTAGTCACTTAACCCATGCCTGTCCTCTAATCTACTAGAATTTACGTATAGGTATTTTCCCCATCAGCGGATGGCAAAGCAAATGAGATGCGCGTACGGCCGCGTATCCTCTTGTGAACATCCTCTCAAGCGTGCACGCAGACGCTCGAGTGGCCCAGCATGAATGAAATATAGCGTCGGCATGGATGCCGGAACATAACCTGCAGGTGATACCGGAGTCAGGACCGGCCGCTGCGTGCCGTCACCAGTCCGGTCAATCTGCCACCGAGACCCCGGGGGTCATCCCCTTCCTGCGACCATGCAGACACACTTCCGCGTCTGCCCGCAAAGGATTCGGAACCGAAGACTCCCCAGGCACATGCATGACCTGTCCCGCCACTCCAACAGGGTCCCCCGCAGGGCGAGCCCCACGAGGACCCCTGGGGGCTCCAGTGGATCGCGGAACAGGAGAGTGTCTTACACCTGAAGTTCACTTTGATACAAATTTCAGGGAAAATTCGATTTGCTACGAAGCTAAATTTCCTTGTGCTTCTTGGTAAAGAAGTTCTTTGAAATGGCGGTAAGAAAAATAAAATCATGCACACCTCATCCATTTGAGTGCGAGGTGGCCTCCTTGGTCATGACCATGTAAGATTTCATACAGGATCTTAAATCAAAATGACCTGGTGGTCATTTCGCTCTCAGATGGAAAAGGTGAGTATTAATAATTTTTTTAACCAATTAATCCCTGAAATCCCTTATTTTTCATCTTCAATGCTGCGATCAGCGATGAACGCAGGATTTGAGGGGTTCAATGGTGGTGGGGGGCACAATCACCGTTTCCAGTCATTGCGCCTGCTACTTACAAAGAAATACTCTTCGTGACAAAGTGAATTTCTTTATGAAATTCTGCAAAGTAGTTGAATCGAATTTTTATAAATTTTGCTCATCACTACTAATAATCCTACGATCAGCCATCTCTGAAATTTTTATTGGTCTTCCAGAACATCCCTTGACCTCCACTGTTCCTGCTAACATTTCGAACAGAGGAAATGGCAACCTGAAAACGTTTAGCTTTCTCCTGCTTTATGGGCTTAACCATTTTTATTTTCAGAGTGTTAGTAAGCTGCTTAGAACCCATGGCTGCTGTTTATTTGGGACAAGGTTAGAGGAGCCTAGGTATTAATAAAGCTTTGAACATTAAATCACCTGGCCTTTCCTAAGGATGATTGTGAATAAGCCTCAAACCTAACAGGCTATTTAGGTCTGAGACCTTGGTCAAATTTATCTGAGTGGTCAAATCTCCTTGGGTTCCCATACTTTTGCAAGGTACTCCTTTTCCTTTTTTCACTTTAAAATTGTACCAAACTAAAATGATACACTGATATTGCTTAAAAGTTAAAAACTGTGTTTTTCATCTTTGACTTTATTCCTTTTGGAGATAATTTCAACTTGCTTAACTGTTCACAGAAACAGTAAATTTGACCAGAGATAGCTAAACTTTTGTATGTCATGCTGCTTATACATCTGTCTCTGCTGCACTCGCACAGGCTTTAGGCTCTTCTGTTCCAGTCCTGATTGAATGTCTTCTCTTCCTGATCAGCTGCATAATAGTAAATGTAGCTGAACAAGAAATTAAGAGAAGTTATCCAGTCAGGACCCAAACAGCAGAGCTTGCAAGCCTGTGTGAGTGCATCATTGGCAGAGCAATGGAGAGAGAAAGTACTAACCAAACTTTCTTCTACAAGAGTGGATTTGTTTTAAGCCTGGAAAACTCCCTTAAAGAGTACTCCAAAGTTAGATACTGCAGAAACTATCATTAAAGGAAGCCTGTCACCCAATTTGTACACATTAGGCTTTCAGTAATGGCCCTTAGAACTTTGAAAAAGCATGCTAGACATATCTTTATGTAATTTGTCGCTGTAGTGAATGTCCTGGAAAATCTGTTTTCATCCTATGGTAAACATCTCCAAAGTGGCGAGTGGGGCGGGCTTTGGCTTTCAAAGTGCTCAAGGCACTGTGTACCTCCCCTAAGCTGCAAAGGTTTCCTCCCCTCTCCACCATCATCACTCTCATGCAGTGCCTGCCTTATTTTCCCAGATTTGCCAAGGCACCTACCTGTCATTGGAGGAGAGGTTGAGAATGCTAGGCATAGCCTAGGGGGAGGAGCAGGCAGCATCAGTGTGATGTTGATGGACAGGGGAGGAAACTTTTGCAGCTTAGGAGAGGTATACAGCACCGTGAGGAGTGGGGGGCTTGTGCACTTTCAAAACCAAAGCCAACCTTGCTGGGGACTTTTTGATTCCATAGGATTAAAATAGCTTTTTCAGGACATTCGCTAGAGAGACAACTGACATAAAAGGTATGTCTAGCATGCTTGTGCAATTACTGAAAGTTTAAGGGGTGACAATTTGATGACAGACTGCCTTTAACACATTATTAGTATATCTAGTCTTATATAGTAAGAAATTAATTCTCCATACCAATTTTGGGATATTTTGTCTTTTACTAGATGGGGTTCTCTACAAGGCCCGAATAAGGAAAAATTCTGGGTAAGCTTTTTAATTAGGATTAAAAAGTACTTTTATATTTTAGATGAAAAACTATTTTAATTCAGTCTATTGTTTTTATTAACTTTTTGGGGATTGGAGAGGAAAAGCAATTGCGTTATTCTGATTCTGTATTTATATATTAAATAGATTTGTTGTACATTGCTTTAACTGCAAAATTGAGTTTCTTCCTGACACAAAATCTGGACATAGAACAGACCCTTCTCCAGAAACCTAGTAACTATAATATGATTGTTAAACTACAGAAATGCATTCAGACCCATCTTGAGCTTTAGTGAATTTACCATCACAGCCTCCTCTTTTAGAAAGTTCCATAGTATCATTGCTGTGACGACCCCTGTCAAGGTAGGTGCATGAACCTTTTTTCTTCCATATGTGGAGAATACTGGGTATAATTAGATTATGGGAGCAATTTCTGTATTGAGCTATGATATAGTTAGACATAGTTATTAGATCTCCCTCAAATTTATTTTTTCTAAAGAATCCTTATTTTGATAAGGTTTCTACCTACTGTAGTCCGCACTTTCCATATATTACATTAGTCAACCTCTGTAAAGTCTTTATTATTCATTGGTGTCCAAAATTGTACACAGTACTCCATGTGCGATCAGTCTAGTAATTTTTAAAGCTGTAGAAGCAAGTTCTTGTCTAAGCCCCTTTTGATGCTCCCCATCTTCTTACCAGCCTTGACTGCAAGTGCCTGATTTGCTTTTCCTTGTCAATTTACACAGTATTTTCCAAAATAAAACAAAGCTAGTTATTTATTGTTCCCAGCCCGTACACTTTGATACAAGAGATGCTTTATAGTCAGGTTTCCAAAGATTCTTACACAGAAATTGAATCATAGCTTGGATTCCCTTCACCTGCTGAAAATATACAGTTTGTTGCATCAACGCCATGACACATTGCCTTAGCCAAGGTAGAATATCTTGTTGGGCCTCTTCTGGCTCCAGTTATACCCATCCTTGTGTCATGTAGATCTGTATCTTCAGGCAGAAACTGTTTGCCATATCCCCCCTTTCATAGTGGTTTGGCCATCCACACCATTATCACCTCATCTCTATAACCACTTCATGAATGTGTGAATCTCAGCTTAACCAAATACATCCTGTTTTCAATTTTTCTAGTTAAATGTATTCATGTAATAGACTAAATCTGTTTAATTTGTTTTCCAGATTGTGGCAAATTCATGGGGAAAAACTTGGGGAGAAAATGGATATTTCAGAATTAGTCGAGGAGAAAACGAATGTGGTATTGAAAGCTTGATAATAGGAGCTTGGTGCCACACCATGGAATAATAATGAAACATTCTATAGACTTTTACATTTCATGTTTTATGTAATGTAATATTTTGTACGTGATTTAGTTTGAATAATTTGTTATAATTAGTTATTGCAAAGTTTGCCAGCAATAATATTGTATTCTTTTAGTAATATTATGGGTCCATTCACACGTCCGCAACTTGGATCCGATGCAGACCCAATCATTTTTAAATGGGGCCGGAACGGATGCGGACAGCACACTATATGCTGTCCGCATCTGCATTTCCAGATCCGCAATTCCGTTCCTGAAAAAAATTGAACATTTTCTATTAAAGTGCCAGTGATGTGCAGTCCGCAAAATGCGGAATGCACATTGCCGATGTCCGTGTTTTGCGGATGCGCAATTTGTGGACCGCAAAACACCTACGGACGTCTGAATGGACAGTAATAAAGGCAATCTGTCACCAGCTGTGGTTCTCCTAATTAAAATTTTATTTTTCTATTTTTTTTTTCTTATCTGTCCAAGGCAAAGCTCCATTCCGAGTTATGTTACTTTTTCTTAATATGAAAATTTTGCTTTTGTTGCTCCCAGGCACCACATCTTTCTATGGCCAGTCTTTGTTTGACAGGACCAAGCAGTGCCAAAGCTTCCAGAGAGGGGTTGGCCAAGGAAATGAGTGGAGCGTGGGTACAACAAGAGCAATGGCAATGCCCTCATTGCACAATAGGCCTCATTTACATATTAGGAACAAGCTTTATAACTCAGAAACGGAAACTCAGATCAACAAAAGAAAAACAAAATTTTAATCAAGTGAACAGCTATGTCTATGCAAACAGCAGTATAGGGAGGTCGCTGATAACATATTACCTTTAACTAGGTACTAACATAATATTACTAAATCATTATGATGAATTATGACATTATAGTAGTTGAATGTTTGCATTTGAAAACATCCATTGCTGCACTGCTTACTGATCGAGCACTAAAGTGCATGTGTGCTCTGGCCGAGCACATCGTTATGCTCGAGTGCTCTACCGAGCACCCTAGCATAATGGAAGTCAATGGGAGAACAAGATTAGTCTTGTCATAAGATTATGAAACCAATAGATGGCGCTGTTCATCTTGTTGGGCCGCTAGTAAGTGGGGCACCCTGCTCAACAGAGTCCACACAGGCTATTATAGGCTGAGTGCTACACAGTGTGTAGACTCTGTTGAGCAGAGTGCTTCACTTACTAGCGCCCCAACAAGATCAACAGCGTCCTCTATTGGTTTCATAGTCTTATGACAATAGTCATAAGACTCATAGTCTAATAGACTTGTCATAAAACTATGAAACCAATAGATGGTGCTGTTCATGAGTAATGTAAATCACACATTTTCCATGCATGTCTTTCCCATATGCCCATGTTTATGCAAATTAGTTTTTACATGACAAAACTATATAGAAAGGTTATTAAATATTATGTTAGGACAATCAGAAAACCTTTTGTCACCCTAATGATATTGATCTAGGTGCGCAGGTCCACCCAAGCCATCCAAAAGATGTGAAGCAACTTTAAGGCTTACTGGTTCTCAGTCAGATGAGAGCTGGTTTGGAATGTCTCATAGTGCACAAGGCTGCCATTGTAAAGTATGCTGACTGTTATCTGTCTCATGGATAGATTGTTGGCTTCCACATAACTGGCTTTTGGCATATAGTCTTTGAGTGGTTGTCTATTGCATGTCATAGATAATAGGAGTCCAAGACACATCTGGCCATCCACTTAATGTTGTTTCCAAACCATTTTGATGGGGTTCCATCTTTTTTTTTTTTTTTTGAACCAGACACTCTCTCTTCTTCAGAGCAGGGGGTGCCTGGCTTGATGCTCGGGTCTCCCATTGACTTTCATTGTACTAAATTGTACTTGAGAACCCGCAGTACTCGGCCGAGCACTGCAATGTTCCGAGCATAGCGATGCTCGAGCCGAACAGCAGTTCGGCAGAGCATGCTCGCTCAACACTATTGCTTACATTTATATGACATAGCTACTATTCTATTGCAATGTCTTCCCCAAAATTTATTGGTTTGATTTTAAACTAACTTGATGTCGTTAAATATTATTCTATTAAACAAAGAAACCTTTCAATCAAGTTTATTGGAAACTTTTTTTGCATAGTTCCCTCATGGTTTCCAATTAATTTAATCATTTATTAGAGTTATACAAGACACATTAACGACCTGTATTGTTACTTCATACCATGTCCTACATTATTGCCTAAAGAGAAGACTTGAAATGTCTTTCATTTTAATACTAATATTACAATTCTTGTACATTGCATGTTTCATTTTAAATTCCAAAATAGAGAAAAAAAAGCATGACTCGTACATGCCCTGCATTGATCTATAAATGTTTCTCAGAGTAGCTGGGGGTCCATCTGATAGCTGGGGGTCCATTCCAATTCCCGGCACCCCCACTGATTAGCATCACTAGAGATGACAAAGTGTAGCAATCTAGACCCGATCTACAGGTCAAATGAATAAGTTCAAGAAGATATCACAGCACTCCAACCACAATACTGGAAAACCATTTTCCGTTGTGACATAGAAACATGGCCTCTTTAACTAGGCCCAAACAGGTAGTGACATAAAAGTTTATGCAAATTACAACCAATTAAAGGGGTTGTCTTGGTTCAGAGCTATTCCCATTTTCACCCCTGCAACCCCTGTGATATAAGCATTGGAGAATTTCATGCTCTGATGCTCTCCTTTGCCATGCACTGAATTGCGCATGGCAAGGGCATTTTCAGGAGATCCAGTGACGTATCGGACTCTCCATGGGAACTGCCAGGTGGAGGCTTCTGCCCAGCAGTGTATTCGGTAACATCACTGGCACTGATGGGCGGGCTTTAGCACTGCCCTAGCCTGTAAAATGGCTAGGGCAGTGCTAAAGCTGGCCCATCAGAGCCAGTGACTTCACCGAATACAGAGATAAACAGACATGCTCCAATTCTCATATCACAGGGGCTGCTGGGATGAAAATGTGGGTATGTCTGGGTTCAGAAAAGCATGAAAAAAAGAGCATGAAAATACAAAATCCATCCCTGCATGTGTATTTCTTCCTTAATGGTACAGCGACTCTTCTTCCCTTGCTCCTGGAACAAAGGAGATCCAAACACAAAAAATAGTATAATACAGAAAAAAGAACACCAAGACAGCTGCAGCTCACCACACTAATATGAATTTGAAATTTCAGATTGGTAAGCAACTCTCTCTTCCCTGCCCTGGACATTATTTGCATTTGAACAGATTTTATCTTATTGCGCTATTTTGTATAGTTATTTTATCATGCAAAAAATTATCTGAGAATAATTAGGCACTTTTTAGATTAACTGGTTGTACTTTGCGTAAACTGTGATGTTACTACCTGTTTGGGCCTATTTAATGAAGCCACATGTGTGTGTCACAATATGCTTAAAAAAAGCGGGAGCTGAAATTTCACAATTATGGATACTTGAAAATAAATTAACGTGTTTTTCAGTATTGCCATTGGAGTGCTGTCATCTCTTCTTGAACGTGATTATACAGTACAGACCAAAAGTTTGGATACACCTTCTCATTCAAAGAGTTTTCTTTATTTTCATGACTATGAAGGCATCAAACTATGAATTAACACATTTGGAATTATATACATAACAAACAAGTGTGAAACAACTGAGAATATGTCATATTCTAGGTTCTTCAAAGTAGCCACCTTTTGCTTTGATTACTGCTTTCCACACTCTTGGCATTCTCTTGATGAACTTCAAGAGGTAGTCCCCTGAAATGGTCTTCCAACAGTCTTGAAGGAGTTTCCAGAGATGCTTAGCACTTGTCGGCCCTTTTGCCTTCACTCTGCGGACCTGCTTACCCCAAACCATCTCCATTGCGCTCAGGTCCGGTGACTGTGGAGGCCAGGTCATCTGGCGCAGCACCCCATCACTCTCCTTCATGGTTAAATAGCCCTTACTTTCAAAGTTTTCCCAATTTTTCGGCTGACTGACTGACCTTCAATTCTTAAAGTAATGATTGCCACTCGTTTTTCTTTACTTAGCTGCTTTTTCTTGCCATAATACAAATTCTAACAGTCTATTCAGTAGGACTATCAGCTGTGTATCCACCTGACTTCTCCTCAACGCCACTGATGGTCCCAACCCCATCTATAAGGCAAGAAATCCCACTTATCAAACCCGACAGGGCACACCTGTGAAGTGAAAACCATTTCAGGTGACTACCTCTTGAAGCTCAACAAGAGAATGCCAAGAGTGTGGAAAGCAGTAATCAAAGCAAAAGGTGGCTACTTTGAAGAACCTAGAATATGACATATTTTCAGTTGTTTCACACTTGTTTGTTATGTATATAATTCCACATGTGTTAATTCATAGTTTTGATGCCTTCAGTGTGAATCTACAATTTTCATAGTCATGAAAATAAAGAAAACTCTTTGAATGAGAAGGTGTGTCCAAACTTTTGGTCTGTACTGTATATATATATATATATATATATATATATATTGTGGGGGTTTACTCTGATAGGCAGGTTAGCAGACGCAGTATAGAGGCAACAACAAAGTCTTTAAATTAAACAGTTCAGTGTTTTTTCACAAATTGAGGGCTCGTTTACACGAATGTGTGCTGCCCGTTTCCATATTGCAGACCACATTTGTGGATCCGCAATACATGGGCACCATTTCATGTGCATTCCGCATCACGGATGCGGACCCATTCACTTCAGAGTGCTTCCTGGGGTTCCGTTCCGTGCCTCCACACCGTAAAAAGATAGAACATGCTCAAACCTTTTGCGGAACGGAGGGATCGCGGATCTATTCAATTGAATGGGTCCATGCTCCCCATGCGGCTGGGCCACGGTTGGTGCCCTTGCATTGCAGACTGCAATTTGCTGTCCACGGCACGGGCTTCACACGGTCGTGTGAATGAGCCCTAAGTAAATGACAACAAAAAGTCAGTTTCAAGGAAAATAGTCACCTTGTGATTCTGGTGTTCGTTCACACCATGCAGCAAAAAATAAATCTTGGACAAAGCAGAATCCACCTGCTTTCACACAAACAAGGTAGCAGGCCTACTCCAGGCCCAAACTCCCAGCTCCAAACACAGAGACTGACAGAGGTCCACTGTCAGAGAGGAGTAATCCACACCACCTGACAGTGCTACCTGTGTTTTATAGCCCAAAACCAAGACCCGGCCTGGAACTTGGGGAGTAGTCACCCACCCAGCACTTTGCCTACTCCCAGTAAGTGCCATCCCAGACAAGATATACAGCCATACTAAAATTGTAAAGTGTCAATCAGCATTAGCTGCCGCTGACACCTGAAAATACCGTCTTTTACTTCACAGAGAAATGAAGAGAAGTACGCTACACCTTAAGTGGAGCGTGTGGACTGCTGGGGGCGCACGAGACAACCAAACAAGGACCGTGTTTTAATTTCGGCAGTATTCCATTTATTTATAAGACAACGCGTTTCGGGGTAAAATCCCCTTTATCAAGTCTAAAAGAAAAGTTAAATAAAACAAAAACAGAGAAACATATATTTGAAGACATAAATTTTGTGCTTCCCTATGATAATTCTGTATAAAAAGGGATATATAAATAAATAGATAGGTATTGATGAATTTAGCTGTAAATATAGGTACCAAAACATATAAAAATGGTAAGTATCACTAAAATACACAAAGGAAGGGGATTACAAAATATATACATATATATACATATATATACATACACATATATATATATATATATATATATATATATATATACATACATACATACACATAAAAATAAATCAGTAGTAATGATCATAAACGGTAAAAATGAGTACGGATTAAAAATAATGCTATTGTATCTATGTTACTATATTTAAAGTACTATTTCTATTGTAAGAATGGATTTTGTGTTATATTGGCCACAGAATGGCAGATAAAAAATGAATCCAGGGTCAGGCTTTAAAGTATAGTTACTGATATTTCATATGTTTATATGTATACACAGGCACTATCAGATATAATTAGCAAATGTAAAATGTCTACTGGCAGTTAATTAGGGGGTATATATTATCTATTAGCCAACAGGAGTGTTACTACTATGGCTTTAAAAAGAGGAATATATAGCAAATCTTCAAGCCCTAGGGCATCTTACCTGAGCCGGGAAGGTTAGGAGAGTGTCACGGCTCATCTGGAGAGGCACGTGTAGAACGCTGACCTTTTCAGTGCCCGCGCTGCTGAAGGAAAGGGGAGTGGGTGGGAGGGACTGGCCGGGTCCAGAGGAGAGGCCTCAATAGGGAGGTGTGGTTGGGGAACACGAGCGGGGCCTGAGGTGGGCGGTGAAAGGAGGGACTTGTCCAGGTGAAAGACAGGGAGCTCATGTGGAGGCATAATTAAGCGGAGCACTGGAGCCTGTCAGGGGAGGTAACGGGGCAGGGCTAAATCGGAGGGCGGGGGCGGGGCTAATGCACGAGGGGCGGGGCTAACGCTGGTGAGAGGCGGAGCCTGGATCTGTGGGCGGCGGGTTCATGTGGGGGCGTGGTTAGGTGTAGCGCCGAGGGAGAGGACTGGGAGCTGTTGGAGGGGATGGAAAGACAATTCAGATGAGCCGTGACACTCTCCTAACCTTCCCGGCTCAGGTAAGATGCCCTAGGGCTTAAAGATTTGCTATATATTCCTCTTTTTAAAGCCATAGTAGTAACACTCCTGTTGGCTAATAGATAATATATACCCCCTAATTAACTGCCAGTAGACATTTTACATTTGCTAATTATATCTGATAGTGCCTGTGTATACATATAAACATATGAAATATCAGTAACTATACTTTAAAGCCTGACCCTGGATTCATTTTTTATCTGCCATTCTGTGGCCAATATAACACAAAATCCATTCTTACAATAGAAATAGTACTTTAAATATAGTAACATAGATACAATAGCATTATTTTTAATCCGTACTCATTTTTACCGTTTATGATCATTACTACTGATTTATTTTTATGTGTATGTATGTATGTATGTATGTATATATATATATATATATATATATATATATGTGTATGTATATATATGTATATATTTTGTAATCCCCTTCCTTTGTGTATTTTAGTGATACTTACCATTTTTATATGTTTTGGTACCTATATTTACAGCTAAATTCATCAATACCTATCTATTTATTTATTTATTTATATATCCCTTTTTATACAGAATTATCATAGGGAAGCACAAAATTTATGTCTTCAAATATATGTTACTCTGTTTTTGTTTTTATTTAACTTTTCTTTTAGACTTGATAAAGGGGATTTTACCCCAAAACGCGTTGTCTTATAAATAAATGGAATACTGCCGAAATTAAAACAGTCCTTGTTTGGTTGTCTCGTGCGCCCCCAGCAGTCCACACGCTCCACTTAAGGTGTAGCGTACTTCTCTTCATTTCCATTACCCTAGTGGCAGGGTGGCCCCTGCCCAAGGTGGCACCAACCATCCCTTATCTATACTTGATCTCCATTGCAGTTGCATCCAATTGATGCAACCGCAGTAGGTGAGCAAACCATTTTTTTCATTAGAAATTTGTTTGTTTGAATTTACTTACCCTATGAGCGCCTTCTCTATCCCATTGGCCATAATTTACTTCACAGAGGCCAGAAACCTCGGTGACACACACATACCTTCCATCAATGACGGACCCTTGCGCCTTCCTACATACCTCCCCACTTTGTTCAACCCTGAGGGGGTGAACACTTGCCAGACAGTGTACCCGGGACAGGGCCACCGCGTTTCCCTGCAAGCGGTCTGCCCTGTGTTCCACTGAGAACTTGTAGTTCTGTAATGACAAGAACCATTTGGTGACACGAGCATTCCTCTCTTTGCCCTGGCTCATCCACTTGAGAGGAGAGTGGTTGGTCACCAGATGGAACATTCTGCCCAACAGATAATAGCGGAGAGATTTCAGTGTCCATTTGATGGCCAGGCACTCTCTCTCCACTATGCTGTACCTGGTCTCAGCTGGTTGCGGGTCAGGAAAACAACGGGATGTTCCTCCCCATTGAGTTGCTGAGAGAGTACAGCTCCGAGGCCTACTTCAGAGGCATTGGTCTGTACCACAAACTCCCTCTTGAAGTCGGGCGTCACCAAAACCGGTGACCTGCACAGGACCGACTTCAATGTGGAAAAAGCCTCTTCCACCTGGTCATTCCATCGGACTATTACGGACTTCCGTCCCTTCAGGAGCCCTGTCATTGGAGCCTCTAAGGTGGCAAAATGAGGAACGAACCTTATATACAGTAACAGCCCACCATTCCCAGGTGCTTCGTGGTGACAGGTCGTGACTAGGGTTGAGCGAACATGAACTGTAAAGTTCAGGTTCGTACCAAACTTTAGGATTATTAGACCCCGGACCCGAACCCAAACTTTTCAGTAAAAGTTTGGGTTCAGGTTCGATGTTTGGCGAGTTAATGGCGCTTTTTGAAAGGCTGCAGAGCAGAAAATCAACAAGCGTTTAATTTGTATGCCCTTAGAAGCCATCACACCCATGGCTACTAATTAGGGATGAGCGAACTCGAACTGTATAGTTCGGGTTCGTACCGAATTTTGGGGTGTCCGTGACACGGACCCGAACCCGGACATTTTCGTAAAAGTCCGGGTTCGGGTTCGGTGTTCGTCGCTTTCTTCGCGCTTTTGTGACGCTTTCTTGGCGCTTTTTGAAAGGCTGCAAAGCAGCCAATCAACAAGCGTCATACTACTTGCCCCAAGAGGCCATCACAGCCATGCCTACTATTGGCATGGCTGTGATTGGCCAGAGCACCATGTGACCCAGCCTCTATTTAAGCTGGAGTCACATAGCGCCGCCCGTCACTCTGCTCTGATTAGCGTAGGGAGAGGTTGCGGCTGCGACAGTAGGGCGAGATTAGGCAGATTAACTCCTCCAAAGGACTTGATTAACTGATCGATCTGCAGCTGTGGATCATTGAGCTGCTGATCCTCAATTGCTCACTGTTTTTAGGCTGCACAGACCGTTTGTCAGTCTCATTTTTCTGGGGTGATCGGCGGCCATTTTGTGTCTTGTGGTGCGCCAGCACAAGCTGCGACCAAGTGCATTTAACCCTCAATGGTGTGGTTGTTTTTTGGCTAAAGCCTACATCAGGGTGAAGCTGTCACACCAAGTGCATTTAACCAGCAATAGTCTGTTTATTTTTTGGCCATATCCCAGTCTAATTCTGTCACTAAATCCATACCGGTCACCCAGCGCCTAAATACTAGGCCTCAAATTTATATCCAGCTAAATCTGTCCCTAGTGCTGTAGCTGGGCGAGTTATTTAGTGTCCGTTCAAGCACATTTCTTGTTCTGGGTTGAAATACAATTCCCAATTTAGCAATTTCATAATTTAGTGGTTCCTGCTATATCAGAGCTATTTGAAATCTATCCCAAAAAGGGTATATAATATTGAAGGTGCACATTGGGTCATTCAGAATAACTTCACACACACGCTTCTGTGCATTTCCAAGTCTAATTCTGTCACTAAATCCATACCGGTGACCCAGCGCCTAAATACTAGGCCTCAAATTTAAATCCCTCTAAATCTCTCGTTACCCACCGCTGTACTGTTGTTGCTGGGCAAGATATTTAGTGTCCGTCAAAGCACATTTTTTGTTCTGGGTTGAAGTACAATTCCCAATTTAGCAATTTCATAATTTAGTGGTTTCTGCTATATCAGAGCTATTTGAAATCTATCCCTAAAAGGGTATATAATATTGAAGGTGCACATTGGGTCATTCAGAATAACTTCACACACACGCTTCTGTGCATTTCCAAGTCTAATTCTGTCACTAAATCCATACCGGTGACCCAGCGCCTAAATACTAGGCCTCAAATTTAAATCCCTCTAAATCTCTCGTTACCCACCGCTGTACTGTTGTTGCTGGGCAAGATATTTAGTGTCCGTCAAAGCACATTTTTTGTTCTGGGTTGAAGTACAATTCCCAATTTAGCAATTTCATAATTTAGTGGTTTCTGCTATATCAGAGCTATTTGAAATCTATCCCTAAAAGGGTATATAATATTGAAGGTGCACATAGGGTCATTCAGAATAACTTCACACACACGCTTCTGTGCATTTCCAAGTCTAATTCTGTCACTAAATCCATACCGGTGACCCAGCGCCTAAATACTAGGCCTCAAATTTAAATCCCTCTAAATCTCTCGTTACCCACCGCTGTACTGTTGTTGCTGGGCAAGATATTTAGTGTCCGTCAAAGCACATTTTTTGTTCTGGGTTGAAGTACAATTCCCAATTTAGCAATTTCATAATTTAGTGGTTTCTGCTATATCAGAGCTATTTGAAATCTATCCCTAAAAGGGTATATAATATTGAAGGTGCACATAGGGTCATTCAGAATAACTTCACACACACGCTTCTGTGCATTTCCAAGTCTAATTCTGTCACTAAATCCATACCGGTGACCCAGCGCCTAAATACTAGGCCTCAAATTTATATCCCGCTAAATCTCTCGTTACCGCTGTACTGTTGTTGCTGGGCAAGATATTTAGTGTCCGTCAAAGCACATTTTTTGTTCTGGGTTGAAGTACAATTCCCAATTTAGCAATTTCATAATTTAGTGGTTCCTGCTATATCAGAGCTATTTGAAATCTATCCCAAAAAGGGTATATAATATTGAAGGTGCACATTGGGTCATTCAGAATAACTTCACACACACCCGCTACTGTGTATTTCCAAGTCTAATTCTGTCACTAAACCCATACCTGTCACCCAGCGCCTAAATACTAGGCCTCAAATTTAAATCCCTCTAAATCTCTCGTTACCGCTGTACTGTTGTTGCTGGGCAAGATATTTAGTGTCCGTCAAAGCACATTTTTTGTTCTGGGTTGAAGTACAATTCCCAATTTAGCAATTTCATAATTTAGTGGTTCCTGCTATATCAGAGCTATTTGGAATCTATCCCTAAAAGGGTATATAATATTGAAGGTGCACATTGGGTCATTCAGAATAACTTCACACACACCCGCTACTGTGTATTTCCAAGTCTAATTCTGTCACTAAACCCATACCTGTCACCCAGCGCCTAAATACTAGGCCTCAAATTTAAATCCCTCTAAATCTCTCGTTACCGCTGTACTGTTGTTGCTGGGCAAGATATTTAGTGTCCGTCAAAGCACATTTTTTGTTCTGGGTTGAAGTACAATTCCCAATTTAGCAATTTCATAATTTAGTGGTTTCTGCTATATCAGAGCTATTTGAAATCTATCCCTAAAAGGGTATATAATATTGAAGGTGCACATTGGGTCATTCAGAATAACTTCACACACACGCTTCTGTGCATTTCCAAGTCTAATTCTGTCACTAAATCCATACCGGTGACCCAGCGCCTAAATACTAGGCCTCAAATTTAAATCCCTCTAAATCTCTCGTTACCCACCGCTGTACTGTTGTTGCTGGGCAAGATATTTAGTGTCCGTCAAAGCACATTTTTTGTTCTGGGTTGAAGTACAATTCCCAATTTAGCAATTTCATAATTTAGTGGTTTCTGCTATATCAGAGCTATTTGAAATCTATCCCTAAAAGGGTATATAATATTGAAGGTGCACATAGGGTCATTCAGAATAACTTCACACACACGCTTCTGTGCATTTCCAAGTCTAATTCTGTCACTAAATCCATACCGGTGACCCAGCGCCTAAATACTAGGCCTCAAATTTAAATCCCTCTAAATCTCTCGTTACCGCTGTCCTGTTGTAGCTGGGAAAGTTATTTAGTGCCCGTCAAAGCACATTTTTTGTTCTGGGTTGAAGTACAATTCCCAATTTAGCAATTTCATAATTTAGTGGTTCCTGCTATATCAGAGCTATTTGAAATCTATCCCAAAAAGGGTATATAATATTCAAGGTGCACATTGGGTCATTCAGAATAACTTCACACACACGCTTCTGTGCATTTCCAAGTCTAATTCTGTCACTAAATCCATACCGGTGACCCAGCGCCTAAATACTAGGCCTCAAATTTAAATCCCTCTAAATCTCTCGTTACCCACCGCTGTACTGTTGTTGCTGGGCAAGATATTTAGTGTCCGTCAAAGCACATTTTTTGTTCTGGGTTGAAGTACAATTCCCAATTTAGCAATTTCATAATTTAGTGGTTTCTGCTATATCAGAGCTATTTGAAATCTATCCCTAAAAGGGTATATAATATTGAAGGTGCACATAGGGTCATTCAGAATAACTTCACACACACGCTTCTGTGCATTTCCAAGTCTAATTCTGTCACTAAATCCATACCGGTGACCCAGCGCCTAAATACTAGGCCTCAAATTTAAATCCCTCTAAATCTCTCGTTACCGCTGTCCTGTTGTAGCTGGGAAAGTTATTTAGTGCCCGTCAAAGCACATTTTTTGTTCTGGGTTGAAGTACAATTCCCAATTTAGCAATTTCATAATTTAGTGGTTCCTGCTATATCAGAGCTATTTGAAATCTATCCCAAAAGGGTATATAATATTCAAGGTGCACATTGGGTCATTCAGAATAACTTCACACACACGCTTCTGTGCATTTCCAAGTCTAATTCTGTCACTAAATCCATACCGGTCACCCAGCGCCTAAATACTAGGCCTCAAATTTATATCCCGCTGAATTTGAATACAATACATTGGGCCAAATAATATATTTGTTGTTGTGGTGAACCATAACAATGAGAAAAACATCTAGTAAGGGACGCGGACGTGGACATGGTCGTGGTGGTGTTAGTGGACCCTCTGGTGCTGGGAGAGGACGTGGCCGTTCTGCCACATCCACACGTCCTAGTGTACCAACTACCTCAGGTCCCAGTAGCCGCCAGAATTTACAGCGATATATGGTGGGGCCCAATGCCGTTCTAAGGATGGTAAGGCCTGAGCAGGTACAGGCATTAGTCAATTGGGTGGCCGACAGTGGATCCAGCACGTTCACATTATCTCCCACCCAGTCTTCTGCAGAAAGCGCACAGATGGCGCCTGAAAACCAACCCCATCAGTCTGTCACATCACCCCCATGCATACCAGGGAAACTGTCTCAGCCTCAAGTTATGCAGCAGTCTCTTATGCTGTTTGAAGACTCCGCTGGCAGGGTTTCCCAAGGGCATCCACCTAGCCCTTCCCCAGCGGTGAAAGACATAGAATGCACTGACGCACAACCACTTATGTTTCCTGATGATGAGGACATGGGAATACCACCTCAGCATGTCTCTGATGATGACGAAACACAGGTGCCAACTGCTGCGTCTTTCTGCAGTGTGCAGACTGAACAGGAGGTCAGGGATCAAGACTGGGTGGAAGACGATGCAGGGGACGATGAGGTCCTAGACCCCACATGGAATGAAGGTCGTGCCACTGACTTTCACAGTTCGGAGGAAGAGGCAGTGGTGAGACCGAGCCAACAGCGTAGCAAAAGAGGGAGCAGTGGGCAAAAGCAGAACACCCGCCGCCAAGAGACTCCGCCTGCTACTGACCGCCGCCATCTGGGACCGAGCACCCCAAAGGCAGCTTCAAGGAGTTCCCTGGCATGGCACTTCTTCAAACAATGTGCTGACGACAAGACCCGAGTGGTTTGCACGCTGTGCCATCAGAGCCTGAAGCGAGGCATTAACGTTCTGAACCTGAGCACAACCTGCATGACCAGGCACCTGCATGCAAAGCATGAACTGCAGTGGAGTAAACACCTTAAAACCAAGGAAGTCACTCAGGCTCCCCCTGCTACCTCTTCTGCTGCTGCCGCCTCGGCCTATTCTGCTGCTGCCGCCTCGGCCTCTTCCTCCGCCTCTGGAGGAACGTTGGCACCTGCCGCCCAGCAAACAGGGGATGTACCACCAACACCACCACCACCACCTCCGTCACCAAGCGTCTCAACCATGTCACACGCCAGCGTTCAGCTCTCCATCTCACAAACATTTGATAGAAAGCGTAAATTCCCACCTAGCCACCCTCGATCCCTGGCCCTGAATGCCAGCATTTCTAAACTACTGGCCTATGAAATGCTGTCATTTAGGCTGGTGGACACAGACAGCTTCAAACAGCTCATGTCGCTTGCTGTCCCACAGTATGTTGTTCCCAGCCGGCACTACTTCTCCAAGAGAGCCGTGCCTTCCCTGCACAACCAAGTATCCGATAAAATCAAGTGTGCACTGCGCAACGCCATCTGTAGCAAGGTCCACCTAACCACAGATACGTGGACCAGTAAGCACGGCCAGGGACGCTATATCTCCCTAACTGCACACTGGGTAAATGTAGTGGCAGCTGGGCCCCAGGCGGAGAGCTGTTTGGCGCACGTCCTGCCGCCGCCAAGGATCGCAGGGCAACATTCTTTGCCTCCTGTTGCCACCTCCTCCTTCTCGGCTTCCTCCTCCTCTTCTTCCACCTGCTCATCCAGTCAGCCACACACCTTCACCACCAACTTCAGCACAGCCCGGGGTAAACGTCAGCAGGCCATTCTGAAACTCATATGTTTGGGGGACAGGCCCCACACCGCACAGGAGTTGTGGCGGGGTATTGAACAACAGACCGACGAGTGGTTGCTGCCGGTGAGCCTCAAGCCCGGCCTGGTGGTGTGTGATAATGGGCGAAATCTCGTTGCAGCTCTGGGACTAGCCAATTTGACGCACATCCCTTGCTTGGCGCATGTGCTGAATTTGGTGGTGCAGAAGTTCATTCACAACTACCCCGACATGTCAGAGCTGCTGCATAAAGTGCGGGCCGTCTGTTCGCGCTTCCGGCGTTCACATCCTGCCGCTGCTCGCCTGTCTGCGCTACAGCGTAACTTCGGCCTTCCCGCTCACCGCCTCATATGCGACGTGCCCACCAGGTGGAACTCCACCTTGCACATGCTGGACAGACTGTGCGAGCAGCAGCAGGCCATAGTGGAGTTTCAGCTGCAGCACGCACGGGTCAGTCGCACTACAGAACAGCACCACTTCACCACCAATGACTGGGCCTCCATGCGAGACCTGTGTGCCCTGTTGCGCTGTTTCGAGTACTCCACCAACATGGCCAGTGGCGATGACACCGTTATCAGCGTTACAATACCACTTCTATGTCTCCTTGAGAAAACACTTAGGGCGATGATGGAACAGGAGGTGGCCCAGGAGGAGGAGGAGGAGGATGAGGAAGAGGGGTCATTTTTAGCACTTTCAGGCCAGTCTCTTCGAAGTGACTCAGAGGGAGGTTTTTTGCAACAGCAGAGGCCAGGTACAAATGTGGCCAGCCAGGGCCCACTACTGGAGGACGAGGAGGACGAGGATGAGGAGGAGGTGGAGGAGGATGAGGATGAAGCATGGTCACAGCGGGGTGGCACCCAACGCAGCTCGGGTCCATCACTGGTGCGTGGCTGGGGGGAAAGGCAGGACGATGACGATACGCCTCCCACAGAGGACAGCTTGTCCTTACCCCTGGGCAGCCTGGCACACATGAGCGACTACATGCTGCAGTGCCTGCGCAACGACAGCAGAGTTGCCCACATTTTAACCTGTGCGGACTACTGGGTTGCCACCCTGCTGGATCCACGCTACAAAGACAATGTGCCCACCTTACTTCCTGCACTGGAGCGTGATAGGAAGATGCGCGAGTACAAGCGCACGTTGGTAGACGCGCTACTGAGAGCATTCCCAAATGTCACAGGGGAACAAGTGGAAGCCCAAGGCCAAGGCAGAGGAGGAGCAAGAGGTCGCCAAGGCAGCTGTGTCACGGCCAGCTCCTCTGAGGGCAGGGTTAGCATGGCAGAGATGTGGAAAACTTTTGTCAACACGCCACAGCTAACTGCACCACCACCTGATACGCAACGTGTTAGCAGGAGGCAACATTTCACTAACATGGTGGAACAGTACGTGTGCACACCCCTCCACGTACTGACTGATGGTTCGGCCCCATTCAACTTCTGGGTCTCTAAATTGTCCACGTGGCCAGAGCTAGCCTTTTATGCCTTGGAGGTGCTGGCCTGCCCGGCAGCCAGCGTTTTGTCTGAACGTGTATTCAGCACGGCAGGGGGCGTCATTACAGACAAACGCAGCCGCCTGTCTACAGCCAATGTGGACAAGCTGACGTTCATAAAAATGAACCAGGCATGGATCCCACAGGACCTGTCCGTCCCTTGTCCAGATTAGACATTAACTACCTCCCCATAACCATATATTATTGGACTCCAGGGCACTTCCTCATTCAATCCTATTTTTATTTTCATTTTACCATTATATTGCGATGCTACCCAAAGTTGAATGAACCTCTCCTCTGCCTGTGTGCTAGGCCTAAATATATGCCAATGGACTGTTGCAGTGGTGGCTGACATGAAGCCTGATTCTCTGCTATGACATGCAGACTAATTCTCTGCTGACATGAAGCCAGATTGTCTGTTACGGGACCTCTCTCCTCTGCCTGGGTGCTGGGCCTAAATTTATGACAATGGACTGTTGCAGTGGTGGCTGACGTGAAGCCTGATTCTCTGCTATGACATGCAGACTGATTCTCTGCTGTCATGAAGCCAGATTGTCTGTTACGGGACCTTTCTCCTCTACCTGGGTTCTGGGCCTAAATTTATGAAAATTGACTCTTACAGTGGTGGGTGACGTGAAGCCTGATTCTCTGCTATGATATGAAGACTGATTCTCTGCTGACATGAAGCCAGATTGTCTGTTACGGGACCTTTCTCCTCTGCCTGGGTTCTGGGCCTAAATTTATGAAAATTGACTCTTACAGTGGTGGGTGACGTGAAGCCTGATTCTTTGCTATGATATGAAGACTGATTCTCTGCTGACATGAAGCCAGATTGTCTGTTACGGGACCTTTCTCCTCTGCCTGGGTTCTGGGCCTAAATTTATGAAAATTGACTCTTACAGTGGTGGGTGACGTGAAGCCTGATTCTCTGCTATGATATGAAGACTGATTCTCTGCTGACATGAAGCCAGATTGTCTGTTACGGGACCTTTCTCCTCTGCCTGGGTTCTGGGCCTAAATTTATGAAAATTGACTCTTACAGTGGTGGGTGACGTGAAGCCTGATTCTCTGCTATGATATGAAGACTGATTCTCTGCTGACATTAAGCCAGATTGTCTGTTACGGGACCTTTCTCCTCTGCCTGGGTTCTGGGCCTAAATTTATGAAAATTGACTCTTACAGTGGTGGGTGACGTGAAGCCTGATTCTCTGCTATGATATGAAGACTGATTCTCTGCTGACATGAAGCCAGATTGTCTGTTACGGGACCTTTCTCCTCTGCCTGGGTTCTGGGCCTAAATTTATGAAAATTGACTCTTACAGTGGTGGGTGACGTGAAGCCTGATTCTCTGCTATGATATGAAGACTGATTCTCTGCTGACATGAAGCCAGATTGTCTGTTACGGGACCTTTCTCCTCTGCCTGGGTTCTGGGCCTAAATTTATGAAAATTGACTCTTACAGTGGTGGGTGACGTGAAGCCTGATTCTCTGCTATGATATGAAGACTGATTCTCTGCTGACATGAAGCCAGATTCTCTGTTACGGGACCTCTCTCCTCTGCCTGGGTGCTGGGCCTAAATTTATGACAATGGACTGTTGCAGTGGTGGCTGACGTGAAGCCTGATTCTCTGCTATGACATGCAGACTGATTCTCTGCTGACATGAAGCCAGATTCTCTGTTACGGGACCTCTCTCCTCTGCCTGTGTGTGTGCTGGGCCTAAATATATGCCAATGGACTGTTGCAGTGGTGGCTGACGTGAAGCCTCATTCTCTGCTATGACATGCAGACTAATTCTCTGCTGACATGAAGACAGATTCTCTGTTACGGGACCTCTCTCCTCTGCCTGGGTGCCGGGGCCTAAATATCTGAGAATGGACTGTTCCAGTGGTGGGTGACGGGAAGCCAGATTCTCTGCTATGGAACCTCTCTCCAATTGATTTTGGTTAATTTTTATTTATTTAATTTTTATTTTAATTCATTTCCCTATCCACATTTGTTTGCAGGGGATTTACCTACATGTTGCTGCCTTTTGCAGCCCTCTAGCTCTTTCCTGGGCTGTTTTACAGCCTTTTTAGTGCCGAAAAGTTCGGGTCCCCATTGACTTCAATGGGGTTCGGGTTCGGGACGAAGTTCGGATCGGGTTCGGATCCCGAACCCGAACATTTCCGGGATGTTCGGCCGAACTTCTCGAACCCGAACATCCAGGTGTTCGCTCAACTCTACTACTAATGGCATGGCTGTGATTGGCCAGTGCAGCATGTGACCAAGCCTCTATATAAGCTGGAGTCACGCAGCACTGCACATCACTCTGCTCTTATTAGTGTAGTGATGCTGCTGCTGTGAGGGAGCGAATAGGAAAGAATCTTTTATAAGAAGTACTTGTTAACTCAGCGATCTACAGCGATTTTGTCTTGTGGGTGCAGTCCCAATATTTTTTTACCCTGCCCTGATCCCAGTGACACAGAAAAAGAACTTTTATCCATCTGTTAGTTAAGCTGGCGTAGACGGACATTTTATGCAAGTTCAGAGCACCAGCACAGCAGATGTGCATTTGTGACAAGCTTGAAATACTGCAATTATATTCTGGGTTTAAAAAAATCACCTATTTTTTGAAAGACCCTACATCTGTGGCCTTTGATGAATTTGTCACAGTGATATACAAGCTTGAAATACTGTAATAATATGCTGGGCTTAAGAAAACACCAATTTTTGGCAATACCCTACATCTAGGGCCTTCGCTGCATTTGTCACAGTGAAATACAAGCTTGGAATACTGCAATAATATTCTGGGTTTAAAAAAAAACAACAGATTTTTGGCAAGATCCTACATCTGTGGCCTTTGCTGTATTTCTCACAGTGAAATGCAAGTGTTAGATACTGCTGTTATATTCTGTTATAAAAAAAAAACAAACCCATTTTGGGCAAGATAATAAATTTGCAGCCTTTGCTGAATTTGTCACAGTGAAATACAAGCTTGAAAATATAACAAATGAGATCCGGGAATTTTGGCTATTGAATGCTCTGTCAGCACCTATGCAGTTTGTATGGGATTATCTTAAAGCGATTTTGCGTGGAGTTTATATAGCCAAAATTAACTGGAAAAAATAAAGAGTATGTGGCAAAATAACTAGCCTTAAAAAGAAGGGTCCAGTCCCTACAGGGAGAGATATTTAATAATTCGAGCTCTGCTGTACAATTACAGTTTGAAGAAGCTTAGACTGGAGTATAAAAACTATCTACTATAAAAAGCACAACATAGTTTTTTTTTTTTTTTTTTACAGGAGCCAAATTCTTCTCTCAGGCAGGGAAACCTGGAAATCTTTTATCATCTTTGATCCAAAACCCCCCAAAAAATCAATAGAATAATAAAAATATCAGATTGGAAAATGGGGTAGTCACTACGCGCCCGGAAGAGATTGAGCTGGAATTCGTGAAGTATTATAAAATCTTATATACAAATACTAATAAGCAGCAGGATGGAGACACTGAAAAGAGAACATTAATCTCCCTAAACTAACAGAGGAAGATCGTAAAATACTATCTTATTATCCTATCGTATGGTCCTCTACTCTCCAGGACTATAGATTGCAATAATTATTAAATATTCACGATGCTCGCTACATAGTGTACTCACCATTATAATATGAATGAGAGTGAACTTGTCGGCCCCTTGGCAAGTAGTTCCTGTAATAAAGAATAAAGAAAAAAGAGAAATGATTATAATTGACATAAAAACACCTTTTAAACAAAAAATGGCACAAAAACAATGTTAGCAACTATGGAGGAAAATTATGCTACATGGATATACTTGAAATATCTAGAGATAACAATTAATTTAAAAAAATGCATTGAGAACAGAAATATCCGGAAAAAAAACGCATTACCGCAAGACAAACGCGAAGTTGAAAATATGTAGAGATTTTTTAGAAAAGTTACGGCCAGTGAACCATAGTACTAATAGGTACACTGGCCTACATGATGAAGCATTATAGTCCTTATTAAAACGGCAGCATTGTTCTATGCCATGTTTTATCTTAACATTTATATTGTATTTTATATATATATATATATATATATATATATATATATATTCATTTGAATACTGTTTTGAATAAACTCGGACTTTTTGAATAATCTCAGACTGCATGCAATTGTATAGTATAAGAATAAGTATCTATACATAGACAACAATAAGATAACATGTTCCTATGTAATACCCTGAGATCCCAATCAGAACTATACAGAAATCCATGCCACATCTTCAGTATAGCACAATCAAATCAACCTGGACTATACCTAGGAGAAAAATAGCCACTGAGGAAGGAGTCTTAGTTAACTCCGTATGGTGATCAACAACCTCATGAAATAATCTCATGAAATAAAATGAAATAAAGTACAAGACCGGAACACTGAAGAGCTTCAAGTAATACACAGGGAGAGGGATTGGTAACACGATTTGTAATGGAAATGCCGAAAAATCTACAATTCCAGTGAAACCTGACCTTGCGCTTAACTAATCACCTGCACAAGAAAATCATCAGGAAATCACTAGTACGGCACACCAACAAACAGCTACTGAAGATCCCTAAACCCGCAGACAGGTCTCCTGGAAGCCAGATTACTGCCTACAACAACCGAGCTACACGTGGGACACCACGATAGACGCAGCATAACTGTCAAACTCAGCAGAACAGTATGTAAACCAGCACCGAGTGAATGTATATGCAGGCAGCGATATCTGAGGTACTATATCAAATATATAAAGCAATCTAACCAAGTAAATACAAGCGATTATACTGAGGACTCCATCTGACTATCGATTTTAACTCGAGTACGCCCCACCGCGATATTAGTTGGGGCAGTGAAGTTACTGGACGAATAATGTCATTTATACAGAACCACTTTATTGGGATTGTTATCCAAACACATCAGGGATCCACTAGGACTATACTTTTTATGAGTTTACTTTTTATTATTAGTATATTTTAGTATATGGAGCAAACAGTGGATAGCTCACCACCTCTCTCAGACGGAACGGGTGCTCTAGCCAAAAGACTGATCACCCAGTCACTCAAAGGGTAATTTATAAAACAAGTAGAAGGCTGGCACTCCAATATGTGGGATCAATCAAGATGATAATTTATTCATATATAAAATACAGACATAAAATTAAAATCCTATAATGAATAAAATAATGATAAAATATATAGAAATGTGAGCAATGTACATATAACAGTAAATAAGAATAAAACCGCAGATAAATGAGCACTGGGGACAACAATCTGTGGGTGATTATCAGTATCCTTTAAAGCGCATAAAGTGCATCCTAGTGTGGGATAATGTCCTTCCTGATGAAATCCTCTGGTTGTGATAGACACTTGTCCAGCAATGGCCTATGGCCAGATGAAAATAGTAATCCAGAGAGAAGTGTATAGTTCAAACTGATACAATTGTATCACAGGATGAAGCATGAAGTGGATACAAAGCTGCAGGTTGGAGTTACAACGGGGCCGGATCTGTCTTACCCTTCAATTCGGGTCCGGTCACTGGGAAGTCTCTCCCTCTCACCGCTACTCACCACGCCATGTCTGCTTCCATGTGCGCTGTTTGGCGTCCTCGCTCGAGACAATGGTCACGTGATGTTAGTCTCGCGGGATTTGCCTGTTAGGAAGTCCGGTCTGTTTCTTCTCAGGGTGATTTCAAGTCAGATTTCTATGGAGCGCTCCGATATCTGAAAGACTTTCTTGATGACTCTGGATCCTTCTTTGTGGGGGTGAACTCGCCAGACGCGTTTCGGGGACGTCTCTCCCCTTCCTCAGTGGCTCTACCCCCATTGTAGTGTCACTTCCTTTTATAGTCCGCTCGGTAGCTTCCAAATTCCGGATCAAACTCCGGTTTTGGCTGTTTGCGGCATCCATGCGTTTCTCATGCGGTAATTTCTAAGTATGTGCGTTTTTTGCTCTAATTTTTTCTTTTCATTATAATATTCTTATATATTAAAAATAAACACTTCCACAACATTTCTAACACTGTAAAAAATAAAAAAACTTAAAAAAACTTAAAGACACACAATAAATATGTCTAGCAGAGCAGATATCTGTTATCATCTTATATAAAAAGAAAACGATATTAGTGCGGTAATATATAAATATACATATACATAGCCACATTGGAATATAAATACAAATTCTATTTTAGTATAAAAATTACATGAGAAAGATGTGTAGAGGAAAACGTTGTTCCTGGACCAAATAACATATATATTGACTGGTATCCATTGGATCCATAGCACTAATGTTCTCAATATATTCGTTGATAGAGTAATAGGTATGTGAGCCTCTCTCCAAGGGGGGATCACAGCGCCGATAGACGGCCTGACATGTCATCCCCCATTAGATGAGAGGCACACAAACCTGGGTCTATAGGAAGCCGAAGATCTCGAGTTCGGCATTTAAGCCTGCCGGAATCAGACTGCCGAAGTCGTATATATGTCGGGATTCTGCCCGGGACATTCGTTCTACATGTTTCCCCCCTCTCCAATGTATATCTATTTTTTCAAGGGCCATAAATATCAGTCCTTTGGGGTCTTGATTATGGGCTTCTTTAAAATGCTTTGAAAGTGAGTGCTTCAGATAACCCTTTCTGATGTTAGACACGTGTTCTGAAATCCTCACCTTCAAAGTCCTTTTTGTCCTTCCAATATACTGTCGGGAACAGGGGCACTGGATGAGATATATTACGCTAGTCGAGTTGCAAGTTAGGAAGTCTTTAATCTCCCATAGAAAGCTGTTGTATGTTGAACTAATATTTTTAACACTTTTTGGGGCTTTGGTCACTTTACAGCCAGCACATTGGCCGCATCTATAAAATCCTTTTAAATGCATCCAATTTCCAGCATTTGGGGATTTTTTTAGACTGTTTTTTATTGACGGGGCTATTTTGATTCCCAGGTTTGCTGCCCTCGTGAAGGTAATTTGTGGTCTCACTGGGATATCAACGAATATATTGAGAACATTAGTGCTATGGATCCAATGGATACCAGTCAATATATATGTTATTTGGTCCAGGAACAACGTTTTCCTCTACACATCTTTCTCATGTAATTTTTATACTAAAATAGAATTTGTATTTATATTCCAATGTGGCTATGTATATGTATATTTATATATTACCGCACTAATATCGTTTTTTTATATAAGATGATAACAGATATCTGCTCTGCTAGACATATTTATTGTGTGTCTAAGTTTTTTTAAGTTTTTTTATTTTTTACAGTGTTAGAAATGTTGTGGAAGTGTTTATTTTTAATATATAAGAATATTATAATGAAAAGAAAAAATTAGAGCAAAAAACGCACATACTTAGAAATTACCGCATGAGAAACGCATGGATGCCGCAAACAGCCAAAACCGGAGTTTGATCCGGAATTTGGAAGCTACCGAGCGGACTATAAAAGGAAGTGACACTACAATGGGGGTAGAGCCACTGAGGAAGGGGAGAGACGTCCCCGAAACGCGTCTGGCGAGTTCACCCCCACAAAGAAGGATCCAGAGTCATCAAGAAAGTCTTTCAGATATCGGAGCGCTCCATAGAAATCTGACTTGAAATCACCCTGAGAAGAAACAGACCGGACTTCCTAACAGGCAAATCCCGCGAGACTAACATCACGTGACCATTGTCTCGAGCGAGGACGCCAAACAGCGCACATGGAAGCAGACATGGCGTGGTGAGTAGCGGTGAGAGGGAGAGACTTCCCAGTGACCGGACCCGAATTGAAGGGTAAGACAGATCCGGCCCCGTTGTAACTCCAACCTGCAGCTTTGTATCCACTTCATGCTTCATCCTGTGATACAATTGTATCAGTTTGAACTATACACTTCTCTCTGGATTACTATTTTCATCTGGCCATAGGCCATTGCTGGACAAGTGTCTATCACAACCAGAGGATTTCATCAGGAAGGACATTATCCCACACTAGGATGCACTTTATGCGCTTTAAAGGATACTGATAATCACCCACAGATTGTTGTCCCCAGTGCTCATTTATCTGCGGTTTTATTCTTATTTACTGTTATATGTACATTGCTCACATTTCTATATATTTTATCATTATTTTATTCATTATAGGATTTTAATTTTATGTCTGTATTTTATATATGAATAAATTATCATCTTGATTGATCCCACATATTGGAGTGCCAGCCTTCTACTTGTTTTATAAATTACCCTTTGACTGACTGGGTGATCAGTCTTTTGGCTAGAGCACCCGTTCCGTCTGAGAGAGGTGGTGAGCTATCCACTGTTTGCTCCATATATTTTTCATTCACCCACTTGTGGATTTAGCTCCTCCCTCTTCCAGTATGGATATGTGGAATCATATTGAAATGAAAAAACTGAAAGTAGATTCCTTCACATTTGAAGCATCGGAGATGTCGACTACTGAGGCCAGCTCAACCAATGAGCTATTCAGGGAATTAGAAAACCTTGTATTAAAACAGCTTAGGCAACATTGGGAAATCAGGTCACTACGCCAATACTTGATACAAAATAAAATCCCCAAGGGACTTAAACTATATAAAACCCCAGCACAGGACCTGCATGGAGAAGAGTTCAACCTAGAATGGGAGAACCTCCTCCATGCACAGTCCTGTGCTCTTATAGAACTCATTATTAAGAGGAGAATGCAAATTCTGGGATCCCTTACAGAAAGCATTACCCAAATGAAAATTAAAATAGATAAATTACCGAAAGATAGCATATTTAATATATGGCAAGAGCGTATCTGCAAGAGCCTTGATAAAACTGAATCTGAAATTATTTCCAAAAAAACTAACAAATATACCAACTCAACTAAAACATATAACAGAAATGATAATCATTTAGAGAGAAATGAGGTATCCATTGAGATTCCCATAGAATATATAGGATCCAATATACCTACTAGGAACAGATTCGAAACACTTGCACAGCAACCTTTTTTAGACAGGACTTCCCCACATCACTCACCACGGGTCAAACACAGACAATCACGGTCTCCAAATCATGGCAGGAAAGCACGAACCCCAACACGACACCCATACAATTTGAGACACAACAATCCACAAATCAATCAAGAGACACATCAGCAACATTCTCCAACACGTACACGTCCCCTCAGACAGATGAATTACCCCACAACTCCGTTAATACACAAATCGAGAGAGATTCAGAACACGTCATATCACAACCACCAAATAGGAGTAAGAAGACACGAAGGGGAAGAAAGAAGAAGGAACCACCGATAATTACATCAGACACTGATCACGATAATAACATTATCAATTTGAGTAATACGATTTTAACACCATCACAAACTTCTCTGCTTAACAAAGGTTTAAAATTTGCTCCCAGTGCCCATTTGGATAAATTTAGTACTTACATAGGGATCCAAAAGTTTATTAAGAATATCTGTTTGAAAAAATATTTTATCAAAAATCCAATAATGATGAGTACTCAAGAAACAGACAAATTTAGACACACTTCTTTAAAGAACAAGTCAAATAAATTTCCCCGTAATGAGATAGGTCCAGAAATTAGTAGTTTCCAGAAGAACGTGGAAACTGACCTTAGAAAAATAAAAGATAAAACATTTTATAGAAAAAATTTATCAAATAAAGAAATAGTGGCTATAAAAGAACTACAAAAAAAAACGAAGATATAACGATTCGCCCCGCAGACAAAGGCGGAGCAATCGTAATTCTCGAGACCACGAAATATATAGAAGAATGTATAAGACAGCTCTCCGATGCTTCAACGTATAGGAAATTGGCATCTGATCCGACTTCGATATTTTGTGAGAATTTGCGCAAATACTGCGATAAGGGGTCACAGATAGGGATCCTGTCGAATCAAGAACACAGCTTTATTATGGGGACGCCCGGACGGCTCCCAGTCTTTTATTGCCTTCCCAAGGTTCATAAGGACATGGGGAGCCCTCCGGGCCGCCCCATAGTATCTGGTATAGGCTCCCTGACATCGAATCTCTCGAGATATATAGATACCTGGTTACAACCCCTAGTGAAAACTACAATGTCCTATTTAAAAGATACAACACAAATTATCGATATCTTAGAAAACCTTACTGTTGAATCAAATTGGATAATGGCCACACTTGATATCCAATCGCTGTATACGGTCATAGATCATGATCAAGGGATAGATGCGATAGGTAGACAAATACAGAAGGATAATTCAATGAAGTTGGAACAATAGAGTACATACTAGAAGGCATCAGACATATTTTACAACATAATTATTTTTATTTTGAGAAGGATTTTTATTTACAGATAAGAGGGAACTGCCATGGGCACCAGGTTCGCCCCCAGTTATGCAAACCTGTTCCTGGCACAATGGGAACAGGATGCTATTGACCCATACCGTGGGGGCGACCTGGTGCTCTGGCAACGTTATATAGATGACGTGATTTTAATTTGGAAAGGAGAAGAAGCTACTTTACGTTCATTTATAGCTACATTGAATGATAACTGTTTTTAATTTAGTTTTTACTGCTAATGTTGGATTGGAAAATACGGAGTTTCTGGACCTGTTAATTACTAAAAAGGTTAATAAATATATCTGTCAGACATATCAAAAACCTACAGCAAGAAACGCTTTTATCTTACATTCAAGTTGCCATTTACCGAATTGGTTATTAAATGTACCATTCGGACAGTTCCGACGATTGAAACGGAACTGTACCGAAAATTCACAATTCGAAATAGAAGCCTTAGAGATGAGGAAGAGATTTGCTTCCAAACAATATCCAAGTGCGACACTAGATGACGCACTGGAGAATGTTAGGAAAATATCTAGAAGCAGTCTCTTAACTAACAAGCCTCCTCAAGAATTGCAACAAGAACCACAATTTCGCATAATACTCCCCTATAATACACAACATAGGAAAATCAAAGAGATAATTGGGAAACATTGGCTTCACTTATTACAAGACAAGACTTTGGGCACACTTATCCCAGTGAGACCACAAATTACCTTCACGAGGGCAGCAAACCTGGGAATCAAAATAGCCCCGTCAATAAAAAACAGTCTAAAAAAATCCCCAAATGCTGGAAATTGGATGCATTTAAAAGGATTTTATAGATGCGGCCAATGTGCTGGCTGTAAAGTGACCAAAGCCCCAAAAAGTGTTAAAAATATTAGTTCAACATACAACAGCTTTCTATGGGAGATTAAAGACTTCCTAACTTGCAACTCGACTAGCGTAATATATCTCATCCAGTGCCCCTGTTCCCGACAGTATATTGGAAGGACAAAAAGGACTTTGAAGGTGAGGATTTCAGAACACGTGTCTAACATCAGAAAGGGTTATCTGAAGCACTCACTTTCAAAGCATTTTAAAGAAGCCCATAATCAAGACCCCAAAGGACTGATATTTATGGCCCTTGAAAAAATAGATATACATTGGAGAGGGGGGAAACATGTAGAACGAATGTCCCGGGCAGAATCCCGACATATATACGACTTCGGCAGTCTGATTCCGGCAGGCTTAAATGCCGAACTCGAGATCTTCGGCTTCCTATAGACCCAGGTTTGTGTGCCTCTCATCTAATGGGGGATGACATGTCAGGCCGTCTATCGGCGCTGTGATCCCCCCTTGGAGAGAGGCTCACATACCTATTACTCTATCAACGAATATATTGAGAACATTAGTGCTATGGATCCAATGGATACCAGTCAATATATATGTTATTTGGTCCAGGAACAACGTTTTTCCTCTACACATCTTTCTCATGTAATTTTTATACTAAAATAGAATTTGTATTTATATTCCAATGTGGCTATGTATATGTATATTTATATATTACCGCACTAATATCGTTTTTTTATATAAGATGATAACAGATATCTGCTCTGCTAGACATATTTATTGTGTGTCTTTAAGTTTTTTAAGTTTTTTTATTTTTTACAGTGTTAGAAATGTTGTGGAAGTGTTTATTTTTAATATATAAGAATATTATAATGAAAAGAAAAAATTAGAGCAAAAAACGCACATACTTAGAAATTACCGCATGAGAAACGCATGGATGCCGCAAACAGCCAAAACCGGAGTTTGATCCGGAATTTGGAAGCTACCGAGCGGACTATAAAAGGAAGTGACACTACAATGGGGGTAGAGCCACTGAGGAAGGGGAGAGACGTCCCCGAAACGCGTCTGGCGAGTTCACCCCCACAAAGAAGGATCCAGAGTCATCAAGAAAGTCTTTCAGATATCGGAGCGCTCCATAGAAATCTGACTTGAAATCACCCTGAGAAGAAACAGACCGGACTTCCTAACAGGCAAATCCCGCGAGACTAACATCACGTGACCATTGTCTCGAGCGAGGACGCCAAACAGCGCACATGGAAGCAGACATGGCGTGGTGAGTAGCGGTGAGAGGGAGAGACTTCCCAGTGACCGGACCCGAATTGAAGGGTAAGACAGATCCGGCCCCGTTGTAACTCCAACCTGCAGCTTTGTATCCACTTCATGCTTCATCCTGTGATACAATTGTATCAGTTTGAACTATACACTTCTCTCTGGATTACTATTTTCATCTGGCCATAGGCCATTGCTGGACAAGTGTCTATCACAACCAGAGGATTTCATCAGGAAGGACATTATCCCACACTAGGATGCACTTTATGCGCTTTAAAGGATACTGATAATCACCCACAGATTGTTGTCCCCAGTGCTCATTTATCTGCGGTTTTATTCTTATTTACTGTTATATGTACATTGCTCACATTTCTATATATTTTATCATTATTTTATTCATTATAGGATTTTAATTTTATGTCTGTATTTTATATATGAATAAATTATCATCTTGATTGATCCCACATATTGGAGTGCCAGCCTTCTACTTGTTTTATATTTTAGTATATGTTTATAATTCTCTACATGTGTATTTTATGTAATTTTGTATACAATTTATTCAGAATAAATATATTGCCTTTATAAACTCTCCATGTGCAGCTGAGTGAAGGTGTGCCCTGCTACTTTTCTATTTTTACAATGACTTTCTAGAAGATTGGGTGAATTCTTCTTTGCAGGTGCACCCACTCCATATTTTGATCAGTAGGTGAGCCGTCTCTAATATCTATTTTTAAAATACTAAATCGGCCTATATATTTAAAGGAACTATCTGAGGCTGTCAAGACCATCCAGGGAAATTCCTCCCCAGCAACTGACGGGCTCCAGTTTGAAATATCGCCAGTATGGGGACACAATTTTGCCACTGTTTCTACAGGTTTTAAACAAAACCTATCAGACCGGTGAACTCCCTTCATCTCTATCTGAGGCTGTGATCACACTTATTCTAAAAAAGGGTAAGGATGAAAGAGAAATTGGGGCATATCGCCTAATCTCTCTGTTAAATAAGACTATAAAATCTGTGCAAAAATATTCACTAATAGATTAAAGGGAGTTATTGACAGGTTAATTCATCCAGATCAGACTGGGTTTATACCCAAGAGATTGGTACAATCCAGCATACATAGAGCTTTTTTGAATATGCAGATTGAGGAGGGGGGAGGTTCCCACTCCATCCTGTCATTAGACGCTGAGAAGGTGTTTGACAGGCCGGAGTGGGAATATCTTTGGAAAGTAATACATAGGATGAATCTGGGCCAATACTTTATTAAGTGGGTCCAGATTCTATATAATCATCCCAAAGCTAGTATAAATATTAACGGAGTATGGTCTGAGCAAATAGAGTTGTAAAGAGGAACAAGACAGGGTGCCCCCTTTCCCCCTTACTGTTTGCTCTATTTATAGAACCGCTGGCAGCTAAAATTAGATTGGATGAAGTGATCAAAGGTTTTGGTATGAACGGGACCTCCGATAAGATGAGTATGTATGCAGATGATATCTTAATCTTTTTGGAGAACCCAATATCTCAGCTGTCTCATCTTGTGGAACTCATAAATAAGTTTAGTGATATCTTAGGATATAAAATCAACTGGGCCAAATCAGTATTGTTACCGCTTGATCAGGTACCCCTACAGAATTTTGCAGAAATCAGGGTAATAAAACCTAGGGAGTACTTTGAATACCTGGGTGTAAAGCTGAGTGCAAGTATCTTAGACTTCACAAAATTAAATGTCTCTCCTTTGCTGATCAGATGTAAAAGTAAAATAAGTGTTTGGCAGACGTTATCGATAGGACAAGCGGATAGAATTGCGTTAATAAAAATGGTGTTACTTCCCCAGATTTTGTATATTCTGGCAGCTTGTCCAGTTTGGATAGAGGATTGTAGAAACAATCACCTGGAACGGCTGCTGAATGACCTAATCTGGGGAAGAAAAAGGGTAAAACTAAAACAAAAAATATCTCTGGTTAGCGGAAGAGGATGGAGAGCTATCAGTGCCCTTTTTCCAGGGATACTATTTGGCCTCTCAAGTTCAATGGCTAAAAATATGGGGGAAATAATATAAAAGAATACCTAAAAAGGGGCTATAATGGTCCAAAATATAATATAGTTAGCATAGTAGAGACAGGATTTTATTTTTATTTTTTTAAAGGGAAAAAGTGCCCAATATGTCGAATGGTTGATTTGGTTTGGGGAAAAATCTAAAGAATATTAGGAATTCTGAACACTTCATATTTTTCACCTCTGTGGTGCAATAATAATATGAGAGAATTTCAATTAATTGCAGAATACAAGTATTGGGAAAGGTACGGTATCATTTATGTATCACAGTTAGTCAAGAATGGGGAAATAAGAGCACTAAAATAATGTCTGAGAACTAATTTAGAATCAATGAGTCGGTTTCGGTATCACCAACTAAAATACGCTTTTGAAGCTACACAAAATAGGGAATATTTTATCACAACAAAACATGAATTTATAGATTTTTGTTATCAATGCACAATAACTAGGGTCACTATTTCTCAAGTGTATAGGATAATAAGAAAGGGGTTGGGTAAAATAGTAAAGTTTAATAGTGAGGAAAAATGGGTAAAGGATATAGGATTAAACACATTAGAATGGGGATATATATATATATATATATATATATATATATATATATATATATATATATATATATATATGTATAATAATATAAAAAGGGCAACAACTTCTTGTAATTTTACGATAATTCACTTTAATATTATCCATAGAATATATATGACTCCATTATTGCCAAGTAAGATTTATATAGAACAAAAATCAAACTGTTGGAAATGTAGAGAAGAGGCTGCTGATTATATGCATCTGATTTGGGGTTGTTCAAAAATGCAATCCTTTTGGAGAGAGGTTTTTGGTCTCCTAAGTGCAGAGTCCCTAGTATCCCTCCCATTGAAACCGGAAGTGTCTGTCTTGGGCAGTATCCCATTATTAATTAGAAAAAAAAAAGGGTCTGGATGAGAGGTCTTATGGTGGCAAGAGTGACTATCGCAAGAAAGTGGGGTTCCAAAAGAGTGCCCAATATTATCGAGTGGAAAAATCGAGAGGTTTGAGGAATATGCAATGAGTAGTGCAATCAGCTGCTGATTGGAGGTGCCGTCGCCTGGCCGGACGGGGAGGTTGGGGGGGAGGAGAGAGATGAAAAATAATGTATAACCCTTAGGGGGGATTGTTTAAGGTGCCAACTGAGACAACCATCATGGGGTGGGGGCATTGGGGTGATTTAAATTGGGGGATAATTCAAATAGACAATGAGAGGTCTGAGTATGAGCAACATGGTGCTTAGTGGGGGGTCTGATAATCCCCCAAAATAGAACAGATTATTTACTATTTTTGTATTGTTTTTGTTTATAATGATTTATAATTTATTGTAATGGCTGTTCTTGCAGATTGATGAACTCTGATTTTGTATTGTCAAATTGTATTTTAATTTTGTATTATGAAAGGTAAAAAATAATAAAATATAAAAAAAGAATACTGCTGTTATATTCTGTTATTAAAAAAACACCAATTTTGGGCAAGAAAATAAATTTACAGCATTTTCTGCATTTGTCACAGTAAAAAATAGAAGCTTGAAATACTGCAATTATATTCTGGGTTTAAAAAAAATCACCCATTTTTGGCAATACCCTACATCTGAGGCCTTTGCTTCATTTGTCACAGTCAAATACAAGCGTTAGATACTGCTGTGGCTGACAGTGCCTCCAGTTCATTCACATTGTCTCCCACCTAGTCCCCTGCTGAAAGATCAGAGTTGGCACCTACAGCCCATTGCCATCTGTCTTTCAACTCACCCCCTTGCAAATCAGGCAAGCAGTCTAAGCCCGAAGTCATGCAGCAGTCTCTTATGCTTTTTGATGACTCTGCTGGCAGGGTTTCTGTGGGCCATCCACATAGCCCTGCACCAGAAGTGGAAGAGATTGAGTGCACTGATGCCCAACCACTTATTTTTCAGGATGAGGACACGTCTCTGATGATGACGAAACACAGGTGCCAACTGCTGCGGCTTTCTGCCGTCTGCAGACCGACAAGGAGGGCAGGAATAAAGAGTGGGTGGAAGATGATGTGGAAGATGATGAGGTACTAGACCCCACATGGAATTAAGGGCATGCGAGTGACGTGTGCAGTTTGAAGAAAGAGGCGTTGGTCGCACAGAGGCACCAGAATAGTAAAAGAGGGAGCAGGGTGCAAAAGCATCTGATACATTCTTGGGTGACATTTGGCCATTTTTGCCGCGAATAAACCCCTGCTCTGCATAGATGACAGGGACCTAATTTTCAAAAATCGTCTGTTACATTCTCAGGTGACATTTTACCATTTTTGCCGATGAAAAACCCCTGCTCTGCATAGGTGACAGGGAATAAAATTTCTAAAATTCATCTTTAATTGACGAGCGCCCCCTCCTTTCATTCGATCCTTCCGCTTTAACAACTTGTCCCACATTTCAGCCAATGACCTCCCTTGGATGTGGTATTCCATGGAACCCCAATTCCCCATTTCTTGTGATCACCATGGTAGGCACATAAAAGAATATTGAAAGTTGATAGGGAAGATATCCAATTGTATCGTGGACATCACGGTACGTGAGACATGGTGGAGCAGTATGTGTGCACATGCATACGTGTACTGACTGATGGGTCTGCAACCTTCAACTTCTGGGTTTCCAAATTGGGCACATGGCCCGAGCTTGCCCTTTATGCCTTGGAGGTGCTGGCATTTCCTGAAACCAGTGTATTGTCTGAACGTTTGTTTAGCACGCCAGGAGGGAGTTATCACAGACAAGAGCAGCCGCCTGTCCACAGCCAATGTGGACAAGCTCAAGTTCATTAAAATGAACCAGGCAGGGATCCCACAGGACTTGTCCGTACCTTGTGGAGAGTATATATTGTTGTACTCCAGCGCATGTTCTATTTGTTTTATATTTATATTTCCCATGGTTTTGGGGTCTACCCAAAAAAATAAAATACTAAAATAAAATAAAAAACTAAAACCAGTGTTGGCTACCTCCTTCTCCTCCATCGCCGCTTCCACCTACACCACCACATCCACTGCCTCCTCAACCTCCTATTCCATATGGACCTCTTCCTCCTAGATCAAGATTATTTTATTTTATATTTTTTATGCATTTTATGTTATTTGAAGAAATTTACCTCTCCATATTTGTTTGCAGAGCACTTGTCATGCTCGTAACCAAATTTTTCTGCCTTTTGCAGCCCTCTAGCCCTTTTCATGACATTTTTAGAGGCATTTTAGTGCTTCAAAGTTCGGGTTTGGGGTCAAGTTCAGGTCAAGTTCGGGTCCCAAACTCGAACTTTTTTGTGAAGTTCGGCCAAACCCGTCGAACCCAAACATTCAGGTGTCTGCTTAACTTTACCTATGAGTGCTTCGTCTTGTTGTCTATCCATTGCTATACAATGTACAAGGAAGCTGGAGACATTTTTCAACACAATTCCACAATTTTTTTTTTACAGGTTTTGTATTTGCATCATTCATTGGGTGGTAAAAAGACATCAAGCAAAAAAAAATTTGATTTGGCCATTTTTTTCAAATACAGTGTTCACCTTATGGGATAAATAAACTTTTTTGGCTTATAGTTGTAAAATAATGAAATACAGTGATTTTAAATTTATATTCCTTTGCCTTTTTATATTTTAAACTTAATTTGTGGTTCCTTTACTGGACTTAAAAATGCAATCAATCTTTTGAGGAATTATTTTATATTAAACAATCAGATTATATTGCAGCCTTTGACAAAATTGCAAAATTCCTTTTAAGCTCTGCCTGATACAGGGCTTTATAGGAAATTAACAATGGTAGACATGGGAAGGGTGCATTTGGTCACAAGTGAAAGCCCTTAAATGACTGTTCATTAGTGTTGAGCGTGAATATTCGAATTACAAATATTTATCTCGAATATCACAACTTCGAGAATTTGCGAATACTTTGAATATAGTGCTATACTGTATATTTGCTATATCAAATATTCGTCATTTTTTAACATCTAAAAATATGATTCCTCCCTGCTTATTGCTTGTGGGCCAATGACTCATTGGCCCACAAGTAGAGTTGAGCGAACACCTGGATGTTCGAGTTCGAGAAGTTCGGCCGAACTTCCCGGAAATGTTCGGGTTCGGGATCCGAACCCGATCCGAACTTCGTCCCGAACCCGAACCCCATTGAAGTCAATGGGGACCCGAACTTTTCGGCACTAAAACGGCTGTAAAACAGTCCAGGAAAGGGCTAGAGGGATGCAAAAGGCAGCAACATGTAGGTAAATCCCCTGCAAACAAATGTGGATAGGGAAATGAATAAAAATAAAAATTTAATAAATAAAAATTAACCAAAATCAATTGGAGAGAGGTCCCATAGCAGAGAATCTGGCTTCCCGTCACCCACCACTGGAACAGTCCATTCTCAGATATTTAGGCCCCGGCACCCAGGCAGAGGAGAGAGGTCCCGTAACAGACAATCTGGCTTCATGTCAGCAGAGAATTAGTCTGCATGTCATAGCAAAGAATGAGGCTTCACGTCAGCCACCACTGCAACAGTCCATTGGCATATATTTAGGCCCAGCACACAGGCAGAGGAGAGAGGTCCCGTAACAGAGGATCTGGCTTCATGTCAGCAGAGAATTAGTCTGCATGTCATAGCAGAGAATGAGGCTTCACGTCAGCCACCACTGCAACAGTCCATTGGCATATATTTAGGCCCAGCACACAGGCAGAGGAGAGAGGTCCCGTAACAGAGGATCTGGCTTCATGTCAGCAGAGAATCAGTCTGCATGTCATAGCAGAAAATCAGGCTTCACGTCACCCAGCACTGTAAGAGTCCATTTTCATAAATTTAGGCCCAGCACCCAGGCAGAGGAGAGAGGTCCCTTAACAGACAATCTGGCTTCATGTCAGCAGAGAATCAGTCTTCATATCATAGCAGAGAATCAGGCTTCACGTCCCCCACCACTGTAAGAGTCCATTTTCATAAATTTAGGCCCAGCACCCAGGCAGAGGAGAGAGGTCCCGTAACAGACAATCTGGCTTCATGTCAGCAGAGAATTAGTCTGCATGTCATAGCAGAGAATGAGGCTTCACGTCAGCCACCAATGCAACAGTCCATTGGCATATATTTAGGCCCAGCACACAGGCAGAGGAGAGAGGTCCCGTAACAGACAATCTGGCTTCATGTCAGCAGAGAATTAGTCTGCATGTCATAGCAGAGAATGAGGCTTCACGTCAGCCACCACTTTAACAGTCCATTGGCATATATTTAGGCCCAGCAAACAGGCAGAGGAGAGAGGTCCCGTAACAGACAATCTGGCTTCATGTCAGCAGAGAATTAGTCTGCATGTCATAGCAGAGAATAAGGCTTCACGTCAGCCACCACTGCAACAGTCCATTGGCATATATTTAGGCCCAGCACCCAGGCAGAGGAGGGAGGTCCCGTAACAGAGAATCTGTCTTCATGTCAGCAGAGAATCAGTCTGCATGTCATAGCAGAGAATCAGGCTTCACGTCAGCCACCACTGCAACAGTCCATTGTCAGATATTTAGGCCCAGCACACAGGCAGAGGAGGGAGGTCCCGTAACTGAGAATCTGTCTTCATGTCAGCAGAGAATCAGTCTGCATGTCATAGCAGAGAATAAGGCTTCACGTCAGCCACTACTGCAACAGTCCATTGGCATATATTTAGGCCCAGCACCCAGGCAGAGGAGGGAGGTCCCGTAACAGAGAATCTGTCTTCATGTCAGCAGAGAATCAGTCTGCATGTCATAGCAGAAAATCAGGCTTCACGTCAGCCACCACTGCAACAGTCCATTGTCAGATATTTAGGCCCAGCACACAGGCAGAGGAGGGAGGTCCCGTAACAGAGAATCTGGCTTCATGTCAGCAGAGAATCAGTCTGCATGTCATAGTAGAGAATCAGGCTTCACGTCAGCCACCACTGCAACAGTCCATTGGCATATATTTAGGCCCAGCACACACACAGGCAGAGGAGAGAGATCCCGTAACAGAGAATCTGGCTTCATGTCAGCAGAGAATCAGTCTGCATGTCATAGTAGAGAATCAGGCTTCACGTCAGCCACCACTGCAACAGTCCATTGGCATATATTTAGGCCCAGCACACACACAGGCAGAGGAGAGAGGTCCCGTAACTGAGAATCTGTCTTCATGTCAGCAGAGAATCAGTCTGCATGTCATAGCAGAGAATCAGGCTTCACGTCAGCCACCACTGCAACAGTCCATTGTCAGATATTTAGGCCCAGCACACAGGCAGAGGAGGGAGGTCCCGTAACTGAGAATCTGTCTTCATGTCAGCAGAGAATCAGTCTGCATGTCATAGCAGAGAATCAGGCTTCACGTCAGCCACCACTGCAACAGTCCATTGGCATATATTTAGGCCCAGCACACAGGCAGAGGAGGGAGGTCCCGTAACTGAGAATCTGTCTTCATGTCAGCAGAGAATCAGTCTGCATGTCATAGCAGAGAATCAGGCTTCACGTCAGCCACCACTGCAACAGTCCATTGGCATATATTTAGGCCCAGCACCCAGGCAGAGGAGGGAGGTCCCGTAACAGAGAATCTGGCTTCATGTCAGCAGAGAATCAGTCTGCATATCATAGTAGAGAATCGGGCTTCACGTCAGCCACCACTGCAACAGTCCATTGTCAGATATTTAGGCCCAGCACACAGGCAGAGGAGGGAGGTCCCGTAACAGAGAATCTGGCTTCATTTCAGCAGAGAATCAGTCTGCATGTCATAGTAGAGAATCAGGCTTCACGTCAGCCACCACTGCAACAGTCCATTGTCATATATTTAGGCCCAGCACCCAGGCAGAGGAGAGAGGTCCCGTAACAGAGAATCTGGCTTCATGTCAGCAGAGAATCAGTCTGCATATCATAGCAGAGAATCAGGCTTCACGTCAGCCACCACTGCAACAGTCCATTGGCATATATTTAGGCCCAGCACACACACAGGCAGAGGAGAGAGGTCCCGTAACTGAGAATCTGTCTTCATGTCAGCAGAGAATCAGTCTGCATGTCATAGCAGAGAATCAGGCTTCACGTCAGCCACCACTGCAACAGTCCATTGGCATATATTTAGGCCCAGCACCCAGGCAGAGGAGGGAGGTCCCGTAACAGAGAATCTGTCTTCATGTCAGCAGAGAATCAGTCTGCATGTCATAGCAGAGAATCAGGCTTCACGTCAGCCACCACTGCAACAGTCCATTGGCATATATTTAGGCCCAGCACACACACAGGCAGAGGAGAGAGATCCCGTAACAGAGAATCTGGCTTCATGTCAGCAGAGAATCAGTCTGCATGTTATAGTAGAGAATCAGGCTTCACGTCAGCCACCACTGCAACAGTCCATTGGCATATATTTAGGCCCAGCACACACACAGGCAGAGGAGAGAGGTCCCGTAACTGAGAATCTGTCTTCATGTCAGCAGAGAATCAGTCTGCATGTCATAGCAGAGAATCAGGCTTCACGTCAGCCACCACTGCAACAGTCCATTGTCAGATATTTAGGCCCAGCACACAGGCAGAGGAGGGAGGTCCCGTAACAGAGAATCTGTCTTCATGTCAGCAGAGAATCAGTCTGCATATCATAGCAGAGAATCAGGCTTCACGTCACCCAACATTGGAACAGTCCATTGGCATATATTTAGGCCCCGGCACCCAGACAGAGGAGAGGTTCATTCAACTTTGGGTAGCCTCGCAATATAATGGTAAAATGAAAATAAAAATAGGATTGAATGAGGAAGTGCCCTGGAGTCCAATAATATATGGTTAAGGGGAGGTAGTTAATGTCTAATCTGGACAAGGGACGGACAGATCCTGTGGGATCCATGCCTGGTTCATTTTTATGAACGTCAGCTTGTCCACATTGGCTGTAGACAGGCGGCTGCGTTTGTCTGTAATGACGCCCCCTGCCGTGCTGAATACACGTTCAGACAAAACGCTGGCCGCCGGGCAGGCCAGCACCTCCAAGGCATAAAAGGCTAGCTCTGGCCACGTGGACAATTTAGAGACCCAGAAGTTGAATGGGGCCGAACCATCAGTCAGTACGTGGAGGGGTGTGCACATGTACTGTTCCACCATGTTAGTGAAATTTTGCCTCCTGCTAACACGTTGCGTATCAGGTGGTGGTGCAGTTAGCTGTGGCGTGTTGACAAAAGTTTTCCACATCTCTGCCATGCTAACCCTGCCCTCAAAGGAGCTGGCATTGACACAGCTGCCTTGGCGACCTCTTGCTCCTCCTCTGCCTTGGCCTTGGGCTTCCACTTGTTCCCCTGTGACATTTGGGAATGCTCTCAGTAGCGCGTCTACCAACGTGCGCTTGTACTCGCGCATCTTCCTATCACGCTCCAGTGCAGGAAGTAAGGTGGGCACATTGTCTTTGTAGCGTGGATCCAGCAGGGTGGCAACCCAGTAGTCCGCACAGGTTAAAATGTGGGCAACTCTGCTGTCGTTGCGCAGGCACTGCAGCATGTAGTCGCTCATGTGTGCCAGGCTGCCCAGGGGTAAGGACAAGCTGTCCTCTGTGGGAGGCGTATCGTCATCGTCCTGCCTTTCCCCCCAGCCACGCACCAGTGATGGACCCGAGCTGCGTTGGGTGCCACCCCGCTGTGACCATGCTTCATCCTCATCCTCCTCCACCTCCTCCTCCTCCTCATCCTCCTCGTCCTCCAGTAGTGGGCCCTGTCTGGCCACATTTGTACCAGGCCTCTGCTGTTGCCAAAAACCTCCCTCTGAGTCACTTCGAAGAGACTGGCCTGAAAGTGCTAAAAATGACCCCTCTTCCTCCTCCTCCTCCTCCTGGGCCACCTCCTCTTGCATCATCGCCCTAAGTGTTTTCTCAAGGAGACATAGAAGTGGTATTGTAACGCTGATAACGGCGTCATCGCCACTGGCCATGTTGGTGGAGTACTCGAAACAGCGCAACAGGGCACACAGGTCTCGCATGGAGGCCCAGTCATTGGTGGTGAAGTGGTGCTGTTCTGTAGTGCGACTGACCCGTGCGTGCTGCAGCTGAAACTCCACTATGGCCTGCTGCTGCTCGCACAGTCTGTCCAGCATGTGCAAGGTGGAGTTCCACCTGGTGGGCACGTCGCATATGAGGCGGTGAGCGGGAAGGCCGAAGTTACGCTGTAGCGCAGACAGGCGAGCAGCAGCAGGATGTGAACGCCGGAAGCGCGAACAGACGGCCCGCACTTTATGCAGCAGCTCTGACATGTCGGGGTAGTTGTGTATGAACTTCTGCACCACCAAATTCAGCACATGCGCCAAGCAAGGGATGTGCGTCAAATTGGCTAGTCCCAGAGCTGCAACGAGATTTCGCCCATTATCACACACCACCAGGCCGGGCTTGAGGCTCACCGGCAGCAACCACTCGTCGGTCTGTTGTTCTATACCCCGCCACAACTCCTGTGCGGTGTGGGGCCTGTCCCCCAAACATATGAGTTTCAGAATGGCCTGCTGACGTTTACCCCGGGCTGTGCTGAAGTTGGTGGTGAAGGTGTGTGGCTGACTGGATGAGCAGGTGGAAGAAGAGGAGGAGGAAGCCGAGAAGGAGGAGGTGGCAACAGGAGGCAAAGAATGTTGCCCTGCGATCCTTGGCGGCGGAAGGACGTGCGCCAAACAGCTCTCCGCCTGGGGCCCAGCTGCCACTACATTTACCCAGTGTGCAGTTAGGGAGATATAGCGTCCCTGGCCGTGCTTACTGGTCCACGTATCTGTGGTTAGGTGGACCTTGCTACAGATGGCGTTGCGCAGTGCACACTTGATTTTATCGGATACTTGGTTGTGCAGGGAAGGCACGGCTCTCTTGGAGAAGTAGTGGCGGCTGGGAACAACATACTGTGGGACAGCAAGCGACATGAGCTGTTTGAAGCTGTCTGTGTCCACCAGCCTAAATGACAGCATTTCATAGGCCAGTAGTTTAGAAATGCTGGCATTCAGGGCCAGGGATCGAGGGTGGCTAGGTGGGAATTTACGCTTTCTCTCAAATGTTTGTGAGATGGAGAGCTGAACGCTGCCGTGTGACATGGTTGAGACGCTTGGTGACGGAGGTGGTGGTGGTGGTGTTGGTGGTACATCCCCTGTTTGCTGGGAGCAGGTGCCAACGTTCCTCCAGAGGCGGAGGAAGAGGCCGAGGCGGCAGCAGCAGAAGAGGTAGCAGGGGGAGCCTGAGTGACTTCCTTGGTTTTAAGGTGTTTACTCCACTGCAGTTCATGCTTTGCATGCAGGTGCCTGGTCATGCAGGTTGTGCTCAGGTTCAGAACGTTAATGCCTCGCTTCAGGCTCTGATGGCACAGCGTGCAAACCACTCGGGTCTTGTCGTCAGCACATTGTTTGAAGAAGTGCCATGCCAGGGAACTCCTTGAAGCTGCCTTTGGGGTGCTCGGTCCCAGATGGCGGCGGTCAGTAGCAGGCGGAGTCTCTTGGCGGCGGGTGTTCTGCTTTTGCCCACTGCTCCCTCTTTTGCTACGCTGTTGGCTCGGTCTCACCACTGCCTCTTCCTCCGAACTGTGAAAGTCAGTGGCACGACCTTCATTCCATGTGGGGTCTAGGACCTCATCGTCCCCTGCATCGTCTTCCACCCAGTCTTGATCCCTGACCTCCTGTTCAGTCTGCACACTGCAGAAAGACGCAGCAGTTGGCACCTGTGTTTCGTCATCATCAGAGACATGCTGAGGTGGTATTCCCATGTCCTCATCATCAGGAAACATAAGTGGTTGTGCGTCAGTGCATTCTATGTCTTTCACCGCTGGGGAAGGGCTAGGTGGATGCCCTTGGGAAACCCTGCCAGCGGAGTCTTCAAACAGCATAAGAGACTGCTGCATAACTTGAGGCTGAGACAGTTTCCCTGGTATGCATGGGGGTGATGTGACAGACTGATGGGGTTGGTTTTCAGGCGCCATCTGTGCGCTTTCTGCAGAAGACTGGGTGGGAGATAATGTGAACGTGCTGGATCCACTGTTGGCCACCCAATTGACTAATGCCTGTACCTGCTCAGGCCTTACCATCCTTAGAACGGCATTGGGCCCCACCATATATCGCTGTAAATTCTGGCGGCTACTGGGACCTGAGGTAGTTGGTACACTAGGACGTGTGGATGTGGCAGAACGGCCACGTCCTCTCCCAGCACCAGAGGGTCCACTAACACCACCACGACCATGTCCACGTCCGCATCCCTTACTAGATGTTTTCCTCATTGTTATCGTTCACCACAAAAACAAAAATATTATTTGGCCCAATGTATTGTATTCAAATTCAGCGGGATATAAATTTGAGGCCTAGTATTTAGGCGCTGGGTGACCGGTATGGATTTAGTGACAGAATTAGACTGGGATATGCACAGTAGTGTGTATGTGTGAAGTTATTCTGAATGACCCTATGTGCACCTTGAATATTATATACCCTTTTAGGGATAGATTTCAAATAGCTCTGATATAGCAGAAACCACTAAATTATGAAATTGCTAAATGGGGAATTGTATTTCAACCCAGAACAAAAAATGTGCTTTGACGGACACTAAATAACTTTCCCAGCCACAACAGGACAGCGGTAACGAGAGATTTAGCGGGATATAAATTTGAGGCCTAGTATTTAGGCGCTGGGTGACCGGTATGGATTTAGTGACAGAATTCGACTGGGATATGGCCAAAAAATAACCACACTATTGCTGGTTAAATGCACTTGGTGACGGGCGCAGCTTGCCCCTGATGTAGTATATGGCCAAAAAATGAACAGACTATTGCTGGTTAAATGCACTTGGTGTCACAGCTTGACCAACCACACTACTGAGGGTTAAATGCACTTGGTGACGGGCGCAGCTTGCCCCTGATGTAGTATATGGCCAAAAAATGAACAGACTATTGCTGGTTAAATGCACTTGGTGTGATAGCTTGACCAACCACACTACTGAGGGTTAAATGCACTTGGTGACGGGCGCAGCTTGCCGCTGATGTAGTATATGGCCAAAAAATGAACAGACTATTGCTGGTTAAATGCACTTGGTGTCACAGCTTGACCAACCACACTACTGAGGGTTAAATGCACTTGGTGACGGGCGCAGCTTGCCCCTGATGTAGTATATGGCCAAAAAATGAACAGACTATTGCTGGTTAAATGCACTTGGTGTGATAGCTTGACCAATCACACTACTGAGGGTTAAATGCACTTGGTGACGGGCGCAGCTTGCCCCTGATGTAGTATATGGCCAAAAAATGAACAGACTATTGCTGGTTAAATGCACTTGGTGTGCACAGCTTGACCAACCACACTACTGAGGGTTAAATGCACTTGGTGACGGGCGCAGCTTGCCCCTGATGTAGTATATGGCCAAAAAATGAACAGACTATTGCTGGTTAAATGCACTTGGTGTCACAGCTTGACCAACCACACTACTGAGGGTTAAATGCACTTGGTGACGGGCGCAGCTTGCCCCTGATGTAGTATATGGCCAAAAAATGAACAGACTATTGCTGGTTTAATGCACTTGGTGTGATAGCTTGACCAACCACACTACTGAGGGTTAAATGCACTTGGTGACGGGCGCAGCTTGCCCCTGATGTAGTATATGGCCAAAAAATGAACAGACTATTGCTGGTTAAATGCACTTGGTGTCACAGCTTGACCAACCACACTACTGAGGGTTAAATGCACTTGGTCACGGGCGCAGCTTGCCCCTGATGTAGTATATGGCCAAAAAATGAACAGACTATTGCTGGTTAAATGCACTTGGTGTCACAGCTTGACCAACCACACTACTGAGGGTTAAATGCACTTGGTGACGGGCGCAGCTTGCCCCTGATGTAGTATATGGCCAAAAAATGAACAGACTATTGCTGGTTAAATGCACTTGGTGTGATAGCTTGACCAACCACACTACTGAGGGTTAAATGCACTTGGTGACAGGCGCAGCTTGCCCCTGATGTAGTATATGGCCAAAAAATAAACAGACTATTGCTGGTTAAATGCACTTGGTGTCACAGCTTGACCAACCACACTACTGAGGGTTAAATGCACTTGGTGACAGGGCGCAGCTTGCCCCTGATGTAGTATATGGCCAAAAAATAAACAGACTATTGCTTGTTAAATGCACTTGGTGTGACAGCTTCACCCTGATGTAGGCTTTAGCCAAAAAACAAACGCACCATTGAGGGTTAAATGCACTTGGTGACAGGCGCAGCTTGCCCCTGATGTAGTATATGGCCAAAAAATAAACAGACTATTGCTGGTTAAATGCACTTGGTGTGACAGCTTCACCCTGATGTAGGCTTTAGCCAAAAAACAACCACACCATTGAGGGTTAAATGCACTTGGTCGCAGCTTGTGCTGGCGCACCACAAGACACAAAATGGCCGCCGATCACCCCAGAAAAATGTGACTGACAAACGGTCTGGGCAGCCTAAAAACAGTGAGCAATTGAGGATCAGCAGCTCAATGATCCACAGCTGCAGATCGATCAGTTAATCAAGTCCTTTGGAGGAGTTAATCTGCCTAATCTCGCCCTACTGTCGCAGCCTCTCCCTACGCTAATCAGAGCAGAGTGACGGGCGGCGCTATGTGACTCCAGCTTAAATAGAGGCTGGGTCACATGGTGCTCTGGCCAATCACAGCCATGCCAATAGTAGGCATGGCTGTGATGGCCTCTTGGGGCAAGTAGTATGACGCTTGTTGATTGGCTGCTTTGCAGCCTTTCAAAAAGCGCCAAGAAAGCGTCACAAAAGCGCCAAGAAAGCGACGAACACCGAACCCGAACCCGGACTTTTACGAAAATGTCCGGGTTCGGGTCCGTGTCACGGACACCCCAAAATTCGGTACGAACCCGAACTATACAGTTCGAGTTCGCTCATCCCTACCCACAAGCAACTTAAGCAGGGAGAAATCATGACTTTAGATGGGAAAAATTACAAATATTCTAAAAAACATATATATAGCATTATATTGAATATATTAGTTATTTAGAATATTCGTCTTTTTTTTTCAATCTGTACAGTAGTTCCACTTCAGTATACTCCTCCCTGACAAGCGTTTCCGTCACCATAGGAATGCCTGGGGGTTAGAATATACAATCAGTGAGATTGTGAAAACTCAGATCCGATGGTATATTCTAACACCCAGGCGTTCCCATGGTGACGGGGACGCTTGCGTGTGGGATCGTGAAAACTCAGATCCGATGGTATATTTGTACCCCCAGGCGTTCCCATGTTGACGGGGACGCTTGTCGGGGAGGAGTATGCCAAAGTGGAACAACTGTACAGATTTTAAAATAAGGCGAATATTTTAAAACTAATATTCGTAATATTCTATAACAAGAATATATATATATATATATATATATATATATATATATTTATATATATCGAATATTCGAAAAAACTAATGTAGAGCAATTACACTAATATAGTGCTACAATTTCTTTGTCTAATAGTTGTAATTTTTTTCTCATCTGAAGTTCAGATTGGAAAAAACTGACAACTATAAAAAAAAAGATTATAGCACTATATTAGCTAAATTGCTCTATATTCGTTTTTTTTTCGAAAATTCTCTATATTGCTATATTGCTATATATTTTTGTTTTAGAATATCACGAATATTCTAAAAATGCAACCATTAGGAACGTTGCCTATACACAGAACAAGTTGGATTCGCAATGCGAGAATATTACTTTGCTTATTTTTTGCAATAAATAGAATAATGACTCAGTATTCTATTTATTGCAAAAATAGGCAAAAAATATTCTCGCATTTCAAATCCAACTTAGAGCTGTCTACAGCTTGGCTTTTTGCTTGATTTAACGAATATAGAAAATATAGCGCTATATTCGTATTCGTCATATTTGTTGATTCTAGATAGCCAAACAATGGATAAGTAAGTTACATATACCCCGCTCTAAGTTGGATGCGCAATGTGAGTAATATTACTTAATCTTCTCTGTTGTGATATACCTGTTGTTGCCCCAAAATAAACTAATTAAGGGGTTTGATATACCTACTTCCAGCAAATACTCATTAAGGGGTTCTATATACCTGCTTCCACAAATACTGCTCTTCTATAGGGACTTTGTCACGGGGTCATTTTGAAAAAAAAAGACAGGGAGAAGAAGAGGCAGACCATTCTGCAGGGATAGTAGGGGTCAGGCAGATGCACCAGGACGGAGCCTAAGTGGGAAGTTTAAGAAGGTGCATGCGATTATTTCAAAGGATGCACCCGAGTTGGTTGAGTGGCTCACTCAGCCTTCTGCTTCTAAACCCTTCTCATCCTCTGTATCAGCACCCTCCTCACTCTCAGCTGTGTGCACCTCCAAGACACCACCACTACCACCACCATAGCCTCTCCACTCGAGTCAGAGGAATTATTTTTCCATCAATTTCCAGACCTTACAGATGCGCAGCCATTCTTGGCATCGGATGAGGGTAGCAACTGCCACCACCCAGCGGTCTGACAACAGTACCCAGATCAGCCCAAGGAGAGTGATCTCCGATGTTGCTGCCTACTCCGACATGTCTAATGTCACTGTTGGTGAAGGTGACGCTGATGTGTTGATGGACATCACGTAGGTGCCCACAAGAGAGGAAGAGGAGGAGAATTCAGAGTGAGAGACGGAGCAGCAGATAGGGAGGAGAAGGAGGAAAAAGCAGGTAGAACTCGCCGTTCAAAGGAGGCAAAAAGCAGACTGCAAATGTATATGAAGCGAGCCATCCACCATGCACAGTCACATCTGGAGCACCCAGGACACCGACACATGGCTCCGCAGTGTGGGCTTTTTTAAAAGTGTCAGCTGCTGACAATAGTGTTGCCAAATGCAGCCTGTGCTGTCAACGCACAAATCGCGGTAAGCCCAACACTCACCTAGGGACAACCACCTTAAGAAGGCACCTGGCCTCCCATCACCGAACCTAGTGGGAGCAACAATGTCAGAACCCACAAAGCCACACTTCCGGCGCTCCATGTCTTGCCTCTTCTCCTCTCTACTCCCATTTGTCCTTCACTCCACCTTCCACCGTGTCGTCGTTGTGTTCATCTGGCAAAAGGCAGGCTTCCGTGGCCCAAATGTTCGAAAGTAAAAAGTTAATGATGCCGGATAACCTTCTTGCCCAACGGCTGACTGCTGGCTTGTTGAAACTGCTAGCTCGCCAACTACTGCCATATAAACTGGTGGACTCGGAGGCCTTTAGAAAATTTGTGGCACACTGCAATGGAAAGTCTATTCAGTAGGACTATCAGCTGTGTATCCACCTGATTTCTCCACAATGCAACTGATGGTCCCAACCCCATTTATAAGGCAAGAAATCCCACTTATTAAACCTGACAGGGCACACCTGTGAAGTGAAAACCATTTCAGGTGACTACCTTTTGAAGCTCATCAAGAGAATGCCAAGAGTGTGCAAAGCAGTAATCAAAGCAAAAGGTGGCTACTTTGAAGAACCTAGAATATGACATATTTTTAGTTGTTTCACACTTTTGTGTTATGTATATAAATCCACATGTGTTAATTCATAGTTTTGATACCTTCAGTGTGAATCTACAATTTTCATAGTCATGATTTTTGAATGAGAAGGTGTGTCCAAACTTTTGGTCTGTACTGTATATATATATATATATATATATATATATATATATATATATACATATATATGTCTTAATTGCTTTTCAGTGGTGTCCCATAAGCATTTCGGCAGTGAATTGTTATTGTTATTATTTTTGTTTTTTTGCGGTGAAGAAACAGAGAAAAAATATATATGTCATAATTTGCTTTCAGCGCTGAAGTTACATTGTACTACAGCTATTTATGTGGTGTAGAAAAAGGAAATATACGTACGTCCTATAAGCTGTTCTGCGGTGAATTGTTACTGTTATATTTCTTTTTTTGCGGTGTAGAAACAGGATAAAAAAGGAAAAAATATATGTGACCGAGTGAAGGCGGATGCTCAACAGACAGGATCCGTTTTTTGGGGGTTATTGTTATGATGGATCAGATTATGGGTAAAATAATCAGTGACATCAACACAAACGTACTGCTGACACCCTCTCCACTGTCCGAGGGGCTCTACTTGTATAAGCGTTTAATAGAACAGGGTCTGTAGACATCTATGTGGAATCAGCTGATGACAGTGTAAAAGGAGTGCGCTTCTTATTGACGCTAACATCTACCTGTAAGCAGTTCATACTTGAGTTATTTGGTCAGTTTTGGCCCCATAACTGCACAAATAAGTGAAGTGACTCTAAGAGCGATGCCTGTCATCTACATGTCATACGGACTCACAGTATTGTTTCACTACCAAAGCAGACTCCCTATGCGTGTTACTGCAAGGCACAGTGTTCTACACCACTATAAAGGCTCTCAGCAGCCAGGAAATAGCCGTTTTTTAACTCGATTCACCATGAATAAATACGGATTAAATCAAATCTTTTTGGAAAATTCGGCGAACCGACCAAATCCAATTTTTTTTTGCAATTTGCTCATCTCTATTACAGATCTTAGATTTGTAAAAACATTTCCGTGGCTTTTACAAAACCTGTGAATGGCACACATAGATCTGTGTTTCTCAATGTTTTTAAGGCTATTAAAACACTGCATGAGGACAGCATGATTACCCTCCGGAAACATGCTGTGTACCTTCTAGAAATATAGAATTTAACCTCTGGGATTACATGTACCCTAGGTTAAGAACAAAGAGAGCAAGTACAGTTACTAAATGATGTCTGTTTACAATGTGTAATAGATGTGGTCACATAGTTCTCCTCAATCAGCAGACTACTCCTCTAAGCAGAAAAATAAGAATAAAATGGCTAAAGTATGCACACCCATATGACTAATGTAATATGAGCTACTTCTAATACACGTCATTTAAGTAAATGTGAAATGCAAGGTGTTTCAGAGCTTGAGGCAAATGAACAAACCACAATATAACCTGCTATTTCAGTATTTACCAAGTTCCTTTCCAGGAGCAACTTGCACTAAGAAAGGGTCAATATTTTGCAATATTTTGAGTAGTTGACATGCATAATAATAGGTTTTAGAAAGAAGATGGTGACATTGTAAGGTAAAACAGAAAATTTTAAGATTAGTAAATATACGGTATATAAATGTCAAGGAAGTCATTAAAGGGAACCTGTTACACTGAACATGGTGTCTGGGCTGAAGACAATATTTTATAGAGCAGCAGGAGCTGAGCAAATTGGCACATGGTTCTGCAGGAAGATTTCATTAAAACCTATATTTTATTTATTAAAATTCCTGCTCATTCTGGTCTTTCAGGTCAAGAAGGTGGTCCTATCAATGATTGACAGCCTTTGATCCATGGCTGTGGATACAGAGATAGTCTGCTTCCTTGACTTTAAAGCCAAAAATCAGAAGGAATTTAAATGAAATAGAAGTTAGGCCTCATGCACACGACTGTTGTGTGTTTTGCGGTCCGCTAATTGCGGATCCGCAAAACACGGATTGTGTCTGTGTGCGTTTCGCAATTTGGGGAACGGCAATGACAGCCATTTAGATAACTGCCTATTCTTGCTGACCACGGAACAGAGCAACAGATGCGGATAGCACATGGAGTGCTGTCCGCATCTTTTGCGGCCTCATTGAAGTGAATGGGTCTGCATTAAGGATGCTAGTTGACTAGGGACCTATTGCTTAGGCACCTTCCCACAGGAGAAGGTGCCTTAAGTACCTCAAGATTGGCAGCCAGTAGCTGGTAAAGACTAGGGTGGACACACCCTGGCCCTTTAAGAGTCAGGAGGAGCATGAGCTACCCAAGCAACCGGACCCGCCAGGAAGAAGATGGGAGTGGGCAGCGGGTCTGTGCCACTGAGAACAAGGCAGGTGAGCAGAGCAGCAGCTACCCAGCTATCTGCTTCCAACTTTGTGACAATAGTTTGGAGATGGCCTATTCTGAGCATAATATGCGCAGAGCCCTGATCTTAACCTCTTTGAAATTAATTATAAACACTGATTACAGGTAGGGATGAGCAAACACTTGGAAGTTCAGGTTCGCCGGGTTTGGCCGAACTTCAGCATAAAGTTGAGGTTCAGGTCCCGAACTTGAACCTGAATCCCATTGAAGTCAATGGGGACCCAAACTTTGGGGCACTAACATACCTGTAAAATAGACACAGTAATGGCTAGAGGGCTGTAAAAGGAAGACGGTCTGCACACTGCAAAAAGCCGCAGCAGTTTGCACCTGTGTTTCGTCATCATCAGAGATGTGCTGCGGTGGTCCTCCCATGTTCACATCCTGAAACATAAGTGGTTGGGCATCGTTGCACTCAATCTCTTCCACTTATGGGGCAGGGCTAGGTGGATCGCCCATGGAAATCCCACTAGCAGAGTCATCAAAAAGCATAAGAGACTGCTGCATGACTTGGGGCTCAGACTGCTTGGCTGATTTGCAAGGGGGTGAGATGAAACACAGATGCCCATGGGCGGCTTTGGGAGACAATGTGAAGGAACTGGAGGCACTGTCAGCCACCCAATCTACTACCGCCTCTACTTGTTCTGGCCTCACCATTCGGGCCTACAAAATAACGCTGTTTCTTTTGTCATCTACGTGCACCTGAGGAAGGTGTATCATTTGGACTTGTAGCTGGTACAGATCAACCACGTCCTCTCCTTGCAACAGGAGCTCCGCCAACACAAGCAGCACCACAACCAGGGCCATCCGTTATTTGATGCTCTCCTCATTCTTTGAGGTCACCCACCGAACTAACAGACGGATTAGCTATATTAATTTCCCTGTCATGTATGCAATGCAGGTGTACCTCACACAAAAATGGTGTATATTTCACCCACCGAATTAACAGACAAATTAGCTATATCAATTTCTCTGTCACGCATGCAATGCAGGTGTACCTCAGGCTAAAAATGTGTATATGTCACCTACCGAACTAACAGACGGATTAACTGTATTTATTTCCCTGTCAGGTATGCAATGCAGGTGTAACTCCTAGTGATGAGCGGCAGGGGCAATATTCAAATTTGCTATATTTCGCAAATATTTGGGCGAATATTTGCCATATAATCGAGAATTCGCTAATTTGTGATCTCCAGGCATTATTTTCTTGATTGCGCAAATTAGCATAAAATTCACATGAACTGGTAATAAAAAAAAAAAATGAATATTCGCAATTACAAATATATTTTGCGATATTCTAAATATTCGCAAATTCTCGAAGTGCCGATATTCGCAATTAAAATTCGCAATTTGAATATTCGTGATCACAACAATAACTCACAACAAGAATAGGAATATGTCACCCACCAATCTAACAGACGGATTAACTACATAGTTACATATAGTTAATACGGTTGAAAAAAGACTTACGTCCATCAAGTTGAACAAAGGGACAGGTGGCGATGCGAATCCCAGAAGGAATTGAGACTCTACTTCTTTACTTTTAAGAATTTATCTAAACCCTTTTTGAAACTGTCTACTGTTCCTGCTGTGACCATGTCCTGAGGAAATCTTTTCCACAGCTTCACAGTTCTTACAGTAAAGAAGCTTTGACGCTTCCGGAAACTGAACTTTTTCCTCTCCAATCGGGGGCAGTGCCCCCTTGTCTTTTGAGCGCATTTTACATGGAACAGCTTTTCACTGTATTTTTTGTTTGGCCCATTTATATATTTGTATAGGTTAATTGTGTTCCCCCTTAGACGTCTCTTCTCAAGACTAAATAAATTCAATTATTTTCATCTTTTTTCATAACCAAGACCCTTTATTCCCCTTATCAGTTTAGTCGCTCTCCTCTGTACTTTTTCCAGCAGCAGTGCATCCTTTCTATGTACTGGTGCCCAGAACTGAACTGAATATTCCAGACGAGGCCGTACCAACACTTTGTAAAGTGGTGATATTACATCCACGCCCCGCGAGTCCATGCCTCGCTTAATGCATGACAATATCCTGGTGGACTTAGAAGCAGCTGATTGACATTGTATGCTGTAATTTAATCTGCCATCCACAAGGACACCCAAATCCTTCTCTATGAGTGACTCTCCCAGTGCTACATCACCTAGGACATATGAAGCACAGAGATTATTACTACCAAGATGCATAACTTTACATTTGTCCACATTGAACCTCATTTGTCAAGTTGATGCCCAATCAGACAGAGTGTTCAAGTCAGCTTGCAGTTTATGGACATCTTCCATTGACTGTACAGTTCTACACAGCTTAGTGTCATCAGCAAAAATAGATAAGGTGCTTTTAATCCCCTCCTCAATATTGTTAATAAATAAATTAAATAATAAAGGGCCCAGCACTGAACCTTGGGGCACACCACTTTTAACCTGGGACCATTCAGAATTGGAATCAATGACCACAAATCTCTGGACACGGTCCTTCAGCCAGTTTTCAATCCAATTACAAACTATATTTTCCAAGCCTATAGACCTTACTTTATCCATTAAGCATCTATGAGGGACAGTATCAAAAGCCTTTGCAAAGTACAGAAACACTACATTCACAGGCGCCCCTCTGTCCAAGCTACTACTCACCTCCTCATAAAAACAAATCAGGTTAGTCTGACAACTTCTGTCCTTGGAAAACCCATGCTGGTTATCACTTATAATATTATTTATAGTCACATATTCCTCTATATTGTCCCTTAAGAGTCCTTCAAACATTTTCCCCACAACAGAAGTTAAACTAACTGGTCTATAATTACCTGTGGAGGACCTTGATACTTTTTTGAATATGGGCACCACATTTGCCTTGCACCAATCACTTGGCACTGTACCAGTACCTAGAGAATCTTTAAAAATTATAAACAGGGGCACAGCAATGACTGAACTGAGCTCTCTAAGAACTCTTGGGTGTAATCCATCTGGACCCGGAGCTTTGTTCACATTTACTCTATTAAACTTCTCTTGGACCATATCTACAGTTAGCCGATTGAGTATATCACTGGATGTACTAACAGTCCCGGCACCACAGATATCAGCTCCTTTCTCTTCTTTAGCATATGCAGATCTAAAAAAAACATTTAGTAACTCTGCCTTTTCCTTATCTTCAGTGACTGTCCCCCTTTACCATTATTTAGTGGACCTACCTGCTCAGACCAAGGTTTTTTAGCATTTATATATTTAAATAATTTTTGGGGGATTTGTTTTGCTCTCTTTTTCTACCTACTGTTTGTTTTGTATTATTGCTAATTTTATCTCCTTTTTACAGATTTTATTAACCCCTTTGTAATCTTCAAATGCTACAGCTGACCCCTCAGATTTGTATTTTTGAAATACTCTTTTTGTCTTTTATTGCCCTTTCTACAGTAGCTGTAAGCCATGGGGGTTTAATTTTAGAAATTTATACTTGTTACCTAAAGGGATAAAAAAAAAAAAATGGTGCTATTACTCAATGTGGATTTGAAGCTCTGCCATTTATCTTCAGTATAATATTGTGACAGTAGCTGCTTCCAGTCTATGCCCTGAAATGCTGCCTTCAGCAGGCTGGGTTCTTCAAAGGCCCAGCTCCACCAAAAACCTGGGCTGGCCGTGGGGAACAGGCACCTGCCCTGCTCTTTACCTGTTCCCAGTAAGAACCAGCCCGGACATGCTGCGCCAGCAGCATTTGCCGCTGTAACCGCAATGATTCGGTTCTTACTCCAGTGAGGCCAGGACCTCTGGTGGCACGTATCGTCCATCCACTATTATCCCGGGGACTCTCCTACATATCCCCCCCCTTTGTTTACCCCTGAGGACTTGAACATACTGTTCAAGCCTGAGGGGGTGAACACATGCACAGCAGTGTACCCAGGGCAGGGCATCTGCGTTCCCCTGTAAGCGGCCCGACCCTGTGCTCAACAGTGAACTTAAAGTTCTGGAGGGACAAGAACCACCTGGTAACCCGAGCACTCCCCTCCTTAGCCCGACTCATCCACTGGAGAGGGGAGTGGTCGGTCACCAGACGGAACCTTCTCCCTAAGAGGTGATATCTGAGATACTCGAGTGCCCACTTGATGGTGAGGCACTCTCTCTCCATGATGCTATACTGGGTTTCTGCTGGGGTAAGCTGGCACTTAGGAAAACCATGGGGTGCTCTTTCCCGTTGAGCTTCTGGGAAAGCACAGCCTCTAGTCCTACTCCCGAGGCATCTGTTTGAACTACAAACCGAGAGAATTTGTTAGTCAGAATAGGCATGTATTCTCTGACCTTCCTAGGCGTACCACCTTGATCGAGCATGACCCACATAGGGCCGACTTTAAACGGGAGAACGCCTCCTCCTCCTGCTCCCCCCAGCGAACCATCACCAACTTTCTACCCTTCAAGATTCCGGTTAACGGGGCTGCCAAGGTGGCAAAATGGGGAATGAACCTCATAATGACCGTACTTGCTTGGACATACGAGGCCTAGGCCACTTCCGGACTTTATTCACTTTGGGCCTAATGACTCCAATCACACACCTCAAATAGCGAGCTTCCTCTAGCCCCACCGAGCATTTTTTGGGGTTGGCGGTCAACCCCGCCTTCCTGAGAGAATCTATCACTGTCTGAAATTTTGACAAATGACCCTCCCAGTCCGGGCTGAACACGACTATATCATTCAGATACACGGAGGTATACTGGTGATGGGGCTTGAGGACGACATCCATCAGACGTTGGAACGTAGCCGGAGCGCCATGCAACCCAAGAGGCAACACCCGATACTGAAAAAGCCCCTCCGGGGTGACAAAGTCCATCTTCTTCTTTGCCGCCTCCGTCAGAAGTACCTGCCAGTAACCTTTTGTGAGATCTAGGATCGAAAAATACCTGGCTTTTCCCAGCCACTCTATCAACTCGTCCACCTGAGGTATGGGATAGGCGTCAAATTTTGATACCTCATTTAATTTCCTAAAATCATTACAGAATCATAATGAACCATCCGATTTGGGAATATGGACAATCGGGCTAGCCCACTCGCTCTTTGACTCTTCTATGACCCCTAGACGTTGCACGATCTTACCTCCTGCGAAATGGCCTGTCGACGAGCCTCCGGTACTCAGTATGGTCTTAGGCAGACTTTCAACTGGGGCTCGGTGACAATGTCATGCTCGATCAAGGTGGTGCGTCTAGGAAGGTCAGAGAATACATGCCTATTCTGACTAACAAATTCTCTCACCTCTTGTGCCTGTTTGGTCGACAGTCTGTCTCCTACCGTCACCCCAGCGGCATTCTCCGGAACCCCTGGTGACTCCGGGTCACTCCCTGCCGTCCAGACAGAGGGCGGGAGGTCTTCAAACAAATTCTGTCCATCTCTCCAAGGTTTTAGTAGGTCCACATGATATACCTGTTCAGGCTTCCGCCATCCTGGCTGGTATATCCTGTAATCTATTGGGCCCACTTTCTCCTTAACTTCATAGGGTCCTTGCCACCGGGCCAAGAATTTACTCTTGACCGTGGGCATGAGTACAAGAACATGGTCACCCGGGTGAAATGTCCTTATATACCTGACTCTGGGCCAGTTGTGCCGCTTCCATGTGCTCACGGACGATCGGCAACACGATCCCTATTCAGTCCTGCATTCTTTCCTATGTGCTCTATCACACTTTTATGAGGTGTAGGCTGTTGCTCCCATGCCTCCTTAACGATATCCAGTAGCCCACGGGGATGTCGCCCATATAACAACTCGTGGACGCCTGGGGCACTTCCCGTACCGCAAACAAAAAATAGGGCAATATTAAATACCAATCTTTCCCGTCCTTAGCCAAGACTCTTTTTAGCATGGACTTCAGGGTCCTATCAAACCGTTCTACTAACCCATCGGTTTGGGAATGGTAGACGGACGTTTGCAGGTGTTTAAAATTTAATAGCTTACACAATTCCTTTGTTATTTTAGACATAAAGAGTGCCCCCTGGCCCGTCAGAATCTCCTTTGGTATCCCCACCCGGGTGAACATACTTATGAGATATTTAGCTATTACCTTGGCCGACTTATGGCGCAATGGGACCGCCTCTGGATACCACGTGGCATAGTCTAACACTACCAGGATGTGTTGGTGACCTCGGGCTGATTTAATAATGGGGCCTATCAGATCCATGGCGATCCTTTCGAAGGGCACCTCTATAATGGGCATAGGCACCAGTGGACTGCGATACTGAGGTTGGGGGCTAGTCACCTGACACACTGGACAGGACTGACAGAACCTCCGGACTTCCTCATATATCCCAGGCCAATAGAACCGTTGTAAAATTCGCTCCAGGGTTTTCTTAACTCCCAGATGCCCTCCCAACACATGCGCAAAATCCAAGACCATTCGCCAGTAAGGCTGGGGCACCACCAGTTGTTCCACCACCTCCTGCCTCACCTTGTCTACCCTGTATAACAGGTCCTGGTTATAAGCCAGTTGAGGAAATACGGTATCAGCCCCGGGATGCTGGGCAACGCCATTGATCACCGACACACCTTCTCTAGCCCGCTATAACATTGAATCCTGGAGCTGTGCGGTCCCAAAGGTTTCTCGGGGTACCTCCAGATCCAAGATGGACAAACTTTCTACTGTCTCACCCGCCAATCCTTCTAGGGTAAACCAGTCGGGTTACACACCACCTCCCCTACGGTGACCCCTATGGCTAAGGCCCCTGCCTCTGGGTCCTTGGGCTCGGGACCCGGACATTTTTCTTCCCCACAGGTAGGCAGCCCATTCCTCCACAAAGTCCAGAACAGTGGAAAGTCCCTCCCCAATATTGCAGGATAAGGGAGCCGTCTCCCCACTCCTATGACATGTGGTACCTCCTTCCCACACACCGCCAGGGTAAACTTAGTGGTGGGATACTCCCGGCGATCCCCATGTATACAGACAATGGTAAGGGTTCGCCTTTCCGGAAGTTTTTCCGTTACCAGCGACTCATGGACCAGAGTTACTAGGCTCCCAGAGTCCAGCAGGGCCTGCACGAAGTGTCCATTAACAACGACATCACACACCGCAGGGGTGTCCGCGGCCAGCAGGGGGTCAGCTATATACACCGGTTGGGCATAAAAGGAGGACCGGTGAGCGAACCCGCAGTCCATGGGTTTGGATGCCCTACGGCAGTTGGCTGCCACATGTCCCCAGTCCTGACAATGCCAACATCTGATCCCTGCAGCCTCCCTCCTCCATAGGTTATTCCTCCCACGAACTGGAGATCCACTCCCCCCCTTATGAGGTTGGTTCCCTTTTTCAGGATCCCAGGTCGGCAAAGGGTCTAACGTGACTTCGGTAGTACCGCTGAGTCCCGCACCAAATCCTGAGTGGCCATATACCTCTCCACCAGGCTAACCAGTTGTTCCAGGTTGCCTGGATCGCCTTCTCCCTGTATGGCTGTATGGCTCTCGGGAGGGTACGCATGAACCTGTCAATTACGACCCTTTCAACCATCTGAGAAGGGCTCAACATTTCAGGCTGAAGCCATTTTTGTACTAGGTGAAGTAAGTCATAGGCTTGTGACCAGGCAGGTCGGGACTTGGAAAACACCCACTGATACATCATGTGCACTCGCACATAGATGTTTACCCCCAACCTGGCCAAAACCTCACCTTGTAGCCTCTCATAGTCCTTGGCCTCGTCGCGGCTGAGGTCAAAATAGGCCTTTTGTGCGTCCCCCACCAGAAAAGGCGCCACCACCACAGCCCACTGCTCCAATGGCAGCCTCGCTTGCTCAGCGGTTCTTTCGAACACCGTCAGGAATCCCTCTATATAATCTTCTGGACCCATTTTCCTCAGGGCGGATCGGACTTTGTCCCTAGAGGTAGACACAGTCGGGGTTGACGCGGTTGAAACTCCTTGCAGGGATGTTCGCACCGACTCTTGCATGGCTACCAGCTGCTGAATTAGGAGATTGCTCGTCTGCTGCTGTGCACACGTACCCTCTTCATGTCTTTTTTGCTGTAGCTCATTACTTTCCCTCTGAGCCTGCAAAGCCTGTTGCTGCTGTAAATTACTCTGAATCAGGTGCTTTATGACCTCCTACATCTTGTCAGGAACCATAAAACTGATATATGACATGCAGTCCAACACAACTTTTGCTTCAGGCCTGCCTCATTGCAGGAATACCCGCATCCTAAACCAAGTGTGGGGATGTGCTTGTGGAAGGCAACAGTAGCGGTGCAGTATTGAGGCAATCACAGACAGTCTTTATGATATACTGTGACGTTATTCACATCAAAGGCATAACAGGCAATGTGCAGACCACACAGGTGCATATCCACATAGTGCATAGAACAAAAGTCTTTCCATAACAAATAAACAGCAGGTTTGAGTCACCTTGTTTCTGGACAGACCACACCGCTCCTGCAGGCTTCTAGGCTACCTGCCTTTGTCTCCCTCAGGCCAGAGCCCCTTTGGCTAATAGCACCACAAGTCCCAGGGCTATCCTTCAGTTTGTGCTGAGCGCAGTCTCTCCTTGACCAGCACTGTCTGTCAAAATCTCCAGCACAGCAAGACACACCCCACCCTCCATCTTCAGCAGGCTGGGTTCTTCAAAGGCCCAGCTCCACCAAAAACCTGGGCTGGCCGTGGGGAACAGGCACCCATCCCGCTCTTTACCTGTTCCCAGTAAGAACCGGCCCGGATACGCTGCGCCAGCAGCATTTGCCGCTGTTACCGCAATGATCCGGTTCTTACTCCACCTAGGCCAGGACCTCTGTTGGCACATATCATCTGTCCATTATTATCCCGGGGACTCTCCTACAGTTTCCATATCCTCACAATCTGCACCCACAATTGCCTCTTTCACACTTGTCTTCAGATCACTCCTCACATACACGCACACACCACCACCTTTTCTATTGACCCAGTCTTTCCTAAATAGTGTAAGACCCTCAATATTAACAGCACAGCCGTGTGAAGAGTCCAACCATGTCTCAGCCACACCAACTACATCTATGTTTTCTTCTAGTACCATAGCCTCCAGCTCCCCCATTTTTCTAGCTAGACTTCTGGCCTTTGTGAAAATACATTTTAAATTACTATTACTTGTAAAGTGAATATCTGGGATTTTTGGGTTACCTTGGTTGATTTTTGTATGTAAGAGGTTCTTGTTACTAGCAGTTTTTTTTTTTCATAAATGTATAGTTATGCCCAGTCTTCTCCCTATTTCCTCGCTAACCCCAGCCCCCACTGAATCCCCACTGTCTCTTCTATAACCCACTCTCTATCTACCCCCTCATTAGTATGACCTCACAAGCACCCCCCAGATCCTAGTTCAAAAGCTCCTCCAGCCGTCTAACCATTTTTTCCCCCAGGGCAGTTGCACCCTCCCCATTAAATTGCAGCCCACCCCTACTGTAGAGCCTGTAACTGACGAGAAGTCGGCCCAGTTTTCCATAAACCCAAACCCTTCCTTCCTGCACCAGCTTCTGAGACACTTAATTAACTCCCTAAGATCCCGTTGTCTCTCTGGTGACGCTCGTGGCTCTGGTAGTATTTCTGAAAACACTACCTTGGAGGTCATGGACTTGAGCTTCTCACCTAGTTCCCTAAACTTGTTTTTAAGGACTTTTCGTCTCCCACTGACTTTGTCACTGGTACCAATGTGTACCATGACCTCCGGGTCTTCCCCAGCACCACCCAGCAATCTCTCAATCCAGTCCGCAATATGCCGAACCCGAGCACCAGGCACACAACACACTGTTCGCCATTCATAGTCTCAGCTACAGATGACCCTGTCTGTCCGCCTAATAATAGAGTCCCCTACACCAGCATCTGCCTGACCTTTGCCTCCTTTTCCCATGATTCCTGCAGCTGTCATCTTCCTGGTTGCTAGGAGAAACACCATGCAGCAGTGTTGCTGGCTCTGGGCTTTCATCCCTAATATCAGCCAAACAGGCATATTTATTAGGGCATGCCAGCTCATGACAAGCCTCCCTGACACGTTTCCCTATTTTGCCCGTTCTTCCTACATGAACCCAACTGCTCACCTGATATTCCTGAATTTGCCCTTCTCCCACTTCCATTTCACTGACTCCAGTCAGGCCCTGCACAGTGAGGTCTAAGTCTCTCTCCAGGTCTGCAATGCCCCTAAGTATTTCAAGCTGCTTATTTAGATCAAAGATCTGGGCTTCCAAATATGCAACATGATTGCATCTAGTGCAAATGTATTCACCCTCGAAAGGCTCTTCAAGGCACGCATATATTGCACAGTGGCATTGTCCATGGAGCACATGTTTAAATGGGGATGAACAGTAAAGTAGGAAAAGAGTAAATAGGAGTTAGAATTAGACCCTGTCTGCTGTAGTTGGAGGACTAGCTAGAATTAAGCCAACAACACACAAGGAAATTCTATCAAACCTTAGTTTCTTGCTCCTTGTCTTAAAGTCAGGTTCTTAAAACTCCACTTAATCAGCAGCCACTTGGTACGGCAAGCCTCATGTAGAGCAAGCTCTGGGAGAGTTCAGTGGTTTAATTTATAGCACCTGGAAGCACAAGTCACTCCCCTTAACCAAGCAGAGAAAAAAATGGATTTAAATTGCAGTACACAGCAAAAAGAAAAAAAAGGGGTTTAAATGGCAGTACTAAAATGCAAGCACTTAACTTTCAAGGATCTCTGCTTCAAACCACACTCAGCCACCTGCAGTAACTCCCACGAAGTCATACTCAGCACCAGAAGTCTGTTTTTTTTAACTCCACTTATTCAGCAGCCACTTAGTACAGCAAGTCTTACTTTCACGTATGCAATGCAGGTGTACCTCAGACAAAAAATGGGTACCATATTTTTCACCCGGCCCATAAGATGCACCTAGGTTATAGAGGAGAATAATAAGATTTATTTTTTTTCCATTACACTACAGGTCAGACCAGCAATCAGACCCCCAATGTAAATCAGACCTTAGTTTACAGCACCAATCAGCCCCCATATGTCAGCCATCTATCAGCCCCAATATGTCAGCCATCAGCCCCCATATGTCAGCCAGCTGCCCCTATATATCAGCCCCTATGTGTCAGCCATTAACCATAAGAGCAAAAAAAAAAAAAAACTCACTTACCTCTCCTGCTCCTGGACGCCACCACTACTCACCATCTCAATCCTCTTCGTCCTGCTGTCAGCTGTGTATCGCGGCGCACAATGTGAGGACACAGTGCACCCTCACGCTGTGCACAGCCAATAGCTAAGCAGAGGACCAGGAAGTGGTGAGTACAGAGTCTTCACCGCTTCCCATTCCTCCGGTACTAATTCATCGCTTCTATAATGGAAGCGCTTCATTAGTATTCACCCCATATCCCCCCCCCCCATATTTTCGGGCAGGACACTCGACGAAGCCAAGAGTTCCATGGCAAGTTGTGCCAGCTCTAGCCACAGGTCAAGCCTGCACACACCAATGATCTCATAGCTGAAGTGATCAACACATCTTCAAACCGCCCTCTTTTTTCAGGCGTGGTGGGATTGGTACCTGCACCTGTTTCGCTGTGGGTGGAAATTACTCTGCCAGCGGCCGCAACAGCAGAATGCAGCATTTCTCGCAGCAAGGCCTGGAAATGCTTCATTCTGACAGCCCTCTGTGATTCTGGTAACATGTCCGCCATTTTGTGTTTGTACCGGGGGGTCTACGTATGTTGCTACCCTGTACAGGTACTTGACCTTTATGCTTTTATTACGGGGTCCCTCTTCAAACACTGGAGCATGAATGCCCCCATTTGAATCCATTCAACATTGCAACTTCCTCATCATCCAGCTCCTGCTCCTTGACGGCTTGATCAATGACACAACGCAATGCACACTCCAGAAGGCGTAAGATACAATGTCACTCATGGTGCCCTTGCTGCGACTGACCAGTTTGGTGATCTCATCAAATTGCAGCAGAAGTCTGCATGTGTCACGCATGAGCAGCCACTGGCATGGTGAAAAAAAAACAAGCTCCACAGAACCTGTCCTGCCGCAGAGTGCATACAGGTAGTCGTTAACTGCACGTTTCTGCTAAAGAAACCTATCAAACATATACAAGGTTGAGTTCCATCGCGTTGGGCAGTCAAAAAATCAGACATAGGGCAGGATGGTGTCGCCGCGGTACTTCAGCAAGGTGAGCCATGGCCGTGTAAGATCTTCTAGAATGGCCAGAGATTTTCCTGGCCTGCTGCAAGACGTCCTGGCAACAAATTGCTGCACAACTAAGTTCAGGACGTGTGCCATGCACGCTACATGTGTCATTTTGCCCAATTTCAGCATGCTCAGCAGATTGGCACCATTGTCGCACACTACTTTATCAACTGTCAAATTGAGCAGGGTTATCCACTGATCGGCCTGTGACTGCAAAGCTGAAAGGAGTTCAGGACCGTTGTGGCTCTTGGCTTCCAGGCACAACAGCCGCAGCACAGCATGGAAAAGTCTCACATGGCACATCAAATAGGTTCTGGGGAGCTTGGGGGGCACATCGGAAGAAGCGGTAGCTGTGGAAAAGGTGGAGTCATCTGATGAGGAGACGGAGGATAGAGTAGGAGAAGGAGAAGAGGCATGTCTGCATGCAATCGGTGGCAGTAACACTAAATCCACACAGGTGCCAGGGGTTGCATGCTTGACAGCTGTAAGAAGGCTCACCCAGTAGGCAGTAAAAGTTGAGTACCTTCCCTGCCCATGTTTGCTAGACCATGTGTCTGTGGTCAGATGTATTTTGGCAATGACACTGTGTGTCAGAGATACATTCACTTGCCGCTGAACGAGGCCATATAGCTCCAGGATGCCCTTCTGGGAAAAATATTTCTTTACCTTCCATTGAAATGTGTCAATGGCCAAAATTTTTCTAAAGGCCTCTGAGTCCTCTGAGTGCAGGACCGTTGTGGCTCTTGGCTTCCAGGCACACCAGCCTCAGTACAGCAGGGCAACGTTTCATCTGGCATGTCAAATAGGTTCTGGGGAGCTTGGGGGGTGCAGCAGAAGAGGCAGTAGCCAGTGGCGTACCGCCCATAGAGGCAGACCACGCCACTGCTATGGGGCCCGCGGCACGGGGGGGGCCTGTAGCGCAGATAAGGCCCCGCCCACACTATTTGGCCCCGCCCACTCATGACCTGCAGCCAGCTATGCGGCTGCTTTTCTCCCCAGGGCCCAGCCCCAACATCAATCAACTCATCTTCCGCAATCTCCGCAATCGCCTCGCCGCCTCCCCCCCCGCCTCCATGTTTAGCTGAATCGCCTCCCAGAGGCGCGGCTAAGTCCTCAACACCCGCCCCCCTCCTCAGCGCCGCGCTCTGCAAACACCCGATCCTCCTGTCGTCGGCGTCCCAAATCCCGCGCAGGCGCAGTGCCGGCGATTGCCTGCGCTCTGATAATACGGCTGAGGGCAACAGCTTCAACATAGTCACTGGGCATGCACCGAGCCCAGTGACGATGTTGAAGCTGTTGCCCTCAGCCGTATTATCAGAGCGCAGGCGCAGGCAATCGCCGGCACTGCGCCTGCGCGGGATTTGGGACGCCAACGAGAGGAGGATCGGGTGTTTGCAGAGCGCGGCGCTGAGGAGGGGGGCGGGTGTTGAGGACTTAGCCGCGCCTCTGGGAGGCGATTCAGCTAAACATGGAGGCGTTAGTAGTTTTCATATTTAGGCGGGCACGGCAGTTCATTTACAGCGTCACAGAGTACCTTTTTTCCATCTGTCTTGTTCTTTTGATTGTGAGTCTTGTCATTTCTTCAAAAAATCGATTCTTATGATATGTAAATGAAGCTGTAAGGAGCCCAGAGGGGCGTTATTCTTTCTCCACTGTGCCCAGGAACGCCCCTCTGAAGTGCCGTGCCCGGCTAAATTTGAAAACTAATAACGCCTCCAAGTTCCTCTAAATCGCCTCCCAAATCCCGCGCAGGCGCAGTGCCGGCGATTGCCTGCGCTATGATAAGATGACTGACGGCACTGCGCCTGCGTGGGATTTGGGATGCCGGCGAGAGGAGGATCGGGGTGTTTGCCGCAGAGCGCGGCGCTGAGGAGGGGGGGTGTTGAGCACTTAGCCGCGCCTCTGGGAGGCGATTTAGATGAACTTGGAGGCGTTATTAGATTTCAAATTTAGCCGGGCACGGCACTTCAGAGGGGCGTTCCTGGGCACAGTGGAGAAAGAATAACACCCCTCTGGGCTCCTTACAGCGTCATTTGCATATCATAAGAATCGATTTTTTGAAGAAATGACAAGACTCACAATCAAAAGAACAAGACAGATGGAAAACAGGTACTCTGTTAAACATGGATTCATGAAAAAAACATTGGGGGGTAAATTGCTAGTGACAGATTCCCTTTAACATGGCACCCCAAATAAGGAGACCTGCAGGCTGCAGCACATATCCCATGTGACAGGTCACCCCCAGGAAACCCCTAACAGTTTCTGTAGGTCATGTATAAATTTATTTAATGGGGGTGTGGCATGGGAGGAGCAAGGTCAGGAAGTGGGAGGGGCCATGGTGGGTAGTGGGCGGGGTTAAGGGGCCCAATTCAGATTTTTGCTATGGGGCCCAGTGATTCCTATGTACGCCTCTGTAGCCGTGGAAAAGGAGGAGTCATCTGAAGAGGAGACGAAGAAAGGAGCAGGAGGAGAAGAAGAAGAGGCAGGCCTGCATGCATTCCTTGGCAGTAACACCAAATCCAAATGGTTGCGACGGGTTATATGCTTAACGGCCGTCAGAAGGTTCACCCAGTGGGCAGTAAAAGTTAAGCACCTTCCCCGCCTTTGTTTGCTAGACAACGTGTCTGTGGTCAGATGTATTTTGGCACTGACATGTGTGCCACAGATATATTAACTTGCAACTGAAGGTGGCCATATACTTCAGGGATGCCATTCTGAGAGAAATATTTCCTTCTGGGGACCTTCCATTGTTGTGTGCAAATGGCCACAAATTTTCTAAAGGCCTCCGAGTCCACCAATTTATATGGCAGTAGTTGGCAGTCTACCAGTTCTGACAAGCCAGCGGTCAGCCGTTGGGCAAGAGGGTTAGCCAGCATCATCATTTTTTACTCTTGAACATTTGGGACATGGAGGCCTGCCTTGTGCCAGATGAATACGAGGGCACGGTAGAAGGTGGAAGACAAATGGGAGGAGATAAGAGAAGGAGAAAAGGCAGGACATGGAGCGACGGGAGTGTGGCTTTGTGGGTTCTGACGGCGTTGCTCCCACTGGGCACGGTGATGGGAGGCCAGGTGCCTTCTTAAGGCGGTTGTCCTCCCTAGGTGAGTGTTGGGCTTACCGCGACTTATGCGTTGACAGCACAGGCTGCAGATGGCAACACTATTGTTAGCAGATGACACGTTAAAAAAAATCCCACACTACGGAGCAATGTGCCGGCATCCTGGAAGCGCAAAATACGACCGTGCATGGTGGATGGCTAGCTCCAGATACATTTGCAGTCTGCTTTTCGCCTCCTGTGCACTGTGTGTTCTGCCTGCTTCTCCTCCTTATCCCCCCTATCTGCTGCTCTGTCTCTCTCGCTGATCTCCCCTCCAATTACTCTCTTGTGGGCACCCACGTGTCGACCATTGACACGTCATCATCGTCACCTTCACCAGCTCTGACATAGAGATCTCGGAGAAGGCAGCAACAGCGGGGACCACCCTCCTTGGGCTGATATGGAAACTTCTGTCAGGCTGCTGGGTGGCGGCCATTGCTTCATCCTCTTCCTGATCCGATGCCAAGAATGGCTGTGCATCGGTAAGGTCTGGCAATGGAGGGAAAAATAATTCCTCTGACTTGAGTGGAGAGGCTATAGTGGTGGTGGTGGTGGTGCCTTTGGGAGTGCACACAGCAGAGAGTGAGGAGGGTGCAGATACAGAGGAAGAGGAGGGTGCAGAAGGCTGAGTGAGCCACTCAAACAACTATGGTGTGCCATTTGAAGTTATCGCACGCGCCTTCTCCAACTTCCCAATTAGGCGCCGGCCTGGTGCACCAGCCCGACCCCTACTATTCCTGCGGAACGGTCTGCCTCTTCCTCTGCATGTCATTTTCTAAATGACCCTCTGCCTAAATCCGTAGAGAAGAGCAGTACTTGTGGAAGAAGGTATATTGCAGCCCTCAATCAGTATTTAGTGAAAAAGCCATATAGCAATAGCACCCCTCAATCAGTCTTTTGTGGAAGAAATTATATGGCACCCCTCAATCAGTATTTGGCGAAAACAGGTATATTGCACCCCTCAATCAGTATTTTGTGGAAGCAAAAACACAAATGCAATGGCACTCTGCAACCAGCACTCTGCCCTGCCTCTATGCTGGATGTTGAATGAGGCATTAGTGTACATTTTGGCCAAAGCATAATAAGCCACTCACCACGTCAAGGTCGCCTCTATGAGTGGTCCCTAACACTAGTTCCTACCTGTTATGGGCCATGACAGCCACACAAAGTCCAGGGAGCGCAGGTACAGCATGCACGCCAGGCACACTCTGCTTTTAACCCCGTCCGGTGCCATAACAGCATCCATCGGATCCAGGGATGCAAGTACCAACATGCATGCTGAGCCCACTGTCTACTTCTCCTGGAGCCAAATGGCTACTGGTAGGCGCTATAAAAGCAGACTCAGTTTTATACTGACTTTAAAACCAGCCTCCAGGGCATTCTAACTGGTCAGGTGTGCATGACTGCATGGAGATCGCCACGCCTCCAATATATACTACAAAGAAAACAATGTGGGGGGGTTCAGTCAGCACAACCCTGTATGCATGTGCACATTGCTATGGCGAAATACACATACAAACGCAAAAACACAAATGCAATGGCACTCTGCATTTTGTGGAAGCAGGTGTATTGCAGCACTCAATCAGAATTTGGTGGAAGAAAGTATATATCAATAGCATCCCTCAATCAATATTTAGTGGAAGAAGGTAAATTGCACCCCTCAATCAGTATTTGGCAAAAACTGGTATTTGGCACCCCTCAATCAGTAATTTGTGGAAGCAGGTGTATCGCAGCTAGAGCTGGCCTTGCGATTCACCCAGCGGTCACTTCGCCGCAAACTTTGCTCATTCACGGTTCACCGAACAGGCAAAAATATGCTGATGTCCGTCGGCACCATATTTTTTTACATTGTGAAGAACTTTGATCTAGGACACATCCATCAGGTGGTAGAGGACAGCCAATTGAGACGTTTCAGCACATGGACATACCCCCTACCTTATAAATAAACCCAACCATTTTACATTCAGTCTATTGCCAGTGCAGGGAGAGGTTGCTGTGTGGAGCATGGACAGACTGTTAGGGAGACCAAACGCTAGCTAATATGGCCACAAAAGTCCTTTTAAGGACTGGTATATGTGTGCTATCGATAGGTGTGACTTACTGATGGGTGAAATATACTTATAATATACTTTCTAACATAGAAAGTATATTATAGTGCATTTGTATTGTGCAGTAGTTGTGTGCGGTTCTGCTGCAATACTGCAGCTACACAGAGTGCCAAATCCTATTTGAACAAATAATTTCTACTGGTGTGACATACCAGTTGCCCCCCCAAAAAACCGTTTGAAGCAGGGGTGCTATATACCAATAATATACTTTCTGTATAGTGCATTTGGGTAGTGCAGCATTTGTTTGCGGTTTTGCTGCATTATCACAGCTACACAGAGAGCCAAACAATATTGGAACAAATAATTTCTACTGGTGTGATATACCATTTGCCCCCCATAAAAGTGATTGAGGCAGGGGTGTGATATACCTTCTTCCACAAACACTGCTCTTCTATAGGGACTTTTGTCACATGGTCATTTTGAAAATGATAGGCAGAGGAAGAGGCAGGCCATTCCACAGGGATGGTAGTGGTTGGGAAGGTGTACCAGGCCGGAGCCAAAGTGGGAATTTGCAGAAGGTGCATGCGTCAAAGGACGCACCAGACTTGGTTGAGTGGTTTGCTCAGCCTTCTGCACTCTCCCCATCCTCTCTATCTGCCCCTCTTCATTCTCTGCTGTGTGCACCCCAAAAGACACCACCACCATACCCCCTCCGCTCGAGTCAGAGGAATTATTTTCCCATCCATTATAAGACCTTACCGATGCACAGCCATTCTTGGCATCGGATCAGAAAGAGGATGTATCAACGGTCGCCACCCAGCAGTCTGACGACAGTACCCAGATCAGCCCAAGGAGGGTGGTCCCTGCTGTTGCTGTCTACTCCGAGATCTCTAATGTCAGTGCTGGTGAAGGTGACAATGATGACTAGAGTTGAGCGAACACCTGGATGTTCGGGTTCGAGAAGTTCGGCCGAACTTCCCGGAAATGTTCGGGTTCGGGATCCGAACCCGATCCGAACTTCGTCCCGAACCCGAACCCCATTGAAGTCAATGGGGACCCAAACTTTTCGGTACTAAAAAGGCTGTAAAACAGCCCAGGAAAGGGCTAGAGGGCTGCAAAAGGCAGCAACATGTAGGTAAATCCCCTGCAAACAAATGTGGATAGGGAAATGAATTAAAATTAAAATTAAATAAATAAAAATTAACCAAAATCAATCGGAGAGAGGTCCCATAGCAGAGAATCTGGCTTCACGTCACCCACCACTGGAACAGTCCATTCTCAGATATTTAGGCCCCGGCACCCAGGCAGAGGAGAGAGGTCCCGTAACAGACAATCTGGCTTCATGTCAGCAGAGAATCAGTCTGCATGTCATAGCAGAGAATCAGGCTTCACGTCAGCCACCACTGCAACAGTCCATTGTCATACATTTAGGCCCAGCACCCAGGCAGAGGAGAGAGGTCCCGTAACAGACAATCTGGCTTCATGTCAGCAGAGAATCAGTCTTCATATCATAGCAGAGAATCAGGCTTCACGTCACCCACCACTGTAAGAGTCCATTTTCATAAATTTAGGCCCAGCACCCAGGCAGAGGAGAGAGGTCCCGTAACAGACAATCTGGCTTCATGTCAGCAGAGAATCAGTCTTCATATCATAGCAGAGAATCAGGCTTCACATCACCCACCACTGTAAGAGTCCATTTTCATAAATTTAGGCCCAGCACCCAGGCAGAGGAGAGAGGTCCCGTAACAGACAATCTGGCTTCATGTCAGCAGAGAATCAGGCTTCACGTCAGCCACCACTGCAACAGTCCATTGTCATAAATTTAGGCCCAGCACCCAGGCAGAGGAGAGAGGTCCCGTAACAGACAATCTGGCTTCATGTCAGCAGAGAATCAGTCTTCATATCATAGCAGAGAATCAGGCTTCACGTCACCCACCACTGTAAGAGTCAATTTTCATAAATTTAGGCCCAGCACCCAGGCAGAGGAGAGAGGTCCCGTAACAGACAATCTGGCTTCATGTCAGCAGAGAATCAGTCTTCATGTCATAGCAGAGAATCAGGCTTCACGTCACCCACCACTGTAAGAGTCCATTTTCATAAATTTAGGCCCAGCACCCAGGCAGAGGAGAGAGGTCCCGTAACAGACAATCTGGCTTCATGTCAGCAGAGAAACAGTCTTCATGTCATAGCAGAGAATCAGGCTTCACGTCACCCACCACTGTAAGAGTCCATTTTCATAAATTTAGGCCCAGCACCCAGGCAGAGGAGAGAGGTCTCGTAACAGACAATCTGGCTTCATGTCAGCAGAGAATCAGTCTTCATATCATAGCAGAGAATCAGGCTTCACGTCACCCACCAATGCAACAGTCCATTGTCAGATATTTAGGCCCAGCACCCAGGCAGAGGAGAGAGGTCCCGTAACAGACAATCTGGCTTCATGTCAGCAGAGAATCAGTCTGCATGTCATAGCAGAGAATCAGGCTTCACGTCAGCCACCAATGCAACAGTCCATTGTCAGATATTTAGGCCCAGCACCCAGGCAGAGGAGAGAGGTCCCGTAACAGACAATCAGGCTTCACATCAGCCACCAGTGCAACAGTCCATTGGCATATATTTAGGCCCAGCACCCAGGCAGAGGAGAGAGGTCCCGTAACAGACAATCTGGCTTCATGTCAGCAGAGAATCAGTCTTCATATCATAGCAGAGAATCAGGCTTCACGTCACCCACCACTGTAAGAGTCCATTTTCATAAATTTAGGCCCAGCACCCAGGCAGAGGAGAGAGGTCCCGTAACAGACAATCTGGCTTCATGTCAGCAGAGAATCAGTCTTCATATCATAGCAGAGAATCAGGCTTCACGTCAGCCACCAATGCAACAGTCCATTGTCAGATATTTAGGCCCAGCACCCAGGCAGAGGAGAGAGGTCCCGTAACAGAGAATATGGCTTCATGTCAGCAGAGAATTAGTCTGCATGTCATAGCAGAGAATCAGGCTTCACGTCACCCAACATTGGAACAGTCCATTGGCATATATTTAGGCCCCGGCACCCAGACAGAGGAGAGGTTCATTCAAATTTGGGTAGCCTCGCAATATAATGGTAAAATGAAAATAAAAATAGGATTGAATGAGGAAGTGCCCTGGAGTACAATAATATATGGTTAAGGGGAGGTAGTTAATGTCTAATCTGGACAAGGGACGGACAGGTCCTGTGGGATCCATGCCTGGTTCATTTTTATGAACGTCAGCTTGTCCACATTGGCTGTAGACAGGCGGCTGCGTTTGTCTGTAATGACACCCCCTGCCGTGCTGAATACACGTTCAGACAAAACGCTGGCCGCCAGGCAGGCCAGCACCTCCAAGGCATAAAAGGCTAGCTCTGGCCACGTGGACAATTTAGAGACCCAGTAGTTGAATGGGGCTGAACCATCAGTCAGTACGTGGAGGGGTGTGCACACGTACTGTTCCACCATGTTAGTGAAATGTTGCCTCCTGCTAACACGTTGCGTATCAGGTGGTGGTGCAGTTAGCTGTGGCGTGTTGACAAAACTTTTCCACATCTCTGCCATGCTAACCCTGCCCTCAGAGGAGCTGGCCGTGACACAGCTGCCTTGGCGACCTCTTGCTCCTCCTCTGCCTTGGCCTTGGGCTTCCACTTGTTCCCCTGTGACATTTGGGAATTCTCTCAGTAGCGCGTCTACCAACGTGCGCTTGTACTCGCGCATCTTCCTATCACGCTCCAGTGCAGGAAGTAAGGTGGGCACATTGTCTTTGTAGCGTGAATCCAGCAGGGTGGCAACCCAGTAGTCCGCACACGTTAAAATGTGGGCAACTCTGCTGTCGTTGCGCAGGCACTGCAGCATGTAGTCGCTCATGTGTGCCAGGCTGCCCAGGGGTAAGGACAAGCTGTCCTCTGTGGGAGGCGTATTGTCATCGTCCTGCCTTTCCCCCCAGCCACGCACCAGTGATGGACCCGAGCTGCGTTGGGTGCCACCCCGCTGTGATCATGCTTCATCCTCATCCTCCTCCACCTCCTCCTCATCCTCGTCCTCCTCGTCCTCCAGTAGTGGGCCCTGGCTGGCCACATTTGTACCTGGCCTCTGCTGTTGCCAAAAACCTCCCTCTGAGTCACTTCGAAGAGACTGGCCTGAAAGTGCTAAAAATGACCCCTCTTCCTCCTCCTCCTCCTCCTCCTCCTCCTGGGCCACCTCCTCTTCCATCATCGCCCTAAGTGTTTTCTCAAGGAGACATAGAAGTGGTATTGTAACGCTGATAACGGCGTCATCGCCACTGGCCATGTTGGTGGAGTACTCGAAACAGCGCAACAGGGCACACAGGTCTCGCATGGAGGCCCAGTCATTGGTGGTGAAGTGGTGCTGTTCTGTAGTGCGACTGACCCGTGCGTGCTGCAGCTGAAACTCCACTATGGCCTGCTGCTGCTCGCAACAGTCTGTCCAGCATGTGCAAGGTGGAGTTCCACCTGGTGGGCACGTCGCATATGAGGAGGTGAGCGGGAAGGCCGAAGTTACGCTGTAGCGCAGACAGGCGAGCAGCAGCAGGATGTGAACGCCGGAAGCGCAAACAGACGGCCCGCACTTTATGCAGCAGCTCTGACATGTCGGGGTAGTTGTGAATGAACTTCTGCACCACCAAATTCAGCACATGCGCCAAGCAAGGGATGTGCGTCAAACTGGCTAGTCCCAGAGCTGCAACGAGATTTCGCCCATTATCACAAACCACCAGGCCGGGCTTGAGGCTCACCGGCAGCAACCACTCGTCGGTCTGTTGTTCTATACCCTGCCACAACTCCTGTGCGGTGTGGGGCCTGTCCCCCAAACATATGAGTTTCAGAATGGCCTGCTGACGTTTACCCCGGGCTGTGCTGAAGTTGGTGGTGAAGGTGTGTGGCTGACTAGATGAGCAGGTGGAAGAAGAGGAGGAGGAAGTCGAGTAGGAGGAGGTGGCAACAGGAGGCAAAGAATGTTGCCCTGCGATCCTTGGCGGCAGAAGGACGTGCGCCAAACAGCTCTCCGCCTGGGGCCCAGCTGCCACTACATTTACCCAGTGTGCAGTTAGGGAGATATAGCGTCCCTGGCCGTGCTTACTGGTCCACGTATCTGTGGTTAGGTGGACCTTGCCACAGATGGCGTTGCGCAGTGCACACTTGATTTTATCGGATACTTGGTTGTGCAGGGAAGGCACGGCTCTCTTGGAGAAGTAGTGGCGGCTGGGAACAACATACTGTGGGACAGCAAGCGACATCAGCTGTTTGAAGCTGTCTGTGTCCACCAGCCTAAATGACAGCATTTCATAGGCCAGTAGTTTAGAAATGCTGGCATTCAGGGCCAGGGATCGAGGGTGGCTAGGTGGGAATTTACGCTTTCTCTCAAATGTTTGTGAGATGGAGAACTGAACGCTGCCGTGTGACATGGTTGAGATGCTTGGTGACGGAGGTGGTGGTGGTGTTGGTGGTACATCCCCTGTTTGCTGGGCGGCAGGTGCCAACGTTCCTCCAGAGGCAGAGGAAGAGGCCGAGGCGGCAGCAGCAGAAGAGGCCGAAGCGGCAGCAGCAGAAGAGGTAGCAGGGGGAGCCTGAGTGACTTCCTTGGTTTTAAGGTGTTTACTCCACTGCAGTTCATGCTTTGCATGCAGGTGCCTGGTCATGCAGGTTGTGCTCAGGTTCCGAACGTTAATGCCTCGCTTCAGGCTCTGATGGCACAGCGTGCAAACCACTCGGGTCTTGTCGTCAGCACATTGTTTGAAGAAGTGCCATGCCAGGGAACTCCTTGAAGCTGCCTTTGGGGTGCTCGGTCCCAGATGGCGGCGGTCAGTAGCAGGCGGAGTCTCTTGGCGGCGGGTGTTCTGCTTTTGCCCACTGCTCCCTCTTTTGCTACGCTGTTGGCTCGGTCTCACCACTGCCTCTTCCTCCGAACTGTGAAAGTCAGTGGCACGACCTTCATTCCATGTGGGGTCTAGGACCTCATCGTCCCCTGCATCGTCTTCCACCCAGTCTTGATCCCTGACCTCCTGTTCAGTCTGCACACTGCAGAAAGACGCAGCAGTTGGCACCTGTGTTTCGTCATCATCAGAGACATGCTGAGGTGGTATTCCCATGTCCTCATCATCAGGAAACATAAGTGGTTGTGCGTCAGTGCATACTATGTCTTTCACAGCTGGGGAAGGGCTAGGTGGATGCCCTTGGGAAACCCTGCCAGCGGAGTCTTCAAACAGCATAAGAGACTGCTGCATAACTTGAGGCTGAGACAGTTTCCCTGGTATGCATGGGGGTGATGTGACAGACTGATGGGGTTGGTTTTCAGGCGCCATCTGTGCGCTTTCTGCAGAAGACTGGGTGGGAGATAATGTGAACGTGCTGGATCCACTGTCGGCCACCCAATTGACTAATGCCTGTACCTGCTCAGGCCTTACCATCCTTAGAACGGCATTGGGCCCCACCATATATCGCTGTAAATTCTGGCGGCTACTGGGACCTGAGGTAGTTGGTACACTAGGACGTGTGGATGTGGCAGAACGGCCACGTCCTCTCCCAGCACCAGAGGGTCCACTAACACCACCACGACCATGTCCACGTCCGCGTCCCTTACTAGATGTTTTCCTCATTGTTATCGTTCACCACAACAACAAAAATATTATTTGGCCCAATGTATTGTATTCAAATTCAGCTGAATATAAATTTGAGGCCTAGTATTTAGGCGCTGGGTGACCGGTATAGATTTACTGACAGAATTAGACTTGGAAATGCACAGTAGCGTGTGTGTGAAGTTATTCTGAATGACCCTATGTGCACCTTGAATATTATATACCCTTTTAGGGATAGATTTCAAATAGCTCTGATACAGCAGAAACCACAAAATTATGAAATTGCTAAATTGGGAATTGTATTTCAACCCAGAACAAAAAATGTGCTTTGACGGACACTAAATAACTTGCCCAGCCAGAACAGTACAGCGGTAAAGACAGATTTAGCGGGATATAAATTTGAGGCCTAGTATTTAGGCGCTGGGTGACCGGTATGGATTTATTGACAGAATTAGACTTGGAAATGCACAGTAGCGTGTGTGAAGTTATTCTGAATGACCCTATGTGCACCTTTAATATTATATACCCTTTTAGGGATAGATTTCAAATAGCTCTGATACAGCAGAAACCACTAAATTAGGAAATTGCTAAATTGGGAATTGTTTTTCAACCTAGAACAAAAAATGTACTTTGACGGACACTAAATAACTTGCCCAGCCAGAACAGTACAGCGGTAAAGACAGATTTAGCGGGATATAAATTTGAGGCCTAGTATTTAGGCGCTGGGTGACCGGTATGGATTTACTGACAGAATTAGACTTGGAAATGCACAGTAGCGTGTGTGTGAAGTTATTCTGAATGACCCTATGTGCACCTTGAATATTATATACCCTTTTAGGGATAGATTTCAAATAGCGCTGATACAGCAGAAACCACTAAATTAGGAAATTGCTAAATTGGGAATTGTTTTTCAACCCAGAACAAAAAATGTGCTTTGACGGACACTAAATAACTTGCCCAGCCAGAACAGTACAGCGGTAACGACAGATTTAGCGGGATATAAATTTGAGGCCTAGTATTTAGGCGCTGGGTGACCGGTATGGATTTACTGACAGAATTAGACTGGGATATGGCCAAAAAATAACCACACTATTGCTGGTTAAATGCACTTGGTGTGACATCTTGACCAACCACACTACTGAGGGTTAAATGCACTTGGTGACAGGCACAGCTTGCCACTGATGTAGTATATGGCCAAAAAATTAACAGACTATTGCTGGTTAAATGCACTTGGTGTGACAGCTTGACCAACCACACTACTGAGGGTTAAATGCACTTGGTGACGGGCGCAGCTTGCCCCTGATGTAGTATATGGCCAAAAAATAAACAGACTATTGCTGGTTAAATGCACTTGGTGTGACAGCTTCACCCTGATGTAGGCTTTAGCCAAAAAACAACCACACCATTGAGGGTTAAATGCACTTGGTGACAGGCGCAGCTTGCCCCTGATGTAGTATATGGCCAAAAAATAAACAGACTATTGCTGGTTAAATGCACTTGGTGTGACAGCTTCACCCTGATGTAGGCTTTAGCCAAAAAACAACCACACCATTGAGGGTTAAATGCACTTGGTCGCAGCTTGTGCTGGCGCACCACAAGACACAAAATGTCCGCCGATCACCCCAGAAAAAAGTGACTGACAAACGGTCTGGGCAGCCTAAAAACAGTGAGCAATTGAATTTCAGCAGCTCAATGATGCACAGCTGCAGATCGATCGATTAATCAAGTCCTTTGGAGGAGTTAATCTGCCTAATCTCGCCCTACTGTCGCAGCCGCAACCTCTCCCTACGCTAATCAGAGCAGAGTGACGGGCGGCGCTATGTGACTCCAGATTAAATAGAGGCTGGGTCACATGGTGTTCTGGCCAATCACAGCCATGCCAATAGTAGGCATGGCTGTGACGGCCTCTTGGGGCAAGTAGTATGACGCTTGTTGATTGGCTGCTTTGCAGCCTTTCAAAAAGCGCCAAGAAAGCGTCACAAAAGCGCCAAGAAAGCGACGAACACCGAACCCGAACCCGGACTTTTACGAAAAAAATGTCCGGGTTCGGGTCCGTGTCACGGACACCCCAAAATTCGGTACGAACCCGAACTATACAGTTCGGGTTCGCTCATCCCTAATGATGACGTGTCGATAGACGTCATGTGGGTGCCCACAAGACAGGAAGAAGAGGAAAGTTCATAGGGAGAGATGGAGCAGCAGATAGGATGGAGAAGGAGGAGAAACAGGCAGAACTTACAGTGCACAGGAGGCAAAAAGCAGACTGCTAACATATCTGGATCAAGACATCCACCATGAGCGGTCACATCTGGCGCTCCCAGGACACTGGAACATAGCTCCGCAGTGTGGGCTTTTTTTAACGTGTCCGCTGCTGACAATAGTGTTGCCATCTGCAGCCTGTTCTGTCAACGCATAAGTCGCCCAACACTCACCTAGGAATGACCGCCTTAAGAAGGCACCTGGCCTCCCATCACCGAGCCCAGTGGGAGCAATACCGTCAGAACCCACAAAGCCACACTCCCGGCGCTCCACGTCCTGCCTCTTCTCATCTCTCCTCCCATATGTCCTCCAATACACCTTTCACCGTGCCGTCATTGCTTTCATCTGGCAAAAGGCAGGCTTCCGTGGCCCAAATGTTCAAGTGAAAAAAGATAATGACGCCGGATAACCCTCTTGCCCAACGGCTGACCGCTGGCTTGTCGGAACTGCTAGCCTGCCAACTACTGCCATATAAGCTGGTGGATTCAGAGGCCTTTAGAAAAATTTTGGCCATTGACACACCTCAATGGAAGGTCCCCGTAAAGAAATATTTTTCCCAGAAGGGCATCCTGGAGCTATATGGCCTCGTTCAGCGGCAAGTGAATGTATCTCTGACACACAGTGTCATTGCCAAGATACATCTGACCACAGACACATGGTCTAGCAAACATGGGTAGGGAAGATACTCAACTTTTACTGCCTACTGGGTGAGCCTTCTTACAGCCGTCAAGCATGCAACCCCTGGCACCTATGTGGATTTAGTGTTACTGCCACGGATTGCATGCAGGCATGCCTCTTCTCCTTCTCCTACTCTATCCTCCGTCTCCTCATCAGATGACTCCACCTTTTCCACTGCTACCGCTTCTTCCAATGTGCCCCCCAAGCTCCCAGAACCTATTCGATGTGCCATGTGAGACTTTTCCATGCTGTGCTGCGGCTGTTGTGCCTGGAAGCCAAGAGCCACAACGGTCCTGAACTCCTTTCAGCTTTGCAGTCACAGGCCGATCAGTGGCTAACCTTGCTCAATTTGACAGTTGATAAAGTAGTGTGCTTCAATGGTGCCAATCTGCTAAGCGTACTGAAACAAGGCAAACTGACACACGTGCCGTGCATGGCACACTTTCTGAACTTAGTCGTGCAGCGATTCGTTGCCAGGACGTCTTGTGGCAGGCCAGAAAAATCTCTGGCCATTCTAGAAGATCTTACACAGCCATGGCTCGCCTTGCTGATGTTCCGCGGCGACACCACCAGCCCTTCAAACGTCTGATTTGTGACTGCCCGACGCAATGAAACTCCACCTTGTATATGCTTGATAGGCTTCCCCAGCAGAAACGTGCAGTTAACGACTACCTGTACGAACTCTGCGGCAGGACAGGTTCTGGGAGCTTGTTTTTTTTCCACTGTGCCAGTGGCTGCTAATGAGCGATGCATGCAGACTTCTGCGGTCATTTGATGAGATCACCAAACTGGTCAGTCGCAGCCAAGTTGCCATCAGCAACATTGTACATTATGCCTTTTTTCTGGAGTGTGCATTGCGTCGTGTCATTGATCAAGCCGTCAAGTGCCAGGAGAAGGAGAATTAGGAAGTCACAATGCTGAATGAATTCCCAGGGGGGGCTATGCCATATGAGACAAGTCAACAGGAGTCTGAATAGGAGTCAGAGGAGGATTGTGCAAGTGTGCAGGAGGTGCAAGAAGAGCATACTTTAAACTTTTCTGGGATCCTTGGTGTTGTCCGTAGTTGGGTGGAGGAGACCGAGGACGACATTATCCTCCTGGACGATGACCAGGAGCCAGGCCACTCCAACGCTTCCAGATTAGTGCAAATGGGGGCCTTCATGCTCCAGTGTTGGAAGAGGTACCCCCGTATAAAAAGCATAAAGGGCAAGGACCAGTATTGGGTGGCAACGTACTTAGACTCCCAATACAAACACAAAATGGCGGACATGTTACCAGCGTGATGCTGACCTTGCTTTGAGAAATGCTGAATTCTGCTTTTGTGGGAGCTGGCAGAGGAATTTCCACTCACAGAAAAACAGTTGTGGGTACCAATCCAACAACGCATGCAAGAAGAGGGCGATTTGAAGATGTGTTGGTCACTTAATTCTTGCAGCCGCCTTCCGGATACAGCCTCAGGGAACGCCTAGACCGACTACATCGGGTTAACGGCCGATGTGGACTCTCTGAGAAGCGAGGAACCCCTGGACTACTGGGTGTGCAGGCTTGACCTGTGGTCAGCGCTGGCACAATTTGCCCTGGAACTCTTGGCTTGCCCCTCATCCAGTGTCCTGTCCTAAAGGACGCTCAGCGCAGCAGGGGGATCGTCACCGATAAGCGCACTTGCCTAGCTCACGACAGTGTGGACTACCTCACATTTCTAAAAATGAATGAGGCATGGTACTCTGAGGAATTCAACACCTATGACGACCATGTTTAATTGAATTTCCTCATGACAGCCCACAAATATCCGCCACCACCCAGAACAAATAATGGTCCCTTTCTTAGGTAAATACAGTGGCAAAAAAGGCCTTTTCTGTCCGTTGAATGTTTTGGGCCTCGGAGGAATTCAACACCTGTGATGACCACATGTTTCAACTATTAGCATTAGGTGTTTTTTTAAAGAGGGGGGATTTCGTTAGCTATGTTTTTAATCCAATTTAATATTTTTAGTTCTTTGAAATATATGTATTTGACCTGTATTTGTACTGGCCTGCTGCAAAATTTATATCCAATGACCTTGTAATCCACCTCCAGCTACATGCTTACTTGTTCTTTTATGTACATTGAATGCATAATTTTTGGGGCCTTTAGTACACTGGCCTGCTGTAAAATTGATATCCAATGAGTGTGTAATCTACCTCCAGCCACATACTTACTTGTTCTTTTCTGTACGGTGAATGAATAATTGCTGCGGCCTCAGAGGAATTCAACACCAGTGACGACCACGTGTTATTAAATTTCAACTATTATCATTAGTGTTTTTTTCAAGAGGGGGGATTTCATTAGCCATGTTTTTAATCCAATTTTATAGTTCTTTTAAACATATGTATTTGACCTGTATTTGTACTGTCCTGCAGAAAAATTGATATCCATTGACTGTGTAATATACCTCCGGCCACATAATCACTTGATTTTTTCTGTCCAGTGAATGCCTAAAGTTTGGGGCCTGTAGTCCAGTGGCCTACAGTAAGATTTTTATCTATTGACCGCATAATGTACCTCAAGCCACATAATCAGAATTTCTTTTATGTCAGGTGAATGCCTAATTTTTAAGACCCATACTCCTGTGGCCTAAAATAAAAATTTCCTAGGTTCCAACAGGGCAGATTTCAGAGAATTACCCATAAAGACGCATAAAAATGTCCCCTGATTAAGATACATATTTTTTGTTGGAATTTTTGTCATTGATCCCCCTCTAGTATGTCACTGTCCATGTTGTGGGACTATTTGTACACTTCTACTAAGTATTTTGTGACTGCAGATATGAGCTGAAGGTTTTTCAGGTTTGCCTGCCCTTAAAGTAAATGGGGTCTGCCGCGAACTTGCAATTCGCGAACATTTGATAGCGTTCGCGCATTCTCTTTTGTCGAACCATACTGGCCGATGTTTGTCCATCACTAATCGCAGCCTTTTATTTCGTATTTGGTGGAAGAAGGTATATAGCAATAGTACCCCCGAATCAGTATTTAGTGGAAGAAGGTATATGGCACCTCTCAATCAGTATTTTGTGGAAGCAGGTGTATTGCAGCCCTCAATCAGTATTTGGTGGAAGAAGGTATATAGCAATACCACCCTTCAATAAGTATTTTGTGGAAGAAGGTATATGGCACCACTCAATCAGTATTTGGCGGAAACTGGTATATTGCATCCCTCAATCAGTATTTGGCGAAAAAAGTATATAGCACCCCTTAATCAGGATTTTGTGCAAGAAGGTATATCTCAGCCCTCAAGCAGCTTTTTTGGGGGCAACAGGTATATCATACCCATTGCAATTAGTTACTCCAATAGCGTTTCTCCCTCTATCTAGCTGCGGTATCACAGCAGAACCAGACACAACTGCTGCGCAATTCTTATACACCATGATATAATTTCTATGTTAGAAAGTATATTATAAGTATATCACACCCCTCTATATCACACCTTTCGATAGCACACCTATGCCAGTCCTTAAAAGAACTTTTGTGGCCCTATTAGCTAGCGTTTGGTATCCATAACTGTCCCTGCTCCAAAATGCAATCTTTCCCTACACTGGGGAAATCAATGATGTAAAATGGCTGTCAGATTGGATTTTGTTATAGGGTTGGAAGCGTGTCTATTTGCTGAAACGTCTCAATTGGCTGTCCTGTCCCTCCTGATGGATGTGCTATGGGTCATAGTTTAGGGCTATGCAAAAAAATAATTTGGCGTGTGTGAATATCGCCATATTTTCGCATGTTCTGCAAGTCGCGAACGAGCAAAGTTTGCCGTGAAACGACTGCTGGGCGAGTCGCAAAGCCATCTCTAATGGCCAGCTCTATGAAACCTCTATGAGCAACCAGGGCTTTTCTGTTACATCTAGAGGCTCTGCAACATTCACGCCTTATCCGCTTTTATTGGCCAGGCAATGAAAACATAATCACGCCTGGCCCTGTCAATCAAAGAGGAGAGGGTGTGGCACTTGCAAAGCGAGCTGAGCCTCTAGGAGTAACAGCGACCCCCTTTTGCCCTTTAAGGATCATTTGCATATATTAAAGCATAATTTTTCCCGGCAATCCTAAAACATATGAACATGAGACCAACACAGATGCTTTCAACTTCCAAGTGCAAATTCAACAGGTCAACCAGTTTCACAGGTACAGATATAACAGATGCCCTTGAATTAAATAGTTTTATCAGGGAAAGCGAGTTAATCAGTGAGATATTGGTCTAGTCACTGTCAGGTGTCAGTTTTTTGGCAGGCTATTGTCAGGTCAGTCACAGCAGGATGACATAGAGGTCACCTCTGGATCTGGCCATTGTTGCATTTGTGAAAGTCAATACAACTTTAAATACTGCTGTTACATTCTGGTTAAAAAAAAACAAAAAACATTTCAGGCAAGATAATACATTTGCAGCCTTTGCTGCATTTCTGACAGTCCAATACAATCGGTACATACTGCTGTTATATTCTGGTATTTAAAAAAAACACCCATTTTGGGCATGATAATACATTTACGGCCTTTGTTGCATTTGTGACAGTCAAATACTAGTGTTAGATACTAGAGTTATATTCTGGTTTAAAAAATAATAATATTTTTTTTTGCAAGACCCTACATCTGGGGCCTTTGCTGCATTTGTCACAGTCAAATACTAGCGTTAGATATTGCTGTTATATTCTAGTTTTTAAAAAAAACACCCATTTTGGGCAAGATAATACATTTGCGGCCTTTGTTGCATTTGTGACAGTCCAATACAAGCGTTACATACTGCTATTATATTCTGGGTTTAGAAAAACACAATTTTTTTGAAAGACCCTACATCTGGGGCCTTTGCTGCATTTGTCACAGTCAAATATAGCATTAGATACTGCTGTTATATTCTGGTTTTAAAAAACCACCCATTTTGCGCAAGATAATACATTTGCGGCCTTTGCTGCATTTTTGGCAGTCCTATACAAGTGTTAGATACTGCTGTTATATTCTGGCTTTAAAAAATACACCTATTTTTGGCAAGATAATACATTTGCTGCATTTGCTGCATTTCTTGCAGTCCTATACAAGTGTTAGATATTGCTGTTATATTCTGGGTTTAAAAAAAACACACCAATTTTTGAAATACCCTACATCTGGGGCCTTTGCTGCCTTTGTCACAGTGAAATACAAGCTTTAAATATTGCCATTATATTGTGGGTTTAAAAAAATAACACCCATTTTTGGCAAGACCCTACATTTGGTGCCTTTGCTGCATTTCTGACAGTTAAATACAAGCTTTAAATACTGCAATTATATACTGGGTTTAAAAAAAAAAAAAACACCCATTTTAGGCAAGATAAGACATTTGCAGCCTTTGCGGCATTTCTTGCAGTCCCATACAAGTGTTAGATACTGCTGTTATAGTCTGGGTTTAAAAAAACACCCATTTTGTGCAAGATAATACATTTTGGGTCCTTTGCTGAATTTGTGACAGTCAAATGCAAACTTTAACCACCTCCGGACCGCCTAACGCACATGTGCGTTCCGGAGGTGGCAGGCTGGCGCACAGTCACGCATATATGCGTCATCTCGCGAGACGCGAGATTTCCTGTGAACGCGCGCACACAGGCGCGCGCGCTCACAGGAACGGAAGGTAAGCGAGTGGATCTCCAGCATGCCAGCGGCGATCGTTCGCTGGCAGGCTGGAGATCCGAATTTTTTAACCCCTAACAGGTATATTAGACGCTGTTTTCATAACAGTGTCTAATATACCTCCTACCTGGTCCTCTGGTGGTCCCTTTTGTTAGGATCGACCACCAGAGGACTCAGGTAGGTCAGTACAGTCGCACCAAACACCACACTACACTACACCCCCCCCGTCACTTATTAACCCCTTATAAACCCCTGATCACCCATGATCACCCCATATAAACTCCCTGATCACCCCCCTGTCATTGATCACCGCCCTGTCATTGATCACCCCCCTGTCAGGCTCCGTTCAGACGTCCGTATGATTTTTACGGATCCACGGATACATGGATCGGATCCGCAAAAAGCATACGGACGTCTGAATGGAGCCTCACAGGGGGGTGATCAATGACAGGCGGGTGATCACCCATATACACTCCCTGATCACCCCCTGTCATTGATCACCCCCCTGTCATTGATCACTCCCCTGTAAGGCTCCATTCAGACGTCCGCATGATTTTTACGGATACATGGATACATGGATCGGATCCGCAAAACACATGCGGACGTCTGAATGGAGCCTTACAGGGGGTGATCAATGACAGGCGGGTGATCACCCATATACACTCCCTGATCACCCCCCTGTCATTGATAACCCCCCTGTAAGGCTCCATTCAGACGTCCGCATGCGTTTTGTGGATCCGATCCATGGATCCGTAAAAAATCATGCGGATGTCTGAATGGAGCCTTACAGGGGGGGTGATCAGTGACAGGCGGGTGATCACCCTGATTACCCTGATCACCCCCTGTCATTGATAACCCCCCTGTAAGGCTCCATTCAGACGTCCGCATGCGTTCTGTGGATCCGATACATGTATCCATGGATCCGTAAAAAATCATGCGGATGTCTGAATGGAGCCTTACAGGGGGGGTGATCAGTGACAGGGGGGTAATCACCCTGATTACCCTGATCACCCCCTGTCATTGATAACCCCCCTGTAAGGCTCCATTCAGACGTCCGCATGCGTTCTGTGGATCCGATACATGTATCCATGGATCCGTAAAAAATCATGCGGATGTCTGAATGGAGCCTTACAGGGGGGGTGATCAGTGACAGGGGGGTGATCACCCTGATTACCCTGATCACCCCCTGTCATTGATAACCCCCCTGTAAGGCTCCATTCAGACGTCCGCATGCGTTCTGTGGATCCGATACATGTATCCATGGATCCGTAAAAAATCATGCGGATGTCTGAATGGAGCCTTACAGGGGGGGTGATCAGTGACAGGGGGGTGATCACCCTGATTACCCTGATCACCCCCTGTCATTGATAACCCCCCTGTAAGGCTCCATTCAGACGTCCGCATGCGTTCTGTGGATCCGATACATGTATCCATGGATCCGTAAAAAATCATGCGGATGTCTGAATGGAGCCTTACAGGGGGGGTGATCAGTGACAGGGGGGTGATCACCCTGATTACCCTGATCACCCCCTGTCATTGATAACCCCCCTGTAAGGCTCCATTCAGACGTCCGCATGCGTTCTGTGGATCCGATACATGTATCCATGGATCCGTAAAAAATCATGCGGATGTCTGAATGGAGCCTTACAGGGGGGGTGATCAGTGACAGGGGGGTGATCACCCTGATTACCCTGATCACCCCCTGTCATTGATAACCCCCCTGTAAAGCTCCATTCAGACGTCCGCATGTGTTTTGTGGATCCGATCCATGTATCCATGGATCCGTAAAAAATCATGCGGATGTCTGAATGGAGCCTTACAGGGGGGGTGATCAATGACAGGGGGGTGATCAGGGAGTCTATATGGGTGATCACCCCCCTGTCATTGATCACCCCCTGTCATTTTTTCTTACTAAGTCTCATATTCCACTAACTTGTGTCAAAAAATAAAATCTCACATGGACGCACCATACCCCTCACGGAATCCAAATGCGTAAACATTTTTAGACATTTATATTCCAGACTTCTTCTCACGCTTTAGGGCCCCTAAAAAGCCAGGGCAGTATAAATACCCCACATGTGACCCCATTTCGGAAAGAAGACACCCCAAGGTATTCCGTGAGGGGCATATTGAGTCCATGAAAGATTGAAATTTTTGTCCTAAGTTAGCGGAAAGTGAGACTTTGTGAGAAAAAAACAAAAAAAAATCAATATCCGCTAACTTATGCAAAAAAAAAAAAAAATTCTAGGAACTCGCCATGCCCCTCATTGAATACCTTGGGGTGTCTTCTTTCCAAAGTGGGGTCACATGTGGGGTATTTATACTGCCCTGGCTTTTTAGGGGCCCGAAAGTGTGAGAAGAAGTCTGGGATCCAAATGTCTAAAAATGCCCTCCTAGAAGGAATTTGGGCCCCTTTGCGCATCTAGGCTGCAAAAAAGTGTCACACATGTGGTATCGCCGTACTCAGGAGAAGTTGAGGAATGTGTTTTGGGGTGTCATTTTACATATACCCATGCTGGGTGAGAAAAATATCTTGGTCAAATGCCAACTTTGTATAAAAAAATGGGAAAAGTTGTCTTTTGCCAAGATATTTCTCTCACCCAGCATGGGTATATGTAAAATGACACCCCAAAACACATTGCCCAACTTCTCCTGAGTACGGCGATACCAGATGTGTGACACTTTTTTGCAGCCAAGGTGGGCAAAGGGGCACATATTCCAAAGTGCACCTTTCGGATTTCGCAGGCCATTTTTTACACATTTTGATTGCAAGGTACTTCTTACACATTTGGGCCCCTAAATTGCCAGGGCAGTATAACTACGCCACAAGTGACCCCATTTTGGAAAGAAGACACCCCAAGGTATTCCGTGAGGGGCACGGCGAGTTCCTAGAATTTTTTATTTTTTGTCACAAGTTAGCGGAAAATTATGATTTTTCTTTTTTTTTCTTTTTTCCTTACAAAGTCTCATATTCCACTAACTTGCGACAAAAAATAAAAATTCTAGGAACTCGCCATGCCCCTCACGGAATACCTTGGGGTGTCTTCTTTCCAAAATGGGGTCACTTGTGGCGTAGTTATACTGCCCTGGCAATTTAGGGGCCCAAATGTGTGAGAAGAACTTTGCAATCAAAATGTGTAAAAAATGCCCTGCAAAATCCGAAAGGTGCACTTTGGAATATGTGCCCCTTTGCCCACCTTGGCAGCAAAAAAGTGTGACACATCTGGTATCGCCGTACTCAGGAAAAGTTGGGGAATGTGTTTTGGGGTGTCATTTTACATATACCCATGCTGGGTGAGAAAAATATCTTGGTCAAATGCCAACTTTGTATAAAAAAATGGGAAAAGTTGTCTTTTGCCAAGATATTTCTCTCACCCAGCATGGGTATATGTAAAATGACACCCCAAAACACATTCCCCAACTTCTCCTGAGTACGGCGATACCAGATGTGTGACACTTTTTTGATGCCAAGGTGGGCAAAGGGGCACATATTCCAAAGTGCACCTTTCGGATTTCACCGGTCATTTTTTTACAGATTTTGATTGCAAAGTTCTTCTCACACATTTGGGCCCCTAAATTGCCAGGGCAGTATAACTACGCCACAAGTGACCCCATTTTGGAAAGAAGACACCCCAAGGTATTCCGTGAGGGGCATGGCGAGTTCCTAGAATTTTTTATTTTTTGTCGCAAGTTAGTGGAATATGAGACTTTGTAAGAAAAAAATCATCATCATTTTCCGCTAACTTGTGACAAAAAATAAAAAGTTCTATGAACTCACTATGCCCATCAGCGAATACCTTAGGGTGTCTACTTTCCGAAATGGGGTCATTTGTGGGGGTTTTCTACTGTTTGGGCATTGTAGAACCTCAGGAATCATGACAGGTGCTCAGAAAGTCAGAGCTGTTTCAAAAAGCGGAAATTCACATTTTTGTACCATAGTTTGTAAATGCTATAACTTTTACCCAAACCATTTTTTTTTTGCCCAAACATTTTTTTTTATCAAAGACATGTAGAACAATAAATTTGGCGAAAAATTTATATATGGATGTCGTTTTATTTGCAAAATTTTACAGCTGAAAGTGAAAAATGTCATTTTTTTGCAAAAAAATCGTTACATTTTGATTAATAACAAAAAAAGTAAAAATGTCAGCAGCAATAAAATACCACCAAATGAAAGCTCCATTAGTGAGAAGAAAAGGAGGTAAAATTCATTTGGGTGGTAAGTTGCATGACCGAGCGATAAACGGTGAAAGGAGTGTAGTGCCGAAGTGTAAAAAGTGCTCTGGTCATGAAGGGGGTTTCACCTAGCGGGGCTGAAGTGGTTAAATACTGCAGTTATATTATGGGATAAAAAAAAAAAAAAACACCCATTTTTGCAATACCCTACATCTGGGGCCTTTGCTGCATTTCTGACTGTGAAATACAACCTTTAAATATTGCAATTATATACTGGGCTAAAAAAAAAAAACACCCATTTTGGGCAAGATAATACATTTGTGGCCTTTGGTGCATTTCTGACAGTCCAATACAAGCGTTAGATACTGCTGTTATATTCTGGTTTAAAAAAAGAAACATTTTGGGCAAGATAATACATTTGCGGCCTTTGTTGCATTTGTGACAGTCACATACAAACTTTAAATACTGCCATTATATTCTGGGTTTTAAAAAAAACACTCATTTTGGGCAAGACCCTTCATTTGGGGCCTTTGCTGCATTTGTCACAGTCAAATACAACCAGTCAATACTGCAGTTACATTGTTGGTTGACAAATTAACATTACACAGTAATTGTATAAAATTCACCTGTCACACTGTTGTGTGACCTCAATAAATTTTTCCTCTTTATGACACTGGCACTGCCTTACTCTCAATGAAATTAATTGTTGACTATTGGCAGTTACATTGTCACATTGTCACCATCTGTTAGTTTGGTGGATGAACGCAAAGAATGAGGAGAGCGTCAAATAAGGGATGTGGCCCCGGTCATGGTGCTGCTGGAGGAGCTCCTGTCGCAGGGAGAGGACGTGGTCGATCTGTGCCAGCTACACGCACAAGTGAAACACCTTCTTCAGGTGCGGGTAGGCGACAGAACCTTCAGCGTTATTTGGTAGGGCCGAATGCGGCTCTATGAATGGTGAGGCCAGAACAAGTACAGGCGATAGTAGATTGGGTGGCTGACAGTGCCTGCAGTTCCTTTACATTGTCTCCCACCCAGTATCCGGCTGAAAGATCATAGTTGGCACCTGCAGCCGATGTCCATCAGTCTTTCACCTCAACCCCTTGCAAATCAGCAAAGCAGTCTGAGCCCCAAGTCATGGAGCATCTTATGTTTCAGGATGAGTACATGGAAGGAGCATCGCAGTAAGTCTCGGATGATGACGAAACACAGGTGCCAACTGCTGTGGATTCTGCAGTGTGCAGACTGATGAGGAAGGCAGGGGTGAAGACTGGGTTGAAGATGATGTGGAGGAAGATGAGGTCCTCGACCCCACATGGAATCAAGGTCATGCAAATGACCTGTGTAGTTTGGAGGAAGAGACGGTGGTCGCACAGAGCCACCAGCACAGCAGAAGAGGGAGCAGGGTGCAAAAGCGGTGCGGCCGTCCCCTAGATAGTACACCTGCTACTGCCCACCGCACCAAGGGACCGAGCACACCAAAGCCAGCTCCAAGGAGTTTCCTGGTGTGGCAGTTCTTCAGACAATGTGCTGATGACAAGACACAAGTGTTTTGCAAGCTGTGCAATCAGAGCCTGAAGCAAGGCATAAATTATCTCAACCTGAGCACAACCTGCATAACCAGGCATTTAAGTGCTAAGCATCAGCTGCAGTGGAGTAGACACCTCAAAAACCAAGAAAGGTCTCTGGCTCCTCCTGCTTCCTCTTCTGCTGCAGTCTCGGCCTCTTCATTTACCTCTGGAGTGACAGTGCCACCTGCCACCCCGCAAACAGAGGATCTGCCAGCAACACCACTACCTGGGTCACCAAGCATCTCCAATGTCTCATGGAAATGTTCAACTCTCTATCCCCCAAACACTGGAGCGAAAGAGGAAGTACTCCCTTACCCTCCCACGATTCCTGGCCCTGAATGCCAGCATTTAAAAATGACTGGCCTTTGAAATGCTGTCATTCCATCTGGTGGAGACGGAGAGTTTTAAAAGCCTTAAGGTGGTGGCTGTCCCACAGTTCGCCATGCCCAGCGAGCCATCCCTTCCCTGCACAACAAAGTGGGGGACAAAATCAGGTGTGCACTGCGCAACGCCATCTGTGGCAAGGTCCACCTAACTATGGATGCGTGGACCAGTAAGCACGGTCAGGGATGTTATATCTCCCTAACAGCACACTGGGTAAATGCAGTGGCGGCTTGGCCTGAGGCGGATAGCAGTTTGGCACATGTCCTTCCACCACCGAGGATTGCAGGAGCTTCTCTTTGCCTCCTGTTGCTTCCTCCATCTACTCCGCTTCCTCATCCTCTACTGCCTCCTCATCCAGTTAGCGTAACACCTTCCCCACCAACTTCAGTACAGCCAGGGGTAAACAACAGCAGGCAGTTTTCAAACTTATCTGTTTGGAGGACAAACTCCACACAGCGCAGGAGCTATGGACGGGCATGGAACAACAGACCAATGAGTGGTTGGTGCCAGTGAGCCTCAAGTCCGGCCTGGTGTTGTGCGATAATGGGCAAAATCTCATAGCAGCTCTGGGACTAGCCGGTTTGAAGCACATCCCTTGCCTGGCGCATGTGCTGAATTTGGTGGTGCAGAGGTTCCTTAAAAATTACCCTGATATGTCAGAGCTGCTGCAGAAAGTGCGGGCCGTCTGTGCGCACTTTTGGCATTCTCACCCTGCTGCTGCTCACTCATTAAAATGAACCAGGCATGGATCCCACAAGACTTGTCCGTACCTTGTTCAGAATAAACATGTATACCTGCCTTACCCAGCTATTGTTATACTACAGTGTAATTGCTCATTGTTGTATTTTTTATATTTCACACTCTTTTGGGGTGTACCCCAATTTAAAAAAATAAAATTAAAATAAATAAATAAATAAAAAAAAACAGAGTTGGCTACCTCATCCTCCTCCACTGCCACTTCCACCTACACCGCCTCCTCAACCTCCTACTCCATATGGACCTCCACCTCATAGATCAAGATAATTTTTTTTAATTTTAAGTATTTTATTTTTAGTCATTTCACAAATTTTTCTGATACATTGTTGGGTTACATATCCCAAATTTTTCACTGTGATATACCCCTGCTCTACCTAGGCAACAGGGAAATACACTAATTTGTCTGTTACATTGTTGGGTGACAAATGCTCATCTTTTGCGCTAGAAAGTACATTTGCGGCCTACACTGAATTTAGGACAGTACGAATGGTGAGGGCAGAACAAGTACAGACGATAGTACAGTAGATTGGGTGGCTGATAGTGCCTCCAGTTCATTCATATAGTCTCCCACCCAGTTCCCTGCTGAAAGATTAGAGTTGGCACCTACAGCCCGTGGCCATCTGTCTTAGCCCCAAGTCATGAATCAATCTCTTATGCATTTTGATGACTCTGCTGGCAGGGTTTCCGTGGGCCTTCCACATAGCCCTGCACCAGAAGTGGAAGAGATTGAGTGCACTGATGCCCAATGTCACGAGGGTGTCAAGAGCCACGTCTGACTCCGTTATACCCGGGGTCAGGAAGTCGCAGCGGGTGGCTGCGCGCTCTATGTCTAAAGATCACGGTGTTTCTTAGTGTTTGTTTTCTGTGTTTGCCTTGCTATCCTTTTTGTCTCACTCAGGGATCCGTAGCTTCTCCTCCTCAGCTGTTTCTTGTCTGCCACTCCCAAACTCCTTATATTCTCCTCTCACACTTCTCTTGTTGCCAGTTATAGAGCTTCCTGCCTGGACATCTATGCTGACCCACTGGAGCTGAGAATCTGGTTGTTGTTCCAGAGTGCTACCCTCCGGATCCCTGTTGGGCTTTTGTTGTCTCCTGTTGTTGCCCACCTGGGATTATATGTTTAGTTTGTATTGTCTGTCCTCCCCTTGGTGTTTTCCTTTAGAGCTAGTGGTGCGGACTAGTGTTCCCACCGCCCTGTTCACTATCTAGGGCTCATCCTAGGGAAAGCCAGGGTTTTAGGCACGTGATCGGCGTACGGGTGAGGAACCCGTCTAGGGACGACAGGGCAGCCAGGCGCCAGCCGCAAGGTGAGTCAGGGGTCACCACCTTCCCTCTCACTAGGGCAGGGCCTCCCTCTTTTCCTCCCTCTGTGTCACGTATGTGACAGTTACGCCGATTGTGATATTATAACTGGCCCTTATTTTTTTTTGAGAAAAAAAAAAAAAAAAAAAATTTTTTTTTTTCTCTACTTAGAATCCAATATGGATCCTATTGCTGCTTTGGCAAAACAGCTTCAAGGCCTGTCTTTGGAGGTGGCAGGATTGAAGGCGTCTGTCCTCCAACAGCAGCAGCAAATGCAGCAGACCGTAAGCCCAGCGGTTGCTATGGGTAACCAGGTTGTTACAGAACCCAAGGTTGTTCTTCCTGACAGATTCTCTGGGGGAAGGGACAAATTTGTGTTGTTCCGTGAGGCCTGCAAATTATATTTTAAGCTGCGCCCTTACTCCTCAGGTAATGAAGAACAGCGGGTGGGGATTGTTATTTCCCTGCTTCAGGGGGACCCGCAATCCTGGGCGTTCTCGTTACCCCCTGGTTCCCAGGCTCTCCGGTCAGTGGATGGATTTTTTGGGGCTTTGGGTCTCATATATGATGACCCTGACCGTGTCGCCCTGGCTGAGTCGAAGTTACGGAGACTCCTACAGGGAGATCGGCCAGCAGAGGAATATTGCTCAGAGTTCCGCAGGTGGGCTACGGATACTCAGTGGAACGACCCGGCTCTCAGGAGTCAGTTCTGCTCTGGGTTATCTGAAAGGGTTAAGGATGCGCTGGCGCTGTATGAGACCCCCCTTTCCCTTGATGCTGTTATGTCCCTCTCTATCAGGATAGATAGACGTCTTAGGGAGAGATCGAAAATTCCTGAGCAATCGGTAACCTCTCCCAAGCAGCAGTTAGTCTGTACTGACTTGGATGAGCCTATGCAGCTAGGAGGAACTTCTCGTCAGGTCCGTCCTCCTGAGGTTCGCCGTAGGTGGGGGGCTTGTTTTTTCTGTGGGGGGAAGGGTCATTTCATTAATGTCTGTCCCTCCTTTCCCAAAAACAAAAGACCGTCGGAAAACTACTAACCCCAGGCTGTGCGGAGGATGTCAGCCGGGGGGTATACGTTTCCTCCATACGAACATCTCAATTTGTGTTGCCAGCGGTTATTGTTTTTGGTGTTAAGACGGAGTCTATTTCTTTTTTTCTAGACAGTGGTGCAGGGGTAAATTTGATAGATGCCCATTTTGCCCGCACTATGGGTTTGTCTCTCTGTACGCTGCAGAGACCCATTCCCATATTCGCTATTGACTCTGCTCCTCTGTCTCAGAGAAACCTCACTCACGTTGTCCATAACTTACATCTTCGGGTAGGGGACCACCATAAGGAGCGTCTTTCATGTTACGTTCTGGAGGGCCTTCCCTCTCCTGTGGTATTGGGTCTTCCCTGGTTGGTAGCGCACAATCCAGTGGTGGATTGGCAGGCCAGGGAGATATTGGAGTGGAGTGAGCATTGCAGAGAGAATTGCTTAAATAACAATTGCTTAATCGCCTCCATAGCTTCCCTACCTACATTTATTTCGGACTTTGAGGACGTTTTTTCTGAAAAGGGTTGTCAGAAGCTACAACCTCATCGTCCTTATGATTGCCCGGTTAACCTGATTCCCGGTGCAAAATTACCCAAGTCCAGGTTGTATAATCTTTCGGGTCCCGAGAGACAAGCCATGAAAGATTATATCTCCGAGAGTCTGGCCAAGGGACACATCAGACCCTCTTCTTCACCCGTGGCTGCAGGGTTTTTCTTTGTTAAAAAGAAAGATGGGGGCCTGCGTCCTTGCCTAGATTTCCGTGAGCTAAACCGGATAACCGTCCGAGACCCATACCCTCTTCCTCTCATTCCTGACCTTTTTAATCAGATTGCGGGTGCTAGGTGGTTCTCCAAACTTGATCTTAGGGGGGCCTACAATCTGATTCGTATCAAGGAAGGGGATGAGTGGAAGACAGCTTTTAACACCCCTGAGGGGCATTACGAACATTTAGTCATGCCTTTCGGTCTGACCAATGCCCCTGCTGTCTTCCAACATTTCGTTAATGATATTTTTAGTCATCTCATCGGCAGGTTTGTAGTCATATACCTAGATGATATCTTAATTTATTTGGCTGATCTGAAAACACATGAAGTACATGTCAGGCAAGTACTGCATGTCCTACGGACGAATAAATTATATGCGAAAATTGAAAAATGTGTCTTCGCCGTTCAGGAAATACAATTCCTGGGATATCTATTATCTGCTTCAGGTTTCCGTATGGATCCTGGGAAGGTCCAGGCAATTTTAGATTGGGATCTTCCTGAGAACCTTAAAGCTCTACAACGGTTTTTGGGTTTCGCAAATTTCTACAGAAAGTTTATTAAAAATTATTCAGTGATCGTTAAACCCCTTACTGACATGACTAGGAAGGGGACTGATTTTTCTAAATGGTCTGACGCCGCTAAAATTGCATTTTCCTCTCTAAAAGAGAGATTTACCTCGGCACCTGTCCTAATTCAACCTGATGTCTCCCAGCCTTTTATTGTTGAAGTTGATGCGTCGGAGGTGGGAGTGGGGGCTGTATTGTCTCAGGGTCCATCTCCTGGCAAATGGCGTCCTTGCGCTTTCTTTTCCAAAAAATTATCTGCAGCAGAAAAGAACTATGATATTGGAAATAGGGAACTGTTGGCGATTAAACTGGCGTTTGAAGAGTTGCGTCACTTCTTAGAGGGAGCAATCCACCCCGTCACGGTAATTACGGATCACAAAAACCTTCTGTACCTAGAATCGGCTAAGCGTCTCACCCCTAGACAAGCTAGGTGGTCGCTATTCTTTACCAGATTTAACTTTGTAATCACCTATCGTCCTGGGGCAAAAAATACCAAGGCAGACGCATTGTCTCGTAGTTTCCCTGGAGGGGGTAATGTTAGTGATCCGGTACCTATTTTACAAAGAGGAGTGGTTGTCTCTGCTGTACACTCTGTTCTAGAGGGAAAGGTGTTGGAGGCCCAGGGGGACGCCCCGGCCTCTTGCCCCTCAGAGAAATTGTTTGTACCGTTAAACCTGCGTCTTGAGTTATTGAAGGAACATCATAATTCGGCACTTGCTGGGCACCCGGGTAGTAAAGCAACCTTGGAGCTATTGTCTCGTCGTTTTTGGTGGCCAAGGTTGCGTCAGGATGTAATAGATTTCGTGTCTACTTGTTCTACTTGTGCACGCGCGAAAGTCTCTCATACACGTCCAGCAGGGTCTTTATTGCCACTTTTCATCCCCAATAGACCATGGACACATCTATCAATGGATTTCATCACTGACTTACCTTTGTCTGCGGGTAAAACAGTTATCTTGGTAGTAGTAGACAGGTTTAGCAAAATGGTACACTTTATTGCGCTACCCGCACTTCCTAATGCTAAGACTCTTGCTCAGGTGTTTATCAGTGAAATCGTGAAGCTTCACGGGGTCCCTTCCGATGTGGTTTCGGATCGGGGAACCCAGTTTATTTCTAAGTTTTGGAAAGCTTTTTGTACCCGTTTAGGGGTACAATTATCCTTTTCCTCAGCTTTCCATCCTCAGTCGAATGGACAGACTGAGCGTACCAACCAAAACCTAGAAACATATTTAAGGTGTTTTGCGTCTGAAAACCAAGAGGTGTGGTCATCATATTTACCGTTAGCCGAGTTTGCCATAAATAATCGCCGTCACGAATCCACTGGCAAGTCACCATTTCTTGGTGCATACGGTTTTCATCCCCAATTTTGTACTTTCAAAGAGGGGGGGTCTTCTGGGGTTCCTGAAGAGGAACGGTTTTCTTCATCTCTTTCATCGGTATGGCAGAAGGTGCAAGCTAACTTGAAAAATATGAGTGGTAAATACAAATGCATGGCCGATAAGAAACGGTCGCCAGGTCCGGACCTAGGAGTGAATGACTATGTGTGGTTGTCTACTAGGAATATTAAGTTGAAGGTTCCCTCTTGGAAACTGGGTCCTAGGTTCATTGGTCCTTATAAAATTGTAGCCGTCATTAACCCTGTGGCTTTTCGCCTGGAGCTACCTCAGACTTTTAAGATCCATAACGTCTTCCATAAGTCGTTACTCAAAAAGTATGTTCCACCTCTAGAACCATCACCGCTGCCAAACCTCCTGTTGTTGGTGGATGGTAATCTGGAGTTTCAAATATCCAGAATTGTTGATTCTCGTCGGGTCCGCCGCTCTCTTCAGTATCTGGTGCATTGGAGGGGTTACGGTCCCGAGGAAAGAATGTGGGTTCCAGCGTCAGAGGTAAACGCCAACAGGTTGATTCAGGCTTTCCATGTCTCTCATCCGGAGAGACCTGGTCCTGAGTGTCCGGAGGCCCCTCGTGAAAGGGGGGGTACTGTCACGAGGTTGTCAAGAGCCACGTCTGACTCCGTTATACCCGGGGTCAGGAAGTCGCAGCGGGTGGCTGCGCGCTCTATGTCTAAAGATCACGGTGTTTCTTAGTGTTTGTTTTCTGTGTTTGCCTTGCTATCCTTTTTGTCTCACTCAGGGATCCGTAGCTTCTCCTCCTCAGCTGTTTCTTGTCTGCCACTCCCAAACTCCTTATATTCTCCTCTCACACTTCTCTTGTTGCCAGTTATAGAGCTTCCTGCCTGGACATCTATGCTGACCCACTGGAGCTGAGAATCTGGTTGTTGTTCCAGAGTGCTACCCTCCGGATCCCTGTTGGGCTTTTGTTGTCTCCTGTTGTTGCCCACCTGGGATTATATGTTTAGTTTGTATTGTCTGTCCTCCCCTTGGTGTTTTCCTTTAGAGCTAGTGGTGCGGACTAGTGTTCCCACCGCCCTGTTCACTATCTAGGGCTCATCCTAGGGAAAGCCAGGGTTTTAGGCACGTGATCGGCGTACGGGTGAGGAACCCGTCTAGGGACGACAGGGCAGCCAGGCGCCAGCCGCAAGGTGAGTCAGGGGTCACCACCTTCCCTCTCACTAGGGCAGGGCCTCCCTCTTTTCCTCCCTCCGTGTCACGTATGTGACAGTTACGCCGATTGTGATACCCAACCACTTATGTTTCAGGATGAGGACATTGGAAGACCACCGCAGCACGTCTATGATGATGACAAAACACAGGTGCCAACTGCTGCAGCTTTCTGCAGACCAACAAGGAGGGCAGGGGTACAGAGTGTGTGGAAGATGATGTGGATGATGATAAGATACTAGACCGCACATGGAATCAAGGTCATGCAAGTGACCTGTTTAGTTCGGTGGCCGCAAAGAGGCACCAGCAGGGTGCAAAAGCGTCTGTTACATTCTTGGGTGACATTTTAAATTTTTTGCCATGAATAAACCCCTGCTCTGTATAGGTGACAGGGACCTAATTTTTGTAAAATCATCTGTTCAATTGGTGGGTGACATGAACACAGTTTTGCCGTCAATAAACCCCTGCTCTGCATAGTTGACAGGGACCGAATTTTTTTAAAATTGTGTGTTCCATCGGTGGGTGACATTAACCCATTTTTACCGATAAAAAAACTCTGCTCTGCATAGGTGACAGCGACTGAAATTTCTAAAATTCACCTTTAATTGACGCGCACTCCTTCCTTTCATTCGATCCTTCTGCTTTAACAACTTGTCCCACATTTCCGCTCGATCACATTTCAGCCATTAACCTCCCTTGGATGTGGTATCCCTTTCTCACGCTCCCTCTCCGGTGTGGAACCCTGATTCGCCGCTAACCGTGATCAACATGGTAAGCGCAGAAAAGAACATCGAAAGTTGAAAGAGAAGATATCCAATTGGATTGTGGACGTCACAGGGACGATCAATCAGGATTAGTGGCGGCGCCTCGGAGGGCCACCAGAGGGGGCCACGGCCTCCCCATGTGCCCCCCCAGCTGAAATGTGCCACCATTCATTAAAATTCCTGGTGGTGTGCAGGGCCGGACTTAAATTCCTGGTGGTGTGTAGGGCCGGACTCGACCGCTCACAGGCGTGTACATGTCTTCTAAACTGTAATCCGTATCCTGACCTGCAGTAACTTTAACTTTAAATCAGCGCTTGGTAACAACTAACAGGCAGTGCTGGCGGCACGCCTGCTCCTCCCACTAGGCGGCGCAGGCGCGTGACATCACTGTGAGCGCCGCCCGCACTGTCCTTAGGCTGTAGCCTGTTACCGAAGCTAGCCTGAGTGTAAGGTACTAGTAGATGAGCGCCCGCTCATCTAAACTTAAAATTACTGCAGGGTATGGATTGCAGTTTAGAATTGTCAAATGTACACTCCTGTGAGCGGCGGGAAGGGGGATCTATGGATGACACTGTTATGGGGTGGGATCTGTGGATGACACTGTTATGGGGAGGGAGATCTGTGGATGACACTGTTATGGGGAGGGAGATCTGTGGAGGACACTGTTATGGGGAGGGAGATCTGTGGATGACACTGTTATAGGGAGGGGGATCTGTGGATGACACTGTCATGGGGTGGTTCTGTGGATGACACATATAGCATAAGATGCTATATAAAGTATGTGTCATCCACAGATCCCCCATATCAGTGTCATCCACAGATCCCCCTCCATAACAGTGTCATCCACAGATCCTGAATTAACGGGAAAGATTCTAAGTTGGTAGTTGTATAAGAAAACTGGGTCACAGAAGCCAACTACCTAAAACCTAACTTTTATTTTATATATTTTAAGATCAACAAAGTCCCACTCTAGGGAACTGTTACGACATAGACAGACAACAAAAAACCAGAAACGGCCAGTGTGGAGTAGACAGGGATGTTCTAATGTTAGCAGCGGGAACTGGGCAACCATATGGGGTCCCTGGTATAGCCCTAGGGTGTCCCTGGTCTCTTTCTCTGCCCAGAGATGCCCCCAGATGGTAGAGGCACTCTGTCCCCGTGCCTAAGCCTGTCTGTCCTTACGACGGCCCTCGTCACACAGATTGGCCCATATGGATGCCCGGGTCATTCAATGCGTGAATAGTTATCTAGATGATATTGGTCTCCCTTCTAGTCTCGACGCGTTTCACCTATGATAAATAGGCTCATCAGGAGACAATGAGGGTACTAAGGTGGCCCACCCACAATATTTGGTGGCCACACGCCAATCGTTTAACACATATAAACCAAAAAGAGAACAATAAATAATAGCTGGAGCAACCCCAAGGTCGCAAACCAACAATCAATCAATCAAACAAGGATCTCACAATACTAATGGATTATCAATGCGTCCAGACAGTTCAGATAAAGCCGGTTATTTGAATTGATACTTATCTTTACGCTGTATGAGTCCTAGGTGACGACCTGTAGATGGGGCTGCTCCAGGGGGCACTAAAGATGAGGCTCCAATTTGTGTGCTGGTTCCTAGCAGATTTAAATACTAAGTTGGGGGCGATGCCTACTTCACTCTCCAATCACTGAATGGATAGGGATATCATGTGGTATACTCTCCACTCCACCCCCCTAAATGACATGCGTCCTGGGTTAATATAATCCAGAAGTATCGATAGGGTATTATACATATGCTGGGTGTTGTTCATGGAGGCCCCCTCTCACCTGTTATTCTAGTGTTTATTGTTGGCAGTGGCATATTCTTAATAACTAATTGAATAGCCACTGAGGTCCAGTAAGTGCGGTGGAACGCACGCCGAAGCTCCAATATGGCCATGCGTTCCACCGTGCCTCGGCCAAAGAGCAACATAGGAGCTCGGCGCACTGATAATTAAGTCATAGGTGGGGACTGGCCGAGGCACGGTGGAACGCACGGCCATATTGGAGCTTCGGCGTGCGTTCCACCGCACTTACTGGACCTCAGTGGCTATTTAATTAGTTATTAAGAATATGCCACTGCCAACAATAAAGACTAGAATAACAGGTGAAAGGGGGCCTCCATGAACAACACCCAGCATATGTATAATACCCTATCGATACTTCTGGATTATATTAACCCAGGACGCATGTCATTTAGGGGGGTGGAGTGGAGAGTATACCACATGATATCCCTATCCATTCAGTGATTGGAAAGTGAAGTAGGCATCGCCCCCAACTTAGTATTTAAATCTGCTAGGAACCAGCACACAAATTGGAGCCTCATCTTTAGTGCCCCCTGGAGCAGCCACATCTACAGGTGGTCACCTAGGACTCATACAGCGTAAAGATAAGTGACATCCACAGATCCCCCTCCATAACATTGTCATCCACAGATCCCCCTCCATAGCAGTGTCATCCACAGATCCCCCTCCATAACAGTGTCATCCACAGATCCCCCCATAGCAGTGTCATCCACAGATCCCTCCCATAGATGTCATCCACAGATCTCCCTCATAACAGTGTCATCCACAGATCCCCTCCATAACAGTGCCATCCACAGATCCCCCTCCATAACAGTGCCATCCACAGATCCCCCTCCATAATAGTGCCATCCACAGATACCCCTCCATAACAGTGCCATCCACAGATACCCCTCCATAAGTGTCATCCCTTATGGGGAAAAGGCAGTATTTTGTGCTGCACTGTGATATCTGGTTTTGCTAGGGAGGTATTTTGTGTTGCACCATGCTATTTCTGTCCCCACCTACTTCTGTTGGTCCCGCCTACTGGTAATGCCCTGTCTCCTGTCACTTGACTCGCCTACAACTTGGGGCCACTTTTAGGTTTCTTTTTCAGGGCCACTTAAAGTTCCAAACTGAAAAGAATGGTGTGGTATTAGCAGGAGGTGCTCAAATCCACATGCAGTCGTGCATATATATAGGGGAGCAAATCCTGCACTTGTGGCCCGTTGCTAATGACGATCCCCAGCAAAAATGCATACAGTGGAGGATGCCCGCAGCAAACCACAAGTACCACAATAGAAATCCTACACAAGGTAGCAATTATGTGGATGTGATAATCAATATAACAAAATGATAGCAAAGCCAGATATCCCTTCATAACAGTGCCATCCACAGTTCCCCCAATAAGTGTCATCCATAGATCCCCCTACATAACAGTGTCATCCACAGATTCCCCATAACAGTGCCATCCACAGATCATAATGATCTGAAGCTCTTGGGTGCTTGCCTGAATTCAGCCGTATCACTGCCCTCAGTATGGGGAAAGGGCAGTATTTTGTGCTGCACTGTGATATCTGGTTTTGCTAGGGAGGTATTTTGTGCTGCACCATGCTATTTCTGGCCCCACCTACTTCTGTTGGTCCCGCCTACTGGTAATGCCCTGTCTCCTGTCACTTGACTCGCCTACAACTTGGGGCCACTTTTAGGTTTCTTCTTCAGGGCCACTTAAAGTTCCAAACTGAAAAGAATGGTGTGGTATTAGCAGGAGGTGCTCAAACCCACATGCAGTCGTGCATATATATAGGGGAGCAAATCCTTGTGGCTCGTTGCTAATGACGATCCCCAGCAAAAATGCATATGGTGGAGGATGCCCGCAGCAAACCACAAGTACTACAATAGAAATCCTACACAAGATAGCAATTATGTGGATGTGATAATCAATATAACAGTATAACAAAATGATAGCAAAGACAGGTGCACTCTGCGGTCTTACTAAACCCTCAAACTGATTTTAAAATTGAGAGATTAGCCAACATGTCCTACGGTGTAGGACATGTCTCAGCCCGGGCACCACGCCAAGGTTTCTCAAGTAGCCCGCCAACTTAAAGCTCCCAGTCCGCCCCTGGTAGTGTGTGTGGACACATAATCGTTGCCCGGCCCGCCTGCCCGTCGCCGGCCGCGATGGCTGTCCAGCGGGCGCAGGGCAGGGAAACACACTAGCTGAGTGCTGTGACGTCGGACTGTGCATCATGTGATGCGCAGCGTCAGGGTGCCTCCTCCTCAGTCAGTGCCGGGCCGGCGCCCGGAGTCAGCATGCCCGCCGCAGGGCAGTGTGGGAGAAAGAAGTGAAGGCAGGACCAGCTGTCACACCACCGCTGAGGAGAATAGAAGGAGGCCTAGCTGGGGCTAAGAACTAGAGAGGGCGGCATAGAAGTGTGAAAGAGCCAGCTGCCTGGTAGCCAGAGGCCCAGAAGGAGAGGACAGCCAGTGAGTGAGCCAGCCTGCCTGCTTGGAATCAGTGAGTAATTAAAGGGTACCTTTCACCAGGATTTTGTGTATAGAGCTGAGGACATGGGTTGCTAGATGGCTGCTAGCACATTCACAATACCTAGTCCCCATAGCTCTGTGTGCTTTTATTGTGTAAAAAAAAAACATATGCAAATTAACCTGAGATGAGTCCTGTCCCTGACTCATCTCACATACAGGACTAATCTCAGGTTAATTTGCATATGTATCAAATCGTTTTTTTTTTACACAATGAAAGCACACAGAGCTACGGGGACTGGGTATTGTGAATGTGCTAGCAGCCATCTAGCAACCCATGTCCTCAGCTCTATACACAAAATCCTGGTGACAGGTTCCCTTTAAGCAGGCAGACAGAGCAGCAGGAGCCAGCAGCAGTGACAGTAAGAAAATCCAGTTAAATGACTTACTATGTGCATACAGTGACGTGCTTACAGTAGTGGATTATGATTAAGGCGATTGCATTTGGGAGCCAGGTGAAGAAAGGGGCTTTATCATCATCAGGAGAAGAGGTTGGCAGCTTGTGCGTGAGTCAGCGGCTGAGCCAGCAAGGTTGTAGCTTGGCGGTGAGTCAGCAGGGTGGCAGCAGTGGGGTTTTAGGAGCCAAACGTGCCCAGGGTAGACTGCATGCTTCACAGGAGACTACCTGCCTGGGAAGTAGCGGTGAAGGGGTTCACGGAGGCAGCTGTAGCAGGCAGTCAGTACGGAGTGTTGGGAGGGAAAATGCCATAGTCAGCGGTGTGGCAATTTTTTGTTAGGCTGCCGGAGGAGGTGAAGAGTGGGCAGGATGCCAATGTTGGCACCACCGCCCTGTATCAACACAGGCAGTGCCACCATATAGTTGCCTGGGAGTACCGTGGCTCTGATGTGGTGGTCCAGCCTGCCACAGCAACTGCTGTATCACCCAGTGGCACGCACACAATTTCATGCAGTCAAGGCTACACCACCTCAGTTGAAGGGAGCTGTCTGTCCTCCCCATCATCTGCTGGTCCTAATGCTCCTGCTCCTCCTCCTTCTACTCCTCATCAGATATTCCGTCAGCAATCGATCACTAAAGCGATTTCCAAGAAACAACATTATGCATGCACTCATCCAAAGGTGCAGAAGCTGAATGTGCTCCTGGCCAAGTTGCTGTTACTGCAGTCCTTCCCTTTCCAAGTGGTGGACTCTGCACCTTTCAGAGAACTGTTGGCTTGTGCCGAGCCGTGCCGAGCCAGGGTGGACAGTCCCACGCTGTCATTTCTTTGGCAGTACCAGCCCTGCACACATATGTAGAACAGAAGGTGGGCCATTCCTTGAGCCCGTCTGTGTCCTGCACGGCAGTGCTGCTGTGTGGAGCTGAAACGACAGTCAAGGACAATATCTGTTCTTTACCGCCCACTGGGTAAATGTGGTTCCTTCCCAGCCACACCAGCAATATGGCCAGGTAACGCCGCTTCTGTGTCCTCATCATCCACCATGTCCTCAGCCTCCACTGCAGGGACAATTCACAGTGCCCCACCACCATACAACATGTGCAAGGCACGGCGGTGTTGTGCTTTTCTGCACCTAGTTTACCTGGGCGAACTGTCACACAGGAGAGGAACTGCTTAGCATCCTTCATCAAGAATTCAAATCCTGGCTTTCTCCTCCACAAATTGGAACCATTGTGACCGACAACGGGAAGAACATGGGGTCGGTGCTGCATGAAGACGGACTGAGCCATGCGCCCTGCATGGCTCACATGTTCAATCTGGTTGTAAAGCGGTTCTTAAAGTCTTCCGCCCATCTGCAAGACATCCTGAAAATAGCCAGGAAACTTTAAATGCACTTCAGCCACTTGCACATCGCAAAGCATACCCTCATTGAGCTGCAGCAGCAGAACGGCATCCCCCAACATAGGCTGATATGCGACATTTTCACCCGTTGGAATTCCACCCTTCATATGTTGGACCGATCATATGAACAGAAAAAGGCCATAAACAATTTTTCCAAAATGGGTGTTTTTTTAAACCCAGAATATTATTGCTGTATTTCAATCTTGTATCGTACAATGACAAATGCAGACAAGGCCACAAATTTGGTATTTTGCACAAAAAGGGTGTTATTTTTAATAATAGAATAAGACAGCAATATATAAAACTTGAATTTCACACTGACAGATGCAGCAAGGGCTGTAAAATTGAGTATTTTGCCCAAAAAGGGTGTTTTTTCAAAACCCAGAAAATTATTGCTGTATTTCTAGCCTAAATTGCACACTGACTAATTTGGCATAGGCCAAAAACACCAATTTTTAGCAATACTCTCCATCTGAGAGTATTGCCAAAAATTGGTGTTTTTTAAAACCCAGAAAGTTATTGCAGTATTTCAAGCTTAAATTGCACACAGACAAATGCTGCAAAGGCCACAGATGTAGGGTCTTGCCCAAAATGGGTGATTTTTTTTTAAACCCAGAATATAATTGCAGTATTTCAAGCTTCTATTTGACTGTCACAAATGCACATATGCTGTGCTGATGCACAGAACTTGCATAAAATGGCCGCTGCCCACCTAACTAACTTTTTTTCAGGGTCACTGGGCTCAAGGCAGGGTAAAAAGATTGTGCACTGCACCCACAATACAAAATATATGTAGATCGCTGAGTTAACAAGCACTTCTGATTAAAGATTCTGTCCTATTCTCTCCCTCACAGAAGCAGCATCCTATCCCTACACTAATCAGAGCAGAGTGATGTACAGCGCTACGTGGCTCCAGCTTATATAGAGGCTGGGTCACATGCTGCACTGGCCAATCACAGCCATGCCATTAGTAGGCATGGCTGTGATGGCTTCTAAGGGCTTTAACTCGCCAAACACCAAACCCGAACCCAAACTTTTACTGAAATGTTCAGGTCCGGGGGTCAAAAATCCTAAAGTTCAGTACGGGTTTGCTCAACCCTATCAGTGACGTCAACACAAACTTACTGCTGAGTAGAGATGGCCTTGCGGTTCGCCCGGCGGTCGTTTCACGGCGAACTTTGCGTGTTTGCGATTCGCCAAACATGCGGACATATGGAGATATTCGCGCCCGCCATATTCTTTTACATTGTGACGAACTTTGACCCATGAAACATCCATCAGGTGGTACAGAACAGCCAATTGAGACGTTTTAGCACATGGACATACCCCCTACCTTATAAATAAACCTGATCTGGCCGCCATTTTACATTCAGTGTTTTGCCAGTGTAGGGAGAGGTTGCTTTGTGGAGCAGGGACAGGTTGTTAAGGGACACCAAATGCTAGCTAATAGGGCCACAAAAGTAATTTTAAGGACTGGTATAGGTGTGCTATTGATAGGTGCGATACACAGAGGGGTGTGATATACTTATACACATAGATCTATATAGTGATCACCTGGAAGTCAAGGGCCTAGGGGCTTACTAGGGCCATTTTTATATAGGGTAAGGATCCGGGTGGGGTCTTATCACGGCAGGTGGTCTGTAGTTAGGCTGTCAGGGCCAGAATAGCACCCCCCTGTAGGGCAATATCAGGGACAGTTCTTTGCCCACCCTGTCCTTCAATACCACATCATCATCTAGCCCAGGGATAGATGTTTTTTGCTTTCCCTCCGGGATTCATGGATGTGCACTGGAACCCCCCGAATTGTGGTAGGACATATGGTTTCTGATTTGGTGCCGCCGAGCACTTGTTATTGCCTACCACATCTATCCTTTTTGCTTAACTTTAATATTTTAATTTATTTTCATTTTGAGGGATATCTTTTCCATTCTCACGTCCGCAAAAGCATCTGTTCCGCAATTTTGCGGAAAGGGTGCAGACCCATTAATTTTCGATTGGGCCGGAATGTGCTGTCCGTAACCGCATTTGCGTATCCGCATCCGCATTCGCGTATCCGCACTTCCGCATCTGTGCTTCCGTTTCCGCAAAAAAATAGAACATGTCCTATTCTTGTCCGCAATTGCAGACAAGATTAGACATTTTCTATTATAGTGTTAGTGATGTGCGGTCCGCAAATTGTGGAATGCACATTGCCGATGTCCGTGTTTTGCGGATCCGCAAACCACTTACGGACATGTGAATGTACCCTCATAGTAACATTATTAAAGGTTACGTTTTATCTTTATGTATATTCTAATGGATTGCCTTCCGTGTACAATGTTATAATATACTTTCTATGTTAGAAAGTATATTATAGTGCATTTGTATTGTGCGGCAGTTGTATGCGGATCTGCTGCGATACTACAGATATATAGAGGGACATGCAATATTGGAACAAATAATTTCTACTGGTGTGATATACCAGTCGCCACCCAAAAAAACTGATTGAAACGGGGTGTTATATACCAATATACTTTTTTTTATAGTGCATTTGGGTACTGTATAGTGCATTTGCGCATGAGCATAGGTGAAAATGATATTGCCGATATTTCTTATTGAAAAAAAATATGAATGGAGATTGCAAATTCGAATAATACATCTGGTATGTCACTGTCCATGTTGTGGGACTATTTGTGCACTTCTAGTAATTATTTCTTGGCTGCAAATATGAGCTGAAGGTTTTTCAGGTTCGCCTGCCATTAAAATGAATGGGACCTGCCGCAAACTTGCAGTTCACGAACATTTGATCGCGTTTGCGAACAGTCCCGGCAGATGTTTGTCCATCACTACTGCTGACACCTTCTCCACTCTGTCAGGGGCGCTCTACTTGTATAAGTGTTTAATAGAACAGGTTCTGTAGACATCTATGTGGAATCAGCTGACGATGTAAAAGGAGTGCGCTTCTTCTTGACGCTAACAGTTCACACTTGAGTTAGTTGGTCAGTTTTGGCCCCGTAACTGCCCAAATAAGTGAAGTGTGCAGTGATTTTAAGAGCAACGCCTGTCATCTGCATGTCATACTGACTCACAGTATTATTTCACTACCACAGCAGACTCCCTATGCGTGTTACTGCAAGGCATACAGGTCCTTCTCAAAAAATTAGCATATTGTGATAAAGTTCATTATTTTCTGTAATGTACTGATAAACATTAGACTTTCATATATTTTAGATTCATTACACACCAACTGAAGTAGTTCAAGCCTTTTATTGTTTTAATATTGATGATTTTGGCATACAGCTCATGAAAACCCAAAATTCCTATCTCAAAAAATTAGCATATCATGAAAAGGTTCTCTAAACCAGCTATTAACCTAATCATCTGAATCAACTAATTAACTCTAAACACCTGCAAAAGATTCCTGAGGCTTTTAAAAACTCCCAGCCTGGTTCATTACTCAAAACCGCAATCATGGGTAAGACTGCCGACCTGACTGCTGTCCAGAAGGCCATTATTGACACCCTCAAGCAAGAGGGTAAGACACAGAAAGAAATTTCTGAACGAATAGGCTGTTCCCAGAGTGCTGTATCAAGGCACCTCAGTGGGAAGTCTGTGGGAAGGAAAAAGTGTGGCAGAAAACGCTGCACAACGAGAAGAGGTAACCGGACCCTGAGGAAGATTGTGGAGAAGGACCGATTCCAGACCTTGGGGGACCTGCGGAAGCAGTGGACTGAGTCTGGAGTAGAAACATCTAGAGCCACCGTGTACAGGCGTGTGCAGGAAATGGGCTACAGGTGCCGCATTCCCCAGGTCAAGCCACTTTTGAACCAGAAACAGCGGCAGAAGCGCCTGACCTGGGCTACAGAGAAGCAGCACTGGATTGTTGCATGTCATTCGGAAATCAAGGTCCCAGAGTCTGGAGGAAGACAGGGGAGAGGGAAATGCCAAAATGCCTGAAGTCCAGTGTCAAGTACCCACAGTCAGTGATGGTCTGGGGTGCCATGTCAGCTGCTGGTGTTGGTCCACTGTGTTTTATCAAGGGCAGGGTCAATGCAGCTAGCTATCAGGAGATTTTGGAGCACTTCATGCTTCCATCTGCTGAAAAGCTTTATGGAGATGAAGATTTCATTTTTCAGCACGACCTGGCACCTGCTCACAGTGCCAAAACCACTGGTAAATGGTTTACTGACCATGGTATTACTCTGCTCAATTGGCCTGCCAACTCTCCTGACCTGAACCCCATAGAGAATCTGTGGGATATTGGGAAGAGAAAGTTGAGAGACGCAAGACCCAACACTCTGGATGAGCTTAAGGCCGCTATCGAAGCATCCTGGGCCTCTATAACACCTCAGCAGTGACACAGGCTGATTGCCTCCATGCCACGCCGCATTGAAGCAGTGATTTCTGCAAAAGGATTCCCGACCAAGTATTGAGTGCAGAACTGAACATAATTATTTGAAGGTTGACTTTTTTTGTATTAAAAACACTTTTCTTTTATTGGTCGGATAAAATATGCTAATTTTTTGAGATAGGAAATTTGGGTTTTCATGAGGTGTATGCCAAAATCATCAATATTAAAACAATAAAAAGCTTGAACTACTTCAGTTGGTGTGTAATGAATCTAAAATATATGAAAGTCTAATGTTTATCAGTACATTACAGAAAATAATGAACTTTATCACAATATGCTAATTTTTTGAGAAGGACCTGTAGTGTTCTACAGCACTATACAGGCTCTGTGCAGCCAGGAAATAGCTGGTCTAACACAATTCCCCACAAATAAATTCAGATAAAATCAAATCTTTTTGGAAAATTCGGCGAACCGACCAATTCGAATTTTTGAGGAATTCGTTCATCTCTACTTTTAACATTTATATGCTGACCAGTAGAGATGTTGCGGACATAAAATTTTCTGTTCGCGAACGGCGAAACGCAAATTTCCGCAAATGTTCGCGAACGTGCGAACCAGGCGAACCGCAATAGACTTCAATAGGAAGGCGAATTTGAAAACCCACAGGGACTCTTTGTGGCCACAATAGTGACGGAAAAGTTGTTTCAAGGGGACTAACACCTGGACTGTGGCATGCCGGAGGGGGATCCATGGCAAAACTCCCATGGAAAATTACGTAGTTGACGCAGAGTGTGGTAAGTTGAAATCGCAATGCGATTTATAGAACTTGAATTAATCGCATTGCGATTTCAACTTTCTCAAATCCGACAGTACATTCTAGCATGGAGTCGTTCCCGTGGTGATGGGGACGCTCCATGAGCACGGAAGTCGGCAGAAGTTCTAAGTTGAAATCGCAATGCGATTAATTCAAGTTCTATAAATCGCATTGCGATTTCAACTTAGAGCTTCTGCCGACTTCCGTGCTCGTGGAGCGTCCCCATCACCATGGGAATGGCTCCATGCTAGATTGTACTGTCGGATTTGAGAAAGTTGTAATCGCAATGCGATTAATGCAGGTTATATTAATCGCATTGCGAATTCAACTTAGAGCTGCTGGGTTCCTAATGGTTGAATTGCTAGAATATAACGAAGATTGAGAATATAGTGCTATATTCGATCTAAGTTGTAATCGCAATGCGATTAATGCAGGTTACATTAATCGCATTGCGAATTCAACTTAAAGCTGCTGGGTTCCTAATGGTTGTATTGCTAGTATATAATGAAGATTGAGACTATAGTGCTATATTTGTTATCTTCGTCAATTCTAGCAATACTACCATTAGGAACTTAGCTCTAAGTTGAATTCGCAATGCAATTAATATAACCTGCAGTATTCGCATTGCAATTACAACTTAGATCTGAGTTCCTAATGGTTGTATTGCTAGAATTGACGAATATAACGAATATAGCACTATATTTTCAATCTTCGTTATATTCTAGCAATATAACCATTAGGAACCCAGCTCTAAGTTGTAATCGCAATGCGATTAATATAACCTGTATTAATCGCATTGCGATTACAACTTTGTGACCTGCGGTGGGAGGGTCTGGGAGGGAGGGTATGCTGATTGGCCGGAATGTGTCTGCTGACTGTGAGGTACAGGGTCAAAGTTTGCTCAATGATGAAGTATAGGAGGCGGACCGAACATCGCATATGTTCGCCCACCGCGGCGAACACGAACATGCGATATTCGCCGGGAACTGTTCGCCGGCGAATAGTTCGGGACATCTCTACTGACCAGTTAACCTGCACTTGATTGCCCGGTCAGAAACTTTGGCTTGGCATCCAATCAGAGGTATAGCTGGGTGAGTTAAATGAGACACTGACATTACACCAATGCAATTGTGTATAGTGACCTGACACTCATTTATGCTTGTGCCTGAACTCTATACCTGCTTGTTTACCCTCTGTATATCGACCTTGGCTAGTTCCAGTGATCAATCTTTTGTCTCCTGATTTATTTATATCTTTACTTTACAGGTTTGGACCTTGGCTTGTTTTACTGCTTACCTCTTATGTGCAGATTTAGGTTTATCTATACCCTCCTGATTTTGTCTCTGGCTTTTCTTATTATCATTTCTGCTTTATTTTAATCATCTGGTTGGCACCTATTTTCTGTCACTACTTTGCAGATGCAACCTGGCTCCCTAGTGGCCAAGACCATCCTGTCTTGAAGTGGGCTCCTATGAATACCTAGGCGTAGCCTAAGTCTCTGCTAACCAGAGGAGTGTATGATGTCAAGTGGCTGTTTTGATTTTTTGGGCTGTGGTTCCGGTCGGTGATCTCTGTAATTATCATTACAGGAGTATTTAAATCTATGCAATTCAGTGTAAGTGTTACAGAAGCTGCCAAGAAGATTGTGATGTGCTGTTTCTGTAACCCCTGTTCACTGCTATGAATGACTTATCCGTAATGCTGCCCACCTTGCCATGGCATAAGATGGGTGTTCCGAATTTATTATTGAATAGTTAAGAGAGTTAAACCCTTAAGGCCAAAATTGGCTTGGTCCTAAAGGGATTAAAGTAAGCTCTCTCTTTAGTTGCACAGGCTAAATATAAACATCATAAAACTGGTCATAAACCGATACAATCAGGAATTTTGGAATAGATGTATGGAATAGATCAAAGACTTCAATGTTAGATAGAGTTCATTATGAGAACCATCTGTTTAATTTCATAGGGAAATAACCAATGACAGCTATTACTTTCCACAGAAAAAATGAAAACATATTGGTTCCAATTTAATAGTCCCATTTGGCCTGAAAAATAGAAATGTGTGGGCTGAGATGAAAAGAATCCAGTATTCCAACAACTAGCTAAAATCCAGGAATAAAATGTAAATTGAATCCATTAGTGACCACAAAAATGCCTTTTAACGGTGGTCACTAATGGGCCTTATGCTAAGCCACAGCCTTTTTATGATTGCCTAGTCTAAGTAATTCATAAGTCTTTTATGCAGTTAACAGTGGGGGGCTCAGCTCTCACAAGAGATCTGAGCTCCTGCTCTTGTGGCCTGGACCTCGAGGAGTGCCCCTTAGTTGCTGCAGTCAATAGCAAACATAGCGTCTAAGTGGTTTAGAGGGAGGGAGCTTTGTCTCTCACCAGCACCCCTCAGATGACACTGTGGGGTGCTGATGTTTTTGAATAGCAGCCTGGGGCCTAATAAAGGCCTCAGGCCAGCCTGCAGTGTATGCCCTTCAGGCAGTGCCTCTATGGTGCAGCCTAATGGTAACTGTCAGTATTTAGCAAAATTAAAATCCCCTCCTCATACTTGATATCTCTGCATCCATAACCACCTGCACTACACAATTATCATGTAATTTATTCCGTACAGTGAATGCCAAAATCGCTGTTTTTGCTTATTTGCCACAAAAAAGGAATAAAAGGTGATCAAAAAGTGTTATGTACCCCAAAATGATGCCAATGAAAAGTCGGTCCCGCAAAAATCAAACCTTTACACATGGTTTTTTTTCTCCGGTTTTCTCCGGAATCCATTTGTTCTTTCTTATGTTTTATATTTGTACAGTATTTGCCTCTGCTACCATGTGGTAAAACTTTCTGCTAAATCCAGGCCGTTTCACCTACGTACCAATAGGACAAATAGGAAGGCTATATATTTGTCTCGTATTGTGATTATTTTATGCCATGAGGAAGTATCGTACTGTCTAAGATCCGAAAAGCGTTAGCTTTTTGTGTACTGCTATGTCCTTACCCAGATGATCCAGATGATTCAACAAAGATTATGGATTAAATTCATGATGAACGAAAAAGCCCCAACACAGCTCCATAGAATAAAAAAAAAAAAAAAAAGCTATGCAGTGGTGACGCAAAAAAAAGGGGTTTGTTGTCCAACAGCAGTAAAATATATCCAAAATTATATGTATTTGGCATTGCTGTAATCCTACTGACCCGGAAAATACATTTGTACTTTTATTTATGATGAAAAAAGAATGCCGCAAAATTAAGAACGTAAAAGCAGTAGCAGTATTGCTTTTTGTTTGCCATGGCCCAAAAAAAGAGTTAATAAAGAGTTAATAAAAGTTAACCAGTAAGTTATGCATACTTCAAAATAATGCCATTAAAACTACAACTTGTCCAGCAAAAAACAAGCCCTTATATGGCTACATCGAAGGAAAAATTAAAAGTTATAGCTCTTGGAATGCTGTGATAAAAAAATGATAAAAATGCTCTTGATCACTTAAAGGGGTTATGCTATGGCTGATGTAAAAGATGAAAATCAGTCATCATATAGTATAAGACAATCTCTTTCTAACAAAACCAGAACCAGCTTTGTATTACAAATGGGTCCAGAGATCTTACTATTCAGTCTTCCAATTACTGTGCTAGCTTATCTTCAGTATGGCAGCTTAGGGGGTGTGCCCTTTCGCGGCAGCTCTCTCCTTGTAACTACCTCAGCTTAAAACAGAACATAAGACTAGTAGCAGATGACGATTTACACTGAGCACGTTGAACCAGCTCAGTGAGACAGACAAAACATAAGGAAAAGAACAAACAGCAGGTGGCGCTATACTGACACATTTTATTGAATAGCTCACTGGCTATACTAAATTTTTTATTACATGCAATTACAAAAGCATTCAGATCCAGCTGCTGGTTTGGAAAATGTAGAATATGTTTTGTGACACAACCCCTTTAAGGCCCAAAACAGACTGGTCACTGATTATTAAACTCTTTGTTTCTTCAAATACTACAATTGTTTGCAAAGCTAACAGTTAATATTTAATGAATCTTCATTGGGGAATACTTATCCTTAGTCTCTTCACACACCAATAACTATGTTGGAATATTAAACACTAGTACAAAACAAGGACATTAGTAAGTAATAAAGAATTAGCCAATGCAGAGAATATGGGATGCTTTTACTTGTTAAATACAATGTGAATATGGGAAGAACCTCTTAATTATATTCATACTTCAAGGACATCTACTGAACTATAAGCGAACACATCATTTGTATTCATAGATAGTTCATCAGTCATTATATCTGTCAGATTTTCTGACCAATGCCTCATTAGTGCTGAATAATTAAGGCACATACAGATTAAAGCAGTATTGGCAGTAATTTTTTTGATAAAAAGTCTACTAGATAATAGTAATAGTAAATGTCCAATTATGTTATTATTCTAAATGATGAGAATGCTTAGGAAAATGTAAGTGTTTTAGAGAAGAATGATATGAAGTTTAAAGTTATATTAAATGCAGGTAAATGTGGGAAAAAGAAATCAGGGTCATAAATAGACATTGTATTTATTTTAATTTTAAAGTGACAAGCTCATGAAGAACAAGTCAGATCTCATACCAAAGATTACAAGTTATGACAAGAGATATAGCTTCAGGTCAGTAGACAATCCAGGGCCTATGGCAGTGCTTTTAGCTAATGGATCTCAAAAGTACAATAAAAATGTTTAGTTTATTTTGTTGACATATCATTTGCTCTCACCAGACTCCAGATCATATCTGGTGGGTTCTCGACATATGAGGGTGTTGAATTTAATGGCAGGTAGGTGGAGATTGCCACAGCACTCCTCATGTTGGTCCACTGTTTGCATTATTTTAGTGGGATTCACTTCAAAGGAAAAGAGACAAGGATGTCTGAACAGTTGAGTCAACACTGGAGGAGGTCTTCATGGAGGCCTTGCCCAGATGGAGAAGAAAAAGAAAAACAATGACACCAACTAGAGTAGACATTATCTGTAAGTGCAGGATATAATTTTTCATGTTTCTTTTGTGTTGGACCAGTACTGTATTTACTCAGTCCGCATTATGATGAAAATCTGGAGACCATCTGTGAAGGAGTCATCATTGTACTGTGGTATTATTGGTCTTTGTGTTTTTTATTCAGTGTATAGTTATAGTGTGGTTGTATTCAATTAAATAATGCTGGAGTTAAAGAATAAAACAGCATGTATTAAAAGGTTTCTGTCATCAGAAAAAATCGTTATGTAGCTGCCTGACATTAGTGATGTGCTAATGTCAGCAGAACATAACTGTATGACTTATATCTCTCTGCCTGCCGCCGATATCGCTAAATAATGACTTTTATAATATGCAAATTAGCCTCTAGGTGCTAGTGGGGCGTTGCTGCAGCACCTAAAGGCTCCGTCTTTTCACCGTTGGCACGACCTTGTAAAGGTGATTGACATCCTCGGTCTCCTCCGTGTCCTGCAAATCCCGCGCCTGCGCCATCCATTTTAGTATTAGGCAGCAGGCGAGCGCCGTTCACTTAGTGCACCTGCGCCTAATACTAAAATAGACGGTGCAGGCTCAGGATTTGCAGGGCACGGAGGAGACCGAGGATGTCAATCACCTTTACAAGAGCGTGCCAAATGGTGAGAGGACGGAGCTTCTAGGTGCTGCAACAACGCCCCACTAGCACCTAGAGGCTCATTTGCATATTATAAAAGTCATTATTGAGCGCGAAAGGCGGCAGGCAGGGAGATATAAGTCACACAGTTATGTTCTGCTGACATTAGCACATCGCTAATTTTCTGATGATAGAAACCCCTTAAACAGAACACAACGACAATGTTCACTGCTAGAGATAAGCAAATTTCTCTAAAATTTGATTTTGATGCTTTGCCGAATTTTTGTAAAAAAATTGCGTTATGACGGATTACTTTGTCATGAAGCACATTTCTTTGTAAATAGCGGGTACAATGACGGGGAACATTCATCGATGATCGAGGCATTTGAGATCAATATCAAGGCCGTTCAGGGGTTGTTAAAAAATGTATTTTATTGAACTTCATCCATTTGAGCATGAACAGGCTGCCACGACCCTCTTGCTTGAAGATCCACAGCAAAATCTGGCTGGATTTTGCACGGGATCTTCAAACAAAATGACTGTGGTGGCCTCCTTGCGCTCAAATGGATGAGGTAGTTATTATTATTTATTTTTTTACCGCCATTTCAGGGAAAATAGATTTGTTACCACGAAGCACGAATCAAACTTTTCCTGAAATTCATCAACTTAGATTTGCTCAACACTATTCACTGCCAGTCTTCGACCAGGAAGAGTGGAAGAGAATGTTTAGTAATTCTGCATACTACTGGAAGGCAGCTTTTTTCCTGAGAAATGAAAAACTTTGCATCATCAAAAGTAGCGGATTAGCTTCCAGAATGTGATGTTTTTCACGGCAATCATACTAGAAAATAAGTGTAACTTCATTGACTAAACGGGTTGTATTCATTCTCAGTGTCTAGGAAAAAGTGAGCTGTGAATATTGCCCATCAGTTAGGGTAGTGTAGGACAATGCTCAAAGTTGCTCATTGCTTGGGTGACATGCAGATGTCTTGACAACCTGAATTTCCCTTTTTAACACTACTAGACTTGAGCGAACACCTGGATGTTCGGGTTCGAGAAGTTCGGCCGAACATCCCGGAAATGTTCGGGTTCGGGATCCGAACCCGATCCGAACTTCGTCCCGAACCCGAACCCCATTGAAGTCAATGGGGACCCGAACTTTTCGGCACTAAAAAGGCTGTAAAACAGCCCAGGAAAGAGCTAGAGGGCTGCAAAAGGCAGCAACATGTAGGTAAATCCCCTGCAAACAAATGTGGATAGGGAAATGAATTAAAATAAAAATTAAATAAATAAAAATTAACCAAAATCAATTGGAGAGAGGTTCCATAGCAGAGAATCTGGCTTCCCGTCACCCACCACTGGAACAGTCCATTCTCAGATATTTAGGCCCCGGCACCCAGGCAGAGGAGAGAGGTCCCGTAACAGAGAATCTGTCTTCATGTCAGCAGAGAATTAGTCTGCATGTCATAGCAGAGAATGAGGCTTCACGTCAGCCACCACTGCAACAGTCCATTGGCATATATTTAGGCCCAGCACCCAGGCAGAGGAGGGAGGTCCCGTAACAGAGAATCTGTCTTCATGTCAGCAGAGAATTAGTCTGCATGTCATAGCAGAGAATGAGGCTTCACGTCAGCCACCACTGCAACAGTCCATTGGCATATATTTAGGCCCAGCACACACACAGGCAGAGGAGAGAGGTCCCGTAACAGAGAATCTGGCTTCATGTCAGCAGAGAATCAGTCTGCATGTCATAGCAGAGAATGAGGCTTCACGTCAGCCACCACTGCAACAGTCCATTGGCATATATTTAGGCCCAGCACACACACAGGCAGAGGAGAGAGGTCCCGTAACAGAGGATCTGGCTTCATGTCAGCAGAGAATCAGTCTGCATGTCATAGCAGAGAATCAGGCTTCACGTCAGCCACCACTGCAACAGTCCATTGTCATAAATTTAGGCCCAGCACCCAGGCAGAGGAGAGAGGTCCCGTAACAGACAATCTGGCTTCATGTCAGCAGAGAATTAGTCTGCATGTCATAGCAGAGAATGAGGCTTCACGTCAGCCACCACTGCAACAGTCCATTGGCATATATTTAGGCCTAGCACACAGGCAGAGGAGAGAGGTCCCGTAACAGACAATCTGGCTTCATGTCAGCAGAGAATCAGTCTGCATGTCATAGCAGAGAATGAGGCTTCACGTCACCCACCACTGCAACAGTCCATTGGTATATATTTAGGCCTAGCACACAGGCAGAGCAGAGAGGTCCCGTAACAGACAATCTGGCTTCATGACAGCAGAGAATCAGTCTGCATGTCATAGCAGAGAATGAGGCTTCACGTCACCCACCACTGCAACAGTCCATTGGCATATATTTAGGCCTAGCACACAGGCAGAGCAGAGAGGTCCCGTAACAGACAATCTGGCTTCATGACAGCAGAGAATCAGTCTGCATGTCATAGCAGAGAATGAGGCTTCACGTCACCCACCACTGCAACAGTCCATTGGCATATATTTAGGCCTAGCACACAGGCAGAGCAGAGAGGTCCCGTAACAGACGATCTGGCTTCATGTCAGCAGAGAATCAGTCTGCATGTCATAGCAGAGAATGAGGCTTCACGTCAGCCACCACTGCAACAGTCCATTGGCATATATTTAGGCCCAGCACCCAGGCAGAGGAGGGAGGTCCCGTAACAGAGAATCTGTCTTCATGTCAGCAGAGAATTAGTCTGCATGTCATAGCAGAGAATGAGGCTTCACGTCAGCCACCACTGCAACAGTCATTGGCATATATTTAGGCCCAGCACACACACAGGCAGAGGAGAGAGGTCCCGTAACAGAGAATCTGTCTTCATGTCAGCAGAGAATTAGTCTGCATGTCATAGCAGAGAATCAGGCTTCACGTCACCCACCACTGCAACAGTCCATTGGCATATATTTAGGCCCAGCACCCAGGCAGAGGAGGGAGGTCCCGTAACAGAGAATCTGTCTTCATGTCAGCAGAGAATTAGTCTGCATGTCATAGCAGAGAATGAGGCTTCACGTCAGCCACCACTGCAACAGTCCATTGGCATATATTTAGGCCCAGCACACACACAGGCAGAGGAGAGAGGTCCCGTAACAGAGAATCTGTCTTCATGTCAGCAGAGAATTAGTCTGCATGTCATAGCAGAGAATGAGGCTTCACGTCAGCCACCACTGCAACAGTCCATTGGCATATATTTAGGCCCAGCACACACACAGGCAGAGGAGAGAGGTCCCGTAACAGACAATCTGGCTTCATGTCAGCAGAGAATTAGTCTGCATGTCATAGCAGAGAATGAGGCTTCACGTCACCCACCACTGCAACAGTCCATTGGCATATATTTAGGCCCAGCACCCAGGCAGAGGAGGGAGGTCCCGTAACAGAGAATCTGTCTTCATGTCAGCAGAGAATTAGTCTGCATGTCATAGCAGAGAATGAGGCTTCACGTCAGCCACCACTGCAACAGTCCATTGGCATATATTTAGGCCCAGCACACACACAGGCAGAGGAGAGAGGTCCCGTAACAGAGGATCTGGCTTCATGTCAGCAGAGAATCAGTCTGCATGTCATAGCAGAGAATCAGGCTTCACGTCAGCCACCACTGCAACAGTCCATTGTCATAAATTTAGGCCCAGCACCCAGGCAGAGGAGAGAGGTCCCGTAACAGAGAATCTGGCTTCATGTCAGCAGAGAATCAGTCTTCATATCATAGCAGAGAATCAGGCTTCACGTCACCCACCACTGTAAGAGTCAATTTTCATAAATTTAGGCCCAGAACCCAGGCAGAGGAGAAAGGTCCCGTAACAGACAATCTGGCTTCATGTCAGCAGAGAATCAGTCTGCATGTCATAGCAGAGAATCAGGCTTCACGTCAGCCACCACTGCAACAGTCCATTGGCATATATTTAGGCCTAGCACACAGGCAGAGGAGAGAGGTCCCGTAACAGACAATCTGGCTTCATGTCAGCAGAGAATCAGTCTGCATGTCATAGCAGAGAATGAGGCTTCACGTCAGCCACCACTGCAACAGTCCATTGTCATAAATTTAGGCCCAGCACCCAGGCAGAGGAGAGAGGTCCCGTAACAGACAATCTGGCTTCATGTCAGCAGAGAATTAGTCTGCATGTCATAGCAGAGAATCAGGCTTCATGTCAGCCACCACTGCAACAGTCCATTGGCATATATTTAGGCCTAGCACACAGGCAGAGGAGAGGTTCATTCAACTTTGGGTAGCATCGCAATATAATGGTAAAATGAAAATAAAAATAGGATTGAATGAGGAAGTGCCCTGGAGTCCAATAATATATGGTTATGGGGAGGTAGTTAATGTCTAATCTGGACAAGGGACGGACAGGTCCTGTGGGATCCATGCCTGGTTCATTTTTATGAACGTCAGCTTGTCCACATTGGCTGTAGACAGGCGGCTGCGTTTGTCTGTAATGACGCCCCCTGCCGTGCTGAATACACGTTCAGACAAAACGCTGGCTGCCGGGCAGGCCAGCACCTCCAAGGCATAAAAGGCTAGCTCTGGCCACGTGGACAATTTAGAGACCCAGAAGTTGAATGGGGCCGAACCATCAGTCAGTACGTGGAGGGGTGTGCACACGTACTGTTCCACCATGTTAGTGAAATGTTGCCTCCTGCTAACACGTTGCGTATCAGGTGGTGGTGCAGTTAGCTGTGGCGTGTTGACAAAAGTTTTCCACATCTCTGCCATGCTAACCCTGCCCTCAGAGGAGCTGGCCGTGACACAGCTGCCTTGGCGACCTCTTGCTCCTCCTCTGCCTTGGCCTTGGGCTTCCACTTGTTCCCCTGTGACATTTGGGAATGCTCTCAGTAGCGCGTCTACCAACGTGCGCTTGTACTCGCGCATCTTCCTATCACGCTCCAGTGCAGGAAGTAAGGTGGGCACATTGTCTTTGTAGCGTGGATCCAGCAGGGTGGCAACCCAGTAGTCCGCACAGGTTAAAATGTGGGCAACTCTGCTGTCGTTGCGCAGGCACTGCAGCATGTAGTCGCTCATGTGTGCCAGGCTGCCCAGGGATAAGGACAAGCTGTCCTCTGTGGGAGGCGTATCGTCATCGTCCTGCCTTTCCCCCCAGCCACGCACCAGTGATGGACCCGAGCTGCGTTGGGTGCCACCCCGCTGTGACCATGCTTCATCCTCATCCTCCTCCACCTCCTCCTCATCCTCGTCCTCCTCGTCCTCCAGTAGTGGGCCCTGGCTGGCCACATTTGTACCTGGCCTCTGCTGTTGCCAAAAACCTCCCTCTGAGTCACTTCGAAGAGACTGGCCTGAAAGTGCTAAAAATGACCCCTCTTCCTCCTCCTCCTCCTCCTCCTCCTGGGCCACCTCCTCTTCCATCATCGCCCTAAGTGTTTTCTCAAGGAGACATAGAAGTGGTATTGTAACGCTGATAACGGTGTCATCGCCACTGGCCATGTTGGTGGAGTACTCGAAACAGCGCAACAGGGCACACAGGTCTCGCATGGAGGCCCAGTCATTGGTGGTGAAGTGGTGCTGTTCTGTAGTGCGACTGACCCGTGCGTGCTGCAGCTGAAACTCCACTATGGCCTGCTGCTGCTCGCACAGTCTGTCCAGCATGTGCAAGGTGGAGTTCCACCTGGTGGGCACGTCGCATATGAGGCGGTGAGCGGGAAGGCCGAAGTTACGCTGTAGCGCAGACAGGCGAGCAGCAGCAGGATGTGAACGCCGGAAGCGCGAACAGACGGCCCGCACTTTATGCAGCAGCTCTGACATGTCGGGGTAGTTGTGAATGAACTTCTGCACCACCAAATTCAGCACATGCGCCAAGCAAGGGATGTGCGTCAAATTGGCTAGTCCCAGAGCTGCAACGAGATTTCGCCCATTATCACACACCACCAGGCCGGGCTTGAGGCTCACCGGCAGCAACCACTCGTCGGTCTGTTGTTCTATACCCCGCCACAACTCCTGTGCGGTGTGGGGCCTGTCCCCCAAACATATGAGTTTCAGAATGGCCTGCTGACGTTTACCCCGGGCTGTGCTGAAGTTGGTGGTGAAGGTGTGTGGCTGACTGGATGAGCAGGTGGAAGAAGAGGAGGAGGAAGCCGAGAAGGAGGAGGTGGCAACAGGAGGCAAAGAATGTTGCCCTGCGATCCTTGGCGGCGGAAGGACGTGCGCCAAACAGCTCTCCGCCTGGGGCCCAGCTGCCACTACATTTACCCAGTGTGCAGTTAGGGAGATATAGCGTCCCTGGCCGTGCTTACTGGTCCACGTATCTGTGGTTAGGTGGACCTTGCCACAGATGGCGTTGCGCAGTGCACACTTGATTTTATCGGATACTTGGTTGTGCAGGGAAGGCACGGCTCTCTTGGAGAAGTAGTGCCGGCTGGGAACAACATACTGTGGGACAGCAAGCGACATGAGCTGTTTGAAGCTGTCTGTGTCCACCAGCCTAAATGACAGCATTTCATAGGCCAGTAGTTTAGAAATGCTGGCATTCAGGGCCAGGGATCGAGGGTGGCTAGGTGGGAATTTACGCTTTCTATCAAATGTTTGTGAGATGGAGAGCTGAACGCTGGCGTGTGACATGGTTGAGACGCTTGGTGACGGAGGTGGTGGTGGTGGTGTTGGTGGTACATCCCCTGTTTGCTGGGCGGCAGGTGCCAACGTTCCTCCAGAGGCGGAGGAAGAGGCCGAGGCGGCAGCAGCAGAATAGGCCGAGGCGGCAGCAGCAGAAGAGGTAGCAGGGGGAGCCTGAGTGACTTCCTTGGTTTTAAGGTGTTTACTCCACTGCAGTTCATGCTTTGCATGCAGGTGCCTGGTCATGCAGGTTGTGCTCAGGTTCAGAACGTTAATGCCTCGCTTCAGGCTCTGATGGCACAGCGTGCAAACCACTCGGGTCTTGTCGTCAGCACATTGTTTGAAGAAGTGCCATGCCAGGGAACTCCTTGAAGCTGCCTTTGGGGTGCTCGGTCCCAGATGGCGGCGGTCAGTAGCAGGCGGAGTCTCTTGGCGGCGGGTGTTCTGCTTTTGCCCACTGCTCCCTCTTTTGCTACGCTGTTGGCTCGGTCTCACCACTGCCTCTTCCTCCGAACTGTGAAAGTCAGTGGCACGACCTTCATTCCATGTGGGGTCTAGGACCTCATCGTCCCCTGCATCGTCTTCCACCCAGTCTTGATCCCTGACCTCCTGTTCAGTCTGCACACTGCAGAAAGACGCAGCAGTTGGCACCTGTGTTTCGTCATCATCAGAGACATGCTGAGGTGGTATTCCCATGTCCTCATCATCAGGAAACATAAGTGGTTGTGCGTCAGTGCATTCTATGTCTTTCACCGCTGGGGAAGGGCTAGGTGGATGCCCTTGGGAAACCCTGCCAGCGGAGTCTTCAAACAGCATAAGAGACTGCTGCATAACTTGAGGCTGAGACAGTTTCCCTGGTATGCATGGGGGTGATGTGACAGACTGATGGGGTTGGTTTTCAGGCGCCATCTGTGCGCTTTCTGCAGAAGACTGGGTGGGAGATAATGTGAACGTGCTGGATCCACTGTCGGCCACCCAATTGACTAATGCCTGTACCTGCTCAGGCCTTACCATCCTTAGAACGGCATTGGGCCCCACCATATATCGCTGTAAATTCTGGCGGCTACTGGGACCTGAGGTAGTTGGTACACTAGGACGTGTGGATGTGGCAGAACGGCCACGTCCTCTCCCAGCACCAGAGGGTCCACTAACACCACCACGACCATGTCCACGTCCGCGTCCCTTACTAGATGTTTTTCTCATTGTTATGGTTCACCACAACAACAAATATATTATTTGGCCCAATGTATTGTATTCAAATTCAGCGGGATATAAATTTGAGGCCTAGTATTTAGGCGCTGGGTGACCGGTATGGATTTAGTGACAGAATTAGACTTGGAAATGCACAGAAGCGTGTGTGTGAAGTTATTCTGAATGACCCTATGTGCACCTTGAATATTATATACCCTTTTAGGGATAGATTTCAAATAGCTCTGATATAGCAGAAACCACTAAATTATGAAATTGCTAAATTGGGAATTGTATTTCAACCCAGAACAAGAAATGTGCTTGAACGGACACTAAATAACTCGCCCAGCTACAGCACTAAGGACAGATTTAGCGGGATATAAATTTGAGGCCTAGTATTTAGGCGCTGGGTGACAGGTATGGGTTTAGTGCCAGAATTAGACTTGGAAATACACAGTAGCGGGTGTGTGTGAAGTTATTCTGAATGACCCAATGTGCACCTTGAATATTATATACCCTTTTAGGGATAGATTTCAAATAGCTCTGATATAGCAGAAACCACTAAATTATGAAATTGCTAAATTGGGAATTGTATTTCAACCCAGAACAAGAAATGTGCTTGAACGGACACTAAATAACTCGCCCAGCTACAGCACTAAGGACAGATTTAGCGGGATATAAATTTGAGGCCTAGTATTTAGGCGCTGGGTGACAGGTATGGGTTTGGTGCCAGAATTAGACTTGGAAATACACAGTAGCGGGTGTGTGTGAAGTTATTCTGAATGACCCAATGTGCACCTTGAATATTATATACCCTTTTAGGGATAGATTTCAAATAGCTCTGATATAGCAGAAACCACTAAATTATGAAATTGCTAAATTGGGAATTGTATTTCAACCCAGAACAAGAAATGTGCTTGAACGGACACTAAATAACTCGCCCAGCTACAGCACTAAGGACAGATTTAGCGGGATATAAATTTGAGGCCTAGTATTTAGGCGCTGGGTGACAGGTATGGGTTTAGTGCCAGAATTAGACTTGGAAATACACAGTAGCGGGTGTGTGTGAAGTTATTCTGAATGACCCAATGTGCACCTTGAATATTATATACCCTTTTAGGGATAGATTTCAAATAGCTCTGATATAGCAGAAACCACTAAATTATGAAATTGCTAAATTGGGAATTGTATTTCAACCCAGAACAAGAAATGTGCTTGAACGGACACTAAATAACTCGCCCAGCTACAGCACTAAGGACAGATTTAGCGGGATATAAATTTGAGGCCTAGTATTTAGGCGCTGGGTGACAGGTATGGGTTTAGTGCCAGAATTAGACTTGGAAATACACAGTAGCGGGTGTGTGTGAAGTTATTCTGAATGACCCAATGTGCACCTTGAATATTATATACCCTTTTAGGGATAGATTTCAAATAGCTCTGATATAGCAGAAACCACTAAATTATGAAATTGCTAAATTGGGAATTGTATTTCAACCCAGAACAAGAAATGTGCTTGAACGGACACTAAATAACTCGCCCAGCTACAGCACTAAGGACAGATTTAGCGGGATATAAATTTGAGGCCTAGTATTTAGGCGCTGGGTGACAGGTATGGGTTTAGTGCCAGAATTAGACTTGGAAATACACAGTAGCGGGTGTGTGTGAAGTTATTCTGAATGACCCAATGTGCACCTTGAATATTATATACCCTTTTAGGGATAGATTTCAAATAGCTCTGATATAGCAGAAACCACTAAATTATGAAATTGCTAAATTGGGAATTGTATTTCAACCCAGAACAAGAAATGTGCTTGAACGGACACTAAATAACTCGCCCAGCTACAGCACTAAGGACAGATTTAGCGGGATATAAATTTGAGGCCTAGTATTTAGGCGCTGGGTGACAGGTATGGGTTTAGTGCCAGAATTAGACTTGGAAATACACAGTAGCGGGTGTGTGTGAAGTTATTCTGAATGACCCAATGTGCACCTTGAATATTATATACCCTTTTAGGGATAGATTTCAAATAGCTCTGATATAGTAGAAACCACTAAATTATGAAATTGCTAAATTGGGAATTGTATTTCAACCCAGAACAAGAAATGTGCTTGAACGGACACTAAATAACTCGCCCAGCTACAGCACTAAGGACAGATTTAGCGGGATATAAATTTGAGGCCTAGTATTTAGGCGCTGGGTGACAGGTATGGGTTTAGTGCCAGAATTAGACTTGGAAATACACAGTAGCGGGTGTGTGTGAAGTTATTCTGAATGACCCAATGTGCACCTTGAATATTATATACCCTTTTAGGGATAGATTTCAAATAGCTCTGATATAGCAGAAACCACTAAATTATGAAATTGCTAAATTGGGAATTGTATTTCAACCCAGAACAAGAAATGTGCTTGAACGGACACTAAATAACTCGCCCAGCTACAGCACTAAGGACAGATTTAGCGGGATATAAATTTGAGGCCTAGTATTTAGGCGCTGGGTGACAGGTATGGGTTTAGTGCCAGAATTAGACTTGGAAATACACAGTAGCGGGTGTGTGTGAAGTTATTCTGAATGACCCAATGTGCACCTTGAATATTATATACCCTTTTAGGGATAGATTTCAAATAGCTCTGATATAGCAGAAACCACTAAATTATGAAATTGCTAAATTGGGAATTGTATTTCAACCCAGAACAAGAAATGTGCTTGAACGGACACTAAATAACTCGCCCAGCTACAGCACTAGGGACAGATTTAGCTGGATATAAATTTGAGGCCTAGTATTTAGGCGCTGCGTGACAGGTATGGGTTTAGTGACAGAATTAGACTTGGAAATACACAGTAGCGGGTGTGTGTGAAGTTATTCTGAATGACCCAATGTGCACCTTGAATATTATATACCCTTTTAGGGATAGATTTCAAATAGCTCTGATATAGCAGAAACCACTAAATTATGAAATTGCTAAATTGGGAATTGTATTTCAACCCAGAACAAGAAATGTGCTTGAACGGACACTAAATAACTCGCCCAGCTACAGCACTAGGGACAGATTTAGCTGGATATAAATTTGAGGCCTAGTATTTAGGCGCTGGGTGACCGGTATGGATTTAGTGACAGAATTAGACTGGGATATGGCCAAAAAATAAACAGACTATTGCTGGTTAAATGCACTTGGTGTGACAGCTTCACCCTGATGTAGGCTTTAGCCAAAAACAACCACACCATTGAGGGTTAAATGCACTTGGTGACAGGCGCAGCTTGCCCCTGATTTAGTATATGGCCAAAAAATGAACAGACTATTGCTGGTTAAATGCACTTGGTGTGACAGCTTCACCCTGATGTAGGCTTTAGCCAAAAAACAACCACACCATTGAGGGTTAAATGCACTTGGTGACAGGCGCAGCTTGCCCCTGATTTTGTATATGGCCAAAAAATGAACAGACTATTGCTGGTTAAATGCACTTGGTGTGACAGCTTCACCCTGATGTAGGCTTTAGCCAAAAAACAACCACACCATTGAGGGTTAAATGCACTTGGTCGCAGCTTGTGCTGGCGCACCACAAGACACAAAATGGCCGCCGATCACCCCAGAAAAATGTGACTGACAAACGGTCTGTGCAGCCTAAAAACAGTGAGCAATTGAGGATCAGCAGCTCAATGATCCACAGCTGCAGATCGATCAGTTAATCAAGTCCTTTGGAGGAGTTAATCTGCCTAATCTCGCCCTACTGTCGCAGCCGCAACCTCTCCCTACGCTAATCAGAGCAGAGTGACGGGCGGCGCTATGTGACTCCAGCTTAAATAGAGGCTGGGTCACATGGTGCTCTGGCCAATCACAGCCATGCCAATAGTAGGCATGGCTGTGATGGCCTCTTGGGGCAAGTAGTATGACGCTTGTTGATTGGCTGCTTTGCAGCCTTTCAAAAAGCGCCAAGAAAGCGTCACAAAAGCGCGAAGAAAGCGACGAACACCGAACCCGAACCCGGACTTTTACGAAAATGTCCGGGTTCGGGTCCGTGTCACGGACACCCCAAAATTCGGTACGAACCCGAACTATACAGTTCGAGTTCGCTCATCCCTAAACACTACATCTCTTGTTTCTACCAGGGTATTTAGATGTTGCAATTGGAACCAGGAGCCTGATGGGGCCTAATGTTCAGTCCGCCACTTCGGAAGAAGCCATAATATGGGTATTATTCCCCCTGTTATTGTGTATATCACCTGGGTGCATGTCGCCTGACCTCCTCCACACAACCATGCAAAGTAAAAGGGAGAAAGCACAGTCATTAGCGGAAGGGCATGAGTTGGTGGCTGTCTCTGAAGTGGCTATATCCGCAGCTCATGAATTCAACAGTAGCTTTCTCATGCCAGCATTCCAGCTGATAAACAGTAAATTTCAGAGTGCAACATAAGGGTAGTAATTGATTCTCTTTAAGGAAACAGTATACTTCATAGTCTGTACATAGATATTTATAAAGATATTATGAAACAGCGCACTAAGGTAGCGTCTCCTTTCAAGAATTTTTTTGACGAAATTGCCCCGAGCTGCATAGCTCCATTTATGATAATGATATACATTTCACTTCTTACTTTGTCAATCCAGTAGAGTCTGTTCTGGGACCTGACATTTTGCTTTTAAGTTTGCTAATGAGACATTATATACAGTAAATGTACAGTGGAGTATATTTTATAGGTGGTGGTAGCCAGTAGCGTTGAGCGCGAATATTCGAATAGCAAATTTGTATTGCAAATATCGCCACTTTGAGAATTCACAAATATTTAGAATATAGTGCTATGTATTCGTTATATCGAATATTCTGGATTTTTTTCCATCTGAACACATGATTCCTCTCTGCTTCTTGCTTGTGGGCCAATGAGAAGGAAGCAATGTCAAGTGTACAACAATACTTAGTGCACCAATCAGTAATCTGTAGTCAGACCTGCTAAAATGTGAAGTTGCACATAGTGCGGGAAAATATTCTAATCACTGCAGATTAGCGCAATCGTGAATATATTGGAGCACTGCATATAAAGCTATTGTAATGTTCTGCCGTGCCAACCATTTTCTCCAGTCTCAGGAGAAACTCATGAAACTTCTAGCAGTTTGAAAAATGTAGCCAAAGTTAACCACGCCTGTATTTTGCGTTCGAATTTGCATAACACGATTTTTACTATGCCGAATTTTCGCATTCAATAAAATAATCTGGGATTCTCAAATTCGTGAATATATGACGAATGTTCTGTAAAATATTTGTGAAATATTGCAAATTTGAATATAGCCCCTGCCGCTCATCACTAGTAGCCAGGTGTGTATATTTGTTAGCATTAGATTCTGATTTAAGTACAGCCAAAGTCTATCTGACAAAACTGAGCTTGCAGGAATCAGGAAAGATTATCATGATATCAGCACTGCAGCCTCTAGCTTTGGGCTTGTAATTACAAGCTTTAGCAATGAATATACCAATTCTGTGACCTCAAGTTTTGATTTGCATAATATTTTTAATCCACACCAGGTATGAGCATATACAGTATGAGGACTTTCATGATATGACATCCACCACAATAAAGTTCTGTGACCTTACATCATTATGCACAGTCTGTAACAGGAAGAATGGTATGGATGTTGCTCAGAAGCAATTCAGTATTTGTATTTTATTAATCTTTAAAATATAATAAAAAATAACCTATTTTACTAAGCATAACCAAGTTATAAGGGAAAATAATAAAATCTACACAACACCTAACCCAAACCCGAACTTCTGTAAAGAAGTCCGGGTTCGGGTCTGGTTACCAAACATGCAGATATTTCTCACACGCGTGCAAAACGCATTAAAACGCTTTTGCACTTGCGCTGAAAAATTGCACATTTTCCCGCTTCCTATCTGGCCCTCACACGCGACGCCTGTGTGAAAGAGTGGTGCATGTGGTCCTCCCCGGCATCCTCCATTGTACGCATTTTTTGCTGGGGATTGCCGTTATCTGCGGACCGCATGTGGAGGAATTGCTCCCCCGGTTATGGACACGCTACAGTGTTTGGGTTTGGAGCATTTCCACCCGTTTCAGGGAGTTTTTTATTTTATTTATGTGTATGGAATGTGCCACTTCATTTTGTTGGTAACTTTCTTTGGCACCTGGTAGCTTCTGTGTCACATGGTCTGTTGTGGGTGCGGCTCACAGCTTTAGCCTACCTCACAGTGCATTGGTGATACCACTATGGAGGCGTGTGAGAGCCTGGCTGTGAGGTAATTTCTAGCACTGTTCAGACCCTGTTCACACACCACAGGCGTTTTAGAGGTAGGACCCCATGCGTGCTGAGACTCCGTGACGTGGTGCATGAGGGGCTCCGATATGTTCCTGACTGGAAGATTTTGGCAAAGTTCTCCGCTTTTAACATTGGCTTGAGGAATTAGCTAGTAATGTCAGTTGCGTATCATTTTGGTGCATTTTCTGCAGTGATTTTTGTAAAAATAAAATATATTTAACCTATATGAAATCAATAAAAACTACAGATCACTGTGCAAAAAATATCCCTTAGGGTACTTTCACACTAGCGTTTTCAATTCCGCTATTGAAATTTGTCATAGTTTCTCAATAACGGATGAAAACGCTTCAGTTTTGTCCCCATTCATAGTCAATGGGGACAAAACTAAACTAAATGAAACGGAATGCACCAAAATGCATTCTGTTCTGTTTGGTTGGACAAAATAGCACTGCAAGCAGCGTTTTTCCATCCGCGATGTGGTGCGGAGCAAGACACACAATGTAAGTCAATGGTCACGGATCCAATTTATCTGACACAATAGAAAAAAGATCCATCCCCCATTAATTTTCAATTCTGTTCATGACAGATCCGTCATGGCTATAGGAGACAATACAACCGTATCCGTTCATGACGGATGCATGCTGTTGTATTATGGTAACGAAAGGGCTTTTGCAGATCCATGACGGATCAGCAAAAACGCTACTGTGAAAGAAGCCTTACACAGATATGTAGAAGTAAATTTTGAAAAGTGATGGAGGTCAGAATATGGTGATGCAAAGAAAAAATATGTTTTTTTTTGTTATTTTATTATACACAAGAAGATAAATCTGTAAATGTGGTATTGGTGTAATCATACTGTCCGCTAGAATAAAGGTAACAGGTCACTTTTAAGACCCAGGTAATGCTGTAAAAATTAAACACAAAAAACTATAGCGGAATTGCATTTATTTTCCCGTATCCCACCCCATTTGGAATACTTTCCAGTTTCTCACTACATTATAAGTAATATAATATAGTGCCAATAGAAAATAAAACTTGTCTGGTAAAAATCAAGCTCTCATGTGAATGTAAAAAATGCAAACATAGAAAATCACTATCTCATTAATGAGTTAATGGCCACCAATGAAATTAATACAATAGAGGGAGGGAGGGGGGCCGCACTGGCCACCAATGAAATTAATACAATAGAGGGAGAGAGGGGGGGCCGGGGGGGGGGGCCGGACTGGCCGCCAATGAAATTAATGCAAGGGAGGGAGGGAGTGGGGCCGGGGGGAGGCCGCACAATGGCCACCAATGAAATTAATACAATAAAAGGAGGGAGGGGGGCCGGAGGGGGCCACACTGGCCATCAATGAAATTAAAACTGATGAGGGAGGGGGGCTGCCCCCTGCTGCCTGGCAGCCCCTGATCTCTTACAGGGGGCTATGATAAGCACAATTAACCCCTTGTTAATTGTGCGGATCACAGCCCCCTGTAAGAGATCGGGTGCTGCCAGGCAGCAGGGGACAGTCATGTCCACAGTTCGTAGTATATTCTAACTTGAAGCATCCCCATCACCATGGGAACGCCTCTGTGTTAGAATATACTGTCGGATCTGAGTTTTCACGAAAACTCAAAACTCAGCTCTGAAAAATCTTTTATGCAGACGGATCTTCGGATCCGTCTGTATGAAAGTAGCCTACGGACACGGATGACAATCTTGTGTGCATCTGTGTTTTTTCACTGACCCATTGACTTGAATGGGTCCATAAACCGTTGTCCGTCAAAAAAACAGGACAGTTCATATTTTTTTGATGGACAGGAAAATACTGAAGTATGAACTAAGCTTAAGATAACATATTTTATTTTTTCATGAAAAGTTATCTAAGATATTAAGAAAAATTAGGATGTTCTTTGACCGAAAACACTGGTCCTGAAGGTAAGGTAATACTTTACATAGTAGCCAGCTATTTTCTTTGTAGACTAAGGAAGAATAACTGGAATATCAAGAATAATTATCTATTGTTACTCAGCAATAGGTAAGTCCCCAGTCATGTGTTGTTTTTCTATTAGAAACGTTTAGAACTATAAATACTTAACCCTTTAAAGGTGCCCATACACATTAGCTAGAAGTTGGTTGATTGCTGAACACCAGTTAAACAAACATTTGGTGCACAATAGTTTTGCAGACATGACCACTCACGGTCCATATAGGCAATGGACGAAAGATCTTTCTGAGAATGTTTCTTTCAAGAAAGATGATCTTTCGTTCAACTATCGGCCACAAATATTAAACACGTCTGATTTCTTTTCAATTGACAATGTCATCATCATTAGGCATCATGCACATGACTGTAGTTCTGGTCCGCATCCAAGCCACAGTTTTTGCAGCTCGGGTGCAGACCCATTCACTTCAATTAGGCCGCAAAAGATGCAGACAGCACTCCGTGTGCTGTCCGCATCCATTGCTCCGTTCCATGGCCCAGCAAAAAAAAATATAACGTGTCCTTTTCTTGTCCGTTTTGCAGACAAAAAAAGGCATTTCTACAATGGGCCTCCGATTTTTGCAGATCCGCGGTTTGTGGACCGCAAAAAACAGCACGGTCGTGTGCATGTAGCCTTAAGCTACATGCACACAACCGTTCCGTTTTTTGCGGTCCGCAAATTGCGGATCCGCCAAAAATGGAAGCCGTCTGTGTGCCTTCCGCAATTTGCGGAACGGAACGGGTGGCCCATTGTAGAAATACCTATTCTTGTCCGCAAAACGGACAAGAATAGGACATGCTATTTTTTTTTTGCGGGACCACGGAACGGTGCAACGGATGCGGACAGCACACGGAGTCTATCATGTGATATCTTTATAGAGACGGTCGTGAGTTCGTATGACATGCAGATGACAGGCGTCACTCTTAGAATCACTGCACACTTCAATTATTTGGGTAGTCACAACAAAACAGGAGTGGATCTAAAGCAGAGATGACACGTGAATGGAATATTTGCATGTCTGCTGTGTTTTGTACCCACTCCTTTTTGCTACCAAATCATAAGCCAATTCTGATGGGACCATACAGGCCTTACAGCTGCTACACAGACAGGATCCATTGTGTGTCTCAGTTTTCCTTTCTTCTGACAGATCAGAAGAAAGGTCAAATAAATCATTATGTCAGCCAGGTCAAAAGCCAAAATAGTGGACCAGTCATGAAGTGGGGAGGGTGCAAACAGCATGAGAAGTCCACAGAGTGGACCTATGACATAGTGGTGAGGTGGAAGCAGCATGAGGAGACCACAGAGAGAACCAATGACAAGGTCTGGAGGTGGAAGCAGTATGAGGAGGCCACCGAGCGGCACAATGACAGAATCTGGAGATGGCAGCATCAGGAGAAGGCCACTGAGTGGCACAATGACAGAGTCTGTAGTTAGTAGCAGTATGAGGAGGCCACCCAGTGGAACAATAACAGAACCTGGAGATGTCAGCAGTATGAGGAGGCCACCTAGTGGCACAATGCCACAGTCTGGAGGTGGAAGCAGTATGAGGAGGCCACCGAGTGGCACAATAACAGAATCTGGAAGTGGCAACAGTATGAGGAGGACACAGAGTGGCACAATGGCACAGTCTATAGTTGGCAGCAGTATGAGGAGGCCACTGAGTGGCACAATAACAGAGTCTGGAGGTGGAAGCAGTATGAGGAGGCCACTGAGTGGCACAATGACAGAATCTGGAGGTGGCAGCATCAGGAGAAGGCCAACGAGTGGCAGAATGACAGAGTCTGGAGTTATTAGCAGTATGTGTCATGCCCCACTCTGACGATGTGCGGAGGTCAGCCAGGATAGCAGCACGAGTTTAGTGATTGCTTTGGAGCCGTGCTGGATCCGCCTCTCTCAGGTGCACTGGGTGGGGCTTTAGTTAAAATAGCACACTGCCCAGTGTCCTGATCGGATTATACTGTTCATTCTGGTCTGGGAAGCTTGGAGAGAAGGTTGGCTGTCAGTTCCTGCTCTCAGAGATAAGTGTCATTGCTAGTTTGGTTGTTTGTGTCTTCTTGTCCATCCAGGTTCTGTGCAAGCAGACTGCTCCTATCTCCCCACTTCACCATCTTAGGGAGTTCAGGGTTTTTGTTAGCCCAGGCTGGAGGACACTAGCACACCTACCTTCAAGGTCTACTGTGGGCTGAGCAGTGCAGGGAAAGAGGTCAGGGATAAGCTAGGAGGTGAACCTTTCCCTGTCTCTCGTCCAGAGCCTGGTTGGTGTGTTATCTTTGGTACAAAGTGTACGTCCGCCGTGACAGTATGAGAAGGCCACCCAGTGGAACAATAACAGAGCCTGGAGATGTCAGCAGTATGAGGAGGCCACCTAGTGGCACAATGACACAGTCTGGAGGTGGCGGCAGCAGCATCAGCAGCATCAGGAGGAGGCCACCAAGTGGCACAATAAGCAAGTCTGGAGGTGGCATCAACAGCAGCAGCATCAGGAGAAGGCCATCAAGTGGTACAATAACAGAGTCTGGAGTTGGCAGCAGTACGAAAAGGCCAACAAGTGGCACAATAACAGAGTCTGGAGTTGTCAGCAGTATGAGAAGGCCACCGATGGCACAATGACACAGTCTGGAGGTAGGGACTAGAGTAAAAGAAGAAGAGGGGGTTAGTCACAGGACCTTTGGAAAGAAAGGGTCTGGGATATCCTGGCAGGGCGCCAAAGGAAGGACCGTAGATAAAAGTTCCAGGTGTATTTAGTTACTGGAGAGGTGATAGGCTGCCACAGTCATACATTCCAAATAAGGATTATCCTATGTGGACGTGATACAAAGATAAAGAGAATGGAGGAAAAAGAAGCCTGTAAATGACGCCAGATACCTCTGAAGTAATAACTCACTAGATGATGATTAGTGGCTATTTGTGGGATGTCTTCAATTAGTTTCCCTTAAAATCAACAGCAGTAGCTTTAAAAGCAAATATACCTTTTAATAAAATAGTTGAGATAAAAACAACGAAAGACACTCACTTCACCCAGGAGGGGCAGGGTGGGATAAAGCTCAAGACACCCACTCTGCTTCCTCCTGCACCTGGGTCGCCTATAGGATCTCCGGAAATAACGGCAGTCACATGTGGTACATCTGGTTAATTTCCTTTAATTAGCACAGGGTAAGGGTAAGGTGCAGGCTCAACGCGTTTCAGGGTCTATAGGATCCCCTTCATCAGGAGCATAAACAAGTCACATACACTGTCCAGTATTTAAACACTGTGAAAAAGCGCCAAAAAGTATAGGAAGTGGCGTCACTTCCGGTCTGCGCTCCAGCATGGAACGCATTGGGACCGGAGTGACGTAAAGTTAGTTCCGGTTTGCGTTCCAGCATGGAACGCATCGGAACGCATCAGAACTATAATCACAAGAACACGTAGTAGAGGTTGGGCATATATACATAAATAAATAGTAGGTAAGATCCTATAAAGCCTAGTACAATATAACATTCAAATGTATGAAAAGTGACCGGAGGAGGGGCTATCTGAACGTTTGAAAGACATGTGAGTCTACAGACTAATAGTGGTGATAAAAGTGGATTGTCACGTGACACTAAAAGCCAGATAGGGAGGCAGATTAACCGCAGGCTAGAACAGTGCGCCTATATATGGCTAAAAATAGTTTAGAGATGGTTTAAGAAAATACATTTGGAGCTAATCAATCGGGAGTGATGACGTAAATGTGCAAAATGCGGGATGTCTATAACCTCAGAGAGGTGACAAGGGTTAATCATAATACTAAATGAATAGGAAAGAATAAATAAAGGTATATGTATGTATGTATATATTAGAATAAATTAATTAATTTAATAAAATAATGTAAAAAAATAGATTTTTTTAAATAAAAAAATAAAGGGATACATTATGCTATGTGATTTGGAACAATCAGTAGTTTCTATATATGAAACCGATACAGGCATAACATATGAACATGAGTTTAAAATCACATCCTGAGTCTATCTCTTAACAATCAATACATAGTTGATCCTTAATGTATATATACCGTAATATAAATATATGAATATAAAATTATAAAATATATATATATATATATATATATATATACATGAAAAATATATATGTATATAGATATATCATAATCTTGATGGTATAAAAGGGGTCACTATAAAATGGTAATACATAGCAATACGCGACTAGATAAATAGATAAATAGATAATAAATGATGCATATTGTATGGGGGTATCGTATCTACAGACAGGCGGCATAAATTGGTCAGTACAACAAGGGGTGCATGACGCTTCATAAAGGATATATTAGTGATAATGTTTAAAAAAAATTAATAAAAAATATTTCCATCTACAACACCCCATCTTCCGTACACAACCACTCTCACCATTCTATAACAGAATCTACTCCACCAACTCAAGTAGTAATTGAGAAGAAACCTACTGATTCTTCCTTCTCACCAAATCCCCATTCAGTAGGGGAATGCAGCTTGTCTAGATCCATTCTCAATACATCCACCTATTCTCCATCAACCCCACCAACCCTAGCAGTAACTGAGAAGATACCTACTGATGCCTCTCCCTCACTAAATCCCCACTCATCAGGGGAATGTAGTCTGTCTAGATCCATTCTTAATACATCCATTCATTCCTTATCCAGTACACCATCTGATACTTTTTTTAGCTTTACCTTCAAACCTATCAGGAAGCCTTTTTTTAGGGAACCTTTCTCCAGGACCACCAATCACACCATCGATCACTTCGACCCAGAAAGTAATCTCGAGCATACAGCTGTTGAGTCCCTTTTTTACCCCAACAAGTTTCACTCCCCACCCGAGCCCCCACCTACAGAATCGAAGAATCGCACAATTCTTTCGTCCATTACCAATGACACAAAAAAATACAATAAAAGAACAAGGGGATGTAGAGGGGGAAGATTTAGACCCAACCAACTCAATCTGAACGTTTAAACCTATTCTCTTCTACCAGTTTATTCAATGGTAATGATATCGATACACCGAAAGTTAATGGAATCTTCAATCTCTCTAGATACTTTTTAAAACCAGAAGAATCACTGCTATTGAGCAAGGGCCTTTCCTTTTGTCCAACCTATTACCCCGACCCATTTGTTGACTTAAATCAGTTTATTAGAAGACTCACTCTAAAGAGACACCTTTCCATCAAAAGCCTCAATGATGGGGACTACGATCTCCCAACCAACATTCTTGATGCCAATATCTCCATGGACGCTAAGGATGGGTGTATGACTGAATCTAACAAACCACCCCCTGTACCCTCCAATTTAAAACTAAAATCCACCTTTTATCCTTTAGAAAAAAAGAGGCCCTCACTTAGAGACCTTCTTTAATCTAGTCCTCAAAGATTTTAAAGTTCTAACTAAAACCCTATCCAATAAACCTCTGTTAAACCTTAACATTTATGAAAATAGAGCCCTTAAGGCCCTCAAAAATAGCAAAGATATAGTCACTAAGAGTGCCGATAAGGCAGGGGGGTTGTCGGGGGCGGAGCCTACGCTGAATGTGGATGGTTGTGTGAAGCGTCGCTCTGCTACTTAGATATCCTTCAAAGCCTCTAATCACTAGCTAACTAGACCGGAGGACAAAATCGGAGGACAAAAGAATACTGAACACTCCGGTCCTGCTAAAACGGCGACTCTGCCCGGAGAAATGGATAAATTCATTAAGAAGGCTGCTGCTGCATGTGTGGCAATGGAAGCTAAAATGGCTACAAGCTACAAGCTCCGACAGGTGCTGAAGGAGACAGGGAGACTTCCCCTAGCCCAGACGCCCTTCCAATCTCTAGGAGCTTCCTTAAGGACTCTCTCGCTGAAGCCTTAGAACCCCTCAGCTCTGAACTAGCTGCTATCAGGGGTGATATTCGCCATATTGAATCCAGAGTGGAGACTCTGGAGGAAAACCAGCAAAAGATCGTGGGCATCAGAAGGAGGTGTCTTCTAATATGGCTGATCATCAAGCCCACATAAACTTGCTTTACACAGCGCTGGAGGATCAGGAAAATAGGGGAAGAAGGAATAACCTACGGTTCAGAGGTATTCCTGAATCTGTAGGCCCTGGCGATATTTCTGAGGCAGTGATGCAAATCTGCCTCCAATTACTAGGCCCTGACACAGCGCATGAGATCATAATCGAAAGGGCTCACAGGACATTAAGGCCTAAACCGCTCCCAAACAAGCCCCCACGGGACATTATCTGTAAATTTCTATATTTTCCGGTCAAGGAAGCGATTCTCTCTGGCGCTAGAAATAATCCGTCGCTGCTGTGGGAAGGCAACGAAATTGCGATTTTTTATGATTTAGCACAATCTACCCTTTGCAAGCGCAGAGCGCTGAAGCCACTTACTGATTGGCTGTGCTCTCAGAAGATTCTGTATCAATGGTCCTTCCCTTTTGGCCTTTCATTCTCCCACGACGGCCGTCGTCTATTCGTCTCTTCACCTAAAGACCTGGAGAAGATTTATTTGCATCTTCAAATCCAACCGTTGCTGATCGACAATTGGGATGTGCTCCAAAATTCAAATACCCTGCCGGATCTGCCACCCTACATCCCTTGGGAACCTCCACATACCCCAAAGCCGCAGAGAGGTAGAAGAATGAATGCCTCCACCCTGAGAAGACTACCTCTGGTCGACGAGTGAAGCAAACTTCTTTTGATAAGTATATAATCGCAGGACTGTTAATTTAAACCTCTGCAGCTTAAGTTTAATTTGCATGCCCTAGAGTATGGGAAATGCGTTATTCGCTATACTCTGCGCAGAGAGGTAGAGGAATGATTGTCTCCACCTCGAGAAAACTACTTCTGATCGACGAGTGAAGCAAACCACTTTCGATAAGTATATAATCGCAGGACTGTTATAGAGTCGTTATACAAGTGAACATTACAAAGTGCGGGTGTTCCTATCTGAATTTTTTCTCCCGATGCTCTAGTTGATTGCTTAGTTATACCCATGTAGTTTAGGTTTAAATCGCATGCCCCAGAGTATGGGAAATGCTTTATTCGCAATATGTTGCGATTATATATTGTTACTTCTCCTTATGCAAATCTAGGTCTGGTTGTATATAATCTAGGGAAGGATATTACGAAAAGAATATTTCTCTCTCCGCCCTAGTAGATAAAGAGTTTTCTAACTCTGCCAAAATGTTTAACACACTCTATAGTGTTATCTTTATGGTTGATTGCCATTTATTTATTTTTTCCTTTGTTGTTATTGTTTTTCACTCAGGTACTTTTTTCTGTATGCAGGATGTTCGATCCTATCCAAGATATATGGGACAAACTGATGCTTTGCTTCTGGAGGTTGAGTGCTCCCCCTTCCTATTATCCACCTTTATCATACAACATACTTTAAGCTTATCTATCATGCATCCCCTCACCTTGAATTATGGATGACCTCCATATAGCATCCTTCAATGTGAAGGGATTCAATTCCCCCTCTAAATGAAGTCAAGTCTTATATCTAAAAAAAGAAAAATGCTCAAGGGAGGGGGGTTGTCATTATGGACCGCGACTACTATCTTGCGGAATCCAATAGAATCCTGTCAGACACCAATTATTACAGGATCGTCACTAGCGACCCAACACCCGTTTTCAAAAATGCCCTACAGTTATTATTAGACTCCGGCTATTCTTTGGGAATTATCAACAAAAAAGAAAAAGCGTTTCTCTATAACAATCATCCTACAATAGCCCCCTTCTATTTCTTACCGAAGATCCACAAATCCATTGAGCATCCCCCAGGAAGACCAATCATATCCGGCATTGATTCCCTTACATCCAATTTATCTGCCTATGTGGACAAATTTCTGCAGAAATATGTTATAGAACTCCCCTCTTATCTCAGAGATTCCTCACATCTAATTAATATACTCGATACAATCCAATGGAAAACAACCTACCACTAGGTAACATTAGATGTAAGCTCTTTGTACAGCAATATCCAACACGAATTAGGCCTACAAGCAATTAAGCATTTTTTAACTAAAGACCATGAAATGCCCTCACTTCAAAAAGATGTTATTCTCAATTCTATTCATTTTATCCTCTATCACAACTTTTTTACTTTTAATGATAAATTCTATCTACAAACCAAGGGCACAGCTATGGGGCTAAATTTGCACCTTCCTATGCCAACTTATTTGTAGGCCTTTTCGAAGAAAAATTAGGCCTAATCTCTCACGATCATATTATACTCTACAAAAGGTATATTGATGACATTATACTTATCTGGGATGGACACAAGGAGGGACTAGTTAACTTCATTAAAGAACTGAACACCAATAGCTGGGGTCTAGAATTTAGTTCTGAACATGACCCTCAGGTAGCCATCTTTCTAGACATTCATATCAAAACAATATCATACAAAATCACAAACCAAACTCATTTAAAAAAAGTTGATGCAAACAGCTACCTTGATTATTCTAGTTGTCACTATTCCAAATGGAAAAACAATATTCCATTTGGTCAGATGAAAATAATTAGGAGAAATTGCTCCGAAGACAAAGTGATGAGAGAACAATTAGAGATTCTCAACAGTAGATTTAAAGAGAAAGGGCTAATCAATGCCACCACGAAGAGGGTACTTACCCTAACCCAAAAAATAGCCCTCAGATCTACTCGACCGAAAACTACAACAGATGATAAATATCAGTATAATCTTATTTCCCATTTTAATGCCAAAAATAAAAACATCAGGCAAATACTGACTAAACATTGGGACATCCTCCTCAAGGATCCAATTCTAAGAGACTCCCTACCTAAACAACCCTCAATCACGTTTAGGAGAGCCCAAACTCTTAAAAACCTAATTGCTCCATCCTGCCCAAAACTAGAGACAAAAAAAGCTACTCTGTCCGAATATGACAGAGATACAGAAATGTCAGCTCAAAAAATGTTTATGCTAGTAGGAAACCTAGGATATCTCATGCAATCTTAGTCAGAAGTAAGGAGAGAGGAGGACTAGGTCTACCGGATGTATCTAGATACTATATAGGAAGACATTTCCAGAAACACTTAGGGCTTCCAGATAGGAACATACACAGAGATATGACTATGAATCCACTGATACGTGGACTTGGGGAGGTATGGAGAGAAATGAGCAAAAAATTAGCTCCAACTCCATCTCCTCTGATGCCAGTGAGCTTAATACCAGATCTCCTAAACCGAGATAATTTAGATAAACCACATCTGTGGAACTCCCTAACATCGGTCAAACTTGGTGAAATCACCCCAAACGTGGAGGCTTCCATTCTGGGGGCACTTCCGTGCTCAATCACGGAATCTCCAGGTTTTTTCCTAGCACAGCCTCATATTAAAGCTGTGTGTGGAGAGTTAAAAGAGCGGTACCCTCTCCAGAGGTCCTTAACTAAATTTGAGAAATTAATCTTATCACAACTTTCTACTGCTAAGAAGGTGTCGAAGCTCTACCCAATAGTAGGAGGCGAGGGTGACCCTCTGAAGCCCGTGTACATCAGAGAATGGGAAAAGGAGCTGGAAAGGGTTCTGACTGAGACTGAGGTCAAGCAGATACTGAGGAATTCACATGGTTTCTCCAACTGCATCTGCCTGCAGGAGAATCATTTTAAACTACTAACAAGGTGGTATAAAACCCCTGACTTTCTCTATAAGAGAGGTCTAGCGTCTGCGAGGGAATGTTGGAGATGCGGAGTAGGTGTAGGCTCCCTATCACATATTTGGTGGGACTGCCCTCAGATTAAGTTCTATTGGAGGGAAGTAGAAGCATTGATTCGGAAACTTACAACTCCAGACTTTAGACTTACATTAGAGATGGTGGCTCTTGCACTTCCAACCCCTCAATACTCTCCTTCGAAAAAGAATTTGATCTCACATATCATCGTTGCGGCTAAAACGTTGATCCCCTTACATTGGCTAGATGTTAACCCCCCTTCCATACAAGAATGGAAGGCTAAGGTCACTCAAATATGCAGATTTGAAGAAATGACTAGCTGGATTGATAGGACTCACGATAAATTCACGAAGATATGGAGTACTTGGAGGTCTCTGGCGTAGGTGAACCCTGACTAAACAGATCCAAAAATTCTAAAGACCTGGGACTTGGTATCGGTGAGCTACTCCCCCCCCCCCCCTTTCTTCCCTTAACTATTCTTTTCCGCTCTACTTTTATTATCAATTTCTTGTTCTTCTTTTTACTTCCTTCTCACTTCTTTTCTTTTATTTACTAATTTACGCCTCATACATGGCTCAAATATGGAGCATCGTAGAAGATTTCTAGAAAAGAAAGCTCCCGCTCTCTTACACTTCCTTAGTTCTTAAAAGGAGTTTAAACGCAATGACAAATGTTAAAAATCCATGTCTTTACATGATTATTTTACTATGTGTACTATTGTATGACTCTGGATATTAACGTCAAAATGATTTGCATTCATATGTCATGTTCATATGTCTCTGTTACTTGACTATATAAAAAATGAAAAATAAAGAATTTATAAAAAAAATAAAATGTTTATGCTGTACCATGATCACCCATGGTGTCAAAGAAATACTGATGGATACACCAAAAGAGGCCCAAAAAGAGGCCAAAAACACCTCCATTCTCTTTATCACAGTCTGGAGGTGGCAGCAGTATGAGGAGGCCACCGAGTGGCACAATGACAGAGTCTGGAGTTAGCAGCAGTATAAGGAGGCCACCGAGTGGCACGATGACAAAGTCTAGAGTTGGGAGCAGCAGCATCAGGAGAAGGCCACCAAGTGGCACAATGAGAGGGTCTGGAGGTGGCGTCAACAGCAGAAGCATCAGGAGAAGGCCACCAGGTTTCACAATGACAGTTTGGAGTTGGCAGCAGTATGAGGAGGCCACTGAGTGGCACAATCACAGAGTCTGGAGTTGTCAGCAGTATGAGTAGGCCACCGAATGGCATAATGATACATAATAATGCTGACGCTGACATCAACAGCAGCAGCATCAGGAGAAGGCCACCGAGTGGCACAATGACAGAGTTTGGAGATGGCAGCAGTATGAGGAGGCTACCGAGTGGCACAATGACAGAGTGTGGAGGTGGTGGCAGCAGCATCATCAGTTGAAGGCCACCAAGTGGAACAATGACAGAGTCTAAAGTTGGCAGCAGGATGAGGAGGCCACCAAGAGGCACAATGACAGAGTCTGGTGGTGGTGGAATCCGCAGCATCAGGAGAAAGCCGAGTGGCACAATAACAGAGTCTGAAGATGGCGACAGCAGGAGCAGCATCGGGAGAAGGCCACTGATTAGCACAATGACAGAATCTGGTGGTGGCTGCAGCATCAGGAGAAGGCCACTAAGTGGCACAATGACAGAGTCCGAGTGGCACAATGATTCAGTCTAGAAGTGGCAGCAGTATGCGGGGGCCACGGAGTGGCACAATGACAGAGTCTGAAGTTGGCAGCAGTATGAGAAGGTCACCGAGTGGCACAATGACAGAGTCTAAAGATTGCGGCAGCAGGAGCGGCATCATAAGAAGGCCACTGAGTGGCACAATGACAAAGTCTGGTGGTGGCTGCAGCAGCATCAGGAGATGGCCACAGAGTGGCACAATGACAGAGTCTGAAGACAGTGGCAGCAGCAACCTTAGAAGAAAGACACAAAGTGGCACAATGACAGAGTCTAGAGTTGGCAGAAGTATGAGGAGACCACTGAGTGGCACAATAACACAGTCTCGAGGTGGCAGCAGTATGAGGAGGCCATTGAGTGGCACAATGACAGAATCTGGATGTGACGGCAGCAGCAGCATCAGTCGAAGGTCACCGAGTGGCGCAATGTTAGAGTCTGGAGTTGGCCGCATCAGAATAAGGCCACCGAGTGGCACAATGACAAAGTCTGGAAGTGTAATCAGTATGAGGAGGCCACCGAGTGGCACAATGACAGAATCTGGAGGTGGCAGCAGTATGAGGAGGCCACAAAGTGGCACAATGACAGAGTCTAGAGTTGGCAGCAGTATGAGGAGGCCACCGAGTGGCACAATGACAAAGTCTGGAGGTGGAAGCAGTATGATTAGGCTACCGAGTGGCACAATGACAGAATCTGCATGTGGCAGCATCAGGAGAAGGCCATCGAGTGGCACAATGACAAATTCTGGAGGTGGCAGCAGTATCAGGAGGCCACCGAGAGTCAAGAAGTCTGGAGTTGGCAGCATCAGGAGAAGGCCACCGAGTGGCACAATCACACAGTCTGGAGTTGGCAGCAGTATGAGGAGGCCACCGAGTGGCACATTGACAGAGTCTGCGGGTGGCAGCAGCAACAGCATCAGGAGAAGGCCACTGAGTGGCACAATGACAGAGTCTAGAGGAGGTGGCAGCATCAGGAAGCCACCAAGTGAGACAATGACAAAATCTGGTGGTGGCAACAGCATGAGGAGGCCACAGAGTGTCACAACGACAAGAGATTGTGGAGGTGGCAGCAGCACAAGGAGGCCACAGAGTAGCACAAGGACGAGAGATTGTGGAGGTAGCAGCATGAGGAGGCCACAGAGTGGCTTGACGATGAGAGATTGTGGAGGTGGCAGCAGCATGAGAAGGCCACAGAGTAGCATGATGACAAAAGATTGTGGAGGTGGCAGCAACATGAGGAGGCCACAGAGTGGCACGATGACAAAGTGTGGAGGTGGAAACAGCATGAGGAGGCCACTTTGGCTCTGCACGATTTAATAATACACGTTCTCCAGCACAAAAGGCTTGGCAAATTGACTGTCTGGAAATTTCCATCGAAGATTGGGATAATATATTGGAAAATGTAAGTTTAGGTTCCATTTAATATGAAATATTTAATAAATTTTATGAAAAAAATAAATAAAGTGTTGCCTCAGACAGGAGAGAATCAGTCAATCTTCTGGTTATTCAACGACGTGGTTGCAATAGAGAAAGCATTCCTAAAAATTATTTCTCTCCACCTGGAGACAAATTCTGTCAAGATTGATGCAGGTGTGGTATCGGCGGCTTATCGAGCCTGATACTTCTGGGGGAACTTGCCTGGCATGCACAGGCCTCTAATAGCTACAGACAATGAGAAGACAAAGCTTCAAGATTGCTTGGAGCCCGGAAAAGTAGCGAAGTTCCTCAAGATTCAAACCATAACTACCAGCCCCTGGTCTCTTCGTCAGGGAAAACATCCTGAGTTGCCAGTCATCATGGATGGGAAAGAGGACATCCTGTGGTGCAAGGAGATGGAGAGGGTCTTCAGATTTCCCCCGCACTATACAGACATCTCAGAGTGAACTGCTGCTCCCGACAGAAGCTCCTGGGAAGGTCATGGAGCGTCCCGGTCCTCTGGCATCTATTTGCCCCATCAAAGAATTATTTTGAAAGTGTGTAGAAGCCACACGGGGCCCCCATGCTGCAGATTTATCATGGAGACACCAGATTTTATAATATTACATTATTATATAAAGTAAGAAAAAAATGAAGCCCCTTCGTCACCCAACTTTCAAGTGCGATCAGCTACATCATCATCATTGAGTACTGTCTGCACATCACCGATGTCCCCCCCCCCAACCGTCTCTGGGTCAGGAGCCTAACCGCTCGCAACACCAGCTCCCACGCCACTCTAGATGACACCGAGAGCTCAGGCCTCTCGCTGCGACTCCTGCTACCACGCCCTCTTACTCTGCTGCGACCTCTGCCTACGCCAGAAACATTTATGCCTCTGCCACTACTCTGTGCAAAGGACCAGCACTTTTCTGTCTGACATACTTTTAGCTGAACTAAATAAATTAAAAGCAAATTAAAACACCCCTAAAAGCAACAAATATATTTATATTTTTGTACTGAAATAGGCCACTAAACGCTTTAACCACAAAGAACTGCAACAGTGAAGTGCGTATTTATTTTTCATTCTGTCCTGAAATAGGCCACTAAACGCTTTCACCACAAATAATTGCAACAGTGAAATGTGTATATATTTATCTTTTTGTACTGAAATAGGCTACTAAACGCTTTCAACACATATAACTGCAGAAGTGAACTGAGAATATTTTTTTTATTTTTGTACTGAAATAGGCCACTAAACGCTTTGACCACAAATAATTGCATCAGTGAAGTGCTTATATATTTTTTTATCTGTAGTTAAATAGGCCACTAAACGCTTTCACCATATACAACTGCAGAAGTGAAATGTATATATACTTTTCTTTCTGTACTGAAATAGGCCACTAAACGCTTTCACCACATTTAACTGCAGAAGTGAAATGCATTTATATTTTTCTTTCTGTACTGAAATAGGCCACTAAACGCTTTCACCACAAATAACTGCAACAGTAAAATGTGTATATATTTTTATTTTTGTACTAAAATAGGCCACTAAATGCTTTTCAACATAGCACTTGCACCCCAAAAACAAGAACAAATTTCTTGAATGACATAGCTGCATAATGGCCATTTGGATCCCCAAATAATTTTTACCTGCGCTTGTAAATCGCTTTTCTAGCACTGGCCCCTGCCCCTTCTGATGTCTCTCCCTGCACTAAGATTCTATGAGATGATTCCTCCCTATCCTTTCCCTGCACTTATAAACATTTTTGTTTCAGTTTTTTTTTACAATGAGGCTTTTCCCATTGCTGTCCCTAGTGCCTTCTCAGGTCTGTCCCTGCACTCAGAACCCTGAAAAATGTCTGAATCTAAGATGGTTGCCATATTTATAGGGCTGTGACATCACAGGGCTGACTGCTGATTGGCTGCATGCATGGCATTATGGGTCATCCCGCCTTCCACAGTTCCTTGCCCCATGTCCTCACACGTGTAGCCGCCATTTTAGCCACCATTTTAGCCGCCAATTGTGATACGTTAGCACGAAGCGTGAGGAAATTCGCATTCATTGTGAATAGAATTTTTCCTGAAATTTGGATCAAAATCGACTTCGTCAGCTTTGATTAGCTCTAATTATTATTCAAAATATATATGTTCATAAAAAATCCAAACAACCACATTGCATTAACTTTCCCCAGCCACAAAATCCTCCCACATCCTTATCATGAGTTGTCCTGTCAGTTGTCGAAAATTCAAGTATCCCTTAAACCATGCTACACATAATCTTCAGCACTCCAAGAGAGTATCAATTTGTGGAAAGTTTATTGTGCTCAAAGTACACTCACATTTCATGAATTCTATTTTCTCCTAGCTACAATTTCCTATCCATTACAGAACAACAACTATTTCCCAGATAATTTCCTAGATAGGTCTCAAAGAACCTCTAGGGGGCACTCAACTACAGATTTGTACAGAAAACCTACAGATCTTAATTTGAGATAATTTGAGAGAATGCAGTTTTCTTCCTGAATAGGTCATTAGTACTTGATCGGTGGGCGTTTAACACCCGGGTCCCCCGCCAATCAACTTTTTGAGAAGGCACTGGTTCAGACTATGCTTGGTATTGCATCTCAGTGGGGCTAAGGTGCTCCTGGGCCATGTGACCGATGAATGTGACTACTGCGAGCACCAGTGCTTTCTCAAACTGCTGATCAGCATAGGTCCCAGGTGTCAAATACCCACCGATCAGATACTGATGAACAAATTAAAGAGGATATGTCATCATTAGTAAAGTCTCGGAAAACCCTTTTAAACACATGATAGGACAATGGCCCACATATTCCCTGTGCATACAAGAGATGTCAAGTTTAGGGAAAGAGAATGAGCACCGAATAGTATTAGTGTTGAGCGCAAATACTCAAAAAGCACATTTTTTTTCTCGAATATCGGCACTTCAAGATTTGGCCAATATTTAGAATATAGCGCTATATATTCGTAAGGACGAATATCTTTTTTTTTTTTTTTTTTTTTTTAACACAGTACATATCAGGTGATCATCCCTCCCTTCTTCTAGCTTGTGGGCCAATGAGAAGGCTTTGTCACAGCTTAGCAAAATCCCTAGCAACCAACAGAAAAGTTGCCTACCCCACGCCGGTATTTCGCGCGCTTTACGTAAGTAATACATTGCTGATTTTTGCAATCAAGAATATAATCTCAAATTCGCAAATATATGATGAATATTCTACAAAATATTCGCAAAGTATTGCAAATTCGAATATTGCCCCTGCCACTCACCTCCACAACCTAGAAAGGATACTGAAAGGATTCCCTTTCTGCATACTTTCATCCTTTTGCAAGCAAAGTACAACATATCATCCAACGTTCCAGGAATATATTGATGAAGGCATATCTTTCAGAGTCCAAATTTAAATCACTAATTCTTCCATGCCCTCAATAATTTAAAGGACATTCTAGTTAGAGCAGATGTGGGCTCTGCCTCAAAGGTCCCTTGTCAAACCTTCTTTCGTACACAAAAGAAGGGAACCTTTCCATGTTTACATTGTTTTAAAGGAGTTGTCCGGGTTCAGAGCTGAACCCGGACATCCCTCCATTTTCACCCCGGCAGCTTCCCTGACATGAGCATCGGAGCAGTTCATGCTCCGATGCTCTCCTTTGCCCTGCGCTAAATTGCACAGGGCAAAGGCATTTTTTGAAGTTCCGGCAACGTACTGGGGCTCTCCATGGGGCTGACAGGAACCCCGGTGACGTCACCGGCACTGAGAGGCGGGATTTAGCTCTGCCCTAGCCAGTAAAATGGCTAGGGCAGAGCTAAAGACCGCCCCTCAGAGCCGGTGACGTCACCGAACACACTGCCGGGCGGAAGTTACCGCCCGGCAATGTGTTATTGAAAACAAAAGAGCCCGTGCCCTGACCGATTTAGCGCTGGGCAAGGGAGCGCATCGGAGCATGAGATGCTCCGATGCTAGGCCCAGGGATGCTGCCGCAGTGAAAATAAGGGTATGTCCGGGTTAAGCTCTGAACCTTGACAACCCCTTTAAGTGTGCCATAATACAGAAAGGCGACTACATCTGCCATCCACACTAAGGCCAGAGAACTCTGGTAAGAGAGTATTACACATTCAACACTAAATATGTTGTTTATCTTGTAAATTGTTCCTGTGGCCCAATATATCTAGAGAGACAAATCTGCTAGCAGTTCCTGCACCATCAGATTTCACAACTCATATTTTAGTTTATTGAACTGGTGAACGTTCCCGCAAAATAAAAGAATCAGATTTAGGCCTCTTGCACACGACCGTATGGCTTTTGTGGTGCATTTCGTTTTTTGTGGAACTGAACAGCTGGCCCCTGATAGAACAGTACTATCCTTGTCCGTTATGCGGACAATAATAGGACATGTTCTATTTTTGAACAGAACGGAAAAACTGAAATGCGGAAACAGAAGGCATATGGATTACCTTCCTTTTTTATGGATACATTGGAATGAATGGTTCCATATACGCTCTAAGAGAGACCTATTGGACACACAGACCTTGGGGCCTAAACACGTAATATGAACCATTTGGCCTGATTTAACATACTTGGACTTATTTTAGGCTACTTTCACACTCGCGTTTGGTGCAGATCCATCATGGATTTGCAGAGATGGATCCGTTCCGATAATACAACCGTCTGCATCTGTTCAGAACTGATCTGTTTGTATCATCTTTAACATAGCCAAAACTGATCCGTCTTCAACACTATTGAAAGTCAATGGATGATGGATCCGTTTTCTATTGCAGCAGATTGTGTCAGAGAAAACGGATCTGTCCCCATTGACTTACATTGTGTGTCAGAACAGATTCGTTTGGCTCAGTTTCGTCAGACTGCAAGCAGCGTTTTGGTGTCCGCCTCCAAAGTGGAATGGAGACGAAACAAAGGCAAACTGATGGATTCTGAGCGGATCCTTTTCCATTCAGACTGCATTAGAGTTCCCTGCTGACATTGTTCTTGGACTTTATCTTTTTGGTTTTCCCTTTTCCATTTTTACTCCCCTCCGCTTATTTTCTTTCCCTTCCTTATTTTTCCTTTTACCCCCATATCTGCATCATACACTCAATATTTGTTTGACTTATTATTATTCTATATTTTTCCTTATTGTTTCATCTTGTATTTGCTTTTTCTGTTCCCCACTTTATATAATGAGTTGTATATTCCCATCTGCTGTGGAATCTTTTCATTATCATATTGTTATGAAACCTTTCTAGGCTTTATTTAACACTTTGCCACATTTAATGACCAACTGTAATGCACTGCTGCCGCTGGTTGCCCTTCTTTTGCTAATTTTGGATGCATCACTCATACTGCCTTAACTGCACACATGTGCTTCCTATTTTCTTTAGCCATACATCACTTTAGGCTTTTGTTTTATTAGGTTGTCTGCTTACCTGACACCAGGTTGGAACCCACTGCTGGTCTGGCTAATACTTCCTCATTTCACAATGTGTTACACTCTATTGTATAAAGCTACAAATGTTTCCTCTTTCTTTCCTCCACTTCTTCCGGCTGATTGCTACTGTATATGTGGGCGACTGCACCACACTTTTACCAGAGCTGTTCTACTGGTGAGGATTAATGTTTTCTGGTGCCCTTTACTTCTCATGTCTTCATATTTCTTTCCCAACAGCAAAGGGTAGATTGAATATCCTTTTTTCACACTATTTTCATTCATATAATCGACAGACATTTAAGTCATTTTAGATATTTCAGTTTTTGCTAATTTTTTACTATATCTTTCTAGCTGCTGAGCAGATTGATATACTGTACACATAAAGGAATTTTAGGAGTGAATGCAAAACATAAGCCTTTAAGAGGCATTTTGTTTTGCTCCATTCTAATACATTTCTATGGGAACAATTAACGGTTCCATTTGGTTACATTATACATGACGGAACCAAACATAATTCAGTTATAACTCTGTTATAATTTGCAAAACCTAAAACAGAATTCCATAATGCAAATGCAAACCCAGCTGAGTGATCTGAGAAGATCTGTCAGACTTGCTGCACGTGATTCTATCTGACAGATTGCTTTGTTGTGGCTTTGGGCAGGATCCCACCCCCTCACAGGTTCCGCTCATTAGTTTGTTAGTGATGCTATTTATACCTGCCTCTCACTATAGCCCTTGTGGTTTATAGTTTCTCCTGGAGTTCGCTGCTGGTGTTTTGTGGATCTCCTGCTCCCAGTTTATCTTCAGATAAGTCTTCCTTCCTTCCCTTCAGTTTGTACAGGCTAGGCCTTAGGTAGACACGGGTTCCTTCATATGGTGCAAGGAACTGTTTGTCTTTTCTCCTGCTCCCTAGCTGCGGGTTTATATTAGTTGCAGCAGGGCTTAGGTTCGAGTGCATGAACACTTCTACCATCAAGATTTGTTCATGTTGGCAGCCGCCAGGGAAAGGCTCAGGGACTATCACGTGGTGACCTTTCCCCTAGCCTGGTGTTTTGTGTAATTTTGTTGTGTTTTGTTTGCTTCCCTTCCCTCACCTTCCGTGACATCGGCCTTACCCATCCATACTAAATGGTAAAACACTGGGTAACACTGACATAGAAAAGGACTTTGGAATATTACTGGACAGCAAACTGAACTGCAGAAACCAGTGTCAGGCAGCTCCTGCCAAGGCCAATAAGATAAAAGGGGCATAGATGCACGTTATGAGAAACGAGTACTTTGCAATTCACTAGTCAGACCACACATGGAGTACTGTGTACAGTTCTGGGCTCCTATGAACAAGAAATACATGGTAGAGCTGGATAGGGTTCAGCGGAGGGCAACTAATGCAATAACTGGAATGAGTGGACTACAGTACCCAGAAAGATTATCAAAATTAGGGTTATTCAGTTTAGAAAAGAAAAACGACTGAGGGGAGATTTAATAACCATGTATAAATGTATCAGGGGTCAGTACAGAGATCTCTCCCATCATCTATTTATCCCCAGGACTGTGACGAGGGAACATCCTCTGCATATGGAGGAAAGAAAGTTTGTACACAAACATAGAAGAGGATTCTTTCCTGTAAGAGCAGTGAGGCTATGGAACTTTCTGTCAGAGGTAGTGATGGTAGAGATGGCCTTGCGGTTCACCCTTTTACATTGTGAAGAACTTTGACCCATGACAAATCCATCAGGTGGTAAAGGACAGCCAATTGAGACATTTCAGAACATGGACATACCCCCTACCTTATAAATAAACCCAATATGGCCGCCATTTTATATTCAGTCTTTTGCCAGTGTAGGGAGAGGTTACTGTGTGGAGCAGGGACAGACTGTTAGGGACACCAAAAGCTAGCTAATAGGGCCACAAAAGTCCTATTAAGGACTGGTATAGGTGTGCTATCGATAGGTGTGACTTACTGAGAGGTGTTATATTCTTATAATATGCTTTCTAACATAGAAAGAATATTATAGTGCATTTGTATTATGCAGCAGTTGTGTGCATTTCTGCTGCGATACTGCAGGTATACAGAAGGGCAAACACTTTTGGAACAAATAATTTCAACTGGTGTGAAATACCAGTTTCCCCCCCCCAAAAAAAAGTGATTGAGGCAGGGGTGTTATATACCAATAATATACTTTCTATGTAGTGCATTTGGGTAGTGCAGCATTTGTTTGCGGTTCTGCTGCGATACTGCAGCTACACAGAGTGACAAACGCTATTGGAACAAATATTTTCTACTGGTGTGATATACCAGTTGCCCCACAAAAAGTGATTGAGGCGGGGGCGGAGCCTGGACGCCGAGGTGGATGGCAGCGTGAGTTCTCAGCTCCTCCACTCTTAGGCGACTGAAAGCCAGAAAAGAAGCGATACCCGACCAAAAATGGTTAAATATGGCAGAGATAGGGGAGTAGACCCCTCAGACACCCCGAGATCGCATAAAGGGCAACAAGAAATGCAGAAGTTCTTTAAAAAGAAAGCGGCTCACTCACCGGGCCTGAGCGCTAAGATGGCGGCGGCTGCAGCGCGGGCCGAAGAGGAGGAGGAATCTGAGGCGGACAGCGTGAGAGAGGAAGAGGCAGAAAACCAAGATGTGGCACCAGTCTCTAAAGCTTTTCTTACTAAGGTATTGAGCCAAGCCCTTGAAAGGGCTATCAAGCCCGTTCTCACGGAACTGTCCGACATAAAAACGGAGTTGAAACAAATAGGCCACAGAGTAGAGGCCCTCGAAACGACTGCAGTAGAAGTCGTGGCGCACTCTGCAGGAATGGCGGAACACACAGCGGAGTTAAACAGGGTCATGGTCTTACTTGAAGATCAAGAGAACCGGAGCAGGAGGCGCAATGTGCGCATAAAGGGTTTGCCGGAGTCCTGGGCGAATGAAGCGCTGCGCAAGGTGGCACTAGAGATTTTCACTGACCTGGTAGGTCAAGAAGCAGCCTCGTCCATCACAATAGAACGCATCCACAGGGCCTTGAAACCGGTCCCAAAGCCCTCAGAGAGGCCAAGAGATGTGATCTGCGGTATCCTATCATTTGTGGACACAGCTCGCATACTAGCCGCAGCAAGAGAAAAAGAGCGCATAGAATACGATGGAGCGGAAATATCCTTTTTCCAAGACATAGCGCCGTCCACTCTGGCAAAAAGGCGCATTCTGAAACCCTTGCTGGACAAGCTGCGGAGCCAAAAGATACCGTACACATGGATGTACCCCTTCGGACTTTCAATCCTGAAAAACGGGAAGAGGATAATAATTCACACGCCGGAGGACTTACAAAAAGCGTGGCCGATACTGGGACTCCAACCAGTAGAGATTCCAACATGGATGCCGGTCGTACATTCAACGTCACTACCAAATCTACCAGCAATTGAACCCTGGAGGAAGGTAACTGCGAGCAGAGCGGGAAAAGCAATGAGAAGCGTCAGCAGATCATCTACCCCTCCACCGTGATCCCCAGAAGAATGGACATTTCCTTGTCTATTCACTTAAGGGTGATAGTTCCAGATAGGTCCATTCCCTCTGTCCTGGAATAGAGGGATGACAGTGTAATGGACCCGAATTCTAATTCTACTGTTATAATGTTATGCATTAACCTAGTAATTCCTCCCTAGGATATGTCGTTTTTTATGTGAGGTTTCTAGTGAGACGACTAAAATTATCACTGTATACCACACTAGCCTCATGCATATATCGGGGTTATGTTTATTTCATACAGGTTAGGCTAGTTTGTATTTTCCGGATAATGTGTATGAGAGACGCTTAAGATATTGGGAAGATATGTATGCAGTGCTATGTGATCCTACTGTAGGTTTTTTGTTTCACTACAGAATTGTTCAGATTGAGACGGGTAACTGCATGATTTTAGTTCACTGCTCTGGCTTTCGGCCTGAGGTGGCTGAAGGCGTACATAAAGAAAACCCCTATATACACCCCCCCCCCCTCAACAATAATAACAACAATTGTTGTTGCGTTACCATTATATTGGAGGTCCATGCATGGGATCAACCCATGCTTAAATAGTGGACATACAAGGAACAGTTGTTCACGGACGAGACCTCCTAGTAACACCTGGTACATATAGGGGACCTTGTACTTGTTCCTGTCTACCTAACAATAGACACAGTTGTGCCTATTGGGGTCGACGTCAAAGAATTGATAAAAAGTTATTTGTTTGTTAAAACTCCTTACCCATTTGTCCCTGACTCACTCCACCTCCCCCCCCCCCCACCCATTCTGACTCCTCTTACCTAGAAGAGCCAGACACATCAAAGGGCACCTTAGAAGAAGACTACTGTGACTCTTACTGAAAATCAGACCTCAGGACCAACTATGAGTGACTTAAAAATCACAACATTTAATGTTAAGGGGTTAAACTCACCACCCAAACGTAGCAAATTAATGCTTATGCTTAGGAAACTCCAGTCCCACGTTATTTTCGCCAAAACAGCATTCCAAAACTGCAGACTCATCCATACAATCAATGGTTTCATAGCGCGCACCCTACCTCTGCCTCTAAGGGAGTCTCGATAGCCATTCATCATACTATTCCATTTACACTCAAACAGCAGCTTACGGATACAGCTTACGGATACAGAGGGAAGAATGTTGCTATTAAAGGGAGACATAGGCAACCGCAAATTCACTTTCGTGAACTTGTATGCTCCTAACACTGCCACGGTCACCTGGTTAATGAAAAGCTTTAAAACAATACAAATTTTTGCAGAGGGACACATAATACTGGGAGCAGACCTTAACTTAACTCTATGCCCCTTGACGGACTCATCCACAGCGAAATCCCATATCTCACAAAAACACTTAAGCGCGCTACACAAAAAACTACAAGAATTAAAATTGCTAGACGTATGGAGATGTCTTAACCCCACAGTCAAGGATTTTTCCTTCTACTCTATTCCCCATAAGTCTTATCAGAGACTTGACTACTTACTAACTTCTGCCTCTCTTTTGCCTCTCTTTAGTGCTGCTGAGATAGGAAACATCACGATCTCAGATCACGCCCCGTGCATGGCGAATCTCACCCTGGCCTCCCTTCCCAGGAGAGACTGGAATTGGAGACTGAATGAATCACTCTTGAACAACGAGCAAAACCTGAAACAGGTCAGATCACATTTGGAGACCTTTTTTGACGTCAACTCTCCCACACACAGCAAAAGAACTGTTATCTGGGAAACGCACAAAGCGTACATTAGAGGAATTTTCATAGCGTTAGGCACAAAAGTTAAAAGAGACCAACAAAAAGAAATAGACTCAATACTTGCCCAATTAGCGACATTGGAGAAATTAAATAAGCAGTCGGAGAGCAGGGCCTTTCAGGACGATCTGAAAGATCTTCGAATAAAACTACATAATCTACTTGCACGGAAAACTGCCAGGCAGTTTCTATATTTTCAACATAAAATTTATGCGCATGGTAATAAAGGGGGAAAATTGATGACATCACTACTCAAAAAGAACAGACAGGTGACACATATACCCAAAATTAAGAATGCGAATAGGAAAACCCTCATGGATACCCCGGCTATAGCAAAAGCTTTTCAAGAATTTTATGCAGAGCTTTACAATCTCAATAAAAAAGAAGGCTATGAGGACTCAAAAACAAGACAGGACAACATCGCCAAATTTCTGAGTTCTTTAAGTCTCCCCTCCCTAACACCTGAAGGAGCCTCTCACCTAACGAGCCCAATCTCATCTAATGAGATTGAACAAATTATTAACAGCTTCCCTCCGGGAAAGAGCCCAGGCCCAGATGGGCTGCCCCTGGCCTATTATAAAAAGTTTAAGGACGTGCTTATTCCCAAATACACTGAGGTATGCAATGCGCTTCTCCAAGGAGAAAATTTGACGAGACAATCACAGGAATCCTTTGTTACTTTGATACATAAAGAAGGTAAAGACCCTGAACAGTGCGGTAGCTACAGGCCTATCTCTTTACTAAACCTTGACCTTAAAATATGGGCAAAAATACTGGCCACCCGCCTCAGCGGGTTTCTCCCGGATTTGATAGGTCCTGAACAGGCGGGGTTTGTGAGGGGGAGAGAGGGTAGAGATAACTCTCATAAGGTTTTCCATGCCATGCATATAGCCCGGATGAAAAAGCTGCCACTAATATTGCTAGGAATAGATGCCGAAAAGGCATTTGATAGGGTTAATTGGAGTTTCATGAGAGAGGCCCTCGGTAGGTTTGCCTTCCCCGAGATTTTTATTAATGCTGTCTTTACTCTATATGAACAACCAAATGCCAGGCTGAGAGTTAATGGCACGCTCTCACCAACATTCGATATTACAAATGGGACCAGGCAGGGCTGCCCTCTCTCCCCCTCACTGTACATTCTAGTAGCTGAAACGCTGTTACAGGCAATCAGACAGGACCCGAACATTATGGGAGTAAGGTTTGGCGAGAGAGAGATTAAATGCACAGCATTTGCAGATGATCTCCTATTCCTTGTAACGAACCCCAAAGTGGGACTGAATAGTCTAGAAAGGACTCTAGTGGAATATGGTGAGCTTTCAGGCTTTAAGGTGAACACTTCAAAGTCAGAGATCCTCAATATAACGCTGCAGGAAGACATAGCCCTACAACTTAAAAAAGCATCCCCCTTCTGCTGGACAAAGGGACCTATAAAATACCTAGGAATCAAAATCCCACAGAATCTAGATGATCTGTACAAATATAACTTCTTGCCACTAAAAGAGGAGATCAGGCAGATGCTTCAAAAATATAATATACCTTTCTTGTCATGGATGGGAAGGAAGAATGTTTTGAAGGCCTATGTAATGCCTAAGATTTTGTATACCATGCAGATAGTACCCATCCATATCCCTAGGCGACTTATTTTAGACCTGAAGCAGATGTTTTCCAGCTTTCTTTGGGCAGGGAGGAAGTCTCGCATATCACACAAGGTGCTGGTAAGGAGCAGAGAAAGGGGTGGCCTCGGACTACCAGATGTTGAAGCATATTATACAGCGATTCAGCTTAATAGATGGTTAGAGTTATCGGACCCAAAAAGACAGAAAGAGGTTAAGGAGTTATGCGAATATAGTGTGGGAGACTCCTTCCAAAAATACCTCTGGCTTCCGGATAAAAAAATCGGACGCAATAGATAGCATAGACCCTCTATTCAAAGGGGTATATGAGACATGGTGCTCTCGAAAGAGCTCTCTAGCCCCTGTACCTTCACCAATGATGCCAGTCAATCTTCTCCCGGATCTTTTAAAACTACCAATAAAAACGTTCCCAGAAGTGTGGAACTCTTTAAGGCAGATCAAAATGGGCGACTTTATGAGAGATAGAGAACACTATTCAAAGGAATTGATCATGGACTCAATAAAAAGGTCTCCAATCTTCTTTCTAATAGACTCACATGTTAAAGCTGTGTGTGGGAGAGCGACTAGGAAATATAAGCTTCAGAGGTCTCTGACAGAATTCGAGTCATTGCTCGAAACAACTCAGATAAAACAAAGAGGAGTGTCTGCAGTCTATTCGGTCCTGGGAGGTCGGGGTGTGATCGAAAAACCGCCGTACTTATTGGCATGGGAGAAAGAACTAGACATGGAGCTTTCAGAGCGAGAAACTAAACAAATACTAGCAACGTCACACGGTTTTACACAATGTGTACGTATGCAAGAGAATCATTACAAATTGCTTGTACGGTGGTATAGAACGCCTGAGTTCTTGTTTGAGAGAGGTCTTTCTGAGTCCCGGAGGTGCTGGAGATGTGAAGGAGAGGTGGGATCTTTATCTCATATCTGGTGGTCATGCCCCCAGATTAGAAAATATTGGGAAGAAGTAAATAAGGCAATTAAAAAAATTGCGCTACCTGATTTCGAGATAACTGTGGAGATGGTAGTTCTCTCGAAAGCTTCCTCACTTTACACCCCTTCAAAGAAAAACCTAATAACTCATTTATTAGCAATAGCTAAATCTCTCATACCACTACGTTGGTTAGACACAAACCCTCCCACAATTCAAGAATGGAAAGCCAAGGTAGATCAAATTTATAATTTCGAGGAGATGACTAGCTGGATAACTAGGAGTCATGATAGGTTCCTCAAGACATGGAAACTTTGGGATCTGGTGAAAGCTGATGGATAAGGAGTTTGGGAAAATAGGATCTTGAGATTGCTTGCACATTATCTGGTACTCGAGATGCCCTAAGCAATCTGATCCCCACGACGTGTGGCTATCTCTTGGAAATTCTATGTGAGTAAGAGTGCCCCAATCTTTCCCCCTCCCCCCTCCCCCCTCCCTCGCCCACACCTTCCCCTCCTACCCCTTTTCCCTCTCCACATATTTGTTTTCTTTTTGTTTGTTTGTTGTGTTATTGTGGCAAGGTGGGCCGCAAGTACTAGTGGCGAAATCAGTATGGTAAGCCAGAGGAAGCTGATTAGGCTTTGGTCGCTATAAGATCAAAGAGATTAGGGTGTATCCTGGTCTTCGCTTTACCACCTAGACCTCTGAATATGGATATTCTCTCTGTTAATGTACTGTAATGTCTTTGCATGACTAGTAAGAAGTCCACTTGCAATTGTCTTTGTATTGATATATACTTTTTGAAAATAAAGAATATAAAAAAAAAAAAAAAAAAGTGATTGAGGCAAGGGGTGTGATATACCAATTATATACTTTCTATATAATGTATTTGGGTAGTGCAGCATTTGTTTGCGGTTTTTCTGCGTTACCACAGCTACACAGGGGAACAAGCGCTATTGGAACAAATATTTTCTACTGGTGTGATATACCAGTTGCCCCACAAAAAGTGATTGAGGCAGGGGTGTTATATACCAATTATATACTTTCTATATAATGTATTTGGGTAGTGCAGCATTTGTTTGCGGTTTTTCTGCATTACCGCAGCTACACAGGGGGACAAACGCTATTGGAACAAATAATTTCTACTGGTGAGATATACCAGTTGCCCCCCCAAAAAAGTGATTGAGGCAAGGGGGTGATATACCGATATAATCTGGCTTCCGACTCCACCACTCGACCGAGACTGCCCTTACCAAAGTCACCAATGACCTACTCACAGCCAAACCAAGAAACAATACTCTGTCCTCCTTCTCCTTGACCTGTCCTCTGCCTTCGACACTGTTGACCACTCCCTTCTGTTGCAAACGCTCTCATCTCTTGGCATCACTGACCTGGCCCTCTCCTGGATCACATCATACCTCACAGACCGGACATTCAGCGTCTCCCACTCCCGCACCACCTCCTCGTCTCATTCCCTCTCTGTTGGTGTCCCGCAAGGCTCTGTCCTAGGACCCCTGCTCTTCTCTATCTACACTTTTGGCCTGGGACAGCTCATAGAGTCCTATGGCTTTCAGTATCACTCCTACGCTGATGACACACAAATCTACCTCTCTGGTCCAGACATCACCACCTTACTATCTAGAATCCCACAATGTCTATCTTCTATATCATCCTTCTTCGCCTCTCGCTTTCTTAAACTTAACATGGATAAGACAGAATTCATAATCTTTCCCCCATCTTGTTCAACCCCCCCTACAGACCTATCTATCACGATCAATGGCTGCACACTATCCCCAGTCAACAAAGCCCGCTGCCTTGGAGTGATCTTGGATTCTGCCCTTTCCTTCCGACCGCACATCCAAGCCCTTTCCACCACCTGCCGTCTCCAACTCAAAAACATCTCCCGCATCCGCGCTTTCCTTAACTTTGAATCTGCGAAAATACTTGTACATGCCCTCATTATCTCCCGCCTAGACTACTGCAACATTCTCCTCTGTGGCCTTCCATCTAGCACTCTCGCACCCCTCCAATCTATCCTCAACTCTGCTGCCCGACTAATCCACCTCTCACCCTATTATTCCTCTGCCTCTCCCCTTTGCCAATCCCTTCACTGGCTCCCCATTACCCAACGAATTCACTTCAAAGTACTTACAAATACATACAAGGCCGTCCATAACCTGTCCCCTCCCTACATCTCTGAGCTAATTTCCCGATACACCCCCACACGCACTCTCCGATCCTCACAAGACCTCCTTCTCTCCTCTCCTCTTATTGCCTCTTCCCACAATCGACTCCAGGATTTCTCCCGTGCATCCCCCATACTCTGGAACTCGCTACCCCAACATATCAGACTCTCACCTACAGTGGAATCCTTCAAAAGAAACCTGAAAACCCACCTCTTCAGACAAGCCTACAACCAGTGACCCTGCTGCCTCTATACCGCCACGACCTGCTTCACCCGCACCTACTGTGTCCTTCTCCCATACCATGTAGATTGTAAGCCCTCACGGGCAGGGCCCTCTCTCCTTCTGTACCAGTTTGTAACTCATTTTGTTTATGATTAGTGCAATTGTCTGTATTATGTATGTGCACCCCTTATCATATGTACAGCGCTATGGAATGAATGGCGCTTAAATAATAAATAATAATAATAATAATAATACCTTGTTTTCCAAATACTGCTCTTCTATAGGGACTTTTGTTACAGGGTAATTTTCAAAATGACAGGCAGAGGAAGAGGCAGGACATTCCGCAGGGGTGGTAGGGGTCGGGCAGGTGCACCAGGCCGGCGCCTAAGTGGAATGTTGCAGAAGGTGTGTGTGATTACATCAAAGGATGCACCAGAGTTAGTTGAGCGGCTCACTCAGCCTTCCGCTTCTGCACCCTCCTCATCCTCTTTATCTGCACCCTCTTTAGTTTCTGCTTTGTGCACCTACAAAGATACCACCATCACCACTATATCCCCTCTGCTCGAGTCAGAGGAATTATTTTACCATCCATTCAAAGACCTTACCGATGCACAGCGTTACTTGGCATCAGATTAGGAAGAGGAGGTATCAAGGGTCGCACCCAGCAGTCTGATGACAGTACCCAGATCAGCACAAGGAGAGTAGTCCCTGCTGTTTCTGCCTACTCTGAGATCTCTAATGTCAGTGGTGGTGAAGGTGACGATGATGGCGTGTTGATGAACGTCACATGTGTGCCCACAAGAGAGGACGAGGAGGGGAGTTCAGAGGGAGAGACGAAGCAGCAGATAGGAAGGAGAAAGAGGAGAAGCAGGTGGCAGAACTTATGTATCACAGGAAGCAAAAAGCAGACTGCTAATGTATCTGGAATGAGCCATCCACCATGTCACATCTTGCGCTCCCAGGACGCCGGCATATGGCTCTGCAGTGTGGGCTTTTTTAACGTGTCCACTGCTGACAATAGTGTTGCCACCTGCAGCCTGTGCTGTCAATGCATAAGCCGCGGTAAGCCCAACACTCACCTTGGGACGACTGCCTTAAGAAGGCACCTGGCCTCCCATCACCGAGCCCAGTGGAAGCAACACTGTCAGAACCCACAAAGCCACACTCCCGGCGCTCCACGTCCTGCCTCTTCTCCTTCTCCTCTCTCCTCTCATTTGTCCTCCACTCCACATTCCAGCTTGTCATTGTCACATTCATCTGGGAAAAGGCAGGATTCTGTGGCCCCAATGTTCAAGCGTAAAAAGATGATGACGCTGGATAACCCTTTCGGCCCAACGGCTGACCGCTGGCTTGTCGGAACTGCTAGCCTGCTTACTACTGCCATTTAAACTGGTGGACTCGAAGGCCTTTAGAAAATTTGTGGCCATTGGCACACCGCAATGGAAGGTCCCCGGAAGGAAATACTTCTCCCAGAAGGGCATCCCGCAGCTATATGGCTACTTTCAGCAGCAAGTGAATGTATCTCTGGCACACAGTGTTGGTGCCAAGATACATCTGACCACAGACACATGGTCTAGCAAACTCGGGCAGGGAAAGTACATGACTTTTACTGCCCACTGGGTGAACCTTCTGATTGTCGTCAAGCATGCAACCCGTGACACCCGTGTGGATTTGGTGTTACCGCCATAGATTGCATGCAGGCCTTCCTCTTCTTCTCCTCCTCCTACTCCATCCTCTGTCTCCTCCTCGGCTGACTCCTCCTTTTCCACTGCTACCGCCTCTTCCGCTGCACACCCCAAGCTCCCCAGAACCTATTAGACGTGCCAGGTGAGATGTTCCCATGCTGTGCTGCGGCTGTTGTGCCTGGAAGCCAAGAGCCACACCGGTTCTGCACTCCTTTCAGCTTTGCGGCAACAGGCCGATCAGTGGCTAGCCCCGCTCAATTTGACAGTTGGTACAGTGGTGTGTGACAACGGTGCCAATCTGCTGAGCACGCTGAAACAGGACAAAATGACACACGTCCTGAACTTAGTCATGCAGCGAATTTGATGCCAAATACCCGGGGTCCAGGACGTCTTGCAGCAGGCCAGGAAAATCTCTGGCCATTTTAGAAAATCTTGCACGGCCATGGCTCGCCTTGCTGAAGTTCAGCAGCTACAGCACCTGCCCGTCAGACATCTTATTTGTGACTGCCTGATGCGCTGGGACTCCACCTTGTATATTCTTGATAGGCTGATCCAGCAGAAACTTGCAGTTAATGACTACCTATACGAACTCTGCGGTAGTACAGGTTCTGGGGAGCTTTTTTTTCTCACGCGCCAGTGGTTGATCATGTGCGACACATGCAGACTTCTGCGGCCATTTGATGAGATGACCAAACTAGTCAGTCGCAGCCAGGGCGCTATCAGTGACATTGTAACTTACGCCTTCTTTCTGGAGTGTGCATTGCATCGTGTGATTGATCAAGCCGTCCAGGAGCAGGAAGATGAGGAAGTCGCAATGCTTTAAACTTTTCATGGATCCCTAGGGTTGTCCGTGGCTGGGGGGAGGAGACCAAGGATGACATTATCCTGGAAGATGAGCAGGAACCAGGATACTTCACCAGTTCCAGTTTAGTGCAAATGGGGGCCTTCATGCTCCAGTGTTTGAAGATGGACCACTGTATAAAAAGCATAAAGGGCAAGGCCAGTACTGGGTGGCAACATACTTAGACCCCCGGTACAAACACAAAATGGTGGAAATGTTACCAGCATCACAGAGTGCTGTCAGAATGCAGACCCCCCAGGCCTTGCTTCGAGAAATGCTGCATTCTGCTTTTGCGGTCGCTGGCAGAGGAATTTCCACTCACAAAGAAACAGTTATGGGTACCAATCCAACAGTGTATGCAAGAAGAGGGCGGCTATAAGATGTATTGGTCACTTCGGATATGAGATCATTCTTGCAGCCAACCCATCAATAGCCGCCCTCCGGATCCAGCCTCAGAGAACGCCTAGACCGGCAGGTGTCCAACTACATCGGGTTAACTGCCGATGTGGAGGCTCTGAGAAGCGAGGAGCCCCCGATCATTGGGTGTGCAGGCTTAACCTGTGGTCAGAGCTGGCACAATTTGCCATGGAACTCTTGGCTTGCCCCTCGTCCAGTGTCCAGGGGATCGTGACTGATAAGCACACTCTCCTAGCTCATGACAGTGTGGACTGCCTCACATTTCTAAAAATAAATGAGGCATGGATCTTGGAGGAATGACCACGTGTTTTAACTATTATTATTAAGGTCTTTTTTAATGAGGGGGGATTTTGTTAGCCATATTTTTAATCCAATTTTATATTTTTAGTTCTTTTAAACATATGTATTTGACCTGCATTTGTAAAATTTTAATAAAATTTATATCCATTGACCGTCTAATAGATCTCCAGCCACATAATCACTTGATCTTTTCTGTACGGTGAATGCATAATATTTTTGGCCTATAATACACTGGCCTGCAGTAAAATTTATGTCCAATGACCGTGTAATCTACCTACAGCCACATACTTACTTGTTCTTTTCTGTCCGCTGAATGCATAATTTTAGGGGCCTATAGTCCACTGGCCTGCTATAAAATTGATATCCAATGACCGTGTAATCTACTTTCAGCCACATGCTTACTTGTTCTTTTCTGTACTGTGAATGAATAATTGTTGGGGCCTTGGAGGAATTCAACATCTGTGACTACCACGTGTAATCAAATTTCAACTATTATCATTAGGGCTTTTTTTCAAGAGGGGGGATTTCATGTTTTTAATCCAATTTTGTATTTTTTGTTCTTTTAAACATACCGTATCTATTTGAACTGTATTTTACTGGCCTGCAGTAAAATTTATATCCATTGATCATAATCACTTGATCTTTTCTGTCCGGTGAATGTCTAATGCTTGAGGCCTGTAGTCCAATGGCTTACAGTAAAATTTTTATCCATTGACCGCATTAGTACCTCGAGCCACATAATCTGAATTTCTTTTGTGTCAGGTGAATGCCTAATTTTTAAGGCCCATACACCCGTGGCCTATAATAAAAAATTTCTAGGCTCCGACAGGGCACTTTTCAGAGAATTTCTCTTTAAGATGCATAAAAATGTCCCCTGATTAAGATAAATTTTTTGTTGTTGGAATCTTTGTCAGTGACCCTCCTCTAGTATGTCACTGTCCATGTTGTGGGACTATTTGTGCACTTCTACTAATTATTTAGTGGCTGCAAATATGAGCTGAAGGTTTTTTAGGTTCGCCTGCCATTAAAGCGAATGGGGCACGCCGCAAACTTGCAGTTTGCGAACATTTGATCTTGTTCGCAAACTGTTCCGACCGATGTTTGTCCATCACAAAGTGATGGTTAGTTTACTAAAGGAGTGTACTATTTGCTTTGAGGAAGAAGAAAATGTTTTCTTATTTTAGGGGAAAAATAATTCCTTCCCTGCAATTATCAGTAAGTTTGTGTTGACGTCACTGTTTATTTTTCCCCCCAAAAAACAAATCCTGTCTTTTGAGCATCCGCCTTCCCACGGTCAGTATTTGATCAGCAATTGATTGAAATGAGTTTTATTCAGATGGAAAAGAAGCCCTCTATCACACAGTCAGTTTTTTTGCATCAGTATTTGATCAGTATTGGTAAAATGCCAATGAAAAGAAAACAAGGGCCCACGTGGGGTCCCAGAATATAAACCAAATTCAAAAAACAGGTGCCAATGAACACATACCTAAATGGGATGAGATCCCAAGCACTCTGTATATAATGGACTACCCAAAGCTTATAAAATATATATCTTTATTAAAGTTGATCAAATATATTGACACAAAAATAAATTGGCATGTCAGACTCAAACACAAAAAGGCAACCAACCCGAGGTGGTCAAATATTCATGACAGCAAAGAACACTAGTATAAAATATAATATAAATAGGGTTGCATGTAAATAAATGATCAAACCATATGGTTCACCCTTCCAAACAAGACAACTACAATTATTAACATGTAAAAATACAGACCCGGTAGGTAGCACCACCAAGCAGACCCTGAGACATGTCTCGCATCAGATTCTTCAGTGGGAGTGAAATCACAGAGCATAGAGTCCCTATAAATACCCAGCATAAGTCAATTGGTCCCATCTGATAAATATCAAATTGATTAATACAATATGCCTCTCACCTCAGCACATCACAATTAGTTAAACCACTGGGCGTACCCTCACATCTCCGCGTCACATACTGCGCGGTCAGCAGATGTATCATGTGACCGGAACGTCACATGATCGGACCTCAGACATATGTAACCACAAGCAAGTAGATAATTACCGGCTAGAAGACCCCACGCTAGTTCCTATACAGTCAGTAATACGACTACATACTCACACCTACAAAACTAGATAGTCTCAATCAGCCAGTGGAGGAAGTAATGGCATGTGACACAGCTGCACCAATCAGCTGATCAGGTGGGGGTGTGCTGCAAGCGCATGTCCGGAGATGAGGCAAAGTCAGCCATCTTAAATGAGGGCAAAATATCCCAAATTGTAACAACCAAGTACCAGAACATCACAAAAAGTACAAAGTGCAATGTGCAGTCTAAATGGAAATATAGTGATGCCAAAGATTGTAAGATGATGAAAAAAAAGTGCATATCGTTCAGCCAGAGGTGAGTACCATGCCTATAAAAAAGAAATGGAGTAACTGCAAAAAGACTGGGTAAAATAAAAATATGTGAATAAATATATAAAAATTTAAGAATACACAAGTATGTATTATTTCTTAGGGGGACAATATAAAAAAAAAATACACAATGTGTATTAAACATGAATTTATGATATACAAAATTTTGGTGAAAAGGATAAAAAAAAAATGGCGACATCAAGGCCAGGAACACAGCACCAACCAGGTCTGTAAAGCTTAAAACACATAAATATGGAGTATGCCAGGTCAACCCAGAGGCAAAACATAGGACAGTTTACTCAAGCTACCATCCAGCCCCCAAGGGCAGCATCCTCTAATGGAAATTGAAGATGATCGATCCAATCAGACACGATGGAAAATTGAAAGGAACATAGCTGTAGATCAGGAAATCAATATGTGAGCTCTTTGATATTGATATATCCGAAGTTGGTGCCTAAAGCTGGGTAATTCGGTAACAAATAAGACATAATAACACTATTTAAAACTATATAATTGTAAAAAAAAGTTTTAAAAAAGAGACATAAAACCAAGGGTCACGAGCCCAAAAAAGAAGATAAGCGGAGTAATGAATGAGGACAAAAGTACATCCACAAGGCAAAAGGACCGGAAAAAGCCAACACTAAGAAAAAAGACATTGGGCCAGATATATCATTAGCTCAGGTCAGAATAATGGAGTGAAAAAGTCCACACTTTTTTCTGCTCTGCACTATGCTCGCCTGTTTTCTTATGTAAATGAATCTCGAGACAGATTTACTATTGGGACTATTTAAAAAGTCACAAAAAAGTCGCAATTTCACTCCAGTGAGGACCATGCTTATCTTATGAGACTTTTTAACAGAACATGCGACTTTTTCATAAAGATGTGCGACTTTTTCGTAAAGATGTGCGACTTTTGTAAAGCTGCTTACTGACGGATAAACTGCTACCGTCAAACCACATTTATTACAGTCTTAAAGGGCCGATCATAAATCTGACTTGGCTAAAACTGACTTTAGCCATATGTGAAAGTGGAGTCAGCTGTCAGAGGAATGATAAATCTGGCCCATTGAAAGGAGGAAGAAATAGAAAGAAAGAGGAACAGCAAAAATTGATTATTAAAAACAAAATTTATAGGTAAGACGCAAACATCAGATATTCATTTTCGGCCAGCAGGTATCACGATGTTAAGATTAGAAATCCACTTCTTCGTCTTTTTTTTGTGCTAGTAATTTTTCCAATTTCCTCCCCATTGCGACACTAGAAGTTGAATAATGCCAACAAACCTTAGCAGATCACCCCTAGAGTTATGGTTAAAGAATTATAAAAAAAAATGATTTGGCCGATTCGACAAATTTTCCAAAAAGATTTGATTTAATCCGAATTTATTTGCGGCAAATCACGTTAAACAGCTATTTCCTGGATGCAGAGAGCCTGTATAATGATGTGGAACACTGTGCCTTGTAGTAACACGCATAGGGAGTCTGCTGTGATAGTGAATCAAAACTATGAGTCAGTGTGACATGCACATGACAGGTGTCATTCTTAGAATCACTGTACACTTCATTTATTTGGCCAGTTATGGGGCCAAAACTGACCAAATAACTCAAGTATGAACTCAGCCTTACAGGTCGATGTTAGCGCTAGGTATAAAGAACCTCGCAGAGTCTACTGTAGCGTGAAAGAGTGCACTCCTTTTACACCATCGCCAGCTGATTCCACATAGATGTCTACACAACCTGTTCTATTAAACGCTTATGCAAGTAGAGCCCCCCTGACAGAGTGGCAAGGGTGTAAGCAGTAAGTTTGTGTTGACGTCCAAAACAGAGATGACACGGCAATGGAATATTTGCATGTCTTATGTTTTTTGTACCGACTCCTGCTTTTGGCTACCAAATCATAAGCCAATTCTGATGGTACCATACAGGCCTTACAGCTGCTACACAGACAGGATCCGTTGTGCATCTCATTTTTCCTTCTTTCTGACAGATCAGAGAAATGGTCAAATAAATGATGATGTCAACCAGGCCAAAAAGGCAAAATAGTGGCCCAGTCATGGAGTAGGAAGTAGTGATGGACGAACATCTGCAGGGACGATTCGCGAACTGGATCAAATGTTCGCGAACCGCAAGTTCGCAGCAGGCCCATTCACTTTAATGGCAGGCGAATATGAAAAACCTTCAGGTCATATTTGCAGCCACCAAATACTTACAAGAAGTGCACAAATTGTCCCACAACATGGACAGTGACATACCAAAGGGGGATCAATGGCAAAACTTCCTAAAAAAATATGTATTTTAATAAGGGGCCATTTTTATTCTTCTTAAAGAGAAATTCTCAGAAATGTGCCCTGCTGGAGCATAGAGAAATGTTATTATAAGCCACGGGAGTACGGTCCTTAAAAATTAGGCATTCATCTGACATAAAAGAAATTTGTGATTATGTTGCTCGAGGTACATTATGCGGTCAATGGATAAAAATTTTAATGTAGGCCACTGGAGTACAGTCCCCAAACATTAGGCATTCACCGGACAGAAAAGAACAAGTAATTATGTGGCTGGAGGTATATTAGACGGTCATCGGATATCAATTTCACATCAGGCCAGTACAAATAGATGTCAAATACATATGTTTAACCACTTGCCGCACACGTAACGCCGAAAGGCATCCGGGCGGTGGCAGTCTCAGGCTCAGCGACGCCTATTGGCGTCATCTCGTGAACGCGCGCACAGCTGAGAAGTTGACCTACAGCCTGCCAGCGCTGATCATTCGCTGGCAGGCTGTAGATGCGATTTTTTTAACATCAGAAAGGTATATTAGATGCTGTTTTGTTAACAGCATCTAATATACCTGCTACCTGGTCCTCTGGTGGTCCCTTTTGCCTGGATCGACCACCAGAGGACACAGGCAGCTCTGTAAGTAGCACCAAGCCTCACACTACACTACACCCCCCCCGTCACTTTTTAACCCCTTATTAACCCCTGATCACCCCATATAGACTCCCTGATCACCCCCCTGTAAGGCTCCATTCAGACGTCCGTATGTGTTTTGCGGATCCGCGGATCCATGAATCCGCGGATCCGCAAAACACGGACACCGGCAATGTGCTTTCCGCATTTTGCAGATCCGCACATTGCCAGAACTATATAGAAAATGCCTTTTCTTGTCCACAATTGCGGACAAGAATAGGACATGTTCTATATTTTTGCGGAACGGAAGCGCAGACCCGGAAGTGCAGATCCGGAATTCCAGATCCGAGCGGGACAAAGTTTGTCCCCATAGAAATGAATGGGTCTGCAACTCCGTTCCACAAAATGCGGAACGGAATTGCGGACGTGTGAATGGGGCCTAAGGGTCCCTTATCACCGCCAGTTAGCTACTTGTTAGGTAGTTAGCGCCCAGCCCACTGCACCGCAGTCACTGATTAGTCACTGATTAGCGTAATCACTGTCGCTAATCAGCACTAGTACTATATAGTATCTGTAAGTGATCAAGACTGATCACAATCATATCTATATCAGTACATTAGGGTCACCTTAGGCTCTACAAAAAACGCAGTGTTCGCCCGATCAGGCCTGATCTTGTGCGCACACTTGCGTTCAGTCTGCCCTACCGCAGACTGATTACTGCAAAAACACAGTAAAATCGCTGCGGCGCTCTAAAAATCATTTTTGAGGTGCATGGCGAGTTCATAGAAGATTTTTTGTCACAAGTTAGCAGAAATTGATATTTTTTTTTTTTTTCTTACAAAGTCTCATATTCCACTAACTTATGACAAAAAAATTTAATCTTACATGAACTCACCATACCCCTCACGGAATGCAAATGCGTAAAAAAGGGCAAAAAAAAACTTCTATGAACTCGCCATGCCCCTCACAGAATACCTTGGGGTTTATTCTTTCCAAAATGGGGTCACTTGTGGGGTATTTATACTGCCCTGGCATTTTAGGGGCCCTTAAGCGTAAAAATGCCCTGTGAAATCCTAAAAGTACTCATTGGAATTTTGGCCCCTTTGCGCACCTAGGCTGCACAAAAGTGTCACACATGTGGTATCGCCGTACTCATAAGAAGTAGGGCAATGTGTTTTGGGGTGTATTTTTACATATACCCATACTGTGTGTGAGAAATATCTCTGTAAATTACAACTTAAAAAAAAAAAATCTACATAGTTGTCCATTTACAGAGATATTTCGCTCACCCAGCATGGGTATATGCAAAAATACACCCCAAAACACATTGCCCTACTTTTTCTGAGTACGGCGATACCACATGTGTGACACTTTTTTGCAGCCTAGGTGCGTAAAGGGGCAAAAAGTCCAACGAGTAGCTTTAGGCTTTACAGGGTTACTCACAATTTAGCCCCACCCAAAATGCCAGAACAGTAAACACACACCACAAATGACCCCATTTTGAAAAGTAGACACCCCAAGGTATTCACTGAGGGGCATAGTGATCCGTGAGAGATTTTTTTATTATTTTGCCAGAAGTTAGCAGAAATGGAAACTTTATTATTATTTTTCTTCCTCAGAAAGTGTAATTTTCTGCTAACTTGTGAAAAAAAAATTAAATAATACATTAACTCACCATGCTCCTCTGCGAATACTTTAGGGTGTCTTCTTTCTAAAATGGGGCCATTTGGGGGGTATTTATACTATCCTGGCATTCTAGCACCTCAAGAAACATGACAGGTGCTCAGAAAGTCAGAGCTGCTTCAAAATGTGGAAATTCACATTTTTGTACCATAGTTTGTAAACGCTATAACTTTTGTGAAAACCAATAAATATACACTTATTGGATTTTTTTTTAACAAAGACATGTAGCACAATAAATTCTGACACAAACTTGTATAGAAATGTAATTATATTTGAACCAGAAAAAGTTAAAAATACACTTTTTTTAAAAAATTGCGGTCTATTTTGATTAATATCAGAAAAACGAAAAATGGCAGCAGCAATCAAATACCACCAAAGAAAGCTGTATTTGTGAGAAGAAAAGGAGGTAAAATTCATTTGGGTGCCAAGTTGCATGATCGAGCAATAAACCGTTAAAATTGTGAAGTGCCGATTTGTAAAAAAGGGCCTGGTCACCAGGGGGGTATAAACCTGTGGTCCTTAAGTGGTTAAAAGAACAAAAAATATAAAATTGGATTCAAAACATGGCTAACGAAATCCCCCCTCTTGAAAAAAGCCCAAACAATATTAGTTGAAATTCGATAACACATGGTCGTCATAGGCGTTGAATTCCTCCGAGTTCCCAAACATTAGGCATTCACCGGACAGAAAAGAACAGGTAATTATGTGGCTGGAGGTATATAAGGTCATTCAATATCCATTTTACTTCAGGCCAGTGTAGTACAGGCCTCAAACATTAGGCATTCACCGGACAGAAAAGAACAGGTAATTATGTGGCTGGAGGTATATTAGACAGCCATTATATATCAATTTTACTGCAGGCCAGTACAAATAGATGTCAAATACATATGTTTAAAAGAACAAAAAATATAAAATTGTATTAAAAACATGGCTAACAAAATCCCCCCCCCTCTTGAAAAAACCCTAAATGATTATAGTCGAAATTCAATAAAACGTCCGAAGTCCCAAACAGAAAAGGTCTTTTATGCCGCTGTATTTACCTAAGACAGGGACCATTATTTGTTCTGGGTGGTGGCGGATATTTGTGGGCTGTCATCAGGAAATTTAATTAAAAGTGGTCGTCACAGGTGTTGATGTCCTTCGAGATCCATGTCTCATAAATTTTTAGAAATGTGAGGTAGTCCACACTGTCGTGAGCTGCACTGAATGTCCTTTTGGACAGGACACTGGACAAGGGGCAAGGCAAGAGTTCGATGGCAAATTGTGCCAGCTCTGGCCACAGGTCAAGCCTGCACACCCAGTAGTCAAGGGGATACTCGTTTCTCAGGGCATCCACATCGGCCGTTAACCTGATGTAGTAAGACACCTGTCGGTCTAGGTGTTCCCTGAGGCTGGATCCAGAGGGCGGCTGTCGATGGATTGGCTGCAAAAATTATCTCATATCCGAAGTGACCAACACATCTTCAAACCACCCTCTTCTTGCATGCACTGTAGGATTTGTACTCGCAACTGTTTTTCTGTGGGTGGAAATTCCTCTACCAGTGCCCACAAAAGCAGAATGCAGCATCTCTTGCCGCAAGGCGTGAAAATGCTGCATTCTGACAGCACTCTGTGATGTTGGTAACATGTTCACCATTTTGTGTTTGTACCAGGGGTCTAAGTATGTTGCCACCAAGTACAGGTCTTTGCCCTTTATGCTTTTTATACGGGGTCCCTCTTCAAACAATGGAGCATAAAGGCCCCCTTTGCACTAAATTGGAAGTGGTGAAGCGGCCTGGCTCCTGCTCATCGCCCAGGAGAATGTCGTCCTCGGTCTCCTCCCTTAATCCACGGAAAACACCAGGGATCCCAGAAAAGTTTAAAGCCTGCTCTTCTTGCTCCTCCTCCTCCTCCCCCAGGCACCACCCTCTTCTGACTCCTCTTCAGACACCTGCTGACTTGTCTCAGATGGAGTAGCCCATCCTGGGAATTCATCCAGCATTGCGACTTCCTCATCTTCCTGCTCCTGCTCCTCGATGGCTTGATCAATAACACGACGCAATGCAAGCTCCAGAAAGAAGGCGTAAGGTACGATGTCACTGATGGTGCACTGCCTGCGACTGACCAGTTTGGTGATCTCATCAAATGGCCGCAGAAGTCTGCATGCATCGCGCTTGAGCAGCCACTGGTGCGTGAAAACAAACCACGCTCCCCAGAGCCTGTCCTGCCGTAGAGTTCGTACAGGTAGTCGTTAATGGCACGTTTCTGCTGGAGAAGCCTATCAAGTATATACAAGGTGGAGTTCCAGCGCATTGGGCATTCACAAGAACGCATTCATAAGACGTCTGATCGGCAGGTGGTGTCCCCGCTGAACGTCAGCAAGGCGAGCCATGGCCGTGTAAGATCTTCTAAAATGGCCAGAAATTTTCCTGACCTGTCGCAAGACGTCCTGGACCCCTGGGTATTTGGCAATGAATTGCTGCTCGACTAAGTTCAGGAAGTGTGCAATGCACGGCACGTGTCATTTTGCCCTGTTTCAGCACGCTGAGCATATTGGCTCAGTTGTTGCACACCACTTTACCAACTGTCAAATTGAGCTGGGTTAGCCACTGATCGGCCTGTGACCGCAGAGCTGAAAACAGTGCAAGACCGGTGTGGCTCTTCGCTTCTAGGCACAACAGCCGCAGCACAGCATGGCAATGTCTCACCTGGCAAGTCGAATAGGTTTTGGGGAGCTTGGGGGGTGCAGCAGAAGAGGCAGAAGCAGTGGAAAAGGAGGAGTCAGCCGAGGAGGATACGGAAGAGGAGGAGAAGTAGAGACAGGCCCTCATGCAATCCGTGGCGGTAACATCAAATCCACACGGATTACATGCTTGATGGCCATCAGAAGGTTCACCTAGTGGGCAGTAAATGTTATGTACCTTCCATGTCCATGTTGACTAGACCACATGCCTGTGGTCAGATGTATCTTGGCACCAACACTGTGTGCACGAGATATATTGACTTGCCGCTGAATATAGCCATATAGTTTAGGGATGCCCTTCTGGGAGAAATATTTCCTTCTGGGGACCTTCCATTGCAGTGTGCCAATGGTCACAAATTTTCTAAAGGCCTTCGAGTCCACCAATTTATATGGCAGTAGTTAGCGGGCTAGCAGTTCTGACAAGCAAGCGGTCAGCTGTTGGGCAAGAGGATTATCTGGCGTCATAATTTTTTAAGCTCAAACATTTGGGCCACAGAAGCCTGCCTTGTGCAAGATGAACGTGACGACGGCACAGTGGAGTGGAGGAAATATTGGAGGAGAGAGGAGAAGAAGAGGCAGGACGTGGTGCACCAGGAGTGTGGCTTTGTTTGTTCTGACGGCGTTGCTCCCACTGGGCTCAGTGAAGGTAGGCCAGGTGCCTAATTTAGGTCGTTCCTAGGTGAGTGTTGGGCTTTCTGCGACTTATGCGTTGACAGCACAGGCTGCTGATGGCAACACTATTATCAGCAGCTGACACATAAAAATAAAATAAAAACACACACTGTGGAGCCATGTGCTGGTGTCCTGGGAGCACAAGATGTTACCGTGCATGGTGGATGGCTCGCTCCAGATACATTTGCAGTCTGCTTTTTGCCTCCTGTACACGGCATATTCTGCCTGCTTCTCCTCCTTCTCCTCCCTATCTGATGCTCTGTCTCTCCCTCTGAACTCCCCTCCTCTTCCTCTCTTGTCCATTGACAAGTCATCCTTGTCACCTTTACCACCACTGACATTAGAGATTTTGGAGTAGGCTGCAACAGCGGCGACCACCCTCCTTGGGCTGATCTGGGTACTGTTGTCAGACAGCTGGGTGGTGGCTGTTGCTACCTCCTCTTCCTCATACTATGCCAAGAATGAATGCACATCGGTAAGGTCTGGGAATTGATGAGAAAATAATTCCTCTGACTTCGACTGGAGGGGCTATGGTGGTGGTGGTGTCTTTGGGGGCTCACACAGCAGAGAGTGAGGAGGGTGCATATACAGAGGATGAGGACAGAACAGAAGCAGAAGGCTTAGTGAGCCACTACACCATCTCTGGTGCATCCTTTGACATAATCGCACGCACCTTCTACAACTTCCCACTTAGGCTCCGGCCTGCTGCACCTACCCGACCCGGACAAAACTGTTTAATGGCCTGCCTCTTCCTCTGCCTGTCATTTTCAAAATGACCCTGTGATAAAGTCCCTATAGAAGAGCAGTATTTGTGGAAGCAGGAGGATAGAACCCCTTAATCAGTTTTTTTGGGGGGCAACTGGTATGTCACACCAGTTGCAATTAGTTGTTCCAATGGCGTTTGTCCCTCTGTATAGCTGCGGTATCTCAGCAGAACCGGACGCAAATGCTGCACAATACAAACACACTATATAGAAATTATATTATAGGTACTGCATATCACAACCCTGCCTCAATCATATTTTTGGGGGGCAACAAGTTTAGCACACCAGTTGCAATTAGTTGTTTCAATAGCGTTTGTCCCTCTGTATAGCTGCATTATCGCAGCAGAACCGCACACAACTGCTGCACAATAGAAATGCAGTATAATATATTTCCTAAGTTAGAAAGTATATTATAAGTATATTACACCCCTCAGTATGTCAAACCTATCATTAGCACACCTATACCAGCCCTTTAAAGGTCTTTTGTGGCTGTATTAGCTAGCGTTTTGTGTCTCTAACAGTCTGTCCCTGCTCCCCACAGCAGCCTCTCCCTACACTGGCAAAAAAACAGAATGTAAAATGGCGGCCAGATCAGGTTTATTTATAGGGTAGGGGGTGTGTCCATGTGCTGAAACATCTCAATTGTCTGTCCTGTCCCATCTGATGGATGTGTCATGGGTCAAAGTTCTGCACAATGCAAAGAATATGGCGCCAGTGGATACCATATGTTTGCCTGTTCGTCAAACAGTGAACAAGCAAAGTTTGCCGTGAAACGACCGCCGGGCGAACCGCAAGGCCGTCTCTAGTGAGGAGGGTGGGAGAACAGCTTTATAAATCCACAGAGTGGCCTAATGACATAGTGTTGAGGTAGCATCAGTATGAGGAGACCACAGAGTGGCCCAGTGACATAGTGTGAAAGTGGCAGCAGCAGCATGAGGACGCCACAGACTGGCAAGGTGACATAGTAAGGAGGAAGCTGCAGCAGCCTGTGGAGGCCACAAACTGGCAAGGTGACATAGTGTGGAGGTGGCATCAGCAGCATGTGGAGACCAGAGTGGTGAAGTGGCAGCAACATTAGGAGACCACAGAGTGACCCGGTGACAGAGTGAGATGTGTGTAAAAAGGAGCAGTACCCACTGACAATGGTGGGTGTAAAAAGGAGCACTTGACATCAGATGTGTGGCATCAGGTGGGTGGCGGCATCAGAATAGTAGCTGAGGCAGGTAGCCAGAAGAAACCGGTCTCTTTTGTCAAGGTTTGAGGCAGCATGGTTGATCTAATCTGATGCATCAGGCATTAGTGGGTGGAAATCCTGGCTGATCCACACCTGATTCATCTTGACAAAGGTCAGTCTCTCTACATTTTGGGTGGAAAGGCGAGTTCTCCTTGAGGTAACTATGGCCAATGCCACACTAAACACCTGCTCTAATGCCACACTACTGGCCGGGCAGGAGAGCTTTTCCAGGGCAAACTCGGCCAGTTGCGACCACAAATCTATTTTGGCTGCCCAGTAGTCCAGCGGATCTTCAATGTGGGGTGGCAGGGTGCTGTCTTAGTATGCCACTACCTTCTGGTTCCGGTTCTGCTCCATATCTAGCTGCTGCAGCTGGTGAGTAGTTTCTTCACTAGGTGAGTGAAGAAAGCTGCTCATCAGCCACTCTAGAATCAGGCTGCTGCTGATGAAGCTGGTACTGATCCTACCCCCCCACCCCACCCCACCCCACCCTACCACAGCAGCCATGGCAGTGAAACATGAATGCAGAGGGGCCCCCCAGGTATAGACGATGGCACACTTAGGCATCGGCCAACTGACTACATAGGATGTCTCGATAGTAGTTCAGTTTGTCCCCCCTTTCAGTGGGTGTAAAAAAAGGCCCAACCTTTTTGGACCAGTAGCGAGGATCTAATATGGTGGAGAGCCAGTATTTATCACTCTGCCGAATGGTGACAATTCGGCTGTCACCACGCAAGCAACTGAGCATGCATCGGGGCATTTGCGCAAGTCACTCGGAGGGACTCCCTCTATCTCCATTGCATACTGCCACGGTGTGTCTGGGTCCTCTGTCTCCTCTTCCTTATATCCCTCCTGCTCCTCCAGCTGCTCCTCCTCTCCTGTCACCTGTGTAGATAAATCACCCATTTCGCTACACATTGCTTGTGCTCCAATGCCCTCCTCCAGTTCAGACCCACAGGGCTTATGTGGCTGTGAGATGTAGATGCCACGTCTGCAGTCCCCTGACCAGCTAGATTTACCAGTATCTTTTCCAGGACATGAATCAGTGGAATGACGTTGTACATCCTGTAGTCCTGGAGACTGACAAATAAAGTGGCCTGCTCAAAGGGCACAAGCAAACGGCAGGTGTCACTCATGAGCTGCCGCTGGCTAACATCAAAGTTGCTCAGGGGAGTACCTCTGTATGCCTATATCATAAAAAAAAAATGTTTATAGCCTTTCTCTGTTCGTATAGTCGATCCAACATATAGAGGGTGGAATTCCAACTGGTGGAAATGTCACATATCAGCCTATGTTGGGGGATGCCATTCTGCCCCTGCAGCTCAAGGAAGGTGAAATTTGTGATTTACAAGTGGCTGAAGTGCATGCAAAGTTTCCTGCCCATTTTTAGGTTGTGTTTCATATAAGCGGAAGACTTCAGGAAATGCTTTATAACCAGATTGAACATGTGCGCCAGCCTTCCTTGACGCAGCGACGGCAAGATGTTCTTCCTGGTTTTTAGTCACCATGGTTCCAATTTTGAGTTGTCGTGGAGAAAGCCAGGATTAGTCGATCCAAGATATAGAGGGTGGAATTCCAACGGGTGGAAATGTCACATATCAGCCTATGTTGGGGGATGCCATTCTGCCCCTGCAGCTCAAGGAAGGTAAACATTGTGATTTACAAGTGGCTGAAGTGCATGCAAAGTTTCCTGCCCATTTTTAGGTTGTGTTTCAGATAAGTGGAAGACTTCAGGAAACGCTTTATAACCAGATTTAACATGTGCGCCAGCCTTCCTTGACGCAGCGACGGCAAGATGTTCTTCCCGTTTTTCGGTCACCATGGTTCCAATTTTGAGTTGTCACGGAGAAAGCCAGGATTAGATTTCTTGATGAAGATCGCAGAGCAGTTCCTCCCCTGTATGACTCTGTTCACCCAGGCAAACTATGTGCAGAACAGCATGATACCGCCGTGCCCTGCACATATGGTATTCTGATGGGGCACTAAATTCCCATTACAGTCTGTTAAAATGCATTACACACTACCAACACTAGAGGTCATTATAACATCATATATATAGGTCAGCCACAGGAAGTTAGATAGGAGAGGAGTTGAGGGAGAAGAGAAGTCAGGAGTCTAGGAGACAGACTCTGTCTCTGCTCTCCTGGGCCTTTCCCCAGGAGTTAATCTACTTGATCTTGTGGAGATTAGAGCAGTCCCAGCTTATGGACTCCACAGCACCAAGTGACCAGGAGAAGCCTAAAAGCACCTGGACACAGCCTGATAACTAACTACAAAGTTGTGAGTTATCATTTCTTTATGGACTATAGTTCAAACAACCCTTTTAAAGAACGGAGCAGAGAGTATGCCTGCCATTAGGGAGACCGCCCTTGGGTTGTATACTATTAGTACCAGAGGATTCATACTATTGCAAGACTAAAAAGCCTGAGCAAGATCAGGAACCAAGTAGAGTATCATTACCACTCCTGCATAAGATTAGCTGGAACCTACATACTACAGTATATCTCACAGAGTCTGCCAATTGGGATTTGCAGCTTTATCATCTTTGTCAACTTCACATAACGCAAAGTACTGCTATCAAATGCTATTTACCACAAGATTATAACTGACAAGTAAAGTTCCTGTTTGGTTCAACTACTGCCTCTTTCATCATTCCATTTTATCTCCTTACTGCACCTTGCAGTGCTGGCGTCACAAACACAGCGGCCCAGCCGCCAAAGCACCCTAAGCGTTACCCAATTACCATCAAAGGTACCTCAACCAACATCTGGCTGGTGTTCCCTGCAATAGAGAGTACCCCAAAGGATTTAGTGCTGTCTTCCCATCCACTGCGCGCGAGCCCAGGGAGCTACAGAAAAGTGAGTATAACTACTGCACCCACTCAGCACATTATCACCACTCTCACCGTGCACTCACTCCATCCCCTGTGGCCCAGTATGTTGCACTGGTACTGCCTTTTTAGCAAAGAAAAGACAGCTTGGAAATCTCCACCTTGGATTGGCAAAAGCCATCAGTTCTCTGAAAGGTGCAGAGTCCACCACTTGGAAAGTGAGAGACTGCAGCACCAGCAACTTGGCCAGGAGCATACTGTTGTCTCTTGGCAATCTCTTTGGTGATCGATTGCTGATGGAATGACTGACGAGGAGTAGGAAAGCAAGGAGCTGGAACATCAGGACCAGTAGATGATGGGAAGGACAGAAAGCTCCCTTCGGCTAAGGTGGTGGAGCCTTGACTGCCTGAAATCGGGTGGGTGCCACTGGGTGATGCAGCGGCTGCCACGGTTCTCCCAGGCCAATGTATGGCAATGCTGCATATGTTGACGGAGGGCCGTGGTGCCAACATTGGCACCCTGGCCACACTTCACCTTCTGCCCACAGATTCGACAAATGGCCATGTTCACCTCCTCTGGCGGCTTAACAAAAAACTGCCACACTGCAGAGTACATGATTTTACCCCAACACTAAGCGCTGACTCAGTGAACACCTGCACAACTACTTTCCGGGCAGGTAGGCTCCTGCAAAGCAGATGGTCTACCCCAGGCATGTTTGCACTGCTGCCACCCTGCTGACTCCCGGCCATGCTACCTACCGACTTGCTGGCTCCGCCGCTGCCTCACGCGCAAGCTGCCACCCTCTTCTCCTGATGATTATGAAGCCCCTTCGTCAGCTGACTCCCAAGTGTGCTCAGCTACATCATCATCATCGAACACTGTCTGCACATCACTGATGTCCTCCTCAACTGTCTCTGGGTCAGGAGCCTGACCGCTCGCAACACCGGCTACAATGCCACTCTCCTCATCAATACTTGCCCGCCTAGTGGAGGAAGCAGCGGATGTCTCCTACAGATCTTAGCTGGGCAGTAGCTGCTGACTGTCCTCTAGTAGCTCTTCCTCGTTGAAAAGTGGAGCCGAGCCAACGGCATGTAATACTTCTCGCGGTGAGGGAACTGAAAATGACAGAGGAATGTTTAGGACAGGTGAGGGCACAGGGCCTTCTCCTGGGCCATTCAAACTAAGTGTCATGTCAGAGACATCAGACATGGGGTTGTCTGATGTCACTTGGGACGAAGTGGACGACCAAACCAACCATTCAAGAATCACTGCGCTGCTGGTCAACACACGATTGCTAGATGACACCGGGAGCTTTAGATAATGCTGTTATATTCTGGTATTAAAAAAACACCCATTGTGGGAAAGATAATACATTTGCAGCCTTTGTTGCATTTGTGACAGTCAAATACAAACTTTGAATACTGCTGTTATATTCTGGGTTTAAAAAAAAACACCAATTATTTGCAAGACCCTACATCTTTGCTGCATTTGTCACAGTCAAATAAAACCAGTCAATACTGCAGTTACATTGTTGGTTGACAAATTAACATTTTTGGGGATTGTGAAGGTATTGTATAAAATTTGCCTGTCACACTGTTGTGTGACCTCAATAAATAAATCTATATGACTGCCTTACTCTCAGTGAACTTAATTGTCAATCTGTGCCAGCTACACGCACAAGTAAAACACCTTCCTCAGGTGCGAGTAGGCGACAGAACCTTCATAGTTATTTGGTAGGGCCGAATGTGGCTCCACGAATGGTGAGGCCAGAACAAGTACAGGCTATAGTAGATTGGGTGGCTGACGGTGCTCCAGTTCCTTTACATTGTCTCTGACCCAGTCTCCTGCTGAAAGATCAGAGTTGGCACCTGCAGCCCATGTCCATCAGTCCTTCACCTCACCCCCTTGCAAATCAGCCAAGCAGTCTGAGCCCCAAGTCATGGAGGAGTCTTTTCTGCTTTTTGATGACTCTGCTAGCAGGGTTTCCCAGGGCCATCCCCATATCCCTGAACCAGAAGTAGAAGAGATGTCCGATGTCCAACCACTTATGTTTCAGGATGAGTACATGGGAGAACCACCGCAGCACGTCTCGGATGATGACGAAACACAGGTGCCAACTGCTGTGGCTTTCGAAAGTGTGCAGACCGACAAGGAGGGCAGGGGTGAAGACTGGGTGGAAGATGATGTGGAGGACGATGAGGTCCTCGACCCCACATGAAATCAAAGTCATGCGAGTGACCTGTGTATTTCGGAGGAAGAGGCGGTGGTCGCACAGAGCCACCAGCACAGCAGAAGAGGGAGCAGGGTGCAAAAGCAAAGCGGCCATCCCCTATACAGTACGCCTGCTACTGCCCATCGCAGCAAGGGACCAAGCACACCAAAGCCTGCTCCAAAGAGTTCCCTGGTGTGGCAGTTCTTTAGACAATGTGCTGATGACAAGACACGAGTGGTTTGCAAGCTGTGCAATCAGTGTGCACTGCGCAACGCCATCTGTGGCAAGGTCCATCTAACTACGGATACGTTGACCAGTAAGCACGGTCAAAGAACGTTATATCTCCCTAACAGCACAATGGGTAAATGCAGTGGCGGCTGGGCCCGAGGCAGATAGCAGTTTGGCACATGTCCTTCCACCACCGAGGATTGCAGGGTGCTTCAGTTTGCCTCCTGTTGCTTCCTCCTCCTACTCCGCTTCCTCATCCTCTAAAGCCTCCTCATCCGGTCAGCGTAACATCTTCACCACCAACTTCAGCACAGCCAGGGGTAAATGACACAGGCAGTTTTCAAACTTATCTGTTTAGGGGACAAACCCTACACCGCGCAGGAGCTTTGGACAGGCATAGAACAACAGATCGATGAGTGGTTGGTGCCAGTGAGCCTCAAGCCCGGCCTGGTGGTGTGCGATAATGGGCGAAATCTTGTAGCAGCTCTGTGACTAGCCGGTCTGATGCACATCTCTTGCCTGGCGCATGTGCTGAATTTGGTGGTGGAGAGGTTCCTTAAAAATTACCCCAATATGTCAGAGTTGCTGCAGAAATTGCGGGCCGTGTGTGTGCGCTTTCGGCGTTCTCACCCTGCTGCTTGCCTGTCTGCGCTGGAGCGTAACTTCAGCCTTCCCGCTTACAGCCTCATATGCGACGTACCCACAAGGTGGAACTCCACCTTGCACATGCTGGAGAGACTGTCCGAGCAGCAGCAGGCGATAGTGGAGTTTCAGCTGCAGCATGCACTCGTGAGTCGCTCTGCGGAACAGCACCACTTCACCACCAATGACTGGGCCTCCATGCGAGACCTGTGTGCCTTGTTGCGCTGTTTCAAGTACTCCACCATCAGGGCCAGTGCCGATGACGCCTTTCTCAGCGTTACTATCCCACTTCTATGCCACCTTGGAAAAAAACTTTGGCGATGATGGAAGAGGATGTGGCACAGGAGGAGAAAGAGGGATAATTTCATAGGGTTTCAGGACAGTCAATCACAAGTAGCTCCGAGGGTGGGTTCCTGCACCCATAAATGCCAGGTACACAATTGTCCAGTTAGGGCACAGTTCTGGAGGATGACAAGGTGGAGGATGAGGAGGAGGAGGAACCGTGTTCACAGCAGGGTGACACCCAAACCAGCGCATGGCCATCACTGGTGCGTAGATGGGGGGATACAGAGGACACAGATGATACACTTCCCACAGAGGACAGCTTTTCATTGCCTCTGGGCAGCCTGGCACACATGAGTGATTACATGCTGCAGTGTCTTTGCAACGACCGCCGAGTTGCCCACATTCTAACTTGTGCTGATAACTGGGTGGCCACGCTGCTGGATCCCCGTCACAAGGTCAATATACCATCCTTAATTCCATCACTGGAGAGTGATCGTAAGATCGTACACCTCCCACAGAGGACAGCTTCCTTCCTGGAGCGTGATCGGAAGATGCGCAAGTACAAGCGCAGGCTGGTAGATGCGCTGCTGGTGGCATTCCCACCTGACAGTGGGGGCACAGTGGAAGCACAAGGCAAAAGCAGAGTAGGATTAAGAGGTCGCCAACGCAGCTGGGGGACCACCAGCACCTCAGAAGGTAGTGTTAGCATGGCCGAAATGTGGAAAAGTTTTGTCAGCATGCCACAACAACCAGCACCACCAGATGATATGAAGCGTCTTAGCAGGAGGCAGCATTTCAGCAACATGGTGGAGCAGTATGTGTATACACGCCTACACGTACTGAATGATGGGTCTGCCCCCTTCAACTTTTGGGTCTCCAAATTGGGCACATGGCCTGAGCTTGCCCTTTATGCCTTGGAGGTGTTGGCCTGCCCTGCAGTCAGTGTATTGTCTGAAACATGTGTCTAGCACGGCAGGGGGGCGTTTTTACAGACAAGCATAGCCGCCTGTTCACAACCAATGTGGACAAGCTTACGTTCATTAAAATGAACCAGGCATGGCTCCCACAGGACTTGTCCGTACCTAGTGCAGAATAGACATGTATGCCAGCCTTACCCAGCCATTGTTATACTACAGCGCAATTGCTCATTGTTGCATTTTTGATATTTCCCACTTTTTTGGGGTGTACCCTAATTTAAACAAAATAAAAATAAAAAAAAACAGTGTTGGCTACCAGTGTTGACTTTTTTAGAGCCATTTTAGTGCTCAAAAGTTCGGGTCCCTATTAACTTTAATGGGGTTTGAGGTCAAGTTCGGGTCCCTAAGTCGAACATTTTTGAGAAGTTCGTCTGAACCCGTCGAACCCGAACATCCAGGTGTCCGCTCAACACTATTTGTCACTAATACACGTCAAACAGGGCTGTAAAATACATCACTGCACCGCTGAATGTCAAATAAGCCCTAATTTTTTTCCATATTTACACTACACAAAAGGCTTTTCAACAGATGAGTGCTATGCAGAACGGCGAATATATTTTTATTTTGCCACTAACACACAGTAATCAGGGCTATCGAATATATATCTGCACCGCTGAACGGCAATTAGGCTCTAATTTTTTTACACTTTTGCACTACACAAAAGTCTTTTAAAAAGATAAGTGCAACACTGAACAACGGCTATATTTTTATTTCGCCACTAATACATAGCAAACAGGGCTGTAGAATATATCACTGCACCGCTGACCAGCAATTAGGCCCTAATGTTTTTTCTACTTTTACACAACACAAAAGGCTTTTCAACAAGTGCATCGCAGAACGGCAAATATATTTTTATTTCGCCACTAATATGCATCAAACAGGGCTGTAGACAGGGGTGGACTGAACACTCGGGCATGGACCGAGGGCCCGCGGCCACTAGGGGGCCCCGTGAGACTCAGAGGTTCCTCCTGCAGGGTCTACTAACTGTACTGTACTACTCACGAGTCAGGAGTTACTTCACTAATACTATCAAAGTAGCGCAACACTAGCAGGCAGGCCTGGCCGGACTGCAGCGTAAGCGATAACGTCACTCACTTCGTCACACGCGCTTTCTCCGTCTGCTTCGATAATAAAGTAGGAGGAGCAGGCACGTGACGCAGTGAGTGACGCTATGCACAACGTAGTACTGACAGTGAGTAGAGTACCGTATTTTTCGCCCTATAAGACACACTTTCCCCCCCAAAAGTGGGGGGAAAATAGCAGTGCGTCTTATGGGGCGAATGCTGCTGATTTTGCTGTATTTCCAATGATCGGCATCGCGGCGGGTGTATCAGCTGTGAGGGAGGAGGGGCTGGGGGCCGGCACCTGCTTTTATAATGATAGTGGGGCCCGTGCAGTGACTGTATTCTACTACATGGGCCCTGCTCACTGTATAATCGTATCTGTATTCTGTAATAGTTAATTGTGTATATACCGGTAATCGCATAATCAGCGCTACTTACAACTACAAGCGCTCGGTAGGTAGCAGAGAGGAGGGAGGAGGCAGGCCGGGAAGACGGGCGGGCGGCGCATCACTCACTACGTCACGCGCCTGCGCCGCCCACTTTATGAATGAAGCAGGCGGCGTAGGCACATGACGTAGTGACTGACACTGCCAGCGCCCGTCCTCCCGGCCTGCCTCCTCCCTCCTCTCTGCTACCTACCGAGCGCTTGTAGTTGTAAGTAGCGCTGATTATGCGATTACCGGTATATACATAATTAATTATTACAGAATACAGATACGATTATACAGTGAGCGGGGCCCATGTAGTAGAATACAGTCACTCCACGGGCCCCGCTATCATTATAAAAGCAGATGCGATCCCCACACCTTGTATTGAGGGCCATTCACTACAGGGACATTGTTATGGAGGGGATCTGTGGATAACACATAGCATAAGATGCTATATATGTGTCATCCACAGATCCCCCCCATAACAGTGTCATACACAGATCCCCATAACAGTGCCATCCAGAGCCCCCAATAAGAGCCACCCACAGATCCCCCATAAGTGTCACCCACAGATCCCCCATAAGTGTCACCCACAGATCCCCCATAAGTGTCACCCACAGATCCCCCATAAGTGTCACCCACAGATCCCCCATAAGTGTCACCCACAGATCCCCCATAACAGTGCGTCACCCACAGATCCCCCATAACAGTGCGTCACCCACAGATCCCCCATAACAGTGCGTCACCCACAGATCCCCCATAACAGTTCGCCATCCACAGATCCCCCATAACAGTGCACCATCCACAGACCACAATTAGTTCAAAACCCACCAAAAGCACACCTATTGGTTAAAAGAAAAGTTTTTCTTATTTTCCTCCTCAAAAACCTAGGTGCGTCTTATGTGCCGGTGCGTCTTATAGGGCGAAAAATACGGTATATTTAATGTCAATGTCAAATTCATTATTAAATAATTCAAAACGGGTCAAAAACCTGCTTCACCAGGGGATGTGTGTGACAATACAGGAGCGCTGACCATGCCCCCGGACAGGAGATGGCACAGGTGGATAATGGATTGGATATGTATTAACCCTAGTATTAACATAACATTACATAACTGCTTCTTCAATGCACAGATTATGAAATCACAAGTCTCATATAGGGTGACCACTAGTAATCCTGGGCCCCCCCCCCCCACTAGTGACCCTGCTCCCCCCTGCTCCCCCTCCTTCTGTCACCCCATTAGTCTGTCCCTGTGTGTGTGTGCCCCTTTGTGTGTGTCCCTTTGTGTGTGTCTGTCCCTGTGTGTGTGTCTGTCCCTGTGTGTGTGTGTCTGTCTGTCTGTCCCTGTGTGTGTGCCTGTCTGTCCCTGTGTGTGTGTGTGTCTGTCTGTCCCTGTGTGTGTCTGTCCCTGTGTGTGTCTCTCCCTGTGTGTGTGTCACCATCACCATGCTCACAGCGTTCCTATGTCTTGATGCAGCTGCATCAGGATGTTCTGTGTGGGGCAAGAAGGAGAAGATGAATGAGGAGGCATCACCAGCAGCATGGAGTCCGTGGGAGAGACACAGAGAGTCACACTAAGGGCGTAGGTAACACTACCACATGATCTACACTAGTGTTATCTGTGGTTTTACATAAGACTGCAGGTAATGCTACCACATTATCAGGACTAGTGTTACCTGTGTTTTTACATAGGACTGCAGGTAACATTACCACATTATCAGCACTAGTGTTATCTGTGGTTTTACATAGGACTGCAGGTAACACTACCACATTATCATCACTAGTGTTATCTGTGGATTTACATAGGATTGCAGGTAACAGTACTACATTTTCTGTACTTAGATAGCCATCACTGTGTTATCTGTTTTGTTACATAGGACTGCAGGGGACATCTACTATATTATCTGTACTCAGAGAGTTATCACTGTATAGGGGGGCCCACTGAGACTTTATCGCCCAAGGGCCCACAGGAGCCTGGAGCTGGCGCGGCGCGATATGTGGGTGGGGCTGTGTGTGGGTGTGGTTTGAGGGTTGGCGGGGACACAGGGGCCCCATAATCTCCTATTGCCCGGGGGCCCCATGAGTTGTCAGTCCGCTCCTGGCTGTAGAATATATCACTGCACGACAATTAGGCCATAATTTTTTTCTACTTTTACACAACACAAAAGGCTTTTCAACAAGTAAGTGCAACGCAGAATGGCGAATATATTTTTACTTTGCCACTAACACACGGCAAACAGGGCTGTAGAATATATCACTGCACTGCTGAACGCCAATTAGGCCCTAATTTTTTTCTACTTTTACACTACACAAAAAGCTTTTCAACAGATAAGTGCAACGCTGAACGGCGAATATATTTTTTGTGGTTACATATGTCTGAGGTCCGATCATGTGACGTTCCAGGTCACATGATACATCTGCTGACCGCGCAGTATGTGACACAGAGATTTGAGTGTACGCCCAGTGGTTTAACTAATTGTGATGTGCTGAGGTGAGAGGCATATTATATTAATCAATTTTTTATATTTATCAGATGGGACTAATTGACTTACCCTGGGTATTTATAGGGGCTCTATGCTCTGCGATTTCACTCCTCCTGAGGAAGTTGATGCGAAAGATGTCTCAGGGTCTGCTTGGAGGTGCTACCAACCGGGTCTGTGTTTTTACATGTTAATGATTGTAGTTGTGATGTTTGGAACATGCAACTCTATTTATATTATATTTTATACCAGAGCTCTTTGCTGTCATGAATATTTGACCCCTCGGGTTGGTTTGGTTACCAGTATTGATAAAGCAAAAACAAGAGTTGGTTCAAAATATAGATGACACACAATGAAAATTTTAGCATGTCTTCTGTAGTTTGGACCAATCCCGCTTTTGGCTTCCAAATCATGATCAAATCCCAATGCAAAATACTAACCGTGTGATAGAGGCCTTATGGATGCTATAAAGACCGGATCTGTAGTGTTTTTCATTTTTCAGTTCTTCTGACAGATCAGAAGAAAGGTAAAATAAATGGTGATGTCAACAAGGCCAAACAGGTACACTAGTGGTCCATCAAGTCAGAGTGGGGAGGGTGGAAAAAGGGAGAAGAGTCAACACAGTGGTCCAGTCACAGAGTGGGGAGGTAGGTGCTAACAGCAGTGGCAGTAACAGCACAGGATGGTGGCAGTAGTAGAAGATGGCAACAGAGGTAGCAGGTGAGTGGCATCAGGCAGTTGTCAACATCAGAAGTGTAGCGGAAGCACATAGTCAGAACTAACTGGCCATTTTTCACAATGTTCTGGTGTGGCATCACACTGCAGTCAGAACATTTATATCAGAATGATCTAGTCTGATGCATCAGGCACCGGTGTGTGGAAATCCTGGCTGATCCATGCCTGATTCATCTTTATAAAGGTTTAGCTCTCTACATTTTGTGTTGAAAGGCCACACTACTGGCCAGTCAAGAAAGCTTGTCCAGGGCTAACTTGGCCCATTGCGGCACTAATTCAAGTTTAGCTGCCCAGTAGTCCAGGGGATCTAAGATCTAGGGTAACCGGGTGCACTCCAAGTATACCACCACCTGCTGGTTCAGGTTCTGCTCCATGTCCTGCTGCTGCAGGCTGGTTTCTTCAGTTGGCAAATTAAGAAACATGCTCATCAGAGATTTTAAACTCAAGTAACTGCTGACGGAGCTATTGCTGCTCCTTCCCCCCCCACACCCCTTAAGCAGTCATGGCAGTGGAGCATGAACTCAGTGGGTCCCGTCCTTCAGACCCTTGTGAGGATTGGCAATAGAGCACATAGTTTATCATCCCCCTCAGCAGGTGTAAAAAAAAAAGCCCCCATTTTGGCCCAAAGAATCAAGGCCTAATGGAATTGCTCATCTATGAAACGAGGTGGGCACCCCAATAGTAGTAAAAATAGCTTATTCACTTCAATTTTAGAATCAAGGCCTAATGGAATTGCTTATCTATTAAACAAGGTGGGAACCCCAATAGCACTAAAATTAGACAGCTTATTCACCCCAATTTGAAAATCAATGTGCAATAGAATTGCTTATCTATTAAAAAAGTTGGGCACCTCAATAACAGTTAACTTACATAGCGTATTAACCCCAATTTGAGAATCAAGGAGTAATAGAATTGCTTATCTATGACAGAAGATGGGCACCCCAATAACAGTTAAATTACACAGTTTATTCACCCTAAATTGATAAGCAAGGCCTAATGAAATTGCTCATCTAATTAACAAGGTGGACACCCCAATAACAGTAAATATATATTTTAAACCCCAAATTGAGAATCAAGACATAATAGAATTTCTTATCTATTAAACAAGGTGGACACCCAAATAACAGTAAAAATAGACAGTTTATTGACCCCAATTTGAGAATCAAGGCCTAATGGAATTGATTATCTATGAAACGTATGCACTGCCCCTGCAGTCTCCCTAGCCAATATTCTACAATTAAAGTCTTCTTGAACACTGTTCCTAGCACTAGTCATGTCTCTCCCTTTGCTCAGATCACAGTGGAATGGAGGAGACTCTACAGTCACAGGGGATGGCCATATGCTGTTTAGGAGACTGCATTGCATTATGGGTCGTATTGCGTTCCTGGGCTTCTTACTTTCACTTTGTAACACGTGTAGCTGCCATTTTGGGGGGGGAAGGGGGGGGGGGGCGATACGTTACCCAGAAGCACAAGGATGTTGAGCTTTTTTTGCGAATTGAATTTTTTCTAAACTTTGGATCAAATTCCATTTTGGATCCTATTATTCACCCAACACTAGAAACACATACCCATAAATTGTAAAACTAGAGAAACGGATAGTTTTGCAGCAGTCTCTTAATTTTTTACAGAGCTATGTATTCAATTCTTCATTAAAAATTATTTACAGTGAAAATATCTCTGTCTCTTTAGTTTTATATTTACTGCAGTTTACCATTCAATCCTTATAGTTTTCTTAAATAAACCTTTCTGACTTTGCTCAGATTATTTAAAGGACTAAGTACTGAGCTGTAACATAGTAACATAGTACATAAGGCCGAAAAAAGACATTTGTCCATCCAGTTCAGCCTGTTATCCTGCAAGTTGATCCAGAGGAAGGCAAAAAAAAACTGTGAGGTAGAAGCCAATTTTCCTCACTTTAGGGGAATAAAAAATTCCTTCCCGACTCCAATCAGGCAATCAGAATAACTCCCTGGATCAACGACCCCTCTCCAGTAGCTATAGCCTGTAATATTATTACACTCCAGAAATACATCCAGGCCCCTCTTGAACTCCTTTATTGTACTCACCATCACCACCTCCTCAGGCAGAGAGTTCCATAGTCTCACTGCTCTTACCGTAAAGAATCCTCTTCTATGTTTGTGTACAAACCTTCTTTCCTCCAGACGCATAGGATGTCCCCTCGTCACAGTCACAGTCCTGGGGATAAATAGATGATGGGATAGATCTCTGTACTGACCCCTGATATATTTATACATATTAATTAGATCTCCTCTCAATCGTCTTTTTTCTAAAGTGAATAACCCTAATTTTGATAATCTTTCAGGGTACTGTAGTTGCCCCATTCCAGTTATTACTTTAGTTGCCCTCCTCTGGACCCTCTCCAGCTCTGCTATGTCTGCCTTGTTTACAGGAGCCCAGAACTGTACTCAGTACTCCAGGTGTGGTCTGACTAATGATTTGTAAAGTGGTAGGACTATGTTCTCATCACTGGCATCTATGTCCCTTTTGATGCAAACCATTATCTTATTGGCCTTGGCAGCAGCTGCCTGACACTGGTTTTTGCAGCTTAGTTTGCTGTTTATTAAAATTCCTAGGTCCTTTTCCATGTCATGTGTTAAATATCCCAACTTCATGTGAAGGAAGAATTTGCACACCATTATCAGTTACACAGGAAGGAAGATATCAGCATGAAGGTAGACTTTTTGCTCATGACACAATTTTGGTTGTGAAACCAATAAAACATAAGAAAGTATATAAGAAGCTAGCACATGACCATCATGCTAGTCATAAAGTGTGATAAAGTCACTAAGAAGTCCAGACTTGTACTGTCATTACTTCGCAACAACCTCCTCCCCCATTATCACATCAGTCAGCTTGCTGTGCTTGGTGAAATTCTCAAGCATTATGCTGGGGAAGGGATGGGCCTTGAGTTTAAACTGGTTTTGCAATGCTCTTGGATTCAAGGCGGTTTCATATGACAAGTCGTTTGCATGTTACAACAGGTAACACACCTGTCTCCCAAGGCAAGGGTTCTATTCATGAGGACTAGACAAACCCAAACACATTATTTTCAAATCTCCACCACAGCAGTGACACATTTGACTGCTCGGAATTGCACAGACTTCTACCTTCCAGCCCTTTCACTGCTTCTGTTTCATGGTAAGTAAGAAAACTTCATTTGTTATGTTAGTTTTCACATCCGATAAGTTTACAGTGCAAGAGGCACATTCGTGTGGAAGACAACTAGGGTGTACATTGTGTATTGATCAGTTGCTCCAATCTGAGAGGCTCAGACATAATAAACCCGAGGCAACGAAATGACTTCTGTCTATGAACTGTCAGAAAGATACTGTATGAATATAGGTCTTCTCTACATTTCACTCCCGGCAGGCTCTTTGCTGTCACTGCAGAAATTACATATGTGAAAGCTTTTATAATGACCACCCAAGTTTGCAGTGAAAAATTATCTTTTAGGAGAGCAGTGTTCTCAAAGAAGAGACCAAATACCCACCGCAAATAAGGAATTAAAAAATCTGTCATAGGAAAAATGTTTTATTTTAAAGTGCCATTCATTTCAAGGAGCATTACATATAAAAGAGGGTATACATACATAATATAAAACAACACAAGTACAATAAGCATAAGCTTATTAACAGACTGCTACAGAGGGGTGAAGACTCTGCCTTTGAGAGCTATAAGCTACAGAATCTAATCTACAAAGGGTGGTCTTCCTAAAGAGGTGGTCTCTTGGTGAAGTTTCATTGTGGTTTAAATCCAGGAGAAAGAGTGCTTTAACAGTGGTACACAATAAGATCATACGGCACAAAAAGAAATACCGTATATGATCAGTCATTTTAGCTATATTTTCATTGAGATAATGCAATATACATTTCAAACTGCTGATAATGAAGCCGTACCCACTATAAGAGCAGTTAGATAATATTACTTACATTGCACCTTCTTTTGCTACTTATATGTTTGTACATACATGTATTTGTGTTGTCTATGCATAAAAAGGTAGCCCATTCATGACTGAGCTATTTGGGCCTTAAGGGGGGTTTCTGCTGCTTTTAACTGATGACCTATCCTCTGCACAGGTCAGCAGTATCTGATCAGTGGAGGTATGACACCTGAGACCCCCACAAATCTGCTTTTAAAGACGTCACTGGCATTCCTGTGAATGCCACAGCCTTCTCACAGCTTACTGCGGGTCAGTGATATCATATCGGTCATATGGCCAAGGGGCAGCGCACTCCTATTCAAGTAAATGGGAATGAGATGCGATACCAAACACAGCTGTACTGCGCTGGGCTTGGTAAGGAAGAGCAGGAGCGCCTGTGCCTTCTCAGCTGATCAGCAGGGTCCCAGGTCGGAGACCCCCACCTGAGGGGATAGCTTATCATTTAAAGGTGTTTGAAAACCAATTTGAAGGCCCAAATAGCCCAGTCACGAAAGGACTATATTTATATACAGTTCATAGACAACACAAACATTCATAACAGTGAATATACATGTTTCTACTGTATATAAATAGATAAGTAGCAAAAGAAGGTGCAATATACAGCATTAGTAATGTCTGATTGACCTTGTAGTGGAAATAGCTTATCATCAATTTGAAATGTATCTCATTTATATTAAATTATATCAATAAAATATTGCTAAAATGACAGATCATATGTTTCTTTTTGTGCTATGTGTTTTCATTGTATACTATTTTCAATCAGTCTTTAGTGTGAGCAGCTGTGCTCTCTCGGAAAACCCCTTTAATGTATTATTTAGGGACTTTTAGTACATGCTGATAAAACAGATGAAACATAAAGGAGAGGAGTAAACATTACAGTCAATTTCTTGGGCAGCAGAGGCCCCACTTGTCCGTCCCCACCCCTTTTTCTTATCACTGTGGCAAGAAACTCAAAAAGTCAGTGTGTACCATAATTTGCAACTTTTTAAAAGTGAGATTATATCAATATACAGTGGATATAAAAAATGTCAGATTTCTGCGATGTAAAACAATGAGACAAAGATAAATCTTTTCAGAACTTTTTCCACCTTTTAATGTGACCTATAAACTGTACAACGCAATTGAAAAACAAACTAAAATCTTTTAGGTGGAGGGAAGAAAAAATATGAAAATAAAATAATATGGTTGCATAAGTGTGCACACCCTTAAACTAATACTTTTGTTGAAGCACCTTTTGATTTTATTACAGCACTCAGTCTTTTTGGGTATGAGTCTATCAGCATGGCACATTTTGACTTGGCAAGATTTTCCCACTCTTCTTTGCAAAAACACTCAAAATCTGTCAGATCTGTCAGACCTGAATCCAATTGAAAATCTGTGGGGTGATCTGAAGAGGGCTGTGCACAGGAGATGCCCTATCTCCTGTGCACAGCCCTCTTCAGATCACCCCACAGATTTTCAATTGGATTCAGGTCTGGGCCCTGGCTGGACCATTCCAAAACTTGAATCTTCTTCTGGTGAAGCCATTCCTTTGTTGATTTGGATGCATGCTTTGGGTCGTTGTTATGCTGAGTTCCTCTTCATGTTCAGCTTTCTAGCAGAAGACTGAAGGTTTTGTGCCAATATTGACTGGTATTTGGAACTGTTCATAATTCCCTCTAGATTAACTAAGGCCCCAGTTCCAGCTGAAGAAAAACAGCCCCTTGGCATGATGCTGCCACCATCAGTGCTTCACTGTGGATATGGTGTTCTTTTAGTGATGTGCAGTGTTGTTTTTGCGCCAAACATATCTTTTGGAATTATGGCCAAAAAGTTCTACCTTGGTTTCATCAGACCATAACACATTTTCCCACTTTTGGGAGACTTCAAATGTGTTTTTGCAAAATGTAGCCTGGCTTGGATGTTTTTCTTCATAAGAAAAGGCTTTCGTCTTGCCACTCTACCTCATAGCCCAGACATATGAAGAATACGGGAGATTGTTGTCACATGTACCACAGAGCCAGTACTTGCCAGATATTCCTGCAGCTCCTTTAATGTTGCTGTAGGCCTCTTGGTAGCCTACCAGACCACTTTTCTTCTCGTCTTTTCATCAATTTATGAGGGACGCCCAGTTCTTGGTAATGTCACTGTTGTGCCATATTTTCTCCACTTGATGATGACTGTCTTCACTGTGTTCCATTGTATATCTAATGCCTTGGAAATTCTTTTATACCCTTCTCCTGACTGATATCATTTAACAATGAGATCCCTCTGATGCTTTAGAAGCTCTCTGTGGACCATGGCTTTTTCTGTGGGATGCGACTAAGAAAATTTCAGGAAAGACCAACTAGAGCAGCTGAACTTTATTTGGGGTTCATCAGAGGTACTTTAAATGATGACAGGTGTATGCTGACTCCTGCCATGATTTTGAATGTGATTGCTTAATTCTGAACACACTTATACAACCACATTATTTAAAAAAAAATGTTTTCTTCCCTCCACCTAAAAGATTTCAGTTTGTTTTTCAACTGAGTGGTAAAGTTTATAGGTCACATTAAAGGTGGAACAAGTTCTGAAATGATTTACCTTTGTCAATTTTTTTTTTTACATCATAGAAACCTGACATTTTAACAGGGTTTTTTAAATCCACTGTATACTTTTTTTGCAGATTTTTTTTATTGATTACGTTTTATTAGAGGTTTCCTGGCAAAATGGAAAAAAACTGCGAGAAGTGCTATTCTCTGCCATTGTTCTTTATTTTTTGGCAGATTTTACATTTCACTGTATACCACACACGGTGCAACAGAACTAATGTGTTACGACTTTAATAGCACTATGAGGTACTGAATATAAGTGGCTTATGGCTAGGACATAACATCAATGTCACATAGATGCAGGTCTCACTTCTGGGACCCACTCATATCTCTAGAACAGGGCCCCTGAAATGAAGTAGAGCACACTGTACATGCTCTCCATTCACTGCTATAGGACTTCCAGAAATAGTCGAGTAAGTGCGCTCAGCTCTTTTTGGAAGACCCATAGCAGTGAATGGAAAGCAAGCCATGCAAGTTGTGCCACCTCTCCTTTCACCTATATTGTGGGGCACTCAGCTATTTTTGGAACTTCCATAGCAGTGACAGGAGGGTGGCCACTCATGTGAAGCTGTTGTCCCTTCACTTTGGGGACTCTGTTCTTTTTTAAAGAAAACTTTATTCAAATTATTACAATGTACTCTGTTATTTTTAAAGCCAAATAGGGGACTTGCAATGTTATTTTTTTATATTTTTTTATTGCATCAATAATGCTTTGGTATACTCATTATTGCTTTTCGGTTTAAATCAACAGTAGGCATATAACCATGGCAGGTTCGGGGGGCCTTTAATCGGCCCTTGGATGCCATGGTAACTATTGATACCTAGCAATCATGACAAATAATCTGACCCAAGAGAGAGTCAAAAGAGCCACCCCATGAATGCACATCCAACCATTAAAGGGTAAAAATATATACAAAGTTTATTGGACACAACAACACACACGCATTAAAAAATTGTATACAATATAGAACAAAGTGCGGTATGCAATAAATATATGTAACCGACACACACAGGTCCACTGAATTATCACATATAAATGTATGCGTTATCAAGCAGCATATAAAACAATACGATAAATCACATATAGCAAATGTAAGGTAAGGTAAGACCACTAGAATTAAAGGTGCAAACAGACCAACATAGGGTCAAATATCAAGAGCCAAACCTACAAACCTACATGTCTCTTTAAATGTATATACCTAGCAATCATGTTGTGGGGATGCTGACAGGGAATCAGAAGGATCCTCATCCTTAGGCCTCATGCACACAACAGTGTTTTTTCACTGTCAGTGATTTGGCTTCAGTGGTCCGTGTCCGATTTTGCTTCAGTTGTGTTTCCTTGTGTCTTCCTTTTGTTTTGTCTGACAGGGGGAAAAAAAGGAAGGTTAATGAAAAGTGTAATTTTATTGCACCAAGGTCTTGTAGAAAAAAACGCGGATGACATACCAGTTGTGCATCAGTTTTTTTTGACGGACCCATTGACTTGAATGGGTCCGTCCTCCGTTTTCCACTGACAAGAATAGGACGGACTGGAATCACGGACGCAGAGAAAAAACGGAGGACTATCATTTTTTTTCATAGCTCTATAGAAATGAATGGGACCTCCACTAAACTGTAAAAAATGACAGAACGGACGCGAATGCACACAACAGTCGTGTCCATGAGGCCTTAAAGGAATGGTCTCACTTCAGCAAATGGCATTTATCATGTAGAGAAAGTTAATATAAGGCACTTACTAATGTATTGTGATTGTCCATATTGCTTCCATGCCTCTGCACATGTTCTACATGTTCTATTTTTTTTTAGGTTTGGATAGATCATGGACCCATTCAAGCTGAATGGGTCTGCATCCATCTGTGGCAGCCGCACGGATGGTACCCGTGGATTGGGGACTGCAAATTACAGTCTCCAGCGCACTGTACGGCTGGGCAACGGCCAAGTGCATGAGGCCTTAATGTATGTGACACAAAAGATCAGAAGCAATCTTCGGCAGCTAATATTAGATTAGTGACCTATTAGGATGTTCAGAGCAGTGATATTATGACCATGACATGTCATCATATCATCTTGTTAGGCCAGCTCCTGGTCTGCACATCACGTTGTCAGTCACATGATCACCAGAATACAGACAGGATGTGGTGCTTTGTGGTATTGAGAGTGAAATATTAATTTAAATTAAAACATTTGAATCTGGGGCTCATTCACACAATGGGTTATGCCACTGGAATTTTGGCATGAACCTTAGTTTAAGGCCTAGTTCACACGAACGTTTTTTTTGCGAGTGTACGGGCCGTTTTTTTGTGTTCCGTATATGGTCCGTATACGGAACCATTCATTTCAATGGTTCCGCAAAAAAAAAAAACTGAAAGTACGCCGTATGCATTCCGTTTCCTTTTTTCCGTTCCGTTGAAAGATAGAACATGTCCTATTATTGCCCGCAAATCACGTTCCGTGGCTCCATTCAAGTCAATGGGTCCGTAAAAAAAAGGAACACATGCGGAAATGCAACCGTATGTCTTCCGTTTCCGTTCAGATTTTTCTGAACCATCTTTTGAAAATGTTATGGCCAACCCAATTTTTTCTATGCAATTACTGTATACTGTACATGGCATACGGAAAAACGGAACGGAAAAACAGAAAGGAAATGGAAACACAACGGAACTCAAAAATGGAACAACGGATCCGTGAAAAACGGACCACAAAAAACAATAAAAGCCATATGTTCGTGTGAACTAGGCCTAAAGCTGCAATCGCAAAGAGAAGGGACATGTTTCTGTGTATGGACAAACGCAGCTGGAAGTCACAGCAGGTGTTCTTGGTTTGGCTTTATTCAGTGGGGCTAAACTGTGAATGGGACTCTGCAGCATTCAGATTGTAAAAGCACAGGAGAAACTGCTGCTGTTTTTGGCATTCAGAACAAGATGGATTCTACACAGGCAAAATCCGAAGGGTGAACGAAACCTTAGAGGTCTTCAGCCACGTAAAGTAAATTGCTGGTTGACCTTTTATAAATTGAATAAAGATGCCATCGAATGTAGTGTCCTGATGTGTTGGGCATGTTAAATTCCCCAGAGTCTGGCACAATGTTATCAAGTGAAATAATCCAGGGCCAGATGTCTGGCAGAGGCTTACTATTCTCTATAGTCCCCTTGCGGGATTATTAAGTGGTTAAAAATTGAAAAAGAAATGCCAGAATTGCTAATTTATTCTTATTTGCCATCAAATAAACTTAATATCAAGCAATCAAAAAGTGTTATTTACCCCAGAATGATACCAATGAAAACTACCTCACACCACTCCATAGAAAGAAAAATAAAAAGGTTGTGGGTCTTGAGATGTGGTGATGCAAAAATATTTTCTTCTTTTTTTTTTTTTTTTAAAAAGGGGGTTTTATTTGGGGTCATTGTAATCATACTGACCCATAAAATAAAGATATTATGTTATTTATGCCCAAAAATGATGCCACATAATTTATAATGTAAAATCTCAGTGGCAGTATTGCTGTTTTTTTCACATCTCTCTCCCAGAAAGAGTTAATCAGAAATGGCACCATGAAAAACTACAACTTGTCCCACAAAAGCACCCTCGTACAGCTACATAGACAGAAAATTACACCCAAAGGCAACCAGAAAATTAAAAAAGTTATAACTCTTGGAAGGCAATGATGAAAAAAGGAAGAAAAGTAATGCCCAAAACAGGCTGGTCACTAAATGGTTAAAGGGGTGTCTGAAATAATAAAAAATCTTGAAGCCCCATACAATTACTTAAATGACTTGTCCAAGATGAGTTGTCCTCAGGATTTGTCATCAGTATCTGATCTGTCCTGTTTTTCTGATCGGTATCGGTTTTCCTAGGCCAGTGATGACACGTTAATCAGTCACGTGGCCTTGGAGCAGCTCAGCCGCATAGAAGTGAATGTGGTTGAGCTGCGATACCAAGCACAGCCGCTATACAATGAACGTCGCTGTGCTTGGTAAGCACGGAGAAAGACGCGGTACTCACAGGAGCGCTAGTACCTTCTAAAACAGCTGATCGGCAGCGTGGCCAGATGTCAGACCTCCACCGATTAGATGCTGATGACCTATCCTGAGGATAGTTAATTAGGTATAACATCTTGAAAAACCCTTTTAAGCTCCAGCAACGTTCTCTGCAGCACTGGTCTAGTTCTCCTGCTGCAGTTTTTTTTGTTAAAACAGTAGAGGTGAAGAGCCTGGATTTGACACGTGACAGCTGCAGCTAATCACTGTCCTCAGCAGTTTACAGCTGAATGTGCACGACGCACTGTTGATGACATGCACAGTGATGACATGCACATGATGACATGCACAGCCAATCACTGTCCTGATCTGTAGACCGCTGACAGTGATTGGCTGCTGTAGTCACTGGGCAGTGTCCAGGCAAGGCACTACTTCCAATGGCAAAAACCTGCGACAGGACTACTTGACCAGCACCGCAGAAACCGTCTCTGGAGAAACCGGTGAGCGTGCCTTTTAAAAATTATTCTATTTTAAGCAATTGTAGGAGTTGTCCGATATTTGTAATTATCTCGTACAACCGCTCTAAGGATGACGCCTTGTTTTTTTATGGGACAAGTTGAAAACTTTTTAGGCTCCCTTTTGATGTACATATGAGATAGCATTTGAGACATGAGTTTTTAGCATTAGGTTATTATGTTGCATTTTATTTAATACAAATAATTTCTTTAAAAAAATACTATTATACACTGGCATATTGTATATGCGGATATATACTAATATGCCCAGAAATAGGCACCTACAATATGTCCTAAAAGGTAATAGAACAGCCCTGTGGACTTCGCTGGAGGGGGGGCTTCCTCCTTCTGTTATTACTTAAACCATCAGTGATCACCCAGTGTTTGCTCCATTTATGCCATTATGCACGAGTACAACTTCCAGTTACAGCAGATCTCCCATTGCTATCACTAGGCTATATATGCACACCAAGTACATTCTACTGTGAGCATACGTCTACACTTATGCACGTTTCATAAACAATGTCCTTCTAAAGTAAAATGTATACTCATGCTGTATATAGCATGAATTCTTTTACAGATCATTGCAAAATGCCTCCTACAGTGGCCTTGAAAAAGTATTCATACCTCTTGAACTTTGCCACATTTTTTCATGTTACACCCACAAACATAAATGCATTTTATTAGGATTTTATGTGATAGACAAAGTACACAAAGTAGCAAATATGTGTGAAGTAAAAAGAAAACTATACTTTTTTTTTCAAAATTTTGAATAAATAAAAATGTGAACAGTGCTGTGAGCTTTCGTATTCAGCTCCCTGTACTTTGATTACCCTAAATAAAATTCCTTGTGACCAATTGCCTTAAGAAGTCACCTAATTAGTTAATGGAGTGCACCTGTGTGTAATTTATTCAAAGACTTGCAGCGAAAGGTGATGCTTTAAAGCAGGGACGCCCAACTTGTGGCCCTCCAGCTGTTGCAAAACTTCAATTCCCAGCACGCCTGGACAGCCTATAGCTATAATGGCATGCTAAACTTGTAGTTTTGCAACAGCTGGAGGGCTGCAGGTTGAGCCTCCCTGCTTTAAAGTATTGACCGAGGGAGGCTGAATATAAATGCACACCACCATGTTAAAAAAATGTATCATTTTCTTTTCACTTCACACGTATTTACTACTTTGTGTTTGTCTATCACATAAAATCCCAATAAAATAATTTTAGTTTGTGGGGGGAAAAATGTGGAAAATGTCAAAAGGTATGAATACTTTTTCAAGTCACTGTATGTGCAGATTACAGGTCTCATTCTGCTGAGCACAACAGTGACACTCCCAATGCTGGCAGGCATTGTATGGCTACAAAGCATATGTGCAGCATATACAGGCTTTGCTTAATGTAGGTCATGCACAGCACAAAGATTCAGCTCGAAAGCGTCTTTATTTTTACTTCATATGGTATGGTTATTCCTTCCAAAGGGTAGTTGGTGCACAATAAGATGTCTTCACGTACAAGAATGCAAAAAATGTACTCTCAAAGCTGGAGGACCCTCAGTGTGTGGGCTATCTGTCTGCAGAGTCAGAGCATCAGATAACAGTATAGCTATTGCATTCACAGCACTTGCTATGGGGCCCAGGGGTTTAGAGGATCCCAAATCAGGCGCATGAATATTGTACTTTTTTTGCGCAGATTAACAATATGGCGGCTTTTGCTATAGTGTGGGTTTTCTGACATGTTTTGGTAGTATCCATACTTTTAATTATTGCTACTTTAGCTGCTGTTTTAATTTTCCTAAACAAGGAGGGGGAGTTGCATCTTTTATTTATTTTTTGTTATGGGGCCTTATGAATTATTGTTATGACCTTGTAGAGAGTTTATATTTTTAAAGATGTTCCCTTCTATGCTGACACCTACAAAGCCATTCTTGATGTGGTAGAGGGGGCCATGAGCATTAGAATAATGTTATCTGAACCCACACATTTATCTGGGGTCAGCTGATCATCTAATGTGTATGAAGGCCAGCAGATTTTAATGTTCCTGATCTTTTAGTTCCTGGGGAGTTAAAGGGGTATTCTCATCACGCCGTTTCATACTTACCTGCTCCCGGCGCGCTGTCCACTGGTTTCGGCAGGGGGCGGGCTCCATCTTGATTGAAGTCTTCTCCCGGCCGCGCCGCCTGCTGGACTGAAGGCGCACACCGCCGCACATGCACCCTGGTGACTTCTTCCTGGCAAGTATACTATACTGGCCAGGAAGAAATCACCATAGCGCATGCGCCTTCGGGACTGCACGGGGACAGCCGGGGGAAGAGAAGAAGTCATCTGCACAAGCGCGGCCATCGCGATTCCTGAGAAGAGTGGTGGCCGTAACCAGGGGAGACGGAAGACAACAGTCAGGTAAGTATATGTTTATTTTCTTCTAAGAGGTAATTAGTTAATTAAATATATATTCAGAAAAATGATCACTGTTAAATCATTAACAGATTTAACAGTGATCATTAAGATGGGAATACCCCTTTAAGCTGTTGCCTGGTATCAGACAGTGGCTTATCGGGCAATAATCGCTAAGGAGCGCTCGCATGAACGCTTGTTAGCAATCATCTTGCAGTGTAATACTGCGAATGAGCAGACGCTCGTTCATCGGCAATTCAGATTTTTAAGCATGCTTAAAAATCAGAATTTGCCGTCAGCATATCATGCTGTCTAATAGCAATCTGCCACTGGCAAACCACTAGACAGTATGGAGACGAGCGATGGCATAACCATTGCTCCTCCTGGTGCTTCGGAGGAAATCGCTGTATGTAATAGCTTCCCTCCCAACAATCGCTTGCTGATCTGCCTATCTAATTATTCCCCTCTCCATGTTCAGATCATATCCACACTTGGCTGAGCTGAGTGTGCGTATGTGTCGGGGAATGGGAGATGTGTGGGAGATAGTTGTCAGAGGGTTTTGCTGACTGCCCTCTAAGGCTATGTTCGAATGGGCAAAATCTGCCACTAATTCAGCAGAAATGTTAAAAACCTTTGCACCACCAGCTGATACAGAATGTCATTTCTGCATTTCAGCAACATGGTGGAACAGTAATTGTACCAAATTTATAAAAAATAGATTAGAAAAAAAATATATATATCTTGGCTACCTCCTCCACTACCGCTTCCACCTACACCACCACATCTACTGCCTCCTCAGCCTCCTACCCCACTTTAACCTCCGCCTCCAAGTTCAAGTTTATTTTTTAAAATTTGTTTTCTATTCTATGTTTAATTTAAGTCATTTTCCTATCCACATTTGTTTGCAGGGCAATTGTCCTGCTCTTGCCCCCATTTTGCTTCCTTTTGCAGCCCTCTAGACATTACTATGACTAGTTTACAGGCATTTTAGTGCACCAAAGTTCAGGTCCCCATTGACTTCAATGTGGTTCGAGTTCAGGTCCCAAACCCGAACATTGACCCGAAGGGCACACCCTAACATCCACGGGTCTGCTTATCCCTAGACCTCTCCTTTATTTTCTAAGAATGAGTGGGGGTAGAGACGGCAGTATATATACCCTTAGGTCATTTTATTGTTGCTACTATAACAGAATGCTCTGCTTGTTATAATATTGGCTCAAATCCAGCAAATAACAAACAGAGCGAGGACTTGGCAGAAAAACTGATGTCTCACAGAAAAGGTATTAAATAAAACAAGGTAGATCTTCTTAAAGCGAGTTGAAAAAATTGGTTTCGTAGCAAAACTTGTTCTCCACTCTGTAGTGACAATCAACAGCAGTGCTTGAGTTCAGAATATTAAAGAAGTTTTCAAGGAGTTTATTATTGATAAAGTATCATGAGGATAGGTCATCAGTACCTGATCGGTGAGGGTCTGACTCCTCAAAGCTTTTAAAGTGCTGTACATTATATAGGAGCGGGCTTAGTAATGCAGCCCAGGCCCATTCACTTTGGGCTGAAATGCAAATAGGCCATGTGATCTATGAATATGAAGTCTCTGGCCTAGGAAGAGGTGACAGCACCCAGAGCTCATCAGCAGGGTTACTTTGAGTTGTCCTACCAATCAGATAATGATGACCTATCCAAACTCCCAGAAATACCCTTCAGAAAACTATGATTATCATGGTCACTCCTCCACTGTGAATCTTTTCATCCCATCCTTGGACTTTTGGTGCTATTATACATTCTACTACATTACTTATCTCTGATTACTGCTTTGGCAGTTACGCCCATACTCCTTTAGAGCGTTCTCCTCCCCAGTGTTTATTTTATGGGACTGTGAAGTGTGACAGACAGATCCCCTTTAAAAATTCCATTGTGTGCCACATGAGTCATAGAAAGATGTGAAGAAAGCTACATCTGTGTCTTAGGCTGAAAGGAGGAAAGTACTTATGATTGTCATCACATAGGCGGTTGCAAACTTTAACGAATCCCTGCTAATAGTCAAGGTGTAGGGAATTCTTTTTAATTACATAGACATTACAAGACTACCTTGAGGCAGAAACGTCTGAGTTCTCCTGAATGTGCACAAAATAAAAAAAGGCTAATGATAAAATGATTTTTCTGGAAGTACTGTGTTTGCTGACAACAGCTCTACCCAGGCATGTCAAACATTAATTGCTAGAGATGTGGTTGGAAGTTGACTTAGGCTCTATTAAGCGGACCTTTGTACTTTTCTGTTTGTTCTTAGGAATAAAAAACTGTGCTGAGAGGAGACAATAGAGTAATTTCTAGGATGATGAGTGAGGGAAGTAGTTCTGTTCTTTGCTGCTACTTGCCGATAATTTTCAAGATTAGTAGTCTTCTGTGGACAACTCCCTGTCTGATTTAGCAATACTATCCGACCTGACAGACTTGAAATGTCTGTGTGCAACATGGAAATTGATGTCACTTTCTACCCAACACTTTGCTTGTGCATCAAATAATCATCATTAATTACATTTGCTAATGAGAAGGGCATAGCACGTTCATTTCATATTGTAAAGATTCCCTTGTAGACAGAACTCATTACTTATACACCAGAGCTTGGGTGCATAAACCATAAGTGAAAGGGTAACATCTCATGATCCTCATGTTTCAAAACTGACTCATGGAAACAGTCTCAAGTAGAAGTAATGCATACCTTTCCAATCCCCTAAACTCCAATTCCGACACATTACAGGTCCCCTGCCAGTTTCTTTAAATTGGCTTCTAGCAAAGACATATTGACACAGACCAGTGATGGGTGCAGTGGTGACATGTCAGCACTGGAGGCCAATGCACACAAACCAGCAGAGGACCAAAGAAGCATCAGGACAAGAGTGTTGGGGGATTGGTTACTTCTATTATTATAATACATACATTTCTATTAAAAAAACAACAACAATCTTGGCACTAGAGATGAGCAAATGTATTGTAGTATTGTAGGGTAGACAACGCTGCTCTTGGCTTCTTGAAAAAATATATGCAAATCAGCATATCTTACTTGCTGGAAAGGTAATTTTGTATATAAGTTCATTAGAATCAAAATGTTTTGGAAAATTTCAGGGCAAATTCCAGACTGCTGTAATCTATTTGATCATCTCTAGTTAATACATATCATGAATTATATGAATCTTCAATTTATTTTATAAAAAATTGGTAGGATATTTTTCTGGATATAATTTTTTGAAGTCACTCCATGTATTCTACTTCTTGTCCTGGCTTTTAACTTCCTTTTTTGTTTGGACTTTTAGCCTGACAGACTCACATTAGAACTTACTTTGTCTAAAATGGGAGATGAGTTACTCAATTACAGCATCATAGATTATACTGATAAGTACAATGCTCTTCTGTAGGAATCTTTATCTAGAATGTGAACAATATCTATAATGTGAACAATAGCGCAGTCATACTGTTATTCTAGTTCTATGCTATTTTAATGGGGATTACCATTGAGATAACATCTTCCTCTCCCAGCAGCAGTAAACCGACAATTAATTACCTACTTATGGCCTTATTAGCTTGTATGATTTTTGGTCCAACTATCTGGAACAAGTCTTCATAGGAACACGTGTCTGATAATTGGTCCATATAACTGAGCAGCTGATCAGCCTGATGAAGAAGCAGACAGTTGTTTGTTGGCTGATGGCAATTTTTCATTAGGATGAAAAATGTCCGATTATCAGGAGCACATCTCCCTGTGTAATCAACATAACTGAATGTGCAATCATTCCTCCTACATTCAATTAGCATCAGCCTGTATAGTCAGATTGATGTGTTTTCAGCCATTGCCACTGCCTGAATTTTGGACTGTGTAATACAGCTGTTATTATATAAAGGAGGTTTCATTATTTTATTTGGCTATCACAGACAGACATTGGTGCAGATTTATCAAACTGGTGTAAAGTAGAGCTGGCTTAGTTGACCATAGCAACCAGTTATCGGGTAACTTAGTTGGATATAGGTTTGCATAATTATAACAGAAAAATGGTTTTACTGCCTAACAAGAATGCTTAAAATAGTATAATTTATTTTGATATTATTAAAATGTAGTGGCTACCCGCCAACAATACAAATCAGGCTAGGTGCAGTGGGGTAGTGGACTGTTGGCATCATTATCCAGCCACTAACACCACTCGTACCAATAATAGAATGAATCTCTGTGCAGTATTGGAAATATATTGTAGCCTCCACAATGTTAACCGCTCACAGTTTAGATATTGTATGTATTTAGTGTGTATCTATTAACTGTTAGGTCAATTAGAGCTACTGGCAGCACTCTCTGAGCGAGAGGGTGATTGCTGAGATATGCATTTGTGGCCACCAATCATACATCTGAGTCTCTCAGACATAATATTGTGCTCTATTATGCTTTATCCCTGCCTAATGTAGCGTCCACTCGACGCGTTTCTGTGCTGACCAGTAAGGGCAGCCTGTCATCAGGAGCAGAGTGATTGCAATCCCATTTGCATCTCGCCTGTGTGCTTTGGCGCTACTGCATATGGGAGAAACAGGGAATAGTGCTGCATGCTGGAGGAGCCACACGTGCAGCCTGATAATCGCACAGCCTCCAGCTCTATGACGGCCGTAGTCGCGGCCGCCGAGATTGCTCTTTACATAGATGGGGCCACTCCCACTGGGCGGAGCTACAGGCGGTGGGGATTGGACAAGGCAGAGTAAGGCCTCCCCTCATGCCGCCTTTAGTATTGCGCATAGCACTGACGTGGGTGACAGTTAATTGGATACAATAGCTACTTGAGACCCAGAAGTATAGGTCCTGTCTGTGGATTGCGGGCTAGGTAAAGGAAAGAGATCTCAGTGATAGTAGTACTGAATAAGAGTGTATCCAGTCTCCCCAAAGGGGAATGTTTAGTAATTATACTACAGTCGTGGTATAAGTTGCTGCTTAAGTTTTTATAATAGCAATTTGCATATACTCCAGAATGTTAGGAAGAGTGATCAGATGAATTGCGTAGTCCTTCTTTGCCATGAAAATTAACTTAATCCCAAAAAAAACCTTTCCACTGCATTTCATTGCTGTCATTAAAGGACCTGCTGAGATCATTTCAGTAATTGTCTGTTAACTCAGGTGAGAATGTTGACGAGCACAAGGCTGGAGATCATTATGTCAGGCTGATTGGGTTAAAATGGCAGACTTGACCTGTTAAAAGGAGGGTGATGCTTTGAAATCATTGTTCTTCCATTGTTAACCATGGTGACCTGCAAAGAAACGCGTGCAGCTATCATTGCGTTGCATAAAAATGGCTTCACAGGCAAGGATATTGTGGCTACTAAGATTGCACCTCAACCAACTAATTATAGGATCGTCTCCTAAAGAGGATTCAGCTGCGGGATCGGAGTGCCACCATTGCAGAGCTTGCTCAGGAATGGCAGCAGGCAGGTGTGGGTGCATCTGCACGCAGAGTGAGGCGAAGACTTTTGGAAGATGGCCTGGTGTCAAGAAGGGCAGCAAAGAAGCCACTTCTCTCCAAAAAAAGCATCAGGGACAGATTGATCTTCTGCAGAAAATATGGGGAATGGACTGCTGAGGACTGGGGCAAAGTCATATTCTCTGATGAAGCCTCTTACCAATTGGCTTGTCCGGAGAAGAAAAGGTGAGCGCTACCATCAGTCCGGTGTCATGCCAACAGTAAAGCATCCTGAGACCATTCATGTGTGGAGTTGCTTCTCATCCAAGGGACTGGGCTCACTCACAATTTTGCCCCAAAACACAGCCATGAATAAAGCATGGTACCAAAACACCCTCCAACAGCAACTTCTTCCAACAATCCAACAACAGTTTGGTGAAGAACAATGCATTTTTCAGCATGATGGAGCACTGTGCCATAAGGCAAACGTGATAACTAAGTGGCTTGGGGACCAAAACGTTGACATTTTGGGTCTATGGCCTGGAAACTCCCCAGATCTTAATCCCATTGAGAACTTGTGGTCAATCCTCAAGAGGGAGGTGGACAAACTAAAACCAACTAATTCTGACAAACTCCAGGAAGTGATTATGAAAGAATGGGTTGCTATCAGTCAGGAATTGGCCCAGAAGTTGATTGAGAGCATGCCCAGTCGAATTGCAGAGGTCCTGAAAAAGAAGGGCCAACACTGCAAATACTGACTCTTTGCATAAATGTCATGTAATTGTCGATAAAAGCCTTTGAAATGTATGAAGTGCGTGTAATTATATTTCACTACATCACAGAAACAACTGAAAAAAAGATCTAAAAGCAGTTTAGCAGCAAACTTTGTGAAAACTAATATTTGTGTAATTCTCAAAACTTTTGGCCATGACTGTATATGTAATATACTTGTATGAACAGCACATGAATATTATTGATGACATCAGACTGGGGGTATAGAGCATATATTGCATCATGATGTTCTACTGACATAGGGGCGGCATGACTTGTATGTTATACCTAGCTGCCACTGGTGTGCCGCAGCATTATGTCTATGTTAGATGAAGCTGGTATATGAAATAAATTGTTTAAAGCCGCTTGGTTTGAGTGTCTGTAATGTAAAGGTCCATTGCACTTCTTTGCGCAACAATAGATTATCCACATCACCACCCCTGAGGGAACCCCTCACATGTTTAATGCCTTGAAATGTGATACAATTGTTTACTCCCGGATGACATTCCATGATATGTTGCGCAATTGCTGTGTCGTCCTGTTTGCTGATGTTGGAAAGATGCTCTTTTAGTTTTGTCCACATATTGCTTGAGGCAGATACATGTGGCTACATATATGACACCAACTGTCCTGCAATTTATGAAGGACCTGATGTTATACGTGCGTCCTGTAACAGTGCATCTGACAGCATTGCCTTTCTTAATCGCTTTACAAGCTATACAATTGCTGCACTTAAAGATGCCCACAGGTTTGGTGCTCAGCCATGTCGCTTCAATAGGAGGATTGGATTATATAGGCTATGTACCAGCTTATCTTTCAGATTGCTTCCTTTTCTATATGTTACCAGGGGATGGTCTCCCACCAGGTGACCTACTATTGGGTTTGATTTCAACAGTCCCCAATGTTCATTCAGTAGATCATGAATTTCCCTGTGTGCCACATCATAGGTCCCTATGATCTGGATTGTACAGTTGTTAGAATCCCGGTTTTTGGGAAGCAGAAGGTCATCTCTGTTACTCACTGAGGCGTGTGTATACTCCTCAGTGAGACATGACCTTGGATATCCTCTTTGAGAGAATGTTTTTTGCTAATAATTTGCCCTTTTAAAATCTACCCACTCAGAGCAGTTACGCCTAGCTCTAAAATATTGTCCCTTAGGTATGCCAAATTTGAGCCTGTTTGGATGTGCACTTCCCATCTGAGTAGGTTATTAGTGGCCATAGGTTTGCAGTACATTTTGGTAACAATCTTTCTCGATTTGTCAATAGTGATTGACAAATCCAGGAATGTCAAATAGGTGTCATGAATATAACTGGTGAAAAACAGACCAAGATCATTATTAGTTAGCTAGCATGCCATTCCATCATATATGAATCTCAGCCATAGAGCTACAGACGATGTCCACTGTTCCATTTTGTCACTGAAGACATATTCCCTTTCCCACCAGCCCAGGTAGCGATTGGCAAAGGTCAGGGCACAAGGGCTACCCATGGCCAGTCCCCTGAGCTGGTGGTAAAATTTTCGGTTGAAGAGGAACACATTGCGGTCCAGGACGAACTCTAGTAATTCCATCACGAGTTTGCTGTGGGCCACCAAATGTGATCCTCTCTCCTGAAGAAATGTTCTGACTGCTTCACACCCCTTGTTGTGTGGTATAGAGCTGTAGAGTGCCTCTATGTCAAGGCTGGCTAGGTAAGTTTCTGTGTCACAATAGACGTCATTCAAGCGTCTGAGGACGTCCATGGAGTCTTACGTATAATGGGAGATTCAGTACAAAAGGTCTTAAAATCTCATCTACGTAAATACTGATTTTCTCAGTGAGACTCCCTACGCCTGACACTATGGGCCTGCCTTTTAGGGGACTAAGCCCTTTATGAATTTTTGGCACACTGTAGAAAACAGCTATCACCGGACATTCAGGTAGCAGGAATTCTGTCTTATCAAAGAGGCTCTGCCTTTTTTAGGATGTGCTTAAGTTTAAGTTTAAACGCATCCATAGGATTATGGTCGAGACGCCTGTAATGTGAATTGTCGTTCAGAATGAGGATGCACATGTCTTCATATTTATCCACATCCAAAATCACCACGTTACACCCCTTATCCGAGGGTATGATCACTATAGTGGAATCTTGTTGTAGAGTCTCAAGAGCCACAAGTTCTTCCGCTATGAGATTGGATGTGTGGGATGTATGCAAGCGGAGAGATTTCAATTTCTCCGTGATGACTGTAAGAAACGCATCTAGTGGGGAATAGTCACTTGTGGGGGGGCTTTTTCATGATGGTAGCCTCAAATTAGAAAATGGGCCCTGGCATAGATGTTTTTCCCCTTCTTCCAACAGACCGGCTAATACTCTGACATCCTGTAGCTCTTCAGGTTCAATACCTAGTCTGTGACACTGTTCACTGTCATTTTGTAGGAAGAATTTCTTCAATTTGAGCTTTCTAATGAACAGGTTAATATCCTTGACCCAGTAGAAGGGGTTAAAGCTGCAGTCTGGGACAAAAGAGAGGCCTTTGTGTAGTACTTCCATTTCCACTTTGCTGAGGGGACATTTAGAGATATTGATGATTTGTAGTTCATCAGTTGTATTATCTATCCCTAATTGTCTCTCCTTCTTGGTAGTTGGTAGTCTGAGGTGGGGGGTACTGTCCCTAAAAACATCCCCCTATCACTTCTGTCACTGATGCCTCGGCCGCGGCTGCGGTAACTTCCCCTTCCCCTGCCTCTATTGGGTACTGTAGAAGTGGTCTGACTTTCTGACTCAGTGTCGTATTCTGAGGATGATTGTTCTCTATCAATTTTTTTTTTGCTATTTCAATACACTCCTGTAATTCAGATGTGTTCTTCGCTAAAAGTTATTTTTCCTCTTCCAAGAGCAATTTCATTAGACACAGGGTACACTCAACTGACTCTTTTTCCCACTTTTGAATGAATGATTCTGATCTCAGGTGTATGTTGGGTAGAATAGGGTTCCTCAAACCACGTGGGACTATTTTATTTTTCAAATACGTCTCTAGGGTTTGCACCTCCCACCAAGATCATACCAGATTTTTGTAGACCCTGGTGAGATTCCTAAATGCTGATGAAATGCTGGGTGTTTTGGTCTGTGCTGGTAGATCTTTATCTGAGAAAACTTCCTTTGGATTGCCCAGCCACTTTTCAGGATCAAGATGTCCTGACAAGAAGCCTGCCATAACGTGTACAATAAGTTATAGGGTTGGAAATAGGTTTGCATACTTATAACGGAAGGCTGCTAGGTACTCTCTCATTATGTAGAGTACCTAGTATGTATGATGAGTATTTTAGGGTAGACATATTAACAACTTATGCATGAATTATATGAATCTTCAATTTATTTTATAAAAAATTGGGAGGATAGTTTTCTGGATATAATTTTTTGAAGTAACTCCGTGTATTCTACTTCCTGGCTTTTAACTTCCTTTTTTGTTTGGACTTTTAGCCTGACAGACTCACATTAGAATTCACTTTGTCTAAAGAGGGAGATGAGTTACTCAATTACAGCATCATAGATTATACTGATAAGTACAATGCTCTTCTGTAGGAATCTTTATCTAGAATGTGAACAATATCTAGAATGTGAACAATAGCGCAGTCATACTGTTATTCTAGTTCTATGCTATTTTAATGGGGATTACCATTGAGATAACATCTTCCTCTCCCAGCAGCAGTAAACTGACAATTAATTACCTATTTAGGGCCTTATTAGCTTGTATGATTTTTGGTCCAACTATCTGGAACAAGTGTGCATAGTAACACGTGCCTGATAATCGGTCCATATAACTGAGCAGCTGATCAGCCTGATGAACAAGCAGACACTTGTTTGTTGGCTGATGGCAATTTTTCATTAGGATGAAAGATGTCCTATTATCAGGAGCACATCTCCCTGTGTAATCAACATAACTGAATGTGCAATCATTCCTCCTACATTCAATTAGCGTCAGCCTGTATAGTCAGATAGATGTGTTTTCAGCCATTGCCACTGCCTGAATATTGGACTGTGTAATACAGCTGTTATTATATAAAGGAGGTTTCATTATTTTATTTGGCTATCACAGACAGACAATGGTGCAAATTTATCAAACTGGTGAAAAGTAGAACTGGCTTAGTTGACCATAGCAACCAATCAGATTCTACCTTTAATTTTCCAAAGGAGCTGTGAAAAAATAAGGCAGAATCTGATTGGCTGCTATCGACAACTAAGCCAGCTCTACTTTACACCAGTTTGATAAATCTTCCTCAATATCTTGTATTTTATTTTCAATGATATAGTACTACCAAAATTGAAAAAAGGAAGACTGTCAAAGATTCAAAAAAAAATATTGAATAACATTTATCAACCTGTTTATGCCACTGTTGTGGTGTAAATATGTGGCAAACTATGGCGCACACCATGTATGCACAATAATTTGCAAGTATTTTCTGAATTGATCCATGATTGCTAGGCTGCATTTTAAACTAGCGTATAATAAACTGTACAATTACATACAAAATTACAATAACCACATTAAATTCTTATTAGATTGATGCTTAACAATAATGTTTTTTTTTTTTTTAAACACTGTAAGAAGGAACAAGGGGCCATCATTTATGGTCAGTATGTGTCACCGAGGTTCGTGGCTTCGGTGAGGCAAGAGCCGTTTTTTTTCCCCTGAAGTGTCAGTATTGCAGATTGCAGTCTGACACTTCAGCTGTTCAGTATGGCTGTAAAAGCTGATCCTGGACGGCTTTTACTGGAAGTAGCCAAAGTGCTGTGTGGGTGGCTCCTCCCCATGTTCCAGGCCGGGTATTGGCAGGTTTAAAAGCAGTTAGCGCTGTCAGGTGGTGTGGATTACCTCCCTCTGACAGTGGAGATCTTTGCGTTGAGGTCTGAAGACCGTGTGTCAGACGAGCAGGCCGCCTTACAGCCTGCAAGTGGACTTTCTGAGGCTGATCATTCAGCCGGGTGTGAACTGACACCCAGGATACCAGGTGAACGTTATTTAGATTTTTCTATGTGTGAACAAGCACCGAGCCTGAAAAGGGACTGTGTTATATTATGAGTGTGAATAAACACTGAAGATTGATTTAAAAACCTGGTCCATTGCCTCTATACTGCGTCCGCTAACCTGCCTACCAGAGCAAATCCCCACAACACACATCTGGGTCCTTCACTATTGACACAAGAACAGGTCATCAATGGCTAGAAAAACATTTTAGGGCTTATTCACATGACTGTATGGTAGTTGTTTCTGTGTTGTGGACCGCAAACAGCAGGTGCACAATACATGGGCACCCGTCGTGTGAACTCCATGCTGCGGATGCGGACCCCTTGACTTGAATGGGTCAGAGATCTGCAAGATGCAAAAGATAGGACATCTTGTGGATCGAGTAACCAGGTGCCCGTGTTTTCCGGACTTCTATTTGCAGTCCACAATACGGGCACAGCGACCATACAGTCGTGTGAATGAGCTCTTAGTCAATATATATTTAATAGTTAATAAAAATACTTTTTCCTATTTATTTACTTTGAAATAATTCTCTTATTTTTTTTATTTTTTTATTTAAATATATTTTTAAATACTACATTTCCATCTGGACATGACACATATTCTTTCTTTCTTTGATGTTTATTTTCGTTTATCTCCTTCCCTCTTTAAAACCTGCGCCCTGCAGATATTTCTTACTGGAAGAATGGTGGTCCTATTGTTTCAAAGGTCAGCATTCTTGAGTAAATGCAATTTAAATTCAGGAAGTCTTTAAGAGGACAGCAAAGGTATAATAAAGCATAAACATACGGGGGAGGGTCAAAAAAGTCACAGGAGACTTTTTAAATGACTGTGCTCCTAAATTAAGACACCAGTATGTTTTTACATTGTCCTCACCACTGGGTGTGGCGGGCGCAGAATTGGGGTGTACACCCGGAAGAGACGGGTGTACTCGATGACGTCATCGGCGCAGGCGTATTGAGGATGGAGCGGCCGAGCAAGCGGCCCCACTCAGTGCGCCTGTGCCGACTGAATACCGTTACGGCACAGGTGCGAGATCCTGATAGCAGACAGGGCTAGCCAGAGGACGATCCCGTTACCTAAATCGGTTTAGTTGGGTGACAGAAGCCCTTTAAATCTGTGCATCAAAGAGAAAACTATTAGTGCTGCCTATAATAACCTTTCAAACTGTAATGACATTGTGGGACATGAACAAGCAAGATGGGTGGTTACTGATGAAAAGAAAATATAGAATATTCGCAAATACGAATATATAGCACTATATTCTAAATCTTGGCAAATTCTCGAAGTGGCGATATTCGCGATTCAAATATTCATGCCCAACACTATTCCTGAGTGAGTTGAGAATACTTTTTATTATGCATCATCCATGGTGGACGGAGTTACATAAACTGAGCTGAGCTATTATGAGGTTTTCATAACTCTCATAGAAGTGATTTTCTTTTTGTGTCTTAATATTGCTGCCTCTGTTAGGTCATTATTTAAAGGGAACCTGTCATGTCGATATTTGATTATAATCTAACTAATTATATACAATCATTAACTACTAAAAAGTGCCTTAGATGTATTCACTTACTGGTGTGACAGATGGTTACCTCATAATATACACACAAAGATGCCACATGCTGCATGCTAATGAGCTGATTCGAGTCCAGCGTGAGGTCATCGAGTCCAGCGTATATTTAATTCAGAGCTATAGCTATAGCCACTTCCCTGCCCACCTGCTGCTGATTCATATGGAAACAAACTGTCATTCAGCAGCAGGTGGGCGGGGAGAGTCAGGAGCTCATGAATATTCATGACTCATCATTATCAGCTGGAGCTTTTTATACAAGATGTTGGCAGATTGACTGGGTCAATTAAAGAAAGTGACCCAGCATTTTGTTAAGAGAATAAGTCACTTATTTATGTTGCCCTTAGTTAGGACACCATAAAACTGGTGACAGGTTCCCTTTAAGACACTTGCAATGTAAAGACATTCATTTAGCAAAATATAGCGGTGTAAATAAAATTAATGTACAAACTATTTTCTATTATAGAAGTTAGACTGTCCTGTCAGAATATCTAAAAAAATTTATGTATTATGAAGGGACGCAACGACCTCGGAGTATGAGGAGACCAATGTAACTCTGAGAATTGTTGGGACCAGTAATGTAAATGATGCATGATAGTTGAAGGACTCTACTACAGAGTTTGAACTAGAGTCCATGATCTCTTAGTTAAGCCTCTGGTATTATGTATTTTTAATGTGATGGATATATTTTATGCTATACAATCGTGAACTCTGTGATCAGACTACCACTGATTTCTACAAATTTTTCCACTCTGTACTGTTGGGGGTAGCCGTAGGTTAGATGGCAACCTGTGGAGAATTTTCTTTGGTGCTCCTTTTCTGATATTATGCTCTATACAAATTGAAATTGTAGTGGAAGTGTGAACATATATTTTCTTCTAACCAGGCATATACAACCAGCATTAAAAAAATGTATTTATGGTATCTATATGTCATGCACAGTAGTTGGATATGTCTAGGTATGTCTTTTTTAACCTATGTAACTATCCACAAAAACATGCACCGTAATGTAGGCATAGTTTACTGTGTTGACAAGCTTTACTTTTCTGTACCTCAAAGATAGGACAAATGTACAGGATTATGGTGACAATTTTCCCTGTAGAAATCTATGGGGACTTTACTGCAGACCTCTGTATTTTTCCTTTTTTCCTTGTTTGTGCCTCAAAATAATATGTATATTAGAAATATAAGCAAGTAATTTACTGACAAATTGAAAGTAGGTTGTGAGGCACCTTACTGACTGTATAGAAATGTAATAAGATCACTGAATGATTGATCAAGGGATATTCATATTTCACTTTTGCCATCTGTAAGATGCTCTGTTACAATCCATATACAGTTTTTTATTAGAGCATTTGCATGTTATAGATATTGCCCTCCCCAAACTAGCCAAGGCCTACCACAGGGGTGGCCAACCTCTGGCACTCCAGCTGTTGTAAAAAAAAACAAAAAAAAAAAAAAAACTCCCATCATCCATACTTGCGCTGCTCTACTCAGAACTCTAATATAAATAAATGGATCATGCTGGGATCTGTAGTTTCCTAACAGCCAGAGGTTGCTGACCCCTGACCCAGAGCCAGTATGAGCAGAGGTTCTCAATCTAGTGAACTTTACCCATCCACATACACTCCTTGACAAAGAAAAAAAACACACACTCCGATGTCGGATAGTTATGTAGATATGTAAGTGATTACAGGTGTGGCCAGAATAAACACTGGGTCATGTCACAAGAAGATGCAATGGATTTTAAAAGCAGGGTTTTTTTGTTGCATTTTTCTTTAACGGTTTTGACACACTTTTTGGGGGTGTATACTTCGATAAAATATACATTCTTGCTTGCTGTTTTTTATGCTAATCGGGTAAATAGACGTATAAAACACATGGACATATACGGAGTATTCTAAATGATTTTTGACGTTCCCACATTTATTTTAAAGGGAGATTCATGCCAAAATAGGACATGCTTCTTTTTTTCCACACAAAAAAATAAATAAAAAAATGCCAGTGTTGCTTCCCATTCAAATAAATGATAGGCTGTTTGGAGCTGTTTTCCATGTGGATAACACACCAAAATCAGCACCAAAAAACAAAAGCCCTAAAAGTTATTCTGCTGCTGTCCTGTAAAAAAAGCTCTCAGAGGCTACTTTTGAGTAGTATACCTCTTGGTGACAGATCATTGGCTGCTAGACATGCATCTACAACAAACTGAACGATATTCTATGCAGTTGATAGATTTTGAGAGGAGGCGCATCTTTGAGAGAAGCAGGATGGTTGTTTTGACGAGGAGCCTGCTATCTTGGCTATTCTGATCTAGTTGTTATGAATTATTGGGAGCAGTAGTTATGTAATGGCATGCACACATAGCAAACAGGCTCTGGACATCCCAGACAGACCACAAGCAGAGAGCATCATTTGATCTGTCAATAAGCAAAAGCAGCTCCCTTACTTTTCTTGTTCACTATGCAGACACAGGTGGCAACTTCATTACACACCCCTGTCTGGACCATTTTTAGGCACTTAGAAGAAGGAAATTTGGTGTCACAGCTCCCATTATGTTTCCTGCCATTGACAGCCAGTCACTATTGCCTTTGTCTGCAGTGGTGTCGTGAACAAGAAACCTGGATTGGTATGGACTGCAACTGTATCATCTTTAGCAACATCAGGTTCTGTTTGAGATCCCACAATGGTCAGCTTTGAGGATTTAGCCCTCATGGAGAGTCCTTCAAACCTTCCTTTGCTGTGGAATGATACACTGGCGTGATGATCTGGTCATCCCTTACAACAGTATGGCAATCATGGCAAGATATCCAACTGGCCTTTTTCATCAGGATAATGCTTGCCCAGGGTTTCCCAGGAATATCTCAATCAGATTTCAACACTTCCTTATCCTAAATGGTCACCAGATTTGTTGCTAATCAAGCATTTATGAGACCAGCTGGAACGCCAGCATTGGAAACCTATAGGTGTTCAGGATCTACAGGCCCAACTGGAACATCTCTGGGCAAATTTGGCATAGAATACCATACAGATCCTGTATACTTCCATGCTGTATGCTTCCATGCCCAACTGTATCTATTTGTATTATATTGTAATACTGCAACTCCCTTGCACTGGTAGCCAGAGTATCCCCAAGAACACACATGGGGATATGAAGCCCAACTGCAATGATCTTCTGAACAACAGGATCAGCTTTGATATATGAAGCAGTTTAATTCCTTTAATAAGGTCTGTTGTTAATAGAAAAATCCCTGGAAACTAGCACAATACCCTATCACTATTACTCTCTTTTGTCGGGTAAGATAGATATGTTTGGCCTATTTACAATTTTACGAAGCATTTACTGGGATGATCAGGGTTGCCAGTTTCATGTTTGATAAATGGAAGATATATGTTGTTCTTAAAAAGTCATGAACCATTTACATTTTACAGGCTATTAAAAAGGAGATAAAAATGTATAATAAGGAAGGATACTGTGGAGCATGCATGTCGGTAACAGTGCATGGGGGCATATGACGTAGGGGAAGAAATAAAAATCATCTCTACTCTTTTTGGCTGCGGTGACTCAAGACTTACAGTTTTATCATGTGAATTAGCAAGCTGCTGCATGCTCCTTGCTCATGCCAAGCTGTGTACCAGCTGGCTGCCTCCAGGTGTTATATGCTTTACATGCTTTTTTTTTATATTCTACCACCATTCACCTTATGTACCTCATGCATGGATATCAGATTCTGGGCACCTGCTTGGGAAGAGCAAGATGTGGGGATAGGTGCAACTGCATTACTCAGCAGCTACAAAAAAAGGTGGTAGCAAGGAGACAGTAGCTCATAGAATAGGATGTTGCATTAGAAATCCCATCAGATTTTCTATATACCGTAGAAAGCTGATGTATAAATCATCAGTCAGTCAATCTAGTGCAACCAGTCCAGCAGCCTGTGACTGAGGGCCAAAAGAACATCACATGAAGGCCCCCTTATGAATGAAAGGGTCATACTGTACACCTTCTGCAGCTGCACAGGATTTAATACCCAAAAGGCTTGACCTGTGTACACTACGTATATCCCTTTAGTATTGTTCAAGCATTAATGGCAGATGGGTTACTGTAGGTTCTGGAAGACTTGGAGTGGTGGATAGAAGACATGTCCCACAGTCGGTGATTCTCCAAAATTCATTTGCAGCACTCTCAGAATGTAAGGACAACATGGTTATGGACTCAAGCGTAGAGGGTGAGAAACCATCGACTCCTATGACTAATGTAGGCAAGACTGCAGCCAAGGACAAAAAAGATAAAGTGAAGTCTCAAAGGAAGCAGCTGTTGCTGGGTGATTCAATCATAAGAAGTGTGGAGCTTAAAGAAAATGGTTTTGTGAGATGTCTCCCTGGGGCTACTGCTAGAAGAGATAGAAGACGTATTATTAATATTGTTAAGCAAGCAAAGCAGGAAGGGGACGTGGATGTTCTTGTCCATCTAGGGACAAATGACCTGGTTTGCAATGAAGTGTCAGAGGTGAAAAAATCTTTTATCACACTTGGTAATGACGTACAGGATTTTGCATCCACCATTTCATTTTCTGAAGTTCTGCCTGTACATAATGTTCAGAATGATAGGCAGAGGCGCATAAAGGAGTTTAACATATGGCTTGGTAAATGGTGTCAAGAGCAAGGATTTGGCTTTGTTTCTCATAATAGCTCTACTTGGAATAGAAAGGAACTGTACAAAAAAGATGGTTTGCATCTTTCTCTCAAAGGAACAAATGTACTTAGTGAACAACTCCAAGAATTTGCGAAAGAGTATTTAAACTAGGAAGGGGGGGCAAAAGAGTGAAAATAAAAGAGTCCAATTGCCCCCCGAAACAATGCCAGAACAGGTCAGAAGCACAGAGGTTAAGAAATGATAAGCTCAGAGTCCTCTCTACAAATGCTCGCAGTTTAGGTAAAAAAATCAATGAACTTGGGTCAATAATGGCATCTGAGAATGTAGATTTAGTGGCTGTTACGGAGACATGGTTTAACGAAAGAAATGACTGGGACATAACCATACCAGGGTACTCTTTATACAGAAGAGACAGAGAAGGCAAGAAAGGAGGAGGAGTGGCCCTGTATGTGATAGATAGCATTAAATCTAACCTAATACAAGTTGGTGAGGCCAACATAGAGTCAGTTTGGGTTACGTTGCAGTTTGCTAATCATGCAGTAACTCGTGTAGGTGTGATATATAGACCACCTGATCAAGTTAAAGAACTAGATGATCTACTAGTTGAAGAAATAGCTAAAATGACAATGAAAGGAGAAGTTATCATTATGGGAGATTTCAATCTTCCAGATATAAACTGGAAAACCAAAATAGCAAGTTCTACCAGGAGTACAGATATTCTAAATTCCCTACTGGGGTTATCCCTACAACAAATGGTTGAGGAGCCAACCCGGAGGGAGGCCATTTTGGATTTGATATTCACAAATGGGGATTCGGTATATGATGTCATTGTAGGCGAAACCTTGGGATCTAGTGATCACCAGTCAGTGTGGTTTAATATAAGAACTGTGAAAGAGTCCCACCACACAAAAACAAAAGTTTTAGATTTTAGAAAAACAGACTTTTCAAAAATGAAATTAGTCATAAATGAGTCCTTATCAGACTGGAACGGATTACATGGAGTCCAGGAGAAATGGGACTACTTAAAAGGTGCATTATTGAAGGCAACAGAAAATTCAATTAGACTTGTCAGTAAAAGCAAAAAAAGGAAGAGACCACTGTGGTACTCGGCAGAAGTGGCCCAAATCATTAAAAATAAAAAGCTAGCATTTTGTAATTATAAAAAAACCCAGAGCAATGAAGATAAGGAAATCTACAAGATTAGGCAGAAAGAGGCCAAGCAAGTTATAAGAACTTCTAAAGCGCAGGCAGAAGAAAAACTAGCTCAGTCTATGAAAAAAGGGGATAAGACATTCTTCAGATATATAAATGAAAAAAGGAAATTAAAACAAGGAATAACTAAATTAAAAACAAAGGACGGAAGGTATGTAGAAGAGAATAAAGGGCTAGCCGACTGCCTTAACGAATACTTCTGTTCAGTTTTTACAAAAGAAAAAGAAGGAGAAGGACCTCCACTAGAAAGGATGACTAATAAATCGTTTGATGCATGTGTCTTTACAGAGGAAGATGTTCTAAGTTTGCTGTCTAAAGTGAAGACAAATAAGTCACAGGGGCCTGATGAGATACACCCAAAATTATTAAAAGAGCTTAGTGGTGAGCTGGCAAAACCGTTAACAGATTTATTTAACCAATCATTAGTAACAGGAGTCGTCCCGGAAGATTGGAAATTGGCAAATGTCGTGCCCATTCACAAGAAAGGTAGTAGGGAGGAATCGAGCAACTATAGACCAGTGAGTCTGACATCAATAGTAGGCAAATTAATGGAAACCCTATTAAAGGATAGGATTGTGGAACATCTAAAATCCCATGGATTGCAAGATGAAAAACAGCATGGGTTTACTTCAGGGAGATCATGTCAAACAAATCTTATAGATTTTTTTGACTGGGTGACTAAAATAATAGACGGTGGAGGTGCAGTAGACATCGCTTATCTGGATTTTAGTAAGGCTTTTGACACTGTCCCACATAGAAGACTTATCAATAAACTGCAGTCATTGAGCATGAACTCCAATATTGTTGAGTGGATTAGGCAGTGGCTGAGGGACAGACAACAGAGGGTTGTAGTCAATGGAGAACATTCAAATCAAGGTCATGTTACCAGTGGGATTCCACAGGGATCTGTACTGGGACCAATTTTGTTTAATATCTTCATAAGTGATATTGCAAAAGGCCTCGATGGTAAGGTTTGTCTTTTTGCTGATGACACAAAGATATGTAACAGGGTTGATGTTCCTGGAGGGAAACGCCAAATGGAAAAGGACTTAGGAAAACTAGAAGAATGGTCAGAACTCTGGCAACTGAAATTTAATGTGGATAAGTGCAAGATAATGCACCTGGGGCGTAAAAACCCAAGGGCAGAATATAGAATATTCGACACAGTCCTGACCTCAGTATCTGAGGAAAGGGATTTAGGAGTAATTATTTCAGAAGACTTAAAGGTGGGAAGACAATGTAATAAAGCAGCACGAAATGCAAGCAGAATGCTTGGATGTATAGGGAGAGGTATAAGCAGTAGAAAGAGTGAAGTGCTTATGCCGCTGTACAGAACACTGGTGAGACCTCACTTGGAGTATTGTGCGCAGTACTGGAGGCCATATCTCCAGAAGGATATAGATACTCTAGAGAGAGTTCAGAGAAGAGCAACTAAACTAGTACATGGATTGCAGGATAAAACTTACCAGGAAAGGTTAAAAGACCTTAATATGTATAGCTTGGAAGAAAGAAGAGACCGAGGGGATATGATAGAAACTTTTAAATACATAAAGGGAATCAACTCGGTAAAGGAGGAGAGCATATTTAAAAGAAGAAAAACTACCACAAGAGGACACAGTTTTAAATTAGAGGGGCAAAGGTTTAAAAGTAATATAAGGAAGTATTACTTTACTGAGAGGGTAGTGGATGCATGGAATAGCCTTCCTGCAGAAGTGGTAGCTGCAAATACAGTGAAGGAGTTTAAGCATGCATGGGATAGGCATAAGGCCATCCTTCATATAAGATAGGGCCGGGGCTATTCATAGGATTCAGATATATTGGGCAGACTAGATGGGCCAAATGGTTCTTATCTGCCGACACATTCTATGTTTCTATGTTTCTAATGTTACTGTAAGGCCTCATACACACAACCAGGGGAGTAACTACCATAGTGGCAGACTATGCGACTGCTATGGGGCCCATGGTAAGAGGGGGCCCAGTCTTAGTTGCAATTATCTCCTCTTCTACTGGAGGTGAAAATTTGGTCAGAACTCTATCCTCTAAATTAACAACTTTTAGCAAATGAGGCAGTGTAAAAAAATGACCCAAGCGTCATTGAAAAGGGTTTAGGCAGAAACACTTCTTTCCTGTGTGGGGGGCCTGATTTGATGCTTGCTACGGGGCTCTTCTCTATATACGCCACTGCACACAACCATGTCTGTATTGCGGTCCACAAACCACAAATCCGCAAAATATAGACAATTTTGGTGTGCAATCTGCATTTTTCTCACTTCCATTCCTAGAAATGACTACTCTTGTCCAAAATATGGACAGGAATAAAAAATGTTCTATAATTTACTGAACTGACTGACGAATGTGTAACCATAGAAATGAAAGGGTCCATGTGCAATCTGCAAAAAAAGCTAATCGGACACGGATGTAAAATACAGTCATATTCATGAGGCCTTAATCTGACAAAAACACATAGCAACCTGACATGGATTTGAACGCGCGTCGGGGTCTTTTTGCCTGTCTCGTGCCTACCTTCTCTGCCCTCCATCATGTCTCATGGTATGCTATGACTTTTTATTAAGTTAGCCACGGATGAGTTTTTTGCTTACAGCTCTCATGAGGGTCTGGTGCATGGGGTCTTATTTACCTATCTGTTTTACATCCCATAGGGGCATTATATTTTGCCTATGCTCTTATTTGTATATCTAGATCCAGCATTTGAGTCTCATCCTGTGGATATATATAGGTGATGATCACAGTCAGAATCATTTTTCTGGGGTTTGTATACGTAATAACCCCCTCTTTTTCTGTGAATCACCATATTATATATTTTATATACATTTGACATGTGTTCCATCTTTTGGTGGGTTATAGAAATATCGGCCAGGGGACTGTGGCATCCAGGGGTTTTTCTGCTGACCTCTCTAAACCTTTTTCTTGTTATTCCTATTATTCTAAGAATCACGTATTGTCTATTTTGATTAAATAAAATAATATATATTTGACATTGGGCATTCAATTGTTGTTTGTTGGACAACACTTTAGGTTTTTATAGTTTTTCTTGTTTGCCCTTAATTATGGCATTATAAGTGAGGCCTTTTTCTTGTATGGTTCTATGGATTTGAATGACCCTTTGTCGACACTTTTATCAGATTTCTATTAAAGAGAAATCTCTCTGCATTGACAAAAAGTTAAGCACTGAATAGTAGCTTTTCATTTTGGTAATCAGTATTGGTGGACATTACAGACCACCATTGTAATCCTCTGATATGTACATATCAAATACTGAAGATAATTTTGACTAGATTTTCCTTTTTCAGGAGGATATCCACACAACATTAACTATTGTACAGAAATCAGACTGACTAAGTTTAAGAGTTTCTGGAAATTAAGTCATATTTTTTGTTATTTTGAAATACGGTTCTTAAAAAATTATTTTCTCAAAAATAGTCAATCAAAAAACAAAGTGACAGTCCCCTAGGCAGTCCCATAGAGATGAATAGAGCAGAGGAGTGCATGCTTCACCAGAACTCCCCTGTGCTTGTGATTGTTGGGGATCCAGATGGTTATCCCCATTTAGTGGATAAGGGATAGATTGTTCCAATCAAAATACTTAACCTTCAGTCTGAGTGCTTAAAAAGTAGGTGGTATTCTTTGTGAAAATGTGTGTGAGGTAAAAGTACCTCTACCCAAACATATTAGACATAACTTAGTCAAACTTAACAAACTTGGCGGTACTGGCCAACAGTCTAATGTGTATAGTTGTCTCTCAAATCTTTCCCAAGACAACATACAGTTGCAAGAAAAAGTATGTAAACCCTTTAAAATGATATGGATTTCTGCACAAATTTGTCATAAAATGTGATCTGATCTTTATCTAAGTCACAACAATAGACAATCACAGTCTGCTTAAACTTACCATGTTTTTATTGAACACACCATGTAAACATTCACAGTGTAGGTGGAAAAAGTATGTGAACCCCTAGACTAATGTCATCTCCAAGAGCTAATTGGAGTGAGGTGATAGCCAACTGGAGTCCAATCAATGAGATGAGATTGGATGTGTTGGTTACAGCTGCCCTGCCCTATAAAAAACACACACCAGTTCTGGGTTTGCTTTTCACAAGAAGCATTGCCTGATGTGAATGATGCCTCACACAAAAGAGCTCTCAGAAGACCTACAATTAAGAATTGTTGACTTGCATAAACCTGGAAAGGGTTATAAAAGTATCTCCAAAAGCCTTGCTGTTCATCACTCCACGGTAAGACAAATTGTCTATAAATGGAGAAAGTTCAGCACTGCTGCTACTCTTCCTAGGATTGGCTGTCCTGTAAAGATGACTGCAAGAGCACAGCGCAGACTGCTCAATGAGGTGAAGAAGAATCCTAGAGTGTCAGCTAAAGACTTACAAAAGTCTCTGGCATGTGCTAACATCCCTGTTAGCGAATCTACGATACGTAAAACACTAAACAAGAATGGATTTCATGGGAGTATACCACAAAAGAAGCCACTGCTGTCCAAAAAAACATTGCTGCACGTTTACAGTTTGCACAAGAGCACCTGGATGTTCCACAGCAGTACTGGCAAAATATTCTGTGGACAGATGAAACCAAAGTTAAGTTGTTTGGAAGAAACACACAAAACTATGTGTGGAGAAAAAGAGGCACAGCACCCCAACATCAAAACCTCATCCCAACTGTGAAGTATGGTGGTGGGGGCATCATGGTTTGGGGCTGCTTTTCTGCGTCAAGCCCTTGACGGATTGCTATCATCCAAGGAAAAATGAATTCCCAAGTTTATCAAGACATTTTGCAGAAGAACTTAAGGCCATCTGTCCACCAGCTGAAGCTCAACAGAAGATGGGTGTTGCGACAGGACAACGACCCAAAGCATAGAAGTAAATCAACAACAGAATGGCTTAAACACAAGAAAATACGCCTTCTGGAGTGGCCCAGTCAGAGTCCTGACCTCAACCTGATTGAGATGTTGTGGCATGACCTCAAGAAAGCGATTCACACCAGACATCCCAAGAATATTGCTGAACTGAAACAGTTCTGTAAAGAGGAATGGTCAAGAATTACTCCTGACCGTTGTGCACGTCTGGTCTGCAACTAAAGGAAATGTTTGGTTGAAGTTATTGCTGCCAAAGGAGGTTCAACCAGTTATTAAATCCAAGGGTTCACATACTTTTTCCACCTGCACTGTGGATGTTTACATGGTGTGTTCAATAAAAACATGGTAACATTTAATTCTTTGTGTGTTATTAGTTTAAGCAGACTGTTATTGTCTATTGTTGTGACTTAGATGAAGATCAGATCACATTTTATGACCAATTTGTGCAGGAATCCATATCATTCCAAAGGGTTTACATACTTTTTTTTTGCAACTGTATATTTCTGGACAAAGAAGGATTAGGTGTGTTGGATTTCAATCTCTAGTTCTAACAGGATCTAAGCCACTGACAAAAGCATGTGACAGACAGCAACTTATTCCCCTCTCCCCATTAAAATAATCATGACAAGTATGCATATTTATTGGAGTTGCTCGAGTTCATCCTTAACTATTGCCTTTCACATCTTCTGAGAAGACATAATTGCAGATGGTAAAGAGGTGTGCGCTTTGACATCTCTTTTGTTTTCATCAGACTTTCAGGTTGAAATAACCTGAATGTCAAACCTTTTGCTAAAGAGCGATATAGGCTTACCCATGATGTCACATAACATTAACTAGCATTCCAAAACACTATTTTGCTGCCACATTATCTTTTACATCCTTGGAACACTGCAGGTTGTTCATGAAATATTTACATATGCATTTCAAAGCTGCTTTGATCATTAAGTCTAAATAAAGTGTAATGGTTTATTAAAATTATACTTTGATGATCATGCAGTTTTTGAAGGCTTCTTATGTTGTATTATGGAAGCGTGCAATAAGGGTGAGGTCATCAACATGTGTTATGACCTAGAATCTTTGATAATGTTTTCGGTATTGTATTGTTGCATCTTGCTAGAATAAAAAAAAACTATATCTTATATGAGCATACCTATATATAGATGCAAAGATATATGAGCTAAATATTAAATATAAATTAATAGAGTTGAGCGAGCCGGACCCAAACCCAGACTTTTTCACTGAAGTTCGGGTTCTTGTTGGGCATTCTGGTGATTTAATTATTTTCCGTTATAATATGGGTATAATGGAAAATAATAGCATTCTTAAAATAGAATGCTAAATAAAATGTCTATTGAGGGGTTAAATAACAAACAAACCTCACCTTATTTGATTGCGCAGCCAGTATCTTCCTTTCTTCAGGACCTGCAAACGGACCTGCGGTGACGTCACTACGCTCACGATGTGGTGAACACGGTGACGTCACTGCAGGTCCTGCTGAATGAAGATACAAGGACCTTCTATATTCAGTCAGCAGGACCTGTGGTGACGTCACCGCTCTCACCACGTGGTGAGCGTGGTGACGTCACCGCAGGTCCTTTTGCAGGTCCTGAAGAAAAGAAGATACCGGCTGCACGATCAAGAGGATGAGGTGAGTTTTTTTTTAACCTCTCAATAAAGCTCATGGCTCTCCATGCCTAGCCGCTGCTGATTTATATGGGAACAAACTGTCACTTAGAGACAAGTGGATGGGGAGAGCGGTGAGCTCATGAATATGGGGACTCTTTGGCAAGTACTGGAGTTTTTTAATACAAGATTTTGGCAAAATAGCTGGGTAAATTAAAGAAAGTGACCCAGTATTTAGCTTAGGAGATCTGTCACTAGCTTATGTTGTCCTTAGTTGGGACACCTTAAAGATTCCCTTTAAGAACTATAATAGATACACTTATCAAACTACCACAGTTTCAATTTTGAACAGTCTTGTCATCCTTGTCTGCGGAAATAAGATGTTGTGCTAGACACATGACACAGCAGGCAATCACTGACAATAATGATAGTGTCCATAGTGACATCACCACCATCACCATTATTGATTGACTGCTGAGGTCATCTGTTGAGTATTCCATGTCAAAGGTTTGCAACAGAAGACAGAACTCAGTAGAAGGAAAGCAAAATTTACTGAATTAAAGTGATCAACATATCTGGTGTGTAGATAATTATTAGATCCTTAAAGGGTTTAACAAGGCTTTTAAACTTGATAGGCTATCTCTAGGACAGGTCCTCAATTTTAGAAAGAGGAAGTCTGACTATTGGCAAACCTGTCAATCAACTATTTAAATATATTGCCATTTGTTAAAGTATGATTTGCAGTATGAACCAATGTATGGATCTATGTGCATAATAGCCCCTTCAAATAACAGATCGTTTGGATAGGCCATCAATTTTAAAAGCCTGGATAGCCCCTTTAAGTCTGGCTCTGACTATACTTATCATACCCCTTTAATTCTGTCTCTAACCTATATGGGCAAGTCTCAGAGGTTCTCAGCCAACATTGGAAAGTTGGCCTCACTTAATACCTATTGTGTAAGAGTACTATGTTGGACCCTACTTCCTTGTGGAACATAATAAAACTGGTGCAGTCGGCCGTTTTGCTTTATGACTAATGGGACTACAGTTATTGTTGATATACAACTGTTATAAAACCATAGCAACTGTTACTACATATACCATCTGGAGCCATAATTCTTGAGACTTTGATGTGGACAGAGCATACTGCAGCTGTTAGAATTGATTATAATGATAAAATATCATAAAACCCTGGGTGTAATCAACAGAAGGGATGTCTATACATTAGTGAACATGAAAACAAGTATTATATGTTGTATATCTCCACCAATTAAACAAATTTTAGGATAAAACCAATGTGCTGACAGAATGCTACCCCATATTTGAAATGCATTCTACCAATGTACTGTATAATTACCATTAATATTAGCACAATTATGATGTTGATTTATAAATAGACCATCTTTTGCATTTAGCCCTGCATGCCTTTTCTAATTGGAAGCAATCATGTTGGTTGAACTCATTTGTTTTATTGAAGCAGCTGCAATGAATTTCCCACTGGCAGGAAAAATTAGACATTATATTCACTGTTACGTACATCAACAGAATACTGAAATCTGTACAATCTAATTTTATTTTTATGTGTTTCTCAGGTGTCTGGTCTAATTTTTCAAAATGTCGGCAATGGTGGACACATTATCATTGCTTTCATCCTTACATGATGACGGCAGAAATGAAAGCTTTATAGAGCCTCACTACAAGGAATGGTACCGGGTGGCCATTGATGCTTTAATTGATGGAGGCATTGCTTCATATGAAGATTTTCTTAATAAGGAAAGAGCTACAGAATTCCTTGCAGAGGATGAACTCAATTACATCACAAATCACATACAGAAACCAGTGGAGAATGGGGACAGTTCACAAGGATATTCAACAGATGATAATTCATCTTCTGGAACTTATTGGCCTATGGAGTCTGATGTAGAAGCACCAAATCTTGACCTCGGCTGGCCATATGTGGCACCAGGACAAATAGGAGCTACAGACATAGGCCTTTATTTTAATCCACCAAGAGGACATCCTCTCACAATTAAAGAAATGATCAGAAAGAGTATTAAAGAAGCTAGAAAGGTAAGATAATCATGTATCTCATATAACAAAATCATTTACCAAAATTAATGGCATGGAGCATTATGTTATACCTCCATTTTGTATCTGACTACAAAATGGAAAGCATTCAGATATACTTCTACAACAATCCCACCTTATTCTTATTTACTGAGGGCTCTAGGTTCATAAGAAACTCTATATATCTATACAACCCAAATATTAGATGGGTATTAAAGAGCGTTACTTTCACACTAGTGTTTTTTGCGGATACGTCATGGATCTGCAAAAGCGCTTCCGTTACAATAATACAACCACATGCATCTGTCATGAACGATCCGTTGTATTATGTCTTTTATAGTGATGGACAAACATCAGCCGGGATGGTTCACGAACACGATCGCGTGAACACGTTCAAATGTTCGCAAACCGCAAGTTCGCGGCGGGCCCCATTCACTTTAATGGCAGACGAACCTGGAAAACATTAAGCTTATATTTGCAGCCAGCAAATACTTAGCAGAAGTACTCAAATAGTTCCACAACATGGATAGTGACATACTAAAAAAAGTAAATTATAACATTGTGCAAGGAAGGCAATCCATTAGAATATGCATAAAGATAAAACATAACCTTTAATAATATTACTATTAAAAGATATTCCTCAAAATGAAAATAAATCAAATTATTAAAGTTAAGCAAAAAGCATAGATGTGGTAGGCAATAACAAGTGCTCGGCGGCACTAAATCAGGTGCTCGGCGGCACCAAATCAAAAACCATATGTCCTAACGCAACCCGGGGGGTTCCAGTGCACATCCATGAATCCCCGAGGGAAAGCAAAAAACTTCTATCTCTGGTCTAGATGATGATGTGGTATTGAAGGACAGGGTGGGCAAAGAACTGACCCTGATATCGCCCTACTGGGTGGTGCTATTCTACATTGTAACATAGTACATAAGCTGAAAAAAGAAATTTGTCCATCCAGTTCGGCCTGCCATCCTGCAAGTTGATCCAGAGGAAGGCAAAAAAAAACTGTGATGTAGAAGCCAATTTTCCTCACTAAAAAAATTCCTTCCCGACTCCAATCAGGCAATCAGAATAACTCCCTGGATCAACGACCCCTCTCTAGTAGCTATAGCCTGTAATATTATTACACTCCAGAAATACATCTAGGCCCCTCTTGAATTCCTTTATTGTACTCACCATCACCACCTCCTCAGGCAGAGCGTTCCATAGTCTGATAGCCTAACCACAGAGCACCCGTCCTGATAAGAGCGACCCCATCCGGATCCTTACCCTATATAAAAATGGCCCTAGTAATCCCCTGCAGGCAGCATTTTGGTGTCCACCTCCAGAGCGGAATGGTGACGGAACGGAGTCAAACTGATGCATTCTCATCCTTTTCCATTCAGAATGCATTAGGGCAAGGCTGATTCATTTTTGACCGCTTTTGAGAGCCCATGACGGATCTCACAAAAAGAATGCCAAAACGCTAGTGTGAAAGTAGTCTAAATCAGCTTAAAAGTAATAATCTTGACAGGTTATTGGATTTCCTTTCTGCTGAAAGTTCAAGGAATTGAGCTGAAGGTGTATGTATACCAGGAGTGTATCTAAAAAATGAGAAGTCACATCTGACTATTCTTTTTATGATCCACCCCTGATTTTGGCCTCCAAAACTGCATCAGAAGACCTGACCTAGTGGCTGTATTCTAACTAAGAATTAAGCCTCATGCAGACGTCCATGGAACACGGTCCTTTAAATACCATACTGGCATCCTGCTGAGTGTAGGAGCGCACAGCGTCATTGCATGCTATGACCCCGTGCGCTTCGTGGCGCTGCTGCTGTACAGTAATACACTTGTATAGATCATATGAGTGTATTACTGTACAGCAGCGGTGGCACGAAGAGCACGGCGTCATAGCGACCAATGAAGCCATGCACTCCTGCACTTAGGAGGATGCCAGTCCGGTATCTCACGGACCATGTTCCATGGACGTCTGCATGAGGCTTTATATGTATGTTTTAAAAGGGACAACCAGTAAATGAAAAAACTTAGCTGGCTGTGCTCATATACTGTACTGGTATGGCCGTTAGTATCTGATCCTTGCTAAGGTTTTGTGCCATATTGACTGCTGAACAGAGTTGAAGCATTCACGTCATAAACTAGGTAGAACAAAACAAAAAGGAGCTGTGCACGGCGGCACCCGTAAGATGGTAATCCGTTTGTCCTACCGCGTAGTTGGGTGATTCTAATTGTGCCGCAGTTACCTCTCGGATCAGTGATGAGTTGAGTCCTTGGTATTAATCGTGCTGCACACGGATAGGAGTCCGACCTACGGTTCCCTAATGTTACCCTAGCGGATTCCTACACTAACCCTGAGGCTTAACCACGGTACACCCACTAGAACAAGAGTGTCCCGTCCGAAACCTAACCCTGGAATTGGAGACCCTAAATAGCCCTTTCCTAGAACATCCTTACATGCATGTTTCACTTACTCTCATCTGTAAGACTCGTCAGGGGAAACAGCGGGGAGCTGGGCAATTAAGTATGACAGGATACACACATGATATGCCATGTGCATCCTTTAATAACAGGTTACAAGCTAGGCCTGATACTGCTCAGAACGAGCTTGATAACCTGTAACAGAGGGTGGGGGAAATAGATAGTATTTACCCCGCACTGGGCCCGATGTGGTCAGTCATATGAGATATGATACGATTGAAGCTATACATTTATTTGTTTAAGGTTCTATTTATATACACTTATCTAAGGGGCTATTATCTAAGAGTAATAAAAGTTACGTTTTAATATTTACAAAATTTGATCACTTATACCAGGTATTTCTCAAATAATGCAGGTGGTCCTCTAAAATATACCATATACTCTATATACATCTTTTGCATATTGACTCCTGAAAGCAACCTTTTCTAGATCATGTTCCTATTGATTCTTTACATTGTAATTAAGGGGGTCATTTATTATATTAAAATATGCCTATATTAGGCTTATTTCAGGTGCAGATGGCAGTGCAAAGGTTAGTTACGCCGCCACCTGCGTCTTCTCCCCGCTCACGCCAGGTCTAAAAAAAAGGCACAATGTGGGCGGGGAAGGGGATCGGCCGGCAGGCCCGTTTCATTCATCATTTTCTATGCCTGTTTTAGTAGTATAACATGTTCTAAACGTAAGCCAGCAAGGAAGCTGGCTTACATTTAGACTGGAACTGAATGTGCCAAAAATATGTAGAGGCTTGTGCCTGTTTGTAACTTCGGCGGATCCACACCACAAATAGGGGTTAGTATTTTAATAAATGATTCTCTAAATGCATACAACATATCTTGTATGACCTGTACCTTATTCCTCACTGCTTTGGGTATTGGTGTTGTGAATGATTGCCTACCCAGGTCCTTTAGGCTAGTTATTCCTGGAATAGGTTTGTGGACAGCTGCCATGAATCTATTTCCTGTATTCAAAAGTATGCTGATGCTGGCAGCCCAAAAAAGAAGTCTGAGAGAAAAATGAATTCCTATAGGTAAACGGTGAATGTTATTTTTTTTTCTGGACTATATGAAAATACTACATTTAATGAATGAATGAAATCTGAGAACTGAAAACGAAGATTTGACAAGAGTTAATTTCTTCCCCCAACGTTACAGTCCAGGTGTCTAAGAACTATAGGTTAGGGATTGGGAAGTGGAAGTAAACATAGCACAGAGAATATTAAACAATACAAAAAATCTGATTGTCAATGATATAGCATATTGTACAGGCTAGTTCTATAGACTTATTATCTATGACTATTGGACAATGACTGTATGGCCACATTGGACTGAAGCGCTACAGATTTGTGTGGATGAGATTTTAAGATCCACATTCTGTGAAATCTGCAGTGCAAATTGCAGTATGGATTTTAAAGCCTTATGGTATGTCATGTTATGCTGTGGATTTCCACGGATATCACCCTTGGCACTACATATGGTAGTGTGAAATTCACAACAAATCTGAAGCGAAAAGCACACCCATGTCAGCTCTAGACAGGCCGGCCACTGCCATCTTGCTTTGCGCGGCCCAAGATGACGTCATCACGCCAGTAAGTGTGGTGACGCCGTGCATGGAATTTCGGATGAGATATTCAAACAAGATGGCGGCAGCTGGCTAGTCACCAGCAAATGAATTGTTTTTTACACTATATCAGGTTAAATCAATTTTGCTACCGTAAAGGACGAGAAAATTTGGCTTCACAGCAAATCAAATTGTTCCTTTGTGGACTTCGATCCGCGCATCTCTAATTGCTATCTTCGCCGTTACTCCCATGAATCTGGTTTACATTGCAGAAAGGTTTCGGGCACAATGATGGTTAATGGCAATTGCATTCATGGAAAATTGATTTGTTTCCATTAAGTACAAGGAAATTCACCTTTGCGGCAAATACTTCGATTTGCTCAACACTATTGAATGCTAAAATGTTATTATGCAAATTTAAATATTTTTGTGGCGTTTTGAGAAGTTAGAAGTAGGGTGTATATTCCTCGAACCTGTAAATAAAAGTATGGTTTACACATTCTTTCTGGAATTTGACTTGTTTTCCATTGCCATGAATACACTTCCTAATGAATACACTTGTCTAATGGGTCTACACAAATAATATTGTGTTGATTCAAACTTGAAGATACTTACGGTATCTTATTAAATGCCTTACATATGCATTAAGATGGTTATATGAACAAATCCTTGACCTTTTGATATTGTTCTGAATAGATTTGTTTTGCTGCATTTTCTACATTTTTATTTTTTCCTTTTGCAATAATTTTATCTCCTCTGAGCAATATTCTCTTCTGTTCCGAAAGACCCTTATAATGATCTAGCTTGTTCAGTGTATGGTATATATTTGTTCATATTGTGTCATTAATAGGCTTGACCTTTAGTATAAAAAACAAGTAATGAGAAATAAATGCACAACTAATAAAGATCTACATACAGTAAGTAAATATTATAAAACATAAAGGTAGCTTTACTTTATGTAGTTCTACAGCAGTTGTAGATCAATTTTGCTATTTCATGTGAATGTCAATAGTATGTCCCTTAAAACCAAATCTGATGTAGCCATAAATGTGCTAGTTATTTCCAGTTACATATATTTCCTTCAATTATCATAAATGTTTTCTTTTATATTCATTATATGAGCATTACACTTCCATGAGAAAGGGGAATACTGTATTTTTTAAACATAATAGTCATTGAATTTTTTTTCCTGTCATTTCAATACTATACCACTGAAAATGAAATACACAATATTGGCCTTCTGTAGCCATCAGTCCAAAGATATAAAACTCTTATACAGATAGATAATCCATAATTTTGTTTAAATTGGCTATGAATGGAAAATGGCATCTGCTAGTATAATAGTTCATTGTAGAATTTGGATGACAGTATCACAGTTCTATTGTTCGAAGAGCTTTGCACTTATCATTGTAACGTGTAGTGCTCTGTCACTTATCTCCCTTCCCTTTCTGGCCACAAAGAATGGTCTTACAGAGAAAGTCAAGTGAGATTGTTTGCCATGATAAATATTCTAACAAAGGAGGAGGTTAAAGTGTAAAGATAGGCAACTTGTACCAGAGTCTTGTGGAGGTGGCGTATGCGTGCGGACGCACGTTGATGACGTGAGCACCCCCCTTTGGCGTCTGTGCTCCCAGCCCGATGCTATCCCGCTCTAAGTGAAGCCCTGATGCCACCGTGATCTCTGCTCTGAGGCTGCCGGGGAAATCGCTCTACTACTGCTCCCGCAATGGCACCGGCCATGAAGACAGCTGAGGGGGCCTGACGCCCGGATACTGCCTGCCGGCTCTTCGGCTTACTTCTCTGCTAGCCGTCTACTAATCACCCCACGTTGAGGTCCCGCTGCCGGAAGATCGACATCCCACTGGTGTGGGTGGTAAACACCTGAGAGACCCCCTAGATAACTTCATAGGACGGAGTATCGAAAGTGGGGGGTCGGTCGGAGGTGTGGGAGCATTCCCTTCCCCCCCTGGAACTCTCAATGGGATGGTGTGATCTGGATCCCCCCGCCATATTCGTATTGGAACTGTGCTGCCCTAATCGGCTTCAATAGCAAGGGAGTGGTAGCGCGGGTTGGAGGGATAGTGGGGGTGAAAACAGGTTCTAAAAATACAGGTGGAATCTGTGTGGCCCCCCCACCACAAATCCATGCCAACACTCAGGTGCTTGACCACAACGGAGGTGTAGAATTGGGCTATAAAGACTAGTTAGAGGGTGGGCAACAGTTCCAAAGGCCCTTGACCGGGAAGAATACACCTGGTGGATTGGAGCAGGGAGTGTTTATATCACCAATAGCACCTTTATAGAGAAATCCCTATTTGCAGGCATTAAAAAACGCATTAAAAAAATGCTGAAGCGGCCTGAACCTCAATCTGACCAGCTGATATAAAAGAGGGTCTCCGGGGTCTAATTACCTATGGCTAGCACGGTATTGAGCTTGAAAACAGATAGCATGCTAGTACCACCAGTGTATTTCAACTACATAAGAAAGTACGGGGTCTGGTAACTGCGAGCAAACAGAAACTAATTCAAATAATATAAATAACCAAGTGACTGTTTCTGAACTGTCTCCCTCTGTTGCTCTGTCTCCCTTTGTTGCTCTATACTGTTAGACGGTTTGGGTTAGCCTGGGGAGGAGGAAAAGGTGGTCAGGGTTAAAGTAGGGCAATGGTGAGAACGGGTACAGGGAAAAAGGCAAAGGGGCAACTGGAGCTCAATACCACGGTTTTGCCAGTGCCTAAAAGAAATGAAAAAACTAAACAGTTACTCCTGACCAGTATGCGCGTTCATAGACCAAGAGGGGGAATTGCTATTGGAGGGAAACTCTGAATCAGTGCTGGTAGGGGAAGGCTCCCAGTCTGGGGAGAGAGGTGGTGCTCAGCATGATGAGGCCGAAAGGAAAAGAGCCGCTTTGGAACAGGCTCCTAGCCTGCAAGATATATTTCAGGAAATAAGAAAATGTAACACGCCAATACGGGACCTCTCTCTCCAGACTGGAAATATTAAGGAATCGGTCGGTCTTCTCAGGGCGGATTTGCAAAATTGCAAAGATAGACTGACAGAAGTAGAGAAAAGAACATCAGAGGTGGAGGATATAGCGCAGACAGTGGTGAAAGAGAAAAACGTGTTAATGGTAGAAAATAAGGAAATACAATATAAACTAATACAGTTGGAAAATAGGGCCAGAAGGTCAACTTTGAGATGTCTGGGGTTCCCAGAGGGAGCAGAGGGGCAATACCCTCGTTTTTTCATACAAGATTGGTTGAGGGAACAACTGGGTCAGGATATTTCTGAATATAAAAGCTTTGTGGAGAGTGCTTATAGAGTGCCGGCAAAGATACCTCCTCCAGGTACAAGACCGAGGGTAATGATTTTGAATCTGCTCTCGGTCAGGGACAGGGAGGAGATATTGCGTAGCGCAAGAAGGAAAGGGAGGCTGGACTACGCGGGTACAACAGTTATGATATTTCCGAATTATGCAAAAGAAACAGTAAACGAAAGAAGCTGGTTTAATGATGTGAAAAAAATATTGCGGTTAAAGAATTGAATGGGAAAACAAATTGTGGTTCTTTGAGACAGCAGAGGCGGCAGGAGAATGGGTTAAGGAAAAGATAAAGGGCTGAGAGGTGGGCAGGGATGTACGGGGCACTGTAAGGGGGAATGCTAGCTTAGAGAACCAGGACCTAGGTTGCCTGGATCATTTGTGAGGGATGGGTGAGATTTGCCAGTTGCTTTTCTTTTTTTTTCTTCCTCCTCCCCATTGTCCCCCTCCTCTATCCCCGCAGTGCCATCGTCCTCTTTCTTCTTTCTATAATAATGGGGGCCTTTTACACTCTGGCAATGGATAGGACTATGAACAAAAAACATGAGAATATTCTCATTTTATATTAGGGGGCTGAGTAGGGGCTCCAAGAGAGTTGTGGTCTTTGATGCAATACAGAGATCTCTTCCCGCAATAGTTTGCCTGCAGGAAACACACTTGACGAAGTAAACTAAGGACGGGATAAGTAGACCATGGATGTAATATGCTTTTCACTCAGTGTATTCAGCATACGCGAGAGGAGTAAGCATATTAATACATCGGGACATAGACATAAAAATTGTGAAAGTAACTACAGATAGGGAGGGCTGTTATGTCCTGTTGGAATGCATACTGGAAGGTAGAGCGTGGTTTTTAGCAAGTGTGTATATACCGCCACCCTTTAAAATCGACGTCCTATCAAAAATGTATGATATCGCGCTTAAGACAGGAGATAAACCACTGATGGTGGTTGGGGACTTTAATAACGTTATGGATGCAAGAATAGATAGATGTAAACTGGGGAATAATCAGGGCCCCTGTATGGGCTCCAATTTAAAAAAATATCTCTAAAGAGTTGGGTTGGATTGACATTTGGAGGATTATGCACCCTAATTCACGTAAATACTCGTATTTCTCAAAGACTTATAGGAGTCTATCACGGATAGATTTAGTTTTCACAAACGAGAAAGGCTCACTGGAAATTATAGGGGTGAAATATGGGCAACAGGGTGTTTCGGATCATAATCCAATCAATACAAATATTAAAACACAAAAAATAAAAAAAAAGAGGGATGAACATAAGTATAGGATGGATAAATATGATGGATGCACACGATAAGATTTTGCGAGAGATAAGGGAGTTCTTTTAGATGAACGATGGATCAACTACAGTTATTATAATATGGGAGGCTGCCAAGGCCTTTATTAGAGAGATGATCACAAAGCATACAGGGCTATATAAGAAAGGAATAAGGGAGAAAATAACAAAGTTAGAGGGCGAGCCCCAAAAAAATTAAAACAACTATATTGCAAACCCTACAGATCAAAATTACATTTTCTGGATAGAAAAGGCCTCGGAATTAAAGGACAAACTGCTCTTATTGGCAGAACAACAAAAAGAAAACCATGTAACGGACAATTATATCCATGCACATATCCCTGGAAAAAATTATCGGCCTTGGTAGCGACCCAAACAAAAAAGAATAAGTATATCCATTGTATAATGGATGAAATGGGATATAAAAAAAGGCAAGATAGAGCTACTCCAAAAATATTTAGCTGATATATATAGAAGTAAGATAAATAAAAATTCAGAGCAAATACCACAGTTTTTGGATGGAATTACTATTTCGAAGCTAACAAAAGATCAATGCAAGTCCCTTGATGCTCCCTTAACCCCTTCAGAAGTGTATAAGATGTTAAATGGGACAACAAAGAACAAGGCTCCAGGCATAGATGGCATCCCATTTGAGGTGTATGTTCAATACAAAGAAATATTAATCCTGAAACTGCTTAAAGTCTGGGAGTCAGCGAAGCAGGTGGGAAAACTGCCGGACTCCATGCGGGAAGCCTTGATCACACTTATCCTGAAGCCAGGCAAGGACCCGGCCCTGATGGACTCATATCGTCCTATTTCACTTATTACTGCAGACAATAAAATATTAGCTAAGATTTTGGCAAATTGACTTAGGAGTGTGATCTCTGTACTGGTTGGTGAGGATCAGTCGGGATTCATGTTGGGCAGAACTTCTACAGAGAATATCATGAGATATTTTGTGAATACCCAGTTTGAACCCACAAATAGGAGAGAATGGTGTATTGTAACTATAGACGCCTCAAAGGCTTTTGACACGATAGACTGGCCCTTCCTGATTAACACAATGAAGAAAGTGGGATTTGGGGACTGCTTTGTCACATGGGTAAAACTATTTTATACAGAAATCTCAGCGAGGGTGATAGTAAATTAAGAACATTCAGGTAGCATACCAATTGGCAGAGGGGTCAGACAGGGATGTCCCCTCTCCCCTCTGCTCTTTGCTATAGCTATTGAACCGCTTGCAGATATGATCAGACAGGATCCGGGAATTGAGGGGTTCAGATACCGTACCCATGAGAAAAAAATTGCCTTATACGCAGACGATATCATGCTATTTGTGGGCTCACACGGATCACTAAATTGGATATTTCAGGTATTTGAGCAATTTGGCAAATATTTAGTATAAACTGGTCAAAATCGGCATGTATCCCGATTGATCCTCTGAACGAGTTTAGACCGGGACAGTTGGAAATTAAGACGATGAATGAACCCGTTAAATATTTGGGAATTCAGATTACTCCGGATCCCAATGACTATGTTAGATTAAACGTGATCCCTATGGAAAAAACTGTATATCTCGATGGCAGGACGTATTTCACTGGTTAAGATGTGTGTACTACCCGCCTTGAACCACGTCCTGTGGAATACATCAGTGATAATCTCCAAAAGATACTTTAAAATAATAGCTAGCTTATTGACCGATTTAATATGGCGAGGAAAAAAAATGAGGATAAAGGCACAGATACTGAGTATTCAGAAGAGGGAGGGTGGACTGTCAGTACCAGATCTGGAACTCTTCTTCCGGGCAGGGATTATAAAAAATATGATAACATGGAGTAATAAGCAAAACTATAAAAATCTAATGGCAGGGATAAATAAAAGACTGGAGAAATGTAACATCTTTCAAGTAATTGTCACAAAGCGCCAAAGACGCACTCGGTCTCCCATCAGCTGCAGACCTGCTTAGCTTCGGGAGCGAGGATCTGTGTTTGGCCTCGTTGCCAGGGCGGCTTTGCTAGCTGGGAGGCTCCCTGCTCCTAGGTCTGCCTTGAGTGCCGAGCTGATCACTCGGTGCTCGACTTGTCTGTCTGTCGGTCATGTGACGCTGGCCACGTCACATGACCCTCAGACCCCACTATAAATACAGGCATCCTGCTGGCCACAGGTTGCCTGTTAATTCTAGGTTCCTGGCTATTTGTTGGACTACTGAATACTTACCTGATCCTGTTCCCTGATGATCCTTTGCCTGCTCCTCCTGTACTGCGCATCTGTCCTGGTATTGTGACCTCGGCTCCCACCTGACTACTCTCTGCAGACTCCTCTGGTACTTCTCTACTCTCCTGGTATTTGACCCCGGCTTCTCCTAACCATTCTTTGCTTAACCATTTGTACTGCGTAGCTCTCTTGGTTCTGACCCGGTCCGTTCACGTTCCGTATTTTGTCTTGTCTGTCTTCCCTGCACATATCCAAAGTAAGGGACTGTCGTCCAGTTGTCCCCTGTCATCAGGACTCGTGAGGCGAGTAGGCAGGGCCAGAGGTGAGGGTGGAGCGCAATGGTCACTATCCTTCCCCCTGTGTGTGTGTGGACGTGACCGTAACAGAAATAGAAGCGGGCATTCTGGCCAAACAGGGAGGTAAACCTAGACCTTTGATTCTGTTGATGGCCAAGAGCTGGGAGATGGTAAAAGACCTATGGTCCCAAACAGGGCTATATGTAGACACCATATTATGGGACAATATTGGTCTCACAGAATTAGAGTCAGTTAAGCAGAAGATCTGGTGGAAACACGGAATATACAAACTGGGACATGTATGGGAGGCAGGGGATATAATACCTTATGAAGAGCTAAAAAGGAAATTCCAATTGAAAAATATAGGGTCGAGGTTTTACTATTACAACTAAAACATGCACTGTATAAGACGATAGGGAAAGGCACACAAATAGTGACTCTGACACAGCCTTTGGAGAATATTGCTGAGTTAATACCTGGTAAGAAATTGATTTCAACAATATATCAATGGCTGTCGCACCAAAAGATCAACAGAGGGGCAGTCGATAACCTGACCCATAAATGGCAGGGTATTCTGGAACCCGTGCGGGAAGAATTTTGGAACTATACAGGCAAAGACAAGGGTTTCAAGGAGTTTCTCAGATAGAATAATCCAATTTAATATATTGTATCATCTCTACTACTCTCCGAAAAAGTTAATGAAGTTCTTCAGTACTAAAGTCTTTGCTTGCCAGAAGTGCGGAGAGATGGGGGTGGACGATATACATACAGACGTGGACAAAATTGTTGGTACCCTTTGGTCAATGAAAGAAAAAGTCACAATGGTCACAGAAATAACTTTAATCTGACAAAAGTAATAATAAATTAAAATTCTATAAATGTTAACCAATGAAAGTCAGACATTGTTTTTCAACCATGCTTCAACAGAATTATGTAAAAAAATAAACTCATGAAACAGGCATGGACAAAAATGATGGTACCCCTAACTTAATATTTTGTTGCGCAACCTTTTGAGGCAATCACTGCAATCAAACGCTTCCTGTAACTGTCAATGAGACATCTGCACCTCTCAGCAGGTATTTTGGCCCACTCCTCATGAGCAAACTGCTCCAGTTGTGTCCGGTTTGAAGGGTGCCTTTTCCAGACTGCATGTTTCAGCTCCTTCCAAAGATGCTCAATAGGATTGAGGTCAGGGCTCATAGAAGGCCACTTTAGAATAGTCCAATTTTTTCCTCTTAGCCATTCTTGGGTGTTTTTAGCGGTGTGTTTTGGGTCATTGTCCTGTTGCAAGACCCATGACCTGCGACTGAGACCAAGCTTTCTGACACTGGCTAGTACATTTCTCTCTAGAATTCCTTGATAGTCTTGAGATTTCATTGTACCCTGCACAGATTCAAGACACCCTGTGCCAGACGCAGCAAAGCAGCCCCAGAACATAACAGAGCCTCCTCCATGTTTCACAGTAGGGACAGTGTTCTTTTCTTGATATGCTTCATTTTTTCGTCTGTGAACATACAGCTGATGTGCCTTGGCAAAAACTTCGATTTTTGTCTCATCTGTCCACAGGACATTCTCCCAGAAGCTTTGTGGCTTGTCAACATGTAGTTTGGCATATTCCAGTCTTGCTTTTTTATGATTCGTTTTCAACAATGGTGTCCTCCTTGGTCGTCTCCCATGTAGTCCACTTTGGCTCAAACAACGACGGATGGTGCGATCTGACACTGATGTTCCTTGAGCATGAAGTTCACCTTGAATCTCTTTAGAAGTCTTTCTAGGCTCTTTTGTTACCATTCGGATTATCCGTCTCTTAGATTTGTCATCAATTTTCCTCCTGCGGCCACGTCCAGGGAGGTTGGCTACAGTCCCATGGATCTTAAACTTATGAATAATATGTGCAACTGTACTCACAGGAACATCTAGTTGCTTGGAGATGGTCTTATAGCCTTTACCTTTAACATGCTTGTCTATAATTTTCTTTCTGATCTCTTGAGACAGCTCTTTCCTTTGCTTCCTCTGGTCCATGTCGAGTGTGGTACACACCATATCACCAAACAACACAGTGATTACCTGGAGCCATATATATAGGCCCAATGGCTGATTACAAGGTTGTAGACACCTGTGATGCTAATTAGTGGACACACCTTGAATTAACATGTCCCTTTGGTCACATTATGTTCTGTGTTTTCTAGGGGTACCATCATTTTTGTCCATGCCTGTTTCATGAGTTTATTTTTTTACATAATTCTGTTGAAGCATGGTTGAAAAACAATGTCTGACTTTCATTGGTTAACATTTATAGAATTTTAATTTATTATTACTTTTGTCAGATTAAAGTTATTTCTGTGACCATTGTGACTTTTTCTTTCATTGACCAAAGGGTACCAACAATTTTGTCCACGTCTGTATATTATGGACATGTATAGAAATCTAAAACTACGGGGCAAAGATAATTGAAAAAAAAGCTGAATACCATCAGCTTACAGTGCCTAGACATTTCGAGGAATGCATTTTAGGCATGCTGGATTGTGTGGAAGGGTTTCAACATAAGGAAATTGCAACTAAATAACTGTTCCAAGCCAGGAAATGTATAGGTGGGCACTGGGGGGGGGGGGGGGGTGGGGGTGGGTGCATGAGGCCCCAACAGGCTTGAAGAAAAAACATAGATTTGCCAGGCGGAGGTGGCTAAATAAAAACTGAGGGGAACTGGGTGGGAAGGGCAATGGAGGGAGGATGTTATTATTGACTTTTTTTTTTTTATGGCAACCGACAAACTATGGGAGGGGAGGCGGGGAAATATTTATATGCAATTAACTTATGTAACTTTGTATTAAAAATATGATTTATGCTAATTTTGTATGAATTGAAAAATTGTAATAAATAACTATAAAAAAATAAAAAAAAGTGTAAAGATAGGAAGTGGCATGCACAGAATAAAAAAATATATATCCAGAAAGTCATATACCTTTTTGGAAAAAAAATAAAAATAATAATAATCTTCTTGAATATGCCTGAATGCTCCCTTGATGATGTTACCATAGAAGCAATACGTTTTCAATTTCAAAGTCTTGATTGTGGAAGATAGTGAACATTTGGATGGTGTTTCTATATTTTTTTTTTTTTTTCTCAGTGCTTGCAAGAGTAACCTCTAGCCATTCTGTTTTCCCCTCACATTCTAAAAATGGATTTCTCTCTATGATGACTGAAAGCCCTAAGAGGCCACGTGAACAGGGGTTGTTTTTTTGAGACCACCCCTTTTATTAGGCTAATGGACTATTTTAAAAAAAAAGCCTAGTTCAGATGACCATTATATTCAGGGTGTGGATTGTACCTGACACACTGTTCCTGTGCTGCATTACTGAAGTTTCCATAGGTTCTGGGTATAGCAGACTTTATATAGACCTCCAAAAATGCCATCTGAAATAGACTTACTGAATTAAAAACATTACTCAGTGATCAGTTAAAATGAGCTAATTTGGGGATCACTTACCCTGGGTTCACACTTGAGCGTTTTACAGCGCGTTCCTACGTGCTGTAAAACGCACAACAAGGAGAAACCAATGCTTCCCTATCAGCATGGTTTTCAATCGCGTACAATCGCGCTGTAAAACGCCCGACGCTCAAACAAGTACCTGACCCTTTTTTTGAGCGTTTGTCGCGCGTTCCCGTACAATAGACTTTCGGGAGCGCGCGACAATGTGTGCACGCCTGTCTCTGTATGCGCGCTTGTAAACGCCCGTACAAGCACGCATACAGAGCGCTCCTTTCGGAACGCTCAGGTCTGAACCCAGCGTTAAAGACAGCCTATCACTAGATTTGGAGCCACCAAGCCACCAGCATGTTATGATGTTGTTCAGTGTTCCAAATCAGTTCCAAAACCAGCCATTTCTGTATTGTTCCAAGAAATAATAACCTAGTGATTACTAGTCTTGATCAGATCACGAATATTCGAAACGTGAATAATAATTACGAATATCGTCACTTCGAGAATTCGCTAATATTTAGAATATAGTGATATATATTCGTAATTTTGAATATAATTTTTTTTTTTTTCATCAGTAACCTCCTTCTTGCTTGTGGGCCAATGAGAAGACTGCAATGGCTTTGTCTTAGCTTAGCAACATCCCTAGCAACCAATAGGAAAGTTGCTTACCCCTTACTATATAAGAACCTCCCCAGTAGCCATTTTCTACAGTTTTTAAAAGTTCTGAGAGAGAGAGAGCAGTGTCATTGCTGTGCTCTGTGCTTTCCACATTACAGTAGATACATAGTTAGATAGCTTAGATATAGATATAATACAGATAGTGTAGGTTATATCCTGATATAGTGTAGCTGTTGCAGTGCAGTGTGTTAGATAGTGTGATAGGTTCTGCTGTCCATACATGCAGACCTGCTAAAATGTGAAGTTTCACATATTGCACCAAAATACTTGCCTCGTTAGTGCCGATTTGCGCATTCGCGAATATATTGGAACACTCTAACTGCATATAAAGCCGTTTTTAATGTTCTGCCGTGCCAACCATTTTCTCCAGTCTCAGGAAACTTCTAGCAGTTTGGAAGATGTAGCAAAAGTGACCCACGCATGTATTTCGCACGCATTAGGCAGATATTACATTGCCGATTTTTCACGATTAAGAAAATAATCTCGAATTTGCGAATATATGACGAATATTCGCCCAAATATTCGTGAAATATCGCAAATTTTAATATAGCCTCTGACACTTATCACTAGTGATAACGAGTCCAGAAGTATCTGGCAAATGTGCAATGCACAAATGAAAGTGAGAACTGCTCACTTCACTGTACATGCTCCTGTGCTCTGGGGTACTGACCCTGGCTTCATCTATGCACTGTGCATGCCTTGGATAATGCTGCAAATAGGCAATTTTATGTGGGCAAGTTTGGAATACTATGCCCCAGCTGCATAACTTAGTTCCAGATATAGTAGATATATCCTGTATGTATACATATATATTGTGACCAGAATTGTACATACAACCAATGATTAGTAAACACAGGTTACACAGAATTAAATGAAGTAAAGGCCCAAAGCCAGTAATGATAGATATATATATATATATATATATATATATATATATATATATATATATATGACATAATAAAAGTAGAGACAAAATACATCAAAATAAAAGTGCGGCATACACCTTAGGGAAGTTTATACAAATACAAATCTCATATGAGGGGAAGGGATGCAATAATTTTACATCCCCAAAGAAGTTTCACCAAAGGTAAAATAAATGGTCAAATATATCAAGTAAATGCTAGTGCCTCACAATGCATGCAGAACTATACAAAAAAACCACCCCTCATACAGAATGTAACATCTATCACATACTCATAAAATGGGGAGATCAGCTCAGGAGAACGGCACATCCCGACGAGTGCTTTGGCAACACCTTTATCTGGGGGTACGGCACTCCTTGGAAATGTGTTCCATTTAAACGCTCAACCCACCAATCAATGACCGTCAATTAATTAGCATAAGCATGTGCATATGTGTGCATACAACGAATGATATAGAATAGGAAACAATAAGTAGATTTATGAAGCTCATTGACACCATAAACAGATTTAAAAGAAATGTGTCATCAGAAAATGACCTCTTATTTAAATCATATTTTTATGATTAACATATTGAGAAATAATTTTTGATGACGTTATTTTTAATTTTTCATGGCAATATATATATATATAAACAAAAACTGTAAAATGCTGCAGTTTTGGCACTGGCCACTAAGCCTAATAGGCACCACTTTTTGTTCAGTTCAGATCACCTTACTGCAGTTATCTGCTTATCTATACACATAGGTGATATAATTACAGGCAGAATTAGAATGACAGATAAGCAAGGATCTACAATTCACAATAGGTGATATAAGAGCTTATCTATTCTCTCCTTGTACAATGAACTCAGAAAAGGGCACAGAGCATGTCTAGAAAACTCTCCCATAGAAGTCAATGAGGTCCTCTCCTGTCTATTGTGCCTATGGCCAATGATGGCTGCTGGTGGCAATTTTCTTAATGTTCTCTAAATTCTGCTAAAAAAACAGCTGAGGCAAGATGGAAGCCCCCATAATTATGTTCAGGAAGCAGAATAAAAAAAAAATCTGTCATCAGAAAATAAAAACAGATTGGAAAAAAAGAATGTGTTCCTGTCTGGTTTTAACTGGCAGATACAATTTTTGGTAACACATTTTCTCTAACCCCTTCCTCTCCAAACATTTTTCTGTTTTTCAGTTTTTTACTCTGCCTTCCCAAATCTATAACTTTTGTATTTTTTCATTCATGTAGCTGTATGAGTGCTTGTTTTTGTGTGCAATAAGTTGCAATTTCTAATGGCAATGATGTAGTGGGAAGCTGGATAAAAAATTCCAACTTTATGGTTTCCGTTTTTACAGCATTCCCTATGCAGTAACTCTGACATGTTAACTTCATTCTCTTGGTCAATGTGATTACAGCGATACCTCATGTTATAGATTAAAAAAAAAATCTGCCAATTTTTTTTCCATTACATAGTTGACCATATATTTTCATATTTATGATCACGTAGTTCCCGGTCTCTTTACTTCTTGAATGATGAGCTGTGGGCTAAATGACCTGTGGTGACGTCAGATCACATGCTCCAATCACATGGTCCATCACCGTGGTGATGGAGCATGTGATCTGACGTCACCACAGGTCCTTTAGCCCACAGCTCATCATTCAAGAAGTAAAGAGACCGGGAACTACGCGATCAAGAGGAGAAGGTGAGTTAACTTCTTTTATTTTTTTTAACCCCTCCAGCACTATTATACTATGTATTCTGTATTCAGAATGCTATTATTTTCCCTTATAACCATGTTATAAGGGAAAATAATGCAGTGAATAGACTGTCACCTAGCAACCATGCGTGAAAATCGCACTGCATCCGCACTTGCTTGCGGATGCTATGCGATTTTCACGCACCCCATTCACTTCTATGGGGCCTGCGTCACGTGAAAATCGCACAATATAGAGCATGCTGCGTTTTTCACTCAACGCACAAGTGATGCGTGAAAATCACTGCTCATGTGCACAGCCCCATAGAAATGAATGGGTCAGGATTCAGTGCGGGTGCAATACGTTCACCGCACGCATTACACCCGCACGGAAAACTTGCCCGTGTGAAAGGGGCCTAATACTATTGACTAATTTGCTTGATTTGGTTATCTTTATCTACTTTTAGAACGTGTGTGAACATCTGATGTAGTATTAGGTTAAATTGATGCAAAAAAATATATAAAACATTCTGAAGGATTCACAAACTTTCAAGCACCACTGTATATAGTAAAACTATAGATGTCCTATTTTTCTTATGGAAGATATTTAAATTAAACCTTCATGTCGCCTCTTGAACTCCATTCATACAGAGATTCAGCTGAAGATCTTATCAGCTATATTCAGGATCACAAACCCTGACAAGCAGAGGAGGATGAGGCAGCTCTATAGCTCAGTGTTGTAAAGTAACTTATCCTCCTGTGTGATTAGGACAGGTTTTGTGTGTGCTAATAGGACGGCGGCCATTTTATTTCTCCTAATGATTTCTCTTTATAAAAAATTTGCCATTATACCTAATGTGAGGTATTTTGGAATATATTTATAATAAAGTAATATTTAAGTATTTTCATTTTCTTAATTCCCAGAGAACCCCTTTAATGGAACGAAGTTGTAATACCAGTCACAGCCCATAAACAAGAGAAGCACTTAATGTCATACAGAACTTTTCTATTGTAATTTATATTTCATGGACACTTGTGCTTAAGCACGTAATGTGATTTCATATTTCTTTTTTTGCTAGAATATATAATTTATTCATGAAGGATATGAGTATATGCATATGGCAATCTATATATTATTCTGTTCCCAGGCTGTGCTGAACCGGTCTGTGACTAAACAGTGAGGGTATGAGTGTTATATCCTTGCACGCCGCAAACTCATGGATGAATCATTAACTACAAAAGCAAATTAAAAGATAAACCAATAATTATATATTCCAACATTTCAATTAACGATTAGACGAGTCTCAGGAATGTTGTGTCATTATTTTCTTGGAAGCCTGGTATAGAACTGACATCATTTTAGACAACATGAAAAATAATTCTGGAAGATGCACGTGGCAGTTTCCTATTATTGTTGAGCGCCAATATTCGAATAGTGAATATTAATCGCGAATATCGCAATTTCCCTGCCTTATACAGTTAAAAGAATCGCAATACATGAATAATTAAATAGCATATTGTTTGCGATAAATAGAATAATGACGAATATTCGATTTAGACGAATATAAGGCTGAATGCACACGGCCGTGGAACACAGACGTGAGCGGTCCGTGGTATCTAGGCCTGGCATCCTGCTGACAGCAGGAGCACATGGCGGCAGTGGTTGCTATGACGCTGTGCGCTTCATGCCGCCGCTGCACTACAGTAATACACTGGTATGATCTATATGAGTGTATTACTGTAGTGCAGCGGCAGCACGCCCATGTTCCATGGCCGTGTGCATTCGGCCTAAGACGAATATTCAATCGAATATTCACAAAATATAGCAAAATCTAATATGGCACCTCCCGCTCATCACTATTTCCTAGGTCTCTTCATTCACAGGGTAGTTAAATTATTACATTTTTTTTCATGTTGCATTGCAATAATGTTTCTGAACCCAGATGATGAATGCAAATGTAATATATTTCATGCATGTATCTAATATCTGCCAGAAATAGAAGAGAAGAGATTCACCAAATCATATCTACAACCACTGACGGACTCTTTGCACTAGTATTCAAACAGTACATGGCTTTTTCTTTTCTGCTGATCCTTATATTTTTTCTGGACTTTCTAGTGATTTAAAGAGGACTTTTCATTTTATTTTATTTTTTAGTTTAGATAAAATACCTTTACTTGCGGGGTACTTCCCGCTGATGCTGCCACCCTTTTTTTTTTTTTTTAAATATTGCTTTTACACCCCACTGTGCCCCCCTGCAGTTTTCCCACTCAGTATATTAATACTGAGCATCGGTACAGGGAGGAGGAGACGCCAGGGTTTCTCAATGGGCGCCTTCTTCTCCCTGGCTGTGCTGCGGTCCAATCACAGCGGAGAGCATCATAGCCAGGGAGAAAAAAAAGCTCTCCTTTTCCTTGGCTGTGACACTCTCCACTGTGATTGGATCACGGCACAGCCAGGGAGAAGGAGACGCCCATTGACAAACCCTGGCGTCTCCTCCTCCCTGTGCCTATGCTTAGTATTAATAAACTGAGCCAAAAAAACGGCAGGGGGGCAGAGCAGGGCGTAGGAGCGATATTTGAAAAAACAGGCAGGGTGGCAGCATCAGCAGGGGGTACCCCGCAAGTAAAGGTATTTTATCTAAACTAAAAAAAAACATGAAAGGTCCTCTTTAAGGCCTTTTAGATAAATAAAGATGGTAGAAACTGCTAGTGATTTGCTTTATCTCTTAACCCCTTAGTGACCAGCCTGTTTTGGGGCCTTACTGACCAAGTGTTTTTCTTCCTTTTTTCATCGTCGCGTTCCAAGAGCTATAACTTTTTTTATTTTTCTGTCCATATAGCTTTCCAGGGCTGTATTTTGCAGGACAAGTTGTAGTTTTTAATGGCACCATTTTGGGGTACGCATAACTTTCTGATTAACTTTTATTAACTCTTTCTGGGAGGGAAATGGAAAAAACAGCAATACTGCCACTGCGTTTTTAAGTTATAAATTTTATGGCGTTCATTTTTCGGTATAAATAAAATAATATCTTTATTCTCTGGGCACTACGATTACAGTGATACCAAATACATATAGTCCAGAAATAGGAGAAGATAATAAGGCGTCACTCATCCAGCAGTGGTTTATATGAAAATCCTTTATTTTATCTGGGATGCGAGTAACACATTTCTAGCAGAGTACACAGGGGCGGACAGCAATTCTTACATGCACAGGCCGCTGACGTAAGCGCATGCGAACATGCTGCCTTTTAGCAACCCAGGGGAAGGTTGTCATGACAACGCATGATTCCCTTTCCCCCCCTCTGGTAGACAATACAATAAAAAGAAAAATCGTCTATCATTAATAGCAAAACAATACAATAATAGAAACATCACAGAAATGCACTGAGATCATTACAGTCATTCAATCAGAGTTCACCTAGGCCATTTGCACGCAGAATGCACCTGGCTTCTCTCTGTAGTAATAATCTATGCCTATCTCCTCCTGCAGGGGGATTGGAATGGGAACTAGTTCAATGCCAGCAAAACAACCAAATACATATATTACAACTTTTTTTTTGCTATAAAACCCCTTTTTTTTAAAGAAACATTTTTTTTTGCATTGCCGCTTCCCAAGACCCATACATTTTTTTATTTTCTTTCTATGGAGTTCTATGAGGGCTTGATTTTTGCAGGACAACTTATATTTTTTATTAGTATCATTTTGGAGTAAATGGCGCTCTTTGATTGCTTGTTATTACATTTTATTATTTTATTTTTTACGGCTTTCACCATAGGGGATAATTTATATGATATTTATGTAGTCTAGGACGTTACGGACACGGCAATACCAAACATATGGGGGAGATTTTTTTAGCAATTTTATTCATTGAAAAGCATATTTTTAATGAAAAAAAAATGCATAATTTTATTATTGAATAAATGTTTTTTTTTTTACTTTTTTTTTACCCCTTAGTATTTCCACAAGGGGACTATAACAGAAACCATTCTGATTGATTTTAAAATGCAATGCATTATCCCTACAGTGCATTGCATTTTAATATCAGTGCTATTCTTACATTGACCAGCAGGCTGCGCCAGAGAGGTGCAGCCTGTTGGACATTACTAAAGGCTGATCTGGGGCCTACACAAGACCCCTGTCATCCTTCATACACATCGGCACCCCGCGATCGCATTTGCGGGGTGCAGATGGGAGACAGAGGGAGTCCGCAGCTAACGGCATGTAAAGTGTTAAACAGCCTGGATCGGCACTCCTGCTGCTCCGGGCTGTTGGAGCCCTGCTTCCCGCTACATGCAGTGCTAAGATTGGACTGCCCAAAAAAGGTGTATGGGTGGTCACTAAGGGGTTAATACAACACAGGGGGAAATTTTATCAAACTGGTGTAAAGTAGAACTGGCTTAGTTGCCCATAGCAACCAATCTGATTCCAGCTTTCATTTTTTTCACAGCTACTTTGGAAAATGAAAAGTGAATTCTGATTGGTTGCTATAGGCAACTAAGCCAGTTTTACTTTACACCAATTTGAAAAATCTCCCCTATTTCTATTACTGCATTCTAGTAGCAATGTAGCTACTAGCTTTTGCAGTGGTATATATAGACAATCATCTGTACATTTTCTTGCATTGCTCTGTTCCTTCTGGAAATGTATGAACAAATAGCTAGGTCTTACCATTCCCTTGTCAATACCGTACAAACTCTGACACTTTCCCATCAGTATTGATGTGCAGGGACATCCCTTATTTACAAGAGAAAAGTAATTTCAAGTAGAGTTGAGCAAACCCAAACTGCAAAGTTCTGGTTTGTACCGAACTTTGCGAGTTACCCGGACTTTTTCACTGAAGTCACTGAACAGAAAATAATAGTCTTCTGAAGACAGACTGCTAAATAAAATGTCTATTGAGGGGTTAAAAAACAAACAAAAAAACCTCACCTCATCTACTTGATCGCACAGCTGTATCTTCTTTTCTTCAGGACCTGCAAAAGGACTGCGGTGATGTCACGTGGTGAGCGCGGTGATGTCACTGCAGGTCCTGCTAAATGAAGATAGAATGACTTTTCTAAGAGGTAGAACAGACTGCACAATTTAGAGTTATGAGAAGAGATGCTCCAGAATTTGTCTTTTACAAATAGTGTATTTACTCGCTGACACCGGCATTTCAGGATTGCAGGCAGGCCTTTTGTAAGTGACCGCTTAGCTACAGATTTGCTCTCTTGGATTTTCATGGGACAGACCTGCAGTATTTTACAGAACCTGCAAAGTGAATGAGTAATCTGCAGCCGTTTTTATTGCAGATTAGAAACACAAACGCTGCAGACCCAGCCTAAAAGCTTTTCATTTTGAACTACTATTGCTGCTTTGCTAAGCTATATATCGCCGGAAAGTTTTAGCAGCCAAACAGTTGAGTGGTACATTGTCAGGTCTCCTACCCTTTCCTATATAAGGGCAGTATAATATTAAGGGCTGCCTCTATGCTTAGGGAATATTTAAAGAATAGGCATCACTTCAAATGTGATCACCTTCTATCACATTTGGAGTGCTGCCTATTCTTTGGATATACTATATTGGAGGAAAGGTGGCCTACCTTTTCAGAGGATTTGCACCCTAACTGGCCTTTTTTCACTGTGCTGCTGTTGCTTTTTGTTTTTTGTTTTAGGGAATATTTCGTATTTTTTTTAATCGATACTTGTGAATCTGTAAATAGTTGTTTTTTAATACTGCCAGAAGTCATTAATAAGATTTACCTTGTCCCCTACAGAGTGATTGAAAGCTTTCTTTGTCTTTGCATGAGATGCAGGTCTTATTGTCCTTAATAAAATAAAAAAATAAAAATACCGTATATATCTCCAAGCTCATCATCTCACTCACTATACAACTTACATAGGTAAATACATGATAAATCTATTGTAGTCTTTACAATTTATATAACAATTGGCTAAAGTGTGTGTGTATATATATCTATATATATATCTATATAATGCCTTTACTATAGTCCAGAGACAAACTTTAATTTACTAAGGCCTCATGCACAATGTGCTGTCCGCATCAGTATGTCCGTTCGTTGCTCCGCAAAAAAAGTAGTGCATGTCCTATTTTTTTCTAGTTTGCAGACAAGGATAGGCATTATTACAATGGATCCACAAAAAAATGGATCCGCAAAAAAACGGATGCCATACGGAACGTCATCCTTTTTTTTGCGGATCCACAATTTGCATACCCCAAAACACATACGGTCGTGTGCATGTAGCCTAAGGCTGTAGGCCCTGAGGTAGGCCTCTCATTAGTTTGTGGCTACCCCTACACACCACCACCACTGTAATTAGTATATTCTCTTGTACAGCTCAGCAGTTTCTTGCATATAGACATGCTATAAGAACACAGTGTACCCACTTGTAAGTATCTGATTGGTGGGGGTCTGACACCTGGGTGGGGGTCTGACACCTGGGACCTCCACTGATTACCTAGGCCAGTGATGACACATTCATCGGTCACAGCTTAGCTCCATTTAAGTGAGGGCAGTACCAAGCACAGCCGCTATACAATGAGAAGGCCGCAGCGCTGACCACTGATGACTTTTCAAAGGGCAGTCCGACACACTCTTATACATTAAAGTAAATAAGTCTTTATTTTTGCGAGCTCATTGAACAATCAATCACACCAATTTCTCCTGTTCTGTCACTTCAGCTAATAAGACATGGTTACATCCGGATTACATAGTGATAATGTTTTGGTCAGAGCAACCTTTGTCGAGTTGCATTTGTATAAAGAATATAATAAGTAAATATAAAAAAGAGACTAAAAATAATGTAAAAGCATTGTATGGAGGTCATATGAAGTAAAAGTCATATATAATAAGAAACAAGGGGAATAATGGATGCCAAATGGAAACCAGAGGCTACAATAGACTGATTCAAGAAAAGAGAATGGTATAGGGAAAAAGATGCCAGATTAGATTGAATATGCAGAGTAAAAAAAACGTCAGTGATCGACTAGGGTAGGTATGAGAAGAAATACTGAGCTGCAAAAAAAAAAAAAAAAAAAACTTTGGTAGAATTTTCTTTTTTTCCAACAAACAGTTTTTCCCATTTCCCAATACAAGACATGGTACATTAAATAGTGGCATAAAAAAAATGCATCTTGTCCCACAGTAAATAAGCCTTCATATGGCTAGCGAACAGAAAAATCAAAAAGTTATGGCTATTGACTGTGGGGAGGAAAAATAAAAATGCAAAAATGAAAATAGGCCTGGCCTTTAAGGGGTTAAATGATCACAGAGTAAGGCCTCTTTCACACGGGCGTCATGTTTTTTGCCCGGATAAGAGGCGGGTGCGTTGCGGGAAAATGCGCGATTTTTCCGCACGAGTGCAAAACATTGTCATGCGTTTTGCACTCGCGTGAGAAAAATCACGCATGTTTGGTACCCAAACCCGAACTTCTTCACAGAAGTTCGGGCTTGGGATTGATGTTCTGAAGATTGTATTATTTTCCCTTATAACATGGTTATAAGGGAAAATAATAGCATTCTGAATACAGAATGCTTAGTATAATAGGGCTGGAAGGGTTAAAAATAATAAAAAAAGTTAACTCACCTTCTCCTCTTGTTAGCGTAGATCCCGGTCTGTTCTTTAGCTGTGGACTGAATGACCTGAGGTGATGTCAGATCACATGCTCCAATCACATGGTCCATCACCATGGTGATGGAGCATGTGATCTGACGTCATCAAAGGTCCTTCAGCCACAGCTAAAGAACAGACCGGGATCTACGCTAACAAGAGGAGAAGGTGAGTTAACTTTTTTATTATTTTTAACCCTTCCAGCACTATTATACTCTGCATTCTGTATTCAGAATGCTATTATTTTCCCTTATAACCATGTTATAAGGGAAAATAATACAGTGAATAGACTGTCACCTAGAACCCATGCGTGAAAATCGCACCGCATCCGCACTTGCTTGCGGATGCTTGCGATTTTCACGCAACCCCATTCATTTCTATAGGGCCTGCGTTACGTGAAAAACGCACAAAGAGGAGCATGCTGCGATTTTCACGCAACGCATAAGTGATGCGTGAAAATCACCGCTCGTGTGCACAGCCCCATAGAAATGAATGGGTCAGGATTCAGTGCGGGTGCAATGCGTTCACCGCACGCATCGCACCCGCACGGAAAACTCGCCCGTGTGAAAGGGGCCTAATGGAAACATATAAATAAACATATAATAAATGTATACTTTAAAACCAGATTTTTTACAATCTATTTTCTTTCCTGCTACATAAATATCTAAATACAGAAATATGGAAATTGCTTGCATTTTTCATAGTTATGATCAAGTTGATTCACATTCTACATCAGGAAGGAACAGGAATGGAGAAAGTACATATTTATCATACATGCACATAGAACAATTTACACAAATACGACAGTCTAACTATAGACAGGAAAAATTATAGATGATGTGCAAATAGACCAGTGTTTTTTACAGTAAATTAATTGAATTTCATTAAATAGGTACATTTAATCATGATTTCCACTATGGGTGAGGTTCTGAGTGGAGCCAAGAGAGGCCCAGAAGACAATGGTACCAAACTTTGTTTTAATGATTTCAGGGTCTCAGAACCTGGACCGTTACCAATGTTAGAATTGAAATGAGGAATTATGCCACTCAGTGGTATAATTTGTTCTGAAGTGTCAGCATGTTAAAGGGGTTGTCTCGAGAAGGCTATGATCAAATCATCAATTTTTATTTCCATTGTTCTGCTCTGTTATAGGAGGAAAGAACAATGAAAAATAATGAAGCCTAGTTTTTCCTTAATAGACAAAAATGAAAAGCATCTGATGGACCCCATTGATTATAATAGGACCTGTCAGGTCTCTGTCAGGGAGTCTGCCATTTTACAAGATGAAATATCGCAGCATTTAGAGTTATTTTGTCTGGTTTTTAATGGAATCTGCAATGGATGTCCCTAACGGAGCATTAGATGCAGATGTGAACATTTATTGAAGATAAATAAAATCCAGTGTAGACTAGTCTGACTTCTTTAACCTCTCACAATCCACATTTGGCTATACATTTCTCCTGCAGTGTCAGCTGCAGGTCAAATGCGGTACTACGAATGACCAACCATATAATGCATGGATAGGTCTGGTTTTTCAGGGTGTCTCTTTTAAAAAATCTATCAGTTCTAACTGGTTGAGGGGACCCCCAAACACTGGATCCCCTCTATCTCTCACTTCACAATTGTCCTCACTCCTTTATTCTTTTTAAGATTAGAAAGGTACCTTTAAAACATGATGTACCGTAACAGGAAGTACAGGCTCATGTTGCATCCTGTTTCCACTGACTTCTAAAATGTAAAAACATGATGAAACCTAGCCTTAGAGTCACACCCAAATCTTGCATTAGAGAGCATACTGAAACTTACCTCTTCAAGCCTAGAATAAAATAAAAAAATGAAAGAAAGAAAAATTTGCAGCATAAGAAGGGCTGCATCAGGGGATTAGCTTCACATTGTGGGAGTGACAAATATCCAATATCACTATAAGGGCTCATGCACATGAATCTATGTATTTTGTGGTCCGCAAAATAAAGATCCACAAAAAAAGGATGACATCTGTGTGAGGTCCGTGTTGCATCTCCAGCAGATCCATTGTAACAATGCCTGTTCTCATCCGCAAAATGGACAAGAATAGGACTATTTTTTTTTGCGGAATGGTCATGTGGACACAGAATGCGCACTTTCCATACTTTTCAAGCCCCTTTGAAGTATATGGTTCTGCATTTGGACCTGTAAAAAAACAGGAACAGAAACGGCAAAAGAAATATGTTTGTGTGCATGGGCCCTAACTTTGTGGCTAGAGATGAGCAAATTTTCTTTCTTTAATTTTTTTAATTTTCTTTTGCCACTAATGCACGTCAAAAATGCTTTAAAACGTATAACTGTACCGCTGAACGGCAAAGTGGCCCTTCTTTTTTTCCTACTTATACTCGCCACAGAAGGCTTTAGAACATATAACTGCACAGCTGAACAGTAAATATATTAAATTTTTGCACTAATACACGTCACAAAAGGCTTTAGAACATATAACTGCACTGCTGAACAGTAAATATATTTTACTTTTGCCACTAATACACTATAAAAAGGGCTTTAGAACATATAACTGCACCACTGAACGGCAAATATATTTTACTTTTGCCACTAATACACACCACAAAAAGGGCTGTAATTTTTGCGCTTCACCACACAATGGCAATAAGCCCTTTTTTCCCCCCACTAAAACAAACCCAAAAATGCTTTAGAACATATAACTGCACCGCAAATGGGCAAATAAAACCTAGAAATATTTCCTTGTAATAAACCCTGTTAATGGATGTATCAAACAGCACTTGCACCCCAATAACAAGAACGGTTTGTTGGAATTACAGAGCTGTATAATGTCAATTTAGATCCCCAGTCAATGCAGCAAGGTGTAATAGGATTGTTCCTATAACCCAGGCTGTAACCTCCCCTACTGAACCTTGTCCAACATAAATGCTGCAGAATGTTTCCTCCCTATCCTTTCCCTACACCTTGAATAACCTTTCCCTGCACTTTTAAATCATTTTTTTAGCACAATGAAGTCTTTCCTAGCACTGTCCCTAGCGCCTGCTGACGTCTCTCCCTGCACTAAGTACACTGCAAAATGGCAGCATCCAAGATGGCTGAGGCTATTTATAGGGCTGTGACATCACAGGGCTGGCTGGCTGCTGAATGGCTGCATGCATGGCATTATGGGTGATCCCGCCTTCCCAGTGTTGCTCCATGTCCTCACACTTGCAGCAGCCATTTTAGGGAAAAAACTTGATTCGTTACCACGAAGCGTGAAGAAATTTGGATTTAGTGCGAATCAAATTTTTCCTGAAATTCGGATTGAATTCCACTTGATTCGCTCATCTCTATTTGTGGCCCTCAATAATGTAGTATTACATGGAGCCTATTGAAAATTAATGGTTGTACAGAGTCGAGAAGAGAGGGAGCTACATTGCAGGAATTTTCTATTGTGGTTTTTACAACCCTGATAGAATCATCTAGAATATTGTATAATAGGGTATCAATGCAAAACCAATGGCATTAGTCCTTAACTAAGCTTTTAAAGGAGGACTTTCATAGTAGATAGAAATTTCATAGCATCCCATGGAGTAACCTGTGGAGTTTTTGTATTTAATTACGCCATCAGTTATACAGGATAGATTCAACAATAAGCGATCAGCCAGTTGTTCTTAAATTTGCTAGTGAATTTTGATCTACATTCAAAAGCTCCATAACATGGACGTGTAGTTTGTTCATGTGCGGGTGATCGCAGTGGGATCCAACTCAGCCAGTGTCATCAGACTGAGCTAACATCTCCTGTCATTTCTTGTGTGTCAACTAGGGTCATTAGGTGGAGACCAATAAGATCCAAATAACAAAAGGAATGGCATTAGAGGAGGACCAATGTGAGTGAGTATTGTACATGGATCCTCTTTTCTACTTGACAACCCCCTTTAATAATCTACTGTACATTTCCATCTGTACTTGTATTCAGAACACAAAGCTTGGAAAAATAAGACCTTGAAAAGAAAACTTTTTTTTTTTAGTTCAATTGGCGTCAATAAAATGTGCAGGCATGTAGGGGTTAAGCGTTTATTTACACGTATGCACTCTGTAGAAAGTAAAATCTACAAGGCAAGACGAAAATGAAAAAGCCATCCACCCTGTTTAATACATGCTGAGTCAAACATTATTGAGGACCCTGCCCTCTTTCATATATAAGAGAATTGCAAGCATTTTGCCTATGGCTGAAAAGTGCAAAATTATATGAACAGATGAAGTCGAGCTAAATGCAATAAATCCAGTGTAAATGGGCTTGTTGTTTGGATCTGTGTGCTGTTCTAACACTCTAGTAGGAGTTTTTTTTTTTAATTGGACTGCTGCTCATACACCTTCCAAAGCTGCAATCCCACAGCTATTCCCGTGAACCTTTCCATACATTTGCTCTCTTGAAAGGGCATATCATTTTAATGGGGAAGGGAGATAAGCCAATGCCAAAGACAATTCATAGCGACATCTCCTGTAGAATTAAAGGATCCTGTACATCGGGTGCCCCAACTTTCCCCTATAAAATGTTAGGGAAAAGTTGGGACATCTCCATTTATTATTTATATGAGATATTCCAAGGTGCTGTACATCTATACAGAGGATATACCCACATATTATAAAACAAAGTACAGGGTGGGCCATTTATAGGGATACACCTTAATAAAATGGGAATGGTTGGTGATATTAACTTCCTGTTTGTGTCACATTAGTATATGTGAGGGGGGAAACTTTTCAAGATGGGTTGTGACCATGGCAGCCATTTTGAAGTTGGCCATTTTTCATTTCTCCTGCGGTGTTGCTATCAGTGTGTGAAGAGTGGGAGAAGAGGGTTGCATTGACAATCCAACACAATGGGCAGCACATTGAACACATTTTATAAGTGGTCAGAAACTTGTAAATAACCCATGAAAGAATAAAGTTACGTTAAAACCAAGCACACAATTGTTTTTCTTGTGAAATTCCCAATAAGTTTGATGTGTCACATGACCGTCTTCCTATTGAAAAAACTAAAGTTGGATTCAAAATGGCCGACTTCAAAATGGCCGCCATGGTCACCACCCATCTGGAAATTAAGATGTATCCATATAAATGGCCCACCTGTAGAGTGAGCATGAACTTATCGACAGACTGGTACAGCGGGGGAGAGGACCCTATCTGCCAAGGACCTACAATCCAGCATGCGGATTGCACAAAAAATTGTGGTTTAGGCCAATCTTTTAATGTGTACTTAATGACTGTACTATATTGTGCAAATAGACAGCTCTAATACATGCGTACGGTTTCAGTAAAGATTTTCAATGCTACAGAGGAAATTCTGTTGCAATTTTTTTTGCAGATTTTGCTGCTTATTGGCATTGGATTTTACCCTCTGCATAGCAAAAAGTGAAATTCACAGTGTAAGCCCACTGAATAAATTGAGAAGCTGCAGATTTAAAATGCTCACCACTGGTAAATTTACACGGAAAATCTACATGACTGGTTCTATAAAGTGCTATGGATTTGGCCATACCCTTATATACTATAACTTTTATTCTAGTATAATGAATGCAGTTATGGTGGGCATTTTCAGTCATGAAACCTAAAATTTAAACAAGAAAAAGCCCACGGAAACGCTACGGAGCACTTCCGTGGGATTTCAGTCCATGCCTCTGCACAGGAAAAAATAGAACATGTTCTATTTTTTGCAGTGCGGACTGAAACTTGCAGATCGCGGGACCATTCAGGTGAATGGGTCTGCATCCGCAAAGGGCGGGTACACGGCCAGTGCCAGTGCATTGACGATCCACAGGTAATCTCCAAAGAGAATATAATTTCTCTTTGGAGATTACCTTGGATAAGTGCAAGATAATGCACCTGGGGCGTAAAAACCCAAGGGCAGAATATAGAATATTTGACACAGTCCTGACCTCAGTATCTGAGGAAAGGGATTTAGGAGTAATTATTTCAGAAGACTTAAAGGTGGGAAGACAATGTAATAGAGCAGCACGAAATGCCAGCAGAATGCTTGGATGTATAGGGAGAGGTATAAGCAGTAGAAAGAGTGAAGTGCTTATGCCGCTGTACAGATCACTGGTGAGACCTCACTTGGAGTATTGTGCGCAGTACTGGAGGCCATATCTCCAGAAGGATATAGATACTCTAGAGAGAGTTCAGAGAAGAGCTACTAAACTGGTACATGGATTGCAGGATAAAACTTACCAGGAAAGGTTAAAGGACCTTAACATGTATAGCTTGGAAGAAAGAAGAGACAGAGGGGATATGATAGAAACTTTTAAATACATAAAGGGAATCAACTCTGTAAAGGAGGAGAGCATATTTAAAAGAAGAAAAACTACCACAAGAGGACACAGTTTTAAATTAGAGGGGCAAAGGTTTAAAAGTAATATCAGGAAGTATTACTTTACTGAGAGAGTAGTGGATGCATGGAATAGCCTTCCTGCAGAAGTGGCAGCTGCAAATACAGTGAAGGAGTTTAAGCATGCATGGGATAGGCATAAGGCTATCCTTCATATAAGATAGGGCCAGGGACTATTCATAGGATTCAGATATATTGGGCAGACTAGATGGGCCAAATGGTTCTTATCTGCCAACACATTCTATGTTTCTATGTTTCTATGGAATAAACTGTTTAGTAAATGAGGACTATTGTCTGTAATCCTACAACATAAATTATACATCTGAAGTTAAAGGGGTTGTCCAGGCTTTTACTATTGATGACCTATCCTTAGGATAGGTCATCAATATCAGATTGGCGCGGGTCTGACACTCGATACCCCCGTCGATCAGCTGTATGAGGAGACGGCGTGTGCATGGCGCACCTGCTGTGTCCCTTCTCCCTTCCTGTCCGCTACTGTGGTCTATGGTCTTTGCCATAGACAGCAGCAGCAGTGAACAGGAAGAGAGAAGGGAGATGGCAGGTGCGGCATGCACTTGCCGTCTCCTCATACATCTGATCGACTGGGGTATCATACCCCCCCCCCCCAATCTGATATTGATGACCTATCCTGAGGATAGGTCATCAATAGTAAAAGCCTGGAAAACCAATTTAAAGATACAACTCGGTAGAGACACCTTTGGTCACTATGGATGGCCTGTAGTTATTGAAGATGAGTTTTATCTGCTGTATGGCTTTATTATAGCAATGACTTTTGTGATTTGACCATGATTGTTACAGTGAAGGTCAGAAAGTTAGACAATATACTGTAATACTAGTCATTATTATGTAGTAAAATCAAAATTCCAGGCAAAAAATAAGGCGGTGAAGACCTTACCCTTAAAGGTACACTTACCTGATAAAACGGATGTGGAGATCCACCATATACCGTACTTCTGGCATTCCATTCCTGCAACCTGCCTATCATTTTTAGCCTACATTTCGCTTTCATTACGTTTTAGGCACACATTATAGTTCAAGTAGCACTATTTTACAGCAGTTCTTTTTAGTTACTCATCTTTGCGGTCTATTAAGTGGGTGAGGAGAAAAGCAAGCTCATAAAGAATATGTCTATTTGATGTATGTATACAGTACATGTTGTCTTCTTGTAATGAGCAGTCACCAGAAAAGTTCAATTAGGGATTATGTCAAAATGAAGATGAACATATCGAGAAATCTGAAGTCAATAAAATTGTCTTTGGAGGTTTTCAGACTTCCTCTTTTGTGATTAAACATAAATGTTGGAAACACAATATTAATGGATTAATATATTGGCATGAAATATTGTAATGTGACAGCTGGTGGGAGTCAGCTCATGGACTGTGCCATATTTCCCAGTGCTGTCATTGCATGGGCACAGAAGATAGATGATCAGGAACTGGAGTGCAACCGCCACTCAGAATCATGCTACAATGTTGGAAAAAGGAGAAAAATGTGACCTCCAGCATTTAATTTGTTCTATTCAACTGTTAATGTTATCCATGACAATGAGGAACTAAAACAAATTGGAGTATGACTGTTTGGGAGGTCCTCAAGACAGCCTTTTAGTATTCATGTTGATGTACTAGCATAAAACAATTTAAAATACTCTAGAGGAAAAAATGTTGCTAAGATATGATTTTTTCCCCAATAAATATAAAGTAAATAAAATATGATACATTTAATATTAATTAAAAGATATCAAATAAAATAGACATATTTGGCAAAAAAAAAAAATACATCTATGGTGGAGTAAAAATCATAAAGGTGACAGAATAGGGGAAGGCAAAAAAAAGGGAAGTTCTCAAGGCTAAAACTGTCTTGTACCAAAGTGGTTTATTATTTTAATTAATAAACACTAAGGTCAGTATTACATCAAGCGATCATCCAGGTGATTGTCGGGAGGGAAGGGTTCCTTCCCGGCAATCGCCTGCTCGTCAGTGGAGGAGACTGCTGCTATTACATGCAGCGATCTCCTCCATAGTATGGGGAGAAGCGCCCGTTAATGCATTCACTCATCCCCATACTGACTAGTTGTTTGCAGCAGATCCTGACTATACAGCGCAATCTGCCACTGGTAAACAATGATTTTTAAGCATGCTTAAAAATATGGTTTTCCCAAAGAATGAGCGTTTGCCAGGCGGCATTATTACACTGCCAGATCACTGTTAACAAGCGTTCCTATAACCTCTTGGTAGAGATGATCTGGCCGGCAATCAGCCAGTGTAATACTGTCTTATAAGGGGTTTTCTAAAAATACCTAATGCCCACAGTGTGCCACCGCTATTGAAATATTCATGCTTACCTGTTTCCTGCTGCTCTGGTCCTGCATGCTGACTCCATCTTCCCCAGCTTGCTTACTTCCTCCACTGCAGCCTATGACTAGCTTCAGCGGTGATGTTTTAACAAGATACACATGAAAGCTGAAGCATGTGGTTGACTGCAGTGGAGTGGATGATCATACCCATGCCCGAGCCAGTACGATCCTTGACCAAGCACCAATTGCATTGCATTTTCCCGGTGTTCTTTTTTCATTTTCCATTAATGTATAACAAATTTAAGTAAAATAAATGTTTTCTTTTTAGTTTTAAGAACAGCGAATGGGTGTATCCATGACCAATGTCTGGTAATGCAGCTTCACTCACATACCACCTTATAAATATCTTATCTTGAAAAACCTTTTAAAGGTGCCTTCACAGATGGCAAATTTTGTTGCAGAAATTCCTGCAACTGAAAATAGGTTTCAGATTGATATTTAGCACATAATGGGGCACATTTATAAAGACCAGCGTTTTAGACGCCGATCTTAATAAAGCCCCATAGCTGGCGGAGGATCCGCCGGAGGTACGGAGAGGGGCAGGCCTCTCCATAACTTCGGCCCATCCAGCGCCACTTCTAAATGTAAGACAGCTTCCGAGCTGTCTTACATTTAGACCATTTTCTACTCCTAAACCACGCCCACAATTTAGACCTGGCGTGAGCGGGAAAAAGTTGCAAAAAGCGGCACAACTAACCATAGTGCCGCCACCTGCGTCTGAAATATGCCTAATAGGGGTATTTCAGATTGGTAAATGACCTCCACAATGTCTGTTTTGCATTTCATAAAGTATCCAAGTACAAAAAGTACTATAATGTCAATGTCTTTACCCTAAATAAATAAAAGGTCCTATGACGTCAGTAGCCTTTTATCTATTCAATGACATCTGGCATATCATTATTATCAATAATATGAAAATAATTCTTGCTGATTGTTTCTGTCACTGAGTTTTCTGGAGCACAGGGACAGGTGCAGTTTTTCACCGTAATTACTTTTTACCACCTCCATGAATGATCATGGATGAATGAATGTGACTGTATTTCAGAAACTTTAGCAGCATGGAGAAACAGCACTGTGTGAAGACTTCTTTCTCCTCATTCTAATGATCGGTGTTACTATGACATTTTAAAAGTTTGTGCTTTTAAATATAGGTACACTATAAACTAAAATGTAACAGTATTGGTGACTAGCAGAACATCTAGATCTACTCTTATTAGACTTTGTATATGAAACCTAATGCAGAAAATAATGGTAGATGTTGCTTACAGCAATCAGATTTCAATTTTTTATTCCTTTAAGGGGGTTATTCACACCTGGGAGCCTTTCGGGCAGATTTCCCAACCCAAATGTGACCAGACCTGCATCTACATCTTGTTTGACATACAGTGGAGGAAATAATTATTTGACCCCTCACTGATTTTGTAAGTTTGTCCAATGACAAAGAAATGAAAAGTCTCAGAACAGTATCATTTCAATGGTAGGTTTATTGTAACAGTGGCAGATAGCACATCAAAAGGAAAATCGAAAAAATAACTTTAAATAAAAGATAGCAACTGATTTGCATTTCATTGAGTGAAATAAGTATTTGAACCCTCTAACAAAAAAAGACTTAATACTTGGTGGAAAAACCCTTGTTTGCAAGCACAGAGGTCAAACGTTTCTTGTAATTGATGACCAAGTTTGCGCACATTTTAGGAGGAATGTTGGTCCACTCCTCTTTGCAGATCATCTCTAAATCCCTAAGGTTTCGAGGCTGTCTCTGTGCAACTCTGAGCTTGAGCTCCCTCCATAGGTTTTCGATTGGATTAAGGTCCGGAGACTGACTAGGCCACTCCATGACCTTAATGTGCTTCTTCTTGAGCCACTCCTTTGTTGCCTTTGCTGTATGTTTTGGGTCATTGTCGTGCTGGAACACCCATCCACGACCCATTTTTAGTTTCCTGGCAGAGGGAAGGAGGTTGTCGCTCAGGATTTCACGATACATGGCTCCGTCCATTTTCCCGTTTATGCGAATAAGTTGTCCTGTGCCCTTAGCAGAAAAACACCCCCAAAGCAAAATGTTTCCACCCCCATGCTTGACGGTGGGGACGGTGTTTTGGGGGTCATAGGCAGCATTTTTCTTCCTCCAAACACAGCGAGTTGAGTTAATGCCAAAGAGCTCTATTTTGGTCTCATCAGACCACAGCACCTTCTCCCAGTCACTCTCTGAATCATTCAGGTGTTCATTGGCAAACTTCAGACGGGCCTGCACATGTGCCTTCCTGAGCAGGGGGACCTTGCGAGCCCTGCAGGATTTTAATCCATTGCGGTGTAATGTGTTTCCAATGGTTTTCTTGGTGACTGTGGTCCCTGCTAATTTGAGGTCATTAACTAACTCCTCCCGTGTAGTTCTAGGATGCTTTTTCATCTTTCTCAGAACCATTGACACCCCACGAGGTGAGATCTTGCGTGGAGCCCCAGAGCGAGGTCGATTGATGGTCATTTTGTGCTCCTTCCATTTTCGAACAATCGCACCAACAGTTGTCACCTTCTCTCCCAGCTTCTTGCTAATGGTTTTGTAGCCCATTCCAGCCTTGTGCAGGTCTACAATTTTGTCTCTGACATCCTTGGACAGCTCTTTGGTCTTTCCCATGTTGGAGAGTTTGGAGTCTGCTTGATTGATTGATTCTGTGGACAGGTGTCTTTTATACAGGTGACTAGTTAAGACTGGTGTCCTTAATGAGGGTGACTAATTGAGTAGAAGTGTCTAACCACTCTGTGGGAGCCAGAACTCTTAATGGTTGGTAGGGGTTCAAATACTTATTTCACTCAATGAAATGCAAATCAGTTGCTATCTTTTATTTAAAGTTATTTTTTCGATTTTCCTTTTGATGTGCTATCTGCCACTGTTACAATAAACCTACCATTGAAATGATACTGTTCTGAGACTTTTCATTTCTTTGTCATTGGACAAACTTACAAAATCAGTGAGGGGTCAAATAATTATTTCCTCCACTGTAGGTCATGTGGGAACCGCAAAGGTGTCAAACTGGATGTTGATGGATGGGAGACCTTAGAGCTGCTGCAGTGCCAGGTGAATGAAGCTGGGATCAGGTAAGCATGATTCCCTCTGTATATTCGGCCACTCTTGCAGTGTGTCTGAAAGGCCCACAGGAGTGAACAATGTTTTTCCGTTCACATAGCCGTATGAGGCCTAGTGTTTTGCAGACCAAGTTGTACTTTCTAAAGCCACAACTTAAAATGGCATAACAATGTAGTGGGAAGTGGGGAAAAAATTCCCCAAAAAACACAATTCTGCCACAGTTTTACAGGTTTTGTCTCTACGGCATTCCCTATACAGTAAAACTGACCTGTGCCCTTCATTTTTCAGGTCAGTACCATTACAACTAGCCCACATTTTTATCATTTTTCTTGTGTTTTAATTCATGTCATCATTGCATCATTTATGGCTACAGAGCTATGTAGTGGCTCATTTTTTGCAGGATGAAATTTTTATTGTAATCTAATTATAGCATTCAAATGAAGTTCTGAACAAAACAACTTTGGATCTATTATCCAAAGCTCAATTCGCTCAACAATAGCATTAGGGTTTCCTTGGAATGAAGCAAGATACAGTACTTCACAGAGGGCTATATGACATTGGTAAGGCTAAGGGCCCTTTTAGGATGTGACGTACAGATGTGTATTTTCGTAACTTTGTTTTTAGCTCAACGTGACCCTAGGTGCGTGGTACAAGATTACCAGCTTTGAGAAAGAACATAATTTTGCAATACCTTATCACAAGATGTCTTTGCTATATGTGGCCACCCAGTGGCTGTGATGTGAAGTGCAACCTGTCAAAGGTTTTGCTATAAATGTGTTACATTATTTCTTGGAGGTGAGAGTAACATTTGCACCTATCCTAACATTCAGAATCTTCCAACTTTCAGCTGGTTTCATATTCTAGGAAAAAGTAGGAAACAATAAAATGAATATAAATAGTTAAGAGATAAAAGGAGAAAGCTAGAGGGAGAAAACCCTGCATTAAGATGTCTTTGCTACACGGGTCTTTGAGCGGCCACCCAGTGGCTGTGATGTGAATTGCAGCTTTTAAAGTTAATGTTCTTTCTTGGAGGTCAGAGTAAAATTTGCACCTATCCTAGCATTCAGACTAGTTTCATACTAGACTACTTTCAGTTTGTTTCATATTCTAAGAAAATGTAGGAAGCCTTAAATATCAATAGTTAAGAAATAAAAGGAGAAAGCTAGAGGGAGAGACAATGTTGTTATGAGCCCTACACCACTACACAGCATTATTCAATGTCATAATAATATGTGGCAAACAACATGTAATGGAACGGTGGAGACTTTTTTATATAATGCCTCGTAGTATAATTATAGGCATGAAAATATGAAAGTTCTGCATGTTAATACATAAATGTCAGGCTGATAAATCACACTCTACACTACAAACAAGCTCACATTTCATCTCTGCTGTTTAGAAAACAGGTTATTTCCCCAGATGCAAAACTGCACTAATCTATCTGAATCGGCCACTGAATCAGAAGATTAAAACATATAAAATAAGCCTGATCGAAATTACTAATAATATGCTGATTTAAAAGAAATATCTCCAATGTTAAGTTAAGAGGATAAAGTATTGTTTTCAAATGTGCAATGGTGGAATATTTGTTATTATTATCATTATTATTATTATGTAATGCATTATTGAGACATAGCATACAATTAGAAAATGTAAAAGGATTGTCCGTGAATTTATCTGATGGGAAATTGCAAAAGACTCACAAAATAATAATAATTAGAAAAAAATTCCCTGACCACCTCAGCACTGCAACAATGATGTGCATAACGGCAATGAGCCCAGGGATTGACTGTGGTGGCCATGTGGATATATATATATATATATATATATATATATGTATATCACCTTGAAGTTTGGGAGACAGGCCCAAATACTTTTGTACAAAATGTATTTGCCAAGAATCTCAAAGTTGCTAAATAAGCGTAGCATTAGCACCAGTATGTTTTTTTTATAATTATGGCATTATTGTACTTTATTTGTGTTTGCAGAGTGCTGTTACATTGTCTATTTTTCTTTGTTCATGTGGATATAGACAGTTCATTTAATAGAGGTCAATTTTAGCCAAGTGCTGTATGCATTTTCCTTTTACACTATAATTCAAGGGAATTCTAAAGCATAAATCAAAACGACAATATGGCCGCTTTTTAGCTCTGCTGTTATCTCATGACTAAATCAGGGATTATACAGTGCATGTCAATCTCTTTCTTACGGAGAATGAGCCGTGTACCTCACATGGATCCAGAGATCGTATCATTTATATCAAGCTGAAAGCTGAAGGGGAGTGTCTTTTCTGTTGCAGGTCAGGGGGCGTGTCAATGCTCCCCCTATCAGGCCCCTTTCACACCAGTGAGTTTTCCGCGCGAGTGCAATGCGTGACGTGAACGCATAGCACCCGCACTGAATCCTGACCCATTCATTTCAATGGGTCTGTGTAGTACATGAGCGTTTTTTTTTAACGCATCAGTTCTGTGTTGCATGAAAAACGCAGCATGTTCTATATTCTGCGTTTTTCACGCAGCCCTGACTCCATAGAAGGGAATGGGGCTGCGTGAAAAACGCATTGCATCTGGAAGCAAGTGAAGTGCGATGCGTTTTTCACTGATGGTTACTAAGAGATGTTGTTTGTAAACCTTCAGTTTTTTATCACGCGTGTTAAAAACGCATCAAAACGCTTTGCACCCGCGCGGAAAAAACTGAACAACTGAACGCAATCGCAGACAAAACTGACTGAACTTGCTTGCAAAATAGTGCGAGTTTCACTGAACTCAGCCTGTGTGGCCATCTGAGTGACCTGGACAAAGAAATAAAAAAAATAAAAAATAAAAAGCAGGTGGAACTATTCATATACATCTTACTGAATAACTTAGTCGCTGTCCTAATTTTTAATTACATGCAATTACAAGCGTATTCAGATCCAGGTGCTGGTTTGAAAACTGTCAAATAGTTTTCATGGGACAATCCCTTTAGGCTAAAGCTATGATCAATGACTATTATAGTGTTTATAATGTATATGTTGAAATCTACTTCCATGTCAGTAGTGGTTCGCTTTCACATTCTTTATACTGTAATTCCCTGATTCACTTTGGGGCTTACATTACATAAAGAGTAAAGTATTGCTGTAGGAAGACAACTAGATGGTGGGATGCCTCTGCTTGCAGAGGTGTTTGGTTAAATCTTGACACTTATGCTGGAAACTTACCAGATCCCTGTCGAGTCCCATATAGTCCCATTATAGCTGGTAATCCAGCCTTTTCCAGCTTTGCCGGATATGATGTCTTCCAACAGGCTATTAAATTTAATTTTCAAATCCAATTACAAATATTTATGATGTAGCAAAATGCATTCATTGCTAGAATAGCTGTGATGGTATTAATTTTCACAAAACAAACCTTTACAAAACATGAAAATACTATGTCATTTCCTAAATCAAGTTGAATCTGCAGCTGTGAAGTTTATTAGCATTTTAATTAATATTGTTCCATTTTGAAAATGCTCCTAGAGACAATATTGTGTTGCTGTTTAAGCATAGATTTGTTATCTTTTCATTTTAAAAGCACAGAAAGTATGAAGAAATGTGACTTATTAATAGATAAATAAGACCGACAAATAATAAAGTATAATTGGCTATATGGATATATAACATCAGATTGTAAGAAAGAAAATCTGCACTGTTCTGGAAGGTCATATACAGTGCCTTGAAAAAGTATTCATACCCTTTGAACTTCTCCACATTTTTTCACTTTACACCCACAAACCTAAATGTATTTTATTGGGATTTTATGTGATACACCAACACAAAGTAGCAAGTACTGTATGTGTGAAGTGAAAAGAAAATGATACATGGTTTTTAAAAGTTTTAATTGATGCATTTGTATTCAGCATGGGAGTCAATTCTTTTTTCTAATCTTTTGAATATTCTTTGTATTATTATTGTATTAAAAGAACATAAACAATACAGACATTCTTACAAAGCATATGACTGAAGATCAATAGGTAGAGAGGTATTAAGAGAATGCCTTATCGCAAAGTCTTAGAAGTCATCAGATCACATACTCTGGAAAAATAGCATGTCCCTCTGCAGCAGTTCAGAGATGAACAGTAAAATTGTCTCACAAAATAGGACAGTAAAATCATCCTTAAAATGTCAATGCAAAAAATAATTAGCAAGAAATGGGGGGGGGGGGGGGGGATGCCAGGGGAAAGAGGGAGGGGAAGTAAAGAAGAGCCTTTTAGCTATTATCTTTTCTTTGCAATGGTCTATTATTCTATTGTCCCTCTGTGTGGTGCAGAGGAGAGAAATACAGTAAGGTCCATAAATATTAGGACATCTATACAATTTTAACATTTTTGGTTCTACACACCACCACAATGGATTTGAAATGAAAGAAACAAGATGTGCTTTAACTGAAGACTGTCATTTTTAATTTGAGGGTATTTACATCCAAATCAGGTAAACGGTGTAGAAATTACAAAAGTTTGAATATGTGCCTCCCACTTGTTAAGGGGCCAAAAGTAATGGGACAGAATAATAATCCTAAATCAAACTTTTACTTTTTAATACTTGGTTGCAAATCCTTTGCAGTTAATTACAGCCTGAAGTCTGGAACGCATAGACATCACCAGATGTTGGGTTCCATCGCGTAGATTCCATACTCAGCCAGGCCTCTACTGCAACTGTCTTCAGTTCCTGCTTGTTCTTGGGACATTTTCCCTTCAGTTTTGTCTTCAGAAAGTGAAATGAATGATCAATCGGATTCAGGTCAGGTGATTGACTTGGCTATTGCATAACATTTCACTCCTTTCTCTTAAAAAACTCTGGTTGCTTTTGCTGTATGCTTTGGGTCCATGTCCATCTGCACTGTGAAGTGCCGTTCAATGTGTTCTGAAGCATTTGGCTGAATATGAACAGATACTATTGCCCGAAACACTTTAGAATTCATCCTGCTGCTTTTGTCAGCAGTCACATCATCAATAAATACAAGATCACCAGTTCCATTGGCAGCTATGCAGGCCCACACCATGACACTACCATAATCATGCTTCACTGATGAGGTGGTATGTTTAGGATCATGGGCAGTTCTTCTCCTTCTCCATACTCTTCTCTTCCCATCACTCTGGTACAAGATGATCTTTGTCTCATCTGTCCATAGGAAGTTTTTTTTTAGATGTCGTTTGGAAAACTCTAACCTGGCCTTCCTGTTTTTGAGGCTAACCAAAGGTTTACATCTTGTGGTAAACCCTCTGTATTCACTCTGGTGAAGTCTTCTCTTGACTGTTGACTTTCACACACATACACCTACCTCCTGGAGAGTGTTCTTGATCTGGCCATCTGTTGTGAAGGCTGTTTTCTTCACCAGGGAAATCCACCACAGTTGTTTTATGTGATCTTCCGGGTCTTTTGGTGTTGCTGAGCTCACTGGTGCGTTCCTTCTTTTTAAAAATGTTCCAAACAGTTGTTTTGGCCACGCCAAATGTTTTTTGCTATCTCTCTGATGGGTTTGTTTTTGTTTTTCAGCCTAATGATGGCTTGCTTGACTGAAAGGGACAGATCTTTGGATCTCATCTTGAGAGTTGACAGCAACAGATTCCAAATGCAAATAGCACACTTGAAATGAACTCTAGACCTTTTAGCTGCTCATTTTAATTGGAATAATAAGGGAATAACACACACCTGGCCATGGAACAGCTGAGAAGCCAATTAGCCCATTACTTTTTGTCCCTTAACAAGTGGGAGGCACATATACAAACTGTTGTAATTCCTACACTGTTCACCTCATTTGGATGTAAATACCCTCAAATTAAATCTAACAGTCTGCAGTTAAAGCACATCTTGCTTGTTTTATTTTAAATCCATTGTGGTGGTGTATAGAGCCAAAAATGTTAGAAATGTGTCGATGTCCCAATATTTACCTGACTGTATGTGAGCTATATGTTATATGTGTGAGAGGCTAAGGATGTGTAGAGGAGAAGAGGAGAGATATATGCAAGCAAGCACCCCAAAAGTCATGGTGTTTCCCATAGCAGCTGTCAGGTGGAGAAGTGCCTGTATTTCATCCAGGGGGACCAGGTAGTCTGGAACATAACATGTGATCTAGTCTCTCAGATAGCTAGTTCTTCTAAATGGTACAAGTCTACTTTCTCTATCCATTGGCTGAGTGTTGGCAGAGAATCTGATCTCCAGTGTGTTGGGATCAGTATTCTAGTGACAGCTAAAATGTGCCTTGCTAACCTCAGTGTATGGTTTGAGATTTTATCTGGGAATAGGTGTAGTAAGCAGATCTCTGGCAATAAGGAGAAGTTTGATCTTGGATATAACCGACGTCCAATATGGAACTATGAGTGAGCATGTTGACTATAAGTGGGAGTATGTGCCTGACTGTTTTCTACACCTCTAGCAGCAGGGGTTATAACTAGAGTCATACTTGTTTAGTAGTGCTGGGGTTAGATGCCATCTAGTCAGTGCTTTATAATTGCTCTCTTGCATTCTAATACATTTTGAGGACTGTTTGGGTGCAATAAAAAGCTTAAGTAAATCATCTTCTGAGAATGATTTATTGAGATCCTTTTCCCAGTCTTTAATGAAAGAATGTGCTATGCTTGTAGGAGTAGAAGATAGCAGCCCGATAAAGGTCTATACTACTTTTTTAGGAGTTTTAGGTTGGGTGAGAAGAGTTTAAAATTTTGTCACTGATCTCCGTAGGTTACCTGCCTGGATTAGTTGTTTGAAAGATGAGGCGAATTTGTTGTAAAGTAGCGGTGACAAAGATGGGCAGCACAATTGTTCAGAGAGTGATGCCAGGGTGGAGATTGTGCCTGCAGTGAATAAATCATCAATGGTGGAGCGATATAGTTTAATCTCTTTAGGTATAGTGTTGTTGTAATCAGTATCTGAGCTACATATTATATATCTTACTTGCAGTATGGGGGGAAGGGAAAGGGGAGCACAATGCTCAAACATCTTTCATAGCCCATATTCTTCTGGTTTCAGATATAAAAGGATTCTGTGTTGCACATGGTTCCCGGGGCAATTTGTTCAGAAAATACAATGTGCATCAGTGGGTATCATAGAATATCTTCCTTGATAGGGAGCCAAAGCTTATGTAAGGGCCTCCTATCCCAATCCACTATCCTGTTCAGGTGGACAGCTCATACATATACAATTCCCTCAAATTTTCTAGGAAGTTGAAGCGTGGAATATTTAATTCTCCCAAAAGGTGTTGGGGAGGTGTATGGGTAAAGCTTGAAGTAAGTACGTAACCTTTGGAAATATGGCATTTAGCAATATTTTTTCGGCCAAACCAGGAAATGTACGGGCTTGGCCAATTTCGCTAAAGTTTTGAAGCGATTGGCTGATTTCCCAGTAGACGTGTCAATAAGTGGGTTTAAGGCCACATTAAGGTCACCGCCCAAGACCAGGGTCCCTTCTGAAAAGCGAGAGAATTTCTTCAAGACTCTGATAAGCCAAGGGATTTGGTCCTTATTGGGGGCATAAACATTTCCTATTGTGAACATAGAGTTACCTATTCTGAAATAGGTAGTGGCTCTCTGTGTCAATACATTTTAGCAAAATAATTGCATGCACTAAGTTTGTTGTACTCTATTTTTGTGTATATAGCAATCAATTAACCTGATTAACCTATAGGAGATTTACATGATCTTATGTTATTTTACAGGTGATAGCCATTGTCATGGACATGTTTACTGATATTGATATCTTCAAAGAACTTGTGGAAGCCTCAACTAGAGGAGTTCCTGTCTATCTACTTCTTGATGATGCAAATTTTCCACATTTTTTGAAGATGGCAGAGAAACAGGGGTTACAAGTTCAAAGACTAAGGGTAAGCAACATACTATAATATTTAAAATCATTTGTCTATCTATCATTGTTTTAAAGGCAAAAAATATATAAAATTTCAGGTACATTGCATATTTTTATGTAGCAATCACTGTTACAACTTCATTGTTCTAATGATTGGTTCCCAAGGTCAAACCACCATGTGTTAATGGCCTGTTCTTACAATATCCTCAGAATAGGACATTAAAAGGGTTTTCCAAGATTTTTATAATGATGACCTTTCCTCAGGATAGGTCATCATTATGGTGGGGGTTTGACACCCGGGACTTCCGCCAATCAGCTGTTTGAGATGGTATCAGGGCTTCTGTGAGTGCAGTGGTCTTATCTATACATACCAAGCACAGAGTCGTACATTGTAAAGCGGCTGTGCTTAATATTGCACTCAGCCCCATTCACTTCGATGGGGCTGTTTGCGATATCAAGCAGATCCTCTATACAATGTACCGCGCTGTGCTTGATAAGCATGGAGAATGCCACGGCACTCATAGGAGCACCGATGCCTTCTTAAACAGCTGATTGGTGGGGGTCTCAGGTGTCGGACCTCCACTGATCAGATACTGATAAACTATCCTGATGAAATGTCATCAGTATCAAAATCTGGGAAAACCCCTTTAAATAAACAACCCATGATACACTTTAAATGCTCACTCTCAGATTTAGACTGGGCACACATTTGTGTTTCTATCGATTTATATTTCAATATCATCAAGCTTTAATCTTATTTTTACTTCTTTATATTTGTCCTCATTTGCAAATACAATAGTGAACATAATTCAATTGAAAACACAGTATTGAATCATAGCTATTAGATTGGAGCTGCACACAAACTGTCTATTATTTTTTTTCTGCATGCTTTTCTAGTTTTTTTTTATTTAACTCATCCAAACATATCGGAAAATTCATGCATAAAATAATGTTAAAATAATATATATATTTTCAGGTCCAGATCTATTAAATTGAACTAAATGCACTAAATAGTAATGAAATCCATCATTTATGTTTAATTTATATTTTTAACAAATCAATGTAAAGCTATTTCTAGTGTGACTAACATTGCTTATGTTAGGCTACGTTCACATCACCGTTCAGCCTTTCCGTTCTCCTGCTCCGTTTAGGGGCAGGAGAACGGAAAGGACGGATAAGCACATAATTGACGCCAAACTGAGTCAAACTGAGCCTGAGGACCCCATAAACTATAATGGGGTCCGTTATTTTTACGCTCAGAAGATGATTTTTAAGCGGAGACAAAAGTTGTGCATGCAGGACTTTTGTCTCCGCTTAAAAATCATCTTCTGAGCGGAAACATAACGGACCCCATTATAGTCTATGGGGTACTAAGGGCTCCGTTTGACTCAATTTGGTGTCAGTTTATGTGCTTATCCGTCCTTTCAGTTCTCCTGCCCCTAAATGGAGCAGGAGTACGGAAAGGCTGAACGGTGATGTGAACGAAGCCTAATATAACTTTTACATCATGCAGAAATGAAAACACTGTAGCAATGCAAATTGAATGGTAAACCATTTAAAACATACTGTTCTTACATACTGTAGAATATACAAAGCTTAAATGAAGTAAAAAATAGACTCTAAATTAATTGTGTCTATGCCAGATCTGTGTTTCACATACTGTGTTTTCCAAAATCAAGAAACATACAGTATGGGGCACATTCATTTTGACCGACATTTTAGACTGCAAACGTAATAAACTCCTGAGCTGTGAGTGGTTCCGCCAAAGGTATGAAGAGACGCCAGCCTCTACATAACTGCGGCATATCCTGTGCCAGTTCTAAATGTAAGACTGATAAATATGAGGGAGATTACATTGTTCATGTCACAGTTTCTCCCTACTGACAAACTTTATGTCCACTACAAAGGGCTTCAGCACCCAATAGATGTTCTGTCTCTGGAGTCCAGGAAAGCATTCTTTGCCATGTAAGAATGGTTAAAATGCGAGGACAGACTCCTGGACATTTCCAGCACCTTGCGCAAATTAGTGTACTTTTTTGAAAAGTATTGCATAACTAGGTTACTCATGTGCACCATGCAGGGATCATCTGTTATTTACCCCAAATTCATTGTGGCCACTATGTTATGGCTATTGTCGCTGACCACCTTGCCCAGTTGGGGTTGACTGGGTTACAGCCAGTGGGATCTTTGCTGCTTGATGTATTTTAGGAACTGCTTCCTGTGTCACTAATCTCACCCAGGCTGATCAGCTCTAACACCACATGACAAAACTTGACTTGATACATGTGATAGGAAGGAGGGAGCAACACTGTGCTCTGCTGCTGTTGGGGATGGGTGGACGTCAATGGAGGAGGTGCAGGAGTTAGATAAGTGCCTGGTGTGGGAGCCAGGCTGACACAATCTAGGAGGCATCAAAAGGATCTGGTCTTGCTGTTGGGGTGCTGCCTCACCACTTCAACAAAAAATATTGACCCAGTGGGCAGTGAAAGGAATTTACTGTCTTTGCTTGAAACAGCTGCTCCAGGTGTCCGCACACCAAGAATCTGAAGGAGCGAACCGTGTTCTCTGCCACATGAGATTATATGGCATGGATGGCTTTCTGGAAAAAATAATGCCAGCTAGGTATCTTCTAGCGACGGCTGAGCACACGCCCTCAGCTCCCTAAAGGCATCAGACTCTACTAACTGGTACGAGCAACTCAGCTAATTGTAGTTAGATAATAGATTTCTAAGTGTCACACATTCCATTATGGATGTCTCATGATAGGGTTGATGACAAGGAGGCACAGGAGAAGAAGAAGAAGAAGATGATGATGACAAGGATATTGTATTGCTTGGGGATGCAGGGTGGCTGTCGCAAAGTAGACCACGTGAAGAAAGACAGACTTGCTCTGATTGTGAATGCTGGCCAGTTGTATTTTCCCAAAGGATCAGGTGATGCTGCCTCATGTGCTGCAATTGAGCTCTGCTACCTTTGTATTTGAATGGCCATGGCTTATTTTAATCCTGTAGACATTGCACATGGCTGTTGTTTTCTGTGCTTGCCTTGTGGAGAGAAAAAACACCATACAGGAGTTGCTCACATAGAGGTAGTGGAAGCTGAGCTCCTCTCTTTATTGCCATTGCCCTTCTCCTCCAATTTCTCCTCCTCTTTGATACCTGCATCCGGCTCCCAGGTCCTGTCCAACACACAATAGTCATTGAAGTACTTATTCTCCCTGCCACTTTTTTCAGATTGTGAGATAACATGGTGTGCTCCTTGGCACCCCTCCCCTGCTCTGCATATTCCCTGACTGCCACAATTGCTACCCCCACTGCCAATGCTGTGGCTGCAGATGCCACTATTACCATGGCCAACACAGCTATATATGAGGTCCCCAGCCTCCTTAACCTCCTCAGGGCAGTACAAATTCTGACTACTGTTACATAAGTCATCAACAGGGAGACTCTCATGACTATCTACCATAGCACATGGTGGGGTTTTGTTGCCACTTCTTAGGCAAAAGGAAAGCACCCTACTAGTAAGTGGCAGTGAAGACAGAGGTTCACACTGAAAGGCTTCTCTGGAGCTGCAAGGAGGAAGAGCAGGAGGAATACTGTGACCCCTGGCTCCAAAGCACAGTGTCAGATTCAGAAGTCACCTTTGTGTTATCCTGCTGTGAGTGAGAGGAGGAGTAAGCCATCCAATCCACAATCTCAAATTCTTTCTCCTCAATGATATAGTTGCAACTTTCCAAAGCCAAGGAGAACTGCGGCCTACTACTACTACTTTTACTTCTGACTGGAAAGCTGGTGCTGCTACCCACATTCTGGCTCTGGGAGGACAAGGCCAGGTCCTGAGTTATTCATTTGGAACCCTTCTGTATTCCAGACATTTGTACATGGTCACACAAAATATGGAAAACTTAGCAATTATGTTTACTGGAGCTTAAAGACAGAGAGGCAGAATTAAAAGTCCTTCTGTTGTTCATTGTACACTTGTATTGCTATTTTTGCAATCCACATAAACAATTGAACTACAGTATATGGAAATGCCCTGTCACAGATTTTGAACTACTTTTTTAGGTGTTTTCACTAAGATTTAAAATGCGATCCTCTGGATTGTAAAACATATGCTGTACACTTCTATTTATTTTTCCACACAAAAAGCACTTGTACTTTTCAGAGGTTTCTTATCCTAAATTCTGCAGTACTACTGTATTTCAGATGCTTTCACTTAGATTTAAAATGCTACCATCTGGATTGTAAAGCACATTTTGCATGCTTTTTTTTAAAACAAACAAACAAAATAATATACTTTAATAGTCTGGAGATGTCCTATCCCATATTTTGGACTATTATTTCAGGTGATTTCAATGCTATTTAAAACACTACCCTGTGGATTGTAAAATATGCATTGTACACTTAAAAAAAAAAGAAAAATTGTCTAGAGAGGCCTTTTCTCAGATTTTGGCCAACTATTTTAGTTGTTTCCTCTGAGATTTAAAACGCTACCCTCTCGATTGGAAAATACCCATTGTACACTTATATTGCTATTTTCACAACCAAAACTTGAACTGTCTAGAGATGCCCTGTCCCTGACTATTCTTTTTTGTTTTCTTTATTTTCTCTGTGATTTAAAATGCTATCCTCTGGATTGTAAAACGCGCATTGTATACTTGTATACCCCCTTTTTTTTGGGGGGGGGGGGGGGGGATTGGGGAAAAAAACTTTCAACTGTCTGGAGATGCAGTGTCCCATATTTCAGACTATTATTTCAGGGGGCCTAACCTGGCACATTATGAAAATAGTACTTAGTGACCTAATAATCACACATAAAATAATCTTAAAAACAATTAAAAGCACACAAATGCATGATTGAACCTGGTATAGTGCTCTGATATGAACCAAACACCATGCCCCCCAAAAAATACAGATGCAGCCAAGATAAACTTGATGGTTAACGTGTTAAGTAAGAAATAGCACAAAAGGGTAACTAACTCTTTCAATGTATTTCAATGGCTTTTGTCAAAATATGGCACGAGATAACACCAGGTCTTGATATAAAAATCAATTTTAGCTCAGCTACATCTGTATATAAATGTTGGAAGATATGTATCTAGTACAAATTAACAGTCTGTAGTATACATGTATCAATATCTCTGATGATAAAAACATTTGATGTAACTAATGTCTAAAAATATATATCAATATAACACCAAATAATCTAAAGTTAGAGACATTTTAGATAGGGTTGAGCAAACCCGAACTGTAAAGTTTGGGTTCGTACCGAACTTTAGGATTCTTGGACCCCGGACCCGAAACCGAACTTTTCAGTAGAAGTTCGGGTTCGGTGTTCGGCAAGTTAATGACGCTTTTTAAAAGGCTGCGAAGCAGCCAATCAACAAACCTTTAACTTGTGTGCCATTAGAAGCTAATGGCATGGCTGCAATTGGCCAGTGCAGCATGTGACCCAGCTTCTATATAAGCTGGAGTCACATATCGGTGCACGTCACTCTGATCTGATTAGTGTAGGGATAGGATGCTGCTGCTGTGAGGGAGAGAATAGGACAGAATCTTTAATCAGAAGTGCTTGTTAACTCATCGATCTACATAGATTTGGTTTTATGAGTGCAGTGCAAAATCTTTTTACCCTGCCCTGAGCCCAGTGACACAGAAAAATAACTTTTATCTGTCTGTTAGTTAGGTGGGTGGCGGCGGCCATTTTATGCAAATTCAGTGCATCAGCACAGCATATGTGCATTTGTGAAAGTCCAATAGAAGCTTAAAATGCTGCAATTATATTCTGAGTTTAAATGAAACACCCATTTTAGGGAATATCCTGAGGACCTCAGTTAGGAAGGAAGACTAATTAATATTTTGATGCAAGTGTCTTTACAGAGGAAGAGGCTCTAAGTCAGCTGTCTAAAATTAATACAAATAAGTCACAGGGGCCTGATGGAATACACCCAAAGCTATTAAAAGAGCTTAGCGGTGAACTAGCAAAACCATTAACAGATTTATTTAATCAATCACTGGTAACAGGAGTCGTCCCAGAAGATTGGAAATTAGCAAATGTTGTGCTCATTCACAAGAAAGGTAGTAGGGAGGAATCAGGCAACTATAGGCCAGTAAGCCTGACATCAATAGTGGGGAAATTAATGAAAACCATACTTAAGGAGAGGATTGTGGAACATCTAAAATCCTATGGATTGAAAGATGAAAAACAGCATGGGGTTACTTCAGGGAAATCATGTCAAACTAATCTTATTGATTTTTTTGATTGGGTGACTAAAATAATAGATGGTGGAGGTGCAGTAGCCATCGCTTATCTAGACTCTAGTAAGGCTTTTGATTCTGTCCCACATAGAAGGCTTATCAATAAATTGCAGTCTTTGTGCTTGGACTCCCATATTGTTGAATGGATTAGGCAGTGGCTGAGGGACAGACAACAGGGGGTTGCAGTCAAAGGAGTATATTCAGACCATGGTCTTGTTACCAGTGGGGTACCTCAAGGATCTGTTCTGGGACCCATATTGTTTAATATCTTTATCAGCAAAATTGCAGAAGGCCTGATGGTAAGGTGTGCCTTTTTGCTGATGACACAAAGATTTGTAACAGGGTTGATGTTCCTGGAGGGATACACTAAATGGAAAAGGATTTAGGAAAACTAGAGGAATGGTAAAAAATCTGGCAACTAAAATTGAATGTTGATAAGTGCAAGATAATGCCCCTGGGGCGTAAAAACCCAAGAGAAGAATATAAAATCAGTGATACAATCCTAACCTCAGTATCTGAGGAAAGGGATTTGGGGGTCATTTAAGGGATTTGGGGGTCATTTCAGAAGACTTAAAGGTAGGCAGACAATGTCATAGAGCAGCAGGAAATGCTAGCAGAATGCTTGGGTGTATAGGGAGAGGCATTACCAGTAGAAAGAGGGAGGTGCTCATGCCGCTCTACAGAGCACTAGTGAGACCTCATTTGGAGTATTGTGCTCAGTACTGGAGACCATATCTCCAGAAGGATATTGATACTTTGGAGAGAGTTCAGAGAAGAGCTACTAAACTAGTACATGGATTGCAAAATAAAACTTACCAGGAAAGATTAAAGGACCTTAACATGTATAGCTTTGAAGAAAGACGAGACAGAGGGGATATGATATAAACTTTTAAATACATAAAGGGAATCAACAAGGTAAAAGAGGAGAGGATATTTAAAAGAAGAAAAACTGCTACAAGAGGACATAGTTTTAAATATCAGGAAGTATTACTTTGCTAAGAGAGTAGTGGATGCATGGAATAGCCTTCCTGCAGAAGTGGTAGCTGCAAATACAGTGAAGGAGTTTAAGCATGCATGGGATAGGCATAAGGCCATCCGTCTTTTAAGATAGGGCCAAGGGCTAGTCATAGTATTCAGTTCATTGGGCATACTAGATGGGCCAAATGGTTCTTATCTGCCAACACATTCTATGTTTCTATGTTTCACAGTGTCGGTGCCAATATACATCTAACCACAGACACGTGGTCTAGAAAACATGGGCAGGGAAGGTACATAACTTTTACTGCTCACTGGGTGAATCTTCTGACGGCCATCAAGCATGTAACCCGTGGCATCCGTGTTGATTTTGTGTTACTGCCACAGATCGCATGCAGGCATGCCTCTTCTTCTCCTCCTCCTACTCCATCCTCAGTCTCCTCTTCGGCTGACTCCTTCTTTTCCACTGCTACCGCCTCTTTCGCTGCACCCCCCCCCCCAAGCTCCCCAGAACCTATTCGACGTGCCAGGTGAGACTTTGCCATGTTGTGCTGCAGCTGCTGCTGATCTTGACGATGCATGCAGACTCCTGCGTCCATTTGATGAGATCACCAAACTGGTCAGTCGCAGCCAGGGCACCATCAGTGACATCATACATTACGCCTTCTTTCTGGAGCGTGCATTGAGTCTTGTCATTGATCAAGCCGTCGAGGGGCAGGAGCTGGAAGATGAGGAAGTCGCAATGCTGAATGAATTCCCAGGGGGGCTCCTCCATCTGAGACAAGTCAGCAGTCTGGAAAGGAGTCAGAGGAGGATGGCGGCTGGGGGAAGGAGGAGAAGCAAGAAGAGCAGGCTTTGGGGGGACATTAAACTTTTCGGGGATCCCTGGTGTTGTCCGTGGCTGGGGGAAGGAGACTGAGGACGACATTCTCCTGGGTGATGAGCAGGAGCCGCGGTGTTCCACTTTTTCCAATTTAGTGGAGGCCTTTATGCTCCAGTGTTTGAAGAGGGACCCCCATATAAAAAGCATAAAGGGCAAGGACCAGTACTGGGTGGCAACATACTTAAAACCCCGGTACAAACACAAAATGGCGGACATGTTACCAGCATCACAGAGGGCTGTCAGAATGCAGCATTTCCAGGCCTTGCTGCAAGAAATGCTGCATTCTGCTGTTGCGGGTGATGGCAGAGGAATTTCCACCCACAGTGATACATGTGCGGGTACAAATCCGACCGCACCTGCAAGAAGAGGGCGGTTTGAAGATGTGTTGGTCACTTCGGATATGAGATCATTATTGCAGCTAACCCATCGAGAGCCGCCCTCTGGATCCAGCCTCAGGGAACACCTAGATCGACAGGTGTCCGACTACATCAGGTTAGCAACCGATGTGGACGCCTGGAGAAGCAAGGAACCCCTGGAATAGTGGGTATGCAGGCTTAACCTGTGGCCAGAGCTGGCACAATTTGCCATGGAACTCTTGGCTTGCCCCTCGTCTAGTGTCCTGTCCGAAAGGACGTTCAGCGCAGCAGGGGGTTTCGTGACCGATAAGTGCACTCGCCTTCCTCACGACAGTGTGGACTACATCACATTTCAAAAAATTTATGAGGAATGGATTTCAGAGGTATTCAACACCTGTGATGACCACATATATTTGAATTTCCTCATGCCAGCCCACACATATCGGCCACTACCCAGAACAAAGAATCATCTTTGTCTTATGTATATACAGTGGCATAAAAGGCCTTTTCTGTCAGATGAATGCCTAATTTTGGGGTCCTGTACTCCACTGACCTACAGTAAAATTGTTATTCAGTGAATGCCTAATGTACCTCCAGCCACATAATCAATTGTTCTTTTGTTTCCCGTGAATAACTAATGTTTGGGGCCTATACTCCTCAGGCCGGCAGTAAAATTGTTATCCACTAACTGACTAATGTACCTTCAGCCACATAATCACTTGTTCTTTTCTGTCCGGTGAATGTCTAATGTTTGGGGCCTATACACTGGCCTGCAGTAAAATTGTTATCCACTGACCATCTAATATACCTCCAGCCACATAATCACTTGTTATTTTCTGTCAGGTGAATGTCTAATTTTTGGGGCCTGTACTCCACTGACCTGCAGTAAAATTGTTATCCACTGACCACCTAATATACCTCCAGCCACATAATCACTTGTTCTTTTTTGTCAGGTGAATGCATAATCTTTGGGGCCTGTACTCCACTGGCCTACAGTAAAATTGTTATCTACTGACCATCTAATATACTGTACCTCCAGCCACATAATCACTTGTACTTTTCTGTCAGGTGAATGCCTAATTTTTGGGACCCATACTCCAAATTTTTTAGGCTCTAGCAGGGCACATTTTTGAGAGTTTCCCTTTAAGGTGCATAAAAAAGGCCCCTTATTAAAATACATATTTTTTGTGGGAATTTTTGCCATTGATCCCCCTGTGGTATACCACTGTCCATGTTGTGGACTATTTGTGCACTTCTAGTAAGTATTTGGTGGCTGCAAATATGGCCTGAATGTTTTTCAGGTTCGCCTGCCATTAAAGTGAATGGGGCCGGCCGCGAACGCGTTGTTCACGAACATTTGATCCTGGCCGATGTTCGTCCATCACTAGTATTAAAGTGTCATATCTTCAATGTTGTCCCATGAAAAGGAGTGTACTCACTTTTGTGAGATACTGTATATTCTATATTCCCCATCTAGAAAGCACAGGGAATTGACTATATACCCTAATATGTGGAATATGTATTCTTTTCTTCATTCTTTTTAGTGTGTCCAACCATTAATGTGAACCCACCTTTACACGTCAGATGTAAGCACACTGAGATACCTGATCTAGAAATGTACTTCAAAGTGATTCCTTGACACAGTGTGCTATATTTAAAACTTACTATTATTTTTTTGTCACAGAACATGAGAGTACGAACAGTCAAAGGGCAAGAATATTTTTCTAAGTCAGGAGCAAAATTCTGTGGAAAAATGGAACAGAAGTTTCTACTAGTTGACTGTGAGAGGGTCATGTATGGAACTTACAGGTAAAATGCATGTTAATGTATTTTTAATGATCACATCAATGATGATGGTGGGGATTTTTTCTTATTACTATTCTTCTTCTTATTATTATTATTATTATTGGAGTTATGGTATATTAGATTTTAATTCCTCAGATCATAAAACAAAACAACGCAAAAAGGAATATTTGGCTCAACAGTAACAATTTTTATTTTATTTTTTCCTGTGGCCAGATATTTCTGTTTGGTATGGTACCTCCTGTTGCTTGTTTGAATCCATCCCAGAATGTCCACCTAATGCCCATGAACTCAGTTACACTGCAGAGATTCTATAAAATACAGACTGGGGTAGCCAATAAGAATCAGCATGTTAGTAGCCACTTCTCATTGGCTCAGAAAAATAGCAAGTAGGTAATATCAGTATCCAGGACAGGAACATTTTTTTTTTTAAAGGATTCCAGTCGGAAAATTTTCATATTTTGTGTCATCAGAGAAATTAAATATATAATCATGGGGCATTCTTTACATTTTTCTGTTTGACACATTTATAAAATGTTTAGACCTCTACTTCACCAGAACTTTAATTTTTGCTTAATGTCTAATTATAATTCAAAACATGATCAAAGACTAATAGCTCTATTCTGAAGACAAGGGTGTTGAGAACACTGCAGTTTTCTAATGAGAAGGCTGGGAGTTTTAAGCATTACTATGTTTGGCCAGCATAGCATTGACTGAAATATTGTTGCTTTACTGTACGCTGTTCAGAGACCATGCACTAAGGAGCTTGCTTTCTAGTCAAATGATCTTTACTCAAAAAATTCACAAGTGACTTAGTCCTATTCCCAAATACATTTTAGAAATAAAAAATGTATGTTTATGTATGAACTGATTGTTTTGTCCTAAACTATATAATTGTAAAAAATAGTTAGTATTGCTTGATTACCCTTAATAAAACAATTTTACAGTGATGAACTTGATTAACACTTTTTTTCTCTTTTGCATTAGAATTATTAAATAGGTTTTCCAGGCTTGGAAAAAAATCGAAGTATGCTGTATATGTTAAAGTGGATTTCCAGTCCTTTTATATTGATGGAGTAGCTTGAGGATAGGCCATCATTCCCTTCAGTACCGAGCCACTTTTCTCCTTATAGGGGTCCAGGTTTAGAAATGAACCCGGACATAACTCCTTATTTACCCCTCTAGCCCATCTGAGTGCTCTGATGCTCTCACTTGCCCTGCTCTGCATAGTATGCTAGACAGAGGTTTCTTCGTAGCAGTATGCCCTGTGACATCACCAGCAATAGTGGCGGTCTTTAGCGCTGCCCAAGCCTGTAAAACTGGCCAGAGCAGCGATAAAGACCACCAATTAGTGCTGGTGACATCACAGGGAACGCTGCTAGGCAGAGACATATTTTGTGGGGGCTCATTTTTTGTAGGATCTGGTGATGTGTTCATTGATACTGCTTTTTGGTATATAGTACTTTTTGATCACTTGATATTACACTTTTTTTGAGGCAAGGTAACAAAAAAAAGGTCAGTTTTGACAGTTTTTTTAATTTATATTTTTACAACATTCACCTGAGGACGAAGATTATGTGATATTGTATAGAGCAGCAATTTATTTATTTTTGTTCAGTTTTACACAATAAAAGCATAATTTTTAAAACAAAATCATATTTTTGCAATGCCATATTCTGAGAGCCATTTTTTTTCTGCCAATGGTTCTGTTTGGGGGCTCATTTTTTGTGGGATGAGGTAATATTTTGATTTGTACCATTTTGGGATACATAGTACTTCTTGATCACTTGATATTGCAATTTGGGAAGGTGACCAAAAATAAATCTGTTTTGGCACATTTTTTATAGAGTTTCCCTGAGGGGGTAGATCACGTGAAATTGTATAGATCCGGTCGTTACAGACACAGCGATATTTAACACCTACATGACAATCATACATGTACGGCAGATGTCTTTAACGATAGCTCCCACTTTGAAGCAGAGAGAGTGACATAGCTACCAGCTGCCTGCTGTTTCATACTGCAGACACCCATGGCTAAAGTCAGTAATGCCGATCATGGACATTTAACCCCTCATATGCTGTTTTCAAATGTGAGAGGCCGGAAATCCAGAAGTGCGCTTCATAGGCATGATTTGCCTTTTTTTTTTTAGCACATTACCTCCCGAATAAAAAGACAACTTTTGTGACCAGAGCTACTGCAGAATAGCTGATCAGCAGAGGTGCGTAATGTCCAGCAAATATTGATGTTCTGAGGTAAGGACATCAGTAAAATGGACCAGAAAACTTATGTAACCCCTTCAAACTCTGTGACATACCTGTAGGTAACGGTGGTTGAGGGACTCGCGGCGGGTGGCGGCTGTAACATACAGCAAGCAACCAGCTGCATTGATGGGAAATGGTGATTCCGCCGAATCCCATCATTTAACCCCTCAGATGCCGCAATCAACACCTATCGTGGCATCTGTGGGCCAAGGCAGAGAGATATGGCTCCCTCTGCCTTCCGATCGGAGTCCATGTAGTGAATTCATGGGGCTCTAATCAGTTACCAAGGAAGCCTGGGACGCTTCTGAAGCTTACCATGCTGCCATGGTAAGCTCCCTGCATAGCTCAGCAGAGAGAATCTGAAAATCCTATCTACCCTAATAGATCTCTATTAGGTGCATGGGACAAGGTATCAAAAGATCCCACGTTCTAGCCCCCTATGAGGTTTAAAAGTTATTATTAAATAGTTTGAATCACCCCCTTTTCCCAATTTTACATATATTTTGCAAAATATATTAATAAAAAAAGAAACATACCAGGTATTGCAATGTCAAAAAGTGTCTGAACTATTAAAATAATGTAAAAAAAAGTTCCATGTGGAAAAAATAAAGCCTGATTTGCTATTTTTAGTCACCTTTCCCCCTACAAGATTAAAATTGAATAACAGTGATCAAAATGTTGTATTTACCACAAAAATGGTACCAATAAAAAGTACAGTTCTTTCTGTAAAAAAAAACAAGCCCTCATACAACTCTCTAGACTGAAATATAAAAAGTTATGGCTGTCAGAAAACGGTGATGTAAAGAACATTTTTCTTTTTTTCAAAGGTTTTTCTTTTTTTAAAGTAGTTTTAAAAGAAAGACGAAATAAAACCTATACATGTTTGGTATTGCTATATTCATATTAAAGGGAACCTGTCATCAACTTTATGCTTTTCATACTAACAGCGGCATAGAGTAGAGACAGGAGAGTTGATTTCCATGGTCTGTCATTTATAAGTTAAAAGTAAGTGGTTGCCGAGAACCAACATCACAATCCTTGCAGACTGAGCCTGAGAAGAGTCATGGTTATTCATGAATTCCTGCTCTCCTGCCCACCTGCTGATGGACAGTCTTCTACCTAGAGAAATGCCAATCATCAGCAGGTGGGTGAGAGTGCAGGAGATTATGAATAACCATAAGGCCTCTTTCACACGGGCGTGAGTTTTTTTGCCCGGATAAGAGCCGGGTGCGTTGAGGGAAAATGCGCGATTTTTTCTGCGCAAGTGCAAAACATTGTCATGCGTTGCACTCGCGTGAGAAAAATCGCGCATGTTTGGTACCCAAACCCGAACTTCTTCATAGAAGTTCGGGCTTGGGATTGATGTTCTGAAGATTGTATTATTTTCCCTTATAACATGGTTATAAGGGAAAATAATAGCATTCTGAATACAGAATGCATAGTAAACCAGCGCTAGAGGGGTTAAAAAAAATAAAAAATAATTTAACTCACCTTAGTCCACTTGCTCGCGAAGCCCGGCATCTCCTTGTGCCTCCTCTGCTGATGAACAGGACCTGGGGTGAGCTGCTCCATTAAATACAGGTTAAGGACCTTCGATGACGTCACTCCGGTCATCACATGGTACGTCACATGATCTTTTACCATGGTGATTCACCATGGTAAAAGACCATGTGATGACCGGAGTGACGTCATCGAAGGTCCTTAAGCTCTATTTAATGGAGCAGCTCACCCCAGGTCCTGTTCATCAGCAGAGGAGGCACAAGGAGATGCCGGGCTTCGCGAGCAAGTGGACTAAGGTGAGTTAAATTTTTTTTTATTTTTTTTTAACCCCTCTAGTGCTGGTTTACTATGCATTCTGTATTCAGAATGCTATTATTTTCCCTTATAACCATGTTATAAGGGAAAATAATAATGATCGGGTCTCCATCCCGATCGTCTCCTAGCAACCGTGCGTGCAAATCGCATGGCATCCGTACTTGCTTGCGGATGCCATCCGATTTTCACACACCCCATTCATTTCTATGGGGCCTGCGTCACGTCGAAATCGGACAATATAGAGCATGCTGCGATTTAAACTGAACGCACAAGTGATGCGTTAAAAACAACGCTCATGTGCACAGCCCCATAGAAATGAATGGGTCAGGATTTAGTGCGGGTGCCATACGTTCGCCGCACGGATCGCACCCGCACGGAAAACTCGCCCGTGTGAAAGGGGCCTAACTCTTCTCAAGTAGATTTGACTTTTCTCAAGGCCTGGGCTGCAATGATTATGATGCTGGTTCTCGGCAACCACTAACTTTTAGCTCATGAATGACACACCACTGAAATTGGCATTTCTGTCACTAATTTATGCAGCCCTCAGTGATGTCAGCATAAAGTTGATGACAGGTTCATTTTAATGGGTTGGTGCAAGACTTCTATGTTTTTGAGTAATTGAAAGCTATTGCACAGCCTGCATGGTTCCCGCACTAGACATATGCTAGTTCAGGGGTCAGCAAACTTCGACACTAAAGCTGCTGTGAAACTGCAACTCACTGCATTCACACTTGCTTGGCTGTTCAACGCATTTTCATATGTACAAATCTGCTGACAAATGCCGTTTAAAAGTTTTAGAAGACACTAAATATAAGTAAATGTCATTGTGTAAGTTATATCTTATTATTTTGCTAATCATTTTTTATTTATTTCTTTTATTGAAGCTTCATGTGGTCATATGAAAAAGTTCACTTAAGTATGATTCAAGTAATCACTGGAAAACTAGTGGAGTGCTTTGATGAGGAATTTCGAACACTCTATGCTCGTTCCACTATCCCTGCAGCATTTGGACCAGAGGTATCTGTGACTGGAAAACACCAAAAAGTCCCATGGGAAAATGGATCATACCAGAATTCAATATCTTCTTTACTCTCCGCTTCAAGTCAAAGAAGCCTCTTTGGAAGAAAAGAGCAAATAAGCATATTAGATTCTTCATATTTAAAATCAAGAAGTAGATTTGTTAACAATGAAGAAGAAAAATACAATATGAGAAATTTGTCATATAGAGGATTCAATGTCCAAAATAAAGTGAATCAGTTTCAGCAGTTTGAGCGGAATGACAACTGGAAACGACATAGTTATGCAGCAGGAGAAAAGACAGATGTATCTCCTTATTTAATGCTAAATAGAGCTTCAAACAGTAGAATTAATCATCAACCTGTTCACTGGAATAGACATCTTGATGTTGGTAGCATAGGGTCATTATCCAGGGGTGGTTACTCAAGTAATTATAATGGATCTACAACTCAAAGCTTTGCTAATCGTTTGTCCCAAAGATTAACACCAAATGTTTCTGAAAGAAATTCAAGCGTACGAAGATCTTTTCATGGAACAGACAATCATGTGCGTTCAGTACAGCAGAGAATGCCCACTTTGGAGCACACTACCAAGTCATTTCTTCGAAACTGGAGGATTGAATCATACTTAAATGATCACTCTGATATACCACCAGAATCAAGTGAAATAGAGTTAAACAGAGGCGATGGTAATGAGATAGCTGACAGTTCAATAGATAATTCATTGTACAGTCAGTCAAGACTACGGACATCAATTCTGTACAAGTCAACTTTGCCAGAACAAAAAGAAACCACTAGCAGTACAACAAACTCTTCTCATTCAAATTCAACTATTATTGATTCTCAAGGGAGCCAAACTCCAAAATCTTCACCATTAAATGTTAGGGTTTCAGAGCCGAAAGAAGTTAATCATTTTCCAAGTTATGATACACCACAGACTTTTCATCATCACGATGCAGTGAAAAGGCATAGTCTGCAGGTTCCGCACAATGCACAACTCATGAACCACAGTTTTAGTTACAATACTAATCCAACACCAGGTTACCTGTACACAGCACTTTCCGCCAACAAACAGCCAGATAGTATTAGGAAACAAAATGACACAATTTTTAAAAGACGCAGCTTGCCGCTCTTTGAAAGTCGTAAGGTAAACTTAGACTCTAGTAACAATGTGATTCCACCAAACTATATTTATACATCACTTGTAAAAAGGCAACAAAAAAACTCAGCATTTGTGACCGATGTCCACAATACTGAAAAGCTAGGAAAAATCACGAGCAATGAAAATCAACTCGTTGGCAGTGATACTGTTCAACCTGTTAAGGAATACTTGTCCACTGAAACATTGGATGAAGACAGCAAAGACTCCCCGGGCAAGAAAGAAAATAAAGGTTCTCCAAATTTTCTTAAAAAAGGATCAAAGAAACTCAAATCACTGCTCAACCTAGCTCCAGAAAAAAAAGAAAATCTATCTAAAAACAAAACTCCTGCATTCTATAGAATGTGCAGCAGTTCTGATACATTGATCTCTGAAGATGATGCTGAACTATGTCCAAAAAAATCGGATTCCAAAAATGATTCTTCTCCTCGGAAGGAGAAAACACTCTCAATGTCACAAATAAGTCTAAATAAAAGTAAAGAAAATGTTACTCTAGGATCTAGTAGATCGAATATACTCCTTTCAGAGGATGGCAAATCTAATCAGTCACCAACTATTAGTAGTGTTGAAAATAAATTTCTTGAAAACATAGGTGATGCATCTGCTCCTCGATTTAATACAGAGCAAATCCAATTTGTAGATACAAGGGCCCAAGTCCATAATAATCCTTATGGAAGAGTTGTAAATCCTGCAATGCAGAGAGAAGTATTAAGGCATCCAAAGGACGGCATTCACCGAGCATCATCTCATAGAGAGATACACCATAGTACCATTCCCCATAACATGCAGAGAGAGATGCATTTAAGACACTCACACAGAGATATACAGCACAAAGAACTACCACGTAGGGATATGAATATAGTACAACCAATGCCAGACTTTTCAAAACCTCAGGAGGACTCCAGCATCTCTCGACCAAATGACAGAAGGGTTTATAGTCGTTTTGAGCAATTTTGCAAGGCAGAAAACAATGTACCCTCTTCTAATACACAACCTATCAACAATTTAGACTATAGAAGTAAGGGAGTTATGCCAAGTTATTCAAGACCACCACAAACATTAAGTTACAACTCAAATGTTTATAACACGGTCCAACCAAATGAAAATAAATTTGGCAGATTCATGCAAAAATTTGGAAGCTTCATTCACAAGAAACAGTAATAACAAGGACTTTCCAAAACTATAATTGTAAATAGGGTACTGTTTACTAGCTCATTGGTGCAAGAGGATTGGTTGTCTATCCATTTTGTAAAATATGTTTGTTTTTGTTTTTTAATAAAAATGTACTGTAAGCATTATTGCTTGTTATTATTATACCTGTAGATGTACCTGACATGTTTTCTATTTGCAACAACTTCTGATATTAAAGGGGTAGTCCTAGTTCAGTAACTGATTCCCCTCCCAAAAAAAATAAAAATAAAAGAAGGCACTTATCAAATATATTCTTTTTTTTTCAGATGTGTCTCCTTCATTTGTTTTGGCTGCCTCTTAAACCTTTTACTACTTGTTGTTGGGGTGTCAACCTCTTCTTTTCTGAGGCAGATGGCTGGAGCGTGCATGCACAGTTGCCTTAGAGCTGTTCTGTAAAGTGAACGAGAAAATAATCAGGAGCATACACTCACAGAGGTGCAACAGCATCATCATACAGTTTGCCTGTTATGGTTCAGACATTTTAATATGATATAATATTTTAATGCAAGCTTCCATTTGTGAAGCTCACTGTTGCTCAATTATTAGTTTAACAAACCTATTAGTCATAGGGCTTCACCTTTTGTGTCTTACAGTTGGACTATAAACAACTCAATTTGTAAAGTCTTCAGACCCTTTCACTTTTTTAACATTCTGTTATGTTGCAGTCTTGTGCCAAAATAAAATATTAAAAAAAAATGAGTTTTCCACTTCAGTCCCTATTACTGAAAAAGTGCCATTTTAGATTTTTTTTGTAAACTTGAAAATATTTCTAAAATTTCACATGGGCAAGAGAATTCAGAATCTTTGCTATGACTAGAGATGAGCGAATTGAAATTGACGAAGTGGAATATGATCCGAATTTCAGGAAAAATTTGATTCGCACCAAATCCGAATTTTCTGATGCTTTGTGGTAGCGAATCAAATTTTTTTCCTAAAATGGCTGCTCCACATGTTAGGACATGGAGCAAAGAACTCTGGGAAAGCAGCATCACCCATACTGACATTCATGCAGTCAATCAGCACCCTGTGATGTCACAGCCATCTTGGATTCAGCCATTTTCCAGTGTGCTTAGTGCAGGGAGAGACATTAGCAGGCGCTAGGGAAAGTGCTAGGAAAGACTTGAAAACTTTTATTTTGCTGAATAGAATTCAAGGGAAAGGTCAAGTGTAGGGAAAGTATAGGGAGGAATTATTCCACACTATAAAAGCAGAACAGGGTCCAATAGCAAAGTGTACAGCCAGGTTAATAGGACCAATCCTATTACACCTTGCTGCACTGACTGGGGATCCAAATTGCCATTATACTGCTGCCTTCAGGTTTGCAATAGATGTTACCTCTGTAATTCAAACAAACCTTGCTTGTTATTGGGGTGCAAGTGCTGTGTGATACAGCCATTAACAGGGTGTATTACTAGGAAATATTTATATGTCTTATTAGCCCTTGTGCATGCAGTTATATGTTCTAAAGCATTTTTGGGGTATATTAGTGCAAAAAAAAGGGCTTATTACCTGTTGTGGGGTGAAGTGAGAAAATTACATGTATTAGTGGAAAACAAAAAGTATTATTTGCCGTTCAGCAGTGCAGTTATATGTTCTAAAGCCTTTTTTGGTATGTATTAGTGGAAAAAAAGAGCTTTTTAGCCGTTTAGCAGTAACGTTTTATGTTCTAAAGCCGGGTGCATTAGTGGAAAAAAGGGGCTTATTAGCCTTATTTGAAAATTACAGCCTTTTTTAGGGTTTATTAATTTCCTATTTATTTATTTATTTGATCTAATAGCAGTATGTCAGACAGCGAAGTGACAGGCCCTGCACAGTGGAGGGGCAGAGGCCTGAATGTTTTTGTCGCAGGCACAGGTCACAGCAGAGTAAGAAGGCAAGGCAGCAGGGGTCACTTTGAGACCCGGTGTCATCTAGCGGTCGTGTTTTGACCAGCAACCCAGAGGTTATTAAATGGTTGACTCGATCATCCACTTCGCCCCAAGTGACATCAGACACCCCCAGCCAAGAGTCGGTGGGTTCATCAGACACAAACCTTAGGTGGCATGGTCCGGAAGCAAGCTCTGTGCTGTCACCTGTCCTCAACCTGCCTCTGTCATTTTCTGTTCCCTCAGCAAGAGAAGTATTATATGCTGTGGGCTCAGCTCCACTATACAGCGAGGACGAGCTACTAGAGGACAATTAGCAGCTACTGCCCAGCCAAGATCTGGAGGAAACATCTGCCACTTCCTCCAGGAGATGAACAAGTAGTGATGAGGAGAATGGCGAGCGAGCTGGTATTGCGAGCGCTCAGGCTCCTCTCTCAGAGACTGTTGAGGAGGACATTAGGGACATGCAGGCAGTACTCGATGATGATGTAGCTCATCGCAATTGGGAGCCGGGTGATGAAGGGGATTCATCATCATCGGGAAAAGAGGGTGGCAGCTTGCACGTGAGGCAGCAGCGGAGCCAGCAAGTCGATAGCGTGGCCGGGAGTCAGCAGGGTGGCAGCAGTGAGAGGTCGGGAGCCAAACGTGCCCGGGGTCGACCACCCGCTTTGCAGGAGCCTACCTGCCTGGAAAGTAGTGTTGCAGGGGTTCACAGAGGCTGTGGCCATAGCAGTTGGTCAGTGCGGAGCGTTGGGGGTAAAATCAGCTACTCGGCGGAGTGGCAATTTTTTGTTAAGCTGCCGGAGGAGGTAAACATTTGCCGAATCTGTGGGCAGAAGCTGAAGAGTGGCTAGGATGCCAATGTTGGCACCACGGGACTGCGTCAACCTATGCAGCGTCACCATAAAGTGGCCTGGGAGAACCGTGGCTCCAATGTGGAGGTCTAGCCTGCTACAGCAACTGATGCATCACCCAGTGGAACGCACACGATTTCATGCAGTCAATATCCACCACCTCAGCCGAATGATAATCTATGCTGCCTCACCCAAACCTTGACAAAAGACACTGGTTTCTTCTGGCTTCCTGCCTCAGCTACTATTCTGAAGCTGCCACCCGCCTGAGGCCATCCATCTGATGTCAAGTGCTCCTTCTTACACCCACCATCGACAGCGGATACTGTTATTGCCACCCACCTCCCCACTCTGTCACCGAGTCACTCTGTGGTCTCCTCATTCTGCTGCCACCTCACCACTCAGGTCTCCTCATGCTGCTGCTACCACCTCCAAACTCTGTCATTGTGCCACTCTGTGGCTTACTCGTGCTGCTGCTGCTGCCACCTCCACACTACGTCACCTTGCCACTTTGTGGCCTCCTCATGCTGCTGCTAACTCAACACTATGTCACTGGGCCACTTTGTGGCCTCCTCATGCTGCTGCTGAAGCCACCTCCACACTATGTCTCCTTGCCAGTCTGTGGCCTCCTAATGCTGCTGCTGCCACCTCCATATTATGTCACCTTGCCAGTCTGTGGCCTCTTCATGTTGCTGCTAACTCAACCCTATGTCACTGGGCCACTGTGTGGCTTCCTCATGCTGCTGCCACCTCAACACTATGTAAATGGGCCACTCTGTGGTCTCCTCATGCTGCTGCTGCTGCCACTCCCAACTATGTCACTGGGCCACTCTGTGGTCTCCTCATGCTGCTGCTACCTCAACAATATGTCATTGGGCCACTCTGTGGACTTCTCAAGCTGTTCTCCCACCTTATCCACTCCACTATTTTGCCCTTTTGACCTGGTTGACATCATTATTATTTTAATCCTTCTTCTGATCTGTCAGAAGGAAGGAAAAATTAGACGCACAATGAATCTTGTATGTGTAGCAGCTGTAAGGCCTGTATGGTCCCATCAGAATTGGCTTATGATTTGGTAGCCAAAAGCAGGAGTGGGTACAAAACACAGAAGACATGCAAATATTCCATTCACGTGTCCTCTCTGTTTTGGATCCACTTCTGTTTTTTTGGCTTCAGCAATACTGATGCATTACTGACCAAATGCTGTCCAAGTGAAGGGGGATACTCAACAGACAGGATCAGTTTTTTGGGGTTTATTGTTTTGACGGATCAGAGAAAGGGCAAAATAATCAGTGACATCAACACAAACTTACTGCTAACACCCTCTCCACTCTGTCACTCTGCTTGTATAAGCGTTTATCTACTTGTATAAGCATTTAATATAACAGGTTCTGTAGACATCTATGTGGAATCAGCTGACGATGGTGTAAAAGGAGTGTGCTCTTTCATGCTACAGTTGGATCTTGGGCCTATGCACGGTTCTTTAAAACTGACGCTAACATTGACCTGTAAGGCTGAGTTCACACGAGTTAGTTTTGGCCCCGTAACTGCCCAAATAAGTGAAGTGTGCAGTGATTCTAAGAACGACACCTGTCATGTGTGTGTCATACTGATTCACAGTACTGTCTCACTACCACAGCAGACTCCATATGCGTGTTACTGCAAGGCACAGTGTTCTACACCACTATACAGGCTCTCTGCAGCCAGTAAATAGCTGTTTTTGTAACGCGATTTGTGGCAAATAAATTCCGATTGAATCAATCTCGTCTCTAGCTATGACATTTGAAATTTAGCTCTGGGGCTTTTCATTTCTTTAGATCATCTTTAAGATGTTTCTGCACCTTGATTGGTGTCCTACTGGTAACTCAGAACTGAAGCAGAGTTTGGTTTCCACTTTTAAAGTGGTTTTCCACTTTAATCCCTATGGGGCGCATGACGTACCGGTACAGCATGTTTCCCGAGTCCTTAAGGACCCATGACGTACCGGTACGTCATGAGTTTAAATTGAGATTGCGGAGCTGCGGGGGTTAATCGGAACAGGATGCCCGCTGAAATCATTCAGCGGGCATCCTGTCACAACGCCAGGGGTGGGTCATATGACCCCCCATATCGGCGATTGCAGCAAACCGCAGGTCAATTCAGACCTGCGGTTTGCTGCGCTTTCTGCCGATTCTGATCTCTGCGGTCCCTGACCGTGGGGATCAAACTTTAAAGTGCCCCAAATAAAGTTTTTTTCACCCCCCCCCCCTGCACCCCTGAATGATTTTATGGCGGTGGGTGGTGCAGAGGGGGTGTTGAAGGCGGTGCGGGAGGCGGGCGGTGCGGCAGGAGGGATCGCGATCCCCCGCCCGCCTCCTCTTGAATATTCATTGGCGTCCAGTGGTATACCAAAGTGTCAGCACATTGCTAACACTCTGGTATAAACGGCTGACATCTGTGCTGCTGATGTCAGCCGTTTAACCCTTTGCATACCGCGGTCCGTACGGACCACTGTATGGAAAAGGTTAACAGTAAGAGGGGGCTCCCTCCCTCTCCCATTGGGGGGCTGCTGTGCCTTTGCAGCCCCCTGACAGGATGTGGTGACAGAGGGAGGGAGCCCCCAGACAGCCCCCCTCCTTACCCTTCCCCGTCTGCTCAGTTGTGGCCACAACTGAGCAGATGGGGAAGGTTCTCATGGCAACAGGACGCCTTCTCAGGCATCCTGCTATCCATGGTGCTGAACAGATCTGTGCTAAAGGCATAGATCTGTTCAGACAAAGTGTAAGTAAAATACAGTACAATACACTATATAGTGCACTGTACTGTATTATACACACATCAGACCCACTGGATCTTCAAGAACCAAGTGGATCTGGGTAAAAAAAATGTAAAAAAAAAGTGAAAAAAGTTAAGATAAAAAAACACATTTATCACTGAAAAAATAAATATAAAAATACACTACGCATATTAGGTATTGCCACATATGTAACGATCTGACTTACAAAACGGTCATGTTACTTTCCCAGAACGGTGAACGCCATAAAAATAAAAAAATTTAAACTACGAGGAAATTGAAATTTTGCCCACCTTACTTCCCAAAAAAGGTAATAAAAGTGATCAAAAAAGTCGCATGTACGCCAAAATAGTACCAATCAAACCGTCATCTCACCCCTGCAAAAATCATACCCTACCCAAGATAATCGCCCAAAAACTGAAAAAACTATGGCTCTTAGACTATGGAAACACTAAAACATGATTTTTTTGTTTAAAAAAATAAATCATTGTTTAAAACTTACATAAATAAAAAGTAAGTATACATATTAGGTATCTCCGTGTCTGTATCAACCGGCTCTATAAAAATATCACATGACCTAACCCCTCAGGTGAACACCGTAAAAAAATAAAAACAAAAATAAAAACGGTGTAAAAAAAGCCATTTTTTGTCATCTTACGTCACAAAGTGTAATAGCAAGCGATAAAAAAGTCATGTGCACCCCAAAATAGTGCCAATAAAACCATCATCTCATCCGACAAAAAATTAGACCCTACCTAAGATAATCGCCCAAAAACTGAAAAAACTATGGCTCTCAGAATATGGAGACACTAAAACATGATTTATTTTATTTCAAAAATGAAATCACTGTGTAAAACTTACAGACATAAAAAATTGTATACATATTAGGTATTGCCGCGTCCGTGACAACCTGCTCTTTAAAAATACCACATGATCTAACCTGTGAGTTGAATGTTGTAAATAAAATAAAAAAAAGGTGCCAAAAAAGCTATTTCTTGTTTCCTTGCCTCACAAAAAGTGTAATATAGAGCAACCAAAAATAATATGTACCCTAAACTAGTACCAACAAAACTTCCACCCTATCCTGTAGTTTCTAAAATGGGGTCACTTTTTTGGAGTTTCTACTATAGGGGTGCATCAGGGGGGCTTCAAATGGGACATGGTGTCCAAAAATAGTTTTGTTTGGCTGTTAACCCTTGCTTTGTAACTGGAAAAAAAATATAAAAATGGAAAATCTGCCAAAAAAAGTGCAATTTTGAAATTGTATCTCTATTTTCCATTAAATATTGTGCAACACCTAAAGGGTTAACAAAGTTTGTAAAATCAGTTTTAAATACCTTGACGGGTGTAGTTTCTTAGATAGGGTCATTTTTATGGATTTTCTACTCTAGGGGTGCATCAGGGGGGCTTCAAATGGGACATGGTGTCAAAAAAAACAGTCCAGCAAAATCCTTCCAAAAACCATACGGCGCACCTTTCCCTCTACGCCCTACTGTGTGCCCGTACAGTAGTTTACGGCCACATATGGGGTGTTTCTGCAAACTACAGAATCACGGCAATAAATATAGCATTTTGTTTGGCTGTTAACCCTTGCTTTGTTACTGGAAAAAATGGATTAAAATGAAAAATTTGCCAAAAAATTGAAATTCTCAAATTTCATCTCCATTTGCCAATAACTCTTGTCGAACACCTAAAGGGTTAACAACGTTTCTAAAATCAGTTTTGAATACCTTGAGGGGTGTAGTTTCTAGAATGGGGTCATTTTTGGGTGGTTTCTATTATGTAAGCCTCACAAAGTGACTTCAGACCTGAACTGGTCCCTAAAAAGTGGGTTTTTGAAAATTTCTGAAAAATTTCAAGATTTTCTTCTAAACTTCTAAGCCTTGTAACATCCCCCAAAAATAAAATATCATTCCCAAATTGATCCAAACATGAAGTATACATATGGGGAATGTAAAGTAATTACTATTTTTGGAGGTATTACTATGTATTATAAAAGTAGAGAAATTGAAACTTAGAAATTTTGTATTTTTTTTTACAAATTTTGGGTAAATTTGGTATTTTTTTATAAATAAAAATGTTTTTTTTTACTTCATTTTACCAGTGTCATGAAGTACAATATGTGACGAAAAGAATGCCTGATAAGTCAAAGCGTTTTAAAGTTATCAGCACTTAAAGTGACACTGGTCAGATTTGCAAAAAATGGCAAAGTCTTTAAGGTGAAATAGGGCTGAGTCCTTAAGGGGTTAAAAATCAACTACCAAAGTTATTTAACAAAGTCTGACACGACTTCACACATAGACTTCGGCTTATCGTGGCCATACATTGTAATACTGTTTTAAGTACATTATTAATCCAAAGTTTTGAACTAAACAACTTTGGATGTACCATGCAATGCTCCCTTCGTAGGTCATTTAAAGTGTAGCTATTCCTAGACATTTTCAGGGATATATCTGTAGGACAAGCAAATATGTGACACTTCTGTATGTCTTCTCTCGGGGGACATTTTAAAAGCTTCAAAATTAAGTCTACATTTGGTGTTGGTGTCAAAGCCCTTTCAATATGGTTAGATTATAGAGCAAAAGGGGCAACTGCTCAGGTGTCTCCACTTCTCAGTTCCATATAGTGTTTTGCAGACAAGACAACAAGCCACTGGATGAAACTTTTTCTACCGTACATTGAGAACTCCAATGTACCATCTTTCTCCACAGCAGAAATCCACTGTTTGAGCTTCCTGTTATTATCAGAAAGAAGTGAATATCTAGGTACCGTATACATAACACCTAGGAATTAAATCAAATATGATATCAGGTAATAGCTTTGCAAACTAGATTGTTGGCCAACATTGTTTTGGTTTGCCAAAAATTACTTAATGTGTATTGCCAAAAATTACTTAATGTGTATTGTATTACACTGTCACTTATAACAGGAAGCACAAGAGGATTTTTTCCAAGAAACTCCACCAATTTTGAACTACCCCTGCCTCCCCCTACTGTGTATAATGAAACATACAGTAATACTGTGATCGTGATTTAAATAAAATTTTCATACCATGTGAATGTGCCACTCTGAGATCCAAAAAGTCCTAAAATGTGTTATTTCCCCCAGGTTCAAGGCAGCAACATTGTTCTCAATGTCCCTGACCACCTTGTCCAGTTGGAGTCGACAGAATGACAGTAGGATGTTTGCTGCTTGATGTACTTTAGCAACTCTTCCCCTGTGTGGCTACTCTTGCCCAGGCCAATTAGCTACAACACAAAGTGGCAACACTTAGAACATGATATGAAGAAGTGGGGTGGGTGCAATGGTGTGCCCTGCTGCTTTTGTGGATGGGACTATGACCATGAAGTAGGAGGTAAAGTAGGTGGATAAGTACCTAGTGTGGGAGCCAGGCCTACACAATCATGGGGGGTTAAAAGGATCTGGCTTTTTTGCCGGGTTGCTTCCTTGTTGCTTCTGAAAATTTGACCCAGTAGGCCATGCTCCGTGGAACCGTGGGACGAACCTTGCCACACATCGAGAATCGCAGGGAGCTGCCCACATTCTTTGATACATTAGAGTACAAGGCAGAGATGGCTTTTTGGGAGAAATAATGGCAACTAGTCATCTTCCAGCGAGTGTGTGCCATCAGATCCCTAAAGGCTGCAGACTCTACTAAATGGTAAGGCAGCGGCTGCACCGCCAGCAACTTGGCCGAATGGGAATTCAGCTTCCGCACCAGCTGATTGCTGGTTGTGTACAGTTGTTTCCTGGACACACATTGCATTATCAATGGCTGATGATGGAGAAAAGGAGGAGGAGGAATCTGACTGGGCAAAGCAGAAAGGAATGATGACAATGGGAAAGACACCGTACTGCCCGTGGATTCGACCTGGCTGCCACAAGGAAGACCAGGAGAAGGATGGAACTCCTGTTATGGTAGCCGGCTGTCATCTTGGCTTGCTCACGGTATGGGTTGATGCCATTTTGTGTGGTTCAGTAGAAATGTGGTACCTAGTCCTATGTTTGTGTTTGCCTGCTCAGGTCTTATATTTTTTGCACAGGACAATGTGTTTGTCTTCCAGCAGTGTGGAGAAAAACTCACAGAAATGAGATACTCATGCAGAGCTAGAGGCAACCAAGATTGGCTTAGCTCTGGCACATTTTGGGCCTAATGTACCCACAGTATCAGCCGTATCACTAGATCCCAAAACAGATGTGGCCCTGACTGTTCTTTTGGAAGTAAGTAACCTCTGCTCTTTATTGCTGTCGTCACCACCAATCTTCTCTGATGTTGCCTCCTCCTCAGCACTCCCATTTGGCTCCCAGATGCTGTCCAATTCACAATCGTCATTGAAGTCTTTACCATCCCTGCTACTTTTATCAGATTGAGAGATATCATGGTGGGATCCTTGACTACCCTTCCCTACTCTACATTTGCTCTGACTGTCACTGTTGCTGACCCCAATACTGTGGCTATGGGTGGCACTACTACTGCCACCAACTCAGCTATGCATGGGGTCCGTAGCCTTCTCCTGAAAGTCTTCCTAAGGGCAGTACAAAGGTTGACTGCTCTCGCACAAGAGGTCAACAGAGAGACACCCTTCACTATCTGCCATAGGGTGTGGTGGGGCATTCTTGCCACTTCTTATGAAAAAGGAAGGCGCCCCACTAGGAAGTTGCAGTGAAGACTGAGAGGACTATTGAAAGCCTTGTCTGGGACTGCAAGGAGGAGGAGCAGGAAGAATGCTGTGACCCCTGACTCCACTTCATGGTGTCAGACTACGAAGTCAACACCAAATCATCCTGATGTGACTGAGAGGAGTGAGCAATCCAATCCACAATTTAATCCTCTTTCTCCTCAATGATAATGTTGCGCCTCTCCTAAGCCAGTAGGGATAACTGCAGCCTACTACTACAGCTGACCTGATAGCTGATCCTGCTACTTTCTGGACCTGGTTCTTTTGTTTGGAACCATTCTGTATCCCTGATATTTCTGGGCCTAAATGTACACAGTCAAACAAAGTATGGAACAGTTTGCAAGTTTGATTTTTGGAATTTAAAGACAGGTGGTAATACAATAGTAACATAGTTTATAAGGCTAAAAAGGAAATCTGTCCAGCTAGTTCAGCCTGTTATCCTTTCCACAAACACACTGAAGACATTGCTACTGACAGCTAACTTTTCAAATAATGCACAGTCGGCACCACTAACAGATTTGAGCATAATGCCTAATGTCTTTTGGCTGTGAAAATATGCAGATTCAGAAAAAATAAAAAACACATACGTTGTGCAAAACACAAGTTGTCAACCTATTAAGCAATTATTAACTTCCACTTGCCACCTCAACAACACTGTGGCTGGAGAAGCACCAATATGGATTTGGCCTAGTTTTACACACTTCATTTAGAGATTTAAACGCTACCATGCGTATTGTTAGACACATATATTCTGTTTTCTCAAAATTCAAGCAAAAATAATTACATTTGAACCTTGTGCAGATGGACCAACCCAGATTTCTGACTACTATGTAGCATGATCACTCACAGATATTATCGTCCACTACCCTGTGTATTGTAAGACACATATATGCTGTTTTTCCAAACTTCAAAAAAATAAAAATAAATGAACTGTCTGGAGATGCAGAGACACAGATTTTGGCCTAATATGTCCGGTTATTACTCACAGATATTGTCATCTGCTAGGCTGCATTTTTTAAGACATATACAGTATTTCACAAAAGTGATTTTTGTAAATATTTTATTATATCTTTTTATGGGACAATACTGAATATATTACACTTTGATACAATGTAAGGTAGTTAGTATACAGCTTGTATAACAGTGTAAATTTGGTGTTCCCTCAAAATAACTCAACAAACAGCCATTAATGTCTAAACTGCTGGCAACAAAAGTGAGTACAATTGTGCCCAATTAGCCATTTTCCCTCCCCGATGCCATGTGACTTGCTAGTGTTAAAACGTCTCAAGTGAAAATGGGGAGCAGCTGTGTTAAGTTTAGTGTTATCGCTCTCACATTCTCTCATACTGGTCACTGGAAGTTCGACATGGCACCTCATGGCAAAAAACTCTGAGGATCTGAAAAAAAGAATTGTTGCTCTACATAAACATGGCCTAGGCTATAAGAAGATTGCCAACACCCTTAAACTGAGCTGCAGCATGGTGGTCAAGACCATACAGCGGTTTAACAATACAGTAGAGAGCATATATTGTTTTAAGGTCAGGCAGTGACAGCTCATCTGAGACACCTGTAGCATGCTTAAAATCTTTCAAGAGGCCACAAAATGTGTCAGTAGGAACAACTGTGGCATGAACGATCTCACCCCCCTCATATTTATCTTAGAATAGACAATGACACTTATGCAGTAGGGAGCAATGGCGGAAGAAGAACAGATAACATATCTTGCTATCTACCTTGTAACTGTTAGGGACCCACAAGGACAAACTCCCATTGAGGAAGAGGATGAGGAGCTGCCACTGGAGTAGGAGGAATGGGAGGAACAGGAGGAGGATTATGATGGTACAGACCACAACACTGTCAGAAAGGGCAGAGCCAAAGAGAACTGGCTCGCCGGACATCCTGGGCAGAATGGGGATGTGTATGCTCGCCTACTTACGCACTGACAGGTGTATCATTGAAATCAAGCAGTCAGATGATTAGAGGATAGCCATGCTTTTAGACCCTCATTATCAAAACTAAATGTTTTGAGTGTTTTCTTCCCTCCAAAAGGAAGACACAATTATGTAATTACCAAGAAACATTATGTACACACTTTGCTGCAGCTCTCAGTGAGAGCAGAGACTATGCGGCTATGAAACTAAATAGTGTCACAGCCCTGGTTAACAGTTTGAACGTAACTGCACATTTAATTGCGGTTAATTTCCTGCAATCTAGATGTACAGTTATGATTATATGCGTGAAGGGGCTAACATATCCAAAATTCCCAAATATAATTCCTGTTTTCTCCCTATAATCTTCTTATACTGTTCTTAGTTCAGTATATCAGTCTGCAAAGGAAGAACCACAGCTCAGTTGCCTGCTCCCCCCCCCCCCCCCCCGATTGCTTGATATAGGTTGTATTTTAACCTCTGAGCCAATCAAGACGAGCCCATCCCTTCATTTCAAGTGTCGTGTGATCATCCTTCTTCCTCCCTCAAAGTTATGTCCGCTATCACGGATAGTAAATTTGAGCTGCATTTTTATGCAATTCATCCTAAACTAATCAGAAAAGCATTGGATTTTTTTGACAAATTTTTCGTAATTAATCTAGTTAGTTCAGAATCAATTTGCTCATCTTTAAGATTGATTATATAACTATATATATATATATATATATATATATATAATCAAATATATATACAGTCTCATTTAAAGAGTTTTCCTTATTTTCATGACTATGAAGGCATCAAAACTATGAATTAAAACATGTGGAATTATATACATAACAAAAAAGTGTGAAACAACAAAAAATATGTCATATTCTAGGTTCTTCAAAGTAGCCACCTTTTGCTTTGATTACTGCTTTGCACACTCTTGGCATTCTCTTGATGAGCTTCAAGAGGTAGTCACCTGAAATGGTCTTCCAACAGTCTCGAAGGAGTTCCCAGAGATGCTTAGCACTTTTTGGCCCTTTTGCCTTCACTCTGCGGTCCAGCTCACCCCAAACCATCTCGATTGGGTTCCGGGAGGCCAGGTCATCTGGCGCAGCACCCCATCACTCTCCTTCATGGTCAAATAGCACTTACTTTCAAAGTTTTCCCAATTTTTCGGACTGACTGACCTTCATTTCTTAAAGTAATGATGGCCACTTGTTTTTCTTTACTTAGATGCTTTTTTCTTCCCATAATATATATTCTAACAGTCTATTCAGTAGGACTATCAGCTGTGTATCCACCTGACTTCTCCTCAACGCAACTGATTGTCCCAACCCCATTTATAAGGCAAGAAATCCCACTTATTAAGCCTGGCAGGGCACACCTGTGAAGTGAAAACCATTTCAGGTGACTACCTCTTGAAGCTCATCAAGAGAATGCCAAGCAGTAATTAAAGCAAAAGGTGGCTACTTTGAAGAACCTAGAATATGACATATTTTCAGTTGTTTCACACTTTTTTGTTATGTATACAATTCCACATGTGTTAATTCATAGTTTTGATGCCTTCAGTGTGAATCTACAATTTTCATTGTCATGAAAATAAAGAAAACTCTTTGAATGAGAAGGTGTGTCAAACTTTTGGTCTGTACTGTATATATATATATATATATATATATATATATATAGTAAAGGCAAAATGGAAGGCAGCACCGATGTAGGTTTGAAATAGCCAGGTGCTCGCTCTAGGGAATGAAGCTTACCCAGACATAATATGCAAAAGAGAGCAGCACTCCAAAGCAGGAAAAAATAAAATCCAAGAAAATTTATTCACCCATGGTGTAGCGACGTTTCGGCTCTACAATTGAGCCTTTCTCAAGCAATGAAAGGGACTCAGTAAACAGAATATATACACCCACATCATTAACAAAGTGTCACGTGATCATTACAATACATAAAACTTTTAACCATTTAGTGTATCATGATTACAAGAAAAGAAAGTGTCTATGTGCCATAATTTAATTGTTACAACCTATTCATAATATACATATATGCACAATTCATCAAATACTATGTGACAATCCAATTATCATAAAAATTCACATTAAAGTGCAAGTGCTTATGTGCATTGGTACATAATAAGTTAAAAAACAAAAAAGTGCAAGGTGCTGTTGATTGCTGGAGTTAAGTAACCAGCCAACTGTTTACAGACTCACTAACATGGAAGGGCGATCCTGTTAGGCAGCAATGGCGTCCTTGGCATGTTGGAGTTCTTGTTGTGCATGCTCCGGATTGCATACATGTCATCCACGCCATGAGGACAATACTGAACTTCAGAGACTGCGCAGATTAGTTTTTACATTCGTCTGCCATTTTGATTGAGGTCCTTGTCCATACTTATTAAAGCCCAAATATTTGGGCAACCATGATTTACAACAGAAACCCATAGGCCAATTTCATTCCGATCACTGTCAAGTGCATGCTGTCTCCGACATATGGAAGAAAAAAGTGGACTGACCTCGACAACTGAATGCCATATCCATCCACATTATCATCCGGATCCAAAATTACCGTCGTGGAGGGATCTCTTCCATTACATAATACTACTACACATCATATGAACAGAAACATCTATGCCTCCATATTGCAATCCAGATACATACAGCTATTAAAAATAAAATAAAAATATTATTAATAATAACCAGGTCCGCACCAACACCAGGTGAGTATATACCAGATAAAGCTTCATGTCACTCAATCCCAGCGAAACTTGTGTATAGGTATCTATAAAGAAAGAATACATGATTATACAATGAAAAATTAAAATAGGATAAATTGTTAATTTGTCCCAAACAATCATTTACTACCTAAAAAAACATGGCCTCAGGATTCCTAAAAACAGGGAGTTAAAGGGCAAGCCATCCACCCTAAATGTTCACAATTCTATAGTCCACATTGAGACCATTTGGTCTCAATGTGTTGAATATGAAGATCCACTGTAACTCTTTCTTTTTTAGTATATTTATTCTATTGCCCCCTCTCCTGGGCATAGGTACCATACTTGATCTATGACACAACATTTTAAGTCTCTTTCTTGATGTTTCTGTTCAAAAAAATTTGGGGAGACCTGTAGGTCAAGACACTTTTTTCCTAATCGTGTTACGGTGATTATTCAATCTAGTTTTAAAGTCTCTAGAGGTTTTTCCAACATATAACATGTTGCATGGACATGATAGAACATATATTACATATTCTGAACTGCATGTGAGATGGAAGCAAATCGGATATACTTCCCCAGTGCCAGGATGCACAAAGGATCTCCCCTTGCACATATAGTGGCAATTGACGCAGTCTAGGCAAGGAAAATAACCCAACCCAGGCTGCGTCAATGTGCCCTGTCTGACAGTCTTTTTTGTTCCAATGTCTGCCCTGACCAACTGGTCATGCAGACTCTTGGACCTGCGATAGGAGAAAAGCGGAGGAGATGCAAATTCTGGTACATCCCCTATACATCCTTTCAGGATATGCCAATGTTGCATAATAATGTTACAAATGTCATTGCTAGCCTCTGTGTATGTGGAAATAAACGGGAGTCTAGTCGCCTCAGTTTTAGATCTATGCCCAGTCAATGTCATGTTTCTATCTAGTTTTCTTACTGTTTCCTTATGTGCAGCCAGCAGCCTCTTTGGATATGCTCGTTGAGAGAATTTGCTAATCATTCTGTCCAATGCACCCTCAATCCTGTCTGGTTTTGATTCTATGCGTCTAACCCTTAACATCTGTGAAAATGGTAGATGTCTAATCATTTTTCTGGGGTGACTGCTACTGTATGAAAGTATAGGGTTTTTTCCAATGGTTTTGTGTACAGTTCAGTGTATAATCCACCATCACCCCAGAAAAATGAGCACATGCTACTCTTTTTTGCATAATATGTATATATATATATATATATATATATATATTGTGGTGATGTGTACAGTATAAGTGCGGGGAGGCATGTATACCCTACCCAGATACATCAGCTGGGTGAGATAACTGTAGTGGTTTCAGCAAAGTGTAGCTTGCTGAGATAGTTTTGTCTAGATGTTGTTCTGGGCTGGATTTCATGTGGATTGGGGGATAGGTTTTGTAGTGGGATCTGCTAGTCCACAACCTTTCATTACATGTATAGTCTTTTGTCGGAGGTGATCGCAGGTGAGGCCTGCTGCTGTAATGAAGGAGGGATAAAACAACCCTCTGTGTATGACTTAGAGGGAGAAAGGCTCTGTGTGGTCTCAGCCAGGAGGGCTGAGGGGCCATGAGGTTTTGTAAAGCCTGAAGTTTGAGGGGCCCAGCGACGCCTATGGAAAGAGGGTCGCACGGTCAGAGTCGGAAGGACTTCTGGACCATCTCCCCCCAAGGGTGCTGGTGTGCCACAGCCTGGAGGCTGCTGGACCGGATATGGCTGAGGAAGCTGGATCTAATCCCTTGTGTGAACAGCGCTCTATAGGTGAGATAGAGACAACACGTGTATTAGTTAGAGCAAGACGGGCAGGTGTTTATTTTCGATGTTTATTAGTGATGATCGAGCACCAAAGTATTCGGGTGTTTGGGTGTACAGTCCGAAGACATTGCTATATTCGTGTGCTCGACTGAGCACCCGAGTATAATGGAAGTCAATGGTAGACAACCAGGCACCTGCTCTGAAGAGGTGAGGGTGCCTGGTCCATTGGAAAAGGTCATAAAGTGAAAGAAACAACACCAAAATGGATCGGAAACAGCATGGGAGGGATGTCTGAATGCATATTTGACTCCCAGGTTGCTGCTGGGAACCATGTTGTCCGAGCTGTATGGCATTTTTACAGACTGACAAAAATACGTGGAGTTGAGAAGTCAGGGCGCATACAGGCTTTGTTTATTTTTATCTGAGTCAACCTGTCAGCATTGCCAGTGGACAAGCGGATACGCTTATCTGTTATAATGCCACCAGCAGCACTAAATACACGCTCAGACAAAACACTGGCGGCAGGGCAGGCCAGCACCTTCAAGGCATAGCGCGCAAGTTCTTGCCACGTGTCCAGCTTGGACATCCATTAGTTGTAAGGCACTGAGGGATCAATTAGGATGCTGACACGGTCTGAAATGTATTTCTTCACCATCTTCCAAAACTTTTCCCTCCTTGTACCACTAGACCGCGCTTCAGCGTGAGGTTGCTGGTGGGGTGTCATGAAAGTGTCCCATGCCTTGGAGAGTGTTGCCCTGCCTTTGTTGGAACTGCTATGTGTTCCCCTTGTCTCCATTCCTTGGTTGCCTAAGGAAGTACGGACTCTGACGACCTCGTTGCCAGATGGAAAATTTTGGAGCAATCTCTCAACAAGTACCTTCTGGTATTGCACCGTTTTACTCGTCCTCTCCACGACAGGAATGAGAGATGAGAAGTTCTCTTTGTAGCGGGGTCGAGAAGGGTAAACACCCAGTAATCCGTGTTATCTAAAATGCATATAACATGAGGGTCGCGGGAAAGGCAGCCTAACATGAAGTCAGCCATGTGTGCCAGAGTACCAACAGGCAAGACATCAATGTCGACATCAGGATGACTCTCCTTCTCCTCATCCTCCTCCTCCTCTTCTGCCCATCCACGCTGAATAGATGGAATTAAAGTTTCATGGGTACTACCCTCTGTAGCAGAGTCAACTGTCTCCAGCTATTCCTCCTATTCATGGTCCAATTTGCGCTGAGAAGACAAACTGTGGGTGGTCTGGTTATCACCCTGTGTAATGTCCTCCCCCATTTCCTCTTCTGCCACATTCAGAGCATCATCCTTAATTGTGAGCAGCAATCATTTGAGTAGACACAGCAGTGGGATGGTTACGCTGATAATACCGTTATCGCCACTAATAAAGTTGAGCGAACACCTGGATGTTCGGGTTCGAGAAGTTCGGCCGAACTTCCCGGAAATGTTCGGGTTCGGGATCCGAACCCGATCCGAACTTCGTCCCGAACCCGAACCCCATTGAAGTCAATGGGGACCCAAACTTTTCGGTACTAAAAAGGCTGTAAAACAGCCCAGGAAAGGGCTAGAGGGCTGCAAAAGGCAGCAACATGTTGGTAAATCCCCTGCAAACAAATGTGGATAGGGAAATGAATTAAAATAAAAATTAAATAAATAAAAATTAACCAAAATCAATTGGAGAGAGGTCCCATAGCAGAGAATGAGGCTTCACGTCACCCACCACTGGAACAGTCCATTCTCAGATATTTAGGCCCCGGCACCCAGGCAGAGGAGAGAGGTCCCGTAACAGAGAATCTGTCTTCATGTCAGCAGAGAATCAGTCTGCATGTCATAGCAGAGAATCAGGCTTCACGTCAGCCACCACTGCAACAGTCCATTGTCATAAATTTAGGCCCAGCACCCAGGCAGAGGAGAGAGGTCCCGTAACAGAGAATCTGGCTTCATGTCAGCAGAGAATCAGTCTTCATGTCATAGCAGAGAATCAGGCTTCACGTCAGCCACCACTGCAACAGTCCATTGTCATAAATTTAGGCCCAGCACCCAGGCAGAGGAGAGAGGTCCCGTAACAGACAATCTGGCTTCATGTCAGCAGAGAATCAGGCTTTACGTCAGCCACCAATGCAACAGTCCATTGTCAGATATTTAGGCCCAGTACCCAGGCAGAGGAGAGAGGTCCCGTAACAGACAATCAGGCTTCACGTCAGCCACCAGTGCAACAGTCCATTGGCATATATTTAGACCCAGCACCCAGGCAGAGGAGAGAGGTCCCGTAACAGAGAATCTGGCTTCATGTCAGCAGAGAATTAGTCTGCATGTCATAGCAGAGAATCAGGCTTCACGTCACCCAACATTGGAACAGTCCATTGGCATATATTTAGGCCCCGGCACCCAGACAGAGGAGAGGTTCATTCAAATTTGGGTAGCCTCGCAATATAATGGTAAAATGAAAATAAAAATAGGATTGAATGAGGAAGTGCCCTGGAGTACAATAATATATGGTTAAGGGGAGGTAGTTAATGTCTAATCTGGACAAGGGACGGACAGGTCCTGTGGGATCCATGCCTGGTTCATTTTTATGAACGTCAGCTTGTCCACATTGGCTGTAGACAGGCGGCTGCGTTTGTCTGTAATGACACCCCCTGCCATGCTGAATACACGTTCAGACAAAACGCTGGCCGCCGGGCAGGCCAGCACCTCCAAGGCATAAAAGGCTAGCTCTGGCCACGTGGACAATTTAGAGACCCAGTAGTTGAATGGGGCCGAACCATCAGTCAGTACGTGGAGGGGTGTGCACACGTACTGTTCCACCATGTTAGTGAAATGTTGCCTCCTGCTAACACGTTGCGTATCAGGTGGTGGTGCAGTTAGCTGTGGCGTGTTGACAAAACTTTTCCACATCTCTGCCATGCAAACCCTGCCCTCAGAGGAGCTGGTCGTGACACAGCTGCCTTGGCGACCTCTTGCTCCTCCTCTGCCTTGGCCTTGGGCTTCCACTTGTTCCCCTGTGACATTTGGGAATTCTCTCAGTAGCGCGTCTACCAACGTGCGCTTGTACTTGCGCATCTTCCTATCACGCTCCAGTGCTGAGGAGGTGGCATCTTCCTATAACGCTGATAAGGGCGTCATAGCCACTGGCCATGTTGGTGGAGTACTCGAAACAGCGCAACAGGGCACACAGGTCTCTAATGGAGGCCCAGTCATTGGTGGTGAAGTGGTGCTGTTCTGTAGTGCGACTGACCCGTGCGTGCTGCAGCTGAAACTCCACTATGGCCTGCTCCTGCTCGCACAGTCTGTCCAGCATGTGCAAGGTGGAGTTCCACCTGGTGGGCACGTCGCATATGAGGCGGTGAGCGGGAAGGCCGAAGTTACGCTGTAGCGCAGACAGGCGAGCAGCAGCAGGATGTGAACGCCGGAAGCGCGAACAGACGGCCCGCACTTTATGCAGCAGCTCTGACATGTCGGGGTAGTTGTGAATGAACTTCTGCACCACCAAATTCAGCACATGCGCCAAGCAAGGGATGTGCGTCAAACTGGCTAGTCCCAGAGCTGCAACGAGATTTCGCCCATTATCACACACCACCAGGCCGGGCTTGAGGCTCACCGGAAGCAACCACTCGTCGGTCTGTTGTTCTATACCCTGCCACAACTCCTGTGCGGTGTGGGGCCTGTCCCCCAAACATATGAGTTTCAGAATGGCCTGCTGACGTTTACCCCGGGCTGTGCTGAAGTTGGGGGTGAAGGTGTGTGGCTGACTAGATGAGCAGGTGGAAGAAGAGGAGGAGGAAGTCAAGTAGGAGGAGGTGGCAACAGGAGGCAAAGAATGTTGCCCTGCGATCCTTGGCGGCGGAAGGACGTGCGCCAAACAGCTCTCCACCTGGGGCCCAGCTGCCACTACATTTACCAGTGTGCAGTTAGGGAGATATAGCGTCCCTGGCCGTGCTTACTGGTCCACGTATCTGTGGTTAGGTGGACCTTGCCACAGATGGCGTTGCGCAGTGCACACTTGATTTTATCGGATACTTGGTTGTGCAGGGAAGGCACGGCTCTCTTGGAGAAGTAGTGCCGGCTGGGAAAAACATACTGTGGGACAGCAAGCGACATGAGCTGTTTGAAGCTGTCTGTGTCCACCAGCCTAAATGACAGCATTTCATAGGCCAGTAGTTTAGAAATGCTGGCATTCAGGGCCAGGGATCGAGGGTGGCTAGGTGGGAATTTACGCTTTCTATCAAATGTTTGTGAGATGGAGAGCTGAACGCTGGCGTGTGACATGGTTGAGACGCTTGGTGACGGAGGTGGTGGTGGTGGTGTTGGTGGTACATCCCCTGTTTGCGGGGCGGCAGGTGCCAACGTTCCTCCAGAGGCGGAGGAAGAGGCCGAGGCGGCAGCAGCAGAATAGGCCGAGGCGGCAGCAGCAGAAGAGGTAGCAGGGGGAGCCTGAGTGACTTCCTTGGTTTTAAGGTGTTTACTCCACTGCAGTTCATGCTTTGCATGCAGGTGCCTGGTCGTGCAGGTTGTGCTCAGGTTCAGAACGTTAATGCCTCGCTTCAGGCTCTGATGGCACAGCGTGCAAACCACTCGGGTCTTGTCGTCAGCACATTGTTTGAAGAAGTGCCATGCCAGGGAACTCCTTGAAGCTGCCTTTGGGGTGCTCGGTCCCAGATGGCGGCGGTCAGTAGCAGGCGGAGTCTCTTGGCGGCGGGTGTTCTGCTTTTGCCCACTGCTCCCTCTTTTGCTACGCTGTTGGCTCGGTCTCACCACTGGATCTTCCTCCGAACTGTGAAAGTCAGTGGCACGACCTTCATTCCATGTGGGGTCTAGGACCTCATCGTCCCCTGCATCGTCTTCCACCCAGTCTTGATCCCTGACCTCCTGTTCAGTCTGCACACTGCAGAAAGACGCAGCAGTTGGCACCTGTGTTTCGTCGTTGTTAAGGAAGTTATCCAGCTTTTCTGAAAGTGTATATAAAATTCATAAAATGTTTTTCATTTTATTCTGTATACGTGATATAATTTACTGACATTTGAAAAGAACAAATGCAAGCTAAAAGAAAACTATAGAAGTGAACTGTGTGTGTTAAGATAAGATAACATTTGTACTACTCCTTGTAATTTTGCCTCTTTTGCTTAAAATTCTAAACCCATTAGTTAACACATTTTTGTAAAAGTGAAACTTGAAAAATAACTAACCAATCAATAGATGGATTCAAAAGCCATTATTGAAATGTCTGTAAACCAATCATGTTTTACTTTGAGGGGTTACACCCTGTGAACTGTGTATAAATAAAGGGTGCAGGACACTTTCACTTTAGGGTCCTGACAAGGTTTGAACTATACTCAGACTTCTGTCATTTTCCTCCGTCGACGTCATTCACCTGAACACGAGGCAACGATCATCAAGTGGCTGACCCTTGGCCTGCCGCAACATCATCATCAGAGACATGCTGAGGTGGTATTCCCATGTCCTCATCATCAGGAAACATAAGTGGTTGTGCGTCAGTGCATTCTATGTCTTTCACCGCTGGGGAAGGGCTAGGTGGATGCCCTTGGGAAACCCTGCCAGTGGAGTCTTCAAACAGCATAAGAGACTGCTGCATAACTTGAGGCTCAGACAGTTTCCCTGGTATGCATGGGGGTGATGTGACAGACTGATGGGGTTGGTTTTCAGGCGCCATCTGTGCGCTTTCTGCAGAAGACTGGGTGGGAGATAATGTGAACGTGCTGGATCCACTGTCGGCCACCCAATTGACTAATGCCTGTACCTGCTCAGGCCTTACCATCCTTAGAACGGCATTGGGCCCCACCATATATCGCTGTAAATTCTGGCGGCTACTGGGACCTGAGGTAGTTGGTACACTAGGACGTGTGGATGTGGCAGAACGGCCGCGTCCTCTCCCAGCACCAGAGGGTCCACTAACACCACCACGACCATGTCCACGTCCGCGTCCCTTACTAGATGTTTTCCTCATTGTTATCGTTCACCACAACAACAAAAATATTATTTGGCCCAATGTATTGTATTCAAATTCAGCTGAATATAAATTTGAGGCCTAGTATTTAGGCGCTGGGTGACTGGTATGGATTTACTGACAGAATTAGACTTGGAAATGCACAGTAGCGTGTGTGTGAAGTTATTCTGAATGACCCTATGTGCACCTTGAATATTAGATACCCTTTTAGGGATAGATTTCAAATAGCTCTGATATAGCAGAAACCACTAAATTATGAAATTGCTAAATTGGGAATTGTATTTCAACCCAGAACAAAAAATGTGCTTTGACGGACACTAAATAACTTGCCCAGCCAGAACAGTACAGCGGTAACGACAGATTTAGCGGGATATAAATTTGAGGCCTAGTATTTAGGCGCTGGGTGACCGGTATGGATTTACTGACAGAATTAGACTGGGATATGGCCAAAAAATAACCACACTATTGCTGGTTAAATGCACTTGGTGTGACAGCTTGACCAACCACACTACTGAGGGTTAAATGCACTTGGTGACAGGCGCAGCTTGCCCCTGATGTAGTATATGGCCAAAAAATGAACAGACTATTGCTGGTTAAATGCACTTGGTGTGACAGCTTGACCAACCACACTACTGAGGGTTAAATGCACTTGGTGACGGGCGCAGCTTGCCCCTGATGTAGTATATGGCCAAAAAATGAACAGACTATTGCTGGTTAAATGCACTTGGTGTGACAGCTTGACCAACCACACTACTGAGGGTTAAATGCACTTAGTGACGGGCGCAGCTTGCCCCTGATGTAGTATATGGCCAAAAAATGAACAGACTATTGCTGGTTAAATGCACTTGGTGTGACAGCTTGACCAACCACACTACTGAGGGTTAAATGCACTTGGTGACGGGCGCAGCTTGCCCCTGATGTAGTATATGGCCAAATAATAAACAGACTATTGCTGGTTAAATGCACTTGGTGTGACAGCTTCACCCTGATGTAGGCTTTAGCCAAAAAACAACCACACCATTGAGGGTTAAATGCACTTGGTGACAGGCGCAGCTTGCCCCTGATGTAGTATATGGCCAAAAAATGAACAGACTATTGCTGGTTAAATGCACTTGGTGTGACAGCTTGACCAACCACACTACTGAGGGTTAAATGCACTTGGTGACGGGCGCAGCTTGCCCCTGATGTAGTATATGGCCAAAAAATGAACAGACTATTGCTGGTTAAATGCACTTGGTGTGACAGCTTGACCAACCACACTACTGAGGGTTAAATGCACTTAGTGACGGGCGCAGCTTGCCCCTGATGTAGTATATGGCCAAATAATAAACAGACTATTGCTGGTTAAATGCACTTGGTGTGACAGCTTCACCCTGATGTAGGCTTTAGCCAAAAAACAACCACACCATTGAGGGTTAAATGCACTTGGTGACAGGCGCAGCTTGCCCCTGATGTAGTATATGGCCAAAAAATGAACAGACTATTGCTGGTTAAATGCACTTGGTGTGACAGCTTGACCAACCACACTACTGAGGGTTAAATGCACTTGGTGACGGGCGCAGCTTGCCCCTGATGTAGTATATGGCCAAAAAATAAACAGACTATTGCTGGTTAAATGCACTTGGTGTGACAGCTTGACCAACCACACTACTGAGGGTTAAATGCACTTGGTGACGGGTGCAGCTTGCCCCTGATGTAGTATATGGCCAAAAAATAAACAGACTATTGCTGGTTAAATGCACTTGGTGTGACAGCTTCACCCTGATGTAGGCTTTAGCCAAAAAACAACCACACCATTGAGGGTTAAATGCACTTGGTGACAGGCGCAGCTTGCCCCTGATGTAGTATATGGCCAAAAAATAAACAGACTATTGCTGGTTAAATGCACTTGGTGTGACAGCTTCACCCTGATGTAGGCTTTAGCCAAAAAACAACCACACCATTGAGGGTTAAATGCACTTGGTCGCAACTTGTGCTGGCGCACCACAAGACACAAAATGGCCGCCGATCACCCCAGAAAAAAGTGACTGACAAACGGTCTGGGCAGCCTAAAAACAGTGAGCAATTGAATTTCAGCAGCTCAATGATCCACAGCTGCAGATCGATCAATTAATCAAGTCCTTTGGAGGAGTTAATCTGCCTAATCTCGCCCTACTGTCGCAGCCGCAACCTCTCCCTATGCTGATCAGAGCAGAGTAACGGGCGGCGCTATGTGACTCCAGCTTAAATAGAGGCTGGGTCACATGGTGCTCTGGCCAATCACAGCCATGCCAATAGTAGGCATGGCTGTGACGGCCTCTTGGGGCAAGTAGTATGACGCTTGTTAATTGGCTGCTTTGCAGCCTTTCAAAAAGCACCAAGAAAGCGTCAAAAAGCACCAAGAAAGCGACGAACACCGAACCCGAACCCGGACTTTTACGAAAATGTCCGGGTTCGGGTCCATGTCACGGACACCCCAAAATTCGGTACGAACCCGAACTATACAGTTCGAGTTCGCTCATCCCTAGCCACTAACCATCTGTGTGGATTCATTAAAGTTTTATAAAACCTCACAGAGGTCTGACATCAATGTCCACTCCTCGATTGTGAATAGTGTAGTTGACTCGAAAGGCGACGACCATGTTGCAGCTGATATTCCACAACTGCCCTCTGCTGCTCACAAAGCCTGGCCAACATGTGGAACGTAGCAGTGCCGTAGATAATTTTTTTTCCTAGGGGGGTTCAGCTTTCTCAAATTATAAGACTTTATCTAGCAGACACACCAGGGTTTGAAAAAAAATATACCAGCCACCTGACGCCCAGGCCGTTCTCTGGGAGGTTAGGAGGACAGACACTCTGGAGGAGGTTTGAACCCCCCTATCTCCCCTTATCTACGCCCCTGGAACGTAGAGTTCCAGCACGTGCTGATGTTGCACAACAGTCGGTGAGCTGGAAGCGCAAGTGCTGCTGCAGCGTTGACAGACCAGCTGAAGCTGTGGACAACTTGTGTAAATGGGCACACACGCGGCGTACCTTCACTAGTAGCTCTGGCAAATTGGGGTCGGTTTTGATAAACCGCTGAACCACTAAGTTTAAAGAGGACCTTTCACCTGGAAAAACAATGTGAACTAAGTATGCTGACATGGAGAGCGGTGCCCGGGGATCTCACTGCACTTACTATTATCCCCAGGCTGTGAGCTGTGCGCTGCGATTGGCCAGCGCTGCAGCCTAGAAGAAGGAGATGCACCCAGTGTTTGGCCTGCACCCAGTGAGCCGTCAGGTAAATGTAGCATCCCTGGCCACTAGCACTTGTCCATGTGTCCATGGTTAAGTGGACCTTCCCAGTAAGTGCGTTGGCCAGGGCACAGGTGATGTTCTGGGACACATGCTGGTAGAAGGCAGGCACGGCACACAGTGAAAAATAGTGGCAGCTGGGGACTGCGTACCGAGGGACGACCGCCGACATCGGGCTGCGGAAGGCCTCAGTGTCCACAAGCCTAAATGGCAACATTTCAAGGGCCAGTAATTTTGAAAGTTGCACATTTAGTGCTATGGCCTGTGGGTGGGTGGGTATTTGCGCTTGCGTTCAAATGACTGTTATGGACATTTGGATGCTGCACTGGGACAGGGAAGTGGATGTTGTTGCTGATGGTTCATGCGAAGGTCCAGGTGCAGGTGCAGGGCGAGGGGCATCCGGGCCTGTGCGTACAACAGGGGAATGGCCAGCAGTGCGTAACACAGGAGAAGAGGAGGCAGTGGTGTGACCCGCAGACCCAGATTGTGGACCCAGGTGTTCGGCCCACTTAGGGTGCTTGGATGTTATGTGGCAAATCATGCTGGTGGTGGTAAGGTTGCTAGTGTTCACGCCCATTTTGGTATGGCAGAGGTTGCAAATTACCATTCTTTTGTCCTCTGCACTTTCCTCAAAAAAGCGCCATACTGCAAAACATCTACCCCTTGGCAAGGTAGATTTGCGCATAGGGGTGCTCGGTGTAATTTGTGGGCCTGTTTGGTGTGGGTTGACTTCTTCCTTTTGCAACCCCACTGCCTCTACCAGCCTGTTGCAGTGCAGCAAATCCCTCCCCCTCTGTACTGCTGTCCTCGCTCGGCTTTTCACCTTCCCATGTTGGGTCAGTGACCTCGTCGTCAACCACATCTTTTTCCACTTCCTCACTCTGCTCATCCTCCTAACTTGACCTAACCACAACCTCAGTGATTTATAACTGTGTCTTATCATCATCCACCATGTGATTGAATGATTGCCGTTCAGAATCACAGTAATAATAAAGGCAGCTCTCACCTATTCCTCTGCTAGATGAGCAAGGATACAGCACCTGGATGCCTTTAAGACAAATAATGGAAGAAAAATCCAGCTCCACATCATAGCAGGAAAACTTTATTCATGTGGTTAAAATCTTCAAATACAGGACAGTTTTGGCTACAGAGACTGGACTTGGTGGAAGAGAGGGTGGTGCTTAACTGACTGGAAGCATTATCTTCAGCAATCCAACCAACCAACTGTTCGCACTGCTCTGACTTGGACAGTGTTGTCCTGCGCCAACTAGCTAAGTTGGACATGAAGCTGGGAACGGTGGATGTTTTTTTCTGGTGCACTGGCAGCAGGCACAGATTCATTGCGCCCAGGGCCATGGCATCACGCCCACTTCCCCGTCCCTTAGTCCTCACCTTCTTCATATTAATGGTTTTGTCACTAGATGTGGCACAGATTGTTTTACAGAAAACAAAAAAAAAAGACACAGTTTTCGGATGCAGGACAGTATATGTCACAGAAACCCATATAATATGGACACTATATTAGGCTCAGATTAGTTAAATTTGCCCTAAAGAAACAGTTTTCGGATAGAGTACTGTATATGTCACAAATGTGTATTACACGCACACACTACAGAGACAGTAGATGAGGACTGGCCCCTGATTATTTAAATTTACGCTAAAGAAACCGTTTTCAGATAGCGTACTGTATATGTCACAGAAAGCCACACACTATGGACACTAGATTAGACACCCAGATTATTGGAATTTGCCCTAAAGAAGTACTGTATGTGTCACGAATGTGTATTAAATGCACACTATAGACATTAAATGTGGCACTGATTATTTGAATTTACGCAAAAAGACAGTCTGCAGATGATGTACAGTTTATGTCACTAATAGGTATCAAAGAAAAATATCTTGCTGCTGTCAAACACACACACAGTAGTCCTTAAAAGGACTTTGGAGTCTTTGAAAAGGTTTTGGTAGTAAAAACAGCAAATTTCTCTCCCTGCACTATCTGTCCCTTCCTCAGCACGGATGTCCCTGAGACTGATTAATTTAGCGGAGGTAAAAATATATTGCTGCTCTAAAACACACACACACACACATTAGTCCTTAAGAGGACTTTTTGAAAAGCTTTCTTCGAATAATAACTGTGGATTTCACTCCCTACACTGCCTTTCCCTTCCTACCCTCTGCTCTCCCTGACTATGATCGAGCACGTGTCATTGGGTGCTATATAGCACCCGATGACGCTTTCCGCCCAGCCAATCACTGTAATCCCAGTAGCCAACATGGCTACTGGCATTACAGTGATGGCAGTACTTACCTGCATGTTTATTGGCTGCTTAGCAGCCTCAAAACGTGCGGGGAGGAGACTCGAGCATTGTGCTCGAGCACATGTGGTACTTGGCCGAGTACCGCCATGTGCCGAGCATAGCGATGCACGAGCCGAACAAGTATTCGGCTGAGCATGCTCGCTCATCACTAATTAACACCAACCAGAATGACAAGGATGTCCACCGAGAAGTGGGTTCACCGCTTTTAGGGAGGATGCTCTGCTTTTAGGCAGGGTTAGCGGTAGAGGTAGCTTTAGGGGCAAATCTAGTTCCTGATTCAAACTTTAAGGTGGCACTACACATATCGTTTGAAACCCCGGTACAACTGAACGGTGAGTAAAATGAATACCTCACCAGTTTGGTAGATGCTGTTGATGTTATTTTATATGCCATCTTACAAAAATTATATAAGCATGCTATTATGGTTAATTACATGCTGTTTATGTTGCTTGTCTGTTCAAGTAAGATCAAACAAGTAAATTGGAACTGGTCTAATTGGAAAATCAGAAAGGCATTTTCCTGGTAGTCTATTAAAGCTGGCATCCCATGAGTCCTTTTCATTCATGGTATATCATTCAATGTTTACATCTTGTATGGGTTTTAATTGAGTGTCAGCCAACTACAGAAGGTCATATTCCACAAGAGGCATCAGCTGAGTCAATTAAATCTATCTGGGTAATTTATGTTAAGTAAAGCTAAAAATTCAGGACATTCTTCATTAGATATTTCTCATTCATGCTGGAATAACCAATGCATTTTAAAATAAATGATAGAGTTCAATAAACTGAAACCTATGTATATCTTGTGTAGTTCATAAGAAACTGGGTTTGTTGCGAATTTCCCTCAAATTCATCAGCCAGCTCTTCGGGTTCACTTTGGATGAAACCAGTAAAACAGCGCACAGCACCATTTTACTGCACATGTCCGTGGGAAAAAGCATGAGGGGTGAAGAAGAAGGATGCTGACATGACTCTTAATTAAAGTGTGTGTGTGGGGGGTAAGTTTGTCCAGATTAGTTCTAAGGCTGACACTAGTTCAAAGGCCTGGATAAGCCAATCAGTACTGCAGCGGGCAGGGTGGTGCCCTTGCAGAATGAGCTGAAGCTTCTATTCCAGAGCCAGGGAAAGGCTAGAAAGAAGAATAATTGTGTAGAATAGTAAAAGGCAGGGAAAGCTTTCAGCAAGGGAGTTAGGAGTGAGGATCTGAGGCTGGGTGTAATAGGCAGTGTCTTTCAGCATAGCAGCTGCTGCAGAACCTCAAAAGCAGCTACCTGCTAGAACATTTATTTTTCCCATTTAAACAGAAATACAGCTTTGTTAGTACGTGGGGGATAATCTCAATGCAACTATACAACACTTATTTCACAATTCAGAGGCTAGTGTTTTAAATATCAGTAAATAAAAAAAACACCTGAAATATTAGTCCACAATTTTGGACAGAGCATCTCCCAACAGATAATTTTTTTTATTTTTTTATTTTTCAGGGGGCAAGGGTGGGAATAGCAATGCCAGTGCATAACATTTTTTTTAAAATCCAGCAGATAGCTTTTTACGTGTAAATCTCTGTAAAACCGTGAGATAGTAACCCGAACTCTGGGATAGTGTATCTCCAGAGAATTTAAGTGTTTTTTTCTTTTGCATAAAATACCAATATACATGAGCAATAGTGTTTCAAATCTCAGTGAAAACACCATAAATAGTTGTCTGAAATCTGTGACTGTGCATCTCCACACATTTCCAGTGTTTTTTTGCAAAAAAATTTTTTAACTTCTAAGTGAAAACAGCGTAAATAGTAGGCCAAAGTATTTTATAGGGCAAGTCCATATAGTTCAAGGTTTTTTTTGTTGTTGCAAAACTAGAAATATATGTGTACAACATGTTTTATTCAATCGACAGGGTAGCACTTTAAATCTCTGAGTGGAAACACTAGAAATAATAGTCCAAAATCTGCAAAAGGGCATCTCCAAACAGTTCAAGGCTGTTTTTGGTTTGTTTTCGGAAAATAGCAAAAGTGTGCAACGTTTTACAATACAGAGGGTAGCTTTTTAACACATGAATCAATAGTCTGAAATCTGGGACAAAGCATCTCCATACAATTAAATTTTTTTTTTTTTTATAGCAATACAAGAGCACAATGCATGTTTTTTAATCTAGACTGTAGGTTTTCTAAAATCTATGTGAAAACATTGTAAATAGTAGTCTGACATCTCAACACATTTCCAGTGTTTTTTTTTTGCAAAAATAGCAATATAAGTATGCATCACAGAGGACAGCATTTTAAATCTCAGAGAGAAAACACAGTAAAACAATAGGCCATTGTGACTATTTTACAAGGCATATCTAGACAGCTCAATTGTTAGTTAAAAAAAAAAAATATGAAAATAGCAATATAATAGTGCAATGCCTGTTTTACAATCCAGAGGGTAGGGTTTTAAATCTCTGAGTGAAAACATTGTAAACAGTAGGCTGAAAGCTATCTAAAAACAGTTTAAGGATTTTCTGTTTTGGAACAATAGAAATACAGGTGTTATAATGCATGTTTTTTTTTTTTTTTTTTTTTTTTTTTTTTTATCTTTTTTATTGGGAAAACTACAAAACATTTACAATAAAAAATGTATTACAGTCTCTCAATTCTTAGTAACCCAAGTGATTATATGTGCGTATATTCCACTCATCTTTTCAAAATATTTAGAAAACCCTCCCCTCCCTCCCTCCCAGTTTGTGGTGCGTCAAAGTAGGACCCTTATATATAAAACAACTTGATCTCAGCTAACCAGACCTCCAACCACCCCATATCCTGGTCCATTGATATTCATTTTCCCTCCGTCTGTATAAAAAATTTTCGTAGTTCATTACCTTATCAATTAAATTTATCCATGTGTTTTTGTTTGGAGTAGATCGGGCAAACCAGGTGCGGCTGATCAAAACTCTAGCCAACATCAATACTCTACTCAAAAGAATCTTTTGATACTTATGATTTTTTAATTTGGAGAGATCATTGAGAATAAATACTTGTGGTTCAAAAGGAATTCGAATTTTTAGTTTACACATAATATAGTTATTGATACCGTTCCAGTAGTTTATAAGTTCTGGACAGGTCCATATCATATGGAGAAAGTCTGCTCCTACAGTGTCACATTTGGGACAGTTGGACGTGTCTCTTAACCCACATTTGTTCATCCACAATGGAGTAATATATAATCTGTGGCAGATATAAAATTGTATCAGGACATGGTTAAAGTTCTGGGATAGTGAAGATAGATTCCCAAAAATATTATCCCACCCTTCTATTTGTACATTCGGACAGTCCACCTCCCACGCTTTTTGTCCTGGAGAGTGTATGTCACTAAACCGTGCTTTAAGTAATAACTTATATATATTTGAAATTTTTATTCTGGAATGTGTACCTCCTACCCAATCATTCAGAAAGGATACATTATCTATATCCAACAGCCGCTTATCATCCAAGCTGGATAACACAGAACGCAATTGGAAATACCTAAACCATGAAAGATTTTTTAAATTTTGTATCATTTCTATATAGGATTTAATTTCTCTATCTTTAACTACCTGTGAGATATATAAAATTTTATTCTTCTGCCAAAATGTGTCAGCTGCAATTTCATCCAGCCTTTGTAAATACAAATTATGCCAAAGAGGCGTAAATGTAAGTGAACCCTTAACTTTCAACCATGTCCTAGTTGTAGCCCACACCTTAAGGAGTAGTTTTATAGTCTCTCTGTAGCCTTGCTCATAGCTCTTCAATAGGCCAGATTCCAACAAGGAAAAAATATTATTGTGGGCATGACTATTTACCAACTTCCCCAGTAGTGCGCTATGCTCTGATTCATAGCACCTCAATAGCTGGGCTGCAATAAAGTATCCCTTAAAGTAGGGGAGATTTAAACCCCCGCACTCCACTGATCTATACAAATACTCCAACTTAATTCGAACTCGCTTTCTTCCCCATATTAAATCATTAATTAGTCTCTCTATAAGTTTAAAATGTTTGTCTTGTATCCAAATAGGTGTATTCCTGAGCACATAGAGCAATTGTGGTAATATCACCATTTTGACTAGTGAAACTCGATCAGCTCTAGATAGGGGAAGTTTCAGCCAAATTCCTATTTTAGCTCTGATCTTTACTATTATGGGGATCAAATTAAGTTCTACAAAATTTTCGACCCGAGGCGATATCGTCAAACCCAAATATTGAAAAGTATCAACAATATCCAACTGTGTAACAGGAATCTCTTTCTGTGGTAGGGGGTCTATTGGAAGCAGACTAGTCTTGGTCCAGTTTATAAGAAGACCAGAAACCTCACCAAATAATTTAACCATTTGAATAATCCTAGGGAGAGTGGTTTCCGTATGATCTATAAAAAACAGAACATCGTCTGCATATAGTGAGATACGATCTTGTGTTCCTAGCGTACCAAATCCTTTGATCTGATCGTCCTGCCTAATGGCCATCGCAAGGGGTTCGATATATATATCAAATAATAAGGGAGATAGTGGGCAACCCTGACGGGTGCCTCTGTTTAACTCGATACTGCTACTCAAAATTCCATTAAGACTCAATTTAGCCCTTGGAGATCCATACAATAGCCTAAGAGTACGTATAAACCTCTCTCCAAAGCCCATCCTAGCAAGAACCTTCCAGAGGAAACTGCCACTCCACCCTGTCAAAGGCCTTAGAGGCATCTAATGACAGGATGGAGCGGGCGGTCCCCCCAGGGGCCTGGATATTAGAAAAGAGCCGTTGTAGATTATAATGTGTACCCTTATTTTTAATGAAACCGCTCTGATCCGGATGGACTATGGAGGAGATGACCCCAGAGAGCCTTGTAGCAAGGACCCTCGCCAAAAGCTTTACATCTGCATTAAGCAGTGAAATTGGTCTGTAAGATTCTAAATCTAGAGGGTCCTTGCCTTTTTTTGGAATTAGTATCACTGTAGCCTCCATCATTGAATCTGGCAACCTCCCATCCTCCATTGATTCAGTAAAGACCTCCAGTAATCTAGGAAAAATACAGTCCCCATATTTGCTATAAAATTCATATGGAAGCCCGTCTGAACCAGGAGTAGAATTAGGTGAACATAATTTAATAGCTCCCTCAAGTTCCTTAATTGAGACCTCCAGTTCTAATGCTTTCTTTTGGTTCTCAGTAATAGTTGAAAAGTTAATCCTATCTAGGTAGAGATCTATCTTATCGTCTGTAATATTAGAATCAGCCTTATACATATCAAGAAAATAATCAAAAAAGGCCTTCTCCACCGGACCCTGACCAGTAACTGTTCTACCATCCCTCACTCGAACCTTCTCTATATGTTTTTTAGGTTGTTGATTGGAGATTACTCTGGAGAGTAGCCTACCGGGTCGCCCAGAATCAGTAAAGTATTTTTGCCCTTTAAAGAAAAGATTCTGTTGAGCTTTATCCAGTAAAAAATTAGCATATATTTGTGTGGCTTTTTGCATATTTTCCCTATTTTTCTCCGTCTTATTTATATGGAAGGATTCTGTCGCTAAGATCACATGTTTCTCTAGATTTTTCTGTTTTTTTCCATATTCTCTTCTAAGATTCGTGATATTACTAACCATCAATCCCCTCATGTACGCCTTAAAGGTATCCCATACCACTTGAATTTTTGCTGAGCCGTCGTTGATATCCCAGAATCGGCCTATTTCATTTCGAATTATTTCATGTGTCTTTATGACTGATAGCCAGTAAGGGTTTAGTCTAAAGGGAGGTTTTGATATATATCTATCCTGAGAGAAGCATAATTCAAGTACTAACGGGGAGTGATCAGATATTGACCTTGTTTCATATTTCATTCGTTTTATCAATTTCATATATTTGCTATTTATCAGTACTAGGTCAATTCTAGACAATGATTTACCTGCTTTACTAAAACATGAAAAAACCCTTTTCCCCTGTCCCAGATATTCCCAAGCGTCCTCAAATCCAGCCTCCAGGCAGAACCGTGCGAGGGGGGACCCCTGGACCGTACTGTCACCCCTAGCACTCATAGAGACCCTATCACGTAAAGGATCGATGACACAATTAAAATCACCAATAATCAATGTTGGACATTCTGGCCATTTATCCATGAATAATAGAAGAGAGTTAAGAACCAGAAGAGAAAATGGCGGAGGGATATAGACAAAGGCCAAAATACATAACTCTCCCCCTAACCTGCAATATAGAAAAATAAATCTTCCCTGTTGGTCGACAGAGGATGCCTCACAAACGAAGTCAATAAGTCTATGTATCAACACCGTAACACCTCTCGAGTAATTGGAGAGGGTAGAATGATACGTATGCACAGCCCATCCCCTGTCGACCACTCTAGTGGTCTCCTCAGTAAGATGGGTCTCGAGCAAACATACTATTGCTGGTAGATGGGCCTGAGTCAAGTCAAAAACCGCTTGTCTCTTACCTCTTTCCCCCAAACCACGTACATTCCAAGAAAAAATTCTAATCATCGTCATCAACAATGGTTAAATGGAAGATTAGGAGAGAGGGAAAAAGGAGAAAACAAGATGGAAAAAGAGAATAATAAACTGAAAAAAAAGGGAACCACACCTACTTTGACGCACCACAACCCAACCCCCCCCCTCACCCCCCTCCCACAGGCAACCCACCACATATTGTAGTAGATTTCTTTCCTATGACCAACCCTCGACCCTCCCCCCAGTCAACCACCCCCACACCGCCATTTTGAAGCAAGGAAGACTACATTTAGGGGTATGAGCCCCTTATATTACTAATTATTCCCGTCAATTCATAACCCAATTGAGTCATCGATTGTTTCGCTCAATCCAGTCCGCGGCTTCTTCTGAGGTATCAAAAAAAAAAGTTTTATCTTCAAAAATAATCCGCAGTTTGGCCGGGAATATAAGAGAATATTTAATATCCCTCTCTCTTAGCTTCTTTTTAACAATCATGAATGTGCGTCTCTTTTCTTGTATTTCTTTCGAAAAGTCAGGAAAAAAGGCCAGTCTAATCCCGTTATACACAACCGGTGAGGATTCCCTCGCCCTTCTCAGGAGGACATCTCTGTCCCCTGAAGTCAGTGACTTAGCAAGGATTGTCCGAGGTTGTCTCCCTGGAATTGGTTTTCCTCCTGGGACCCGATGAGCTCTTTCAATCATGAAAAGAGGAGAAAATGACTCTTTACCAAAGTTCTCAAGAATTAGTTTCTGTACAAATTCGGTTGGATTTTTTCCTTCCTCACCCTCTGGAATCCCTATTATTCTCACGTTATATCTTCGTGACCTATCTTCAAGGTCCACTACCTTTTTCTTCAGGAGATTATTTTCCACTTTAAGTATAGAAACTTCCGTATTTATTTTTTTGGATTCCTTCTGTATAAGGGTGACAGAACTTTCAAGGGTGTTGAGTCTGTCTCGCATTTTGGTCAATTCATCTTTTATTAGTCCCACATCAACTTGAATAGATCCAAGTTGGGTTGTAACCACCTGTATTAAATCTCCGTTCTGTTTAACCGCTAGGAGTATTTCTTCCAGCGGGGACGAATTGTCATCAGGGATAACTTCCCCCATTATTCCATCCTCCTCCTCAGGGTATCTAGCGCCTTTTTGTATTTCTCGCTCAGTTACCTCTAATTCATAATTTTTTTTTTCAGAGAATTCCTTTTGTCCGCCCCTCGTATTGACCCTTGGGGATTTCAGAAACTGGTCAAGTTTTGTTGGTTCAGCCGTTCTAGACCCATGTTTCTGACCTGATAGATCGGTCGAACGCCTTGGGGCTTTTGGGCCCATATCTTATTCCTCTTTATTTTTTAATTTTTTTTTTTTTTAAATATATTTTTTTTAGATATTTATTTGATTTTTTTTTTTTCCCCTTATTCCGCCTCCTTTCTCTCTTTTAAATATATACCTTTTTTTTTTTTTTTTTTTTTTTTTTGCTCTCCTTCTTTCTCTTTTTTTTTTTTTTTTTGTTCCTTTTCTTTTTCTTTTTTTTCCTTTTTTTTTTTCCTTTTTTTTTTCCTTATCCCCCTTTTCCTTTTTTTTTTTTCCTTTTTTTTTTTTCAGTGCCTTCTTCTTAGTTCTTGTTTATTTTCCCTTTTTTTTTTTTTCACTCTTCCTTTTTTTTTTTTATTTTTTTATGTCCACTCTTCTTTATACTCTTTCTCCTCTTATTTCCTTTTTTTTTTTTTTTTTTTTTTTTTTTTTCCCCCCTTCTCCAGCTTATATTTTAGACTTTAAAGTTGGCTTTCTTGTGATCTTATGATCAAATGCAGCTTATAATCATATGCAATCATACACAACTTATTCAAAGTCCATTCAAGGTTAGTTGGAGTCAGCAGTTTATAGGGAGGTTAGTCACTAGAGGAGAGAAGCTTATAGCTTCTTCAAAAAACCATCAGATATGAGGGAACACAAGGTTACTCACTGACATCAGAGCAAGGGGGGGTAGCGGATCAGGCAGGAACCGGAGGCAAACTCCACGGAGGTAAAGGAGAGAAAACCTCCAGACGGCAAAACTGTTCACAGTAAAATGGAGAGCAGGAAAGGAGGCAGGAGCGGCAGCATCAAGCACGGCACAATCAAGAAAGAGCCGGAGGCAGCCTGAACCTAACAGCCGATATCAGCAGCGTGGCAGGCTTTGGGCAAAAGGCAGCAGCGCTGATCACACGGTCCCGGTCACAGAGAGGGTAGATGGAGGATTCGGCACACAGACGCCAGCATACTCGAAGCGGCAGCGAGGTAGCAGAGCAGCGGGGAGAGCCGGGAGCGCGACGTCCACTACGTCATCACGTCACCGTTATAATGCATGTTTAATAATCCAGTGGGTAGCTCTTTAAATCTCTGAAAGAAAACACAGTAAATAGTAGGCTGAAATAGTAGGGCATTTTTAAACAGTTTAAGTATGTGAGTATGTGAGTATGTGTGTATGTGGGGGGGGGGGGGGGTCTAATCTCATAGTATGTTCCCAAATTTTGTTTTTTACATTAAAGCTTTTTTTCAGAATCTGTAAACTTGAAAGTATCTGCTATTGACAAAGTAATTTGTCAGTAGAGATGGCCTTGCGGTGCGCCCTGCGGTCGTTTTGTGGCAAACTCTGCATGTTCGCGATTCGCCGAACATATGGAGATATTCTTTTACATTGTGAAGAACTTTGACCCATGACACATCCATCAGGTGGTACAGGACAGCCAATTGAGACATTTCACCACATGGACATACCCCCTACCTTATAAATAAACCTGATCTGGCCGCTATTTTACATTCAGTGTTGTGCTATCGATAGGTGTGATACACAGAGGGGTGCAATATACTTATAGTATACTTTTATAATGAGTCAAAAACACATAGATCTATATAGTGATCACCTGGAAGTCAGGGGCCTAGGGGCTTACTAGGGCCATTTTTATATAGGGTAAGGTTCCGGACAGGGTCGCTTTTATCAGGGCGGGTGGTCTGTGGTTAGGTTATCAGGGCAAGAATAGCACCCCCCTGTAAGGTAATATCAGGGACAGTTCTTTGCCCACCCTGTCCTTCAATACCACATCATCATCTAGCCCAGGGATAGATGCTTTTTGCTTTCCCTCCGGGATTCATGGATGTGCACTGGAACCCCCCGGATTGTGGTAGGACATATGGTTTCTGATTTGGTGCCGCCGAGCACTTGTTATTGCCTACCACATCTATGCTTTTTGCTTAACTTTAATAATTAAATTTATTTTCCTTTTGAGGGATATTTTTTACATTCACATGTCCGCAAAATGGGTCCGCATCCGTTTCGCAATTTTGCTGAATGGGTACATGTCCTATTCTTGTCTAAATAGAACATGTCCTATTCTTGTCCACAATTGCAGACAGGATTAAGCATTTTCTATTAATATGCCGGCGATGTGCGGTCTGCAATTTGCGAAATGCACATTGCCGGTGTCCCTGTTTTGAGAATTCGCAAAACACTTACGGACATGTAAATGGACCCTCATAGTAACTTTATTAAAGGTTACGTTTATCTTTATGTATATTCTAATGGATTGCCTTCCTTGTACAATGTTATAATATACTTTCTATGTTAGAAAGTATATTATAGTGCATTTGTATTGTGCGGCAGTTGTGTGCGGTTCTGCTGCGATACTGCAGGTATATAGAAGGACAAGCGTTATTGGAACAAATAATTTCTACTGGTGTGATATACCAGTCATCCCCCCAAAAAACTGATTGAAGCGGGGTGTTATATACCAATATACTTTCTTTATAGTGCATTTGGGTACTGTAAAGTGCATTTGTGCATGCGCGTACACAAAAATTATATTGCCGATATTTTGCATTGAAAAAAAAAAATGAATAAAGATCGCAAATTCGAATAATACAGCTAGAATGTCACTGTCCATGTTGTGGGACTATTTGTGCACTTATAGTAATTATTTCTTGGCTGCAAATATGAGCTGAAGGTTTTTCAGGTTTGCCTGCCATTAAAATGAATGGGACCCAACATTTGATCGCGATCGTGTTCGCGAACCGTCCCGGCAGATGTTTGTCCATCACTATTTGTCAGTAGCAGTGTCTTCATTGTGCTTGTATAAAGGGAAGGGCATTTTATTGTGCCTCTCTATCCTTAACTTCCAGAAAACAGAATGGCAAACTATTCAATTTTTTAAGTGACTGCGTACATTAGGCAAAGGAATTTTTTGAAATATGGAAGGGTTCCAAATGAAGACCCAGAATCAGACCTTGTTCTCCCAGAGATGGAATGTGGGTAGTAGAAGCACAAGCTATCTGGCCAGTAGCAGTAATAGCAGTAGTAGGCTGCAGTTCTCCCTCACTTCAAAAAGGGGGTGATAGTAGTCACAGCATTACTACTGTCCCTCATCCTTGGATCCCCAGAGCCTTTCAGTGGAGTCTTCTCTGTATTCACTGCCCCTTCCTAGTGGTGCACCTTCCTTTTTCCTAAATGGAGGAAATGGAAATATATATATATATATATATATATATATATATATATATACACAGTACAGACCAAACGTTTGGACACACCTTCTCATTCAAAGAGTTTACTTTATTTTCATGACTATGAAAATTGTAGATTCACACTGAAGACATAAAAACTATGAATTAACACATGTGGAATTATATACATAACAAACAAGTGTGAAACAACTGAAAATATGTCATATTCTAGGTTCTTCAAAGTAGCCACCTAGAATATGACATATTTTCAGTGTGAATCAGTTTTTATAATAGTTTTTCAGTTTTTATAATAGCAATTTGCATATACTCCAGAATGTTATGAAGATTGATCAGATTAATTGCATAGTCCTTCTTTGCCATGAAAATTAACTTAATCCCAAAACTTTCCACTGCATTTCATTGCTGTCATTAAAGGACCTGCTGAGATCATTTCAGTAATCGTCTTGTTAACTTGTTAACTTAGGTGAGAATGTTGACGAGCACAAGGCTGGAGATCATTATGTCAGGCTGATTGGGTTAAAAAGGCAGACTTGACCTGTTAAAAGGAGGGTGATGCTTGAAATCATTGTTCTTCCATTGTTAACCATGGTGACCTGAAAAGAAACGCGTTCAGCCATCATTGTGTTGCATAAAAATGGCTTCACAGGCAAGGATATTGTGGCTACTAAGATTGCACCTCAATCAACAATTTATAGGATCATCAAGAACTTCAAGGAAAGAGGTTCAATTCTTGTTAAGAAGGCTTCAGAAAGTCCAGCAAGCGCCAGGATCGTCTCCTAAAGAGGATTCAGCTGCGGGATCGGAGTGCCACCAGTGCAGAGCTTGCTCAGGAATGGCAGCAGGCAGGTGTGAGCTCATCTGCACCCACAGTGAGGCGAAGACTTTTGGAAGATGGCCTGGTGTCAAGAAGGGCAGCAAAGAAGCCACTTGTCTCCAAAACAAACATCAGGGACAGATTGATCTTCTGCAGAAAATATGGTGAATGGACTGCTGAGGACTGGGGTAAAGTCATATTCTCAGATGAAGCCTCTTTCTGATTGTTTGGGGCATCAGGAAAAAGGCTTGCCCGGAGAAGAAAAGGTGAGCGCTACCATCAGTCCTGTGTCATGCCAACAGTAAAGCATCCTGAGACCATTCATGTGTGGGGTTGCTTCTCATCCAAGGGAGTGGGCTCACTCACAATTTTTCCCAAAATCACAGCCATGAATAAAGAATGGTACTAAAACACCCTCCAACAATCCAACAACAGTTTGGTGAAGAACAATGCATTTTCCAGCACGATGGAGCACCGTGCAATAAGGCAAAAGTGGCTCGGGGACCAAAACGTTGACATTTTGGGTCCATGGCCTGGAAACTTCCCAGATCTTAATCCCATTGAGAACTTGTGGTCAATCCTCAAGAGGTGGGTGGACAAACAAAAACCCACTAATTCTGACAAACTCCAAGAAGTGATTATGAAAGAATGGGTTGCTATCAGTCAGGAATTGGCCCAGAAGTTGATTGAGAGCATGCCCAGTCGAATTGCAGAGGTCCTGAAAAAGAAGGGCCAACACTGCAAATACTGACTCTATGCAAAAATGTCATGTAATTGTCGATAAAAGCCTTTGAAACTTATGAAGTGCGTGTAATTATATTTCAGTACATCACAGAAACAACTGAAACAAAGATCTAAAAGCAGTTTTGCAGCAAACTTTGTGAAAACTAATTTGTGTCATTCTCAAAACTTTTGGCCACGACCGTACACCAATATGTATGGGGGCCTATAAATAAAAAAAAATACATTATTTAAAATGGGTGTTTTCTTTACCTTGGTTTGGTATTTTTAGGAAAAAAAGTAAAGTATTTATATAAATGTCCACCAGGGTAACTCTGCTAGTTTGCTATAATTTTTGGAGGCCTGACTTTGAGTAATACTTATAAGATAATGAATACACAACATGCTCAACATGCATGCTGATATTTATAGTCCCTGGATTCTATGAAGGCCATTTTGGCTCCACAAAGATATGGATCAACAGGGGCCCAGCATGCATGTGGGACCTGCATTTCCTGGATTTCATGTTCGCTGTTATGGCACCCAACAGGTGAGCTTTAGTGTTAGGACCCGTCTTATAGAGATCGCCTTGGCGTGTGCGGCAGACGGGCTCAAATGATTTTGTACAAAATGTATTTGCTAAGCATCTCTAAGTTATTAGCATAGCATTTACAATGTAATATACGTTTGTACTCTACCTTTGGTTTGTAGAGTGCTGTTGCACTACGTGTTTGTTAGATGTATATTTGCAGCCACATTGCGACGTGCACCTGTGCATTGGGATGTGCTGAACCCCCTTTTGTGTTTATAAGATAATGAATACACAATAACATTTATTAACTAGACCTTTAATGGAAGGCACAAAGTAATGAGAAACATGTCAACTCATTTTTATAATGAAGACATGACTCATTTTCAAAAATTCTACGTGCCGTTTCTTCATAGCCATTAGCATATACTGTAAGTACCAACACTAGTTGTGGTCATTATGCTACATCAGTACCTACTTCTAAAATAAAACAACTATATTAAGCAAGATTTCAACAAAGTATGTGAAGGAATTTTTCTTGCTTTTTTCCCTATAATGAAAGAAAGGTAAAAATGTCTGAATATTAGTGATGAGCAGCAGGCGCAATATTCAAATTTGCGATATATCACAAATATTTTGGCAAATATTTGCCAAATATTCATGATTTCGTGATATTCGTGATATTCTTTTTGATTGCTCAATTATGCGCGCGCGCACGTCAGCACTATTAGCAACATAAGTGATGAAAATGGTTGGCAGCAACTTTCGAGATAGTGAGGGAGAACTCCTGATCACGGTAAGTAATTGCACATTACAGCACTGTTTTAGATTAAAATTCCATGCATGTCATAACAATAGCTGTATATGCAGATAGAGTTTATCAAAGTATTCGAGATCGCGCAAATCGCCACTATTGATTAGAATATTTTATCGCAATACATACAACTTCACCTTTAATCAGGTCTGACAACATAATACTGATTGTTGAACTTAGTATTGTTGACATCACAGCACTATTTCTGTAGCATGTAGGTATGTACAGCAGAGAAATCTCTCTCACATGCACATTGCACATTTATTTTCCTGCCACACACTATAACCAATACCAGGGCTGGCCAACCTGCGGCTCTCCAGCTGTTGTAAAAATACAGCTCCCACCAAGCCCTGCTGGTAGGCTAATAGCTGTAGGCAGACTGGGCTTGATGGGAGTTGTAGTTTTGCAACAGCTGGAGAGCCGCAGGTTGGCCATCCCTGACCTATACTATCTAACACTAACTATATGGATTATATATTTCCACTGACTATCTCTATAACCTACACTACTCCCTGCACTGGACCCTATCAGCTATTCTGCTATACAATTCCCTATTACTATCTAACACTAACTATCTGGAATATTTACATGCGATTTGGAATGTAATTTGAAAAAGCACAGCACAGTATTCAAGATCCTCTCTCTCTCACATGAAACTCCACAAAATGCCTGCTGGGGAGTGTCTTAATTTATATAGTGAAGGGGTAGGTAACTTTTCTATTGGTTGCTAGGGATGTTGCTAAACTGTTACAAAGCCTCCTCATTGGCCCACAAGCTAGAAGAAGGGAGGGATGATCACCTAATGTGTACTGTGTTAAAAGGAAAAAAATAATATATATATATATATATATATATATATATATATATATTCGTCATTACTATTGTATAGTGCTATATTCTAAATATATGCAAATTCTCAAAGTGCCAATATTCGCGATAAAAATTTGTAGTATGAATATTCCTGCTCAACACTACTTAACATCTGCTACAGCTACAACATTATACATTTTTTAAATGAATGCATATCGTTTTTGTGGTTGTATTTTTGAACTTTTTAATTTTTAGTAGTGCTTTTTGCAATTGTGTTTTTTGCAGAGTTTTTCCGCATTAAAAACACCAGCTCCAGATATTAGTTGAAGGTCTTTGGGAACAATTGAATACAGGAATCATAAGCGTTCATTAGGTGGAGGTCTTTTTTTTTTGTCTTTCTGTATTCTTTTTTTCAGATGTAGCACATTGTAGCTCTGGCTTTTGTTTAGGCATATTTACATTTCTTTCTCTATAGGAAAGACAAAGCCAGAAAAAACACACATGGCAAAGACTAAGACAACACAGATGACCCTGACAGACTGTGGCAGTATGTTGTAGAGATGGAGGCAGGGAGGCCCTCCGAGTCCCTCGCGCAAATGGCCAGCTGCATGCTGTCATGTTTGTGTAGTGAAAGCAGCATTGTCAAGAGTAGGCAGATAGATGCTACCGGTCAAAAGTAGGGGCATTTTTTGCACTTTCTGAGAGGAATGGAAAAATGGATCACTACAGAGACTTGCATTCGTTTGGTCACTGCCTATGAGCACCATCACCTGTCCTCACACAGGTCTGACTGTGGGGGACTGTGTAGGCTCATGCTCCACTTCTATGACTAGGGAAGGGGGAGCCGAACCAGTTCCATATGCAGCCACTACAATCTGGAGGCTCTGATGAGCAGTTTTCTTCAGCTGCCTACTGAAAAAACCACCCCACAGCAGCAGGACGTCCAGCAGAACCTCAACCCACAGGTGGTAGCATACTTGAACTGCACCCTGTCACCCATGATCCAAGATCTCCTGGACTACTGGGCATGCAAACGTGAATTGTGGCCGTAACTGGCTGAGTTTGTAATGGGCATGCTTTCCTGCCTGGCCAGTAGTGGGTGTTCATTATGGCAGGGGGCATAGTCACCCCTAAGAGAGCTTGTCTTTCCTACCAAAATCTTGAGACAGTCACCTTCATATAGATGAATCAGGCGTGGATCAACCAGGATTTCCAGACACCAGTGTCTGATGCAACAGAACAGATTATTCTGCCACTATTGATCATACTGTAGTGTGCTGCCACAACTGAATATTATGCAAAATGCGCTGATACTTCTGGCCACGTGCAGCTTCCACCATTCTGATGCTGCCACCCACCTGCAGCCTCTACGGCCATACCTACAAAGGGGCTTCTTGGCCTACTGATATGTACATGTTACATTTTTTTTAATATATGCATGCCACTGGGCCTTGTTATTACGCAGCTTTTGTTGGGTTCTGCTACTACTTTTATCTGCCACCATCCTGTGCTGTATGTCACTGCTGTTGCCTCCCCTCCCCACTCTGTCATTGGGCCACTACTGTCCCTGTTACTGCCACTGCTGTTGGCCCCCATACCCACTCTGTTATGGGCCACTATTTTATTTTAATGCAGTATGGAAATAGCATTAAAATCTAAGTATTTTAGTTATTTTACAACACCACATTTTACTTATCATTAGAGAGCAGGAAAGAACATTCATTTGGCTTGTTACTATCTTAGACTATCCATAACCTATGTAACTCAATAAAGTTCTTATTGTCCTTTTTAGGGTTTTTGCATTGTTGGAAACTGAATTTATTAAAGCAATATTTGGCTGTTATACAAATGAATATTTGCTCATAGCGTCACTAAATAAGGAGACATATCCAGTATGGTTCTCTCTGTTAATCAGTGAATTATCACTACATACTCGAGACATTCTGTGGAACAGTAATTTGATTAGTAATGCCATATCTGAATGTCTCTATTTATGATAATTGTATCTATGCTGCAATTTAAACCCTTGACCTTGCCCTGTTGGAAGACCTGTAATAAAATAAAGATGATTTTCTGTGTCATGAAATAATTACATTTCCTCGTTTTCTCTAATCTATCTAGTTCTCTGAAGAAAAATCACTGCATTTCATGTACACTATAAAATTTTAGGTTGATCGATCATCTAAAAAGCAATGCACACTTCCTAATCATGTCCTATTTTATTTTCACACAAACACATGAATAATGTTCCCGTGTGGCGATAATTTATTAGATGAATGAAGAGGTACATGGCCAATAGAGATGGCCTTGAGGTTCACCTGGTGGTCGTTTTGCGGCAAAATTTGTTAGTTTGTGGTTTTCCGAACGGGCGAACATTTGGCGATGTCCACCTGTGCCCTATTATTTTACATTGTGAAGAACTTTGACCCATGACACATCCATCAGGTGGTACAGGACAGCCAAAAACGTTTCAGCACATAGACAAACGCCCTCCTTATAAATAAACCCGATCTGGCAGCCATTTTACATTCAGTCTTTTGCCAGTGTAGGGAGAGGTTGCTTTGTGGAGAAGGGACAGCAGGGATACCAAACGCTAGCTAATAGGGCAACAAAAATCCATTTAAGACTGGTATAGGTGTGCTATCAATAGGTGTGATTTACTGAGGGGTGTAATATACTTATAATATACTTTCTAATATAGAAAGTATATTATAGTGCATTTGTATTGTGCAGCAGTTGTGTGTGGTTCTGCTGCAATAGTGCAGCCACACAGTGCCAAACGCTATTGGAACAAATAATTTCTACTGGTGTGATATACCATGGGCCCCCTAAAAAAACTGATTGTAGCAGAGGTGTGATATACCAATAATATATTTTCTATATAGTGCATTTGGGTAGTGCAGAACTTGTTTGCGGTTTTGCTGTGTTACCTCAGCTACACAGAGTGACAAACGCCATTGGAACAAATAATTTCTACTGGTGTGATATACCAGTTGCACCCCCAAAAAAAGTGATTGAGGCAGGTGTGTGATATACATTCTTCCACAATTACTGCTCTTCTATAGGGACTTTTATCACAGGGACATTTTGAAAATGACAGGCAGAGGAAGAGGCAGGCCATTCCGCAGGGTTGGTAGGGGATAAGGAATATAAGGAGTAAAAGCAGGCAGAACTTACAGTGCACAGGAGGCAAAAATAAGACTGCTAATGTATCTGGAACGAGCCATCCACCATGCAAGGTCACATCTGGCGCTTCCAGGATGCCGGCACATGGCTCCACAGTGTGGGATTTTTTTAACGTGTCCGCTGCTGACAATAGTGTTGCAATATGCAGCCTGTGCTGTCAACACATAAGTCGCGATAAGCCCAACACTCGCCTAGGGATGACCACCTTAAGAAGGCAGCTGGCCTCCCATCACTGAGCCCAGTGGGAGCAACACCGTCAGAACCCACAAAGCCACACTTCTGTGCTCCATGTTCTGCCTCTTCTCCTTCTCCTCTCTCCTCCCATTTGTCCTCCACTCCACCTTCCATCGTGCCATCATTTGGTTCATCTGGCAAAAGGCAGGCTTCTGTGGCCCAAATCTTCTAAAGTAAAAAGTTGATGACACCGGATAACTCTCTTGCCCAACGGCTGACCGCTGGCTTGTCGGAACTGCTAGCCCACCAACTTCTGCCATATTAACTGGTAGACTCGAAGGCCTTTAGAAAATTTGTGGCCATTGGCACACCGCAATGGAAGGAAATATTTCTCCCAGAAGGGCATCCCTTAACTATATGGCCACTTTCAGCGGCAAATAAATGTATCTAAGGCACACAGTGTCGGTGACAAGATACATCTGACCACAGACACATGGTCTAATAAACATGGGCAGGGAAGGTACATAACTTTTACTGCCCACTGGGTGAACCTTCTGACGGGCGTCAAGCATGCAACCCATGGCACCTTTGTGAATTTGGTGTTACCATCATGGATTGCATGCAGGACTGCCTCTTCTTCTCCTCCTACTACTCCATCCTCTGTCTCCTCCTTGGCTGACTCCTCCTTTTCCACTGCTACCGTCTCTTCTGCTGCTCCCCCCAAGCTCCCCAGAACCTATTTGACGTGCCAGGTGAGATGTCGCCATGCTGTGCTGCAGCTGTTGTGCCTGGAAGCCAAGAGCCACACTGGTCCTGCACTCCTTTCTGCTCTGTGGTCACAAGCTGATCAGTGTCTAATACCGCTCAATTTGACAGTTTGTAAAGTGGTGTGCGACAGTGGTGTCTATCTACTGAGCTTGCTGAAACAGGGAAAAATAACACACTAATTCAATAATTGTGTATAGGCACTTTAGATGTCCAATCCCTATACACAATTATTGAACACAAAATAGGGCTGAACGCAATGAAATCCCAATTAGAAAAACACAGCTTCTATCCAACAGAACAAATCAATAATACCTGATCAGAGGGGTAAGATACATTCGAACCCATAACTATTTCTACTTTGAATCAGAATTATTCCTCCAGAACAGAGGGATGGCCATGGATACCAGGTTCGCCCCCAGATATGAAAACTTCTTCATGTCTGAATGGGAGGATGACCATATCACACCTAGGCTGGGGGTCAACCTGGTCCTGTGGCACCGCTACATCGATAACTTCATCTTTGTCTGGAGGGAGAATGAAGAGGACCTTCTAACCTTCCTACAGAACATCAATCAAAATCTCATGAACATTTACTTCACATCCAACTACAGCAATACTCACATCGATTTTCTGGATATACAAATTAAAGTCTCACAAGACAAATTAGCATGTTGCACTTATAGAAAACCCACAGCTAAAAATAGCTACATTCTTTTCTATAGTTGTCACCTACCAAACTGGCTTCTCAATATATCAGCCGGCCAATTCAGACAAGTGAAAAGAAATTGCACCGACAATGAAAATTTTTAACTTGATGCAGAAGAAATGAAAACACAATTCCTAGAGAAAAAGTACCCCAAAACGGAGATAGATAAGCCACTCTCCAAAGTCAGGCACCTCGAAAGGAATTCTTTTTTTTAACACAGAAAACACGGACTCTAAAGAAGATAAAAAACAGACATTAAAATGATCTTACTATTTAACACACAACACAAGAAAATCAAACAAATACTGCATAAACACTGGCACTTGATCCGTGATGATAAGCTCTTAAATTAATTTATTCCTGAGCACCCACAGATAACATACACAAAGGCCCCAAATTTAGGGTTTAAAAATGCCCCTACCATAAAACCACACAAAAAAACAAACCAAAACAATCCACAATTGGCTGCACCTGAGGGGTTTCTACAGATGCAACCACTGCAGTAATTACAACATACTAAATCATCAATAATGATGAAGCGAATGTGTGACAATATTGTATCAGATATATAACGCCTGTACTGCTGCAGGTCAAGAAGTCTTTGATTTTATGAGAGTATGAATTGGTTGTGGATTGGATGTTTTCTTTTGGAAAGTGGTGGTTTTGCAATTAGCGCAGTGACAACACCAAATAGACAAAGGGACACACATATAAGATAGTCGCAAATTTTTATTAAGTAATTAACATTACAAAAGACATAAAAGAATAATAATATTAGCAGCAGCAATGCAGACAAGCGCTACAACAAGCAGCTCATTTGCCAGATAGAGGGTATGCCTGATCCTAGTGCAGGGGGAACATAAATGCTACAAAAGCAGGCAATATTAGAACAATCCCCACTTAAATATAAAGAATCCGTATTGAGTATATAAGACTACACTAATATGAGCAATTATGAGTGCCAGCTAGAAAGCACCTCCAACAAAATGCCCATAGGCAGTATTGGAACCAACATTAGTAGTAATAACAGGCATGTAAAGACAGCAGCATATTACCTAAGATAAATGGGATCACAAGAGGCTCAGACCCTGGATCGACAAAGAGCGCACCCCGACATACGTTTCGCTCTGCTTCTTCAAGGGGAGTATATAGTTGTACCCACATACCATCTAATATACCCTAGTTAATGGAGATAAAATACAGTTCAGCTGTGCACAGACCAATCATTGTATACCAGACAGGACCTGGCAAAAGCTAGACCAATCAGCGATGGCCGCGTCATCTCGCGAGGCAACGCAAAGATGACATCAGCCATCACATGACCCGCTAAACCCGGGTAAAGGGATACATTGTGCGAGTAAGCAGATCTCGCGAGATCTCGGGCGATGACGCCGGCCGTAACATGACCAACCAGAGCCAAGTAAGAAACATCCCGCAAGGCTAAGAGAATGCGATGGCAGATAAAGTTGTGATCACATGATCCCACCCCGCCTCCTAGTGTTTAGATGACTCTCTCGCCATGGTAACCGGGAGATGACGTCGGCCATCACATGATCCGCCAGCACCAGGTAAAATATACATAGCGCACGGCTAAGATCCTACACCACCTCCTAATATGCAAATAACTGTCTCACCATGGAAACCAGCAGTGCTATAAGCAAACCGACTCCCCTACAAAAGAGCGCTACCCCCAAAACAAATCAAATATTGTGCACAGCTGTTTATCAATAAGGGGGACAGAGATATAAGGTAAGATCTAATAAACAATAAGATTAGAGCAACACAACTACAAATCTATAACGTTATAATGGTATAACACAATATAGCGCTATATAAGCGCAATAATAGTGCTAAGTGCATGATAAATACATATTATCTAAGCATAATCAAAACTCATTAAGCAGACGCAACACCGTCTAGCTTATAATGACATAACAATAAATACACATATAGCGCTGACAAAGCGCAATAAAAGTGCTAAGTGCATAATAAATACAGAACATATACCTAAAAATACCCAATGTGATGAGACACAATGATTTTGTACATTAAATAATAATGACCTACAATCAAAACACAAAAATTAAAAGTGATGTATAGAAATAAATAGTGAGATTAAAGTGCAAGTGCAAAGTGATGATAAAGTGGCATGCAGTGACCAAAATAAATATATATATTAATAAAACACCCAATTGTCATACGGTTCAAGGGCACATATATATATATATATATATATATCATAATTCTATATAGAACAACAGATTAGAAAAAATCCCCACTAAAACTAGCAGCAGATAATCCCCCCAATTAGATATCCAAAACAAACTCCCTAAATAACTAAGGGAATCTCCAACAATCAGCTCTTGTCCGTAATCCTGTATCCCCCTCCAAAGTTCGGGTATATGTATAACATCCAGATAACCTGAAATGTATACGTAGACAGCAGGCACTAAACACCATATGTGTATAACCTGTTAAAAAATAAATAAAAAACAATATTATTATAAAAAACTGTTAAAAACAACATACATGAGCGGCTGGTTCAGACCCGGACCATAGATACAATGTCACATCAAGACGTTGAAGGCTACAAATCAACAAGAACAAGAACACATCCAATAATAAGCAAGAAACTAATCTAGATGAATGGAGCAAAACTATTGCCCTCATTCAAACCTGAAGGTACCGTGGTGTTGAGGAGAAAGATCCATTTGGTTTCTCTTTGAGCCAGAACTTTTTTCAAATTGCCGCTTCTCCATATTTACACATGCAACACATTTTCCACAGGGCTTGCTTTCCCAAGGGGTCCCCTTTGTCCCAAATAACCCTGTGTCTTTGCGGGCATAATGGCTGCGGATCAAAGGGTCACGAAGATTTTTTGCTCTCCTAAAGGTTATAGAAGGGTGTGGGGGTATGACACCCTGTAAAACTGAGTCCTGCAATAGGATGTCCCAGTATTTGGTGAAAGCATTATTTACCTCTTTCCACTTGTTATTAAATCCGGTAATAAATCTTATTTGCTGTGTCTTCCCATGTCGTTCTCTTGTGCAGAAGATCTCTTCTCCTTGATGACCTAACCCTTTGATAGGCTTTCTCAATGCAGCGTTTGCCATAACCTCTCTGCACAGCCTGAAATTCAAACATCTCATCAGAGGAACAGATCCTGCGAGCTCGCAGGAACCGTCCCACTGGTATGTTTTTGATTAGGTTGCCAGGATGTGAGGAACTTGCATGCAGGAGAGAATTAACCGATGTTTCTTTTCTATATAGATTAGTCATAATCTGTCCTCCTGCATCGAACAATACATCCAGAAACTCGATATTTGAGTGATAGGTAAGCTTAATGTTCTTGTTGCTGTTATTAAGCAAACCAATAAATCGTCCAAACTCCTCTTCAATCCCCTGCCAGATGAAAAGAATGTCATTTATATAACGTCCCCAATATTGGACGCCGTTAGCCTCTGGCAGGGGATCTGTCTGGAGGACCCCCCTCTCCCACAGCCCCAGGAATAAGTTGGCATATGAGGGCGCACAAGATGCCCCCATTGCCGTTCCCCGAGCTGCAGGTAGAAGGACCCCCCAAACAGAAAGAAGTTATCTGTCAATATAAATTCCAACAAAGATAGGATAAAATGACACTTGTGCTTACCCATATTGGTGCTATTCAGAAAAAATGCTGCTGCTTCTAAGCCGTCTTGATGTCTGATGGATTTATATAACGATTCCACGTCACATGTTGCAATGAGCATATCCGATTCCAGATGGATGTCTTCCACCTTCCTTAGAATGTCCGTTGTGTCCTTTAAGTGAGAGGGAAGTTCTTCCACCAAAGGTTGTAAGAAATGGCCGGGTGGGTTTAACAGGTCTTTATGTACCTTAGGTAACAGGTAAAGTGTAGGAATTACAGGATACTCTGGAACCAAAAAGGAACATTTTTTAGTTGAGATAATCCCCTCCTCAACACCCATTTGGAGTATCATGTTGTTTAAATTTTGTAAGGGGGTTGAAGGTTAACTTCTTGTAACAGTCAGCATCATGTAATTGTCTGCAAGCCTCTTTCTCATACATGGTAGCAGGCCATACCACAATGTTACCCCCCTTATCTGCCGGTTTGATAACAACATCTGACCACTTCTCCATTTCATTAAGGGCTCTTCTCTCATGAATGGCACAATTGTCCCTGCCCCCATACTTGGTAATCAATTCCCTCTCTACCAATTTAACAAATAGGTCCACATTAGGCTATAAGGACACATCTTGGAAATTTTTAGACTTAGGAATCAGAGTCTTAGGGAACTCACCAGACAATACTTCATCTAGTACTAATTTCTCCAATAGAGATGTCAGGATCCTAAGGGCTTCCTGTTCAGTTTGGGAAGTGAAGTTAGGGTCCATTCTTGAATAAAAAATCTTTTTGAAGGTCAGGCGTCGAGCAAAGAGATGTAAATCTTTTACTGCTGTGAAATAGTCAAAATTACAAGTAGGTGAGAAAGAAAAACCCTTCTCTAATATAGATAGTTGTCCTTCAGTGAGCGTCCTCTCGGACAAATTATTTACCTGTAATTTATGGCCCCCATCCTGTCGCCTCTTACTGCCTGGTTGTGCCGCCTCACCCATCTTCCATTTATTAAATCTCCTCGGGTATCTGTGTGTATCCTGTCCAGATGCACTCTCTAATAGAGGTATGGGAGGATACTGATGCGGACCGCGATCTCACTTCAAATGATTTGTACTTCCACCTGTAGACCCTGTTAGTTTCCTTGTTCTGTAAGTCCTGTTGATATTTGCTGGTTTTGACTGCCTTAATTTGTTTTTCCCAAACAATATATGCATCATTAACTTCTCTTTTGAAGGTTTCCAACTCCACAGCACTCAATTTTTGAGAAAGTTGTTCCTCCAATTTGATGGCATCTAATTCAAGTTGTTTCATGGCCTGCACATTAGAATCAGTGATAAGGCACATGAGAGTAGTGGAACAGGATCCGCACGCGGACTCCCACTTATTGCAGAAGTCAGCGTCGTCCTGTCCATATGAAGGGAATATCTGCACCCGCAATCCCCTAGGTATAAGCCCCTTTTTCCTATACTTATCAAGGGTAGCCTTATTCCACCACAGTTTCATTTGTCTATGGAGTGTATTCTTGATCTGTGCCTTCAACTCATTGGTGCTCCTACAGACCGGATCCTCCCCAGCCGCTGCGCCGCCTGCAAAAACTGCATCAACCTGGGACACCCAGGTAGAGTTTCGTGACTGGAAATCCATATTAATCGCTGGAAACCAATCTTCTGTGAAAACTTTTATTTTCGATTTTCACGCAACGCACAAGTGATGCGTGAAAATCACCGCTCATGTGCACAGCCCTATAGAAATAAATGGGTCCAGATTCAGTGTGGGTGCAATGCGTTCACCTCACACATTGCACCGCGCAGAAAAATCACCCATGTGAAAGAGGCCTAAGACGTGTCCTAACACAAAATGTTACCTGTTATGCGCCATAACAGGTAAATTTAGTGTTAGGACTAGGGATGAGCGAACTCGAACTGTATAGTTCGGGTTCGTACCGAATTTTGGGGTGTCCGTGACACGGACCCGAACCCGGACATTTTCGTAAAAGTCCGGGTTCGGGTTCGGTGTTCGTCGCTTTCTTCGCGCTTTTGTGACGCTTTCTTGGCGCTTTTTGAAAGGCTGCAAAGCAGCCAATCAACAAGCGTCATACTACTTGCCCCAAGAGGCCATCACAGCCATGCCTACTATTGGCATGGCTGTGATTGGCCAGAGCACCATGTGACCCAGCCTCTATTTAAGCTGGAGTCACATAGCGCCGCCCGTCACTCTGCTCTGATTAGCGTAGGGAGAGGTTGCGGCTGCGACAGTAGGGCGAGATTAGGCAGATTAACTCCTCCAAAGGACTTGATTAACTGATCGATCTGCAGCTGTGGATCATTGAGCTGCTGATCCTCAATTGCTCACTGTTTTTAGGCTGCACAGACCGTTTGTCAGTCTCATTTTTCTGGGGTGATCGGCGGCCATTTTGTGTCTTGTGGTGCGCCAGCACAAGCTGCGACCAAGTGCATTTAACCCTCAATGGTGTGGTTGTTTTTTGGCTAAAGCCTACATCAGGGTGAAGCTGTCACACCAAGTGCATTTAACCAGCAATAGTCTGTTCATTTTTTGGCCATATACAAAATCAGGGGCAAGCTGCGCCTGTCACCAAGTGCATTTAACCCTCAATGGTGTGGTTGTTTTTTGGCTAAAGCCTACATCAGGGTGAAGCTGTCACACCAAGTGCATTTAACCAGCAATAGTCTGTTCATTTTTTGGCCATATACAAAATCAGGGGCAAGCTGCGCCTGTCACCAAGTGCATTTAACCCTCAATGGTGTGGTTGTTTTTTGGCTAAAGCCTACATCAGGGTGAAGCTGTCACACCAAGTGCATTTAACCAGCAATAGTCTGTTCATTTTTTGGCCATATACAAAATCAGGGGCAAGCTGCGCCTGTCACCAAGTGCATTTAACCCTCAATGGTGTGGTTGTTTTTTGGCTAAAGCCTACATCAGGGTGAAGCTGTCACACCAAGTGCATTTAACCAGCAATAGTCTGTTCATTTTTTGGCCATATCCCAGTCTAATTCTGTCACTAAATCCATACCGGTCACCCAGCGCCTAAATACTAGGCCTCAAATTTATATCCAGCTAAATCTGTCCCTAGTGCTGTAGCTGGGCGAGTTATTTAGTGTCCGTTCAAGCACATTTCTTGTTCTGGGTTGAAATACAATTCCCAATTTAGCAATTTCATAATTTAGTGGTTCCTGCTATATCAGAGCTCTTTGAAATCTATCCCAAAAAGGGTATATAATATTGAAGGTGCACATAGGGTCATTCAGAGTAACTTCACACACACCCGCTACTGTGTATTTCCAAGTCTAATTCTGTCACTAAATCCATACCGGTGACCCAGCGCCTAAATACTAGGCCTCAAATTTAATTCCCTCTAAATCTCTCGTTACCCACCGCTGTACTGTTGTTGCTGGGCAAGATATTTAGTGTCCGTCAAAGCACATTTTTTGTTCTGGGTTGAAGTACAATTCCCAATTTAGCAATTTCATAATTTAGTGGTTTCTGCTATATCAGAGCTATTTGAAATCTATCCCAAAAAGGGTATATAATATTGAAGGTGCACATAGGGTCATTCAGAATAACTTCACACACACCCGCTACTGTGTATTTCCAAGTCTAATTCTGTCACTAAACCCATACCTGTCACCCAGCGCCTAAATACTAGGCCTCAAATTTAAATCCCTCTAAATCTCTCGTTACCGTTGTCCTGTTGTAGCTGGGAAAGTTATTTAGTGCCCGTCAAAGCACATTTTTTGTTCTGGGTTGAAGTACAATTCCCAATTTAGCAATTTCATAATTTAGTGGTTCCTGCTATATCAGAGCTATTTGAAATCTATCCCAAAAAGGGTATATAATATTGAAGGTGCACATAGGGTCATTCAGAATAACTTCACACACACCCGCTACTGTGTATTTCCAAGTCTAATTCTGTCACTAAATCCATACCGGTGACCCAGCGCCTAAATACTAGGCCTCAAATTTAATTCCCTCTAAATCTCTCGTTACCCACCGCTGTACTGTTGTTGCTGGGCAAGATATTTAGTGTCCGTCAAAGCACATTTTTTGTTCTGGGTTGAAGTACAATTCCCAATTTAGCAATTTCATAATTTAGTGGTTTCTGCTATATCAGAGCTATTTGAAATCTATCCCTAAAAGGGTATATAATATTGAAGGTGCACATAGGGTCATTCAGAATAACTTCACACACACCCGCTACTGTGTATTTCCAAGTCTAATTCTGTCACTAAACCCATACCTGTCACCCAGCGCCTAAATACTAGGCCTCAAATTTATATCCAGCTAAATCTGTCCCTAGTGCTGTAGCTGGGCGAGTTATTTAGTGTCCGTTCAAGCACATTTCTTGTTCTGGGTTGAAATACAATTCCCAATTTAGCAATTTCATAATTTAGTGGTTCCTGCTATATCAGAGCTCTTTGAAATCTATCCCAAAAAGGGTATATAATATTGAAGGTGCACATAGGGTCATTCAGAGTAACTTCACACACACCCGCTACTGTGTATTTCCAAGTCTAATTCTGTCACTAAATCCATACCGGTGACCCAGCGCCTAAATACTAGGCCTCAAATTTAATTCCCTCTAAATCTCTCGTTACCCACCGCTGTACTGTTGTTGCTGGGCAAGATATTTAGTGTCCGTCAAAGCACATTTTTTGTTCTGGGTTGAAGTACAATTCCCAATTTAGCAATTTCATAATTTAGTGGTTTCTGCTATATCAGAGCTATTTGAAATCTATCCCAAAAAGGGTATATAATATTGAAGGTGCACATAGGGTCATTCAGAATAACTTCACACACACCCGCTACTGTGTATTTCCAAGTCTAATTCTGTCACTAAACCCATACCTGTCACCCAGCGCCTAAATACTAGGCCTCAAATTTAAATCCCTCTAAATCTCTCGTTACCGTTGTCCTGTTGTAGCTGGGAAAGTTATTTAGTGCCCGTCAAAGCACATTTTTTGTTCTGGGTTGAAGTACAATTCCCAATTTAGCAATTTCATAATTTAGTGGTTCCTGCTATATCAGAGCTATTTGAAATCTATCCCAAAAAGGGTATATAATATTGAAGGTGCACATAGGGTCATTCAGAATAACTTCACACACACCCGCTACTGTGTATTTCCAAGTCTAATTCTGTCACTAAATCCATACCGGTGACCCAGCGCCTAAATACTAGGCCTCAAATTTAATTCCCTCTAAATCTCTCGTTACCCACCGCTGTACTGTTGTTGCTGGGCAAGATATTTAGTGTCCGTCAAAGCACATTTTTTGTTCTGGGTTGAAGTACAATTCCCAATTTAGCAATTTCATAATTTAGTGGTTTCTGCTATATCAGAGCTATTTGAAATCTATCCCAAAAAGGGTATATAATATTGAAGGTGCACATAGGGTCATTCAGAATAACTTCACACACACCCGCTACTGTGTATTTCCAAGTCTAATTCTGTCACTAAACCCATACCTGTCACCCAGCGCCTAAATACTAGGCCTCAAATTTAAATCCCTCTAAATCTCTCGTTACCGTTGTCCTGTTGTAGCTGGGAAAGTTATTTAGTGCCCGTCAAAGCACATTTTTTGTTCTGGGTTGAAGTACAATTCCCAATTTAGCAATTTCATAATTTAGTGGTTCCTGCTATATCAGAGCTATTTGAAATCTATCCCAAAAAGGGTATATAATATTGAAGGTGCACATAGGGTCATTCAGAATAACTTCACACACACCCGCTACTGTGTATTTCCAAGTCTAATTCTGTCACTAAATCCATACCGGTGACCCAGCGCCTAAATACTAGGCCTCAAATTTAATTCCCTCTAAATCTCTCGTTACCCACCGCTGTACTGTTGTTGCTGGGCAAGATATTTAGTGTCCGTCAAAGCACATTTTTTGTTCTGGGTTGAAGTACAATTCCCAATTTAGCAATTTCATAATTTAGTGGTTTCTGCTATATCAGAGCTATTTGAAATCTATCCCTAAAAGGGTATATAATATTGAAGGTGCACATAGGGTCATTCAGAATAACTTCACACACACCCGCTACTGTGTATTTCCAAGTCTAATTCTGTCACTAAACCCATACCTGTCACCCAGCGCCTAAATACTAGGCCTCAAATTTATATCCAGCTAAATCTGTCCCTAGTGCTGTAGCTGGGCGAGTTATTTAGTGTCCGTTCAAGCACATTTCTTGTTCTGGGTTGAAATACAATTCCCAATTTAGCAATTTCATAATTTAGTGGTTCCTGCTATATCAGAGCTCTTTGAAATCTATCCCAAAAAGGGTATATAATATTGAAGGTGCACATAGGGTCATTCAGAGTAACTTCACACACACCCGCTACTGTGTATTTCCAAGTCTAATTCTGTCACTAAATCCATACCGGTGACCCAGCGCCTAAATACTAGGCCTCAAATTTAATTCCCTCTAAATCTCTCGTTACCCACCGCTGTACTGTTGTTGCTGGGCAAGATATTTAGTGTCCGTCAAAGCACATTTTTTGTTCTGGGTTGAAGTACAATTCCCAATTTAGCAATTTCATAATTTAGTGGTTTCTGCTATATCAGAGCTATTTGAAATCTATCCCAAAAAGGGTATATAATATTGAAGGTGCACATAGGGTCATTCAGAATAACTTCACACACACCCGCTACTGTGTATTTCCAAGTCTAATTCTGTCACTAAACCCATACCTGTCACCCAGCGCCTAAATACTAGGCCTCAAATTTAAATCCCTCTAAATCTCTCGTTACCGTTGTCCTGTTGTAGCTGGGAAAGTTATTTAGTGCCCGTCAAAGCACATTTTTTGTTCTGGGTTGAAGTACAATTCCCAATTTAGCAATTTCATAATTTAGTGGTTCCTGCTATATCAGAGCTATTTGAAATCTATCCCAAAAAGGGTATATAATATTGAAGGTGCACATAGGGTCATTCAGAATAACTTCACACACACCCGCTACTGTGTATTTCCAAGTCTAATTCTGTCACTAAATCCATACCGGTGACCCAGCGCCTAAATACTAGGCCTCAAATTTAATTCCCTCTAAATCTCTCGTTACCCACCGCTGTACTGTTGTTGCTGGGCAAGATATTTAGTGTCCGTCAAAGCACATTTTTTGTTCTGGGTTGAAGTACAATTCCCAATTTAGCAATTTCATAATTTAGTGGTTTCTGCTATATCAGAGCTATTTGAAATCTATCCCTAAAAGGGTATATAATATTGAAGGTGCACATAGGGTCATTCAGAATAACTTCACACACACCCGCTACTGTGTATTTCCAAGTCTAATTCTGTCACTAAACCCATACCTGTCACCCAGCGCCTAAATACTAGGCCTCAAATTTATATCCAGCTAAATCTGTCCCTAGTGCTGTAGCTGGGCGAGTTATTTAGTGTCCGTTCAAGCACATTTCTTGTTCTGGGTTGAAATACAATTCCCAATTTAGCAATTTCATAATTTAGTGGTTCCTGCTATATCAGAGCTCTTTGAAATCTATCCCAAAAAGGGTATATAATATTGAAGGTGCACATAGGGTCATTCAGAGTAACTTCACACACACCCGCTACTGTGTATTTCCAAGTCTAATTCTGTCACTAAATCCATACCGGTGACCCAGCGCCTAAATACTAGGCCTCAAATTTAATTCCCTCTAAATCTCTCGTTACCCACCGCTGTACTGTTGTTGCTGGGCAAGATATTTAGTGTCCGTCAAAGCACATTTTTTGTTCTGGGTTGAAGTACAATTCCCAATTTAGCAATTTCATAATTTAGTGGTTTCTGCTATATCAGAGCTATTTGAAATCTATCCCTAAAAGGGTATATAATATTGAAGGTGCACATAGGGTCATTCAGAATAACTTCACACACACCCGCTACTGTGTATTTCCAAGTCTAATTCTGTCACTAAATCCATACCGGTGACCCAGCGCCTAAATACTAGGCCTCAAATTTAATTCCCTCTAAATCTCTCGTTACCCACCGCTGTACTGTTGTTGCTGGGCAAGATATTTAGTGTCCGTCAAAGCACATTTTTTGTTCTGGGTTGAAGTACAATTCCCAATTTAGCAATTTCATAATTTAGTGGTTTCTGCTATATCAGAGCTATTTGAAATCTATCCCTAAAAGGGTATATAATATTCAAGGTGCACATTGGGTCATTCAGAATAACTTCACACACACACGCTTCTGTGCATTTCCAAGTCTAATTCTGTCACTAAATCCATACCGGTCACCCAGCGCCTAAATACTAGGCCTCAAATTTATATCCCGCTGAATTTGAATACAATACATTGGGCCAAATAATATATTTGTTGTTGTGGTGAACCATAACAATGAGAAAAACATCTAGTAAGGGACGCGGACGTGGACATGGTCGTGGTGGTGTTAGTGGACCCTCTGGTGCTGGGAGAGGACGTGGCCGTTCTGCCACATCCACACGTCCTAGTGTACCAACTACCTCAGGTCCCAGTAGCCGCCAGAATTTACAGCGATATATGGTGGGGCCCAATGCCGTTCTAAGGATGGTAAGGCCTGAGCAGGTACAGGCATTAGTCAATTGGGTGGCCGACAGTGGATCCAGCACGTTCACATTATCTCCCACCCAGTCTTCTGCAGAAAGCGCACAGATGGCGCCTGAAAACCAACCCCATCAGTCTGTCACATCACCCCCATGCATACCAGGGAAACTGTCTCAGCCTCAAGTTATGCAGCAGTCTCTTATGCTGTTTGAAGACTCCGCTGGCAGGGTTTCCCAAGGGCATCCACCTAGCCCTTCCCCAGCGGTGAAAGACATAGAATGCACTGACGCACAACCACTTATGTTTCCTGATGATGAGGACATGGGAATACCACCTCAGCATGTCTCTGATGATGACGAAACACAGGTGCCAACTGCTGCGTCTTTCTGCAGTGTGCAGACTGAACAGGAGGTCAGGGATCAAGACTGGGTGGAAGACGATGCAGGGGACGATGAGGTCCTAGACCCCACATGGAATGAAGGTCGTGCCACTGACTTTCACAGTTCGGAGGAAGAGGCAGTGGTGAGACCGAGCCAACAGCGTAGCAAAAGAGGGAGCAGTGGGCAAAAGCAGAACACCCGCCGCCAAGAGACTCCGCCTGCTACTGACCGCCGCCATCTGGGACCGAGCACCCCAAAGGCAGCTTCAAGGAGTTCCCTGGCATGGCACTTCTTCAAACAATGTGCTGACGACAAGACCCGAGTGGTTTGCACGCTGTGCCATCAGAGCCTGAAGCGAGGCATTAACGTTCTGAACCTGAGCACAACCTGCATGACCAGGCACCTGCATGCAAAGCATGAACTGCAGTGGAGTAAACACCTTAAAACCAAGGAAGTCACTCAGGCTCCCCCTGCTACCTCTTCTGCTGCTGCCGCCTCGGCCTATTCTGCTGCTGCCGCCTCGGCCTCTTCCTCCGCCTCTGGAGGAACGTTGGCACCTGCCGCCCAGCAAACAGGGGATGTACCACCAACACCACCACCACCACCACCTCCGTCACCAAGCGTCTCAACCATGTCACACGCCAGCGTTCAGCTCTCCATCTCACAAACATTTGATAGAAAGCGTAAATTCCCACCTAGCCACCCTCGATCCCTGGCCCTGAATGCCAGCATTTCTAAACTACTGGCCTATGAAATGCTGTCATTTAGGCTGGTGGACACAGACAGCTTCAAACAGCTCATGTCGCTTGCTGTCCCACAGTATGTTGTTCCCAGCCGGCACTACTTCTCCAAGAGAGCCGTGCCTTCCCTGCACAACCAAGTATCCCATAAAATCAAGTGTGCACTGCGCAACGCCATCTGTAGCAAGGTCCACCTAACCACAGATACGTGGACCAGTAAGCACGGCCAGGGACGCTATATCTCCCTAACTGCACACTGGGTAAATGTAGTGGCAGCTGGGCCCCAGGCGGAGAGCTGTTTGGCGCACGTCCTTCCGCCGCCAAGGATCGCAGGGCAACATTCTTTGCCTCCTGTTGCCACCTCCTCCTTCTCGGCTTCCTCCTCCTCTTCTTCCACCTGCTCATCCAGTCAGCCACACACCTTCACCACCAACTTCAGCACAGCCCGGGGTAAACGTCAGCAGGCCATTCTGAAACTCATATGTTTGGGGGACAGGCCCCACACCGCACAGGAGTTGTGGCGGGGTATAGAACAACAGACCGACGAGTGGTTGCTGCCGGTGAGCCTCAAGCCCGGCCTGGTGGTGTGTGATAATGGGCGAAATCTCGTTGCAGCTCTGGGACTAGCCAATTTGACGCACATCCCTTGCTTGGCGCATGTGCTGAATTTGGTGGTGCAGAAGTTCATTCACAACTACCCCGACATGTCAGAGCTGCTGCATAAAGTGCGGGCCGTCTGTTCGCGCTTCCGGCGTTCACATCCTGCTGCTGCTCGCCTGTCTGCGCTACAGCGTAACTTCGGCCTTCCCGCTCACCGCCTCATATGCGACGTGCCCACCAGGTGGAACTCCACCTTGCACATGCTGGACAGACTGTGCGAGCAGCAGCAGGCCATAGTGGAGTTTCAGCTGCAGCACGCACGGGTCAGTCGCACTACAGAACAGCACCACTTCACCACCAATGACTGGGCCTCCATGCGAGACCTGTGTGCCCTGTTGCGCTGTTTCGAGTACTCCACCAACATGGCCAGTGGCGATGACACCGTTATCAGCGTTACAATACCACTTCTATGTCTCCTTGAGAAAACACTTAGGGCGATGATGGAAGAGGAGGTGGCCCAGGAGGAGGAGGAGGAGGAGGAGGAAGAGGGGTCATTTTTAGCACTTTCAGGCCAGTCTCTTCGAAGTGACTCAGAGGGAGGTTTTTGGCAACAGCAGAGGCCAGGTACAAATGTGGCCAGCCAGGGCCCACTACTGGAGGACGAGGAGGACGAGGATGAGGAGGAGGTGGAGGAGGATGAGGATGAAGCATGGTCACAGCGGGGTGGCACCCAACGCAGCTCGGGTCCATCACTGGTGCGTGGCTGGGGGGAAAGGCAGGACGATGACGATACGCCTCCCACAGAGGACAGCTTGTCCTTATCCCTGGGCAGCCTGGCACACATGAGCGACTACATGCTGCAGTGCCTGCGCAACGACAGCAGAGTTGCCCACATTTTAACCTGTGCGGACTACTGGGTTGCCACCCTGCTGGATCCACGCTACAAAGACAATGTGCCCACCTTACTTCCTGCACTGGAGCGTGATAGGAAGATGCGCGAGTACAAGCGCACGTTGGTAGACACGCTACTGAGAGCATTCCCAAATGTCACAGGGGAACAAGTGGAAGCCCAAGGCCAAGGCAGAGGAGGAGCAAGAGGTCGCCAAGGCAGCTGTGTCACGGCCAGCTCCTCTGAGGGCAGGGTTAGCATGGCAGAGATGTGGAAAACTTTTGTCAACACGCCACAGCTAACTGCACCACCACCTGATACGCAACGTGTTAGCAGGAGGCAACATTTCACTAACATGGTGGAACAGTACGTGTGCACACCCCTCCACGTACTGACTGATGGTTCGGCCCCATTCAACTTCTGGGTCTCTAAATTGTCCACGTGGCCAGAGCTAGCCTTTTATGCCTTGGAGGTGCTGGCCTGCCCGGCAGCCAGCGTTTTGTCTGAACGTGTATTCAGCACGGCAGGGGGCGTCATTACAGACAAACGCAGCCGCCTGTCTACAGCCAATGTGGACAAGCTGACGTTCATAAAAATGAACCAGGCATGGATCCCACAGGACCTGTCCGTCCCTTGTCCAGATTAGACATTAACTACCTCCCCATAACCATATATTATTGGACTCCAGGGCACTTCCTCATTCAATCCTATTTTTATTTTCATTTTACCATTATATTGCGAGGCTACCCAAAGTTGAATAAACCTCTCCTCTGCCTGTGTGCTAGGCCTAAATATATGCCAATGGACTGTTGCAGTGGTGGGTGACGTGAAGCCTCATTCTCTGCTATGACATGCAGACTGATTCTCTGCTGACATGAAGCCAGATCCTCTGTTACGGGAGCTCTCTCCTCTGCCTGGGTGCTGGGCCTAAATTTATGACAATTGACTGTTGCAGTGGTGGGTGACGTGAAGCCTGATTCTCTGCTATGATATGAAGACTGATTCTCTGCTGACATGAAGCCAGATTGTCTGTTACGGGACCTTTCTCCTCTGCCTGGGTTCTGGGCCTAAATTTATGAAAATTGACTGTTGCAGTGGTGGGTGACGTGAAGCCTGATTCTCTGCTATGATATGAAGACTGATTCTCTGCTGACATGAAGCCAGATTGTCTGTTACGGGACCTTTCTCCTCTGCCTGGGTTCTGGGCCTAAATTTATGACAATGGACTGTTGCAGTGGTGGCTGACGTGAAGCCTGATTCTCTGCTATGACATGCAGACTGATTCTCTGCTGTCATGAAGCCAGATTGTCTGTTACGGGACCTCTCTGCTCTGCCTGTGTGCTAGGCCTAAATATATGCCAATGGACTGTTGCAGTGGTGGCTGACGTGAAGCCTCATTCTCTGCTATGACATGCAGACTAATTCTCTGCTGACATGAAGCCAGATTGTCTGTTACGGGACCTCTCTCCTCTGCCTGGGTGCTGGGCCTAAATTTATGACAATGGACTGTTGCAGTGGTGGCTGACGTGAAGCCTGATTCTCTGCTATGACATGCAGACTAATTCTCTGCTGACATGAAGCCAGATTGTCTGTTACGGGACCTCTCTCCTCTGCCTGGGTGCTGGGCCTAAATATATGCCAATGGACTGTTGCAGTGGTGGCTGACGTGAAGCCTCATTCTCTGCTATGACATGCAGACTAATTCTCTGCTGTCATGAAGCCAGATTGTCTGTTACGGGACCTCTCTGCTCTGCCTGTGTGCTAGGCCTAAATATATGCCAATGGACTGTTGCAGTGGTGGGTGACGTGAAGCCTCATTCTCTGCTATGACATGCAGACTGATTCTCTGCTGACATGAAGCCAGATTGTCTGTTACGGGACCTCTCTGCTCTGCCTGTGTGCTAGGCCTAAATATATGCCAATGGACTGTTGCAGTGGTGGGTGACGTGAAGCCTCATTCTCTGCTATGACATGCAGACTGATTCTCTGCTGACATGAAGCCAGATTGTCTGTTACGGGACCTCTCTGCTCTGCCTGTGTGCTAGGCCTAAATATATGCCAATGGACTGTTGCAGTGGTGGGTGACGTGAAGCCTCATTCTCTGCTATGACATGCAGACTGATTCTCTGCTGACATGAAGCCAGATTGTCTGTTACGGGACCTCTCTGCTCTGCCTGTGTGCTAGGCCTAAATATATGCCAATGGACTGTTGCAGTGGTGGGTGACGTGAAGCCTCATTCTCTGCTATGACATGCAGACTGATTCTCTGCTGACATGAAGCCAGATCCTCTGTTACGGGAGCTCTCTCCTCTGCCTGGGTGCTGGGCCTAAATTTATGACAATTGACTGTTGCAGTGGTGGGTGACGTGAAGCCTGATTCTCTGCTATGATATGAAGACTGATTCTCTGCTGACATGAAGCCAGATTGTCTGTTACGGGACCTTTCTCCTCTGCCTGGGTTCTGGGCCTAAATTTATGAAAATTGACTCTTACAGTGGTGGGTGACGTGAAGCCTGATTCTCTGCTATGATATGAAGACTGATTCTCTGCTGACATGAAGCCAGATTCTCTGTTACGGGACCTCTCTCCTCTGCCTGGGTGCTGGGTAGTGTTGAGCGCGAATATTCGAAAAGCAAATTTTTTTCGCGAATATCGCAACTTCGCGATTTCGCGAATATTTCGAATATAGTGCTATATATTCGTAAAAACGAATATTCGTTTTTTGTTTCCCCCCCCCCCCCCACAAAATTACAGTACACATATAATTGATTGTTTCCCAAAGGTCCAACAGCTCAGATCTTACTCACATTGCCTAGAAAGTGATTGAGGCGCGAATCTTCGTAAGGCGATTTTATTAGCGCACATGCGAATATCGGCACGTCCCAGAACAGAGGCAAAGGGCTTTGCATTCATACATTAGTGAATTGAGTTGCGAATCTTCGTAAGGCGATTTTATTAGCGCACATGCGAATATCTACACTTGTCCCAGAACAGAGGCAAAGGGCTTTGCATTCATACATTAGTGATTGAATTGAGCTGCGAATCTTCGTAAGGCGATTTTATTAGCGCACATGCGAATATCGGCACGTCCCAGAACAGAGGCAAAGGGCTTTGCATTCATACATTAGTGAATTGAGTTGCGAATCTTCGTAAGGCGATTTTATTAGCGCACATGCGAATATCTACACTTGTCCCAGAACAGAGGCAAAGGGCTTTGCATTCATACATTAGTGATTGAATTGAGCTGCGAATCTTCGTAAGGCGATTTTATTAACGCAAATGCAAATATCTACACTTGTCCCCAGAACAGAGAGGCAAAGGCCTGTGCATTCATATAGTATAGCACCATATTCGCGAATACGTAGAACTTCGTAAAATTCGATTTACGAATATTCGTATTTTTTATTTTACTTTCCACCTTACAGATTACATTGATCTGTACTCTGTCAACTACTGTCATCACCCCCCACTGTATCTCGATTGATTCCCAAAAGTCTCACATTCCCTAGAAAGTGATTGAGGTGCGAATCTTCGTAAGGCGATTTTATTAGCGCACATGCGAATATCTACACTTGTCCCAGAACAGAGGCAAAGGGCATTGCATTCATACATTAGTGATTGAATTGAGTTGCGAATCTTCGTAAGGCGATTTCATTAGCGCACATGTGAATTTTGCATAGCATATGTATTATGCGATAATTCGAATTATCGCATATGCGAAATAATAACGAATTTGAATAATCGCGAATATTTTACGAATATTCTTTCGAATATTCACAAAATTTCGCGAATTCGAATATGGGACATGCCGCTCAACACTAGTGCTGGGCCTAAATTTATGACAATGGACTGTTGCAGTGGTGGGTGACGTGAAGCCTGATTCTCTGCTATGACATGCAGACTGATTCTCTGCTGACATGAAGCCAGATTGTCTGTTACGGGACCTCTCTCCTCTGCCTGGGTGCTGGGCCTAAATATATGCCAATGGACTGTTGCAGTGGTGGCTGACGTGAAGCCTCATTCTCTGCTATGACATGCAGACTAATTCTCTGCTGACATGAAGACAGATTCTCTGTTACGGGACCTCTCTCCTCTGCCTGGGTGCCGGGGCCTAAATATCTGAGAATGGACTGTTCCAGTGGTGGCTGACGTGAAGCCTCATTCTCTGCTATGACATGCAGACTAATTCTCTGCTGACATGAAGACAGATTCTCTGTTACGGGACCTCCCTCCTCTGCCTGGGTGCTGGGCCTAAATATATGCCAATGGACTGTTGCAGTGGTGGCTGACGTGAAGCCTCATTCTCTGCTATGACATGCAGACTAATTCTCTGCTGACATGAAGACAGATTCTCTGTTACGGGACCTCCCTCCTCTGCCTGGGTGCTGGGCCTAAATATATGCCAATGGACTGTTGCAGTGGTGGCTGACGTGAAGCCTCATTCTCTGCTATGACATGCAGACTGATTCTCTGCTGACATGAAGCCAGATTCTCTGTTACGGGACCTCTCTCCTCTGCCTGTGTGTGTGCTGGGCCTAAATATATGCCAATGGACTGTTGCAGTGGTGGCTGACGTGAAGCCTCATTCTCTGCTATGACATGCAGACTGATTCTCTGCTGACATGAAGCCAGATTCTCTGTTACGGGACCTCTCTCCTCTGCCTGTGTGTGTGCTGGGCCTAAATATATGCCAATGGACTGTTGCAGTGGTGGCTGACGTGAAGCCTCATTCTCTGCTATGACATGCAGACTAATTCTCTGCTGACATGAAGACAGATTCTCTGTTACGGGACCTCCCTCCTCTGCCTGGGTGCTGGGCCTAAATATATGCCAATGGACTGTTGCAGTGGTGGCTGACGTGAAGCCTCATTCTCTGCTATGACATGCAGACTGATTCTCTGCTGACATGAAGCCAGATTCTCTGTTACGGGACCTCTCTCCTCTGCCTGTGTGTGTGCTGGGCCTAAATATATGCCAATGGACTGTTGCAGTGGTGGCTGACGTGAAGCCTCATTCTCTGCTATGACATGCAGACTGATTCTCTGCTGACATGAAGCCAGATTCTCTGTTACGGGACCTCTCTCCTCTGCCTGTGTGTGTGCTGGGCCTAAATATATGCCAATGGACTGTTGCAGTGGTGGCTGACGTGAAGCCTCATTCTCTGCTATGACATGCAGACTAATTCTCTGCTGACATGAAGACAGATTCTCTGTTACGGGACCTCCCTCCTCTGCCTGGGTGCTGGGCCTAAATATATGCCAATGGACTGTTGCAGTGGTGGCTGACGTGAAGCCTCATTCTCTGCTATGACATGCAGACTAATTCTCTGCTGACATGAAGACAGATTCTCTGTTACGGGACCTCTCTCCTCTGCCTGGGTGCCGGGGCCTAAATATCTGAGAATGGACTGTTCCAGTGGTGGGTGACGGGAAGCCAGATTCTCTGCTATGGAACCTCTCTCCAATTGATTTTGGTTAATTTTTATTTATTTAATTTTTATTTTAATTCATTTCCCTATCCACATTTGTTTGCAGGGGATTTACCTACATGTTGCTGCCTTTTGCAGCCCTCTAGCTCTTTCCTGGGCTGTTTTACAGCCTTTTTAGTGCCGAAAAGTTCGGGTCCCCATTGACTTCAATGGGGTTCGGGTTCGGGACGAAGTTCGGATCGGGTTCGGATCCCGAACCCGAACATTTCCGGGATGTTCGGCCGAACTTCTCGAACCCGAACATCCAGGTGTTCGCTCAACTCTAGTTAGGACCCGTCTTACAGGGATTGCCTTGACGTCCGGCAGATAGGCTCAGATGATATTGTACAAAATGCATTTGCCAAACATTTCAAGTTATAAATAAGAGTAGCATTAGCACTATAATATTTTTTGTGACTATGCCATTATTGTACTTTATCTGGTTTTCAGGGTGCTGCTGCATTCCCTCTATTATTTATTTATTTTTCTCAGTTTTCAGCCATGGCAGCGTGCACCTGTGCTGACTAACCCCTTTTCTTTGCAGATTGTCATTGAGCAAGCCGTCGAGGAGCAGGTGCAGGAAGATGAGGAAGTTGAATGCTGGATGAATTCCCAGGGGGGACTACTCCATGTGAGACAAGTCAACAGGAGTCTGAAGAGGAGTCAGAGGACGGTGGTACCGGGGTGGAGCAGGAGCAAGAAGAGCATGCTTTAAACTTTTCTGGGATCCTTGGTGTTGTCCATGGCTGGGGGGAGGAGACTGAGGATGACATTATCCTGGAAAATGAGCAGAAGCCAGGCCACTCCACCATTTCCAGATTAGTGCAAATGGAAGCCTTCATGCTCCAGTGTTTGAAGAGGGCCCCCTCATATAAAAAGCATTAAGGGAAAGGACCAGTACTGGGTGGCAACGATGTAAACACAAAATGGTGGACATGTTACCATCATCACAGTGGGCTGCCAGAATGCAGCATTTCCAGGCCTTGCTTCAAGAAATGCGGCATTCTGCATTTGCGGGCGCTGGCAGAGGATATGTCACTCACAGAGAAATAGTTGCAGGTACTAATCCATGGTTCACTACGTAAATGAATGCGTTGTAGGTGACTACCTTGCAATAAATGTGTAACTATAATATCTGTGGTTGCTAAAATGTAACTTTTATTAAATGATCTAAAAAAAACATGTGGAAATTCTCAAATACATATATAAACTACATATATATACTGTCTTGGGTGGCACCCACTACATGTATAAGGTGATACCGGCCAATACCAAGACTGTATGTATCGCCAGGGTTAATGTATGTTTGGGGTTAATGGAGGAGTATACAATACAATAAATCCACCCCCTACAGATTTGGTCACTGGTCTGCCCCCCTGGCGATACATACAGTCTTGGTATTGGCCGGTATCACCTTATACATGTAGTGGGTGCCACCCAAGACAGTATATATATGCAGTTTATATATGTATTTGAGAATTTCCACATGTCTTTTTTAGATCATTTAATAAAAGTTACATTTTAGCGACCACAGATATTGCAGGCACTAATCCAACAGTGCATGCAAGAAGAGGGCGGTTTGAAAATGTGTTGGTCACTTCGGATATAAGATAATTCTTGCAGCCAACCCATCGACAGCCACTCTCACAGATCCAGCCTCAGGGAAAGCCTAGACCGACAGGTGTCCAACTACATTGGGTTAACGGCCGATGTGGACTCTCTGAGAAGTGAGGAACCCGTAGACTACTAGGTGTACAGGCTTAACCTGTGGCCAGAGCTGGCACAATTAGCCATGGAAATCTTGGCTTGCCCCTCGTGCAGTGTCCTGTCCGAAAGGACGTTAAGCACAGCAGGGGAGATTGTGACCCAAAAGCGCACTCGCCTACCTCACGACCGTGTGGACTACCTCACATTTCTAAAAATGAATGAGACATGGATCTCGGAGGAATTCAACACCTGTGTCAACCACGTTTAATTGAATTTCCTCGTGACAGCCCACAAATATGCACCACCACCCAGAACAAATAATGGTCCCTGTCTTCGGTAAATACAGCGGCATTAAAGTCCTTTTCTGTCCATTGAATGCCTAATGTTTTGGGCCTCAGAGGAATTCAACACCTGTGACGACCACGTGTTTCAACTATTATCAATAGGGTTTTTTTCAAGAGGGGTGATTTCGTTAACCATGTTTTCAATCCAATTTTATATTTTGAGTTCTTTTAAACATATGTATTTGACCTGTATTTGTACTGGGCTTTAGTAAAATTTATATCCATTGACCATCTAATAGACCTCCAGCCACATACTTACTTGTTCTTTTATGTACGCTGAATGCATAATTTTTGGGGCCTGTAGTACACTGGCCTGCTTTAAAATTGATATCCAATGACCATGTAATACACCTCCAGCCACATACTTGTTATTTACTGTATGCTGAATGCATAATTTTGGGGTCTGTTGTCCACTGGCCTGATGTAAAATTGATATCCAATGACCGTGTACGCTAAGCGTGCTTTGGAGCGAAAGCCTGGGGTCCAGCCATATCAAGGTAAGAACACCGTGACACATATAAAGGGACATTTTAGGCTGCACTATACCACTTGGCATTTCTTCACCTGGGTCGTTTTACATAGAGAGCCCTAGGGGAAGGCGCCCGTTGCACTTCTGTCCTGTGTCACATTATCAATAAACACTAGGGACCCAGTGCCACTGGCAGCTAAGCATGCCTACACCTTCACACTGCCTCAGCCATGTTTTACAGATGATGTGGTATGCTATGGATCATGAGCTGTACCATGCCTTCATCATACGGTTTTCTTTCCATCATTCTGGTAGAGGTTGATCTTGGTTTCATCTGTCCAATGAATGTTCTTCCAGAAGTGTGCTGGTTTTTTAAGATATTTTTTAGCAAATTCCTATCTAGCATTCTTATTCTTGAGGCTTATGAGTGGCTTGCACCATGCAGTGAAGCCTCTGTATTTACTTTCATGCAGTCTTCTCTTCATCGTAGATGTGGATATTGATAGGCCTATATCCAGGAGAGTGTTGTTCACTTGGTTGGCTGTTGTGAAGGGGTTTCTCTTCACCATGGTAATTGTTCATCCACCACTGTTTTGTTCCGTGGGCGTCCAGGTCTTTTTGCTTTGATGAGGTCACCAGTGCTTTCCTTCTCAGGATGTCCATTGTACAGGAGTGGTAACACCACTCTGGGGTGTTACATAAGCAGCCAGATGAATTCTGGGGTTTTCAGATACAGCCAAATGCAGCTAAACTGATTAGTCAGCATTTTATAATACAGATGGACAATGATTTTGCCACTCCTAATAGTGTAGCATTTTCTCAGATGGGTTTTTTCTGTTTTTGCAGATGAAGCACGGCTTGTTTCACCTGCATGGAGAGCTTCTTTGACCGTATGTTTACTTCTCAGCAAAGTCTTCAAAATGCAAGCACCACACTTCAAATCAACTCCAGACCTTTTATGTGCTTAATTGAGAATGAAATAATAAAGGAATTGTCCACACCTGCCCATGAAACAGCCTTTGAGTCAATTGTCCATTATTTTTACTCCCTTTAAAAACAGGGTGCCACATGTAAAGGAGCTGAAACTCCTAAACCCTCCATCCAATTTTAATGTGGATACCCTCAAATGAAAGCTAAACGCCATTATATAACTATAACTTAAATATATTTTAGTAAACAGGTAAAAATAAAAATAATTGTGTCATTGTCTAAATATATATGGACCTAACTATAAGTAGTTAAGGGCAGGTAAGAAAGTAGTTGATAGATTTATTACGGTCATTTATAAAACATCAAAAATTGTTTTCAAGATGGGCCTGGATGTATTTCTGGAGTGTAATAATATTACCGGTTATAGCTAGGGATGGGCGAACCCGGGCCGCACTGTTCGGGTTTGTACCAGACATTAAGGTGTCCGGGCACACAAACACAGACATTAGTACGAAAGTCCATGTTCGTTGTTCAAGTTAAATTAAAGCTTGTTGAAAGGCTGCAGTGCAGCCAATCAACAAGCTTTTTAGCTGTTGTGCCTAGTATTGGCATTGCTGTGATTGGCAGTAGTATCATGTGACCATACATGCATAAATGATGGATCACGTGCTGCACCACCATTCTGCTCTGACTAGTGTAGGGACAGGACGCTGTTGCACAGTGTTAGGCTTTTATTGTTTTTAATAACTGTGGTTGACCTATAGGCATTTATGTGGGTGCAGTACAAAACCTTTGCACAAGTGACACAGAAATACAATACTTAATCGATTCAGTCTGTCTGTGAGTGACCTGTAGGCATTTTTGATCAGTGCAATCAGAGCTGCACCGCCAATTAGGCGAGGAGAGGTGATCGCCTCAGGCAGCAAGGCCCTGGTGGCAAGTGGGGGGCGGCAGCAGGGCACATGGAGATGAGTGCTTCCATTGTGGAAGCGCTCATCTCCATAGCCATCTGAATCGCCGTACTCAGGAGAGTGATACAGATGGATTCTGCGGGGCAGGGGAGATGCCTCTCCCTTCCCCATTCCTCTGATAGGCTAGGCTTGCAGCCTATAAGAGGCCGGTGCAGGCGGATGCAATGACATCATCACATTGCCTGAGCCATACAGTGTGGGACACAGGACAGAAGAGACCTGCATCGCATTGCTGCCAGCCTGATGGAGGTAAGTATGTGAGTTTTTTTTTTTTTATGGTACAATACAGGAGAGGAGCGCTGTGGGGACACTTGTTACTGGCACATGATTGGGGGGCACTTCTTACTGGCACATTATTGGGGGGTATCTATGGGGCACTTCTTACTGGCACATTATTGGGGGGCACTGTGGGGGCATTTCTTACTGGCACGTTATTGGTGGGCATTATTGGGGCACTTTTTACTGGCACATTATTGGGTGGCACTATGAGGGCATCTATGGGGCACTTCTTACTGGCACAATATTGGGGACACTATGGGACATCTACTGAGGCCACAAAGAGGGGGTATTTTATATGGGGGGCAACTATGGGGGAAGGGTTGAGAGGAACACTATGGGGGCATCTACTGAGGCCACAAAGAAGTGGTATTTTTATATGAGGGGGTCTGTATAGGAGCCTAAGAAGGGGTATATTATACTTGTCAATTATGGGGGACACTGAGGGCATCTACTGAGGCACTATATATGGGGCATTTTACACTGGTACATTATGGAGGGCACTAGGAGGAAGGGGGAGAGGAGCACTATGGGGGCATTTACTGGGGGCACTATATAGGGTATTTTATACTGGCACATCATGGGGGCACTATGAGGACATTAGCTCGACTAGGGGCGTTAAAAGGGGGCATTTTTTGCACTGGCACACATTATAAGGGGGCATTTTATGCACTGCCACATAAGGAGAATTACAGTACAGACCAAAAGTTTGGACACACCTTCTCATTCAAAGAGTTTTCTTTATTTTCATGACTATGAAAATTGTAGACTCACACTGAAGGCATCAAAACTATGAATTAACACATGTGGAATTATATACATAACAAAAATGTGTGAAACAACTGAAAATATGTCATATTCTAGGTTCTTCAAAGTAGCCACCTTTTGCTTTGATTACTGCTTTGCACACTCTTGGCATTCTCTTGATGAGCTTCAAGAGGTAGTCATCTGAAATGGTTTTCACTTCACAGGTGTGCTCTGTCAGGTTTAATAATTGGGATTTCTTGCCTTATAAATGGGGTTGGGACCATCAGTTGCGTTGTGGAGAAGTCAGGTGGATACACAGCTGATAGTCCTACTGAATAGACTGTTCGAATTTGTATTATGGCAAGCAGCTAAGTAAAGAAAAACAAGTGGCCATCATTACTTTAAGAAATGAAGGTCAGTCAGTCCGAAAAATTGGGAAAACTTTGAAAGTGTCCCCAAGTGCAGTCACAAAAACCATCAAGCGCTACAAAGAAACTGGCTCACATGCGGACCGCCCCAGGTAAGGAAGACCAAGAGTCACCTCTGCTGCGGAGGATAAGTTCATCCGAGTCACCAGCCTCAGAAATCACAGGTTAACAGCAGCTCAGATTAGAGACCAGGTCAATGCCACACAGAGTTCTAGCAGCAGACACATCTCTAGAACAACTGTTAAGAGGAGACTGTGTGAATCAGGTCTTCATGGTAGAATATCTGCTAGGAAACCACTGCTAAGGACAGGCAAAGAACACAAGGAATGGACATTAGACCAGTGGAAATCTGTGCTTTGGCCTGATGAGTCCAAATTTGCGATCTTTGGTTCCAACCACCGTGTCTTTGTGCGACGCAGAAAAGGTGAACGGATGGACTCTACATGCCTGGTTCCCACCATGAAGCATGGAGGAGGTGTGATGCTGTGGGGGTGCTTTGATGGTGACACGGTTGGGGATTTATTCAAAATTGAAGGCATACTGAACCAGCATGGCTACCACAGCATCTTGCAGCGGCATGCTATTCCATCCGGTTTGCGTTTAGTTGGACCATCATTTATTTTTCAACAGGACAATGACCCCAAACACACCTCCAGGCTGTGTAAGGGCTATTTGACCATGAAGGAGAGTGATGGGGTGCTGCGCCAGATGACCCGGCCTCCACAGTCACCGGACCTGAACCCAATCGAGATGGTTTGGGGTGAGCTGGACCGCAGAGTAAATGCAAAAGGGCCAACAAGTGCTAAGCATCTCTGGGAACTCCTTCAAGACTGTTGGAAGACCATTTCAGGTGACTACCTCTTGAAGCTCATCAAGAGAATGCCAAGAGTGTGCAAAGCAGTATTCAAAGCAAAAGGTGGCTACTTTGAAGAACCTAGAATATGACATATTTTCAGTTGTTTCACACTTTTTTGTTATGTATATAATTCCACATGTGTTAATTCATAGTTTTGATGCCTTCAGTGCGAATCTACAATTTTCATAGTCATGAAAATAAAAGCACCCCCACACTTTTGGTCTGTACTGTATTTCTACTGGGAGACATTATGGTGGGCTTATTACTACTGGGAGTCTATGGGGAACATGATAACTAGTATGGGCACTATGGGAGCATTATTACTTCTGGGGCACAGTGGGGATATGTTGGGGGCACTGTAGGAGCACTATTACTACCATGTGTGCTCTAGCAGAGAATTATTCCTTTTGGTGGAACTTTTTGGAGCACGATTACTGTGTGGGCACCTTGGCACAGTATCAGCTTACCACAATTATATTTGGGGGACATTATGTTTACACTATTAGTGTCAGGGGCACTATTTGCTGGGCATAGTTTTTTTAGGGCACTGTGTGCCAATAATTATTGAAGGGCACTATCTGCATGGTACTACTATTGTCAGGGGGTTTATCTTTTTCTGCAGTATAATATTGGGGAGCACAGTGGCACAGTATAGGCAGTATATGGGGCGGTAGGATGATTTGTCCAGAAGATGGGAGGATGATGGAAAAGTAGTAAACTAAGATTTGTTTTGTTAAACTGCAGAGACGAGAAATGGCTGAAAAATGGGGGTCTACTCTGAAGATCTGAAAGGAGAAGATGAGGAAAGAGAACATCTACATCAAAGGAGAGGTCAATGGATGTAAGAGGTATGTGGCGCTGTATTACCCTGTATGTTCTGTAGTGATATACGTAATATTAGGAGGGAAGGGGTTAGGTTGAGAATTTGGTATGGGTGGGGGAGGGCGCTTTTAAAATTTTTGCCTCAGGCAGCAGAAAGGCTAGGTGCACCCTTGAGTGCAATACTACTCCTTTGCAACAGTGACACAGAAATACAATACTTAATCGAGCTGCTAACTCTGTGGGTGCTCTAAAGCCATTTTTGGGGTTTAGAACACTGCATTTTCATCCATCTTAGGCTCTCAAACTCGCGTTTGGTGCGGATCCATCATGGATCTGCACAGACAGATCCACACCGATAATACAACCACATGCATCCGTTAAGAACGGATCCGTTTGTATTATCTTTAACATTGCCATAACTGATCCGCCATTGAAATTCAATAGGGGACGGATCCGTTTTCTATTGTGCCCTATTGTGTCAGTGAAAAATCGATCTGTCCCCATTGACTTACATTGTGTGTCAGAACGGATCTGTTTGCCTCTGCATCGTCAGGCGGACACCAAAACATTGCAAGCAGTGTTTTGGTGTCCATCTCCAGAGCGGAATGGAGGCGAAACGGAGGCAAACAGATGCATTCTGAATGGATCCTTATCCATTCAGAATGCATTAGGGCAAAACGGATCCATTTTGGACCGCTTCTGAGAGCCCTGAACGGATCTCACAAACAGAAAGCCAAAACGCCAGTGTGAAAGTAGCCTTACTTTTATAGGAGATTTAATCAGTCTGTTAATTGTGGCAGTGACATAAAGACAATTTTGGGGGGTTCAGAACACTGCATTTTCATCCGTCTCACTGTTGTAGGAGATTTAATCAGTCTGTTAATTGTGTCAGTGACATAATGCCTTTTTTGGGAGGGAGATACACCTCATCTGCATGCTTGACACGGAAATACAATAGTTAATCTTTCTGTTAATTCTATCGGTGACCTATAGCCATTTTTGGGGGTGCAAAACACTTCATTTGCACCTGTGACACAAAAAAACAATTGTTCGTCTGTCAGACAATTTGGTGGGTGACCGTGTGCCAGCTACGCACCCAAATGAAACACCTTCCTATCATGCATCCAGGTAACAGGACGTTCTGTGTCATTTTATAGGCCCGGACACCACTTTACAAATGCTAAGGCCAGAACAGAGGCGGTAGTAGATTGGATGGCTGACAATGCCTCCAGTTTCTTCACATTGTCTCCCTGGTGGTCCCCTGCTGAAAGAGTAGAGTTGGCACTGACGGCCCACAGGCATCTAACTTCCACCTCAACCCCTTGCATATCAGCCAAGCAGTCTGAGCCCCAAGTCATGCACCAGTCGCTTATGCTTTTTGATGACTCTGCTGGGTTTCTGTGGGCCATCCACCTAGCCCTGCCATAGATGCCCAACCACTTATGTTTGAGTATGAGCACATGGGCCACAGTGCGTCTCTGATGATGATGAAGATGAAACAGGTGTCAAATGTTACGGCTTCCTGCCCTGTTCAGACCAGCAAGGAAGGCATGGGTGAGGAAGAGTATATGGAGGATGATGAGGTATTAGACCTCACATGGCATCAAGGTCATCAGAGTGTTGTGTGCAGTTCGGAGGAAAAGGTGGGGGTGGGGGTCACGCAGCGCCAGCTGCACAGCAATGACTCCTGGCTGGGGATGTCTGATGTCACTTGAGATGAGATAGAAGACCGAGTCAACCAGTCAAGGACAGCTGGGTTACTGGCCAAAATAGGACTGCTGGATGACACTGGCATCTCTGGCCTATTGCTGTGACTGCTGCTACCATCTCCCCTTCACCCCTTCTACTGCTACTTCGGCCACCTCCAGAAACATTTTGGCCACTGCCCGTTCCCTTAGAATGGCCTGTCACCTGTCTGTTGGACATACTGTACTGTAACTGTAAGGGTAAAAGAGAAGTAGTGTCAGGCCGCAATTTCACCCACAAAACAAGAATGAATGTATGTACTTATATGAGAATGTGAGCACCCTAAAATGTGTAGTATCAGGCTGCAATTTCACCCCAGAATCAGGTGAATGTACATATATATACAGTACAGACCAAATGTTTGGACACACCTTCTCATTCAAAGAGTTTTCTTTATTTTCATGACTATGAAAATTGTAGATTCACACTGAAGGCATCAAAACTATGAATTAACACATGTGGAATTATATACATAACAAAAAAGTGTGAAACAACTGAAAATATGTCATATTCTAGGTTCTTCAAAGTAGCCACCTTTTGCTTTAATTACTGCTTTGCACACTCTTGGCATTCTCTTGATGAGCTTCAAGAGGTAGTCACCTGAAATGGTTTTCACGTCACAGGTGTGCCCTGTCAGGTTAAATAAGTGGGATTTCTTGCCTTATAAATGGGGTTGGGACCATCAGTTGCGTTGTGGAGAAGTCAGGTGGATACAGAGCTGATAGTCCTACTGAATAGACTGTTAGAATTTGTATTATGGCAAGAAAAAAAGAAGCTAAGTAAAGAAAAACGAGTGGCCATCATTACTTTAAGAAATGAAGGTCAGTCAGTCCAAAAAAATGGGAAAACTTTGAAAGTGTCCCCCAAGTGCAGTCACAAAAGCGATCAAGCACTACAAAGAAACTGGCTCACATGCGGACCGCCCCAGGAAAGGAAGACCAAGAGTCACCTCTGCTGCGAAGGATAAGTTAATCCGAGTCACCAGCCTCAGAAATCGCAGGTTAACAGCAGCTCAGATTAGAGACCAGGTCAATGCCACACAGAGTTCTAGCAGCAGACACATCTCTAGAACAACTGTTAAGAGGAGACTTTCAGGCTTTCATGGTAGAATATCTGCTAGGAAATATGTGCTTTTGTCTGATGAGTCCAAATTTCACGAAATTTGGTTCCAACCACCGTGTCTTTGTGCGACGCAGAAAAGGTGAACGGATGGACTCTACATCCCTGGTTCCCACCGTGAAGCATGGAAGAGGAGGTGTGATGGTGTGGGGGTGCTTTGCTGGTGACACTATTGGGGATTTATTCAAAATTGAACCAGCATGGCTACCACAGCATCTTGCAGCGGCATGCTATTCCATCTGGTTTGCGTTTAGTTGGACCATCTTTTATTTTTTAACAGGACAATGACCCCAAACACACCTCCAGGCTGTGTAAGGGCTATTTGACCATGAAGGAGAGTGATGGGGTGCTGCGCCAGATGACCTGGCCTCCACAGTCACCAGACCTGAACCCAATCGAGATGGTTTGGGGTGAGCTGGACCGCAGAGTGAAGGCAAAAGGGCCAACAAGTGCTAATCATCTCTGGGAACTCCTTCAAAACTGTTGTAAGACCATTTTAGGTGACAACCTCTTGAAGCTCATCAAGAGAATGCCAAGAGTGTGCAAAGCAGTAATCAAAGCAAAAGGTGGCTACTTTGAAGAACCTAGAATTTGACATATTTTCAGTTGTTTCACACTTTTTTATGTATATAATTCCACATGTGTTAATTCATAGTTTTGATGCCTTCAGTGTCAATCTACAATTTTCATAGTCATGAAAATAAAGAAAACTCTTTGAATGAGAAGGTATGTCCAAACTTTTGGTCTGTACTGTATATATAAAAGAAAAAAAATTAAACACACCCAAAACTTATCAAAAGTATCAGACCCAATTTCACCCCAATGACACAATTAGGAATTAACGGATATACTTATGTATAATAGAATTTGAGCACCCTAAAATGTGTAGTATCAAGCCACAATTTCACCCCAATTAGACAATTAATGATTAACAGATTGAATTATATATAAAAGAACACGAGCACCCTAAAATCTGTAGTATCAAGCCACAATTTCACTTGAATTAGACAATCAAGGATTAACAGATTGATTTATATATAAAACACAGTGAATGCACCAAATGCTGTAGTATCAGACCGCAGTTTCACCCCAATAACAGAATCAAGGAATAATGGAATTACTTATGTATCAAAGAATGCAAACAACCTAAAATATGTAGTATTAGAACACATTTTTTTGTTTCAAAGAACATTTATTGGATTTTTTGTATAAGTAAGCAAAAACGTACAGTGATAATTAACATAGAATTGTAACAGTCACGTACACACACACACACACAGGGGAAGGATAGTGACCACTGCGCTCCACCCTCAGCCCTGGCCCTGCCTACTTGCCTCACAAGTCCTGATGACAGGGGACAACTGGACGGCAGTCCCTAACTTAGGATACGTGCGGAAAGGACAGACAAGACAAATAACGGATAGTGAACGGACCTGGTCAAAACCAAGAGGACAACGCAGTACAGAGGGATAAGCAAAGAAAGGTCAGGAGAAGCCGGGGTCATAAATACCAGGAGAGTTGAGAAGTACCAAAGGATTCCGCAAAGAATAGTCAGGTGGAAGCCAAGGTCAATATACCAGGAAGGATGCGCAGTACAGGAGGAGCAGGCAAAGGATCGTCAGGGAACAGGATCAGGTATGTACACAGGTATCCAACAACTGCCAGGAACCTAAAGTAACAGGCAACCTGTGGCCAGCCGGCTGCCTGTATTTATAGTGGGGAGTGAGGGTCATGTGACGTGGCCAGCGTCACATGACCGACAGACCGACCAGTTGAGCAACAAGTGATCAGCTCGGCACTCAAGGCAGACCTAGGAGCAGGGAGCCTCCCAGCTAGCAAAGCTGCCCTGGGAACGAGGTCAAACACAGATCTTGCTCCCGAAGCTAAGCAGCAGGTCTGCGGCTGATGGGAGACCGATTGCTCCTTCGACACCCCGTTACAAGAATGTTACCTAGAACAATTACATCTCTTGGAGGTATATATACAATTGATCACAATTTTCTATATACCAAAATAGCAGTAGTCTACTTCCAGACATGAGGAATAAATACATTAATCCATCCAAGCTGTATTAGATCATGATATTGATCCAGGACTTATAAAGAAATACTATAACGTAGATCTGAGGAATGGGAGGAAGACAGCCAAGGTTCCCACACCCTTTCAAAGGTGGAGAATGTGTCAGTGCAAATAGCTGACATCTTTTTGCATAGTAGAATTGTATTAATCCTATCCAAAACTGCTTGGAAGCTGAGCGAGTTAGAGCGCCACTTAAAAGCAATGTAGATTCTAGCTGCCTGTAGTATGAATTGGGATAGCTTGAATCTGGTATAGGTCAACCAGTGGGGTTTATCACCTAGAAGGCATAAAGGTAATGTCAGTGGATAGTTACAGTCTAGTACTGATGATAGCAAGTTTGCTGTTTGAGCCCAATAGCGTTTAACAACAGGATAAGACCACCAAATGTGTAGCATTGACCCCTCTTCATTACAACCCCTGAAGCACTTAGGAGATACCTCTGGGTATATACGATGGAGTCAGGCAGGGACCATATATGTTCTGTGGAGAATCTTAATTGAGGTCTCCGCTAGTGTAACTTGCCACAAACCCTTTGTAAGGATCTAGGAACGTTGATACTCATCTGGAGGATGAGTATTCCTGTTGTAAGTCTTCCTCCCAATCTCTCATATAGGGCAACTTATTTCCTTCAGGAATAGTGTTGCGTGCCCCATATATCCTTGATAACAATTCTTGTCTATATAGTGAGTAAGTAAAACGTTCAAACGGGGTAAATTCTACAATTCGATCAGGTGTTTGTATGGCATTTAAGAAAGAAAACATTTGGTTCATATTGAAGTATTCCTTGACAGGAGGTGAGTATTTTTCTTTAAAATCAGCAAAGGAGATCAATTTACCTCTAATTAGGAATCTGTGTAATATACAGAGACGGTTAGTTAGCCACCAAGTAAGATTGGAGTGCTGGAGGCCCGGGGGGAATGCAGGGTATCCTAAAAGGTACACTAAAGGAGAGGGTTTGGATTGTAGTGCAAATTTGAATCTGACTGATCTCCAAAGTATCAGTTAGTAGTATGACAGGAAGGAATTAGTGCGTATGGTGTGAGGAATAGGACCAGTATTCCAAATCAGGGCTTTCCATGTATAGGGGGTAATATTAGAGTGCTCTAATGCAATCCATAGAGGGTGTGTTTGTGGGTCCAGGTGAGTTAGGAACATTTGGGCCAATCTAGCTGCTTTATAATATTTCACAAAATCTGGGACTGATAGTCCTCCTTGTGACTTGTGTCTGCACATGGTTACTTTGGAAATACGTTGACGCTTGTTTGCCCAAATGAACCTAAGCACATCTCTCTGAATGGATCTCAGATCCTTTATGGGAATTGGTATCGGTAGAGCCCTAAACAAATAAAGGAGTCTCAGGAGGATTACCGTTCTAATAATATTTATCCTGCCCATCCATCTGCAATGATTGCCAGGATATCAAATCTTGTCGTATCTTTCAGTACATTGGTAAGTAGTTAGTTTTATAAACCGCATCAAGTACATTTGGTAGTAGTACCCCCAGGTAAGAGATGTGTTGAGGTCTATATTGGAAAGGGATTTTTTGTAGTAATAATGATCTGGTTGCAGCGGGGATGTTACATAGAAGCAATTCAGACTTGGTGTGGTTAATTGAAAGTCCCAAAGTTTTGGTAAAGGAGTTTAGTAATTTTAAAAGGGAAGGGAGGGAGTTAATGGGATTGGTAATTGATAATAGCAAGTCATCTTCAAAGAGACTCCGTTTAAATTCGGTCCCCCCAACCGATAATCCTTTGATGTCAATATGGGATCTTATGTGGATAGCTAGGGGTTCAATGGCTAATGCAAATTACGCTGGGGAAAGTGGGCATCCCTGCCTCGTTCCTCTTCCAATTGGATTAGGGGAGGCCAATGTGGTAGGAAGTTTAAGACAGGCTTCTGGTTTTGAATAGAGTGCTTGAATAGCCTTCAGAAAGAGTCCCCTAATTCCCATAGTTGAAAGGATTTTGTAGAGATAAGGCCAAGTGACAGTGTCAAAAGCCTTCTCAATATCCAGGGCCAGTAGCGCTAATGGAGTCTTAGTTTTATTAGAGTTTTGTATGATGTTCAAGATTTTTCAAAAATTGTCAGGTGCCTCTCTTCCAGGTATAAATCCTACCTGATCATTGTGGATAAGGTCCGTGAGTAGTTTATTGAGTCTACTTGCTAAAATAGAGGTAAAAAGTTTGTTGTCTATGTTTAGTAATGATATTGGCCTATAGTTAGATGGGAGGAACGGGTCTTTGTTAGGTTTGGGTATAAACGTAATTGTGGCTTTAAGGAATTCCTCTGGGGGCGCAGTTCCTTGCATCAATTGGTTGCAGTAATTTGCAATATGGGGGATAAGCAAGGGGGCAAATGTTTTATAGTAAAGAGCAGAGTAACCATCTGGGCTTGGGGCTTTGCCTAATTGTAAGGACTTAATGGCGTGTTCCACTTCCTCAACTGACACTGGTTTGCAAAATTCTGACTGAGATTCTGGTGTCAATACAGGTAAACGTATTGACGTTAGGAAATCGTTCTCCTGTAAGCCAGAGTCTACTCCAGGGGCAGAATAGAGTTGTTTGTAGTATTTTTGAAATGTTTTATACATTGTATCTGGGTTAGAGGTGATTTGACCTGACCGCGTACGTATTTGGAAGACATGGTTAATCCTTTGTTTAGCTTTGAGTTGGCTAGCTAGTAATTTGTCTGGTTTGTTGGCATATTTATAATAGAAGGAGCCTGTCCATCGAAGTTTTTTTTCCCGTATTATTAGTGAGAATCAGTTAGTTGTTGTTTAACATCTTTTATAGCTTTAAGGAGGTGTACAACGACAGGGTTCTTTGATGGGATTAGAACACTTTTTAACCCCAATTAGTGCAGCAAGGAGTAACAGAGTAGCACCTGTTACCCAGGCTTTACACTGTGCAATTGATCCCTGCTCTCTTTCTACTGTATACTGTGGATAATGCCTCCCTATTATATCCCTACACTATAAATAAGCTGTCCCTGAACTGCTCACTTGTTAGTTTTTGTTAAAGAGGACCTTTCACCAATTATTACACTGTGAACTAAGAATACAGACATGTAGAGCGGCACCCGGGGATCTCACTGCACTTACTATTATCCCCGGGCGCCGCTCCGTTCTCCTGCTATGCTCTCCGGTATCCTCACTAAGTTATGGTAGGTGGAGTCTGTAGCGCTGGCCAATCGCATTGCAGAGCTCACAGCCTGGGAGAAAATAACCTCCCAGGCTGTGAGCTCTGTGCTGCGATTGGCCAGCGCTAGAGCAAAACAAGGGCAGACTCCACCTACAATAACTTAGTGACTGAAATCTCCGCCTACTATAACTTAGTGAGAGGAGATACCGGAGGGCATAGCGGGATAACGGAGCGGCGCCCGGGGAAAATAGTAAGTGCAGTGAGATCCCCAGGCGACGCTCTACGTGTCTGTATTCTTAGTTCACATTGTATGCAAAGAAGTGAGGAAAAAATCTGACCATTCTTGGTGACGCTGGTGCAGTAAGGACTCGATGCTCAGAAGGTACCAATAAAGGTAATCTTTTTATTAAAGTAGGTCTACGCGTTTCAGGGGCAGGACCTCCCCCTACCTCAGGACAATAAAACTTATTACATTAAAAACACAGTGTATCCAGTTCATTTAATGCACTTCATTCTGGCGCAATGTGTGCAGATCACATGGGTGGAGAGGAGACTGGGGGCGTGAGTGTTTTCCCTGTCGCTAGGATACCGGACACTCAACCAGTGTTAGGTGGCCAATTGTATTGCCTTTCAGGTTGGACTTGTGTCTTATGATGTATTGTGGGCGTGTTTTGGTGCGATAGTTGTGCCAATTGTGTTCGGTTTCTGTATGACCTCTTTTGGGGCGGCATCTGGATGACGCGGCTGGGAATGCCCCTCTATGATGTCAGTGGGCCGGTCTTTTGGCACGGCGTCTGTACTACATGCCGGGAGGAGTGGTGCTCGGCTGACGTGTTATCTCCAGCTTATCGCTGGTTCAGGTGGGCCGGTCTTTAGATGATGTCATGGCTCCTAAGGATGATCCTTATTGGATAGTGTTGTGGCAGGTCCGGCCCATTGATGACCTCAGTGGGCTGGTCTTACGATGAGGAATCTGGATACTATCGGGGGCGGAGTCTGCATGCGGTCATGTGATTTATTTTTTCACCCCTATAGTCAGCTGACTGCTGTTGTACTCCTACATCTACTGTCATCGAGGGTAAACAGAGCGGTTTATCTCCGTCATCGGAGATAAGAAAAAACGATTGTGCGGCATATTCATTATGGGGTTGTTTGTACTTAAAAAGGCCGCATGTCATAGAATCATGTCGGGACTCAAAGAGCAGATTTTAAGTGGGGGAAAGGGAGTAGGGGGGATTGTGGGAGGGTATATGCGTATGAGGGACCTGCCTCCTTTTAGTGTGTTGTTTTGGATGATAGAATGAATTAAAAGACAGGAATCTTTAAAAATAGACCCATATGCACATATATATGTGTGTGCTATCAGCCCAGGTGTTTCATACATATATGGTTTAGTGGGTTGGTAACTGAATAAATACATAAATCGATGAATAAATAAATAAATAAGTAGATTAACTAAATTAAATCGCTAGACAATTGGCTAAGCGGATATATGTATATCCACACGCATACTTAGTGTATGTGAGAGAACACACATGTATCTATACTCTGCAACTTTGTAAAATTATTAAAATTCATACGGGTCAGTTATGATTTTTATGTATATAAATATATATAAAATATATATAAAAGTATATATAAAAGGATGGGAACCCCATGTAGTGGAGTTTCCTCCCTGTATATCCATGTATGATCATCTATATCTATATGGTATAGTAATGTTACTGTTACTGATCTGGTTATATTATTATTGTGTGAATACTTGATACTTTCTGTTTAGTAGTCGTAAACTATATTGGAGATTACAGGATGGTCTCGCTTATTTCGTTAAGTCAGTGTGTCTAATTGGTAGATCCAGTAGATCTCTCTTCTCTGGAGGCTGCTGAACCTATTGTAAGGGTTATCTGGGATGAAGTCTATGGGTGAGATTTTTAGTGTGTGTTGACTTTTTTTCTGGTGTTGTGGCGCAGTGTCGTGAGATGCTGTGTTTTGGGCAGAGTTTTTGTATGTTGTGTCTGTGTTGATTGAGTCTGCAATGTAATTCCTGTGTTGTCCGCCCCACATACTGAAGTCCACATCTGCATTCTATGAGGTATATTACATAGCTGCTCTTACAGTTTAGGTGGCGTTTTATTGGAAACATGGCCCCATTTTTTGTTGAGCTAAAATTCTTGCTGTTGTGTATGATTGTGTTACAACAGAGGCACCGTTTTGAAACTGCCTACTGGCTCTTTTTTAGGTTCTTTTAGGATTTTTATATTCTTTTTGCTGGGGCTAGGGTATTTTTTATTGTCGGTGCTCTTCTGTAAATTACAGCGGGTTTTGTTGGAAGGTATTTTTCAAGGTAGGGGTCACTTTTTAAGATATGCCAATGCTTGGATAAGATGTCTTGGATGGCTCTATTTGAGGTATTGTATTGCGTGATCAAATTTAGGTGTTTGGGGTATTTCTCTGTTTTTATGTTTGTTTCTTCTTTTTTGGTATTTTTCAAGCACTCCCTCTGTGTTGTTTTCTTGCTCTTTTGGTAGGCATTTTTTATGATGTCTTTTGGGTAGCCTTTGTCGATGAATCTTTTCTGAATAATTTTTGCCTGTTAGATAAAATCAGTGTCCTCTGTACAGTTTTGTCTTATCCGCTTGTATTGGCTTGTAGTTCACATTGTAATAATCGGTGAAAGGTCTTCTTTAATAAAGGCTTTCCTGAACACTGACCTGAATTACTGTAGTAACAACAACATTTCCATATTTAATGTCTCTGTTTGTTAGTTCTATCTTATTTTCATTGTTGCTCTGTTGTTTGGTCTCTTGTTGATTTTCTATTTTTCATTTCTGAGTAAAAAAAACATGCGCCCCATGCGCATGGATGACGTGATCCATGCGATCACGTCATCCATGCGCGTGGGGCGCCCTGACGTCACTCTGAAGCGCCCCGGGAGCCGCACGGACGGTAAGTATACTGCTCCCCTGCTCCCCACTACACTTTACCATGGCAAACAGGACTTTAGCGTCCTGGCAGCCATGGTAACCATTCAGAAAAAGCTAAATGTCGGATCCGGTAATGCACCGAAACAACGTTTAGCTTAAGGCCGGATCCGAATTAATGCCTTTCAATGGGCATTATTTACGGATCCGGCCTTGCGCCAAGTGTTCAGGATTTTTGGCCGGAGCAAAAAGCGCAGCATGCTGCGTTTTGTTCTCCGGCCAAAAAACTTTCCGGTCCTGAACTGAAGACATCCCGATGGATCCTGAACGGATTTCTCTACATTTAGAATGCATGGGGATAATCCTGATCAGGATTTTTCCGGCATAGAGCCCCGACGACGGAACTCTATGCCGGAAAAGAACAACACAAGTGTGAAAGAGCCCTAAGATATCCTCTTATCCTCGTTGTATGCCCCGTAGCTATATTGCGGCCCGCATATGGTAGGTCCGCAATACACGGGCACACGGGATGCGGACCCATTCACTTGAGATGTGGAACGGAAGCACAGAGTGCTTCATGGTGTTTCTGTCCGTGCCTGCGCACCACAAAAAAATAGAACTTGTTCTATTTTTTTGGGGTGCGGACGGATCACGGACCCATTCAAGTTGAATGGGTCTCGATCCATCCCGGCTGCAACACGGATGTTGCCCGTGCATTGGGGACCGCAAATGCACTGAACAGATGCACAACATTCATGTGCAAGAGGCCTCACCCTTTGATTTCAATCTTTTCTGCCAAAAGTGTTACCATTCAATCTAACCCTGCTCTTTGATAATAATTAGATGGTGAATTTACAGAAATTAGCACAGAATATAAAGTGATTTCTACAAAAGAGTAAGTATTAGACTATTGTGTTAGTCTATTGTCAGGTTAAGTGGTCAGGAAGAAAACTAGTACAGGACATTTTAAAATTGACAGTGTAAGTGCTGATGGATGATAACACATCCATCTGAGATCATTTGCATTGTAGTATTACTGTTTAGAGATGGCCTTGCGGTTTGCCCGGTGGTCGTTTTGTAGTGAACTTTGCTCCGCGATGGTCCGCGATTCGCCGAACAGGCGAACATATGGCGATGATCGCATGCGCAATATTCTTTTGCATTGCTCCAAACTTTGACCCATGACACATCCATCAGGTGGGACAGGACAGCCAATTGAGACGTTTCAGCACATGGAAACACCCCCACCCTGTAACAGAACCCGATCTGGCAGCCATTTTACATTCTGTGTTTTGCCAGTGTAGGAAGATGTTACTTTGTGAAGCAGGGACAGACTGTTAGGGACACCAAACACTAGCTAATAGAGCCACAAAAGTCCTTTTAAGGACTGGTATAGGTGTGCTATCGATAGGTGTGATATACTGAGGGGTGATATACTTATAATATACTTTCTAACATAGAAAGTATATTATAGTGCATTTGTATTGTGCAGCAGTTGTGTGCGGTTCTGCTGCGATACCGCAGGTATATAGAGGGACAAGCTTTATTGGAAGAACTATTTGCGGTGTGATATACCTGTTGCCCCCCCAAAAAAATGGTTGAGGGGTGCAATATACCTGCTTCCACAAAATACTGATGAAGGGGTTCTATATACCTGCTACCACAAAATACAGATTGAGGGGTGCGATATGCCTGCTTCCACAAAATACTGATCGAGGGGTGCGCTATACCTGCTTCCACCAAATATTGATTCAGGTGCTCTAAATACCTGTTCCCACAAAATACTGATTGAGGGGTGGGATATACCTGATTCTACAAAATACTGATGAAGGGGTTCTAAATACCTGCTTCCACAAAATACTGATTGAGGGGTGCAATATACCTGCTTCCCAAAAATACTGATTAAGAGGTTCTATATACCTGCTTCCACAAAATACAGATTGAGGGGTGCAATATACCTGCTTCCACAAAATACTGATTGAGGGGTGTGATATACCTGCTTCCACCAAATATTGATTCAGGTGTTCTATATTAGTGATGGACGACATCGACCAGGACGGTTTGCGAACGTGATCAAATGTTCGCGAACCGCAAGTTCGTGGCGGCCCCATTCACTTTAATAGCAACCAAACCTGAAAAACCTTCAGCTCATATTTGCAGCCACTAAATACTTAGTAGAAGTGCACAAATAGTATCACAATATGGACAGTGACATACTAGAGGGTGATCAATGACAAAAATTCCAACAAAAAATATGTATTTTAATCAGGGGACATTTTTATGTGTCTTAAAGGGAAATTCTCTGTGCACTGACGGAGCCTAGAAAAAAAATATTTTAGACCACGGGACTACAGGCCCCAAACATTAGTCATTCACCGGACAGAAAAAATCAAGTGATTATGTGGCCGGAGGTATATTACACGGTCTACAGATATAAATTTTACTGCAGGCCAGTGCAAATACAGGTAAAATACATATGTTTAAAAGAACTAAAAATATAAAATTGGATTAAATACATGGCTAATGAAATCCTCCCTCTTAAAAAAAAAATTATGATAATTGTTGAAATTTGATTACACATAGTGATCACTGGTGGCGTACATAAAAGAACAAGTAAGTATGTGGCTGGAGGTAGATTACACGGTCATTGGATATACACTCACCTAAAGAATTGTTAGGAACACCATACTAATACGGTGTTGGACCCCCTTTTGCCTTCAGAACTGTCTTAATTCTACGTGGCATTGATTCAACAAGGTGCTGATAGCATTCTTTAGAAATGTTGGCCCATATTGATAGGATAGCATCTTGCAGTTGATGGAGATTTGAGGGATGCACATCCAGAGCATGAAGCCCCCTTTCCACCACATCCCAAAGATGCTCTATTGGGTTGAGATCTGGTGACTGTGGGGTCCATTTTAGTACAGTGAACTCATTGTCATGTTCAAGAAACCAATTTGAAATGATTCAAGCTTTGTGACATGGTGCTTTACCCTGCTGGAAGTAGCCATCAGAGGATGGGTACATGGTGGTCATGAAGGGATGGACATGGTCAGAAACAATGCTCAGGTAGCCCGTGGCATTTAAACGATGGCCAATTGGCACTAAGGGGCCTAAAGTGTGCCCAGAAAACATCCCCCACACCATTACACCACCACCACCAGCCTGCACAGTGGTAACAAGTCATGATGGATACATGTTCTCATTCTGTTTACGCCAAATTCCGACTCTACCATTTGAATGTCTCAACAGAAATCGAGACTCATCAGACCAGGCAACATTTTTCCAGTCTTCAACAGTCCAATTTTGGTGAGCTCATGCAAATTGTAGCCTCTTTTTCCTATTTGTAGTGGAGATGAGTGGTACCCGGTGGGGTCTTCTGCTGTTGTAGCCCATCCGCCTCAAGGTTGTGCATGTTGTGGCTTCACAAATGCTTTGCTGTATACCTCGGTTGTAACGAGGTCTTCTATCAGCTTGAATCAGTCGGCCCATTCTCCTCTGACCTCTAGCATCAACAAGGCATTTTTGCCCACAGGACTGACGCATACTGCATTTTTTTTCCCTTTTTACACCATTCTTTGTAAACCCTAGAAATGGTTGTCTGTGAAGGTTCTCATTTATCCAGGTCATGGTATATATCTGTAAAGAATAAATCAAGGCAACTGGACGTACTGTAGATTTCTTGAAAACGTTTCACTCGTTCTTCCAACGAGCTTTCTCAATTCTGAGTATCTGAGTATTCCTAGAAATGGTTGTGCGTGAAAATCCCAGTAACTGAGCAGATTGTGAAATACTCAGATACAGGCCCGTCTGGCACCAACAACCACGCCACGCTCAAAATTGCTTAAATCACCTTTCTTTCCCATTCTGACATTCAGTTTGGAGTTCAGGAGATTGTCTTGACCAGGACCACAACCGTACATGCATTTAAGCAACTGGCATGTGATTGGTTGACTAGATAATCGCATTAATGAGAAATAAAACAGGTGTTCCTAATAATTCTTTAGGTGAGTGTACATTTTACTGCAGTAAAACCGCAAACAAATGCTGCACTACCCAAATGCACTATATAGAAAGTATATTATTGGTATATCACAATCCCTTATTTGGGGGGGGGCAATTGGTATATCACACCAGTAGAAACTAGAAAAGATACAATTTCTGGGAAAATTGTGTGAAGTGTTCTTGCCTCCATCAGTAGTCTACAACTGGAGTGGGCGGAGTAACTGGGTGGAGTGGCTTGAGTAACTGTTGTGTGTTTTGAGTGGCTGGAGTAACTGTGGAAAGGTTGGACTGGGCAGAGTAACTTTATGGAGTGGGCAGAGTAACTGTGGGGAGTGTTTGGAGTAAGTAAAGATAGTAAACATTACACTAACCAATTGATTGATCAAATTTAAAAAGTGTACATGACAAGCTTGATAAAATGAGAAATGCATTTCAACTTTTATTTATTTATATAGCACATTTAATTGCAATGTTGTTGCCCAAAGTGCTTCACAGTTGCATTAAAACATACATTTATAAAAACAGAAGCCGATTTTTGTAGGCGGGCTTGAAAATGAAGGAGTGGTTGCAGTTTAGAAATCATATCCTGATTTTTCAGCTCACGCTCTAGCTTTTATCACTCTGCTGGCTGCTCACACACCTGGATTCCTATAGCAACTCACTCTACAGCAAGGGCAGAGAAGAGCGGTGAAAAAAAAACTGCTCCAACTTGCTTACTTCACTGGCAGTTGCCATCTTCAAACGGTTGTAAAAATTATAAATCTTACAGTGAAGAGCTTTACATTTTGATGCATAGTATGTCTCTAAAATATTAAAAATGAAGGCACAGTCGCAGTTTAGAAATTACTCTTTAAGTTTGAGGTGGCTAGAGTGGGGTTTCAATGAATGTCAATGGGCGGCGTGAGTTTGTCATGGTCATACCTTCTTGCTGTTCTCCTTCGTTTGACATGTGCTGGCGGCCATCTTGGTTTCTGGGTTTCTTGTAGCCTCCCACCCTGCGGCTTCTCCTTCCCACTGGGAGGAGCTGGATGCCTAGCTCATATATATAGGAGGTCTGTGGCTTCAGTTCCTTGCTTGGTCCTCCTGTGTTCACATGCTTCTAAGACTGCTGCTGCTTCTGGTTCCTGATCCTGGCTTCGTCTGACTACCCTGCTGGTTCCTGATCCAGGCTTCGTCTGACTACCCTGCTGGTTCCTGATCCAGGCTTCGTCTGACTACCCTTCTGGTTCCTGACCTCTGGCTTCGCAAGACCCTGCTTCGGTTTAGCCATCCGTTTGGACTTTTGCCTTACAGCTTGATTTTCAATAAAGCCTTCTTATTTCCACTTATCTCTTGTTGTACGTCTGGTTCATGGTTCCATGACATTAGGACCAAGCCATGAATTCTGACGGTACAGGGCCATCCTCGCTACCTACGCTGGTTGCCAGACTTGATCAGCAGGATCACCTGTTGGGTCGGTTCGCTGTGGCGTTGCAAACCCTGCTTGAACGCACAGCTCATTTAGCTTCCGTTGCCGATGGGTCGGTTGTCGCTCCTGGGCCCGCTCCTACTGCCGCTCCGGTTGTTGCGCCAGAGTCTACCCCGACACCTGTTGCTGCGCCTGCGGTGTTTCGGGGTATGACCGGTTCTGCCCCCCTTCCACAGCGCTTTGGGGGAGAGCCAACTCAGTGCCGAGGTTTCCTTAACCAGGTGGGCATTTATTTTGAGTTGCTGCCACATGCCTTTCCTACTGAGAGATCAAAGGTGGGCTTCTTGATCTCGCTGCTCTCGGACAAGGCCTTGGCCTGGGCCAGCCCTTTATGGGAGAACAACAATCCGGTGGTTGCCGAGTTTTCCGGTTTTGTTGCTTCTCTTCGGAAGGTATTCGATGTGCCGGCTCGTGCTGCCTCTGCTGCGAAGCTCCTTATGTCCATCAGACAGGGTTCACGATCCGTAGCTGAATACGCCATTGAGTTTCGTACCCTGGCAGCAGAGGTGGGCTGGAATAATGAGGCTCTGGTCGCTGCTTTCTCTCATGGTCTCTCGGATGCCTTGAAGGATGAGGTTGCAGCTAAGGACCTACCAGTGGAGCTCGAGTCTCTTATTTCTTTCCTGATTTTGATTGACACCAGACTCAGGGAGAGACCTTCCTTTAAGGAGAGCCTGCGGAGGCCTTCTAACAGATTGGCGCCTACGTTTGCTGTCCCACCCGTGCCTCCCTCTCCTCCCACACCTCCTGGGGATGACTTGTCTGGGGGTGAACCCATGCAGCTGGGGTTTGCTCGTCTGTCCGAGGGGGAGAGGGCACTCCGGAGACGCGAGGGCCGATGCATGTACTGTGGTCTCGGTGGGCATTTTCGGTTGGCATGCCCGAACCGTCCGGGAAACGCTCGCACCTGAGATCCTGTCGGGGGCAGATCTTGGGTGGAGTCTCCTCGTCCCCGGTTTCCCGTGTTGACAAACCACTGATTACTGTTGTCCTCTCCTGGGTCGGGGGCTCGGTGACGACCCAGGCGTTGGTGGACTCTGGTGCTGGTGGTTTGTTCATTGGTAGTGTGTTCGCTGCCGCCAATTCAATTCCTCTGCAGCCTCGAGGTTCCCCACTGGCTCTTGAGGCGATAGACGGCAGACCCCTTTTGCCGCCACACGTGACTCATGAGACCCTTCCAGTGGGGATGGCCATTGGTGCCGTTCACAGAGAGTCGGTCTGTCTCCAGGTTATTTCGTCTCCACACTACTCGGTGGTCTTGGGGTACCCCTGGCTCCAGAAGCATAATCCGACTTTCGATTGGAGATCGGCCGAGATCCTCTCGTGGTCACCGCAGTGTGGGGCTAGTTGCATCCATGGGTCTGTCAAGTTGCTGTGTACTTCCTCGGACTCTCTGTTGCCTCCTGAATACGAGGAGTACCGGGATGTATTCGATAAGGTGCGTGCGGTTGCCCTACCTCCGCACCGCCCATACGATTGTGCCATAGAGTTACAATCTGGTGCCGTTCCTCCTCGTGGCAAAGTCTATCCACTGTCGGTAGCGGAGAATGAGGCCATGGAGGAGTACGTGAGGGAGGCGCTTTCACGCGGACACATTCGCAAATCCTCGTCCCCGGCAGGGGCTGGATTTTTCTTTGTGAAAAAGAAGGGCGGTGAGTTGAGGCCTTGCATCGATTACAGGGGTCTCAATCGCATCACGATCAAGAACGCTTACCCGATACCCTTGATTTCCGAGCTGTTCGATCGCCTCAAAGGGGCCACGGTCTTTACCAAACTCGACCTGAGGGCGGCATATAACCTGGTAAGGATCAAGGCGGGCGATGAGTGGAAGACCGCGTTTAACACCAGGACCGGTCATTATGAATCCTTGGTTATGCCCTTTGGGTTGTGCAATGCGCCCGCAGTCTTCCAGGAATTCATCAACGATGTTTTCCGTGACCTGTTGCAGCAGTGTGTGGTGGTCTATTTGGATGACATCTTGGTATATTCTGAATCCATGGAGGCCCACATTCTGGATGTCAGACGAGTGTTGCAACGGTTACGAGAGAACAAGCTGTTCGGTAAGCTTGAGAAATGCGAATTTCACCTATCCCAGGTAACCTTCTTAGGTTACATCATTTCCGCCGGGGGGTTCTCCATGGATCCTGAGAAGGTTTCGGCTGTCTTACAGTGGCCCCAGCCCAGTGATCTTCGTGCCCTGCAGCGCTTTTTGGGCTTCGCCAATTATTATCGGAAGTTCATCAGGGACTTTTCCATGCTAGCCAAGCCTCTCACGGATCTGACCAGGAAGGGCAGTAATCCCCAGGTCTGGCCACTCGAGGCCATCCGAGCTTTTGAGGCTCTAAAGTCCGCCTTTGTGTCGGCTCCGATTCTGTCGCATCCCAACCCTGGGTTGCCTTTTGTCCTCGAGGTGGACGCGTCTGAGACGGGAGTAGGCGCCCTTCTGTCTCAGCGTAGAACACCAGAGGGTCCTCTGCTTCCTTGTGGGTTTTACTCCCGGAAACTGTCTTCCGCGGAGTGCAACTATCAGATTGGTGACAGGGAGTTATTGGCCATCGTGCAGGCCCTTAAAGAATGGAGGCACTTGCTCGAGGGCTCGGTGGTTCCGGTTCTCTTCCTGACGGACCACAAGAATCTGACCTACCTCTCTGAGGCCAAGAGATTGACACCACGTCAGGCCAGATGGGCTCTGTTCTTGTCACGTTTTAATTACGTGGTCTCCTACCTACCCGGTTCCAAGAACATCAGAGCGGATGCCTTATCACGGCAGTACTCCGAGCTGTCCGGGGAGGAGTCGATTCCAACTTCGGTCATACCTCCGAATCAGATCCTGGCCGCCATTCGCACCAGCCTGACCTCTCCCCTGGGTGAGCAGATTTTGGCGGCTCAATCTGGTGCTCCCTCTGGGAGACCCAACGGCAGATGTTTTGTGCCTGAGGAGTTGCGCACTCGGTTGTTGCGAACCTACCATAACTCCAAGGCCGCGGGGCATCCTGGAAAGAATCAGCTGTCCTGGGCTGTTTCACGTCTGTTCTGGTGGCCGTCTCTACGTTCCGACATCGCCGCATATGTAGCGGCATGCTCCGTTTGTGCCCAGAGTAAGTCCCCTCGGCACCGTCCTTTGGGCCTTTTGCAACCCATAGCCACCGGGGAGCGTCCATGGTCACACCTGGGGATGGATTTCATTGTGGACCTCCCTGCATCCCGAGGCCATACGGTCATTCTCATGATTGTGGATCGGTTTTCCAAAATGTGCCACTGTGTTCCTCTCAAGAAGTTACCCTCTGCACAAGAGTTGGCCACGATTTTTGCCAGGGAGGTCTTCCGGTTGCACGGTTTGCCCAAGGAGATTGTGTCGGATCGGGGGAGTCAGTTTGTGTCCAGGTTCTGGCGCTCCTTTTGCTCCCAGTTGGGGATTCATCTCTCTTTCTCCTCGGCCTACCACCCTCAGTCCAATGGGGCCGCAGAACGATCCAATCAGGCCTTGGAGCAATTCCTTTGTTGCTATGTCTCCGATCACCAAGACAATTGGGTTGACCTCCTGCCTTGGGCTGAGTTTGCCAGGAACACGGCGGTGAACTCTTCCTCTGGGACGTCTCCCTTCATGGCCAATTATGGGTTCCAACCTGCCGTGTTACCGGAGGTATTCTCTCCCCAGGATATTCCGGCTGTGGAGGATCACCTTTCCGTCTTACGTGCTTCGTGGGTACAGATCCAGAGGTCCCTTGAGGTCTCTGCGCAGCGCCAGAGACTCCAGGCTGATCGCAGACGAGCGCCCGCTCCTTCCTACCAGGTCGGAGACCGCGTATGGTTGTCCACCCGCAACCTCAACCTTCGAGTGCCCACTCCCAAGCTTCGCTTTGTTGGTCCCTTCCGAGTGCTTCGCAGGGTAAACCCGGTAGCCTATGCCCTTGCGCTTCCTCCTGGCATGCGGATCTCCAACGTGTTTCATGTCTCCCTGTTGAAGCCACTGGTGTGTAATCGTTTCACTTCCTCGGTTCCTCGGCCTCGTCCGGTCCAAGTGGGCAATCGTGAGGAGTATGAGGTGAGCAATATCCTGGACTCATGCCTGGTCCGCGGTCGGGTGCAGTTTTTGGTCCATTGGCGTGGTTATGGTCCAGAGGAGCGTTCCTGGGTTCCCTCCACAGATGTCAATGCTCCTGCCTTGCTCCGAGCCTTCCACGCACGCTTCCCTCAGAAACCGTTCTGTACTCCGCGGAGGAGGGGCCCTTGAGGGGGAGGTACTGTCATGGTCTTACCTTCTTGCTATTCTCCTTCGTTTGACATGTGCTGGCGGCCATCTTGGTTTCTGGGTTTCTTGTAGCCTCCCACCCTGCGGCTTCTCCTTCCCACTGGGAGGAGCTGGATGCCTAGCTCATATATATAGGAGGTCTGTGGCTTCAGTTCCTTGCTTGGTCCTCCTGTGTTCACATGCTTCTAAGACTGCTGCTGCTTCTGGTTCCTGATCCTGGCTTCGTCTGACTACCCTGCTGGTTCCTGATCCAGACTTCGTCTGACTACCCTGCTGGTTCCTGATCCAGGCTTCGTCTGACTACCCTTCTGGTTCCTGACCTCTGGCTTCGCAAGACCCTGCTTCGGTTTAGCCATCCGTTTGGACTTTTGCCTTACAGCTTGATTTTCAATAAAGCCTTCTTATTTCCACTTATCTCTTGTTGTACGTCTGGTTCATGGTTCCATGACAGAGTTGCAAACAAATGGTCATAATGTGAACACTATCAGGACTATGGCTTAGCCATGGACATTTTTAGTGGCAGCAGGGATAGCTAAACTTTTTGATATAATATTTGGTGGTGGCAGTTTATAAATCATGTCCTGATTTTTCAGCTCACACTCTAGCTTTTGTCAACTCCCACTCTACTTTTGAACATTCAGCCATTCATTCCTATGCGACCAATTTGGCCCCAAAAAAGCCGATATTTTGTAAACCATTCGGCGAAACGTTTCACAAAGTAATAGCACACCAATTGGGAACACTGCACATGTTTCTGTATATTACTGTATATCTAGTGTAAAAACTGTGGGAGGAGTTAGGGTGGTAAATTTGGCTATAATAATAAAAATATATATGTGAGATAACAGTAAGTGGTCTTGCCATGCAAGAACACTTAATTATTTGTTCCAATAGCGTTTGTCACTCTGTGTAGCTGCGGTAACGCAGCAAAACCGCAAACAAATTCTGCACTACCCAAATGCACTATTTAAAAATTATATTATTGATATATAAAAACCCTGCCTCAATCACTTTTTTGGGGGGCACTAGTATATCACACCAGTTGAAATCATTTGTTCCAAGAGCCTTTGCCCCTCTGTATAGTTGCAGTATCGCAGAAGAAAAGCACACATCTGCTGCACAATACAAATGCACTATAATATATTTTCTATATTAGAAAGTATATTATAAGTATATCACACCCCTCTGTAAGCCACACCTATCGATAGCACACCTATACCAGTCCTTAAAAGGACTTTTGTGGCCCTATTAGCTAGCGTTTGGTGTCCCTAACAGTCTGTCCCTTTCCCAAACAGCAACCTCTCCCTACACTGGCAAAAGACTGAATATAAAATGGACACCAGATCGGGTTTATTTATAAGGTAGGGGATATGTCCATGTTCTGAAACGTCTCAATTGGCTGTCCTGTACCAGCTGATGGATGTGTCATGGGTCAAAGTTCTTCACAATGTAAACAAATATGGCGCCGGTGGACATCACCATATGTTTGCCCGTTTGGTGAACCGTGATCGAGGAAAGTTCGCCATGAAATGACCGCCGGTTTCCACAAAATACTGATTGAGGGGTTCAATTTACCTGCTTCCACCAAATATTAATTTGGGTGTTCTATATTCCTGTTTCCACAAAATACTGATTGAGGGGTGCGATATACCTGCTTCTACAAAATACTAATTAAGGGGTTCTATATACTTGCTTCCACAAAATACTGATTGAGGGGTGCGATATACTGGCTTCCACCAAATACTGATTGAGGCCTGCGATATACCTGCTTCCACAAATACTGCACTTCTCTAGGGACTTTGGCACATGGTCATTTTGAAAATGACAGGCAGAGGAAGAGGCAAGCTGTTCTGCAGGAATGGTAGGAGTCGGGCAGGTGCACCAGGCCTGAGCCTAAGTGGGAAGTTGGAGAAGGTGCGTGCGATTACATCAAAGGATGCACCAGAGTTAGTTGAGTGGCTCACTCAGCCTTCTGCTTCTGCACCCTCCTCATCCTCAGTATCTGCACCCTCCTCACTCTCTGCTGTGTGCACCCCCAAAGACACCACCACCATAGCCCCTCCACTCAAGTCAGAGGAATTATTTTCCAAACCATTACTAGACCATACCGATGCGCAGTCATTCTTGGCATCGGATGAGGAAGAGGATGTAGCAACGGCCACCACCCAGCGGTCTGACGATAGTACCCAGTTCAGCTCAAGGAGGATGGTTCCCGCTGTTGTTGCCTACTCTGAGATCTCTAATGTCAGTGGTGGTGAAGGTGATGATCATGACGTGTCGATGGAAGTCACGTGGGTGCCCACAAGATATGAGGAGGAGGGGAGTTCAGAGGGAGAGACGGAGCAGCAGATAGGTTGGAGTAGGAGGAGAAGCAGGCAGAACTTGCAGTGCACAGAAGGCAAAAAGGAGACTGCAAAAGTACCTGGAATGAGCCATCCCCAATGTACGGTCACATCTTGCGCTCTCAGGACGCCAGCACATGGCTCCGCAATGTGGGCTTTTTTGTAACATGTCAGCTGCTGAAAAGTATTGCAATCTGCAGCCTGTCTTTAATTACGTGGTCTCCTACCTACCCGGTTCCAAGAACATCAGAGCGGATGCCTTATCACGGCAGTACTCCGAGCTGTCCGGGGAGGAGTCGATTCCAACTTCGGTCATACCTCCGAATCAGATCCTGGCCGCCATTCGCACCAGCCTGACCTCTCCCCTGGGTGAGCAGATTTTGGCGGCTCAATCTGGTGCTCCCTCTGGGAGACCCAACGGCAGATGTTTTGTGCCTGAGGAGTTGCGCACTCGGTTGTTGCGAACCTACCATAACTCCAAGGCCGCGGGGCATCCTGGAAAGAATCAGCTGTCCTGGGCTGTTTCACGTCTGTTCTGGTGGCCGTCTCTACGTTCCGACATCGCCGCATATGTAGCGGCATGCTCCGTTTGTGCCCAGAGTAAGTCCCCTCGGCACCGTCCTTTGGGCCTTTTGCAACCCATAGCCACCGGGGAGCGTCCATGGTCACACCTGGGGATGGATTTCATTGTGGACCTCCCTGCATCCCGAGGCCATACGGTCATTCTCATGATTGTGGATCGGTTTTCCAAAATGTGCCACTGTGTTCCTCTCAAGAAGTTACCCTCTGCACAAGAGTTGGCCACGATTTTTGCCAGGGAGGTCTTCCGGTTGCACGGTTTGCCCAAGGAGATTGTGTCGGATCGGGGGAGTCAGTTTGTGTCCAGGTTCTGGCGCTCCTTTTGCTCCCAGTTGGGGATTCATCTCTCTTTCTCCTCGGCCTACCACCCTCAGTCCAATGGGGCCGCAGAACGATCCAATCAGGCCTTGGAGCAATTCCTTTGTTGCTATGTCTCCGATCACCAAGACAATTGGGTTGACCTCCTGCCTTGGGCTGAGTTTGCCAGGAACACGGCGGTGAACTCTTCCTCTGGGACGTCTCCCTTCATGGCCAATTATGGGTTCCAACCTGCCGTGTTACCGGAGGTATTCTCTCCCCAGGATATTCCGGCTGTGGAGGATCACCTTTCCGTCCTACGTGCTTCGTGGGTACAGATCCAGAGGTCCCTTGAGGTCTCTGCGCAGCGCCAGAGACTCCAGGCTGATCGCAGACGAGCGCCCGCTCCTTCCTACCAGGTCGGAGACCGCGTATGGTTGTCCACCCGCAACCTCAACCTTCGAGTGCCCACTCCCAAGCTTCGCTTTGTTGGTCCCTTCCGAGTGCTTCGCAGGGTAAACCCGGTAGCCTATGCCCTTGCGCTTCCTCCTGGCATGCGGATCTCCAACGTGTTTCATGTCTCCCTGTTGAAGCCACTGGTGTGTAATCGTTTCACTTCCTCGGTTCCTCGGCCTCGTCCGGTCCAAGTGGGCAATCGTGAGGAGTATGAGGTGAGCAATATCCTGGACTCATGCCTGGTCCGCGGTCGGGTGCAGTTTTTGGTCCATTGGCGTGGTTATGGTCCAGAGGAGCGTTCCTGGGTTCCCTCCACAGATGTCAATGCTCCTGCCTTGCTCCGAGCCTTCCACGCACGCTTCCCTCAGAAACCGTTCTGTACTCCGCGGAGGAGGGGCCCTTGAGGGGGAGGTACTGTCATGGTCTTACCTTCTTGCTATTCTCCTTCGTTTGACATGTGCTGGCGGCCATCTTGGTTTCTGGGTTTCTTGTAGCCTCCCACCCTGCGGCTTCTCCTTCCCACTGGGAGGAGCTGGATGCCTAGCTCATATATATAGGAGGTCTGTGGCTTCAGTTCCTTGCTTGGTCCTCCTGTGTTCACATGCTTCTAAGACTGCTGCTGCTTCTGGTTCCTGATCCTGGCTTCGTCTGACTACCCTGCTGGTTCCTGATCCAGACTTCGTCTGACTACCCTGCTGGTTCCTGATCCAGGCTTCGTCTGACTACCCTTCTGGTTCCTGACCTCTGGCTTCGCAAGACCCTGCTTCGGTTTAGCCATCCGTTTGGACTTTTGCCTTACAGCTTGATTTTCAATAAAGCCTTCTTATTTCCACTTATCTCTTGTTGTACGTCTGGTTCATGGTTCCATGACAGAGTTGCAAACAAATGGTCATAATGTGAACACTATCAGGACTATGGCTTAGCCATGGACATTTTTAGTGGCAGCAGGGATAGCTAAACTTTTTGATATAATATTTGGTGGTGGCAGTTTATAAATCATGTCCTGATTTTTCAGCTCACACTCTAGCTTTTGTCAACTCCCACTCTACTTTTGAACATTCAGCCATTCATTCCTATGCGACCAATTTGGCCCCAAAAAAGCCGATATTTTGTAAACCATTCGGCGAAACGTTTCACAAAGTAATAGCACACCAATTGGGAACACTGCACATGTTTCTGTATATTACTGTATATCTAGTGTAAAAACTGTGGGAGGAGTTAGGGTGGTAAATTTGGCTATAATAATAAAAATATATATGTGAGATAACAGTAAGTGGTCTTGCCATGCAAGAACACTTAATTATTTGTTCCAATAGCGTTTGTCACTCTGTGTAGCTGCGGTAACGCAGCAAAACCGCAAACAAATTCTGCACTACCCAAATGCACTATTTAAAAATTATATTATTGATATATAAAAACCCTGCCTCAATCACTTTTTTGGGGGGCACTAGTATATCACACCAGTTGAAATCATTTGTTCCAAGAGCCTTTGCCCCTCTGTATAGTTGCAGTATCGCAGAAGAAAAGCACACATCTGCTGCACAATACAAATGCACTATAATATATTTTCTATATTAGAAAGTATATTATAAGTATATCACACCCCTCTGTAAGCCACACCTATCGATAGCACACCTATACCAGTCCTTAAAAGGACTTTTGTGGCCCTATTAGCTAGCGTTTGGTGTCCCTAACAGTCTGTCCCTTTCCCAAACAGCAACCTCTCCCTACACTGGCAAAAGACTGAATATAAAATGGACACCAGATCGGGTTTATTTATAAGGTAGGGGATATGTCCATGTTCTGAAACGTCTCAATTGGCTGTCCTGTACCAGCTGATGGATGTGTCATGGGTCAAAGTTCTTCACAATGTAAACAAATATGGCGCCGGTGGACATCACCATATGTTTGCCCGTTTGGTGAACCGTGATCGAGGAAAGTTCGCCATGAAATGACCGCCGGTTTCCACAAAATACTGATTGAGGGGTTCAATTTACCTGCTTCCACCAAATATTAATTCGGGTGTTCTATATTCCTGTTTCCACAAAATACTGATTGAGGGGTGCGATATACCTGCTTCTACAAAATACTAATTAAGGGGTTCTATATACTTGCTTCCACAAAATACTGATTGAGGGGTGCGATATACTGGCTTCCACCAAATACTGATTGAGGCCTGCGATATACCTGCTTCCACAAATACTGCACTTCTCTAGGGACTTTGGCACATGGTCATTTTGAAAATGACAGGCAGAGGAAGAGGCAAGCTGTTCTGCAGGAATGGTAGGAGTCGGGCAGGTGCACCAGGCCTGAGCCTAAGTGGGAAGTTGGAGAAGGTGCGTGCGATTACATCAAAGGATGCACCAGAGTTAGTTGAGTGGCTCACTCAGCCTTCTGCTTCTGCACCCTCCTCATCCTCAGTATCTGCACCCTCCTCACTCTCTGCTGTGTGCACCCCCAAAGACACCACCACCATAGCCCCTCCACTCAAGTCAGAGGAATTATTTTCCAATCCATTACTAGACCATACCGATGCGCAGTCATTCTTGGCATCGGATGAGGAAGAGGATGTAGCAACGGCCACCACCCAGCGGTCTGACGATAGTACCCAGTTCAGCTCAAGGAGGATGGTTCCCGCTGTTGTTGCCTACTCTGAGATCTCTAATGTCAGTGGTGGTGAAGGTGATGATCATGACGTGTCGATGGAAGTCACGTGGGTGCCCACAAGATATGAGGAGGAGGGGAGTTCAGAGGGAGAGACGGAGCAGCAGATAGGTTGGAGTAGGAGGAGAAGCAGGCAGAACTTGCAGTGCACAGAAGGCAAAAAGGAGACTGCAAAAGTACCTGGAATGAGCCATCCCCAATGTACGGTCACATCTTGCGCTCTCAGGACGCCAGCACATGGCTCCGCAATGTGGGCTTTTTTGTAACATGTCAGCTGCTGAAAAGTATTGCAATCTGCAGCCTGTCTTTAATTACGTGGTCTCCTACCTACCCGGTTCCAAGAACATCAGAGCGGATGCCTTATCACGGCAGTACTCCGAGCTGTCCGGGGAGGAGTCGATTCCAACTTCGGTCATACCTCCGAATCAGATCCTGGCCGCCATTCGCACCAGCCTGACCTCTCCCCTGGGTGAGCAGATTTTGGCGGCTCAATCTGGTGCTCCCTCTGGGAGACCCAACGGCAGATGTTTTGTGCCTGAGGAGTTGCGCACTCGGTTGTTGCGAACCTACCATAACTCCAAGGCCGCGGGGCATCCTGGAAAGAATCAGCTGTCCTGGGCTGTTTCACGTCTGTTCTGGTGGCCGTCTCTACGTTCCGACATCGCCGCATATGTAGCGGCATGCTCCGTTTGTGCCCAGAGTAAGTCCCCTCGGCACCGTCCTTTGGGCCTTTTGCAACCCATAGCCACCGGGGAGCGTCCATGGTCACACCTGGGGATGGATTTCATTGTGGACCTCCCTGCATCCCGAGGCCATACGGTCATTCTCATGATTGTGGATCGGTTTTCCAAAATGTGCCACTGTGTTCCTCTCAAGAAGTTACCCTCTGCACAAGAGTTGGCCACGATTTTTGCCAGGGAGGTCTTCCGGTTGCACGGTTTGCCCAAGGAGATTGTGTCGGATCGGGGGAGTCAGTTTGTGTCCAGGTTCTGGCGCTCCTTTTGCTCCCAGTTGGGGATTCATCTCTCTTTCTCCTCGGCCTACCACCCTCAGTCCAATGGGGCCGCAGAACGATCCAATCAGGCCTTGGAGCAATTCCTTTGTTGCTATGTCTCCGATCACCAAGACAATTGGGTTGACCTCCTGCCTTGGGCTGAGTTTGCCAGGAACACGGCGGTGAACTCTTCCTCTGGGACGTCTCCCTTCATGGCCAATTATGGGTTCCAACCTGCCGTGTTACCGGAGGTATTCTCTCCCCAGGATATTCCGGCTGTGGAGGATCACCTTTCCGTCCTACGTGCTTCGTGGGTACAGATCCAGAGGTCCCTTGAGGTCTCTGCGCAGCGCCAGAGACTCCAGGCTGATCGCAGACGAGCGCCCGCTCCTTCCTACCAGGTCGGAGACCGCGTATGGTTGTCCACCCGCAACCTCAACCTTCGAGTGCCCACTCCCAAGCTTCGCTTTGTTGGTCCCTTCCGAGTGCTTCGCAGGGTAAACCCGGTAGCCTATGCCCTTGCGCTTCCTCCTGGCATGCGGATCTCCAACGTGTTTCATGTCTCCCTGTTGAAGCCACTGGTGTGTAATCGTTTCACTTCCTCGGTTCCTCGGCCTCGTCCGGTCCAAGTGGGCAATCGTGAGGAGTATGAGGTGAGCAATATCCTGGACTCATGCCTGGTCCGCGGTCGGGTGCAGTTTTTGGTCCATTGGCGTGGTTATGGTCCAGAGGAGCGTTCCTGGGTTCCCTCCACAGATGTCAATGCTCCTGCCTTGCTCCGAGCCTTCCACGCACGCTTCCCTCAGAAACCGTTCTGTACTCCGCGGAGGAGGGGCCCTTGAGGGGGAGGTACTGTCATGGTCTTACCTTCTTGCTATTCTCCTTCGTTTGACATGTGCTGGCGGCCATCTTGGTTTCTGGGTTTCTTGTAGCCTCCCACCCTGCGGCTTCTCCTTCCCACTGGGAGGAGCTGGATGCCTAGCTCATATATATAGGAGGTCTGTGGCTTCAGTTCCTTGCTTGGTCCTCCTGTGTTCACATGCTTCTAAGACTGCTGCTGCTTCTGGTTCCTGATCCTGGCTTCGTCTGACTACCCTGCTGGTTCCTGATCCAGACTTCGTCTGACTACCCTGCTGGTTCCTGATCCAGGCTTCGTCTGACTACCCTTCTGGTTCCTGACCTCTGGCTTCGCAAGACCCTGCTTCGGTTTAGCCATCCGTTTGGACTTTTGCCTTACAGCTTGATTTTCAATAAAGCCTTCTTATTTCCACTTATCTCTTGTTGTACGTCTGGTTCATGGTTCCATGACAGAGTTGCAAACAAATGGTCATAATGTGAACACTATCAGGACTATGGCTTAGCCATGGACATTTTTAGTGGCAGCAGGGATAGCTAAACTTTTTGATATAATATTTGGTGGTGGCAGTTTATAAATCATGTCCTGATTTTTCAGCTCACACTCTAGCTTTTGTCAACTCCCACTCTACTTTTGAACATTCAGCCATTCATTCCTATGCGACCAATTTGGCCCCAAAAAAGCCGATATTTTGTAAACCATTCGGCGAAACGTTTCACAAAGTAATAGCACACCAATTGGGAACACTGCACATGTTTCTGTATATTACTGTATATCTAGTGTAAAAACTGTGGGAGGAGTTAGGGTGGTAAATTTGGCTATAATAATAAAAATATATATGTGAGATAACAGTAAGTGGTCTTGCCATGCAAGAACACTTAATTATTTGTTCCAATAGCGTTTGTCACTCTGTGTAGCTGCGGTAACGCAGCAAAACCGCAAACAAATTCTGCACTACCCAAATGCACTATTTAAAAATTATATTATTGATATATAAAAACCCTGCCTCAATCACTTTTTTGGGGGGCACTAGTATATCACACCAGTTGAAATCATTTGTTCCAAGAGCCTTTGCCCCTCTGTATAGTTGCAGTATCGCAGAAGAAAAGCACACATCTGCTGCACAATACAAATGCACTATAATATATTTTCTATATTAGAAAGTATATTATAAGTATATCACACCCCTCTGTAAGCCACACCTATCGATAGCACACCTATACCAGTCCTTAAAAGGACTTTTGTGGCCCTATTAGCTAGCGTTTGGTGTCCCTAACAGTCTGTCCCTTTCCCAAACAGCAACCTCTCCCTACACTGGCAAAAGACTGAATATAAAATGGACACCAGATCGGGTTTATTTATAAGGTAGGGGATATGTCCATGTTCTGAAACGTCTCAATTGGCTGTCCTGTACCAGCTGATGGATGTGTCATGGGTCAAAGTTCTTCACAATGTAAACAAATATGGCGCCGGTGGACATCACCATATGTTTGCCCGTTTGGTGAACCGTGATCGAGGAAAGTTCGCCATGAAATGACCGCCGGTTTCCACAAAATACTGATTGAGGGGTTCAATTTACCTGCTTCCACCAAATATTAATTCGGGTGTTCTATATTCCTGTTTCCACAAAATACTGATTGAGGGGTGCGATATACCTGCTTCTACAAAATACTAATTAAGGGGTTCTATATACTTGCTTCCACAAAATACTGATTGAGGGGTGCGATATACTGACTTCCACCAAATACTGATTGAGGCCTGCGATATACCTGCTTCCACAAATACTGCACTTCTCTAGGGACTTTGGCACATGGTCATTTTGAAAATGACAGGCAGAGGAAGAGGCAAGCTGTTCTGCAGGAATGGTAGGAGTCGGGCAGGTGCACCAGGCCTGAGCCTAAGTGGGAAGTTGGAGAAGGTGCGTGCGATTACATCAAAGGATGCACCAGAGTTAGTTGAGTGGCTCACTCAGCCTTCTGCTTCTGCACCCTCCTCATCCTCAGTATCTGCACCCTCCTCACTCTCTGCTGTGTGCACCCCCAAAGACACCACCACCATAGCCCCTCCACTCAAGTCAGAGGAATTATTTTCCAATCCATTACTAGACCATACCGATGCGCAGTCATTCTTGGCATCGGATGAGGAAGAGGATGTAGCAACGGCCACCACCCAGCGGTCTGACGATAGTACCCAGTTCAGCTCAAGGAGGATGGTTCCCGCTGTTGTTGCCTACTCTGAGATCTCTAATGTCAGTGGTGGTGAAGGTGATGATCATGACGTGTCGATGGAAGTCACGTGGGTGCCCACAAGATATGAGGAGGAGGGGAGTTCAGAGGGAGAGACGGAGCAGCAGATAGGTTGGAGTAGGAGGAGAAGCAGGCAGAACTTGCAGTGCACAGAAGGCAAAAAGGAGACTGCAAAAGTACCTGGAATGAGCCATCCCCAATGTACGGTCACATCTTGCGCTCTCAGGACGCCAGCACATGGCTCCGCAATGTGGGCTTTTTTGTAACATGTCAGCTGCTGAAAAGTATTGCAATCTGCAGCCTGTGCTGTCAACACATAAGTCGCGGTAAGCCCAACACTCACCTAAGGACGACTGCCTTAAGAAGGCACCTGGCCTCCCATCACTGAGCCCAGTAGGAGCAACACTGTCAGAACCCACAAAGCTACAATCCCGGCGCTCCACGTCCTGCCTCTTCTCCTTCTCCTCCCATTTGTCCTCCACTCCACCTTCCACCATGCCATCATCACGTTCATCTGGCAGAAGGCAGGCTTCCGTGTCCCAAATGTTCGAGCGTAAAAAGTTGACGACGCCGGATAACTATCTTGCCTGACGGCTGACCGCTAGCTTGTCGGAACTGCTACCCCGCCATCTACTGCCATATAAATTGGTGGACTTGGAGACCTGTAGGAAATTTGTGGCCATTGGCACACCGCAATGGAAGGTCCCCAGAAGAAAATTTCTCCCAGAAGTGTATCCCAGAGCTATATTGCCACGTTCAGCGATAATTAAATATATCTCTGGAACACAGTGTTGGTGGCAAGATACATCTGACCTCAGACACGTGGTCTAGCAAACACGGGCAGGGAAGGTACATAACTTTTACTGCCAACTGGGTAAACCTTCTGCCGGCCGTCAAGCATGTAACCCATGGCACCTTGTGGATTTGGTGTCACCGCCACGGATTGCATGCAGGCCTGCCTCTTCTTCTCCTCCTCCTACTCCATCTGCCTTCTCCTCCTCGGCTGACTCCTCCTTTTCCACTGCTACTGCCTCTTCCGCTGCATCCCCCAACCTCCCCAAAACCCATTTGATGTGCCAGGTGAGACATTGACATGCTGTGCTGCGGCTGTTGTGCATGGAAGCCAAGAGCCACACCGGTCCTGCACTGCTTTCAGATTTGTAGTCACAGGCCGATCAGTGGCTAACCCCGCTCAATTTGACAGTTGGTAACGTGGTGTGCGAGAACGGTGCCAATCTGCTGAGAGCACAGAAAAATGGCAAAATGACACACGTGCCGTGCATGGCACAAGTCCTGAACTTAGTCATGCAGCGATTCATTGCCGAATACCCTGGGGTCCAGAACATCTTACTGCAGGCCATGAAAATCTCTGCCCATTTTAGAAGATCTTACACGGTCATGCCTCGCCTTGCTGACGTTCAGTGGCGACACCACCTGCCCATCATTGTTTGAAGAGGGACCCTCCAATAAAAAGCATAAAAGGCAAGGACCAGTATTGGGTGGCAACATACTTAGACCCCCGGTACAAGCACAAAATGGTGGACATGTTACCAGCATCACAGAGGGCTATCAGAATGCAGCATTTCTAGGCATTGCTGCGAGAGAAGTATCCAACAACATTGGGTTTACGGCTGATGAGGACTCTCTGAGAAGCGAGGAAGCCCTGGAATACTGGGTGTGCAGGCTTGACCTGTTGCCAGAGCTGGCACAATTTGCCATGGAACTCTTGGCTAACCCCTCGTCGAGTGTCCTGTCCGAAAGGACGTTAAGCACAGCAGGGGGTATTGTGACCGATAAGCACACTTGCCTAGCTCTTGATATTTCTAAAAATGAATGAGTCATGGATCTCTGAGGAATTCAACACCTGTGATGACCACATGAAATTTAATTTCCTCATGCCAGCCCACACATATCTGCCACCACCCAGAACAAAGAATGGTCCTTGTCTTATTTATATACAGCGGCATAAAAGGTATTTTCTGTCAGGTGAATGCCTAAATTTGGGGCCTTTACTGGCCTACAGTAAAATTTTTAGCCGGTGACCGCCTATTGTACCTCCAGCCACATAATCATTTGTTCTTTTCTGTCAGCTGAATGCCAAATGTTTGGGGCTTATACTCCATGGCCTACAGTAAAATTGTTATTCAGTGACCACCTACTGTACCTCCAGCCACATAATCACTTGCTCTTTTCTGTCAGGTGAATGCCTAATGTTTGGAACTAGGGTTGAGTGAACCCAAACTGTAAAGTTCGGGTTTGCATCAAACTTTTTACGATTTTTTGACCCCGGACCCGAACCTGAACATTTCAGTAAAAGTTGAAGTTCGGTGTTCGGGGATTTTATGGTGCATGTTCAAAAGCTGCAGGGCAGCCAATCAACAAGCATTTAACTCGTGTGCCCTTAGAATCCATCACAGCCTTGCCTACTAATGGCATGGCTGTGATTGGCCAGTGCAGCATGTGACCCAGCCTCTATATAAGCTGGAGTCACGTAGCGCCGAACGTCGAATCAGCTCTTACTAGTGTAGGGAGAGGATACTGCAGCTGTGAGGGAGAGATTAGGAAACAATTCTGGTCAGTGGCATACCGCCAATAGAGGCAGGGTACGCCACTGCTATGGGGCCCGCGGAGCGCTCGGAACGCCCCGCCCCCTGCAACTGCGCTCACTGCAGGCTCAGAGGTGGTCTGCCCACTTATAATTGGCTCCCAGCGCCGCCGATAATACACGCCCCCCCTCTGTCTGACTTCTCATTGACGGTGCGCTCCCTAGGACCCAGCCGCGCTCCGTCAGCTCGTGTGTCTACTGCATCTGCACTGCTTCACATACTGGGCCAATCAGCATTAGCAGTGTGCAAAGATCCTGCTGCTGATTGGCCCAGCCAGTGCAGGCAGCAGGCGTGCACCCAGCATGGAAGAACTTTAGATTGAGTTGTGCTGCCTGCCCGCCAGCCTCGCCAGTGCCACCCAAAACCGTCATCTCACACAGTAGGACTGCCCCAGCCACTATCTTTACAACCAGGATCATTAATGAAAAAAATGTCTGTACTATTAACAGTCTCTCTTAGCACTGGCGTAACTAGAAATGACTGGGCAGTGGGCCCCACAGGAAATTTTTGAACGGGCCCCCCAGAAATTTTTTGAATTGGTCCCCCCCCCAGCTGTTTGGCACCTCTGACCGGCAGAGACACTTGACTTCTTTCCTAATACAGTCCAAATTCCAATTATCGTCCAAAAGACAAGTCATGGAAATATATGTATACTGTAGTATGATATTTTGACAGTAAAGGTAAGAATAAAGGTCTTCTGGTTAGTACAGTATACTTTCTATATTTCCATGACTTGTCTATTGGACGATAATTGGACTGTATTAGGGAAGTCAAGTGTCTCTGCTGGTCAGAGGTGCCAGACAGCTGGGAGGGGGGCAATTCAAAAATTTCCTGTGGGGCCCAGTCATTTCTAATGACGCTAGTGCTAATAGAGACTGTATAAAACGTTCCAGTTCCAGAACTTCATGTATGGGACTTTCTGAGGGTAGCAGCAAGCAGAGTTCCTGTGGGGGTGGGCGGTACTGTAGGCTCATAGAGGACTCAGGACAGTGCCCCCCCCCCCATGAACTCTGCTTGCTGTTAAAGGGAACCTGTCACCTCAAAAACACAAATAAAACCGCCAGCATTAGTGGTCCCCAGTCTGTTCATAATTAGAGATGAGCAAATTTCATATTTTAAAATTCGTTCACGCTTCGTTTGGTGGTAAAAGGTGAATTGCATTATGGATTCCGTTACCACGGACCATAATGCAATTCCATGACGGAATGCATAACTGAATGCCTTTATAGGCAGCTTTATAGGCATTCCATTATTCATTCTGTCATAATAGAAGTCTAGGGCCTATATAACGGATCCGTCCGGTTTGCATTATGCTGGAGTCCTCAGTAGGTCATGTATACCTTTCTTTATTGTCAAATGGGGGTGTGGCAGGGGAGGAGCCAGGGCAGTAGGTGGGATGGGCCAAGGTAGTGGGTGGGGTCAGGGGGCTCAATTCAGATTCTTGCTATGGGACCCAATGATTTCTATGTACGCCCCTGATTCTGGTGTTCTTGGTGTTAAACCTGCAAACTACAGCAATTATTTTTGTGGGTGCTATGCTACATTTTTGTACCCCCGAGCCCAGTGCCTCAAAGAAATAAGCTTTAATCAGTCTGTTTGTTAGGTGGGCGTCGGCGACCATTTTTGCAAGTGCAGTGCACTTGCAACTGCATGTGTGCCAGGGACATTACTTTAATCCTGTTCTGGTAGCTCAGTGGGCGACATCTAGGCATTTTTATAACGACACCTTCACTGCATATGTGCCAGGGGAAGGGAAAATAATATAGGTAATCCGTGATTTCAGGGCCCCAGGGGGAGGACATATTCACATTTTTTTCTGTGATGTACTCCTGTGCTGAATATCTGACAGGGAAAATCTATTCATTAAATCCATCTGCTGCGGTTCGACAGTTGTCATCCGCGTGCAATGGTTAAGTCCCTTCCGAGAAGTCAATTTCTACGAGTACAGCGGATTGTCAAGGACCCCGTCACGCGGGACCATAGATTACAGGGCATGGCTCACAAATTTATACACAGAGGGTACCCTAGACAGTTGGTCCAGATACATCTGGACAGGTTGGGACAAGATATTCCAGTTAAAAAAAACAAGAAGGCAGGACCTTGTATACCCTTTATTTCCACATTCACGGGACGTAGTCATCTAATAGCTGCGATTATAAAAAAAAAAAAAAAAACATTGGTCCATTTTGCGCAGCAATTTACCTTCTGTTAAAGAATTCCAGGTTCCTCGTCTCATGTCGTATAGGAGGTCATCTAATTTGCGGGATAAGCTTGTCAAAACGGACATGATATCCAAGGGACTTACCCTAAGTTCACACCTGAGCGTTTTACAGCGCGTTCCTACACGCTGTAAAACGCTCAACAAGGAGAAACCAATGCTTCCCTATGGGAATGGTTCTCACCTGGGCGTTTTACAGCGCGTGCGACCGCGCTGTAAAACGCCCGACGCTCAAACAAGTTCTTGAGCTTTTTTGGGGCGTTTTGTCACGCGTTCCCGTACATAGATATTCGGGAACGCGCGACAATGTGTGTTCGCCTGTCTCTGTATGCGCAATTGTAAACGCCGGTACAATCGCGCATACAGAGCGCTCCTTTCAGAACGCTCAGGTGTGAACCCAGGGTAAGACAATCCTATATAGGCACAAAAAGGAAAGGTTGCTTTCCATGCCTGAATTGTGTGAAGTGCAGTTACATGCTTAAAGGGGATAAATTTACACACACGATTCGACAGACAATACATGACATTCGTCACTATTCGTCACAACATGTGATAGCTCCTTTGTAATTTATTTACTCCAGTGCCCATGTGACCTACTTTATGTAGGTGAGACTACTCTTGATTTAAAGACACGTTGGAACCAACACAGGTACACTATCCGACAAAAAAAGAAAGAGTTTCCTGTATCAAAACATTTCACAGAAGCAGGACATAGGGATAAAAAGACCTGAAATTTAGGATCATTGACCATATTCCCCCCCTGACCAGAGGTGGTAACAGAGAGGAAATATTGAAACGTAGGGAATTGGTATGGATATATCATTTACACACTCTGAAACCTTATGGGCTCAATACTGAATTTAGATGGGGGTTATATGACAAATAGGGATTGTTCTTATTCTGCTCTGGGTTGATGTTCTTCTGAACTGTCTGGTTATATGATTATGCAATAATCATTGCTTTCTACAAACATGTAACATGTTTATTCTTTATCTTTTATTTTAGATTGATGTCCTTTGCCAAATTTGCCCCGTGTACCAGAGGAGGTTCTTGGTGTCTGCATGGTCTGGCTACATTATTCTTCATCGTTGTCAACTGAACAGATATCAGTGGATACATCTGTTTTGTATTTGGCTTTTTACATATTTTCTTTTCTTTGGAACCATAGGATCCTTGGTGACTTGCTATCTTGTGACTGGCTCAGATGTGGAGGGTGTTTGGATGTTTGCCTGCAGGGATGGGACACTAACTTGCCCCATCACCTGTAGACATGTCAACATGTGATTAATGATCCCGACAGGGATGGTTGGTCCTGTGCTACACCTGTGATACCACTGAATCCGGTCCCTTTCAAGTCATTTGGTCCTGTACTGCTTCATTAACCATATAAAAATAGGTGGGTGGCATGTGTTGTTTCAGGTGGTGATGTACCGCTCCACATTGACGTGGGGGGCGGCACCTGACCATGGAATCTAACGGGACCCCTTCATTTGAAGCTCCTGGGCGCCTTAAGTGCATCGCATGTAAGTCCTGTCTCTCTATATACACCGTTTGCCTACTGATTTTGTTATTGTAGTTCTTTGTTAATGTAGTGTTTTCACAGTTTGGACCACATCAACTATGTGGTTTCCACGGCGACTGACACACCCCTGCTTAGCATTGGTCGGGCCCTGGTCAGGTGATTCGCCCCCTCCCTCTGACTTAGATGGCGGTCACTCGTCAGCACGTCCTCAAGCCTTGGGGGCGGAGCTGGGGAGGGACACCGCTGTGTCCCTGGTAGGTGAGCGATTTATCTGACTTCGCGCCTGCGCAGTTGCTGCAGGGGAACTCTGTCTTCATGCCGATTCCATGCTGACATACTAAGCCACCAATGGTATGCTGGTTTTGATATTCTCTTATGTCTAATGTAGGTCAGCTGTGTGAGAGCAGCTGGGCCTATCTTGTTTTTAACCCTTCACTTGCTGTATGCACTGGCGCTTTATATTATCTATGTATATATAGATTGATATCATGTATTACAAAAAAAATAAAAAATACTATTGTAATCATGGAAACATTGTAATTATTCTATTTAATTGTAAAGGGGGAATATCAATCACCAATATTATGCGAATATCGATAATTAATATTCCTAAATAGGAGGAGCTGTCTAGTGAAGACTCCACCTATTTATACCTTTATATAATAACAATTACACAATATCTTCGCTATGCCTTACACTATTCACTATACTAGCTGCATGCGCCTTACTTACTACCGCTAACAAGTACACACTACACAAAGGGTACAAGTAACACAGTATTTATTAACACCTGACACTACGCACACAATACAGTAACAATACAGCACTAAATATATCCAATAACTCAACTACACTATACGTTCCCAAATTCCACCCACAAACTAACTATACAATACACACATACAGGTATAACAACCCACCCGCCTAGCTCTATACTGTCCCTACGGGGTTACAAGAGGGTTATACAGTTTGTTTGCAGAGCAGCTGCATGCTCAACAGAGCAGCAGAGCAGGGGTTAACCATGGGATGCAGGGGTTAACCAGCGGGGCTAACTGCAAGGGTTAACCAGGTATACAGCAAGGGTCCAGGGACACAGCAGGGCAGAGTAGGAGAAGGTGTGCAGAGTAGGAGAAGGCGGTTAACAGAGGACAGTGATATTGTATTTATCCATGCATTGTAATGTAATTTACTGTGTGTATTACATATGTTGGTTCCCCCTGTTATATGCTTATCAGGCCTAGTTGGGTGTAATTGAACATTCCAGACACTAGAGGGAGATAGGGAGCCCCTAGTATAAATGTCCAGGCCCAGACAGGGAGGGGTTAGGTCATAGTCAGGAGTCTGTGGAGACAGAAGTGAGAAGGCACCAGCCCGAGATATGCTGAGGGCCTCCTCCTGACATGCAGCTGGATAGTCCTGGTTCCTAGCTGCACCAGGAGGCTAGATGGAGTACAGCCTGCTTGGAGACCGAGTGTATTCCAGGGGACTAGGGGAGTTACCTAGTCAGCCTGAAGCTCCTGAGGCTAAGGATAGCTCAGTTGAGATACCCCAGTAGTAGGACAGCACCTCCTGGGAGAAACCTGCAGCCACCTTGTTCGTCCAGCAGTGAGACAGCTAGGAAAAGAAGGTATTGTAACCAGTGCCAATACTGGAGGAAGGATTTTATACCAAGGATTTAAGCCAGCAATTAGGCATCCGGGCCTTGGGATCCAGCCAGCTAGAATAGCTGTGGGGATAGAGCAGCATTGCACTGCAAAGCATTAACTGTATACCCTCCAAGTATCTTGCAAGATAGAAACCTGCTGTTACATAAACCTGCTGTGCATTTGGAACTGTAAAGGACTGCATTATCATCTCCTGTAACTACTTGTACAAAGTTGGACTGTTTTCACCAAGTAAAGCAACGTTTGGTTCACCAACTGTGTACTCATTTAATCCTCCTGCAAACCTGTGTGCCACTGTTACAGGCACTGGCGTCACGACCCTTAAAGGGACCTTACCTAAGGCACTCAAAACACCTATAACATCCAGGGCACCTCACATACCATCAGAGTATGCCCCAGAGGAACTAGTGTCTGCCTCTCTTTCACTGTCGCATGCCTGCCCAGGGTTCTCCTCAGAAAAGTGAGTAACCCTCGAATGCCCATACCGTGACCTCACTGTCGCTAATACCCTGCAGGTCTGGCGTGCTGCATAAGTAGCAGAGCTGTATGCGACAGAGGAATATATAATGTGTGTGTAGTAAAGCTGTGTATGTAAAATATGCAAAACAGTGCTATATAATGTGGCACCCAGAGCGGTGTATGTAAAATGTGCAACACAGTGATGATATTTAATGTGCCACCCAAGGCTGTGTGTGTGTATGCTGTGTGTGTACAGGGCTCTGTATGTAAAATGTGAAAGACAGTGATATATAATGTGCCACCCAGAGCTGTGTGTGTAGCAGAGTTGTGTATGTAAAATGTGCAAAAACCCTCATGCTCTCAAAAAGAGCAAGCAATATAAAACATTTTACTCCTTAAAGACCGGGCCCATTTTCATTTTTACATTACCCATAAGCTTTTTATTTTTCCATTCACGTAGTCATTTTTTAAATGCTGCCACTTAGGCCTCATGCACACGACCGTTGTGTGCACCCGTGGCCGTTGTGCCGTTTTCCGTTTTTTTCTGCGGCTCCATTGACTTTCAATGGGGCCGTAGAAAACTCGGCTTGTGCACCGTTTTTACACCGTGCCCGTGACCCGTGTTTCGAGGCCGTGAAAAAAATATAACCTGTCCTATTTTTTTCACGGCCAACGGTTCACGGGCCCATTCAAGTCAATGGGTCCGTGAAAATCACGGATGCACACAAGATTGTCATCCGTGTCCGTGATCCGTGTCCGTGATCCGTGTCCGTTTTTTCCTATCATTTCAATGGCAAACTTGACTTAGATTTTTTTTTCATCTTTCATGTCCGTGGATCCTCCAAAAATCACGGCAGACCCACGGAAGAAAAAACGGGCACGGATCACGGTACAACGGAACCACGTTTTGCGGGACATTAAAAAATACGTTCGTGTGCATGAGGCCTTAATCTACCATGTCTTGTATCAGAAAGCAGGAAAAAAAATATATTTGTGGGTTAAAATAAAAAAACACACAAATCCGCCAAGGTTTTTGAGGTTTTGACAACACGGCGTTCAATAAAAATGACGTCTTTATTCTGCGGCTCAATGCAATACTAAACTTGTATAGTTTTTATTTGGTTTAGTTACTTTAAAAAATAACTTTTCTATATTTCGGTCTATGTGAGGGCTTGTTTTTGGCCTCATGTACACGACCCTTGTTTTCGTTCACATCCGAGCCGCAGTATTTGCGGCTTGGATGCGGACCCATTCACTTCAATCGGGCCGCGTGCTTTCCGCAGCCGTTGCTCCGTTCGGTGGTCCGCAAAAAAAATATAACCTGCCCTATTCTTGTCCGTTTTGCGGACAAGAATAGGCAGTTATATTAATGGCTCTCCGCACAGTTCAGCAAATTGCGAAACGCACCTGGACATCATCCGTGTTTTGCGGATCCGCAATTTGCGGACCACAAAACGCACAACGGCCGTGTGCATGAGGCCATTGTGTAACGATCAATAGTTTTCTGGGGGGGGGGGGCATACAAAAATTTGCTGTGGGGCCCAGTCAATTCTAGCTATGCCCCTGGTCAGGGAAGTTATATCTCCCTAACAGCACACTGGGTAAATGCAGTGGCAGCTGGGCCTGAAGCGGATAGCAGTTTGGCGCATGTCCTTCCACCTACCGCCTCCTTCTGCTTCCTCCTCCTACTCCGCTTCCTCATCCTCTACCGCCTCCTCATCCGGTCAGCGTAACACCTTCACCACCAACTTCAGCACAGCCAGGGGTAAACAAGAGCAGGCAGTTTTGAAACTTATCTGTTTGGGTGACAACGCCCACACCGCGCAGGAGCTGTGGATGGGCATGGAACAACAGACCGATGAGTGGTTGGTGCCAGTGAGCCTCAAGCCCGGCCTGGTGGTGTGCGATAATGGGCAAAATATCTTAGCAGCTCTGGGCCTAGCCGGTTTGACGCACATCCCTTGCCTGGCGCATGTGCCGAATTTGGTGGTGCAGAAATTCCTGAAAAACTACCCAGATATGTCAGAGCTGCTGCATAAAGTGCGGCCGTCTGTGCGCGCTTTCGGCATTCTAACCCTGCTGCTGCTCGCCTGTCAGCGCTGCAGCGTAACTTCGGCCTTCCCGCTCACCGCCTCATATGCAACGTGTCCACAAAGTGGAACTCCACCTTGCACGTGCTGGCCAGACTGTTCGAGCAGCAGCAGGCGATAGTGGAGTTTCAGCTGCAGCATGCACAGGTGAGTCGCTCTGCGGAACAGCATCACTTAATCACCAATGACTGGGCCTCCATGCGAGACCTGTGTTCCTTGTTGAGCTGTTTCGAGTACTCCACCAACATGGGCAGTGCTGATAATGACGTTTCCATCGTTACTATCCCACTTCTATGCCTCCTTGAAAAAACGCTTTGGGCGATGATGGAAGAGGATGGGTTTCCGGACAGTCATTCACAAGTGGCTCTGAGGGTGGGTTCCTGAACCAACTTACGCCAGGTACACAAATGTCCAGCCAGGGCACAGTTCTGGAGGATGACGTGGCGGAGGATGAGGAGGAGGAGATGGAGAAGGAGGAACCGTGTTCACAGCAGGGTGGCACCCAAACCAGCTCTTGGGAATCACTGCTGAGTGGCTGGGGGGATACAGAGGACACAGACGATACACCTCCCTCAGAGGACAGCTTGTGGCACACATGAGCAATTACATGCTGCAGTGTCTCCACAACGACCGCTGAGTTGGCCACATTCTAACTTGTGCTGATTACTGGGTGGCCACGCTGCTGGATCCCCCTTAAAAGGACAAAGTACCGTCCTAAATTCCATCACTGGAGCATGATCAGAAGATGCACGAGTAAAAGCGTACGCTGGTCGACCCGCTGCTAATGGCATTCCCATTTGACAGCGGGGGCTCAGTGGAAGCACAAGGCGAAGGCTGAGGAGGAGGAAGAGGTCGCCAATGCAGCTGGGGCACCGCCAGCACCGCAGAAGGCAGGGTTAGCATGGCCGAAATGTGGAAAAGTTTTGTCAGCACGCCACAACAACCAGCACCACCAGCTGATATGGAACGTCTTAGCAGAAGGCAGCATTTCAGCAACATGGTGGAGCAGTACGTGTGCACACGCCTACACGTACTGACTGATGGGGTTGCCCCCTTCGACTTCTGGGTCTCAAAATTAAGCACATGGCCTGAGCTTACCCTTTATGCCTTGGAGGTGCTGGCCTGCCATGCAGCCAGTGTATTGTCTGAACATGTGTTTAGCACTCCAAGAGGAGCGTTATCACAGACAAGCGCAGCCACCTGTCCACAGCCAATGTGGACAAGCTCCCGTTCATTAAAATTAACCAGGCAGGGATTCCTCAGGACTTTTCCGTACCTTGTGCAAAATAGACATGTATACCGGCCTCACCCAGCCATTGTTGTACTCCAGCGCACTTTCTCTTTGTTTTATTTCTTATATTTCCAAATGTTTTGGGGTTTACCCAAATTTAAACTAAAATAATAAATTAAATAATATAAAAAACAAAAACCAGTGTTTTTCTACCTCCTCTTCTTCCACCGCCGCATTCCCCTTCACCTCAACATCCACCGTCTCCTCAACCTCCTACTCCATATGGACCTCCTCCTCCTAGATCAAGATTATTAATTTTAATTTTTACATATTTTATTTTAAGTCATTTCCCTATCCACATTTGTTTGCAGAGCACTTGCCATGCTCTTAACCACATTTTGCTGCCTTTTGAAGCCCTCTAGCTTTCCATGACCTTTTTAGAGCCATTTTAGTGCTCCAAAGTTCTGGTCCCCATGGACTTCAATGGGGTTCGGGTTCAGGGTCAAGTTTGGGTCCCGAACTTGAACTTTTTTGCGAAGTTCGGTCGAACCCGAACTTCCAGGTGTCCGCTCAACTCTGTTTGGGACCTGTACTCCACTGGCCTGCAGTAAAATTGTTCCCCACTGACCCTCTAATATACCTCCAGCCATAATCACTTGTTCTTTTCTGTCCAGTAAATGCATAATTTTTGGGGCCTATACTCCACTGGCCTACAGTAAAATTGATATCCACTGACCGCCTAATATACCTCCAGCCACAATCACTTGTTCTTTACTGTCAGGTGAATGCATTATTTTTGGGGCCTGTACTCCACTGGCCTACAGCAAAATTGTTATCCACTGACCATCTAATAAACCTCCAGCCACATAATCACTTGTTCTTTTCTGTCCTGTGAATGCCTAATGTTTGGGGCCTGTACTCCACTGGCCTGCAGTAAAATTGATATCCACTGAACGTCTAATATACCTTCAGCCACATAATCATTTGTTATTTTCTGTCAGGTGAATGCCTAATTTTTGGGGCCCGTACTCCAGTGGCCTAAAATAAAAAAAAATTGGCTCCAGCAGGGCACATTATTTATTGTTTCCCTTTAAGTCGCATAAAAAATGGCCCCTGATTAAAATACATATTTTTTGTGGGAATTTTTGCCATTGATCCCCCTCGGGTATGTCACTGTCCATGTTGTGGGACTATTTGTGCACTTCTATTATTTGTTGGTGGCTGCAAATATGACCTGAAGATTTCTCAGGTTCACCTGCCATTAAAGTCAATGGGGCCCGCCGCGAACGTGTGGTTCGCAAACATTTGATCGCGAATACACGTTCACGAAACATCCTGGCCAATGTTTGTCCATCACTATTACTGTATATAGTATTACTGTAATAGCATTAACTATTGTATACAATGTATAGTGGGAAGCTGGAAAAAAGTCCAAATTGGGTGAAATTGGAAAAATAAAACAATTCCACCACAGTTTTGTGAATTTAATTTTTATAACATTTCTTTGCATCAACATATTGTGACCCCCATAACTTTTTTATATTTACATCTACAGAGCTGTGTAAGGGCTCATTTTTTGCAGGGCGATCTATACTTTTTATTGATTCCTTTCTTGAATGTTTTAGACTTTTTAATCACTTTTTATTCAATGTTTAGATTTTTTTTCATGTTATAGCATTTACCATACAGGATAAATTCATTTTTATGTTAATAGTTACAGCGTTTGTGGATGTGGAAATGTCTATGAGGTTTAATTTTTATAATTTTTTTATGGATAAAGGAGAGTATTTGAATTTTTATATTTTTAAAAATGTTTTAACTTTTTTTGCACTTATATTAGGTCACCATATGGGACTTTAATTTACAATCTTTAGATCACTACTCCCATACACTACTGTAATTTTATAGAGTAGTATATAGTAAATTAAAGTAAATGTTGCAATCTTCCGTTTTTGCTTTCTCACTCCCCCTCTTCCCAGAGTCTTACTTTTTTATTTTTCTGTTAAAATAGGGCTTATTTTTTGTGGGACCAGTTGTACTTTCTAATGGCTTTTCAGTAATGCCATTTTGAAGTGTGTCTGACCTTTTGATCACTTTTTATAAAAAAAAAAACATTTTTGGGGAGTTGAAATGAAAAAAATGTCGAATTGGCTGTTTAAATTTTTTTCTGTTACATCATTTCATTTGCCATATGGGATCAGTAGTAAAGTTTTTTTTAAAGTAATCCTGGGGTTACCATAACTGGCAATCATTACATTGCCCATTGTGTTTTGTGACAACTATACAGGTCCTTCTCAAAAAATTAGCATATTGTGATAAAGTTCATTATTTTCTGTAATGTACTGATAAACATTAGACTTTCATATATTTTAGATTCATTACACACAACTGAAGTAGTTCAAGCCTTTTATTGTTTTAATATTGATGATTTTGGCATACAGCTCATGAAAACCCAAATTTCCTATCTAAAAAAATTAGCATATTTCATCCGACCAATAAAAGAAAAGTGTTTTTAATACAAAAAAAGTCAACCTTCAAATAATTATGTTCAGTTATGCACTCAATACTTGGTCGGGAATCCTTTTGCAGAAATGACTGCTTCAATGTGGCGTGGCATGGAGGCAATCAGCCTGTGGCACTGCTGAGGTGTTATGGAGGCCCAGGATGCTTCGATAGCGGCCTTAAGCTCATCCAGAGTGTTGGGTCTTGCGTCTCTCAACTTTCTCTTCCCAATATCCCACAGATTCTCTATGGGGTTCAGGTCAGGAGAGTTGGCAGGCCAGTTGAGCACAGTGATACCATGGTCAGTAAACCATTTACCAGTGGTGTTGGCACTGTGAGCAGGTGCCAGGTCGTGCTGAAAAATGACATCTTCATCTGCATAAAGCTTTTCAGCAGATGGAAGCATGAAGTGCTCCAAAATCTCCTGATAGCTAGCTGCATTGACCCTGCCCTTGATAAAACACAGTGGACCAACACCAGCAGCTGACATGGCACCCCAGACCATCACTGACTGTGGGTACTTGACACTGGACTTCAGGCATTTTGGCATTTCCCTCTCCCCAGTCTTCCTCCAGACTCTGGCACCTTGATTTCCGAATGACATGCAAAATTTGCTTTCATCCGAAAAAAGTACTTTGGACCACTGAGCAACAGTCCAGTGCTGCTTCTCTGTAGCCCAGGTCAGGCGCTTCTGCCGCTGTTTCTGGGGAATGCGGCACCTGTAGCCCATTTCCTGCACACGCCTGTACACGGGGGCTCTGGATGTTTCTACTCCAGACTCAGTCCACTGCTTCCGCAGGTCCCCCAAGGTCTGGAATCGGTCCTTCTCCACAATCTTTCTCAGGGTCCGGTCACCTCTTCTCGTTGTGCAGCGTTTTCTGCCACACTTTTTCCTTCCCACAGACTTCCCACTGAGGTGCCTTGATACAGCACTCTGGGAACAGCCTATTCCTTCAGACATGTCTTTCTGTGTCTCACCCTCTTGCTTGAGGGTGTCAATGATGGCCTTCTGGACAGCAGTCAGGTCGGCAGTCTTACCCATGATTGCGGTTTTGAGTAATGAACCAGGCTGGGAGTTTTTAAAAGCCTCAGGAATCTTTTGCAGGTGTTTAGAGTTAATTAGTTGATTCAGATGATTAGGTTAATAGCTCGTTTAGAGAACCTTTTCATGATATGCTAATTTTTTGAGATAGGAATTTTGGGTTTTCATGAGCTGTATGCCAAAATCATGAATATTAAAACAATAAAAGGCTTGAACTACTTCAGTTGTGTGTAATGAATCTAAAATATATGAAAGTCTAATGTTTATCAGTACATTACAGAAAATAATGAACTTTATCACAATATGCTAATTTTTTGAGAAGGACCTGTATAGCCCTTATTAAACACTTAATTTACAATATACCAAAACAGTGCTGCCACCTGCTGATCTGTTTTGGCCTGTATGTGTACAGAGCTTTTCAGTGATATCATTTTGAAGTTTGTTTGATCTTTTGATTACTTTTTATTTGTAAAAAAATTGGGGGATTTGACGTGCCAAATATGTCGAATTGGCTGTTTTTATTATTTTTCGGCTACAATCATTCGCTGTATGGGATTAGTAGCAACTTTTTTTTTTAAAGTCACCCTGGGTGAATATACAGTGAGGAACAGAAGTATTTGAACAACCTGCAATTTAGCAAGTTTTCCCACTTAGAAATCATGAAGGGGTCTGAAATTCACATTGTAGGTGCATTCTTACTCTGAGAGACAGAATAAATAAATAAAAATTAGGAAATCACATTGTATGATTCTTAAAGAATGTATTTGTCTTGCACTGCTGAACATAAGTATTTGAACACCTGAGAAAATCAGTGTTAATATTTGGTACATAAGTTTTTTCTTGCAATTACAGAGGTGAAACGTTTCCTGTAGTTCTTGACCAGGTTTGCTATCACGGGTAAGGAAGGTAGAGAGGAAGAGCACCCCCTTAACTGCCACCCTCAACTCTGTCCCTGCCTACTTGCACCACCCGCTCTAGGTGACCGGGCGCAACTCGGCGACGGTCCCTGACCTACGTAAGTGCAGAGTAGAGCGAACATAGACAGAGAGGAACAGACAGCCAAGGCAGAAGGCGGTACATGAGACTTAGGCAAATGGATAGACAGGGAGGTAGATAACACAAAAGTACCCAGTGATGGGAAAGGCAATGGCGGGTCAACTAGCCGAGGTCGGTCTGGGAGGTCACGTCAATACAAGGGATGAGGCAGGAGACAAAATCCGAGATCGAGCCGAGGTCAAATCCGTGAGATAGCGTAAGTACCAAGGGAGCGGGCAAAAGCGAGGTCAGGAAACGAACTAAGTCAATACCAGAGGTCAAGTAGGATGCTAATAATAATAGTACACACAGCCCTAGGGACAAAATCACAGGCAACCTGTGTCCAGCAGCCTGTTTGAGGGTTCCAGGTATTACTATAATGTAGCAGGTTCCCCGATATATACAGTATATAGATGAAGTGCTGGTACTGTGGAAGGGCATAAGAGAGAGAGATTTATTCAATTTGTGGGCATCCTTGAACATCAATCAACTAGGCCTATTTTTTACACCAGAGTTGCAGGAGAGCCAGATTGTGTTTCTGGACCTGATAATCTCCATAGTTAGGGATAGGAGAATCACTACTAAACTCTTTATAAAGCAAACGTCCACTAATAGCCTCCTGCATTGGAATAGGGGACACCCCATGGCCCTGAAAAGTGGAATCCCAAAAGGGCAATACCTCAGGGCCAGGAGAAATTGCTCTGAGTTAGGTGAGTTTAAAGCAGCTGCATCTGACTTAAGATCAATATTTGTGAATATAGGGTACCCCCAGCACACATTGAAAAAGGCATATCAACATGCAATGAGTGCTAACCGTAGTCAATTGTTGGTCCCAAACATCAGGACCAAAGCTGACTCCAACCCCCGGATTATAGCCACATTTGATAAAGCTCACCAACAGGTCTGTGAAATTCTGCAGAGTCACTGGTCAATTCTTCAGTCTGATCCAGATATTGGGTCATCTATACCAGATTGTCTGTCCATTACGTATCAGCGCAGCTCCAATTTGTGTGACCGTTTGGTGCACAGCTTGTACACACGTCCTACGTCTGGTACAGGCGGGGTTTTTGTGATATATTCTTAGTGTTTGTTCGGCCACACACGGCTGTCATAGCGCCGGAGCCTTAACACACATTTTTTTCCCTTTACAGGTTATCTAAAGAGAGACTTTTTGCTCCTGATGACTCTGGGCATAACATGTCACGTAGAAACGCATTGAGCCATTGATCTCTATGTAGGACACGGTTCTGTAGGCAGTCAGCATGTATGTTTGAGGGAGCTCAATAGCTGGTCAGAACATAAGTATGGATGCGATCTGAGACCTAGTCCCACTGTGGTTTATATAAGAGTGGGGGTGCAGACTTAGGCAGCTTAGCATGCACTTGAATATGTTGCTGTTACTGAGGTGCTGTATGCTGAATGGATGCCCTGTTGCTATGTGTGGATTATACCATACATAGCAGAGTATGAGATTTGGTGTGAATACAGACTAAAGACTCAAAACAGGCCATCCACCATTAATACACTGCAAGCTGCTAGGCTGCACAGAGACTTGCAGTATTGCAATTAGTACACCTTAGCCTACTTTAAATATATGGACCGTGTCCTTATTCCTTGTCCTGCATTTAAGTAGCATCAATGTGCTAGCAGAGCCATTTTTATGCATCTTAAAGGGAAACTCTCAAAAATGTGCCCTACTAGAGCCTAGACAAATTTTATTTTAGGGCACAGGAGTACAGACCCCAAGCATTAGGCATTCACCGCACAGAAAACATCACTTGATTATGTGGCTGGAGGAATATTAGATGGTCAGTGGATAACAATTTTACTGCAGGCCAGTGGAGTACAGGCCCCAAACATTAGGCATTCACCGGACAGAAAGCATCAAGTGATTTTGTGGCTTGAGGTACATTAGGGTGTCATTGTATAATAATTTTACTGTTGGCCAGAAAGATTACAGGACCCAAAAATTATGCATTCACCGTGCAGAAAAGATCAAGTCATTATGTGGCTGGAGGTATATTAGACGGTCATTGGATATCAATTTTACTGTAGCCCAGTGGAGTACAGGCCCCAAACATTAGGCATTCACCAGACAGAAAACATCAAGTTATTATATGGCTGGAGGTATATTAGACGCTCATTGGATATCAATTTTACTGCCGGCCAGTACAAATACATGTCAAATACATATGTTTAAAAGAACTAAAAATATAAAATTGGATTGAAAACATGGCTAACAAATCCCCCCCCCTTTAAAAAAATTACAATAGTAATAGGTGAAATTCAATTAAAAGTGGTCATCACAGGTGTTAAATTCCTTTGAGATCCATGCCTCATTCATTTTTAGAAATGTGAGGTAGTCCACACTGTCGTGAGCTAGGCGAGTGCATTTATTGGTCACCATCATCCCTGCTGCGCTGAACAAGGACGAGGGGCAAGCCAAGAGTTCCATGGCAAATTGTGCCAGATCTGGCCACAGGTCAAGCCTGCAGACTCATTAGTCAAAGGGTTCCTCGTTTCTCAGAGCGTCCACATCGGCCGCTAACCCGATGTACTCGGACATCTGTCGGTCTAGGCGTTCCATGAGGCTGGATCCGGAGGGCGGCTGTCAATGGCAGAATTATCTCATATCCGAAGTGACCAACACATCTTCAAACCGCCCTCTTCTTGCATGCGCGGTAGGATTGGTACCCGCAACAGTTTTTCTGTGGGTGAGAATTCCTCTGCCAGTGCCTGCAACAGCAGAATGAAGCATCTCTTGAAGCAAGGCCTGGAAATGCTGCATTCTGACAGCCCTCTGTGATGCTGGTAACTTGTTCAACATTGCGTCTTCCTCATCTTCCTGATTCTTCTCCTAGATGGCTTAATCAATAATACGACCCAATGCACGCTCCAGAAAGATAGCGTAAGGTACAATGTCACTAATGGCGCCCTGGCTGCGACAGACCAGGTTGGTGATCTCATCAAATGGCCGCAGAAGTCTGCATGTGTTGCGCATGAGCAGCCACAGGCGCAGTGAAAAAAAAAAAAAGCTCCCCAGAACCTGTCCTGCTGCAGAATTTGTACAGGCATTCGTTAACGGCACGTTTCTGCTGGAGCAGCCTATCAAGCATATACAAGATGGAGTTCCAGCGCGTCGGACAGTCACAAATCAGATGTCTGACGGGCAAGTGGTGTTGCGGATAAACGTCAGCAAGGCAAGCCATGGTCATGTAAGATCTTCTAAAATGGCCAGAGATTTTCCTGGCCTTCTGCAAGACGTCCTGGACCCCGGGGTATTTGGCAACAAATCGCTGGACGACTAAGTTCAGGACGTGTGCCATGCACGGCATGTGTGTGATTTTGCCATGTTCCAGCGCACTCAGCAGATTGGCACCGTTGTCGCACACCACTTTACCAACTGTCAAATTGAGATGGGGTAAGCCACTGATCGGCATGTGACCACAGAGCTGAAAGGAGTGCAGGACTGGTGTTGCTCTGGGCTTCCAGGCACAACAGCCTCAGCACAGCATGGCAATGTCTCACCTGGCACATCGAATAGGTTCTGGGGAGCTGGGGGGGTGCAACGGAAGAGGCGGTAGCAGTGGAAAAAGAGGAGTCAGCCGAGGAGGACACAGAGGATGGAGTAGGAGGAGGCATGCATCCGTGGCGGTAACAACAAATCCACACGGGTGCCATGGGTTGCATGCTTGACAGCCATTAGAAGGTTCACCCAGTGGGCAGTAAAAGTTATATATCTTCCCTGCCCGTGTTTGCTAGACCACGTGTCTGTGGTCAGATGTATCTTTGCACCGACACTGTGTGCCAGAGATACATTCACTTGCCACTGAACATGGCTATATAGCTCTGGGATGTCCTACTGGGACCTTCCATTGCTGTGTGCCAATGGCCACAAATTTGCTAAAGGCCTCCGAGTCCACCAGTTTATATGGCATTAGTTGGCGGGCTAGCAGTTGGGCAAGAGGGTTATCCGGCGTCATCAGCTTTTTACGTTCGAACATTTAGGCCCCGGAAGCCTTCCTTTTGCCAGATGAACGCGACGACGGCATGGTGGAAGGTGGAGGACAAATGGGTGGAGAGAGGAGAAGGAGAAGAGGCAGGACGTGGAGCGCCGGAAGTGTGGCTTTGTGGGTTCTGAAGGTGTTGCTCCCACTGGGCTCAGTGATGGGAGGCCAGGTGCCTTCTTAAGGCTGTCGTCCCTAGGTTAGTGTTGGGCTTTCCGCGACTTATGCGTTGACTGCACAGGCTGCAGATGGCAACACTATTGTCAGCAGCTGACACATAAAAAAAAGCCCACACTGTGGAGCCATGTGCCGGCGTCCTGAGAGCGCAAGATGTGACCGTGCATGGTGGATGGCTAGCTCCAGATACATTTGCAGTCTCCTTTTTGCCTCCTTGCACTGCGAGTTCTGCCTGCTTCTCCTCCTTCTTCTCTCTATCTGCTGCTCCATCTCTCCCTCTGAACTCCCCTCCTCTTCCTCTCTTGTGGGCACCCACGTGATGTCTATCAACACCTCATTATCGTCACCTTCACCACCACTGACATTTGCGATTTTTGTATTGGGCAGCAACAGCGAGGACCCTCCTTGGGCTGATCTGGGCACTGTCATCAGACCGCTGGTTGCGGCCGTTGCTACCTCCTTTTCCTTATCCGATGTCAAGAATGTCTGCGCATCGGTAAGGTCTTGGAATGGATGGGACAAAAATTCCTCTTACTCGAGTGGAGGGGCTATGGTGGTGGTGGTGTCTTTTGGGGTGCGGAGAGTGCTGATAAAGAGGACGAGGAGGGTGCAGAAGCGGAAGGCTAAGTGAGCCACTCAACCATCTCTGGTGCGTCCTTTGACGTTATCGCATGTACCTTCTCCAACTTCCCACTTAGGCTCCGGCCTGGTGCACCAGCCCGACCCATACCACCCCTGCGGAATGGCCTGCCTCTTCCTCTGCCTGTCAGTTTCAAAATGACCCTTTGACAATGTTCCTATAAACGAGCAGTATTTGTGGAATCATGTATATATAACCCCTTAATGATTTTTTGCTGGAAGCAGGTATAACAAACCCTTCAATATTTTTTTTTTGGGGGGGGGGGCAACTGGTATATACAACAGTTGCAATTAGTTGTTCTAATAGCGTTTGTCCCTCTGTATAGCTACGGTATTGCAGCAGAACTGCACACAACTGCTGCACAATACAAATGCACTGTATAGAAATTATATAATAGATATATCACACCCCTGCCTCAATCAGTTTTTTGGGGGGGCAACTAGTATATCACACCAGCACACCAGTTTTAATTAGTTATTCCAATAGTCTTTGTCCCTCTGTATAGCTGCAGCATTGCAGCAGAACGGCACACAACTGCTGCACAATACAAATGCAATATAATTAAGTTTCTATGTTAATCCATTTTTTCCAGTAAAAAATCAAGTGTTAACAGCCAAACAAAACTCAATATTTATTGCCCTGATTCTTTAGTTTATAGAAACACCCCATATGTGGTTGTTAACTACTGTACGGGCACACGGCAGGGCGCAGAAGGAAAGGAACCCCATATGGATCCTGTGTGCGGCACGTGTGGAAAAGGCGAGTAGGCAGAACCCCCAAACACGTTGTCTCATAATAAATGTTGATGTATCTTGTACCGGGTTGTGGTAATTGCGCCTTATAATCGTCTATCAGCTGGATCACAATGCTTAGTTGGCATAGCCCGGGAGCAGGCCCTGTGCCCCCACCTATCTTGAACCTTTCTCTGTCATTTTCAGTTTCCTCAGCATGAGAAATATTATATGTTGTAGGCTCGGATCCACTTTTCAGCAAAGACAAGCTACTAGAGGACAGTCAGCAGCTACTGCCCAGCCAAGATCTAGAGGTGACATCTGCCGTTTCCTCCAGAAGGCGGGCAAGTAGTGATGAGGAGAGTCACGTGGGAGCAGGTGTTGCGAGTGGTCAGGCTCCTGGCCATGAGACCGTCTTTGCCTCTTCATCCTCCACCGTGTTCTCAGCTTCTACTGCAGGAACATTTCACAGTGCCGCACCACATGTGCAAGGAATGGTGGTGTCATGCTGTTCTCCACCTAGTTTGCCTGGGCAAACGGAGTCACACAGGGGAGGAACTGCTCTGCGTCCTTCATCAAGAAATCATATCCTGGCTTTCTCCTTGACAACTCAAAATCGTAACCATGGCAACCGACAATGGGAAGAACATGGTGTTGGCGCTGTGTCAAGGAGGGCTGAGCCATGCGCCCCGCATGGCGCACGTGTTCATTCTGGTTGTAAAGCGGTTCCTGAAGTCTTCTGCCACATCACCACTATGTCAGTGGGTTACTCTGTGGTTTCCTCATGCTGCTGCCACATCACCACTATGTCACTGGGCCACTCTGTAGTCTCCTCATGCTGCTGCCACATCACCACTATATTACTGGGCCACTCTATGGTCTCCTCATGCTGCTGCCACTTCACCACTCTGTGGTCTCCTCATGCTACTGCCATCTCACTACTATGTCACTGGGCTACTCTGTGGTCTCATCATGCTACTGCTACCTCAAAACTATGTCTCTGAGCCACTCTCTGGTCTCCTCATGCTGCTACCACTTCACCACTCTGTTGTCTCCTCATGCTGCTGTCACATCACCGCTATTTCATATCACCACTCTATGGTCTCCTAATGCTGCTGCCACTTCACAAGTCTGTGGTCTCCTCATGCTGCTGCCACTTCACCACTCTATGGTCTCCTCATGCTGCTGCCACATCACCACTATGTCAGTGGGTTACTCTGTGGTCTCCTCATGCTGCTGCCACTTCACCACTCTATGGTCTCCTCATGCTGCTGCCATCTCACTACTATGTCATTGGGCCATTCTGTGGTTTCCTCATACTGCTGCCACTGCACCACTCTATGGTCTCCTCATGCTGCTGCCACATCACCACTATGTCAGTGGGTTACTCTGTGGTCTCCTCATGCTGCTGCCACTTCACCACTCTATGGTCTCCTCATGCTGCTGCCATCTCACTACTATGTCATTGGGCCATTCTGTGGTTTCCTCATACTGCTGCCACTGCACCACTCTATGGTATCCTCATGCTGCTGCCATCTCACTACTATGTCATTGGGCCATTCTGTGGTTTCCTCATACTGCTGCCACTGCACCACTCTTTGGTCTCCTCCTGCTGCTGCCACCTCAACACTATGTCACCGGGCCACTTTTTGGTATCCTCATGCTGCTGCTACATCACCACTCTGTGGTCTACTCATGCTGCTGTCACATCACTACTATATAACTGGGCCACTTTGTGGTCTCCTCATGCTGCCACCACCTCAACACTATGTCTCTGAGACACTCTGTAGTCTCCTCATGCTGCTGCCACTTCGCCACACTTTGGTCTCCTCATGCTGCTACCACATCACCACTCTGTGGTCTCCTAATGCTGCTGCCACATCACCACTATGTCACTAGGCCACTTTGTGGTCTCTTCATGCTGCTGCCACTTCACCACTCTGTTGTCTACTCATGCTGCTGACACCTCTTTACTATGTCACTAGGCCACTCTGTAGTCTCCTCATGCTGCTGCCTCATCACTACTATGTCGCTGGGCCACTCTGTGGTCTCCTCATGCTGCTGCCATCTCACTACTATGTCACTGGGCCACTATGTTGTCTCCTCATGCTGCTGCCACTTCACCACTCTGTGGTCTCCTCATGCTGCTGCCACCTCAACACTATGTCTCTGGGCCACTCTGTGGTCTCCTCATGCTGCTGCCGCCACATCACCACTCTGTGATCTCCTCATGCTTTTGCCATTCCACCACTCTTTGGTCTCCTCATGCTGCTGCCACATCACCACTTTGTCACTGGGCCAATCTGTGGTTTCCTCATGATGCTGCCACCTCACCACTATGTCATTGGGCCACTCTGTGGACTTCTCATGCTTTTCCCACAGTCCCCACTTCATGACTGGGCCACTATTTTGCCATTTTGCCTTGTTGATATTATCATTTATTTGACCCTTCTGATCTGTCAGTAGGAAGGAAAAATGACCCGCACAATGGATCCTGACTATGTAGCAGCTGTAAGGCCTGTATGGTCCCATCACAATTGGGTTATGATTTGGTAGCCAAAAGCAGGAGTGGGTACAAAACACAGAAGATATGCAAATATTCTATTAACGTGTCATCTCTGATTTGGATCCACTCCTGTTTTTGTTTGCTTTAGCAATACTGATGCATTACTGACAAATTGCTGACCGACAGAAGGCGGATGCTTAATAGTGTTGATCACGAATATTCGAATTTCGAATTTTTATCGCGAATATAGGTACTTCGAAAATTCGCGAATATTTCGAATATAGTTAAATATATTCGTAATTTCGAATATTCGATTTTTTTTCAGATTTTTTTTTCAGATTTTTTTTCAGATTTTTTAATTTTTTTTTTTAATCAGTACACATGATCCCTTCCTGCTTCTAGCTTGTGGGCCAATAAGAAGGCTGCAATATACTTGACTTTAGGAGTAGTGATGAGCGGCAGGGGTCATATTCGAAAATGCACGAATTTTTTTTCTTGAAAAAATCGGCAAGGTAATGATTGTGTAATATGCCAATTTTCGTAATTCTAATTTTCGAATTCGAATTTTTATTGCGAATTTTTCAACTTTTAGACAAAGAAGATTATAGCACTATATTAGCTAAATTGCTCTATATTCGTTTTTTTCGAATATTCGCTATATTGCTATATATTACGAATATTCGAAAAAACTGTTATAGCAATATAGCGAATATTCAAAAAATCGAATATAGAGCAATTTAGCTAATATAGTGCTATAATCTTCTTTGACTAATAGTTGTAAATTTAAATTCGCAATAAAAATTAGAATACGAAAATGCGAATTACGAAAATGCGCATATTACACAATCATTACCTTGCCGATTTTTTTCAAGAAAACAAAATCGCGAATTTTCGAATTTTCGAATATTCGACGAATATTCTAAAAAATATTCGCGAAATATCGCGAATTCGAATATGACCCCTGCCGCTCATCACTAATGCTTAACAGACAGGATATTGTTATATATTTTTTGTGGGATATTGTTCTGACGGATTTGAGGATGGGAAAAATAATCAATGATGTCAACAAAAACTTACTGACTCCAATCTATCGGGGGGCTTATGATGGTATCATCCGTGTCACCGCCTAGTATTCCCTTCTTCCCTTGAAATAGCACAGCCAAATAATCCACAGAGCAATAAATCGCTATTATCGCTAGTATTGCTGGTATCGCCAAATAAGTCCATACATGAGCCAAAGCTGAATGCTGGAAAAAAACTTTACTGGAAGCAACACAGGCATTCAGAACTACACTTTCTTTTATGCCCTGCTCCCATGCAAGGGAGACACCCACAACAAATATACATTAACCAATAACACAAAGGTACAACCCACATAGAATCCTCCCCTCTGCTTGTGATATAATCATGGCACACAATGGTTAACATAATCATCACAGGCAGGAACATACACAATGTCCTCTGTCCTGGAGACAACCGAGGTGTAATTCAATTATCTCTCAGGACAGAGGGCAATCGCCAATACACACGGGGGGACAATAGGACAGACCTCACTACTCAACTTATACAATGTCCCACCCTTTACAATACACATAGACATTTAACATATCCCAACATGGCATGAATTAGACCAGGGGTTCCAAAGTTAGTGAAAGTCTTTTTGGCCTGGCTGTACTCATGTCTTTTCTGCCCAAAACCAGTCCTACACAGTCTTTTGTCCTGGAGACAATTGAGAAGTGATCCACTTATCTCCCAGGGACAGAGGCCAGTCTCCATTAGCCACATGGTAGCAAAAGACAGCCAAATACCTGACTCATATATAATTATGCAGCTATTACATAAAACAGGTACATTCAACATGGGACCGTAATCACATGGTAAGAGGCTGGCAAGTAGTCCTCTCCAAGTACTCGTGGCAAACTCAAAAGAGGGGGATTTGTCAGAGGGCTCTACTTGTATAAGTGTTTACTAGGACGGGTTCTGTAGACAGCTGACGACAGTGTAAAAGGAGTGCGCTTATTCTTGACGCTAACATCGACCTGTAAGGCTGAGTTCACACTTGAGTTATTTTGTCAGTTTTGGCACCTTAAAGGGGTTGTCCGGGATTGGTGATATTTGCTTAAGTGCACTGTAGTCACCTTAATTGTACATACATGCCTGCATTATCTTTATTTTCCTTTTCTGATGCCCCGTATTCTAATCCAAATTTGGAGCCGGAAGTGCGGTTTCTCTACAAGTTAGTGACGTACCGGGCCCCTCAGTGGAGAGCAAAGCCTCTTCTTCCGCTTTGCAAGGAGCCCGGTGACGTCACCGGCACCCACGAACATTATTCAGAGCGCAGAGAGGGCGGGTAGTAGGTGGAAACAGGCTGCGCTAAGTAACGGCCCTCTGGTCCGGTGACGTCACCGGCACGCAAGAATATTATGCAGAGCGCAGGGAGGGAGGTTTGTAGGAGGTAACTTCAGGGCTATGTAACACCCCTCTGGTCCAGTGACATCACAGGGCATTGTGCAGCCTTAGCTATGAAGATAGAGAGGAGGTATATGTGGGCAGGAGGCGGAATACAAATGAGGGGGGAGGATGCACGGAGGAGTGGAGACTGATCTGACTGACAGCCCGGACGCCGCTATGCTGCGCTGCCTTGTGGGACCCACAAGGCAGTGCGTCAGGAAGTTACCACAGATGTACACAAACATGTCAATATTCAGTGGGGGACCGTGGAAGCACTGGAGGAGTGCTAAAAATGCAGGAACACAACAGGAGGACCTTAAATCAGTTAGACATGGTAAAATATCATGTTTTTAAAAATCTTTTTGATCCCGGACAACCCCTTTAACTGCCCAAATAAGTGAAGTGTGCGGTGATTCTAAGAGCGACGCCTTTCATGTGCATGTCATACTGACTCACAGTATGATTTCACTACCACAACAGACTCCCTATGTGTGTTACTGCAAGGCAGAGTGTTCTACACCACCATACAGGCTCTCTGCAGCCAGGAAATAGCTGTTTTTTATGCGATTCGCCACAAATAGATTCGGGTGGTATCGAATCTTTTCAGAAAATTCGGCGAACCAACCAAATTATTTTTTTTTAGAAATTCGCTCATCTCTACTTATTTCAGCTGTCCAAATCTCTACTTAATGGTCAGCTTTAGTGGACATGTAAACACTTCTCACAAGTCAGTGTCAGATTGACTACCAATTTATAAAAGCCTTTGAAGAATAAGGGTAAATAAGAAGATTTAGATTAACTCAATGCTAAGATTTCAGGTTTGATTTATTGATACACATTTCATTAGTTGCCTGGTTTGATAATCCATAGATTTAGACATGGCATCTTTTACTGCTCTGCTAAATAAATGCAAAAAATTCTACTTTAATTTACTTGAATGACTATCTGTCTTCCCCGATGTATTTCAGGAGCTAGTTACTCAAGGTTTTTCACCCAATTAAATTAGCTTCTATTGCCTATTTACCAATGACCTGTTTTTGCTGACATTGAACATTTTCTTAACTAATTTGGAAAAGGGAAAAAAAAAATCAGTCTTAAGTCTACTATAACTGTATATGTTAATTTGTTTGGACAATATGTCAGGTCTTATTTAGAATATAAAGGTAATGTATTTCTAGGAACAATGTTCTAGTATTTGAAAAAAAGGATTTATCCTTAAGAAATTACACTCAGATGCCACCATTTGTCCTCAGAATTGACTGAAGTTTCTTTGGCAGGGAATAAAAAGATATTTTTGCCCTTTCAGGGCCAGACCAATTTTTGCTTTTGTCTTTTAGTTTTTTTTCTCTCCACCTTCGACAAGCCATAACTGTTATTATTTTTCGATTCACAAGACAAGTTGTATTATTTAATGGCCCCATTTTATTTGCTGTATCTTGCATTGCAAAATAATATTTCTTGAGTAAAATAAAATGATATTCTGCAATCAGGACTTAATAGGCTCTGTGCCCCTACACAGTAATTGTGCCCCCAATAAGAATGACCACCTAGTGCCACAACAGTGATGTCCCTTAGTGCCCCTAGTGTCACGGCGGACAGGATATAAGATTCACAGATTAATAAACCAACAAGTATCTAGGCTATACTGCTATGCCCACATTCAGGCCCTTAAGGAGGGAATAATGTGTCCTCGTGCCTGGGCAGAAAATACCATAGAATCCCTGAGATGGTGACAGGGGAATAGGGGCAGCCTGTTCCATCAGAACCTGGAGGGGACAGACTTAAAGGGGTTGACCGGGTTCAGAGCTGAACCCGGAAATACCCTTATTTTCACCCAGGCAGCCCCCCTGAGCCTAGCATCGGAGCATCTCATGCTCCGATGCGCTCCCATGCCCTGCGCTAAACCGCACAGGGCACGGGCTCTTTTGTTTTCAATAACACACTGCCGGGCGGTAACTTCCGCCCGGCAGTGTGTTCGGTGACGTCACCGGCTCTGAGGGGCGGGCTTTAGCTCTGCCCTAGCCGTTTTACTGGCTAGGGCACAGCTAAATCCCGCCCATTAGTGCCGGTGACATCACCGGGGTTCCTGTTAGCCCCATGGAGAGCCCCGGTACGTCACCGGAACTCCTAAAAATGCCTTTGCCCTGCGCAATTTAGCGCAGGGCAAAGGAGAGCATCGGAGCATGAACTGCTCCAATGCTCCTGTCAGGGGGGCTGCCAGGGTGAAAATGGAGGGATGTCCGGGTTCAGCTCTGAACCCGGACAACCCCATTAACTCAAACAGCCTAGACAGCAAACAACAAGAAATCAGAAACCAACTTATCTTATCTGAGCAGGAACAGCCAAACCTTCCTTCCTTGCTTCCAAAGCCAGACAGAAGCTATAACCCGCACGGAACACTGGGAGTGAAAGTAATTTAAACCAACGACCCCACCCAGTGCACCTGAAGGGAGGCGGATCTAGCAAGACTCCAAAACAAAACAAAAAACTAAACACGTGCTGCTAATCTGGCAGACCTCCGCACATAATCAGAGCAGGGCATAACACATAGACCAGGGGTGCACAACCTTTTCAAGTTGGGGCCACATTGTCAACCTGAACCAATTCCAAGGGCCAACAATAAACTTTAAAGGGGTACTAGCAATTGAAATTCTATATTTATGGCATATTGAACATACAGTATATATCATAAATGTCTAGTTACACTTCTAGTACTACCATCTAATGGGACAATACATGAAAAATTAATGTTAGCAGCCACAACACATAGACAGGCATGTCTGCTACCAAATGTTTGGGGGCGCATAGAATGGTATTGAGGGCCGCATGTGGCCCCTGGGCCGCAGGTTGTGCACCCCTGCCCTAGACAGTATTTTGACCCCTCTGTGCCCATTTAGTGCCCCCTTAGTGCTCTTTATGCAGTATGGTGCCCCTAAGTTCCTCATTCACAGATTGATGACCTTCTAAGTGCCTCCCACACAGATTGATGTCCTCTTAGGTGGACCCACACTGTGATCCCTTTAAGTGCCCCCACATAGAGTTATCCCCTTTAAGTGCCCCCACAGAGAGTGATGCCCTTTAAGTGCCCACAAAACAGTCATGCCCATTAGGTGCCCCTACGCAAAAATGATGTCCCTTTAATGCCCACTCACATAAGATATGCCCCCTTTGTGCCTCCTCACAGTACATATGCACGCTTAGTGCCCCCTCACAGTAGAAATGTCTCCTTAATACCCCTTCACAGTAGATATGCCCTCTTATTGACCCCTCACAATAGACACATGCCCATTTACAGTAGATATAGCCCTTTATTGCCCCTTTACAGTAGATGTGCCTCTTTACAATAGACATGGCCCTTTAGTGCCCCCTGACAATAGATGTGCCCATTTACAGTAGATATGCTCTTTTAGTGCCCTCTCACAAAATATATATCCCCTTCATGCCCCCTCACTGTAGATATATCCTCATAATGGTCCCGCTCAAAATAGATATAAGGCTACCTCACAGTAAAATATATAATTGAATCACGCCTGCTACTGGGACTCAGAGCGCACTATGTTGAATATTTTAGTTATTTTGAATATTCGTCTTTTTTTTTTTTTCAATCTGTACAGTTGTTCCACTTCTGCATATTCCTCTCTGACACCAACACCTGTGGGTTAGAATATACAATCGGATCTGAGTTTTCACTATCTCAATGAGATTGTGAAAACTCAGATCCAATGGTATATTCTAACCTCCAGGCATTCCCATGGTGACGGGCACGCTTGTCGGGGAGGAATATGCCAAAGTGGAACAACTGTACAGATTGGAAAAAAAAAATACGAATATTCTAAAAAACTAATATATTCAATATAGTGCTATATATTTGTTTTTTAGAATATTCGTCATTTTTCCCATCTAAAGTCATGATTCCTCCCTGCCATGATTCATTGGCCCACAAGCAAGAAGTAGGGAGAAATCATGTTTTCAGATGTTAAAAAATGATGAATATTCGATATGGAGAATATATAGCACTATATTCGAAATATTCTCAAATTCTCGAAGTTGTGATATTTGAGATAAATATTCGTAATTCGAATATTCACGCTCAATACTACTCCTCATACTACTACTACTTGTAAAAAACAAATATATTTGATATAGTGCTATATATTTGTTTTTTAGAATATTCGTAAAATTCTAAAACAAGATTATATAGCAATATAGCGAATATTCGAAAAAAACTGAATATAGAGCAATGAAGTTCAGATAAAAAAAAAATACAACTATAAAAAAAAGATTATAGCACCATATTAGCTAAATGGCTCTATATTTATTTTTCGAATATTCGCTATATTGCTATATATTCTTGTTTTAGAATATTACGAATATTCTGAAAAACGAATATAGCACTATATTAGTCATGATTCCTCCCTGCATTTGTTACTTAATAAGGGAGGAATCATGACTTCAAATGGAAAAATAGACGAATATTCTAAAAAACTAATATATTGCACTAAATTCTTTAGTGCTATATATTCGCTTTTGACCCACGCCTGTATTGATCGCGTAATATTCGCATATTATGCGATCATTACCTTGCCGATTTTTTTAGTAATTTTTTTTTAGAATATAACGAATATTCAAATTCATGAATATTCAATGAATATTCTATGAAATATTCGCAAAATATCACAAATTTGAATATGACCCCTGCCGCTTATCACTAATTAGGAGGCCACTGAGTGGCATAATGACAGAGTATGGAGTTGGCAGCAGTATGAGGAGGCCACCGAGTGGCAAAATAATAGAGTCTGGAGGAGGCGGCAGTAGCAGGAGAAGGCCACCGAGTGACAATGTCACATAGTGTGGAGATGGCAGCAGCAGCATCAGGAAACCACAAAGTGATCCGGTGACAGAGTGGGGATGTGGGTGGCAATACCAGTACCCGATGACAAAGATGGATGAAAGCACTTGGCATCAGATGTGCGGCCTCAGGCGGGTGGCAGCATCAGAGTAGTAGCTGAGGCAGGTAGCCAGAAGAAACAGGTCACTTTTGTCAAGGTTTGGGAGAGGCGGCATGGATAATCTAATCAGATGCATCAGGCATTGGTGGGTGGAAATCCTAGCTTATCCAGGCCTGATTCATTTTAACAAAGGCCAGTCTCTCCACATTTTGGGTGTACAGGTGAGTTCTTCTTGGGGTAACTATGGCCCCGCCACACTAAACACCCGCTCTGATGCAACACTTCTGGACAGGCAGAACAGCTTTTCCAGGGAAAACTCTGCTAGTTGCGGCCACAAATCCAGTTTGGCTGCCCAGTAGTCCAGCGGATCTTGAATTACTTACATAGGATGTTTCTGTAGTAATTTAGTTTTTCCTCCCTCACAGTGGGCGTAAAAAAGGCCCCCATTTTGGACCGGTAGTAAGGATCCAACAAGGTGGAGAATAGTGACAATTCGGCTGTCACTGAGCAAGCAATGAGCATGCATCTGGCGATTTGTGCAAGTGACTCGGAGGGACTACCTGCTTCCATCTCCACTGCATACTGCCATGGTGTGTCTGGGTCCTCTGTCTCGTCTTGCTCATCACCCTGTAGCTCCTCTGGCTGCTCCTGCTTCTCCTCTCCTGTCAGCTGAGTAGAAAAACCACCCATTTTGCTACACATTGCCTGTGCTCCAATGTCCTCCTCCCCCTCCTCCTCTTCCAGTTCAGCACCCACAGTGCTCATGTAGCCAGGAGAACTAAGTGCAACATCTCCTGTCCCCTTACCAGCCATTGTTACCACCATCTGTTCCAGGACATGAAGCAGTAGAATGACATTGTTCATCCCGTACTCCTGGCGACTGACGAATAGCGTGGTATCCTCAAAGGGCCTGAGCAAACAGCAGGTGTCATGCATGAACTGCCACTGGCTGACATTGAAGTTACACAGGGGACTACTCCTATTCGCTTGGATCATCAAGAAATCGTTGATGGCCTTTCTCTGGTCGTATAGTCAGTCCAACATATGGAACTACTAAACAGTGAAGTGCGTATATATTTTTCTTTCTGTACTGAAATAGGCCACTAAATGCTTTCACCACATATAACTGCAACAGTGCAGTGCGTATATATTTTTTTTTTGTACTGAAATAGGCCACTAAACGCTTTCACCACAAATAACTGCAACAGTGAAGTGTGTTTATATATTTTTTGCTCTACTGAAATAGGCCACTAAATGCTTTCACCACAAATACAAATAACTGCAACAGTGAAATGCATATATATTTTTCTTTTTGTACTGGTATAGGCCACTAAATATTTTCACCACAAATAACTGCAACAGTGAAGTGCGTATATACTGTATTTTTTGTACTGAGATAGGCCACTAAACGCTTTCACCACAAATAACTGCAACAGTGAAATGCGTATATATTTTTCTTTTTTTACTGATATAGGCAACTAAACATTTTCACCACAAATAACTGCAACAGGGAAGTGTGTATATATTTTTCTTTCTGTACTGAAATAGGCCACTAAAAGCTTTCACCACATATAAGGGCTACAGTGAAATGCATATATATTTTTCATTTTGTATTAAAATAGGCCACTAAACGCTTTCATCAGAAATAACTGCAACAGTAAAATGTGTATATATTAGTGATGAGTGAGCATACTCGGCTGAATACCTGTTCGGCTCGAGCATCGCTATACTCGGTGGATCTGAGTGCTCGGCCGAATAATTAATATAATGGAAGTCAATGGGAGAATCCCAGGCACCCCTTGCTCTGGAAGAGAACAGAGTGTTTGGTTCATAAAAAAAGGCTAGAAATTGATGGAAACCCCTTCAAAAAAGGTTTGGCAACAGCATTAAGGGGATAGCTGGATGCATCTTAGACTCCTATTATGCACAACTAACAATAGACAACCACACAAAGGCTATATGCCAAAAGCCAGGTATGTGCAAGCCATCAATCTACCTATGACACAGATGACATGCCTAGTCAGCATACCTAACAATGGCAGCCTTGTGTACTATGAGATATTGCTATATATTTGTTTTTTAGAACATTTGTAATATTCAAAAAAATGAATATATTGCAATATAGCGAATATTATGTAATAACTATGCAGTAAGTCAGTGATAATATCTGACACTGGAAAAGCTGAGTAATAACTCAGTGTAGATCATGAGTTATTACCCAGCTTTCCCAGTGTCAGATTTTACCACCGAGTTATTACCCAGCTTTCCCAGTGTCAGATATCATCCTAGTGTAGATCGCAAATATTCTAATCGGGAATATTCTGATTGCAAATTTTCCATGCAAATTGGTTTCATAGTCTTCTGACAAGAATATTGTCTCTTCATAAGACTGTGAATTCAATAGAGGGCTCTGTTCATAACTTAACAGCGCCCTCTATTGGTTTTATAGTCTTCTCACAAGAATATTTATCTTGTCATAAGACTGTAAAACCAATAGAGGGTGCTATTAATAACTCAATAGCGCAATATATTGGTTTTCATAGGCTTAAAACAAGGAATATTCTGCTCATTTGCATGTCTTTCCCATATGCCCATGTTTATGCAAATGAGATTTTACATGACAAAACTGTATAGAAAGGTTATTGAATATTATGTTAGGACAATCAGAAAACATTTTGTCGCCCTAATGATATTGATCTAGGTGTGCAGGTCCACCCAAGCCATCCTACAGATGCAAAATAAATTTGAGGTTTACTGGTTCTCAGTCAGATGAGAGCTGGTTTGGAATATCTCATAGTGCATAGTGTAATGTATGCTGACTAAGCCTGTCATCTGTCTCATGGATAGATTGATGGCTTGCACATACTGTACCTGGCATTTGGCATACAGCCTTTGTGTGGTTGTCTATTGTATGTCGTACATAATAGGAGTCTAAGACACATCCAGCTATCCTTTTAATGCTGTTTCCAAACCATTTTAATGCGGTTTCTGTAAATTTCTAACCTTTTTTTTTATGAACCAGACACCGAGCAGGTGGTGCCTGGTTGTCTCCCATTGACTTCCATTATACTCGGGTGCTCGGCTGAGCATACGAATATAGCAATGTGTTCGGGCCGAACACCTGAATACTTTGGTGCTCGCTCATCACTAGTATATATTTTTCTTTTTGTGCTGAATTAGGCCACTAAACGCTTTGACCAAACATTACTGCAACAGTGAAGTGCGTATATATTTTTTCTTTTTGTGCTGAATTAGGCCACTAAACGCTTTGACCAAACATTACTGCAACAGTGAAGTGCATATATATTTTTTCTTTTTGTACTGAAATAGGCCACTAAACGCTTTCAACACATATAACTGCAACAGTGAACTGAGAATATATTTTTATTTTTGTACTGAAATAGGCCACTAAGCACTGTCACCACAAATAACTGCAACAGTGAAGTGCTTATATATTTTTCTTTTTGTACTGAAATAGGCTACTAAAGGCTTTTCAACCTAGCACTTGCACCCCAATAACAAGAACAAATTACTGGAATGACAGAGCTGTATATTGGCTGTTTGGATCCCCAAACAATCTTTCCCTGCACTTGAAAATCGCTTTTCTAGCACTGTCCCTAGTGCCCTCTGACATCTCTCCCTGCACTAAAATGCTGTGAAATGATTCCTCCCTATCCTTTCCCTGCACTTATAAGGCTACTTTCATACTGGCGTTTTGGTTTCTGTTTGTGATATCCATTCAGAGATCTCACAAGCGGTCCAAAACGGATCAGTTTTGTCCTTAGTGCATTCTGAATGATAAGGATCCTCTCAGAATGCATCCGTTTGGCTCAGTTTGGCTCTGTTCCGTCTCCATTCCGCTTTGAAGGCGGACACCAAAATTCTCCTTGCAGTGTTTTGGTGTCCTTCTGATGAAACTGAGCAAAATGGATCCATTCTGACACACAATGTAAGTCAATGGGGACGGATCCGTTTTCACTGACACAATATGGCACAATAGAAAATGGATCCGTCCCCCATTGACTTTCAGTGGTATTCAAGACAGATCCATTTTGGCTGTGTTAAAGATAATACAAACGTATCTGTCCTGAACGCATGCATGCGGTTGTATTATCTGAACGGATGTGTTTGTGCAGATCCATGACAGATCCTCACCAAATGCGAGTGTGAAAGTAGCACTAATCGTTTTTATTTTTTTATTTTTTTTTCACAATGAGGTTTTTCCTCTTGTTGTCCCTAGCGCAAGGAAATTTGCATTCATTTTGAATTAAATTTTTTCCTGAAATTCAGACCGAATTCCAGATAGAGGAGGTCAGCTGCAAGCATAATATTAAGCACATTTGTTGAACAGTTGAGGTTACTGCCTGGATTTGTTCAAAGTTCAAGTTCAAGAGACTGTTACCATTGGTGCAGTCTGTAGCAATTCTGAGTGCTATATGGAAAGCCCATTACTGATGCCAACTTTGAAGTTTTGCTGCTAAATAACTTTGATAAATAAAGGGTTTGTCACCTTCCACCTGAATATTACATACTTGAATCCCTATTCTCTATCAAAGGATCTGTCAGGTGTTTAGCAAGAATTCCACATTTCTGCAAAAAAAAAAAAAAAAAAAAGTGTATACAGTGGAATTTTTCCCGTCAGAGAGCTGGAATTTATGCTGGAAACCAGACAGATCCCATTATGGTGAATTTGGATCCAGCAGGCCTGGGAGTGCCTCCTCTGCCAGAACAGACTACTGGATTTACCAAACACATATGTGAACCTAGCCTTAGTCCACACATTAACCCCTTAAGGACCGAGGACGTACCGGTACGCCCTATTTCCCGAGTCCTTAAGGACCGAGGACGTACCGGTACGTCCTGACTTAAAATCTGAATTCCGGCGCCGCGGGGGTTAATCGAAACGGGATTTCGGCTGAAATCATTCAGCCGGCATCCCGTAACAACGCAGGGGGGGGTCATTGGACCCCCCCGTATCGGCGATCGCAGAAAACCGCAGGTCAATTCAGACCTGCGGTTTTCTGCGTTTCCGGTCCATTCGGGTGTCCTGTGACCCGATGAACCGGAAAAAGACTGCGATCGGTGGCGTAATTTTACACCACCAATCGCAATCCGAGGATTTGCAGAGGCGGAGCTGGCCCTGGTGCTGAACGCCGCTGTCCAGGGTGCTGATTGGTGCAGGGGAGAGAGGCGCGAGATTCAAACTTCCTGCGCTCCTCTCTCCCCTCCTCTTCCTGTCCAGCACCCTGACCGTGCAGCATCGTCCAGCACCAGCTCCTGTGTCCCCCGAAATCGGCATCCATCACCCTCCTGCACCCATCGCCACCCAGGTAGGTTAGGGTCAGTGAGGGAGAGGCACCTTTAGGCAGGGATAGAAGGGAAAAGTTAGAAAAAAAAAAAAAAAAAGCACATTTATTCCAAACTTTTTTTTTTCAACTTTCAGACCCCAGACCCCCCCTGCCACTTGCCCCCCCCGCATCCCCCCCACCACCAGCCCCCCCCGCATCCCCCCCACCACCAGCCCCCCCCCCCACCCACCAACCCCCTCCCCCCCACCAGACCCTTCACTTTTTTTTTTTTTCTGCGTGCGCTGACTGGCCGGCACTTTTTAGCGTCCGTCCACTGTTAGCGCATCGCCCGCCCCACCACCCCACCGACCGCTGATCAGCGTTGAACCGCAGATCAGCAAGTTTGAACTTTTTTTTTTTTTTTTTTTCCTAACACTTTTTTTTGCCTGGACTTTTTAGTACGTGAACACCCGTGCCCCCACACACACGCACATAGAATAAAGTTTTACACGCACGCACATACACACGCACACACACACACCCATGGCCCGCCGGGTGTTCTCGGCCGAGGAGGCATATGCCCAGATTGCCTCCGACTCTGAGAGCCCCAGTGAGGATGAGGATGACCCCACGTTCCTTTTGTCATCCGCATCCTCCTCATCATCGGATGACGATGAGCCACCAAGGCAGCGGAGACGCCGCCAGGCGGAGCCAGGGGCCACACATGCTAGGGATCCTGTGGCCCACCCTAGTACGAGCCGCCCTGGGGTTCGTACTGGTTTCCCGGCCCACCAAATAAGTTCACCGGAGCCCCCTGCCGATGAACTTAGCTGGTGTCCCCCAGTGGACTTTGAGCCTGAGATTCCGGATTTCGCTGGCAATCCTGGAATCCAGATTCCCACAGTGGGGTTTACTGAAATAGACTTTTTTAGTTTTTTTTTCAGTAACCCACTGGTGAATTTGATGGTGGAGCAGACGAATCTGTACGCCCAACAGTTCGTCGCTCAAAACCCAGGCTCAGTTTTGGCTAGACCCGGTGGCTGGACGCCGGTCAGTGCAGCCGAAATGAGGACATTTTGGGGCCTCGTGCTGCATATGGGTCTAGTCCAAAAACCCAGTGTCAGGCAATACTGGAGTGGGGACGTCCTGTACCAGACCCCACTGTACAGTATGGTCATGACACGTCACCGGTTTGAGGCCATCCGGAAATGTCTGCATTATTCCGATAATGCAGCATGTCCACCCCGAGGTGATCCTGCCTATGACCGGCTGTACAAGATACGGCCGGTCATCGATCACTTTGGGGCCACATTTCAGCAGGCCTACGTACCTGGAAGGGAGGTCGCGGTTGATGAGTCTCTCGTTGCGTTCAAGGGGAGACTCAGTTTCCGCCAATACATTCCCACAAAGCGGGCGAGGTATGGCGTGAAGCTATACAAAATTTGTGAGAGTACCTCAGGGTACACTTACAAATTTCGTGTGTACGAGGGGCGAGATTCCCGGATTCAACCACCAGAATGTCCCCCCACTCTGGGTGTTACCGGGAAACTCGTGTGGGACCTTATGTACCCACTGCTGGATAAGGGTTACCACTTGTACGTGGACAACTTTTATACCAGCATTCCCTTGTTCAGGTCCCTTGCCGCCAGATCCACGTTCGCTTGTGGGACCGTGCGGAAAAATCAACGCGGCCTCCCTGCCTACCCCCTCCAGGTACCTATCCCCAGGGGTGAGACCCGTGCACTTACCAGTGGAAACCTGTTGCTGGTCAGGTATAAGGACAAGAGGGATGTCCTTATGCTGTCCACAATCCACGGTAACAGCACCACCCCAGTCCCTGTGCGAGGTACCGCGGCAACGGTCCTCAAGCCCGATTGTATCGTCGACTACAATCGGTATATGGGAGGAGTTGATCTCTCTGATCAAGTCCTCACGCCATATAACGCCATGCGCAAAACACGGGCATGGTACAAAAAAGTTGCGGTCTACATGGTGCAGGTTGCCATGTACAACTCTTTTGTACTATCCCGAAGCGCTGGCAGCACAGGGACATTCCTCCAATTCTATGAGGCAGTCCTCAAAGACCTGATCTTTTCGGACCGGGAAAGAGCAGGCCGGAGTACCTCGGGAACTGGAGGCGCCCGGATCGTCCCTGGCCAACACTTTCCAGGTGTGGTCCCCCATACTGGAAAGAAGGGACGAACCCAAAAAAAGTGCAGAGTGTGTCACAAGAGGGGGATACGGAAGGACACCACAACTCAATGTGACACGTGCCCCGATCATCCGGGCCTCTGCATTATCGATTGCTTCAGGGAGTATCACACTTCCATGGAGTACTAAATTTTTATAATCCCCAACAGTTCACTAGAGAACATAAAACACTATGGCTCTCAGACTTTGGAGACACGAAAACAATTTTTCTTTCCCCAAAAAATATTAGTTTTAGTGCAGGCATCCTCAAACTGCGGCCCTCCAGATGTTGTAAAACTATAACTCCCAGCATGCCCAGACAACCTACAGCCATCATCAGGGCATGGTGGGAATTGTAGTTTTACATCATCTGGAGGGCCGCAGTTTTAGGATGCCTGCTTAGTGTCTCCAAAGTCTGAGAGCCATACATATTGGGCATCGTCGCGTGCGTAAAAGTCGTCGCTATAAAAATAACTTTTTACCAAACGCCTCGGATGAACGGTGTTAAAAATATAAAATAAAAACGGTGCCAAAACACCTATTTTTGGGCAAAATTTAAATTTTAATCCATTTTGCCGGTAATAAAGCAAGGGTTAACAGCCAAACAAAACTAAACATTTATTGCCCCAATTCTGTAGTTTGCAGAAACACCCCATATGTGGTCGTAAATGGCTATATAGCCGCACGGCAGGGCATAGAACGAAGGGAACTCCATATGGTTTCTGGAAGGCAGATTTTGATGGACAGTTTTTTTTTTTTACACCATGTCCCATTAGAAGCCCCCCCTGATGTAGCCTAGACTAGAAACTCCAAAAAAGTGACCCCATCTAAGAAACTACACCCCTCAAGGTATTCAAAAATTACTTTACAAACTATGTTAACCCTTTAGGTGTTCCACAAAACTAAATAGCGAATGTAGAAACAATTTTAGAATTAAATTTTTTTGTTACATTGCCTCAAAAAAGAGTAATATAGAGCAACCAAAAATCTAATTTACCCCAAAAATTGTCCCAAAACAACAACCACCTTATCCCGTAGTTTCCTAGATGGGGTCACTTTTATGGAGTTTCTACTCTAGGGGTGCATCAGGGGGCTTGAAAGGGTACATGGTGTAAATAAACCAGTCCAGCAAAATCTGCCTTCCAAAAACCGTATGGCGTTCCCCTTCTTCTATGTCCTGCCGTTTAGCCAAACAGTAGTTTACGACCACATTTGGGGTGTTTTTGCAAACTACAGAATCAGGGCAACCCATTTTGAGTGTTGTTTGGCAGTTAACCCTTGTTTTACTCCTGGAAAAAATTGATTATATTGGAAAATTTTCCAAAAAATAGAAATTTCAAAATTGTTTCTCCATCTGCCATTAACTCTTGTGGAACACCTAAAGGGTTAACAAAGTTTGTAAACCCAGTTTTGAATACCTTGAGGGGTGTACTTTCTTAGATGGAGTCACTTTTTTGAAATTTCTATTCTAGGGGTGCAACAGGGGGCTTCAAATGGGACATGGTATAAACAAAACCAGTCCTGCAAAATCTGCCTTCCAAAACCCATATGGTGTTCCCCTCCTTCTATGTGCTACCGTTCGGCCAAACAGTAGTTTACGACCACATATGGGGTGTTTTTGCAAACTACAGAATCAGGGCAACCCATTTTGAGTGTTGTTTGGCAGTTAACCCTTGTTTTACTCCTGGAAAAAATTGATTATATTGGAAAATTTTCCAAAAAATAGAAATTTCAAAATTGTTTCTCCATCTGCCATTAACTCTTGTGGAACACCTAAAGGGTTAACAAAGTTTGTAAACCCAGTTTTGAATACCTTGAGGGGTGTACTTTCTTAGATGGAGTCACTTTTTTGAAATTTCTATTCTAGGGGTGCAACAGGGGGCTTCAAATGGGACATGGTATAAACAAAACCAGTCCTGCAAAATCTGCCTTCCAAAACCCATATGGTGTTCCCCTCCTTCTATGTGCTACCGTTCGGCCAAACAGTAGTTTACGACCACATATGGGGTGTTTCTGCAAACTACAGAATCAGGGCAACCCATTTTGAGTGTTGTTTGGCAGTTAACCCTTGTTTTACTCCTGGAAAAAATTGATTATATTGGAAAATTTTCCAAAAAATAGAAATTTCAAAATTGTTTCTCCATCTGCCATCAACTCTTGTGGAAGACCTAAAGGGTTAATAAAGTTTGAAAAAACAGTTTTGAATACCTTGAGGGGTGTAGTTTCTAGAATGGGGTCATTTTTGGGAGGTTTCTATTATCTAAGCCTCACAATATGACTGCAAACCTGAACTGGTCCATAAAAAGTGGGATTTTGAAGATTTCTCAAAAATTTCAAAATTTGCTTCTAAACTTCTAAGCCTTGTAACATCCCCAAAAAATAAAATATCATTCCCAAAATGCTACAAACATGAAGTAGACATATGGGGAATGTAAAGTCATCACAATTTTTGGGGGTATTACTATGTATTACAGAAGTAGAGAAACTGAAACTTTGAAATTTGCTAATTTTTCAAAATTTTTGGTAAAAAATGTATTTTTTATGCAAAAAAATTAACTTTTTTGACCCAATTTTAGCAGTGTCATGAAGTACAATATGTGACGAAAAAACAATCTCAGAACGGCCTGGGTAAGTCGAAGCGTTTTAAAGTTATGAGCACTTAAAGTGACACTGGTCAGATTTGCAAAAAATGGCCTGGTCCTTAAGGTGAAAATGAGCCTGGTCCTTAAGGGGTTAATGCTTCTAAGATGCATACACTTTACAGTTAGGCTGAGTTCACACGGGCGAGATTTCCACGCGGGTGCAATGTGTGAGGTGAACGCATTACTTATGCATTGCGTGAAAATCGCAGCATGCTCTATATTGTGCATTTATCCCATAGAAGTGAATGGGGCTGAGTGAAAATCGCAAGCATCCGCAGGAAAGCGCGGATGCGGTGCTATTTTCACGTATGGTTGCTAAGATGACAGTCTATTCACTGTATTATTTTGCCTTATAACATGGTTATAAGGGAAAATAATAGTATTCTTTAATACAGAATGCTTAGTTGAAGGTCAATTGAGGGTTAATTTTTTATTTTTTTATTACTCACCTCCTCCTCTTGATCGCGTAGTTGCCGATCTCTTCTTACTTCTTTAATCATGAGCTGCCGGCTAAAGGACCTGTGGTGACGTCACATCACATGGTCCAATCACATGGTACATCACTGCGGTGATGGATCATGTGATTGGACCATGTGATGAGCTCAGTGACGTCACCACAGGTCCTTTGACAGGTCCTGAAGAAAGAACAGGAGACCTGCAGATACGCGATCAATTGGAGGAGGTGAGTTAATTTTTTATTTTTTTTTAACCCTCAATTGACCTTGTACTAAGCATTCTGTATTAAAGAATGCTATTATTTTCCCTTATAACCATGGTTTAAGGGAAAATAATTACATCTACACAACCTTGAACCCAAACCTGAACTTCAGTGAAGAAGCTTGGGTCTGGGTACCACATTAAGTTTTTTATCACGCGCGTGCAAAACGCTTTGCAAACCGCGCAATAAAAACTGAACAACTGAATGCAATCGCAGTCAAAACTGACTGCAATTGCGTACCTACTCGCGTGGGTTTGCCGCAATGCACCCGGGACGCATCCTGAACAAATCCGTCACGCCCGTGTGAACCCAGCCTTACTGTTCTGTACACAACTGATACATTAAGACCTAAGAACTGTTCTATAATAAAACCAGTAGAAAGAATGTCCTTCATTTAGTTTTTTCTTTTTCTTTCTGTTCTTGAAAACCCTGCATACTCTCCAGGAATTTCAGTCTTAGATAATGCTCTCATGTCCCTCTCCACCACCCCCTTACACTATATATTATTAAGATCAAGCAACTGAACTTAATTACAACACAGAATAAAATAAGTGTGTCTGCGCTGGAATTGCAGATAATTAACCCTGTACACTAGCAAATAGCTTAATCCAGGAATTGCTGAGATAAAATATAGTGAGAAACAAGATAATGTATTTTGCAATGTATGAAACCCAAGGTGACAGACCACATCCTCCAGCTGCTATAACATTTGAATGTATGGAAGGGGCTGGACTACAGGGGGAGAGTGGGAGCTCCTACATTAGGAGTCAGTGAAATGGATTCAAACACTGGGAAAGGAGAATGCTTGTCTCTCCTCCGAGCTGTGATTATCTCTTTTCATTTCCTACCAGCAAAAAGCATACTATATTCAGCAAATTAATGGCATGTGCAAAACAAGCTTAGGGGGGAAAAGTTAGCGTGCCTTTAACTTATATTACAAAAACACTACCAAAGCTTTATCTGGAATGGATTGTGAGACCTTCAAAGGGATGCTTTTGTTTGCACCTATAGAAGTTGTGCAGTCCACAGGAATTCATCTGTGATACATGTATTTTACCACCAAGGATACAGGATCCATTCCACACGTATCACTGGAAAAGCATGTCAGGAACAAAACTTGATGGTTTTCTCTATAGGAATTGGTCTGTTCAAGACATAAATGTGACAGAGGAGCCACTTCTCAACCGATCTGATTATGATGATGAGTTTCTCAACTATCTCTGGAGGCAATATTTACACCCTAAGGAATATGAATGGGTGCTAATTTCAGGATATATTGCAGTATTCATCATTGCTCTAATTGGAAATATTTTAGGTAAGTGACTTCTTTTACAGTTGGACTTGCTTCTAGTAAGTGGTATGTTGTCCACTGGACCATTAGTGATACAGTTATGTTGTGTATTTTTCTCTGATACAGTTAGGGTTTTCACATTTGCCTAGATTGTTAGTTGTGTTAGTCTATAAGAAGTAAGTATCTGAATATGTATCAATTTCAGTACTTGTCCCACTGAACAATGGTGCTGAAACTCTCCAGCCTGCATCTTTATGCAGGATCCTCTTCACTATTATCTATGTAGGTGCACTTTGATGTTAGAACTGAAGAGTGATTGCACATAATTTGCATTTAGTGTCACATCACCATCCCTGAAAGGAAATAATTAGTTTACACCTTGAGGATAAAGGTTCAGTCATGTGCTGAGTGATTCTACAACACCGCAATTATGTGCTTTATGTAGTGACTACATGCAAGCTTCGTTTACAATGTGTTACTGCAACAGAAAGATTTTCCACTTATATTAAGCTAAAGTAAAGAGCGCTGTAAAGTTGCATGAAGATAGAAGGTCACTGTGTATAATGTATATACAGTAAATGAGTTCTGACATATTGGTAATTGTGTTTCTGAAGTGCTAATGTCCTTGTTATACCAGAATGCAATAATGTATTTTATTTTATTCACTTATATAGCACTGATGTATTCCACAGCGCTTTACAGACATTAGCATCACTTGCTCTCCTCAATGGTGTTCACAATGCAATAGATAATGTATTCCTTACTTTGAAGGTTAAAATCTATAACTGCTTTCCCATTCATAACATGATTTGGATTCATAACGCCAATATCAATGACTGCTTTCTATCATGTCCAATACTCGGAAGCGTATTAAGTATTCACAAGGTCATACCCTCTACAGAATATAAGTTTAAATGCCTTTGACTGTGGAATGTTTAATTGATCTCTAAGAAATGATATTTTAATTATTTTATGAAAAGAAGTTTACGATTCCTTTGTGTTTGTCATTGTATACTAAGAAATGACAATCTGTGTCGTGGCTGCTGCTGACCAAAAATTTCAAATAATTCTTCTCATTTTGGGCAATGTGTTTGTTTTAAAGGAGATATGTATATATAATCTCTTAGAGTACTGTAAACTTAATGTGGAATCATTAATACTCTATAGTCAATGGATCTGAATACTGGTTGCAGTGGGGATGAGTACGATTTTGTATAGGTTGCGGGTTAATATTCAGCATTCTATTTTCAATTCATTTATGGTGGCACAGAGCCATCTAGTGTTCTTCTGATGTATCAATGTCTACATGAGTATGTTTTAAATTGGACAAGATTACAAGAAGCTTGTATCCAATTTACACAACTAAGCACATATAAGCAATGTTGTGTCAACAACTTAAAGACCCTGCCATTTTTCACCTTAAGGACCAGGTCATTTGCAAATCTGACATGTGTTATTTTATGTGGTAATAACTTTAAAACACTTTTACTTATCAAGGCCATTCTGAGATTGTTTTCTTGTTACATATTGTACTTCATGATAGTGGTAAAATTGAGTCCAAAAATTTAATTTCTATTTATAAAAAACACCAAATTTACCCAAAATTTTGCAAATTTCCAGATTTCAATTTCTCTACTTTTATTATAGATAGTAATAACTCCAAAAATAGTTATTACTTTACATTCACCATATGTCTACTTCATGTTTCGATAATTTTGTGAATGCCATTTTGGTTTTTGGGGACGTTAGAAGGCATAGAAGTAAATCTTGGACTTTTTTAAGAAAATGTCCAAAACCCAATTTTTAAGGACCAGTCCAGGTCTGAAGTCACTTTGTAAGGCTTACATAATAGAAACCACCCAAAAATGACCCCACTTTAGAAACTACACCCCTCAAGGTATTCAAACTGATTTTACAAACGTGTTAACCCTTTAGGTGTACTACGAAAATTAATGGAAAATGGAGATGAAATTTCAGAATTTTACTTTTTGGGCAGATTTTCTATTTTAATCAATTTTTTCCAGTAACAAAGCAAGGGTAAACAACCAAACACAACTGAATATTTATTACTCTGATTCTGTAGTTAATAAAAAAAGAAACCAAGCACCCCAGAACCTGTCCTGCTGCAGAGTTTGTACAGGTAGTTGTTAACTGCACATTGCTGCAGGATCAGCATATCAAGCATATACAAGGTGGAGTTCCAGCGCTTCGAGCTGTCACAAATCAGACGTCTGATGGGCAGGTGGTGTCGCCACTGAACGTCAGCAAGGCAAGCCATGGCCATGTGAGATCTTCCAAAATGGCCAGAGATTTTCCTGGCCTGCCACAAGACATCCTGGAGTATTTGTCAACAAATAGTTGCACAACTAAGTTCAGGACGTGTGCCATGCACGGCACGTGTGTCATTTTGCCCTGTTTCAGCGCACTCAGCAGATTGGCACCGTTGTCACACACCACTTTACCAACTGTCAAATTGAGCAGGGTCAGCCACTGATCAGCCTGTGACCACAGAGCTGAAAGCAGTGCAGGACCGGTGTGAGGCTCTTGGCTTCCAGGCACAAAAGCCGCAGCACAGCATGGCAACGTCTCACCTGGCAATTCAAATAGGCTCTGGGGAGCTTGGGGGGTGCAGCGGAAGAGGCGGTAGCAGTGGAAAAGGAGGAGTCAGCCGAGGAGGAGAAGGAGGATGGAGTAGGAGGAGGAGAAGAAGATCTGCATGCAATACATGGCGGTAACACCAAATCCACGGGTTACATGTTTGATGCAAAGCCACGGTTTGCATGCTTGATGAGGTTTACCCAGTGGGCAGTAAAGATTATGTACCTTCCCTGCCCGTGTTTGCTAGACCACATGTCTGTGGTCAGATGTATCTTGTCACTGACACTCTGTGCCAGAGATATATTCACTTGCCCATGAATGTGGCCAGGGGAGGACTGACCATTCGGGCACTCGGTTATGGACCGAGGGCCCGCAGCCACTAAGGGGCCTGGCGGTGGTGGCAGCTGTGGGGAGAGATGAGCGCTTCCTTCCATTGTGGAAGTGCTCATGTCTATATTCATCTGTAACGCCATCCTCCGGACGGTGATACAGATGAACTGTAGGGGGCAGGGGAGAGGCATCTCCCTTGCCCGCTCCTCTGATAGGCCACAGGCATTATGCCTGCAGCCTATCCGAGGCCGATGCAGGCAGCGCAACAACGTCATTGCGCCGCTGAGCCGTACAGAGCGGGACACGGTTCGGCACATTATCGGGGCGCACTATGGAGAAGGTGGGCACTATGGGGGCATCTATTGGAGGCCCCTATATACTGGCACATTATGGGGGCACTATGGTGAAGGGGAGGAAGGAGCACTATGGGGGCATCTAATGAGGGCCCTATATTATGGCACATTATGGGGGGCACTATGGAGAAGGGGGGGAGCCCTATCAGGGAGCATCTACTGGTGGTTCTATATACTGGCACATTATGGGGGGCACTTTGGTGAAGGGGGAAGGAGCACTATGGGGGCATCTATTGGGGCCCCCTATATACTGACACATTATAGGGGGCCCTATGGGGAAGGGGGGGAGCACTATGGGGGCATCTATTGGGGTCCCAATATACTGGCACATTATGGGGGGCACTATGAAGGCATCTATTGGGGCCCCTATATACTGACACATTATAGGGGGCCCCATGGAGAAGGGGGGGAATTATGGAGGCATCTATTGGGGGCCCCTATATACTGGCACATTATGGGGGCACTATGGAAAAGGGGGAGGAGCCCTCTCGGGGAGCATCTACTGGTGGTTCTATATACTGGCAAATTATGGAGGGGTACTATGGTGAAGGGGGAGAAGAATCACACTGGGGACATCTACTGGGTGCCCCATATAGTGGCAAATATTATGGGGGGCACTATGGGTGCTTCTACTGGGGGCCCTATATACTGGCGCACATTATGGGGGGGCACTATGGAGAAGTGGGGGAGAAGAGCACTATGGGGGCATTATATAAGGGCATTTAATACTGGCACCTATTTAGGTACAATTATGGGGAAGGGGGGAAAGAAGCATTATGGGGGCATCTATGTGGGGCAGTCTATAGGGGCATTTCACTTGTTCCCCTGTGACATTTGGGAATGCTCTCAGTAGCGCGTCTACCAACGTGCGCTTGTACTCGCGCATCTTCCTATCACGCTCCAGTGCAGGAAGTAAGGTGGGCACATTGTCTTTGTAGCGTGGATCCAGCAGGGTGGCAACCCAGTAGTCCGCACAGGTTAAAATGTGGGCAACTCTGCTGTCGTTGCGCAGGCACTGCAGCATGTAGTCGCTCATGTGTGCCAGGCTGCCCAGGGGTAAGGACAAGCTGTCCTCTGTGGGAGGCGTATCGTCATCGTCCTGCCTTTCCCCCCAGCCACGCACCAGTGATGGACCCGAGCTGCGTTGGGTGCCACCCCGCTGTGACCATGCTTCATCCTCATCCTCCTCCACCTCCTCCTCATCCTCATCCTCCTCGTCCTCCAGTAGTGGGCCCTGGCTGGCCACATTTGTACCTGGCCTCTGCTGTTGCCAAAAACCTCCCTCTGAGTCACTTCGAAGAGACTGGCCTGAAAGTGCTAAAAATGACCCCTCTTCCTCCTCCTCCTCCTCCTGGGCCACCTCCTCTTCCATCATCGCCCTAAGGCCTCATGCACACGACAGTTTTTTTTCACGGTCCGAAAAAACGGGGTCCGTGGGTCCGTGATCCGTGACCGTTTTTTCGTCCGTGGGTCTTCCTTGATTTTTGGAGGATCCACGGACATGAAAAAAAAAGTCGTTTTGGCGTCCGCCTGGCCGTGCGGAGCCAAACGGATCCGTCCTGAATTACAATGCAAGTCAATGGGGACGGATCCGTTTGAAAATTGAGCCACAGTGTGTCATCTTCAAACGGATCCGTCCCCATTGACTTACATTATAAGTCTGGACGGATCCGCTTGCCTCCGCACGGCCAGGCGGACACCCGAACATAACTTGAAGCGTCCCCATCACCATGGGAACGCCTCTACGTTAGAATATACTGTCGGATATGAGCTACTTCGTGAAACTCATTTCCGACAGTATATTCTAACACAGAGGCGTTCCCATGGTGATGGGGACGCTTCAGGTTAGAATACACTGCAAACTTGGTACAAGACTGCCCCCTGCTGCCTGGCACCACCCGATCTCTTACAGGGGGATATGATAGCACAATTAACCTCTTCAGGTGCGGCACCTAAAGGGGTTAATTGTACTATCATATTCTCCTGTAAGAGATCAGGGCTGCCAGGCAGCAGGGGGCAGACCCCCCCCTCCCCAGTTTGAATATCGTTGGTGGCACAGTGTGTGCCCATCGCCCCCCCCTTCCTCCCTCTATAGTTAAAAATCGTTGGTGGCACAGTGTGTGCCCATCGCCCCCCCCTTCCTCCCTCTATAGTTAAAAATCGTTGGTGGCACAGTGTGTGCCCATCGCCCCCCCCTTCCTCCCTCTATATTTAAAAATCGTTGGTGGCACAGTGTGTGCCCATCGCCCCCCCCTTCCTCCCTCTATAGTTAAAAATCGTTGGTGGCACAGTGTGTGCCCATCGCCCCCCTCCATCTCCCCCCCCCCCACATCATTGGTGGCAGCGGAGTTCCGATCGGAGTCCCAGTTTAATCGCTGGGGCTCCGATCGGTAACCATGGCAACCAGGAAGCTACTGCATCCCTGGTTGCCATGGTTACTTAGCAATAGTACAATTGTAGAAGATTCATACTTACCTGCCTGCTGCTGCGATGTCTGTGACCGGCCGGGAGCTCCACCTACTGGTAAGTGAAAGGTCTGTGCGGTGCATTGCTAAAGAACTGTCACTTACCAGTAGGAGGAGCTCCCGGCCGGTCACAGACATCGCAGCAGCAAGCAGGTAAGTATGAATCTTCTACTATTGTACTATTGCTAAGTAACCATGACAACCAGGGCTGCAGTAGCTTCCTGGTTGCCATGGTTACCGATCGGAGCCCCAGCGATTAAACTGGGACTCCGATCGGAACTCCGCTGCCACCAATGATGGGGGGGGGGGGGGAAGATGGAGGGGGGCGATGGTGGGCGCACACTGTGCCACCAACGATTTTTAACTATAGAGGGAGGAAGGGGGGGGCGATGGGCACACACTGTGCCACCAACGATTTTTAACTATAGAGGGAGGAAGGGGGGGGCGATGGGCACACACTGTGCCACCAACGATTTTTAACTATAGAGGGAGGAAGGGGGGGGGGCGATGGGCACACACTGTGCCACCAACGATATTCAAACTGGGGAGGGGGGGGTCTGCCCCCTGCTGCCTGGCAGCCCTGATCTCTTACAGGAGAATATGATAGTACAATTAACCCCTTTAGGTGCCGCACCTGAAGAGGTTAATTGTGCTATCATATCCCCCTGTAAGAGATCGGGTGGTGCCAAGCAGCAGGGGGCAGTCTTGTACCAAGTTTGCAGTGTATTCTAACTAGAAGCGTCCCCATCACCATGGGAACGCTTCTGTGTTAGAATATACTGTCGGAAATGAGTTTTCACGAAGTGAAAACTTAGATCAGAAAAAGCTTTTATGCAGACGGATCTTCGGATCCGTCTGTATGAAAGCAACCTACGGCCACGGATCACGGACACGGATGCCAATCTTGTGTGCATCCGTGTTCTTTCACGGACCCATTGACTTGAATGGGTCCGTGAACCGTTGTCCGTCAAAAAAATAGGACAGGTCATATTTTTTTGACGGACAGGATACACGGATCACGGCCTCGGCTGCAAAACGGTGCATTTTCCGATTTTTCCACGGACCCATTGAAAGTCAATGGGTCCGCGAAAAATAACGGAAAACGGCACAACGGCCACGGATGCACACAACGGTCGTGTGCATGAGGCCTAAGTGTTTTCTCAAGGAGACATAGAAGTGGTATTGTAACGCTGATAACGGCGTCATCGCCACTGGCCATGTTGGTGGAGTACTCGAAACAGCGCAACAGGGCACACAGGTCTCGCATGGAGGCCCAGTCATTGGTGGTGAAGTGGTGCTGTTCTGTAGTGCGACTGACCCGTGCGTGCTGCAGCTGAAACTCCACTATGGCCTGCTGCTGCTCGCACAGTCTGTCCAGCATGTGCAAGGTGGAGTTCCACCTGGTGGGCACGTCGCATATGAGGCGGTGAGCGGGAAGGCCGAAGTTACGCTGTAGCGCAGACAGGCGAGCAGCAGCGGGATGTGAACGCCGGAAGCGCGAACAGACGGCCCGCACTTTATGCAGCAGCTCTGACATGTCGGGGTAGTTGTGTATGAACTTCTGCACCACCAAATTCAGCACATGCGCCAAGCAAGGGATGTGCGTCAAATTGGCTAGTCCCAGAGCTGCAACGAGATTTCGCCCATTATCACACACCACCAGGCCGGGCTTGAGGCTCACCGGCAGCAACCACTTGTTCTATACCCCGCCACAACTCCTGTGCGGTGTGGGGCCTGTCCCCCAAACATATGAGTTTCAGAATGGCCTGCTGACGTTTACCCCGGGCTGTGCTGAAGTTGGTGGTGAAGGTGTGTGGCTGACTGGATGAGCAGGTGGAAGAAGAGGAGGAGGAAGCCGAGAAGGAGGAGGTGGCAACAGGAGGCAAAGAATGTTGCCCTGCGATCCTTGGCGGCGGAAGGACGTGCGCCAAACAGCTCTCCGCCTGGGGCCCAGCTGCCACTACATTTACCCAGTGTGCAGTTAGGGAGATATAGCGTCCCTGGCCGTGCTTACTGGTCCACGTATCTGTGGTTAGGTGGACCTTGCTACAGATGGCGTTGCGCAGTGCACACTTGATTTTATTGGATACTTGGTTGTGCAGGGAAGGCACGGCTCTCTTGGAGAAGTAGTGGCGGCTGGGAACAACATACTGTGGGACAGCAAGCGACATGAGCTGTTTGAAGCTGTCTGTGTCCACCAGCCTAAATGACAGCATTTCATAGACCAGTAGTTTAGAAATGCTGGCATTCAGGGCCAGGGATCGAGGGTGGCTAGGTGGGAATTTACGCTTTCTCTCAAATGTTTGTGAGATGGAGAGCTGAACGCTGCCGTGTGACATGGTTGAGACGCTTGGTGACGGAGGTGGTGGTGGTGGTGGTGTTGGTGGTACATCCCCTGTTTGCTGGGCGGCAGGTGCCAACGTTCCTCCAGAGGCGGAGGAAGAGGCCGAGGCGGCAGCAGCAGAAGAGGCCGAGGCGGCAGCAGCAGAAGAGGTAGCAGGGGGAGCCTGAGTGACTTCCTTGGTTTTAAGGTGTTTACTCCACTGCAGTTCATTCTTTGCATGCAGGTGCCTGGTCATGCAGGTTGTGCTCAGGTTCAGAACGTTAATGCCTCGCTTCAGGCTCTGATGGCACAGCGTGCAAACCACTCGGGTCTTGTCGTCAGCACATTGTTTGAAGAAGTGCCATGCCAGGGAACTCCTTGAAGCTGCCTTTGGGGTGCTCGGTCCCAGATGGCGGCGGTCAGTAGCAGGCGGAGTCTCTTGGCGGCGGGTGTTCTGCTTTTGCCCACTGCTCCCTCTTTTGCTACGCTGTTGGCTCGGTCTCACCACTGCCTCTTCCTCCGAACTGTGAAAGTCAGTGGCACGACCTTCATTCCATGTGGGGTCTAGGACCTCATCGTCCCCTGCATCGTCTTCCACCCAGTCTTGATCCCTGACCTCCTGTTCAGTCTGCACACTGCAGAAAGACGCAGCAGTTGGCACCTGTGTTTCGTCATCATCAGAGACATGCTGAGGTGGTATTCCCATGTCCTCATCATCAGGAAACATAAGTGGTTGTGCGTCAGTGCATTCTATGTCTTTCACCGCTGGGGAAGGGCTAGGTGGATCCCCTTGGGAAACCCTGCCAGCGGAGTCTTCAAACAGCATAAGAGACTGCTGCATAACTTGAGGCTGAGACAGTTTCCCTGGTATGCATGGGGGTGATGTGACAGACTGATGGGGTTGGTTTTCAGGCGCCATCTGTGCGCTTTCTGCAGAAGACTGGGTGGGAGATAATGTGAACGTGCTGGATCCACTGTCGGCCACCCAATTGACTAATGCCTGTACCTGCTCAGGCCTTACCATCCTTAGAACGGCATTGGGCCCCACCATATATCGCTGTAAATTCTGGCGGCTACTGGGACCTGAGGTAGTTGGTACACTAGGACGTGTGGATGTGGCAGAACGGCCACGTCCTCTCCCAGCACCAGAGGGTCCACTAACACCACCACGACCATGTCCACGTCCGCGTCCCTTACTAGATGTTTTTCTCATTGTTATGGTTCACCACAACAACAAAAATATTATTTGGCCCAATGTATTGTATTCAAATTCAGCGGGATATAAATTTGAGGCCTAGTATTTAGGCGCTGGGTGACCGGTATGGATTTACTAACAGAATTAGACTTGGAAATGCACAGTAGCGTGTGTGTGAAGTTATTCTGAATGACCCTATGTGCACCTTGAATATTATATACCCTTTTAGGGATAGATTTCAAATAGCTCTGATATAGCAGAAACCACTAAATTATGAAATTGCTAAATTGGGAATTGTATTTCAACCCTGAACAAAAAATGTGCTTTGACGGACACTAAATAACTTTCCCATCCACAACACGACAGCGGTAACGAGAGATTTAGCGGGATATAAATTTGAGGCCTAGTATTTAGGCGCTGGGTGACCGGTATGGATTTACTAACAGAATTAGACTTGGAAATGCACAGTAGCGTGTGTGTGAAGTTATTCTGAATGACCCTATGTGCACCTTGAATATTATATACCCTTTTAGGGATAGATTTCAAATAGCTCTGATATAGCAGAAACCACTAAATTATGAAATTGCTAAATTGGGAATTGTATTTCAACCCAGAACAAAAAATGTGCTTTGACGGACACTAAATAACTTTCCCAGCCACAACAGGACAGCGGTAACAAGAGATTTAGCGGGATATAAATTTGAGGCCTAGTATTTAGGCGCTGGGTGACCGGTATGGATTTAGTGACAGAATTAGACTTGGAAATGCACAGTAGCGTGTGTGTGAAGTTATTCTGAATGACCCTATGTGCACCTTGAATATTATATACCCTTTTAGGGATAGATTTCAAATAGCTCTGATATAGCAGAAACCACTAAATTATGAAATTGCTAAATTGGGAATTGTATTTCAACCCAGAACAAAAAATGTGCTTTGACGGACACGAAATAACTTGCCCAGCCACAACAGTACAGCGGTAACGACAGATTTAGCGGGATATAAATTTGAGGCCTAGTATTTAGGCGCTGGTGACCGGTATGGATTTAGTGACAGAATTAGACTGGGATATGGCCAAAAAATAACCACACTATTGCTGGTTAAATGCACTTGGTGACGGGCGCAGCTTGCCCCTGATGTAGTATATGGCCAAAAAATGAACAGACTATTGCTGGTTAAATGCACTTGGTGTCACAGCTTGACGAACCACACTACTGAGGGTTAAATGCACTTGGTGACGGGCGCAGCTTGTCCCTGATTTAGTATATGGCCAAAAAATGAACAGACTATTGCTGGTTAAATGCACTTGGTGTGATAGCTTGACCAACCACACTACTGAGGGTTAAATGCACTTGGTGACGGGCGCAGCTTGCCCCTGATGTAGTATATGGCCAAAAAATGAACAGACTATTGCTGGTTAAATGCACTTGGTGACGGGCGCAGCTTGCCCCTGATTTAGTATATGGCCAAAAAATGAACAGACTATTGCTGGTTAAATGCACTTGGTGTGATAGCTTGACCAACCACACTACTGAGGGTTAAATGCACTTGGTGACGGGCGCAGCTTGCCCCTGATGTAGTATTTGGCCAAAAAATGAACAGATTATTGCTGGTTAAATGCACTTGGTGTCACAGCTTGACCAACCACACTACTGAGGGTTAAATGCACTTGGTGACGGGCGCAGCTTGCCCCTGATGTAGTATATGGCCAAAAAATGAACAGACTATTGCTGGTTAAATGCACTTGGTGACAGGCGCAGCTTGCCCCTGATTTAGTATATGGCCAAAAAATGAACAGACTATTGCTGGTTAAATGCACTTGGTGTGATAGCTTGACCAACCACACTACTGAGGGTTAAATGCACTTGGTGACGGGCGCAGCTTGCCCCTGATGTAGTATTTGGCCAAAAAATGAACAGACTATTGCTGGTTAAATGCACTTGGTGTCACAGCTTGACCAACCACACTACTGAGGGTTAAATGCACTTGGTGACGGGCGCAGCTTGCCCCTGATGTAGTATATGGCCAAAAAATGAACAGACTATTGCTGGTTAAATGCACTTGGTGACGGGCGCAGCTTGCCCCTGATTTAGTATATGGCCAAAAAATGAACAGACTATTGCTGGTTAAATGCACTTGGTGTGATAGCTTGACCAACCACACTACTGAGGGTTAAATGCACTTGGTGACGGGCGCAGCTTGCCCCTGATGTAGTATATGGCCAAAAAATAAACAGACTATTGCTGGTTAAATGCACTTGGTGTGACAGCTTCACCCTGATGTAGGCTTTAGCCAAAAAACAACCACACCATTGAGGGTTAAATGCACTTGGTGACAGGCGCAGCTTGCCCCTGATGTAGTATATGGCCAAAAAATTAACAGACTATTGCTGGTTAAATGCACTTGGTGTGACAGCTTCACCCTGATGTAGGCTTTAGCCAAAAAACAACCACACCAGTGAGGGTTAAATGCACTTGGTCGCAGCTTGTGCTGGCGCACCACAAGACACAAAATGGCCGCCGATCACCCCAGAAAAATGTGACTGACAAACGGTCTGGGCAGCCTAAAAACAGTGAGCAATTGAGGATCAGCAGCTCAATGATCCACAGCTGCAGATCGATCAGTTAATCAAGTCCTTTGGAGGAGTTAATCTGCCTAATCTCGCCCTACTGTCGCAGCCGCAACCTCTCCCTACGCTAATCAGAGCAGAGTGACGGGCGGCGCTATGTGACTCCAGCTTAAATAGAGGCTGGGTCACATGGTGCTCTGGCCAATCACAGCCATGCCAATAGTAGGCATGGCTGTGATGGCCTCTTGGGGCAAGTAGTATGACGCTTGTTGATTGGCTGCTTTGCAGCCTTTCAAAAAGCGCCAAGAAAGCGTCACAAAAGCGCCAAGAAAGCGACGAACACCGAACCCGAACCCAGACTTTCACGAAAATGTCCGGGTTCGGGTCCGTGTCACGGACACCCCAAAATTCGGTACGAACCCGAACTATACAGTTCGAGTTCGCTCATCCCTACCGTTGGGCAAGAGGGTTATACGGCGTCATCAACGTTTTACCCTCGATAATTTGGGCCGCGGAAGCCGGCCTTCTGCCAGATAAACGCGATGACGGCATGTGGAAGGTGGAGTGGAGGACAAATGGGAAGAGAGAGGAGAAGGAGAAGAGGCAGGAAATGGAGCGCCGGAAGTATGGCTTTGTGGGTTCTGACGGCATTGCTCCCACTGGGCTCGGTGATGGGAGGCCAGGTGCCATCTTAAGGCGGTCGTCCCTAGGTGAGTGTTGGGCTTACCGCGACTTATGTGTTGACAGCACAGGCTGCAGATGGCAACACTATGGTCAGCAGCTGACATGTTAAAAAAAAAAATCCCACACTGCAAAGCCATGTGCCGGCATCCTGAGAGTGCCAGAAGTGACCCTGTATGGTGGATGGCTCGCTCAAGATACATTTGCAGTCTGCTTTTTGCCCCCTGTGCCCTGCAAGCTCTGCCTGATTCTCCTTCTTCTCCTCCCTCTCTGCTGCTCTGTCTCTCCATCAGAACTCCCCTCCTCTTCCTCTCTTGTGGGCACCCACGTGAGTCCATTGATTTGAGATCTCAGAGTAGGCAGCAACAGCGGGGACCTCCCTCCTTGGGCTGATCTGGGTACTGTCATCAGACCGCTGGGTGGCGACATTTGCTACCTCCTCTTCCTCATCCGATGTCAAGAATGGTTGCGCTTCGGTAAGTTCTTGGAATGGATGGGAAAATAATTCCTCTTACTCAAGTGGAGGGGCTATGGTGGTATTGATGGTGTCTTTGGGAGTGCACACAGCAGAGAGTGAGGAGGGTGCAGATACAGAGGATGAGGAGGGTGCAGAAGCGGGAGGCTGAATGAGCCACTCAAATAACTCTGGTGCGTACTTTGAAGTAATCGCACACGCCTTCTCCAACTTCCCACTTAGGCTATGATCTGGTGCACCTGCCCTACCACCCCTGCAGAATGGCCTGCCTCTTTTTCTGCCTGTCATTTTTAAAATGACCCTGTGCCTAAGTCCCTAGAGAAGAGCAGTATTTTGTGGAAGCAGGTATATTGCAGGCCTCAATCAATATTTGGTGGAAGCAGGTACATCAAACCCCTTTGTAGCGGAGCGCTAGTGCGGCAAAGGCTTTCTCCGCCGGTATTCTATGGCTTAATTCAGGATCAAGTATTTAGCACAGGAAGAACAGCAATAGTAGTAAATAAAACCCTCCACAAATATCCCATCACTCTTCCCAATAACTGGATGACACACAGTATCAGGAGCAGAACCCTGTTTAATGTCGCATACCCTGCTTTTATGCAACTGTCCCATGCAAGGGAGACACAGAAAATTATAAGCTCTTCAATCACAAACTGGTTACAGCCAACACATCCCCTCCTGAGAAGTAATCCAATTAACAGTACAGTTGAAACATCCATTGTAGCCATTGTGTTTCTACTGAACAACCAGATGAATGCTCAGCAGGTCACTGAGTACTTTTCGTCTTACAAGTAACTAACCATAGGGAATTGAACATAATATTGCAAATCCAATCAACAGTATAGTTGAAACATCCATTGTAGCCATTGTGTTTCTACAGAACAACCAGAAGAATGCTCAGCAGGTCAATGATTACTTTTTGTCTTACAAGTAAGGAACCATAGGGAATTGAACATAATATTGCAACAATAAACGTTATGGACAGCCAAATTTAAGGACAGTGGATAGTAGCCAACACAATCTGCTACACCCTTAATCAGTATTTTGTGGAAGCAGGTATCTCACAGGCCTCAATCAATATTTGGTGGAAGCAGGTATATCAGTTCCCTTAATCAGTTTTTTGTGGAAGCAGGTATATCACAGGGGCGCTGTGCATTGGTGCTGTGTGCATGGGGGACGTGAGTTAGAGTGTTGCAGACCATACTGTTAATACTATTTGGTGACATGACCTATCATATTTAATAGGACTGTTGTTCACCTTTTTAGTTACCAATACAGGGGTGGAATTCAGAGAGTGTTGCTTTGTTGAGTCACACCCATAGTGTGGCCCTCTAACTGCTTTCTTTCCCTGTGTTATATATTGTGCTATTTTCCCACTTCCAGTTTTTAAAAGTGCATATTTAACAATAAAACTTTTTTGTTTTTAAGCAATCCCTCTTTTTAGAATATTCAGGTATATCGCAGCCCTCAATCAGTATTTTGTGGAAGTAGGTATATCGCAGACCTAATCAGTAAACTGTGGAAGCAGGTATATCAATCCCCTTAATCAGTATTTTGTGTGAGCAGGCATATCGCAGGCCTCAATCAATATTTGGTGGAAGCAGGTATATCAATCCCCTCAATCAATATTTTGTGGAAGCAGGTATATCGCATACCTCAATAAGTATTTTGTTGAAGCAGGTATATCTATCCCCTCAATCAATATTTTGTGGAAGCAGGTATATCAATCTCTTAATCAGTATTTTGTGGAAGCAGGTACCTCGCAGGCTTCAATCAGTATTTTGTCGAACCGGTTATTTAAATCCCCTTAATTAGTATTTTGTGGAAGCAGGTATATCGCTGGCCTCAATCAATATTTTGTGGAAGCAGGTATATCAATCCCCTTAATCAGTATTTTGTGGAAGCAGGTATATCAAACCCCTTAATCAGTATTTTGTGGAAGCAGGTATATTGCAGGTTTCAATAAATATTTTGTGGAAGCAGGTATATCAATCCCCTTAATCAGTATTTTGTGGAAGCAGGTATATCAATCCCCTTAATCAGCATTTTGTGGAAGCAGGTATATCGCTGGCCTCAATCAATATTTGGTGGAAACAGGTATATCACTGATGGTGGAGGAATGCTTTACTAGAAATTTATCTTTATTAATTGTTTATTAAAACAGTGTGTAACACACTAGGGGGAAAGGATACACAAAAAGCCTACACACAATCACCAGGATTGAATACCTATATCTGAGATATCAAGAGGACTGTAAACACATAGGTGTTGGATAATCGGATCAGGTGCAAATATCCCAACGTTGACAATTAGTTGGAAACTAAAGGGGATATCTCAGCAGTCCAGAAGACAAAAAGCGTGACATCTGGATGTTCAATGCGAGCATTCATAACCGGGTGTCACTGCCAAATAAGTGAATATCACCCCTAGAACAGGGTGTACACAGCACACTAGTTAGGGGGCAACCAAAGTCCCAGGTTGCCTAAAGTAAGCTAGTAACCTAGCAATACATGTGGCAACATACATACACCATAAGCACCCTGAGCTGCCTATTAGGAACTAATAACCTATATCTAAAGCATTACACTCAACGCGTTTCATTGGTAGCAAATCATCAGGAGTACATAGAATACACTGGTAGGTTAAGTAGGTAGTAGGTACAGCTGCCACTCTGAAGGTGTGTGACAGCCCTCCGGCACTGGAATGGCCATGAAACGTCCGCTCGACACGCCGGTTTTTAAAAGCTAAGCTCTGCCCCCAAAGGGGAGGGGCTAACAATAACGGTTGAGCTATCAGCACTAAGCTACACCCCAAAGGAGAGGAGTCAATGATGATGTGCGAACCAGCAGCGCTGCTCAGGAGGCGGCATAACGGCAAAGAACCCGTCCGGCAGCGCTGCCCCATGCCTAGAAGAGTCACCTGCCCCATATAAATAGAAAGGGATGACGATAATACAGGTACCTGCAATGAAAGGAAGGGACCAGTGAGTGGGGGATAAATAAATAAAAAGCCACCCAATGACCTGTGGCTATAATCAAAGGGGCCCTGATGACAGACCCTAATCAATGTAAACAGTAACATTGTATATGCGCTAGACAATGAATCTGTCAGAAAAGCTGCAAAAAAGCTTTTAGTGATGATCAAGCATGTTTGGCCGAACACCTGTTCGGCTCGAGCATCTCGATGCTCGGCACACGGTGATACTCGGCCGAGTACCGCATGTGCTCGACGGCCATGCTCGAGTCTCCTCCCCTCACGTTTCTTAGCTGCTACGCAGCCAATAAACATGTGAGTAAATGCTGCCCTCACTGTAATGCCAGTAGCCAGCTATGTAGCAGCCGATGACGCATGTTCGGCTCATTCGTAGTCAGGGAGATCTGAGCATAGCAAGGGACAGAGAGTGTAGGGAGTGTAATTGAATAATTTTTTGGGACTAAAACGTTTCAGAGACCAAAAAGTCTTTGTAAGGACTATTGTGTGTGACAGCAGCAATATATGTTTGTAGCGCAACCTGCCATAAATTGCTCAGTTAGGAAGAGCTGTGCATAGGAAGGGACAGACAGTGTAGGGAGTGTAATAGGAAGATTTTCATACAAAAAACTTTTCAGAGACCCAAAAGTCCTAAGTGACAGGTCTGTGCCATAAGCAATGCGCCGCACAGACCTTTCACTTACCAGTAGGAGGAGCGCCCGGCCTGTCACAGACAGCGCAGGTAAGTATAATGCTTCTAAAATTGGTAAGCAACCATGGCAGCCAGGACTGAAGTAGCGTTGTGGTTGCCATGGCGATTAAACTGGGACTCCGATCAGAACTCTCCACTGCCACCAACTGGGGCTATAATATATCTATGGGGGCACAACTGGGGCCATCGTATATGGGGGCACAACTGGGACCGTAATATATGTATGGGGGCACAACTGGGACCTAATATATGTATGGGGGCACAACTGGGGCCATATTATATGTATAGGGACACATCTGGGGTCATAGTATATGTATGAGGGCACAACTGGGGCCATAATATAAAGATGTGGGCACAACTGGGGCCATAGTATATGGGAGGGAATTTTAATTAGGAGGGGAGGCCGCACTGGCCACCAATGAATGTAATACAGGGGAGGGAGGGAGGGGGGTCGCACTGGCCACCAATGAATTTAATACTGGGGAGGGAGGGGGGTCTGCCCCCTCCTGCCTGGCAGCACCTGATCTCTTACAGGGGGTTATGATGCGCACAATTAACCCCTCAGGTGCGGCTTAATAAATGAGGGGTTAATTGTGCGGATCACAGCCCCCTGTAAGAGATCGGGTGCTGCCAGGCAGCAGGGGGCAGTCATGTACACAGTTCTTAGTATATTCTAACTTGAAGCGTCCCGATCACTATAGGAACGCCTCTGTGTTAGAATATACTGTTGGATCTGAGTTTTCACAATATAACTCAAATCCGATGGTATATTCTAACATAGAGGTGTTCCCATGGTGATGGGGACGCTTCAAGTTAAAATATACCCCGACTTTACATTAAAAGTCAATGGGGGACGGATCCGTTTGCAATTGCACCATATTGTGTCAACGTCAAACCGATCCGTCCCCATTGACTTGCATTGTAAGTCAGGACGGATCCGTTTGGCTCCGCACGGCCAGGCGACACCAAAACAACTTTTTTTTAACTTTCCTTCATGTCTGGTGATCCTCCAAAAATCACGGAAGACTCACGGGAAAAAAAAACAGACACAGATCACAGAACAACGGAACCCCGTTTTGCAGACCGTGAAAAAAAATTGTTGTGTGCATGAGGCCCAACTCATACAGCCAATGCATTCCAATACAGAAGTATTGGAATGCATTGTAAAGGATTAGACCCCCAAAAGTTCAATTCCCAAAGTGGGAAAAAAAAATAAAGTGAAAAGAAAGTTCAAAAAAATAAAGTTTTCCCCCCAAAAATTTTTAAGTTTCAAGTAAAAATAAACAAAAACGTAATTTCCCCCAAAATAAGTTTAAAAAAATGGGTAAAAAATTGGGGGAAAAATAAGTATACATATTAGGTATCGCTGCGTCCATATCGACCGTCTCTATAAACATATCCCATGACCTAACCCCTCAGATGAACACCGTAAAAAAAAAAAAAAACTGTGCTAAATAAACAATTTTTTTGTCACCTTGCACCACAAAAAGTACAGCAGCAAGCGATCAAAAAGGCGTTTGCCCACCAAAATGGTACCAATCTAATCGTCACCTCATCCCGCAAAAAATGAGCCCCTACCTGAGACAATCGCCCCAAAAATAAAAAAAAACTATGGCTCAGAATATGGAGACACTAAAACATATTTTTTTTTTTTTTAAAAGCTGTTATTGTGTAAAACTTACATAAATTAATAAAAAGTATGCATATTTGGTATCGCTGCGTTCGTATCGACCGGCTCTATTAAAATATCACATGACCTAACCCCTCAGATGAACACTGTAAAAAATAAAAAATAAAAACTGTGCTAAATAAACCATTTTTTGTCACCTTACATCACAAAAAGTGTAATAGCAAGCGATCAAAAAGTCACATGCACCCCAAAATAGTGCCAATCAAACCATCATCTCATCCCGCAAAAAATGAGACCCTACCTAAGATAATCGCCCAAAAAGTGAAAAAACTATGGCTCTCAGAATATGGAGACACTAAAACATGATAATTTTTTTTTGTTTCAAAAATGATATTATACATAAATTAAAAAAAAGTACACATATTAGGTATCTCTGCATCCGTATTGACTGGCTCTATAAAAATATCACATGACCTAACCCCTCAGATGAACACCATAAAAAATAAAAGCTGTACTAAATAAACTATTTTTTGTCACCTTACATCACAAAAAGTGTAATAACAAGCAATCAAAAAGTCACACGCACCCCAAAATAGTGCCAATAAAACTGTCATCTCATCCTGCAAAAATCATACCCTACCCAAGCTAATCGCCCAAAAATTGAAAAAATTATGGCTCTCAGACTACAGAAACACTAAAAGATGATTTTTTTGCTTCAAAAATGAAATCATTGTGTAAAACTTACATAAATAAAAAAAGCATACATATTAGGTATCACCGCATCCATATCGACCGGCTCTATAAAAATATCACATGACCTAACCTCTCAGATGAACACCATAAAAAAATGTATATAAAAACTGTGCTAAATAAACCATTTTTTGTCACCTTACATCACAAAAAGTGTAATAGCAAGCAATCAAAAAGTCAAACGCACTCCAAAATAGTGCCAATAAAACTGTCATCTCATCCTGCAAAAATCATACCCTACTCAAGGTAATCGCCCAAAAACTGAAAAAATTATGTCTCTCAGACTATGGAAACACTAAAACATGATTTTTTTTGCTTTAAAAAATAAATAATTGTGTAAAACGTACATAAATAAAAAAAAGTATACATATTAGGCATCGCCGCATCCGTGACAACCTGGTCTATAAAAATTTCAGATGATCTAACCTGTCAGATGAATGCTGTAAATAGCAAAAAATAAAAACGGTGCCAAAACAGCTATTTCTTGTTATCTTGCCTCACAAAAAGTGGATAGAGCAACAAAAAATCATATGTACCCTAAACTAGTACCAACAATACTGTTACCCTATCCCGTAGTTTCTAAAATGGGGCCACTTTTTTTGGAGTTTCTACTCTAGGGGTGCTTCAGGGGGGCTTCAAATGGGACATAGTGTAAAAAAACAACAGTCCAGCAAAATCTGCCTTCCAAAAACCGTATGGCATTCCTTTCCTTCTGCGCCCTGCCGTGTGCCCGTACAGCTGTTTACGACCACATATGGGGTGTTTCTGTAAACTGCAGAATCAGGGCCATAAATATAGAATTTTGTTTGGCTGTTAACCCTTGCTTTGTTACTGGGAAAAATGGTTTTAAATGGAAAATTTGCCCAAAAATTTAAATTCAGAAATTTCATCTCCATTTGCCAATAACTCTTGTGGAACACCTAAAGGGTTAACAATATTTGTAAAATCTGTTTTGAATACCTTGAGGGGGTAGTTTATAAAATGGGGTCATTTTTGCTTGGTTTCTTTTATGTAAGCCTCCCAAAGTGACTTCAGACCTGAAAAATTGGGTTTTTGAAAATTTCAGAAAAATTTCAAGATTTGCTTCTAAACTTCTAAGCCTTGTAACATCCCCAAAAATATAATTCCCAAAATGATCTAAACATGAAGTAGACATATGGGGAATGTAAAATAATAACTATTTTTGGAGGTATTACTATGTATTATAGAAGTAGAGAAATTAAAACTTGAAAATTTGCTATTTTTTACAAATTTTGGGTAAATTTTGTATTTTTTATAAATAAAAATTATTATTTTTTTTTTTACTTCATTTTACCAGTGTCATGAAATACAATATGTGACGAAAAAAACTATCTCAGAATGGCCTGGATAAGTCAAAGCGTTTTAAAGTTATCAGCACTTAAAGTGACACTGGTTATATTTGCAAAAAATGGCCAAGTCCATAAGGTGAAATAGGGCTGAGTCCTTAAGGGGTTAAAGTGTGCGCATCCGTAAAATATCAGTGACATCGAGTGAACTTTTTCCGTAGACGGTGTCCGCTGCGGACAGTTAAAGGGATTCTGTCACCAGGATTAACTATATAGCGATACTTATATGTGCCCATTAGTCTCCATGCAGTGTTTAAAATGATCCTACTGTTTATGCTTTGTGTGTGTTAGATTCTTATAAAAAACGATTTTATTGATATGTAAATTACCTCTGTCAGGAGCCCAAGGGGTTGTTCCATGATATGTTGGAGCCCAGCCGCGCCCATCGATCCAGAGCCCAGCACCGCCTACCACTTAATTTATTTATTCCACTATCCCTGACGTCAGTTCTTCTCAGTGCCGTAATCTCGTGCAGAGGGAGCCGGCACATGCACAGTTGACTCGTTGAAGCCGGTGGCAGTAGTCCGCACGGGTGCAGACTACAGTGTCCACTGTGCCTGCGCGAGCTTACGGCACTGAGAAGAACTGACGTCAGGGATAGTGGAGTGAATAAATTAAGTGGTAGGCGGTGCTGGGCTTCGGATCCATGGGCTGGGCTCCAACATATCGTGGGACAACCCCTTGGGCTCCTGACATAGGTGATTTACATATCAATAAGATCGGTTTTAAAAGAATCTAACACACACAGAGCATAAACAGTGGGATCATTTTCAACACTGCATGGAGACTAATGGGCACATAGAAATATTGCTATATCGTTAATCCTGGTGACAGAATCCCTTTAATAAAAACACCTTAATAAAAACATGTTTTAATGACAAGCTTATAATAATATATTTGTTCCTAGTTTTATATATGAACTTTCCATAATTGTGGGATTTACCTTATATGGTTGAAAGCATAAGAAAATAACCTACTGTATGTGCAACAACAAAACCGTAATTATAATTCTTATCTTTCGTATTGAAATAAGTCTCAATAGACAATTAGATTGCAGATGACATATTCCATTCCATGTCAATCACCAGTGTGCTGATTATACTTTTACATTGCTTAAATATGTTTACACATTATAACAGTTTCTGTCTTTCCTTTGTCATAAAGGAGATAAGATAGAACTGGCAACAAAATTCAATTTATATTCCAGTAGGAGAGAATTGTATCTTCTTGTACTGTACTGTATATTAAAATGTCTTGTCCCCCCCGAGTCAGAACCATATAATTTTGACTGCCAAGGTATAAATATAATTTTGCGGGACTCCAACTCTTTCCTGGTGCATTCAAGCAAATCAAATGACTTAAACAGATTATCCAACACATTTTATAAAAATAATAAATTGTTGGATGAAAGTGCACTATTATTTTAATTATTTAAGTGCAAAAATTTCTGTTTCCTGAGTAATTATTATTTTTTTTTCTCTTTTTACTCACATTATCTGGAGGATTTATGTACTTTCCTTCAACAGATACATTCTTTAACAGATAACAAAGCATGGGGCACACAAAGATATGTTGTGAGCACCGCATTGTGGACTACAAAGAAATAAAATAAATTGTTATCAGGGATAAATTCATTTCAGTCATTTCTGTAATAGCAAAAATGTATATTCCAGTAGGAGAGAATTGTAGCTTCTGGTACTGTACTTTATATTAAAAATTCTTGTCCTCCCCCTCCTTCTTTCCCACTTGTACCATAACTCTTTTTCTGCTACATTTTACTCCACCGAAAAAAATAACTGGTCATCAGTCAAATTTTTTTTTGTGTGTACAAAGCCCAAAAGCTCTCGTGCAGTTTTTACAGACAAGGTATCATCAGGTGAAATTAGAACATTCACAGGACTATTACTCAGTGGCTTTGATTGAGTAGATCAGTATGCTAGAGATGGACAAGCTGCATCATACTGTGACATGCAGAAGCGCCAACTACTCTGGCAGGCCATAACTTCATGTCAAAGTACACCCCAGATGGGGCACACTGGAACTTCATCTGAAAGCTATAGTACTGAAGGCAATCAATTATTGCACTTCAGTAAAATACTTTAAATACCCTATTCACACTTGCATTATGGGACCCCTTATAATGGAAGACATAACATTGTAAAGTTAGTTTCACACTGGCATTATTAGTCTCCATCTGGTTGTTACGGGAGTCAACAGCCTGCCAGAGCTCTCTGCATTTGGCATAACCAGATGTTATTGCAATTCCTGTCTGCCCCATTCACTATAAGCTGGGAATCAGTTGGACACAATGGGGCATTGCAGTAACATTGTCCATGCTGGATGATAGAGCTCTGACAGACTGTTCTCTATTAGTGATGAGCGGCAGGGGCAATATTCGAATTTGCCATATTTCGCGAATATTTGGTAGAATATTCGTCATATATTTACGAATTTGAGATTATTTTCTTGATCGCAAAAAATCGGCAATGTAATATTTTACCTCCTTTTCTTCTCACTAATAGAGATTTCATTTGGTGGTATTTCATTGCTGCTGACATTTTAACTTTTTTTTGTTATTAATCGAAATTGAAATTTTTGCAAAAAAATGACATTTTTCACTTTCAGTTGTAAAATGTTTCAAATAAAACTACATTTCTATATACATTTTTCTCTAAATGTATTTTTCTACAAGTCTTTGATAAAAAAATGCAATAAGTGTATATTTATTGGTTTGCGCAAAAGTTATAGCGTTTGCAAACTATGGTACAAAAATGTGAATTTCCGCATTTTGAAGCAGCTCTGACTTTCTGAGCTCCTGTCATGTTTCCTGAGGTTCTACAATGCCCAGACAGTAGAAACACCCCAAAAATGACCCCATTTTGGAAAGTAGACACCCTAAGGTATTCGCTGATGGGCATAGTGAGTTCATGGAAGTTTTTATTTTTTGTCACAAGTTAGCGGAAAATGATTGTAAGAAAAAAATATATAATAAAGTCTCATATTCCACTAACTTGAGACAAAAAATAAAATTTTACATGAACTAACCATACCCCTCATGGAATACCTTGGGGTGTCTTCTTTCCAAAATGGGGTCACTTGTGGGGTATTTATACTGCCCTGGCATTTTAGGGGACCTAAAGCGTGAGAAGTAGTTTGAAATCCAAATGCGTAAAAAATGCCCTGTGAAATCCTAAAGGTGCTCTTTAGAATTTGGGCCCCTTTGCGCACCTAGGCTGCAAAAAAGTGTCACACATGTGGTATCGTCATACTCAGAAGAAGTAGGGCAATGTGTTTTGGGGTGTAATTTTACATATACCCATACTGGGTGAGAGAAATATCTCTGTAAACTTTTCCCTTTTTTTATACAAAGTTGTGATTTTACAGAGATATTTCTCTCACCCAGCATGGGTATATGTAAAAAGACACCCCAAAACACATGGCCCTACTTCTCCTGAGTACGGCGATACCACATGTGTTACACTTTCTTGCAGCCTAGGTGCGCAAAGGAGCCCAAATTCCAATGAGTACATTTTCGGAGGGCATTTTTAGGCATTTGGATTCCAGATTTCTTCTCACGCTTTAGGGCCCCTAAAATGCCAGGGCAGTATAAATACCCCACATGGGACCCCATTTTGGAAAGAAGACACCCCAAGGTATTCAATGAGGGGCATGGTGAGTTCATAGAAGATTTTATTTTGGCACAAGTTAGTGGAAAATATTTTTTTTTTTTTCTCACAGTCTCCCTTTCTGCTAACTTGTAACAAAAAGTTCAATCTTTCATGGACTCAATATGCCCCACAGCGAATACCTTGGGGCGTCTACTTTCCAAAATGGGGTCATTTGTGGGGTATTTATACTGCCCTGGCATTTTAGGGGCCCTAAAGCGTGAGAAGAAGTCTGGAATATAAATGTCTAAAAAATTTTACACATTTGGATTCTGTGAGGGGTATGGTGAGTTCATGTGAGATTAAATTTTTTGTCACAAGTTAGTGGAATATGAGACTTTGTAAGAAAAAAAGAAAAAAAGAAATTTACGCTAACTTGTGCCAAAAAAAAAAATCTTCTATGAACTCGCCATGCCCCTCAAAAGTGATCTTTATAGCACCGCAGTGATTTTACAGTGTTTTTGCACTGATCAGAAAAAAATAATTCTGTCACTGCGGTGGGGTGGACTGAACACAAGTGTGCGCACAAGATCAGGCCTGATCGGGCGAACACTGCGTTTTTTGTAGAGCCTATAGAACATGTTGTATTCTTGTCCGCAATTGCGGACAAGAAAAGGCATTTTCTATATAGTTCTGGCAATGTGCGGATCCGCAAAATGCAGAAAGCACATTGCCGGTGTCCGTGTTTTGCGGATCCACGGATCCGCAAAACACATACGGACGTCTGAATGGAGCCTTACAGGGGGGTGATCAATGACAGGGGAAGATCAGGGAGTCTATATGGGGTGATCACCCCCCTGTAAGGCTCCATTCAGACGTCCGTATGTGTTTTGCGGATCCGTGGATCCGCAAAACACATACGGACGTCTGAATGGAGCCTTACAGGGGGGTGATCAATGACAGGGGGGTGATCAGGGAGTCTATATGGGGTGATCACCACCCTGTCATTGATCACCCCCCTGTAAAGCTCCATTCAGATGTCCGTATGTGTTTTGCGGATCCGCAAAACACATATGGACGTCTGAATGGAGCCTTACATGGGGGTGATCAATGCCAGGGGGGTGATCAGGGAGTCTATATGGGGTGATCACCACCCTGTCATTGATCACCCCCCTGTAAGGCTCCATTCAGACGTCCGTATGTGTTTTGCGGATCCTTTGATCCGCAAAACACATACGGCCGTCTGAATGGAGCCTTACAGGGGGGTGATCAAGACGGGGGGTGATCAAGACGGGGGGTGATCAGGGAGTCTATATGGGGTGATCAGGGGTTAATAAGGGGTTAATAAGTGACAGGGGGGGTGTAGTGTAGTGGTGTTTGGTGCTACTTACAGAGCTGCCTGTGTCCTCTGGTGGTCGATCCAAGCAAAAGGGACCCACCAGAGGACCAGATAGCAGGTATATTAGACGCTGTTATCAAAACAGCGTCCAATACACCTTTTTGGGGTTAAAAAAAATTGCATCTACCGCCTGCCAGCGAATGATCACCGCTGGCAGGCTGTAGATTCACTCGTTTACCTCCCGATCCTGTGAACGCACGCTCCTGTGTGTGCGCGTACACAGGAAATCTCGCCTCTCACGAGAGGACGCTCTGATGCGTCCAGGAGGAATAACAGGGCTGCCGCTAGGACGCAATCCTGTGTTCAGCGGTCCTGAGGAGGTTAATGTGACCTATAAACTGCACAACTCAATTGAAAAACAAACTGAAATCTTTTAGGTAGAGGAAAGAAAAAATATAAAAATAAAATAATATGGTTGCATAAGTGTGCACACCCATAAACTAATACTTTGTTGAAGCACCTTTTGATTTTATTACAACAGTCTTTTTGGGTATGAGTCTATCAGCATGGCACATTTTGACTTGGCGAGATTTGCCCACTCTTCTTTGCAAAAGCACTCCGAATCTGTCAGATTGCGATGGCATCTCCTGTGCACAGCCCTCTTTAGATCACCCCACAGATTTTCAATCGGATTCAGGTCTGGGCTCTGGCTAGGCCATTCCAAAACTTTAATCTTCTTCTGGTGAAGCCATTCCTTTGTTGATTTAGATGTACAGTACAGACCAAAAGTTTGGACACACCTTCTCATTCAAAGAGTTTTCTTTATTTTCATGACTATGAAAATTGTAGATTCACACTGAAGGCATCAAAACTATGAACTGACACATGTGGAATTATATACATAACAAAAAAGTGTGAAACAACTGAAAATATGTCATATTCTAGGTTCTTCAAAGTAGCCACTGTAAGAGAATGTCTGGAGTGGTAGTGGATGGAAGATACGTACCACCGGGGGTCGTGGCCCTGGTGGAGTAAGAGCAGGGTGGGTGTCTGTTCCCCACGGACCACCACGGGTGGACGGGTTTCAGTTGTTGGTGTCAGTCTACACTGATCCTGGCAGGTTGGTTATCTCTGGCCTTAGTTGGGTAGGGAAGGAGTTAATCCTTCACTATGCTTGCTGGGTGTGGTCTGCCTGCTACACCCAGGGCTGTGAATATAGGTTTGATGCTTACTGACTGTGGGGCTGCTGATGAAGTGTGGTCTCCTGTCTCACTGCAGGAAGCTGTATGGGAGGCTGATCGCTCGGTCGGGCTGAGCGCTGTAGTCCGCTTGTCTACCAAGGACTGCCCAATTGCTGCAGGCTCAGCGAAGGACCAAAAGAAGGGATCCTGTGGCCGGAGCCAATCCCTTGTCCAGGCCGACACGTGGCCTGTCTAACTTGCATGAACTTGGACAAACCCACCCCATGACAAGGTGTAGTACTGACCACGGATGTGAGAGACTGTGTGAACAGGCACCAAGACGCCTGCAGCGTTTGGGGATCCTTTGTGGGAGGTGGGGTTTATGGACATTGCTGTTGTGTTGAATTGCACAGTTTTGATGTGATGCACTGGAGTGAATAAAAGAGCACGGTTTGGACACAAAGCCTGTCTCCTGAGCCTCTATACTGCCACCGCTACCATCTGCCTACCAGAGCAAACCCCCACAATTGGTGGCTTCAGCGGGCAAACGGCAGTGAGGCTGAAAATTGTGCTGTTTGGACTGTATGTCATATATTAAGCCAGCAAGTTTTGTGGCTCCAGATAAGATGGAGGAGGCTATTAGACACTTGGTGCAAAGTAATGAGGAGGCTAATCGGAGACATGAGGAAGCCCTGAGAGACCAGCGGCAGTTGAATAGTCTACTGGCCCAGCAACTGGCGACTATGCAGTAGTCCATGCGTGTGTTACAACAACAAGCCGTCCCGGGGGGGACCGCAATCCTACCTGCTGCCCGGGATAAGGTGCGCTCAGCGTTAAGAAAGATGGGCCCGAGGATGATATCGAGGCGTTCCTGATGGTCTTCGAACGCACTGCGGAACAGGAAAGGTTACCGGCAGAACAGTGGGCCGAAGTAGTGGCGCCATTTTTAGTGGGTGACGCACAAAAGGCCTACTTCGACCTCAGTCAGGAGGAAGCCAAGAGCTATGAGAGGCTGAAGGGGGAGGTGTTGGCTCGTCTTGGGGTTAATACCTATGTGCGTGCACATCGAGTCTACCAGTGGGCTTTCTCAGAGTCCCGGCCTGCTCGGTCCCAGGCCTATGACCTGTTACACCTCGTAAAAAAATGGCTGCAGCCTGAGACATTGAGCCCCTCGCAGATGGTGGAACGTGTGGTGGTGGATCGTTTGGTGCGTACCCTCCCAAGAGCAATACAGCGCTGGGTGGGACAAGGTGATCCAGGCACCCTGGATCAAGTTGTTGGCCTAGTCGAGAGATACATGGCAACCCAGGACTTGGTCCGAGAGTCTGCCTTCCTGCAAAAGCCGCGTTCACTCTCCCTGCCACAAAGGGGACCTGAGAAGGGGGCTCAACCGCTTAAGGGGGGGGAGGTGATTTCCACTCCTGGGAGGCCAAACCTGGGGAGACGAGAGGCCCCGGGGATTAGATGTTGGCACTGTCAGGGCCTGGGACACATTGCTGCCAACTGCCCGAGGGCGGCAGAGCCCATGGACTGCGGGTTTGCACGCCGGTCCTCCTTTTTCGGCCAGCCGGTGTATGTTGCTGCTTCACTGCTATCCACTGATACACCTCCGTTGTGTGCCATCTCTATTAATGGATACCCAGTTAAGGCATTGCTAGACTCGGGGAGCTTAGTGACCCTTGTGCACGAGTCCCTGGTGGCCAGTCGCGGCCCAGGCAAGCAAACCATCAGGATTGTGTGCATTCATGGGGACCAGCGAGAATATCCTACAACCTGTGTGACCTTGTCTACCCTCGGGAAGGGAGATACAGCAGGTGGTTGGGGTGGGGCGACAAATCCCTTACGCTGCCATCCTAGGTAGGGATTGTCCCCTGTTTTGGTCTCTCTGGGAGGGACGGGGTGCAGAGCCGGTGCCCGTTGATCCTGAAGAGGGGCTACCAGCTGTAGGGGTCACCAATAAGGAGGAAGAGTGTCAACCCGATAGCTTGTACCTAGAAGGTTTGGCTGGTGAGCCGGTGACAGCCCCATCTGTTCCAGAACTAGAAGTATCCCGAGACACATTCGGGACCGCCCAGCTCCAGGATCCTACATTGTCACGGGCCAGAGAAGGGGTGACTGTCATCAATGGAGTGGCTCAGCACCCGGGAGCCGACTCGGAATTTCCCCACCTGGCCTGTAACCAGGACCTACTGTATCGGGTCGACAAAGTCCGGCAAGAGGTAATAGAACAGTTGGTGGTACCCCAGCCATACCGCTGCATGGTATTAGACCTAGCGCATACTCATGTGTTAGGAGGACATCTGGGGGTCCAGAAAACTCAGGAACGTATACTGCAGCGTTTCTATTGGCCGGGGATATATGAGGAAGTCAGGAGGTTTTGCCAGTCCTGTCCAGAGTGTCAGAAGACCAGCCCCCAGCCTCATTATCGTAGTCCCCTGGTGCCCATGCACATTATTGAAGTACCTTTCGAAAGGGTCGCAATGGACCTGGTAGGCCCCATTAACAAGTCAGCCAGAGGCCACCAACATATCCTGGTTATAAATAGAAAAAGACGGCTGGCACTCACTATGTGGTTTCACATCTAACAACAATTTATTAATCACTATACCACTAATATGACAGTAAAATACATTTAATATAAAAATAATAATTAAAAAATCCCCTAAAAAATAAATACTAAAATGCAAAGTGTCTTGATGTATCGGATCACAAACCGCACCAGAAAATGAACAAAGTCTCTGTTGGAGAATAGATGATTCTCTGCTTGATTTGGGCAGTATGCGTCCAATTAAATATCAAAAGCCGTCACTTTGAATGCAACATATAACCCAGTCCACAAGCTGTATGAGATGCTGTTGGGGAGTAGTGTCACTCACTTTATATTTGTCTTTCACAGTTCTTATAGCAATCTTGTCACTTCCAATTTGAGGTATATGATCGATTTTTAGGGTAAATGTTTATAGCTTACCCTCCCAGACGAAACTCCGGCCGTCTGTTTGTGCTGCTTCTGCTCGCTCTCAGCGTCTCCGCTCTCCGGCGTTTGTCACGTGGTGTACCGGAGTTATCGCGGGATTTGGGTGTTTCAGTCCGAAGATCTGATGAGAGCTGCAGAGTAGATAGAAAATGGAGCGCTCCACTTGTAGAAGGTAATTCAAATATCGTCGATCATGTAGAAAGCTTGTAAAAAGCTTGTTGTTGGCAGGGATATAACGCTAAACGCGTTTCGAGGACTTCAGTCCTCTTCCTCAGTAGCTATATCCCTGTTGTTAAATCCCCTCCTTTTATATTTTCATCAGTGATCCACAAAATCTGGACTGGAATCGCTTTTCCTCCTATTGCGGTTTTTTGGTGCGATTTTTGGTGCGGTTTTGAAATCGCATATGCGTTTTTTATGGCATTCAAACCGCAATCTATTTGTTAGTGTAAATACATCAACTAACTGTTTTTCACAAATATAAAATCACAACAATAATACTAGATATATAAAATAATGTTAAAAATATATAATCTAGTCCAGGAGATCAATGTTTTTTTTAGAAATAATTTAAGGACAACATAATAATTTATGACAAATATTCATTCATAAAGGGCATCTAAATCATCTAGGGCCTCATCCTCTATAGATTTTCTTTTTTTCTTTCTTATACTATTCATATCCTTGTGGGAGAATAACGAAATTGGTGGTGTGCTCATCAAACAAGAGGGGACCACAGAGCCGATAAACGGCTAACCATGTGATCTCCAATTGAATAAGGGGCACACCACCTAATCTATAAGAATCCAAAAATTTCCAGTTCTGCATTTAAACCACCTGGCATCAGACTTCCAAAATTGTATATTTGTTTGGATTCTGCCCTAGACATCCGTTCAATATGGTTTCCTCCTCTCCAGTGTCTATCAATTTTTTCTAATGCTACAAATGACAGACCTGATGGATCTTGTCCATGGGCTTCTTTAAAGTGCCTTGAGAGTGAGTGTTTTTCATACCCCTTTTTGATATTAGAAATATGTTCCGATATCCTCACTCTCAAGGTCCTTTTTGTCCGTCCAATATATTGTCTTGCACATGGACATTTAGCTAAATAGATCACGCTTTCCGAATTGCATGTAAGAAATTGTTCAATCTCCCATATAAAAGAATTTTGTGTGGAGGATACTGTCTTAACATTTCTAGGGATTTTTGTGGTTTTGCAACATATACATTGTCCACATTTATAAAAACCTTTTAAATTCGTCAGTCTCCCAGAATTTGATGTTATTCTTTTTTTAGTTTTGATCGATGGGGCGACTTTTATCCCTAAATTGGCTGCTCTTGTATATGTTATTAAAGGTCTGGCTGGTATTAACCTACCTAATATTTTATCCTGTAGTAGGTGATGCCAATGCCTTTTGATAATTTCCTCCACCTTCCTTCTCTGTGTTGTGTATGGCAGAATAATCCTGAATTGGGAATCCGTTTCTTTTGATTCAACTGTTTTTACAGTTAGCAATGTGCTTCTAGGTAATTTCCTAACCTTTTCCAATGAATTTTCTAATATATTGGTTGGGTATTGTTTTACTAGGAATTTATCCCTCAGCTGCATTGCTTCCAATTCGAATTGTGCCTCTTCGGTGCAATTCCGTTTCAGCCTACGGAATTGTCCGAAGGGCACATTCAACAGCCAGTTAGGCAAATGGCAACTGGAGTGCAAGATAAAAGCATTTCGAGAGGAGGGTTTTTGGTATGTCTTGCAGATGTATTTATCCTCTGTCCTCATAATTGCCAAATCTAGAAATTCTATTTCTGTCATATTAATATTTTGGGTAAAAACTAAATTCAAATTATTATCATTGAGTCCCATTAAAAAACTATTAAGACTGTCTTGATCTCCCTTCCAGATTAAAAGGACATCGTCGATATATCGACGCCAGAGCACCAGGTTACCCCCTCTATGCAAATCAATAGTTTCCTGTTCCCATTGTGCTAGGAACAGGTTTGCATAGCTGGGGGCAGACCTGGTGCCCATGGCTGTTCCTCTAATTTGTAAATAAAAACATCCCTCAAAGTAAAAATAATTGTGTTCTAAGATGTGTTTAATACCTTCTAAAATAAAATCTGATTGTTGCTCTTTCATTCTCTTATTATTTTCCAATTGGGTTTTAATGGCTCTTATTCCAGCTTTATGGTCTATCACTGTGTAGAGGGACTGGATATCGAGTGTAGTCATAATCCAGTCCTCTCCCACATTTAGCCCTTCTAAAATTTGAATTATTTGCGTGGTGTCTTTTAAATATGATGTAGTGGTTTTCACTATGGGCTGTAGCCATGTATCGATGTATCTGGATAAATTGGATGTTAAAGAGCCAATGCCTGATACTATGGGGCGGCCGGGAGGACTCTCCATGTCCTTGTGTACCTTGGGGAGGCAATAAAAGACCGGGAGTCTTCCCGGCGTCCCCATAATATAATCAGATTCATGTTGAGACAAAATACCCATCTGCATGCCTTTCTGGCAGTATTCTTCTAATTTGTCAATGAATTTTTTTGTAGGATCTGTATCCAATTTTTTATATGTGCAGTTGTCGGATAATTGTCTCAAACATTCCTGTATGTATTTGGCAGTATCTAAAATCACGATTGCTCCCCCTTTGTCTGCGGGGCGAATCGTGATTTTCTCATTTTTTTGAAATTCTTTAATTGCAGACACTTCTCTATTTGTTAGATTTTTTCTATATAGCTGTTTATTTTTAATTTTTCTGAGATCAGCTTCAACGTTTTTCTGGAAACTTCCCATTTCTGGGCCAATTTCATTTCTGGGAAATTTTTTTGATTTTTTCTTCAAATTAGTATGTATAAATCTTTCTTCTGTTTGTCCGGTTATAGAGATCGGATTTTTGATGAAATATTTTTTCAGACATATGTTCCTCATAAATTTTTGGATCCCAATGTAGGTATCAAATTTGTTTAATTGTGCACTAGGTGCACTCAAATATTGTACTTTCTTGGACTGTTAGAGTGAGCAGTCTTTCGGCTAGAGCACCCCTACCTTACTGAGGAGGGTGGTGAGCTATCCACATACCTTTGCAGTTTTTATTTTTTAATCACTCGTTTGTGGATTTAGCTCCCACCAGACTCAGGATGGATATGTGGAGTCACATCGAATCAAAGAAACAAAAAGCAGACACCTTTCTATTTGAAGTCCCATTGATGGACAATACAGAGATTATATCTGTACATGATATATTTAGAGAATTAGAATATTTAGCTATAAAACAATTAAAACAGAATTGGGAGATCAGATCCCTACGTCATTATTTAGACCAAGATAAAATCCCAAAAGGTTTACAACTGTTGAAAACCCCAGCACAGGATTTATATGGGGAGGAATTTAATCTTCAATGGACCAACCTCCTACATACACAATCGAGGGCATTAGTTGAATTAATTATAAAAAGGAGAGTACAAATTTTAGGTAACATTACAGAAGAAATCAATAAGATGAAAATAAAAATAGAACAACTACCGAGAGATAGTGTTCTGGATTCATGGCAGGACAGAATATGTAAGAGCTTAGACAAAACTGAATCTGAGATCATTATAAAAAAGAGTAAAAAACATAATTCTGTCCCAAAGATAATACAAAATGATCATAATAAATTAGATAATAGAATTAGACCCTCTGTGGAACAAATCAAACCTACAATACCAACTAGAAATAGGTTTGAAACATTAGCGCAGCAGCCTTTTTTAGATGGGACCCCACCACATCATTCACCCAGAGTAAAAATCAGACATGCACGGACACCGGAACACAACAGGAGAGCACAAACACCACAGAAACATCAATACAATTTAAGACATCACAACCATCACAGACAGGAGGAATCCTATTACACACCACATCAAGCACGTCCAGTAGGACAGAGGGATCATCACAAAACACCACCAATATACACTCAGAGAGAAAATCAGAAACAAACGTATCACAATTATCAACAAGAAACAACAAGACACGAAGGGGGAGGAAAAAGAAGAACTCACAGATAAACACATGTAATAAGGATTTGGATAACATTATTAATTTAAGTGATACGAGTTTAACAATAGCACAAATTTCCCTTTTAAATAAAGGCTTAAAATTTGCACCTAGTGCACAATTAAACAAATTTGATACCTACATTGGGATCCAAAAATTTATGAGGAACATATGTCTGAAAAAATATTTCATCAAAAATCCGATCTCTATAACCGGACAAACAGAAGAAAGATTTATACATACTAATTTGAAGAAAAAATCAAAAAAATTTCCCAGAAATGAAATTGGCCCAGAAATGGGAAGTTTCCAGAAAAACGTTGAAGCTGATCTCAGAAAAATTAAAAATAAACAGCTATATAGAAAAAATCTAACAAATAGAGAAGTGTCTGCAATTAAAGAATTTCAAAAAAATGAGAAAATCACGATTCGCCCCGCAGACAAAGGGGGAGCAATCGTGATTTTAGATACTGCCAAATACATACAGGAATGTTTGAGACAATTATCCGACAACTGCACATATAAAAAATTGGATACAGATCCTACAAAAAAATTCATTGACAAATTAGAAGAATACTGCCAGAAAGGCATGCAGATGGGTATTTTGTCTCAACATGAATCTGATTATATTATGGGGACGCCGGGAAGACTCCCGGTCTTTTATTGCCTTCCCAAGGTACACAAGGACATGGAGAGTCCTCCCGGCCGCCCCATAGTATCAGGCATTGGCTCTTTAACATCCAATTTATCCAGATACATCGATACATGGCTACAGCCCATAGTGAAAACCACTACATCATATTTAAAAGACACCACGCAAATAATTCAAATTTTAGAAGGGCTAAATGTGGGAGAGGACTGGATTATGACTACACTCGATATCCAGTCCCTCTACACAGTGATAGACCATAAAGCTGGAATAAGAGCCATTAAAACCCAATTGGAAAATAATAAGAGAATGAAAGATCAACAATCAGATTTTATTTTAGAAGGTATTAAACACATCTTAGAACACAATTATTTTTACTTTGAGGGATGTTTTTATTTACAAATTAGAGGAACAGCCATGGGCACCAGGTTTGCCCCCAGCTATGCAAACCTGTTCCTAGCACAATGGGAACAGGAAACTATTGATTTGCATAGAGGGGGTAACCTGGTGCTCTGGCGTCGATATATCGACGATGTCCTTTTAATCTGGAAGGGAGATCAAGACAGTCTTAATAGTTTTTTAATGGGACTCAATGATAATAATTTGAATTTAGTTTTTACCCAAAATATTAATATGACAGAAATAGAATTTCTAGATTTGGCAATTATGAGGACAGAGGATAAATACATCTGCAAGACATACCAAAAACCCTCCTCTCGAAATGCTTTTATCTTGCACTCCAGTTGCCATTTGCCTAACTGGCTGTTGAATGTGCCCTTCGGACAATTCCGTAGGCTGAAACGGAATTGCACCGAAGAGGCACAATTCGAATTGGAAGCAATGCAGCTGAGGGATAAATTCCTAGTAAAACAATACCCAACCAATATATTAGAAAATTCATTGGAAAAGGTTAGGAAATTACCTAGAAGCACATTGCTAACTGTAAAAACAGTTGAATCAAAAGAAACGGATTCCCAATTCAGGATTATTCTGCCATACACAACACAGAGAAGGAAGGTGGAGGAAATTATCAAAAGGCATTGGCATCACCTACTACAGGATAAAATACTAGGTAGGTTAATACCAGCCAGACCTTTAATAACATATACAAGAGCAGCCAATTTAGGGATAAAAGTCGCCCCATCGATCAAAACTAAAAAAAGAATAACATCAAATTCTGGGAGACTGACGAATTTAAAAGGTTTTTATAAATGTGGACAATGTATATGTTGCAAAACCACAAAAATCCCTAGAAATGTTAAGACAGTATCCTCCACACAAAATTCTTTTATATGGGAGATTGAACAATTTCTTACATGCAATTCGGAAAGCGTGATCTATTTAGCTAAATGTCCATGTGCAAGACAATATATTGGACGGACAAAAAGGACCTTGAGAGTGAGGATATCGGAACATATTTCTAATATCAAAAAGGGGTATGAAAAACACTCACTCTCAAGGCACTTTAAAGAAGCCCATGGACAAGATCCATCAGGTCTGTCATTTGTAGCATTAGAAAAAATTGATAGACACTGGAGAGGAGGAAACCATATTGAACGGATGTCTAGGGCAGAATCCAAACAAATATACAATTTTGGAAGTCTGATGCCAGGTGGTTTAAATGCAGAACTGGAAATTTTTGGATTCTTATAGATTAGGTGGTGTGCCCCTTATTCAATTGGAGATCACATGGTTAGCCGTTTATCGGCTCTGTGGTCCCCTCTTGTTTGATGAGCACACCACCAATTTCGTTATTCTCCCACAAGGATATGAATAGTATAAGAAAGAAAAAAAGAAAATCTATAGAGGATGAGGCCCTAGATGATTTAGATGCCCTTTATGAATGAATATTTGTCATAAATTATTATGTTGTCCTTAAATTATTTCTAAAAAAACATTGATCTCCTGGACTAGATTATATATTTTTAACATTATTTTATATATCTAGTATTATTGTTGTGATTTTATATTTGTGAAAAACAGTTAGTTGATGTATTTACACTAACAAATAGATTGCGGTTTGAATGCCATAAAAAACGCATATGCGATTTCAAAACCGCACCAAAAATCGCACCAAAAAACCGCAATAGGAGGAAAAGCGATTCCAGTCCAGATTTTGTGGATCACTGATGAAAATATAAAAGGAGGGGATTTAACAACAGGGATATAGCTACTGAGGAAGAGGACTGAAGTCCTCGAAACGCGTTTAGCGTTATATCCCTGCCAACAACAAGCTTTTTACAAGCTTTCTACATGATCGACGATATTTGAATTACCTTCTACAAGTGGAGCGCTCCATTTTCTATCTACTCTGCAGCTCTCATCAGATCTTCGGACTGAAACACCCAAATCCCGCGATAACTCCGGTACACCACGTGACAAACGCCGGAGAGCGGAGACGCTGAGAGCGAGCAGAAGCAGCACAAACAGACGGCCGGAGTTTCGTCTGGGAGGGTAAGCTATAAACATTTACCCTAAAAATCGATCATATACCTCAAATTGGAAGTGACAAGATTGCTATAAGAACTGTGAAAGACAAATATAAAGTGAGTGACACTACTCCCCAACAGCATCTCATACAGCTTGTGGACTGGGTTATATGTTGCATTCAAAGTGACGGCTTTTGATATTTAATTGGACGCATACTGCCCAAATCAAGCAGAGAATCATCTATTCTCCAACAGAGACTTTGTTCATTTTCTGGTGCGGTTTGTGATCCGATACATCAAGACACTTTGCATTTTAGTATTTATTTTTTAGGGGATTTTTTAATTATTATTTTTATATTAAATGTATTTTACTGTCATATTAGCGGTATAGTGATTAATAAATTGTTGTTAGATGTGAAACCACATAGTGAGTGCCAGCCGTCTTTTTCTATTTATTGTACTTTCTTGGACTGTTAGAGTGAGCAGTCTTTCGGCTAGAGCACCCCTACCTTACTGAGGAGGGTGGTGAGCTATCCACATACCTTTGCAGTTTATATCCTGGTTATAGTAGACTACGCTACTCGCTACCCTGAGGCGATACCCCTGCGCCACACGTCAGCCAAGCTGATAGCCAAGGAGCTGATGGGGATGTTCTCCCGGGTGGGGATCCCAAAGGAGATATTGACGGACCAAGGGACCCCTTTCATGTCCAAAGTGATGAGGGAGCTCTGCAAAATATTAAATATTAAGCACTTGCGTACTTCCGTCTATCACCCCCAAACTGACGGGCTGGTGGAACGCTTTAATAAGACCCTAAAGTCCATGCTCAAGAGAGCGGTGGCAAAAGATGGAAAGGACTGGGACCTCTTGCTGCCCTATGTGTTATTTGCGGTGCGAGAAGTGCCCCAGGCATCCACGGGGTTCTCACCGTTTGAGCTGTTATATGGTAGGCATCCCCGAGGCCTGTTGGATATCGCTAAAGAGGCATGGGAGCAACAGCCTACCCCTCACAAAAGCATAGTCGAGCACATTGAGAAGATGCAGGACCGGATAGGAACAGTTCTGCCCATAGTCCGTGAACATATGGAAGCGGCACAGCTGGCCCAGAGCCGCGTGTACAACCGGGCCGCCCAGGTAAGGACGTTTAACCCGGGCGACCGAGTGTTAGTACTAGTGCCCACCGTAGACAGCAAATTCCTGGCCAGGTGGCAAGGACCATATGAGATAAGAGAGAAGTTAGGCCCCGTGAATTACAGGGTATACCAGCCAGGAAGGCGGAAGCCTGAGCAGGTGTACCACGTTAATTTACTTAAAGCCTGGAAAGATAGAGAAAGTCTCCTTGGGGATGACCCGCGCTTTGTCTTGGCTGCAGAGAACGTCCCCGGCCCTACAGTGGTACCAGAGGACACCCCTGCAGTAAAGATAGGTAGCGGTTTGTCGACTAAGCAGACTCAAGAAGTGAAGGCGTTCATTAGCAGGAATAAAGACGTGTTCTCTGACCTTCCGGGACGTACCAATCTCGTCCAACATGACATTGTCACCGAGCCCCAGGAAAAGGTCCGTTTACGACCGTACCGGGTACCGGAGGCTCGGCGACAAGCCATTTCAGAGGAAGTAAAGTTTATGCTGAAGTTAGGGGTCATTGAGGAGTCTAGAAGCGAGTGGGCTAGCCCGATCGTTCTTATCCCAAAGCCCGACGGATCATTACGTTTTTGTAATGATTTCCGGCCTTAGTTGGGTAGGGAAGGAGTTAATCCTTCACTATGCTTGCTGGGTGTGGTCTGCCTGCTACACCCAGGGCTGTGAATATAGGTTTGATGCTTACTGACTGTGGGGCTGCTGATGAAGTGTGGTCTCCTGTCTCACTGCAGGAAGCTGTATGGGAGGCTGATCGCTCGGTCGGGCTGAGCGCTGTAGTCCGCTTGTCTACCAAGGACTGCCCAATTGCTGCAGGCTCAGCGAAGGACCAAAAGAAGGGATCCTGTGGCCGGAGCCAATCCCTTGTCCAGGCCGACACGTGGCCTGTCTAACTTGCATGAACTTGGACAAACCCACCCCATGACAAGGTGTAGTACTGACCACGGATGTGAGAGACTGTGTGAACAGGCACCAAGACGCCTGCAGCGTTTGGGGATCCTTTGTGGGAGGTGGGGTTTATGGACATTGCTGTTGTGTTGAATTGCACAGTTTTGATGTGATGCACTGGAGTGAATAAAAGAGCACGGTTTGGACACAAAGCCTGTCTCCTGAGCCTCTATACTGCCACTGCTACCATCTGCCTACCAGAGCAAACCCCCACACCACCTTTTGCTTTGATTACTGCTTTGCACACTCTTGGCATTCTCTTGATGAGCTTCAAGAGGTAGTCACCTGAAATGGTCTTCCAACAGTCTTGAAGGAGTTCCCAGGGATGCTTAGCACTTGTTGGCCCTTTTGCCTTCACTCTGCGGTCCAGCTCACCCCAAACCATCTCGATTGGGTTCAGGTCTGGTGACTGTGGAGGCCAGGTCATCTGGCGCAGCACCCCATCACTCTCCTTCATGGTCAAATAGCCCTTACACAGCCTGGAGGTGTGTTTGGGGTCATTGTCCTGTTGAAAAATAAATGATGGTCCAACTAAACGCAAACCGGATGGAATAGCATGCCGCTGCAAGATGCTGTGGTAGCCATGCTGGTTCAGTATGCCTTCAATTTTGAATTAATCCCCAACAGTGTCACCAGCAAAGCACTCCCACACCATCACACCTCCTCCTCCATGCTTCACGGTGGGAACCAGGCATGTAGAGTCCATCCGTTCACCTTTTCTGCTTCGCACAAAGACACAGTGGTTGGAACAAAAGATCTCAAATTTGGACTCATTAGACCAAAGCACATATTTCCACTGGTCAAATGTCCATTCCTTGTGTTCTTTAGCCCAAACAAGTCTCTTCTGCTTGTTGCCTGTCCTTAGCAGTGGTTTCCTAGCAGATATTCTACCATGAAGGCCTGATTCACACAGTCTCCTCTTAACAGTTATTCTACAGATGTGTCTGCTGCTAGAACTCTGTGTGGCATTGATCTGGTCTCTAATCTGAGCTGCTGTTATCCTGCGATTTCTGAGGCTGGTGACTCAGATGAACGTATCCTCCGCAGCAGAGGTGACTCTTGGTCTTCCTTTCCTGGTGCGGTCCGCATGTGAGCCAGTTTCTTGGTAGTGCTTGATGGTTTTTGTGACTGCACTTGGGGACACATTTAAAGTTTTCCGAATTTTTCGGACTGACTGACCTTCATTTCTTAAAGTAATGGTGGCCACTCGTTTTTCTTTATTTGCCACTCTACCCCATAGCCCAGACATATGAAGAATACGGGAGATTGTTGTCCCGTGTACCACACAGCCAGTACTTGCCAGATAATCCTGCAGCTTCTTTAATGTTGCTGTAGGCCTCTTGGTAGCCTCCCAGACCAGTTTTCTTCTCATCTTTTCATCAATTTTGGAGGGAAGTCCAGTTCTTGGTAATGTCACTGTTGTGCCATATTTTCTCCACTTGATGATGACTGTCTTCACTGTGTTTCATGGTATATCTAATGCCTTGAAAATTCTTTTGTACCCTTCTCCTGACTGATACCTTTTAACAATGAGATCCCTCTGATGCTTTGGAAGCTCTCTGTGGACCATGGCTTTTGCTGTGGGATGCGACTAAGAAAATTTCAGGAAAAACCAACTAGAGCATCTGAACTTTATTTATGGTTAATCAGAGGCACTTTAAATGATGGCAGGTGTATGTTAACTCCTATTTAACATGATTTTGAATGTGATTGCTTAATTCTGAACACAGCTACATTTCCAGATATAAGAGGGTGTGTGCACTTATGCAACCACATTGTTTTATTTATTTTTTTTGTTTTGTTTTCTTCCCTCCACCTAAAAGATTTCAGTTTGTTTTTCAATTGAGTGGTACAGTTTATAGGTCACATCAAAGGTGGAACAAGTTCTGAAATGATTTATCTTTGTCTCATTTTTTTACATCACAGAAACCTGACATTTTAACAGGGGTGTGAAGACTTTTTATATCCACTGTACATACATACATGCATACAGCACTATGTATGTAGCATGTATGTATGGACAGCAGAACCTATCTCTCACTAACTATCTGTATTATATATATATATATATATATATATATATATATATATGAGCCAGCTAACTATCTATCAAATGTAATGACACAGCAAAGCACAGAGCACAGCAATAACACTGCTGTCTCTCTCAGATCTGCAAGATCCTGCATACAAGGGCTGCTGGGGAGGTTCTTATATAGTAAGGGGTAGGCACCTTTCATATTGGTTGCTAGGGATGTTGCTAAGCTCAGACAAAGACATTGCAGCCTTCTCATTGGCCCACAAGCAAGAAGGGAGGTTACTGATGTAAAAAAAAGTCTAGAATATTCAAAATTACGAATATATATCACTATATTCTAAATATTCACGAATTCTTGAAGTGCCAATATTTGCGATTAATATGTGCTATTCGAATATTGCAACTGTGAAAGAGACGTAATGGATCTGTTGAAGTTTCTATTGTTTTGACAGCAAGCATAGTGCTGCATGCTGGGATATTCCTGTTGTCAAAATTCAATGGAATCTCAACTGGAAATCCTGGATACAGGGGTGAACAGAGACTAACCTTTAATGATTGCTATTACTGATACAGCTGCAACTACAATATAAATGAAAAAAGTAATACAATATGACAATAAGCAGATATTATGCAATCCATCAGACTGAACACTCTGTACTTTTTTTCACTTGTATTAAAATATGTATATCTTTTTTAGTTTGTGTTGCAGTTTGGAAGAATCATCATATGAGGACTGTCACCAACTATTTTATAGTCAACTTGTCACTAGCAGATGTGCTTGTCACTATCACTTGCCTTCCAGCAACATTGGTAGTTGACATAACTGAAACTTGGTTCTTTGGAAAAACTCTTTGCAAAGTAATTCCCTACTTACAGGTAGAGTGTCCTTTTATTATGTATTACCTCAATGTCCAACTAAAACATGGTAATATATAAAACATGACAATGGCATGACATGACAAATATAACCTATACTATTTGTTCATTCCAGATGTGGTGATCTTGGTACACTCGACATCACATTTATTTTAGATATTGTTCTATTACGCTTAATAAAGATTTCAATTAGTGATGAGAAGATAATTTCATCCCTTTACGGACAGATCTGATTCCTTCATCGTATTATCTATACTGAGGGCCAGGGGCTGTTAAAATGTATTTTTTCTGATTAGGCCATATTCAGATGGCATCTTAATGTTGCTCATTCGCCATTACTGTGAGTAGAGGAGCATGCACAAATATACTTCATTATAAATCCAAACACAAATTAGTTATGATTGTGGGGTGCGCTACAATTCCCAATTCGTAATGAAATGTATACTGTATGTGCATGCATTGCTACTCACAGTAATGGTGCATGTGCGACTTTAAGACAATCCCTCGGCCACAGTAAAGATAATATTTTAAACAAATCGGGTTCGTCCATAATGGGACAAGCCGATTTCCTTATCATTATTTTCAACAATTAAACTTTCATGGTACAGTATAATGTAGTATAGTATTGCCTACTATTAAAGGGGTTATCCCATGATTAATATAAAAAAAATTAAATCATACATAATCTAGTACAAGACAACCTCTTTCTAACAAAGCTAGAACCAGCCCTGTACTTCACAAGGTTCCAAAGAACTCCACATTCATTGCTCTGCTAGATTTGCAGTATATAAAGTTGGCAGCTTAGGCGGTGTGTCCTTTCTCAGAGGCTGTGTCCTGTCTGCTGCAGCTAGCAGTCTTTGAAGGATGGAACTGAGCATGTGCTTTCATCTCAGAGAGTAGGAAAGAGAAATTGGAAAAAAAGAAAACAGCAGGCAGCGCTATACAGGTAGATTTAATTGAATAACTTGGTAAGTATAATCCATTTTTATTTACATGCAAATACAAAAGTATTCAGATCAAGGTGCTGGTTCAAAAAAATACAGAACATTATTCATGGGACAACCCCTTTAAAGCATCAATACTAGCCAGTTTATCAGCTAGCACCCACTAGCAATGCTGCACCCTCAGCATAAGAATGGACACTAAATGGACACTAAAAATCAAATTAATATTGATATATCTATGCTCTATGTCAAACACAAAAAACAGATTTTTTATCAGCAGTTTTCATAATTTTAGACTGGATCAATTAATATTGTAATGCACAAAGGTCTACTGCCTCCTAGACTACAGTCGTGGCCAAAGGTTTTGAGAATTACATAAATGTTGGAAATTGGAAAAGTTGCTGCTTAAGTTTTTATAATAGCAATTTGCATATACTCCAAAATGTTATGAAGAGTGATCAGATGAATTGCATAGTCCTTCTTTGCCATGAAAATTAACTTAATCCAAAAAAAAAACTTTCCACTGCATTTCATTGCTGTCGATAAAGGACCTGCTGAGATCATTTAAGTAATCATCTTGTTAACTCAGGTGAGAATGTTGACAAGCATAAGGCTGGAGATCATTATGTCAGGCTGATTGGGTTAAAATTGGAGATTTGACCTGTTAAAAGGAGGGTGATGCTTGAAATCATTGTTCTTCCATTGTTAACCATGGTGACCTGCAAAGAAACGCGTGCAGCCATCATTGCGTTGCATAAAAATGGCTTCACAGGCAAGAATATTGTGGCTACTAAGATTGCACCTCAATCAACAATTTATAGGATCATCAAGAACTTCAAGGAAAGAGGTTCAATTCTTGTTAAGAAGGCTTCAGGGCATCCAAGAAAGTCCAGCAAGCGCCAGAATCGTCTCCTAAAGAGGAGTCAGCTGCGGGATCGGAGTGCCACCAGTGCAGAGCTTGCTTAGGAATGGCAGCAGGCAGGTGTGAGCGCATCTGCACGCACAGCGAGGCGAAGACTTTTGGAAGATGGCCTGGTGACAAGAAGGGCAGCAAAGAAGCCACTTCTCTAAAAAAAAAAAACATCAAGGACAGATTGATCTTTTGCAGAAAATATGGTGAATGGACTGCTGAGGACTGGGGCAAAGTCATATTCTCAGATAAAGCCTCTTTCTGATTGTTTGGGGCATCAGGAAAAAGGCTTGTCCAGAGAAGAAAAGGTGAGCGCTACCATCAGTCCTGTGTCATGCCAACAGTAAAGTATCTTGAGACCATTCATGTGTGGGGTTGCTTCTCATCCAAGGGAGTGGGCTAACTCACAATTTTGCCCAAAAACACAGCCATGAATAAAGAATGGTACCAAAACACCCTCCAACAGCAACTTCTTCCAACAATCCAACAACAGTTTGGTGAAGAACAATGCATTTTCCAGCACGATGGAGCACCGTGCCATAAGGCAAAAGTGATAACTAAGTGGCTCGGGGACCAAAACGTTGACATTTTGGGTCCTGGAAACTCCCCAGATCTTAATCCCATTGAGAACTTGTGGTCAATCCTCAAGAGGCGGGTGGACAAACAAAAACCCACTAATTCTGACAAACTCCAAGAAGTGGTTATGAAAGAATGGGTTGTTATCAGTCAGGAATTGGCCCAGAAGTTGATTGAGAGCATGCCCAGTCAAACTGCAGAGGTCCTGAAAAAGAAGGGCCAACACTGCAAATACTGACTCTTTGCATAAATGTCATGTAATTGTCGATAAAAGTCTTTGAAATGTATGAAGTGCGTGCAATTATTTTTCACTACATCACAGAAACAACTGAAACAAAGATCTAAAAGCAGTTTAGCAGCAAACTTTGTGAAAACTAATATTTGTGTAATTCTCAAAACTTTTGGCCACGACTGAAATACTTATCTGTACAATTGGGAAAGCAGTAAGAGGGGTTATACTCAAATCTGCGGAATCTCAACGGGTATGAGTAAGATAGGTGACATTAATGGTAACTGAATGCTGCTTATCCTTCTTTGCTCTAATAAAATAGCGTGCATATTTAGCTGAGCCCATTTATGCACATTTATGGAGGATCTAGGAATGATAGATTTTAGTGTTACTTATCAGAACCATTACAAATACCGTAATATACATTTCCATTTAGTGAAGTAGTGATATGGTAACTAGTATAGAGAGAAATATTGGAATACATTACAAGGTTGTCTGCTATTTTTGTTGATGTAAGCACATTAAATTGCTTAATCAATTGATGTTAGGTACAGTTCTCATGTATTAAACAACATAATACACTGACCCTCCACTCAAGTTGCAACCTAACACCTTAAGGACATTGCCTTTTTTCACCTTAAAGGGATTCTGTCATCAGAAATTAGTCCTATAAGGTAAACATATGGTGATGTCCCTTGTAAAACACTGAATCCTAAAGTGAGTTTATCAAATGCCCCTGTGTCTTTATATTCATAAAGAAAAAGGTTTATATCACCTGTCAATCACTTCAAAATGTGTCCAAGGGGACGTCTCATGGTGAAAGGTGCCCGGCTGCAGCCATCTCGTTTAGGTGCCCAGCGCCGCCTTCTGTAGTGAAATCGCCGTCCTCCCTTTCATTCGATCCGCCTACCTCACGTCATCACTGCCTCTCTAACCACCGCTCGCTTCATCCAGATCCCGTGAGTGCGCACTAGGTACTAGCTTTGAACCCGGCTGTAGGAGGTTGGATGGCTGGGATGGTCTGTAATAGGGCAGTCAGTGGAGGCTCGAGCGAAGTGCGCCAGCCGGCGCATGCACACTTCGCTAAACAAGGCCGCTACCAGCAGTCCGCACGGGCGCATCAGGTTATACCTAGTGCGCAAACGGGCTCTGGATGAAGCGAGCGGTGGTTAGAGAGGCAGTGATGACGTGAGGTAGACTGATCGGATAAAAGGGAGGGCGGCAATTTCACTACAGAAGGTGGTGCTGGGCACCTAAACGAGAAGGCTGCAGCAGGGCACCTTTCACCATGAGATGTCCCCTTGGACACATTTTGAAGTGATTGACAGGTGATATGAACCTCTTTTCTATGAATATAGAGCCACAGGGGCATTTGATAAACTCACTTTAGGATTCAGTGTTTTACAAGGGACATCGCCATATGTTTAGCTTATAGGACTAATTTCTTATGACAGAATCACTTTAAGAACCAGGCCGTTTTTTGGAAACTTGACATGTGTCACTTTGTGTGGTGATAACTTTAGAATGCTTTTACTTATCCAAGCCCTTCTGAGATTTTTTTTTTTCGTGACACATTGTACTTTATGATAGTGAAAATTTTTAGTCGATATAAAAAATAAAAAAATAAAACATTTACAGAACATTTTCAAAATTGTAATTTCTCTGCTTTTAAGGCAGATAGTGATACATCATAAGAGAGTTATTGCCTTACATTCCCCATATGTCCACTTTTATGTTTGCATAATTTTGTAAATGTAATTTTATTTTCTAGGATCTTAAAAGGCTTAACATTTTAGAAGCTAATTTTTACATTTGTAATTGTTTAATTTTTTTTCTAAAACCCACTTTTTTAAGGACCACTTCAATTCTAAAGTCACTTTGTGGGGCTTACATAGTGGAAAACACCCATAAATGACCCCATTGCAGAAACTACACCCCTTAAGTTATTCAAAACGGATTCTACAAACTTTTGTAACCCTTTACGTGTGCCACAAGAATGAAAGGAAAAGGAGATGACATTTTTACATTTTTAAAATGTTAAATTTTTTGGGGCAGATTCTCCATTTTAATTGTTTTTTTCCTGTAACACATCAAGGGTTAACAGCCAAATAAAACTTAATATTTATTACCCTGATTCTGTAGTTTAAAGAAACACCTCATATTTGGTCGTAAACTGCTGTACGGGAACACGACAGACCACACAATATTTTAAAGAAAAACAATCATGTTTTTATGTCTTCATGTTTAGAAAGCCAAATCTTTTTTTATTTTTTAGGCAATTGTCTTAGTTAGGATCTCATTTTTTGCGAGATGAGATGATGGTTTGATTGGTACTATTTTGGGGTACATACTCCTTTTGGATCGTTTCTTATTACACTTTTTGTGATGTATGGTGACAAAATAATGTATTTTTTGGCACGGTTTTTATTATTATATTTTATTTATTTATGGGGAATGGACTTTTAAAAAAAATTGAAACTTTATTTTTTTATTGTTAAAAACACTTTTATTATTTTTTTATTTTTGTCCCACTATGGGACTTCAACATTTCAGGGTCTGATCCCTATTTCAATACAGCACAATATATCTGCATTGTACTGTATTGAACTGTCAGTGGCTTACACAGTAAGATGTTGACAGTTGCCTAGGAGACCAAGCCCTGGGGCTGGATCTCTTGGGCTTCCCTAGCTGGCAGTCTCGATGCCTGTGCAAGGCATTGGGGCTCTCATAGCAACCATCAGGTCCCTGTCACCCCAGCACGGGGTCCCTATGGGGATGTACAAGTTGCCACAAACTCCCTGTATGCCATGGTCAGCGTGACCGCAGCATACAGGGGGTTAACCCGCCGGCATCAGTGTTTTCACCAATGCTGCCAGCGTGTGTGGGGCAGCCGGTTAACCTTAGGACCAGCATGCTCGTCCTAAGGCGTCAAGTACTGGCCAGCATTCTCGTCCAAGGTCCTGAACGTGTTAAAGAGCACCTATGGTGCCTGGCAGGGCTGATTATGCTGACAAAAAAAAAATATTCCCTGATTACATACAGGCAAACAAGGGCTGTGGTCTTTTCAAACAGCTAATCGATAGTGGTGCTGAAAGATGTAACCATCCCGATCTGATATTTCTGTCCTATCCTGAGGACAGATAATCAATATAAAAAAACTTGCAACCCCTTTAAGGGTAGGAAAAAAGTGTTGCACAATTCAGGCTTAAATCTAACTCCTAGGCTATGAATAAATTATTACTGTCCATGTTATATTTTTATACTGTTATCTCTGGGTTGGGTCTCCAGAGCTGCATACCAATTCATTAAGCAAATTAAGTCTTCAATGGACAGTGAGATGATAAGGGGGAAATTACATTAAATAGTTCATTATCCTAACTAAACCTTTTCAGTTTGGAGTAGTAAATGTCAATTTGCCCCACTTTTGAAGCCCCAATGACTACTCTAGCTTATCCAAATGAAAATCTCTCAATTCTGACCCCAATTGTTCAGCACACCTCAACGTGCAGTTAAATTCCTGGCCAGCTCCTTTTCCAAAATATATCTGCTATATATGTTACTGAGGACCTGCATTGCACTATTTAAAGCTTGTCCTTACTGTACATGGATGTAATAACATGAAAAGTATTATAGAATGCTTCAATTACATATACAGTGCCTAAAAAAATATTCATACCCTTTGAACTTTTCCAAAAAAATTTCACGTTAAACCCACAAACTTAAATGTATTTTATTGGGCTTTTTTTTGATTAACCAAGTATGTGTGAAGTGAAAAGAAAATTATGGTTTTCAAAATTTTTAATAAATAATGATCTGAAAGCATGCCATGGATTTTTATTCAACTCTATGTTCTCTGATACTCCTAAATAAAATTCAGTGTGTCCAATTGCCTTCAGAAGTCACCTAATTAGTGAATAGAGTCTACTTGTGTGTAATTTATTCTCAGTATAACTACATCTTTTCTGTGAAAGGCTCTGAGGTTTGTTAGAGAACATTAGTGATCAAAAAGCATCATGAAAACCGAGGAACACACCAGAAAGGTCAGGTATAAAGTTGTGGAGGAATTGTTCCATACATAATCTAAAAATGGAAGGAGTATGGCACAAGCCATGTAGGGGACACACATGTGGAGTAAGGTGTTCTGGTCAGATTATACCAAAGTTGAACCTTTTGGCCTAAATACAAAATGCTATGTTTGTCGGGAAACTAACACTGCATATCAGCCTGAACACACCATTCCCATAGTGGTGGCAACATCATGCTGTGGGGATTCTTTTCTTCAGCAACAAATAAGTTGGTCAGAGTTGATGGGAAGATGGATGGAGCTTAATACAGGGCAATTCTGTAAGAAAACCTGGTAGAGTCTGCAAAAGACTTGAGACTGGGGTGGAGGTTCACCTTCCAGCAGGACAATAACTCTAAACATACAGCCAGAGCTACAGTGGATTAGTTTAGATCAAAGCATGTTCTTGGTTAGAATTGCCCAGTCAAAGTCCAGACCTAAATCCCATTGAGAATCTGTGGCAAGACTAAAAATTGTTTTTCACAGATGCTCTCCACCCAATGTGACTGAACTTCAGCTATTTTGCAAAGAATAGGCAAAAATGTCAGCCTCTACACCCCAAACTATTTGCAGATTTATTTGCAGCAAAAGGTGGTGCTACAAAGTATTGACTTAGGGGGGCTGAATACAAATGCATGCCACACTTTTCAGATTTTTATTTATTAAATTTTTTGAAAACTATATATGATTTTCTTTTAACTTCACCCATACAGTACATGCTACTTTGAGTTGGTCCATTGCATAAAATCCCAATAAAATACATTTAACTTTATTGGTGATATGTGAGAAAGTGTAGGAATATTCAACTGGTATGAATACTTTTTCAAGGCACTGTTTCTCAAAATACATTTTCCTCTGTTTCAATGTTTTTGTTTTTTTTAGGAGAAAACACACTCCAATATACAGAAATCCATACAGAACTAAATGACCAATAATCTGATAGTATTCTGTTGTGTACAATTTTAAAGATTGAAATGCCCATGTTTTAATGGATGAGTCCCTAGCATTGTCCTTGCTAATGTGATTATACGCTGGAACGTTTGCTTTAAGGAGATTAAATCATTGATTATATATTTATATATGTTGTTTTTTTGCTTTTTTAGAATCTTCAAAAACAGTAAGCATTTTTCTTTATCCTTAAAATAAGCACACAAAACAAGTGTAATGGCAACTTACAGGTAATTACATTCAGTGTAAAATGGGGAAACTATCATGCAAAAAATTATGACATTACTTGTTTGCACTCCTAATCATACAATAGGTTAAAAAAACATCAGCCATTCCTGTCAAAAAAACACTTTTGTCCTAACTCAGTGTTTAAGGGCTCATACACACAACTGTATGCCCTCTGAGACATATGGTCTGTGATCGGGCCATATGTCCCGGAGCGGCATACATCGTGAGCATGGGACCGCAGAGCATCATAGGTTACTATGATGCTGTGCGCATCGGGCTGGCTGTCGGGCTATTGCCCCGCACTCATAAGATAACCTATGATGCTCCGCGCTCCCGTGCGCATGATGTATGCCGCTCCGGGACATATGGCCCGCTCACTGACCGTATGTTTCGGAGGGCATACGGTCATGTGCATTAGCCTTAAGGGTTATGAAAATATTATTGTCAGAAGCTAGACAAAATTTATGTTAAAGCCTATTCAGCTAAAGAAGTTAATTCTGTAGCAGGGTTTGTCTTTGGATTGTGTCTAGTATTGCAGCACATTTAAAACCTTAATGGCTTGCATGATATATGTACAGGGAAGTCCGAGGGGTTAAATATGGCGCCTGCTCAGAACCTGTGCAGACCCCAAATATTAAAAAAATTCTAATTGCCCCTCTTTCCCATAATAAAATAAAAATAAATAAAAATAAATATCATTTGCATCACCACATCTCAAAATTTTCAAATATAAATACCATATGAATGGTAGCAAAAAAAAAAAAAAAAAAAAAAAGGCCAGTTCAACATTTTTCATTGCTTTCCATCCTAAAAAAAAATGAATAAAAAGTGATAAAAAATTAATTCACATTCCAAAAATGGCAGAAAAAAATAAAGCTCACCCCGCAAAAAAACAGGAATATAAAAAAAGGTAATGGGTGCCAGAATCGAGCTATGCAAAAAAATAATAATTTTGTTAATTACAATTATTGTATTAAAACACAATACAAACTAGATAAATATAGTCTCACTGCAATCATACTGACCTGGAGAATGAAGGTAATAGGTCAGTTTTACTGCATGGGAAACACTGTAAAAGCAAAACCCATAAAACTTTAGGAGAATTAATTTCGATTCCACCCCATTTGGAATTTATTTCCAGCTTCAGACTACATTGCATGCAATAATAAATGGTTCCATTAGAAAGAACAACTTTGTCTGTGAATAAAAAGGTCTCATACAGATATGTGAACAGAAAAATAAAAAATATTGTGGCCCCAGGAAATCATGGAGTAAAAAACAAAAACACAAAATTGAAAAATTGCCATGTTCTTGTTCAAACAAAGTGCATCTGCACTAGACTCCCAACATTGCCCATATAGATGACATGTGCAGTGCATTTTGAATAGAGAAAACTGAGTGAGGCTTTTGCCTGGCCATATGTCTCTCCATTAGCAACCTTTTTAAGGCCAGTATCTCCGTATGGACAGCACAAAAGACTTGGCCAACAACGGGACATATCTTAAGAGATATAGAAAATTATGCAGAATATCAACAAAGTCTTCATTAGTAAGTGTGCTGTAGTCATATTTGTATATGAATCTTAAGTAGCCAGAAAGTGGCCAACCCTGGGGCGTTGCTAGGGTCTGAAAAGATCTAGGGCCCAATCCCTAATGCAAACGGCCCAGTTCTCTAAGTCAAAACCCCATCCCCCACAAACACTAGCACTGAAGACATTTTACTGTACTTGCTATAGAGCTATATAGCAGCACATACCTCTCACATTCAGTGCCCCCCAGGTAATGTCTCCTCTGATGTATGGTAGACCTTCTCTGTCATCATCTTCTCCATTCGGTCCGGACAACTTCTCTCAGCTGTGCCTTGGCATAGTGTGACACACAGACATCTTAGCTTCCTCACTGTTCTGTACCCCCAAATACTATCCTGAAGAAAAATGAGTGCCCCCCATAGTAACAGTATTCCTCATAGACCCACCCATAGTAATTCCTTTCTAGAATGCACTCATTAGTAATACTGCCCCCTACAGTGCCCTCAACAGTGATAGTGCCCCCAAGAGTGTCTCCATTAGTTGAAGAGCCATCCAGTATTAATAATGCCCTTACAGAACCCCCAGTAGAAATAAGGCCCCCCTTTTGTTGCCCTAATGGTAATAAAGCTCTGTACAGACCCCTCAGTAGTATTAAAGCCCCCATAGTGCTCTTAGTAGAAATAATGCAGATCTATAAGTCCCTCCTATAGAGCCCCCAGTATTAATAAGAACACCTAGTGTCCCCTGGATTTAAAATGCCCCCACATTGCCACTAGTACTTATAATGCCCCCAAAGTTATAATGCTCACCCTGAAGTTCCCCGGTATTTATATAGCCACCCTCCACTGTTATAATGCCCCCACAGTGCCCCCAGTATTTATATCGCCCCCTACTGTTATAATGCTCACCCTGAAGTGCCCCCAGTATTTATATCGCCCCCTACTGTTATAATGCTCACCCTGAAGTGCCCCCAGTATTTATATTGCCCCCTACTGTTATAATGCTCACCCTGTAGCTCCCCCAAGTATTTAGAATGCCCCCTGCAGTGCTCCCTGTAGTTATATTCCCCCATTTAATGTCCTCAGAAATAATAATTCGGTAGCCCCTCCAAAATACAGTCCCATATAAATAACATCACACAATCTCTCCTGCCTCCTCCAATATACAGTCCCATGTAAATAAAATCCCTCCCTCCCCAGCCACCCCCAACACACAGTCCAATGTAAACATTCAGTCCCATATGAATAATATCACTCCCTCCCAAAGCCACCTTCAACATATAGTCCCATGCAAATGTCATACCATCAACTTTCAGTCCCATGTAAATAACATCACTCCACCCCACTGTCCCATGTAAATAACTTCCCTCCCTTCAGCCCTAACATACAGTCCCAGTCAAATAACTACAACTCCCAACATTGCGCTACCTCTCAAATTGAGTATTCTACCCCTTCAATTACCTCTCCTCATGTACCGACCTCACCACAGCTTCTTCCCAGGACTTATCTTCACTGCTGAGCCATCCTCTCCTGCACTGGTCACATGATGGTGACATCATCGTAGGTCCTTTTCAGCTACTGCATTTAGAACTGATCACATGGACTGTTATGTCATCCCAGGTATTTCAGCTCTTCCAAGGCATTATATTCAATTGTATTGCCCTCCTGAGGATGGCAATACAGTTGTATCTATCAGGCAGGCAGAACATTTGTGGCCTGGGACAAAACATTAGGGGCCCAGGTCTCAAGTATTTTAACCTAGAAATGCCCCTGGGCCAACCCCTTTAATGGTTTATCATGGGGACCAAAACCAGACTTTTCTCTGATTCAAGGACCACAGGCTGAGAAGAACCAAAACTAGTAATGCATTAGAGCACATGGCTTCATGTATGAACATTTTCTCAGAGGTAGTAAAGATGTAAAACAATGAATAATACACTTTAATACCTTAAAAGTTAGCCATGAATATGTATTTTATGTTGGATAGTTCACACTTTTCTTTAGAGGAATGCTATATTCCTGTATAGAGTATTAGGGTGAATGTTTAAGCATTATATTTTGGGAGAATGGGTCCTTGCAGTAAGAGTCAATAAATGTTCATTAAATAGATCCACCTTATTAAATTGGTTTATTGAAAAAAGGGGTCCATAAGGTAATAGCTTCATGTGTATATTAGCTGTAAATCAGCTCATCTATACACAAACTAAGTAAATCTAATTGAAGCCATTTTCAATAAGGAAGAAGCTATGTCAGGGTTTTTCTTTATTTTATCTGTAGGATTTATTACTGGCATAGCCAATTCCATTATCAGAAGATGATGAACAAGGGCTTGATGGCAGCAATGGAACATGAAAAAGGTAGGAAACATAATTTTCATTTTTACCAATCTAAACTTAAAGTTAAGTGAGGGTAGCTAAGAAAAGATAAAACAGGCAACTATCCCATCACCTCAGTGAGGGCGGAATGAGGAAATCTTTATGCATCATACAAAATAGACTCCTTGATACTGTACCTATTACACATGCTATGGCTTAGCATTAGCCATACCACATTGGTTCAGTAGATCTTTGTGATCACAACAAAACAGGTTACATAAATGAGTGCATCAAATGGGCTGCAATTGTTCAAAGTGTAAATATTTCACATGCTTAATTTGGTTTAATCTGATTTGAGACCCAAAGAAATACTTTGGGACATCGTCCTTGTGAGTCAAACAGTACAGAAATGAAATAGTCAACTTTGAATGGCTTTGGATGATGTCTAGAAGAACCTTTTTTAGGTCTTCTGAAATAAATTGGGTAAGATATTTATTTTTTCCATTTTGAGTGGAGTAGAAGTTTGTTGATAGATCATTTTCAAATATATACCTAAAGGAATACATGTAGCCCTATATTCAATGGCCATACAATCAAACACATATACATACTAGACTCATTTTGATGATAGTTTCCCTGTAAAGTGAATGTATTGCCTGAAGTCTGATTGATACATTTTTTGTCTGTACTCATTCTATAGCATATGCTTTTTTGTTTGTTTGCATGATTTCCTGCATACTGCTGAAATCTACAGTCTTGTAAAAATCCTACAGTGGAAACATGGGTTCATTTCATTCTGTTGTAATGGCATAAATTCTGGCAACTAATTAAAGCTAGCCTCAAATGGCTGAACTTCTAGGCCACAGGAAAGGATTATTTTTTATATTACTTGTAGGTTTGATTGCAATATGAGACAGAATAGAAGCAAAGGACAGGAGGAATTAAAGGATATTATGTTTTGCTTTCTACATTTAATATAATTTTAAAGGGAAGTTGTCACCAGTTTTATGATGTTGTTTTATGAGGTCTTCAAAAAGGTGAAACAGACCTTGATTAAAAATAGTCACTTATTTTATTTTTTTATCTAGCTGCTTTTGTAAAATCCTTGTTGGATAGTTTCAGAGAAATGCCAACAATGAGTCCTATAGCTCTCCACACCCTCCCACAGATGACTGATATGTTTCTTCTTATACTATGTATTGGGAGAAAGCTGCCAATCAATGGCAGGAGAGGGGATTTTTACAAAGGACCCAGGGGCTCATGAATACAAGGGCTCTTATGTGCACATTATTAAATGGACTCTGCTCTGGTCCCACTGGAGCTGCTCAACAAGTATTTCAATAACTCAACTGGACAGAAAAGGTAGGTGACACCTCATTTGAATCAGGGTCTCTATCACTAGTTTATATTGACTTTAAAAATGTAGTACAAGTAGTACAAACTGGTGACAGATTCCCTTTGAGTTGTTTCTAGGTATTACTGATAAACTAAAAAAATAAAAAAAAGGAGCTCCACCATATGTGATTGCATACAATTTAGATTGAGAATAAGGGGAGAGATTCAAGGAGGATGTATCTAGTGCCACTTAAAAACACTAACTAATGCCCATCTCACAATGTATACTCAAACTAATAGGCAATTTAGGTACCATAACAAAATAATAGATTCATATATTTTTTAATGATCTTTTTCCTTTAGCAAAATATAGAATACTGTATACTTACAGTATATAAATAATTTTCCAAGAAGGGTAAAAATATGCTTGTACACGGCAGATTTGTTGCAGAAATTGTGACAAAAAATCAATTCCATATATGTAAATGAAATTCTTTCTGAGGCATGCATAAAGATTATTCCTTTTTTTTTTTTTTAAATGAGTGGACCAGTCAGAGAAGTTTTAAGAAAACAAATCTGCCTTGTATTTTAATACTTTTTCCCATAAAAGAACCCCTCAAAGTATAACCAGGACATTTCAATGGTATGATATTGAACATAAGGTGAATTCAATTATATTTTCTATGTGATTTTATGTGATTAGCTGGAACAGAAATACATGGAACATATCCCAAAAAGGAATCTAATTGATGCTGAAAGGACAAAAATTGTAACATAAATTGGAAAAACTTCAGAACTAAGTTGCCAGGAATTGATTTCTACACAGTCATACACAATATTAACAATAGTTACCTAGATAACAAAAGGAAGAAATAAACTGCTAAAGACTTAGAAAGACTAATTTTGGGTCTAATTCAAATAAATCATTCTTCAGATTTGATTCAAAGATAAGTAAAGTCAACTTGAATAGAAAGTGCTCAGAATGCCTTGAAAAGTTTTACATGACGCTCTGAAGTCTCCTAGGACTCTATCAACCTCTTTCAGGCTCTTCAGCACCAAGACATTGGTGATGTCAAAATGACAGATATATATATATATATATATATATATATATATATATACATACACACACACAGTGGATATAAAAAGTCAACACACCCCCGTTAAAATGTCAGGTTTCTGTGCTGTTGCAAAGATAAATAATGTCAGAACTTGTTCCACCTTTAATGTGACCTATAAACTGCACTGCTTAATTGAAAAACAAACTGAAATCTTTTAGGTGGAGGGAAGAAAACAAAAACAAAAAAAGCTAAAATAATGTGGTTGCATAAGTGGGCACACCCTTTTATAACTGGGAATGTAGCTGTGTTCAGAATTAAGCAATCACATTCAAAATCATGTTAAATAGGAGTCAGCATACACCTGCCATTATTTAAAGTGCCTCTGATTAACCCAAAATAAAGTTCAGCTGCTCTAGTTGGTCTTTCCTGAAATGTTCTTAGTCGCATCCCACAGCAAAAGCCATGGTCCACAGAGAGCTTCCAAAGCATCAGAGGTATCTCATTGTTAAAAGGTATCAGTCAGGAGAAGGGTACAAAAGAATTTCCAAGGCATTAAATATACCATGAAACACAGTGAAGACGGTCATCATCAAGTGGATAAAATTTGGCACAACAGTGACATTACCAAGAACTGGACGTCCCTCCAAAATTGATGAAAAGACGAGAAGAAATATTAATGCACAGGAGATGCCCTCACAATCTGACAGATTTGGAGTGTTTTTGCAAAGAAAGTGGGCAAATCTTGCCAAGTCAAAATGTGCCATGCTGATAGACTAATACCCAAAAAGACTGAGTGCTGTAACAAAATCAAAAGTTGCTTCAACAAAGTATTAGTTTAAGGGTGTGCACACTTATGCTACCATATAATTTTATTTTTATATTTTTTCTTCTCTCTACCTAAAAGATTTCCGTTTGTTTTTCAATTGAGTTGTACAGTTTATAGGTCACATTAAAGGTGGAAAAAGTTCTGAAATGATTTATTTTTGTCTATTTTTTATTACATCACAGAAACCTGACATTTTAACAGGGGTGTGTAGACTTCATCCCAGACCCAGCAACTTGTACCAACCAAACCCACCTGGGATGTACCCTCTACGGACCTGGCTCCGATAGTCTGCTGGCAGTGTCATGAGCTGGGCCATGTAAGAGTTGACTGTCCCCATCAGGTGGAACCCGTGGATTCTAACTATGGCTACCGTCAGTCACTATATGCCGGGAAGCTGTGTGCAGCAGGTACCCTAAAAACTCTAAACCACCTGTGCCAGGTGGAGGTATGAGACACTCCAGCGGAGGCTCTGCTGAACTCAGGGAGTCTGGTGTACCTAGTAAGGGCTCCCCTGGCATGGTCAGCGGAGTATACTGGCTGGATATTCAGGGTCATGTGCATCCATGGAGACTTAAAAGACTATCCCACCGCCCTGAAGTCTCTAACCACAGGGGCTGGCAGATGGACTCACTAAGTGGCAATTGCCCCAAATTTACACTACGAACTATAATAGGGACAGACTTCCTGGGCTTCCCGGCACTGTGGCCTGCTATAAGAGTGACTGATACCCATGAGGCAGGGGTGACCCTAGCAGAGTGGCCTGGCTCAGGGGGGAGACTAGAACCCTGGGAACCTCAGACCGAAGGGGAAGCAGTAGGGGTAAATGCCACTTTGGTGGAAGAGGGGGAGACAACCCCGCTAAGTGTGATGGTGGTAGACGTGGAGGACTTGCCGCCGGGTCCTGAATTGGCAGACCTCAATGTCTCTGAGGATAATTTTGGTACTGCCCAACGTCAGGACCCAACCCTATCCCGCGCCTGATAAAATGTGTTAATAGTAGATGGTGAACCACAACAACCCGGGGCAGAGTCAGTGTTTCCCCGTTTTGTGGTTCATCAGGATATGTTGTATCGGGTAAACCAACTACAGGGTGAGCCTATTGAACAGTTGGAGGCCCCAAGGCTTAGCATAACCTTGTGTTAGATCTAGCCCACCAACACGTTCTCGGGGGTCACCTGGGGCTGCAGAAAACTCTGGATCGTATTCTATAGCGGTTTTACTGGTCCAGCATATTCAAAGAAGTGGAAGAGTTTTGTAAGTCTTGCCCGACCTGCCAGATAACTAGCCCCCAGTCACATTTCCGTAGTGCCCTAGTACCTCTCCCGGTTATCAAAGTACCGTTTGACCGAATAGTTATGGACCTCATAGGCCCAGTACCAAAGTTTGCCAGAGGGCATCAACACATCTTAGTCATTCTAGACTGTGTCAATTGGTGCCCGGAGGCAGTGCCACTTCCACAAACCTCGGCCAAACTCATAGCCAAGGAGTTAATGGAGATGTTTTCCTGAGTAGGACTACCTAAAGAGGTTCTGACTGACCAAGGGACCCCTTTTATGTCCAAGGTGATGAGGGAACTCTGTAAGTTGCTGCACATAAAACAACTATGGATGTCCATTTACCATACTCAAATGGACGGTCTGGTAGAACGGTTTAACCAAACATTAAAAAATATGTTGAAAAAGGTAGTGTCTAAAGATGGGAATGACTGGGACCTCCTTCTGCCCTATCTCATGTTCGCAGTGCGAGAGGTACCCCAGGCCTCTAGTGGGTTCTCACCCTTCAACTGCTATATGGCAGACACCTTTGCGGTCTCTTGGACGTGGCCAAAGAGGCGTGAGAACAACAATCCACTACACATAAAAGTGTCATTGAGGACGTTAACCAGAGGCAAGATTGGATAGAGACAGTGTTGCCTCTTGTTAGGGAGCATATAGAGGCAGCTCAGCGAGCCCAGAGTCGGGTCTATAATTGGCAGGCTCGGGTGATCGGGTTTTGGTTCTGGTTCCGACCATGGACAGTAAGTTCCTGGCTAGGTGGCAGGGGCCCTACGAGGTACTCAAGAAAATTGGAGATATGAACTACAAGGCACACCAGCCAGGGTGATGAAAGCTAGAGCAGGAATGATAGGGAAACCTGTACAGAAGAGGAAAAAAGGTACTGGCCCTCTGTCTGATGCAAGAGAGGTAGCTGCCACAGTAAAAATCGCTGACAGCCTCTCCTCTAAACAGACTCAGGATGCCAGGGAGTTCGTTAGTTGGAACACGGATGTCCTTGACGCACTTCCATAATCCAGCATGACATTCTGTTTGCAACAGCATTTTGTATTTTTTTCTTTACATTTTGTATTTTCTATTATTAATTTTACTTATATTTTAATTTTATTTTTGGCACATATGTCCTTCAGGAGGTGACATATATTCTGTCTTCTCCTCAGGGTCCCCTCTGTATCTGACAGCCAGGACCCACCCTGCTTCTGCTAGATTGCAGGAGCTTTAATCCCAGCTCTGATCAGCGATGGGATTAAAGCACTGTCTGACCGTTTATATACGTGCTATATGGACGTGGTATTTGCAGATAGGACGAATATATCCAGTGGGCAGTCAGGAAGGGGTTAACAGCTGCTTAGACAGAAGTGCACCCTTCTAATGGCTGTTAAAACTGGTAAACATTTGGGTTAAAAATAAATAAATCAATTACCTTATCCACTTGCTTGTGCAGAGGCAGTCCACCTCTACTGATTGAAAAAGACCTGCTGAAGGACCTGCAGTAAGCGTAATGACATAACCGAGCACTTCTAGCCTGATCACGTGATGATGACGGTCTTTCTCCAGGCCTCTTTTTATTCAAGAGAGGACTGAACTCCAGCCGCCATTTCAGGAAAAATTATTCTGCATTTTTTAGAATTGAATTTAAAAAATAAATATATATATATATATATATATATACAGTACAGACCAAAAGTTTGGACACACCTTCTCATTCAAAGAGTTTTCTTTATTTTCATGACTATAAATTGTAGATTCACACTGAAGGCATCAAAACTATGAATTAACATATGTGGAATTATATACATACATACATACATTCACAAAAAAGTGTGAAACAACTGAAAATATGTCATATTCTAGGTTCATCAAAGTAGCCACCTTTTGCTTTGATTACTGCTTTGCACACTCTTGGCATTCTCTTGATGAGCTTCAAGAAGTAGTCACCTGAAATGGTTTTCACTTCACAGGTGTGCCCTGTCAGGTTTAATAAGTGGGATTTCTTGCCTTATAAATGGGGTTGGGACCATCAGTTGTGTTGTGGAGAAGTCAGGTGGATACACATCTGATAGTCCTACTGAATAGACTGTTAGAATTTGTATTAAGGCAAGAAAAAAGCAGCTAAGTAAAGAAAAACGAGTGGCCATCATTACTTTAAGAAATGAAGGTCAGTCAGTCTGAAAAATTTGAAAAAACTTTGAAAGTGTCCCCAAGTGCAGTCACAAAAACCATCAAGCGCTACAAAGAAACTGGTTCACATGCGGACTGCCCCAGGAAAGGAAGACCAAGAGTCACCTCTGCTGTGGAGGATAAGTTCATCCGAGTCACCAGTTAATAGCAGCTCAGATTAGAGAGCAGGTCAATGCCACAGAGTTCTAGCAGCAGACACATCTCTAGAACAACTGTTAAGAGGAGACTGTGTGAATCAGGCCTTCATGGTAGAATTATCTGCTAGGAAACCACTGCTAAGGACAGGCAACAAGCAGAAGAGACTTGTTTGGGCTAAAGAGCACAAGGAATGGACATTAGACCAGTGGAAATCTGTGCTTTGGTCTGATGAGTCCAAATTTGAGATCTTTGTTTCCAACCACCGTGTCTTTGTGCGACGCAGAAAAGGTGAACGGATGGACTCTACATGCCTGGTTCCCACCGTGAAGCATGGAGGAGGAGGTGTGATGGTGTGGGGGTGCTTTGCTGGTGACACTGTTGGGGATTTATTCAAAATTGAAGGCATACTGAACCAGCATGGCTACCACAGCATCTCGCAGCGGCATGCTATTCCATCCGGTTTGCGTTTAGTTGGACCATCATTTATTTTTCAACAGGGCAATGACCCCAAACACACCTCCAGGCTGTGTAAGGGCTATTTGACCATGAAGGAGAGTGATGGGGTGCTGCGCCAGTTGACCTGGCCTCCACAGTCACCGGACCTGAACCCAATCGAGATGGTTTGGGGTGAGCTGGACCTCGGAGTGAAGCCAAAAGGGCCAACAAGTGTTAAGCATCTCTGGGAACTCCTTCAAGACTGTTGGAAGACCATTTCAGGTGACTACCTCTTGAAGCTCATCAAGAGAATGCCAAGAGTGGGCAAAGCAGTAATCAAAACAAAAGGTGGCTACTTTGAAGAACCTAGAATATGACATATTTTCAGTTGTTTCACACTTTTTTGTTATGTATATAATTATACATGTGTTAATTCATAGTTTTGATGCCTTCAGTGTGAATCTACAATTTTCATAGTCATGAAAATAAAGAAAACTCTTTGAATGAGAAGGTGTGTCCAAACTTTTGGTCTGTACTGTATATCTCTATATATATAAAAGATAGCAGCACCAATAAACAGGTAATACGTCGGGTGCTATGTCCAAGGGTATAGCTCCTTACCCAATAAAATAATCCAATTACCCATTGTATGCCCACTGATGAGGAGGGTGTACCCCCCTGACAAGGAGCAGTGATGGCCAGTTCGCATTGTTCGCCTGCGAACATATGCGGGCTGCCATCTTTTTTCAGAAGTCCGGCGAGCCACAGGTAAGCCCTTACCTGTGCCTGTGCGCGAGCCGGTCTGAAAACAAGTGTGGTCACCGGGAGCAGGCAGTTCCGAGAACAGCCCAATGAAGGCCCCTGGTGGCTGTTCTCGGAACTGCCTGCTTCCGCTGACCGCACTTGTTTTCAGACCGGCTCACGCACAGGCACAGGTAAGGGCTTACCTGTGCCTCGCCGGACTTCTGAAAAAAGATGGCAGCCCGCATATGTTTGCGGGCGAACAATGTGAACTGGCCATCACTGACAAGGAGCAAGGAGTATTCCCTCCCTACTTTTGTCCTCCTGCATGCCGTTATCATAATGTAAAATAACTCTGGGCAATCTTGCCAATATCCAATATGGCGCTGCCCATTATGACATCACACGGGCATGCGCGCTGGGATTTACTTCTTGTGACTTGCTGTGCTGTGGCTGGAGAAGGGGGACGGCATCGAGTCACATACTCCTGACGCAACCTGGCGCCTGCGCAATGTAAGTTATTACACACCGAGTTTGGCGGCCAATCGCATGTGGATTCCCGGTATGTCTGATGGGTATGTTAATGTTTTATTCCTATGTCCCACCCCCTGACATTTTATCATCATTATTATGATGCACAGCACTTGTCTCTAATTGGTCTCACTTATCGATTTTACTTTTTTATGTACATATATTCACTGTCAATTCATTTTATATGCAATTATGTCTTTGTGACTATAATCATGTATCACACTATGTTGTTTCTCACTTGTATTTATTATGTATTATGGTCATTTTTGAATATTATCATGAAAATTGATTGCTTCACCTTTTAATCATGTAATTATCTTTTTCATTAATTGTTTGTGCTATTTATACTTTGCACTTTACTTGCTTGAGAAAGGATCTGTGTTTGAGCCGAAACGTTGCCTCACTGTACCACATGGGTGAATAAACCACAGTTTTTTCTACTAGATGTGCTGTGCCGTTTTTTGGGAGATATATATATATATATATATATATATATATATATATATTTATATCATGGTCAACCCTATTACACTACCACAAATACCTATGCCTGAGATCCAGGAGCTCCCGCAATGTAAGGAAGCAATAATTTTTTTTGTATGCTGTAAAAAATGTGTAAGGGTAATAGTGTTGGGGTAGAAGTTGTGGCAGAAGGGGTAATAGTAACTGCAGTAAAGTACTTGATTGACAAGGCAGGATTAATATGTTGCTCTGTAGTAGTAGTAGTGTTGGTAGCAGGGACAGTAGTAACTGCAGTGACAGCAGTACAAAATGGGACACAATGGATGGGCAGACAATATTTCAAGTGTACTTGTCTGTGATTAATAGAATCTTGTAATAAAATATTTTAATAAAACACTTTTTGGGGGGGGGGGAATGCTTTTTTGGACAGGTTCTACTACAGTGATGCAGAATAGAACTTTTGGGACACTAAAAATTGTATTTGGACAAAGTTCACTAGAATATAACAGTGAGTAATCTAAAACAACACATCAGTTCAGTTACACTAATCTGTGAACAACTGAGTTTTTTAAAGAGACTTTGAAAAATGTTAGAAATTAAAATAGTCAGTTGGACAAAGTCTTGTGAGCTGTGATACAAAAAAATATGACGGCCAGCACACTATCAACACCAAGATTAATACTGGAGAAGATTGCTTTATGTAATTGTGATTTCTCATATGTAAATTGGTCTGAAAGCTGTCTAATACACCTTAAGAGAAAACTGAGCATCATAGCTTTAAATATTGATGTCAAGTGCAAGCATAGCCTCACTGAATGGCTGCTGCCCTAAGTAACTACCATAGTATCTTCCCTACTGCAAAGGTTGACTGCAAAGCATTATGAACAGGGCCATTGGCCAGGGCACTGCCTGGGGATATTTGATCTTTATCTTTCTTGTTCTGCTCTGCTGTCTTCTGATCTGTAAAATAGCAGATTCAGATTTGAATGATGTGTCCAAATCGAATCTCAAAAGTTTTCAATTCGCTGGAACCTTGAAGTTTTGGGATAATTGAATTGAATTCAGTTATGTTAGAATTCATTAATTAATTTCTAAGTGTGGAATGTATTACCATATTTTTTGCCCTATAAGAGGCAGCTAGGTTTTAGAGGGTTAAAATAAGAAAAAAAAATGTTTTACCAGACCTCAGCTCAGAGCCCCTATCACACCCCTAATGTTAATAAGATTAGGAGAAGCATTATTGATAAACTCGAACCCTGATCCAGAGCCTAGGGCCAGCAACATCCTCGCCCCCCAGCACTGTCCTATATCATAGCATTAAAGATGAGCATCCTGTACCAGACCAGAATATTTGTGTAGTTCCTAAGCCACTGACTCTATGTAAGACTACAGCTCTTAGCATAGCTTACTTGGAGTTACAATCTCAAAAGAGCAATGGGCTTTGAGTGACTATTGCAATATGCAATTGGTTATCACTTTACAGGCTGTGAATTGTGAAAACTGCTGAGACTTGTAGCTCTCCAGGCACCTCTACTCTGCTATACACAGTCTAGCCCAGGAGCTGTCTCCCTCTTGCCGCTGATAATGACCAGCCAGCTCGCCTGTGTCTCCAGCAGCCACTTGGTGGAGAGGTCACACACTCTCGGGTCTCATCACAAGATGCCTATACTGACATAGCCGGCGCTGCTTGTCACTGCACATGCGTACTGTTCTCACTACGCCTCACACCGCCATACTTGATCAGAGCAAGAAACATTCCACACAATGATGTTGTGCAGTAGCTTCTCCACGAAGGTTGCTTCTGCAGGAGAAGACCAGGAAGTGGTGATTACAGAGCCCAGGGAGCACTGCAATCACGGTTTCCTAGTCCTCCTGTACTATCGAGCACTTCCATAAGAGCTCATTAATATTCACTCCATAAGACGCACTGACATTTTCCCTCCACTTTGGGGGGGGGGGGGGGAGGGGAAGTGTATCTTAAACTCACCATGAAAGTTTTAATGATAATGGTCTAATTTTTGTAACCTTTCTAATCTTTTCTTGTAGACAGTGTCAGTTTCTGTGTCTGTGCTCACGCTGAGTTGCATCGCCTTGGATAGATGGTATGCAATTTGCCATCCATTAATGTTTAAAAGCACTGCCAAGAGAGCAAGAAACAGCATCATAATTATTTGGATAGTGTCCTGTGTTATAATGGTCCCTCAGGCTATTGTCATGGAGTGTAAAAGTGCGTTTCCGGATTTAGCCAACAAAACAGTATTATTCACTGTTTGTGATGAGCGCTGGGAAGGTGAGTACTCTGACATTATTCAAATTCTTTCTAATTGTTGAAGAATGTGGAATTTCAATAGGTTCAACTAAACTTCAGAGTTCAGCACCAATGCCATATATGAGTAAAGAGAAAAACTAATCCTTAATGTTATGTGAGTTTGCATAGCAAATAAATGCTTCACAGTGTAGTCTTTAACCCCTTCAGCCAGCACACATGCAACAGGTCATACAGTTTCATAAGTACAAATCTGCTGACAGATGGCCGTTAATTAACTCACTAATAGCATGTCAAGGCCTGTAAGTGCATGTGTTTCTGCACTGACACCTATACTCAATACTAAATAAATCTGGGTGGTTTAAATAATTTGTTTCCATTTTTTATAATCTATCGTACATATCATTAACATGTCTATCAATCTTGTAATTTTCATAATTCCTTGGTTTTTCCTTCTTGCTGTCGGAATTTCAAAGTAGAGGATTGTATTTGCCACTTTTATGTCTAATGTGTAGTGTTGATCACGAATATTCGAATTGTGAATTTGTATCGCGAATATCGGCACTTCTAGAATTTGCTGATATGTAGAATATAGTGATATATATTCGTCATTTCGAATATTCGAGATTTTTTTTTAAATCAGTACGCATAATCCCTCCCTGCTTCTAGCTTGTGGACCAATGAGAAGGCTGCAATATCTTTGACTTTAGGAGTAGTGTCGGTTGTGAATTTTCATAATGCAAATTTTCGTAATGCAAATTTTCGTAATGCAAAATGTTCAATTGCCGATTTCCGCAATCAAGAAAATAATGACTGGAGATAACGAATTTGCGAATATATGGTGAATATTCTCCCAAATATTTGCAAAATATTACAAATTTGAATATTGCCCCTCCCGCTCATCACTAGTAATGTGCCCATAGGCTATTATTACCCAAATGAAGACCAAAGGAGTGTCCTATTGGCATATCCTTGGCTAATAGTCATTGGTATACCTAATTTTAAAACCGAACATGTAGTTACTGGGTATGTTTTTAATTGTTAGTCAATAATAAATAAGGCAAATTTTGGGAGTACTTGTAAAATTAGTCTGTAAAATATAATGCCTAAACTAAATCTAGCTTTAGAAAAGGGAAGCAAGACAACTAGATTAGTTTCTTACTCCATGATTGCTAACATGTTAGTGCCTGCAATGCAGATTCCTAAAGCAGACTCTTGTGAATTTGATAGATAGTCATGTTTCACAAAATTCTTAGAGGGATAATTTATTAAGATCAGCATTTTAGACGCTAATCTTAATAACCCTATATCTGGTGGTGGATCCTCTTAAGTTAATAAGAGGCGCTGGCCGCTACATAATGTCGGCACACCAAGTGCCAGTCTAAATGTAAGGAGGAGGCTGCAGACCTTATGCATAGCTGTAGTGGTGGTGGTAGTAGCAGCATTCATAGCCATGGTGTTGGTGTTGGTGTTGGGGGAAGCAACAGTGGCAATTGGGAAAAATGCATTGTACGGGAGGGGGCCAAAGCACCACCATGATATCTCACTGTCTGATAGCAACATGGAGGGTGAGGACTCCAATGACAATTGTGTGCTAGACAGGACCTGGGAACCGGATCAGGTGTGCTGAGTAGGGGGGTGGTAGTAGCGGCAGCAATAAAGAACAGAGGCTACATACACAAAGAACAGCCAAGGCCATGTCTGCTTCTGGATCTGGTGATGCAGCTGAGTCAGTGGTTGGGTTAGACCCAAAATGTGCCAGAGCTAAGCCAAGCTGGGCTACCTCTAGCTCTGTGCGAGTATCTCCTGTCTGCCGGAAGAAAGAAGCATTGCCATGTGCAAGTTCTGCAAGAACAAAATAAGACGTGGGCAAGCAAACACAAACATAGACACCACAGCGCTATTGAACCACAAGAACTGGCATAACCCCATCCCATGGGCAAGGAAAGATGGCAGCCAGCTTCCGCAACAGGAGTTTCCTCCTTCTCCTGGTCCTCCTTGTGGCAGCCAGATCGCTACCACAAACAGTACAATGCCTTTCTTTCACATCATCATCATTCCTTTCTGCCCTTCTCACTCAGACTCCTCCTCCTCTGCTCCATCAAAAGCAATCAATAAAAAAGTGTATGGCCAGGAATAAACTGTGCACGCCCAGCAATAAGCTGATGTACAAGCTTAATTCCCACCTGGCTGTGATTCTCATTGTGCGGCATGGTTCACGCCACAGCAGACACATGGAGCAGCTATTATGGTCAAGGACAGTACATATTTTTTTACAGTCCCCTCGGTCAATGCTTTTTGCAGCAGCAGCGAGGCAGCACCCCAAAATTGCGTTCAAGAGCTTGGGAGGGAGAAAGGAGAGGAAAAAAGCAAAAATTAAAAAAAAAATTAACAAAAAGAGATAGGTTTTTCTAAAATTTTCTCTAGTCCTACGAGACTAGAGGGTGTTATATACCAATCTCCAGGGCAATAGGGTTCAAACTGAATCGATTCGGGTGCGAACCAAACTTTTTGAAAAAAGTGGCGAACCTGACCCGAACTGAATCTCAACTGGTTCGCTCATCTCTTATTGAACCCCCCCCCATAAATCATCCCATTTTAAAAACTGCACCCCTCAAATGATTCAAAATGGCATTTATAAAGTATGTAAACCATTTAAATGTTTCATTGAAATGTATGTAAAATGGAGGCACAATATAAAAATGTATTTATTCATTTTTTTTTATTTCCTCTGATTCAGCCGTTTTTAGAAATATTGAATATATGACCCTGGAGTGCTACTTGACTGAAATGAAGGTTTACTATGTAGATTTTGGGGCCTCCAATTTTTTATATATCTTTCATGCACCATTTCAGGTTTGGAGAGTCCTTGAGGTACTAAAACATAAGAAACATCCCAAAAAGATGCTGTGTTAAAAAGTACATCTGTCAAGGAATTAATATAGCAGTGCATTGAGTTTTTCAATCCCACAGATGTCTCATAGAATTTATTTCAACTGGATCATTAAAATAAAAAATTACATATTTTCAATAATATGTAGTTTAACACAAAATGTTTTATTTCCCAAAGGTTAACAAAAGAAAAAGCATCCCACTAACTTGTGTAATTTCTCTAGAGTATGCAATACCCTACTGTATATTGGTCATAAACAGCTGTTTAGGCAAACAGCTGAGCTCAGAAGGAAAGGAAATTTAGCTTCTGAAATGCAGACACTCAAGAAACTGCACAATTTTGGAAACTATACCCCAAAGAATTCAGTTAGGGATGTAGTGATTGTTTTGACACCACAGGTAGCATAGTTTAGTAACAGTTTATAAGGCAAAAAAAGACATCTGTTTATCCAGTTCAGCCTATTATCCAGCAAGTTGATCCAGAGGAAGTTAAAAAAAAAGACAATAGGTAGAAGACAATATATCTCACATTAGGGGCAAAAAAATAATTCCAATCAGACAATCAGAATAACTCCCTGGATCAACAACCCATCTCTAGTAACTGTAACCTGCAATATTATTATCTTCCAGAAATAAACCTAAGCTCAATCTCATCAACTCTTTTAGTAGATTTTCCATCACCAACTATTCAGGCAGAGAGTTCCTTTTGTATGTTTGTGTAGAAACCTTATTTCCTCTAGATGCAGAGGATGTCCTGGGGATAAATAGATGATGGGAGAGATCTCTGTACTGATCCCTGATATATTTGTAAATAGTTATAAGATCTCCCCTTAGTCGTCATAGAATTGGCTGTTTCATAGAACGTATTAAAGGGATTCTGTCACCTCATTTTAGGTTATAGAGCTGCGGACATGTACGGCTAGATCGCCGCTAACATGTCCCAAATATACCGGTCCAATAGGGCTGTGTGCTTTTATTTTGTTTAAATATTTTTTTTTTAGATATGTAAATGAGTCTTGTAAGGTAACCAAGGGGCTGTACGAACCTTCCTGGTACCCAGCCATGCCCCCCTGTGAAGGAGCCCAGCACCGCCTATGTCCTCCGAATCTCCTCCTTTCGACACAGATTACTGTAATTTTGCGATGCGCGAACTCGCGCATGCCCAGTTTCTTCCCTGAGCCTGAGGCCAGCACAGGGAAGGAACACTATACCTGCACTACCATGCGTGAGCTCGTGCATCGAGAGATTACAGCAATCTAACTATGTTGAGAGGAGGAGATTCGGAGGACATAGGAGGTGCTGGGCTCCTTCACAGGGGGGCGTGACTGGGCTCCAAGAAAGTTAGTACAGCCCCTTGGACACCTTACAAGGCTCATTTACATATCTCTAAAATCATTTTTTAAACTAAATAAAAGGACACAGCCCTATAGGACAGGTATATTGCGGACATGCTAGCGGCGATCTAGCTGTGCATGTCCGCATCTCTATAACCTAAAACGAGTTGATAGAATCCATTTAACATTGGACCATGAAAATAAGAAAACATTATTTAAATAAAAAAATAATATTTTCTTGTAGTATGTTCTTTTAGCCCCAAATTTTTTATTTTTACAAAGGGGTAAAATGAGAAAAGCACCTCACACTTTGTTACTCAATTTCTCCAGAATACGGCTATACCCCATATGTGCTCTTAAACAGCTATTTGGGAGTACAGCAGGGCTCAGAAAGAAAGGATTGTGATTTGGATTTCTGTTGAATATATTACTATCATTGTGGGGTACATAAGGCTTGTTGATTATTTTTTGTTTCATTTTTTGGGCGGTGAGGTAGGCAACAATTATAATTCTGTCCGTTTTTTTGTTTTTTTTACTTTTATTTTTTATGAGGAACACCATGTGGTGCAAATGACATGATAATTTCATTCTGCGAGTTGACATTTTTATTTTCCTGTCAAAGCAGTTGTATGATAGCTTGTTTTTTTGGGATGGGTTGTCATTTTTATTGGTACTATTTTGGGGTACAAAATCTAATCACTTTTTATTCTGTTATTGTATTTGAGAGGCAAGGTGGCCAAATAATTGCAATTCTGTCAGGGTTTTATTTACATTTTAATTGAGTTTATTGGGATAAATAACATAGTAACTTAATTCTGCTAATTGACATGCTTTAAATGATGCCAAATTTATATAGTATTGTTCTATTTTATTATTGTCCAACTATAAACAAACTTTTAAGAAAATATAACATAGTAACTTAATTCTGCTAATTGACATGCTTCTGCTGTTGCCATATTCTATAGCTTTTTACTTTTTTTGTTGGCTAAATATGAGTGCTTGTTTTTTGCTAAGTGAGTTGTAGTTTTGTAGTTTCCGTTGGTACCATTTTGGGGGTATAAATGTCATTGTAATTTTTATTACAGTTTTTGGAGGACAAGTGTCCATATAACAGCCATCCTGTCATTTTTATGTGGTTCACCTTGCAAAGTGAATAATATAACTTTGTTCTGCTATAATTATTATGTTTATCCTTTGAGGAAGCTGTGTGGAGGCTTGTTGTTTGCAGGATAAGCAGCCATTTTGGGGTACATATGTCTTTTTAAAGATTTTGGAAGATTTTGGGAGGTGAGGTGACAAAAAAAGAGCTATTCCATCATTGCTTTTTTATGGCGTTTATCATGCAGTATAAGTAACGTGGTCCTTACCAATTATGGTGAGGACATGACAATACCAATTATATCTAGTTCATTTTATTATTTCATCCTTTATTAATAATATAGGACTGGATGATTTTTTATTTTTATTAAGTTTTTATGCTCTAAATATTTATTTTTTTACTTTTTTATGCCCAACTAGGGGACTTGAACATATAATGGTCTCATCGCTGATGTAATACACTGCAATAATCATCTATGATTGTTATTGACTGCAGCATCTTAGTAGTTAAATGGCAGGGATTAGATCTTACTATATGTTACTGCTGACACCAGATGCTGACAGAACAAGCTCAGTTCCTGAGTCTGAGCTATCAATGTACAGCATATTACAAGAATATAGTACTTGTCATGCCATACATTTATGGCATAGTTGGAGAAGGGGTTAAAACATAATTTTTTAGGGATATACAGTACTACTTAGCGTGTGTGAGATTCTACCTTGTCAGTTACTGCCATTTCCTTTATCTTTTACTTTTGGCTTTTGGAACTAATTATAATTTAAGCTTTTTCACAGGTAAATTTGAATCATTTTTCTACACTGTTGGTTTTCTATTGAATGATTACTTTCAGGAAAAATGATGTTTTAAAATATGCAAATTAGCATCTAGGAGCAAGAGGGGTGTTGTCATTACACCTAGAGGATCTGCTCTCTCTGCAAATGCGACACTGTCTTCTCTTTGAATGACAGGGCCAAACAGGTGGCCTCACATTTGCTCTGTCTGGTCCTGTCCACCAAAGTGAAGAGGGCGTGGCATTTGCACTGTAATGATAATGCCCCCATTGCTACTAGATGTTCATTTGCATATTTTAAAACATAATTTTTCTCAGCAATGCAGGCACATATGAACATAGGGCCAACACAGATGCCTTCAGTTGCCAAGCGCACATGTAATAGGTCAGCCAGTTTCATAGCTACAAATCTGCTGACAGCTTCCCTTTAATCATTTTGTCATAGCATCAATATATCATCAAATTAAATAGTTCAAACAGAATATTCTAAACTTAGATATTTATAGTGTATCCACAGAATATGCTATTAATGATGAAGGTAAATCCTTGAACATTCCTGCTAACTCATGTACAAGTTTGATTTGGAGATCAGTAAAATGGGAAAAAATTGAGGAGTTCAAATTAGCTGATTTTGAATACTAGACAACCCACGTGGGCTAAGGTGGCACTGTTTAGAGAATTATTATTATTTTTTTAAATCTCACACAACTATTTTAATGAGCTTGTGGCATTTTATTATTTTTAATTTGTCTTATGTACAGTAGCTGTACTTTTCCATCCTCCAAAATTGTACATATTTATATTTGAAACCAGAAGTTTACATACACTATATAAAAGACACATATGCACGTTTTTCTCAATATCCTACATGAAATCAGAATAAATCTTTCTTGTTTTTGGTCAATTAGGATTACCATAATTATTATTATTTGCCAAATGCCAGAATAATGAGAGATAGAATGTTATAAGGCATTTGTATTACTTTCTGCAAAGTCAAAAGTTTACATACACTAAGATTACTATGCCTTTAAACAATGCTGGACTGCCCATATGATGATGTCATGTGCTTGAAAGCTTCTGTTAGGTTTATTGGCATCATCTGAGTTAATTAGAGACACTCATGTGGATGTATTTAAAGGCACACCTGAAACACACTGCTTCTTTGTGAAGCATCATGGGAAAGTCTAAAGAAATCAGACAAGATATCAAGAAGAGAATTGTGAACTTGTACAAGTCTGGCTTAACCTTGTGTGCAATTTCAGGATACCTGAAGGTGCCTTGTTCATCTGTGCAAACAATTATATTCAAGTACAAACAAGATGGGAATGTCCAGCCATCATACCGCTCAGGAAGGAGACAGGTTCTGTGACCCAAAGATGAACATACTTTGGTCCAACATGTTCATATCAACCCAAGAACAAAAGCAAAAAGCAACCTTGTGAAGCTGATGGCAGAAGCTGGTAAGATTGTGTCAATATCCACAGTGAAACGAGTACTGTATTAACATAGGCTGAAAGACCACTGTGCCAGGAAGAAGCCATTACTCCAAAAGAAACATAAAAAACCCAGATTCATGTTTGCAAATGCACACAGGAACAAAGACCTATATTTTTGGAGATATGTCTGACAAAACTAAAATTTCATTTTTTGTCCATAATGACCATCGTTACGTTTGAAGGAAAAAGAGAGATGCTTGGAAGCCTAAGAACACCATCCCAACTGTGAAACACGTGGGTGGCAGCATCATGTTGTGGGGATGTTTTGCTGCAGTAGAGACTGGTGCACTTCACAAAATAGATGGCATCATGAGGAAAGAAGATTATGTGGAAATACTGAAGCAACACCTCAAGACATCAGCCAGGAAGTTAAAGCTCGGACGGAAATGGGTCTTCCAAATAGACAATGACCCAAAGCATACTGCCAAACTGGTTACAAAGTGGCCTAAGAACAACAAAGTCAATGTTTTGGAGTGGCCATCACAAAGCCCTGATCTCAATCCTATTGAAAATTTCTGGGCAAAGCTGAAAAGGCAGGTGCAAGCAAGGCAACCAACAAACATGGCTCAGTTACACCAGTTTTGTCAGGAGGAATGGGCCCAAATTCCAACCAACTATTGTGAGAACCTTGTGGAAGGATATTCAAAACGTTTGACCCAAGTTATACAGTTTAAGGGCAATGGTACCAAATATTAATACAATGTATGTAAACTTTTGACTTTGCAGAAAGTAATAAAAATACCGTAAAACATTCTCTTTCTCTCTTTATTCTGGCATATGGCAAATAATATTAATTATGGAAATATGATAATTGACAAAAAACAGGAAAGGTTTATTCTGATTTCATGTCAGATATTGAGAAAAACATGCATATGCGCATTTTTATATAGTGTATGTCAAATTCTGGTTTCAATTGTAGTTTCCTTTAGTTGAATATGTGAGGCTCCCGATTGTTTTGTGCTCCAGGCATGCTACAACAAAGTGGCATTATACTAAACTGCCAGGTATCAGAAAATCAAATACTTTCAGAGTTAATTATTAACTGTCAATTACTGAGTAATAATATAATAATTAGAGATGAGCGAATCAAATCCCACAAAGTAGAATTCGATCCAAATTTCAGGATAAATTCGATTCGCCTAGAAGAAAAATTTCCTCGTGCTTTGTGTCAGCAAATTGATTCATCCTGAAATAGTATAAAAAAATTCAACTTACCATTTGCTAGCGACGGGCTGCCAGCCTCCATCTTGCTTGAAGATATCGGACAAAATACCAAGTGTTTAAGCAGCCGAATCGAATTTTGAAGAAATCCACTAATCTCTAATAATACAATAGAGGCAGCTGGGAGAGAGAACCTTAAACAAAGCTAATACAGGTTTGATGATGGGTTAAAAAATTGGCAAATTTCAAGCTAACATTAAATTATATAATCTAAAATACACCTAGGATAAAATCTCTAATTTCATATGGTGAAATGACCTACCCTGAGGAATATTGAAATCTGGGGCTACCCCTTTGACAGGAATCGAATCAGCATTTCAGATTAAAGGGGTATTCCGGTTTAATTATGTTATCCGCTATCCACAGGATAGGTGTCACACACACAGGGCATGGGGAAGTGACCACTGAACTCCACTCGCACCCCTGTCCCTGGCTACTTGCCTTGCAAGTCCTAGTGACAAGGGACAACTGGTCGACAAACGCTTAGCTAGGAAAGTACAGGGAAAACAAACATCACATGCAACAGGGAAGTCAAACAAGCCGCATCAATAACCAAGAGAGCAGAAAGGTACCGGAGGATCAAGCAGAGGATCATCAGAAGCCAAAGTCAAAACCAGGAGTGAACGCCAAGACCAAAGGATGAGACAGATGGGAAATCAGAAGCCAAGCAGGAACAACAAACCAGGTAAGTATATTGCAAGAAGGACCTCAATAACAGGCAATCTGTGGTCAGCAGATTGCCTGCTTAAATAGGGCACTGGTGGAGTCATGTGACCTGGTCAGCGTCACATGACTCCTGAGTTCTAATGCGGCCGAGTGAGCTCAGCCCTATTGTGGATACCATGGGAGTGGGCGACGCCGGGCGCGCTGATGATGCCCGTGCGACCCATCCGTCCCCGCTTACGCACAGAGCGCATTGTGACAATAGGGGTTAACTATTAGATTTGATCAGGACCTACCACTGGGACCCCAACCGATGACGAAAATAGATGCCCTGTACCCACTTTCAGCCCCTTGAAATGAACAGAGTGCCTGGTCAGCATCGGTGTAGGCAGAAGACACATTAGGGTATATATAATAGGTGCTCTTTAGTTAACCAATCAGCAGGGACAGCCCTATTATGTTTATTTAGTATTTTTTATTTTTCAAATGATAAGTATCAAATATAAATGTAAAGTAAATTATCCTGTTTTTACAACTCCAGTTAGCAACATAAAGAGAATCTAAATGAAATGACAGGCGATGTTTCGGTCAGAGTAGCACATGATGATCGTAATTATGTCACGTGACAAACAGCACTACAATCGCCATCTACATGTGCCTTGTTACCAGGTTTGTCTTGCATTGTTCTGCATTGCTCTATGCCTGTTCCTTCCTATATCCCTCCTCCGCTACAGACTCCCCTGTGCCCTTTACCTACTGGCCGATCCTATTCTCCTACTTTGGCTTCTGGTTACGCCTTGTACAAAATTCACTTTATAAATAAGCTTAGTATTAGCACTATAATATTTTTCGTGACTATGGCATTATTGTACTTTATCTGGTTTGCAGAGTGCTGTTGCATTATCTTTTTTCTCTATGTTTTTAGCCATGGCAGCGTACACCTGCGCATTGGGATGTGCTGACTAACCCCTTTTCTTTGCAGTTTTACAGCGCTGGAGGTGTGGCACTCCAGCAAGTTGTGCACCCCCGATTAGCCTGTCTGTCCCATAGGCTGATTTTAATTAGTTTCAATATAAAGCTGTGGCCTGCTCTCACTACATTCATTGGAATATGGAGTGGGCTCGGCATGCATGTTGGTACCTGCATCCCTTGGAAGTAATGGAGGCCATTTTGGCATCAAAAGTGGCAAAAGGGAGAGTGGATCCAGCATGCATGTTAAACCAACACTACCTGAACTTTATGGCGGCCATTATGGCGCATAACAGGTAGCATTTAGTGTTAGGGTCCCGTCTTACAGCGATCGCCTTGACGTTCGGCAGACGGGCTGAGATGGTTTTGTATAAAATGCCTCTCACTTTATAAATAAGCGTAGTATTAGCACTATAAATTTTTTTGCTACTCTAGTCATTACGCCCATGCTGTATATTCTGTATGACAACAGTCTCTGGAGCAACATTCTATAAAATGGAAGTTATTTTTCTGATTTATTTTCTTTACTGTCAATGACAATTTCTATTGCATGCGTCTTGGGTCTCCACAATGTAAAATAATTCAAACTAGCCCATTCTAAGTCACAGGTGCACATCCATAAAGCTAACCGGAAGAAATAGGGATTATTATGAATTACAGTAGTACTATATCTAGTATTGCATATTACTATACATAGTAGAGATATTACTACTGTAATCCAAAATAATTCCTAATCCCTAGTTATTTTGTTTGCATGTATAATGTGTGTTGCCATACGTATTTTGTTTGGTGAATCTCCACAAGACAGTCTAGTGTTTTATATTCTACCTGAGTATGAATGTCAGTCTAACATCTGTACATTGACTTTCTCTTTTGCTCATAACTCTGCCTGACTGGTCTTTCCTTAGATTTTTCCGGTATATCATCTTGTTTTATCATCCTATTGTAAGCAGTTATTGGCAATGCAATGCAATGTATCATACTCTTTGATATGCTTGCATCCTATCCTGCCCCAGTCTATCCCAAAGCCAAATCCAAAAACAACTGCACAGATGTTAAATTAGTGGTGCTACACAATGGCCTGATTCTCGGGTAGGGAAGCAAAGTGTTGCCTCTTCAAACTAATTCAAAATCACTAAATAATATATAAAACATCCTGCACAATATGATAAATGAATATGCGGATGTACATGGCTACATTTATAAAAGAAAAAACACAGAAAATAATGAACTAACACATTATATCACAGGTTCAATCAGGTGCACTCATCGGTTGCTTGATGCACACAGAGGTGACTAGGAGCAGCACACTATATGTGCTGTGTCTGCTCTACTGAATGTAGACGCCCAATGGCTAGAGATGAGCAAATTTTTCAAAAATACGATTCTCTGGTTCGCCAAATTTTTCGGGAAAAAGTTGATTTGATCTGAATATATTTGCGGCGAATTACGTTAAAAAACTGCTATTTCCTGGCTGCTGAGAGCCTTTATAGTGGTGTAGAACACTGTGCCTTGTAGTAACACGCATAAGGAATCTGCTGTGGTAGTGAAATAATACTGTGAGTCTGTATGACACGCAGATGACAGGCGTTGCTCTTAGAATCACTGCACACTTCACTTATTTGGGCAGTCACGGGGCCAAAACTGACCAAATAACTCAAGCCTTACAGGTTGATGTTAGCGTCAAGAAGAAGCACACTCCTTTTACACCATTGTCAGCTGATTCCACATGGATGTCAACAGAACCTGTTCTATTAAGCGCGTATACAAGTAGAGCCCCCCGGACAGAGTGGAGAGGGTGTCAGCAGTAATTTTGTGTTGATGTCACTGATTATTTTGCCCTTCCTCTTTTCCGTCAGAACAATAACCCACAAAAAACGGATCCTGTCTGTGGAGCATCCACCTTCACTCGGTCAGCATTTGGTTAGTAATCCATCAGTATTGCTAAAGCCCCCAAAAAATGAGATGACACGTAAATTGAATATTTGCATGTCTTCTCTTTTTTGTACCCACTCCTGCTTTTGGATACCAAATCATAAGCCAATTCTGATGGGACCATACAGGCCTTACAGCTAGAAATGGCCCGGCGGTCGTTTTGCCATAAACTTTGCTCGTTCGCTGAACAGGCGAACATATGGCGATGTCCACCTGCACCCTATTTTTGCATTGTGCAGAACTTTGACCCATGACACATCCATCAGGTGGGACAGGACAGCCAATTGAGACGTTTCAGCACATGTAATCACATCAGTGACCCTTTTGGACCAGGGAAAATAATTAATATTAGGTTCAGTAGCCTGAGGCTAGATAATTTCCGTTTATGGTCTATATTTAAAACATAACATTTAATAGATTTATTAAAAGTGTGACGAAAGCTCAAGAGAAACAAAAGATATTTAAAATTAATATATAGATGAACTCTGCAACAGGAAAGACTTCTGTCACTCTAGTTTATATATCACTCTAGTTTTGATACTGAGCTTTTATTTATAAAGGACTCATATGGGGATAACCGTAGGGATATTATTTGCATATCCCTTTGGTTACAATATAATTGCAGTCAGTTGTTGCGGTGGCTGGTTGAGAATATTACTACTATGTAAATTATACTGCCCTGTATACAAACAGTCGGCAATGGGGAGTCAAGGAAGTATTCTCATTCCCAGATTGCTTCTTATATCCTAGTCCACATTTACCCTTGACTAGACTACCCCTTTTATTGCTAAACTGGTTTCATATTGTCTCTATCCACCCTGACAGTCCCCTATGAGCTTGTTTCCCTATCAACTATGTACATGTGCTGTGTGCCAGCAGTGCACACCGCCACTACATACAAACCGGATTCCAAAAAAGTTGGGACACTATACAAATCATGAATAAAAACTGAATGCAATGATGTGGAGATGCCAACTTCTAATGTTTTTTTCAGAATAGAACATAAATCACGGAACAAAAGTTTAAACTGAGAAAATGTACAATTTTAAGGGAAAAATATGTTGAATCAGAATTTCATGGTGTCAACAAATCCCAAAAAAGTTGGGACAATGCCATTTTCACCACTGTGTGGCATCTCCCCTTCTTCTTACAACACTCAACAGATGTCTGGGGACCGAGGAGACCAGTTTCTCAAGTTTAGAAATACGAATGCTCTCCCATTCTTGTCTAATACAGGCCTCTAACTGTTCAATCGTCTTGGGCCTTCTTTGTTGCACCTTCCTCTTTATGATGCGCCAAATGTTCTCTATAGGTGAAAGATCTGGACTGCAGACTGGCCATTTCAGTACCCGGATCCTTCTCCTACGCAGCCATGATGTTGTGATTGATGCAGAATGTGGTCTGGCATTATCTTGTTGAAAAATGCAGGGTCTTCCCTGAAAGAGATGACGTCTGGATGGGAGCATATGTTGTTCTAGAACCTGAATATATTTTTCTGCATTGATGGTGCCTTTCCAGACATGCAAGCTGCCCATGCCACACGCACTCATGCAACCCCATACCATCAGAGATGCAGGCTTCTGAACTGAGCGTTGATAACAACTTGGGTTGTCCTTGTCCTCTTTGGTCCGGATGACATGGCGTCCCAGATTTCCAAAAAGAACTTCGAATCGTGACTCGTCTGACCACAGAACAGTCTTCCATTTTGCCACACTCCATTTTAAATGATCCCTGGCCCAGTGAAAACGCCTGAGCTTGTGGATCTTGCTTAGAAATGGCTTCTTCTTTGCACTGTAGAGTTTCAGCTGGCAACGGCGGATGGCACGGTGGATTGTGTTCACTGACAATGGTTTCTGGAAGTATTCCTGAGCCCATTCTGTGATTTCCTTTACAGTAGCATTCCTGTTTGTGGTGCAGTGTCGTTTAAGGGGCCGGAGATCACGGGCATCCAGTATGGTTTTACGGCCTTGACCCTTACGCACAGAGATTGTTCCAGATTCTCTGAATCTTCGGATGATGTTATGCACAGTTGATGATGATAGATGCAAAGTCTTTGCAATTTTTCGCTGGGTAACACCTTTCTGATATTGCTCCACTATCTTTCTGTGCAACATTGTGGGAATTGGTGATCCTCTACCCATCTTGGCTTCTGAGAGACACTGCCACTCTGAGAAGCTCTTTTTATACCCAATCATGTTGCCAATTGACCTAATTAGTGTTAATTGGTCTTCCAGCTCTTCGTTATGCTCAAATTTACTTTTTCCCGCCTCTTATTGCTACTTGTCCCAACTTTTTTGGGATTTGTTGACACCGCGAAAATTTGAATCAACGTATTTTTCCTTTAAAATGATACATTTACTCGGATTAAACGTTTGATCTGTCATCTACGTTCTATTACAAATAAAATATTGACATTTGCAATCTCCACATCATTGCATTCAGTTTTTATTCACAATTTGTTTAGTGTCCCAACTTTTTTGGAATCCGGTTTGTACATCAGCGTACAGCCATATGATTTAAAAACTAACACGCAGCTCCCCCGACATGTTTTGCCACTGCTGTTGCGTCTTCAGGGGAAATGGAGCTACTATCAACACGAGCCTCACAAAGGGCAAGGTTTTAAAAGACTGTGTGCGGGTGTTCCCGTTCTAACTGCTAAAGTGCGATTTCCACTCGTGTTACAGACCGCGCAATGGGGTCAATAGTCTATGAGCATTGCAGTTCGATAGTCCCAAAATAACCAATCTACTCAAGTGTGGATGCGCTGGAACTTAGACTATAATTTATTTAATATATCCTAGGCACTCTGCGCATGTTTGGAAACTTCTCTTTTTCCCACTATGCATGAGTACTGACTTAGCCATCCACTAGAATACGGGAGAGCATGCGCTAGAACTTTGATTATATCTCATGTATCCAAGGCACTCTGCCCATGTCTGGAGGCTTAGTTTTCACTCCTCTTTTACCAATTTCCTACTGCGCATGAATTCTGACTTAGCCTTCAGTACACTTTTGTAGGATATCATGCGCATGCGGCCAGAAATAGATTCCATTTCCCAAGTATCGATATCCTTCTGCACATGAGCGCTGACTTTGACTTGTAATGCAAGGTTCCTCTTTTCTGCTCATGTGCAAGGACTTTGATTAATTTAGCATATCCGGAATACTATGCGCATGTCTTTGGACTTTGATTTTGCCTCTCTTATTCAGATACCTATTTTTACTGCTCATGGGTACTGTCTTTTACTTCATATTGCCCAAATCCGACATCATGTGCATGCACCCGAACTTAGATTCTATTTCTCAGATGCCAGTTATCTTCTGCGCATAAGCTCTGACTTAGACTAATATTCCAAAGTTTCTATCTTACTGTGCCTGTAAGGGGACTTTGATCATATCAATTGTATCCGACGTGTTATGCGCATGTCTTTTGACTTTGATTTTGCTTCTCTTTTATCTATACCTTACTGCGCAAAAATGCTGACTTAGATGAATCCTCAATCAAGTGAGATATCATGTAAGATATGAAGTGCGTCCTTCAGCACTTGGGTCCTACTTCAGTTGTACCAATTATCTTCTGCGCATACATACTAGCATACTCATAGTCCATAGTTCTTATTTTCTGCGCATATATAGGAACTTAGGTTATATCTTTTTAGGAACTTAGGTTATAACTAATAAGCCCTGGATACTTTAACATGTATCAGTCAGTTTCTTCATATACAGTCAGGTCCATAAATATTGGGACATGGGCACAATTGTAACATTTTTGGCTGTATGCACCACCACAATGTATATTAAATTAAACAAAATAGATGTGCTTTAACTGCAGACTGCCAATGGAACTGGTTCTCTTGAATTTATTGATGATGTGACTGCTGACAAAAGCAGCAGGATGAATTCTGAAGTGTTTCGGGCAATATTATCTGCTCATATTCAGCCAAATGCTTCAGAACTCATTGGACGGCACTTCACAGTGCAGATGGACAATGACCCAAAGCATACTGCAAAAGCAACCAAAGAGTTTTTTTAAGAGAAAGAAGTGGAATGTTATGCAATGGCCAAGTCAATCACCTGACCTGAATCCAATTAAGCATGCATTTCACTTGCTGCAGACAAAACTGAAGGGAAAATGCCCCAAGAACAAGCAGGAACTGAAGACAGTTGCAGTAGAAGCCTGGCAGAGCATCACCAGGGATGAAACCTAGCGTCTGGTGATGTCTATGCGTTCCAGACTTCAGGCTGTAATTGACTGCAAAAGGATTTGCAACCAAGTATTAAAAAGTGAAAGTTTGATTTATAATTATTATTCTGTCCCATTACTTTTGGTCCCTTAACAAGTGGGAGGCACATATGCAAACTGTTGTAATTCCTACACTGTTCACCTGATTTTGATGTAAATACGCTCAAAATAAAGCTGACAGTCTGCAGTTAAAGCACATCTTGTTTGTTTCATTTCAAATTCATTGCGGTGGTGTATAGAGCCAAAAATTGTTGACTTGTGTCGATGTCCCAATATTTATGGACCTGACTGTAAGTGCACAAAATAGTCCACAAGGTTCCTGTTTTCTACACGTATTTTCAGACTTAGTTATTCCAGAGTCCAGATTAAGGGGCTAAATCTAATACATGTATAAATAAAAAAGTAAAAAAAATAAAGAAAACCTAAAATATTAGACAATGAATAAAAAAAAAAAATCTATAAGAATCTAGCTTTGAAAAAAGAGGAAGAGGGGTTCCAATGGTCTATGATACCACTTCAACTTTATGTGGATCAGTTAATAAGTACTGTATTTTTCTCCCCATAAGATGCACTTTTTCTCCCCCCAAAATGGGGCGTCTTATGGGGCGAATGCTAACAGTTTTACATCGCTGCCTGCGATGTACAAGCGAGCGGGGGGGACTGGGAGGAGGATCTGGGGGCCGGCAATAGAGGCGGGGTGGTGCAGTCACTGTACTATAGCCCCGCTGCACCAGTGCTGCACTATTCAAATATAAAATGTCTTATTCAATCAAAAGCGATTAAACATGCCCCCCCCACGTTTAATATTACTGTACATCCTAACACCTTCTGTAGAACGCAGGCAGGCAAGCCGGGCGGCAGCGTAACTCCCTGATGTCACGTGCCTGTGCCGCCTACTTTATGAATGAAGCAGGCGGCGCAGGCAAGTGACGTCAGTGAGTGAGTCTGCGTTCTACAGAAGGTGTTAGAATGTATGGTAATATTAGCAGTGGGGGGGCATGTTTAATCACTTTTAATTGAATAAGGCCTCATGCACACGACCGTTGTGTGCATCCGTGGCCGTTGTGCCGTTTTCCGTTTTTTTTCACGGACCCATTGACTTTCAATGGGTCCGTGGAAAAATCGGAAAATGCACCGTTTGGCAGCCGCATCCGTGAGCCGTGTTTCCTGGCCGTGAAAAAAATATGACCTGTCCTATTTTTTTCACGGCCAACGGTTCACGGGCCCATTCAAGTCAATGGGTCCGTGAAAGAACACGGATGCACACAAGATTGGCATCCGTGTCCGTGATCCGTGGCCGTAGGTTTTAGTTTCATACAGACGGATCCGAAGATCCGTCTGCATAAAAGCTTTTTCTGATCTAAGTTTTCACTTCGTGAAAACTCATTTCCGACAGTATATTCTAACACAGAAGCGTTCCCATGGTGATGGGGACGCTTCTAGTTAGAATACACTGCAAACTTTGTACAAGACTGCCCCCTGCTGCCTGGCAGCACCCGATCTCTTACAGGGGGATATGATAGTACAATTAACCCCATCATATCCCCCTGTAAGAGATCAGGGCTGCCAGGCAGCAGGGGGCAGACCCCCCCCCCCCCCCTCCCCAGTTTGAATATCATTGTGCGGCCCCCCCCCCCCCCCCCTGTTGTTAACTCGTTGGTGGCCAGTGTGCGCACCCCCCTCCCTCCCTCTATTGTTTTAATACATTGGGGCCAGTGTGCGCGCCCCCCCCAACCCCCCCTCCCTCCCTCTATTGTTTTAATACATTGGGGCCAGTGTGCGCGCGCCCCCCCAACCCCCCCTCCCTCCCTCTATTGTTTTAATACATTGGGGCCAGTGTGCGCACCCCCCCCCCCCCCTCCCTCTATTGTAATCATCATCGGTGGCAGCGGAGTAGAAGATTTTCATACTTACCTGGCTGCTGGCTGCTGCGATGTCTGCGTCCGGCCGGGAGCTCCTCCTACTGGTAAGTGACAGGCCTGTGCGGCGCATTGCTGTCACTTACCAGTAGGAGGAGCTCCCGGCCGGACGCAGACATCGCAGCAGCCAGCAGCCAGGTAAGTATGAAAATCTTCTACTCCGCTGCCACCGATGATGATTACAATGGGGGGAGGGAGGGGGGGTTGGGGGGGTGCGCACACTGGCCCCAATGTATTAAAACAATAGAGAGAGGGAGGGAGGGGGGGTTGGGGGGGGCGCGCGCACACTGGCCCCAATGTATTAAAACAATAGAGGGAGGGAGGGGGGGGGTTGGGGGGGCGCGCGCACACTGGCCCCAATGTATTAAAATAATAGAGGGGGGGTTGGGGGGCGCGCGCACACTGGCCCCAATGTATTAAAACAATAGAGGGAGGGAGGGAGGGGGGTGCGCACACTGGCCACCAACGAGTTAACAACAGGGGAGGGGGGGCCCACTGGCCACCAATGAGTTAGAAACAGGGGGGGGGGGGGGTCTGCCCCCTGCTGCCTGGCAGCACCTGCCAGGCAGCAGGGGGCAGTCATGTACACAGTTTTTTTGTATATTCTAACCTGAAGCGTCTCCATCACCATGGGAACGCCTCTGTGTTAGAATATACTGTCGGAAATGAGTTTCACGATGTAGCTCATATCCGACAGTATATTCTAACATAGAGGCGTTCCCATGGTGATGGGGACGCTACAAGTTAAAATATACCATCGGATTGGAGAAAACTCCAATCCGATGGTATAACAGAACTCCAGACTTTACATTGAAAGTCAATGGGGACGGATCCGTTTGAAATGGCACCATATTGTGTCAACATCAAACGGATCCGTCCCCATTGACTTGCATTGTAATTCAGGACGGATCCGTTTGGCTCCGCACGGCCAGGCGGACACCAAAATGACTTTTTTTTCATGTCAGTGGATCCTCCAAAAATCAAGGAAGACCCACGGACGGAAAAACGGTCACGGATCACGGACCAACGGAACCCCGTTTTGCGGACCGTGAAAAAAAACGTCCGTGTGCATGAGGCCTAAGACATTTTATGTTTGTATACTGGAGCTGCGGAGGGGGGATCTGTGGATGAAGTTTTATGGGGAACATCCTTGGATGGCACAGCTAAGGGGTGGGGGGTCTGTGGATCGCACTGTTATCGGATAGGGGGTCTGTGGATGGCACTGTTATGGGGTGGGTGGTCTGTGGATGGCACATATATAACAGTGCCACCCACAGATCCCCCCTCTTACAGTGCCATCCACAGATCCCCCTCTAACAGTGCCATCCACAGATCCCCCTCTAACAGTGCCATCCACAGATCCCCCCTGTAACAGTGCAAGCCACAGATCCTCCCCATAACAGTGTCCATAATTCACAGATCCCCCATAACAGTGTCCGTCATCCACAGATCCCCCCATAACAGTGTCCGTCATCCACAGATCCCCCATAACAGTGTCCGTCATCCACAGATCCCCCCATAACAGTGTCCTTCACAGATCCCGAGTAATAGTGCCATCCACAGACCACCATTAGTTCCAAACCCACCAAACACACCTTTTGGTTAGAATTTTTTTTTTCTTATTTTCCTCCCCAAAAACCTAGGTGCGTCTTATAGGGCAAAAAATACGGTAATATAGTTCTAATCCTAGTATTGAACATAAATAGATATATACTATAGGCATAAGAAAAATGCCAAAGTCTGTTTAACATGCACAGAAGTGACATTGGATAATTAATCTGGACTCTGTAATAACTAAGTCTGAAAATACGTGTAGAAAACACTTGTGGATTATTAAGTGCACTTGGTAGGAAGGTGCAAGGGTCCGCCATTGACGGAAGGTACGTGTCACTGAGGTTCCAGGCCTCGGTGAGATAGGAATCTGTCATTTTGTGTGTCAGCGGCAGCTAGTGCTACTTAGTGTGGCTGGGTGTGATATGATCCTCCAAGTGATAGTGGAGCTGTGGAAGCTCTGTGTTTTTTGGGAGCTGAGGAGATCCGCCATGCTGCAAGGCTGAGAGCCGTATGAGAGCCGCCTGCTTGGAGTCAGGCGCCCTAAAGCCTGCTGTGGTCTGCCAGGTGATTTATGTTGTTCTGGGGACTCTTAGGCCCCATGCACACGGCCGTGTTTCACAGCCGTGTGCGGGCCGTGGAACCGCGGCCTGGATCCCTCCTGAGAGCAGGAGCGCACGGCGTCACTGGTTGCTATGACGCCGTGCGCTCCCTGCTGCCGCCGCAATACAGTAATACACTGGTATGATCTATACCAGTGTATTACTGTACTGTGCCGGCAGCAGGGAGCGCACGGCGTCATAGCAACCAGTGACGCCGTGCGCTCCTGCTCTCAGGAGGGATCCAGGCCGCGGTTCCACGGCCCGCACACGGCTGTGAAACACGGCCGTGTGCATGGGGCCTTACTGTGTGAATTAACACCATGACCCTGTAAAGCATAGTTTTTTCTTTTCTGCCTTTTCTGTGTGAATAAACACTGGACTTTTATTTTTTAACCGTGGTCTTGCCTCTGTATCGCGTCTGCTTACCTTGCCTACCAGAGAAAATCCGTACAATTGGTGGCTTGGAGTATGTAATTTATCAAACCTGCTAGATTTAAACCTGTGACACGTAACAAAATGGAGGCTGTTCTGCAGCAGCGAGAGACCAACCTACAGCAACGCAAGGCTAATAAGCAGCAGAAAGAGACCAACCAGTTGCTGCTACAATACGTGATGGCTTTGTAAACAGCAGGAGCAACCCCAAGCATACACGATGCCCGGAAAGCAGTCCGTGCAGCGAGCCCTAAGATGACACCCACAGATGACACCCACCTGGTGATGTATGAATAAGTGGCCACCAGGAAAAGGCTGCCCTAGGATCAGTGGGCTGAGGTCGTTGCTCCTTTCCTGGCATCAGAGTCTCAGCGGGTGTATTTCGATTTGCCGGACGATCAAGAGGCCAACTACCCAAAGGTAAAGGGGGAGATTTGGGGAAGACTGGGGGTGAATGTGCTGGTCAGGGCCCAGCAGGTGCATCAGTGGGAGTTCAACCCGGCTGAGCATGTGAGTATTATAACCTGCTCAACCTGTTGCAAAAGTGGCTACAACCTGACGTGCTGAGCCCCACTGCTATGCTGGACCAGTTGTTAGAAGACTGTTCTGGAGGGCTCTGCCACTTCTCTCCAGCAATGGATTGGACAGGTCTCTCCAGGTAATGCACTGGAGATGGTTGACCTGGTGGAACGCTATGAGGCTACCCAGAGGGGGGTTCTTTTGGGAGGGGGGCTGTCAAATCCCGTATCTCTCCAACCCGGACCCGGCGACTGGTGCCCACCAAACCTTCCCGTGATGTAACCCCTTTGGACCCCGCTCCAATAGTCTGCTGGTGGTGTTGGGAGCCTGACCATGTTCGAGCGGACTGTCCACAGCAAGGGGTACCCATGAACATGAACTATGGCTTCCGACAATTATTGTATTCCAGGAAACTGTGTTCTGTGGGTGCTCTGGAGTCTCTGAACATCCTGTGCTACCTGTTGGACTCAGGGAGTCTGGTGACCCTGGTACGCTCCGCTGAGTACACGGGCCGTAAGGTCGGAGTCATGTGTGGGGACTTAAAAGACTACCCTACTGCTATAGTGTCTCCATCCACGGTTTCCGGCAGGTGGACCCACGAGGTGGCTGTCACAACCAACCTATGAACTTATAATAGGGAGAGGCTTCCCGGAACTGTGGCCGGTTACGAGAGTGACTGATACCCATGAGACAGGGGTAACCCTAGCAGAGTGGCCCGGGTCAGGGGGGAGACCAGAACCCTGGGAACCTGAATCCGAAGGGCCAGCAGTAGGGGTGATCGCCACTTCTACGTGTAATGGTGGGAGACATGGAGGACTTGCTGGCGGAGCCTTTTTTACTGGCCCAGTGTATTTAAAGCCTACTAAACTAACCCCCCAGCACCTTTTTCGCAGTCCCTTGGTACCTCTCCCGATTATCGAGGTACCGTTTGAGTGAATCGCTATGAACCTAGTAGGTCCAGTACCGAAGTCCACTAGGGGACACCAACACATCTTGGTTGTCCTTCATTACGCCACTCAGTACCCGGAGGCAGTGCCACTGCGACATACATTGGTAAAACTTATAGCTAAAGAGCTAATGGAAATGTTCTCCTGAGTGGGGCTACCTAAAGAGGTCCTGACTGACCAGGGGACCCCTTTTATGTCCAAGGTCATGAGGGAACTCTGTAAGTTGCTGCGTATTAAACAGTTACGGACGTCTGTGTACCATCCACAAACGGACGGACTGGTTGAAAGGTTTAACAAAAACTCTAAAAGCCATGTTAAAAAGGTGTGGTGTCCAAAGATGGATAGGATTGGGACCTTCTTCTACCCTATCTCATGTTTGCAGTGTGAGAGGTGCCCCAGGCCTCTACTGGGTTCTCACCCTTCAAATTGCTTTATGGCAGACATCCTCGTGGTATGTTGGACGTGGCCAAAGAGGCGTGGTAACAACAACCCACTCCTCATAAAAGGGTCTTTGAATATGTTACCAAGATGCAACAGCAGATATAGACCATTTTTCCTGTTGTCTGGAAGCATATTGAGGCTGCTCAGCGAGCCCAGAGTCGGCTCTATAATCGACAGGACCAGGTCTGGATCTTTAACCCGGGTGATTGTGTTTTGGTTCTGGTGCCGACCGTGGACACTAAGTTCCTAGCCAGGTGTCTCAGCCCTACGAGGTACGTGAAAAAATTGGAGACGCAAATTACAAGGTACACCAGCTGGGGAGTCAAAAGCCGAGCAGGTTTACCATGTTAATTTACTAAAACCTTGGAAGGATAGGGAAACCTGTATGGAAGACAGCTCTAGGGGAAGAGGTTCTGGTTCCTCTGTCTGATGTAAGGGCAGCAGTTGCCACAGTAAAAATTGCTGACACGCTCTCTTCAAAACAGGCTCAGGAGACCAAGGAGTTTGTTAGTTGGAACACGGATGTGTTCTCGGACCTCCCTGGATGCACTTCCGTAATCCAACATAACATTGTCACTGAGCCTCAGGCAAAAGTCCGGTTAAAGTCATACAGGGTGCCCAAGGCTCAGCGAAAAGCCATCTCGGAGGAAGTGCAGCTCATGCTACGGCTAGACGTCATTGAGGAATCTAAAAGTCAGTGGGCCAGTCCTATAGTCTTAATTCTTAAGCCAGATGGGACATTAAGATTTTGTAACGATTTTAGAAGGTTGAACGAAATATCTAAATTTGATGCATAGCCCATGCCTCTGCTAGATTAACTAATTGAGAAGTTAGGCCAAGCCAGGTATTTTCTGTTTTGGACCTCACCAAAGGGTACTGGCAGGTACCCTTGATGGAGGCTGCCAAAGAGAAAACTGCCGTCATGACACCAGAGGGGCTGTACCAATATAAGATATTACCCTTTGGCCTGCATGGCACCCCCGCCAATTTCCAGCGTCTAATGGATATTGTACTTCGTCCACATCGGCGGTATGCCTCGGCTTACCTGGAAGATATTATCATTCACAGTACCGACTGAGAAAGTCACCTGCCCAAAGTACAGGCCGTAGTGGACTCCCTTCGAAAGGCAGGACTAACAGCTAACCCAAAGAAATCTGCGATAGGGTTACAGTATAGTGGAGAGAGAGTGCCTGGCCATCAAGTGGGCACTCGAGTCTCTCCGCTATTATCTGTTGGGGAGGAAGTTCCGTCTGGTGACTGACCACTCCCCTCTCAAGTGGATGAGCCAGGCCAAGGAGAGGAATGCTCGGGTCACTAGGTGGTTCTTGTCTCTACAAAACTTTAAGTTTACAGTAGAACACAGGGCAGGCCGGTTACAGAGAAACGCAGATGCCGTGTCCCAAGTACACTGTCTGGCGTGTGTTTACCCCCTCAGGGTTTAACAAAGGGGGAGGTATGTAGGAAGGCTAAAGGGTCCATCATTGACGGAAGGTACGCGTCACCGAGGTTCCTGGCCTCAGTGAGATAGGAACCGGTAATTTTGTGTGTCAGCGGCAGCTAGTGCTCGCTGACACTGTTTTACTTAGTGTGGCTGTAAAGCCAATCCGTCCGGTTCTTATTGGGAGCAGCCAAAGAGCAGGGTGGGTGGCTGTTCCCCATGTCCAGGCCAGGTTTCGGGCTGGGTTTAAAAACCCAGCCAGCAGCTCAGCTAGGTGTGGTATGATCCTCCAAGTGATAGTGAAGCTGTGGAAGCTCTATCTGTAAAGAATAAATCAAGGCAACTGGACGTACTGTAGATTTTCTTGAAAACGTTTCACTCGTTCTTCCAACGAGCTTTCTCAATTCTGATTGATTGTACAAAATTCTGGGAATAAATATGTAACTGAATCCACATCTGGTAATTATACCCAGCTTTGGGTCAAAGGTATTGATTCCATTATCCTAATTGGAATCAGTAGGTGATAAAGACTTCCCAGAAAAAGGTGTCAAGACAGCATTATACGTGGCAGACAATAGATGTCTAACCCCCCCCCCCCCCCTCTATTCTGTCTTATTGAGAGCTGAGGAGATCCGCCATGCTGCAAGGCTGAGAGCCACATGAGAGCCGCCTGCTGGGAGTCAGGCACCCTAAAGCCTGCTGTGGTCTGCCAAGTGATTTATGTTGTTCTGGGGACTCTTGCTGTGTGAATTAACACCAGGACCTTGTAAAGCATTGTTTTTTCTTTTCTGCCTTTTCTGTATGAATAAACACTGTACTTTTGTTTTTCAACCGTGGTCTTGCCTCTGTATTGTGTCCGCTTACCCTGTCTACCAGAGCAAATCCCTACAACTTATATGAAGAAACTGACTGATACCTCTGAAAGTATCTAGAGCTTAGTAGATATAACCTAAGTTCCTAAGAAGATATAACCTAAGTTCCTATATATGCGCAGAAAATTAGAAATATGGACTATGAGAATGCTAGTATGTATGCACAGAAGATAATTGGTACAACTGAAATAGGACCCAAGTCCTGAAGGGCGCCCTTCATATTTTACATTATATCTCACTTATGCACAGTAAGGTATAGATAAAAGAGAAGCAAAAACAAAGCCCAAAGACATGCGCATAACACGTCAGATACAATTGATATGATCAAAGTCCCCTTACAGGCGCAGGAAGATAGAAACTTTGGAATATTAGTCTAAGTCAGAGTTCATGCGCAGAAGATAACTGGCAACTGAAAAATATAATCTAAGTTCGGGTGCATGCGCATGATGTCGAATTTGGGCAAAATGAAGTAAACGACAGTACCCATGCGCAGTAAAAATAGGTATCTGGATAATAGAGGCAAAATCAAAGTCCAAAGACATGCGCATAGTATCCCGGACATGCTAAATGAATTAAAGTCCTTGCGCATGAGCAGAAAAGAGGAACCTTGCATTACTAGTCAAAGTCAGCGCCCATGCACAGAAGGATATCGATACTTGGGAAATGGAATCTATTTCTGGCTGCATGCGCATGATATCCTACAAAAGTGTACTGAAGGCTAAGTCAGAATTCATGTGCAGTAGGAAACTGGAAAAAGAGGAGTGAAAAAGCGTGATGTATAAACTAGGGAGTAACAGAAGTCTTCCTGTTGGAGAGTTCAGCCATATATAAATTTTAAATATATTTTATTTTTCTTGAGCTTTTGTCACACTTTTAATAAATCTATTAAATGTTATGTTTCAGCACATGGACACACCCCGTACCCTATAAATAAATCGGATCTGGCCGCCATTTTACTTTCAGTCTTTTGCCAGTGTAGGGAGGGGTTGCTCTGTAGAGCAGGGACAGACTCTTAGAAACACCAAACGCTAGCTAATAGGGCCACAAAAGTCTTTTTAAGGACTGGTATAGGTATTCTATCAATAGGTGTGACTTACTGAGGGGCAGTGATGGCCAGTTCGCCCGCGAACACATGCGAACTGCCATCTTAACGGACAAGTCTGGCAAAGCACAGGTAAGTGCTTACCTTTTGCCTGTGCGCGAGCCAGTCGGAAATGAAATGCGGCCTCCGGGTGCAGGCAGTTCCGAGAACAGCCCGATGAAGGTGTCAAGGGGCGCCAAAGGCGCTCTCGGTCTACCATCAGCTGCAGACCTGCTGCTTAGCTTCGGGAGCGAGGATCTGTGTTTGGCCTTTTGGCTTTATTTGGCTTTGCTAGCTGGGAGGCTCCCTGCTCCTAGGTCTGCCTTGAGCACCGAGCTGATCACTCGGTGCTCGACTCGTCTGTCTGTCAGTCATGTGGGGCTGGCCACGTCACATGACCCTCAGACCCCACTATAAATACAGGCAGCCTGCTGGCCACAGGTTGCCTGATAATTCTAGGTTCCTGGCTATTTGCTGGGCTACTGAATACTCACCTGATCCTGTACCCTGACGATCCTTTGCCTGCTCCTCCTGTACTGCACATCCCTCCTGGTATTGTGACCTTGGCTCCCACCTGACTACTCTTTGCAGACTCCTCTGGTACTTCTCTACTCTCCTGGTATTTTACCCCAGCTTCTGCTGACCATTCTTTGCTTAACCCTTTGTACTGCGTAGCTCTTTTGGTTCTGACCTGGTCCGTTCATGTTCCGTATTTTGTCTTGTCTGTCTTCCCTGCACATATCCTAAGTAAAGGACTGTCGTCCAGTTGTCCCCTGTCATCAGGACTCGTGAGGCAAATAGGCAGGGCCAGGGGTGAGGGTGGAGCGCAGTGGTCACTGTCCTTCCCCCTGTGTGTGTGTGGACGTGACCGTTATAGATTAACAGGTCCAATAACCACTGTATCATGAATCCTCTTGTGACCCTGACTGACCATGTCTCTAACCTGACACAGATGGTGCAAGCGCTAGGAGAGAAACTCCGTTCTTTTGAGTTAGAGCTCCACTTCTTAGCCCTCCAGTCCACATTTTGAGTCCCAGATCAAGCTCCCAGAACCCTTTTCTGGAGACCGGAAGAGGTTTCTCTCCTTTAAGGAGAGTTGCAAACTCTACTTCCGTTTGCGCCCCGTGTCCTCTGATCCCGAGAGCCAACGCGTGGGTTTTATCATTTGTCTACTACAGGGTGATCCCAAGGAATGGGCATTCTCGTTACCTCCTGGGGTCAGTTGTCTAACTTCTGTGGAGGTTTTTTTTCAGGCCCTGGGTACCCTCTATGACAAACCAGACAGGGCCCTGGTAGCCGAGACGGCTCTTAGGACACTGGTTCAGGGTCATCTCCCTTCGGAGGAGTATTGCACCCAATTCAGACGGTGGTGTGTCCCCTCAGGATTGAATGAACCGGCCCTGAAGAGTTAGTTTAGGTCTGGTCTGTCTGATAATTTAAAAGATCTATTAGCCAGTTATCAAATTCCAGAGACCTTAGAGGAGATGATGACCCTAGTTGTCCGACTTGACCGACGAGAGACGTTAGAGAGAGACGACAAGAACGACAGTTCTGTTCTCAGATGGTGGTCCAGCCAGAGCACTTTTCCAGGGACAACACTGAAGTCTCCACAGAAGAACCCATGCAGGTTGGCATGACCCGGGGTAATCTTCGTGGAGATCCTGGCCATTGGATCAACAAGTGTCCTAAGAGGGTCCTCTCTGACAAGTCTCCTAAGGCAAGACAACCTAAAGACCAGGTACACCCTGATTTTTCTAAATGTAAGCTTTTGGTACCCATACAAATTTCTCTGGGGGTTAATAAGTGGCCGGGTAAGGCCTTTGTTGATTTCAATATGGAATAAGGAAAGGAATACGCCGGCACTGCTACAATGTCAGATAACAAACCAGCCACTTCCCCTGGCAATGTGCCAACAATGCGGTGTTCAAAACTTCATGTGTGGTGCTCATCAATGAGAGAGAGAGCCAATTCAATTGTGACAATGTAGAGAAGATAATAAAGTAGGATGCGGCACTCACCGAAGTAACGAATAAGTGACCCTCTATTCTTCCTTCTTGAGGATAATAAACAGACGGGATACTGGGGCGGACACATGGTAGCGGCTACAGCCGTTTTGAGCGTAATATCGCGCTTCTTCTGGCCGCTCTAAACGTCATTGCGCATTGATGCGCTTTATGGAGGCCGCGCCCTGCAGCCGGAGCCCTCGGCAAACAGCTGTGCGCTGCAGGTTAATAACGTTAAAACCATAACATGTGGAGAAGAACAAATACATGCAAGTCAGTACCAATAATGAATTCAAACTTCACTAATATAATGCGTTTCGCTGTACAGTGATGTTGCTCCTTCATCTAACATATGAAACCAATTGCCATATAAAAAGGGATCCGACTCTCTAAGGGATCAAAAATCTTAAGCTATCAAGACACAACACAGGTGGATATCTTAATGTCCTACTTCAAATCTTAAAGGAATACGGACATGTCATTTCTGTCGTTCAGCCCCGCTGGTCCCATGGCTCTAGCAATTAGTATCCACCTTGCTTCCCTCTGCAGGAGCAGACGGTGCCGATCCCCTCCCCTAGGGATGGGTCGGACCTGTTCCACTCCCGCAGGAAAGACAACGCGGATGGGCGGCTCTGATATGCTCGATCAAGCGGATCTGTGGGTAACCCCTTTCTGCGGTTCATACATTTATTTTTACACTAGGTCGATGACATTTTTCTGGTCTGGTCGGGCCGCGAGGAGTCGTGCCACGAATTTGTGGACTACCGTAACACGTGCAACCGAGTGAACATGCGATTCACTGTCAATTTGGGGGGTGAGTCGCTTGACTTTCTGGATGTGTGTATTACACACCATGGGCTTCCGCAAGCCCACAGCGACAGCTTTCATCTGCCGTCGGTAAAGGGAGCCGTCCCATATGGACAATTTGTCCGCCTGCGGAGGATCAACGGCACTGACGCTGAATTTTACAGACAGGCGAATGAGCTCAGTAGCCGGTTATTAGATCGGGGTTACCCGCCGAGAACAGTCTCAGCGGCCCTACGGAGGGCATTCACACTTGACCGTGACTCATTGCTGGTGGAGAGGGACAGGAATATTGAGCAACCTCGCTTCACCTTTGCATTTAAATATAGTCCTGCTGCAGATGTTATCAAACGGGTCATAAATGATAACTGGGATCTGTTGAAAGGGGATCCAGCTTTGAGCAATCTTTCTAGTCAGCGACCATTGGTCACGTTCAGAAAGTGTCCAACTCTCAAAAATAGGTTGGTCAATCGTGTACTCCGCAAATCTCAGACGGAGGCCTGGCTCACAAGTAAAAAATCAAGACGAAACCGTAAGTGTGGACATTGCTTTTTCTGCGCATTAAATATATGTAGTAAGTGATTACAGATAGACAGAAAGTCAAACACTTAGTGCAGGATTTTATTACGTGCTGCACGCCCTATGTTGTTTATGTTGTTTTTTGTCCATGTAAGAGATTTTACATTGGAAAAACAATCCGTCCACTTTATGAGAGAATACGAGAACATGTCAATTCTATCCGTTCAGGTAGAGGATGTCCCCGCTTGATCGAGCATATCAGAGCAGCCCATGGCGGTCGTCTGCGTTGTCTTTCCTTTGCGGGAGTGGAACAGGTCCGACCCATCCCTAGGGGAGGGGATCGGCACCGTCTGCTCCTGCAGAGGGAAGCAAGGTGGATACTACTTACTAGAGCCATGGGACCAGCGGGGCTGAACGACGGAAATGACATGTCCGTATATGTTTAAGATTTGAAGAAGGACATTAAGATATCCACCTGTGTTGTGTCTTGATAGCTTAAGATTTTTGATCCCTTAGGCCTCTTTCACACGGGCGTCATGTTTTTTGGCCGGATGCGTTCAGGATGCGTTCATTGAAAAGCTTGCGATTTTTCATGCGAGTGCTGTCATTTTAGTATGCGATTGTGACGCGTTCTTGCGCTTTTCACGCGCGTGTGGAATGCGTTTTTCACGCGCGTCCAAAAAAACGGATCCATCCACTAGATTCATCTGTAACTGCAAAGACAATATAAATAGCCCCAGCATGCAGTGTTTTGTTGGACAGCTCAATTTTTTTTGTGGAGTGTTTTTTGTGTGGTTGGCGTGTGTCTTTGTTATTGGATTCCTTTGCAGGATGTCCACTTTCACCCTATCATCAACTGACCGTGTCTTTTTGCATTGGCTGGTCTCCAGTTGTTTTGGAGAGCAGCCAGAAATGATTGAGGAGGAGCCGCGGAGGAAGCGTATGTGGGTGCATCCTATACTTTCGCAGCGGGCCAGCAAAAGTCTCTTTGTTGGCTTGTACGCTGAGCTCCGTGCGCACCCTCCAAAGTTCTTCAATTATTGCCGAAAAATCCAAAACATTAATGTGTGTTTACAGATTGTGATTAAAAATTTTTAAATGTATAACTCTTTTGTGGCTAATGATGTTTTACACAAATCATAAATCTATATTGTATTGTGTGTGTTGCTGCAAAACAAATGTTAACAATTATAAACTTAAAAAATAAAAGTGTTTTCTTGCACACTATATTCAAATATACTCAGGCTTTTAAAAAAAAAAAAACACTCAGTAAACCAATATAAATGATACATTTACATAACGTCTTGATGGTGACGAGGCTCCCTGATAATGAGGGGCAGAAAATTGTTGCTGTGAAGGGGGTCCAGAGTATTGACTAGGCCCAGGTTGACTGGACGATGGGCCCTGATAAGGAGGTCCAGTGAATTGTTGCTGGGAAGAGGGTCCAAAGTATTAGCTTGGGCCAGGTTGACTGGATGATGGGCCTTGCTGACTATAACTGGGTTCCCCCTGATACTGGGGCACATATGGCGCAATTGGTGGCCCATACTGATCCCTTTGGGGAGGAAATAGTAGGGGGCCCTGTGAGGGCTGACTACCTGGGGGGTGGTGGGGGCAAAATATGTTCCCATGACAGCGCAGGCTTTCGAGCGCATCGTACATTTCTGTAGGCTCTTGTAGGCGATTAGCTACCTCCAGAACTATTTCTATAGCAGTTCTGGTTCTCATCAGTTGATCAGGATGTAGCTGACGCATAAAATGGGCCAGACTACTTTCTGTCTGCATACCTGTTGTCTGCGGCTGCCTCCTCCTCCTCCTCCTCATAGAACGCTGTCCGAAGACTAGCCGATTCCATCCTGCTGTAGCCAGGGGCGCTGTTCAGAAACTAGCGTTGCCCTCAATTTAGTAAATCCACGAACGGTGTCTCCGAGCTGCTTCTCCTCTCACTAGGACGCCATCCCACTGCTTGCCACCAAATGTAACGGATCTCCTAGCACCCCGACCGGGTACCTCCGTCGATAGATGCTCCTAGTGCTTCCCGAGGACTCCAAGCACTCCACTTGACACCGTACGCACCGCAGACCCCACGAACCGCCGCAGCTTGGTTGGTGTCTCACCGTCCTCCACCCACGCTGGACCCAAGACCGGGCTTCAGCTTCCAGTGGGTGAACCTCTCTTAGAGCCAGAGAGCAGGAACAGCTCTTACAAGAGCTAGAAGTTATGCCAGGGGAGTATAGAAAATCTCCAGCATATAGCAATCCCCCAGTGTTGATCAGTTACCCAAACACCAGCCTCAACATGATGAAGGATAAAACAGGCACACTTTATTGAGGGCTACCCGCCCGTATTTATGCAGGTCCCCATCTGGTGGACACGCCCCTAGGGGACCAGAAGGAAGACTGTGACACAGGACAGATATGCAGCAATTCAGGATACACAGACACAATACATCCCCACAATGCATCATGGTTTCCTCCTCTCTTCCCTGGAGACACCCGAGGAGCAATTCAATTATCTCTCAGGACAAAGGGAAATTGCCAATACACATGTGGAGACAACAGGATAGAAATCACTATTTAAACATACAATGTCACACCCTTACAGTAAACACAGACATTTAACACATCCCCAGATAGCTCAAGTCTGAATAGCACTCAGACTACATGAATACAATAAAATTACCTATCTGGGTACCCTCACCTAACATAAAATACAATTCCAAAGACAGATTTAAGCTGTGCGGCCGGTCTGTCTTCTCCTTTAAAGTTAGTATGGGCCATAATCCTGAGGCAAGAGGCTGGTAAACAGGCCCCTCCAAAACCCAGTGGCGAGGTTGGTTTCTCCACACCAGAGATTAAATAAAATCACTGTCCAAAATAGATACTCTCTCCCACTGATTCCGGATTTATTTAACCGGGTTCTGGGGGCGACCTGGTTTTCCAAGATTGACCTGAAAGGGGCATACAAACTAATCCGAATCAAGGAGGGAGACGAATGGAAGACAGCGTTCAATACTCCGATAGGACACTTGGAAAATCAGGTTATGCCTTTTGGACTCAGCAATGCCCCAGCTGTGTTCCAAAACTTAATGAACGATATTCTTAGGGAGTTATTAGGTAAATTTATTATTGTCTATATTGATGACATTTTGAAATTCTCTCCTGATTTCGAATCTCACGTGTCTCATGTCAAACAAGTATTAGAGGTGTTGAGGGATTATCAGCTATCCGCTAAGCAAGAGAAATGTGTCTTTGGCATACAGGAGATACTGTTTCTAGGGCATGTTCTGACTCCTCATGCCTTTAAGATGGATCCTGGTAAGGTTTTGGCAATTAAGGAATGGGTAAGGCCTTCATCCTTAAAGGCCTTACAATGTTTTTGGGGTTTCGCTAATTACTATCGTAAATTTATCATTAATTTTTCTGTAATTGCTAAACCATTGACCGACCTTACTAAGAAACGGGCGGATTTGGAGAATTGGTCTACCAAGGCCATTTCTTCATTTGAAACATTAAAAAAGACTTTTACTAGCGCTCCCATTCTGATCCAGCCTGATCAGGAGAGACCCTTTATTGTGGAGATGGATGCATCCGAGGACGGCGCAGAGCAGTCCTTTCACAAGGTCCTACTAGCCTCACTAACCTGAGACCGTGTGCCTTCTTCTCCAGGAAATTCTTTCCCACAGAGATAAATTACGACATAGGGAATAGGTAGCTGCTAGCTATTAAATGTGCATTTGAGGAGTGGAGGCATTTTTTGGAGGGGGCAAGGCATCCGGTAACTGTTGTCACTGACCCTAAAAACCTAATGTTTCTCAAGTCTGCTAAGAGGTTGAATACCCGGCAAGCCCGATGGGCTCTGTTTTTTACCCGTTTTGATTTCTCCATTATGTTCAGGCCGGGAAGTAAAAAAGTGAAGGCAGACGCATTATCTCGGAGCTTCCATGCTTTTCAACCCACTGAGGCACCGCCTGAATCCATCCTACCAGCAAACATCTTCTTAGCAGCTCTAACCCAGGATATCTCGGCTCGCATTAAGGCTGAGCAACATCTGGCACCAGCATCCACCCCAACAGATAAGTTGTTTGTTCCCGTACAATTTTGTCTCCAGCTGTTGGGTGAGTGTAACGATTCTGCCTTTCGTGGACATCCAGGTTTTGAGGGCACTAAGGATCTGGTTTCTAGATCTTATTGGTGGCCCACTCTGACCAGGGATGTCAAGTCCTATGTGTCAGGCTGTGAGGTTTGTGCCAGGTCTAAGACACCTAGGACTCACCCTGCTGGTAACCTACGACCCCTACCCATTCCCAGTAGACCCTGGTCCCATATCTCGATGGACTTTATAACTTACCTACCGCTGGCGGAGGGTAAGACTGTGGTTTGGGTAGTGGTTTATAGGTTTAGCAAGATGGTTCATTTCATTCCCCTGTCTAAACTTCCGAATGCAAAAACCCTGGCATCTAATTTTGTGAGAGAGATTGTTTGTTTACATGGCATCCCGGAAAATATTGTTTCTGACACGGGTGTGCAGTTTGTGTCCAAATTCTGGAGGGCCTTCTGTCAAAGATGTAAAATGTCATTGTCTTTTTCTTCTGCCTACCATCCTGAGAGTAATGGGCAGACTGAACGCCTTAATCAGTCTGTGGAACAATTCTTGAAGTTGTATGTTGCTGATGACCAGTAGTTATGGGTCAAATTCCTTCCATGGCTGAAATTGCTTTGAATAACCATGTCAATTCTTCTGCTGGGTTCTCCCCTTTCTTTTGTAACCATGGTTTTCATCCCCGTTTTCATTATGGGTTGTCCATCTCCTCCTCTAACCCTGAAGTGGATAAACTCTCCACCAAACTGTGCACAGTTTGGGCCGGGGTTCAACCGAACCTACAAAAGGCTCAAAGTTCTCAAAAACTCAAGGCCGATCGGAGACGTTCCAAGGGGGTGAACTTTCAGGTTGGGGATAAAGTATGGTTGACCTCCAAGAATCTATCTCTCAAAGTAGCTTCTAGAAAATGTTCTCCTCGTTTTATTGGACCGTATAAGATCACGGTTCTGCTGAGATTCCGTAGCTATACAGAGGGACCAATGTCATTGGAACAACTAATTGCAACTGGTGTGATATACCAGTTGCCCCCCAAAAAATCTAATTAAGGCAGGGGTGTGATGTATCTGTAATTAGAGTTGAGCGGACACCTGGATGTTTGGGTTCACAAAAAAGTTATAGTTCGGGACTCGAACTTAACTCGAACTTGACCCCAAACCCAAACCCCATTGAAGCCAATGTGGACCCGAACTTTTGAGCATTAAAATGGCTTTAAAAATGTCATGGAAAGAGCTAGAGGGCTTTAAATGCCAGCAAAATGTGGTTAAGAGCATGACAAGTGCTCTGCAAACAAATGTGGATAGGGAAATGACTTAAAATAACATAAAATACATTAAAAATATATATAATCTTGATCTTGGAGGTCGAGGTCCATATGGAGTAGGAGGTTGTGGAGGCAGTGGATGTGGTGGTGTAGGTGGAAGCGGCGGTGGAGGATGAGAAGGTAGTCTACACTGCTTTTTGGTTTTATTTATTTATTTTTTATTATTTTTGTTTAAATTAGGGTACACCCCAAAACATTGGGAAATATAACCTGTGAAAGCCCCCTTCAGCATGCTAAATAAATGTTCAGACAATACACTGGCTTCAGGGCAGGCCAGCACCTCCAAGGTGTAAAGGGCAAGCTCAGGCCATATGCTCAATTTGTAGATCCAGAAGTTAAAGGGGGCAGACACATCAGTCAGTTTGTGTAATTGTGTGCACACATACTGCTTCACAATGTCGCACGTCCCCGTGATGTCCACGATCCAATTGGATATCTGCTCTATCAACTTTTGATGTTCTTTTCTGCGCCTACCATGTTGATCATGGTTGGCGGCGAATCAGGGTTCCACGCCGGAGAGGGAGCGTGAGAAAGGTAGACCACATCTAAAGGAGGTCAACTGCTGCAATGTGATCAAGATGAAATGTGGGACAAATTATTGAAGCCGAAGCTTCCAAGTAAAGGAGGGGGCGCACAGCAATTACCCACTTCCGACTCAGGGAGGTAGTGACGATATAACAATACAGGACTCTTAAGATGCCTAGTTATTGGAATGATTAATAAAAAATTATAGGGAATGTCACTGGGGTATTTTGGATTTGTAAACGTTAGACAGAAGAGGCCCTGCTGCGGCTTTGCTGACTCTAGATAACTTCTGCCTGATCGCACGTCCCATTTTGATATTTTCTCTATCAACTTTCGATGTTCTTTTCTGCGCCTACCATGTTGATCACGGTTATTGGCTAATCAGGGTTCCACGCCGGAGAGGGAGCGTGAGAAAGAGATACCACATCTAAGGGAGGTCAATGGCTCCAATGTGATTGAGCGGAAATGTGGGACAAGTTGTTAAAGTTGAAGCATCGAATGAAAGGAAGGGGCACGCCTCAATTAAAGACAAATTTTAGAAATTTAATTCCCTGTTACCTATGCAGAGCAGGGGTTTTTCATCGCCAAAAATGGGTTAATGCCACCCACCAATGGAACAGACGATTTTACAAATATTAGGTCCCTGTCATCATGCAGAGAAGGGGTTTGTATACGGCAAAATTTGTAAAATGTCACCTGACAATGTAACTGACAATTTTTTTTAAATTGATGTCCCTGTCACCTATGCAGAGCAGGGGTTTATTGATGGCAAAAATGGTAAAATGTCACCCAAGAATGTAACAGACATTTTTGCACCCTGCTCCATCTTTTGCTGTGCTGGTGCCTCTGTGCGACCACTGCCTTTTCCTTCGAACTAGACAGTTCACTTGCATGACCTTGATTCCATATGGGGTCTAGTATCTCATCATCTTCCACATCATCTTCCACCCACTCTTTACCCCTGCCTTCCTTGTTGGTCTGCACACTGCAAAAAGATGCAGCAGTTGGCACCTGTGTTTTGTCATCATCAGAGACGTGCTGTGGTGGTCTTCAAATGTCCTCATCCGAAAACATGAAAGTGGTTGGGCATCAGTGTACTCAATCTCTTCCACTTCTGGTGCAGGGCTATGTGGATGGTCCATGGAAACCCTGCCAACAGAGTCATTAAAAAGCATAACAGACTAAAAGCGGAGCCAGCGCCGGATCCGAATGGCCGCTTCTGTCTGAGCTCCGTACACAGACCTGCTGAGAACGTAGCTATCGCAAGCTTCTGAGACCTCCTACCATGGTCAAGATCGGAGGACAGAGACCCCCTGACCCAGGGGCCATCCCCAAAGCGCCGAATCCTAACTCAGGCATGGCTAAGTACCTCAAAAAGCAAGCTGCAGCTCCGGGCACTAAAGATTCCAAGATGGCGCCGCCGAATGAGCCCATCTCCGATGGCGGCGAGGAAGGTCAGTCAGAGGTGGAAAGTGAGGCCGGGGACATAGGATCCCCTCGGGCACTGCCTGTGTCAAGAAAGTTTATAAAACAAGCGCTGGCCGATGCTCTACTGCCTCTGCGGCAGGAAATATCCGGTCTCACACAGGAGATCCAGCATGTAGGCCATAGGGTAGAAGCCCTGGAAACGACACAGGCGGCGATAATTGAGCACAGTACTGCTACCGCCCTGTCTCTCACCTCGTGCCAATCGCACATTAATGCCCTCTACAATAACCTGGAAGACCAGGAAAATCGTGGACGCAGGAACAATCTGCGCTTCAGAGGGCTCCCAGAGTATGTTCCTAATGATGAAATTATACCAGCTATTTTATCCATTGCAGCCTCGCTTCTGGGAGGGGACGATCCTCCATCCATATTGATTGAGAGAGCGCACAGGGCCCTTAGGCCTAAACCAAAAGGCAACGAGCCTCCAAGAGATGTAATATGTCGCTTCTTGAATTTTGCTGACAAAGAGCGAATCCTCATTGCTGCAAGAAAAGCGAAATCTGTCACCTATAGCAACGTTCCTGTCTCAATCTTTCAGGATTTAGCCCCTGTCACGCTACAGAAGAGAAAAATTCTCAAACCACTCACTGACTTGCTGCGTGAGAAACGGATCCTTTATAGATGGACTTTTCCTTTTGGATTATCGTTCAGCTATGCGGAGAAATTCATCAGAATCTCGTCATATGCAGACCTGCAAGATTTTCTTTCAACAGCGGATGTCCCTCCTCTCGATATAGCCTGCTGGGACCCTGTTTCTGATATCACTTCACTCCCTGAGTTACCGAAGATTGATCCCTGGGAAAGAGCAGGCACCCCTAAACAGCAGAGAGCAAAGAGAAGAAGTAGTCCTTTGACACCTAAAAGAATTGCGTGGTCCACCACCTGATGTCTGAAGGACAATTAATGCCGTTATCGTCCTTTTTCTTAAGTCAGTGACTTCTCCTGTCCGCCTCCATCCCTTTCTCTTTTTCTTCCTTTATCCCACTTTAGCCTCCTATGTCTCCATTCAATCTCTCCATCTCCCTCCCTTTTCCCTTTTTTCCCTTCCTTTTTCCCTTCCCCCCTTCCCCCCCCCCCCTCTTTTCCTCATCCTCTTCCCCCCTCCCTTTTCACTTAACACTAATGGTCTCCTCATCATATAATATATCGTTCCTCAGCGGGTCGCTATATATGGGGTTATAACCTCTTTTCCCCCCCTCCCCTGATAGTTAAATATCTAATTGACAAGTGTCGATTATACTCTGTGTTAATGTTGGTTGCCCAATCGCGACCCTGTTTTGGTTTCAGTTTTGGTTTTTGTTTTCTGTTTGAATTTTCCTTTATAATGCTACTCCACGGTCAAGGGATATTGATGCAATGTACTGGTGTTCCTGGAGTTGTATTGCCTTGGGTCCTGACTCCTCTTGAGGCTGCCAATCACACCTGCTTCTTCCTCTCTGATGCCAAAATAAGTAACGTAAGTCTTTTTGCCCACACCTCTACTCTTAATCCAATATGACAGATTTTAAACTCGCATCTTTTAACGTGAAAGGATTGAGATCACCCTCTAAACGTTCACAGATCTTTTCCCTTCTCTGGAAGGAGAGGTGTTCCATTATCTTCCTCCAGGAAACCCACTACAAACAAGGAAAATATCCCGATCTCTCCTTTTCTAGATTCCCTGATTGGTATCATTCTGGTTCTGATGGGGCGGCCTCCAGGGGAGTCAGCATTGGCATAAAAAAGAACTTCCCTTTCCAATACTCCTCCCATACCGCGGACACAGAGGGAAGGTACCTTATCTTAAAAGGTCTTATTGGGCATAAAATGTTCACTTTAGTTAATGTATACGCTCCAAATTATGACCAAGTCCCTTGGCTCTTGAAATTACTGTCTATTGTAGAAAATGTTAGGGAAGGGACTCTTATATTAGCCGGGGACCTGAACTTAGCCTTGCACCCGCTCTCTGACACTTCATCCAAAAGGTCATCTACTTCGAGTAAATTACTAAAAAAGGTGAAGTGCAGGATGCGTGATATGGGTTTGGTTGATATATGGAGATGTATGAATCCGACTTGTATTGATTACACCTTCTATTCGGCTCCTTCCCAGTCCTACAGCAGAATTGACTACATCTTTGTGCCTAAAGACTTCTTACACCTCTCCTCTGATCCCACGATTGGAAATATTACCATCTCGGACCACTCCCCAATCTTCTGCTCCTTCCACCCTCAACCTGGATCTGGTAAGTTCTCCGGTTGGAGACTTAATGAGTCTATATTGAGCGACCCTAGCCACGTTTCATCCTTTACCTCCCTTTTAGAGCAATATTTCGTGTCCAATGAGTCCCCTGAAATCTCCGCACAGACGCTTTGGGATGCCCACAAGGCATTTATACGCGGACAGTTCATAAGCAAGTGCTCCCATTTAAAAAAACTAGCCGACAGTCACCTTTCATCCCTTTTAGATCGCATACATACCTTAGAAAACCTACATAAACGGTCTTTAGACCCCCAACAACTTATTGAACTGTCTGCTCTTAGATCTGAACTGAAAAACATCCTAAATAAAAAATCAGCTAAATATTATCTCTCTTCTCAACAAAAATTTTACGCCCACGGCAATAAGGCCTCAAGATTCCTTATGAACCGTATTAAACAAAGGAAAAATGCTAGGTATGTGACCTCCATTAAATCCCCCCAGGGAAACCAATTATACTCACCTGAATCGATAGCTGAGCAATTCCGCCTTTTCTACAAAGACCTTTATAATCTACCCCCCCCTCTGACACCTTGTCTGCCATTAGCTCACTTAGTCACCCAAGCTCATTCTTAGATACTCTTAAGTTACCTTCTTTGACCATGTCCCAGAGAGAGGAACTCTCTAAACCTTTTGACCTAGCCAAGCTTTCCAAAGCTCTAAAGTCCTCTCCAAAGAATAAATGCCCCGGCCCTGACGGACTCCCGATGGTCTACTACTCCGTTTTTCAGACTACTTTAGCCCCCTTTCTCCTTCGGGTTTACAACCAAACGCTCCTAAACATTCCCCTTTCCTCGGATATGACGAGAGCTGTGATCTCGATAATTCCTAAGGAAGGGAAAGACCCTGCTAACTGCGCAAGCTATCGCCCTATATCCCTCTTAAATACTGACTTAAAATTGCTGGCAAAAATGTTAGCAACCAGAATACAACTTATTCTTCCTGCCCTGATACATCCCGATCAAGTAGGGTTTGTCAAAGGAAGGGAGGGAAAGGACAACACTACTAAGATCTTAAACGCCCTTTTCTACTCCTCCAGTAAAAAACTACCATTGGTTCTTCTGGGTACCGACGCGGAAAAGGCATTTGACCGCATTGACTGGTCTTATATTAAGCTGACACTACAGAAATTTGGATTTCCTGAGCCTTACGTTCATGCTATCTTTGCAATGTACTCGAATGCCACCGCGTCGGTCCTGGTGAATAGCCATACTTCAAATAACTTCCAGATCAAAAATGGCACTCGCCAAGGTTGCCCCCTCTCCCCCCTTATTTTCGTTCTGGTTATGGAAACCCTTATGCAGGCACTTAGACAGGAGACTTCCATTAAAGGGTTGAAGATTGGATCGCAAGAGTATAAACTAGCCGCTTTTGCGGATGATCTCTTGATCTTAACCACTAACCCTGTTACTTCCATGCCCAACATACTCCGTACACTGGATGTCTTCAGTTCATTCTCAAACTTTAAGGTCAACCCACAAAAGTCTCAGATCTTACATATTGGCCTATCTCCTGAGACCGTTAATAAACTCCAAGCTAATTCCCCATTTAATTGGACTACCCAACTCATAACTTACTTAGGAATTAAGATTAATGCTCATTTGCCTGACTTGTTTCATTTGAACTATACCCCCCTTCTGAAATCTATGGCCGCTCAATTGGACTCACTAGAAAAACACTTTCTATCTTGGTTTGGAAGAAAGAATATTGTAATGTCATTGATTATTCCAAGGCTGACTTACCTCCTCCAGGTTCTCCCTATCATGATCCCACGCTCTTTTTTCAACAAAATAAATGCACTGATAAGACAGTTTTTGTGGGATAAGAAAAAGCCCAGAATTTATCTTTCTTCCCTCATTAGACCGAAACGACTAGGAGGTATAGGCCTTCCTGACCCCGAACTATACATGAAAGCAATACACTTGTGTAGGGTGGTTGATTGGTTACGTTCCCCCTTTCATAAAACTTGGCTCCACATTGAAAATTTTAATTTTGTCTCCTCCATTAGATCCCTCTTACTTTCAGACAAGCCACTTTCTCCATGTCCCCATATGTCCAATCCTTTAATAAGGTCCACTGTTAAGGTATGGAAGTGGTTCTCTTCTAACTACACTGACCAGTTACCTTTATCTCACCTCCTTCAAATTAAAGATATGTACTCACTCGCCCCTGGGGAAATAAAATCCTCTATCCCTTCCCAACTTAGGCTCTCAACTACTCCCTTATCAGAGTTACTGGATGGCGATGGATGTATCCCACCTGACGCCACTCTAGCCTCCACGTGCGGTGTACTGCCCGCCAATTTTCTAGCCCTTAATTACCTTAAAGGAGAATTACTTAGATACTCCAAATCTGCCCCCTCGACCCATACGTCTGGATGGTTTGAGAATTTGATTTCCTCTACAACTTATCCCCCGAAACTAATCTCCTTGCTTTACAAAAAGCTCATTCAGCCTCGCGTGAGCATTAAATCCTCATACATTGGGTTATGGGAAAAGGACCTGGGTAAGCAGTTTTCAGAGACGGAAGTCAATTCCCTGTTAATCGCCCCTCACAGATCTTCAAGGTGCGTCCGGGTAAAGGAGAACGGATACAAGATCCTGTCCAGGTGGTACAGAACCCCTGATAAAGTGGCTCTCATGTACCCTGACATACCGGATACGTGCTGGAGATGTGGTTCAGACAAGGGCACTTTCATCCATATTTGGTGGAACTGTCCTCCTTTATTAGATTGGTGGAACCAGATATTCCGCATCAGTAATTCTATTTGTGGTTCCTCTGCCCCATGCACGCCTGCAATTGCTCTTATATCCTTAGATATACTCAAACATGATAAATGTCACGGGCTACTTTTACACCTTTTATCGGCGGCCCGTCTCCTGATTCCCACCAAATGGCATTCTGATGAGATCCCCTCAATTGAACAATGGACGAACAGGGTCGACCAAATTTATCGCCTTGAGGAGTTGTCCAATTGGGAGCTAGGTACTAGAGGGAAATTTCTCTCAACTTGGTCGGCTTGGAGAAGGCACAGGAACTTCTCTTAATATGTCCCTCTCTATTATGGCAAATTTCGCTTTCTGTTGGTCAAATGGGCCTAACACCAACTTGACTTCTGTCATTTTACTAAACTGCAGTTGTATTACAATAGTCTCACCCTGAATGTCAGTACAATTTCTTTATGTAATAATGACACTATTTGTACTAGCATCCTTCCTGCTGCGCCAGGATTTGACGATTGCTCCTTGCATTGTGATGTAGTATTTTTCTTCTTGTCTTTTTTGATTTGATGATAAAAAATCAATAAAAAAAATGTTAAACAACAAAAAGCATAACAGACTGTTGCATGACTTGGGGCTCAGACTGCTTGCCTGATTTGCAAGAAGGTGAGTTGAAGAAAGATGGCCATGGGCTGTAGGTGCCAACCAGGGCTGGCGTCATAACCCGGCATCCCCGGGCAAGTGCCGGGGCCCAATGCTCCTGGGGGGCCCACTGAGCTGCTATGAGCACTTCCATCAATACAGATGGGAGCTCTCACTGCTGTCATTTCACTTACACAGTACCCCTTTGGTGGGGCCCCCTGAGCTGCAGAGACTCAGACACGCCCCCTCTACACAGGACACATGCTGCCTGAGGAGAGAGACCGGAGGGCTGGAGCTGGAGCAGAGAAGTGTGTAGACAGTCTGTGAGTGAGTCTGCAATGTGAATGTCTCTTGTCTGTGGGACAGAAGGGGGGGGGGCTCTTCGATCGGCTGCTGCTTCATTCTATTTAGTTGTGTTACTGTTTCATTAAGCAGTTTGCCTCCATGATACCTGCCCCCCCTCCCCCCCCCCATATCCTGTCCTATCTCATCCTCATGGGGCCCCTGCTGTCTCCTTTCCTCCCTCATGTATCCAGAGCTCCGTTTTCACCCTCCTATCTCCTATTGCTGCCCTGCACAGACCTCCTGCCCCTACTTCTTGTATGAATCCCCCTCAGAGCCCCTTCCCCCTACTTGCTATGTCCACCCCTCCTGTCCATCCAGGGCTCCTGTTTCACCCTCCTATCTCCTGTTGCTGCCCTGCACAGACCTCCTGCCCCTACTTCTTGTATGAATCCCCCTCAGAGCCCCTTCCCCCTACTTGCTATGTCCACCCCTACTGTCCATCCAGGGCTCCTGTTTCACCCTCCTATCTCCTGTTGCTGCCCTGCACAGACCTCCTGCCCCTACTTCTTGTATGAATCCCCCTCAGAGCCCCTTCCCCCTACTTGCTATGTCCACCCCTCCTGTCCATCCAGGGCTCCTGTTTCACCCTCCTATCTCCTATTGCTGCCCTGCACAGACCTCCTGCCCCTACTTCTTGTATGAATCCCCCTCAGAGCCCCTTCCCCCTACTTGCTGTGTCCACCCCTCCTGTCCATCCAGGGCTCCTGTTTCACCCTCCTATCTCCTATTGCTGCCCTGCACAGACTTCTTGCATGAATCCCCCTCAGAGTCCCTTCCACCTACTTGCTGTGTCCACCCCTCCTGTCCATCCAGGGCTCCTGTTTCACCCTCCTATCTCCTGTTGCTGCCCTGCACAGACCTCCTGCCACTACTTCTTGTATGAATCCCCCTCAGAGTCCCTTCCCCCTACGTGCTGTGTCCACCCCTCCTGTCCATCCAGGGCCCCTGTCTCACTCCTCTGCCTCTCATTATGGTGGCATCTGAACCGCATTCACCATAAGGACCTTCTAACGTCACAGGGTCATGTGACTGTGCCCCCCACCCCGTACTGTACCCCCTTTATACCCTGCATTGTGCCCTCTTACCACACCCTGTGCAGTGCCCATAGTCATTCCCTGTACTGTGCCCTCTTATACCTATTTATCCGGTCACTGTATGGTGGTTTTATCATTGTATGGCGGTGTTATCACTATATGGCGGTGGTATCCAATAACTGCATGGCCATAACTGTGTCCCCTTCCATGCCCACACCACTTTTTTTAGACCTGGCATGAGCGGGAAAAGATACAGATTGCGGTGTCAGAAATACGCCTAACATAGACGTATTTCTATATAATAAATGACCCCCTAATTGTATTATTATTCGGGGGTAGGGCTAATATCTTTGTAGTATATAGATTCTAGTGTATTATACTGTGCCCTGTAGTTCCCAGTAGAAAAATGATCCTTGGGAAGCACAGTCCTCATCCCTGGCCACCAGGACCAGGTAGCGCTCTGTCAGTACATGGCGGCCTCCCCTCTCCGCCAGGCTGCTCCGCTGTGTACTGGTGCTTATTCTGACACTAGGGCTGGGTTGACATCCCATTTGTGCCATCCATTTAATGTATACCAAAAATGTATGTGTTAACAGATGCCTCAGACTGATGCCGCACAGTGGCGTCCGTTCACCATACAGTTCCATTGTAAAAAAACATATATGCATTTTTTACTTGACTCTGCAGGATACAAAAACGTGGAATGCTGCACATTTGTATACATCAGGCATGTCCAAACTGCGGCCCTCCAACTGTTCCAAAACTACAACTCCCAGCATGCCTGGATAGCTTACAGCTATTAGAGCATGCTGGGAGTTGTAGTTTTGCAACAGCTGGAGGGCCGCAGTTTGGATATGCCTGATGTATACATCAAATCGATAGGAAAAACGTGATGTGAACACACATTGGGGGGGAGGGGGGCGTACTAAAATTTGCTGTTGGGCCCAGTCAGTTCTAGCTACATCACTGCACATCTCCTTCTCTCCTCCAGGCCTGGCTCACTGCTGCAGCGGGCCGCCGGAGAGAAGGAGCGCAGGGAGCTGCGGTTAGTGATGGACAGGACGACCAGATCCCCTGCAATGATAGGTATGTGAGGGGGCCACTGGGGGGTCATTCATCACACGGTGAGGGCCCCTTACACAGTATAATGACTCCCAGTGCCCCCCATTTAGTATAATGATCCCCATTGACCCTCTATTTAGCATAATGACCACCAGAGCCCCCATTAAATATAATAACCCCTCGTGCCCCCTCCATACAGTATAACCCCCAGTGTGGGGGCGACTGGGGGTCATTATTCTGAATGGAGGGTCACTGTGGGGTCATTATACTGTGAGGGCCCTTTACATAGTATAATGACCCCCAGTGTCCCCCATTTAGTATAATGACCCCCAGAGCCCCCTCCATACAGTATTCCCCCAGTGTGGAGGCTACTGGGGGTCATTATTCTGAATGGGGGCCACGGGGTTATTATTCTGAATGCAGGGCCACAGGTGGTCATTATACAGTGGGGGGGGAATTGGGGGTTCATTATACTGTGTGAAGGGCCACTAGTAGTCATTATACTGTATAGGGGCCACTGGGGGTCATTATACCGTGTGGGAGCCACAGGGGGACATGTCAATGTAAAAAAATGCCTCATGGGGGCCCACTGGGATTTATCGCCCAAGGGCCCACATGAACCTGGAGCCGGCCCTGATGGTGAGAAATGGAACCTGAAAGTCAAAAGTTCAAAACATTGTTATCCTTTTGCTTGTCAGTGTCTATGGTGCACCCCTTTAACGGAATGCACTTCCCTTCTGGTGGTCCTGTGCCAGTTTCACTCAAACTTCCACACAACATTTTGCATACCACTGGCAGAGAGATGCACTATGCTGCCCATCACAGCTGGACCACATTTCACAGGAGGACACACTCCTTTATGGCAGGCTGCCATGATGCTTCTGCAGCCTCCCTCAGCAGTCTTGGAACAATGGCTGCTCTTCTCCACTGCTGTAGCCTTTGCAGAAGTTCTTACTTTCATCCCCATCCAGGTGATTGAGGCACATTATATAGCAAATGCCATGCACATTGGCTAATGTGACCTCCTCCTTTCTCTCATTGGAGCAGTGAAGTGCTGGCCAATGTCATCCCTCACTTGGCAACAAGGGAGCAGCACTGCCAGTCAATGCAGGGCCACAGGTGGTCATTATACAGTGGGGGGGGGGGGGGGGGGAATGGGGGTTCATTATACTGTGTGAAGGGCCACTAGTAGTCATTATACTGTATAGGGGCCACTGGGGGTCATTATACCATGTGGGAGCCACAGGGGGACATGTCAATGTAAAAAAATGCCTCATGGGGGCCCACTGGGATTTATCGCCCAAGGGCCCACATGAACCTGGAGCCGGCCCTGGTGCCAACTCTGATCTTTCAGCAGGGGACTGGGTGGGAGACAATGCAAAGTAACTGTAGGCACTGTCAGCCCCCCAATCTACTATAGTCTGTACTTGTTCTGGCCTCACCTGAATCATACTGTCCTAAATGCAGTGTAGGCCGCAAATGTACTTTCTAGCGAAAAAGATGAGCATTTGTCACCCAACAATGTAACAGGCGAATTAGTGAAATGTATTTCCTTGTCTACTAGGTAGAGCAGGGGTATATCACAGCCAAAAATTGGTGAATTTCACCCGAAAATGTAACAGAGAAATTTGTGATTATTTGTTTACCTGTTTACTAGGTAGAGTAGGGGTATATCATAGCCAAAAATCACTGAATTTCACTCAAAAATGTAGTGAAATGACATAAAATGATATAAAATACGCAAAAATAAAAAAATATAATCTTGAGGTGGAAGTCCATATGGAGTAGGAGGTGGATGTAGCGGTCTAGGTGGAAGCTACGGTGGAGGAGGACGAGGTAGCCGACACTGGTTTTTGGTTTAAATTTTTTTATTTTATTTTTTTAAATTAGGGTACACTCCAAAAGAGTGGGAAATATGAAAAATACAACAATGAGCAATTGCGCTGTAGTATAACAATGGCTGAGTAAGGCTGGTATACATGTCTATTCTGCATAAGGTATGGTCCTGTGGGAGCCATGCTTGGTTCATTTTAATGAACATGAGCTTGTCCACATTAGCTGTGGACAAGCGGCTGTGCTTGTCTGTGATAACGCCCCCTGCCATGCTAAACACACTACACTGGCAATACACTGGCTGCAGGGCATGCCAGCACCTCCAAGGCGTAAAGGGCAAGCTCAGGCCATGTGCCCAAGTTGGAGACCCAGGAGTTGAAGGGGGCAGACCCGCATCTTACGATCAAGCTCCAGGGACGTAATTAAGAACGGTACGTTGTTCTTGTAACAGGGATACAGCAGCGTGGCCACCCAGTAATCAGCACAAGTTAGAATGTGGGCAACTCGGCAGTCGTTGCGGAGACACTGCAGCATGTAATCGCTCATGCGTGCCAGGCTGCCCAGAGGCAACGAAAAGCTGTCCTCTGTGGGAGGTAAATCGTCTGTGTTCTCTGTATCCCCCCAGCCACGGACCAGTGATGGCGATGAGCTGGTCTGGGTGCCATCCTGCTGTGAACATGGTTCCTCCTCCTCCACCTCGTCATCCTCCAGAACTGTGCCCTGGGTGGACATTTGTGTACCTGGTGTTTGTGGGTACAGGAACCCACCCTCTGAGCCACTTGTGAATGACTGGCCAGAAACCTTATGAAATTATCCCTCTTCCTCTTTCTCCTCCTGTGCCACATCCTCTTCCATCATCGCCAGCAGCATTTTTTCAAGGAAGCATAGTAGTGGGATGGTAACGTTGAGAACAACGTTATCGGCACTGGCCATGTAGGTGAAGTACTCGAAACAGCACAACAAGGAACACAGGTCTCGCATGGAGGCCCAGACATTGGTGAAGTAGTGCTGTTCCGCAGAGTGACTCACCCAGGCGTGCGTGCTCCAGCTGAAACTCCATCACCACCGACACCAGCTGCTGCTCGCACAGTCTGGCCAGCATGTGCAAGGTGGAGTTCCATCTTGTGGGTACGTCGCATATGAGGCGGTGAGCGGGAAGGCCGAATTTACGCTGCAGCGCTGACAGGTGAGCAGCAGCAGGGTGAGAACACCGATAGCGCGCACAGATGGCACGCACTTTATGCAGCAGCTCTGAAATATCGGGGAAATTTTTAAGGAACCTCTGCACCACCAAATTCAGCACATGTACCAGGCAAGGGATGTGCAGCAAACCGGCTAGTCCCCGAGCTGCTACAAGATTTTGCCCATTATCGCACACCACCAGGCTTGAGGCTCACTGGCACCAACCACTCATCGGTCTGTTGTTCAAGGCCCGTCCACATCTCCTGCGCAGTGTGGGGTTTGTCTCCCAGACAGATAAGTTTTAAAACTGCCTGCTGTCGTTTACCCCTGGCTGTGCTGAAGTTGATGGTGAAGGTGTTACGCTGACCAGATGAGGAGGCTGTAGAGGATGAGGAAGCGGAGTAGGAGGAAGAAGCAACAGGAGGCAAACTGAAGCGCCCTGCAATCCTCGGTGGTGGAAGGACATGTGCCAAACTGCTATCGGCCTCAGGCCCAGCCGCCACTGCATTTACCCAGTGTGCTGTTATGGAGATATAATGTCCCTGACTGTGATTACTGGTCCACGTATCCGTAGTTAGGTGGACGTTGCCACAGATGGTGTTGCGCAGTACACACATAATTTTTCCCCCCACTTGGTTGTGCAGGGAAGGGATGGCATGCCTGGAAAAGTAGTGGCGGCTTGGGACGATGGACTGTGGGACAGCCACCGCCATAAGGCTTTTAAAACTCTCCGTCTGCACCAGAGGGAATGACAGCATTTCAAAGGACAGTAATTTTGAAATGCTGGAATTCAGGGCCAGGGATTGCAGGTGGGTAGGGGGTACTTCCTCTTCCGCCCCAGTGTTTGGGAGATGGAGAGCTGAACGCTTCTATGGGACATTATGGAGATGCTTGGTGACCCAGATGGTGGTGTTGCTGGCAGATCCTCTGTTTGCGGGTGGCTTCCTCCGAAATACACAGGTCACTCGCATGACCTTGATTCCATGTGGGGTCAAGGACCTCATCGTCCTCTACATTATCTTCCACCCAGTCTTCACCTCTGCCCTCCTTGTCGGTCTGCACACTTTCGAAAGCCCCAGCAGTTGGCACCTGTGTTTCGTCATCATCCGAGCTGTGATGGTCCTCCCATGTACTCATCTTGAAACATAAGTGGTTGGGCATAAGTGCACTCAGTGAATGGCCCTGGGAAACCCTGCTAACAGAGTCATCAAAAAGCAGAAGAGACTGCTGCATGACTTGGGGCTCGACTGCTTGACTGATTTGCAAGGGGTGAGGTGAAAGACTGATGGGCATCGGCTGCAGGTGCCAACTCTGATATTTCAGCAGGAGACCCGGTGGGAGACAATGTAAAGGAACTGGAGGGAATGTCAGCAACCCAAACTACTATCGCCTGTACTTGTTCTGGCCTCACCATTTGTAGAGCCGCATTAGGCCCAAGCAAATACCGCTGAAGGTTCTGTCGTCGACTCGCACCTGAGGAAGGTGTTTCACTTGTGCGTGTAGCTGGCACAGATCGACCACGTTCTCTCCCTGCAACAGGAGCTCCACCAGCAGCACCATGACCAAGGCCATGTCCCTTATTTGACGTTCTCCTCATATTTCTCAACTTTAGGATCTTGTCCAAAATGGGCGCTTTTTTTTAAGAACAGAATAGCACAGCAGTATCTAAAGCATGTATCTCACACTGACAGATGCAGCAAGGACTGTAAAATTTAGTATTTTGCCCAAAAAGGGTGTTTTTTAAAACCCCGAAAATTATTGAAGTATTTCAAGCTTGTTTTAACAATAAAAGATGCAGCAAAGACTGCAATATTAAGTACTTTGCCCAAAAAGGGTGTTTTTTTAATAACAGAATATGACAGCAGTATATAACGCTTGATTTTCACACGTACAGATGCAGACAAGGCCGCAAATTAAGTGAGAGTGCATAAAATGGCTGTAAAATTGATATTTGAGTATTGACCATCTAATATAACTCCGGCTACATAATCACTTGATCATTTATGTACATTGAATGCATACTTTTTGGGGGCCTGTAATCTAACTGGCCAACAGTAAAATTGTTATACGGTAACCGCCTAATGTACCTACAGCCACATTATCCATTGTTCTTTTCTATCCGGTAAATGCCTAATGTTTGCTACCTTGGAGGAATTTAACACCTGTTGACGACGAGCACGTGTTTTCAAATTTCAACTATTATCATTTGTGGTCGTGGCAACCAAGTACGTGTCTGTCCTACCTAAGCTACCCTACCCCTAAGCGGTCAGTGTTGTGCCGTGACCGTGTCGTGGAGGGACGCCTGAAAGAGGGCATCCCCTTTGAGAGTAACAGGAGAAAAGGGTGGGTGGGAGGGAGGACTCTGCACTACGTACGTTTGTGGGAGGGCGCCGGCCGTTTAAGTAGGTGGCCAAGCCCCTCCCACAAATACAGGCCAATGAATCGGCCTTACACTTGTGGTCGTGGCAACCAAGTACGTGTCTGTCCTACCTAAGCTACCCTACCCCTAAGCGGTCAGTGTTGTGCCGTGACCGTGTCGTGGAGGGACGCCTGAAAGAGGGCAAAAGACATACTGGTAGGCAGAAGTATTTATTGCAAAGACGTTACAAAGCTAAAGTTTGAAATGCTGCCGACATTTCGGCTTCAGGGTGTGGTATGTAACGGTTGAAACAAGACGAGTGCCAACGCCCCAGTTTCTGAATGACATGCGCAGGCACTCGGTTCTTGGAGGCCGCGGATGCCGCGCCTATGCGGAATGAATGGCCCGAAATGGTGGCAGGGTCGCCGCCCGTGCTGGCCACTAGTGACCTAACGTGGGATATGAACTGCTGGGTGGTGAGCGGCACCACCCCGAAGGGTAACAGAGGACTGTTCGGTCCGGCCCCGGACAAGGCGGACCGTAACCGACGAAGCACCGTGACGGGACACCATTGATGTGCTGTGGGAAAGTAGGATATCTGGACAGGGGGTCCCAATTGAGAGGTTTTAGACGTCTTGAGCAGCAACGTGAACCCGTCGGAGTTCTGGACCAGTTGGCTGACCTTGAGGAATTTGTCGCTGCCTGGTGAACAGGTGAACTCCCCAGGTCTCAGGAAGCCGTAGAAGGCCAAGTAGATGGCGGATTTAAGTACCAAGCTGGCCAAAACCCCGAAAGGATTACCGTCCAAGGCATCAGACAGTTTGCGGAAAAGAGGGCCGGTGACCGGCTGCCTGCGTACTTGGCTTTGAGGCCCGCACTTGCTTAAACCCTTGAGGGCGGCTTTGACAGTGTGTAAGGTGAACACTGATGCTAGCTCGGGGTGGCTAAGAGAGAGAAAGTGTTGTACTCCCGCCAGGTATGACCTCACTGTAGCGTGGGAGAGCTTGCGTACAGAGTGGCAATACCCGATGAACGCCAGGATGTACTCTGGAAAACTGGAGTCCTCCTGAGGACATTCTCCTCGAAACCTGCAGAACGTCTTCCACCCGGTGTTGTACGCCCTGGTCGTGTTAGGCGAGAGGGAATGGCGTATTAGAGCGTGGGCCGTCCCAAGGTGGTCGGCTACACTAGCCTTAAGGACTCGAGAGGAGGGATGGTGGCGCCTGTCGCATCTGCCTCTGGCATTATCTGGAAGAAACGAGAGAAGTTAGCCCTCGACAAGGCGTCAGCAGCCCCGTTCTGCGCACCTGGCACATGCGCACTAAAAACATGAAAGTGGTGTTGAAGGGAGAGCTGCACTAACCGTCTGAGAAAACACATGACTTGGCTAGAGTTCGACAGTCCACTATTAAGAATGTCCACTACGGCTGTGTTGTCAGTCACGAACAGGACAGACTGACGTGCCCAAAACTTGCCCCAAATGTGGGCGGCTACCACAATGGGGTACAGCTCGAACAGCGCCGAGGTCTGGAGGAAGCCTGGGATTTGTCCCACCTCGGCAGGCCATGCGTCTGCCACCCAGTGGGTGCCGAAAATGGCGGCAAACCCTGAGCCCGCAGCTGCATCTGAAAAGACTGTAGGCGACTGACACGACAGCTCGGGTACAAATAAGGAGACCCCGTTCCACTGGCTCAGGAAATGATCCCACATGTGGAGGTCCGCTAGGGCTTGACTGTCCAAGCACACTGGGCTGTCCTGTTCTGGGGCGGAACACAAGAGCGCGAGTAGGCGGGATATAAAAGTTCTGCCCTGTGGGATGATGCGCATGGCGAAGTTCAACATGCCCAGAAGAGACTGAAGGTCCGTCTTAGTGACCACGGTCGTGACTGCGAACCTGTGAATGACTCCTCTAATCCTTGTTAACTTGTCCGCCGGCAATCTAGCTAGCATGCGCTGGGAGTCTAATTCGATGCCAAGAAAGGTGATGACTGTGGCCGGGCCTTCTACTTTCTTGGGGGACACCGGGACATCTAGTTGGGAAAAGCACCTGAGTAACTTGCCCAGCCCTAGGGGGAGTGCCCCTGGCCTCTCAATCAGCAGGAAGTCATCCAGGTAGTGGATGACAAATTCACAGAGGACTACGTGTTCCAGGATCCAGTGGAGTGCCTGAGCCAACTGATCGAAGAGCCAGGGGCTACTCTTGGAACCGAAGGTGAGCTTAGTGGAGAAATAGTACAGGCCTTTCCACTTGATGCCGTGCCACTGCCAGAGGGCTGGCATGATGGGAAGCAACTTGAAGGCATCCGATATGTCGGCTTTGGACAGCCAGGACCCTGGGCCCGTTTTCATGATGATAGCGATAGCCTGGTCTATCGAGGCATATCTCATGCCCACTTCCTCCGAAGGAATGAGGGAGTTGAGGCTGGGGACCTGGGAGCCGTGTGGGGCCGACAAGTCGATGATGAGTCTCTCCTTCCCGCTGAACTTGCCTGTGACTACCCCCACGGGACTGACTCTCCAGCGTTGAAAAGGGGGCACACCAAAGGGACCGATTAAGAACCCCTTGCTCAACTCGGCTTCTATCAGTGCGTCTACAGAGGCGGGATTTCTTTCGGCTGACTGAAGGTTTTTGCACTCGTGTGTGGACTCTGGAGTTGTGATCAGTCCCGTGTGGAAACCCTCGTGAAATCCTGTCACCAGGAACTGAACAAACCCAGGGTTGTGGTGGCCTCGCAAGAATTCTTGTAGACGGCTGATATTGACCACACTCATGTAGCTTTTTACGGATTTTAATGAGCATGCTACTCGGGGGTGAGCCCTGAAACAATTGGTGCAGATATGCAACAACCGGCACTGCCCAAAATTACAGGAGGCGTAATTGAAGTTGTTGCATATCTGTGCCCTTCCTAGCTGAATGATGGGCCGGCCCAGCTTGTCTACTGAGCTGGGGGGCCTGAAGACCTCAAGAGGACCAGCTGCCGAGGTGGAGGGGTAGGACGCCGTGCTGACGGCGGACTTGTCGCACCACTCGACCGAGTGGAAGATAGATTGACAGGCGGAACAGGAGGGAGCCTTCAGACCTGCAAAGTGTCTGCAGAAAAGCTCAGTGTCCAGGTTGGACCAGTCGGTGATGTGCTGAAACTGGGAGAGAGCCGCTGCCGCCTTAGCTGCAAATGAGCAGTGGTAGTCGTAGAACGCGGTTCCTCCGTACCTATGACCCAACTCTGTGACCCTGAAGAGATAATGGTCTAGTTCCTCCCTCCTGTCCGGCCTGGCAGTGCAAATGACATCCCTGAAAAGACTAAATGCCATGACGAATTCCGGGATGGACAATTTGCGGTTGAGCCGGTGGTCGCGGCTCCTTAGTACCACCGACACTTCTCCACAAGCTATAACCCTGTTATCAGAAAGGTCCCTGGATGCTATGAGTAGAGACGCAAGATTGACATCCCTACCCTCCAGGATGTCCTTCCTGATGTTGAGCGGGACATAGTGGGAGGGAGTCACGTTAGGGACGGACTGGGCAGAATGAATGTCTGCTGTGGCAGAGGTGGAGGCGACCGGAACCTCAAGGGAGGAAACTGGTGCGACTGTGCTGCGAGCCTCGATGGACTCCAACCTCGCCTGCATGGATGTGACGGCCGACGTCAGACTGTTTAGCATGACGTGAATCTGAGTCAGCGATGTCTGCATCGTAGTTGCAGGGGGATCATTGGCACTGGGTGCCAGGGAGTCTCTCCACAGCCGATATAGTTCTGCTTTCCTAGCGGTTGCCGGGAAAGGAACGCCCCGCCTTGTCAACTCCGCCATCAGCCTAGGAATTGTCCAATCACGTAGGGACGGTGTGCTGCCCCTCTCAGATGTCTGTGCTACGACCCCGTCCACCGACGCGTCGACAATGTCCGAAGCACGTGACATAGCGGCTGTGGAAAGAGTAACGTAACATGACCGACTAGCCTGATGGCCGCTGGCACCCGTGCAGCTGTCTAACCACGTACAGAAAAGTGAACAATTGCCGTGAGGTATGCACACTGAACCAGAAGAGCCGTGAAGGAATGGCCAGGAACCGCCACCCGGGAGTCCATGCAAGGAGACCCGACGTACTTACCAACTGAGAATCCCTATGCACTGACTTCACGGAAGTGTAATGAAATGAAAATGACCTGTACGTTAACAAGAAAAACATGAGACCCCAGCCTGGGCCAACCACTTCCCATCCCCCGACGTGTACCTCACTACCTTGGTAGCCAAGGAAAAATCAATTGAGATCCCACCAACTTCTCTCAGACTAACCACTGTATAGAACCTGGAAAACAACAACGGAACAAATGCAAAAGAACCAGTCAATGCGTGAGGCTCAATACCAGGACGTGTTCGTGAGGGGTATGGTGACTGGTGGGGGAGGGTGTTTTTTTTTTTTTTTTTGCGTTGATGATGGAAACAACCCCTACCTAACTAGGCGGCACGGCGGCCCGTGCCAGACTTTAATGTGGGCGGGGAGCGAGCCGTTGCCTGCACCGCCGTGCTCCATGGTAACCGCGTGGGGAACGCGGAGTTCCCTGGTACCATGAACCACGTGGGGATGGATATTGGCAACGGCCGACAATCCCTGCAAACATGAGACGAGTGCCACGTGGAGAGCTGACGCATGTCCCTGACAGGGCGCTCAGTGCGGGGCCCTCTCTGTCCCTGGGTGGCGCCGTCCGCCGGCTGAGCGCTTCTGCCGCGTGGGGAGCAGCGCAGCCCTCAGGCATGAGGTCGGCCCAGGGGGGCCCCTGGCGACGAGGGCCCCATCTTGCCGAGGCTAAGCGTGCCGCGTGGGGGGCCTCACCGGTCCCTGATGGGGCGCCCAGTGCGGGGGTGCCCCCCTTACTCCACGGGGGGCCGCCTCCCGCCGGCTGGGCACCTCCACCGCGTGGGGAAACGGAGCTGCCCCCTGGCATAGGGGGGAGGCCTAATCAGACATGCCTCCCCCTTTGTGTGTGAGACGTGCCACGTGGGGGGTGCACCACTCCCTGATGGGGTGCCCAGTGCGGGGGTGCCCCCCTACTGGACGAGGGGCCGCCCCCCGCCGGCTGGGCACCTCCACCGCGTGGGGAAACGGAGCTGCCCCCTGGCATAGGGGGGAGGCCTAATCAGACATGCCTCCCCCCCTTGTGTGTGAGACGTGCCACGTGGGGGGCGCACCACTCCCTGATGGGGTGCCCAGTGCGGGGGTGCCCCCCTACTCCACGAGGGGCCGCCCCCCGCCGGCTGGGCATCCCCACCGCGTGGGGAGAAAAATGCGCCCCCTGGCAATTGGGGAAGTGTGGTGTCGCCGATCCACAGCTGTCTGCGCTGCCCACCAGGTGAGGGAGCGAGGCAGCGCAGGCTGTGTACCGGCCGAGAAGAGGGGGGCGGGAGCGGGCGGGGAGTTTGGCCCTCATGTGACCACTGGCTCCGCCCCCCGCCGGAGAGCGGTGCCGAGCACGAGCCTGGGCGGTGGAGGAGGGGGGTGCCGTAAGCGTGGCTCCATCCCCCCCCCCCAGAGGCTGACGAGGTGCCGCATGTAGAAACGGGCAGGAGGGGTGAACCAGACGCAGCGTATGGCGGCCCCTACGTACCAAAGGGCCGACCACCGCACTCCTGCCTGCACTTACCCGATCCACCAACAGGACTGCCAGGTACGAGTGCACGCTTCCAAGGACTCTGCACTACGTACGTTTGTGGGAGGGCGCCGGCCGTTTAAGTAGGTGGCCAAGCCCCTCCCACAAATACAGGCCAATGAATCGGCCTTACACTTGTTTTTTTTTCAATAGGGGGGATTTCGTTAGCCATGCTTCTAATCCAATTTTATATTTTTTGTTAGTTTAAACATATGTATTTGACATCTATTTGTACTGGCCTGCAGTAAATTGGCTATCCATTGACCATCTAATATACCTCCAGCCACATAATCACTTGATGTTTTCTGTCAGGTGAATGCCTAATTTTTGGGGTCTGTACTCCCGTCGCCTAAAATGAAATTTTTCTAGGCTCCAGCTGGCCACATTCTTGACAGTTTCCCTTTAAGATGCATAAAAAATCACCCCTGATTAAAATACATATTTTTTGTGGGAATTTTTGCCATTGATTCCCCCTCTGTCACTATAAATGTTGTGGGACGATTTGTGCACTTCTTATAAGTATTTTGTGGCTGCAATAATGACCTGAAGGTTTTTCAGGTTTGCCTTCCAATAAAGTGAATGGGGCCCGCCGCAATCTTGCGAACATTTGATCGCAATTGTACGATCGCGTTTGCAAATCTTCAATCTTCGTCCATCACTACTTAAAGCTACTATGACAGGATCCAATGTGCGTCTCATTTTATCTTCCTTCTGACAGATCAAAAGAAAGATCAAATAAATGAGGATTTCAGCCAGGCCAAAAGTCTAAATAGTGGACCAGTCATGAAGTGGGGAGGGTGGGAACAGCATGAGAATAGTGGTAAGGTGGAAGCAGCATAAGGAGACTACAGAGTGGACCTATGAAATTGTGGTAATGTGGAAGCAGCATGAGGAGACCACAGAGGGGCAAGGTGACATAGTATGGAGATGGCAGCTACATGAGGACACCACTGACTGGCAAGGTGACATACTGTGGAGATGGCAGCAGCATGAGGAGACCACAGAGTGGCAATGTGACATAGTGTGGAAATGGCAGCAGGAGGAGACCACAGAGTGGCAAGGTGACAGTGTGGAGATGGCAGCAGCAGCAGCAGGAGGAAACCACAGTGTGGCAAGGTGACATAGTGTGGATATGGCAGCAGCATGAGGAAACCACTGAGTGGCAAGGTGACATACTGTGGAGATAGCAGCAGCAGGAGGAGACCACAGAGTGGCAAGGTGACATAGTGTGGAGATGGCAGCAGCAGGAGACCACAAATTGGCAAGGTGACATAGTATGGATATGGCAGCAGCAGGAGGAGCCCACAGAGTAGCAAGGTGACAGTGTGAAGATGGCAGCAGAAGCAGGAGGAAACCACAGTGTGGCAAGGTGACATAATGTGGAGATGGCAGCAGCAGCAGAATACTACAGAGTGGTAAGGTGACATAATGTGAAGATGGCAGCAACAGAATAGCACAGAGTGGCAAGGTGACATACTGTAGATATGGCAGCAGCATGAAGACACCACAGAGTGTCAAGGTTACATAGTGTGGATATAGCAGCAGCAGGAGGAGACCACATAGTGGCAAGGTGACATAGTGTGGATATGGCAGCAGCATGAGGACACCACAGAGTGGCAAGGTGACATAATGTGGAGATAGCAGCAGCAGCAAGATACCATAGAGTGGCAAAGGGATATAATGTTGTGATGCCAGCAAAAGCATGATACCACAGAGTGTCAAGGTGACATAGTGTGGATATGGCAGCAGCATAAGCACACCACAGAGTGGCAAGGTGACAGTGTGGATATGGCAGGAGTAGACCACAGAGTGGCAAGCTGACATAATGTGTTGATGGCAGCAACAGAAGCAGGATATCACAGAGTGGCTAGGTGACAGAGTGGGTGCGGCAGCAGCATGAGGACACCACAGAGTGCCAAGGTGACATAGTGTGGAGAAGACAGCAGCAGAAGGAGACCGCAGAGTGGCAAGGTGACATAATGTGAAGATGGCAGCAGCAGCAAGAGAACACCACAGAGTGCCAAGTTGACATAGTGTGGATATGGCAGCAGCATAAGGACACCACAGAGTGGCAAAATGACAGTGTGGAGATGGCAGCAGCATCAGGTCACCACAGAGTGGCAAGCTGAAATAGTGTGGAGATGGCAGCAGCAGCAGGATACCACAGAGTGGCATGGTGATATAGTGCGGATATGGCAGCAGCATGATGATACTACAGAGTGGCAAGGTGACATAGTGTGGAGATGGCAGCAGCATGAGAACACCACAGAATGGCAAGGTGACATAGTGTGGAGATGGCGGCAGCAGCAGGATACCACAGAGTGGCAAGGTGACATAATGTGGAGATGGCAGCAGCAGAAGCAGGATATCACAGAGTGGCAAGGTGACAGAGTGGGTGTGGCAGCAGCATGAGGACACCACAGAGTGACAAGGTGACATAGTGTGGAGAAGACAGCAGCAGAAGGAGACCGCAGAGTGGCAAGGTGACATAGTGTCAAGATGGCAGCAACAGCAAGAGAACACCACTGAGTGGCAAGTTGACATAGTGTGGATATGGCAGCAGCATAAGGACACTACAGAGTGGCAACATGACAGTGTGGCGATGGCAGCAGCATGAGGTCACCACAGATTGGCAAGGTGACATAATGTGGAGATTGAAGCAGCAGCAGCAGGATACTACAGAGTGGCATGGTGATATAGTGTGGATATGGCAGCAGCATGATGATACTACAGAGTGGCAAGGTGACATAGTGTGGATATGGCAGCAGCATGAAGACACCACAGAGTGGCAAGGTGACATAGTGTGGAGATGGCGGCAGCAGCAGGATACCACAGAGTGGCAAGGTGACATAATGTGGAGGTGGCAGCAGCGGCAGGATGCCACAGAGTGTCAAGGTGACATACTGTGGACATGGCAGCAGCATGAGGATACCACAGACTGGCAAGGTGACATACATAGTGCGGAGATGGCAGCAGCAAGAGGACACCACAGAGTGGCAAGGTGACAGTGTGGATATGGCGGCAGCAGGAGGAGACCACAGAGGGGCAAGATGACATACTGTAGACATGGCAGCAGCATGAGGACACACTAAAGTGGCAAGATGACATAGTGTCGATATGGCAGCAGCAGAAGGAGACCAAAGAGTGGTAATTTGACATAATGTGGAGATGGCATAAGCAGCAGCAGTATACTACAGAGTTGCAAGGTGGCATAGTGTGGAGATGGCAACAGCATGAGGACACCACAGAGTGGCAAGTTGACATAGTGTGGAGATTACAGCAGCATGAGGACACCACAGAGTGGCAAGGTGACATAATGTGGAGATGGCAGCAGTAGGAGACCACAGAGTGACAAGGTGATATAGTGTGGAGAAGGCAGCAGCAGGAGGAGACCACAGAGTGGCAAGGTGACATAGTGTTGATATGGCAGCAGCATGAGGACACCACAGAGTGGAAAGGTGACATAGTGTGGATATGGCAGCAGCGTGAGGACACCACAAAGAGGCAAGATGACATAGTATGGATATGGAAGCAGCAGCAGGATACCACAGAGTGGCATGGTGATATAGTGCGGATATGGCAGCAGCATGATGATACTACAGAGTGGCAAGGTGACATAGTGTGGAGATGGCAGCAGCAGGATACCACAGAGTGGCATGGTGATATAGTGCGGATATGACAGCAGCATGATGATACTACAGAGGGGCAAGGTGACATAGTGTGGAGATGGCAGCAGCATGAGGACACCACAGAGTGGCAAGGTGACATAATGTGGAGATTGCAGCAGCATGAGGTCACCACAGAGTCGCAAGGTGACATAGTGTGGAGATGGCAGCAGCAGCAGGATACTACAGAGTGGCATGGTGATATAGTGTGGATATGGCAGCAGCATGATGATACTACAGAGTGGCAAGGTGACATAGTATGGAGATGGCAGCAGCATGAGGACACCACAGAGTGGCAAGGTAACATAGTTTGGAGATGGCAGTAGCAGGAGGATACCACAGAGTGGCAAGGTGACATAGTGTGGAGATGGCAGCAGCAGGATACTACAGAGTGGCAAGGTGACATAGTGTGGAGATGGCAGCAGCATGAGGACACCACAGAGTGGCAAGGTGACATAGTGTGGAGATGGCAGCAGCAGGAGGACACCACAGAAAAGCAAGGTGTCATAATGTGGAGTACCCGCTGACGAAGGTGGGTGAAATACGTAGCACTTGGCATCATATGTGTGGCATCAGTTGGGTTGCAGAATCTTAAAGTAGTAGCTGAGGCAGGTAATATGACGAAACCGGTCTCTTGTATCAAAGTGTCGGTGTGGTACCATGGATGATCTAGTCTGATGCATCAGAAATTGATGGTTGGCAATCATGGCTGATCCACGCCTGATTCATCTTGACAAAGGTCAGTCTCTCCACATTTTGGGTAGACAGGGGAGTTCTCCTTGGGGTGCCTATGGCCCCCGCCACACTAAACACCCGCTCTGATGCTACACTACTGGCCGGGCAGGACAACTTTTCCAGGGCAAACTCCGCTAGTTGCGGCCACAAATCCTCCTCCTCTTCCAGTTCAGCCCCCACAGGGCTCATGTGGCCGTGAGATCCAGGCCCCACGTCTCCAGTCCCCTGACCAGCCATTGTTAACAGCATCTGTTCCAGAACATGAAGCAGTGGAATGACGTTGTTCATCCTGTAGTCCTGGCGACTAACAAATAACGGGGCATTCTCAAAGGGCCTGAACACAGGTGTCACGCAGTGTCACAGGTGTCGAGCTGCCACTGACTGACATCAAAGTTACACAGAGAAGTACTCCTATCCGCTTGTATCATCAAGAAATCGTTGATGGCCTTTCTCTGTTCGTATAGTCTGTTCGTAAAGTTGGTACAACATATGGAGGGTGGAATTCCAACTGGTGGAAACATTACATATGCACAGCCTATGTTTGGGGATAATGTTCTGCCACTGCAGTTTAAGGAGGATGTTTTTTGCAGTGTACGAGTGACTAAAGTGCATGCAAAGTATCCTGCAAAGTTTCCTGCCCATTTTTAGGATGTCTTACAGACAGGTGGAAAACTTCAGGAACCACTTGACAACCAGATTGAACATGTGTGCCATGCAGGGCGCATGGCACAGCCTTCCTTGACGCAGCGCTGACACAATGTTCTTCCCGTTGTCAGTTAGCATGGTTCCGATTTTGTGTTGTCGCACAGAAAGCCAGGATTCGATTTCTTGTTGCATCACACTGAGCAGTTCCTCCCCTGTGTGACTCTGTTCGCCAAGGCCTTGAACATGTGGTATGCTGGAGGGGCAATGTGACTTGTCCCTGCAGTGGAGGCTGAGGACATGGTGGAGGATAAGGAGGCAGAGGCGGACATTGTCGCAGAACCAAAGGCATGACAACGTGGAGGCGGAATCGGCGTGACCTGTCCAAGTTGCTGGTGTGGCTGTACAGGAACCACATTCACCCAGTGGGCTCTAAATCACATGTATTGTCCCTAACCGTAGTTACAGCTCCACACCAACAGGCTCAAGGACTGGCCCACCTTCTGTTGTGAAGGTCTGTGAAGGTGTGTGAAGGTCTTTTACTGCCTTTTTGGCAAATAAATGACGGTTTGGGACTCTCCACCTCGGCTCGGCACAAGCCATTAGTTCTCTGAAAGGTGCAGAGTACACCACTTGAAAAGTTAGAGACTGAAGCACAAGCATCTTGGACAGGAGCACTTTCAGCTTCTGCGCCATTGGATGCGGGCACGCATACTGTTTTCTCTTGGCAATCGCTTCGGTGTTCGATTGCTGACGAAATGACTGACGAGGAGTAAAAGCAGGAGCATCTGGACCAGCAGAAAATGGGATTGACAGACAGCTCCCTTCGGCTGAGGAGGTGGAGTCTTGACTGGCTGAAACTGGGTGTGTGTCACAGGATGATGAAGTGGTAGCTGCGGCAGGCTGGACCACCACATCAAAGCCACAGTTCTTTATGGTGATGCTGCATATGTTGGCACAGTGCTGTGGTGCCAACATTGGCACCCTGCCAACACTTCACCTTTTGCCCACATATTCTACATATGGCCATGTTGACCTTCTCCGGCGGCTTCACAAAAACTCACACCGCTGAGTACCTGATTTTTTTTCCCCCAACACTACTCACTAGCTGACTTCTACCGCCGCTGCTTCTGTGAACCCGTGCACCACTCCTTCCCGGGCAGGTAGGCTGCAGCAAAGGGGGTGGTCTACCCCATGCCCATTTGGCTCCCGACCTCCCACTACTGCCACCCTGCTAACGTGCCAACCACGTTAGCGACTTGCTGGCTCAGCCGCTGCCTGACAGGCAAGCTGCCACCCTTTTCTCCTGATTATGATGAAGCCCCTTCTTCACCTGGTTCCCAAGTGCGATCAGCTTCATCATCATTGAGTAGTGTCTGCACATCACTGATGTCCTCCTCAACAGTCTCTGGGTCAGGAGTCTGACTACTCGCAACACAAGCTCCCGTGCTACTCTACTCATCACTACTTGCCCGATGTCTCCTCCACATCTTGGCTGGGCAGTAGCTGCTGACTATCCTCTAGTAGCTCATCCTCGCTGAAAAGTGAAGCTGAGCCGAATGAATGTAGTACTTCTTGTGGTGATGGAACAGAAAAGGCCAGAGGCAGGTTGAAGATGGGTAAGGGCACAGGGCCTGCTCCCGGGCCATGACAACTAAGGGTTGTGTCTGACGAACCCACGACTGTTGGCTGGGGGTGTCTGATGTCACTTGGGATGACGTGGATGACAGAGTTAACCAATCAATAACCGCAGGGTTGCTGGTCAAGACACGACCGCTAGATAACACCGGGAGCTCAGGCCTTTCGTTGTGATTACTGCTGCCACGACCCCTTACTCTGCTGCCACCTCTACTTGTGCCAGAAATGATAAGGCCTCTGACACTATTCTGTGCATGGCCTGGGACTTCTCTGCCTGACATACTTGTAGCTGAACTAAACCAATAAACAGAAGTTAAAATACCCCTAAAAGCAACAAATATATTTATATTTTTGTACTGAAATAGGCCACTAAACGCTTTTACCACAATTAACTGCATTGAGAATATATTTTTATTGTTGTACTAAAATACAACCCTATCTACTTTGACCAGAAAAAAAGTAAAGATTGAAGTGTGTATATATAAATTTCTTGAAGTACTGAAATATGCCCCTGTACGCTTTCAGCAGAAATCACTGCAGCACTGCACTGAGAATATATATTTATTGTTGGACTGAGTTAGGCCACTATATACTTTGACCAGAAAAAAAATTAAAGAGTGAAGTGCTTATATATATCTCTTGCAGTAATGAAATACGCCACTCTACACTTTCACCAGAAATAACTGCAAAAGTGCAGTTCATATATATATTTGTCATTTTTTTTCTGAAATACGCCCCTACGCGTTTTCAACAGAAATAACTGCAACAGTGCAGTGCGTATATAGTTTAGTTTTTTTTACAGAAATTCACCCTTATACGCTTTAAACAGAAATAACTGCAGAAGTGAAATGCGTATATATTTTTCTTGACGTACTGAATAAGATACTAAGATATAAGCCACTAAAGGCTTTCCAACATAACACTAGCAGCCCAATAACAAAAAGCTGCAATGACAGAGCTGTCTAATGACTATTTGGATCCCCAAATAATCGTTCTCTTCACTTGTAAATAACCTTCCTATCAATGTCATTAGCGCCTTCTGACATCACTCCCTGCACTAAGATGCTTTGAAATGATTCCTCCCTATCCTTTCCCTGCACTTATAAAATCATTTTTTTATGTCTTTTTTTCCCCCACAATCGTTTTTCCAATAGTTGTCCCTAGCGCCTTCACACGTCTGTCCCTGTACTCTGAATGCTGGAAAATGGTAGAATCTAAGATGGCTGCCGTATTTATAGGGTTGTGACATCACAAGGCTGGCTGGCTGCTGATTGGCTGCATGCAAGCATGTCAATCTGGGTGATCCAACCTTCCCAGAGTTCCATGCCCTATGTCCTCAATCCTCACAAGTGTAGCCGCAATTTTAGGAAAATTGCAATTTGTTACCAAGAAGCGCGAGGAAATTTATTTATTGTATCTTTTATTTGGCAAAATGTGCACTGTGTAATTATATATTTTGTTACCAAACCTATGATAGGCTTTAATACTGTATTCATCTATATCATGTACAGTAAAATAACTAAATATTTTGTGTTCCTATTTTAGGAGAAATTTACTCCAAAGTATACCATATCTGTTTCTTCTTTATAACATACATGGTTCCATTGTGCCTGATGATTCTAGCATATCTGCAAATTTTTCGAAAGTTGTGGTGTCGTCAGGTGAGTTTCTGTGTTTATTCATCTGCCTGTAAACTAGATATATTGAGAGTTGCAGATTTCTCACTTACTGTCAGTTATACTGCAGGTATTGAACTAAAGTAGCTTTATTTTTAATAGATTAAACATATTTGAAATGTGAATTGAATATTAAAGGGAATTTCACCAATTTTTGCCACCTTATCTGAGGCTACAGAGACCCTGTTAAAAATGTTGGGTTTCCGCTTTAAACAGAGCATGAGATTGGATGTCCTCATATCCTCCTCACCCTCTTCCTCCTCACCACTGATTGGGAGCTCTCTTCCTATACACGATATACAGAGGGGGTGAGGTAAGCTACTCCCCCCATTTTCTCCTTACTGCCACTGACTGGCAGCTTTCTTTCTATACACAGTATACTAAGTGAGCCATCAGTCAAATGCAAGGGGACAGGGAGAGCTGTGGGCACATGAAAAAGAGAATTAATGCAGACTCCAACACTCGGCACACACTGGTGCTGCTCATTAGTCATCTGTGTTAAGTCAAGGAAGAGTCCCATCATTTTCATTAGTGTCTCTGTCTTCCCCTACATGATAAAACTGATAAGTCATTCCCTTTAAATATATTTTCAGAACTAATGTAGTGAAATAGCAAAATGTGGCTACAAATTAATAATAATAATAATAATATTATTATTATTATAGTTGACATGAACATGTCACAAAAAATATCCTGAGGTCAGAATGTTTACAGCATCAGGGTAGAGGCATAAAACACATAAACCTAATTGGTTATTTAAAGAGCACCAATGAGGGTCCACCCTATTAAACCAGGCATAATGCTTGGTAAGGATGATCCTGCTGATTATAATGATACAGGTCTTATGAAAATCCATTGTGGCCTTCCTAAGTAATAAAGCATAAATACTAGAGATAAGCGAACCAGGAGGGCATCATACACAGCCTTGAAAAATTATGATTGATGGTCTGCTGGTGACCGTCAAATACATTTGGAGCAAGGGCCTGCTGATCTGACCATCTAAAACATTAAAGGTGAGGGTCTGCTGCCACTTTGGTGACTCTAGATAACCTGGGCCCGATCACACGTCCTCGTGGCGGCGACGATCCATTCCGATGTCTGCCCTATGAACGTTCGATGTTATTTTCAGCGCGAACCACGGTGACCATGGGTAACGGGGAATCAGTGTTTGATTTTGGAGAGGGAGCCTGAGAAACGTCTACGACTACCACTTCCAAGCAAGGCAGCATGTGCACAAATTACCTATTAGGTATAATTAGGTGAGGACCTTCAGGTGAGCTGACCCTCTAAAAGATTGTAAGTGAGGGCCTTCAGGTGAGCTGACCCTGTAAAAGATTGTAGGTAAGGGCCTGCTGGTGAGATGACCCTCTAAAAAGTTATATGCAAGGACCTGCAGGTGAGCTGACCCTATAAAACATTGTATGCGTTTGCCTTCAGGTAAGCTCACCCTGTAAAAGATTTTAGGTGTGGGCCTGCTTGTGAGGTGACCCTGTAAAACATTATATGCGAGGGCCTTCTAGTGAGCTAACCCTGTAAAAGATTTTAGTTGCGGGCTTGCTGGTGAGCTGACCCTCTAAAAAATTATATGCAAGGGCCTGCAGCTGAGCTGATCCTGTAAAGCATTAAATGTGAAGGGCATACCGTATATGCAAGGGCATTATATGCGACGAATAAGCATGCTGATATGATGGAAGAGGAAAAGGAGGATGAGAAATGGAAAATTCAACCATATACCCTTGTTTGTAGTGGATTTGTGCATGGGAATACAGTGTATTCAGTACATTATAAACAACACATTTAAAGTGCCTTTATGTTCATCAGTTTTCCTCTGGTGGAGTCCAGAACAGTGATGGCCAGTTCGCAGTGTTCACCGACGAACACATGCGATCTGCCATCTTTATTCCCAAGCCCGGCGATGCAGAGGTAAGTCCTTACCTGTGCCTGCGCCGCGAGTCGCTCTGAAACATATGCGGTCACCTGGAGCAGGCAGTTCCGAGAACAGCCCGATGAAGGCTGTTCTCGGGACTGACTGCTCCCGGTGACCGCATGTGTTTCAGAGCAGCTCGCGGCGCAGTAATTGCTGTTGAGTCTACAACCTCTTGAGACAGTAATTGCTGTTGATTTATTGGCAACTGTGTCTCATCATCATCCACCTGATTGAAAAGTAATTGCCGTTTCCCACCGTCATCTTCTTGTGACTGTGGATGCTCAAGAGTTTGGGAATCAGTGCACAAGATCTGTCCCTCTTCAAGCATGTTTGGCAAGAGGGCTAAATCAAGGAATGGCGAGGAAAAGAGGTCCTCGGAATATCCGAGTGTAGTATCACTTGTTTGGCCAGACTCTCCATGGTGGGAGGAAGGAGTATCAAGACTGGACTTGGTGGAAGACAGGGTGGTGCTTAACTGACTGGAAGCATTATCTGCTGCAATCCAACCGACCACCTGATCGCACTGGTCTGACTTCAAGAGTGGTGTCCTGCGCCACCCTGCAAACTGGGACATGAAGCTAGGTATCGTGGATGACTGTTTTTCTTGTGCTCTGGCAGCAGGCACAGTATGACCGCGCCCAGGGCCATGGCCTCTTCATGCACTCTCAGCATCATGGTCACTTCCACGTCACTTACTGCTCGCCTTCTTCATTTTAAATGTGATATATGCTTGAAAGGATGCCACATGTACAGTAACGTAGAATTCGTAAGTGTATGCGCCAAAAAATAAAAAAAGGTATTTGGGATATGGAAAGTTCACACATGAGATACCCCGCAGATAATGTCAATGCTGTCACCAGCGGCTAATAAAAAATTGCAGGGAATGTCACAGGTATTTGGGATAAGGAAACATAATACAGGAGAGGTACCACCGGTAATGTCACTATCCAAAGCGTCTACGTAAAAAGTACACTGTATGTCACAGATAAAAATTTTAGGCGCACACTTTACACTGGAGATGTGGCACTAGTAATGTCACTGTCCGCAGCGGACACCGTCTATTGCAAAAGTACACTGGATGTCACAGATATTATTGGGATGTGCACACTTTATTCTGGAGATGTGGTGCAGCTAATGTCACTGTCCGCAGCGAACACCGTCTATTGCAAAAGTACACTGGATGTCACAGATATTATTGGGATGTGCACACTTTATTCTGGAGATGTGGTGCAGCTAATGTCACTGTCCGCAGCGAACACCGTCTATTGAAAAAGTACACTGGATGTCACAGACATTTTTGGATGCGCACACTTTACACAGGAGATGTGGCACAGCTAATCTCACTACCTACAACGGACACCGTCTATTGAAAATGTACACTTGATGTCACAGATATTTTTTGAATGCGCACACTTTACACAGGAGATGAGGCGCAGCAAATGTCACTGTCTGCAGCGGACACCGTCTACGGAAAAAGTTAATTGGATGTCACTGATATTTTACGGATGTGCACATTTTACACAGGAGATGTGGCATGGATGATTTAACTGTCCGCAGCGGACATCATGTACGGAAAAAGTATACTGGATGTCACTGATATTTTAGGGATGCGCCCACTTTACACAAGAGATTTGACGTGGATATTTTAATTCTCCGCAGCGGACACAGTCTACAGAAAAAGTACACTGGATGTCACAGATTTTTTTTGGATGCACACACTTTACACTGGAGATGTGGCGCAGCTAATGTCACTGTCCGCAGTGGACACCATCTATTGAAAAAGTACACTGGATGTCACTGATATTTTAGGGATGCACACACTTTACACAGGAGATGTGGTGCGGGTGATTTAACTGTCTGCAGCGGACACCGTCTATGTAAAATGTTCACTGGATGCCACTGATATTTTAGGGATGCGCACACTTTACACCGAAGATGTGGAGCGGATAATTTAACTGTCCGCAGGGGCCTATTAGATGCTATTTAGCGCAGGATGAGCTAGAAATATACATTGCTGCTGTAACACACAGTAGTCCTTAAAAGGAATTTCCAATAACACTCCATACACTCTGTCCCTTTCTATGCACAGCTCTCCCTAAGACTGAGAAATTTAGCGCAGGTTGCGCTACAAACATATATTGCTGCTGTCACACACAATAGTCCTTAAAAGGACTTTTGGGTCTCTGGAATGTTTTTGTGATAAAAATCTTCCAATAACATTCCCTACACTGTCTTTCCCTTTCTATGCTTAGCTCTCCCTAAGACTGAGCCGAACACATGTCATTGGTTGCTTTATAGCACCCGATGACGCGTTCCGGCCAGTCAATTACTGTAATGCCAGTAGCCAACATGGCTACGGAATTACAGTGCATGCCAGTGCCTCCCAGCATGTTTATTGGCTGTGTAGTAGCAAAGAAATGTGCAAGAAGGAGACTCAAGCATTGCGCTCGAGCACACGCGGTACTCAGCCGAGTACCACCATGTCCAGAGCATCGAGATGCTTTAGCCAGACAGGTGTTCGGCCAAGCATGCTCGATCACCACTAGTGATTATAATAATATGACTTTACTGTGTAATTGTGTCTTTTTTAATTACCTAAAAAACTGATGTAGTTTTTCTGCAATCTTAACCTCCTCCCGTCACACTAACGCCGAAAGGCGTCAATGCTGCGGCGCTCCCAGGTCACACTAACGCCAATAGGCGTCATCTCGCGAGACGCGAGATTTCCTGTGAACGCGCGCACACAGGCGCGCGCGCTCACAGGAACGGAAGGTAAGCGAGTGGATCTCCAGCCTGCCAGCGGCGATCGCTCGCTGGCAGGCTGGAGATCCGAATTTTTTAACCCCTAACAGGTATATTAGACGCTGTTTTCATAACAGCGTCTAATATACCTCCTACCTGGTCCTCTGGTGGTCCCTTTTGTTAGGATCGACCACCAGAGGACTCAGGTAGGTCAGTACAGTCGCACCAAACACCACACTACACCCCCCCCCCCCGTCACTTATTAACCCCTTATAAACCCCTGATCACCCATGATCACCCCATATAAACTCCCTGATCACCCCCCTGTCATTGATCACCCCCCTGTCATTGATCACCCCCCTGTCAGGCTCCGTTCAGACGTCCATATGATTTTTACGGATCCACGGATACATGGATCGGATCCGCAAAAAGCATACGGACGTCTGAATGGAGCCTTACAGGGGGGTGATCAATGACAGGCGGGTGATCACCCATATACACTCCCTGATCACCCCCTGTCATTGATCACTCCCCTGTAAGGCTCCATTCAGACGTCCGCATGATTTTTACGGATACATGGATCGGATCCGCAAAACACATGCGGACGTCTGAATGGAGCCTTACAGGGGGTGATCAATGACAGGCGGGTGATCACCCATATACACTCTCTGATCACCCCCCTGTCATTGATAACCCCCCTGCAAGGCTCCATTCAGACGTCCGCATGCGTTTTGTGGATCCGATCCATGTATCCATGGATCCGTAAAAAATCATGCGCATGTCTGATTGGAGCCTTACAGGGGGGGTGATCAGTGACAGGGGGGTGATCACCCTGATTACCCTGATCACCCCCTGTCATTGATAACCCCCCTGTAAGGATCCATTCAGACGTCCGCATGCGTTCTGTGGATCCGATCCATGTATCCATGGATCCGTAAAAAATCATGCGGATGTCTCAATGAAGCCTTACAGGGGGGGTGATCAGTGACAGGGGGGTGATTACCCTGATCACCCCCTGTCATTGATAACCCCCCTGTAAGGCTCCATTCAGACGTCCGCATGCGTTTTGTGGATCCGATCCATGTATCCATGGATCCGTAAAAAATCATGCGCATGTCTGATTGGAGCCTTACAGGGGGGGTGATCAGTGACAGGGGGGTGATCACCCTGATTACCCTGATCACCCCCTGTCATTGATAACCCCCCTGTAAGGATCCATTCAGACGTCCGCATGCGTTCTGTGGATCCGATCCATGTATCCATGGATCCGTAAAAAATCATGCGGATGTCTCAATGAAGCCTTACAGGGGGGGTGATCAGTGACAGGGGGGTGATTACCCTGATCACCCCCTGTCATTGATAACCCCCCTGTAAGGCTCCATTCAGACGTCCGCATGCGTTTTGTGGATCCGATACATGTATCCATGGATCCGTAAAAAATCATGCGGATGTCTGAATGGAGCCTTACAGGGGGGGTGATCAGTGACAGGGGGGTGATCACCCTGATTACCCTGATCACCCCCTGTCATTGATAACCCCCCTGTAAGGCTCCATTCAGACGTCCGCATGCGTTCTGTGGATCCGATACATGTATCCATGGATCCGTAAAAAATCATGCGGATGTCTGAATGGATCCTTACAGGGGGGGTGATCAGTGACAGGGGGGTGATCACCCTGATTACCCTGATCACCCCCTGTCATTGATAACCCCCCTGTAAGGCTCCATTCAGACGTCCGCATGCGTTCTGTGGATCCGATACATGTATCCATGGATCCGTAAAAAATCATGCGGATGTCTGAATGGAGCCTTACAGGGGGGGTGATCAGTGACAGGGGGTGATCACCCTGATTACCCTGATCACCCCCTGTAAGGCTCCATTCAGACGTCCGCATGCGTTTTGTGGATCCGATACATGTATCCATGGATCCGTAAAAAATCATGCGGATGTCTGAATGGAGCCTTACAGGGGGGGTTTTCTGTGACAGGGGGGTGATCAGGGAGTCTATATGGGTGATCACCCCCCTGTCATTGATCACCCCCCTGTCATTGATCACCCCCCCCCCCCCTTGGTAAGGCTCCATTCAGACATTTTTTTTGGCACAAGTTAGCGGACATTTTTTGTTTGTTTTTGTTTTTTCTTACAAAGTCTCATACTCCACTAACTTGTGTCAAAAAATAAAATCTCACATGGACGCACCATACCCCTCACGGAATCCAAATGCGTAAACATTTTTAGACATTTATATTCCAGACTTCTTCTCACGCTTTAGGGCCCCTAAAAAGCCAGGGCAGTATAAATACCCCACATGTGACCCCATTTCGGAAAGAAGACACCCCAAGGTATTCCGTGAGGGGCATATTGAGTCCATGAAAGATTGAAATTTTTGTCCTAAGTTAGCGGAAAGTGAGAAAAAAAAAAAAAAAAAAACAATATCCGCTAACTTATGCAAAAAAAATAAAAAATCTATGAACTCGCCAGGCCCCTCATTGAATACCTTGGGGTGTCTTCTTTCCAAAGTGGGGTCACATGTGGGGTATTTATACTGCCCTGGCTTTTTAGGGGCCCGAAAGTGTGAGAAGAAGTCTGGGATCCAAATGTCTAAAAATGCCCTCCTAAAAGGAATTTGGGCCCCTTTGCGCATCTAGGCTGCAAAAAAGTGTCACACATGTGGTATCGCCGTACTCAGGAGAAGTTGGGCAATGTGTTTTGGGGTGTCATTTTACATATACCCATGCTGGGTGAGAAAAATATCTTGGTCAAATGCCAACTTTGTATAAAAAAAATGGGAAAAGTTGTCTTTTGCCAAGATATTTCTCTCACCCAGCATGGGTATATGTAAAATGACACCCCAAAACACATTGCCCAACTTCTCCTGAGTACGGCGATACCAGATGTGTCACACTTTTTTGATGCCAAGGTGGGCAAAGGGGCACATATTCCAAAGTGCACCTTTCGGATTTTACCGGCCATTTTTTACACATTTTGATTGCAAGGTACTTCTTACACATTTGGGCCCCTAAATTGCCAGGGCAGTATAACTACGCCACAAGTGACCCCATTTTGGAAAGAAGACACCCCAAGGTATTCCGTGAGGGGCATGGCGAGTTCCTAGAATTTTTTATTTTTTGTCGCAAGTTAGTGGAATATGAGACTTTGTAAGAAAAAATAAAAAAAATAAAATCATCATCATTTTCCGCTAACTTGTGACAAAAAATAAAAAGTTCTATGAACTCACTAGGCCCATCAGCGAATACCTTAGGGTGTCTACTTTCCGAAATGGGGTCATTTGTGGGGGTTTTCTACTGTTTGGGCATTGTAGAACCTCAGGAATCATGACAGGTGCTCAGAAAGTCAGAGCTGTTTCAAAAAGCGGAAATTCACATTTTTGTACCATAGTTTGCAAATGCTATAACTTTTACCCAAACCATTTTTTTTTTGCCCAAACATTTTTTTTTTATCAAAGACATGTAGAACAATAAATTTGGCGAAAAATGTATATATGGATGTCGTTTTTTTTGCAAAATTTTACAGCTGAAAGTGAAAAATGTCATTTTTTTGCAAAAAAATCGTTAAATTTCGATTAATAACAAAAAAAGTAAAAATGTCAGCGGCAATGAAATACCACCAAATGAAAGCTCTATTAGTGAGAAGAAAAGGAGGTAAAATTCATTTGGGTGGTAAGTTGCATGACCGAGCAATAAACCGCTAAAGTTGTGGAGTGCCGATTTGTAAAAAAGGGCCTGGTCACTAGGGGGGTATAAACCTGTGGTCCTTAAGTGGTTAATCAGTGTACTAAAACCAAACCTGTGACTTTTCATTATAGGAGTCATAATATAATTTCTGGTAAACAACAACAGAGTTGAAAACAGAAGACCCGTGTCTCGACAACCACAAGTCAGAATGTGATTGGCTGTAGTAGTGCAAACAGCGGTAACAATACCAGCCATCCAGCCAGTAGTAGTAGAAACAGTCCACAGTAATACCTCCTTTCTAGTAGGCACTAGATTATCATTGAGGACAAAGAGGATGGCTTACTCCTCCGCTAAGTCACACCAGGATGATATTGATATCACCTCTTAGTCTGACACTGTCCTTTTGAGCCAGGCCTCACAGCATTCCTCCTTCACCACTTTGTGGCCTCAGAGATGCCTTTCAGTTGCATCATCGCTATCTTCTCTACCCCTCCTAGTGGAGCATCTTCTATTTTCTAAGAAGAGTTTCTGTTAATGAATTGTGTGAGAAGTGTCAGTGTCAGCATTTGGACTACCATGAGGAGGGGGTACAGGCCAAGGCGGGGGATCCCATGCATAATGGTGTTGGTGGTAATAGTAGTGGCACTTGTAGCTGTGGTGGTGTTAGGGTCAGTGGTAGACATTGTGATAGTGGCACTTGGGACAAATGAAGTGGAGGGAATAAAAAGGAGGGGGGGGGGAGTCCCATGACATATCACAGTCTGATAAAAGTGGTGATTGTATGTTAGACAGGACCCGGTAGTCAGACTGGGGTGGTTAAGAGGAGGTGAAATCAAAGGAAGAAGGAGGTGGCCATGATAACAGTAAAGAGCAGAAGCAGTGTATAGCCCAAAAACTGTTAGGGCAGATCTATTTCTATTGTGGTCAGCTTTGGAACTGGTGATGCCATGATACTGTGCCAGACCTATGACAAGCTTTGCATGAATATCTCCCATATGGCTGTTTTTCTCCACAAAGTCAGCACACAAAACTACTGCCATGTGCAAGATATGCAGGTTGAAAGTAGACCGTGAGCATTCAAACACAAACATAGGTACCAGTGTGACGACCACCCGCCAATCCCGTCGTACTATGCCACAGTTGCCATACAGGTCTCCACTAGAGACTCCTGAAGGCGAATCCACTGTGAGCACAGAAGACGTGTAAGATTGGTTGGTGGGCCCAGACAGGATGCAATCACGATTGTATGTACAATCGGTAAAAATAAAATTACTGATTTCACGCTGGAAATCAAATTAATTTGCTGCCACCACTCTTCGTATTGAATCGGGGCGAAGAGACCCCGGCTAGCTAATCCTAAAGGGACGAAACGGTTATTTGCAACCTAGCTAGTACATTAACAATTTATAAAAATAAAACAATTTGGTAGTATGTCTTCTGAGGACAGAGCTCTTAGCATAGATCAGGTCATCAAGTAACAAGGGCAAAACTGGAACGATGAAATCGTTAGTTTTTATTCTAAAACTACACACAAAAAAATATATATATTAAAGCTGACAGATAAATATACCTGCCAGGTGAACAGATTGGTTTGGATAGAAATAGGTAAGAGGTGGAAGGGAATAGAATGTCTGTAAGTTCAGAATTACCGTGGTAGAGTCCAGTAATAGGCAAAGTCTTTGAAATAATAATCCAAGATGGTGGGTGTGCCCGTGTCCCTGCGGGCGGTCGAGATGTTAGACGACGTCAGATGGTAGGTGAAGGACCCAGGACCTGAGTGTGTCACTGTTTTTACCTACTCTGAAGCGGGGAGTGGTTATGACACGTTCAGGTCCAGCCTTGGGTAATTGGAACAGGGGCAGTCCTTTGCCCCATAGGGAGAAAACCTGGCAGCATCTTTGCTTTGCCCATTTCTCCATATCCCGTACGTCCAATCAAGAAATATAGTAGATATTGATAATCAGTACAATTTTACGCATCATCTGATAACAAATACGACTAGAAGATAATACAGGGTGCCCGAGAACCTTTATATCTCAGAGCGGGAATCTCTGATTTGTCCGCGGGTTTCCTAGAAGGTGGGTTAGGAGAACCAAAACCATCTCTGAAAAGATGGTTCCTTTCCCATTTCCATAACCCATGAAATATTAGGAAAATATGGGAAGAATATGAAGTTTATGGATTGGAGGTGACTTTCAGGTCATCTTCCCTCCTGTACCAGCCAGCTGTGTGATAAGGATCTGTCCTTTTCTTCTGAAGCTCGCTGCCCAGGCTAAAGGTGTGAGACCCCTGCTGGTATTGGAGACACTATGGCTGCAGAGAGACCAGGTTTATGAGGTTCTGTCAAGAGAATACCAGATTGATGGGTACTTAAACCTGGCATGGGGCAGGAAGATTCTTTAGCAAGAAGGTGCTAATTGTACCTCTGATCTGTGAGTTACTCCTTTAGTGAAAGAGAAGATTCTTAGTGAAGGCTCTTTTGTCTTTGTGATTGAGAAATATGGTGCATTTGTGATTTCCTAGTATCGCTGTGGATCGCAAAGCGTCACACCTCCCCCCTTTGGAAGATTGGGGAAGGAGTGGTCAGCAAGACTGGGACTGAAGCAATCCCAACTCCCTATTTGAGCTAGTTACAGCGGGAAAGTCCGTCAGCATTCTGATGGCGACTTCCCGGTTTGTGCTGAATCGTGAAATCGTACTGTTGGAGCGCTAAGCTCCAGCGGAGAAGTTTTCCGTTGGTACCAGAAGTACGTTTCAGCCAGCTGAGAGGGTTGTGATCTGTGATGACCATGAAGGATCGTCCGTATAGGTACGATTGTAAGTTTCTGTAGGGCCCATACGATCGCTAGGCACTCTTTCTCAGTGGTGCAGTATGCGGTTTCCCGCGGGAGTAGTTTTCGGCTCAGGTAGAGGACAGGGTGCTCATGCCCGGTTGCGTCCACCTGACTAAGGACGGCTCCCAGACCGTGGTCTGAGGCGTCAGTTTGTACTAGGAACTGACGGGAGAAGTCGGGAGCTTGAAGGACAGGAGCGCTAGCTAGCGCTTCCTTCAGGGCCCGAAATGCCTGTTCTAGTTCCGAGTTCCATGTGACCGTGTTGGGTTGTTTTTTGCCCGTTGCATCGGTCAGCGGTTTAGCCAGAGTACTATAGGATGGAACAAACTTCCTATAGTACCCTGCCGTTCCCAGAAATGCCTGTATTTGTTTTTTGGTGTTAGGCCGTGGCCATGCTACAATGGCATCGACCTTCCCTATCTGAGGTTTCAGGGTCTGGCTGCCTACTCTGTGTCCTAAGTACTGAACCTCTGTCATGGCAATCTGACATTTGTTGGGCTTAATGGTCAGATTGGCAGCGGACAGTCTTCCCAATACCTGTGACAGATGATCAAGGTGATCTTCCCAGGTTGGACTATATATGGCTATATCGTCCAGATAGGCTAGGGCATAACCTTGCATTCCTTCCAACAGTTCATTCATGGCCCGCTGAAAGGTGGCGGGCGCATTCTTCATCCCAAAGGGCATACGAGTAAACTCATAGAGGCCAAAAGGGGTGATGAATGCGGATTTCGCTCTCGCCTCTGGCGCAAGCGGAATCTGCCAGTATCCACGGCTCAAGTCCATGATTGTTAGATAGCTGGCGGACGCCAGCTGATCCAGCAATTCATCAATTCGAGGCATGGGATACGCATCGGTTATGGTGATGTCATTCAGTCTCCGATAGTCGACACAGAACCGGGTTGTCTTGTCCTTTTTGGGGACTAAAACAACCGGGGCGGCCCATGGACTAGAGGATTTCTGGATGACCATTAACTGTAGCATCTCATCAATCTCTCGTTTGATTTCAGCCTGCACTTCGGGTGAGGTGCGATAGGGGCCCTGCCGTAAGGGCTTGTGGGTCCCTGTATCAACTCGGTGAGCTGCTAGGTTGGTTTGGCCAGGGATGCCTGAGAATATGGCGCTGTGCGCACTCAGGAGAGTGGTGAGCTGAAGCTTCTGTGGGTACGAGAGGTGGGGGTTGATGTTCCAATCATCTGCCACGTCTCGTAGCTCTGCTAGCAAGTCTATCAGTGGATCTGGCTCTTCGGGTTCTAGCTGGCTACACACTGCTAATACATACTGCTCCCTTTCCTCGTGTGCTTTTAACATGTTCACGTGGAACAGTTTCTGTCGCTTACCCCCGAGACTCACTAGGTAAGTGACTGGGTTCACCTGTTTCAGAATGGTGTATGGCCCGTCCCAGGCAGCCTGCAATTTGTTCTGCCTGACAGGGAGTAGGGCGTATACCTTCTGACCTGCTGCGTATGACCGCTCTCTGGCATGCTGATCATACCAAGCCTTCTGTTTGGCCTGTGCCTTTGCAAGGTTTCCCGTCACTATGGTCATGAGGGACTCCATCTTGTCCCGAAATTTTAGGACATATTCAACCACAGAGACTTCTGAGGGGTCACCTTTTCCCTCCCAGGTCTCCCGAATCAGTTTTAAGGGCCCTCGAACGTCTCGTCCATATAGGAGTTCAAAGGGCGAGAACCCAGTGGACTCCTGTGGCACTTCTCTGTAAGCGAACAGCAAATGAGGCAGGTGCCGCTCCCAGTCCTTCCCCTGCGATTCCACGAACGTGGCCAGCATTTGCTTTAACGTTCCGTTGAAACGTTCGCAAAGGCCGTTGGTTTGCGGGTGATACGCACTGGAAGTGGTGTGCTTGATTTGCATCCTCTCACAGAGGGCTTCCATTAGCTCCGACATGAAGCAGGAGCCCTGATCAGAGATCATCTCGGCGGGGAAACCTACACGCGAGAAAATCCCGATCAAGGCGTCTGCCACCGTGGCCGACCTAAGGGAAGACAGTGCTACTGCCTCTGGGTAACGGGTGGCATAGTCCACGACCGTTAAGATGTATCGCTTGCCAGAACTGCTAGGAATGGGAAGGGGACCAATTATATCCACTGCCACTCTCTGGAAGGGCTCTGTGATCACGGGCAGTGGCTGCAAAGGGGCTTTGCGGGGTCCTCCAGCCTTCTTAACCCTCTGGCAAGTGGGACACGATCGGCAGTACTTCGTTATGTCCGTTCCCATCGTGGGCCAGAAAAAATGGTTCTGAACACGTTTGTGGGTCTTTCTGATACCCAAATGTCCTGCAAGTGGAATGTCGTGGGCTGCTTTGAGCACCTGTGCCCGAAATTCCCTAGGGAGTACCAGCTGTCTCGTGTTCTCACCTGCGCCACCTTTTGTAGGCTGTACAGCTTCACAGTACAGTCGGTCGTTCTCCCAATAGATTTTATATGGAGTGCCCTCACCTGGAGGCTGGCCAGCTCGGGCCCTAAGTGCCTCCAGACTAGGGTCACCCTTTAAGGCCTGCACGAATGCAGCGCCACCGGTCTCCTCCAGCTGACCAGTGACGTATGAGGTCAGCTGTGGAGAGTTACCTTCAGTGCTGGGGTCAGAGGTGGGTGGAGGGACGGCTGGTTCTGTCCCCGCAGCCCCATCTGAGCCCAGGTTACTGGCGACACTGGAAGCGTCTACCAGCGCAGTGACACAATCATCATCATCATCACATGGAAAGGTCTTTCTCGCATTGTTATCCACCTGAGGGTCAGAATCGCCCGAGGGGGTCCCTTCGGTCGGTTCTGAGTTCAGGCGGCTGGCCATAGAACGTGTAATGGCCAGAACAGGTACAGCATCCTGTATATCACCATTGCTAACACTAACACACGCATTCGGATCAGCAATGACAGGTGCAGAAGTAGGCAAATGACATTCGGTTGCTTGTACATTTAAATCTGATACCTCCCTAGGTGCGTTAGGGACAGTAGAAATAGCAGGCAAAGTGTCCCCGTCTCCCTGTTTCCCCAAAGGGCTGTACAGTACCTGGTTTTGGTCAGGGAGTCCTGCTTGGGCCTCCTGCGCGCTTGCAGGGTATTCGTAATGGGAAACAAGGGTGCCCAAATCAGTGCCAAGCACTGTGGCAACAGGAATATCATCCAGGACCCCAACAACCCGCTTTTGCCGTCCCATTCCCCAATCAATGGTGACTTGGGCTTGGGCCACATGAGTGCGAGTGCCCCCAACTCCGGTCAGAGCGAGGTACTTTCCTGGAAGGATATCCTTCTCCGTAACAAGATGTGAACGGACCAAGGTTACATCTGCACCGGTATCACGGAATCCGATGACAGTCTGGCCGTTCACAGTGACAGGCTGGTGATTCTGGGATCCGCGGTGCACCTCGGGTCCTCCGACCAGCAATACAGCAGACGAGGTAGGTGAGGAAGCGTTGGCCCCCTTAGGGCTTGGCGTCGTCGCGATGCTAGGAGGTTGGGCCGGCTTCCCTGCGTAACAGGTTTGCTTGGTGTGACCGGGCCTGCGACACAGCTCACACCAGGGCCTGGTTGTCTCACGGTTCACAGGGCCAGGGGGCCTGCCTTCTCTCCAGTTCTGGGACATGGCTCTGTCCTGGTTGGGTACTGGAGTTTTGCGGCTGTCAGGTACCAGGGGTTTGCGGATGTCTGATACCACCGGCCTGCGGATGTCCGTCATCACAGGTTTGCGAAGGTCCGGTACCCGGGTTGCGACAAACATGTCTGCCAGCTCAGCAGCTTCTTTCACAGACTGGGGCTTGCGCTCCAGCACAAACTGTCTCACATCTGTAGGGCATATCGCAAGGAGTTGGTCATGGATCATCAAATCCTCAAGGGTAGCATAAGTCTTTTCTTTAAGAATTCTAGTCCATTGGCGGAATGTGGTGCATAAGCGGCTAGCCACATCCGCGTAAGAGTCTGTGGATCCTTTCAGGATGGCACGGAACTTTCTCCGGTAAACCTCAGGGGTTAACTGGAACTTAGCAATTATGGCATCCTTGATAGTCTGATAATCGCAATCTTGGTCTGTGGGTAAGCGCATCCAGCGCTTTACCAGTCAGCTGAGGCGTCAGGTGTAGAGCCCACTGATCCTCAGGGATGCAGAACTGGCGGCACGCTCTCTCAAACGAGCGTAAATATAAATCAATGTCCCCGTTTTTCTCCATAACTGGAAACCTTGCTTTGGGGACCCCGGGTAGAGGAATGCCTCCTGCAGCAGGAGTGTTAGGAGAGGAAGACCGCTCGGCCTGTCTCACTTGGGCCAGTTCTAGTGCACGCTGGTGCTGCAGCACTTCTCTCTGAAGCTGGAACTGCCGCTCCTCTCTTTGCTGCTGTTGCTGTATCTCCAGGTAAAAACGTAAATCCGCGCCAGTCAGGCCTGGTATCAACTGCTGGCTCATAGGGCCCAAGGCAGTGAAGTTCAGTCCAGAGCTGCTTGTTCCTTGCTGAGGGTTAGCAGGAGCTGTGGACATAGCGTAATCCAGGGTATCCACATCACCCGGAGCTAAAGTAGCAACATCAGCACTCCCATAGCTGGCGATGCTGGGTGACGTTGAACGAAGGGGCAGCGAAGCCTCCCGCACGGGATTGGAATCCTCCATCGCTTGGCCGTCTCTCTCCGTCAAAGCTTTGATCAGCTGTGATCGATTTTTGTTCAGAATGGCAATGCCTTGCGACTCACACACGGCTTGTAAGTCGGCGACAGACCAACTTAGGTAATTTGGAACTGAATCAGACATTCAGAAAAGAAGAGAAAAAGAATAGGATATAGCAAGGAAAAGGTGGAAAATGTAAACCAATCTATTCCTATCAATGTGTACCGTTTTGCACCCGGAACTCAAGTTCCGCAGGACAGGATACTAAGTAACCACTGTCCTATTGTTATGATTGCGCAAAAAGCTGCACTTGTCAGTTCTTTGTGCTCTGATCTCCCAAAAGCTGACTTCTGCCTGGTTTTGGGTTCTGCTATCCCACTAGCTGCCAACAATGTGACGACCACCCGCCAATCCCGTCGTACTATGCCACAGTTGCCATACAGGTCTCCACTAGAGACTCCTGAAGGCGAATCCACTGTGAGCACAGAAGACGTGTAAGATTGGTTGGTGGGCCCAGACAGGATGCAATCACGATTGTATGTACAATCGGTAAAAATAAAATTACTGATTTCACGCTGGAAATCAAATTAATTTGCTGCCACCACTCTTCGTATTGAATCGGGGCGAAGAGACCCCGGCTAGCTAATCCTAAAGGGACGAAACGGTTATTTGCAACCTAGCTAGTACATTAACAATTTATAAAAATAAAACAATTTGGTAGTATGTCTTCTGAGGACAGAGCTCTTAGCATAGATCAGGTCATCAAGTAACAAGGGCAAAACTGGAACGATGAAATCGTTAGTTTTTATTCTAAAACTACACACAAAAAAATATATATATTAAAGCTGACAGATAAATATACCTGCCAGGTGAACAGATTGGTTTGGATAGAAATAGGTAAGAGGTGGAAGGGAATAGAATGTCTGTAAGTTCAGAATTACCGTGGTAGAGTCCAGTAATAGGCAAAGTCTTTGAAATAATAATCCAAGATGGTGGGTGTGCCCGTGTCCCTGCGGGCGGTCGAGATGTTAGACGACGTCAGATGGTAGGTGAAGGACCCAGGACCTGAGTGTGTCACTGTTTTTACCTACTCTGAAGCGGGGAGTGGTTATGACACGTTCAGGTCCAGCCTTGGGTAATTGGAACAGGGGCAGTCCTTTGCCCCATAGGGAGAAAACCTGGCAGCATCTTTGCTTTGCCCATTTCTCCATATCCCGTACGTCCAATCAAGAAATATAGTAGATATTGATAATCAGTACAATTTTACGCATCATCTGATAACAAATACGACTAGAAGATAATACAGGGTGCCCGAGAACCTTTATATCTCAGAGCGGGAATCTCTGATTTGTCCGCGGGTTTCCTAGAAGGTGGGTTAGGAGAACCAAAACCATCTCTGAAAAGATGGTTCCTTTCCCATTTCCATAACCCATGAAATATTAGGAAAATATGGGAAGAATATGAAGTTTATGGATTGGAGGTGACTTTCAGGTCATCTTCCCTCCTGTACCAGCCAGCTGTGTGATAAGGATCTGTCCTTTTCTTCTGAAGCTCGCTGCCCAGGCTAAAGGTGTGAGACCCCTGCTGGTATTGGAGACACTATGGCTGCAGAGAGACCAGGTTTATGAGGTTCTGTCAAGAGAATACCAGATTGATGGGTACTTAAACCTGGCATGGGGCAGGAAGATTCTTTAGCAAGAAGGTGCTAATTGTACCTCTGATCTGTGAGTTACTCCTTTAGTGAAAGAGAAGATTCTTAGTGAAGGCTCTTTTGTCTTTGTGATTGAGAAATATGGCGCATTTGTGATTTCCTAGTATCGCTGTGGATCGCAAAGCGTCACACCAGGGCTCTATTGTAGCACAAAAATTAGCATCACTGCATCCAGTGAGAAAATTGAATTGGCCACCATTTGGAACAAGTATGTCCTCCTTCTGCTGGTCTTCTTTGTGGTAGCCAGGCCGCATCTTCAAGTAGTGCAGTGTCTTTGTCATCATCAGCCGCTGCTTCTTCAGCTCAGACTTCTCCTCCTCCTCCTACTTGTCCTCCACACATTTAGGAGAAATCCATAACGGAATGTGCGGCCATGAGAAAACTGTTTGCAACCAGCAATTACATAGCTTGTGTGCAAACTGAACTCCCACCTGGACAAGTTGCTAGCTTGTGTGAAAGCTGAACTTCTACCTGGCCAAGTTGATGGCAGTTACTGCCATACCACTTAATTGTAGTAAATGCAGTGCAGTTCCACTCTTTCTCCCAAATGTATTTCTGTTCTATAGTATTATTATAAGTAAAAGTGGCCAGCAATCAGAACAACATTGTCCTTCTTCTTTCAGGCTTTTGTGGCAGCCAGTCAACATTCACAAGTACAGTATCCTTGTCATTGTCAGTATCAGTTACTTGTTCTCATGCTCAGACTCCTCTTCCTCCATAATGTGTGGCCAGAAAACAACTCTATGAGCACAGAAACCTTATTGTAAACAGGCTGAACTCCCACTTAGCTGTGGTTCATATTTGTAGTGCATTTCCGCGCCTTCACTAAAATTTTGTTCTTCTCTATGGCATTCATACTTTTTGCCAGTTGTCAGTAAAATGTTCTAATTTTTCTCCAAATGTGGCACACGTTTATGCCTTCACCAAAATTTTATTTGGCAGGCATTACTCCCTCTGACTAACTGTCCGAAGGATGTGTCTCATGAACAGAATTTAATTCAGCAGGCATTAAACCATCTTGCCAGATGTCTGTAAAACGTGACTCATTATTCTCCAAATGTGTTTTCATCCAAATTTTATTCATCAGGCAGTAGTAGTTCTGATGAGGATGGACTTCTGAGGAAGCAGATTGGACTATGTTGTCCAGCCTCCAGCATACTGTTAAAGAGGCAGGTGCATGCATCATGGTAGGTGGCGTCTTCACAACCAAGCATGCAAAATCATCCTATGCTAGTGTCCAAAACATTACCTTTGTCAAAATGAATCAGTCACATGGATCTGTGAGGATTTCCCAACATCTCCGGTTGATGATAATTTATCGATCTGCCATTGCTGACAGTGGCTATTTATTGCCAGCCCATTAAAGCAACCACCGTCCACCGTCGTTTTTAAGTATATAGTATGAAAATAATATCTAACAATATCAATTAGCACACTTGTACAATATCGGAAATAAAGAATGCAAATATGGTATATGAGAAAGATGATTAGTAGTGATGAGCGAGCATACTTGGCCGAATACTTGTTCGACTCGAGCATTGCTATGCTGAGCACATGACGATACTCGGTCGAGTACCACATGTGCTCGAGCGCCATGCTCGAGCCTCCTCCCCGCACGTTTTGTGGCTGCTAAGCAGCCAATAAACGTGCAGGTAAGTAATGCCCTCACTGTAATGCCGTAGCCATGTTGGCTGCTGGCATTACACTGATTGGCTGTCCAGAACCCGTCATCGGGTGCCATATAGCACCAGATGACGCAGGTACGGCTCATTGCGAGTCAGGGAGAGCTGCACTTAGGAAAGGGACAGATAGTGTAGGAGTTTGCATTTTATTCAAGTGAATAACGTTTTAAAGACCCAAAAGTTATTTTAAGGTTCAAAGTAGTACAAAGTAGTACTCCAATTTTTATTTACATACTTTGCAAAATAGCGATTCTTTTTCTATATAGAGGGAGTCTGCAGTGCCTTGTGACATCTGTGAAATACCTTCTGTGCGTCAGGGGCAGAGATAGGAAGACTATTAGTGAAAACAATCTATCCACATTTTTGCTGTCAACGGTACAATCTGTGAATTTTGTGATCTGCACGCTTCAATACATTTTGTTGTTGTCAGGACCAGAGATGGTGAAAAAATTAGAATACAGAAAACACTATATTTTTTTCCCATAATCTATCCACATTTTTGTTGTCAATGGAATTGTGTGATCTGCGCTTCAATACATTTTGTGTTTGTCAGAGCCAGATATTTTGAAAAATATAAATGTAAACTACATCAGAAAACAGTGTCTGTACCGTAGACATAGTGTTCATATTCTGTGTTTTTCTGTGACATATACTGTCCTGCATAAAAAAAAAAAAACAGTTTCTTTAGGGCAAATTCCAAAATCCTGGTTCTAATCTAGTGTCCATATTCTGTGTTTCTGTGACATATACTGTCCGACATCAGAAAACGATATCTTTAGGGCAAATTCCAAAAATCCGTGCCTAATCTAGTGTCCATATTCTGGGTGTTTCTGTGACATATACTGTCCTGCATCAGAAAACTGTGTCTTTAGTGGACTGTAAAACAATCTGTGCCACATCTAGTGACAAAACAATTAAAATGAAGAAGGCGAGTACAAAGGGACTGGGAAGTGGGCACAATAAAACTGTGCCTGCCGCCAGTGCACCAGAAAAAAAAAAACATCCACTATACCCAGCTTCATGTCCAAATTAACCGGGCGGCGCAAGACAACACTGTCCAAGTCGGACCAGTGCGAACAGTTGGTCGGTTGGAAGATAGTGCTTCCAGTCGGTTAAGCACCACCCTCTCTTCCACAAAGTCCAGTTTCTGTAGCCAAGAGTCTGGTTAACAAAATTCTCTCTCTGATCATCCTTCCTCCCACCATGGAGAGGCTTGCCAAATTAGTGATTCCACACTCGGATATTCCGAGGAGCTCTATCCAGCACCACTATTACATTTGGCCCTCGCGCCCAGCATGCTGGAAGAGGGACCTGAGATATTGTGCCCTGATTCCCAACCTCTTGCTTCTTCACAGTCTCAAGAAGATAACGTGGTGAACGGCAATCATTCATTCACAAGGTGGATGATGATGAGACACAGTTACCAATCAATGAGGTTGTGGTTAGGTCAAGTCAGGAGGATAAGCAGAGTCAGGAAGTGGAAGAGGGGGTGGTTGACGATGAGGTCACTGACCCAACATGGGAAGGAAAAAAGCAGAGCAAGGACAGCAGCACAGAGGGGGAGGGATCCGTCGCGCTGTAACAGGCTGGAAGAGGCAGTGGGGTTGCAAAAGGGAGAAGTCGGACCTCACCAAACAGGCCAACAACCGTTACACCGAGCACCCCAATGTGTAAATCTACCTTGCCAAGGGGTAGGTGTTCCGCAGTATGGCCCTTTTTTTAGGAAAGTGCAGACGACAAAAGAGTGGTAGTTTGCAACCTGTGCCGTACCAAAATAAGTCAGGGACTGAACACTAGCAACCTCACCACCACCAGAATGATCTGCCACATGACATCCAAACACCCTAACAAGTGGGCCGAATGCCTGGGTCCACAATCTGGGTCTGCGGGTCACATCACTGCCTCCTCTTCCCCTGTGTTACGCACGGCTGGCCAATCCCCTGCCGAACGCGCAGGCCCGGATGCCCCTTTCCCTGCACCTGGACCTTCGCATGAACCATCAGCAACAACATCCACTTCCCTGTCCCAGCGCAGCGTCCAAATGTCCAAAACATAGTCATTTGAATGCAAGCTCAAATACCCACTCACCCACAGGCCATATCACTAAATACGCAACTTTCAAAATTACTGGCCCTTGAAATGTTTTGCCATTTAGGCTTGTGGACACTGAGGCCTTTGCCCCTAATGTTTTAGAGGATCAGCTCAGCAGCAGGCCATCACATAAAATGTTTTATAGCGTCAGCTCAGCAGCAGGCTCTCACATATAATGTTTCAGCGCGTCAGCTCATTAGCAGGCCCTCGCCCCTAATGTTTGTTCAGCTGCAGGCCATTGAATATAATGTTTTACAGGGTCAGCTCACCAGCAAGCCTGCACCTAAAATCTTTCACTTGGTCAGCTCACCTGCAGGCCCACAACTCAATGTGAATGAGGCCCTCCATTATGTGATATACAGGTTTTATCGGAATGCCTCTTCATTGTAATTTTTGGCAGGAGTTGCACTTTATATACAAGTAAATATACAGGAAAGAATGATTTCAATCAATTTTTCCTATAAAATCGATTTTTTACTTTGGTTTTGTGCGTAAAACCTTAATTAGATTGTGTGCCTGGTGATCATCCAGAGTCAGGAGTAGGCAATTGCCACGTGCCTGCTGCCTTCCTTGGATTCTTCTGCTTTAATAACTTGAACCACCCTCTCCACCCAATCTGATTTTAGCCATTGACCTCCTTTGGATGTGGTATCCCTTTCTCAAGCTACCTCTCCAGCATCAAACTCTGACTCCCCGTTAACTGTGATCACCATGGTAGGTGCAGAACAGAACATCGAAAGCTGATAGGGCAGACATCAAAATGGATTATCGCCGTCACGGAGACGTGCAATTGCCCAGAGGTTATCTAGAGTCACCAATGCGGGAGCAGGCCCTCGCCCCTAAGGTTTTAGATGGACAGATCAGCAGGCCCTTGCTCCAAATGTTTTTGATGGTCACCAGCAGGCCATCAATAATAATTTTTCAAGGGTGTGTATGATGCCCTCCTTTATGTGTAAAAAAAGGTTGTTTTGGAGTGCCGGTTCCTTGTAATTTTTGGCAGCCCTTTCACTTAGTGCATAGGCTTTATAAGTGTAGGAGTCCCACTACCTCAACAATTGTACGACAAAGTGAATGAGGCCCTCCTTTATGTGATATACAGGTTGTATCGGAGTGCTTCTTGCTTGCAATTTTTTGCAGCACTTGCACTTTATATGCAATTGAATATACAGGAAAGAATGTTTCCTAACATTTTTTGGGGGGGGTTTTGTGCGTATTATTGTTAGTCTGTAAAAGTGACGTACAACTCGGACAACATGGTTCCCAGCAGCGACCTGCTACGTCTAAGATGCATCCAGACATTATCCCCATGGTGTTCCCGATCCATTTGAGTGGTGTTTCTGTCACTTTCTGACCTATTCCAATGGACCAGGCACCCTCCCCTCTTCAGAGCAGCGGGTGCCTGGTTGTCTCCCATTGACTTCCATTATACTTGGGTGCTCGGTCGAGCACACGAATATAGCAATGTGTTTGGCCCAAACACCCGAATACTTTTGTACTCAGGGGAAATAAATCTTTTTTTTTTTTTAACCAAAATGTATTTGAAGAATACATACAAGTAGAAAGGCATTTCATTATGCACTTTAGCTGATTTAAACATTTCCCTGAAGGTGAAACTTAAAATCAGACACTATGATTTGTACATTTGTAAATCATGCTAAAATCTATAAAAGCAGGAGCTACAGAATAAAATACAGTGTAAGAGGAAACTGAAAATAGAAAGTGATTTTCGTGTAATAATCTGCTCTTATTGTGGTACACTTGTTCATGTGACAAAATATTATCAGACCTGCAACCAAGTTGTGAATGTCACCGTAGCTTGTACCCAATCTTGCCTCCTTTAGCAGTCTGCACACAAATCAATAGTTGCAGACTGCTACATCTCCATTCATCTATACCACTCAAGTGCAACATCATGTGCAGTGCAATAACCAAAAGAATGCCAGGGAGATAAGGTTCACATTCACAAACAGGACTCCTCTTCAGAGACTCTCTTTTTTCAACACGCAGGAACAAAAGGGAGAAATCCTTATTTATATGAACATCTATACTAATAAAAGTCCTGTGTGCGTGTTCAGGGCTGGTATCCGTGCATGTGTGCCGATTATAGAAGTGTGCATGCGTGGCGCACTGGCCAATCAACACACGGCTCACCACGCACCGTCCACACCAAAAGGCAGGGAAGAGACAAAAGGCAGGGAACCGAGACCAAGCTACACATTGGCGTACTAAGGGGGGGGGGGCGCAGGAAGCTGGATTCTGTCACTCACCGCTCAGCTCCGCGTGCTCCTCCCCTCCTTCAAGCCTGTGGCACTCTGAATGGTGAAGCAGGAAGACTTTTCCTCACTCTACCATTCAGCCTGCAGGCACGGATTGAGCTGCCAGCAAGTGTGTGGGGGCGGAGCCTGTAGCTGGGAAATCTGCATAAGCTCCGCCCCCCACAGCGCTGCAGAGCGATCTGTGTCTGCAGGGAAAAACGGTATGTGAGCTACAGGAACGGGACAAGGTTAGTGTGTGTTTTTTTAATACAGAAGAGGCACAGAGGACTTTTTCAGTATGGAAGGGGCACAGAGGACTTTATCAGTATGGAGGGGCACAGAGGACTTTATCAGTATGGAGGGGCACATAGGACTTTATCAGTATGGAGGGGGCACAGAGGACTTTATCAGTACAGAGGGGGCACAGAGGACTTCATCAGTATGGGGGGCACAGAGGACTTTATCAGTAAGGGGGGGCACAGAGGACTTTATCAGTATGGAGGGGGCACAGAGGACTTTATCAGTACAGAGGGGGCACAGAGAACTTTATCAGTATGGGGGGGTACAGAGGACTTTATCAGTATGGAGGGGGCACAAAGGACTTTATCAGTACAGAGGGGGCACAGAGGACTTTATCAGTATGGGGGGGGGTACAGAGGACTTTATCAGTATGGAGGGGGCACAGAGGACTTTATCAGTATGGAGGGGGCACAGAGGACTTTATCAGTATGGAGGGGGCACAGAGGACTGTATCAGTATGGAGGGGGCACAGAAGACTTTATCAGTATGGAGGGGGCACAGCAGACTTTATCACTATGGAGCGGGTACAGAGGATTTTATCACTATGGAGGGGGCATAGAGGACTTTATTACTATAGAGGGGGCACAGAGCCAGAGGGCATTACTACAATGAAGTGGGCATTATTACTGTGAAGGGGCACTATGGAGATTTCTACTATGGAGGGGGCACATAGAGCATTACTAGCACAGTTGGCATTACTACTATTAAGGGGGCACAATGGGGATTATTACTGTGAAAGGGGCACAAATAGGGCATTACAACTGTTAAAGGGGCACAGAGAGGGCATAACTACTGTGAGGGGGCACACATCTGTAGAAAACTACTGTGAGGGGGTTTTTAAAAGTAGGGGGGTGCCAGAGAAACCACTCCACTGGCGCTACAGCCCGACGAAAACAACCTGACAAGTATTCATAAAGGGAGAGTGCAAACAAGACAGTAAAATATGATAATATACCACTAGATGTCAGTATCCTTTGTAATAAAAGCCCTGTGTGCGTGCTCAGGGCTGCATGTCCGTGCGTGTGTGCTGATAATTGAACTGCGCATGTGCGGCACGCTTACCAATCAACATGCAACGTTCCATTTGCAACCGTGCTGCCCACACCAGTGCCAGTCAGCGCCAGCAGTCTCAGCCATCAGTCAGTGCCACCAGCCACAGCTACCAGTCACAGTGCCAGCAGTATCAGCCAGCAGTCAGTGCGAGTTGTCAGTACCACCAGCCACAGCCACCAGTCAGAGCCAGCAGTCTCAGCCACAGTCAACGCTTAGTGTCAGCAGTCTCAGCCACAGCCACCAGTCAGTGGCAGCAGTCTCAGCCGCAGTCAGCAGTCTTAGCCACAGCCAGCAGTCTCAGCCACCAGTCTCACCTACTAGTCAGTGCCAGCAGTCAGTGCCAGCAGTCTCAGCCACAGCCACCAGTCAGTGCCAAGAGTTTCAGCCACAAGCCACAGCCAGCAGTCTCAGCCACAGCCACCAGTCAGTTCCCTTGCCATTTAATATAGACTGTTCCTACTAATGTTTTTGCACTACTGTTCTAGCGCCCGTTATTGTAAAGGGCTTAATGTCTAGTCTATATATACTTCTTTAAGAACTTTCTTCTACAGCTACCCATGAAACATGTTCTATGATGATACAATGATTTTTAAATTTGGACTCATCAATTAGAACTTTAAGAAATATGCTATGTAAATGTAAAGCATCCAAATGGATTGTTGTCCCTAGTTAATATTATGGAGTGTCCAGTATGTAATACAGGGTTGAACAACTCTGTCATCGTCTTCTAGAATTATCCTGACAACAAAACCACAATCACATATTATAAAACAGTAATCAAATGGTGTTTGAAAGTATTTTTAACTAGAAATTCTGTGTGTTCCCAGTTTACACAGGTACATTATGTATGCACATTATCATATGTTATATTTCTACAATATACTTTTTTAACATCCTTCTTACCATCAAGATATAATAATGTTAGCTACTAATTAGTGTTGAGCTGACCCGTGAATGTTTGGGTTCACCAGGTTCGGCCAAACTTCAGGTCAAAGTACGGGTCCCGAACTTGACTCGAACTCAAACACGAGCCTCATTGAAGTCAATGGGACCTGAACTTTGGTGCACTAAAATGGCTGTAAAATAGTCATAGTAATGGTTAGAGGGCTTAAAAAGGTAGCAAAATGTAGGTAAGAGCAAGACAATTGCCTTGCAAACAAATGTGGATAGGGAAATGACTTAAAATAACATAGAATACAAAGAAATATATAAAAAGGTCAAATTGGAGTAGGCGGTTGAGGAGGTAATGGACGTGGCCATTTAGGTGGAAGCAGCGGTGAAGGAGGAGGTAACTAACACTGTTATTGTTTTTTGTTTTCTTTTTTTTTTATATAAATTTGGGAAGGCCCCGAAACATTGGGAAATATCAAACAAAATGAACAAACTGTGCTGTAGTATAACAATGGTTGGGACAAATTAATTATTGTATTTCCCTGTCACAGATGCAATGCAGGTATATCTCACACCAAAAATGGGTTTATGTCACCCACAGAACAGATTACCTATTGTATTACCCTCACACGGATGCAATGCAGGTTTATCTCACACTAAAAATGGGTTAATGTCACCCACGGAATTAACAGACAGATTAAGTATTATATTTCTGTGTCAGGAGTGCAAAGATGGTGCATTGCAGCCACAAAAATTGCTGTATGTCACCCACAGAATTAACAGCAAGATTAAATTCCTAACATTCTCGCAGTTCAGCTGCCTACCTCATGTCCCTGCACTACTCAGAGCTGATGGACAGTTTTACGCATGACCCAGACTGTATATAGGCTGGGTCACATGATGCACCGGCCAATCACAGCCGTGCCATTACTAGGCATGACTGTGATGGCTTCTAAGTGCCCATAGCTTAAAAGCTTGTTGATTGGTTGCTCTGCCTTCTTTCAACAAGCTTTATTAAATGCCCAAACACCAAAGGTGAACTTTTGCTGCAAGGTTCGGGTCCGGGTACCCTTACTCGAAAAGTTCGGTACTTTGCAGTTCGGATTCGCTCAACGCTACTAGTAATCATAACTTGAAATTCATTACAAAATTCCCAAAAATCTAAAAATTTTGAGAATTTAAAACTTTTATGATTGGCCCTACAAGATAACTGTTAAGCTGTTTTACTCTTTACATCACAGATTCCAGGAACTTCATCCATAGTTCAGAGGAAGTGGAAACCCTTACAGTGCCCAGTACAATCCAAGGGGCAAGGACAACAAACATGTAAACCTAGAATTAATGGTGTGGCTGCTGAAATTAAACAGATTCGTGCCAGGAGGAAGACTGCTCGCATGCTCATGGTGGTTCTACTGGTGTTTGCTATATGCTATTTACCAATAAGTATCCTTAATATTTTGAAAAGGTATAGTGTTGTCTTTATTATAATAACTGAAAATGTATTAAGAGTATTGATGAGCGAACTTTTCAAAAATTCAATTTGGCTGCTTTGCCAAACTTTGACAAGAAATTAGATTTGTTACAAATTACTTCATTCGTAACGAATCACATTCCATTGTACAGAGTGAGCGCAATGATGGGAATGCTGATTGCACCACCGGCATTTAACCATCTGAGAGTCACATTCAGCCTATCAGGGGGTTAATCAGAGGTTAAAACAAAAAATACATTCTCACCTCATCCATTTGATCACAGGCTGTCACTGCCATCTTGTAGATCAAATGGATGAGGTATGTTTTTTTTTACTACCATTTCAGAATAAATAGATTCATTACCACAAAATGCCAATAAATTTGCATTCATTTAATCAGGCTTTAATAATAATAATAATAATAATAATAATAATAATAATACAAATAAATAGGTAGACAGACTGAAGTTTGAAGACATCTCTGATGCTAATGACATTTCATGTTTAACATTTCGCTATGGTCAAATTATTTTCAAAATTTTCTAGGGGTACCATCATTGTTGTCCAGGTCACTTTCATTATTTATTCATTTTTTTAATGATTCTGTTGAACCACAATTCAAAAGCAGTGTCTGTATTTCATTAGCTAATTTTCAGTATTTATTTATTTTAACTTTTATCAGTTTCAAGTTATTTTTGTGACCATTGTGGGTTTTTCTTTTTTTAACAAAGTGTACCAACAATTTTGTATCCAAAAACATTTTAATGAATAGCTTACTGGCTATACTAAATGTTTAAATATATGCAATTATAAACATGTTCAGATCCAGGTGCTGGTTTGAAAACTACAGGATATTTTTCATGGAACAATCTCTTTAATGTAGGGCAGTATTTAATGTTTTCCTTAAAAATTTCATATGTTGAAGGACAAAAAAATACCTGAGGGACATTTATTAAAACAGATTTGTCCGTTTTTTTTGGCTTAAAAATGTCACAACTCATGTTAATTGCAGTGTTTTCTGTGACATTTTGTGACATTTTGTGACATTTGGTAAGCATCGCCACTTTTCAAAGTGGTCTATGATTAAAAGAAAAAGTGAGAATAAACCTGGATTATGGCACATTTACTATGTGCGACTTTCACAAAAGTCGAACAAAAGTTTCATCTCCACACAGGAAATCCACTGGTATCCTTTTAGGCTGAGTTCACATGGTCAGTTATTTAAATCAGTTATTTTATGCCAAAACCAATAGTGAAGCCTACACAGAGATAAGGTATAATGGAAAGATTTGAAGCTCACAATAACTGATGGAAATACTACTATTTTGTACCTTGGAAACTAAAGCATTAAATTATACTGCTTGTCAATAGAGATGACCTTGCAGTTCGCCCGGCGGTCATTTCTAGATTCGCCGAACATGCAAACATATAGTGATATTCGCACGCACCATATTTTTTTGCATAGCGCCGAACTTTGACCCATGACACATCCATCAGGTGGGACAGGACAGCCAATTGAGACGTTTCAGCACACGGACACACCCCCTACCCTAAAAATAAACCCGATCTGGCCGCAATTTTACATTCAGTCTTTTGCCAGTGTAGGGAGAGGTTGATGTGTGGAGCAGGGACAGACTGTAAGAGAGTATAGAGATGCTAGCTAATAGGGCCACAAAAGTTCACTGACTGGTATAGGTGTGCTATTGATAGGTGTGACATACTGAGGTGTGTAATATACCTATAATATACTTTCATTAACATAGAAAGTATATTATAGTGCATTTGTATTGTGCAGCAGTTGTGTGCGGTTCTGCTGCGATACTGCAGCTATACATAGGGGACAAACGCTATTGGTACAACTAATTGCAACTGGTGTGCTATATCAGTTGCCCCCAAAAAAATCTGATTGAGGCAGGGGTATGATATACATATAATATAATTTCTATATAGTGCATTTGTATTGTGCTGCATTTGTGTGCGGTTCTGCTGAGATACCGCAGCTATACAGAGGGACAAACGTCTTTGGGACAACTAATTGCCCCCCAAAAAATCTGATTAAAGCAGGGGTGTGATATACCTAGAATATAATTTCTATATAGCGCATTTGTATTGTGCAGCATTTGGTGCAGTTCTGCTGTGATACCGCAGCTAAACAGGAATAAACGTCATTGGAACAACTAATTGCAACTGGTGTGATATACCATTTGCCCCCCCAAGAAATCTGATTGAGGCAGGGGTGTGATATACCTATAATATAATTTCTATATAGTGCATTTGTATTGTGCAGCATTTGTGTGCGGTTCTGCTGAGATACCGTAGCTATGCAGAGGGACAAACGAGATAAGAACAAATATTTGCCATTGGTGTGATATACCAGTTGCCCCCCAAAAAATCTGGTTGAGGCAGGGGTGTGATATGCTTAGAATATAATTTTTATATAGTGCATTTGTATAGTGCAGCATTTGTGTGCGGTTCTACTTAGATTCCTTAGCTATACAGGGGGACAAACGCCATTGGAGCAACTAATTGCAACTGGTGCAATATACCAGTTGCCCCCAAAAAAATTTGATTGAGGCAGGGGTGCGATATACCTAGAATATAATTTCTATATAGTGCATTTGTATTGTGCTGCATTTGTGTGCGGTTCTGCTGAGATACCGCAGCTATACAAAGGGACAAACGTTATTGGAACAACTAATTGCAACTGGTGTGATATACCAGTTACCCTTCAAAATAAATCTGATTGAGGCAAGGGTGTGATATACCTATAATATAATTTCTATATAGTGCATTTGTATTGTGCAGCATTTGTGTGCGGTTTTGATGAGATACAGTAGCTATACAGAGGGACAAACGACAATGGAACAACTATTTGCAACTTATGTGATATACCAGTTGCCCTCCAAAAAATATGATTGATGCAGGGGTGCGATATACCTATAATATAATTTCTATAAAGTGCATTTGTATAGTGCAACATTTGTGTGCGGTTCTGCTGAGATAACACAGCTATACAGAGGAACAAACAACATTGGAACAGCTAATTACAACTGGTGTGATATACCAGTTGCCCCCCAAAAAATCAGATTGAGGCAGGGGTGCGATATACCTAGAATATAATTTCTATATAGTGCATTTGTATTGTGCTGCATTTGTGTGCGGTTCTGCTGAGATACCGCAGCTATACAAAGGGACAAACGTTATTGGAACAACTAATTGCAACTGGTGTGATATACCAGTTACCCTTCAAAATAAATCTGATTGAGGCAAGGGTGTGATATACCTATAATATAATTTCTATATAGTGCATTTGTATTGTGCAGCATTTGTGTGCGGTTTTGATGAGATACAGTAGCTATACAGAGGGACAAACGACAATGGAACAACTATTTGCAACTTATGTGATATACCAGTTGCCCTCCAAAAAATATGATTGATGCAGGGGTGCGATATACCTATAATATAATTTCTATAAAGTGCATTTGTATAGTGCAACATTTGTGTGCGGTTCTGCTGAGATAACACAGCTATACAGAGGAACAAACAACATTGGAACAGCTAATTACAACTGGTGTGATATACCAGTTGCCCCCCAAAAAATCAGATTGAGGCAGGGGTGCGATATACCTAGAATATAATTTCTATATAGTGCATTTGTATTGTGTAGCATTTGTGTGCGGTTCTAATGAGATACCGCAGCTTTACAGAGGGACAAACGCCATTGGAGCAACTAATTGTAACTGATGTGATATACCAGTTGCCCCCCAAAAAATCTGATTGAGACAGGGGTTCAATATACCTAGAATATCATTTCTATATAGTGCATTTGTATTGTGCAGCATTTGTGTGCAGTTCTGCTGAGATACTGCAGCTATACAGATGGGCATACATAATTGGAACAACTAATTGTAACTGGTGTTATATACCAGTTGCCCTTAAAAATCTGATTAAGGGGTTCTATATACCCGTTTCCACAAATACTGCTCTTCTATAGGGATTTTGTCACAGGGTCATTTTGATTACGCCAAAGGACGCACCAGAGTTGGTTGAGTGGCTCACTCAGCCTTCCACTTTTGAACCCTTCACATCCTCTGTATCTGCACCCTCATCACTCTCTGCTGTGTGAACCCTTAAAGACACCACCACCACCATCACCTTAGCCCCTCCACTGGAGTCAGAGAAATGATTTTCCCTTCAATTCATGGCCTGACCCATGACACATCCATCAGGTGGTACAGGACAGCCAATTAAGACATTTCAGCACATGGACATACCCCTACCTTATAAATAAACCCGATCTGGCCGCCATTTTATAATCAGTCTTTTGCCAGTGTAGGGAGAGGTTGCTGTGTGAAGCAGGGACAGACTGTTAGGGACACCCAATGCTAGCTAGTAGGCCCACAAAAGTCCTTTTAAGGACTGGTATAGGTGTGCTATTAATAGGTGTGACTTACTGAGGGGTGTGATATAATAATAATATACTTTCTAACATAGAAAGTGCACTGCCTGTCAAAAAAAAAAGCCGCCACCTGGATTTAATTAAGAAAATAGTTATGAGCCTCCTATTGGATAATTACTGGATGGGCGATTATCTTTCAGCTGGCAACAAGTTATTTAACCCCAACTAGTGCAATGAGTTGCTTCTCATTTCTTAAACAACCATGTCGAAAGACACATTTCGTGGTCATCGAAAAGATGTTAGTCTGTTTGAGAAGGGTCAAATCATTGGCAGGCATCAATCAGAGAAAACAGAAAATCTAAGGAGATTGCAGAAACTACTAAAATTGGGTTAATAACTATCCAACACATTATTAAAAACTGGAAGGATAGTGGGGACCCATCGTATTCGAGAAAGAAATGTGGCGGGAACAAAATCCTGAATGATTGTGATCGGCGATCACTTAAACGTTTGGTGAAATCAAATTGAAGAAAAACAACAGTAGAACTCAGGCTATGTTTAATAGTGAAAGTAGGAGCATTTCCACACGCACAATGCAAAGGGGACTCAAGGGTTTGGGACTGAACAGCTGTGTATCTGTAAGAAAACCAGTAATCAGTGAGGCAAACCAGAAAAAAAGGCTTCAATTTGCTAGGGAGCATAAAAATTGGACTCTGGATCAATGGAAGGTCATGTGGTCAGATGAGTCAAAATTTACCCTGTTCCAGCGTGATGGGCGCATCAGGGTAAGAAGGGAGGCAGATGAAGTAATGCCCCCATCATGCCTAGTGCCTACTGTACAAGCCTGTGGGGTTGCTGCAGTTGGTCAGGTCTAGGTTCAGCAACAGTATTTGCTCCAAGAATGAAGTTAGCTGACTACCTGAACATACTGAATGACCAGGTTATTCCATCAATGGATTTTTTCTTCCCTGATTGCACAGGCATATTCCAAGATGACAATGCCTGGATTCATCAGGCTCAAATAGTGGTTTAGGGAGCAAGAGACAACATTTTCACACATAGATTGGCAACCACAGAGTCCAGACCTTAACCTCATTGAGAATCTTTGTATTGTGCAACAGTTGTGTGCGTTTCTGCTGCGATACTGCAGCTATAAAGAGGGGCAAACGCTCTTGGAACAAATAATTTCAACTGGTGTGATATACCAGTTGCCCTCCAAAAAAAGACATTGAGGCAGGGGTGTATTATACCAATAATACACTTTCCATATAGTGCATTTGGTAGTGCAGCATTTGTTTGCAGTTTTGATGCGTTACCGCAGCTACACAAAGTGACAAACGCTATTAAAACAAATAATTTCTACTGGTGTGATATACCAGTTGCCCCCCCAAAAAAGAATTTGAGGCAAGAGTGAGATATACCAATAATCTACTTTCTATATAGTGCATTTGGGTAGTGTAGCATTTGTTTGCGGTTTTGCTGCATTACCATATCTATTGCTGCATTGATATCTATTGACCGTGTAATATACCTTCGGCCACATAATCACTTGATCTTTTCTGTCCGGTGAATGCCTAATGTTTGGGGCCTGTAGTACATTTTTATCCATTGACCGCATAATGTACCTCATTGACACATAATCAGAATTTCTTTTATGTCAGGTGAATGCCTAATTTTTAAGGCCCATGCTCTCATGGCCTAAAATAAAAAATTTCTAGGCTCTGACAAAGCACATTTCAGAGAATTTCCCTTAAAGAGAACCTTTCACCAGGAAAAAGTATGTAAACTGACTATACTGACGTGTAGAGCGGCGCCCAGGGATTCCCCTGCACTTACTGTTATCCCCGGGCGCCGCTCCGTTCTCCGGTTATAGCCTCCGGTATGTTCCTACCTAGGCTCCACCCGGGGGAACTTAGGCTCCACCCAGGGGAACCTGCCGTGGTCTCTTTCTCCTATGTTGTAGCGCTGGCCAATCGCAGCGCTCAGCTCATAGGCGCTACAGCATAGGAGAAAGAGACCGCGGCAGGTTCCCCTGGGTGGAGCCTAAGTTCCCCCGGGTGGAGCCTAAGTAGGAACATACCGGAGGCTATAACCGGAGAACGGAGCGGCGCCCGGGGATAACAGTAAGTGCAGGGGGATCCCTGGGCGCCGCTCTACACGTCGGTATAGTCAGTTTACATACTTTTTTCTGATGAAAGGTCCTCTTTAAAGAAGCATAAAAATGACCCCTGATTAAGATACATATTTTTGGGGGAATTTTTGTCATTGATCCCCCTCTAGTATGTCACTTCTACTATGTATTTGGTGGCTGTAAATATGAGCTGAAGTTTTTTTTAGGTTCGCCTGCCATTAAAGTGAATGGAAGCCGCCGCAAACTTGCGGTTCGCGAACATTTAATCGCATTTGGGCGATGTTTGTCCATCACTATTGATAGGCTTCTCCAGCAGAAACATGACAGGTCAGGTTCTAGGGAGCTTGGTTTTTATTCACCGCGCCAGTGGCTGCTCATGCGCGACACATGCAGACTTCTGCGGCCATTTGATGAGATCACCAAACTGGTCAGTCACAACCAGGACGCCATCACTGACATTGTACCTTAGGCCTTCTTTCTGGGGCATGCATTGCGTTGTGTCATTGATCAAGTCATCGAGGAGCAGGAGCAGGAAGATGAGGAAGTTGCAATGCCGAATGATTTCCCGGGGGGGCTACTCCATCTGAGACAAGTCAGCAGGAGTCTGAAGAGGAGTGAGAGGAGGATGGTACCTGGGGGGAGGAGGAGGAGGAGGAGCAAGAAGAGCAGGCTGTAAACTTTTCTGGTATCCCTGGTGTTGTCCAGAAATGAGGGGAGGAGACCGAGGGCGACATTCTCCTGGGCGATGAGCAGGAGCCAAGCCTCTCCACCGCTTCCAATTTAGTGCAAATGGGGGCCTTCATGCTCCATAAGAGGGACCCCCTTATAGAAAGCATAAATGGAAAAGATCAAGACTGAGTGGCAACATACTTTGGCCCCCCTGGGTACAAATACAAAATGGCGGACATATTACCAGCATCATAGAGGGCTGTCAGAATGCAGCATTTCCAAGCCTTGCTACGCGAGACAATGCATTCTGCTGTTACGGGCACTGGCGGAGGAATTTCCACCCACAGAGAAACATTTGCAAGTACCAATCCTACAGCGCATGCAAGAAGAGGGCGGTTTGAAGATGTGTTGGTCACTTCGAATATGAGATCATTCTTGCAGCCAACCTATAGACAGCTGCCCTCCGGATCCATCCTAAGGGAATGCCTAGACCGACAGCTGTCCAACTACATCGGGATAACGGCCGATGTAGAAGCTCTGAGAAGCGAGGAACCCCTGGACTACTGGGTGTGTAGGCTTGATCTGTGGCCAGAGCTGGCACAATTTGCCCTGGAACTCTTGGCTTGCATCTCGTCCAGTGTCCTGTTTGAAAGTACGTTCAGCGTAGCATGGGGAATCACCGATAAGGTCACTCACCTAGCTCACGACAGTGTGGACTACCTCACATTTCTAAAAAGGAATGAGGCATGGATCTTGGAGGAATTCAACACCTATGACGACCACGTTTAATTGAATTTCCTCATGACAGCCCACAAATATCTGATACCACCCAGAACAAATAATGGTCCCTGTCTTAGGTAAATACAGCGACATAAAAGGCCTTTTCTGTCCGGTGAATGCCTAATGTTTGGGACCTTGGAGGAATTCAACACCTGTGACGACCATGTGTTATTGAATTTCAACTATTATAATTTGGGTTTTTTGTTTGCCATGTTTTTAATCCAATTTAATATTTTTTGTTCTTTTAAACATATGTATTTGACATTTATTTGTACTGGCCTGCAGTAAAATTGATATCTAATGACAGTCTAATATGCCTCTAGCCACATAATTACTTGATCATTTATGTACAGTGAATGCATAATTTTTGGGGCTTGTAATCTATCTGGCAAACAGTAAAATTGGTATACGGTGACCGCCTAATTTACCTCCAGCCACATTATCAATTGTGCTTTTCTGTACGGTGAATTAATAATTTTTGGGGCCTGTAGTCCACTGGCCTGCTGTAAAATTGATATCCATTGACCGTCTAATATACCTCTGGCCACATAATCACTTGATCTTTTATGTACGGTGAATGCATAATTTTTGGGGCCTTTAATATAACTGGTCAACAGAAAAATTGCCTCCAGCCACATTATCATTTGTTCTTTTCTGTCTGGTAAATGCCTAATGTTTGGGGCCTTTACTACACTGGCCAGTGGCCGGCAGTAAAATTTATATTGAATAACCTTCTAATATAACTCCAGCCAAATAATTACTTGTTCTTTTCTGTCCGTTGAATGCCTAATGTCTGGGACCTCGGAATAATTCAACACCTGTTGATAACCAATAAGTGTTATCGAATTTTAACTGCTATCATTTGGGGGTTTTTCAAGAGGGGGGATTTTGTTAGCCATGTTTTTAATCCAATTTTAATTTTTTTGTTCTTTTAAACATATGTATTTGACATCTATTTGTACTGGTCTGCAGTACAATTGATATCCAATGACCGTCTAATATACCTTCAGCCACATAATCACTTGATATTTTTTGTCAGGTGAATGCCTATTTTTTGGGGCCTGTACTTCCAGTGGCCTAAAATAAAAATTTTCCAGGCTCCAGCAGGCCACATTTTTGACAGATTCTCTTTAAAACGCATAAAAATGGCCCCTGATTAAAATACATATTTTTGGGGGGCGGAGCTAGCGCCTGAGGAAGATGGTGGTGTGTGTCTGAGCTCCGTCTGACTAGCATTGCTTTATCGCAGCCCACGCCAGCTAAACCGACCAGACCATGGTGAAAATCGGTAACCCGAGACAAGGGGATACCCAGCAGCACCAGAAGCCACCCGTTACCTCAGGGGACATGGCTAGATTCATTAATAAAGCGGCAGCAATACACGCCGCAAAAGAAACCAAAATGGCGCTCGCGGCTGCTCCTGAAGACAAGTACCCGAACTCAGAGGGCAGAGATAGTGACTCGGAAGAAGCTAGTGGACGTCAAAATCTTCCTATCTCCAGGAAATACCTGAAATCGGTCCTCACCAAAGCACTGGAACCGCTAGTAAGTGAAGTTTCCTCCATGAGACAAGACATTAAACATATCGGTGGCAGAGTGGAGGAGCTGGAAACTGCTCATAACGCCGTGCTGGGTTTCCAGGTGGCTGCTTCTACCAGCCTACAAACGGTCCAAAATCACCTGAATTGTGTCTATGCGGCCCTAGAGGACCAAGAAAATAGGGGCCGAAGGAACAACCTGAGGTTCCGAGGCCTGCCCGAAACTATTATAACCTCAGAAATACCGGAGGCTATGAAGGCCATATGTGAACAACTACTAGGCCCCGATTATCCTAGCCCGATCATTGAAAGGGCTCACAGGGCCCTCCGCCCTAAACCGAAGCCAGCCGAGCCGCCTAGAGACATAATTTGCCGGTTCTTAAACTTCCAGGACAAGGAAGCTATACTGGAATGCGCCAGGAAAAAATCGGAAATCCTATTTAGAGACTACCGCATCCATGTTTATCAAGACCTGGCTCCGATCACCTTGAAAAAACGCAAGGCATTTAAGCCCCTGACAGAATGGCTCATCCAAAGGAAAATTACCTATAGATGGACTTTCCCTTTTGGCATTTCGTTCCTTTACAATGGGAGCAGGATTACAATCAGAACCCATGCTGACCTGGATCAAATGTTTCAATACCTAGAGATTCCTAGCATGGAAATAGAAAATTGATACTTAATCCAAGATGTCGCCTCCTTGCCTGATGTCCCCAAACCGCAACCCTTTGAACCCAGGAGGACCCCTAAAGCTCAGCGACAGAGGAAGAAAACCAACCCAATCACACCTAGACGTCTCTCCACAGACTCCTTTTGATTCAAATGAATCTATTATGTCTGTTGTCAGCTAGACCAAATTTCTTCCTTCTAGAAGAAACCGAAGAAATGATCTCAATTCCTCTCATATAAGTATTCTTGTATTCTCCACATGTGATATCTTCTGATTCTTGCCCCAATGTCCCCCCTTCATCCTATACATAGTAACAAGCTATAAGGGGTTCTGGGGGATGGATATCCTTAGCCTTCATACTAAGGGGGCTGGGACGACCTATCTTCCTCAACCCCTGACCCCTAGTCTCTTGAAGGCCTCTATTGTTTGGTCGGTACTACCGGAGTGGGAGGCGCTCCACTGGGTCGCTCCCTACCTCTGGTACCTGTTTGAGGCAACTTTGATAAAGCTCTGCTGTGTTAAGGGTTTACCCATACTTCCCCCCATACTGAGTAATGTATATGCAGATTCACTGCTTATGCCTTGTGTTTTTCTTTTGTTATTTTAGTTATTATGTTCTTACTGTTATATCATCACCTGAAGACTTCAGAAGGATGGCTTTGGTATGGGATGCTCATCAAAGGTTAGACCTTTCCATCACACTGAATACAATTCTCTTCTACCAAAAACCCAAAACTTACCACCTTTCCATAACCTACAGGAAATCTATCTCCACTCGTATCCCAGATGGATGACCTCAAGATAACTTCTTATAATGTCAGAGACTTTAACTCGCCATCTAAAAGGGGTCAGATATTTGGGATGCTGAAGAGAGAAGGGGTAAAAGTGGTGTTTCTTCAGGAAACGCACCTCAAGCTGGGCCATTTCCGTAACCTTTCACACTCATACTTCTCCCAATGGTTTCATAGTGGCTCCAACTCCTCAAACTCTAAAGGAGTTAGCATAGGGTTACAGAGGGGAGTTCAGTTCCAGCTTATATACCAAAGTTTAGACCCGGAAGGCAGGTTTATAATGCTGAAGGGGAAAATTTTCCAACATGTCTATACTTTTGTCAACGTATATGTACCCAATAGAAAACAGATTCCCTGGTTGAAAAATATTTTGGTTAAAGTAAGCGATAATAATCCAGTATACTTCATTAAAACATACTTATCCCTACACATCTCTCTAGGTGACCTGCTGAGACCATTAACATGGTTCGAGAGTTTGATTGATAGTTCACAAGATCCCAAGAAGATCATATCGCAACTATACAGCAGATTTAGATCCCATACTTCTAATGTTCTGCCTTCTTTCATTGGCCAATGGGAGAAGGACCTAAAACATAAATTTACAGCTAGAGAAATCGACATCATTCTACAATCTCCACATGAATCATCTAGATGCGTCCGTATCCAGGAGAACGGATACAAGATAATGACTAGATGGTACAAGACGCCAGATGTTGTTTCCAGATATTCATTGTCTGGAAGTGATAGATGCTGGAGGTGCCTCTCAGACAGAGGCTCCTTTATACATATATGGTGGGAATGTCCTAACCTTTATGGGTGGTGGGAGAAAATATTTCGAAAAGCTAATCATATATGTGGAGCTGATCTAGCTCCTTCTCCAGAGACTGCACTCCTGGGCGTCTTCCCCTCTGGACATAGGATCTCTAACCGAGAGCTTTTTAAACACTTGTTAGCTGCAGCCAGATTTCTCATTCCAAGAATATGGCTTTCAACAGAAACCCCTTCCATTGATCAATGGCTTTTAAAAGTGGATCAAATCCACAGATTTGAGGAAATTTCATCTTGGGAATTGAGAAATTTCCAAAATTTCAAGAGAACATGGAAGGACTGGAGGTCGTTCAGGAGTATCAACGTCTCGCCCCAAACCCATCTTCAGATTTAAGGTCTTTACTCCATTAGAACTGAAGCCCTAAACTCTCCCTACAATGATACCCTTACTCTGCTGGCCATCCTCGCAAGCCATTTGCCTCCGGCACCCATACCAATCCATACCTGTACGCCTTACCAACTGGCTCTGACCATAAGACTCTATGCGACTAGTTATGCATACTAGTAATGATACTTCTACATTTACATGTCGATGTATACCTTGTGACGACACTGTTACTATTTCCTGTTACTTTAATCGGGAGGTTGTATCCTCCAGTTGTACTGTCTAACTGATTTCAATAAAAAAAAATTATTTAAAAAAAACATATTTTTGGAGGGAATTTTAGGAGCGTTGAGTCCAAACTCGGTTTTCATCTACCAGAAAGCTAAAAGGTTAGCTAAAGTTTAATCCAAAACATACATCAAAATCCATGTAGAAAAGGTTGTAGAAATACCGTACAAATATACAGTTTTGCAGTGGTCATGGAATACCTGTGATGAGTAGCGATGGATGAACATCAGCCGGGACGATTCGAGAACGTGATCGCACAAACGCGATCAAAGTAGTCGTGAACCGCAAGTTTGCGGCGGGCCCAATTCACTTTAACCACTACAGGACCGCCGCATGCAGGGATGCGTTCCAGCGGCGGCCCTGTAATTCCTCCTGGACGCGCCGGCGCGTCATCTCGCGAGACGCGAGATTTCGGGCAGAGCCGGCACGCGCATGTGCATTGCGGGCTGGCAAAAGTTAAAGAAGTATTTCGTCACCAGCCTGCCAGCCAATGATCATCACTGGCAGGCTGGTGATTTTCAAAAAAAGGAATCACAAGTAGAGCTGAGCGAACACCTGGATGTTCGGGTTCGAGAAGTTCGGCCGAACTTCCCGAAAATGTTCGGGTTCGGGATCCGAACCCGATCCGAACTTCGTCCCGAACCCGAACCCCATTGAAGTCAATGGGGACCCGAACTTTTCAGCACTAAAACGGCTGTAAAACAGCCCAGGAAAGGGCTAGAGGGCTGCAAAAGGCAGCAACATGTAGGTAAATCCCCTGCAAACAAATGTGGATAGGGAAATTAATTAAAATAAAAATTAAATAAATAAAAATTAACCAAAATCAATTGGAGAGAGGTCCCATAGCAGAGAATCTGGCTTCCCGTCACCCACCACTGGAACAGTCTATTCTCAGATATTTAGGCCCCGGCACCCAGGCAGAGGAGAGAGGTCCCGTAACAGAGAATCTGGCTTCATGTCAGCAGAGAATCAGTCTTCATATCATAGCAGAGAATCAGGCTTCACGTCACCCACCACTGCAACAGTCCATTTTCATAAATTTAGGCCCAGCACCCAGGCAGAGGAGAGAGGTCCCGTAACAGAGGATCTGGCTTCATGTCAGCAGAGAATCAGTCTGCATGTCATAGCAGAGAATCAGGCTTCACGTCAGCCACCACTGCAACAGTCCATTGTCATAAATTTAGGCCCAGCACCCAGGCAGAGGAGAGAGGTCCCGTAACAGACAATCTGGCTTCATGTCACCAGAGAATCAGTCTTCATGTCATAGCAGAGAATCAGGCTTCACGTCACCCACCACTGTAAGAGTCCATTTTCATAAATTTAGGCCCAGCACCCAGGCAGAGGAGAGAGGTCCCGTAACAGACAATCTGGCTTCATGTCAGCAGAGAATCAGTCTTCATGTCATAGCAGAGAATGAGGCTTCACGTCACCCACCACTGCAACAGTCCATTTTCATAAATTTAGGCCCAGCACCCAGGCAGAGGAGAGAGGTCCCGTAACAGACAATCTGGCTTCATGTCAGCAGAGAATTAGTCTGCATGTCATAGCAGAGAATCAGGCTTCACGTCAGCCACCAATGCAACAGTCCATTGTCAGATATTTAGGCCCAGCACCCAGGCAGAGGAGAGAGGTCCCGTAACAGAGGATCTGGCTTCATGTCAGCAGAGAATCAGTCTTCATATCATAGCAGAGAATCAGGCTTCACGTCACCCACCACTGCAACAGTCCATTTTCATAAATTTAGGCCCAGCACCCAGGCAGAGGAGAGAGGTCCCGTAACAGACAATCTGGCTTCATGTCAGCAGAGAATCAGTCTTCATGTCATAGCAGAGAATCAGGCTTCACGTCACCCACCACTGTAAGAGTCCATTTTCATAAATTTAGGCCCAGCACCCAGGCAGAGGAGAGAGGTCCCGTAACAGACAAACTGGCTTCATGTCAGCAGAGAATCAGTCTGCATGTCATAGCAGAAAATCAGGCTTCACGTCAGCCACCACTGCAACAGTCCATTGTCAGATATTTAGGCCCAGCACCCAGGCAGAGGAGAGAGGTCCCGTAACAGACAATCTGGCTTCATGTCAGCAGAGAATTAGTCTGCATGTCATAGCAGAGAATGAGGCTTCACGTCAGCCACCACTGCAACAGTCCATTGGCATATATTTAGGCCCAGCACCCAGGCAGAGGAGAGAGGTCCCGTAACAGAGGATCTGGCTTCATGTCAGCAGAGAATCAGTCTGCATGTCATAGCAGAAAATCAGGCTTCACGTCAGCCACCACTGCAACAGTCCATTGTCAGATATTTAGGCCCAGCACCCAGGCAGAGGAGAGAGGTCCCGTAACAGAGGATCTGGCTTCATGTCAGCAGAGAATTAGTCTGCATGTCATAGCAGAGAATCAGGCTTCACGTCACCCAACATTGGAACAGTCCATTGGCATATATTTAGGCCCTGGCACCCAGACAGAGGAGAGGTTCATTCAACTTTGGGTAGCCTCGCAATATAATGGTAAAATGAAAATAAAAATAGGATTGAATGAGGAAGTGCCCTGGAGTCCAATAATATATGGTTAAGGGGAGGTAGTTAATGTCTAATCTGGACAAGGGACGGACAGGTCCTGTGGGATCCATGCCTGGTTCATTTTTATGAACATCAGCTTGTCCACATTGGCTGTAGACAGGCGGCTGCGTTTGTCTGTAATGACGCCCCCTGCCGTGCTGAATACACGTTCAGTCAAAACGCTGGCCGCCGGGCAGGCCAGCACCTCCAAGGCATAAAAGGCTATCTCTGGCCACGTGGACAATTTAGAGACCCAGAAGTTGAATGGGGCCGAACCATCAGTCAGTACGTGGAGGGGTGTGCACACGTACTGTTCCACCATGTTAGTGAAATGTTGCCTCCTGCTAACACGTTGCGTATCAGGTGGTGGTGCAGTTAGCTGTGGCGTGTTGACAAAACTTTTCCACATCTCTGCCATGCTAACCCTGCCCTCAGAGGAGCTGGCTGTGACACAGCTGCCTTGGCGACCTCTTGCTCCTCCTCTGCCTTGGCCTTGGGCTTCCACTTGTTCCCCTGTGACATTTGGGAATGCTCTCAGTAGCGCGTCTACCAACGTGCGCTTGTACTCGCGCATCTTCCTATCACGCTCCAGTGCAGGAAGTAAGGTGGGCACATTGTCTTTGTAGCGTGGATCCAGCAGGGTGGCAACCCAGTAGTCCGCACAGGTTAAAATGTGGGCAACTCTGCTGTCGTTGCGCAGGCACTGCAGCATGTAGTCGCTCATGTGTGCCAGGCTGCCCAGGGGTAAGGACAAGCTGTCCTCTGTGGGGGGCGTATCGTCATCGTCCTGCCTTTCCCCCCAGCCACGCACCAGTGATGGACCCGAGCTGCGTTGGGTGCCACCCCGCTGTGACCATGCTTCATCCTCATCCTCCTCCACCTCCTCCTCATCCTCCTCATCCTCGTCCTCCTCGTCCTCCAGTAGTGGGCCCTGTCTGGCCACATTTGTACCTGGCCTCTGCTGTTGCCAAAAACCTCCCTCTGAGTCACTTCGAAGAGACTGGCCTGAAAGTGCTAAAAATGACCCCTCTTCCTCCTCCTCCTCCTCCTCCTCCTCCTGGGCCACCTCCTCTTGCATCATCGCCCTAAGTGTTTTCTCAAGGAGACATAGAAGTGGTATTGTAACGCTGATAACGGCGTCATCGCCACTGGCCATGTTGGTGGAGTACTCGAAACAGCGCAACAGGGCACACAGGTCTCGCATGGAGGCCCAGTCATTGGTGGTGAAGTGGTGCTGTTCTGTAGTGCGACTGACCCGTGCGTGCTGCAGCTGAAACTCCACTATGGCCTGCTGCTGCTCGCACAGTCTATCCAGCATGTGCAAGGTGGAGTTCCACCTGGTGGGCACGTCGCATATGAGGCGGTGAGCGGGAAGGCCGAAGTTACGCTGTAGCGCAGACAGGCGAGCAGCAGCAGGATGTGAACGCCGGAAGCGCGAACAGACGGCCCGCACTTTATGCAGCAGCTCTGACATGTCGGGGTAGTTGTGAATGAACTTCTGCACCACCAAATTCAGCACATGCGCCAAGCAAGGGATGTGCGTCAAATTGGCTAGTCCCAGAGCTGCAACGAGATTTCGCCCATTATCGCACACCACCAGGCCGGGCTTGAGGCTCACCGGCAGCAACCACTCGTCGGTCTGTTGTTCTATACCCCGCCACAACTCCTGTGCGGTGTGGGGCCTGTCCCCCAAACATATGAGTTTCAGAATGGCCTGCTGACGTTTACCCCGGGCTGTGCTGAAGTTGGTGGTGAAGGTGTGTGGCTGACTGGATGAGCAGGTGGAAGAAGAGGAGGAGGAAGCCGAGAAGGAGGAGGTGGCAACAGGAGGCAAAGAATGTTGCCCTGCGATCCTTGGCGGCGGAAGGACGTGCGCCAAACAGCTCTCCGCCTGGGGCCCAGCTGCCACTACATTTACCCAGTGTGCAGTTAGGGAGATATAGCGTCCCTGGCCGTGCTTACTGGTCCACGTATCTGTGGTTAGGTGGACCTTGCTACAGATGGCGTTGCGCAGTGCACACTTGATTTTATCGGATACTTGGTTGTGCAGGGAAGGCACGGCTCTCTTGGAGAAGTAGTGGCGACTGGAAACAACATACTGTGGGATAGCAAGCGACATGAGCTGTTTGAAGCTGTCTGTGTCCACCAGCCTAAATGACAGCATTTCATAGGCCAGTAGTTTAGAAATGCTGGCATTCAGGGCCAGGGATCGAGGGTGGCTAGGTGGGAATTTACGCTTTCTCTCAAATGTTTGTGAGATGAAGAGCTGAACGCTGGCGTGTGACATGGTTGAGACGCTTGGTGACGGAGGTGGTGGTGGTGTTGGTGGTACATCCCCTGTTTGCTGGGCGGCAGGTGCCAACGTTCCTCCAGAGGCGGAGGAAGAGGCCGAGGCGGCAGCAGCAGAAGAGGCCGAGGCGGCAGCAGCAGAAGAGGTACAGGGGGAGCCTGAGTGACTTCCTTGGTTTTAAGGTGTTTACTCCACTGCAGTTCATGCTTTGCATGCAGGTGCCTGGTCATGCAGGTTGTGCTCAGGTTCAGAACGTTAATGCCTCGCTTCAGGCTCTGATGGCACAGCGTGCAAACCACTCGGGTCTTGTCGTCAGCACATTGTTTGAAGAAGTGCCATGCCAGGGGACTCCTTGAAGCTGCCTTTGGGGTGCTCGGTCCCAGATGGCGGCGGTCAGTAGCAGGCGGAGTCTCTTGGCGGCGGGTGTTCTGCTTTTGCCCACTGCTCCCTCTTTTGCTACGCTGTTGGCTCGGTCTCACCACTGCCTCTTCCTCCGAACTGTGAAAGTCAGTGGCACGACCTTCATTCCATGTGGGCTCTAGGACCTCATCGTCCCCTGCATCGTCTTCCACCCAGTCTTGATCCCTGACCTCCTGTTCAGTCTGCACACTGCAGAAAGACGCAGCAGTTGGCACCTGTGTTTCGTCATCATCAGAGACATGCTGAGGTGGTATTCCCATGTCCTCATCATCAGGAAACATAAGTGGTTGTGCGTCAGTGCAGTCTATGTCTTCCACCGCTGGGGAAGGGCTAGGTGGATGCCCTTGGGAAACCCTGCCAGCAGAGTCTTCAAACAGCATAAGAGACTGCTGCATAACTTGAGGCTCAGACAGTTTCCCTGATATGCATGGGGGTGATGTGACAGACTGATGGGGTTGGTTTTCAGGCGCCATCTGTGCGCTTTCTGCAGAAGACTGGGTGGGAGATAATGTGAACGTGCTGGATCCACTGTCGGCCACCCAATTGACTAATGCCTGTACCTGCTCAGGCCTTACCATCCTTAGAACGGCATTGGGCCCCACCATATATCGCTGTAAATTCTGGCGGCTACTGGGACCTGAGGTAGTTGGTACACTAGGACGTGTGGATGTGGCAGAACGGCCACGTCCTCTCCCAGCACCAGAGGGTCCACTAACACCACCACGACCATGTCCACGTCCGCGTCCTTTACTAGATGTTTTCCTCATTGTTATGGTTCACCACAACAACAAAAATATTATTTGGCCCAATGTATTGTATTCAAATTCAGCTGAACATAAATTTGAGGCCTAGTATTTAGGCGCTGGATGACCGGTATGGATTTAGTGACAGAATTAGACTTGGAAATGCACAGTAGCGTGTGTGTGAAGTTATTCTGAATGACCCTATGTGCACCTTGAATATTATATACCCTTTTAGGGATAGATTTCAAATAGCTCTGATATAGCAGAAACCACTAAATTATGAAATTGCTAAATTGGGAATTGTATTTCAACCCTGAACAAAAAATGTGCTTTAACGGACACTAAATAACTTGCCCAGCCACAACAGTACAGCGGTAACGACAGATTTAGCGGGATATAAATTTGAGGCCTAGTATTTAGGCGCTGGGTGACCGGTATGGATTTACTAACAGAATTAGACTTGGAAATGCACAGTAGCGTGTGTGTGAAGTTATTCTGAATGACCCTATGTGCACCTTGAATATTATATACCCTTTTAGGGATAGATTTCAAATAGCTCTGATATAGCAGAAACCACTAAATTATGAAATTGCTAAATTGGGAATTGTATTTCAACCCAGAACAAAAAATCTGCTTTGACGGACACTAAATAACTTGCCCATCCACAACAGGACAGCGGTAACGACAGATTTAGCGGGATATAAATTTGAGGCCTAGTATTTAGGCGCTGGGTGGCCGGTATGGATTTACTAACAGAATTAGACTTGGAAATGCACAGTAGCGTGTGTGTGAAGTTATTCTGAATGACCCTATGTGCACCTTGAATATTATATACCCTTTTAGGGATAGATTTCAAATAGCTCTGATATAGCAGAAACCACTAAATTATGAAATTGCTAAATTGGGAATTGTATTTCAACCCTGAACAAAAAAATGTGCTTTAACGGACACTAAATAACTTGCCCAGCCACAACAGGACAGCGGTAACGACAGATTTAGCGGGATATAAATTTGAGGCCTAGTATTTAGGCGCTGGGTGACCGGTATGGATTTACTAACAGAATTAGACTTGGAAATGCACAGTAGCGTGTGTGTGAAGTTATTCTGAATGACCCTATCTGCACCTTGAATATTATATACCCTTTTAGGGATAGATTTCAAATAGCTCTGATATAGCAGAAACCACTAAATTATGAAATTGCTAAATTGGGAATTGTATTTCAACCCAGAACAAAAAATGTGCTTTGACGGACACTAAATAACTTGCCCATCCAAAACAGGACAGCGGTAACGACAGATTTAGCGGGATATAAATTTGAGGCCTAGTATTTAGGCGCTGGGTGACAGAATTAGACTGGGATATGGCCAAAAAATAACCACACTATTGCTGGTTTAATGCACTTGGTGTGACAGCTTGACCAACCACACTACTGAGGGTTAAATGCACTTGGTGACGGGCGCAGCTTGCCCCTGATTTAGTATATGGCCAAAAAATGAACAGACTATTGCTGGTTAAATGCACTTGGTGTGACAACTTGACCAACCACACTACTGAGGGTTAAATGCACTTGGTGACGGGCGCAGCTTGCCCCTGATGTAGTATATGGCCAAAAAATGAACAGACTATTGCTGGTTAAATGCACTTGGTGTGACAGCTTGACCAACCACACTACTGAGGGTTAAATGCACTTGGTGACGGGCGCAGCTTGCCCCTGATGTAGTATATGGCCAAAAAATAAACAGACTATTGCTGGTTAAATGCACTTGTTGACAGCTTCACCCTGATGTAGGCTTTAGCCAAAAAACAACCACACCATTGAGGGTTAAATGCACTTGGTCGCAGCACTGCACAAGACACAAAATGGCCGCCGATCACCCCAGAAAAAAGTGACTGACAAACAGTCTGGGCAGCCTAAAAACAGTGAGCAATTGAATTTCAGCAGCTCAATGATGCACAGCTGCAGATCGATCGATTAATCAAGTCCTTTGGAGGAGTTAATCTGCCTAATCTCGCCCTACTGTCGCAGCCGCAACCTCTCCCTACGCTAATCAGAGCAGAGTGACGGGCGGCGCTATGTGACTCCAGCTTAAATAGAGGCTGGGTCACATGGTGCTCTGGCCAATCACAGCTATGCCAATAGTAGGCATGGCTGTGACGGCCTCTTGGGGGAAGTAGTATGACGCCTGTTGATTGGCTGCTTTGCAGCCTTTCAAAAAGCGCCAAGAAAGCATCACAAAAGCGCCAAGAAAGCGACGAACACCGAACCCGAACCCGGACTTTTACGAAAATGTCCGGGTTCGGGTCCGTGTCACGGACACCCCAAAATTCGGTACGAACCCGAACTATACAGTTTGAGTTCGCTCATCCCTAATCACAAGCCATATAACACCTTATATTTATGAATATAAGGTGTTAAATGGCTTCTGTGCTCCTCTGCTGGTCCTTTTCGTAGGTTGGTTCCAGCAGAGGAGCACAGTTCACAGTGAGTACACCAAACAGCACACTTAGCCCCCAGTTCACCCCCCATCACCCCAATTAACCCCTTGATCGCCCCTGTCAATCACCTAGTGAAAGGGAAAAAAGTGATCAGTGTAAACTGTCACTTTTTTTTTTATTAGTATTGACGGTTAGGTTTAGGATAGTTTAGGCCCCTTTGTTAGGCAGTTAGCATTGGTTAGCGCCCAGCCCACCGCTACGCAGGCACTGATTCGCTGATTAGCGTATCGCTAATCAGCATTTGTACTGTTATAGTATCTGTAAGTGATCAGAACTGATCACAGTCAGATCTATAATAGTATTAGTGTTACCTTAGCTCGCCCTCCACCCAAAACGCAGTGTTTGCCCGATCAGGCCTGATCGGTCGCCCACACGTGCGTTCACCCAAGCCCGCCCTGCCGCAGTGACAAAAATTATAATTATTTTTTTATCACTGCACAATCACTTTGCAAGCGCTGCGGCGATAAAAAAAAAATCCGTTTTGATATTTTTTATCAATAGCAGCGGCCTCCGGTACTTTGCTAGCCTCCCATTTGTAAGACAGGCTTGCTTTTTTTTCTTGGGTAGTCTCAGGGAACACCCCCTAAATTTAGCTGTCCAAATGGCAAATAAGGGGTATTCTTCTGAAGAGGCCTACAGGCTTCTGACCCAGTCGGATGAGGAATGGGAACCCTCATCTGACGAATCCAGCTGGTCAGAATATGAACCTGTAGAAAGCAGTGGCAGTCTGACTCAAAGTTCGGGCGAGGAGGTTGAGGTCCCTGATAGCACCAGGCGTACCCGGCCCCGTGTTGCTAGACCACAGGTTGCGCAGGATCCGCTTCAAGGGCAGCAGAGTGGGGCTGACGCTGTCGGCAGCAGAGTGGGGCTGACTCTGTCGGATTACGTCGTGAGGCATACACCAGCAGCGCAGCCCATCCTGGACCTAGTACCAGCACTGCCGTAACACATGGTGAAGTGGCGAGCAACAGAATGGCAGTTGAAGCTGGTACAGTGGCACATGCATTAGTTCCCCCGTCGCAGCCACCGCACAGACAGGCCCGTAGAGCCCCTAGAGTCCCTGAGATGCTGGCAAACCATGATTGGCAGTCCCCAACTTCAGCCACACCAATAGTTCACCCTTTCACCGCCCAGTCTGGAGTTCGGGTTGAGACAGCTCAGATCGGATCGGCACTGGGGTTTTTTGAGCTGTTCTTGACTGCGGAGCTGTTGGACTTAGTTGTGGCAGAAACAAATCGGTATGCCAACCCGGGAAGCTTTTATGCCCAGTCTTTTCGTGGAAACCCGTCCAAGTTTCCGAATTTAGAACTTTTCTGGGCCTTCTCCTCAACATGGGCCTAACAAAAAAGCATGAATTGCGGTCATATTGGTCTACGAACCCAATTCATCACATGCCCATGTTCTCTGCTGCCATGTCCAGGACACAATTTGAGACCATCCTGCGTTTCCTGCACTTTACTGACAACACCACCTCTCATCCCAGAGACCACCCAGCTTTTGACCGGCTCCACAAAATTCGGCCCCTCATAGACCACTTTAACACCAAATTTGCAGATTTGTATACCCCTGAGCAAAACATCTGCGTAGACTAGTCCCTTATACATTTTACCAGGCGCCTTGGCTTCAAACAATACATCCCAAGCAAGCGCGCCCGGTATGGGGTCAAATTGTATAAGCTCTGTGAAAGGGCCACAGGCTATACCCGCAAATTTCGTGTCTATGAGGGTAAAGATCAGACCCTGGAGCGGGTCGGTTGCCCTGACTACCTAGGGAGCAGTGGGAAGACAGTCTGGGACTTGGTGTCACCCTTATTTGGCAAGGGGTACCATCTTTATGTGGACAATTTTTACACAAGTGTGCCCCTCTTCAGACATTTGTTTTTAGAACAGATTGGCTGCTGTGGCACCGCGAGACCTAGTCACTGGGGCTTCCCCCAACAGCTCGTTACCACCCGTCTTGCAAGAAGGGAGAGGGCTGCATTGTGTAAAGAAGAACTGCTTGCGGTGAAATGGAGAGACAAGCGTTACGTTTACATGCTCTCCTCCATTCACGCAGACACGACAATCCAAATTGAATGAGCAACCAGTGTCATTGAAAAGCCCCTCTGTGTCCACGACTATAATTCGCTCATGGGAGGGGTGGACTTCAATGATCATATGTTGGCTCCCCATTTACTTTCCTGCAGAACCAGACGCTGGTATAAGAAGGTGTCTGTATATTTGATTCAATTGGCTATGTATAATAGTTTTGTTCTCTACAGTAAGGCTGGGAGAACAAGATCCTTCCTCAAATTTCAGGAAGAGATCGTCGAGAACCTCCTGTATCCAGGAGGGTCCGTGGCCCAGACCACCAGTGAAGTGAGCCGTCTACACGAGCGACATTTCCCCAGTGTCGTTGCCGGTACCTCAAACCAACTGCCACCCTGAAAAAAATTTCATGTCTGTAGCAGGAGTGGAATAAGGCGTAACACCTGCTATTTCTGTCCTGACTGCCCTGACCACCCTGCCCTATGCTTAGGGGAGTGTTTCCGGAAGTACCACACACAGGTACACTTAGCATGGGGATTGCATCTCACAGGACAGGCACACAGGGCTATTAGGGCCCATTCACACAGAGCTGCTGCAAACCTCTCCTTTCACAAGGGACAAAGTGCATAATGTACTTCCCCACATCTCTGGGCGATTTGCGCTTTGCACATTGTCCCATGGGGAAGGAGAGGTTTGTCCTATAAAAGGTATAAAAAGCAAAACAAAAAAAAAATCACCAGTAAGCAAAAAAGGTAAAGTTCTGTTTCCAAAGTTCATAAAATGTATTGTGTTGCGGCCTGTTTTTTTCTTTTTTGTTTTGTTTTTTTACCTTCTAGGTGGACCAACCGATCGACCAACTGCAGTACTGATGTGCATTCTGACAGAAGCACTGCGCAGATTACACAAAAGTTGGTGTATGCGGAGCTGCAAGACGAGATTTCTCTTCTGCAGTAAAAAAGATATGTTTGCCGAGGCTTATGAGCTGAGGGGGCGGCAATGTTCATATGCTTTGGCAAACACTTTGTATATAAAAAAAACAAAAAAAAACACGGCATTGATTTATTCATTCACATCGATTGATGTGAATGGAGAAATCGGACTTGCCAGGGCATACGAGCTAAGTGGGTATGGATGTTGGGCGGAGCTCCTATGTCCTGGCAGACGCCTTTCCCCTTCTTTTTTTTTTTTTTTGGGGCAGAGATTTTTTCATCCACATTGATCGATGCGAATGAAGAAATCTGTGCCGTTCAGTTTTTCTTTCAACCCAGAGGCTGAACGGAAAAAAATAATAATCTCATTACCTGTATGCTCAATGTAAGGAGAATAGCAGAAACTCCTAATGCTGGCCATACATTTAATAATTGCGGAGACCCTCAAATTCCAGGGCAGTACAAGCACCCCACAAATGACCCCATTTGGGAAAGAAGACACCCTAAGTTCTTCGCTGATGGGCATAGTGAGTTCATAGAAGTTTTTATTTTTTGTCCCAAGTTAGCAGAAAATGATGTTTTTTTTTTTTTCTTACAAAGTCTCATATTCCACTAACTTGTGACAAAAAATAAAAACTTCCATGAACTCACTATGCCCATCAATAAATACCTTGGGGTGTCTTCTTTCCAAAATGGGGTCACATGTGGGGTATTTATACTGCCCTGGCAGTTTAGGGGCCCTAAAGCGTGAGAAGAAGTCTGGAATCCAAATGTCTAAAAATGCCCTCCAAAAAGGAATTTGTGCCCCTTTGCCCACCTAGGCTGCAAAAAAGTGTCACAAATGTGGTATTGCCGTACTCAGGAGAAGTTGGGCAATGTGTTTTGGGCATGTCTTTTTACATATACCCATGCTGGGTGAGAGAAATATCTCTCTAAAATGACAACTTTGTATAAAAAAAATTGAAAAGTTGACATTTAGAGAGATGTTTCTCTCACCCAGCATGGGTATATGTAAAAAGACACCCCAAAACACATTTCCCAACTTCTCCTGAGTACGGCGATACCACATGTGTGAAACTTTTTTGAAGCCTATGTGGGCAAAGGGGCACAAATTCTAAAGATCACCTTTAGGATTTCACAGGACATTTTTTACGCATTTGGATTCCAAACTACTTCTCACGCATTAGGGCCCCTAACATGCCAGGGCAGTATAAATACCCCACAAGTGACCCCATTTTAGAAAGAAGACACCCCAAGGTATTTCGTGATGGGCATAGTGAGTTCATGGAAGTTTTTATTTTTTGTCACATTCACCTAACATAAAAGAAATTGTGATTATGTGGCCTGAGGTCAATGGATATCAATTTTATTGCAGGCCAGTGGACTATAGGCCCCAAACATTACTCATTTGCTGGACAGAAAAGAACAAGTAATTATGTGGCTGGAGGTATATTAGACGGTCTTTGGATATCAATTTTACTGCAGGCCAGTGAATTATAGGCCGCAAACATTAGGCATTCACCGGATAGAAAAGAACAAGTAATTATGGTGTTGCTGGAGGTATATTAGACAGTCATTGGATATCAATTTTACGGTAGGCCAGTGGACTACAGGTCCCAAAAATTATTAATTCACTGTATAGAAAAGAACAAGCAATAATGTGGCTGGAGGTACAATAGGCGTTCACGTTATACCAATTTCATTGTTGGCCCGTTAGATTGCAGGCCCCAAAAATTATTTATTCACCCTACTCAAATGATAAAGTGATTATGTGGCTGGAGGTATATTAGACAGCCATTCAATATAAATTTTACTGCAGGCTAGTGTAGTACAGGCCCCAAACATTAGGCATTCACCGGACAGAAAATAACAAGTAATTATGTGGCTGGAGGTATATTAGACGGTCTTTGGATATCAATTTTGCTGCAGGCCAGTGAACTATAGACGGAAAACATTAGGCATTCACCGGACAGAAAAGAACAAGTAATTATATGGCTGGAGGTATATTAGACGGTCAGTGGATATCAATTTTACTGCAGGCCATTACAAATATCAAATACATATGTTTAAAAAAACAAAAAATATAAAATTGGATTAAAAACATGGGTAATGAAATCCCGCCTCTTGAAAAAAAACTAAATGATAATAGTTGAAATTCGATAACACGTGGTCGTCACAGGTGTTGAATTCCTCTGAGGTCCCAAACATTAGGCATTCACCGGACAGAAAAGAACCAGTAATTATGTGTCTAGAGGTATATTAGAAGGTCATTCAATATTAATTTTACTGCAGACCAGTGTAGTACAGGCCTCAAACTTTAGGCATTCAATGGACAGAAAAGAACAATTCATAATGTGGCCGGAGATACATTAGGCGGTCACCGTATGATAATTTTACTATTGGCCAGTTAGATTACATGCCCCAAAAATTATGCATTTACCGTACATAAAAGATCAAGTGATTATGTGGCCGGAGGTATATTAGACGGTCAAGGGATATCAATTTTACAGCAGGCCAGTGGATTACAGGCCCCAAAAATTATTCAATCATCGTACAGAAAAGCACAATTGATAATCTGGCTGGAGGTAAATTAGGCGGTCACCGTATAACAATTTTCTGTTGGCCAGTTAGATTACAGGCGCCAAAAATGATGCATTCACTGTACATAAAAGATCAAGTGATTATGTGGCCGGAGGTATATTAGACGGTCAATGGATATAAATTTTACTGCAGGCCAGTGGACTACAGGCCCCAAAATTCATTCACTGTACAGAAAAGAATAATTGATATAGATGGAGGTACATTAGGCAGTCACCATATAAATATTTTACTGTTGGCCAGTTAGATTACAGGCCCAAAAAATTATGCATTCACCGTACATAAATGATCAAGTGATTATATGGCTGGAGGTATATTAGATGGCCATTCAATATCAATTTTACTGCAGGCCAGTGTAGTACATGCCCCAAACATTAGGCGTTCACCGGACAGAAAAGAACAAGTAATTATGTGGCTGGAGGTATATTAGAAGGTCATTAGATACACATTTTACTGCAGGCCAGTACAAATAGATGTCAAATACATATGTTTAAAAGAACAAAAAATATTAAATTGGATTAAAATGGCTAACAAAATTCCTCCTCTTGAAAAAAAAAAAAAAATGTAATAGCTAAAATTCGATAACTCGTAGTTGTCACAGGTGTTGAATTCCTCCGAGGTCCTAAACATTAGGAATTCACCGAACAGAAAAGGCCTTTTATGCTGCTGTATTTACCTAAGACAATGACCATTATTTGTTCTGGGTGGTGGCGGATATTTGTGGGCTATCATGAGGAAATTCAATTAAACGGGTCTCCAAATTGGGCACATAGCCTGAGCTTGCCCTTTACGCCTTGGAAGTGCTGGCCTGTCCTGCAGCCTGTGTATTGTCTGAAAGTGTGTCCAGCACGACTGGAGGGGGTTATCACAGGTTATATTTCCCAATGTATTGGGGTGTACCCTAATTTTAAAAAATAAAAATAAATTTTAAACCAAAAAGCAGTGTAGACTACCTCCTCCACTGCCGCTTCCACCTACACCACCACATCTACCGCCTCCTCAACCTCCTACTCTATATGGACCTCGTCCTTCTAGATCAAGATTATTTTTTATCTTTACGTATTTTATGTTATTTAAAGTCATTTCCCTATCCACATTTGTTTGCAGAACACTTGCCATGCTCTTAACCACATTTTGATGCCATTTGCAACCCTCTAGCTGTTTCCATTACATTTTTACAGCCATTTTAGTGCTCAAAAGTGGGGTTCGGGTTCGTGGAAAAGTTCGGGTCCCGAACTCAAACTTTTTTGTGAAGTTTTGCCGAACCCGTCAAACTCAAACATCCAGGTGTCCGCTTAACTCTACTTGCCAAGATTTCTCCACTCTTCTTTGCAAAAACACTGCAAATCTGTCAGATTGCGATGGCATCTCCTATGCACACCCCACAGATTTTCAATCTGATTCAGGTCTGGGCTCTGGCTGGGCCATTCCAAAACTTTAATCTTCTGGTGAAGCCATTCCTTTGTTGATTTGGAAGTATGTTTTGGGTCGTTGTCATGCTGAAAGATGAAGTTCCTCTTCATGTTCAGCTTTCTAGCAGAAGCATGAAGGTTTTGTGCCAATATTGACTGGTATTTGGAACTGTTCATAATTCCCTCTAGCTTAACTAAGGGCTCTTTCACATCTGCGTTATAGTCTTCCGGCATAGAGTTCCGTCGTCGGGGCTCTATGCCGGAAGAATACTGATCAGGATTATCCTAATGCATTCTGAATGGACAGTCCGTCCTTCAGAATGCATCAGAATGTCTTCCGTTCCGGAACGGAACGTTTTTTGGCCGCAGCAAATAGCGCAGCATGCTGCGCTTTTTGCTCCGGCCAAAAATCCGGAACACTTGCCGCAAGGCCGGATCCGGAATGAATGCCCATTGAAAGGCATTGATCCGGATCCGGCCTTAAGCTAAACGTCGTTTCGGCGCATTGCCGGATGCGACGTTTAGCTTTTTCTCAATGGTTACCATGGCTGCCGGGACGCTAAAGTCCTGGCAGCCATGGTAAACTGTAGTGGGGAGCGGGGAGCAGCATACTTACCATCCGTGCGGCTCCCGGGGCGCTCCAGAGTGACGTCAGGGCGCCCCAGGCGCATGGATGACGTGATCGCATGGATCACATGATCCATGCGCATGGGGCGCTCTGACGTCATTCTGGAGCGCCCCGGGAGCCGCACGGATGGTAAGTATACCGCTCCCCCGCTCCCCACTACTACTATGGCAACCAGGACGTTAATAGCGTCCTGGGTGCCATAGTAACACTATAAGCATTTTGAAGACGGATCCGTCTTCAAATGCTTTCAGTACACTTGCGTTTTTCCGGATCCGGCGTGTAATTCCGGCAAGTGGAGTACACGCCGGATCCGGACAACGCAAGTGTGAAAGAGGCCTAAGGCCCCATTTCCAGCTGAAGAAATACAGACCCAAAGCATGATGCTGCCACCACCATGCTTCACTGTGGGTATGGTGTTCTTTTGGTGATGTGCAGTGTTGTTTTTGGGCCAAACATATCATTTGGAATTATGGCCAAAAAGTTCAACCTTTGTTTCATCAGACCATAACGCCCTTTTCCACATGCTTTTGGGAGACTTCAGATGTGTTTTTGCAAAATGTAGCCTGGATTGGATGTTTTTCTTCATAAGAAAAGGCTTTCGTCGTGCCACTCTACCACATAGCAGTTTATAGGTCACATTAAAAGTTCAAAAAAGTTCGGAAATGATTTATCTTTGTCTCATTTTTTTTACAGCACAGAAACCTGACATTTTAACAGGGGTGTGTAGATTTTTTATATCCACTGTATATAAAATCAAACTTCTGATATATATGAATGCATAATATGTGGGAAACTACTACTGATGTTTTTAGCCATAATATACTTACATATATAATAATATATTATATATTCTAAATATATAATAATATATGTAAATATATTATGGCTAAAAACTTTGAATTCCCAACCTTGTACATTAGATGCAAGGACGTTAACCACTACACTAGACAGGCGGCTGCGCTTGTCTGTGATAACGCCCCCTGCTGTGCTAAACACACGATTAGGTAATACACTGGCTGCAGGGCAGGCCAGCACCTCCAAGGCTTAAAGGGCAAGCTCAGGCCATGTGCCCAATTTGGAGACCCAAAAGTTGAAGGGGGCAGACCCGTCATTCAGTATGTGTAGGCGTGTGCACACATACTGCTCCACCATGTTGGTGAAATGCTGTATCCTGCTAAGACGTTCCATATCAGCTGGTGGTGCTGGTTGTTGTGGCTTGCTGACAAAGCTTTTCCACATTTTGGCCATGGTAACCCTGCTTTCTGAGGTGCGGGCGGTGCCAGAGCTGCATTTGCGACCTCTTCCTCCTCCTCTGCCTTCGCCTTGTGCTTCCACTGTGCCCCCGCTGTCAGATGGGAATGCCACCAGCAGCAAGTCTACAAGCGTGCGCTTGTATTTGCGCATCTTACAATCACGCTCCAGTGAGGGAATTAAGGACAGTACGTTGTCCTTGTAATGGGGATCCAGCAGCGTGGCCACCCAGTAATCAGCACAAGTTAGAATGAGGACAACTCGGCGGTCGTTGCGGAGACACTTCAGCTTGTAATCACTCAAGTGTGCCTGGCTGCCCAGAGGCAACGAAAAGCTGTCCCCTGTGGGAGGTGTATTGTCTGTGTCCTCTGTATCCCCCCAGCCACGCACCAGTGATGGCCATGAGCTGGTCTAGGTGCCACCTTGCTGTGAACATGGTTCCTCCTCCTCCTCATCCTCCACCTCGTCATCCTCCAAAATTGCGCTATGGCTGGACAATTGTGTACCTGGTGTTTGTTGGAGCAGGAACCCACCCTCAGAGCCACTTGGGAATGATTGGCCGGAAACCCTATGAAATTATCCCTCTTCCTCCTCCTCCTGTGCCACATCCTCTTCCATCATCGCAAGCAGCATTTTTTCAAGGAGGCATAGAATTGGGATAGTAACGCTGAGAACGGCATTAGAGGCATTGGCCATGTTGGTAGACTACTCAAAACAGCGCAAAAAGGAACACAGGTCTCTCATGGAAGCCCAGTCATTGGTGGTGAAGTGATGCTGTTCCGCAGAGCGACTCACCCGTGTGTGCTGCAGCTGAAACTCCACTATCGCCTGCTGCTTGCACAGTCTGGCCAGCATGTGCAAAGTGGAGTTCCACCTTGTGGGCACGTCGCATATGAGGCGGTGAGCGGGAAGGCAGAAATTACACTGCAGTGCTGACACGCGAGCAGCAGCAGGGTGAGAACGCCGAAAGCGTAGACAGACAGCCCGCATTTTATAAAGCAGCTCTGACATATCGGGGTAATTTTTAAGGAATCTCTGCACCACCAAATTCAGCACATGCGCCAGGCAAGGGATGTGCGTCACAACGGCTAGTCCCAGAGCTGCTATGAGATTTCGCCCATTATCGCACACCACCAGGCCGGGCTTGAGGCTCACTGGCACCAACCACTCATTGGTCTGTTGTTCAAGGCCCATCCACAGATCCTGCGTGCCATTCAATCCTCGGTGGTGGAAGGACATGCGGCAAACTGCTATCCACCTAAGGCCCAGCCACAATTGCATTTACCTAGTGCTGTTATGGAGATATAACGTCCCTGACCGTGCTTACTGGTTCTTGTAAGTGAGGTGCACCTTGCCACAGATGGCGTTGCGCAGTGCACACCTGATTTTTGTCCCACTTGGTTGTGCAGGGAAGGTATGGCACACCTGGAAAAGTAGTGGCGGCTGGGCACGACATACTGTGGGACAGCCACTGCCATAAGGCTTTAAAACTCTCTGTCTCCACCAGCGGGAATGACTGCCAGTCATTTTTAAATGCTGGCATTTAGGGCCAGGGATCGCGGGTGGGTAGGGGGTACTTCTTCTTTCACTCCAGTGTTTGGGAGATGGAGAGCTGAACGCTTCCGTGGTACATTGTGGAGATGCTTGGTGACCTAGATGGTGGTGTTGCTGGCAGATCCTCTGTTTGCAGGGTGGCAGGTTGCACTGTCACTCCAGAGGTGGATGAAGAGGCCGAGACTGTAGCAGAAGAGGAAGCGGGAGGAGCCAGAGACCTTTCTTGGTTTTTGAGGTGTCTACTCCACTGCAGCTCGTGCTTTGCAATTAGATGCCTGGTCATTCAGGTTGTGCTCAGGTTGAGAACGTTTATGCCTCGCTTCAGGCTCTGATTGCACACAGCGTGCAAACCACTTGTGTCTTGTCGTCAGCACATTGTCTGAAGAACTGCCATGCCAGGGAATTCCTTGGAGCTGGCTTTGGTGTGCTCGGTCACTTGCTGCGGTAGGAGGTAGCAGGCGGACTGTCTAGGGGACGGACGCTCCGCTTTTGCACCCTGCTCCCTCTTCTGCTGTGCTAGTGGCTCTGTGCGTCCACCGCCTCTTCCTCCGAACCACTTGTATGACCTTGATTCCATGTGGGGTCGAGGACCTCATCGTCCTGACACATCATCTTCCACCCAGTCTTCACCCCTGCCCTCCTTGTCAGTATGCACACTGCAGAAAGCCACAGCAGTTGGCACCTGTGTTTCGTCATCTTCCAAGACGTGCTGCGGTGGTCCTCCCATGTACTCATCTTGAAACATAATTGGATGGGCATCGGTGCACTCAATATCTTCCACTTCTTGGGCACGGCTAGGTGGATGGCCCTGGGAAACCCTGCTAACAGAGTCATCAAAAAGCAGAAGAGACTGCTGCATGACTTGGTGCTTAGACTGCTTGACTGATTTTCAAGGGATTGAGGTGAAAGACTGATGTACATCGGCTGCAGGTGCCAACTCTGATCTTTTAGCAGGAGACTGGGTGGGAGACAATGTGAAGGAACTGGAGGCACTGTCAGCAACCCAATCTACTATCGCCTGTACTTGTTCTGGCCTCACCATTCATAAAGCCGCATTAGGCCCGACCAAATACCGCTACATGTTCTGTCGCCTACTCGCACCTGAGGAAGGTGTTTCACTTGTGCGTGTAGCTGGCACAGATCGACCACGTCCTCTCCCTGCAGGAGCTCCACCCGCAGCACCACAAACGGGGCCTTGTCCCTTATTTGATGCTCTCTCAAATTTCGAATCTTGCCCTAAATGGCTGTTTTTCTAATTGCAGAATAGAATCACAGTATCTAAAGGGTGTATCTCACAATGACATATGCGGACTAGGCCGCAATTAAAGATTTTTGCCCAAAATGGGTGTTTTTTTTAAATAACAGAATAGAACCAGAGTATCTAAAGGAGGTATCTCACACGTTCAGATGCAGACTAGGCCGCAATTAAAGATTTTTGCCCAAAATGGGTATTTTATTAATAGCAGAATAGAACCACAGTATCTAAAGGGTGTATCTCACAATGACATATGCAGAAAGGGCTGCAAAATTATTATTTTTTGCCCAAAATGGGTGTTTTATTAATAGCAGAATAGAACCACAGTATCTAAAGGGTGTATCTCACAATGACATATGCAGCAAAGGCTGCAAAATTACGCTTTTTTACCAAAATGGGTGTTTTTTTAATAGCAGAATATAACCACAGTATCTAAAGGGTGTATCTCACAATTACATATGCAGCAAATGCTGCAAAAGTACGCTTTTTGCCCAAAATGGGTGTTTTATTAATAGCAGAATAGAACCACAGTATCTAAAGGGTGTATCTCACAATGACATATGCAGCAAAGGCTGCAGAATTAAGTTTTTGCCCAAAATGGGTGTTTTTTTATAGCAGAATAGAACAGTATGTAAAGGGTGTATCTCTCAATGACATATGCAGCAAAGGCTGCAAAATTAAACGTTTTTTGCCCAAAATGGGTGTTTCTTTTTACTAACAAAATATGACAGCAGTATATAACGCTTGAATTTCACACGTGCAGATGCAGCAAGAGCTGTAAAATTGTGTATTTTGCCCAAAAAGGGTGTTATTTAAAACCCAGAAAATTATAGCTGTATTTCTAGCTTAAATAGCACACTCTCTAATGCGGCAGAGGCCCAAGATGAAGGTTATTGCCAAAAATGAGTGTTTTTTCAAAGCCAGAAAATTATTGAAGTATTTCAAACTTGTTTTTAACAATCACAGATGCAGTAAGGGCTGCAATATTAAGTATTTTGCCCAAAAAGGGTGTTTTTTACTATCAAACTATGACAGCTGTATATCACGCTTGAATTTCACACGTGCAGATGCAGCAAGAGCTGTAAAATGGTGTATTTTGCCCAAAAAGGGTGTTTTTTAAAACCCTAAAAATTATAGCTGTATTTCTAGCTTAAATAGCACACTGTCTAATGCGGCAGAGGCGCAAGATGAAGGTTATTGCCAAAAATGAGTGTTTTTTCAAAGCCAGAAAATTATTGAAGTATTTCAAACTTGTTTTTAACAATCACAGATGCAGTAAGGGCTGCAATATTAAGTATTTTGCCCAAAAAGGGTGTTTTTTACTATCAAACTATGACAGCTGTATATCACGCTTGAATTTCACACGTGCAGATGCAGCAAGAGCTGTAAAATGGTGTATTTTGCCCAAAAAGGGTGTTTTTTAAAACCCTAAAAATTATAGCTGTATTTCTAGCTTAAATAGCACACTGTCTAATGCGGCAGAGGCGCAAGATGAAGGTTATTGCCAAAAATGAGTGTTTTTTCAAAGCCAGAAAATTATTGAAGTATTTCAAACTTGTTTTTAACAATCACAGATGCAGTAAGGGCTGCAATATTAAGTATTTTGCCCAAAAAGGGTGTTTTTTACTATCAAACTATGACAGCTGTATATCACGCTTGAATTTCACACGTGCAGATGCAGCAAGAGCTGTAAAATGGTGTATTTTGCCCAAAAAGGGTGTTTTTTAAAACCCTAAAAATTATAGCTGTATTTCTAGCTTAAATAGCACACTGTCTAATGCGGCAGAGGCGCAAGATGAAGGTTATTGCCAAAAATGAGTGTTTTTTCAAAGCCAGAAAATTATTGAAGTATTTCAAACTTGTTTTTAACAATCACAGATGCAGTAAGGGCTGCAATATTAAGTATTTTGCCCAAAAAGGGTGTTTTTTACTATCAAACTATGACAGCTGTATATCACGCTTGAATTTCACACGTGCAGATGCAGCAAGAGCTGTAAAATGGTGTATTTTGCCCAAAAAGGGTGTTTTTTAAAACCCTAAAAATTATAGCTGTATTTCTAGCTTAAATAGCACACTGTCTAATGCGGCAGAGGCGCAAGATGAAGGTTATTGCCAAAAATGGGTGTTTTTTCAAAGCCAGAAAATTATTGAAGTATTTCACACTTTACATGTTAACCTGCACAGAAATATAAAACAAGTCTTCTGCTAAATAGGAATACTCACTACATCAGAAACTACGGTACTATGAGGTTTTTCTAATGCAGGTTAGCATTCAGCTTTATAGCTGAGTGGATAAAGTCCTTGCCTCTAATGTACAATATTGGGAGTTCAAATCCTGGCAGAATCTTTTCAGAAATTAGATTTAAATACACTAAGGTGTTCCCAAGCGCTGACTCCATATCTGGATATTGCTATATATGGAGTCAGAGCAGGGACTCCTAAGCCGAACTATAGTCCCGACACCCTCCCCTCTTTAGAGCCGGGGATGCCTGGTGTTCTCCTAATGACTTCCATGGTGCAAAGTGTTGTACTCGAGCACACAAGCACTTTGGTGCTTGATCAACAGTAGCAGTAGTCACATGTTTGACATCATCACTTCACCTAAGTAAAAAAAAAAAGCCTATCAGGGAGTAGCAGAGTTGTGATGTTGGATTTAATAGGTAATTATTGCTACTTTAACTCTTCTTTTTTCCCCACTGTTAGCCATCTTTTGATGATACTGGACAATTCGTTTAATATCTTATTTACTTTTTACTGTAGTAATGGTTGTCACATTTTATTTTGTTTTTAGAGTTTTTGGAATGTTTGCTCAGACAGACAACAGGGAAACAGTTTATGCCTGGTTTACATTTTCTCATTGGTTGGTGTATGCTAATAGTGCAGCTAATCCAATAATTTACAACTTTCTTAGTGGTAAGTTTTTAGTGGTAAGTTCTGTTTGCTTGCTTTCTCTAATTCAATGAACTGTAATATCAAAGGACTGTGAAGAGTTATTATTGACAATGTAAAATGCATTTTAATGAAGTTTTATCAAGTTTTCCAAAGTGGACAATCCTTGTTAAGTATTAATGAATTAGACTAGCTTTATGTTGCTTGTAAATAGAATAAAAACCAAACATTTTATATGTACTATAACGCAATGCTAAGAGCTAATACACTTTAGCAAACCTTTTAATGTCATAGGGGCATACCAAACATTTTGATCTCTGGGTGACTGAGTGCTGAGACAAGACAAAACAAGCAGAATTGCTTAACTGATGGAAGATGAAAATGAAGACAGCCTCATAAACTTTCTACTGAGTCCATCTTCAGTGGCTAGTAGAGGCAGTGCCCAGCTGAGTACTGTTAATTCATTGTTTAAGCAGCCAGCGTGGGTTTCAGCACTTAAGCCTACACTAGTCAAAACCCTTGATATGTCAATATGACATAGCAAACATTTTGCTGATTTGCAGTTACACTTTCTTAACTTTTGTGTAAAACAAAGACACAAATGTTATAGGAGTAATGCCTTTCTTGGTAACCAGAAAAATTATAAATATATATACTTTTTTTTTTTTGTTTTACATGAAAGTACTTTATGTCACAAAAAATGGATTAGTTAACATGGTACTATATAATTAGTTTTCTGTACATCTACATAATAAGACATTATTGCTAAAAATAAAATGCTAAGATTTCTAAGGCAGTGTCTTCCTCTTTGATGCTCTACAGAGTTACAGACTGTTAAAACCTCCTTTCTGCTTTTTGTCAAGCATGTACAGTACAGACCAAAAGTTTGGACACACCTTCTCATTCAAAGAGTTTTCTTTATTTTCATGACTATGAAAATTTTTGATTCACACTGAAGGCATCAAAACTATGAATTAACACATGTGGAATTATATACATAACAAAAAAGTGTGAAGCAACTGAAAATATGTCATATTCTAGGTTATTCAAAGTAGCCATCTTTTGCTTTGATTACTGCTTTGCACACTCTTGGCATTCTCTTGATGAGCTTCAAGAGGTAGTCACCTGAAATGGTCTTCCAACAGTCTTGAAGGAGTTCCCAGAGATGCTTAGCACTTGTTGGCCCTTTTGCTTTCACTCTGCGGTCCAGCTCACCCCAAACCATCTTGATTTGGTTCAGGTCCGGGGACTGTGGAGGCCAGGTCATCTGACGCAGCACCCCATCACTCTCCTTCATGGTCAAATAGCCCTTACACAGCCTGGAGGTGTGTTTGGGGTCATTGTCCTGTTGAAAAATAAATGATGGTCCAACTAAACGCAAACCGGATGGAATAGCATGCCGCTGCAAGATGCTGTGGTAGCCATGCTGGTTCAGTACGCCTTCAATTTTGAATAAATCCCCAACAGTGTCACCAGCAAAGCACCCTCACACCATCACACCTCCTCCTCCATGCTTCACGGTGGGAACCAGGCATGTAGAGTCCATCCATTCACCTTTTCTGCGTCGCACAAAGACACAGTGTTTGGAACCAAAGATCCCAAATTTGGACTCATCAGACCAAAGCAAAGATTTCCACTGGGAGCTACATCAGTTTTTTGCCCCCTGGAGTCCCCCAAGACAATCATCCTGGATCCTACAGCATGAATCACGTCTCCATCACCAGATAAGTATGTTACTGGTGGCCTTTTCTGCTGACGGACACTTGGGTGGCCTCCAGTTTTGTTTTTGTTTTTTGTTGAGCATTTTGGTGTCCACCTGACACTGATCTTCATCTATGTCCCCTGACGAACCTCTTTTGTATTTGAAGGGGGGAAACGCGTCGGGACACGTGGCATTATAATTAGTATCTAATACAGACTAGTACCCAAATATCCATATGGGCTAGTATACCAAGGGCGCTACAAGGATAGACAGCTGAGGCACGTTGACGGAGTATACCTACCATCAAGGCACATCTCCGGGCTGAGGATTTTTTCAAGGGATATCACAGGGACAGACACTGATTTTGCACGTGTTGCCCCAGTCTTTCCCCCCTTCTCCTCACGTTTAGCCGCCTGTCTGATCCGTACCTGCTCTTCTTTTTGTGGTTTTGTTTTGTGTCTTGTTGCATTTGTCTATGCGTTATTGTGGATCCCCGATAGGGATTGTTATTTTAGATAATTCTATTAAAAGTTATTTTTTAGGTAGTTGTTCTTAGTGACAGTGATTCTTGATTTTACAACTACCCTTTATAATTATTGTTCTTTGACAAAGATTTCCACTGGTCTAATGTCCATTCCTTGTGTTCTTTAGCCCAAACAAGTCTCTTCTGCTTGTTGCCTGTCCTTAGCAATGGTTTCCTAGCAGATATTCTACCATGAAGGCCTGATTCACACTGTCTCCTCTTAACAGTTGTTCTAGAGATGTGTCTGCTGCTAGAACTCTGTGTGGCATTGACCTGGTCTCTAATCTGAGCTGCTGTTAACCTGCGATTTCTGAGGCTGGTGACTCGGATGAACTTATCCTCCGCAGCAGAGGCAAGAAATCCCACTTATTAAACCTGACAGGGCACACCTGTGAAGTGAAAAGTCACATTTCATGTGACTACCTCTTGAAGCTCATCAAGAGAATGCCAAGAGTGTGCAAAGCAGTAATGAAAGCAAAAGGTGGCTACTTTGAAGAACCTAGAATATGACATATTTTCTGCTGTTTCACAATTTTTTGTTATGTATATAATTCCACATGTGTTAATTCATAGTTTTGATGCCTTCAGTGTGAATCTACAATTTTCATACAATTTTAAATATAGTAACATCATATTAAAATGTATTGCTCGACTATAATTGGAAACAAAATTCAAAAGTGCACACTTTGGACTCTGTTCATGTTTATATTTCTATACTTTTTTTTGAAGAACAGAATAATGTAGTATACCACACTATTCTGTCCTGCAGAAAAGAGTATTGTAGTCAATACGAGACACATGAAAACATTACGTTTCCACCTGTTAAACATATGTTTTTTTCATATAATGCCTTGAAATCTTCAAATCTTTATTTAAAGCAAGAGACATTTTGCACACAAAAAAATGGATAACTAAAAAAAAAAACAGACGTAAATGAATTGGAATGTATACACAAAATCAGATAACCATGAAATTGCATGCATTTTGTATATGTTTTTTCATGTATATCTAACATATAATTTAAACTTACCTTAAAGGGGTTCTGCAGTTTTTTTAAACTGATGATCTATCCTCTGGATAGATCATCAGCATCTGATCGGCGGGGGTCCGACACTCAGGACCCCTGCCTATCAACTGTTTGAGAAGGCAGTGGCGCTGGCAGTAGTGCCGCAGCCTTTTCGCTGTTTACCGCAAGCCTAGTGATGTCACGATTAGTATAAATGGCCTCGGCGGGGATAAGCTCCATTCAAATGAACAGAGCTTAGCCCCACCCAGGCCATTGATACTAGTCGTGACATTACTGGGCCTGCGATAAACAGCAAGAAGGCCGCAGCGCTACTGTCAGCTCTGCTGCTTTCGCAAACAGCTGATCGGGGGGGTCCCGGGTGTCGGCCCCCTGCTGATCAGATGCTGATGATCTATCCAGAGGATAGCTCATCAGTTTAAAAAACTGCAGAATCCCTTTAAAAATTAGATGTCAACAGCCCCTTAGACTCTGATTACATATAATGTTTCCTATTCTGTTGAAACTTTGTTGTATTTTGTCCTCAAATATAGTATAGTATTCTACACTATTCTTGATGCCAGAAATATTGTTACCTTACAGATCCCACAGTAGGAACAATCAGGATTCAATGGGTCAGACATGACTGATTTAAGTAGGAAAGCCATGAAGGTAGTTAGAACAAAGGGTGATAGCGCTATAGTTTAATATTAACAAGACTTTAAACAGCAATAATGACCAAAAAATAGCAAGAGCAAAACAGACACAACTGAAAGATTTTTCAGGCCTCAAAGTACAAAATTGAGTAGCTCCACAAAATGTAACATATTATCATTGCACTATAGTCAAAAATGCTACTGATCATATGTTTTTAAACTATTATTAATGATAAACCTATGGACAGAGGAATGAATGGTGATGATGGTTTGCTAGTGAAAGTAATTAGAGAAGTTTTCCAGGAATTAATATTGATGACCTATCCTCAGGATAGTTCACCAATATTACATTGGCAGGGGTAGGACTCTCGGAAACCCTGCCAATTAGCTATTAGAAGAGGCGCGGTGCTCCGTGAACACCGCAGCCTCTTCCTAGGCCATGTGACATCACCATACATTGGTCCCATGACCTAGTTGCAGTAGCAGGCACAGCCTTGATATGATGTACGACGCTGTGCTTGGTAAGCTGCTGGGAGCGTGCCGCACCCACCTGAGCTCCAGTAAGCGCCATTCCTCCCTGAAACAGCTGATCCTGAGGATAGATCATCGTTATCATTTCCTGGATAACCCTTTAAGACAAATTATTGTTGTCAGAACTTTCCTGCCTGCCAATCCCTCCTCCTCATACAAACAACTAGCACTGTTTGGACCTTATTTAGAACAACCTTTTTATGTTCTTTTTAGGTAAATTTAGAGAAGAATTCAAAGCGGCCTTTTCGTGCTGTTGCCTTGGAGATAATAATAACCAAGATGAAAACTTAATTCGAGGAAGAACCAGCAATGGAAGTAGAAAATCACTGACTACACAGATCAGCAACTTTGATAATGTGTCAAGAATCTCAGAACATGTTGTCCTAACAAATATTAGCAGTCTGAACACAAATGGTACTGGACAATTACAAAACTGGTAACATTTCAAATGCAAGGCAACAAGTTTAAAGAGAACCTGTTAACACAAAATGCAATGCAATCTGAAAGTACCATGTTATAAAGTAGGAGAAGCTGAGCAGAATGAAATATGCACTGAACAAAAATATAAACGCAACACTTTCGGCTTTGCTCCCATTTTGCATGAGCTGAACGCAAAGATCTGAAACATTTTCTACATACACAAAAGACCCTTGACTCTCAAATATCATTCACAAATCTATCTAAATCTGTGTTAGTGAGCACTTCTCCTTTGCCGTGATAATCCATACCACCTCACAGGTGCGGCATATCAAGGTGCTGATTAGACAGCATGAATGATGCACAGGTGTGCCTTAGACTGCCCAGACTAAAAGGACATTCTGAAATGTGCACAGTTTTGCCTTACTGGAAGGGGGGGGGGGGGGTGTTTAAGAAAACCAGTCAGTATCCGGTGTGGCCACCATTTGCCTCACCCAGTGCAACACATCTCCGTTGCATAGAGTTGATCAGGTTGTTGATTGTGGCCTATGGAATGTTGGTCCACTCCTCTTTAACCCCTTCACAACTGAAATACGTTTATATACGTGATATTTGCACATGCCCCATGCAGCTATCACGTCTATAAACGTCAAACCAGCTCTTCAATCCAAGCGCTGCAAAGCGCTTGGATTAAAGCTTCTGCCCCTGCACTGCTGCTGTCACGGACAGCATACAGTGCAGTAAAGCCAGCAGGGAACCAATCAGAGTGGCCCCTTGCCGGCAATCTATCCGATTGGTTAGTCTGTGCAGTGAAAAAATGCCGGTTTCAGGCTCTGATCTGCGCTCTGCAGATCAGAGCCTCAAATCAGGTAGTGTCCTTGTGCCTCCTTTGCAAAAGTGTCCGCTGTTGCCACCTACAGGGCATTACAGGGCATCTCATAGTATTATACTTTGCAATGCAAGAGCATTGCAAAGTATAGTACAGCCATCAGCCCCACTTGATCTTCATGAGCCAAAAGGGACTTGATAAAAAAAGAAAGTAAAAATAATAAAAATTAAAAAATAAATAAAAATGTAAATTTAAAAAAGAAATTGCCTTTTCCTATAAAAAATGAAGAAATAAAATAAAATACACATATTAGGTGTCACTGCGCCCGTAACGACCGTCTCTATAAATATATTACATGATAGACCCCGTCCGATAAATACCATTAAAAAAAGCTATTTTTGTCACCTTACATCACAAAAAGTGCAACAGCAAGCAATCAAAAAAGGCTTATGACCCCCAAAATAGTACCAATAAAACCGTCACCTCATCCCGCAAAAAATGATACCCTATTTAAGACAATCGCCCAAAAAATTAAAAAAGCTATGGCTCTCAGACTATAGAGACACATTTTTTTGGTTACAGAAATGCTATTATTGTGTAAAACTTGAATAAATAAGAAAAAGTATACATATTAGGTATTGCCACGTCCGTAACGATCTGCTCTATAAAACTATCACATGACCGAACTCCTCAGATGAACGCTGTAAAAATAAATAAATGAAAACTGTTACAAAACAGCCAATTTTTGGGTCACCTTGCCCCATAAAGTGTAATAATGAATGATCAAAAAATCCTATGTACCCAAAAATGGTACCAATAAAAACCTCAACACTTTCTGCAAAAAACGAGCCCCTGCACAAGACGATCGGCAGAAAAATAAAAAACATATGGCGTTCAGAAAACCAATCCAGCAAAATCTGCCTTCCAAAAACCGCATGGTATTCCTTTCCTTCTGCGCCCTGCCATGTGCCTGTACAGCAGTTTACGACCACATGTGGGGTGTTTCTGTAAACCGCGGAATCAGGGTAATAAATATCGAGTTTTATTTGGCTTTTAACCCTCAATGTGTTAAAGAAAAAAATGCAATGAAATGGAAAATCTGCCAAAAAAGTGAAATTTTGAAATTTCATCTCCATTTTCCTTTAATTCTTGTGGAACACCCAATGGGTTAACAAAGTTTGTGAAATCAGTTTTGAGAAACTTGAGGAATGTAGTTTCTACAATGGGGTCATTTGGGGGGTATCCACTATGTAGGCCCCACAAAGTGACTTCAGACCTGAACTGGTCCATAAAAAGTGGGTTTTGGAAATTTTCTTAAAAATTGTAAGAATTGCTTCTAAACTTCTAAGCCTTCTAACGTCCTAAAAAAATAAAATGACATTTCCAAAATGATGCCAACATAAAGTAGATATATGGGGAATGTTAAGTAATAAATATTTAATTAGGTATGACTTTCTGTTTTAGGAGCTGAGAAATTGAAATTTGGAAAATTGAGAATATTTCAAAATTTTGGGTACATTTTGGATTTTTTCATAAATAAAGGTGAAATATATTGACTCAAATATATGACTTTTATGAAGTACAATGTGTCACGAGAAAACTGTCTCAGAATGGCTTGGATAAGAAAGAGTGTTCCAAAGCTATTACCACATAAATTGACGCATGTCAGATTTGTAAATTTTGACCTGGACACTAGGGCATCAATGACCCTTGGTCATGAAAGGGTTAATAGCTGTGCAAAGTTGCAGAATATTGGCGGGAACTGGAACACGCTGTCGTATACATTGATCCAGAGCATCCCAAACATGCTCAATGGGTGGCATGTCCGGTGAGTATGCTGGCCATGCAAGAACTGGGATGTTTTTAGCTTCCAGGAATTGTGTACAGAGCATTGCAATGTGGGGCCGTGCATTTTCATGCAGCAACATGAGATGATGGTCATGGATGAATGGCACAACAAGGCGCCTCAGGATATTGTCACGGTATCTCTGTGCATTAAAAATGCCATCAATAAAATGCACCTGTGTTCGTTGTCCATAACATACGCCTGTCCATACCATAACCCCACCGCCACCATGGGCCACTCGATCCACAACGTTGACTCACACAACGCCATACATGCTGTCCTGTCTGCCATCTGCCCTGAACAGTGAAAACCGGGACTCATCTGTGAACAGAATGCCTCTTTAACGTGCCAGACGCCATCAACTGTAAGCATTTTCTCACTCAAGTCGGTTACGACAATGAACTGCAGTCAGATTCAGACCCAGATGAGGATGACGAGCATGCAGATGAGCTTCCCTGAGATGGTTTTTGACAGTTTGTGCAGAAATTCTTTGGTTATGCAAACCAATTGTTGCTGCAGCTGACCGGGTGGCTGGTCTCAGACGATCATGGAGGTGAACATGCTGGATGTGGAGGTCCTGGGCTGGTGTGGTTACACGTGGTCTGTGGTAGTGACGCCGGTTGGATGTACTGCCAAATTCTCTGAAATGCCTTTGGAGATGGCTTATGGTAGAGAAATGAACATTCAATGCAGGGGCAACAGCTCTGGTAGACATTCCTGCAGTCAGCATGCCAATTGCACGTTCCCTCAAACGCTGCAACAAGTGGCATTGTGCTGTGTGATCAAACTGCACATTTCAGAGTGGCCTTTAATTGTGGGCAGTCTAAGGCACACCTGTGCAATATTAATGCTGTCTAATCAGCACCTTGATATGCCACACCTGTGAGGTGGTATGGATTATCTCAGCAAAGGAGAAGTGCTCACTAACACAGATTTAGACAGATTTGTGAACAATATTTGAGAGTCAAGGGTCTTTTGTGTATGTAGAAAATGAGTTCAGCTCATGCAAAATGGGAGCAAAACCGAAAGTGTTGCGTTTATATTTTTGTTCAGTGTAGTTTTGTTGGAAACGATTCAGTAAAACTTGTAATTTATACCTTTATATCTTTTGTTTTTTTCAGCTCCTGTGAATAACTATCTGTACAGGCTGAAGGTGTTATCAGTGAGTGACAGCTACTGTATCTCTCTATGCACACTTATACACACAATTCTACTAATCACTGATAACACCTCCTGCCTGTACCAATAGGTGCTCTCAGGAGGTTAAAAAAGCAAATATATAAATGAGGTAATTTATGGTTTTACTGAATCTTTTCCCACAAAGATATAAAATCTGCTTAGCTCCTACTGCTCTATAACATGGTGTTTTCAGATAGAATTGCATTTTGTGGTGCGGGGTCTACTTTAAAATCTATGAAGAAAGCTGATTCTTCTAATATTATGATAAAAGCATTGTTTTAACTCTAAATTATAGCTATACAATTTTAAAAGCCATACATTTTAACTATAGGAGTATTTTATGATCCCAATACAATATTGTGCTCCTCTTTATATAAAGGTTTAGTAGTAAAACATAAAAGACAAAATAAACAGACTTGCTAAAATTGCAAGATTTACTGTATGTAAGCAAACATTAAAACTTGATTGAAATAAGAAATAACTAAACATAGTCAACTGAAAACGGAGGTGCTGTGAGCCTCCTTTCAATAATGGTCATGATCATCAACCACCTTAGTTATAACACATATACAAAGAGCCAATGAATCTACGGTATTCATACAATGAACCTACGGTATATAATACTGTATATGAGTTTCACTGTTTTGAATTGAATTGCTGAAATATATTCACTTTTCAATGATATTCTAATTTGTTAAGATGCACCTATATGTCAAGTTTAGAGACAGGTTGAGGACACATCTGTAAAATGTCTAGTTGCTTAAGAGTTATTATCATTATGACATCTGCTGCCATAAACCTGGGGACTGATATTCCCTTCACTTGCCTTTAGGTCATAAAAATGACTCTAAAATCCAAAGAGACTGAACTGAGTGAATAATTTGCCCTGTAAAACATGAATCTGCTCATCTGTAATCTGCAGGAGAACTAGAGACCTCCACTCCATACTGATGCCTAGATATTCACTTTAAAGGTATGTTCACATGGTGCATTTTTCCACTGGAAAAATGTGCCATGAAATCTGAAGCAGAAATACAAAGCTGTGATCTCTGAACAGACACTGTGCCAAGAGGCAGCTTACCCCTTCTTGATGCAACCAGGAAACACACATGGAAATAATCAGAAGCCCTGTGGATGGCAGTGCAGACTCTGCACAAAACCCTAGTGTGAATGAGTCTTACAAATCCTTGTATCTGGATGTATGTAAAATCCTGCATTATTCGTAAAATCAAGGTGCCTATATTTTGTGGACAACCAACTTTTAGCAAGCACAGAAAAATAAAATGCTGTACTAAAGGGCAAAAACTTAGATTTTTTAATTTGTTACGAAAATTGTTATATACAATATAGTTTCAACCCCATATATTACATATTTCTATATTGAAATCCATATCGTTGACATTTATTGTCATGGCTGACAATTCTATATTTATACACCCAAATAAAATATGTGAAATATTATTAAAACATTAAAGTCTATATGGTAAAAACTTGTCTTTTCTTGCGCATAGACCACTGTAAATTTACAGCCGAAATTAGTATATTTTATATGATTATAAAAAGTGTACAGTACTGTATATACAACATGTGATGTGAACATGTTAAATTTGATGGTTCACTTTTAGCATTAACATATTATTTAAGTAGCAGAATTTGATTTTTTTTCTATACAAGTGTTTCCTTCATTTTAGCATAGTCATTTTGGCCAGCCACACACGAGTGAGTTCAATGAGAGAAACTTGTGTGTGTCAGTGTGAGGTCCTATTCTGACCTCTGCTCCTTTGACAGGCTCACATAACATTAAAATGATGATGGTATGCGATCCTGCAAGACCTGGAATCTATTGAATTACACTGACATATTGCTGTCAGTGTAATTCAATAGATTTTAGGTCTCACAAAGACAAATGGTCTTATAAATCATTACAATGCTGTGTGATTTTGTCAGAGGAGTAGAGTTCAGAATGGGAACTCACGCTGCCCATGCAGTGAGTTTCTTGCATTGGAACTTGCTTGTGTTTGTCTGTCCTTAGGGTTCATTTAAAGGAGATGCCTACTTTATTTTTGCAAATTGTTGGCAACAGGGGCAGGGGAAGGGTCCAGGGGCGGGCCGTGATGGGGGGTGTCTGGTCACTTTTGTAATATGATGTGATTAGGAAATCAACACAGATATCTTAATTTAAAGTGCCTCCTTCTTTAGTTATATATATATATATATATATATACACAGTAGAAAGGAAAAGAACCGGAGGCAGCGCCTCGTGTGTAGAACCGTCTGTCTGGTTATTGCAAAAATCACAGTTTCTTGCTAGAATATTTCCGTCCAGCGTTCGGGGTCTTTCTGTGTCTGCTGAGTTTGCCCTTTTTCCGTTGGTTACAGACTTTTGGGATGTGAAGGAATGCGGATGTGAAGAAAATTAGACCCTTTCCAGCGGCGCTGATGCAAAGGACCAAGATGGTGTAGGTAAAGGAGTTTAATATTCAAAGGACTGTCAAAGCGTTTCTGGGGCGAACAGCCCCCTTCATCAGGACAATAAAACTTACATATAACAGACATGTGATTGTTACTGTTTTATTTATGCACTCTGCTTGAGAGCCATGTGCACAGCCAGTGAGAGGCGGGGGCGGACCTGTAATGGGAGGTACCTGGAGAGTGGGAGTGGCCTTCACTAATGTACCAAGCGTGGCTGCGGTGTTTGTGGGCGGTGTTACAGCGGCATCATGCGCCTCAGAGTGACAGCCTGAGCCGCGCATGCGAGCCTTCGCTACTCTTCAAAGCGGCTGTGTTCTGGGCTGCGATGTTTGTGGGTGCCTCAGAGTGACAGCCGGAGGCGTGCATACATAGATTTGCTATCATCCGAGGCGGCTGATTTTGGGACGGCAGCAGTGGGTGTAGTCATCCTCTTGTGTCTGGCTCGTGACTGGTCACAGCCGGGAGAGGAGGGGGGGTGTCTCCATGGCTCAATGCTCATGCCAAGGTGGCTGTCAAAATGTATAACGCTGCAGATACAGCACTATGGGTGTATGTCGGTGCAGGGGATAATAGAAGAAACTATAGTACGTTTGATATTTATGATGTCCCGAGGCATGTATTGCACAGCTCCTGATTTTTGGGACCAAAAACTGGATGCATGCTTGCGATAAGTAAATAAATATTAGGCAGATCCAGAATTCATAAACTGAGAATAAAACATAAATAGACGCTAGCTATAAATAAATAAATGACAGAGTTATAGGATAGCTGCATGATACTAGCCTATACTAAAATCAAAAACATAAGCCACATAAAGAAATATAAAAGATATATAAAATATAAAAAATATATATAAACTGTACAGTGTAAGAGATCACAGCGAAGTAGCTGGGGGCTCTTTTTTTATCCTATGATATAGGGGGCTATAATACTAGTTTGCTGATTATTATTATTATTACTGTGACCATTGGGAGTTACCCTTGGTTGTCTTAGTGACGCCCCTAATACTGGGAGTTATGATGTACTTTTTTTTATTATATTTTCTCTTGTTAAGTTGCCATAGGATTTGGTCCAGTATGACAATGACACTGGCAGCGTAAAATAAGGTGGGCGGGACGTTCCCACCCTATTTGCGTGACATCTATGTCCCCAGTATTTTATATGATGTGGAGAATATAGCGATTAATTCTTTCATCTGAAAAAGGCCAGGGGGGGCTACTGAAACTATTGTATAGATTGTCGGATATGTGATCAATTGGAGTAATTTTTAGCTCATGTTTATTTTTTTTGGGTGTGGATACACAGTGCCTAGAAATACTGTGTTTCACACACTGTTTTTGTATGTTATATCTATGCTGATTTACTCTGCAGTGTAGTGCTTGTGTCGTGCATCCCACATATTGAAGGCCGCATTCACACCCGATCAAGTATATGACGTAACTGCTTTGGCAGGTTAGATGATGTTTTATCATAAAAGTGGTGCCATTCTTTGTTGTTTGTGATCATAGTACAGCATAGGAAGCACTTTGCTTTACATTTGTAGCTGCCCATGTTTTTTTGTGGTATTATTTTGTATACTGATATGTTGCTTTGGTTTACTTGGAGCAAGAGTACTTTTAATTGTAGGTGCTCTTCTATAAATAATCACAGGTTTTTTAGAGAGATGTTTTTCAAGGTAGGGCTCTTGTCTCAGAATATGCCAGTGCTTTGTTAGTATTGCGTGGATGGCTTTATTATAGGTGTTATATTGTGTGATAAGGTTTAGGTGTTTTTCTGTTTGTGTTTCTTCTTCCTTTACGTTACTCATCAAGCATTCTTTCTTTGTGTTTTTAGCGCTCCTCTGATAAGCATTTTTTATCAGTTTTATTCGGTTTCATTTATCTAAAAACCTTTTTTGTATAATTTTTGCTTTTTGTGTGAAATCTACGTCCTCTGTACAGTTACGTCTCACGCGCTTATATTGGCTATATGGGACGTTTTGTAGCCATTTTTTGTGATGAAAGCTCTCGCAATGTATGTAGCTATTAGTGTCCACTTGCCTGAAGAACGTTTTAGTTGTAAGCGTATTATTTTTGCTGGTAATGGTGATATCTAAGAAGTCTATTTCAGTTTTGTGGTAATTCGGAGTAAAGGAGATACCCCAATCTGTGTTGTTTAACTGTTCACAGAAATCTAATGCTGAGCTCTCATCCCCATCCCAGATGATAAAAATGTCATCTATGTACCTTTTGTAATAAAAGATCTGTTTTATCTGGTGGGGGTTATTGTAAATATGTGTATTCTCAAATTGGCCCATAAATATATTGGCGAAAGCCGGTGCTACTTTCGTGCCCATAGCGGTCCCCCGGCATTGATGGTATGTGGTGTTATTGTAGATCTTTTTTTTTTTTCTAGGACAAAGCATAGGTCTTCCAGTAGAAATTGAACTTGTGGGGGTTTTAGTGTGGGGTCACTACGCAGTGTGGTTTCTACACATTTCATACCTAAATTATGTTGGATGTTCGAATATAGCGCTGTTACGTCTATGGTGAACAACGCATAAGTATCTTTCCATGTAGTATTAGCTATTTTTGGATCAGCTGTCTAGAATCATTTAAATAACTAGGTAGATTGTGCACATAGGGTTGGAGTAATAAATCTCAATAATGTGACAGGTTGGTTGTTGCTGAATTGGTGTTAGACACGATGGGCCTTCCTGGAGGGTTTTCTGTATTTTTATCTATTTTTGGAAGATGATAAAAGTATGGATTATACAGGAAATTTTTTCTTTTTTGTTTATATATTGGCTTTCATATGCATTCTTGATAATGTGTGTTAATTTCTTCTTTACATCTGGAAAGGGGTTTTCAGATATTATGTGGTAATAATCTGTGTTGTTAAGGATATTTTGGGCTAGATTTTGTACAACTACCCCCCCCCCCTTGTCGGCTATTCGTATTATAAAATATTTATCATTTATCATATTTATCATTTATCATTTGATCTAGGATACACTTCCTGGTGTTTGTATATTATTGTTTCTTCTATGATAGCATTCTTGCTAGTGTCTTTTTTCTTAATATTTTCATATTCAAAATGTCTTTTAATTGTTAGATTTTTTCTAAATCTTTGTGTCTAAATACAATTCAAAGGGGTTAACGTCATTGTGTGGGCAAAAGGAAAGTCCTTTCTGTAGAAGACTATTTTCTAACCTTGAGAGATTATGGGATGATAGATAAAAAAATTTAACTGTTGGTATGGATTGATTTATGGTTTGCCCCTCCTTCCTTTTTATACTGCTTTTGCATTTCTCTTGTCGCCCTCCCTTACATCCTCGAGTTCTAATTTTCTTTTTCCGGGGGTGGGTTTGAAGAATTCTGTTATCTGCGGTGTGTCTATTTTGCGTTTGTTCATTTTGTCCATGATTTCCTTCGTCACAGTTAGTGGCGTTCGGTGTTGCTTGGCATCATGCCGCAGTAACACCTCCCACAAACACGGCAGCCACACTTGGTACATTAGTGAAGGCAGCTCCCACTCTCAAGACACCTCCCATCACAGCCCGCCCCTGGACCCTTTCCCTCCCCCGCCCCTCACTGGCTGGGCACATCGTTCTCAAACAGAGTGCATAAATAAAACAGTAACAATCACATGTCTGTTATATGTAAGTTTTATTGTCCTGATGAAGGGGGGCATTCGCCCCAGAAACTCGTTGACAGTCCTTTGAATATTGAACTCCTTTACCTACCCCATCTTGGTCCTGAGTTCCTTTGCATCAGCGCCGCTGGAAAGGGTCTGATTTTCTTCACATCCTCCTCCTTCTTTAGTACAGTCTTCTCCACTTTCAGCATGATACTAGAACATGATCATTGATGGAGGGGCATGTGACTCAAAATGTCCAAATTCTTTGAGGTTTCTCATAGTTGCCATCAACAATGAGATCCCAGCAAATCTAAAACCCATTTATTCAAGAACAAAAGTCACTGAAAATTATTATTATTTCTTATGATAATTATAACATGATTAGAGGTAATTGATAGCTGTTGTATTTAATTTTAAAGGCAGGTTGTAAGTTATTAAATATATACATATTATAAATAGACTTTAGTGACATTATAACTTTAATATTAACTATCATACATACAGTTTTTGTGGTAGTTTAAGATATAGTTTTATTGGCCACAGTGCAGTTTCTATGTAAAATTTCTCTCAGGGCGAGTGTCAAAAAAACTCCCCCCCCCCCCCTCCCCTCAAAACTGCTCGATGAAATAAGTGTCTCCCCATTGTAAAAAATGTGGAACCACATTGCACGGACGGTCACAGTGACGCACTGTCCCATAGACTCAGGCTCTCACTCACAGCAGGCTTCTTTCTCAGCACTGCTCCGGGCGGTAACAGGCAGGCAGTGCGGGCAGCGGTGCTGACCTCACTACCTGTACGTCACGCAGTGCGTGAGGTACAGTGAGTGAGCGCCGCCGCCCGCACTGCCTGCCTGTGGGGGGACATTATTTTTAATAAGGATCACTATGGACATTATTTAGAATGGAGGCTGCTGTGGATGTCATTATAACTGTATAATGTCTGATAGGCCTAGTCCTGAGTTATATTACCCTGCCCTGTATAATAATGTACCCTGATACCCCTTAGTTATATTACTCCAGCGGGGTAATATAACTAAGGGGTATCAGGGATGGGTACATTATTATACAGGGCATGGGCAGAGTAATATAACTCAGCTCAGGACTAGGCCTATCAGACATTATACAGTTATAACGAGTAATGACACCAACAGCAGCCTCCATTCTAAATAATGTCCATAGTGATCCTTATTAAACTTAATGTCCCCCACAGTGACAGTGGCACCCCCGCCCCCCCCCCCCCCCCCCCCTTATCAGATCCGGAATTGCGGACCCGGATCCGCAATTCCGATCCTGAAAAAAAATAGTACATGTCCTATTCTTGTCCCCAATAACGGACAAGAATAGGCATATTCTCTTAGTGCCGGCAATGTGCGGTCCGCAAAATGTAGTATTAATAACTAAACAATTAAATAATACACATATTGCATTGTCTACTTACCACCAGGACAATTAGATGATCTGGTCTCTGGCTGCAGTCTGGCTCTGCGGACTCCCTTGTCACTCTCTTCTCCCCCCCCTCCCTTGTCACTCTCTTCCCCCCCTCCCTTGTCACTCTCATTCTACTCCCCCCACCCCCCTTGTCACTCTCATTCTACACCCCCCACCCCCCTTGTCACTCTCATTCTACACCCCCCACCCCCCTTGTCACTCTCATTCTACACCCCCCACCCCCCTTGTCACTCTCATTCTACACCCCCCACCCCCCTTGTCACTCATTCTACACCCCCCACCCCCCTTGTCACTCTCATTCTACACCCCCCACCCCCCTTGTCACTCTCATTCTACACCCCCCAACCCCCTTGTCACTCTCATTCTACACCCCCCAACCCCCTTGTCACTGTCACCTCTAATGTAGCGTGGCCGAGCTCTGTTCGCTCCGCGGTACAGGAGCTTTTGTTTCCTGTACTCGGCTGACAGGAAGTGCTCACTTAGTGTGCACTTCCTTTCAGTCCGGCCGGGTACAAGAAACAAATGCTCCTGTACCCCGGGCCGGACCAAACAGAGCTCGGCCACGCTACAATAACATGAGGGGCGCTCAGGAGGCTCAGCATGAGGGGCGCCGCCGGCCGGCCGCCCGATCCTTTGCCTACAGAACGAAATTATTATTTTTTTTTTTACATCAACAGGCGCCCCCTGTATCTGATAGCGCCCCGGGCGGCCGCCCGTCCCGCCCGCCCCTAGAAACGGCCCTGATTGGCCAAACACCGAAATGGATACAGAAGAGAGAAGAACTATTCATTTTTCCTTTAAATGTTTCCTCCATTTCCAAAAACAGATATGGGACTTCTGAAAACTCCCATAGCAGTGAATGAAGATCAGGCCACGCGACTATGGTGTGGTCTTGTTCATTCCAGGATCCTCTGGAAATAGGTGTGAGTCCCAGAAGTGGGACCCACACATATTAGACATTAGTGACATATCCTAGTGATATGCCATCAATGCCCCAGATGGGACAACCAAATTAAGTCCGATTTCACATTAGTGTTTGGTCCAAGAAGCATGATCCTTGTGATGGTAAAATTTTCCAGACCAAAAACTGCTCCTGTGAATCAAACTCACATTATGATGCTGTAAGTTGGGGTCAGAGGAGCAGTGTTTGGTCTTGAGCAAGTTTTCCAGACTGAAAACACTTCAGTGAAACTGGCCTTAAAAAAAAAATCATAAAAACTGCATACTGTATGTGACACCTTAGAGGAACTTACATATGAGGTTTATCAATAACTATCATGCAACTTTCTTCCTGATACGGTATTTTGGTGCAAAAGTTCCATGAAAGTTCCATGTGAGTCAGTATGTACATATAGAGTGCAACTGTTGCGTTGGTTGATTGCCATATAGGCTAAAATCTGCAAAATAGCCTGTATTTCCCTGCCCTAAATGGAATAAATTATGTTGAAGCCATTTAAATAAATGAGGAATTATGTTTGCAATTTGTACAATTTTTCTTATTTTCCGTTTTTCAGGGGGTTTTTTTTGTTAGTTTTTTCCCCATAAAGCAATAAAGCCAAGAGAAAATACACTGAACATAACAACTGGATATTGAATGTAAACCTGTTGTACTTGATTAATGTCCTGACAATTGATTGTATTGTACACTGTAAACTTCAGGAACATAGTGAAACTGTGTTTAATAATAATATTATTATTACTATAGTATGTTTGAATTATGATTACATACAAAGACCCCTATAATTAATCCAATTACACCTACTACTGTTTTCTTTTCACTGAAATGCTCTCCTAAGAAAAACATTTCTACATTAATTTAGTTTAGTACTTTGAATTTGTCAGATGATCACATTACCTAAATACTGTGCATTTTTATGTTATTTTTTTAATTCCTTGAAACATTCCAAAGATTAAAACAAGTCTAAATAAAGTAATTAGGGGAGATTTACTAAGCTACAGTAAAAGAGCCAAAATTCTGGTTACATATGTATGTGCCAAAGCAAGTGTTTTAGGCAGTTTTTGCACCTCACTAGACAATGAGTTGTCCTCTGGAGGAAATGGGCATGGTATAGTGTGTCTGGGGCATTGATTAAAATTCACACTTGAACACTATAAGGGTACTTTCACACTAGCGTTATCCTTTTCCGGTATTAAAATCCAGTAAAGGGTCTCAATACTGTAAAAAGAACACATCAGTTTTGTCCTAATGCATTCTGAATGGAAAGCAATCAGTTCAGTATGCATCAGGATGTCTTCTATTCGATCCCTTATACGGTATTTGACTGGCCAAAATACTACAGCATGCTGCAGTATATTATCTGGCCAAAATCCCGGAACAATAACGCATTTGCCGGATCTGGAATTCATTTCCATAGAGATGGATTAATGCTGGATCCGGTACCAAGTGTTCTGGAAATTGCTGCGTTGCAGGAATCGGTTTTCCGGTCTGCGCCTGCGCTGGGATATAGGAGAAGCTAATTTCGCTTTTGATCTTTGAAAAATTTTTAATACCAGATCCGTTATTCCATTTGTAACAGGATGATAACGGATGAGATGGATCTGGTATATCATTAGACGGATGTGTAAAAAAAATAAAATCTGTTTGCATACAGTTTGCTGGATCCGGCAGGCAGTTACGGCAACGAAACTGCCTGCCGGATTCTAACAACGCTAGCGTGAAAGTAACCTTAGTCAAACAATACGTGTCTAGGAAGATGTAACCACTGTAGTAAAAGTTAAGAATTCACTAAAAGTTATTTGTCTCTTATGGGTAAGGTTTTATGATCTAATTTATTGCTGCCATTTATCAGTAGATCTCTAATTATATGAAACTTAGGGGACAGTTATGAGGGGTACTTATTTTTTTTCCCTTATAAGAGGGTATTTTCCTTTAATCAGAAATGCAAAAAAGTCTTATGTTTTAGCTTTGTGTACATAGCCATTTTATACAACTATTGAATAGATTTGATATATGTATGTTATAAATAAGCATTTAAAACAATTTCACTGCAATTTCACCGCAAAATTTTGCTTGCATTAAAAACTTGTGCAAACACATTGTAAGTGATTTAACTGGCAACTTAAAATTACCGTACTCGTTGATTAATATCCATTTATTAAAAAGAACACAAAGTATTGTATATATGATCATGCACATAATGTCCATTTATTTTTCCATTAAAGAGTAACTGTTTATAACTCTGCAAATGATTTGAAATAAACCATGCAATTTAATTATTTTGTTCATGTTCAATGTCTTTATTTATTCTAGTCACATATATATATATATATATATATATATATATACTGTATATATACACACACATTGCTCTTAAAGCCATATAGACAAGTACATGACATGTAAAATTCTCCTGTTCAGTTGTGAGCTCTCCTTTTCAGTTGTGTTTGCAGCTTTTATGAACAGCAGTCAGACATTGTGGGAGAACAAAGAACTGGTTTACTTTATTTAGGACTGTTGTAGAAATATTAATAGTAGAAATCCGCTCTCATCAAACTTTGTGTAAGGACAGGCAAATCTCTCAACCGCAGTCAGAGTCAGACACAGGTGTTACCATTTTGAGTTCTTCTGAGCAACTGCTTTGATCCTGCCCAGTCTGCACACTTTTATTGTTTACTCAAAAAAGGTGTAACAATAGAAAAGGGTCTAGCCCATCACCCAACCACTTACTTCATGAAACAAGGATACAGGAAGTGATGACATAGGAAGACAAGACACCATCATTTAGAATAACATAGCCAGCTAACAAACACATGTATGCAATAATCTACCATTACCACTGGAGTGACCTTTTTCCAGCCTTGCTCAGTGACCAATGCCAGATAAAGTTACGATGATCCTCATGCAGGTTTATTTACAGGACAACGTCATTATCTCCAGCGGATGATCAGGCGCACTAGAGACAACAAACGAACGTTCCTTTCATATATTGTTCTCTTAACGAATGCACCCACGCCAAGGCAATAAATCTGCGTCTTGCGAAGGACCCTAGCCGGCGTCCGTACATCAGCCAACAAAACACTGCTCTGCTGAACACATCAGTCTCCCTTGCCCACAGCCCAGTGCTTAGCACATGGACCATTCGCCGACGGAGACCTCTGCGCCCAGCAGCTATGACAGGACATACACAGGATATCCACTCCAATGGTTTACCCTGACACTGAGAGACATGATGACAATACACAATATATTAGAAACACGTCCTAATAAAATTTCCACAACAGAACAAGCACTTCATTTATTTTGATGTTCCATGCTTTTGTCGCCTGTTTTAGACCAGATAATCTTTTCTGAAGTTTGCATACCAAGTTTGGCATTTCTTTATTCTTAAATCCTGGCAGTTGTTCAATTTAAATGAAATAATCCATACTACTTCCTTTGCTAGCTAGGCTCATTTTTTCCATCACATTATACACCGTTCAGTTCCATGGTTACGACCACACTGCAATCCAACATCGGTGGCCATGCTTGCACACTATAGGAAAAAGCACCAACCTATGTACGCTCCTATGGTCCTGGGCATCAGAGAGCCTAATACTTTTTTTCTACTGTTTGTAAGCATGGCCACCGATACTGGATTGAAGGGTGATTGTAACCATGGAAACAAAAAGTGTATTATGTGATGGAAAAAAAAGTCTAGCCAACAAAGGAAGCAATATGGATAATAATGCATTAGTTAGTGACTTGTATTAACTTTCTATACATAATAAATGCCATTTGCTGAAGTTACACAACACCTTTAACCACTTCAACCCCCCTAGCTGAAACACCCTTAATGACCAGGCCACTTTTTACACTTCTGCACTACACTACTTTCACCGTTTATTGCTCGGTCATGCAACTTACCACCCAAATGAATTTTACCTCCTTTTCTTCTCACTAATAGAGCTTTCATTTGGTGGTATGTGCTGCTCACATTTTAACTTTTTTGTTATTAATCGAAATTTAATGACATTTTTGCAAAAAAAAGACATTTTTCACTTTTAGTTGTAAAATTTTTCAAAAAAAATTACATCTATATATACATTTTTCCCTAAATTTATTGTTTTCCATGTCTTTGATGTTTGGGTAAAAAAAAAAAAATGGCTTGGGTAAAAGTTATAGCGTTTACAAACTATGGTACAAAAATGTGAATTTCCGCTTTTTGAAGCAGCTCTCAATTTCTGAGCACCTGTCATGTTTCCTGAGGTTCTACAATGCCCAGACAGTAGAAAACCCCCACAAATGACCCCATTTCAGAAAGAAGACACCCTAAGGTATTTGCTGATGGGCATAGTGAGTTCATAGAGCTTTTTATTTTTTGTCACAAGTTAGCGGAAAATGATGATTTCTTTTTTATTTTTTTTATTTCCTTACAAAGTCAAAAAATAAAAACTTCCATGAACTCACTATGCCCATCATGAAATACCTTGGGGTATCTTCTTTCCAAAATGGGGTCACCTGTGGGGTAGTTATACTGCCCTGGAATTTTAGGGGCCCAAATGCATGCAAAGTAGTTTGAAATAAAAATCTGTAAAAAATGGCCGGTGAAATCTGAAAGGTGCTCTTTGGAATGTGGTCCCCATTGCCCACCTATGCTGCAAAAAAGTGTCACACATGTGGTATCGCCGTACTCAGGAGAAGTAGGGCACTGTGTTTTGGAGTGCCTTTTTACATATACCCACGCTGGGTGAGAGAAATATCTCTCTAAAAGACAACTTTTCCAATTTTTTATACAAAGTTGTCATTTGACAAAGATATTTTTCTCACCCAGCATGGGTATATGTAGAAAGACACCCCAAGACACATTGCCCAACTTCTCCTGAGTACGGTGATACCACATGTGTGACACTTTTTTGCAGCCTAGGTGGGCAAAGGGGCCCAAATTCCTTTTAGGAGGGCATTTTTAGACATTTGGATTCAAGACTTCTTCTCACGCTTTAGGGCCACTAAAATGCCAGGGCAGTATAAATACCACACATGTGACCCCATTTTGAAAAGGAGACACCCCAAGGTATTCCATGATGGGCATGCCGAGTTCATAGAAGATTATTTTTTTGGCACAATTTAGCGGAAATTGCTTTTGTTTTGTTTTTCTCACAAAGTCTCCCTTTCCGCTAACTTGGGACAAAAAGTTCAGTCTTTCATGGAATCAATATGCCCCTCAGCGAATACCTTGGGGTATCTTATTTCCAAAATGAGGTCATTTGTGGGGTGTTTGTACTGCATTTGAGGGTCTCCACAATCATTACAAGTATGGCCAGCATTAGGAGTTTCTGCTATTCTCCTTATATTGAGCATACGGGTAATGAGATTTATTTTTTCCGTTCAGCCTCTGGGCTGAAAGAAAAAATGAACGGCACAGATTTCTTCATTCGCATCGATCAATGTGGATGAAAAAATCTGTGCCCCCCAAAAAAAGGAGGGGAAAGGCGTCTGCCAGGACATAGGATCTCTGACCAATATCCAAACCCACTCAGCTCGTGTGCCCTGCAAACCCAATTTCTCCATTCACATCAATCGATGTGGATGAATAAATCATTGCCGGGATTTTGTTTTGATTTTTTTATATACATACAAAGTGTTTGCCAAAGCATATGAACACCGCCCCTCAGCTCATAAGCCTCGGCAAACGTATCTTTTTTACTGCAGAGAAGAAATCTTGTCTTGCAGCGCAGCATACACCGACTTCTGTGTAATCTGACAGCAGCGCAATGCTTCTGTCAGAATGCACATCAGTGCTGCAGCTGGTTCATAGGTTGGTCCACCTAGAAGGTAAAAAAAAACGGCCCGCAACTAGGGATGAGCAAACCCGAACTGTATTTCACAATTTCGTAAAAGTCCGGGTTCGGTGTTCGTCGTTTTCTCTGTGCTTTTTGAAAGGCTGCAAAGCAGCCAATCAACAAGCGTCATACTACTTGCCCCAAGAGGCCATCACAGCCATGCCTACTATTGGCATGGCTGTGATTGGCCAGTGCAGCATGTGACCCAGCCTCTATTTAAGCTGGAGTCACGTAGCGCCGCACGTCACTCTGCTCTGATCAGTGTAGGGAGAGGATGCAGCTGCTGTTAGGGCAAGATTAGGCAGTGATTAACTCAGCAAAAACACTTAATTCAGTGATCGATCTACAGCTGTGGATCATTGAACTGCTGATATTTAATTGCTCACTGTTTTTAGGCTGCCCAGAGCGTTTTTCTGTCACTTTTTTCTGGGGTGATCGGCGGCCATTTTGTGTCTTGTGGTGCGCCAGCACAAGCTGCCACCAAGTCCATTTAACCATCAATAGTGTGGTTATTTTTTTGTTATATCTTACATCAGGGGCTTGGCTGTGCTTGCTATTTTATTGAGGGGTGAAATACAATTGCCAAAATAGCAGTACCCTAAATCTGGTGTTTCAGCTGTGGCTAGCCAATTGTAATACTGTCTGCTGTCTGGCAAAGGATATATTTTTGTTCTGGGTTGAAATACAATTCCCAACTTAGCAATTCCCTAAATCAGTGGTTTCTGCTGTATCAGGCCAAGTTTAAATCTATCCATAAAAGGGTATATTAGATTGAAGGTGCGGATAGTGTCATCCTCAATAAATTCACACGCTACCGTGTATTTCCAAGTTTAATTCTGTCCGCAAATGTATACCTGTCACCCAGCGCCTAAATAATAGGCCAAAAATTTATATTCAGCTAAATCTGTGGTTATTGCTGTGGCTGGTCAATTCATTTAGTGTCCGCCAAAGCACAGTTTTTGTTCTGGGTTGAAATACAATTCCCAATTTAGCAATTCCCTAAATCAGTGGTTTCTGCTGTATCAGGCCAAGTTTAAATAGATCCATAAAAGGGTATATTAGATTGAAGGTGCGGATAGTGTCATTCTCAATAACTTCACACGCTACTGTGCATTTCCAAGTCTAATTCTGTCCGTAAACGTATACCTGTCATCCAGCGCCTAAATACTAGGCCTACAATTTATATTCAGCTAAATCTGTCATTATTGCTGTGGCTGATCAAGTTATTTGGTGTCCGTTAAAGCACAGTTTTTGTTCTGGGTTGAAATACAATTCCCAACTTAGCAATTCCCTAAATTAGTGGTTTCTGCTCAGGCCAACTTTAAATCTATCCATAAAAGGGTATATTAGATTGAAGGTGCGGATAGGGTCATCCTCAATAACTTCACATGCTACCGTGCATTCCCAAATCTTATTCTGTCCGTAAAACGTATACCTGTCATCCAGGGCCTAAATACTAGGCCTACAATTTATATTCAGCTAAATCTGTTGTTATTGCTGTGCCTGTATTAGTGTAATACGGTACCTAAATAGATAGCCAGATAGTGTTAGGTGTCTGTAAAAAAAGGCCTGAATTTGAATTCAATACATTGGGCCAAATAATTTTTTTCTTATTGTGGTGAACAGTAACAATGAGGAAAACATCTAGTAAGGGACGCGGACGCGGACATGGTCGTGGTGGTGTTAGTGGACCCTCTGGTGCTGGGAGAGGACGTGGCCGTTCTGCCACAGCCACATGTTGTAGTGAACCAACTACCTCAGGTCCCAGTAACCGCCAGAATTTACAGTGACATTTGGTGGGGCCCAATGCCATTTTAAGGATGGTAAGACCTGAGCAGGTACAGGCATTAGTCAATTGGGTGGCCGACAGTGGATCCAGCACGTTCACATTATCTCCCACCCAGTCTTCTGCAGAAAGCGCACAGATGGCGCCTGAAAACCAAGCCCATCAGTCTGTCAAATCACCCCCATGCATATCAGGGAAACTGTCTGAGCCTCAAGTTATGCAGCAGTCTCTTATGCTGTTTGAAGACTCTGCTGGAAGGGTTTCCCAAGGGCATCCACCTAGCCCTTCCCCAGCGGTGGAAGACATAGAATGCACTGACGCACAACCACTTATGTTTCCTGATGATGAGGACATGGAAATACCACCTCAGCACGTCTCTGATGATGACGAAACACAGGTGCCAACTGCTACGTCTTTCTGCAGTGTGCAGACTGAACAGGAGGTCAGGGAGGAAGACTGGGTGGAAGACGATGCAGGGGACGATGAGGTCCTAGACCCCACATGGAATGAAGGTCGTGCCACTGACTTTCACAGTTCGGAGGAAGAGGCAGTGGTGAGACCAGCCAACAGCGTAGCAAAAGAGGGAGCAGTGGGCAAAAGCAGAACTCCCGCCGCCAAGAGACTCCGCCTGCTACTGACCGCCGCCATCTGGGACCGAGCACCCCAAAGGCAGCTTCAAGGAGTTCCCTGGCATGGCACTTCTTCAAACAATGTGCTGACGACAAGACCCTAGTGATTTGCACGCTGTGCCATCAGAGCCTGAAGCGAGGCATTAACGTTCTGAACCTTAGCACAACCTGCATGACCAGGCACCTGCATGCAAAGCATGAACTGCAGTGGAGTAAACACCTTAAAAACAAGGAACTCACTCAGGCTCCCTGCTACCTCTTCTGCTGCTGCCGCCTCGGCCCCTTCTGCTGCTGCCGCCTCGGCCTCTTCCTCCGCCTCTGGAGGAACGTTGGCACCTGCCTCCCAGCAAACAGGGGATGTACCACCAACACCACCACCTCCGTCACCAAGCATGTCAACCATGTCACACGGCAGCGTTCAGCTCTCCATCTCACAAACATTTGAGAGAAAGCGTAAATTCCCACCTAGCCACCCTCGATCCCTGGCCCTGAATGCCAGCATTTCTAAACTACTGGCCTATGAAATGCTGTCATTCAGGCTGGTGGACACAGACAGCTTCACACAGCTCATGTCGCTTGCTGTCCCACAGTATGTTGTTCCCAGCCACCACTACTTCTCCAAGAGAGCCGTGCCTTCACTGCACAACCAAGTATCCGATAAAATCAAGTGTGCACTGTGCAACGCCATCTGTGGCAAGGTCCACCTAACCACAGATACGTGGACCAGTAAGCACGGCCAGGGACGCTATATCTCCCTAACTGCACACTGGGTAAATGTAGTGGCGGCTGGGCCCCAGGCGGAGAGCTGTTTGGCGCACGTCCTTCCGCCGCCAAGGATCGCAGGGCAACATTCTTTGCCTCCTGTTGCCTCCTCCTCCTACTCGGCTTCCTCCTCCTCTTCTTCCACCTGCTCATCCAGTCAGCCACACACCTTCACCACCAACTTCAGCACAGCCCGGGGTAAACGTCAGCAGGCCATTTGAAACTCATATGTTTGGGGGACAGGCCCCACACCACACTGGAGTTGTGGCAGGGTATAGAACAACAGACCGACGAGTGGTTGCTGCCGGTGAGCCTCAAGCCCGGCCTGGTGGTGTGCGATAATGGGCGAAATCTCGTTGCAGCTCTGGGACTAGCCGGTTTGACGCACATCCCTTGCCTGGCGCATGTGCTGAATTTGGTGGTGCAGAAGTTCATTCACAACTACCCCGACATGTCAGAGCTGCTGCATAAAGTGCGGGCCGTATGTTCGCGCTTCTGGTGTTCACATCCTGCCGCTGCTCGCCTGTCTGCGCTACAGCGTAACTTCGGCTTTCCCGCTCACCGTCTCATATGTGACGTGCCCACCAGGTGGAACTCCACCTTACACATGCTGGACAGACTGTTGCGAGCAGCAGCAGGCCATAGTGGAGTTTCAGCTGCAGCACGCACAGGTCAGTCGCACTGCGGAACAGCACCACTTCACCACCAATGACTGGGCCTCCATGCGAGACCTGTGTGCCCTGTTGTGCTGTTTCGAGTACTCCACCAACATGGCCAGTGGCGATGACGCCGTTATCAGCGTTACAATACCACTTCTATGTCTCCTTGAGAACACTTAGGGCGATGATGGAAGAGGAGGTGGCCCAGGAGGAGGAGGAGGAGGAGGAAGAGGGGTCATTTTTAGCACTTTCAGGCCAGTCTCTTCGAAGTGACTCAGAGGGAGGTTTTTTGCAACAGCAGAGGCCAGGTACAAATGTGGCCAGCCAGGGCCCACTACTGGAGGACGAGGATGAGGAGGAGGTGGAGGAGGATGAGGATGAAGCATGGTCACAGCGGGGTGGCACCCAACGCAGCTCGGGCCCATCACTGGTGCGTGGCTGGGGGGAAACGCAGGACGATGACGTTACGCCTCCCACAGAGGACAGCTTGTCCTTACCTCTGGGCAGCCTGGCACACATGAGCGACTACATGCTGCAGTGCCTGCGCAACGACATTTTAACGTGTGCGGACTACTGGGTTGCCACCCTGCTGGATCCATGGTACAAAGACAATGTACCCACCTTACTTCCTGCACTGGAGCGTGATAGGAAGATGCGCGAGTACAAGCGCACGTTGGTAGACGCGCTACTGAGAGCATTCCCAAATGTCACAGGGGAACAAGTGGAAGCCCAAGGCCAAGGCAGAGGAGGAGCAAGAGGTTGCCAACGCAGCTGTGTCACGGCCAGCTCCTCTGAGGGCAGGGTTAGCATGGCAGAGATGTGGAAAAGTTTTGTCAATACGCCACAGATAACTGCACCACCACCTTATACGGAACGTGTTAGCAGGAGGCAACATTTCACTAACCTGGTGGAACAGTACGTGTGCACACCCCTCTACGTACTGACTGATAGTTCGGCCCCATTCAACTTCTGGGTCTCCAAATTGTCCACGTGGCCAGAGCTAGCCTTGGAGGTGCTGGCCTGCCCGGCGGCCAGCGTTTTGTCTGAACGTGTATTCAGCACGGCAGGGGGCGTCATTACAGACAAACGCAGCCGCCTGTCTACAGCCAATGTGGACAAGCTGACGTTCATAAAAATGAACCAGGCATGGATCCCACAGGAACTGTCCATCCCTTGTGCAGATTAGACATTTATAACTACCTCCCCTTAACCATATATTATTGTACTCCAGGGCACTTCCTCATTCAATCCTATTTTTATTTTCATTTTACCATTATATTGCGGGGCAACCCAAAGTTGAATGAACCTCTCCTCTGTCTGGGTGCCGGGGCCTAAAAATATCTGACAATGGACTGTTCCAGTGTTGGGTGATGTGAAGCATGATTCTCTGCCATGACATGAAGACTGATCCTCTGCTGACATGAAGCCTGAATCTCTGTTATGGGACATCTCTCCTCTGCCTGGGTGCCGGGGCCTAAATATCTGACAATGGACTGTTCCAGTGTTGGGTGACGTGAAGCCTGATTCTCTGCTATGACATGAAGACTGATTCTCTGCTGACATGAAGCCTGAATCTCTGTTATGGGACCTCTCTCCTCTGTCTGGGTGCCAGGGCCTAAATATATGACAATGAACTGTTCCAGTGTTGGGTGACGTGAAGCCTGATTCTCTGCTATGACATGAAGACTGATTCTCTGCTGACATGAAGCCTGAATCTCTGTTATGGGACCTCTCTCCTCTGTCTGGGTGCCGGGGCCTAAATATATGACAATGGACTGTTCCAGTGCTGGGTGACGTGAAGACTGATTCTCTGCTATAACATGAAGACTGATTCTCTGCTGACATGAAGCTAGATTCTCTGCTATGGGACCTCTCTCCAATTGATATTGGTTAATTTTTATTTATTTTATTTTTATTTTTATTCATTTCCCTATCCACATTTGTTTGCAGGGGATTTAACTACATTTTGCTGCCTTTTGCAGCCCTCTAGCCCTTTCCTGGGCTGCTTTACAGCCTCTTTAGTGCCGAAAAGTTCAGGTCCCCATTGACTTCAATGGGGTTCGGGTTCGGGACGAAGTTCGGGTCGGGTTTGGATCCCGAACCCGAACATTTCCGGGAAGTTCGGCCGAACTTCTCGAACCCGAACATCCAGGTGTTCGCTCAACTCTACTCATGGGCCCACCCACCAATCCAAAACAATCATGAAAGAGCTAATTGATATAATATGGGTGGCCCCAGGGATCACCCCCGTCCTGGTGAGACATACTCAAGCGTGCCTTATCTGCGCAGAGTGTAATCCAGGTAGTACCGAGCCCACGCCTGGCAATGTCTCCCAAAGGCCTTATATCCCTTTCAGAGGATACAAATCGACCACATCCAGATGCCAATGTGCCAAGGGTTTCAATATGTGCTGGTAGTGATAAACTTGTTCTCTGGGTGGCAAGAAGCCTACCCTGTCCGAAATCAGACAGCAACTACTACTGCTAAAAAAACTGATGCAGGAGCTTGTCTGTAGGTCCGGAGTACCTAAGGTCATTGAGAGTGATCAGGGCCCAGCATTCACTGCCAGATTAACCCAAGAAGTCTGGGAAATGGTAGGATCACACCCCCTACAGGCCCCAAAGCAGCGGCAAAGTTGAAAGATTGAATGGGGTGTTGAAGTAAAAATGTTGAAGATGACCAGAGAGACAGGGCTCAATTGGGTTCAGTCCTTGTCTATAGCACTCTTTTCATTTAGGCACACGCCAAGGCCTCCTAATAAACTGACACCATACGAGATCCTATTTGGGACAGGGCAAAGAATAAGACAGCATTTCCCGTAACAGTTGCAAATGCATTATGAATCTCTTGTCAAATATGTGATAGCTCTGAGTAAACAATTGTCTAACATACATGTACAAGTTTTCTCTTCCATTCCAGATCCTAAGTCCCTAGAAGGAAGCCACACTCTGAAACCTGGAGAGTGTGTGGTGGTCAAGAAGCATATCAGAAGCACCCACGAACCACAATACGAGGGACCATACCAGGTGCTGCTGACCACCCCAACTTCTGTAAAACTTGAGGGGAGACCTAACTGGAGCCATGCATTAAATTGCAAAAGAATATGAGTGCCAGCTCCAGATATTGAGGAAACCACCGCTGAATCTGCATGATGCCTTTTGCAACAGTTATCACTCTGCTACTTTTTGTCTACACCTACATGGTCACATATACACAGAATCTTCCAAAGACAGGAGGACAAGTGGCCATCGCCCAACAAAAAGAGAAGGATGGCTACATATTGACCACTTTCTTGTTTAATTCCTCCAGCACTCACGTGGCTACCTTCAAATTTGATTACTGCAGTCTAGTATTGTGCCCAATGCCAGCATGGCAATGTAGCATGTACCAAATGGTCAGCCATAGATCCACATACATCTGTGTCACTGATAACCATTATGGGGAACAGTGTAACTCGTGGGGAGCAGTTGTGTGGAACACGGGTGACCCTTGGGGATACAGACCTCAGAGTGCCCGAGACAAAAAATACAAAATGGGTAAATCCTTGCTTACCTGCATGACACTGTTTAGGAGTGGACGATGCCACCCAAGTGGACAGACAGGCTCCAACATGCCACTTACCCTCACAATAGAAAACCCCAGCCCCAATGATGCAGGGACATACCTTATAGGCACCTGGATGGGGGTAACTGCTGGGGACATGGGCATGTTCCACCTGAAAGACCTACATAATCTCACAAAGATAGAGAAGGGTTCGTCCAAACCCTACACTACCTCCATTAGGCAGATGACAGCCATAGCAGACCCCAACTTTGAAGATACTATAGCCGTCGAGACAGGATTTTCTGACACCAACCTGTGGTTAGAATGGATAAAATACAATGCTGACACACACAATAAGACGAACTGTTACATATGCGGGGGAGGGCACGCTCACACCTAGGCACAGTGCCCTTGAATCTGCTTCCTGAGACTGAAAGCTGCTTCCTCAGTCTATCTACCAACACTAGCGTGAATGACTCTGTCTGTAAAAAGTGGAAGAGAAAATACCCACAGGTCCAGCTACAGTATAACCCTTAATAGTAAATAATCTTTATTAATTCGTATAACGCACTTTAAGTCCTATCATGTCCATGTACAAGAAGTCCACCCATATACTAAGAAGAGGAGGTTTAATGACCCTAGTAATGGTACTACATCTAGGCCCTGTGCCCAGGGGCGACTCCTGATGGTGGAGACCCCCCGTCCTCGAACCTCACTGGCAACTCCTAGTTCACCCTAAGGTAGGCGGGCTGGTAATAACCATATGAGTGGACTAAATTGGGCATGGACCGAACAGGATTTCCCTAAATGCACAGTGTATACTACCCTATCGGTAGGGATACCAAAAGGTACACGATGCAAATGACTACAAAACAAAACACAACAAAAAACGACACCTAAGAGGATACCTAGTGAAGGCACAGACGTGTCTGTGCTTAAAACCCCAACGCGTTTCCCCCACGGTGTGGGATCATCAGGGGGCACTTTGATAATAATAAATGATTTCAGTAATGGATGTCCAGCAGAGGGAGGACCAGACTTGGACCACCACGATACATCTGTAGGACAAACCCAGGTGTCAAATGACGGTCAGGAGAGGATGCCAACTGACGGTCATAATAAAAGATTGGACCAGATGACCTTACTGGGAGGAATGCAGGGAGGGAAGGATCACGCATCAACCATGAAGATGTTTGAGACACGCTAATTTAGATTTCATGGGAACATGATGGAAGTCTGTAGAAAAAAGGAAGAAACATACACATGTATAACTATACATATATATCCGTCAGACACCCAGATAGAAAAAGTGAGGGACCATCACCGAAACAAGGGGTCTCATTACGGGGGGGGGGGGGGGTCACTCACTGTGTCCAGAGGCAGTGTATATTGTATATGGATATGCCCTTTTAAACACACTCAGCGTCCGCCTTATTCATACGATACAGCCAAAAGATGTAACACGATGAACAAACAACTGAAAAAAGTCAAGATGACCAATAGATAAGACAAAACCCTCATAGATCTATGCAACAAGGCCTGAACATATGGGCATACCTTAAGACAGATCAGACTGTCCCTGAGAATAAAGAGGCCATTCTTCCTGCATGTCCTAAATAACGGAAACATGAAATAAGCCATTTGTTCCCAAATAAGCATAGTGATCTGCTGCACAGTAGTAGGGTGGCTGGGATTACTCACTGTTAGTGCCGGCAGACTGCTTCTCCTCCCAAGATCAATGCCTTCTCCCAGGGTCCAACATTGAGCCATGGATGGCCGCCCCCTCTTATACTAACAACCTCCCATTGATGAATTGAATAATAACCCCCTGTGGTGGCGAAGCTGTGCGATAGTGAGCACATGGTGCGTTCCACTGTGGAATGCACGCCGCACACAGGACTTCCGGTATCGGCACCCGGATGTGACGTCAGTGCGTTCCACCGTGGAACGCACGCCGCACATCGGCCTTCTGGTGAGCGGCACTAAGATGTGACGTCAGGTCCCCAGCGCTGCAGGCTGAAGCTAAACTCAGCACAGGCAGGCTGGAGACTATGAATGACGTGCGATTAATACGTCACAGCCATTGGATCTGCGCGAAAAGGGCCAACATATAATAAATACGGCAGAGAGATTTAACTTCTCTAGACGGGCCAAAATTGGCCAGGTTAATATACATAAAAGGGTGGGAGGTATGAGAACTAACTATTAGGGAGTGGTTAGGCCATTAAGGGGGGATAGGACAAACGTAGATGCGCAGTCATAGATATGTAAAAAGATATGTCACAGATATAAAAAAAAACTGTCTGTGAAAAGTGGAAGAGAAAATACCCCCTGGTAGTAAAAACGCTCAAACCAGGTGAAGGCATAACCATATACCCCGGTAACTACACCTGTTACTTCAACCCTGGCAGTCAGAGATTCTTTGGAAACTTCACAGAGGGGTACTGCTCACCCTACAGCAACCTGTCCACTGAAACACAGAATCAGAGGGTATCTTTAGAGGACATCTATTGGATCTGTGGAGACAGAAAAATAAGAACTGGGTTAGAAGGCAATTGGTCCGGTGAATGTGCCCTAGCGAAAGCCATAATGCCCCTTCACATACTAGAAGATGACCCCACAGTTAGAGGGTATACTCAAAAAACCTATTTAGGGAGGTCAAAAAGGGAGGCCTCCACACAGGGTGTATGTGTATATAGACGCAATAGGAGTCCCAAGGGGGGTCCCCAATGAATTTTGGGGTCCCCAACGAGTTTAAGGCCAGAGATCAGGTGGCAGATGGATTTAAATCCCTACTCCAAATGTTGACGATCGACAAGAACGTTGACTGGATAAACTACATATATTATAATCAGCAAAGATTTGTAAACTACATCCCTGATGCCCTAAAAGGAATTGCAGAACAGTTAGAGGCTACTTCTGCTGTGGCCTTTCAGAACAGGCTAGCCCTAGATATGGTCCTAGCTGAGACTGGGGGAGTTTGTAAAATGATTGGGGAAACTTGCTGCACCTACATCCCAGATAACACTGGCCCCAAAGGGAAGGTAACTGAAGCAATAAACAAGCTTACTAACCTCTCAGAGGAAATAAAACGTAACTCAGGGATAACAGACCCATGGGATGAGTACTTTGGATGGTTCAAAAATTGGAAATCCTTCCTCACCGAGATAGGTATAGTGATAGTCTTGATGCTAGCATTAATGTCAGTAGTGTTATGTTGCATTGTACCCTGTGTCCGAAAAATATGTGAAAAAATTGTGACCTCAACTACTGAACAGCCCATCATGCTGCTATATGGTGAAGAAGAAATGGAAACCAAAGAATTCAACATAAGTTCCCCCACCAATTACGATGTTGTACCGAGATAGGGAAAGATGAATCCCAGGGTACTATCATAAATCCTATTAACCGTGAGTCTACCCAAAAGGGGTAGGTTGTCGCCACTGTGGGTGAAGAGGATTGTGAATGGTATTCCCAGGGGCTCACTAGGCAGGGAAAGTTCTACAATCAAGAATCCAAGGGGGGACTGTTATGGAATATAATGGACACTTGCTTGACACTTACAAAATGGTGTCTGTCCGAAAGACAACCCCCAGTATGCATTCTATGATTGAAACCATTTGCAGCAAAGACTTGAAACTGTCAGGAGTCTATCATACATATGCCTTAAACGTATTTCCTGTTTACATTCCTTCTTGCTAAAAGATCAATCATGTGAGCCCACTCCTCCCACTTATATGGAGGGTATATAATGTGAAGCCCCCACCTAATAAATTAGAGTTATGCTTTGACCATATCTAGAGTGTCAGTGTTATTTCTCATGCACGCACATATCTATCTATCTAATTTGGAGCAGTGTATCAACCTACCTGAACATTGACCAGAAACAGAACACAACTAATTGCAACTGGTCTGATATACCAGTTTCCCCCCCCCCCCCCCAAAAAAAAAAAAAACTGATTGTGGCAGTAGTGTGATGTACGTATAATATACTTTCTATATAGTGCATTTGTATTGTGCAGCAGTTGTATGCGGTTCTGCTGCGATGCCTTAACTATACAGAAGGAAAAACACTATTGGAACAACAAATTGCAATGGGTGTGATATACCAGTCCCCCTCCCCCCCCCCCCCCAAAAAAAAAAAAAAAAGATTAAGGCAGGGCTGTTGTATACCTGTAATATACTTTCAATTAAATATATTATAATATTTAAAGTGTGTATCTGGACATCAATGTATCACTAATACTATTAACATTCAGTCAGTCAACAATTGCCTCTCACACACAGTTCCTGTCCCACTGTTCACCTCCAATAATTTCCCCCAACTATCCTAGAGTGCTAGCTATAAACACATTGACTCTAGCTCTCTCACTTTCGCTATTATTAACTCTGACTGTTTAATGCTGTCATACATTCATACATATGCGGTTCTGCTGCGATACCGCAGCTATACAGAGGGACAAACGCTATTGGAACAACTAATTGCAAATGGTGTGATATAACAGTTGCCCCCCAAAAAAAAAGATTGAGGCAGGGGTGTGATATACCTATAATATACTTTATATATAGTGCATTTGTATCGTTCAGCAGTTGATACCTGCTTCCCCACAAAAAAACTGATTAAAGGGTTTAATATACCTGCTTCCAGCAAATAATCATTAAGATGTTCTATATACCTGCTTCCGCAAATACTGCTCTTCTATAGGAACTTTGTCACAGGGTCATTTTGAAAATGACAGGCAAAGGAAGAGGCAGGCCATTCCGCAGGGGTGGTAGGGGTCGGGCAGGTGCACCAGGCCAGAGCCTAAGTGGCAAGTTGGAGGTGTTTAGGTCCATTTTATACTGATCCTTGGGTTGATAATATGTGTAAATGGACAGAAGGAATGAAATGTACTGACCCGTTCCCAAGAGAAGGGTCTTTTTCAGACTTTCATATGGCCATGATTAAGAGCCTGTGTCTGAATGACATAGACACTTTTCCATGGTACAAAGGAGACCCTCATTGGAATAAAATGTATATAAATACTTGTGGCCAAGCATGGCTATGTGCAAAAGTTTTGGACTGACTTGTGCAGTTCAAATACAAGACAGCAAAAGTGAAAACCCCTTTGTGATTCCAACTCCTGTCCCACCCCCATATGTGCCATTGTATCCCGTAGCAACAAAATTAACAACAGAATCAGATGATGAGATGTGCGCACACTTGACTCTACCACAGGTTTCTGGCTTTACAGAACCTGAGGAACAGGTTTTGTCTGAGCATACTAGTCAGCCTATTGTACAGTCTGCACAGCCCAGTAGAACAATATATGCAAGGGCATCAAAGATTCAAGGGATGAGCAAAGACGCTAAGGGTCTATGCTCAAAGGGAGGAGTAGTATGGGCAGACCTCTCCCAACCCCATGGACAATGAGTCCATTAATTCTGATGCCTAGATACTTGCAGCAGATACAAGAGGAATATATGACAAAACTGATTGAAAAAATAAAAACATTGATTATGATGATATTTCGCTTTTGTTTCCCTTGCCAACAGGTGCACCAACCCAACCCTCATCTTAGAGGAAAAGATGGCACTGGATTATCTTTTAGCTTCTAAGGGGGGGTTTCTCTGAGTTTATAGGAGAGGACTGCAGATACCAGAGATAAAGTCCAGGCCCATATGGATAAAGTCGTTGTAATTCAGGGAGTAGATAGGGCTATTACTAATGAGGGATAGAATCCTTTCACAGCTTTGGGTGGTTTTGGAGATTTCCTGATTTCCATAGGTAACTGGTTGAAGGAAATAGGAATATATATCCTCATGTTGTTGTTTTTCTCTTTATCATATATATCCTGGTGAGATGCTCCTGCTGTTTGATCGATCGGATCGCCCAGTCACGTGCAGATAATCACATCCTCATCGCAGCTCCCAGATACACCACGGATCAACCTATGTGTTTGATGGAAAGGATGTCCAACTAAATGTTCATCGCCACGCCACACCTTACCACATCAGGGCTCAGAGTCAACTCCCCGAAGAATCGAGCATCATCATGGAGGCAATAACACCCAAGGAGCACCACAATCGACGAGGGCAAGCTGAGGAAACCGAAGATTCAGCAAGAGACTCAAAGAACACAGGGGACATATTGCAAAGAGGAGGGAACTGTCGTGGAAAGTTTTATTAAGCATAGGATGACTATAGTAGACTTTCTTTTTAGCTTAGGAATGGTATGTAGGTCTATCGATCAGCACTCTGGTTCCTACTTCCCATGTGAAAGCCGCCACCGTTGGTTTGAGAGGGATCTAATGGCTGCTAGCTCTGAGAGCAATGTTCTTAGTGAAAGCTACCAGCGGGTCCTCATCAGCAACGGTGGGGTATGGCATGCTGATGCCAGTCTCACTGAACCATGGGTGCTCCAACATGAAACATTGGTTGGTGAGACTGGTGTCTATGTGAATGCTATATCACCTTTCTTGGTCGACTCTGTTTTAAAAGACCTTCCTCAGGGACTGATCCCCCCTTTCGGAACCATGTCTAACAGAGATTCACTGTGGGTTAGTAGCATCTTTGTACCATATTGAATAGATGCTGTCCGATTAAGGCCACATTTGTTTAAAAAAAGGGCTGATTCATTTGGGAGCATTGGCGCATGTGCTGGGTGTGGTGGTGGATGGTGAGTGTTTGAGCGCCACCCACCGTCACTCTCGGGAAATGTGCGAATGAGTACCTTCCAGGTCTAAAAATAATTTCTATTGGTCAAGGCATAAGGTGGAATGTACCTGCATATCTGCAACTTTACTGGGCAGCCATGTGCCATAGAGGGCGGGGTTAGCCCAGTAAAAGGTTTAAACCCGAATATCCTATCTATGTGTAGAGCTTACATGCCTTATGTTTTTTCTTACTTTTCTTTCTTCTCTCTTTTCAATATGCAGGAGATTTTTTCCTACTGTGCGCCAAATTACACAGAAGGTTTTTTTTATCTCCTTCATAGTCTTTAGTGTCTTCATGTGTCACACACACACACACACACACATATACACACACATATATATATATATATATATATATATATACACACACACACACACACACACCCTTAGGCCCCATGCACACGGCCGTTGTTCACGGCCGTGTGCGGGCCGTGGAACCGCGGCCTGGATCCCTTCCTGTGAGCTGGAGCGCACGGCGTCACTGGTTGCTATGACGCCGTGCGCTCCCTGCTGCCGCCGCAATACAGTACTACACTGGTATGATCTATACCAGTGTATTACTGTACTGTGCCGGCAGCAGGGGGCGCACGGCGTCATAGCAACCAGTGACGCCGTGCGCTCCAGCTCACAGGAAGGGATCCAGGCCGCGGTTCCACGGCCCGCACACGGCCGTGAACAACGGCCGTGTGCATGGGGCCTTAGATGGAGGAAAACATACCGTGATCCAGTTTATATATATATATATATATAAGTTGGGATCAATGGTTGGATTGAAAGGGATTTTCATAATCTTACTTTTGATACATCACAGATTAGACATATATTATACAAGCCTCATCTCTTGTGGAAATGCAGTACCTCGCATTAACATATTTCACACCCTCTGCCAGTCCTGGACACAATAGCAGCCTTCCTGACCAAAAGGCTATTTAACATCTCACCTCACATACATTGACAGGAACCTGTGATTTCCTATTTAACTTGTTAGCATGGAGAGAAAAACCTGTTCAATGTAAAATAACCCTTTCATGTATTGTATATAGCAGATGTCAGCATTGTTTAGCAAAGTTTCAACTGTTTATTGACAAACACATGTTTCCCAATGCCTGCTGAGTTCTAGGAGGATTGGTGCAATTGGATCTGGAAGGACACTATGTTCCCACCCCCAAGAAACACTATAACTATGTGCTGGAAAATAAAGATTTCAGATATTGACAACCTATGTTGAGTCAGGGCTGTCTTATCTCTCTGATCAGAAGCAAATGGGATATTCGTTGCACCGGGGAATAGTCACGGGTATGAGGTCTGATGCCTCCATATAACCATCATAAACCTGCCTAGAAAAATAGCTAACAAGGCCTGACCTAGGTATATAGCGGACCTGAACTTTATCCCCATCTAGTGGTGGGATGTATAAATTACACCTAATAGGCCTGTTAACAGGGATTTTGCAGATACATAAATGCTAAATTATACCATACTGTACAATGCAATTGTTGAGATCAAAAAGTACTTTTAAGCAGTGCCCACACACACACGTAGTGGGACACTGCAACTGGCTACTACCGCCAGTTTGTACCGAATTTTGCCTGACTGACTTAACAAAGGGCCCTAATTCAGTAATGGTGAAGTGGACCCCAGAGGCAGAAAAGGCTTTTCAGAGACTAAAGTCGGCCCTCTGTCAACAAACAGTGCTCATTTCCCAGGACATTGGAAAGGAGTTTCTGGTCCAGACTGATGTATCTGATACAGGCTTGGGAGCGGTCCTGTCGCAAGTTATAAATGCGTAGGAGCACTCAGTGATGTACCTAAGCAGGAAGTTGACCCCGGCAGAGAAAAATGATGTTATAGTGGAACGAGAATGTCTGGCCATCATGTGGGCTCAGGAGTCACTTAAATGTTACCTGCTGGATGGAAAATATCTGTTTGTGACAGATCATGCTCCTTTAACTTGGTTCAAACAAAACAAGGATAAAAATGCAAGAGTGACCAGATGGTTTCTCTGCCTACAAAATTTAAATTTCAAGGTTGAGCATAGGTCAGGGAAATTGCAGAGAAATGCATATGTTTTGTCAAGGATACACTGTATGGTTGCTAAAAGTGCCCTGACCTCCTGTCTGGAGAAGAGGGGGGGATATGTGGTGAAGCTTATGGAAAAGTCTTGGAAGGGGTGTATATATAACCCAGGTTCCTCAACTGGGTGAGGTAAGTCAAATCCAGAAAAGCTAAAGTGGTTTCAGCAAAGTGTAGGTTGCTGAGACAGTTTTGTTAAAAGTTCAAGGGCTGGATTTTTTGGGGACTGGGAATGTAGGGTTGGTATTGGGACCTCCCCAGTCCACCCCATTCCAGGGCAGATTTTCCCCTAGCCTGAGGGATCCTCAGGTGTATCCAGCTAGGATTGTTATGAGGAAATAAAAGCACCTCCCAGGCTGTCAGTCAGGGAGAGTTATGCCTGGAAAAGTCTAGGAAGCTGGCTGCCTTGCTGGCTAGAGACACCGGATTCTCTGTGTGTGACCTGCGCTCAATAGGTGAGCTAAAAATAATCTGTATTAGTTAGAGCCCAGATGGGCAGGAGTTTATTTTGTTTTGGCTTTTGTTTTGTGGTGCTGGAACTTCACCGTACCTAGTGAATTAGTGTCATAAAATAAAGCATTAATCCTGTTGTCTGCAAACAAATCTGTCACCGCCGCCCTGCGTGAGAGATCAACCCCTTACAACATTTAGAACTATTGATAATACTGAAACAAATGGAATTAAATTAACACTATGCTTTCAGTCATCCTCCTTAATAAATAGGGTTTATGAAATGCTTGTTAGATATTATTAATAATCCATTATTTTGCTACCAAACTCAAACTTGTACTTTAAGAAAACTCTAACCCGTATTAGATTTGCATCTTCTACTGCATCAATCATATTGCAGAATTGTGCTGTGATTTGTTGCAATCATTACACAGATAACTTAATTAAATCCATTAAAATGTGTTAACAACAACAAGGGAAATGTCTTGTACTGCCTCTAGCATAAACTTCTATGTAGCTTTTACAAAGATTTGATTAATCAGAAGGTAATTCTTCACTGGCTTGTATTCAATTACGCCAAACACAAGGAGAGGATTTGTTTGGAACTGAAGTGGATATGTTTAATCATTGTGCCAGTGATACCTTTGCTTTGAACTTTCCATGTGGGATTAAAATATGTTTTTAAACATTTATAATAAATGGTAAGAAATTAACCTTGTAATTTCCTAAAAAAACATGGCCTCATTAGTGATTGTTTATGAAATATCCACTTTATTTGCCAATCCATGATGAGAAGCACTTTCCCTCCACACAGGCTATGGTCTGCCGGCTAGTTCTCTCTCGCTTTGCCAGTAGGGCATGCACACACTCCTTCCTTGCACTCTCTTGGGTACTTAAAGCACATTGACGTGTGGGATGGTGTAATGGGTTCTTGTCCCCTAGCGTGCTGCAAAGGTCTGCTATTCTATGTTTGTCTGCCATCTGTGCTGATTTAACCTTTCACTGCCTGACCCCACCTCTGCTTGATCTCCAGAGTAACTCTGAGCTGTCTACCCTGACCTTGACCGTTTATAAGGTTGCACAAACTCTGCCTGCCCTGACCTTAGCCTGTCCCTGACTATCGTTTTGCCTGCTCCCTCGGTGCTCTGCACTGGTATCTTTTGACCCCCATGGACCAGCTGTTACCTGAACAGAGACTACTCCAAGAGGTAGGGGCCTGGTGGTTCACTTTCAGTGAAGTCAAGATCCTTGTATATGGGTTAAAGGGTGAAAACCTACTCTTTTTGGTGCATTACTACATAGTGACTACAGCCACCACAACACAGCACTTGGAGTAGTGATCCAGCAGCCCAAAAATGGCACTGCTGTTAGGCTAAGCCCTCTTGGTTCTGGGCAACACCAGCCTACAGATGAGACACAGCCATGACAACAGTTAAAGCCACGATGCAGTGCTGTATCCAGTAGAGTAGGGACCTACTTAAAAGATGTCACACTACTTCATATGCATAGCACACAGCAACAATGGTTCCACACAGCTCTGCATATCAACAGATAACCCCTAGGGGACAGGCAATTTTCAGTTTTTGTGCTTTTCTTTTTTTCTTTCTGCCTTCCCAGAGCCATTTTTTCCCCCCATCCAAATAGCCATATGAGGGCATATTTTTTGCAGGAGAAAATGTAATTTTTAATGGCACCATTTAATATTGCATATGATGTAGTGTGGAGCTGAAATTTGCGGTGGAATGGAAAAAAACTGAATTATGTTACAATGTTATGGGTTTTCTTTTTATTGAGCTCTCTATGCAGTACAATTGAACTGTTGCCTTCATTTTCCATGTTAGTATGATTACAACGGTATCACATTGTATAGTTTTTCTTGTGTTTTAATATTGAAATAATATTTTTTTTTTATTTTTGTTGCCATATTCTAACCTTTATAACTTTTTTTATATTTACATCTACGGAGCTGTGTGAGGGTTAATTTTTTTGTACTTTTCAATGAGCATGTGTGAATTTTTGATCACTTCCTATTTAATTATTTTGGCAAGGTGAAGTTGCAAAAAAATGTTGAATTTAGATTTTTGCTTTTTTCATTACACCATTAACCGTATGGGATACATATTGCTATATTTTAATAGTATGGGTGTTTTCGGATGCAGCTATGCCTCATTTTCAATTTTACAAATTTTTGGATAAAGCTATAAAATGAACAAATCTTTTTTTTTTTTTTTTCATTTTGAAATTTCAATTGCATAGCCCGTCCCTTAATTTTTTGGGTTGACGGCAATTTTACCCAGCTTTTTTAATTTAACAGGAGATGACATAAGGATATCTATCTATTTGTTCTAAGTTCACAGCCTTGACTATGTGGGAAGGTAGATCTTTGTGATCTTTTCGCATGATTAGTGCTGTATGCCAGCCATTGTTGAAGTGTTACTGCCAGTGTGGAGTGGTGTAAACACCTTAGGGGGAGTCATTATAGCCCAATACTCTTTGCCTAAGAGCAATGCTTTTAGTTATGTGCATAACATTCTATGTGACAGAACATGCCATGTTTTTGTTTCTCTTCATGCCACCAGGGGACACATCACTGCTTCATTGGCTACAGCAGCACACATGACCCATGTGCATGCCAGAAGTTTACATGCAGGGACCGGAGTGAGGAAAAGAGGGGGTGGATGGAAGGAGCAGAAAACAAGCGGCAGTGATCAGATAAGTAAGCATGATTCCACAGGTCTAACCGGAGAGGGCTGAGAATTTATACAGTTATGAACAAATGGCAATGTCCTTTAACTTCAATCCTAAAATATAAAAAATGTAATTACTCTAAGAATGATGGGCCATAATGCCAATGGCAACACATCTACAGATGCACTATATTAAATGGCTCATATTAGGCTGTGCACATGCACAAAAATTCCTAGTGCTGCATATAGATCTAATTACTTTTGGGCTGGTTGATATAATAAAACGTGTTTTTAATGCTTTCTTTTCCAGAGTACATGGCTTAGAAGAACACTGGTCTTAGCCCTCCACCCTTTACTCTTTTTATACTGTGACTTTTCTTTAAACTGATTTGTACATTGGTTATCATTTCAATAAAAAACACAATTATTAAAAGTGCTATGTGGGTCAATATTCTCCTACTCCTATGATGGCTAACCTCTGGCACTCCAGCTGTGGTAAAACTACAACTCCCAAGATGCACTATTGCTTGGCTGCTCTCAGAACTCCACAGAAATGAATGGAACATGCTGGGAGTCATAGTTTCACCACAGCTGGAGTGCCGGAGGTTAGCCATCACTGTCCTACCCCATAAGGTTTTTATGCATGTTTCCAGGCAATAAATGGCCTTGATAAATGAACCGTTATCATCATGTCAAATGTATAAATGTAGAGTTGATTGACACGTTGCTCCATATAGTCACCCATTCAACATTTTGCACTTTTTTTTTCTTTCAGAATCATGTGCTTAGGCAGATTTCTATGTGCATATATACAGCTCTAAAACACTATCTGTCATATGTTTATACTTTCTTCTGCAAAGATCTGTCAGTAAAGACAAACCCTTCCTATCTGTTTAAAATCTGAATACTAGACCTGTGCATGACAAACTACTAATGACAGGCCAATAGCTTATGGTCCTGTGGGCTGGAGCTGTTCTGCAGGAGTAGTGCTGAATTCCTAGCTGATGGTTATTTGCTTGCTTTGCTCATTAGACACATGCACTTCACCAGTAACACTGGACTCACTCTTTACTGCAATGAAGTACATCTGGTTCACAGGTAACCCAAGCCATATGCATTTTACTTAGATGAAGCATGTATCATTTTAAAACATGTAAATTAACAGTTGTGTGTGTAAGTGACATTCACAGTTTTCTGATGGTGATATTATTGTTAAATTTACTTTATTACATTTCACATTTATTTTGACGTTTGCCAAGCAGGTACGCAAGCAGTTCATAATGCCATTGGATAGCTTCTAAGATTGCTTATTTTAATAAGCAGTACATTCAGGACTGTACCATAATAATAATTTTTGGGGATCTCATGTATGTGTAGATGCCTATTTATTTTTTTAGCTTATGACAACAGAGCAGCATGACTGAGCAGGTGCTCCTTCAGCTCCTGAGTACATTGCCTGCTATTATACTCAGGCTGATAAACCATCACTGAGCAAGTATATTTAGACCATCTCCCAGCTATAGATTATACTCTGCAAATACACTCTGGTAAAATGGTAAAAGGACATATGAAACACATTATAGAAAAAGAAGCCCCATCTATGTAATCACTTACAAGAAGAGCTATATACTGCACTGTATAGTCACTGATGATGAAATGTTTACAAAACTTTTTACTTCCTTTCTGTTGAAGATAGATTGTATGTAGTATGGTCTGGATTAGTAATACTGTTTAACTGTAAAATTATGTATGGAAAAGCAATATACAATAATATGAAATATTCAAAATTATTCACTGTGTGTGTGTATTATAGTGTGTCTTTTTGATACAAAAAGATAACAATACCATGTATATAATCACTATATGAGAAAACTTTTTTGTTGGTGCTGAAAATGCTATACAAATTACCATAAATATGGTGACAAATAGCAACTTTGTATATTGCATTTAGGCATTATCTTAAATGAGAGCAATTTACATTGACATTTATTTGCCTGTTTTTAATCAAATATACTTTTCAATATTGGCGAGCAAACTATGCCCCATAGTGTACCAGTCATAGAGTCTTAACTCCATATTCATGTATTTTATTGTTTGACACATGAGCCTTACTGTTTATAGCTAGACCAGATATCTAGGCAGCACAGTTAATATGCAATGGCAATATTTACACCCTTTCCATTGGTTCTGACTAGACTGACATTCTACAAACTGAGTTACAAACTATATTATTTATTTATTTTTTCCAATAGAGCATAAATTCAAGGGTCCAATTCAAGATAATTGACTGAAAGTCTTGATTCGGATCCAAATCGATTTCATCTGAATTACAAGTCCTTCAATTGCCCTGAAAAGCTGTTTTTGACTGTCCGGGTTCTCTCTTTCCTTCTTTCTCTCCAAAAATCCAATCATCTAAAATTTTGATTCTATAGAATATCTATAAATTGTAATCCAATAAGAGTGAAAGCTGCCTTTTTACATCAGGAATTCTAGAATTCTGTCAGATTTTTATGAATTTTTTTTTAGAGAGCCTGTCACAATTTTATACGTTTCTGTTTATTCAGTCGTTTTCATCACCTTAATTTTAGGACAATATTGACTTAACTAGCAAGAACTAGACAATGGAAATTTTATGACGTGCTGGACAACATGAGTCAGTCCATTTGTACATCCTTTAGCAGAATCATAGAGAAACACTATGTTGCATAACACTTGCTAATAGGCACATGGCACTGAAAATAAATTACCTTTAAAGTGAAGCAACAACAATATTGGTCCGTATATTAGAATTAGTAGTATATTGAGAACACCATAACACTGACATCAATATGTTCCTTTCTAGATAATTATTTAAAACATGTTTTTAGATAAGGATTTTTTATAATGAGTTTTGTACCATTTGTGGAATCTCTACAAAGTCATCTACTGTATGTTTTTAGCAAACATTAAATTGGTTCTCCTGGATGGCCTAGCCTTAGGATAGTATGTAAAGTAAAACTTCAGGAACACAGTTCACTCATGACAGATGTCACTTTTCACAGCACCAGTGGCCTACTGGATTTCTTTTTTTACTTCACTTTCTGCTTCTTTGAAAAATAACCTAGGCAATGTTGAAACATTCAAAAGTACAAAGTGTTCTACCCTAAAGAGGTATCGATTAAATGGAAAGTCTTGACCTGATAATTTCTTCCTGTTCTTTGGTTGTATCAGGTGAAGAGGTCTGGACATCCTTTTTGAGAGACATAAATTATATAGTTCACAGAAAGTATCTTTGATAGTTGCCATACTTGAAAAAAGGAAAGTGAAGATAACTGAAAAAAATTCTTGATTAGGACAAAGCTAAAGCTCTGCATGTGATCAAAAATGTACCATTGTCGTGAAATAGCATGGTGATATAAGCACTTTGCTGTGAAGATGCCTGTCTAGAACAGACATACAACACAATGCAGAAAATAAAGCCTCATAGAAAATTAGTTAACCCCTTAAGAACACATATATTTCTGGCTTTAATGTCACAATCCAACTTCTCATATATGATGTGTCACTTTATGCAGTAATAACTTTAGAATACAGACCAATTTGGAGATATTCTTAATACAGGTAATCAAACTAATTTATAACAAACGTTTTCCATGTGTAAGTTTACTTTGGCATTAGAGACGAGGAAATCAATTCTACTGATTCAGAATTCAGTGCCAATTTCTTGTGCTTTGTTTTGAGAATAACATGTAATGCAAGTCTGTTGTACTTTAGTAAGGAGGAGAGCAATAAATACCTCAGGGTTACACTTCTTTGAATGAGACAAGCAAGTCAGTTCTCCTTTTGAAAGAACAAATTACCCTGGTTATCTGTGTGGTCTTAGGGGGTACCCTTATGATTCCTCTGTCTCATTAGGGAGACCAACAAGAATGCATGAGGAGTATTGTAGTCTAGCCAAAGCTGTTCCGCCTTTCTGAAAAACAGATATTGCAAATATTAATATTTTATATCTGCTGGCATCTGATAGTTTTTAAATTAAAAAAAGTGTTCTTAAATTTTTGGAAGGAAAGCTAATATGAATATATTTCCCAGAAATCCAAAAGTAGATTGATGATGCCCAAGGGCGTAACTAGAAAAGGCTGGCCCCCATAGCAAACTATTCACTGCCACCCTTCCCCACCCCTTCTGTCTGAACATTAACATCTACCAGCTCCATTTTATAGTTAAAGGGGTTTTCTAAGTTAAAGGGGTTGTCTGGTTGTCTATGCTCAGGATAGGCCACAATATCATATGTACTGCATCACTGCTGTAATGTGAACAGCGAGCAACAATGAAAATAATGTGGCGCTCATCCAAGCTCTGTTGTCTCTCCAGACCCCTGCCGATCTGATATTAAAGTTCTATAATGAGAATAGGTCATCAATAGAGATGACCGAAATGAATTCCACGAAGTCAAATTCAATCCGAAATTCTGGATAAATTTGATTTGCCTAGAAGCCGAATTTCCTTGTGTTTTGTGTCAGCGAATTGATTTAACCTGAAATAGTATAAAAAACAAAAAAATTAAAACTTACATCCTCCATTTGCTTGCGACGGGCTGCCAGCCTCCATCTTGCTTGAAGATCTCGGCTGATCATGCATGAACGCGGCATCTGAGGGGTACAATGATGGGGGCGGCGCTATCACAGATCTCTCTCATTGCAGCCGCTACTTACAAAAAATGCACTTCATGAGGAAGTAATTCGTCATGAAGCAAATGTTTTTGTGAAATTCGCTTAATCAGCCAAATCAAACTTTAAAGAAACTCGTTCTTCTCTAGTCATTAATATGAGAGATCTGAACAACCACTTTATTTTTTTTTATTTTTAGGCAGGAACGATGTTGGCATAATAGAAACAAACATATACTCACTATCCTGAACTCTGTCCATTTCAGCACTGCTACTCCAATGTTCTTCGCTGCTGCAGCCATGGTGTCATGTTTTTGCTGCAGCAATAATGTTCCTGTGACTACTTAGGAATAGCAGAGCAAAATATTAAGCATTGATTTGTTATGTTACACTAGACCAGACCCCTAAGTTCATGAACAGTACCCTTTATTATCAGACCTCAAACTTGTGATTACTGGGCAAACAGTGTATTGGTATAGCAGAGGAAAAGTGGTTGCCAAACAAGTGTGCTCCTTATCTCTCAGGTAGACAAAGGGGAAAATATAAAATCACATGACAGAATCATAGCCATGACATTGCTCTAAATGTATATAGTTTTTTGTGTTTTACTACTTTTGTACAATGAACACTAATTTTTTGTCTCAACATAATTTTATTTTTCCATTCGAGGAACTGGTTGAGGACATTTTTACTTTGATCACTCTTTATTCTTTAAATGTTAGGTGACATAAACACATCATTTCACTTAATTTAATTTTTTTTGTTTTAAAAATGGGATTACGGGCATGACAATACCAATTTATATATATATATATATAAATGAAAAATGGCGTTACAGGCCAATAAGCAAGTCTGGGTGCATGTCCCTGAGGGAATAGGCTTCTTACCCCAATTATAGTCCAGAAAAATGATCCATTGGAGTGCTGTTCATTTTTCTGGACTATATATATATATATATATATATATATATATATATATATATATATACAGACGTGGACAAAATTGTTGGTACCCTTTGGTCAATGAAAGAAAAAGTCACAATGGTCACAGAAATAACTTTAATCTGACAAAAGTAATAATAAATTAAAATTCTATAAATGTTAACCAATGAAAGTCAGACATTGTTTTTCAACCATGCTTCAACAGAATTATGTAAAAAAATAAACTCATGAAACAGGCATGGACAAAAATGATGGTACCCCTAACTTAATATTTTGTTGCGCAACCTTTTGAGGCAATCACTGCAATCAAACGCTTCCTGTAACTGTCAATGAGACATCTGCACCTCTCAGCAGGTATTTTGGCCCACTCCTCATGAGCAAACTGCTCCAGTTGTGTCCGGTTTGAAGGGTGCCTTTTCCAGACTGCATGTTTCAGCTCCTTCCAAAGATGCTCAATAGGATTGAGGTCAGGGCTCATAGAAGGCCACTTTAGAATAGTCAAATTTTTTCCTCTTAGCCATTCTTGGGTGTTTTTAGCGGTGTGTTTTGGGTCATTGTCCTGTTGCAAGACCCATGACCTGCGACTGAGACCAAGCTTTCTGACACTGGCTAGTACATTTCTCTCTAGAATTCCTTGATAGTCTTGAGATTTCATTGTACCCTGCACAGATTCAAGACACCCTGTGCCAGACGCAGCAAAGCAGCCCCAGAACATAACAGAGCCTCCTCCATGTTTCACAGTAGGGACAGTGTTCTTTTCTTGATATGCTTCATTTTTTCGTCTGTGAACATACAGCTGATGTGCCTTGGCAAAAACTTCGATTTTTGTCTCATCTGTCCACAGGACATTCTCCCAGAAGCTTTGTGGCTTGTCAACATGTAGTTTGGCATATTCCAGTCTTGCTTTTTTATGATTCGTTTTCAACAATGGTGTCCTCCTTGGTCGTCTCCCATGTAGTCCACTTTGGCTCAAACAACGACGGATGGTGCGATCTGACACTGATGTTCCTTGAGCATGAAGTTCACCTTGAATCTCTTTAGAAGTCTTTCTAGGCTCTTTTGTTACCATTCGGATTATCCGTCTCTTAGATTTGTCATCAATTTTCCTCCTGCGGCCACGTCCAGGGAGGTTGGCTACAGTCCCATGGATCTTAAACTTATGAATAATATGTGCAACTGTACTCACAGGAACATCTAGTTGCTTGGAGATGGTCTTATAGCCTTTACCTTTAACATGCTTGTCTATAATTTTCTTTCTGATCTCTTGAGACAGCTCTTTCCTTTGCTTCCTCTGGTCCATGTCGAGTGTGGTACACACCATATCACCAAACAACACAGTGATTACCTGGAGCCATATATATAGGCCCAATGGCTGATTACAAGGTTGTAGACACCTGTGATGCTAATTAGTGGACACACCTTGAATTAACATGTCCCTTTGGTCACATTATGTTCTGTGTTTTCTAGGGGTACCATCATTTTTGTCCATGCCTGTTTCATGAGTTTATTTTTTTACATAATTCTGTTGAAGCATGGTTGAAAAACAATGTCTGACTTTCATTGGTTAACATTTATAGAATTTTAATTTATTATTACTTTTGTCAGATTAAAGTTATTTCTGTGACCATTGTGACTTTTTCTTTCATTGACCAAAGGGTACCAACAATTTTGTCCACGTCTGTATATAGTATTTTATAGTGGAAAATGTGTTTGTGTTTTTTTCCTTTTTATGTTTAAACAATTTATTTTATTTTTAGTCCCACTAGGGGACTTGATCAGGCAATCACTGTTATATTACACAGCAGTACTTCTACAGTATACTGCAGAGTATTATGCCTGTCAGGGAATGAAGTATAGTGTAGATAAGAAAGCAAAGGGTTAAGACCGAAAGTTTAAGATAACTATACAGTTAGATGGCAGAACAACAGCACAGGAAGGCTACAGTGTACATAGGGGAGAAAAACATTGTAGACTGTATTTGGAGTGGAAGTGTGAGAAAGAAGTTCAAAAAGGAGACACTAAAGTTTAGCTACCAATTTTGTATAGTACACTCTGGCTTACCGCCCTGTCCCTCTGTAGCTATACATCTATTCAGCTGCAGCTCCCTGTGAGCAGTGTATATATGAGGGCCCCTTTCACAAACTGTACACAGGCAGAGCTGGGCAGCACAGGAGACACATTGCTTGTCTGCAAAGCAAAATGCTGGCATCCCTTGAGATGATGGCACCCCATTACAGTCACTATTGCTACTATAGCAGTAGATTCACCCCTGGCGATACCAATTATGTGTGGTATATTTTATGTTGTTTATTTTAGTTTTGTTACTGAAGGACTGTATATAAGGGAAATGGGTTGTTTTTTTTAACAAAAATTTATTTTTAAAAACCTTTTTTTAAATGTCCCACTAGAGGGTTTGAATTGTTAACACTTTGATCACTGGTATAATACACTGAAATAATTATCTATTGCAGTGTATTGTACCTGTTTTATACTGACAGTTTGTCCAAAACCCTAGCCTCTAGAAGTGCCTAATGGGCTTCCATATATGGCAACCTAGGTGGCAATTGTTAGGCATCTGGTTGCCATGATAACCATACGGACTTTGCATTTGCATCTTGGGGGGGGGGGCTCAATAAGGTTTAGAGGAAGCCCACTTCCTCTGTAAACCACTTTAATACTGTGGTTGCTATTGATCACCACATCTGAGGGATTAAATGGCAGAGATCTGCCCTATCTAGACTACAATGGTCAGAACAAGATCTCCATAAAAAAATAAAAATACCCCTTGTCTTTGATTTCTGAACTTTTTGGCAGGATCCACATGGCAAAGGTCTTAACCAAGATTGATTTATAGGGTGCTTATAGCCTGATACAATTCCAAGGGGCTGATGATTGGAAGGCAAACACCTGTGATGGCCATTACAAATATTTCCTCATGCACTTGACATGTTTCAGTTTGTCAATAACATCTTCCTTGATCTGCTTTATGTTTGTGTGGTGGGATATGATGTTGCATTGGAAGTATGTTTGTGTTGTCTTTCTGCAGGAGAATAGGCTCTTTGCCAAGTTTAAGAAGTGTATCTTAAGAGATTGCCTCTTCCATTTCTGGACTATGTGATCTTAGTCCATGGCCTACAGGTGGACCCTGAGAAGCTATATACGGTTCTTGACTGGATTCATCCTCAAGACCTGAGAGCCAAACCAGTTCTAATTATTATTGGCAACTGATCCCATATTTCTCTATGCTCACTGCACCTATATCTGACCTCACCAATAAAGGCATGAATGCCAAAGGTTGGACACTTCAAGGGAAAGCTGCATTCCAAATCTTAAAGTAAGCTGCTTCCATATTGCATCACCCGGACATTACTAGGCATTTTTTATTGGAGGTGGATGTGTCTTCAGTAGGAGCTGAAGCATGCTGATATAGAAGAGCCTTAGTTGCAAGACTGACATGTGGTTCCTTCTCCAAAGCATTCTCTTCTGCTGAGAGGAGCTATTCAACTGGAGACCACAAACTCCTCCTCACCAAGCCACATGATTTCCCTTCTTTGCTTGCTTCAGTTTTGTTCTTCACTTTCATCCTGCATAGCAGAACATCAAGGCAGATGCCTTCTCGTTCTCCTCTCAGCAGATCTAGTTGTGGAGCCTAGTGATATAATTGATCTGCTCCTTTTCTAGTTAGGGACATTCCTTCTGGGAAAACATTTGTTCCTATAGTTAACAGGAGGTTTAGGGACATATATCTAAAATTGCTAGTCATCTTGGAATCCACAAGATGAGAGGCCTAGTTTCTAAATCCTGTTGGTGACCTATGCCTTGCCAGGATGTTATAATTTTGTGATCTACTGTGCCAAGTGCACACTAAAACAAGTTAATTTAGCAAAGACCTATGGGTTTTCTCCTCCCTTTTCCTATACAGGATTATCAGTGGAACTGCATTGCAATGTACTTCATCACAAATCTGCCTCCATCCGCTGGTTTGGTATTTGTGCACCATTTCTCCAAAACAGCTCATCTTGTTTCTCTGACTGGTCTTCCTACTGCTGTCCACTTTGCTACCCTCTTTTATGTTTTATGTTTCCAAGGCTTTTCCCAGTAAATTGTCTCTGATCAGGGAGTCCAGTTCACATCCAGGTTATGTAGATCCCATTGTAGATTGCTGAATGTCAAGTTGGCTTTGTGTCAGCTTATCATCCTCAATGCAGTGGGCAAGTAGAATTCATTAACCAAATATTGGAGAATTACACTACCTTACATTTCACCTCTTCACGCCAGGACAACTGGGTAGTGGGCACCTTTTTTGTGTGTGCCAAATTCTCAGACAAATGCACTGATAGTTCTTCATTGTACATTGTTTATGGGCAACATCTGATGATTCCATTTCCTGTTTCATTTACTTAAGAATTGCCAGCTGTCAATTCTACTCTCAAGAACTTACTCCAGACCTGGCTTAGAAGACTAAAGCCTCCCTGGTCCAGGCAGTTGTATGCATTAAGAGATCTGCTGACAAGAGATGAAGGCCACCACAACACTTTTACACAAATGACAACATCTGATTCCCTTAAAAAAACCTTCTCCAATTGGTCCTTAAGATAAATTTGAGGTAACAATTGTCTTTCATGTCAAGAAGGTTGGAAAGAAAACATTCTCTATTTGTTGTATTAGAAGGGATTTTGGTCCTGAGGAGAAACCTTTGAAGCCTGCTGTGAATATCGATGCACCAACTCTTCTTATAAAATTACATTTATTGTATGGACAAAAGAGGAGGAAGCAAAAGGGTTGACTACTGTGATGCTGGCAGATCTACCAGCATCTTCCCTCTCAGGACAGACATGAAAGAGTGCTTACTCCTTCTGCTGTTTCACACTGTAATCTGCTGATCTAGCCTTCAAGGCAAGTGTTCTCTCCGGCTCTTAAATGGCCAGCATGTGCACAGACTAAATTGTCCCCATTCAATGGCAGCATTTCCTGATGTATATAGTGAACCTTCCCCTATGTGATGGTGCCTGAGCTTTAGGTTTCTGGTTTGTCCAGTCCTGCTAAAATGTTATTGTATTATTCTGATCTCCCATTATTCTAATCTACCATGCCTGACCTCTGACTGTTACTGGATTGACCCTGTGTCACCTGCAGTGACCTCTTCAAGATCACCATATCAACCCTTTGCTACTTGCCTTAATCTACTTCCTGTTTACCATACAGCATGTACTCCACCTGTCCTGACCTCAACTTTCATAATGATGACACTTTTGTCTGTTCCCCATCAGTGCCATATACCAGTGTCTTTTGACCCGCCAGGATCATCAGCCTCTGAACGGAGACTAATGCTAAGGGTAGCAGCCTTGTGATCCCTGCAGCAGAGTCCATATTGTTATAATAGGGTTCAAGGGTGAAAAACAGGGGACCTCCTTGACAATGCTTTCAAGACTGTTTCTAATCCATATCCTTTCAGGAGCCACAATTGCTCCACACCGGTTGTGTTACAGTTGGAGATGAGCACATTTAAAAAAAAATTGATTCAACCGATTCTGCGAATTTGTTAAAAAAAAAAAATGGTTCATTACGAATTTATTTGCGGAGAATCGTGTTAAAAACAGCTATTTCCTGGCTGCAGAGAGCCTTTATAGTGGTGTAGAAGACTGTGCCTTGCAGTAAAACACAGAGAGTCTCCTGTGGCAGTGAAATAATACTGTGAGTCAGTATGACTTGCAGATGACAGGCGTTGCTCTTAGAATCACTGTACACTTCACTTAGTTGGGCAGTCACGGGGCCAAAACTGACCAAGTAACTCAAGTATGAACTCAGCCTTACAGGTCGATGTTAGCGCCAAGAAGAAGCGCACTCCTTTCCCACTGTTGTCAGATGATTCCACATAGATGTCTACAGAACCTGTTGTATTAAACGCTTATACAAGTAGAGCATCCCGACATAGTGGAGATGGTGTCAGCAGTAAGTTTGTGCTGACGTCACTGATCATTTTGCCCTTCCTCTGATCTATCAGAGCAATAACCCCCAAAAAACGGATCCTGTTTGTTGAGCATCCGCCTTCACTCGGTCAGCATTTGGTCAGTAATCCATCAGTTTTGCTAATGCAAAAAAAAACAGGAGTGGATCCAAAACAGAGTTGACACGTGAATGGAATATTTGCATGTCTTTTGTGTTTTGTACCCACTCCTGCTTTTGGCTACCAAGCTAATAAGCCAATTCTGATGAGACCATACAGGCCTTACAGCTGCTACACAGACAGGATCTGTTGAGCGCCTCATTTTTCCTTTCTTCTGACAATCCAAAGAAGAGTCAAATAAATGATGATGTCAGCCAGGCTAAAAGGCCAAATAGTGGCCCAGTCATGAAGTGGGGAGGTTGGGAACAGCATGAGAAGTCCACAGAGTGGCCCTGTGATATAGTTTTGAGGTGGAAGCAGCATGAGGAGACCACAGAGTGGCCCAATGACAGAGTCTGGAGGTGGGGGCAGCATCAGGAAGAGGCCACAGAGTGGCACAATGACAGTGTGGAGGTGGCAGCAGCATCAGGAGCCCACAGAGTGGCACAATGACAGAGTGTGGAGGTGGCGGCAGCAGCAGTATCAGGAGGAGGCCACACAGTGTGTGGAAGTTGCAACAGCAGCATCAGGAAGACCACAGAGTGGCAAGGTGACATAGTGTGGAGGTGGCAGCAGCATCAGGTGACTACAGAGTGGCAAGATGACATAGTGTGGAAGTGGCAGCAGCATGATCATACCACAGAGTGGCAAGGTGACATAGTGTGGAGGTGGCAGTAGCATGAGGAGACCACAAAGTGGCAAGGTGACATAGTGTGGAGATGGGAGCAGCATCAGGAAAACACAGAGTGACCCGGTGACAGAGTGGGGAGGTGGGTGGAAATACCAGTACCAGCTGAATATGGTGGGTAAAATAAGGAGCACTTGGCATCATATGTGTGGCATCAGGTGGGTGGCAGCTTCAGAATAGTAGCTGAGGCAGGTAGCCAGAAGAAACCGATCTCATTTGTCAAAGTGTTGGTGTGGCATCATGGATGATCTAGTCTGATGTATCAGGCATTGATGGATGGAAATCCTGGCTGATCCACGCCTGATTCATCTTGACAAAGGTCAGTCTCTCCACATTTTGGGTGAACATTTTGGTGTAATTATGACCCGCTCTGATGCCACACTACTGGCCAGGCAGGACAGCTTTTCCAGGGAAAACTTGGCCAGTTACGGCCACAAATCCAGTTTGGCTGCCAAGTAGTCCAGTGGATCTTCAATGACGGCTGGCAGGGTGCACTCCAAGTATTCGACCACCAGCTGGTTCAGGTTCTTCTCTATGTCTAGCTGCTGGTGATTAGTTTCTTCACTATGCGGGTAAACAAAGCTGCTCATCAGCAACTCTTGACGCAGGCTGCTTCTGAAGGAGCTGGTACTGCTCCTTCTACCCCACCCCTCCCGATCAGCAATGTGAGGAATATGGATCGATCATTATTCAGTGGCAGCCATGATTTTCATCTAATTCACCTTTGTCAGTGTACATGCAAAATAAGTTCTCACTCCAACCCTCTGCTTCTCAGATAGTGGTAATGAACTCCACAGGGGTTCTGGCTTCAAGGAGGCCACATGCATACAAATTCATACCTCAACCAGACAGCCAGGAGCCAAGATGATGTGACAGGAAGAATCTCTCAGCATGAGGTCTAGTCCATTCCCCAGTTCAATCGAATCTAGCAGTCAGCATGGAACCGGCGATATATAATTTAATCTTGAGCTGTCTTGTATTTCGATCACAAATCCCCACGTCCATGTTTCAGCCTAGTTATAAGCTACCGCAGGTTGGTTTCTCCCCCTATATAATACAGTTAGTGGACCGGGTTTATATCAAACGAGAAGCTACTGGCAGATTTCCGGGGCTGAGGAAGCGCTGTTGCCTCTCTGTGCCCGTGTGGACAGGGGGAGTCGGTGTAAACTGTACCAAGCTGACCTTACTCGCTTCTCCGGGGGGCGTAACATCATGCCTTGGTAACTAGTGACCATACCGTACCTCGTGAGCTCGATGTAGTTGACATCCGGCGTCAGTCAGAGAAAGGTATTCGTCACACCATGGCAGTGGAAAGTGAGCACAGAGGTTCCCCCCGATCAGACTTGTGAGAATGGTCGATGGTGCAGATAGGCTGCGGCCAACTGACTACATAGGATGTCTCTATAGTAGTTCAGTTTGTCCTCCCTCACAGCGGGTGTTAAAAAGGCCCCCATTTTGGACCGGCAGCGAGGGTTCACTAAGGTGGAGAGCCAGAAGTCATCCCTCTGCCAAATGGTGACAATTCGGCTGTCACTACACAAGCAAGTGAGCATGTATTGGGCCATCCTGCTGCTCTATGTCATTGTCTGCCTCTCTTTAAGTCTTCTGAAATAACGACCCCTAAATCCCTTTGCTCGGATACTGAGGTTAGGACTGTATCACAGATTTTATATTCTTCTCTTGGGTTTTTACGCCCCAGAAACATAGAAACATAGAATGTGTCGGCAGATAAGAACCATTTGGCCAATCTAGTCTGCCCAATATACTAAATACTATGGATAGCCCCTGGCTCTATCTTATATGAAGGATAGCCTTATGCCTATCCCATGCATGCTTAAACTCCTCCACTGTATTTGCAGCTACCACTTCTGCAGGAAGGCTATTCCATGTGTCCACTACTCTCTCAGTAAAGTGATACTTCCTGATATTACTTTTAAACCTTTGCCCCTCTAATTTAAAACTATGTCCTCTTGTAGCAGTTTTTCTTCTTTTAAATATTCTTTCCTCTTTTACCTTGTTGATTCCCTCTATGTATTTAAAAGTTTCTATCATATCCTCTCTGTCTCATCTTTCTTCCAAGCTATACATGTTAAGGTCCTTTAATCTTTCCTGGTAAGTTTTATCCTGCAATCCATGTACCAGTTTAGTAGCTCTTCTCTGAACTCTCTCCAAAGTATCAATATCCTTCTGGAGATATGGTCTCCAGTACTGAGCACAATACTCCAAATGAGGTCTCACTAGTGCTCTGTAGAGCGGCATGAGCACCTCCCTCTTTCTACTGGCAATTCCTCTCCCTATACACCCAAGCATTCTGCTAGCATTTCCTGCTGCTCTATGACATTGTCTCCCTACCTTTAAGTGTTCTGAAATAATGATCCCTAAATCCCTTTCCTCAGATACTGAGGTTAGGACTGTATCACTGATTTTATATTCTGCTCTTGGGTTTTTACGCCCCAGGTGCATTATCTTGCACTTATCAACATTAAATTTTAGTTGCCAGATTTTTAACCATTCCTCTAGTTTTACTAAGTCCTTTTCCATTTGGTGTATCCCTCCAGGAACATCAACCCTGTTACAAATCTTTGTGTCATCAGCAAAAAGACACACCTTACCATTGAGGCCTTCTGCAATTTCGCTGAAAAAGATATTAAACAATATGGGTCCCAGAACAGATCCCTGAGGTACCCCACTGGTAACAAGACCTTGGTCTGAATATACTCCATTGACTACAACCCTCTGTTGCCTGTCCCTCAGCCACTGCCTAATCCATTCAACAATATGGGAGTCCAAGTCCAAAGACTGCACTTTATCGATAAGCCTTCTATGTGGGACAGTATCAAAAGCCTTACTAAAGTCTAAATAAGTGATGTCTACTGCACCTCCTCCATCTATTATTTTAGTCACCCAATCAAAAAAAATCAATAAGATTAGTTTGACATGATCTCCCTGAAGTAAACCCATGCTGTTTTTCATCTTTCAATCCATGGGATTTTAGATGTCCCAAAATCCTCTCCTTAAGTATGGTTTCCATGAATTTCCCCACTATTGATTTCAGGCTTACTGGCCTATAGTACATCATCTTGCACTTATCAACATAAAATTTTAGTTGCCAGATTTTTAACCATTCCTCTAGTTTTACTAAGTCCTTTTCCATTTGGTGTATCCCTCCAGGAACATCAACCCTGTTACAAATCTTTGTGTCATCAGCAAAAAGACACACCTTACCATTGAGGCCTTCTGCAATTTTGCTGATAAAGATATTAAGCAATATAGTTCCCAGAACAGATCCCTGAGGTACCCCACTGGTAAAAAGATCATGGTCTGAATATACTCCATTGACTTTAACCCTCTGTTGTCTGTCCCTCAGCAACTGCCTAATCCATTCAACAATATGGGAGTCCAAACTCAAAGACTGCAATTTATTGATAAGCCTTCTATGTTGGACAGTATCAAAAGCCTAATAGAAGGCCACTCTGTGGCCATGTATTATTTTAGTCACCCAATCAAAAAAATCATTAAGATTAGTTTGACATTATTTCCCTGAAGTAAATGTAAACCCATGCTGTTTTTCATCTTTCAATCCATGGGATTTTAGATGTTCCACAATTTTCTCCTTACGTATGGTTTCCATTAATTTCCCCACTATTGATGTCAGGCTTACTTGCCTATAGTTGCCCGATTCCTCCCTGGTACCTTTCTTGTGAATGGGCACAACATTTTCTAATTTCCAATCTTCTGGGACGACTCCTGTTACCAGTGATTGATTAAAAAAATCTGTTAATGGTTTTGCTAGTACACCGCTAAGCTCTTTTAATTAGTTTGGGTGTATCCCATCAGGCCCTTGTGACTTATTTGTATTAATTTTAGACAGCTGACTTAGAACCTCTTCCTCCGTAAAGACATGCATCAAAAGATTAATTAGTCTTCCTCCCTAACTGAGGTCCTTTGCCTTCATTTTCCTTTGGAAAAACTAAACAGAAGCATTCATTGAGTCAGTCAGCTAGTTCTTTATCTTCTTCCATATACCTTCCTTCTTTTGTTTTTAATTTGGTAATTCCTTGTTTTAATTTCCTTTTTTTATGTATGTATCTGAAGAATGTCTTATCACATTTTTTCACTGACTGAGCTAATTTTTCTTCTGCCTGTGCTTTACAAGCTCTTATAACTTGCTTGCCTCTCTCTGCCTAATGTTATACATTTCCCTGTTATCCTTGTTTTTTTTATTTTTTTTTTATTACCAAATGCTATCTTTTAGTTTTTAATGATTTTGGCCACTTCTGCTGAGTACCACAGTGTTCTCTTCCTTTTTTTGCTTTTGCTGACAAGCCTAATGCAATTATCTGTTGCCTTCAATAGGACCCTTTTTAAGCAGTCCCATTTCTCCTAAACTCCATTGAAACTGTTCCAGTCTGATAGGAACTTGTATACCACTAATCTAATTTTGGAAAAGTTAGTTTTAATTTTTTAATTTATTATTTTTTTTTATTTAAAATTTTTATTTTCAATATCAGAAAATAGACAGAGTAAACATAACACCAACAGTGGTGTAAATCGGTACCAGACACATAGTCATAAGGAGATAGCAATGTGTAAAAAGATTGGTAATTAGTAGCAGCTGATTTCAAGTATAAGAACACAGGTATACACATTATACATACAAGGATGTAGGCAGACGATCATTATCCTATTAGACAATAAATTTCCTATGTTGAAAAGTGACCAAGTAGAAAAGAGATCAAAGTCAGGAATCTTTCTGGCCGAGATCCTCCACCCCACATAAAGGTACGTGGGATGTTAGAAGTTGGACAGAATTCTTTCCCTACTTTAATCTAGTGGTAACCCAATAAGGCCTCACTCTGTTTAGCAGTGGAGCACCAAGGGTAGGGCCAAGAGTACCAGCGAGATAAAACTGAATAATTATTAGATCTTAAGAAACCTGTAATTTGTCCAAGGGGCCCAACGTTTAATAAATGTCGGGTGGGTTTGAGCTTCCCAAGAAGCAAATTCCTCAAAACTGTAAATGTAATCAACCTTGAGCCTCCACTGCTCCAGCAAGGGAACATTAGTCTGTAGCCAATATTTGGGTATCAGAAGGCGAGCCGCTATCAAAAGTTGCTTGAAGAGAAAGGATGGGGAGGGAGTAGTACTTTCATTGAAATAAGAAAGCAGGGCTCCATAAGGGGATATTTGACAGACGAAGAGCAGATACGATTACAAATCTGAATGATCTCTGACCACCACTTTTTAATAAGGGGGCATAGCCACCAGATGTGAAGAAAAGTGCCTTTCTCCTCTTGGCATCTCCAGCATTTGTTTGAGAAAGATCTAGTGAAGTGTGAGGACTTAATTGGGGTAATTTACCATTGAGACAGGATTTTGTAACCATTTTCCTGAACTCGAACACATCTTGATGATTTATTTGGGATTTCACATAGTGTGGGTAGAATTGAGAGAGGTAAATCTACCCCAGTGTCTTTTTCCCAGGAGCAAATGAATGCAGGCTTGACAATTAGGGGGGGGGGGGGGGGGATTTTAATTTATTATAAATCAATTAGATAAGTTTTTTGGGGGGATTGGGGTTTACTATTAAAGCCTCAAACCATGTTAGGGGACGTAGAAGCTCATCCTTCATATTGATAAGTGGTATGAGGGCAAAGTGGCAGGGTTGTGGATTTAGCAGGGTTTTGAGGGTGTCAATTGATGGTAATGAACCTTGGGAATTGAGAAGATGGGAAATTGGCAATGAAGAGGATCTAACTAATTTAGAGGAGGAGTGGCGTGGCCCAATGGAGGATGAGCCTAAAATATCACTGATTGTGATTAGGGGAGAAGGAAAAGGTACAGAGCAATGGGAGTAGTTCAACCATTTCCATTCTTCCAAAGTGGCTTTTATAACTGGGAAGGTCTGTAAATTGATTTAGGGCGGATTACTGTAACCCAGACATAGAGCCCGAGTTGGCATTCCAATGACACATTTTTCCAATGCCACCCAGGATTTGCTTCTCGTATTTCTAAGCCAATCAAAAATTCTGGACAGGAGAATGGCTTTCCCATAGAGTTCTGGATCTTGGAGTCCTATTCCACCAACCGTGCGAGATTGAGACAGGAGAGAATAGGAAAGTCTAGCTTTCCTCCCATTCCATAAGAAGGCTCTGAATCTCTGTTTAAGGGAGGTATAGTAAGATTTAGCAATGGGAATTGAAAGGACTTGTTGGAAGTAAGTGAGACAGGGGATGATAAGAGAAATGAGAAGGTTTTTCCTACCAAACCATGAAAGGGTTGGGGCAGATTTGGTGATTTTATCTATTGCTTTAAATATTGAGGCTCTTAGTGGGATATAGTTAAGTGCAAAGAGATCTGAAATATTGGGGCTAAGTTTCACTCCTAAATAGGCAATGGTTGGGAAGACCAATTGGATGGGGAGTTTTCCTTTAGGGAAAGTTTAAGTTGGGGGGATATACCAGTACTAATTATGATGAATTTACTCTTATTAATCTTAAACTTGGAAAGTGCACTATAGTTCTTTAAATGTTCCTGGATTTTAGGGAGGGAGATTTTGGGGTTAGTTGTCATTATCATAACATCATCGGCAAATGCTGCTAGTTTATGACTATGACCACCTAGGTTCAGGCCTTTGATCTCAGTATCTGCCCGAAGTGTGGATAGGAGGGGTTCCATTGCCAGTATGATTAAAAGGGGGGACAGAGGGCAACCCTGACGGGTTCCATTGTGGATTTGGAAAGAAGAGGATAGGTCCCCATTTACCATGAATCGAGCCTGATTGTACATAGCAAATACAGCTTTAACATATGAACCAGGCAGGCTAAAAACCTCTAAAACATGACTTAAATAATCCCAGTTTATGCGGTCAAACGCTTTTTCAGCATCAGTGCTGAGGAGTACAAGAGGAGAGGAGGTATGTTTAGCATAACAAAGCGCATCGATGACCCTTGTTGTGTTATCTCTACCCTCTCTATTACGAACAAAACCTACCTGGTCCATATGAACCAAAAGAGGAAGGAGATTTGCTAGACGGTTTGCAAGTAATTTAGCTAGAAGTTTGAGGTCAATGTTTAGAAGTGAGATAGGCCTGTAATTAGCGCATAATTTTGGGTCCTTCCCCTCTTTGGGAATTAAAGCTATATGAGCAATCGTCATATCTCTGGATAAGGGGATGTCTTGAAGGGTTTGGTTGCAAACAGTAAGGAGATGTGGTAAAAATTGCTTTCTAAAAGTTTTATAATCGGAAGCAGGAAGTCCGTCTGGACCAGGGCTCTTCCCCTGGGGCATTTGGGATAGGGCTGTAGAAAACTCGTCCATGGAAAATGGGGCCTCAAGCGATTGTTTCTGGCCTAACGAAAGTGTCGAGCAGGATGCTGATTTTAAGAACATGGTGACCAGCGAAGAATGGAAAGCAGGCGAAAGGGGGGAAGGAAGATTGTATAATGCTTCATAAAAGTCTCTAAATTGCTTGGCAATTTTGAACGAAGCAAAGTCGCCCTTGGGGGAGGATAATTGATGTATGTAATTATCTGCTCTTCTGGTTTTAATTCTGTTCATGAGGAATTTGGTGGCTTTGTCCCCATGTGCATAAAATTTGAATTGTGAATTGAGATAATATTTGGCTGATTTAGTTTGCAGTAGAGCTTTTAATTCAGCTCTAGCTTTGGAGAGGTCTTGGAGTTGGGGTTCAGATAAGGAGCATTTGTGAGTTGATTCCAACTTGTTTATCTTGGAGAGGAGATTACTTATGTTACTCTCTCTGAGTTTTTTCAGATGCGAACCAATGCTGATGAATTCACCCCTAATAAAGGGTTTGTGTGCATCCCAGAGAGTTTGGGGCAAGAGATCTGCGTGAGCGTTCATGACAAAGTATTCATCTAGTGACAGAGATATTTTTTTTATAGAATCTGGATTACCAAGAATGGTTCATTTAATCTCCAATTTAAACATTTGGATTTCTGCGTTGGGGATGATACCAAGAGGTAAATTGGGGCATGGTCTGAAACGTGGATGGACCCTATTTTGGCTTCCAAACATAGCTGTAGATGCTCTTTAGAGATAAAAAGGTAATCTATGCAATGATAGGTATTATGGACATATGAGTAGAGCGTACACCAAACATCCACTCGATGGAGGTCCCAAAAGATGTTTTTGAAGAACTTTAGGGAGCGCCTTGAGTGGGCTGACTTATGTGAGGATGAGTCAATTTGGGGTTAATGGCTATGTTAAGGTCTCCTCCCATAATAACTATGCCTTCCTTGAAGGAGGCAATAGTCTGGGCGATGGTTGAAAGCCAGTTAGGATAGAGGGATGGCACTCTAGTCATAGACAGTGTATGGAATAGAAATATTTATTATGAGCTGGCTGGTTATGCCAGGAGGTGATGATAAAAGGAATATATAATAAAATACAGTAAAATACAATGTAGGAGATGAGCCTTCAATTAGATACTCCTAGTAAAATCAAATAGACATAATACATATGAAGATAAAATACCGTATTGTATAGGTAGTGAACAAAATAATCAAATGAAAAATAGTTTTAAAAAAAAGTTAAAAAAAAATTAAAATAGAAAAATAGAAACTCTTTAAATGTAAAAGTCTAAGGTAGTGGTATGGTCAGAGTTCTGTAAATGTACTGAAGATAAGTGTAGGTAACTGATCCAATGGTATCCCCGAAGTAGAATAGATAAGTCAATTAGGTTGGTAGGTAGGGACCTCTTTTAGGAGGTATAGTAGTGTTATGTTCTGCCCTTTTGTCCCGGGTATATAAGGTGTACACCTATAATTTAAGGGTTAATCCAATATTGGTACTGGTCACTCTTGTTCTCAGATGTATAGAAAAAGTTTCTCATTGGTATCTGTTTGCTTAGGTAGAGAGTGGTCCACTAGTCATAGATTGATTTGTATATACTGCTTGATTAGCAGGTACATTACCCTCCTTCGATCGGCTGGTGAGTGGCTCCCGGCAGGCGTGCGGCGTCCACGTGTGTTGTTCCCGCTCGCAGGGCGGTATGCTCTGCCTATTCGTTCCTGCAGGTGTTCGTCACTTCCGGTGACGTCACCTATACTCACTCGCCTTCCCGCTTGTTTCTCGTCGGCGTTCCACGTGGGGGCCGGTTGGCGGGAAAAGTATGAATTTTTTAGTAGGTGTTGTACTCCGGAGTTTTGTGGTTTTTAGGATCCTTATTTCTTTCTAGCTAGATTGACTTGGGTATGGCTACCGCAAAAAAAACCATATGCGTTTCGGAGCTTGCTGCTCCTTCTTCAGTGGGAAAATCATGGTTGAAAGCCATTGGACCCTGTTTAGTGTTAGGAGCGTAGAGGTTTATAAAGGTATATATTTGAGGCCCTATATGACCTTTGACCATGATAAATCTACCATCTGAGTCCTGTATGTGGTTAGTATATTTGAAGGGACCCTCCTCTTAAACCCAATACTTACTCCTCCGGATGAGGCAGAATTACCACCACAGTGGAACCAGAGGGGGTAATGAGAAAATTTCAGGTTGGGGGTAATGATTGAACCTAAAATGTGTCTCCTGAAGGAGCAGCACATCAGAACCCCCTTACGTAAAATAGTGAATATTTGACTTCTTTTAGAGGGTGAGTTGAAGCCCTTCACATTGTAGAATGCTATATGAATGTCAGCCATAGTCAAGGGTTAACGTGGACGGAGGAAAATAAGATGTGCTGGTCCCCCAGGGGAGAACACTTACAGTTTGAGATGCGTCTGCCCCGCCTAGAGGAAAAGCAGGGGTCCCAGAGTCCTGTATTCCCGTCTCAGGGATCAAGGATGACTGTATCGGGTACCTGAAACTAAACAAAGGGATAGGGAAAACGATGAGAACAAAACACATAACCAAAAATTAACATTTTGTGTGGAATGACACACTGATATTAAGCATGGGGGAAAAATTGGTCGATGGACCAGTGAACATTCAGCACGTAAAATAGCAACCCAGTAAGATAGTTTAGAACAAAACAGGTAACTATATGTAATAGGATAGAATAAGGGTTTTGAGCAAACCCAGGTTGAAAACCAGAGTGTAATAGGTAGAAAGAAATTTGACGTAATCGGAGAGGAGACATGGAGAAGGAGAAAAGAACAGGGAGTGCTGGATAGTTTTAAGACCAAGAGGACAGTGAAGGGATTTTTAAAGAGGAAAAGGGAAGGGGAGGTTAAGGAAGCATGAAGTAAACGAGACATTTTGTATTGCTAGACTTCATCATAAAACCTCAAGTAGTAATAGGCCGCCTAAGACAGGGCAGTAAAGAGAGTTCTTCTCTGTGAGTCACGCTGACTGTCTGACTAATTCTAAGTCCATAGGGAAGTCACATCTATGAAGGATGTATGCAGCAGAAGGCTCAAGGTTTTTAATCTTGAGAGAATCTCTTTGTTGTTAGATGCCTACTCCTCTTCCCCACTTTGTGAGCCTTGGGAGTATGCTGTAAGGTGAAGGCAGTGACAGTTGAAACTTCTGGCAAGGTGGAGAGGTCCTGAAATAAGTCCCAGTTGTCGATTTGCATGGGGGGAATTTGTAAGTGATCGTATACGGCCTCCAGATCAGCGTGTGTGGTAATATTGAAGCGGCGTCCTCCTTGGGAGAAAGAGAGTCCAAAAGGAAAGTTCCATTTGTATTGGATTCGGTTAGCCCGCAGCCACTCTGTCAATGGCTTACGTGTTTTGCGCTTCCTTCAAGTGGACGGGGCTAGATCCTGATAGACAGACACTTGAGCGCCTTCAAATAGGATATCAGATCTGTTCCTTGCAGCTTCTTGCACTGCTGATTTAACTTGAAAGTTGAGGAATTTACAAATTACATCTCTAGGGGGATCCTCTGGTTTAGGCTTAGGTTGCAAAGCTCTATGAGCTCTTTCGATTACAATCTCCAGGGCGAACTCTGGGCCAAGCAGTGAGGAGCAAAGGGAGATAACTGCAGCCGGGATGTCACCAGGCAAAACGGACTCCGGGATCCCTCTGAGGCGCAGGTTGTTCCGGTGTCCCCTATTCTCCTGATCTTCAAGAGCATTGTGCAATTCGTTTAGGTAGGTGCCGCACTTTTGAAATGAGCTTGATACGGCCCTCTGATGATCCAGGATCTGGGTCTGATGATTTCGCTTCCACTCAATCGCCTACCTGCCTCATATCCTGGTGTAAGGCGGCGAATTCACTCAGCAGGGGCTCTAGGGCTTTGTTTAGTGTATTCTTCAGATAGTTTCTGGTGAGCGGGAGAGCCCCCTGCCTTGCAGCTCCTCTGTATCGATTTCATCCTCCGATTTGTCCTGCAGGATGACCTTGTGTGGCTGCGCCGGCGCCATCCTGGAGTCACGAGCAACGAACGAGGAGGCAGCTTTTCTAATAAACTTATCCATATCTCCTCCTGCAATGTGACTCTTGTTGGTGCTCGGGTGTTCTCCTGCTTTAGGGTTCCCGATTTTGACCATTTTCGGGTTTGCAGCTTCCGATTGCTAGTGCTGAGGACGGACTTTGTCACGGAGCTCAGAATCAAGCGGCCATCTCAGACCGGCGCTGGCTCTGCCCCCCGTTAGTTTTTCTAAAATATAAAACTCAGTCACTGTACTTATAGTAAACCACACTGACTGTTGATCACTATTTCACAAGATTTCTCCTACAGTAATATCAGATACCAAATTCCCATTTGTGAATACTAAATCTAAAATGGCCTCCTTCCAGGTTGGCTCCTGAACTACTTGCTGTAGACATAATCCCAGTAGGGAATTTAGAATATCTATACTCCTGGCAGAACTAGCTATTTTGCTTTTCCAGTTTACATCAGGAGGATTAAAGTCTCCCATAATAATAACTTCCCCTTTCAATGTCATTTTAGCAATTTCTCAACTAGTAGATCATCTAATTCTTTGACTTGGCCAGGTGGTCTATATATAACACCTTCATGAGTTACCTTATGATGATCAACCTGCAACATAAACCAAACTGACTCTAAATTGGTCTCGCTAACTTGTATTAGATTAGATTTTATGATCTATTTCACATACAGGGCCACCCCTCCCCCTCTTACCCTTTTTTGCCTTCTCTGTCTTTCTCATATAGAGAGAACCCTGGTATTGTTATATCCCAGTCATTACTCTCATTGAACCATGTCTCAGTAACAGCCGCTAAATCTATATTTTCAGATGCCATTATAGCCTCAAGTTAATTGATCTTATTCCCTAAACTGTGAGCATTTGTAGACAAGACTCTGAGCTTGTCATTTCTTAACCTATGTGCTACTGGCATCTTCTGGCATTGTTCTGGGGGGGCAGTCGGACTGATGGATTATCACTCTTTTGCCCCCTTTCCTAGTTTAAATGCTCCTTAGCAAATACTTTGAACTGTTCACTGAGGACACTTATTCCCTTGAGAGAAAGAAACTATCTTTCTTGTACAGTTCTTTGCCATTCTAACTTCAGATAACATGAGACACAAAGACAAACCTTTGGTTCAGACACCATTCACCAAGCCATACATGCACATCTGCCTGTCATGCTGAAGGTTGTGCACAGGCAAAACTGCAGAGAATGAAACAGTCAATGCAACCTCCCGTATATCACTACCAAGTGTGTGAAAAGCTTCCTTCACCTTTGAAACCTCATTGCAAGCCAGATCATTTGTCCCAAGATGGACAATAACATCCACGTCCCTTTCCTGCTTTTCTTGCTTAACAATATTAAGGATACATCATCTGTCCCTGCTAGCTGTAGCACCAGGGAGAAATCTCACAAAACCATTTTCCTCAAACTTCACACCTCTTTTAATAGAATCACCCACCAACAGCTGCTTACTATCAGTCCTCATCTTATCTTTTTTGTCTTTGGCTGCAGTCTTGCATACCTTAGGCATAGGAAATAATTGTTCCTCACCCAATGTTGCTCTTGCACTCTGAAAGTGCTGCAAATGAAGGCTTTAGAACATATAACTGCACAGCTGAACGGAAAATATATTTTTATTTTTCCACTTAAACGCACACCAAAAAAGGCTTTAGAAAATATAAACTGCACCACTGAAGGGCAAATATATTTTTCTTCCGCCACTTATACAAGACAGAAAGGGCTTTAGAATATATAACTGCACCGCAGAACGGCAAATATGTTTTTCTTTTTCCACTTTACACGCCAAAAAAGGCTTTAGAACATATAACTGCATCGCTGAACAGCAAATATATTTTACTTTTGCCACTATTACATGCCAAAAAGGGTTTTACAACATATAACTGCACCGCTGAATGGCAAATAGGCCCTTATTTTTTTCCATATACAGTACAGACCAAAAGTTTGGACACACCTTCTGATTCAAAGAGTTTTCTTTATTTTCATGACTATGAAAATTGTAGATTCACACTGAAGGCATCAAAACTATGAATTAACACATGTGGAATTATATACATAACAAAAAAGTGCGAAACAACTGAAAATATCTCATATTATAGGTTCTTCAAAGTAGCCACCTTTTGCTTTGATTACTGCTTTGCACACTCTTGGCATTCTCTTGATGAGCTTCAAAAGGTAGTCACCTGAAATGGTTTTCACTTCACAGGTGTGCCCTGTCAGGTTTAATAAGTGGGATTTCTTGCCTTATAAATGGGGTTGGGACCATCAGTTGCGTTGTGAAGAAGTCAGGTGGATACACAGCTGATAGTCCTACTGAATAGACTGTTAGAATTTTTATTATGGCAAGAAAAAAGCAACTAAGTAAAGAAAAACGAGTGGCCATCATTACTTTAAGAAATGAAGGTCAGTCAGTCCCAAAAATTGGGAAAACTTTGAAAGTGTCCCCAAGTGCAGTCACAAAAACCATCAAGCGCTACAAAGAAACTGGCTCACATGCGGACCGCCCCAGGAAAGGAAGACCAAGAGTCACCTCTGCTGCAGAGGATAAGTTCATCCGAGTCACCCGCATCAGAAAATCGCAGGTTAACAGCAGCTCAGATTAGAGACCAGGTCAATGCCACACAGAGTTCTAGCAGCAGACACATCTCTAGAACAACTGTTAAGAGGAGACTGTGTGAATCAGGCCTTCATGGTAGAATATCTGCTACGAAACCACTGCTAAGGACAGGCAACAAGCAGAAGAGACTTGTTTGGGGTAAAGAACACAAGGAATGGACATTAGACCAGTGGAAATCTGTGCTTTGGTCTGATGAATCCAAATTTGAGATCTTTGGTTGCAACCACCGTGTCTTTGTGCGACGCAGAAAAGGTGAACGGATGGACTCTACATGCCTGGTTCCCACCGTGAAGCATGGAGGAGGAGGTGTGATGGTGTGGGGGTGCTTTGCTGGTGACACTGTTGGGGATTTATTCAAAATTGAAGGCATACTAAACCAGCATGGCTACCACAGCATCTTGCAGCGGCATGCTATTCCATCCGGTTTGCGTTTAGTTGGACCATCATTTATTTTTCAACAGGACAATGACCCCAAACACACCTCCAGGCTGTGTAAGGGCTATTTGACCATGAAGGAGAGTGATGGGGTGCTGCGCCAGATGACCTGGCCTCCACAGTCACCGGACCTGAACCCAATCGAGATGTTTGGGGTGAGCTGGACCGCAGAGTGACGGCAAAAGGGCCAACAAGTGCTAAGCATCTCTGGGAACTCCTTCAAGACTGTTGGAAGACCATTTCAGGTGACTACCTCTTGAAGCTCATCAAGAGAATGCCAAGAGTGTGACTCTTGGTCTTCCTTTCCTGGGGCGGTCCGCATGTGAGCCAGTTTCTTTGTAGCGCTTGATGGTTTTTGTGACTGCACTTGGGGACACTTTCAAAGTTTTCCCAATTTTTTGGACTGACTGACCTTCATTTCTTAAAGTAATGATGGCCACTCGTTTTTCTTTACTTAGCTGCTTTTTACTTGCCATAATAAAAATTCTAACAGTCTATTCAGTAGGACTATCAGCTGTGTATCCACCTGACTTCTTCACAACGCAACTGATGGTCCCAACCCCATTTATAAGGCAAGAAATTCCACTTATTAAACCTGACAGGGCACACCTGTGAAGTGAAAACCATTTCAGGTGACTACCTTTTGAAGCTCATCAAGAGAATGCCAAGAGTGTGCAAAGCAGTAATCAAAGCAAAAGGTGGCTACTTTGAAGAACCTAGAATATGAGATATTTTCAGTTGTTTCACACTTTTTTGTTATGTATATGATTCCACATGTGTTAATTCATAGTTTTGATGCCTTCAGTGTGAATCTACAATTTTCATAGTCATGAAAATAAAGAAAACTCTTTGAATGAGAAGGTGTGTCCAAACTTTTGGTCTGTACTGTACATGCCACAGAAGGTTTTAGAACATATAACTACACCGCTGAACGACAAATATATTTTTCTTTTGCCACTTTACACACCACAAAAGGCTTTAGAACACATAACTGCATCGCTGAACGGCAAATATATATTTTTTTGCCACTAATACAAGACAAGAGGGGCTTTAGAACATATAACTGCTCCGCTGAACTGCAAATATATTTTTATTTTGCCCCTAATACAAGACAGAAAGGGCTTTAGAACATATAACTGCACCGCAGAATGGCAAATATGTTTTTCTTTTTGCACTTTACACGCCACAAAAGGCTTTAGAACATATAACTGCATCGCTGAACGACAAATATATTTTTCTTTTGCCACTAATACGAGACAAAAGGGGCTTTAGAACATATAACTGCTCCTCTGAACGGCAAATATATTTTTATTTTGCCACTAATACACAACAAAAAGGGCTTTTGAGCATATAACTGAATCACTAAACGGCAAATAGGGCCTTATTATATTCCACTTATACACACCACAGAAGGTTTTATAACATATAACTGCACTGCTGAACGGTAAATATATTTTTATTTTGCCACTATTACATGACTAAAGGGCTTTTGAGCATATAACTGAATCACTGAACGGCAAATAGGGCCTTATTATATTCCACTTATACACTCCACAGAAGGCTTTATAACATATAACTGCACCACTGAATGGCAAATATATTTTTCTGTCCCACTAATACAAACCAAAAAATGCTATAAATCATATAACTGCACCGTATAAGGGCAAAAAAGACGTAAAAATATTTTCTTTTAATAAACCCTGTTAATGGCTGTAACACCCTAATAACAAGAACAGTTTGCTGGAATTACAGAGCTTAATAATGGCAATTTGGGTCCCAAGTCAGTGCAGCAAGGTGTAATAGGATTGTTCTTATTACCCAGGCTGTTACTTCCCCTACTGAACCCTGTTCTACATAAATACTGTTGAATGATTCTCCCCTATCCACCTTAAATAATCTTTCCCGGAGTTATTTTTTAGCACAATTAAGTTTTTTCTAGCACTGTCCCTAGCATCTGCTGACATCTCTTCCTGCACTAAGTATACTGAAAAATGGCAGAATCCAAGGTGGCTGAGGCTATTTATAGGGCTGTGACATCACAGGGCTGGCTGCTGATTGGCTGCATGCATGGCATTATGTCCTTACATGTGCAGCAGCCATTTTAGGAAAAAATTTGATTTGTTACCACGAAGTGTGAGGAAATTCGGATTCGGTGTGAATAGAATTTTTCCTGAAATTCAAATTGTATTCCACTTTGTCAACTTCGATTCGCTCATCTCTAGTTACAGTAATGCAAAAGTTTTATTAATTTTTTTGGGGATAGTATGATAGGAAAAACAGCAATTTCAACACAGAGTTTTGAGTTTTGTTTTTACTTTGTTCACTGAGTGGTATATATGACATGCTAACTTTATTCTATTGGTCTTTAAGATTATGGTGATAGCACGTTCAGGGTTGCCAACTGTTCATAGATTCACGAAATGTCCGTAAAAACAGGGTTTTTTCTTCTGTCATCTGCGGGGTCCCACATAAAAAAATAAAAAATTGTGAATCAGTATTCACGGCGTAGTCACCGTGAATATTGTGGATCCACGCTTCCGCTGGCGCTGCCTATGATGTACAGTAGGCCACAGGCCTCTTGTAGCCAGCCTGCAGCCTAAGTTACAGTAACTCTGTCCCAGCACAGTTGGCACGTCTTCATGTTCGCTATGACGTAATCGCAGTGGCGCTCTGCCTGCGTTGGGACAGAGTCAACTCAGGCCGAAGTCAGACTGGAAGAGGTCTGCTGCCTACATTACAGATGATGGCATAAAGAAGGAATCAGGTAAGTATTCTTTTTTTTTTCCTTTTCACCGCTGAGCTACAGACCATAGGGACTTTATTGGGGCTATCTAAACTACTGGGGGCACTATAGGGGACTATCTGAACTACTATGGGATCTATAGAAGGCTAACAAAATTACTCTGGGCACTCTAGGGGGCTATCTAAACTACTGTGGGCACTAAAAGGGCAGTTTAAGCTACTTGGGGCAATATTTGGGGGCATTTATGTTACTAGGGGCGCTGTAAGGGATATTATAATTAATAGGGCCACTATAAGTGGTATTATAATTACTAGGGGCACTATATGGGAGCATTGTAATTATTGTGGGCACCACAGAGGGGCCTTATTACTTCTGGGGGCACTACTGGAGGTACTATTTCTTGTTTCAAGGGGGTTACGACCAGTGATGGCCAGTTCTCCGAGTTCGCCTGTGAACACATGCAGGCTGCCATCTTAAATCATAAGTCCTTACCTGTGTCTGCGCCGGGAGCCGGTCTGAAACAAATGCGGTCACCGGGAGCAGGCAGTTTCGAGAACAGCCTGATGAAGGCCCCCAGTGGCTGTTCTTGGAACTGCCTGCTCCCGGTAACCGCATTTGTTTCAGACAAGCTTGCGGCGCAGGCACAGGTAAGGACTTATTTGTGCATGTCCGGACTTGTGATTTAAGATGGCAGCCCACATGTGTTCGCGGGCGAACACGGCGAACTGGCCATCACTAGTTACGACAAGCATACTCTCTGGTGTTCAGGACTGTGGCAGTGCGCATAAGCATGCATGCACAATAGCTCTCCTCCTGGGCACCTTGTATCTGTACTGCAGTGTTGGCTGTAACCCCTCGAAACAAAAAATTTATAATGCGATAGAAAAATGAATCAAACCAGAAAACGAGGCAACATGGACAATCACAATACATTAGTAAGTGCCTTGTATTATTTTTTTCTACATAATAAATGCCATTTGCTGAAGGGAGACAACCCCTTTAACTCCTTTGGAATTAGATGTAAATTTGAGCTCATATATGGTAGGTGTGAAACAGATGAAAAAGAAAGTGCTCCATCCAGCTCTTTTTCAGTAAAATTAATCTTTCTTCTCAAATAATTAAAAACATTCTGTTATGAAAAGAAATGGTCTCAATCAGACACCTTGCTACTTTGTGCTATAAAGGCTGCATTACACTGGCAGATTTGGCAATCATCTTATGGTGTAATGCTGCCACTGATTGCCTGATGAACAAGCAAACGCTCTTTCTTCTGGCAATTCGGATTTTTATCCATGATTAAAAATCAGCTGTTGCCAGCGGTAGATTGTGCTGTCTAATAGAGATCTGCAGCCGGCAAACCACTAGACAGTATAGGGACGAGCAATATCATTACCGATCGCTCCTCCCCATGCTGCAAAGGAGATTGTTGCATTGTTGCATGTAATAGCAGCAGTCTCCTCAGCTAGCTAGCAAGCGATTGCTGGGAGGGAACGCTACCCTCCCGATAATCGCTTGCTCAATTGGCCTGTGTAATATAGGCTTAAAGGCTATGTATACCTTTGGAGGCAATTTTTGTTTCATAATTGCATGTTACTCATTTTTGGCTAAAATGTTTTATTTTCAATTGTCCATTTAAAAAAAATATTGAGCCATTCTGTCGCAAAGGGTTAACAGTTTTTCTAACTGTTTAAGGCCTCATGTACACGGCTGTTGTTTTTTTGCGTCCGCAAATTGTGTGTCAAAAAAACTAATGTGGCATCTGCTTTTTTTGGTGGATCCGTTTTTTTTCTACAGATCCCTTGTAATAAATGCCTATACTTGTCCGCAAATGTGAAAAAAGTAGGACATGCACAATTTTTTTTGCTGAAGGGAAATACGGACAACAGACACGGAACACAAACGGGTGAACTATCAGCATTTTTTTGACTGACCCATTGAAATTAATGGGTCCCCATCCTATCCGCAAAAAAAAAAAAACGGAACGGAGGCAGAGAAATGTGCATGAGGCCTAACTAGTATTTTCACTTTCACTTTGTGCTGGTCATCTAGTAATTCTAAACTACTAAGATGTCATAAACACTTATTTAAGCCACATTCTTATCAGTAAGTTAAAGATTGAGCTTCAATGAGTGTTTATGCTGTCAGAAAGCAGAGATAAGGAGCCTGTCTGCTCCCCAAATGACAGAAAAGACAGAAAATCAATCATCTCCAATCCAGCATCTCAGCTCTATACAGAAAAATGGATTTCATATTTTTTAGAAAGACCAATTGAAAAAAAATTATTTGTGGCTCAAAATAAGTACAATGCAATAATAAATAAATAAATGCCCCTAAAGGTGTATATAGCCTTTAAGAACATATTTTATTTTTAAACCCTATTGAGACTAAAGATATATTTTAAAAATTTTACTAACGTGCCGGATTGAGTTAACGGATTACTTTATTTGTATTTTAGCTCTCTGGTTAACTCTTTTAAACCTACCAAGATCAATGGCTGTAAATTGTCTTGACCTGAAACAGAAATGTAGAATGTCTGAAAATGAATGTGCAGGACTTTGGAATACTACAGAACGCATGTGTGATCTTACAGGTAAGTGACAAGAGTCTTCAATGATTGTTTTAACCATCTATAAAGATGTTTATTAAAGAAAATAACCCACAATTTATTCCAGGAATGTAATGGAGTAACACTAAAGCTCAGATTGTTTCAAGGATTTTTGCCAATTTTATTGCCAAAACAAGTCACGTATTATGGAACTTACTATTGGTGGGGTTTAGGAAGAGGGGGCAGGGCAAGTTGCAGCCTAGAAGATTGTGTAAATTGTATGGTGTAAATTATAGCTCAAATCCATGCCAGTTTATAGCTGGCATAGATTTGATTTTCTGATGCATTGACTGCCAGAATATGTGCCAAATTTATTGAATGTATTTCACTCTGAGGACTTTAGGCTCAGGGGGTAATGTATTAGCACTAATACACGCAAAAAGGACTTTAAAACAGATAACAGCACCGCTAGGCTGCAAATATATTTTTTCCTTTTTCCACTAATACATGTAAAAAAGGGATTTAACCCCTTCAGGACACAGCTTTATTTCACCTTAAGGACCAGGTTATTTTTTTGCCATACTGACCAGTGTCAGTTTATGTGGTGATAACTTTAAAATGCTTTTACTTAGCCAGGCCATTCTGAGATTGTTTTTTCATCACATATTGTACTTCATGACACTGGTAAAATGGAGTAAAAATTTTTTATTTTTTTTTACATTTACCAAAAATTTTGAAAAACTAGCAAATTTCTAACTTTCAATTTCTCTACTTCTACAATACATAGTAATAACTCCCCAAAAAAGTTATTAATTAACATACCCCATATGTCTACTTCATGTTTGGATCATTTGGGGAATACTATTTTAGTTTTTGGGAACGTTACAAGGCTTAGACGTTTAGAAGCAAATCTTGGATATTTTTTTCAGAAATTTAAAAAAAAACTTTTTTAGGGACCAGTTCAGGTTTGAAATCACTTTTTGAGGCTTACATAATAGAAACACCCAAAAATAACCCAATTTTAGAAACTACACCCCTCAAGGTATTCAAAACTGATTTCTCAAACATTGTTAACCCTTAGGTGCTCCACAAGAGTTATTGGCAAATGGGGATGAAATTTGAGAATTTCATTTTTTTGCCAATTTTTCCATTTTAACCCATTTTTTCCACTAACAAATCAAGAGTTAACAGTCAAACTAGACTGTATCTTTATTGCCCTGACTCTGCCGTTTACAGAAACACCCAATATGTGGTCGTACACTACTGTATGGCCACACGGCGGGGCGTAGAGGGAAAGGAGCGCCGTGTGGGTTTTGGGGGGCTGAGTTTTATGGACCGGTTTATTTACACCGTGTCCAATTTCAAGACCCCCTGATGCACCCCTAGAGTAGAAACTCCCTAAAAGTCACAAAATTATGGAAACTACGGGATAAGCTGGCTTTTTTTGGGAGGACTATTTCTAAGGTACATTATTTTTTTGGTTGCTCTATATTACATTTTTGTGAGGTAAGGTTACCAAAAATAGAAATTCTGAAATTTCATCTTCATTTGCCATAAACTGTTGAGGAACACCTAAAGGGTTAATAAAGTTTGTAAAATCAGTTTTGAATACCTTGGGGTGTAGTTTCTTAGATGGGGTCACTTTTAGGGAGTTTCTAGTCATGGGGGGCATCACGGGGGCTTCTAAAGGGACATTGTGTCAATAAAAAAGGCCATCAAAATCGGCCTTCCAGAAACCATGTCGGTCTTTTCCTTTTGAGCCTCCCTTTTACTGATACAGCAATTTACAACAACAAAGGTGGTGTGTATGTAAACTGCAGTATCAGGGTAATAAATATTAAGTTTTGTTTGGCTGTTAACCTTTGGTTTTTACCGGAAACGACGGATTGAAATGGAAAAGTGCCAAAAATAACTGTTATGGCACCATTTTCCCAAAAATCTTTGGACCGTTTTAATCTAGGGGGTTGGGTCATGGGGTATTTTTACAGAGGAGATTATTACGGACTCGGTGATACCTAATAAGTCTATTTTTTTTTACAATTAATTAGGTTTTAGACTATATTATCTTTTTGGATACAAAAAAAATATTTTTTGTTTCTCTATAGTCTAAGAGTCATTTTTTGTGTGTTTTTTAGCCGATTGTATTAGGTAGGAGCTCATTTTTTGCGGGATGACGGGACGGTTTTATTGGCATTATTTGGGGGCTATATGACTTTTTGATCGCTTGCTATTACATTTTTTTTATGTAAGGTGACCCCAATTTTTTTTTGCCTTTTAGTTCTGCAATTATTATTTTTTTTGGGTGTCTCAAGTCTGAGAACCATAGTTTATTTGAATAGTCAGTGGCTAAGTTGGTGAAGGGGATTATACATTTAGACTCCATGGAAGTGTGGTACTCCCTGAAGCAACCAATAACGCAGAGACCCGGATGATCGGGGCACGTGTCACATTGAGTAGTGGTGTCCTTCTGTATCCCCCTCCTGGAAAGTGTTGGCCAGGGACAAAGCGGGCGCCTCCAATTCCCGAGGTACTCCTACCTGCTCTTTCCCAGTCAGAAAAGATCAGGGTCTTGAGGACTGCCTCATAGAACTGGAGGAATGTCCCTGTGTTGCCAGCGCTCTGGAACAGTACAAAAGTGTTGTACATGGAAACCTGCACCAAGTAGACTGCAACATTTTTGCTTTGAGGGAACATACTGGCGGAAAATGAGTCTCCCCTTGAACGCAATGAGAGACTCATCAACCGCGACCTCCCTTCCAGGTACATAGGCCTTCATGAATTTGGCCCCAAAGTGATCGATGACCGGCCGTATCTTATACAGACGGTTATAGACAGGATCACCTTGGGGGGGACATGCTGCATTATCTGGATGGCCTCAAATCGGGAACGTGTCATGGCCATACTGTAGAGTGGGGTCTGGTAGAGGACGTCCCCACTCCAGTACAGCCTGACACTGGGCTTTTTGACTAGGCCCATATGCAGCATGAGGCCCATAAAAATGTCATCATCTCGGCTGCACTGACTGGGGTGCAGCCACTGGGCCTGGCCAAAAACAAGCCTGGGTGTTGAGCGACAATCTGTTAGGCGTACAGGTTCGTCTGCTCCACCATCAGATTTACCAGTTCCTCACTGAAAAAAAGACTGAAAAAGTCATATTCAGTGAAGCCCACTGTGTAAATCTGGATTCCTGATTCACCAACAAAATCAGGAATTGCAGGCTCAAAGTTCTCTGGGGTACACCAGCCAAGTCCACTTGCAGGGGGCTCAGGTGGACTGACCTGGTGGGCCGGAAAACTAGTAGAGCTGCTCGTACTAGGCTGGGCCACAGGGTCCCTAGCATGGGGGTCCCCTCGATCCGCCTCCGTCGGTTGATGATGATGCGGATGACAACAGGAATGTGGGGTCATCCTCATCCTCACTGGGACTCTCGGACTCAGAGGCAAGGAGGGCGTATGCCTCCTCAGCCGAGAACGTCCGGCGGGCCATAGGGGAGTATGTGTCTGCATGTGTGTGTGCGCGTGTGTGTAAATCTTCATTAGGTGTGCGTGTGTGTGGGGCTCGGGTGTTCATGCACTTACCCTATAGCTATAAAAAAAATAAAAAAAAGATCCCTAACTAAAAAAAGTTTTAAAAAAGTGTAAAAAAAATGCGCTGTGGGGCGGGGTGGGCGATGCGATAACAGTGGCCGGACGCAAAGAGTGACGGCCACAGATAGCGCATGCAAATAAAAAATAAAAAAAGCAAACAAACTTGCACCCCCAAAAAGTGTGTGTGGGGGGGAGGGGCAAGCTGCAGCACCCCTAAACTTGCCCTAACTACCCCAGCCTACACCTCCCACTACCTGCCTGCCCTGCCTCCTAAGGTGCCTGATGGCACCAAAAACTCACAAGTCGGCAATCTCCTGCTGCTCTCCCCGCTCCACGGACCGGAATGAGGGGGGAGAGCAGCGACGGAGATTCAAACTTGCCGCGCTCCGCCCACATGCCGCATGGGGACCAATTGCAGGTGATCCTGAGAGGTGGCGTGATCGCCACCTCACAGGAACGCAGGACGGTGATTGGTGGTGTATAATCACACTACCGATCACCGTCCTTTCCGGGTTATCGGGTTATCAAAGACCCGAATAACCCGGAAACGCAGAAAACCGCAGGTCTGAATTGACTAGCAGTTTTCTGCGATCACCGACATCGGGGGACCCCCCTGGGCATTGGTACAGAGTGCCTGCCGAATGGTTTCGGCAGGGATTTTGGTTCCTATCACCGCAGGCGGTGCTGCGGTGATTGGAAATTCTCAGGAAGTACCGGTATGCCCTGTGTCCTGAAGAGGTTAACACAGATAAGTGAACCACTGAGCGGCTAATATATTTTACTTTTGCCACTAATACACAACAAAAAGGACTGTAATTTTCACACTTCACTACACAACCGCCGATAAGACCTTTTTTCCCACTAATACAAGCCAAAAAATGCTTTAAAACATATAATTGCACCGCACAAGGACGTAGAAATATTTCCTTGTAATAAAACCTGTTAATGTCTGTATCAAACAGCACTTGCACAGTAATAGGAATAGTTTGCTAAAATTACAGTCAGTCAGTGCTGCAAGGTGTAATATGATTGTTCCTATTACCCAGGCTGTCCTTCCTTTCCCTACACTTTGAATATTATTTCCCTGCCCCTTATAAATAGTTTTTTTTAGCACAATGACAATTTTCCTATTATCTCTAGCGCTTGCAGACACGTCTCTCCATGCACTGAGTACGCTGGTTAATGGCAGAATCTAAGATGGATACCGTATTTATATGGCTGTGACATCACATTGCTGGGCTGGCTGCTGATTGGCTGCATGCATGTCAATATGGGTGATCCAGCCTTCTCAGACTTCCTTTCTCCATGTCCTCACACGTGCAGCAACCATTTTAGGAAAAATGTGATTTGTTACTACGAAGCGTGAGGAAATTCTCATTGGGTGCGGTCAAATTTTGCCTGAAATTCGTAACAAATTCCACTTTGTCAGCTTCAATTCGCTCATCTCTACTGATAACCTATTCTCTGGATAGGTCATGAGTATCTAATCAGTGGGGGTCCAACACTCCAGACCCCTGCTGATCAGCTGTTAGAGAAGGCAGAGGAGCTCTCAGTAGTGTTGAGCGATCACCTGGAAGTTCGGGTTCGCTGTGTTCAGCCGAACTCCGCTGCAAAGTTCGGGTTTGGGATCCGAACTTGACCCCGAACCACATCCTCTTGCATCATCGCCCAAAGCGTTTTTTCAAGGAGACATAGAAGTGGGATATTAATGCTGAGGACTGCGTCATCCGCACTGGCCATGTTGGTGGAGTACTCGAAACAGCGCAACACGGCACACACGTCTCGCATGGAGGCCCACTCATTAGTGGTGAAGTGGTGCTGTTCTGCAGAGCGACTCATCCATGCATGCTGCAGCTGAAACTACACTATTGCCTGCTACTGCTCGCACAGTCTCTCCAGCATGTGCAAGGTGGAGTTCCACCTGGTGGGTTCGTCGCATATGAGGCGGTGAGCGAGAGGGCCAAAGATATGCTGCAGCACAGACAGGCGAGCAGCAGCAGGGTGAGAACACCGAAAGCCCGCACAGACAGACCGCACTTTCTGCAACAGCTCTGACATATTGGGGTCATTTTTCAAGAACCTCTGCATCACCAAATTCAGCACATGCGCCAGGCAAGGGATGAGCGTAAAACCGGCTAGGCTTAGAGCTGCAACAAGATTTTGCCCATTATCGCACACCACCAGGCTGGGCTTGAGGCTCAGTGGCACCAACCATTCATCAGGCTGTTGTTCCATGCCCATCCACATCTCCTGAGTGGTGTGTGGTTTTTCCCCCAAACAGATGAGTTTCAAAACTGCCTGCTGTTGTTTCCCCCTTGCTGTGCTGAAGTCTGTGGTGTAGATGTTAAGCTGAGCAGATGGGGAGGTGGTAGAAGAGGAAGCGGAGTAGGAGGAGGAGGCAACAGGAGGCAAAGAGAAACGTCCTGCAATCCTCGGTGGTGGAAGGACATGCACCAGACTGCTATCCGCCTCAGGCCTAGCCACCACTGCATTTACCCAGTGTGCAGTTAGGGAGATAAAACATTCCTGCCCGTGATCACTGGTCCACATGTCGGTGGTTATGTGGACATTGCCAAAGATGGCGTTGCGCAGTGCATACCTAATTTTATCCGCCACTTGGTTGTGCAGGGATAGCTCGCCAGAAAAAGCAGTGGCGGCTGGGAAACACATTCTGTGGGACAGCCACCACCATAAGTCTTTTAAAAATCTCATCTCCACCAGATAGAATGACAGCATTTCAAAGGACAGGAATTTTGAAATGCTGGCATTCAGGGCCAGGCATCGCGGGTGGGTAGGGGGATACTTCCTCTTTCTCTCCAGTGTTTGGGAGATGGACAGCTGAATGCTTCCATGGGACATTGTGGAGATGCTTTGTGACGGACGTGGTGGCGTTGATGCCATATCCTCTGTTTGCAGGTTGGCAGGTGCCACTGTCACTCTAGAGGGGGAGGAAGAGACTGAGACTGCAGCAGAAGAGGCACCAGGAGGAGCCTGAGATCTTTTGTGGTTTTTAAGGTGTTTACTCCACTGCAGCTCATGCTTTGCATTTAGATGCCTGGTCATGCAGGTGGTGCTCAGGTTTAGAACAACTCGCATTTTGTTGTCAGCACATTGTCTGAAAAACAGCCACGCCAGGAACTCCTTGGAGATGGCTTTGGTGTGCTTAGTCCCTGGGTGTGGTGGGCAGTAGCGGGGAAAGTAAAATGACCCTTTCATAGATCAGGTCATTATGAACGCGGTGATCAATTTTTAATGTGCGGCTATAAAAAGAAATATGATTTTTCTTTCACTTTTTTTTTCACTTTTCTTTACATTTTTTTGACCCATACCCACTTGATTCTTGCAGATCTTAGCTATACATGGCAAGCCAGAAGCAATGGTAATCATATGGACCACTGACGCAGTAGTGCAGCGCCCGAAGGGGAGGGAGCCTCTGTGAACCCGTTAAGCATGGGGTCACTGCAATGGCACAGCAGTGGCCCCATGGGAGAGGGAGCTCCCTCCCTGTTAACCCTCACCATACAGCAGTCCCTATGGACCACAGCATGGAAGTGGTTAAACGGCTGCCATCAGTGCCAGCTGACACTCTGCTAACCGCTCTAGACATCCTGAAAATGGGGGAGAGGGAACGTGGGATCGTGCCCGTCTGCTCGGCCACTCGGCCATCCTGAAATTAGGGAGGCAGATCAGGAGCTGCCAGGGGGAGAGGGTTAACCCATAGACATGGACTGTGGTCATCAGAACCTGACAGCCAGCATTAGAATCCTCCTAGCCAATCAGAGCGATCGCCGGCCTGGAACCACTCTCGTTGGTCCCTGGCCGGTTATCTGAGATCCCTGGCTGTGTGTAACAGCCGGGGTCTCAGCTCTGTCACCATGTCTGCAGACATGGTGACAGTTTAATGCCATGACGTGTATACTCATCATGAAGCACCAAGAAGCAGTGCTCAATGACGAGTATACACGTCAAATAGCGCTTAATATACAGTAGTATGATGTGCATTTAATTTCTAAGGCTGGTTTAATTTATGGCATTAATATTTTCAGTACAAGACATATTAAAACAGGTTATGTGTGCTGCAGTATAATGTCCTGCACAGGCTTGTCGTTTGTTGATTTTATGCTTCAGCGCAGGCATCAATCCTTTTTTATCAATAATTAGTGTTTGTTTTAAATATTTATCCAGCTGTCTGTAGAGAACAATATTGGTGTTCATACATTATCATTATTTTATTTGGCTCCTTGAAGCTATACAAAGGGAATCTACATGAATACAAAGCAATAGTAAATTGCTGTTTTCATATTTTACGTTTCTCAGCATACTATTTTTGCCACGCTGTACCTATTTCATTTAGAATGGCTGTTTTATTTTATGCTTGTATCTCCTCTCTATTTAATTCATGGTATATACTACATTTGTAATATACTTGGAGGAGTATGATTATTAACATGTCGTGACATGAAAAGTTCAAAAAATAAATAAAAATTAATTTAAGAGAGAAAAAAATGATTATGTTTATGCTACTTCAAAATGCTATCTACAATTTAGAATATTAGACTGGAATGATCTGTACAAAGTAGGAAAAATGTGATTTATAAAAGAAGACAGAAAAAAACAGACAAAATAAAACATGCTGAGATTTTCTCAGCATGCAAAGACAATCTTTGCTGAATATTGTTCTTGTGAAAATATCCTTTCAACTGACAGGGTCAATATTCAGTCCAGGAACTGGCTCAGTTTAGAAAAGAAAAGAATGAAATACTGTCCACCTGATAGCACCCTTAGGGCTCCACATTTTGTTCAGGATTCTTAAATGAATTTTTTACAAGCGTTTTTGGTGGCTTTTTTTGTAGCACTTAAAATGTGCTTTTTTTTTCATGTCCTGTAGAGAAGTATAAGGAAAATGCTATAAAAAACAATTCCTTACTCAGAGCATATCTATTAAACAAATGTCAACAATGCCAAAACCAACAAGAGCACTTTGTACGTAGTGAGTTTTATATTGCACTATAGACTTTAAAATAACATCTGACCACAAAAAACACTATTTAAAAATGCAGCTTAAAACTCCAGGAACAACCAACTTCAGATATTTGAAGCCATGTGGTCAAATTTGAACTCCTACTGAATTCAACAGGACTGCTGTCTAGGACAAGTTGGTCATGCACTATTGTTTCTCCTGCTCTGCCTATGATTCCGTAAACAGTGCATCCAGCAATGAAGGGTTGAAAAGTATTTCCAGCTTTATTAAGGATACATGTTAAATACATTCCAGGGCATACAGTTTTGCCATAATCCGTCAACGAGTTTCAACTGTTACACAGTAAGACTGAGTAACAGTCATGAGTAAGACTGTGTAACAGTTGAAATGCGTTGACGGATTATGGATAAACGGTATGCCCTAGAATGTTTTTAACATGTATCCTTTATAAATCTGGAAATACTTTTTTAACCCTTTAGTGCTGGATGAATTGTTTACTGGATTTCACATGCAACTGGAGTGAAGTCCTGTACACAGAGGTTTCACACTGCTATAGCAGCTGGCGTGAGTTTTCTCTTTTGTTCTCTGCCTATGATTCCTCTCACCCACCTTTCCTCCTTCATTCCCTGTGTCTTGTCATTTGTGCTTTGTTTGTTGGCTGTGTGAGTTTATCATCCTTGTGTTTTATTCTTCATTGCAATGTAATTTAGTTTACTGGATGTTACTTGACTCTCTTTGATGTAATCTCATTTTCATTATGGTATTGCATATCCTATATGTTTAATAAAAATACAGCTAATCCCAAAAAAAAATAATCTCCAAGCCCAATGCTAAAAACACTGAAAAGCACTGCGTGTGAAACCAGTCTTGATGGTTTATCCACTTTAATGACAAACTGTGCCATAAATGAAGGTACCACTCATGGGGAGCCTATAAGGATACCTCTCATAGGCTTTAATAAAAAGAGTTGTGCACATTTAAGGCTACCTTTCTATTTAGTTTCCTCCTCTGTGTAACCTATTTAAAAAGAGATTCTGCAAAGTATCCTTTGTTCACATTTTTTTTGGCTTATGTCATAACCTTCAAACAAAGCAAATTACCAAAACACATGCCCTGCTTTTTCTCTATATCAGTTTTAATAAAACTTACTAAGTCTAGTGACCCAGGATTCTTACTCAGTTTGCCCAAAATAAACTGGTGTACATGTCTTATGCATGTCTAAGTAAACCCCTCATTCTTCGCAGTACCCGTGATGGTGGGAATAGTCTTTCCCGAGGGGAAGACCAGGTTTCTACCTCTGGAGGAAGATTGGCACATGATACAGCTGGTCCAGGCAAACCAGGGGGTACCAGAGCAAGGCACCAGAGGTACAGCTATAGTCAGCAGGCCAAGTCATAACCAGGAGTGACAGTGTAGGACCGAAGGATGAGGCAGAGGCAAAGTCAAACTAGCAATAGGTCAGAGCAGGCGGCACAGGTACAGGTCAGGCAATCCGAGTTGGCAACACTAAAGTCGAGGAAAGCAGGCAGGGATCAAACAGGTAGTGGAGTCAAGAAACAAACGGGTCAGGTAAATTGGAACACAAGCAGAGATAACATAAACCTTTGCAGGACACAAGGACCTTGATTCTCAGGCACCTGGGAAGGGTGCTGGGCCATTTATATAGGTTCAGGAGGGCTAGGATTGGCCAGCATGTGCTAAATCCATAAATCACAGGAAGTGACGTGCGTCAGCCTTTAAGGAAGTGCTACAGGGAACAAGCTGAAAGTATACTCTGCCAGGGCTGGAAGGAAACCCTGGAGCGGATTCACGGCCGGACATGGAGCCTGGGACCGTGGAGGTAAGCAACCGCTGTTACACATACTAGACAATTTTCTAGAAGGTGATAGCTTAATTGAGCAAAAAGTGTCTAACATGCCTAGCAAGATACACCAAATGTATCATACAGTGTAAGCCACTGTGACAAATGTGGTGCACTGTCTGCCTATTAGTCTAGTTTAATCTAAGTGGGTAAGAAACTTTATCCATTGTTGTTTTATGGAGTTTATTATTGATATAGTTATTTGTTAAATTTATTGCAAGTAATATCTATGACTTTTTCAGTCTACCAGTTTCTTTTAACAGAAAAGTCACAGTGATTAGCCTGGCTGAAATGTAGCCCCTTAGTAAATTTGAACCGCTGGGCTTGGCGCAAACCACACAAAATACGGTGCAAACACTTCATACACTCCACTAACAAAACGATCATAAACACTCCACTTTTCTAGTGCAGCTTGTTTGATACATTACCCCCTTAAAGGGAACATGTCATCAACTTTATGCTGACCTCACTGAGGTCCGCATAAAACAGTGACAGAAATGCTGATTTCAGCGGTGTGTCACTCATGAGCTAAAAGTAAGTGGTTGCTGAGAACCAGCATCATAATCATTGCAGCCAGGGCCTTGAAAAGATCTACCTGAGAAGAGTCATGGTTAATCTAATCTCCTGCTCTCCCGACCATCTGCTGATGGTTGGCAGTTCTCTCCTAGAGACAAAGGGAGAAAACTAGGTAGAAGGCTGTCAGTGATCAGCAGGTGGGCAGGAGATCAGGAATTCATAAATAACCATGACTCTTCTCAGGTGGCCGTGACTCTTTTCCAGGCCCAGTCTGCAATGATTGTGGTTCTTGGCAACCACTTACAGTTAACTTTTAAATGACAGACCACTGAAATCAAATCACCTGTCTCTACTTTATACTGCCGTTAGTTTGGGCAGTATAAAGATGATGACAGGTTCCCTTTAAGCTAGGGCAGCATTCATAAACATGCTCCAATGTATTTATGATTTGTGCATTTAAAAAATTGCGGTCATTCATTTAAACTGGTATTTCTATGTTAGTCTTGATCTCCTCCTGTGTCGCCATAGGATGTGCATGATTTATAACTAGGTGCATGACTCATCATAAATTAAGAACGTTCTCTGGCAGTCTGTGCACCTAGATTGAAATCTACTCAGCTCGTAGCTCTAGTTCCAGGTGGTAGAAATGATGATAAATGTGCCAGGACTGATTGCTCCTCCCTAACCACATGGGGCGCAATTTAGGCGCAATGGTGTTTAACCAGTGTTTTGCAATTTATTAATTTTTTTACACTAGAGGGTGTAGGGCATTGTAAATGACCTTCAGTCACTTTTCTGTTCCATTTGAACTTATGTTCACAATATTACGTTTCAAGTTTGTATAATTTGGAAACTTTTCTGTATTTCAGGCACCAACTGTCAATTAAAAAGCTTGATGAATTGCAATACGACTATATTTTACTTCACTAAAAGATATCCAGATTTCAAAGCTTGTATTTGCTCTGACGATATTTACTGCACTATTAAAAAGCTACTGGGAAAGAACTGCAATTCCAAAAATGGTCAGTAACTTTTGATTATCTTTTTGGTGCTTGTTTTATTTATGTTAGTAAATACCTCTGTCAGTGTTGTCATTTTATGGAAGAATGTATTTGTTGTTCCTTTGTTATTTCTCCCAGAATTGTATGAATAGATGGACTATGAACTTGGTACTATCATTTGCCTTGCCTTTGAGCACTGATTAGAGAGGGCCATAATATACCGTATACAGCTCATTCACAAGGAGTCACACTAGAATTCATTATTTTATAAGGATTTACAAAAATTCAAAAGAGCTGTCTTTTTTTACATTCTAAACTAATAATTTAGTTTCTCTGGATGTTTTTAATTTTATGTCTCAGTTATCGGGTTACTTAACTTTTACTTACTAAAAACATAGCCAACCTAAGGGGTGTGAAAGAGGCACCAGAGCTGCTTCCCTAATGCTCCATGATACTTCGCACTCCAGGTATTACATGGAGCTAGCCTTTACTCAATTGATGTGATGGACCTAAGCGCTCAGGGGGTAGTAACGTGTGAAGGAAGACAGTAACAACTTCCTATTGTATGTTATATGGCTGGGATCACAGCTGTCAGAATGATGTTAGAGGTGCCAAAAATGCATCCTGCCAGGGATCCATATTTCTCCTGAGAAAGTGTGCAGACAGATATACAGATAGACATTTTGCTAATGACGTCACATTTATTATCTTTGTTACAGTTAACTGTCATTTCAGTATATTTTTAACATCGTGTAGGGTCACTGATCTTATATATTCATATACGTTCATTCTTAGGAGTTTACAGTCATTGCTTACCGATATTGTTATGAAAATCTGTAACACAAAAAAAGGAGGAAAACAACGGTAAATAACATAATAAAGCAATATAAGACCGTTATTTATCACCTTTGTGTATTTCAAAGATATAAAGTGTAGGGCATGAGAAGATTTCAGGAAGCATTACAGTAGTTATAAATTTTTTATATTGTACCATACAAAATATTCAATAAACTCAGGAGTTCATTGTCAGGTTAATGCAGTTTTTTTAAATCAGAAAATCTGAGCTTGGATGGAGATTGAAAAAAAGTTTTGCTGTATGATGGAATGTGGAGTTATAGATATTAGGAATATAATGATACACAAATCAATATATGCACACTATGAAGACCAGAAGGATAGTATAAGATCAGATTGCAGCTATTGTTGCATCTGCAACAGTCAGGGGTGTATCTTCCGGGCTTTTGGAATCAAATATAAAATGTGTAACGTGTACCCCAGTTATCATGTTTTATTAATAATACTAGGGCTTTCTTATTTGACAGAGGTGAATTTGGGCCCTCTAAAGCACAAGGGCCAGTTTATGACTGGTACCTCTGGTATCACAATAGCTGCCCCCAGGTGGAAATCCAGTGTATGCAAACCTCCCAGATTTATATAGTTATTGGGCAGTTACAAGGGCAGTCGTAGTCTATGTACTTAGATCTAATTTAGTATTGAACGAATTGAACTTTATGAAGTGGAATTCGATCCAAATTTGGGGGAAACTCAATTTGCTGTGAAGCCGAATTTCCTCATGCTTCGTGGTAACTAATTGATTTTCCCTGAATGGCGGTAAAAAATGTAAAAATCATACTTACCTCAAGCGCAAAGAGGCAGTTGTCTCCATCTTGATTGAAGATCTTTCACGAAATCCCATGCGCTGAGTCGTATGATGTCACCACGTCTGCCGACATAATGACATTATCACAGGCCGTGCAATATTACACGCTAGATCTTCAATAAAGATGACGGTGGCCAGCTCTTCGCAATGAAATAATTGAGGTAAGTATGATTTTGAAAGTAAAATTGATTATCTATGTTAATTAGCGACACTCCAGATTTATCGCAACTTTTTAAAAAGTCACAAAATAGTTGCAAATTGACTCCAGTCGAAAAATGGCACATACTAGGGTATCATTTTTAGACAAGAGTTAGATTTAAAGATACACCAACTTTATTAAACATTTGACATTTGATAAATTTGTCAGAAAGCACACCTACTGTATGTAGACTCAAGGAAAAACTGACTTCAAAAGTTACCCTCATGATAAATTCCCCTCATTGAAGTGAAAAATGTCATCCAAACTCTGTCTGCGAGATTTATCATGACAGGAATTTTTACAATTTGTTTAGCAGAAGTCTTTGTTGCCATAAGTTGTGATAAATTTATTGAATGTTGCACGGTGTTTGATAAATCTGTACATCTTTAAAGGGCATCTGTCAGCAGATTTGTAAACTATGAAATTGGTTGACCAGTTGTATGTGCGCTTGCCAGCTGTGTTGGTCTCATATATGCCCGCATTGCTGAGAAAAATTATATTCAAATGAGCCTCTAGGAGCAAAGGGGACATTGCCATTACACTTAGAGGCTCTGCTCTTTCTGCAGCTACTTTACCCTCTCCACTTTTATTGACAGGACCAGGCATGGTGATGTTTTCACTGCCTGGCCCTGCTCATATCCTATCAGCAATATAGGGACATGCAGTGGCCAGGGTTTGGGGTGGCCCCAACGTTACTCTGGGTCCCCTGGACACCGTTGAGGTGTCACTATGCGTTACTGCTCTCCGGAAGGGATGGCAAGACATGGTGCACCCCAATGGGAAATAAGTCCAGAGAGTCAGGGTCTGCAGTAAACGAGGGTGTTTCTTTACTGGAGGAATTCAGGTACAAAACAATATAGGCAAGGCATTAGGCTGGCTTCTCCAGTCTCCTCCCTGGCAGAAGAAGGGCTTGGTGCTGAGGAAAGGCCTGAGCTAGCTGTCTATCTTTCTCTTCAGAAGGCTGGTACACTGGTCCAAGGCTGCTGATCCAGGGTCTGTTACAGCATATGCCAGACTCAGCATCTTTTTCTGGTCACTCAGTAGTCGGGCAGAGTCTCCTCTTTCAAGCACTGGTTCCTAACTGCAGCACACTAGGGGCTCTGACTGCTCTCCTTATATACAGTTTTTGCTGGACTAGAACCTTTTAGTGGGAGGGGTGAAGTGGAGAAACTCAGTGCAAACAGATACAGTTGCAAGAAAAAGTATGTGAAATCTTTGGAATGATATGGATTTCTGCACAAATTGGTCATGAAATGTGATCTGATCGTCATCTAAGTCATAACAATAGACAATCACAGTCTGCTTAAACTAATAACACACAAATAATTAAATGTTACCATGTTTTTATTGAACACACAATGTGAACTTTCACAGTGCAGGTGGAAAAAGTATGTGAACCCCAAGACTAATGACATCTCCAAGAGCTAATTGGAGTAAGGTGTCAGCCAACTGGAGTTCAATCAATGAGATGAGATTAGAGGTGTTGGTTACAGCTGCCCTGCCCTATATACACACACTAGTTCTGGGTTTGCTTTTCACAAGAAGCATTGCCTGATGTGAATGATGCCTCGCACAAAAGAGCTCTCAGAAGACCTACGATTAAGAATTGTTGACTTGCATAAAGCTGGAAAGGGTTATAAAAGTATCTCCAAAAGCCTTGCTGTTCATCAGTCCACGGTAAGACAAATTGTCTATAAATGGAGAAAGTTCATCACTGCTGCTACTCTCCCTATGATTGGCCGTCCTGTAAAGATGACTGCAAGAGCACAGCGCAGACTGCTCAATGAGGTGAAAAAGAATCCTAGAGTGTCAGCCAAAGACTTACAAAAGTCTCTGGCATGTGCTGACATCCCTGTTAGCGAATCTACGATACGTAAAACACTAAACAAGAATGGATTTCAAGGGAGGATACCACAGAGGAAGCCACTGCTGTCCAAAAAACCCCATTGCTGCACGTTTACAGTTTGCACAAGAGCACCTGGATGTTCCACAGCAGTACTGGCGAAATATTCTATGGACAGATGAAACCAAAGTTGAGTTGTTTGGAAGAAACACACAACACTATGTGTGAAGAAAAAGAGGCACAGCACACCAACATTGTGAATTGTGAAGTATGGTAGTGGGGGCATCATGGGTTGGGGCTACTTTGCTGTGTCAGGGCCTGGTAGGATTGCTTTAATCGAAGGAAAAAATGAATTTCCAAGTTTATCAAGACATTTTGCAGGAGAACTTAAGGCTATCTGTCCACCAGCTGAAGCTCAACAGAAGATGGGTGTTGCAACAGGACAACGACCCAAAGCATAGAAGTAAATCAACAACAGAATGGCTTAAACAGAAGAAAATATGCCTTCTGGAGTGGCCCAGTCAGAGTCCTGACCTCAACCCGATTGTGATGCTGTGGCATGACCTCAAGAAAGCGATTCACACCAGACATCCCAAGAATATTGCTGAACTGAAACAGTTCTGTAAGGAGGAATGGTCAATAATTACTCTTGACCATTGTGCACATCTGATCTGCAACTACAGGAAATGTTTGGTTGAAGTTATTGCTGCCAAAGGAGGTTCAACCAGTTATTAAATCCAAGGGTTTACATACCTTTTCCATCTGCACTGTGAATGTTTACATGGTGTGTTCAATAAAAACATGGTAACATTTCATTATTTGTGTTATTAGTTTAAGCAGACTGGATTGTCTATTGTTGTGACTTAGATAAAGATCAGATCACATTTTATGACCAATTTGTGCAGAAATCCATATCATACCAAAGGGTTCACATACTTTTTATTGCAAGTGTACAATGTTTCAGCTTCCATCTAGAATAGACTTACATTAGAGCTGCAATGATACTCAAAGGTAATGACATAGATTTTCCAGACAAAAACAAGTTTCCAGATATAACAACAGAGCAAAATAAGACATTTAAAAGGTCAGTCTGTCTGCTTTTTGGTGTTAAACAAGTATGCGTGGTAAACAAACATGGTCTTCTTTAAATCCTATGGCAGCTGTGGAAAATTATCATCTTCTCAATCAAAGCCCTAACAGTCTCTCAGTATTCATTAACCCTTTCCACAGAGCCATGCAAATACAGTGATAAAGAACAGAATATATATCACAACATATTTAAATATATATGAAATGCAGAAACAGTAATAAACAGTATAAGTTAACCCTTTTAAGATAAATAAAGCAAGACGTTTTAACTTTGTATTGGGGAAATAGGAAAATGTCCAAAAATGTTCAAATGTCAAAGTACTCCCTGCTCTAGGGCACTACACACATATGAACATGGGACCAACACAGATGCTTTCAGCTGCCAAGCGCACAGGGAACAGGTCAGGTAGTGTCATAGGTACAAATCTGCTGACAGATGCCCTTTAAGTCTAACGGTACTTTCACACTTGCGGCAGAGGATTCCAGCAATCTGGACGCAAACGGATGCATTTGTGAGATGGATTCGGATGCGGATGCGTCTCACAAATGCATTGCAGCACTGGATCCATCTTTCTGGTTGTCATCTGGAAAAACGGATCCGGTATTTATTTTTTTCAGATTTTTAAATCCGCATGCGCAGACCGCAAAACTGGTTCCGTTTTGCCAGAACACTTGCGGCCAGGCCCGGCATTAATGCATTTCAAATGAAAATTAATGCTGGATCCGGCAGTCCGGCAAGTGTTCAGGATTTTATGGCCGGAAAGAAAACTGCAGCATGACGGACTGAACTGATGCATCCTGAACGGAATGCTCTCCATTCAGAATGCATTAGGATAAAACTGATCCGTTTTTTTTCCGTAATTAAGCCCCTAGGATGGAACTCAATACTGGAAAACAAAAACGCTAGTGTGAAATCAGGAGTGAAACATAAAAGGAGAGAAAGTATTTACTACCTCCTGTTTTTTTGCATTAGGAATCCTGTCCTTCTGGCTGTACCCTAACTGGATTAAGATTGAGTGTGAAAGTTTTTGGGGGCAGTTGATAAATATGCCTTAAATCAGCTTGAGAGACTATCTTTGAATAGGGATAAAATAATGGATGGCACACTAATATCTGCTGTCACATGGACTAAAAACTATAGGTAAGTAATTCACACTTATTAATAAAGGAAATTTAAAATATAAGCCAATAGAGGTAAAAAAATCAAGATTAAAAATCAGGATCATATGTGTCAACAATAAATAACAGCAAATAAATAGCAGCAATAAGGAACAATGTTGGCACTAATAGTAACCGCAATCTGAGTGACAGTGAATAATAATGGGGAATGCTGCTCATGAGGTCATGCGAGGACAGGATACTGGAGACGTTATGATTAATGGGCAAGAATGAGTATTATAACATACTGCCTGGATGTGTAGATGCTATCCATTGATTGTATGCACCGACCACGAGCCGGACATTGACCCAGTCCAAGTCAAGCTTGCTCTGCCTGTCCACAATCTATTGTTGAGAAGGCAGAGATCCACTACAAGCCTGGCACAATCCCGAGTCATCCACCATGTGGGATACCACGTGGGATGCCAAGAACAGCGGGACTCGCAATCTAGCCGCATCACTGATGGGAGAGGAGGCGGTATAAGAAGAGGACGATTATCTATACACCTATGTATCATGGATTGGTAACATACTAGCTACAACACTACAACTTGTTACATGGAAAGACGCTGTGATCTAAAGCTAGAACAGCGCAAACAGCTATAGTCATTTAAAGGTTGAATAGCGTATTAAGCTACAATCTACCTAGAAACGAGTGGTCTGAACATCAAACCACTCGTGGAGATAAAACATAGGAGTGCACTGAATGATATAAGCATCTACTTTCAAATATCTGAAGGAGACATCTGTTTATTTATTGTATATATCCTATATATATTTCATTATATATTTGGATCAACATAAAATTGTCATTTTTGTAACTGATCACTAAAGAGAGGCTTTTCACTTCATCCTTATCCTTTTTGGACTTATATTCTTTTGGATCTACATTTACAAACAATTTTTGGACACATGTTCTTGGATTCATATTGTTGTTGCCATATCTGACCAATTGCCAGTATTCATCACTGTCACTCAATTATGGTTATTATTAGTGCCGCCATTGTTGCTTATTGCTGCTTAGGGCTCTTTCACACCTGCGTTATTGTCTTCCGGCATAGAGTTCCGTCGTCGGGGCTCTATGCCGGAAGAATCCTGATCAGTTTTATCCTAATGCATTCTGAATGGAGTGAAATCCATTCAGGATGCATCAGGATGTCTTCAGTTCCGGACCGGAACGTTTTTTGGCCGGAGAAAATACCGCAGCATGCTACGCTTTTTGCTCCGGCCAAAAATCCTGAAGACTTGCCGCAAGGCCGGATCCGGAATGAATGCCCATTGAAAGGCATTGATCCGGATCCAGCCTTAAGCTAAACGTCGTTTCGGCGCATTGCCGGATCCGATGTTTAGCTTTTTCTGCATGGTTACCATGGCTGCCGGGACGCTAAAGTCCTGGCAGCCATGGTAAAGTGTAGTGGGGAGCGGGGGTGCAGCATACTTACCGTCCGTGCGGCTCCCGGGGCGCTCCAGAGTGACGTCAGGGCGCCCCAGGCGCATGGATGACGTGATCGCATGGCACGTCATCCATGCGCATGGGGCGCTCTGACGTCATTCCGTCATTCTGGAGCGCCCCGGGAGCCGCACGGACTGTAAGTATGCCGCTCCCCCGCTCCTACTATGGCAACCAGGACTTTAATAGCGTCCTGGCTGCCATAGTAACACTGAAAGCATTTTGAAGACGGATCCGTCTTCAAATGCTTTCAGTACACTTGCGTTTTTCCGGATCCGGCGTGTAAATCCGGCAAGTGGAGTACACGCCGGATCCGGACAACGCAAGTGTGAAAGAGGCCTTAATGATCTTGTATTTTTTTGTTATTTATTTGCTGCCATTTATTTTTATTAATGATTGGCACATATGATCCTGATTTTTAATCTTGATTTTTTTTAATCTCTATTAGCTTATATTTTAAATTTCCTGTATTAATAAGTGCAAATAAATTACCTATAGTTTTTAGTCCATGCAACACCAGATATTAGTGTGCCATCCATTATTTTATCCCTATTCAATACTAATTACATAGGCGATGGGTACGCCTAGGATTGAGCACCTATATCCAATGGTCTGAAGGAGGTGAGCCGCTGATTTTTATTTGATAGACTAACTATCCTGCCGTCCTAATCTACTTTTTAAAACTGGGGTGAGTAGTGCAAAAATGTTGTGAAGCCAGAATTCTAGAGTGCAGGGCTTGATGAATTCCTGTCCCTCTCCCCATGTGTTCATGATGACAATATGAGACATTAGTTGCAATGGTAGTGTTGCATTTTTTTTGTCTGTTAATTTTTCAAACCCAACACATAGAAAACTGTATTGTTCTTAAAATTATAATTAGAGATGAGCAAAGATCTCCGCTGCATTTTACAAGAAAATTTGCTTTGTGATGGATTGCATTTCTTTGTAAATAGCGGGTGCAACGACAGGGAATGGCGATTGCGTCGCCCCCGTCATTGAACCTCTCATATGCCACGTTTGTTGCTGTGTCTGAGATCCATATTAAAGCATTTTAGTGTTTGCTAATTTGAAAATAAAATATTAAAATGTACTTTATCTATTTGATTGCAAAGAGGCCATAGTGGCCATCTTGCTTGAAGATCCAGCACGAAATCTTGCACGGCATGTGATGACATAATGCGTCACCGCAAACAAGATTTTGCACGTGGTCTTGAAGCAAGATGGCTACCTCTTCACACTCAAATGGATGAGGTAAGTATGATTTTATTTTTACCGCTATTTCATAGAAAATTCATTTATTACCACGAAGTAGGAGGAAATTGGCTTCATGGCGAATAGAACTTGTCCTGAAATTCAGACCGCAGTCCACTTCATGATCTTCATATTCGCTCAACACTAATCTGATAAATTCCATTGGGAACATGTTTTTATACAACATCAGAAAATATATTTACATGGCTCTAAAGGAAAAGTAATAATGTAATTCAGTGGCTCTCTGAGCTGTAATAGGTAAAGCATTGTATTTAGATATTTTAAAATGGTATAAATATTCAGTAGTGCTATGATTTTGATAGTATTCCTCTCTTTTGCATGCAGTACCTACCCTCCCTGCAGGACACACTAAGCAAGAACACTCCATTATTCAAAAAAGATTCATGCAAAATCCCAAAATATCTGTGGGTATATCATCAGGAAAAGTAAATGACTGCATCTTAGGAAAACAATTATGCAAAGAGGACCATACTTGCATTTCTTTGTATGAAAACTTTAAAATTCGGTGCATTCATCCTCATGAATGCATTCTCGACGATATAGTGCAAAGTTGCTTGACAGACTGGAGTGAACTTAAAAAGACTGTTATGGGAAACTGTGCATGCCTCAACTCAACAAAACGAAAATGTGTGAAAGTTTGGAATAGCATTTATAATAATACATGCTTGCAGTATGTCAAAGAAAGACAGATTTCTGCATATTCAGAAGAGAAAAATGATCTTACTGCTTCGAACTTGGACTCATGTAAGTAAAATGATTATGTTGTATTTTTTACACACACAGCTTTATTTACATTAGATACTGTAAAATATAATTCTGTATGCCTTTAACTCATGAAAAAATATTCAGCCATGTCTTCAGGGGAAAATTCAGAGTATGCGTTTATCTCACCTGCAGCACCGATTATAGAACAACCAGAGCTGCTAAATCAAGTCAGTAACGAAATAACCATATTGAACAATACACATATATTGTAAAGCCTGATGAGAATAGTTGCTGAGAATGGCTGTAGTATGTAACCTAAGCAACAGATGGTGTTTACAGTCGCAACTTTACTGGTTTTACAATTTTAGGATTAAATCATAACTATACAGAACTGGAATTGGATTTTCTCTGAAGGTGATAGCCTACGGTACACCTAGGTGGTAGCAATCAGAGGTTTAAAATTGACCTGGCAACACGTGGTTTGATCTGACAGGTTTTCCTTGTGGATCAATAGGGATCTGTGTTGTTTCTGGTAATGACCACATCCATTCCCTCCAGGTGTTGCTAACGTGGTCATTTAACCTTCCTTATTTATAATTGCTTCTCCCACAATGCTGTGCGGTTTATAGCTTCTGTTGGACCTGTGAATAGTTTGTGGGTGGATCTCGGCTGAGTTCCTGGTGCTTCCATATCCCCTTTGAAGTTAAGTTAGAAGCTTCTTGTTTGAGGCCCTATCCTTTGGACCCCTGCCAATCAGCAGAGGTAATGTGTCTATCACTGGTACTGTATCTTGGTGAATAGGAATAAAATGTATTACAAGGAACAGCCACCCATACAGATGAGCTCTTGGGGAGGTGGTCTCATAATAAAGACCACAGTGGCCGTCATTATGTTGCTAGGTTTTGCCACCCAGGACAGAAGGGCAGGGTAATTGTTTATAGCTTATCCTGCACCTACTGTACCTGTTTGCTAACAATGCAGTTCCACTGAAGGGGCACATGCTCCACAATTTTCACATCTGCACATTGACTGCCTCTAGATTTGCAGCATGTTCTCAATAGCATTTAGGTATTTATAGCACATGCTGTTTTTGATGGATCAATTTTTTGTTTTTTTATATAACAGTGGTAGAGGAGAAACCTTTATTCTGACAGAGGCAAACTTAAGAATGGTCTCAATACCTTATCTGTACAGTAAGCTTGGTTCTAACACCATATGTCTTAAGCATGGTTCTGGTTCGGTATCTATGTAATAAGTTGGTTATGGTTCCATATCTGTGTAGCAGAAATGAACACATTTTCTAGAATTTGGGTACAAATCAATTTTATCCTAATCATAGTATCCAATCATTTCCCATGCCTCTAGATTTGCAGCATGTTCTCAATAGCATTTAGGTATTTATAGCACATGCTGTTTTTGATGGATCCATTTTTTGTTTTTTTATATAACAGTGGTAGAGGAGAAACCTTTATTCTGACAGAGGCAAACTTAAGAATGGTCTCAATACCTTATCTGTACAGTAAGCTTGGTTCTAACACCATATGTCTTAAGCATGGTTCTGGTTCGGTATCTATGTAATAAGTTGGTTCTGGTTCCATATCTGTGTAGCAGAAATGAACACATTTTCTAGAATTTGGGTACAAATCAATTTTATCCTAATCATAGTATAGCCTGGGAAATCTCACTCTATCACCCTTATGCAATTATATCCAAATAAGTCATTAGAATACATTTTGATTCTACTGAAACTGATTTTTTTCAAATAATCTGGTCAAATTTCAATTCTAATGAATCAATTATTTTATCTCTACTATGCAGTATGCTTGATTACAGTATTGAACATCAGACCATTTTAAAACTTGAGACTGGTGGGAGGTTAACAATCTTCACACAGCCTAGGGCACATGTCAGCTTTAATCAATAAGGTTATGAGGTACTGACAATATGATTAGGCAGGCAGTTGAGTGGTGAGGGTATTGTGCACCATAATCTTTATTAAAGATACTAAGGATGGGTGAGCAGGTGTTGAGTAGCTGTTTACAATGTAAAGCCTTATTGATATGTCAGTGTTTTGGTAAGTTATTTCCATCAGTGATTGTGATCCAAAACAAGGATTAGAGCCTCCACAGATATAAGGTATAAGGGCCCTTGCACACGATCGTATGCCCTCCGAGATATACGGTCCGTGAGTGGGCCATATGTCCCGGAGAGGCATTGTTCGTGCGCACGGGAGCACACAGCATCATAGATTACAATGATGCTGTGCATGTCGGGCTGCCCCCCAGATAAATTGTAAGTCTTGTTAACTTGCTGCACACATTCTCTGGCAAGTTGTACACTTGCAGAGCACTTGCAGCACGAGTTCTAGTTGACACTTTTTCAACTTGCAGCAAATTTGCTTGGCAAGTCTCTAGCAAGAGCATAATAACTTAACGAGAACTTGCAGCAAGTTTGCAAAAGCTTTACTAGAACTTGCAGCAAGTTTGCAAAAGCTTTACTAGAACTTGCAGCAAGTTTGCAAAAGCTTTACTAGCTTCCCAAACTGTCATAATATCCTCAGTGACATCATTAATATCAAAATATTCTTTAATTTATTTCTTCTTTATATTTATATCAACCTAAAATAATTTTTACACATACACCTCTCCCTTCCCTCTCCTCTCTAGTATTAACCATAAGTGGACAATGATCAGATACACCTCTCTGTGCATATTTAACCTTAATAATATTGTGTATTGAATTTCTATTAACTACTGCCATATCTATTCGTGAAAATACTGAGTTTTATGAGTTTTAGAAAATCATGAAAAATGTCATGCTCTCGAATTTAACAACCTCCACATATCTATCCAGTCCAATTCTTGCATAGTATTTTTAAGTCTAGACCTTGTGTGTAAATCCATTTTCTGCCCTATTGTGCATCTATCTATCCCCTCATCCATTACCATATTAAAATCACCCACTATAATTAGTGTCCTATTACTACTATTTATGGAAAACTCAGTCTTCAGCAGTACCTCTACTGTAAAGGGGGTGGTATGTATACACTAACAATTATCCAAGGTTTATTATCTAATATCCAATCCATTAACACATATTGCCCCTCTCTATCCATCAGTACATCTTTTATTTTTATCTTAATATCCCTATGAACTAAAATCTTTATACCTCTAAAATAAGTGGAAAACACCAAATGATATGCATACTGTACCCATGGTTTCTCAAATACTTTACTACTTTACTATATTTAGTTATATGCATTTCCTGGAGGCATATAATTGCTAGTAAAAAAAAAAAAAAATTATCACATTAAATACTGCTATTCTTTTCACTCCAGTTCCTATACCGCTTATATTCCAAGAAATATACACATCTTATATCTTCTTAATAATTACTATAAATCTGATTCTCCCTTAACACGAGGGAAGAGTCCCTGGAAAATAAATATTAAAACCACAAGAAAGGATGGAGACAATCCAATGCTGAGGGATATGGGACAGGAGAAAGAGAGTCCACCCACACTCAGAATTCCCTACCAATTGACCCATAGGGCTATTCATTCCCCTGACTCTCTTAACTTAGCATTGACACCCTCCCAGACAGCCGGCCCGACGCTTTTAATTTAATGAACATTTTTCCCCATCTACTCTTTAACTTCTTCCGGGGAATAGAAAAACCAAGTTTTTTTTTTCTCTCCACACTACTCGTAGCTTTGCTGCAAATCACATTGAGTATTGAACCCCTTTTATGCGTAGCTCTTTTTTAATTTCTATAAATTGACTTTTGTCCTGCTGAGTCTCTCTCGCATAATCTGGGAAAAACATCACTGGAGGCCCTTTATAATCCAAATTTCCCATCTTCCTTGCCCTATGAAATATCTCATCCTTATCCCTGGACGTTAATAGCTTGACCAATATTGGTCTAGATCTCGCTCCAGGGGGTGGTACTTCAGTGGTTAGTCTACGGGCACGTTCTACAAAATCTGGATATTTTGTCACATCCTGTCTGCATAAAAAGGACCAACACATCCTGTCTTTCCACTCCCTCATGGGATCCCAAACATCTTACACTGGCTCTCCTAGATCTATTTTACATGTCCAATAATTTACTTTCTATTTCTTTATTTTCAAACATTGTTTTCCCATTCTCTCCAGCAATTTTCTGAAGTAGATCTTACATCTTAGATACCCTTTTTTCTACCTCTTCCAATCTGTTCTTATACTTATGCAGATCCGAGCAGAGTAACCCTACATTTTATTTCACATTTCACACTTGGAGAGAGAGATCCATTATTGCTGTATTACACTTTGATTTCTAAGAAGATATCCTGCAAACTAGATGATTGCTCACTATTTACTTTGCTTACGTCTCTTTCTGATATGTTCTCTCTGGAAACTCTCTCTTCATTCAAGGAATCCTCCCCTTTTCCCTTACAAGTAATATTAGCGGTGTTATCTACTTCTATCTGGAGAAACGTTCCTTCCCTATCTTGGGATTCATCATCCTTCTTATGTAGGACAGTTTTTGAGAAACTCGCCTGTTTATTTATTCTAGTTATTAAATGTAAAACCGCTCTGCTCTCCAACAGGTGCCAATCCAACCAGCCTGGGGAAGTGGAATTATCCAAGTCCCTCTCTTTCCTCCTGTTTGTTTTGCCATTACTCTATTTAGATTGAAATGTCCATATTTGCATCCACTTTTCTATCCTCCTTTTCCCACTTCTCTCAATCCCTCCTTCTCTGTTCCCTCTATACCCCTTGAAGCAATTGGAGATCTTAAATGAACTGTGCATGATTCAAATAAATCTTGATAAAAAGCAACAGAAGGCAAATAATATACAATCCACAATCATGTGAAACCCTAAATTAATTGTACATGATTCAAATAACATTTAATAACAAGCAATTAACATATAATCCATGATTAAGAATAACATATAATGCATGATTATAATAAAGAAAAAAAAAAAAAAGAAGGAAGTTTCACTCTCTCTCCCCCTTCACTTTGTTTTCTCTTTTTTTCTCCCCCCCCACCTCCTCTCTTTTCTCCCCTTCTCCCCTCTCAAAAAAAATAAAAATTAATAAACACTACTGTAGTTCATCAAACTTTCCAATATCTATATGTCCTTTCTCCCCTTTTCCTCTCTTCGTTCCAATACATCGGAACCTTTAGTTCAGGAGCAACAAAATTATTAAGATGAGTAGGGAGCCGTGATTAATAATTGATGGGTACTCCAATACAGGCTTATGTATATCCAGTCTTCATATCCAATTCTAAAGAAAAAAGCATAATTATCAACCATGTACTCGTTTTTAAATTCCATATATGCCCAAGTCCTGATGGTCCACTTATTCCCTCAATCTGATCTGCCTTAGAGGAGAAAAAAAAGGAAGGTTCAAATGAAGGGATGGGTGTAAAAATATAGAGGGAAGACGATTAGCTTAAAATACTCCAACAAAAAGTTAATCTGTGATAGCAAGCCTAGGACGATTCCAGTCCCAATTTATGATCTATAACAAGCGGATCTCCAATATAGAAGTTTTCCTCATGTCCAATTAAGTAAACCCGGTGGATAACGACACAGCAGAAGTTAGTAGCTTATTAAAAATAAGTACAGTATATCACATATATCGTATCAGTGCCTCACGTGCTCCGGTTTACGGGTAGCCGTCTCGATCCTTTCCACACTGGTTGCTTTCACCAAAGCTGCCAGGATTATATTAAGGGTTGGAGACTTTCCCACTACTTATCTCCTCGATTCCACGATCCCCACACAATCGGCTTATCTCTTCTCAGCCGAGACTGATTATCCTCATGACTGAGGTTCACCCTCGTCCTGTGTCACCCAGGTTTATTCTAAATGAGGCTCCATCACCAACTGCCGTTCACAGTCACTCATGGCCTTCTTTCTAAGACACAGCCTCACTATCCACCACAGTGTCCACTACAATCCACCGCAACCTCCACCACTGATCCACCGTGGCATCCACCACCAGGTAGGCCAGGTAGGCAAAGAAGAAGAGACTCCCCATTCACATTCCTGGAGACTCCATCAAACGGAACTCCCACCGGTACACAGAGGCTCTGCCTTACGTCATACGTCCACTCAGATGCTCCTCCTCCCTTTTTCTTGTTTTCCAATACAAGACATGTTAAATTAAATGGTTCAATTAAAAAATGTATCTTGTCCCGCAAACAATTATTTTTATTTTTTTTAAGTTCTAGCTATTAACAATAATAGGTCCAGTCCTTAGAGGCTAATAACTAATATACTAAGCTCCCCCTAGTGGCAGATGAGACAGCTAAAATTTTATAATTTAACATTATCATTATGTGAGGTACAGTTTATATGAAAGGTCTACACTCCCCTGTTAAAAAGCAAGGTTTTAGTCATATAAAAAAAATCAACCCAAGACAATTTTTTCTGAATTATTTCCACCTGCAATATGACAGATAATTTGTAGAATTCCATTGCAAAGCAAACTTAAATCACTTTGGGGTAGTGGTTGGGGTGGTGGACAAGGGGGAGGGATAAAAATAACAAAACTAAAATAATGTGGTTGCATAAGTGTGACTACCCTCTTATATTTGTGGGTGTGGTTGTGTTTAGCCAACCACATTTAAACTCCTGTTAAACTAGTACTCTGTACACAGCTGCCATAATTTAAAGTGATACTGATTAACCCCATGTAGAGGTTCTAGTAGGATTTTCTGGAAATGGTTTTGGTTGCATAATATAGCAAAAGCAGAGGTCTTTAAACAGCCAACAGCACATCAAAGGGATCTCATTGTGAAAAGGTCAGAAGAAAGGTACAGATGCATTTGATATGTCATGGAACACAAAAATAGTCATAAAGAACTGAATACAATTTGGCACAACAGTAATATTACATCTAGACATCCCTCAAAAATTGCTGAAAACACAAGAATAATATTGGTCCAGTGGGATACCAAGATGACAACAGTAAGGAGGTGCAGGTACTGCATGGGACAACAATGTCCTGTATTCTTCATATGTTTGAGCTATGGGGTAGAGTGGCAAGATAAAAAAAAAAACATTCAAGCCTGGCTATATTTTGCTAACACCTACATAAAGTCTGCCAAATCATGTGGGGAATGTGTTATGGTCTGATGAGACCAAGCTTGAACTTTTTGGCCATAATTCCAAAAGGTGTGTTTGGTGCAAAGCCAACACTATGCATCACCAAAAGAACACCATGAAGCATGGAGGAGGCAGCATTATACTTTGGGGCAGTTTTTTTCTGCAGCTGGAACTGGGGCATTAGTGAAGAATTATGATCAGTTCCACATATTAGTCAATCTTGGCACAAAACCTCCTGGCCTCTGTGAAAAAGCTAAAAATGAAGAGGAATTTCACCCTTCAGCCCGGCATAGACCAAAAGCATAACTCCACATTAACAAAACAATGGCTTTGTGAGAAGAAGATCAATGTTTTAAAATAGCCCAGTCAAAGCCCAGACCTTACTCCAATTGAAAATCTGTGGCTTGACCTAAAGAGGGCTGTACACAGGAGATGTTCTTATAATCTGACAGATATGGAGCACTTTTGCAAGACAGAGAGTACAAGATTGGGAAGTCTAGATGCCATGCTGATAGACTTCTTCCAAAAATGAATAAATCCTGTCATAAATTCAAAGGGAATTTTGACAAGGTATTCATTTAAGGGTGCATATTTATGCAATCATTATTTTAATTTGTTTTTATTTTTGGTGGGAAAAATTCTGAAATGATTGTTCATGGTCGGATACTTTTTCACAAGACAAAACACTGGCAATTTAACAGACATTTTACATCCACTTCAATACTCTGTGTTAGAAAGGTGTTTAGCACACGTGCCTTGCAGGACTGGAGTCCTAAGGTTTGAATCCAACAAAGGAGACATATTTGCATGGAGTCTAAATGTTCTCCATGAGTGTCCTCTGGGTACTCCATTCCAAAGATAGGGAAGTTATATTCTCAGATCCACTGGGGAAGGTAAGTTATTATAAGGTCTGTAATGCGCTGCAGAATATGTTGGTGCTATTTGAGCAAGAAAATTAATAAAATATGTGCCATATGGGAAAATGTGATCTACCTAAGTATACAGAGTGTCTGCAACATTTCAACATATACAAAGTCTTTATTAAGCATTCCTTCCAGACAGCTATTTTTCACCCTTCTGACACGGTCAAATATAGCAAATCTGACATGTCACTTTTTTGTGATAATTACTTTTGAATGATTTTACTTATCCAACCTTTTCTGTGACTATTTTCTTGTGACGCATCATGCTTCATGTTAATGATAAGTTTTGCCTCTATTTCTAAAAAAAATTACAGAAAATTTTGAAAAACTCACTATTTTCTACATTTGAATTTCTCTGCTTTTAAGATGGATAAATGAAATTTAAATTGTTATCAATTAACAATCACCATATGTCTATATTATGTCGGCATCATTTTGTCAATTTCTTCGAAAAAGGCAGCAACTCTGCCATTGCTTTTTGTGCACCCTGTTTTTTCTGCTGGTCAGTATGGTTACAGAGATAACATATCCTTTTATATAGTTTCTTTTTTTACCACTTTTACACAAAGCATTCTTGAAAAAAAGAATGCAAATTTTTGTGTCTCCATTTTCTAAGAGCCATATTTGTTTTAATTTTTTTTGTCTTGTGTCTTGTGTGAGGGCTAATGTTTTGCTGAATGAGTTGACATTTTCATTGATACAATTTTGGGGTAAAAAGTACTTTTTGATCACTCGATATTATTATTTTTGTGAGGTAAAGTGAGCAAAAAATGGCCATTCTGTCATCATTTGTATTTATTTTTTATTGTGTTCCCCTCACGGGATAGATTATATAATTTGTATAGAGCCTGTTGTTAGAGACATGTCAAACTCAATACCTAATATTCTATTTTTTTTTTTTATTTTTTTTTATGGCTTGTTGAGAAAAAAGGACACTTTTTTAATTGAAACTTAATTGTTTTCTATTTTTATAAAGCACTTTTTTTTTTTTTTTTTATGTTATCCCACTATGGGACTTCCACCTTTAGAGGTCTGACCTATTTTACAATGTTTTGCAACATATGTTGTTTTACACTGCATGAGAGCAGCATGGTGGCTCAGTGGTTGGCGCTGGGGTCTTAGGTTTGAACCCAACCATGGATAACATCTGCATGGAGTTTGTATGGTCTTCGCATGTTTGCCTGGGTTTCTTCCAGATTCCTCCCATACTTCAAATAAATACTGATAAGGAATTGGATTACAAGCTTTACTGGGGACAGTGTGATGCTAATGTCTGTAAAGTGCTGCAGAATATAGTAATGCTATATGTGCATAAACTAAAGCAATACAAACTGACAGTTCACCTATGAGGCCCAGCCTAGGGACTGGGCCTTATAGGCCTCCATTACTGGCCTTAGACCTCAGTATGCCATAACGGACATCAGCACCTGTTGCATCGCAGAGAGCCGATAGGGTGAGAGAGAGAGAGCTCACTCCCTTGCCAACCCAGTGGTCAGCATTCACCCCTTAGTGACCACACATTATTTATTTTTTTATGGATTCCAAGAGCTATAACTTTTTTTTTATCAATGTGTCTGTATTAGGTCTTATTTTTTGCAGGACAGTTAGAGTTTGTAATGCATCATTTTGAGTATGTATAATGATTGATTAAAGCCAGCTGTTAAGCTTAAACCCCCTTTGCTTACGTTAGTAAAAAGGCGCATTAGTGGTCACTAACCATGGCATCTAACATTTTAATCCACCAGCATCAGAGTTTTCACTGATGCCAGAGGCTTCAGCAAAGGCCCAAGCATTAGTAACACCCAGGCCCTTGCCACTGATTGAGCAAGCACAGGCTCAGCACCTGCCTGATCAATGCGCCATACTATTACGAAGCATATTGGGAACTCACTTGTCAATTTGTTGCAATTATTTATTTAATGTGCTAAGTGTCAAGTTAGGAATGTCTATCTGTACATAAATTTACTCTAATGTAATCATAGAAGCACAAGAGTCTTACCACGATCTGGAGTATGCGGACTATAGGCTACCATCAAATAATTTTCTGTTTAGTGACCTCAAGTTGCAATACAGTATTTGTAATTTGTTCTGGAATGACCATTGTAAGTTGAAAGCATGTTGGATATTAAGGTCATTATTGTATGCATTTGGTCAGAGACAGCTACTGGAAGTTGTAAATCATTTTCGATAATTAGAACAGGAACTTCTTCACGGTCCTATACATTGCACAAAGTGTATCAGGAAAGTAAAATAGGCCGCCCTCACCTGTAGACTAAGGGGGCAGTCATTCTGACATAAATTTAGAGAGTGGTAAAATGCATGTAGTTCTATAATGCGCTGTAGAAAGACACTTCTTGTCAACCAGTCAATGCATTCACTTAAAGTGTAACTTTCATTTTGGTTTAAAGAGTCTTCTATCAAAGTTGTGAGCATTACTAAGGAGAGTTTGCCTTCAGTCTTCAGCATTTTTCTGAGCACTAAAGACACCTATGTTCAACATCCCTGTTCCTACATTAAGGTGAACTATCTAGGCTTCAGCATTGTTTATTGAATGTTCAAGTTACGATGGCTCAGGCAAGACCATTCTATGTCTAACATACTGTCATTATAAGTCGAGGGATCATTCTATTATATCCTATTTTCTTGTCAATAAATGATACATTTGCTTTTAAAGATTGAATATTATCACTTGTGGAAAAAACATAACATTGTTTGGGTATAACTTTATATGCTCTCCTTTTTTTCAGATTCTTCTCAAGGGACAATTAATTTAGAATGGGATACCAGTTCATTGAAAAATATAGGTAATACATGTTTTGCAAATATGTTTTGCATGAAAAGCAATAAATATAAGTAAAGGCTGAATAGGATAATTTTCTAATATAATACAGTATATTAAATATCAAGCTTAGAAATTAGAGCCCATTTAAAGAATTAGGATCTATTAGCAATTTTATGGGCTGCAATCAATTTTAGCTTAAAGGGGTTATTCGCTCTGAAGATCTTTCGGGCAGTTCCCCCTCATGGCAAGGCCTGAAGAGGGAAGCAGACTTACTGGTTCTGTCAGTATTCTGCTGCTGTACCTCTCCAGTCTCCCAGTGTCAACATCTGGTTAGACACAGGTCATGTGGCTGCTGTGGCAAATAACTGTTCCCTATGCATCACGTGACCATGGGGCACATCATCATTGAAGCCAGCCTATGTTCATATGTGCCCAAATTGCAAAGAAAAATTATGTTATAATTAGAGATGAGCGAATTTCTCAAAAATGTGATTCAGTCAGTTCACCGAATTTTACGAATCGATTTGATCCAAATTAATTTGTGGCAAATCACGTTAAAAGACAGCTATTTCCTGGCTGCAGAGAGTGTGTATAGTGGTGTAGAACACTGTGCCTTGCAGTAACACGCATAGGGAATCTGCTGTGATACTGAAATAATACTGTGAGTCAGTATGACATGCAGATGACAGGCGTTGCTCTTAGAATCACTGCACACTTCACTTCTTTGGGCAGTTATGGATCGAAAACTGACCAAATAACTCAAGTGTGAACTCAGCCTTACAGGTTGATGTTCACGTCAGGTATAAAGAACTGTACAGAGGCCCAAGATCCAACAATAGCATGAAAGAGCGCACTTCTTTCTTTGACATTGTCGTCAGCTGATTCCACATAGATGTCTACAGAACCTGTTCTATTAAACGCTTATACAAGTAGAGCCCCCCGACAGAGTGGAGAGAGTGTTAGCAGTAAGTTGCGCTGATGTCACTGAATATTTTTCCCATCCTCTGATCCATTTTATTTCAAAAATTCCACAATATACATTAATAAATATTAAAATTAGCAGCAATGTTAGAGGTGTTGTAACACTAGATGTTCCCCCTAAACCCAGAGGGTCAAGAATGACACAATGACACAAAAGGGACATATATCGTCACAAAATACCGGTACAACGTACACTATCCGATGAAAAACAATATGTCCCAACCCAGCTAATACACAATAATAGCATTGATGCCCATGCAATTAATCCGATTGGATCCAGTTCCACAAGAGAACCCACACCCTGAACATATTATGATATAATATATAATGTTACAACCACAAGCAATTAGGCAACCAAGTAATTGTATAAAAGTATAAAATAATAATGGAGTGTCATACAGACCGTGGGTGCAGCAGGAACACCAACCCCAACACACGTTTTAAAACGCACATTGGGGTTGGTGTTCCTGCTGCACTCCCGGTCTGTGTAACACTCCAGCGTTTTTTTATACTAATATACGATTGCTTGGTTGGCTAATTGGTTGTGGTTGTAACATTATATATTATATCAATATATGTTCAGGGTGTGGGTTCCCTTGTGGACCTAGATCCGATCAGATTAATTATATGGGCACCAATACCAATATTGTGTATTAGCTGGGTTGGGACATATTGTTTTTCATTTTATAGTGTACATTGTGCCGGTATTTTGTGACAATATATGTCCATTTTGTGTCATTGTGTCATTATTGACCCCATGGGTTCAGGGGGAACATCTAGTGTCACAACACCTCTAACATTGCTGCTAACTTTAATATTTATTAATGTATATTGTGGAAGTTTTGAAATAAAATGTCATTATATTATATGTGTGTCTTGCTTTTGGTGCTTGTTGATTTAGTGTCACACATCCAATTACTAGAATAAGAATAACTGGGCACTCTCAGGATATCTGGACCAATTGAAATTTATTAGCATATATTATCATAAAATATCAATAAATGACAGTATGTACTGGCGGTGAGGGTAAACACTAACTATCAATATAACATAATACACAACATGCAGTATCACTCTGTAAAACACCTTGATAAAGATATAAAATGTCATCAAATTTGAGGAATAAAATGGTAAAATCGATAATAAAATGTTCGTATGAATATTTAGCCGAATATTCGTATGGAAAGGCACGTAACTAATGGTAGTGATAAAACGGTGTCCTCTGATAATGTACATTCGATTATCAGAGAACACCGTTTTATCGCTACCATTAGTTACGTGACTTTCCCATACGAATATTCGGCTGAATATTCATACGAACATTTTATTATAGATGTTTCCATTTTATTCCTCGAATTTTATTACATTTTATATCCTTATCCAGGTGTTTTACAGAGTGATACTGCATGTTGTGTATTATGTTATATTGATAGTTACCCTCGCTGCCAATATATACTGTCATTTATTGATATTTTATGATAATATATGCTAATAAATTTCAATTGGTCCAGATATCCTGAGAGTGCCCAGTTATTCTTATTCTATTGTTTTTTGGAGTGGACTGGGTGAGTCCACCCGACTGAGTGCACCTCTTGGGACAGTAGCTGCTGTTGTGCGTTACATTTATCTTTCTTTTACACATCCAATTACTGTTGGTTGTTTAACTATATTGGATCTGCTTCCTCTGATCCATCAGTACAATCTGTCGGGGAGCAAGGAGGAGATTCGGAGTATGCGGGGCGGTGCTGGGGTCTTTCACAGTGGGCGTGGCTGGGCTCCAGAAACGTTAGTAACAGCTCCTTGGGCTTCTTAATTGCCTCATTTACATATATATACATTTTGTTTTTTGGACACAATAAAAGCCCACAGAGCTTTGGGGAATAGATATTGCGGATGTGCCTGCGGCGATCTAGCAGCCCATGTCCTTAGCTCTATGCCCAAAATCCAGGTGACAGGTTCCCTTTAAAATGGATAAAAGCAAATGTGTTCCAGACAATTTCTATTATATATGTGGCAAATACACTACTTATGATCAGCGCAAGAATCTGACAAAGCGAGTGTGTCTTGCAGCTCGGGATGCATTTGTGCTAGTAGTGCAGAACTTCCTTGGGAACAGACGAGCTGCAAACTATGCTGAATTAGTAGACAACATGCTTACAGCATATGAACAACTTGGCTGCCGAATGTCATTGAAAGTGCATTTCTTACATTCCCATCTTGACTTTTTCCCACCCAATTTGGGACATGTAAGTGACGAACATGGAGAGCGGTTCCATAAAGATATTTCTTCAATGGAGAACAGGTATCAAGGCCGCTGGAATCCCAACATGATGGGGGACTACTGCTGGTTTTTGCAACGGGAAAATATGTCCGTTCACAAACGCAAAAGCAGAGGCCTGAAGCACTTTTAACAGTACTGGGCCTTGCTCAAGTAAGACTTTTAAACTGAAAAATTAGACTTTTTAAAATTTTGTTATTCTATTACATTTTCTTACACTGTTTACTATGCACACTCACTTTGATGTAGATCAGGTAATTGTTGGAGTAAAACTCATTCTGGTCTAAATTATTCAATGCTTTCCAAGTACTTAATTCATTTAGGCATACTTATGCATAGCAAAATTTTGTGACGTGTTACAATAATTCTAACTGCGGAATTGTAATCCGCCCACTCAATTTCGCATAGGACAAATGGTTTTTGCCCAGTAGCAGACTGAAAAGTTTTTTTGTTGCGTGGTGTAATTAGTGTTGAGAGAATAGAACTCCACAAAGTAGAATTTGATCTGAATTTAAAGGGAACCTGTCACCGGGATTTTGTGTATAGAGCTGAGGACATGGGTTGCTAGATGGCCGCTAGCACATCCGCAATACCCAGTCCCCATAGCTCTGTGTGCTTTTATTGTGTAAAAAAAACGATTTGATACATATGCAAATTAACCTGAGATGTGTCCTGTACGTGAGATGAGTCAGGGACAAGACTCATCTCAGGTTAATTTGCATATGTATCAAGTAGTTTTTTTGGACACAATAAAAGCACACAGAGCTATGGGGACTGGGTATTGCGGATGTGCTAGCGGCAATCTAGCAACCCATGTCCTCAGCTCTAAACACAAAATCCCGGTGACAGGTTCCCTTTAAGGGAAAATTTGTTTCGCTGAGAACCTGGATTTCCTCATGCTTTTTCCCTGTAAAAAAGTTTTAAAAAAAATCATACTTACCTCATCCATCATACTTACCCCATCAAACATCTCACCTGAAAATCATACTTACCCCATCAAACATCTCACCTGAAATCCCATGTGGAGTGATGTCATTACGGGCCATGCAAAATGTCACATTCGATTTTCAATCAAGATGGCGGTGGTCGGATCTTTGCGATCAAATGGATGAGGTTAAGTTTAATTAATTTCTAAAACATTTTTACACTGTATTATTGCTATCAGATGAACGTGGCATCTGAGGGGTACAAGGATGATGGGGGCGGTGCAATCGTCGCTCACTATCATTGCACCAACTATTTACAAATAAATAATTTGTCACAAAGCAAATTTTTGGGAAATATTCGGCGAAGCAGCCAAATCGAATTTTTTAATAATTCACTCATCACTACTGATAGTGTACTTGAAGGCAGGGCCCATTACCTTGTCATTAGTGGGACTGACTGGCATAGGAACGGATGATATTTGTGAAGCTCTTATAAAGAGTTACAGTTACAGTTTAAATTGCTCATATACTGTTTTATCTTCCCAGAATTCAGAGGTCCTAAGTCCTGCTTAGATGCTGCTGCTCTTTGCATTGAAGATTCAGTGTGCAATAGACACTTGGCTGCCCTTATGAAGGCATGTCCAGCCATTAGAACTACATGTAATGTCAAAGAATGCAAGAGAACAATACGAGCATTTTATGAAACTATGCCTTTCAATATGTCTCAAATGTTAGCTTTTTGTGATTGTGATCAGTCTCAGGAATCTTGTCATCTTGCTGGAGATGTTCTCCATAGCAAATCATGCACAGCTCATTCTGATGTCCCCAAATCTTGCTTTCATGTGGTCTCAACGTGTCTCGACAGCGAATTATGCAGGTAAATGGTAATTTTGTATCGTCATCCTAATTCTTAAAGTTGAACCATCACTAGAGATAAGCAAAGTTTTGAAAAATTCTATTCGGCCAAAGTTTGACAAGAAATTTGATTCAATCTGAACTAATCCATCACGTATCGCTATGTTAAAACCCCATTCGGCCTATCAATCAATGGGACCATTTTTAATAGCCGCTTAGACAGAAGTGCATCCTTCTAACGGCCATTAAAAACGGCAATACAATAGTGCAATATGATCTTATCATCTCATTTACTTGCTCACACAGAGGCAGTCCTCTCTTTTCATGTTTGATAAAGACCTGCCGAAGGACCTATTCTGAGCGTGATAATGTCACCGTGCACTCAGCACAGGTCCTTCGGCAGGTCTTTTTCGATTAAGTGAAAGTCCATCGAGTAGTCCACTACTTCTGTGTGAGCAAGTGGATGAGGTTTTTTTTTTCCATTCTTTCTAAGACAACTCCAGCTGCCATTTTAGGAAAAATGACTTATTACTATTAAGTGCAAGGTAATTCAACTTTGTCTAGAATCCAATTTTTCCTAAAATTCAGCCTGAATTCCACTTCAGATGCTTCACTTCGTTTAACACTACCTGTCACCACATACAATATGTCCGCTTTAATAAATACTTGTATAGATACTTGCATTCCTTATAAAATTATAATTTTGGCCTATATTTTCATATAACTCTGCATTGTGCATTTTCTCTGTTAGTCCTAATTATTGGAAAAAAAAGGGATGCAAATGAGCTCTTAACAAGCTCTGCCTCTAATGCGACCAGATGTAAGTCAGCTATCCTATACATTAACATTGACTTACAGGATAGCTGCCTTACATCTGGTTGCATTAGAGGCAGAGCTTGTTAAAAGCTCATTTGCATCCCTTTCTTCCCAGAATTCCAGAGGAGCATGTATGGCCTATAAGTCTCCTCATGCCGATTAAGGAGCTCTCTACCCAAGTAGAGATAGTACGCCCCCCCCCACCCCCCCTCCCCAATCCTTAATATTGATAACTGGATCCAAATGGGAAAATAATGCAAATCTGCCAAAGTTTTATGGTTTTGTTGCTGAGGCATATAAAATAGCACACAATTTTGATTTAGTCAAAGGGACACTCCCATCAGAATGGGATATTTTTTTAAAATACAATATTCACAGAGAAAAACTTTTTATAGAATTTTTGAATTTTTCATTTTCACTCTGGCAATACTATACCATTGAAAATTAAATATAAAATATTATCCTTCTGTTGCAATCAAAACAGAGAGACTCTCCCACAGCGAATAGAGAGGTGGTTGTGCATGCATGATCTGTTCTGCATTCACTTTTATAGGACTTCCCAAAACGGTCTAACACTCTCGCTTGGTTGTTTTTCAAAACTCCCATATAAGTAAATGGAGAGCATGACAGCATGCACAGTGTGCACTCCTTCACTTCCAGGGCCCATTCTGGAATTGGTAATAGGTCACAAAGGTGGAACCCACACCTATATGACATTGGTGACATCAAGATACGTTATCTGTTAGTAAAAAAGTCGATTAGTATAATTAGAATAACAGCATGATGGCATTATTGTTCTCTTGATAGGCCTAGAAAAAGTTCACAGAAGAGTTCACAGAAGAGCATTGTACTTTCAGTGTAATATATGATGTCTTAATTGAGTCACTTAACATGAGACATAGTAACATGGAAAAATAAAAACTCACCAAAAATAAAAATATAAATATAGATGTGATTTAAACAATAGGTCATTTTCTAAAAATGCAGGGCAAGAAGTAGAATACATCGAGTAACTTTTAGAAAAAAATTGATATCCAGAAAACCATCCATACATTAAAAAATGATATTGAATATTCACATTTAGTTTGTCAGTATATCAGAAAACATTTTAATGGCAGTGTTCCTTTGACGTGCTATATTTACCATTTTTTTTATGGAATATTTTATTTCCACAGAGAAAGATATGGGCTATATCAGTCAAAATGTTGGGAACCTGTAAGCAGATGTCACAATAATAGGAGCTGTTTGTTTGGTTTGTACAAAGAAGTCCTTACTTGTTCTGGAAGTGATGAATGTCGTGCTGCATATATCCGTACTCTAGGGACAAAGCTTCAAATCCCATGCACGTGCAACGGTGGACTTAGCTATGAAGAACAGCATTTATGTAGATTGTTCTCTCACATTTTGGACAGCAAATCCTGTTTACGTAAGTTGGGCAGCAGATTGCTATAATAAAGAGCAATTTATCATATGGTCATACATAACAGTTACCAATGGAGAGGTTACAATGTTTCAATGAAAAGTAGACAGCAATTGTTTTGTTTAAAAATAATTTAAAAAGAAAGTAATTCCACCACAGAAAAATATGGATGAGAAAAATAATAGAATATATTAAAAGAGAAGAGAAAAATAAGCCGGAATTTTCATCATTTTTTTTATAATACAGGTTTAGCATGCCATAATAAATAGATAAAATGTGGAAGCTAATTTCTATAATGTGTTCTGTCCATTTATAATAGTAGCTATTTCCACTGTTATTCATGACAACCACAATTTTTTTCATGAGAATTTAATTGGAGGTTGTCATAGACTGTCCCAATTTTGAGCAATGCAATATATTTTTGGATGATAATTTAAAACATTTCTGCAATTGTGACTCAAAGTTTAGGTTTGATAGGTAACAAAAGAGTAAAACTGCACTATTTCATTATATTTATAAGTACCATTAATTTTGGAGTTCAAATTTATTAATTGTCCTTTTCAGAGAGGCTTTTAGAAATATCTATCTTATGGAGAACCTATTTGGAGTACCACTTCTAAATCATCAAATAAACAAAACCTGTCACCTCTCCTGATTGCTTTAGTAAATGCTCATGAAATACCGTAATTCTGGAGGATTTGTTTCTCAGAACTTGGACCTTTCTTCTGTTATTCCTCAGAAAAGTAGGAATAAATTGACAAGTTGGTGTTATCATTCCCCTTGTCGAATGGAGTGTGACCATGCACAGTCTGATACTGGCAGGGTGGATTGAACAGTGATAGACTGTGTAGGAAAAAACTGATAAATAGCACAGAGATCTAAGGCAAAATGATCAAGAATTGTGTCAGGACAGCTGACAAGTCCTCGTTAGAGGATCACTGAAAGCCTCAAATAGTCATAGGAAAAAATTGTAAATTGCAACACATTTGAATCCTTCATATTCAGATGCATCCAGGTCATTATTGCTGTGTGCCATAGATTTCTTTGATAAGGCCATGAAAGTCAACATGAACATTGCAGTATACTTCTAGAAAAAAAACTCAAATGTACAGAGCAAACGTTCTCAATTTTTTGCATAGTCTTGAATATTTGTACTCTCAAAAGATGGCTTCACATCCAGCATTTCTTTTTCTTTTTTATAGCAGAAATGTCTGCAACTAAAAATGAGCTCTATTCATCTAAATAGAGCTTGCATAAATGCACGTGCTTGACAACCCTTTCAAATTAATGGATCTGATAGAGGTTCCCTAAGGGTGGGTTCACATAAGTATTATGGATACCGTTATGACGTTCCATATAACCGTTATGCTGCCCATAGACTTGTATTATGACAGAATTCAAAATGGAAGCCTTTAAAAGGCATTCTATTTTGCTTTCCGTCATAATAGAAGTCTATGGGATCATAATGGATCTGTCCCGTTTCCGTTATGCATAACGGAAAAAAAAGTCCTGTCGACAGGACTTTGTCTTCCGTCTTGCATAATGAGAACCAGACGGATCTGTTATGATTACCATAGACTTCTTCTTCTTCTTGGTGTAATGCTAGAGCTGTGCTCATCAATCAGAGCTAATTAGTAGTATTAGGCTTTATTCACACAGTCAGTGTTTGGTCAGTGATTTCCATCAGTGATTGTGAGCCAAAACCAGGAGTGGATCCTACACAGACATAAGGTAGAAGGGAAAGATCTGCACCTGTTCTGTGTTTTGGACCCGCACTTGGTTTTGGCTCAAAATCACTGATGGAAATCACTGACCAAACACTGACTGTGCGAATAAGGCCTTAAGCGAAGCAAAGAATTCAATGCAGAATTTGGTCCAAAGTTTAGGAAAACTAACAAATCAGAATTTCCCCACGCTTCGTATTAGTAAATCCCTGCCATTGTCCTGTGAGCTGAGCATAGTAAGAGACACGACAAAAGCTCATGCGCTAGGGACAGTGTTGCTAAAAGCATTTAATAGAAGAATATTGGTGAGAAAGAGTGCAGGTAGACTTATTCCCAGTCACTTTTATTTATTCCTACATTTACTTATTCCTACATCAGCCATAAACTAATATATGGAATTCAAAACCAATAAAATGGAACCCTTTATTATTCCACTGGCAGCATGCCAACCAATACCATACAGTCTGCTCACATTAAGGGGACCAGGTCTTGATGCCTATCCTCATCTTTTGCTGGCTTTACTTCCAAATCATCACTCAAAGTCTCTATGTCCTAGAAAAGTCAGCAAGATGCAGAGAGAGGAGAAGCAGGATGTTCCTGGTGACATTTTCTCATGTTATGATATTAGATGATGTGGAAAAGGAGAAAAGCACATGGCAGAAGAAGGTTTCCTATCTGTAGGGCAGAAGAGATCTGGGGTTGGATAAGTGGGTACAGCCCCTGTTTAAAGGTGCATTAAAGGTGCTGTGTGGCCATTAACAATGAAGACTGTCTATGCAGTGCGGACTTCATTATTAAATGAAATGTAGTTGTGGGCTAATTAGGCTGTGGGTGTTGTTTCACAGCAGCATGTCCACAACCCAACTACAGCGTGGCCACACTGCGTGGCTTTACCCTAAGGCCTCTTTCACACTACAGTATTTTGCGTTCCGTATACGGTCCGTTTTTTGCGTTCCGTATACGGTCCGTATACGGAACCATTCATTTCAATGGTTCCGCAAAAAAACGGAATGTGTTCCGTATGCATTCCGTTTCCGTATTTCCGTTTTTCCGTTCCGTTGGAAAGATAGAACATGTCCTATATTTGGCCGAGAATCACAGTCCGTGGCTCCATTCAAGTCAATGGGGCCGCAAAAAAAACGGAACACATACGGAAATGCATCCGTATGTCTTCCGTATCCGTTCCGTTTTTTGCGGAACCATCAATTGAAAATGTTATGCCCAGCCCAATTTTTTATATGAAATTACTGTATACTGTATTTGCCATACGGAAAAACGGAACGGAACAACGGAACGGAAACGGAACCACAACGGAAGCAAAAAACGGAACAACGGATCCGTGAAAAACGGAACGCAAAACACTGAATGCAACATACTGTAGTGTGAAAGAGGCCTAAGACAGAGTGGCCTGGGAATCCCTGATTTATAGTGATTAGAGACAAATTAATTCGCAATGAATCAAATTTCTTGGTGAACTTTGGCGAAGTTGCCAAATCAAATTTTTTAAAACTTCGCTCATCTCTACGGATCAGTTACTCACCAATTTCAGATTTCCTTTTCACAGCATGTAGTCTCATAGCCACAGCAAAAGAGAAATTATCTGCAACTTCATTTCCATCCTCTCTTTCCTGTAGCTCTCTAAATAGATCTATTTAGTGTGTGAAAAAATGCATTACACTGACAGAGCTGTAATACGTATCATTGTCCATACTATATTGACATTTACGTTTACATGAACATAAACAAAAATTGATAAAAAAAGGAAAAAATATACATTGTTTTCATCATTTTCACACATGATCTTTAAATTATTTTATATATATATATATATATATATATATATATATATTGTATCTGTCATCTAATGGCACACAAAAGGTCTACAAAGTAATTAGTTATTTGTAGTTAGATAGGCCCATTGCTAAAACTGAAAAATTGCTCTGGTAAGAAAGGGGGGTAAACACTCTAATAAAGAAGTGGTTAGGGATAGTGTTGGTCGAGCACCAAAGTGCTTGTGTGCTCGAGTAGAACACCTCAGGATGCTCGGCTGCTCTACAGAACACCTAAGCACAATGGAAGTCAATGGGAGAACCAGAGCATGAAACCTGACACCCCCTGCTCTGAAGAGGGGAGGGTGTCTGGTTCACAGGAAAAGGTCATTTCTGGAAACAACACTGAAATGGTTCGGGAACAGCATGGGGAGGATGTCTGGATGCGTCTTGGACTCCCAGGTCGCTGCTGGGAACGATGTTGTCTGAGTAGTACGCCACTTTTACACACTGACAATAATATGCACAAAACCAACTGTGTCTCATCCTCTTCATAAACCTCTTGAGACACTAATTGCGGTTGACTTATTGGCAACTGTGTTTCATCATCATCATCCACCTCGTGAAACATTAATTGCCGTTACCCACCGTCATCTTCTTGTGACTGTGGATGCTCAAGAGTTTGGGAATCAGGGCACAATATCTCCTCATGTCCCTCTTCAAGCAGGCTTGTCGAAAGGCCCAAATCAAGGAATGGCGATGAAAAGAGCTCCTCAGAATATCCGAGTGTAGGATCACTTGTTTGCCAAGACTATCCATGGTGGGAGGAAGGAGTATCAGGGTGAGGATTCTGTTGACCAGACTCTAGGCTACTGAGACTGGACTTTGTGGAAGACAGGGTGGTGCTCAACCGACTGGAAGCATTATCTGCTGCAATCTAACCGACCACCTGGTCGCACTGGTCTGATTTTGAGAGTGGTGTCCTGGGCTGCCCTGCAAACTGGGACATGAAGCTAAGTATTGTGGATGAGTGTGTTTCTTGTGCTCTGGCAGCAGGCAGTTTCACCGCTCCCAGGGCCACAGCCCCTGCGTGCACCATCAGCAGCACGGCCACTTTGCCGTCCCTTACTGCTCGCCTTGCACATATTAAATGGTATATATGCTTGCAAGTATGTCACACGTACAGTAGCGCAGGTTTTGTAAGTGTAGCACAAATAAAGTATACAGAATGTCACAGATATTTTTAGGATGCGCACATGTTAAACAGGAGATGTAGCACAGATAATGTCGCTGTCAGCAGCATCTATGAAAAAAGTACACTGAATGTCACAGATAATTTTAGGATGCCCAAACATTATGCAGTAGGTATAGTGCAAGTAATGTCGTTGTCACCAGCAGCTAATAAAAAATTACACTGAATGAATGTCACTGCTATTTAGGATGTGCAAACGTTATACAGGAGATGTAGCGCAGGTAATGTCGCTGTCACCAGTGGCTGAACAATTGCACTGAATGTCACAGATGTAGCAGAGGTTGTGTCACAATCAGAAGCGGCATTAACAATTGCACACAATTTAGCGCAGGTTGTGCTAATAATATATATTGCAGCCAGATACAAATGTCCTTAAAACGACTTTTGGGTCTCTAATAATTCCATGCAATTTAGCACAGGTTGCGCTAATAACTATATTGCTGTCAGATACAGCAATAGTCCTTAAAAGGACTTTTGGGTCAAGTTTTTTCACTAAAATATTACTATTTCACTCCCTACACTATCTGTCCCTTCTTCAGCGCAGCTCTCCCTGACTAAGACTAAGCCAAACATGTGTCATCGGGTGCTACATAGCACCCGATGACACGTTTCGGCCAGCCAATCACTGTAATGCCAGTAGCCAACATGGCTATGGCATTACAGTGAGTGCCAGTACCTCCGCGCATGTTTATTGGCTGCATAGCAGCCAACAAACGTGCGGGGAGGAGACCCAAGCATCGAGCTCGAGCACACGCCTGTGTTCGGCTGAACACCGCGATGTTCCGAGCATTGCGATGCTCGAGTAAAATTTTTGTTCAAGAGAGCATGCTCGCCCAACACTAGTTAGGGACTATTTTTTTTATCTCAAGTGCATTATGTTAAAGATATTTCTGCTAATTTCTTATAACTTCTTTAATATTTATAGGTACAATTTAGAGCAGAATGTGCTTATCAAAGAGACGGTATACTGATTGTTGTATGTAATCTCTTTATATAGAAAAAAGTACTACAATAAACGTTCACGCATCTTACAGTGATTCACAAGGGAAGAAAATTATAAGCACGAGCCAACGCACAATTTATGTTGGTGAGTTACTATGTCATTTGTAGTAGATAATATCCTTTTTTCTGTGTCTTCTGATCCTATAGAGATATTACCCACAGCATCCATTTCACTAATCTGAACCTATATAAAATGATGTTTCTCTATTCTGCAGTGACTAATATTTTCTGTAAATAACTCGGAAGGCATCTAATGTGCAGAACTGCTCCCATATTCCTAATGAAATGTTGCAATACTTGTGCTGGCTGGGACATTGAAGGGGTTTTCCAGGCTGCAAATATTGATGACCTATTCTCAGGATCAGATCAGAAGGGGTCTGACACCCAGAACCCCCATCGATCATCTGCTTGATCAGGCCACAAAAAAATTGTTTAAGTTATGCACACTTTTGTCATGGAAAAAAATATTATGTATTTTGAGTTAAAAAAAGTTGCTTTAAGTTTTGTTCTGTAATTTTTATTCCTTCATTTATTTAGCATTTCATTTTCAATTGCATACAGTAGTACTGTCAAAATGAAACATACAGCCAAAAATTCTAACAAAAATATTTTCTATGAATAATACGTTTTAAAAACCCTTTCAGATGGCAGTGCCAATTTAATGAAGACTATTTGGAATGTATTTTTTCCCTTTAGGAAGAAAATAAACATTCTGTGTAAATGAGTCCAACTCCATAACATTTAAAGGTCATCTCTTAGCATATTTGTCTGTTCTGGACATCTGATGGACACATGGTCCATTACAAGACACAGCTCTGATAATTATTAAGACTATGTTACCACAAACCAGCTATGAACGTGTTTTACCCTCTGGAAGTAAACCATGAACGTTCCCATGGAATAACTGCAAACAGAGATTTTGAAAGCCATTAATAACTGGTGCAGAAAGCATAATGGAAAAATTTATAATTTTTCATTATATAACCCAGAAAAAGTAATTCTCCGTTAATCATATTTACAAGCCTATAGTAGTTCAAACAGCACAATATATAGATTAATGATTACAAACTTCAAAGCAACTCTGGAAAACTAACACAAACATTACTGCAAGCAGAATAGAAGAGAATATGACCCTCCAAGGAGCAATGATTGCTTATATTTTCAGCAATGTTGCAAAACTGGGATAAAATGTGTCTTATTTATTTTTCATATTTCCAGTTTGTGTCAAATTGCATTTGAAATAGAGATGAGAATATATTAAAATTAATTTTGGGTATAATTTTTCAAAAAAAAGCTGATTCAGGTAATTGCAATGTAAGGGAGAAGCAATCTAATAAAATATCTTTAAAAAATGTAAACATTTAAATCATCCTCCTTTCTCCATAATATACGGAATTGCCATATCCCAAAATGCCCAAACTATTAAAATGTAAAATATATTTATCCCAAACTGTGAACACTATAGCAGAAAAAAATCAAAATGACCGATTTATCATTTTTTAGTTGCTTCTCCTCCCGAAAAACATTGACTAAAAAGTGATAAAAAACTCATACACACTCCAAAATTGTATTGTATAAAAGCTACAGATTGCCCTGCAAAAAATGAGCCCTAACACAACTCTGTAGATGTAAAATAGTTATGGGGGTCAGAATATGGCAATGAAAAAAAAAAAAAATTCCCCCAAAAACACAGTGAAGACTATATAAATCTGTAATCTGTAATATTACAGACCCAGAGAAGGAAAAGCACAGTCAGTTTTACCATACAAGGAAAGCAGTAAAAACAAGACCCTTCCAAGACGCTTCGCACATTGTTTGCAATATTAAATGGTGCCATTAGAAACTACAACTTGTTTCAGAAAAAATTAGTCTATGCGAGTGGAAAGATAAAAAGCGTATAGATCCAGAAGTAAAAAACAGAGAAACAAATACAGAAAATCCTCTGGGGCTGAAAGATAAGGCTACTTTCATACTTGAGGCAGCAGGGTTCGGCAGTTATGGTCAGGGAACAGCCTGCCGGATCCGTGCTAACGCTAGCCCACTGTGCCGCTGGAAGTCTGTTCCCGCCCCATTCAATATAATGGTGGCTGGCCGGAGCTCTGGCCACAGCACGGCAAGCAAGCTGAGAGGAGGCTGGAACGACAGCATGCTGCGGGGACTTCTGGCAGCACCATAGGCTAGCGTTAGCATGGATCAGGCAGACTGTTCCCCCTCCGGAATAGCCTGCTGGACCCTGCTGCCGCAGGTGTGATAATTGCCTAAGCAAAGCACTGGAATAGCTATGTTAGACCTGCTGGTGTGAGATGCTCAGCTTTCTTTCTCGTTTGAAAGGATAGTTGATTTGCATGTCTTTTTCCCAGAGGCTGGTTTGACATGAGCGAGTTCAATGCATTGAACTCTCAGGCTGTGTCTGTGGACTCTCCCGTACCGACCTCCTTAGCATTATGATCATTTATGATGCAATGTAACCCCTTAGGCCTCTTTCACAGGGAAAAACGGATGGTTTTGCACGCAAGTTCAGTCAGTTTTGTCAGTGATTGTGTTCAGTATTTCATATTTGTCCGCACAGGTGCAATCAGTTTTTGATAAGCTTTTTACGCGAGTGAAAAAAAACCCTGAAGAATAACAATCTACAGCTCCTAGCAACCATCAATGAAAAACACATTGAATACGGATGCAATCCGTTTTTCATGGAACCAGAGCTGCATGAAAGATACAGAATGCAGAACATGCTGCGATTTTTCCTGAACGCAGAAATGATACACAGACCCAATGAATTGAATGGGTCAGGATTCAGTCCGGATGCTATGTGTTTGTTTACACATCACACCCTGATGGAAAACTCGCTCGTGTGAAAGAGGCCTGAGAGTTCTGGAATGTATTGCATAATGCCTCATTCACATAGTCAGTGTTCGGTCAGTGATTTCTATCAGTGATTTTGAGCCAAAACCAGGTGCAGCGTTAAATACAGAACAGGAGCAGATCTTTCCCTTATACCTTATGTCTGTGGAGGCTGCAGTCCTGGTTTTGGCTCACAATCAATTATGGAAATCACTGATCAAACACTGACATGTGAATGAGGCTTAACACTGACAGCATTATGTCAGTGTTAGGCCTAGTTCACACGAAAGGTTTTTTTGCGAGTGTACGGGCCGTTTTTTGTGTTCCGTATACGGTCCGTATACGGAACCATTAATTTCAATGGTTCCGCAAAAAAAACTGAATGTACTCCGTATGCATTCCGTTTCCGTATTTCCGTATTTCCGTTCCGTTGAAAGATAGAACATGTCCTATTTTTGCCCGCAAATCACGTTCCGTGGCTCCATTCAAGTCAATGGGTCCGCAAAACAAACGGAACACATACAGAAATGCATCCGTATGTCTGCTGTTTCCGTTCCGTTTTTTCTGAACCATCTATTGAAAATGTTATGCCCAGCCCAATTTTTTCTATGTAATTACTGTATACTGTACATGGCATACGGAAAAACGGAACGGAAAAACGGAAAGGAAACGGAAACACAACGCAACTCAAAAACAGAACAACGGATCTGTGAAAAACGGACCGCAAAAAACAATAAAAGCCATACGTTCGTGTGAACTAGGCCTTAGGCCTCATGCACACAAACTTTTTTTTTCTTCCGTTTACAGGCCGTTTTTTTTGCGTTCCGTATACGGTCCATATACGGAACCATTAATTTCAATTGTTCCGCAAAAAAAAAACGGAATGTACTCCATATGCATTCCGTTTCCGTATTTCCATTTTTCCGTTCCGTTGAAAGATAGAGCATGTCCTATTATTGCCCGCAAATCACTTTCCGTGGCTCCATTCAAGTCAATGGGTCCGCAAAAAAAAGGAACACATACGGAAATGCATCAGTATGTCTTCCATATCTGTTCAGTTTTTGCGGAACCATCTATTGAAAATGTTATGCCAATCCCAATTTTTTCTATGTAATTAGTGTATACTGTATATGCCATACGGAAAAACGAAACAGAAACGGAAACACAACGGAAACAAAAAACAGAACAACGGATTTGTGAAAAACGAACTGCAAAGCACTGAAAAAGCCATACGGTCGTGTGCAATAGGCCTTAGGGCTCGTTCACACAAAGGTGTGAGGCCCGTACCTGTGCTGTGGACTGCAAATTGCAGTTCGCAATGCACGGGTGCCTTCCGTGGGGAAACCGCATGGGGATCGCAGACCCATTCACTTAAATGGGTCCGTGATCCCTCCATTCCGCAAAAAGATAGAGCATGTTATATCTTTTTGCGGTGCGGGGGCATGGAATGGAACCCCAGAAAGCACTCCGTAGTGCTTCCGTAGTGTTCCTTTCCGTGCTTCCATTCCGCATCTCTGGATTTGCGGACCCATTGAGATGAATGGGTCCGCATCCGTGATGCGGAATGACAACGGAACGGTGCCCGTGTATTGCGGATCCGGAAATGCGGTCCGCAATACGGGAACGGGACACCAACAGTCGTGTGAACGAGCCCTTATACAATACATTCCAGAACTCTAATGGTTACTTGGCATCATCAATCAATATACTGCTATGAGACCCAGTCAGTGCTAGGACGGACAGGATGGGAGCTTCTGCTGACAAACGCTGCCAGTTCAATGCCTTGAACTCGCTTGTGTGAAACCTGCCTAAGGATCTCTCTTTACTCATTCACCAGAAACAAATTTTAAGAAATTATTTGGTTAGAATCCAAATTTTCCTACAAATTTAGGTTGAATTCCAAATCGATTCACTCTAATTTGAAAATAGTCAATGAAACAATTAGTAGGCAATATATATGTAAACAGTGAGCCACGTCTCTAAATAATTCATGTTTGTATTAACCATGAGGTGCTGTTTTGTCTTCTAGAGCCTGTGATTTATATTATTGCTTACACTTTGGGAATAGTACTTATTTCTGGAATTATTCTTTTGACTTTGACTTTACTTCCAACACGGTAAGAACTGTATACGAGATATAAAACTCAGACAGCTAGCTTCCATCGCTTGTTTAACATAGTAATGTGTGATAGCACACATTACATTTATAAATCTATGGCAATATATTTAGATTATAAAAAATAACATAGTCCAGCTCCAGAATTCCTGATGCAGTGCTGGATATTATTTTGGAGAAATAGGGTACTTTCACACTTGAGGCAGAGTGATCCGGCAGGCAGTTCCGTCCACCAAGTTCATTTATTTCAGTAATGCAACTTAAAAGGTGAAACTGACATATGAGACAGACTCATTACATGCAAAGCGAGATATTTCAAGCCTTTATTTGTTATAATTTGGATGATAATGGCTTACAGCTTATGAAACCCCAAAGTCACAATTTTGAAGTACCCTTTGCTTAGGGGGTGTGGATTAATTAGCTGACTAGAGTGTAATACTTTGAGCCTAGAATATAGAACCTTTTCACAAAATTCTAATTTTAAGTTGCATTACTGAAATAAATGGACTTTTGCACAATATTCTAATTTTCCGAGTTTCACCTGTGTATACTTTCTAACACAGCACATTGCAAATTTGCTGAATCCTTTACATTTTTTTAATCATACATATTTTCAAGCTCTGTAGATCATATAAAAAAAAGCAACAAAAAATAAGAATAATAAATCTTGTACTCACCAATTTTAAGGAAGAATATAACTTAAGGGTTTTATAATGTTTACTTTATTAGTAGCAGTATTATATTGGGGAATGGGCTTTAAAGGGGTATTACCATCTGGGACAATTATAACATATCACTAGGATATACCATAAATGTCAGATAAGTGTGTGTCTCACCTCTGGGACCCCCACCTATCTCCAGAATGGGGCTCTAAAGTGAAGGGATAACAAGCAGTGCTGGCTTGGCTATTTTCAGAAGTCCTAAAGTGGTGAATGGGTCTTCACACAAGTAGAAGTCCAATAGCAGTGAATGTAGAGGACGCCTTGCATGACCAACGTGCTCTCAGTTTACCTCGGAGCACCATTTTGGAGATTGGAAAAGGAGGATAGACACCCACCTATTTGACTATGGTATATTATAGCAATATGCAGTAAATGTCCCAGATTGGAAAACCCCTTTAATATTCAAGGGAATATTTAGGGAAACCCAATATTCTGTTTGCAGGAGAAATAATCTAAAAAATTTCTAAACAACAACACCTCATTTTTTATTTTAATTCTACAATTTTCTACATTTTATAAATGGTTTCTTTGTTCTGATACAATGCACATTACCAGTAAACACCCATGATATGCATTAGCATTTACTTTCTTTGTTTTTCTTGCAGGGCTTGTAGATCACGTAAAATAACTGCTGTCCCAAAAGGAAATGTTTCTGAAAACTTAATCAATTCCTAGACATCGAGGAATATAAAAGATGACATTGATGTCATATATTTAGCATATATAAGCCAAATCAGAATCATGTATCACTATTTGAGCTTTATATTTAGGTTGATCTTTGCTTTCATACTTGGAGAGATATGTTAAATGAATCATTGTAATGAATTATGATATGTGACATGCAAGTGGCAGTTTGTATCATGGATATCTGCTAACTATCTGTCTAACAACAAGACTGTGTAATAAGGACGGCTGGTTTTCTCAATCAAATATTTTGTTAAAAACAGAGTGAATGAGTGTCTGGTGTATTGTGATGGACTTGTGAATGATTTATTGTACTATATTAGTTTCTTGATTATACTGAGCTAATAATTTTTTTAGAGTTATTATATGCAATTTTTTATGCCACTTTTTAGCCACAATTAATGGATACAGAAAGACAATTCTTTACTTTTGGAGGCATATTCTCTATCATAAAAAAAAAAAAAATCATTAACTTATTCCATCTTCAGCTACTATATAATTAGATAGATAAATGTTAGCCCAAAATACCTAATTTCAACAGTTTTCCCTATTGTTAGTCATTTTCTATCCAGATTCATATTGGATTTTTAAACACAGTAGTTGGCCATAACTGGACTAATGCCTGCTTACTGATAGAGACCTTAGATTGAGATTTAACATAAATAGCTGCACACTGAGGAAATTCTACAACATTAAGCATATATAATATTTTTAATTTGAAGCATGAGTTGGAATGGGTACATTTCTATTAAAGCATCATGCACACGACCATATGTACTGACAGCCTCCGATCTGGATTTTTTGCGGATCAGAAGCAGACCTATTAATTTCATTGGTCCACATCCTTACAGCTGTTCCACGGCCCTGCAAAAAAGATAGAAATTGTCCTATTCTTATCTGTTTGGCTGATAAGCATAGGGCATTTCTATTGAAGTGAAAAAAATGCTGGCATGCAGGATCCTCTTTTGTGCATGAGATCTTATTCTGACTCGGATTATGCCCAAAACAAGCTGAATTCTGATTTCATAGTCCTTTTGTCACGGCTGAGGACGGGGAAAATCCTCAGCCGTGCGATGCCAGAAGATGTTAGGCTGCTCGGCCAGGACCACAGGATTAGGGAGCAGGTCACCTCCTATAGCATCCCTAACCTGACCTAACCCTAACTCCTAGCTGCATGGGCCGACCTTTAAGGTAGGAGGACCCATGCTCAGGTACCTCGGATCCCTAACTCACCCTCCAACCGGTCCCTGGACTAGGAGTCAGGGTAAGACGGCCTGTTCCTTCTGGACACGGATGAACAGGGGTCTCACCGGCCAAGCTGCAGGGAAAAGGGGAACACTAACAGTCTTACGGATATGGCAGGTGAACTGAACTAGTTCCACCTACCTGCCACAGCCTTGCTGACTGGATCCCTGTGCACACAGGAATCCAGATCCATAAGCTGCACCAAACAACAAAGGAAAATCCCAACAGAACATCACATAGACATCACACATAAACATGACATAAACTTAATGTGACATAATCTTTATGACCACAAGGGTGGCCCCCACTGGCAGGTGGAAAACACAGGAGGCTGCTCCAGCTAAGCATGGCTGAAGCAACCCTCAGACATGTGCTAACAGTGAGGCTTTATAGGCCAAGAAGCCACACCCAACAGTCAGACACACCCAGTGACTCACACACACTGGGAAGGGAGTTAACCCTTCCAGCACCAGGGAAGGGAAACACAAACTAAAAGGGAAAGTGTCCAACTCAAGAACACACTGTGGCTGTTGCCGCAGGCAACGACATGGGTGGCAACCATGTCCTGGGAGTCAGCCCGAAGGCCGGGACACTGCCACCACATGTACACAATACAATCAAACGTTGCCACAGGCAACCACAGTGAAGGGAAGGTGTCAGTGCACACCACACATAAAACAGAGTGCACACAGACATGCAAAAGTGCATACATACACGCACACAACTCCAAGGCAACCGCACACACTCCTGTTGTCCGCGGCAACCGCACTTGAGGCAAACAACATTATGCCTCCAGCTGCGGTTGACACAACAACCCAAACCGCGGGCAACTGTATGCGGCTCCCAAGGAGTCACGGCCATAAACATGGTCGTGACACCTTTGTTTGAAGGGCTCATGCACACAAATGTATTTTCTCTCCGTTTCCGTTATGTTTTTGCAGTTTCCATTCCGTACGCGAAACTAATCATTTCAATGGTTCTGCAAAAAAACGGAATCTACTCCATTTGCATTCCGTTTCCGTATTTTCGTATATCCATTCCACTAAAAGCTAGAACTTGTCCTATCATTGTCCGCAAATAACATTCCGTCGCTCCATTTAAGTCAATGGGTTCGCAAAAAATATGGAATGCATACGTAACACATCCGTATGTCTTCCATATTTTGCGGATCCATGCCCACTTTGCCCATGTGTTTACTGTTTACAAACATTACAGTACATTACAGTAATGATTACAAATTTTGTTTCCATTTGTGATCTGCAAATGACGGATCGCATACGGAAACCATACGGAGATGTTTTTGCGGAAATGCAGAACAGAAATGGAAACACAACGGATCCGCGAAAAACGAACCGCGTAATACAGAAAAATACATACGGTTGTGTGCATGAGCACTAAGGCTGAGCTCACAAGTGACTGATTAGCTGCAGATTTTTTGCAGCAGAAATTCTGCTGCATTTCTGCTTCTAATCTGCAGCAGAAAAAAATGCACCAAAGGGTGCTTTCACACACTGCAGAATCTGTTTCAGAAAAGATGCAGATTAGATGTGGTTTCATTCTTTGCATTGGAAAGGGTGAAATCCGCAATTAAATCTGAAGTAAAAATTGAAACGCTGCAGATTTCAAATCCGCACCACAGGTCAGTTTCTTCTGCCGATTTTTTATTCCACATGTGACAGAGAATTGCCAAAACTCATTGTGAAATTGGGTCAAAATGAATATATCAATTGTTCAATTAATCTCTGTCTAAAATCTCATATATTTGAGGAAATCTGTTTGTCCTATTTCTTTTCAGTGGACCACATTTCCGTATGACTTTTTCAAAATTTGGGATGTTAATTTTAAACCAAAATTTACTGTATTGTCAAAATTGTGGCAAAAAGATAGATCAAGAAAAGTTTGTAAAAATGTGCCCCATTGTGTTATTGAAATTGTTCAATTAAAGTATAAGACTGTTCTATTTGGTTTTGAAATGTGAAGTCCAGGTGGCTTTGGCAGTAGTCAGATCATATTGATAATATATAACAGAGATATAAGGGGATGGTTACACGGTCAGTTTTCTGCATGCTGTTTTGCATGCCAAAATCAGGGAAAGATCATAAAAGTAGAACAATTATAAAGGACAGATACAACTTCTCCTCTTTTTTTAAATTCACTCCTGGTTTTGGCTTCAAAAACTGCATGCAGAAATCTGACTGTGTGGGAGTTTCCAAACATTTCAAAATTTTCTGGATCTACTGAGTATATGCAGTGTTTTCTAGAATTGTTTATAGTTTATATGTAATTCACTACGATCATAAGAAAAGTATGTGTCATCTACTTGTTTTAAGCATATTTTGTAAGTTAAACTGATATGTTATAATAAAACTAAATTGTTCTTTAACCTGGTCAAATTAGATTTCTTTTAGTAAGAGGGTAGTATATGCCACATTATTATAAAACCTCAGTCATTCAAAAGTCCATGTTATGTCTCACCTGGTGAGGTGGAACTACTAAACCTGGACAGATGGTGCTGGCACAGGGAAGAAGCACAGATCCAGCAGAGGAAAACCATTCCTCTTGGGCAGACCTGCAAAGAGAAGCATAATTACCTACTTTCCGGTGCTGGCTCCTCGCTCCTTTTTTTCTCAGCGTCTAGTTCTCCGCTGCGTTGCATGGATGTTAATCCCCCTCCCCAAAGGTGCACAACTCCTTCAACTAAATGTTAGGCAAATAAGAAAATAACGTGGTCAAAAAAGGCAGAAAGATGCTCAAACCCCCATATGCTGTTGCATATATATATATATATATATAATCGGGGGAGCAAATCCTGCACATGTAATCCGTTGCTAACAGCATTCCCCAGCAATAATGCATATAATAGAGGATGCCAGCAGTGGACCACATGTACCATAGAAACATCCTACACAGGGGAGACAAATGTATGGATGTAATTGGCTATATAAAGCAAACATTTACAAAGAAAAAATGGTGCACTACAATGGAAAATGCAATTGACAATATATGGCTAAACCCTCACACTGATATTAAAATGAGACTTTTGTCAATATATTCTTATATCAAGAGCATACCGGATTCAAGTAGTATGGGATACCTATAAGGCGTATATGAGGGGATTGATGGTTAGTAATATCGCGAACCTTAGAAAGGAATATGGAAAAAAACAGAAAAATCTAGAAGAACACGTAGTGTTGGCGACAGAATCCTTCCATATGCACAAGACGGAGAAGAATAGGGAAAATATGCAAAGAGCCACACAAATATATGCTAAGTTTTTATTGGATAAGGCCCAACAGAACCTTTTTTTTAAGGGGCAAAAATACTTTACAGAGTCAGGGCGACCTGGTAAACTCCTCGCTAGAGTAATCTCCAATCAACAACCTAAAAAACATATAGATAAGGTCCGATTGAGTGATGGTAGGATAGTCACTTCACAGGGCCCGGTGGGGAAGGCCTTTCTTGACTACTTTGTTGATCTGTATAAAGCTGACTCCAACATTACAGATGATAAGATAGATCTCTATTTAGATAGGATCAAGTTTCCAACTATTACTGAGATGCAAAAGAAAGCACTAGAATTGGAGGTCTCAATTCAGGAACTTGAGGGAGCTATTAAACTATGCTCAACTAACTCCACCCCTGGCTCAGACGGGCTTCCATATGAATTCTATAGTAAATATGAGGACTGTATTCTTCCCAGACTGTTGGAGGTCTTTGCTGAATCAACAGAGGAGGGGATGCTTCCAGACTCAATGATGGAGGCCATAATAATACTAATTCCAAAAAAAGGCAAGGACCCTTTAGATTTAGAATCCTATAGACCAATTTCACTGCTTAATGCAGATGTAAAGCTTCTTGCGAGGGTCCTGGCTACAAGGCTCTCCAGGGTCATTTCCTCCATTGTCCATCCTGATCAGAGCGGCTTTATACAAAGCAAGGGTACACACCATAATCTACACCGACTCTTTTCTAATATCCAGGCCCCGGGGGGGACTGCCCGCTCCATCCTGTCATTGGATGCCTCTAAGGCCTTTGACAGGGTGGAGTGGCGCTTCCTCTGGAAGGTTCTTGCTAAGATGGGCTTTGGGGAAAAATTTATACGTACTCTTAGGTTGCTGTATAGATCCCCAAGGGCAAAACTGAGTCTCAATGGAATTCTGAGTAGTAGTATTGATTTAAACAGAGGCACCCGACAGGGTTGCCCATTATCTCCCCTGTTATTCGATATTTATATCGAGCCCCTTGCGTTGGCCATCAGGCAGGATGACCAGATTAAAGGATTCGGTACCCTAGGAACACAGGACCGCATCTCATTATATGCAGATGATGTCCTGTTTTTTATAGACCATACGGAAACCATTCTTCCTAGGATTATTCAAATGGTTAACGCATTTGGTGAGGTATCTGGTCTCCGAATAAACTGGGCAAAAACTAGTCTGCTCCCAATAGATCCCCTGCCACAAAAGGAGGTTCCTGCTACACAGTTGGATATCGTTGATACTATTCAATACTTGGGTTTGACTATATCGCCTCGGGTTGAAAATTTTGTACAACTCAATCTGATCCCCACAATGGTAAAGATCAGAGCTAAAATAGGGATCTGGCTGAAACTTCCCCTATCCAGAGCTGATCGAGTTTCACTAGTTAAAATGGTGATACTACCACAATTTCTTTACGTGCTCAGGAACACACCTATTTGGATACAAGACAAACATTTTAAACTCATGGAAAGAATAATTAATGATTTAATATGGGGAAGAAAGCGAGTGCGAATTAAGCTGGAATACTTGTATAAATCAGTGGAGTGGGGGGGTTTAAATCTCCCCTACTTTAAAGGGTATTTTATTGCAGCCCAGCTATTGAGGTGCTATGAATCAGAGGACAGTGCACTACTGGGGAAGTTGGTAACTAGCCACGCTCATAACAATATTTTTACCTTGTTGGAATCCGGGCTTTTGAAGAGCTACGAGCAAGGCTATAAAGAGACTATAAATCTACTCCTGAAAGTGTGGGGTACAACTAGGACATGGTTGAAGGTTAGGGGTTCACTCACATTTACGCCTCTTTGGCATAATTTCTATTTACAAAGGTTAGATGATATTGCAGCTGACACATTTTGGCAGAAGAATAAAATATTATATATTTCACAGGTAGTTAAAGATAGAGAAATTAAATCCTTTACAGAAATGACACATAATATAAGAAATCTCTCATGGTTTAGGTATTTTCAATTGCGATCTGTACTATCCAGTTTGGACGATAAACGTCTGCTGGATATAGATAATTTATCTTTTCTGAATGATTGGGTAGGGGGTACACCTCTTAGAACTAAGATTTCCAATATATATAAGTTATTAATTAAGGCACGGTTTAGCGATACACAATCACCAGGACAAAAAGCATGGGAAGCGGACTGCCCGCATTTGCGAGTAGAAGGGTGGGAGAATATTTTTGGGAATCTGACTTCAGTATCCCAGAACTTTAACCATGTTCTAATACAATTTTACATTTCCCATAGACTATACATTACCCCCCAAATGTGATATTGTAGGAGCAGACTTCCTCCACATGATTTGGACTTGTCCAGAACTTGTAAAATACTGGAATAGTATTAATAATTGTATTATCCATAAACTAAAAATTCAAATTCCTTTTGAACCACATGTATTCGTGCTTAACGACTTTTCCAAATTAAAAAATCACAAGTATCAAAAGATCTTTCTGAGCAGAATATTGATGTTGGCTAGAGTTCTGATCAGTCGGACCTGGTTTGCCCGATCCACTCCAGACATAAATATATGGATAAATTTAACCGATAAGGTAAAAAACTACGAGAAAATTATATATAAATGGAGGGAAGTTGAGGACCAGTGGAATAGGATATGGGATGGCTGGAAGATTGACTAATTGAGGTCATGTTGGTTTGTTTATGGGGGTCCTACTTTGACGCACCACAGACTAGGGGGGAGGGAGGGGAGGGTTTTTTCTAAATGCAACCAAAAGATGAACTGACTATATTTATATTTATCTACATTTGGTTGGGTCACTAAGAATTGAGGGGTTGTAAAAAATTTTGCTGTTAATGCTTTGTAATTTTCCCAATAAATTTTTTTGTTAAAAAAAAAAAAAAAAAAAAAGAGCATACCGGAGCCCATGCACCCCATCAAGATATCTCAGAGTGGTACGGGACCTAACGCCAACCTACCTGTGCCGTTTGAGCAATTACAGGGACCATTGTATGGACCATTACAGGGGCATAAAGTCCGACACACAGCGAACAACTCCCAGTTACCTCCAGTGTGAAATCACACATACAATGGAAGGAGGGAGGAGGCTGTGAGTCCCACCTATCACTGACTCATGTGATGCCCGCACAAGTGCACCTGAATGTTTCCATTAGATCAAAATCAAGGCAAATTCAAACCTGGAGTTGCCACACCTCCAGGCATGCATGTACATACAAAATAACATTTGTAAATGTGATTTCACACTAGAGGTAACTGGGAGTTGTTTGCTGTGTGTTGGACCTTATGCCACTGCAATAGCCCATACGGCCCCTGTAATTGCCCAAACGGCACAGGTAGGTTAGCGGTTAGGTCCTGTGCCACTCTGAGATACCTTGACGGAGTGTGCGGGCTCTGATATGTTTTTGATATAAGAATATATTGGCAAAAGTCTCATTTTAATATCAGTGTGAGGGTTTAGCCATATATTGTCAATTGCATTTTCCATTGTAGTGCACCATTTTTTCTTTGTAAATGTAAATGTTAGGCAAATAAAATCTTACTGTAGCACACCACTATTTCAAAAAATCCAGACTGCACATTGAGATACTTTACAACTGAGCTCTGATAAAAGTACTATAGCATCTACTGATTGGCTCACAAGAAAACATGTATACAGTACCATCACTTGTTTGCACATTGGCTCATGCTTTGCATGTGAAAATGGAGTAATATTTGAAGAGCAAGTTTTGGTGGTATAGAAACAAATTTTCTAAAAATTCAATTCAAAGCTATCACATTCTTTTAATAGAGGATGTTATTTAGCAAAGTAATAGCAGCATTTGACATCCTAAGAATAATACTAATAAATGATTTGCAATGATGAATTGGGATGTGCTACAGAGAAATATCAGTGATGTGTAAGAATAAAATCCCATTGATGATGTAGGGATGCAGCATTCTTTAACTTAACACATCAAATATACAATTTCAGCAAACTACAAAGATAATAATTGCTGCAACAGTTTAATCCATGGTGAGTGTCAATTTTATTAATACTTAATCTGTATTTACAATAAATTTAAGGGTTTCTCCGGGATTTAAATTCTTCCAGGTCTACACCGTACATATACAGTTGAAGTCCTGCCTTTAAACATGGCACCAGCCCAGAAGCTGAGCAGGCACCATAGGTGCTGGGTTTCTGCTGTCATAAACAACAGACAGCAGGGGCTAATGTCTGTAATCAGCAATAACGCTGATCACAAACATTTATTCTCTCAGATACCTGAACGGCTTCCCCACGCTAACATAAGGGAAGCCAATGGTTTGCCTTAGGAATGATCCAAGGCTACCAAAGCAATACTTCTTATGGAGGAACACAATGAAACTCCCATAGGCTGCAATGTTAATTCATTGCAGTCTATGGGAGCGGTGATCAGACAATTGTATGTTTAATTCCCCTAGGAGTGCTTAACTCCTTAAGGACCGGGCTCATTTTCACCTTAAGGACCAGGCCATTTTTTGCAAATCTGACCAGTGTCACTTGTGGTGATAACTTTAAAATGCTTTGACTTATCCAGGCCATTCTGAGATTTGTTTTTTCGTCACATATTGTACTTCATGACACTGGTAAAATGGAGTCAATTTTTTTTTATTTATTTATAATTTCAATTTCTCTACTTCTATAATAGATAGTAATACCTACAAAAATAGTTATTACTCTACATTCTCCATATGTCTACTTCATGTTTGGATCATTTTGGGAATGACATTTTATTTTTTGGGGACGTTAGAAAGCATAGAAGTTTAGAAGCAATTCTTGAAATTTTTCAGAAATTTTCAAAAACCCACTTTTTAAGGACCAGTTCAGGTCTGAAGTCACTTTGTGAGGCTTACATAATATAAACCACCCCAAAAATGACCCCATTCTAGAAACTACACCCTCAAGGTATTCAAAACTGGTTTTACAAACGTTGTTAAACCTTTAGGTGTTCCACAAGAGTTATTGGCAAATAGAGATAACATTTCAGAATTTAGATTTTTTGGCAAATTTTCCATTTTAATCTATTTTTACAGTAATAAAGCAAGGGTTAATAGCAAAACAAAACTTAATATTTATTGCCCTGATTCTGTAGTTTGCAGAAACACCCCATATGTGGCCATAAACTACTGTACGGGCACACGGTAGGGCATAGAGGGAAAGGTGCGCCGTGTGGTTTTTGGAAGGCAGATTTTGCTGGACTGGTTTATTTACACCATGTCCCATTTGAAGCCCCTCTGATGCACCCCTAGAGTAGAAACTACATAAAAGTTACCCCATCTAAGAAACTACACCCCTCAAGGTATTCAAAACTGATTTTATAAAACTTAGTTAACCCTTTAGGTGTTCCACAAGAGTTATTGGCAAATGGAGATGAAATTTCAGAATTTCAATTTTTGGGCAAATTTTCCAATTTAATACATTTTTACCAGTAACAAAGCAAGGGCTAACAGCCAAACAAAACCAAATATTTATTTCCCTGATTCTGTTGTTTGCAGAAACACCCCATATGTGGCCGTAAAATACTGTACGGGCACACGGTAGGATGTAGAGTGAAAGGTGCGCTGTTTGGTTTTTGGAAGGTAGATTTTGCTGGACTGGTTTATTTAATCCATGTCCCATTTGAAGCCCCCCTGATGTACCCCTAAAGTAGAAACTCCATAAAAGTGACCCCATTTTGGAAACTACGGGATAAGCTGGGAGTTTTGTTGGGACTATTTTTAGGGTACATATGGGTAAGGTTACTAAATATAGAAATTCTGAAATTTCATCTCCATTTGCCATAAACTGTTGAGGAACACCTAAAGGGTTAATAACGTTTGTAAAATCAGTTTTGAATACCTTGAGTGGTGTAATTTCTTAGATGGTGTCACTTTTCAGGAGTTTCTACTCTAGGGGTGCATCAGGGACTCTTCAAATGGGACATGGTGCGAAAAAAAAAAAAGAAGGCCATCAAAATCTGCCTTCCAGAAACCATACAGTGTTCCATTCCTTCTGCGCCCTGCCGTTTTGTCATACAGCAGTTTACGACCACATATGGGGTGTTTCTGTAAACTGCAGATGCAGGGTAATAAATATTAAGTTTTGTTTGGCTGTTAACCCTTGCTTTGTTACTGGAAAAAACGGTTTAAAAAGGAAAATGTGCCTAAAAATAGCAGTTTTGAAAGCTTTTATTTATTTTTATTTTTTTGACCGTGTTCATCTGAGGGGTTAGTTCATGGGGTATTTTTATAGAGCAGAGTTTTACAGATGCGGTGATACCTAACTTGTCTACTTTTATTATTTATTTCGGTTTTATCCTTTTATAAACAAAAAAAAAAAAAAAGTTTTAGTATCTCCATAGTCTAAGAGTCAGTTTTTGTTTCGTTTTTAGACGATTATCTTAGGTAGGGGCTCATTTTTTGCGGGATGAGAGGATGGTTTTATTGGCACTATTTTGTGGGGCATATGACTTTTTGATCACCTGCTATTGCACTTTTTGTGATGTAAGGTGACAAAAAAATACCTTTATTTGCACCGTTTTTATTTTATTTTTTTGACCGTATTCATCTGAGGGGTTAGGTCATGGGGTATTTTTATAGAACAGATTCTTACGGACGCGGCGATACCTAATATGTTACCTAAAAGTTTTTGTTTTAGTGTCTCAAGTATGAGAACCATAGTTTTTTTTCGATTGTCAGTGGCTAAATGGAATAAAAATTGGGGATGGGGGTTATAAATTTAGTACTCCATGGAAGTGTGGTACTCCCTGAAGCAACTGTCAATGCAGAGGCCCGGATGATCGGGGCATGTGTCACACTCAGTGGTGGTGTCCTTCCGTATCCCCCTCCTGTTACACACTCTGCACTTTTTTTGGGGCCGTCCCTTCTTTCCAGTATTGGGGATCACACCTGGAAAGTGTTGGCCAGGGACAATCCGGGCACCTCCAGTTCCCGAGGTACTCCGGCCTGCTCTTTCCCGGTCAGAAAAGATCAGGGCCTTGAGGACTGCCTCATAGAACTGCAGGAATTTTCCCTGTGTTGCCAGCGCTCCGGGACAGCACAAAATAGTTGTACAAGACAACCTGTACCAAGTAGACCGCAACTTTTTTGTAGCATGCCCGGGTTTTGCGCATGGCGTTATATGGATTGAGGTCTTGATCAGAGAGATAAACTCCTCCCATATACCGATTGTAGTCGACTATACAATCAGGCTTGAGGAACGTTGCCGTGGTACCTCGCACAGGGACAGTAGTGATGCGTTACCGTGAATTGTGGACAGTACAAGGACATCCCTCTTGTCCTTATATCTGACCAGCAACAGGTTTCCACTGGTAAGGGCACGGATCTAACCCCTGGGGATAGGTACCTGGAGGGGCTGGGTACTGAGGCCGCGTTGATTTTTCCACACGGTCCCACAAGCGGATGTGGATCTGGCAGCGAGGGACTGGAACAAGGGGATACTGGTATTAAAGTTATCCACGTACAGGTGGTAACTAGTGATGGACGAACATCTGCCGGGACGGTTCGCAAACCCGATCAAATGTTCGCGAACCGCAAGTTTGCGGCGGGTCCCATTCATTTTAATGGCAGGCGAACCTGAAAAACCTTCAGTTCATATTTGCAGCCAAGAAATAATTACTAGAAGTACACAAATAGTCCCACAACATGGACAGTGACATACCAGATGTATTATTCGAATTTGTGATCTCCATTCATGATTTTTTTCAATGCGAAACATCGGCAATATAATTTTCACGAACGCGCATGCGCAAATGCACTATACAGTACCCAAATGTACTATAAAGAAAGTACATTGTATATAACACCCCGCTTCAATCAGTTTTTTGGGGTGCGACTGGTATATCACAACAGTAGAAATTATTTGTTACAATAACGCTTGTCCCTCTATATATCTGCAGTATCGCAGCAGAACCGCACACAACTGCCGCACAATACAAATGCACTATAATATACTTTCTAACATAGAAAGTATATTATAACATTGTACAAGGAAGGCAATCCATTAGAATATACATAAAGATAAAACGTAACCTTTAGTAATTTTACTATGAGGGTCCATTCATACGTTCGTAAGTGTTTTGCTTATTCGCAAAATACGGACACCGGCAAAGTGCATTCCGCAATTTGTGGACCGCAAATCGCCGGCACTATAATAGAAAATGCCTAATCTTGTCTGCAATTGCAGACAAGAATAGGACATGTTCTATTTTTTTGTGGAAACGGAAGCGCAGATGCGGAAGTGCGGATCCGCAAATGTGGATGTGGACAGCACTTTCCGGCCCCATTGAACATGAATGGGTCTGCACCCGTTCCGCAAAATTGCGGAACGGATGCGGACCCATTTTGCGAATGTGTGAATGGAAAAGATATCCCTCAAAATGAAAATAAATTAAATTATTAAAGTTAAAGGGGTTCTGCACTTTGTTTTAACTAATGATCTATCCTCTAGATAGATCATCAGCATCTGATCGGCGGGGGTCCGACACCCAGGATCCCCGCCGATCAGCTGTTTGAGAAGGCAGCGGCGCTACAGCAGAGGCGCTGCCTTCTCACTGTTTACGTCACGACTAGTGACGTCACGACTAGTATCAACTAGCGTGGGCAGGGCTAAGCTCCATTCAAGTGAACAGAGCTTAGCCCCACCCACGCTAGTTGATACTAGTCTTCACGTCACTGGGCCAGCGGTAAACAGCGAGAAGGCCGCGGCGCTGCTGAAGCTCCGCTGCCTTCTCAAACAGCTGATCGGCAGGGGTCCCGGGTGTCGGACCCACGCCGATCAGATGTTGATGATCTATCCAGAGGATAGATCATCAGTTAAAACAAACTGCAGAACCCCTTTAAGCAAAAAGCATAGATGTGGTAGGCAGGGGCGTACATAGAAATCATTGGGCCCCATAGCAAGAATCTTAATGGGGCCCCACTAACTCCGTCCACTGGCCCATCCCACCACCTGCCCTGGCTTCCCCCCTGCCATACCCCCAGCAGTTGCAGCCGTGTAGACATTAGGAGCTACTTTCACACTTTCGTTTCTATTTTCCGGTATTGAGATCCGTCATAGGGTCTCAATACCGGGAAAAAACCCGCTTTTGATTGTCCCCATTCATTGTCTTAGGGCACTTTCCACTATAAGCAGCACACAAGCACAGCTCATTGGGGGGGGGGGGAGGGGGGGCTATGGTGGTGCTGGCATAATAGTATACCAGTGCCACCATAGCCCCCCTTACCTTATGAACTGTCAGAACCTCCTAATGCATACCTCAGCTGCTGCAGAACATAAAAAGCTTCGTTCACATCTGTGTTGGGGCCTCATTCGTGGATCAAGTCATAAATGCTAGACACAATTTTATAGCCTGGAAGATGGAAACCTGACAGATCTCATCATAGTCAGCGGGATCCGTCGGTGTTGTTGTCCATGAAGCGCCAGATCCGGAACTGCAGTGATTTTCATTGATTTGCTCCTATGACAGCAGAACAGCGAACGTCACCAGTAGAGATGAGCGAACCTCTGTTTTAAGTTCGGCGTCTAAAGTTCGGGTTTGGATTAGCGGAGAATCCCGATCTGGAACCGGATATGGATTCCGACTTCCGTTGTGGTCCGTGGTAGCGGAATCAATAATGGCCGATTATTGATTCCGCTACCACGGACCACAACGGAAGTCGGAATCCATATCCGGTTCCAGATCGGGATTCTCCGCTAATCCAAACCCGAACTTTAGACGCCGAACTTAAAACAGAAGTTCGCTCATCTCTAGTCACCAGCACAGATGTGAACGAAGCCTAATACTCACCTCAGCTGCTGCAGAACATTATAATAGTGACAAAGGAACTACAAGTCTCATCATCACCAGATTATTATTGGAAATTAGGGAGCAACACAGGGAGAGGTGAAAGTGGAGAGAACTACAATTTCCAGCATGTCCAGGCTGTTATGATCAGATACAAGTAGATATTACACAGAGTATAAGGCCGGTGCACCACGTCACTTCCGCTATAGACTTTCGGCAAGCTATAGAAATCTGGCAGAACACCGGGTTCATATCACCATTTAGTTTTCAGTTCTTCTGATCCATCAGATGAACAGAAAAATAAAGAAAAAAAATGATCCTGTATTTCAAGCATCAGTTCTGCACATTTGGCATCCGTTTATGCCATATCTGTCGGAGATCCGTTATTTTTGACAGAAAAAAGTCCTGCATGCAAAACGGAAAACTAAACTGTGATGAGAATCCAGCCTAAGAAAAGAGAACTACAACTCTCAGCATGTCCAGATTATAGGACATCATCTAGTTGTACCAGGTAAGAGCTTTAAAAAGAAATAACTATAGCCCCCAGTATGGCCAGACTTATTATGGGGCATCAGTATACATTTAAAAGAGGGGGTATAGGAGGAGAGAACTACAACTCCCAGCATTACCAGCCTGTACTAGGGCATAAGTTTAAATTACATTGAGAAACATATAATACGACAAAACTACAACTCCCAGCTTTTCTAGGATGTTATGGGTTATCCCAGAACACCACTAACCTCTCCTTCAGGCACCACACAGAAGCTCCGCCCCCTCACAGTGATATGTCACAGGTCTTTCACCAGTCCTCTGCACTGGTCACATGATGATGACATCACCAAAGGTCCTTTAGACTTCTGCTGCTCTGCTATTTATTGGCTTCCTGCACTGGTCACATGGTTGATGACATCACCAAAGGTCCTTTTGATTTCTGCCGCTCTGCTATTCATTGGCTTCCTGCACTGGTCACATGGTTGATGACATCACCAAAGGTCCTTCTCCACCTCTTACTTTCTCAGGTAGCCATACAAGTGTAATTAGTGGGCGGGGCCTATCCTCCACTGCGGGCCCCCTTCCCCCAGGGGCCCCATAGCAGCTGCGTGGTCTGCCTCTATTGGAGGTACGCCACTGGTGGTAGGCAATAACAAGTGCTCGGCGGCACTAAATCAGGTGCTCGAGGCACCAAATCAGAAACCATATGTCCTACTACAATCCGGGGGGGGGGGTTCCAGTGCACATCCATGAATCCCAGAGGGAAAGCAAAAAAATCTATCCCTGGGCTAGATGATGATGTGGTATTGAAGGACAGGGTGGGCAAAGAACTGTCCCTGATATTGCCCTACAGGGGGGTGCTATTCTGGCCCTGAGAGCCTAACTACAGACCACCCGCCCTGATAGGAGCGACCCTGTCCGGAACCTTACCCTATATAAAAATGGCCCTATTAAGCCCCTAGCCCCTAGGCTCCTTCTGTGTATCACACATATAGATAGCACACCTATACCAGTCCTTAAAATGACTTTTGTGGCCCTATTAGCTAGCGTTTGGAGTCCCTAACAGCCTGTCCCTGCTCCACACAGCAACCTATCCCTACACTGGCAAATCACTGAAAGTAAAATGGCAGCTAGATCAGGTTTATTTATAAGGTAGGGGGTATGTCCATGTGCTGAAATGTCTCAATTGGCTGTCCTGTACCACCTGATGGATGTGTCATGGGTCAAAGTTCTTCATAATGTAAATGAATATGGCGGGCGCGAAATTCTCCATATGTTCGCATGATCGACGAATCGCGAACACGTTCGCCATGAAACGACCACCGGGCGAACCGCAAGGCCATCTCTAGTGGTAACCTTTATCTAGCAGTTGGTGCATAAGGTCCCAAACAAGTTTCCCGCTAACACCCAGAGTGGGGGGACATTCTGTGGGTTGAATACAGGAATCTCGCCCCTCATACACACAAAACTTGTAAGTGTACCCTGAGGTACTCTCACAAAGTTTATACAGCTTCACACCATACCTCGCCCACTTAGAGGGAACATACTGGCGGAAAATGAGTCTCACCTTGAAAGCAATGAGAGAATCATCAACCGCAAACTTCCCTTCCAGGTACATAGCCCTCCAAAAATTTGACCCCAAAGTGATCGATGACCGGCCTGATTTTGTACAGGCGGTCATAGGCAGGATCACCTTGGGGGGACATGCTGCATTATCTGCATAATGCAGGCATTTCTGGATGGCCTCAAACCGGATACGTGTCATGGCCATACTGTAAAGTGGAATCTAGTTGAGGACGTCCCCACTCCAGTAATGCCTGACACTGTGTTTTTTGACTAGGCCGATGTGCAGCACAAGGCCCTAAAACGTCCTCATCTCGGCTTCACTGAGTCCAGCCTCCGGCCCTAGCCAAAAAGGGGCTCGGGTGTTGAGAAATGAACTGTTGGCCGTACAGGTTTGTTTGCTCCACCATTAGGGATGAGCGAACTCGAACTGTATAGTTCGGGTTCGTACCGAATTTTGGGGTGTCCGTGACACGGACCCGAACCCGGACATTTTCGTAAAAGTCCGGGTTCGGGTTCGGTGTTCGTCGCTTTCTTGGCGCTTTTGTGACGCTTTCTTGGCGCTTTTTGAAAGGCTGCAAAGCAGCCAATCAACAAGCGTCATACTACTTGCCCCAAGAGGCCATCACAGCCATGCCTACTATTGGCATGGCTGTGATTGGCCAGAGCACCATGTGACCCAGCCTCTATTTAAGCTGGAGTCACATAGCGCCGCCCGTCACTCTGCTCTGATTAGCGTAGGGAGAGGTTGCGGCTGCGACAGTAGGGCGAGATTAGGCAGATTAACTCCTCCAAAGGACTTGATTAACTGATCGATCTGCAGCTGTGGATCATTGAGCTGCTGATCCTCAATTGCTCACTGTTTTTAGGCTGCACAGACCGTTTGTCAGTCTCATTTTTCTGGGGTGATCGGCGGCCATTTTGTGTCTTGTGGTGCGCCAGCACAAGCTGCGACCAAGTGCATTTAACCCTCAATGGTGTGGTTGTTTTTTGGCTAAAGCCTACATCAGGGTGAAGCTGTCACACCAAGTGCATTTAACCAGCAATAGTCTGTTCATTTTTTGGCCATATACAAAATCAGGGGCAAGCTGCGCCTGTCACCAAGTGCATTTAACCCTCAATGGTGTGGTTGTTTTTTGGCTAAAGCCTACATCAGGGTGAAGCTGTGACACCAAGTGCATTTAACCAGCAATAGTCTGTTCATTTTTTGGCCATATACAAAATCAGGGGCAAGCTGCGCCTGTCACCAAGTGCATTTAACCCTCAATGGTGTGGTTGTTTTTTGGCTAAAGCCTACATCAGGGTGAAGCTGTCACACCAAGTGCATTTAACCAGCAATAGTCTGTTCATTTTTTGGCCATATACAAAATCAGGGGCAAGCTGCGCCTGTCACCAAGTGCATTTAACCCTCAATGGTGTGGTTGTTTTTTGGCTAAAGCCTACATCAGGGTGAAGCTGTCACACCAAGTGCATTTAACCAGCAATAGTCTGTTTATTTTTTGGCCATATCCCAGTCTAATTCTGTCACTAAATCCATACCGGTCACCCAGCGCCTAAATACTAGGCCTCAAATTTATATCCAGCTAAATCTGTCCCTAGTGCTGTAGCTGGGCGAGTTATTTAGTGTCCGTTCAAGCACATTTCTTGTTCTGGGTTGAAATACAATTCCCAATTTAGCAATTTCATAATTTAGTGGTTCCTGCTATATCAGAGCTATTTGAAATCTATCCCAAAAAGGGTATATAATATTGAAGGTGCACATTGGGTCATTCAGAATAACTTCACACACACCCGCTACTGTGTATTTCCAAGTCTAATTCTGTCACTAAACCCATACCTGTCACCCAGCGCCTAAATACTAGGCCTCAAATTTAAATCCCTCTAAATCTCTCCTTACCCACCGCTGTACTGTTGTTGCTGGGCAAGATATTTAGTGTCCGTCAAAGCACATTTTTTGTTCTGGGTTGAAGTACAATTCCCAATTTAGCAATTTCATAATTTAGTGGTTTCTGCTATATCAGAGCTATTTGAAATCTATCCCTAAAAGGGTATATAATATTGAAGGTGCACATAGGGTCATTCAGAATAACTTCACACACACCCGCTACTGTGTATTTCCAAGTCTAATTCTGTCACTAAACCCATACCTGTCACCCAGCGCCTAAATACTAGGCCTCAAATTTAAATCCCTCTAAATCTCTCGTTACCCACCGCTGTACTGTTGTTGCTGGGCAAGATATTTAGTGTCCGTCAAAGCACATTTTTTGTTCTGGGTTGAAGTACAATTCCCAATTTAGCAATTTCATAATTTAGTGGTTCCTGCTATATCAGAGCTATTTGGAATCTATCCCTAAAAGGGTATATAATATTGAAGGTGCACATTGGGTCATTCAGAATAACTTCACACACACCCGCTACTGTGTATTTCCAAGTCTAATTCTGTCACTAAACCCATACCTGTCACCCAGCGCCTAAATACTAGGCCTCAAATTTAAATCCCTCTAAATCTCTCGTTACCGCTGTACTGTTGTTGCTGGGCAAGATATTTAGTGTCCGTCAAAGCACATTTTTTGTTCTGGGTTGAAGTACAATTCCCAATTTAGCAATTTCATAATTTAGTGGTTTCTGCTATATCAGAGCTATTTGAAATCTATCCCTAAAAGGGTATATAATATTGAAGGTGCACATAGGGTCATTCAGAATAACTTCACACACACGCTTCTGTGCATTTCCAAGTCTAATTCTGTCACTAAATCCATACCGGTGACCCAGCGCCTAAATACTAGGCCTCAAATTTATATCCCGCTAAATCTCTCGTTACCGCTGTACTGTTGTTGCTGGGCAAGATATTTAGTGTCCGTCAAAGCACATTTTTTGTTCTGGGTTGAAGTACAATTCCCAATTTAGCAATTTCATAATTTAGTGGTTCCTGCTATATCAGAGCTATTTGAAATCTATCCCAAAAAGGGTATATAATATTGAAGGTGCACATTGGGTCATTCAGAATAACTTCACACACACCCGCTACTGTGTATTTCCAAGTCTAATTCTGTCACTAAACCCATACCTGTCACCCAGCGCCTAAATACTAGGCCTCAAATTTAAATCCCTCTAAATCTCTCGTTACCGCTGTACTGTTGTTGCTGGGCAAGATATTTAGTGTCCGTCAAAGCACATTTTTTGTTCTGGGTTGAAGTACAATTCCCAATTTAGCAATTTCATAATTTAGTGGTTTCTGCTATATCAGAGCTATTTGAAATCTATCCCTAAAAGGGTATATAATATTGAAGGTGCACATTGGGTCATTCAGAATAACTTCACACACACGCTTCTGTGCATTTCCAAGTCTAATTCTGTCACTAAATCCATACCGGTGACCCAGCGCCTAAATACTAGGCCTCAAATTTAAATCCCTCTAAATCTCTCGTTACCCACCGCTGTACTGTTGTTGCTGGGCAAGATATTTAGTGTCCGTCAAAGCACATTTTTTGTTCTGGGTTGAAGTACAATTCCCAATTTAGCAATTTCATAATTTAGTGGTTTCTGCTATATCAGAGCTATTTGAAATCTATCCCTAAAAGGGTATATAATATTGAAGGTGCACATAGGGTCATTCAGAATAACTTCACACACACGCTTCTGTGCATTTCCAAGTCTAATTCTGTCACTAAATCCATACCGGTGACCCAGCGCCTAAATACTAGGCCTCAAATTTATATCCCGCTAAATCTCTCGTTACCGCTGTACTGTTGTTGCTGGGCAAGATATTTAGTGTCCGTCAAAGCACATTTTTGTTCTGGGTTGAAGTACAATTCCCAATTTAGCAATTTCATAATTTAGTGGTTCCTGCTATATCAGAGCTATTTGAAATCTATCCCAAAAAGGGTATATAATATTGAAGGTGCACATTGGGTCATTCAGAATAACTTCACACACACCCGCTACTGTGTATTTCCAAGTCTAATTCTGTCACTAAACCCATACCTGTCACCCAGCGCCTAAATACTAGGCCTCAAATTTAAATCCCTCTAAATCTCTCGTTACCGCTGTCCTGTTGTAGCTGGGAAAGTTATTTAGTGCCCGTCAAAGCACATTTTTTGTTCTGGGTTGAAGTACAATTCCCAATTTAGCAATTTCATAATTTAGTGGTTCCTGCTATATCAGAGCTATTTGAAATCTATCCCAAAAAGGGTATATAATATTCAAGGTGCACATTGGGTCATTCAGAATAACTTCACACACACGCTTCTGTGCATTTCCAAGTCTAATTCTGTCACTAAATCCATACCGGTCACCCAGCGCCTAAATACTAGGCCTCAAATTTATATCCCGCTGAATTTGAATACAATACATTGGGCCAAATAATATATTTGTTGTTGTGGTGAACCATAACAATGAGAAAAACATCTAGTAAGGGACGCGGACGTGGACATGGTCGTGGTGGTGTTAGTGGACCCTCTGGTGCTGGGAGAGGACGTGGCCGTTCTGCCACATCCACACGTCCTAGTGTACCAACTACCTCAGGTCCCAGTAGCCGCCAGAATTTACAGCGATATATGGTGGGGCCCAATGCCGTTCTAAGGATGGTAAGGCCTGAGCAGGTACAGGCATTAGTCAATTGGGTGGCCGACAGTGGATCCAGCACGTTCACATTATCTCCCACCCAGTCTTCTGCAGAAAGCGCACAGATGGCGCCTGAAAACCAACCCCATCAGTCTGTCACATCACCCCCATGCATACCAGGGAAACTGTCTCAGCCTCAAGTTATGCAGCAGTCTCTTATGCTGTTTGAAGACTCCGCTGGCAGGGTTTCCCAAGGGCATCCACCTAGCCCTTCCCCAGCGGTGAAAGACATAGAATGCACTGACACACAACCACTTATGTTTCCTGATGATGAGGACATGGGAATACCACCTCAGCATGTCTCTGATGATGACGAAACACAGGTGCCAACTGCTGCGTCTTTCTGCAGTGTGCAGACTGAACAGGAGGTCAGGGATCAAGACTGGGTGGAAGACGATGCAGGGGACGATGAGGTCCTAGACCCCACATGGAATGAAGGTCGTGCCACTGACTTTCACAGTTCGGAGGAAGAGGCAGTGGTGAGACCGAGCCAACAGCGTAGCAAAAGAGGGAGCAGTGGGCAAAAGCAGAACACCCGCCGCCAAGAGACTCCGCCTGCTACTGACCGCCGCCATCTGGGACCGAGCACCCCAAAGGCAGCTTCAAGGAGTTCCCTGGCATGGCACTTCTTCAAACAATGTGCTGACGACAAGACCCGAGTGGTTTGCACGCTGTGCCATCAGAGCCTGAAGCGAGGCATTAACGTTCTGAACCTGAGCACAACCTGCATGACCAGGCACCTGCATGCAAAGCATGAACTGCAGTGGAGTAAACACCTTAAAACCAAGGAAGTCACTCAGGCTCCCCCTGCTACCTCTTCTGCTGCTGCCGCCTCGGCCTATTCTGCTGCTGCCGCCTCGGCCTCTTCCTCCGCCTCTGGAGGAACGTTGGCACCTGCCGCCCAGCAAACAGGGGATGTACCACCAACACCACCACCACCACCTCCGTCACCAAGCGTCTCAACCATGTCACACGCCAGCGTTCAGCTCTCCATCTCACAAACATTTGATAGAAAGCGTAAATTCCCACCTAGCCACCCTCGATCCCTGGCCCTGAATGCCAGCATTTCTAAACTACTGGCCTATGAAATGCTGTCATTTAGGCTGGTGGACACAGACAGCTTCAAACAGCTCATGTCGCTTGCTGTCCCACAGTATGTTGTTCCCAGCCGGCACTACTTCTCCAAGAGAGCCGTGCCTTCCCTGCACAACCAAGTATCCGATAAAATCAAGTGTGCACTGCGCAACGCCATCTGTAGCAAGGTCCACCTAACCACAGATACGTGGACCAGTAAGCACGGCCAGGGACGCTATATCTCCCTAACTGCACACTGGGTAAATGTAGTGGCAGCTGGGCCCCAGGCGGAGAGCTGTTTGGCGCACGTCCTGCCGCCGCCAAGGATCGCAGGGCAACATTCTTTGCCTCCTGTTGCCACCTCCTCCTTCTCGGCTTCCTCCTCCTCTTCTTCCACCTGCTCATCCAGTCAGCCACACACCTTCACCACCAACTTCAGCACAGCCCGGGGTAAACGTCAGCAGGCCATTCTGAAACTCATATGTTTGGGGGACAGGCCCCACACCGCACAGGAGTTGTGGCGGGGTATTGAACAACAGACCGACGAGTGGTTGCTGCCGGTGAGCCTCAAGCCCGGCCTGGTGGTGTGTGATAATGGGCGAAATCTCGTTGCAGCTCTGGGACTAGCCAATTTGACGCACATCCCTTGCTTGGCGCATGTGCTGAATTTGGTGGTGCAGAAGTTCATTCACAACTACCCCGACATGTCAGAGCTGCTGCATAAAGTGCGGGCCGTCTGTTCGCGCTTCCGGCGTTCACATCCTGCCGCTGCTCGCCTGTCTGCGCTACAGCGTAACTTCGGCCTTCCCGCTCACCGCCTCATATGCGACGTGCCCACCAGGTGGAACTCCACCTTGCACATGCTGGACAGACTGTGCGAGCAGCAGCAGGCCATAGTGGAGTTTCAGCTGCAGCACGCACGGGTCAGTCGCACTACAGAACAGCACCACTTCACCACCAATGACTGGGCCTCCATGCGAGACCTGTGTGCCCTGTTGCGCTGTTTCGAGTACTCCACCAACATGGCCAGTGGCGATGACACCGTTATCAGCGTTACAATACCACTTCTATGTCTCCTTGAGAAAACACTTAGGGCGATGATGGAACAGGAGGTGGCCCAGGAGGAGGAGGAGGAGGATGAGGAAGAGGGGTCATTTTTAGCACTTTCAGGCCAGTCTCTTCGAAGTGACTCAGAGGGAGGTTTTTTGCAACAGCAGAGGCCAGGTACAAATGTGGCCAGCCAGGGCCCACTACTGGAGGACGAGGAGGACGAGGATGAGGAGGAGGTGGAGGAGGATGAGGATGAAGCATGGTCACAGCGGGGTGGCACCCAACGCAGCTCGGGTCCATCACTGGTGCGTGGCTGGGGGGAAAGGCAGGACGATGACGATACGCCTCCCACAGAGGACAGCTTGTCCTTACCCCTGGGCAGCCTGGCACACATGAGCGACTACATGCTGCAGTGCCTGCGCAACGACAGCAGAGTTGCCCACATTTTAACCTGTGCGGACTACTGGGTTGCCACCCTGCTGGATCCACGCTACAAAGACAATGTGCCCACCTTACTTCCTGCACTGGAGCGTGATAGGAAGATGCGCGAGTACAAGCGCACGTTGGTAGACGCGCTACTGAGAGCATTCCCAAATGTCACAGGGGAACAAGTGGAAGCCCAAGGCCAAGGCAGAGGAGGAGCAAGAGGTCGCCAAGGCAGCTGTGTCACGGCCAGCTCCTCTGAGGGCAGGGTTAGCATGGCAGAGATGTGGAAAACTTTTGTCAACACGCCACAGCTAACTGCACCACCACCTGATACGCAACGTGTTAGCAGGAGGCAACATTTCACTAACATGGTGGAACAGTACGTGTGCACACCCCTCCACGTACTGACTGATGGTTCGGCCCCATTCAACTTCTGGGTCTCTAAATTGTCCACGTGGCCAGAGCTAGCCTTTTATGCCTTGGAGGTGCTGGCCTGCCCGGCAGCCAGCGTTTTGTCTGAACGTGTATTCAGCACGGCAGGGGGCGTCATTACAGACAAACGCAGCCGCCTGTCTACAGCCAATGTGGACAAGCTGACGTTCATAAAAATGAACCAGGCATGGATCCCACAGGACCTGTCCGTCCCTTGTCCAGATTAGACATTAACTACCTCCCCATAACCATATATTATTGGACTCCAGGGCACTTCCTCATTCAATCCTATTTTTATTTTCATTTTACCATTATATTGCGATGCTACCCAAAGTTGAATGAACCTCTCCTCTGCCTGTGTGCTAGGCCTAAATATATGCCAATGGACTGTTGCAGTGGTGGCTGACATGAAGCCTGATTCTCTGCTATGACATGCAGACTAATTCTCTGCTGACATGAAGCCAGATTGTCTGTTACGGGACCTCTCTCCTCTGCCTGGGTGCTGGGCCTAAATTTATGACAATGGACTGTTGCAGTGGTGGCTGACGTGAAGCCTGATTCTCTGCTATGACATGCAGACTGATTCTCTGCTGACATGAAGCCAGATCCTCTGTTACGGGACCTCTCTCCTCTGCCTGGGTGCTGGGCCTAAATTTATGACAATGGACTGTTGCAGTGGTGGCTGACGTGAAGCCTGATTCTCTGCTATGACATGCAGACTGATTCTCTGCTGACATGAAGCCAGATCCTCTTTTACGGGACCTCTCTCCTCTGCCTGGGTGCTGGGCCTAAATTTATGACAATGGACTGTTGCAGTGGTGGCTGACGTGAAGCCTGATTCTCTGCTATGACATGCAGACTGATTCTCTGCTGTCATGAAGCCAGATTGTCTGTTACGGGACCTTTCTCCTCTACCTGGGTTCTGGGCCTAAATTTATGAAAATTGACTCTTACAGTGGTGGGTGACGTGAAGCCTGATTCTCTGCTATGATATGAAGACTGATTCTCTGCTGACATGAAGCCAGATTGTCTGTTACGGGACCTTTCTCCTCTGCCTGGGTTCTGGGCCTAAATTTATGAAAATTGACTCTTACAGTGGTGGGTGACGTGAAGCCTGATTCTCTGCTATGATATGAAGACTGATTCTCTGCTGACATGAAGCCAGATTGTCTGTTACGGGACCTTTCTCCTCTGCCTGGGTTCTGGGCCTAAATTTATGAAAATTGACTCTTACAGTGGTGGGTGACGTGAAGCCTGATTCTCTGCTATGATATGAAGACTGATTCTCTGCTGACATGAAGCCAGATTGTCTGTTACGGGACCTTTCTCCTCTGCCTGGGTTCTGGGCCTAAATTTATGAAAATTGACTCTTACAGTGGTGGGTGACGTGAAGCCTGATTCTCTGCTATGATATGAAGACTGATTCTCTGCTGACATGAAGCCAGATTGTCTGTTACGGGACCTTTCTCCTCTGCCTGGGTTCTGGGCCTAAATTTATGAAAATTGACTCTTACAGTGGTGGGTGACGTGAAGCCTGATTCTCTGCTATGATATGAAGACTGATTCTCTGCTGACATGAAGCCAGATTGTCTGTTACGGGACCTTTCTCCTCTGCCTGGGTTCTGGGCCTAAATTTATGAAAATTGACTCTTACAGTGGTGGGTGACGTGAAGCCTGATTCTCTGCTATGATATGAAGACTGATTCTCTGCTGACATGAAGCCAGATTGTCTGTTACGGGACCTTTCTCCTCTGCCTGGGTTCTGGGCCTAAATTTATGAAAATTGACTCTTACAGTGGTGGGTGACGTGAAGCCTGATTCTCTGCTATGATATGAAGACTGATTCTCTGCTGACATGAAGCCAGATTCTCTGTTACGGGACCTCTCTCCTCTGCCTGGGTGCTGGGCCTAAATTTATGACAATGGACTGTTGCAGTGGTGGCTGACGTGAAGCCTGATTCTCTGCTATGACATGCAGACTGATTCTCTGCTGACATGAAGCCAGATTGTCTGTTACGGGACCTCTCTCCTCTGCCTGTGTGTGTGCTGGGCCTAAATATATGCCAATGGACTGTTGCAGTGGTGGCTGACGTGAAGCCTCATTCTCTGCTATGACATGCAGACTAATTCTCTGCTGACATGAAGACAGATTCTCTGTTACGGGACCTCTCTCCTCTGCCTGGGTGCCGGGGCCTAAATATCTGAGAATGGACTGTTCCAGTGGTGGGTGACGGGAAGCCAGATTCTCTGCTATGGAACCTCTCTCCAATTGATTTTGGTTAATTTTTATTTATTTAATTTTTATTTTAATTCATTTCCCTATCCACATTTGTTTGCAGGGGATTTACCTACATGTTGCTGCCTTTTGCAGCCCTCTAGCTCTTTCCTGGGCTGTTTTACAGCCTTTTTAGTGCCGAAAAGTTCGGGTCCCCATTGACTTCAATGGGGTTCGGGTTCGGGACGAAGTTCGGATCGGGTTCGGATCCCGAACCCGAACATTTCCGGGATGTTCGGCCGAACTTCTCGAACCCGAACATCCAGGTGTTCGCTCAACTCTATCCACCATCAGATTCACAAGGTGGTCACAAAAAAAAGACTAAAGTCTACTATAGTCATATTCAGTAAAGCCCACTGTGGGGCGCAGATGACGAGAGGAAAGTGGGGTCATCCTCGTCCTCACTGGGACTCTCGGATTCGGAGGCAAGCAGGGCATATGCCTCCTCGGCCGAAAAACGTCCAGTGGTCCATAAGGGAGTGTGTGTGCGTGTGTGTGCGTGCATGGAAAACTTTATTCAGTGTGTGTGGGGGACAGGTGTTCACGTATCTACCCTATAGCTAACAGAAAAAAAAGAACTAAAAAATTTAGAAATTCCCCCCAAAAAATTAAAAAAATGAAAAAAATATTAAAACCTGCTGATTAGCAGTACAAAGCTGATCAGAGGTGGGGTGGGCGATGCGCCAACAGTGGCCGTACGCTAAGAGTGCCGGCCACAGTCAGCGCATGCAAAAAAAACGAATAAAACACTTTCGCCCCCCAAAAATGTGTGTATGGGAGCAAGCTGCAGTACCTCTGGGGGGTCTAGGGTCACACAGCTGAGTGCTGTGGACCCGAGACACCCGATCCGCTGCTACAACACAATAAAAAAACGTTTTTTTTTCCCCCTAACTCTCCCTCACTATCCCTGCCTAATCTACCTCTCCCTATCTCTACAAAATACACCAATGTATGCCTGATGGCACAAAAAAACTTACAATACAGCCGAGCTTCTCTCTCTCCCACTCCACAGACCTGTATGAGCTGGGAGAGGAGCTCCGGCAATTCAAAATCCAATCAGAAGGACCGTCACCTGTCAGGATCGCAGGATGGTGATTGGTGGTGTATTATAACACCACGATCACCGTCCTATTCCGGCTTATTGGGTCACCAGAGACCCGAATAACCCGGAAATGCAGCAATCCGCAGTTCTGAATTGACCTGCGGTTTCCTGCGATCGCCGACACGACGGGGTCACAGGACCCCCCTGGGCATTGTACCAAGGTGCCTGCTCAATAATTTGAGCATGCACCTTGTTCTGATCACCGCCCACCACGCGGTGGTGATCGGAAATACACAGGGCGTACATGTACGACCTGTGTCCTTAAGTACCAGGACATCAGGGTGTACCTGTATGCCCTGTGTCCGTTAGAGGTTTAAATAAGTTTTAAAAAGTTTTAAAAAAAAAAAAAAATTACAAAATTTGAAAATAAATTAACAAATAACAAAAATACAGATAATTAGCATCACCGCGTCCCAAAACACCCACATAATTAAAATACTAAAATGTATTTCATACAGTAAATGCTGTAATGGAAAAGAATCAAAATGGCTGATTTACAATTTTTTCATCGCTTCACCTGTCAAAAAATCCAATAAGAAGTGATCAAAAAGTCAGACATAACAGTAAAATAGTTATAGGAGTATAGCATTGCAAAGAAAAAAATTTGTTTTTTTGTTTTTATTTTTTTAATGTATTAAAATGTGTATATATGGCTTTGAATGAGATAATGTAACTAGAGTTGAGCGGACACCTGGGTGTTCGGGTTCGGCAGGTTCGTCCGAACTTGAAAAAAAAGTTTGGGTTCGGGACCCGAACTTGACCTGAACTTGACCCCGAACCCCATTGAAGTCAATGGGGAACCAAACTTTTGGGCACTAAAATGGCTCTAAAATAGTCCTGGAAAGGGCTAGAGGGCTGCAAAAGGCATTAAAATGTGCTTAAAAGCATGGCAACTGTTCTGCAAACTAATGTGGATAGGGAAATGACTTAAAATAACATAAAATACAGAAAAATTAAAAATAACAATCTGGATCTAGGAGTAGGAGGTTGAGGAGGCGGTGGATGGGTGGATGTGGCGGTGTAGGTTGACGTGGCGGTGTAGGTGGAAATGGCGGTGAAGGAGGAATAGGTAGCCAACACTGATTTGTGTTATTTTTTATTTTTAAATTGGGGTATCCCCCAAAATATTGGGACATATAACGAAATAAAACAAAGAATAAGTGCACTTGAGTACAAGAATGGATGGTTGACGCTGGTATAAATGTCTATTCTGCAGAAGGCACAGACAAGTCCTGTGGGATCCACGCCTGGTTAATTTTAATAAACGTAAGCTTGTCCACATTGGCTGCGGCCTGTGATAATGCTCTCTGCCGTGCTAAACACACGTTCACACTATACACTGGCTGCAGGGCAGGTCAGCACCTCCAAGGCTGACAAAGCTTTTCCACATTTGGGCCATGCTAACCCTGCCTTCTCAGGTGCTGGTGGTGCCCCAGCTGCGTTGGTGACCACTTCCTCCTCCTCTACCGTCGCCTTGTGCTTCCACTGTGCCCCCGCTGTCAGGTGGGAATGCTATCATCAGCGTGCGCTTGTAGTCGCAGATCTTCCGATCAGCAACAGATGTTTTCACTAAATTTAGTTCCCTGTCAGCAATGCAGAGCAGGGGTTCATTCACGGCAAAAGAGGGTTCATGTCACCCAGCAATAGAACAGAGGATTTTGAGAGATTTAGGCCCCTGTCAGCAATGCAGAGCAGGGGTTCATTCACGGCAAAAGGGGGTTCATGTCACCCAGCAATAGAACAGAGGATTTTGAGAGATTTAGGCCCATGTCAGCAATGCAGAGCAGGGGTTCATTCATGGCAAAAGGGGGTTCATGTCACCCAGCAATACAACAGAGGATTTTGAGAGATTTAGGCCCCTGTCAGCAATGCACAGCAGGGGTTCATTCATGGCAAAAGGGGGTTCATGTCACCCAGCAATAGAACAGAGGATATTGAGAGATTTAGGCCCCTGTCAGCAATGCACAGCAGGGGTTCATTCACGGCAAAAGGGGGTTCATGTCACCCAGCAATAGAACAGAGGATTTTGAGAGATTTAGGCCCCTGTCAGCAATGCAGAGCAGGGGATCATTCACGGCAAAAGGGGGTTCATGTCACCCAGCAATACAAAAGAGGATTTTGAGAGATTTAGGCGCCAGTCACCCAGGCACAGCAGGGGTTCATTCACGGCAAAAGGGGATCATGTCACCCAGCAATAGAACAGAATATTTTGAGAGATTTAGGCCCCTGTCAGCAATGCAGAGCAGGGGTTCATTCACGGCAAAAGGGGGTTCATGTCACCCAGCAATACAAAAGAGGATTTTGAGAGATTTAGGCCCCAGTCACCCAGGCACAGCAGGGGTTCATTCACGGCAAAAGGGGGTTCATGTCACCCAGCAATACAAAAGAGGATTTTGAGAGATTTAGGCCCCAGTCACCCAGGCACAGCAGGGGTTCATTCACGGCAAAAGGGGTTCATGTCACCCAGCAATACAAAAGAGGATTTTGAGAGATTTAGGCCCCTGTCACCTATGCACAGCAGAGGTTTGTATACGCCAAAAATGGTAAAATGTCACCCGACAATTGAAAATAAGAATTTTTTTAATTTAGGGCACTAAAATTGGCACTTTTTAAATTAAAATGGCTCTAAATAGTCCTTGAAAAGTCTAGAGGGATGTAAAAGGCAGTAAAATGTGCTTAAGAGCATGGCAACTGCTCTGCAAACAAATGTGGATAGGGAAAAAACTTAAAAGGAAATAAATTAACTAAAAATTACAAATTATTAACCTGCAACTCAGAGAAGGAGGTGGATATGGAGTTGGAGGTTGAGGAGGCGGCGAATGTGGTGTTGTAGGTGGAGGCAGCAATAGAGGAGGAGGAGGTAGCCAACAATGTTTTTTATTTATTTATTTTTTATTGGGGTAGGTAGCCCCCAAAATATTGGGACAAATAAAAAAAAAAAAAAAAGAAAAAAAAAAGAATCATTGCACTTGACTTGAGTACAAGAATGTATGTTTGATGGTGGTATAAATGTCTATTGTGCACAAGGTACAGACAAGTCTTGTGGGATCCAAGCCTGGTTCATTTTAATGAACGTGAGCTTGTCCACGTTGGCTGTGGACAGGCAGCTGCGTCTGTCTGTAATGACGCCTCCTGCTGTGCTAAATAAACGTTCAGAGAGTACACTGGCTGCAGGGCAGGCCAGCACCTCCAAGGCATACAGGGCAAGCTCTGGCCATGTGGAAAATTTGGAGACCCAGAAGTTGAATGGGGCAGAACCATCAGTCAGTAAGTGTAGTCGTGTGCACAGGTACTGTTCCACCATGTTGTTCAAATGCTGCCTCCTGCTAACACGCTCCATATGAGCAGTTGGGGACGGTTTTTGGGGCGACGTGACAAAGCTTTTCCACATGTCGGCCATGCTAACCCTGCCTTCTGAGGTGCTGGCGCTGACACAGATGCATTGGCGACCTCTTCCTCCTCCACTGCCTTCGCCTTGTGCTTCCACTTGTCCCCCGGCGTCAATCGGGAATGCTCTCAGGAGCATTCCGATCATGCTCCAGTGAGGGAATTAGGACGGCACAATGTCTTTGTAATGGCGATCCAGCAGGGTGGCCACCCAGTAGTCAGCACACATTGAAATGTGGGCAACTCTGCAGTCGTTGCACAGGCACTGCAGCATGCAGTCGCTCATGTGTGCCAGGCTGCCCAGAGGTAAGGACAAGCTGTCCTCTGTGGGAGGCGTATCGTCTGTGTCCTCCATATCCCCCTAGCCACGCACCAGTGAACATGCTTCATCCCCATCCTCCTCCTCATCCTCCTCCTCCTCATCCTCCGGTAGTGGGCCCTGGCTGGCCAAATTTGTACCTGGCCTCTGCTGTTGCAAAAATCCTCTTTCTGAGACACTTCTAAAAGACTGGCCTGAAAGTGTTAGAGATGACCCCTCTTCCTCCTCCTCGTCCTGGGCCACATCCTCTTCCATCATCGCCCTAAGTGTTTTCTCAAGGAGACATAGAAGTGGTATTGTAACGCTGATAACAGCGTCATCGCCACTGGCCATGTTGGTGGAGTACTCGAAGCAGCGCAACAGGGCACACAGGTCTCGCATGGAGGCCCAGTCATTGGTGGTGAAGTGGTGCTGTTCCGCAGTGCGACTGATCCGTGCGTGGTGCAGCTGAAACTCCACTATGGCCTGCTGCTGCTCGCACAGTCTCTCCAGCATGTGCAAGGTGGAGTTCCAACTGGTGGGTACGTCGCATATGAGGCGGTGAGCGGGAAGGCCGAAGTTACGCTGTAGATCAGACAGCCGAGCGGCGGCAGGATGAGAACGCCGGAAGCGGGCACAGATGGCCCGTACTTTATGCAGCAGCTCTGACATGTCGGGGTAGTTGTGAATGAATTTCTGTACCACCAAATTCAGCACATGCGCCAGGCAAGGGATGTGCATCAAACCGGCCAGTCCCAGAGCTGTAATGAGATTTCGCCCATTATCGCACACCACCAGGCCGGGCTTGAGGCTCACTGGCAGCAACCACTCGTCGGTCTGTTGTTCAATACCCCGCCACAACTCCTGTGCGGTGTGGGACCTGTCCCCCAAACACATCAGTTTCAGAACGGCCTGCTGACGTTTACCCCGGGCTGTGCTGAAGTTGGTGGTGAAGGTCTGTCGCTGATCGGATGAGGAGGTGGTAGAAGATGAGGAGGAAGCCGAGTAGGAAGAGGAGGCAACAGGAAGCAAAGAATAATGCCCTGCGATCCTTGGCGGCGGAAGGACGTGCGCCAAACAGCTCTCCGCCTGGGGCCTAGCCGCCACTACATTTACCCAGTGTGCAGTTAGGGAGATATAGCGTCCCTGGCCGTGCTTACTGGTCCACGTATCTGTGGTTAGGTGGACATTGCCACAGATGGCGTTGCGCAGTGCACACCTGATTTTATCCGATACTTGGTTGTGCAGGGAGGGCACGGCTCTCCTGGAGAAATAGTGGCGGCTGGGAATGACGTACTGTGGGACAGCAAGCGACATGAGCTGTTTGAAGCTGTCCGTCTCCACCAGTCTGAATGACAGCATTTCAAAGGCCAGTAGTTTAGAAATGCTGGCATTCAGGGCCAGGGATCGAGGGTGGCTAGGTGGGAATTTACGCTTTCTCTCAAAGGTTTGTGAGATGGAGAGCTGAATGCTTCCGTGTGACATGATGGAGATGCTTGGTGACGGAGGTGGTGTTGTTGGTGGCACATCCTCTGTTTGCTGGGCGGCAGGTGCCAACATTCCTCCAGAGGCGGAAGAAGAGGCCGAGGCAGCAGCAGAAGAGGGAGCAGGAGGGGCCTGAGCCCTTTCTTGGTTTTGAAGGTGCTTACTCCAATGCAGCCCGTGTCTCGCATGTAGATGCCTGGTCATGCAGGTTGTGCTAAGGTTCAGAACGTTAATGCCTCACTTCAGGCTCTGATGGCACAGCGTGCAAACCACTCGGGTCTTGTCGTCAGCACATTGTGTGAAGTAGTGCCATGCCAGGGAACTCCTTGAAGCTTCATTGGTGTGCTCGGTCCCTGTTGATGGTGGTCAGTAGCAGGCGAACTGTTTTGGCGACGGCTGCTCTGGTTTTGCACCCTGTTCCTGCTTTTGTTACGCTGTTGGCTCAGTCTAACCACTGCCTTTTCCTCCGAACTCTGAAAGTCAGTAGCATGACCTTCATTCCATGTGGGGTCTAGGACCTCATCGTCCCCTGCATTGTCTTCCACCCAGTTATCCTCCCTGACATCCTTTTCAGTCTGCACACTGCAGAAAGACGCAGCAGTTGGCACCTGTGAGATGTGCTGAGGTGGTATTCCCATGTCCTCATCAGGAAACATAAGTGGTTGTGCGTCAGTGCATTCTATGTCTTCCACCCCTGGGGAAGGGCTAGGTGGATGCCCTTGGGAACCCTGCCAGCAGAGTCTTCAAACAGCATAAGAGACTGCTGCATGACTTGAGGCTCAGACAGGTTCCCCGATATGCACGGGGGTGATGTGACAGATGATGGGCATGGGTTTCAGGCGTCACCTGTGCGCTTTCTGCAGAAGACTGGGTGGGAGATAATGTGAACGTGCTGGATCCACTGTCGGCCACCCAATTGACTAGCGCCTGTACTCAGGTCTTACCATCCTTAGAACGGCATTAGGCCTGACAAAATATCGCTGTAAATTCTGGCGGCTACTGGGACCTGAGGTAGTAGGTTCAGTAGGACGTGTAGCTGTGGCAGAATGGCCACGTCCTCTCCCTGCACCAGAGACCCCACCAACACCACCACCACGACCATGACCGCATCCCTTATTAGATGTTTGCCTCATAGTTAGCATTCACAAAGCAAAGTAAAAAGTGGTTAAGTATGTTAAAAAATAATTAACCGCCAATATAAACCCTGATGTAGGGAATTGCACTTTTTTACTCTACACTCACCTAAAGAATTATTAGGAACACCTGTTCTATTTCTCATTAATGCGATTATCTAGTCAACCAATCACATGGCAGTTGCTTCAATGCATGTAGGGTTGTGGTCCTGGTCAAGACAATCTCCTGAACTCCAAACTGAATGTCAGAATGGGAAAGAAAGGTGGGCTACAACAGCAGAAGACCCCACCGGGTACCACTCATCTCCACTACAAATAGGAAAAAGAGGCTACAATTTGCACAAGCTCACCAAAATTGGACTGTTAAAGACTGGAAAAATTGTTTCTTGAACGTGACAATGAGTTCACTGTACTAAAATGGCCCTCACAGTCACCAGATCTCAACCCAATAGAGAATCTGTGGGATGTGGTGGAACAGGAGCTTCGTGCCCTGGATGTGCATCCCTCAAATCTCCATCAACTGCAAGATGCTATCCTATCAATATGGGCCAACATTTCTAAAGAATGCTATCAGCACCTTGTATAATCAATGCCACGTAGAATTAAGGCAGTTCTGAAGGCAAAAGGGGATCCAACACCGTATTAGTATGGTGTTCCTAATAATTCTTTAGGTGAGTGTATATGAGAGCAGAATTTGTGGCCTATATGTGACACTCACTTATGCACGTCTTATCCCAAAAGTGCAGTATATTAAAGGCTTTTTTCACCCCAGTAACCAAAAAGCCGTATTTCTGGCCTAATTGTGACAGTTACTTATGCACATCTAGTCCTAGATGTGCAGTATATCAGAGGCTTTTTTCACCCCAGTATGCCAAAGCCGTATTTCCGTCCTAAATGTGACAGTGACTCATGCACGTGTAATTCCAGATGTACAGTATTTTAGAGGGTTTTTTCACCCTAACCAAAAAGCTGTATTTCTGTCCTAAAAGTGACAGTGACTTATGCACGTTTAATCCCAGATGTGCAGTATATTAGAGGGTTTTTTCACCCTAACCAAAAAGCTGCATTTCTGTCCAAAATGTGACAGTCACTTATGCACGTGCAATCCCAGATGTGCAGTATATGAGAGGCTTTTTTCACCCCAGTATGCCAAAGCCTTATTTATGGCCTAAATGTGACAGTGATTTATGCACGTGTAATCCCAGATGTGCAGTATATTAGAGGGTTTTTTCACCCTAACCAAAAAGCTGTATTTCTGTCCTAAATGTGAAATTGACTTATGCACGTGTAATCCCAGGTGTGCAGTATATTAGAGGGGTTTTTCACCATAACCAAAAAGCTGTATTTATTTCCTAAATGTGACAGTCACTTATGCATGTGTAATCCCAGATGTGCAGTATATGAGAGGCTTTTTTCACCCCAGTATGCCAAAGCTGTATTTATGTCCTAAATGTGATAGTGACTTATGCTTGTCTAATCCCATATGTGCAGTATATTAGAGGGTTTTTTTCACCCTAACCAAAAAGCTGTATTTCTGTCCTAAATGTGACAGTGACTTATGCACGTGTAATCCCAGATGTGCAGTATATTGGAGGGTTTTTTCACCCTTACTAAAAAGCTGTATTTCTGTTCTAAATGTGACAGTGACTTATGCACGTGTAATCCCAAATGTGCAGTATATTAGAGGGTTTTTTCACCATAACCAAAAGCTTTATTTCTGTCCTAAATATGACAGTGACTTATGCATGTGTAATCCCAGATGTGCAGTATATTAGAGGGTTTTTTCATCCTAACTAAAAAGCCGTATTTCTGTCCTAAACGTGACAGTCACTTATGCATGTGTAATCCCAGATGTGCAGTATATGAGAGGCTTTTTTCACCCCAGTATGCCAAAGCCGTATTTCTGTCCTAAATGTGACAGTCACTTATGCACGTGTAATCCCAGATGTGCAGTATATTAGAGGGTTTTTTCACCCTAACCAAAAAGCTGTATTTCTGGCCTAAATGTGACAGTCACTTATGCATGTGTAATCCCAGATGTGCAGTATTTTAGAGGGTTTTTTCACCCTAACCTAAAAGCTGTATTTCTGTCCTAAATTTGACAGTCACTCATGCTTGTCTAATCCCAGATGTGCAGTATATTAGAGGATTTTTTCACCCTAACCAAAAAGCTGTATTACTGTCCTAAATGTGACAGTGACCTATGCACGTGTAATCCCAAATGTGCAGTATATTAGAGGCTTTTTTCACCCTAACCAAAAAGCTGTATTTCTGTCACGGAAGGTGTACAGAAAACTAGAAGACACAAAATGAAGATCCGACTGACTGGATCCAATTTGATATTCTTAGTAGACAACCACACCAGATCACCAACATTCAGGTCCGGACCAGGCACACGTCTCTTATCTGCCACACGCTTATATCTCTCACTCATGCTCTTTAGATTATCCTGAATCTTTTGCCAAATAGATGACAAAGACGAGGAGAATCTGTCCTCATCAGGTAAACCAGAAGACCCCTCTCCAGAGAATGTCCCAAACTGCGGATGAAACCCATATGCACCAAAAAATTGTGACTTATCAGAGGACTCCTGACGACGGTTATTTAAAGCAAACTCAGCAAGGGACAAAAAAGAACACCAATCCTCCTGATTTTCTGCCACAAAATGCAGATATGTCTCCAGATTCTGATTGACGCGCTCTGTCTGGCCATTCGACTGCGGGTGGAAAGCAGAAGAGAATGACAACCGAACCCCCAAGCGAGAACAGAAAACCTTCCAGAATCTGGAAACAAACTGCGTGCCCCTTTCAGAAACTATGTCTGAAGGAATACCATGCAATTTGACAATGTGATCAATAAATGCCTGCGCCAGCGTCTTAGCATTGGGCAAGCCAGGAAAAGGAATTAAATGCACCATTTTGCTAAAACGGTCCACCACCACCAGAATCACAGTCTTCCCCGAGGAGCGAGGCAGGTCCGTAATGAAGTCCATGGACAGATGTGTCCAAAGACGGGAAGGAATGGGTAACGGAAGGAGAGGACCTGATGGCCGTGAATGAGGGACTTTGGCACGAGCGCAGGTCTCGCAGGCTGCCACAAAACCCTCAACCGACTTACGAAGCGCCGGCCACCAGAATCTCCGAGCGATGAGATCCACTGTGGCTCTTGCCCCCGGGTGCCCAGCAAGGACAGTATCGTGGTGCTCCTTAAAAATCTTGTGTCTTAAAGCGAGAGGCACAAACAACCTCCCAGGAGGACAAAGATCAGGAGCCTCTGACTGGGCTACCTGAACCTCTGCCTCCAATTCAGGATAAAGAGCAGAGACCACCACACCTTCAGCCAAAATGGGACTCGGGTCTTCAAAATTCCCACCTCCCGGAAAACAACGTGACAGGGCATCCGCCTTCACATTCTTAACCCCAGGGCGGAACGTGACAACAAAATTAAACCTTGAAAAGAACAAATACCATCTGGCCTGTCTCGGGTTCAGACGCTTGGCTGAATCCAACTAGGCCAGATTCTTATGGTCAGTAAACACGGTAATAGGGTGTCTGGCTCCTTCTAGCCAATGGCGCCATTCCTCAAAAGCCAACTTGATGGCCAACAACTCCCTATCTCCCACATCGTAATTTCTCTCTGCGGAGGAGAGTTTCTTCGAGAAAAAGGCACACGGTCGCCATTTGGCAGGAGAAGGACCCTGAGACAAGACCGCACCCACACCCACCTCAGAAGCGTCCACCTCAACTATGAAGGGCAGAGAAATATCAGGTTGTACCAAGATGGGAGTGGAAGCAAAACTCTCCTTGATATTAGAAAAGGCCTTACGCGCCTCTAGCGACCAGGAGGAAAAATCTACCCCCTTTCTAGTCATATCAGTGAATGGTTTAACAACAGAGGAATAATTCAAAATAAACTTCCTGTAATAATTGGCAAAACCCAAAAAACGCATCAGCGCCTTCTGATTCTCAGGAAGCTCCCACTCAAGCACAGTGCGGACCTTCTCGGGGTCCATGCGAAAACCAGAAGCGGAGAGAAGAAACCCCAGAAATTGAATTTCTGGAACCGCAAACACACATGTTTCCAGTTTAGCGTACAATTTATTCTCCCGCAGGATGAGCAAGACCTGACGTAAGTGTTCCTTATGAGTTTTGAAATCAGGAGAAAAAATCTAAATGTCATCTAGATACACTAATAGAAATTTCCCCATTAAATGATAAAAAAAATGCTGTTCACAAAATGCTGAAAGACGTCTGGAGCATTCATCAAACCAAAAGGCATAACCAAATTTTCAAAATGGCCCTCAGGGGTATTGAAGGCCGTCTTCCATTCGTCTCCTTCTCTGACCCTGACCAGGTTGTATGCCCCTCTTAGATCCAACTTGGAAAAAACTTTAGCCCCAACAATCTGGTTAAACAGGTCCGGGATCAGAGGAAGCGGATAAGGGTCACGAATTGTGATACTGTTCAGCTCCCTGAAATCCAGACATGAGATGGTTCCAAAGAACCATCTTTTTTCTTAACAAAGAAAAATCCAGCGGCAACAGGTGACTTCGAGGGTTGTATGTGTCCCTTTCTCAGACTCTCAGAGATATAAGCACGCATAGCGACCCTTTCAGGTTGGGTGAGATTGTATAAACGAGATTTAGGCAGCTTGGCGCCTGGGGTGAGATTAATAGGGCAATCGTACTCCCTGTGAGGGGGCAAGTCCTGAACACCACTCTCAGAAAACACATCCGAAAATCCGAAAAGATGGTACAGTCTTAGTAGAAACCTCAGAAACAGATGTCGTGAGGCAATTCTCTCTGCAAAAGTCACTCCAACCATTTATTTGCCTCGCTTGCCAATCAATGGTGGGGTTATGTTTAGTGAGCCAGGGTAGCCCCAACACTAGAGGAGTAGGCAACCCGCTTAGGATGAAACATGACACATCCTCCACATGAGTATCACTCACAATCAAACGGATATTGTGAACTATGCCCTTTAACGATTTCTGAGAAAGTGGAACGGAATCAATAGCAAAAACAGGTATATCCTTTCCCAAAGTGCATACCTGGAAACCATGAGTTAAAGAAAATTGATTATTAATGAGATTGACAGCTGCTCCACTATCTACAAAAATGTCACAAAAAATGTTCTTTCTCTCTAGCACCACCCTGGCAGGTAGGACAAAACGGGAACTGCAAGCAAACGGAAAACCTTCAATTTCCGCATCAACCTTGCCAATAGTAACAGATGGAAAGTTTTTAGAGGATTTTTTTCTTTTTGTTTCTTTATTACTCTCAAAAAACTGCCTGAATCTCCGAGAGGGACAAACATTTGCCAAATGATTTATACCTCCACAACAGAAACAAACCTTCCTATGAGAGCTGAATCTTCTATTGTCAGAGGCAAGCAAACCCAGCTGCATGGGCTCCTGCTCAGAAGGGATTGAGAGCGACTGAAACCCCTGTGCACTGAATGAGACCGCCGCACTGTCCTTGGACTGAGTATGACAGGAAGGGGTGATCTCTCCTCTCTCTCTAAGACGCCTGTCAATACGAACGGCCCGAGACATGGCAGAGTCCAAGTAGGTAGGTCTCTCATGAAAGGCAAATGCATCTTTCAATCCCTCTGAAAGACCATGGCAAAATTGACTTCGGAGTGCAGCATCATTCCAACCAGTATCAGCTGCCCATCTCCGAAATTCTGAACAGTATATCTCTGCGGACTGTTTACCCTGGCATAAAAGACGTAGTCTAGACTCAGCCAGAGCAATACGATCCGGATCATCATATATCTGACCCAGGGCTAAAAAAAATTCATCCACTGAACAGAGGTGCCGTGCCCCCACCGGCAGCAAAAAGGCCCAGGACTGAGCGTTATCCCTGAGCAGCGAGATGATGATCCCCACCCTCTGCTCCTCATCACCAGAGGAATGGGGACGTAGGCAAAAATGGAGTTTGCAAGCCTCTCTAAAACGAACAAAATTCTCACTACCCCCGGAGAACGTATCTGGGAGCGAGAGCTTGGGCTCAGAACAAACTCCATGAACGCAAGCTGAACCGGTCACCTGAAACTGAGAAACAGTTTTACGGAGATCTGCTACCTCCAATGAAAGACCCTGCATGTGTTCAGTCAAAAGTGAAACCGGATCCATGCTTGAGACGGTTTTGGCGGTTGATAATGTCACAGAAGGTGTACAGAAAACTAGAAAACACAAAATGAAGATCCGACTGACTGGATCCAAAACTAAGGAACCAAAGGGAGAGCCCTGCAACAGACCTGGTTCTTTCCCTAACTGCTCAGCCTATGCAAAAATCTCAATGTTAGATGATCGCATATCCTCGTTCTTCGACTGTATAACACCTGAACACCCTATAATAGTGAGGGGACACGACCACCGGCTCCCTACACTTGATACGGAGGGAGTCAGGGTCACCTGGGATCCAGCAAACAGGAAAACACAAATGAATGAACAAAACTTATCTGTAGAAGACTCAGTAGTAGCATCCAGCATGCACACACTCCAGGAAGTTGTATAAACCGCAAAGTGATGCAGTATGGGAAAGGATTTAAAGGGATGCAATCAGTGCAACTACATGACAGCTGAGAGAGGCTAACGAGATGAGAAAACGAAAGCAAAACAAAAGGAACCTCAAGGAGGAGGTTCTGAAGAACGTCTTTCAAAGCTTCTCATATGTCTGGTGGTGACAATTTCTATCCTAAATGTGACAGTCACTTATGCTTATCTAATCCCAGATGTGCAGTATATTAGAGGGATTCTTCACCCCAGTATGCCAAAGCTGTATTTCTGGACTTGCAGATAGCCTATGCTGGTGCACTATCGTAGTATAAAATGGCTGCCGATCATGTTTTGATATTGACTAACTGAAGAAAAAAAGGTTTGTTTTCAACAGTAGTTGGCTCAGGGCAGGCTTAAAAAAATTGTGCACTGCACCCACACAACACTTTTTCCGTAGATCGCTGAGTATATAAACCAGTTCTTGATAAGATTTCTCTCTGATCTCTCCCTCACAGCAGCTGCAGCCTCTCCCTACACTAATTGGAGCAGAGTGACGGGTAGCGCTACGTGACTCCAGCTTATATAGATGCTGGGTCACATGCTGCAGTTGGCCAATCACAGCCATGCCAATAGCAGGCATGGTTGTGATGGCCTTTTGGGGCAAGTAGTATAACGCTAGTTGATTGGCTGCTTTACAGCCTTTCAAAAAGCGCCATAAAAATCGCCGAACACCGAACCCAAACCCGAACTTTTATGTAAATGTTCGGGTTCGGGTCCGGGTGCCGAAAACCCTAAAGTTCGGTTCGAACCCGAACTTTACAGTTCGGGTTCACTCAACTCTAAATATAACGTTATCAGCATGAAGGCCCAGAACATGAGGTGTGTCCTCCACCTTAATCCCTGATATGTCAGGCAACTTGCGGATAGTTTCTGCGAGGGGTTCCATAACCAAGGCAAAGATGATAGGGGATAGTGGACATCCCTGTCTGGTCCCGTTGGTTATAGTGAACTTGTCTGATAAGAAACCTGATGTGTATATGCGGACAGCTGGGGATGAGTAGAGGGCAAGGATGGCCGATTTGATGAAGCCCTGAAAGCCACATTTATCCAGTGTGGCAGAAAGGTAACCCAAGTATATCCTGTCAAACGCCTTCTCTGCGTCCAGAGCCAAAAAAGGAGAAGGCGTCCGGGACTTTTCAGAAATCTGGATCAGGTTAATAAGCCTTCTTGTCCCATCGGGGGCCTGCCTGCCCGCCACAAACCCTACTTGATCTGGGTGTACTAGTAGCCAGATGATTTTTAACAAACGTGTTGTTAGATAGGGATTCTAATTGTTCCTGTGACAGTTTGGGTAACTGAATAGAGTTGAGAAAAAGACTCTATAGCTCCTTTAGTAGGATGTGGGGTGTGTTTATCATCTTTCAGGTTATATAGGGATTTGTAGTATGTTCTGAATTGGTTTACAATTTTCCTGGGATCTAGTATTTTATTGCCATTTTTGTCTAGTAGGAATTCAATACGGGAGGAAGTTGAAATTTGTCTGAGTTTTTTTTTTTAGCAAGAAAGGCTCCCGCCCTATTATTTTGCAAATAGCATTGCATTTTGACTCTTAAAAAAATTCATGTTGAGTCGCAAGTAATGCTTGTAAATGGCATCTGAGATCTCCTAGAGTTGCAGAGTTTGAGTGGGAGACAGCGGATTTGTTTAAGGATTCCAGACGCTGAATAGAAGCGATTAGATCCGTGACTACTTCATTATGATGCTTTTTCGCTTGGTCGCAGCATTGAATAAAGATTCCCCTTTGTGTGCATTCTATAGGATTTGTGGGTCTATGTTTGGGGTGTCATTTAATTCAAAATATGATGTTAGTTCCGACTTCAGTTTGTTTGCGTGATCAGAGTGGTGCATTATAGAGTTATTTAAGCGCCATTGAGACGGGAGAGGAGTTATTATATACTCAAGTATTGACTGTTGTCCAGTCGGTGGAAACCGTCGGAGGAGATCTACGTGAAGTATGAGGAGAGGAAGATTTGGAGGCTGTGATGTTCCACTTTTTCAGCATGGCCATGCCCTCCTTCACCGATGAGATGGATATAGTTGATCCATTCCTGGAAATTAAAAGCTTAATGGGGAATCCCCAACGATATTTGATATCTTTCTCTCTCGGTGTCTTGGTTATTAGTAGGAAGTCCCTTCTAGCTTCAAGGGTAGCCTATGATAGGTTCGGGAATAGAGAAATAGCCGTGTAAGGCGGTGGGAACGAGCCATATTTGTGGGCCTCATACATTACACAGGTCTGCAAAAAAACTTTTTTTTTCAAGAGCTGTTTTGGTTATTCCACGTAATCTTTGTTTTTGGTGCGCTGAATCCTAAAATGACCTTTTTTCATAGGACATCACGTTTCCTGACAATTTAGGTAACTATGTTAAATAAGGCAATACCTCAAAATAAATGGAAATATACTTATAAAATGGAAGTTTTATTGCAATGTTTTCTTGAAAATCCTTTTTTGAACTGAAATAAGCTCACCTACACACACTAAACTCCATTCTTCTTCCCTGTGAGGCTCCTCTTGGTGCATTTACGCTTGTGAGTAGCATCTGGAATGTCTCTCTGAAGCATCCAACAGTAGTCTGCCATCATTGTAATGCTCCATTTTCTCTGGTATCTCCTTTCCATCTCTTTAATGTCTTGGTGGAATCGTTCAACTTGTTCCTCACTCACAGCTCCCAAATTTTCAGGAAAGTAGTCAAGGAGGGACTGGAGGAAATGCACTTTCAAACTCATCAGGCAAACTAAAGCTTGAAATGCTTTCAGCATTCGTCCGACGATCTTTTTGTAGTGAGGATCTTTGGTATTGCCTAAAAATTTCTGTACGACTTCTTTAAATGCAATCCACCCTTCTTTTTGAGGACCTGTCATGGTATTGATAAACTATAAGCCTTCTAATGTCTGGTCCGACAAACACATCTTCCTTGAATTTTGCCTCCGACAGGCCTGGAAACTTGGTGACCAAGTAACATAGTAACATAGTACATAAGGCCGAAAAAGACATTTGTCTATCCAGTTCGGCCTGTTATCCTGCAAGTTGATCCAGAGGAAGGCAAAAAAAAAAACCTGTGAGGTAGAAGCCAATTTTCCCCACTTTAGAGGAATAAAAAATTCCTGCCCGACTCCAATCAGGCAATCAGAATAACTCCCTGGATCAACGACCCCTCTCTAGTAGCTATAGCCTATAATATTATTATGCTCCAGAAATACATCCAGGCCCCTCTTGAATTACTTTATTGTACTCACCGTTACCACCTCTTCAGGCAGAGAGTTCCATAGTCTCGCTGCTCTTACCGTAAAGAATCCTTTTCTATGTTTGTGTACAAACCACCTTTCCTCCAGACACAGAGGATGTCCCCTCGTCACAGTCCTGGGGATAAATAGATTATGGGATAGATTTCTGTACTGACCTTTGATATATTTATATATATTAATTAGATCTCCCCTCAGTCGTCTTTTTTCTAAAGTGAATAACCCTAATTTTGATAATCTTTCGGGGTACTCTAGTTGCCCCATTCCAGTTATTACTTTAGGTGACCTCCTCTGGACCTTCTCCAGCTCTATGATAAATGCATAATGTTTGGTGCCTGTACTCCACTGGCCTGCAGTAAAATTGTTATCCACTGACCACCTAATATACTTCCAGCCACATAATCACTTGTTCTTTTCTCTCCGGTGAATACCTAATGTATGAGGCCTGTACTCCACTGGCCTACAGTAAAATTATTAACCACTGACCACCTAATATACCTCTAGCCACATAATCTCTTGGTCTTTTATGTCCGGTGAATGCCTAATGTTTGGGCCTGTACTCCACTGGCCTGCAATACATTTTTTATCCACTGACTACCTAATATATCTCCAGCCACATAAACAATTGTTCTTTTCTGTCAGGTAAATGCCTAATGTTTGGGGCCTAGTCTCCACTTACCTGCAGTAAAATTGTTATCCACTGAATGCCTAAGATACCTTCAGCCACATAATCACTTGTTCTTTTCTGTCCATTGAATGCATAGTTTTTGGGGCCTCTACTTTACTGGCCTACAGTAAAATTGATATCCACTGAATGCCTAATATACCTCCAGCCACATAATCACTAGTTCTTTTTCATCCGGTGAATGCCTAATGTTTGGGGCCTGTACTCCACTGGCCTGTAGTAAAATTGTCATTCACTGACCACCTAATATTCCTCCAGCCACATAATCACTTGTTCTTTTCTGTCCAGTCTATGCCTTTGTTTTGGGGCTATACTCCACAGGCCTACAGTACAATTGTTATCCACTGACCGCCTAATATGCCTCCAGCCACATAATCACTTGTTCTTTTCTGTACGGTGAATGCCTAATGTTTGGGCCTGTACTCCACTGGCCTGCAATAAAATTGTTATCCACTGACCACCTAATATATCTTCAGCCACATAATAAATTGTTCTTTTCTGTCCGGTGAATGCCTAATGTTGGGGACCTGTACACCACTGGCCTATAGTAAAATTGTTATGCACTGACCATCTAATACACCTCTAGCCACATAATCACTTGTTCTTTTCTGTCCGGTGAATGCCTAATGTTTGGTGCCTGTACTCCACTGGCTTGCAGTAAAATTGTTATCCACTGACCGCCTAATATACCTCCAGCCACATAATTAATTGCTAATTTCTGTCAGGTCAATGCAAAATTTTTGGGGCCTGTACTCCACTGGCCTGCAGTAAAATTGTTATGCAATGACTGTGTAATATACCTTCAGCCACATAATCACTTGTTATTTTGTGTCAGGTGAATTGGTGGCCCGTACTCCCGTGGCCTAAATGTTCTATTCTACCGCAGGCCTGAGAGTTTCCCTTTAAGATTTATAAAAATGGTCCCTGATTAAAATACATATTTTTTGTGGGAATTTTTGCCATTGATCACCCTCTGAACATTTGATTGCGAAATGTCCCAGTCGATGTCCGTCCATCACTATACATATATATCGTCTGATTTGAGTCATCAAAAGATACTGTAGCATCTAAGGTAAGCAGGGCTTTCATACCAGATTGTACTTTTTGTACAATTCTATGCATGCACTTGCTCTCTGGCGCAACCCAGTGTATAAACAGCCAACTTTATTCGACTTAAGCTGTAAGTTGTGATATGGCTTACACAAAAGTTTTTGAATATCCCTACACAATGCAACTACTGTAGTAGTGAAGTTGAGTATAATCTCCTGTTCAGTAGTGTTGATCGTGATTATTTTAATAGCAAATTTTTATTGCAAATATCGGCACTTCGAGAATTTGTGAAGATGTAGAATATATTGCTATACAATCGTAATCGCGAATATCGCAAGATTAGTTTTTTCCTGATGAAGGAGCCCGCTTTGGCTCTGAAACGCGTAGGTTACGGTCTTTTGTCCTACGGAGGCCACCATACTTGCACCAGGTGACGTCACCGCAAGCAGGTTTCCCGGGTAACGGATCAAGCTCCCTCACGCCGCGCGTGCTTCCGGCCGGGGCCGCGCTGCCGTTGACAGGAGAGCAAGAAGAGCGCCGCGATCTAAAAGGACACTAACATCTTTACAAAAGGAACCCAGAAGAATCAGTACAGTGGAGCATCGACAGCGGGATCATTTTGGAGTGAAGAACGAACAAGGTACTGAGGGTAGGGGCTATAGCAGCACTAACCACCGACTTACCATCTTTACCATTCTAGCAGCACACTACCTGGTTACTCAGACTGGTACTAGGTAACAGTGCAAACCTTAAGGACTAGCCGATTGTTATTGTGCACCAGCGCTTGTGTCTCTTATCACCTACTGGTGATATATTTTCCTCTTATTCATCAGTAACCTCCCTTCTTACTTGTGGGCCAATGAGAAGACTGCAATATCTTTGTCAGAGCTTAGCAACACCCCTAACAACCAATAGTAAAGTTGCCTACCATTTACTATATAAGAAACTCCCCAGCAGCCATTTTCTGCAGTTTTTTTTTACAGTTCTGAGAGAGAGAGAGCGGTGTCATTGCTGTGCTCTGTATATATATAATACAGATATATAGTGTAAGATCGACAGTGTAGGTTAGATAGTGATATAGTGTAGCTGATATAGTGTAGCGGTTCCAGTGCAGGGTGTTAGGTAGTGTGATAGGAATTACTGTTTCTCTGCTGTCCATACATGCATGCCCCAGACATAGTGCTGTGATATCACAACAATACTTAGTGCACCAATCAGTAATATCTACTCAGACCTGATAAAATGTGAAGTTAAATGTATTTCGCAAAAAAAATGTGCATCATTAATGCCGATTTGCACAAAATAATGACTGAAGATCGCAAATTCTAGAATTCACAAATTTATTGCGAATATTATGCGAAAAATGTGCAAAATATTACGAAAACGAATATTGCCTATGCTGCTCATCACTACTGTACAGCTCAGCAGTCTCTTTCATACAGACATGTGATGTGAGAACATTGCATCTTTTACAGCAGGTCTTCTGCATTGTTTTCCACAGCTTCCCTTCCTTGACTATATTCTGAACTATTGTTAGTATTGAAATTAAAAAGCTAATAATCTCCTTTCTAAAAGTGAGCAATGTTTGGTGGCTTGTGCATCATAAATCTACTTCTATTTTCTTTAGTACCCTAGAGTCTCATTGCACCACAAAGCAGGGGAGAAAGATTCATGATACACAGGCTCCAAAGTACATAACAATGTAGATCAAAGAAGTACAGTCAATAGTAATGTGGTAAGGGACGTCGGAGGGCCCCATTAGCTTATGGATGTGGTTGAAGCTGTGACTGCTGCAACACCTATGGTCATGCAGCTGCTGAGTTGGTAAAAAAACATATAGGCCTCAAATTGTGTTAATAATGGCTGGACTTGATGATCAAAGAACTTGCTTCTTATTATTTGGAATAAGTCCAGCTGTCCAGAAGATGCAAAGAAGAAGATGTGTCTGATCAATGCACTATTGACGTGACACTATTTATCTACTAAGGTGCTGCAATCCCACACATGAGTAGTTTCCACATAGGCAACATTAACATTGTCATTATGACCACATGTGTAACAACATAAATATAACACTGAACCTTTGTGGTTATACTAGTAACCTCATTTATCCCCCAAGATACACATGCACAATTAATAATCACAAACTTAGGCCTCATGCACACGACCGTTGTGTGCATCCGTGGCCGTTGTCCCGTTTTCCGTCTTTTTCCGCGGACCCATTGACTTTCAATGGGTCTGTGGAAAAATCGGAAAATGCACCGTTTGGCATCCGCGTCCGTAATCCGTGTTTCCAGTCCGTGAAAAAAATATGACCTGTCCTATTTTTTTCACGGACAACGGTTCACGGACCCATTCAAGTCAATGGGTCCGTGAAAAATCACGGCTGCACACAAGATTGTCATCCGCATCCGTGATCCGCGACCATGATCCGTGTCCGTTTTTTCCTATCATTTCAAAGGCAAACTTGACTTAGATTTTTTATTTTTTTTTCATGTCCGTGGATCCTCCAAAATTCAAGGAAGACCCATGGAAGAAAAAACGGACACGGATCACGGAACAACGGAAACCGTTTTTGCGGACCGCAAAAAAAAACGTCCGTGTGCATGAGGCCTAAGAGATGAAGATTAGACATTTAATCATATGGCTAATGTCGGTATAGTGGTAGTTATCATATTGATTTATTGACTGGAAGTGAGATTTAAAAGGATTTACCAAGATCAGGGTATGTGTTGGAAAACCTCTTGTTACGGACGTTCCTGTGACAGGTTTCAGGAGATCAGTGAGACTGATCAAGAAATGGAATCCTATTTAAATATACATACTCACATTTTTTTTTAAAACTGTTACATAACTACAATCTACTACAGTACTTCACCTGTTGATGGTGTAGTAACATCGCATCTCCCTGTCATTGCACCCGCTACTTACCAAAAAATGGGCTTCGTGACAAAGTCATTCATAACGAAAATAATTTTTGAGTGAAATTCGGCTAATCGGCCGAATAGAACTTTTAAGAAATTTGCTCATCTCTAAAAATGACTGGCTGTCATGATCATGTTATGTGATCTTTGTTATTGTGCTGAGACCCACAGAATAAAGAATATTTTTTTTACCCCACAGTAAATGTCATAAAATGAATCACATAAAAATTGCACTTTTATCTAATTCCACCGTAGGGTGTTTCATTTTGTAATGGAAAAAAATAAAATGTTACATTTTTGCAGACTTTGCTTACACCCCGAGTCTGTATGTAAAAGATATACAGGTCCTTCTAAAAAAATTAGCATATTGTGATGACGTTCATTATTTTCTGTAATGTGCTGATAAACATTAGACTTTCATATATTTTAGATTCATTACACACAACTGAAGTAGTTCAAGCCTTTTATTGTTTTAATATTGATGATTTTGGCATATAGCTCATGAAAACCCCAAATTCCTATCTAAAAAAATTAGCATATTTCATCCGACCAATAAAAGAAAAGTGTTTTTAATACAAAAAAAGTCAACCTTCAAATAATTATGTTCAGTTATGCACTCAATACTTGGTCGGGAATCCTTTTGCAGAAATGACTGCTTCAATGCGGCGTGGCATGGAGGCAATCAGCCTGTGGCACTGCTGAGGTGTTATGGAGGCCCAGGATGCTTCGATAGCGGCCTTAAGCTCATCCAGAGTGTTGGGTCTTGCGTCTCTCAACTTTCTCTTCCCAATATCCCACAGATTCTCTATGGGGTTCAGGTCAGGAGAGTTGGCAGGCCAATTGAGCACAGTAATACCATGGTCAGTAAACCATTTACCAGTGGTTTTGGCACTGTGAGCAGGTGCCAGGTCGTGCTGAAAAATGAAATCTTCATCTCCATCAGCAGATGGAAGCATGAAGTGCTCTAAAATCTCCTGATAGCTAGCTGCATTGACCCTGCCCTTGATAAAACACAGTGGACCAACACCAGCAGCTGACATGGCACCCCAGACCATCACTGACTGTGGGTACTTGACACTGGACTTCAGGCATTTGGGCATTTCCCTCTCCCCAGTCTTCCTCCAGACTCTGGCACCTTGATTTCCGAATGACATGCAAAATTTGCTTTCATCCGAAAAAAGTACTTTGGACCACTGAGCAACAGTCCAGTGCTGCTTCTCTGTAGCCCAGGTCAGGCGCTTCTGCCGCTGTTTCCGGTTCAAAAGTGGCTTGACCTGGGGAATGCGGCACCTGTAGCCCATTTCCTGCCCACGCCTGTACACGGTGGCTCTGAATGTTTCTACTCCAGACTCAGTCCACTGCTTCCGCAGGTCCCCCAAGGTCTGGAATCGGTCCTTCCCACAGACTTCCCACTGAGGTGCCTTGATACAGCACTCTGGGAACAGCCTATTCGTTCAGAAATTTCTTTGTGTCTTACCCTCTTGCTTGAGGGTGTCAATGATGGCCTTCTGGACAGCAGTCAGGTCGTCAGTCTTACCCATGATTGCGGTTTTGAGTAATGAACCAGGCTGGGAGTTTTTAAAAGCCTCAGGAATCTTTAGCAGGTGTTTAGAGTTAATTAGTTGATTCAGATGATTAGGTTAATAGCTCGTTTAGAGAACCTTTTCATGATATCCAAATTTTTTGAGATAGGAATTTTGGGTTTTCATGAGCTGTATGCCAAAATCATCAATATTAAAACAATAAAAGGCTTGAACTACTTCAGTTGTGTGTAATGAATCTAAAATATATGAAAGTCTAATGTTTATCAGTACATTACAGAAAATAATGAACTTTATCACAATATGCTAATTTTTTTAGAATGACCTGTATATGCCAAATGTCAAGAAGATTGGATAATATTTAGAGGTTGCACATTTTGATCAGTTTTGTAAAAGTAGGCAAAAAATATGATTTTTCAATGCTAAAATTACTTTTATTGGGAAAACTAGAAATCACAAACTTAAAATAATATTAAAACTAGACACTAAGATTAAGGCTACATGCACACGACTGTATGTGTTTTGCGGTCCGCAAATTACGGATCCGCAAACAAAATTGATGACATTCAGTATGGCATCCCTTTTTTTGCGGATCCGTTTTTTTTGCGGATCAATTGTAATAATGCCTATCCTTGTCCGCAAACTAGAAAAAAAATGGACATGCACAATTTTTTTTGCGGGGCAACTTTTTTGCGGACATACTAATGCGGAAATCACACGTTTTTTGCGGACCCATTGAAATTAATGGGTCCGCATCCTATCCGCAAAAAAAGCGGAACGGACACAGAAACAAACAACGTTCGTGTGCATATAGCCTAATAGGTAGTATGATAGGTAAAACGTGTTATATTAATCAACTTTGAACGATGCAATCCCTTCTTTTGTCAGCTTAGTGACGACTTTTCTGTGATATTCAACTACCCTCAACAAGAATTGTTTTTGTTGTTTGTCCTGACCGATTCCTTAAACTTTTTTATCAGAGCAATTCCTCTTTCTGTGGTATCATTGACCACCTTAAGAGCGTTCACATGGCTTCTTAGAGAATCACTGCAGTATTCTGTCAGGTCGTGGATCGCAAACAATTCAAAGAATGTCTTTGTTTTACTAGTAACGAATTGGCTCAGGTCTTTTCCTTCAAAAACTAGGTTTTTACCCTCTAATCGTTTCATTTCCTTTTTCTTTGCAGGTTTGGTTTCTAAATTATTAGTCACATTTTTCTTAACAGCCTAAGTAATACGTTCGTCCAAAAAAGCCAATCCTACATTTGTTTCTGACAGATACCAAAGGTGTCTCTTAGTAACTGTGTGAGCATTTTTTTTACGTCTGCATCTGGGTGAGTGCTCAGAAGCTGTAGCATATCCAAATCCTTCTTTGGAGCCCATTGACGTGCAATTTCCTCGTGCAAAAAGTGAACATATATGAGGCTGACAAAATGTGCAACCCATTTCATTCCTTTCAATTCTCGTAGAGGAATATTCAACTATTTAGTAAAGAGGACAATTTTAAGTGCATATATTGCCTTTACCATCCGCCTTGCTTGATGCAGAGCCACTGGGATCCTGAAACTGAAGTCATTTTTAGACCAACCTACTAGGTACAGGAGTGAGAGTAGTAATAAAAGTGATCAATGTGTGCAACCCCTAAATATTATTCAATCTTCTTCTACCTCACAGTTTTTTTTTGCCTTCCTCTGGATCAACTTGCAGGATGACAGGCCGAACTGGATGGACAAATGTCTTTTTTCGGCCTTATGTACTATGTTATGTACTATGTTACTAAATGTGGCATATATATCTTTTACATCACTGAGACTCAGGGCGTAAGCAAAGTCATATGAAAATCACATATTTGGAAAAATAAAACACCCTATTCTACTCATTAATATTTTTTCAAGCTTTGTAATACATTTTATAGAATATTATATGGTACCCTTAGAAATTAATACTTATCCCTCCCAAAAAGAAGGCTATGGCTCTGGAAGGTGGGGAGGTGCTTTTCCTAGGCCAGTTGTGACACGTTCATGTGTCACGTGGCCTAGGAGCAGCTGAGCCCCATTCAAATGAATGGTGCTGAGCACGATATTAAGCACAGCTGCCATACAATATACAGCACTGTGCTTGGTAAGCTGCAAGAAGGCAGCGGCGTTTCTCCTTCTCAAAACAGCTGATCAGTGGGAGTCCCAGGTGTCGGACCCCACTGATCAGATTTTACTGGAACTAAATTCCTATTTTGTATTGAATATAAATACGTTAAAAAAAATTTTTTTACAACACAATTACTTATACCATTTTAGGTGTTTAATGGTCTTATAGATTAAAATACCCTTTGGAGAAATTGTAACTGTTGAGAGCCGGTGTGATCCGAGAATCTCTCTGGTGTTGTAATGGTTTAATGGACAGAAAACAAGCGTTTCTACAGTGACTAGGCAGAGATGAGTCACAATAAGGTCATTTCAAATAAGTGCAAACTGTAAGTGCTCGCATAAAAGACAAATCAGAAGTGCACAATAAGCTTTCACAGCGGGTCATTTTCTCAGTGTCAATAAAAGAGCAGTGTACGGGAGTGACATCTCCTAATGCCATCTAGTCATCTGCACTTCCTGATTATGCCAGCTTCTAAGTAACATTCAGCCTGCACAAATAAATCTTCTGCTAGGAGGAAAATGCTTCAGTAAAACTGATAGTTCTGCACAATTTGTTTTATTGCAATTATGTAAAAAGCCACCTGAAAAAAATGAGCCTTCGATGCTCAACTACAGCAAGATTATAAGACTAAACTCAAGAAAGCATCAGTTACCTATCAAAGAAAACTGTATCTTATCGGTATTTAGTAGCTTTCGGCTTGATAAAATAGGACAAAGAAACACAGGACAAGATGTTGACTGCTATATTCTGTTTTATATACAGGATTTAAATAATTGTTCAGTAATAGCAAAATAAAAGACAGTTTTCACAACGACATATAATAAATAATCATAAGTAAAGAATAATGCTCAAATCATTACTACTCAAACAAATTAAATAAATACAGAATGACTAAAGCTGGTTTTTAAACTGTTAAACCAAATTTGTATTCAGTAATCAGGAAAATGTATTTAAATAGATAGGTAGATAGATAGACCATAGATAGATAGATAGATAGATAGATAGATAGATAGACAGAAGAGCCAGGAGCCATGCTAGTAATTTTGCCCTCCCTTGAACACTATATTTAACCATACAATAGTGGCTGTCTTTTTGATATTCACACATTTCAAGTAGCTCTCTTTCAAGACTTGAAAATTGAAGTAGATGTCTGTTCTATGATCACCTCTCTATTGCCTATTTTGGCCATGATGTAGTGCATCATTCTGTTGCTGGTAAAATAAGTTCCTGACCACTTTCCTCCTGTAATCAGATAATTGTTGAAGGACATTTTTCTTTATTTAGCAAGGGGCTATGCAAACCAGATCATCACTATAACTGAATTAGATTCCCTAATAAAAAATAAATAAATTGCTTACAATTGGAGTTAGTTTTTCTACTGCAGTGCATTCATTTTTAGCGTACATTTATATGCACATTTTGAACTACAGCAAAGGAACAGACTACCAGAGTTCATCGTATCGGGCATAGCCGGATATTGCCACTCACCACTGGATCCCTATTGACTATATTGCAATACAACTGGGATCTGGCAGGTTTCTGGTTATAAATGCTGGCTTTTGGCCTGACAAAAAATATTGCATACAGTATTTTTTCTCTTGCCGAAGTCTGGCATTTATCCGGGAAGCAGCAGGATCCCGGTCATATCCTATGATAGTCAACGGGGATCCGGCTTTGTGAGGCAATATATGTCTATGGCAGATACGATGAACTCCAGTAGTCTGTTCTTGTGCCGGAATAGACTACAGGAGTTCACAATGTATGTGTAAACTAAACCTATGGGAATACGTCAGCAGACTTGGCTCCAGTTAAAATCTTTCAATGTAGAGGGGAATCAATTTATCTGACATGTCCCCTGCTCTATTCCTGTGGGTTTTAATAATGTCACTATAGAATTTTAGAAAACCAATTACGACTACAGGAATCTCCCAGCTTAGGCTTGGCAATATGCTATGTAAATTGCCTAGCTGATGTGTCACAAACAACATAAAGGTCCCAATATTTTAGTCATACACTCCAACACTTTATAGACTACCCAAGAGTATTAAACCTGAAAGCACAATACAAATTTTAATATAATATATAGTATGGGCAGCCACTAGAATATGTATACATTTGGCTTATTCTAGCTATTGTTTTCCAATGCTACTAAAATCAATTAGCATTCAATGAAGCTTTTTTACATTCATATTGCTGCATATAACAGCATAACCATAACAGGAAAATACTTTTAATATTGAAGCTACACTAAACATAATTTATAGCTATGTTTTTCTCAGTCTAGAAAAAATATGTATATATAATATATCCTAAAATAGATTTCAGTTCATGGAATGTAACATAATAGCAGATTTGTTATTTAAGCAGGTACGTTAAGCAGGTACACTAATATTCATAGTGAATATGTTGCTAATGAAACTTTAGAATTTGTCTTCTTATTTAATTCAGAGCAAATAAAATGACCGGCTTCCATCACTTTGTAAAGGTCAACCCCCTGGAAACAGAAAGAGACCAATTCTTTAGTAATTGCAAAAAAAAAGGAAAAAAGAGAATCTTACATTCATTAATCCATTATACAGTTTATTAGTTTACTATACAGATTTAGGAGAGTTTGACACTTAAAGTGGTCCCTAGGATTTTCTATTGATGGCCTATCCCTGTGACAGGACATAAATATCCGATCATCTGGGGTCTGACACCCCGCAAACCTCTCGACCAACTGATTTAGAGTCAGCATCAGAAATGCACAGCTCTGCCCATTGTGTAATAAATGTAGCAGGTAACTGTCAAGTGGGAGCAGCGCTTAAGTTACTGGTTTGGTCCACCACATGATGAATGGAGCTGGGTAGTTTCGGCATAAACCTCTGGCACTGGACTGTAGAACAGCTGATAGGTGGTGGTGCAAGATGTTAGACCGCATCTAAACCCAAAATTGATAGTCTTTTCTCGAGATGGGCCATCAATATAAATATCCTATGACAACCCCTTTAACTATGAAGATGACCTAGTTGACATGTCTAATTGATATCCTGTTAAAAATCTCACTAAGCCATGGCCAATTTTTGAAAAAGTAGAACGAGTAGCAGAAAAAAGGCAAAAGTCTGTGAAGCTCATGATGAAATTTGATTTGGCAAATTCCCCCCACTGTCTTTGTAGGATATAATACATGCCTAGGCTGCTCTAAACTATGTATACATTTCAGTCAAGTCAGACTTGTCTATCTGTGGACCATAGGAGCCTGAAGTGGTTCACCATAGTTCATTGAAAAACAAACCCACTTGCAGATTGTAGTTGCTATTGCGCCCATGGAGGCCATGTTCCTGTTTTAATGAGAGATGTGAACCTGAACAGGTATGTGGTCAGAATTGCTGCAATGTTGGCAAAGGAGGGAAATGGAAATGTATTGGAGTTATGGAAATGTAATGGGGACATCAAGATTAGTGATGACCTTGCGGTTTGCGGTTAACTTTGCGCGTTCGCGATAATTAAAACATGTGGACATATGGCGATGTCCGCACGTGCCATAATGTTTTGCATTGCGCCGAACTTTAACCCATTACACATCCAAGTTCGGCACTCCATGCCTGAAGAACAAAGATCCTTCCTCTTGAGATGCATCCATTTTATCCTACACCCACAACGTTTTCAGATTTGAAGACACCCTATACATTCAGACCAAAGGGACCGTGATGGGCACGCATTCCGTGCCCAGTTTCGCCAACCTTTTTATGGGGGTGTTTAAGGAGACCTACATCTACAACTTAGGCGTAGTGATGGACCAACATCTGCCGGGACGGTTTGTGAATGTGACCGCGCAAACGCAATCAAATATTCGTGAAACACAAGTTCACGGCGGCGGAACCTGAAAAACCTTCAGCTCATATCTGCAGCCAAGAAATAATTACTGGAATTGCACAAATAGTCCTACAACATGGACAGTGACATACCAGATGTATTATTCGAATTTGCGATCTCCATTATAATTTTTTTTCAATGCGAAATATCGGCAATATAATCTTCGCTTACGCGCATGCGCACACCAGTTATAATTATTTTTTCCAATACCGTTTGTTACTGCGTGTAGCAGAGGGAACGCAGCAAAACCGCAAAAACATGCTGCTGTACCCAAATGCACTATATAGAAAGTATATTATTGGTATATAACACCCGCTTCTATCAGTTTTTTGGGGGGGCCAACTGGTATATCACACCAGTTATAATTATTTATTATAATTTTGTTTGTCACTCTGTGTAGCTGCAGTATTGCTGCAGAACCGCTCACCACTGCTGCACAATACAAATCCACTATAATATGCTTTCTATGTTAGAAAGTATATTATAAGTGTATTACACCCCTCTGTACTGCACACCTATCAATAGTACACCTATACCAGTCCTTAAAAGGACTTTTGTGGACCTATTTGATAGTGTTTTTGTCCCTAACAGTCTGTCCCTGCTTCCACACAGCAACCTCTCCCTACACTGACAAAAGACTGAATGTAAAATGGAGGCCAGATCTGGTCTATTTATAAGGTAGGGGGTATGTCCATGTGCTGAAACTTTTCAATTGGCTGATGGATGTGTCATGGGTCAAAGTTCTTCACAATGTAAAAGAATATGGCGGGTGCGAATATCGGTATATGTTCGCATGTTCGGCGAATCGGGAACGAGCAAAGTCTGCCGCAAACCGACCACCGGGCGAACCGCAAGACCATCACTACTCAGGAGACTGGACCAACCTGATTGTTTGTATGGGAAGGCGACATTGCGTCGGTGGAAGGGTTTATTAAACATCTTAATAACAACAGCTGGGGCATCACGCTCTCAGGGACCCACAGCAACTCAACTGCCGAATATCTGGATCTAGAGCTCAACTGTACCAGTGGAAGAATAATCACCTATACATATTTCAAGAAAGTCGACTGTAACAGCTACCTCGACTTTTCCAGTAACCACTATAAGAAGTGGAAGATTAATATTCCATTTAGCCAATTCAAACGTGTCAGATGGAACTGCTCAGAAGACAGTGACTTTATGGCACAGAGTGAGATTGGTCCAGATTCACACATGGCCCAGATTCACACAGAAAGGTTTACCCCTGAGATAATAGAAGCGGCCTTCAATAGAGCCCGTGCTCTCACACAGGAAGATTGACTACCGGGTAAAGAAAGCATGACCATCAAGAAGGACCCTCCTGTGGGAAGTTATAGTACCAACTTCTTAACTACTTTTACCAGCAACCATACCATGATTATAGAGATCCTCTCAAAACGAGACCCCATCCTTAACAAAATTCTGCCAGAGAGACCCCGCCTCACATTCAGGAGGGCCCAGTCCCTGAAGAACCTACTCTTCTTTGTCTTCTATTTGGAGGAAAATGTAAAATAACCTGAAAAAGATGGGCAACAAGTATAAGTGTGTGGCTGACAGGAGACGTATGAATGGTCCGGACCTGAAGTGGGTGATTCTGTGTGGCTGTCTACATGAAACATTAGGCTTAAGGCACCTTCTTGGAAGTTGGACCCAAGATTTATTGGTCCAAATAAGATCATTGCCATTGTTAACCCTGTAGCCTTAAGTCTTGAACTTCCTCAGGCTTTGAAAATTCATAACATATTTCATAAGTCATTGAAAAAATGTGTCGAACCTGTTGAGCCGTCCTCCTTGCATCCCGCTCCTGTCATGGTGGACAGGATTGTGGACTCCCGAGTTCTCCGTAGATCCCTCCAGTATCTTGTCCACTGGAAAAGGGTATGGACCAGAAGAAAGGATGTGGGTTCCAGGGGCCGATGTTAATGCTAATTGTCTTGTGAAGGTATTTTACAGGGCTCATCCTGATCAGGTCGGTCCTGGGTACCTAGCGGTCACTCGTAGAAGGGTGGTACTGTCACGGTCCCTTCTGTGACAGATGTCAGGAGATCAAGGAGACTGGCGGAGCATGGAGGAATCTAACAGCCTCTTTGATTACTCTGATATTCAGTGTTTGTTTGTTACCTCATCCCCTGTTTCAGGTCTAGCTTAGTACTCATTACTCTACCATATATAGTGTTGCCCCACCCTTATGACTGTGCGGTAGAAAGCTTCATTTGGGTTTGGCAGAGCTGATGTGTGGTCCTCTCTGGTGTCCCTGCTCTTCCATCACTACATAAGTTAAGTGTCTCATTTGTTTGTGTTTTGTTTTCCCTTCCTTGCCTTTTGTTACTAGGCCTCAGGGAGACGCCTGTTCCTTCATCGGAGAAGGAACGGGTTGCCTCAGCCCTGACAATATTCTTAGGGTCTCCAGTGTCCCAGGTTAAAGGGTATGGCCATTTCTACCTTCAAGGGGTAGGGTTACTAGGAGGTGAACTTTTCCTTTCCCTAGTGTTGAGGACTAGTGGCTTTCCCTTTCCCTCCTGGTTGTTAGTTTGGTGATTCCTCCTATACCTCATCTGTAACAGCAGGCTTACGTGGCCCAAATGTTCGAGCGTAAAAAAATTATGACGCCAGATAATCCTCTTGCTGCTGGCTTGTTGGAACTGCTAGCCCGCCAACTACTGCCATATAAACTGGTGTATTACCAAAAAAACAAAAACACACATATATGATAATAACACATTTTATTAGATGACATCATAAAAGACAATATACAGTGGGATGCGAAAGTTTGGGCAACCTTGTTAATCGTCATGATTTTCCAGTATAAATCGTTGGTTGTTATGATAAAAAATGTCAGTTAAATATATCATATAGGAGACACACACAGTGATATTTGAGAAGTGAAATGAAGTTTATTGGATTTACAGAAAGTGTGCTATAATTGTTTTAATAAAATAAGGCAGGTGCATAAATTTGTCATTTTATTGATTCAAAAATCTTTAGAACTCATTATTGGAACTCAAATTGGCTTGGTAAGCTCAGTGACCCCTGAACTACATACACAGGTGAATACAATTGTGAGAAAGAGTATTTAAGGGGTTCAATTGTAAGTTTCCCTCATCTTTTAATTTTCTCTGAAGAGTAGCAACATGGGGGTCTCAAAACAACTCTCAAATGACCTGAAGACAAAGATTGTTCACCATCATGGTTTAGAGGAAGGATACAGAAAGCTGTCTCAGCGATTTCAGCTGTCTGATTCCACAGTTAGGAACATATTGAGGAAATGGAAGACCACAGGCTCAATTCAAGTTAAGGCTCGAAGTGGCAGACCAAGAAAAATCTTGGATAGACAGAAGCGACGAATGGTGAGAACAGTCAGAGTCAACCCACAGACCAGCATCAAAGACCTACAACATAATCTTGCTGCAGATGGAGTCACTGTGCATCGTTCAACCATTCGGCGCAGTTTACACAAGGAGATGCTGTATGCGAGAGTGATGCAGAGGAAGCCTTTTCTCCGCCCACAGCACAAAAAGTGCGGCTTGAGGTGGGCTAAAGCACATTTGGACAAGCCAGATTCATTTTGGAATAAGGTGCTGTGGACTGATGAAACTAAAATTGAGTTATTTGGCCATAACAAGGGGCGTTATGCATGGAGGAAAAAGAACACAGCATTCCAAGAAAAACACCTGCTACCTACAGTAAAATATGGTGGTGGCTCCATCATGCTGTGGGGCTGTGTAGCCAGTGCAGGGACTGAGAATCTTGTCAAAGTTGAAGGACGCATGGATTCCACTCAGTATCAGCAGATTCTGGAGACCAATGTCCAGGAATCAGTGACAAAGCTAAAGCTGCGCCGGGGCTGGATCTTTCAACAAGACAACGACCCTAAACACTGCTCAAAATCCACTAAGGCATTTATGCAGAGGAACAAGTACAATGTTCTGGAATGGCCATTTCAGTCCCCAGACCTGAATATAATTGAAAATCTGTGGTGTGACTTAAAGAGAGCTGTCCATGCTTGGAAACCATCAAACCTGAATGAACTAATGATGTTTTGTAAAGAGGAATGGTCCAAAATACCTTCAAATGGAATCCAGACTCTCATTGGGACCTACAGGAAGCGTTTAGAGGCTGTAATTTCTGCAAAAGGAGGATCTACTAAATATTGATTTCATTTCTTTTTTGTGGTGCCCAAATTTATGCACCTGCCTTATTTTGTTTAAACAATTATAGCACACTTTCTGCAAATCCAATAAACTTCATTTCACTTCTCAAATATCACTGTGTGTCTCCTATATGATATATTTAACTGACATTTTTTATCGTAACAACCAACGATTTATACAGGAAAATCACGACGATTAACAAGGTTGCCCAAACTTTCGCATCCCACTGTATAAATAAATAATTGTATGAATATTGAATAGCAGCAATGCAGTTAACGCTGCGAATCAGCAGCTCACCAGCAGCTCACCAGTAGGTTCACAAGGTAACAATACCCCCTAAGAACCACTCCTTATGGCTTAGCAGCAACATGCATGAGAAGACATAAAAAACTGCTCAACAAACCAGAGGAGGGAGTATGTTGTAAATGGTCCAGGTAATTTGGATATGCTTTTGCACTTTGTGGGGTTTAATAAATATAGCCCAAACCCCCCCCCCCCTTTTTTTCCTTGAGGTTAGTCTTGGAGATGTGATTTATGTATTTTAGTTATAGCTGGTGACATGTCCCGCTGCCATTGTGTTGACGTCCGGTGTTTCCCCTGCACATTTACCTATGTAGACTTATAGCTGAGTCTATGGTGGAGGATTTAGTTCGGTTAGTACTGCTAGGCGAGGGCCGCTTGGTGCTGTCATTATGACATCATTGGTTGCCATGGCCACCCTGTTATAGAATAGCAACAGCCTACCTTGATCATGTGATCGGGTGTTTTTTACCGATCATGTGACCAGTTTGATCATTTGAGCGCAAGTAACTCACGCGAGATGTCATCTTTCAGTTCCAGCATGACGAGATGAACGGATGTGAAGTCATCGGCGGATCTGCACATGACATTGCGGGACGTGAGTGGTTAGATTCACCAGCTGCAGGGCTATTTGAGAGGATTAGGAAGGCAGGTTAGACACGCCCCTTAAAAAAGCCAAGCGAAATGAGCGTCGGGGTGCGCTCTCCAGAGGTCCAAGGTTTTTTCCCCTACTATACTTCATCGGGTATTGATCTGTTATCTGCTGTTATTAGGCTTTATATAGGTCTCATTATGCAATTGGTTTTCTATGCTATCATTTTTGTTACCCTTCTTTGGCTTTTGAAACTTCTCTGGTTCTTGCCTGCATAGTTTTTTTTACCTGGACCATTTACAACATACTCCCTCCTCTGGTTTGTTGAGGAGTTTTTTAAGTCTTCTTATGCATGTTGCTGCTAAGCCATAAGGATCTTGGTTCTTAAAGGGTGTTGTTACCATGTGCACCTACTGGTGAGCTGATTTGCAGCGTTAACTGCATTGCTGCTATTCAATATTCATACAATTTTTTATTTATATGTTGTCTTTTATCTAATAAAATGTATTATTATCATACATGTGTGTTTCAGTTTTTTTTGGTAATATTGAGTATATTTTCACACATAGCTCTTCATCTTTTTGATGATTGTTTCGGTTATACTCATATAAACTGGTGGACTCAGAGGCCTTTAGAAAATTTGTGGCAATTGGCACACCACAATGGAAGGTCCCTAGTAGGAAATATTTCTCCCAGAAGGGCATCCCTGAACTATATGGCCACGTTCAGCGGCAAGTTAATATATCCCTGGCACACAGTGTGGGTGCCAAGATACATCTGACCACAGACACGTGGACTAGCAAACACGGGCAGGGAAGATACATAACTTTTACTGCCCACTGGGAGAACCTTTTGACGGCCATCAAGTATCTAACCCGTGGCACCCGTATGCATTTGGTGTTACCACCACGAATTTCATACAGGCTGGCCTCTTCTTCTCCTCCTCCTACTCCATCCTCCGTTTCTATTGCTACCGCCTCTTCCGCTGAACCCCCCATGATCCCCAGAACCTATTTGACATGCCAGGTGAGACGTTGCCATGCTGTGCTGAAGCTGTTGTGCCTGGAAGCCAAGAACCACACCAGTCCTGCACTGCTTTCAGCTCTGCGGTCAAAGGCGATCAGTGGCTAACCCCGCTCAATTTGACAGTTGGTAAAGTGGTGTGCGACAACGGTGAAAATCTGCTGAGCGTGCTGAAACAGGGCAAAATGACACACGTGCCGTGCATGGCACACGTTCTGGACTTAGTCGTGCAGTGATTCGTTGTCAAATACCCCGGGGTCCAGGACGACATTTTAGATCTTACACTGCCATGCCTTGCCTTGCTGATGTTCAGCGGAGACACCACTTGCGGAGCTAGAAGATGAGGAAGTCGCAATGCTGAATGAATTCCCAGGGGGGCTACTCCATCTGAGACAAGTCAGCGGGAGTCTGAAGAGTAGTCAGAGGAGGATGGTGGCTGGGGGGAGGAGGAGGAGCAAGAAGAGCAGGCTTTAAACTTTTTGGGGATTCCTGGTGTTGTCCGATGCTGGGGGGAGGAGACCTTAGACGACATTCTCCTGGGCGATGAGCAGGAGCCAGGGCGCGTCACTGCTTCCAATTTAGTGCAAATGAGGGCCTTCATGCTCCAGGTTTTGAAGAGGGACCACGGTATAAAAAGCTAAAAAGTCAAGGACCTATACTGGGTGGCAACGTACTTAGACCTCCGGTACAAACACAAAATAGCGGACATGTTACCAGCATCAGAATGCAGCATATCCAGGCCTTGCTGCGAGAGATGTTGCATTCTGTTATTGCGGCCACTGGCAGAGGAATTTCCACCCACAGCAAAACAGGAGCAGGTGCCAATCCTACCGTGCCTGCAAAATGAGGATGGTTTGAAGATGTATTGGTCACTTCGATTATGAGATCATTCTTGCAGCCAACCCATCGAAAGCCACCCTCTGTATCTAGCCTTAGGGAATGCCTAGACCAACAGGTGTCCGACTACATCGTGTTAACGGCTGATGTGGACATTCTGAGAAACTGACTACTGGGTGTGCAGGATTAACCTGTGGCCAGAGCTGGTACAATTTGCCATGGAACTCTTGGCTTTCCCCTCGTCACGTGTCCTGTACAAAAGGACGTTCAGCGCAGCAGGGGTGATCATGACCAATAAGCTCACTCACCTAGATCACGATTACCTCACATTTTTTTTAATGGATGAGGCATGGATCTTGGAGGAATTCAACACATGTGATGGCCACGTGTATTTGAATTTCCTTATGCCAGTCCACACATATCTACCACCACCCAGAACAAAGAATGGTCCTTGCCTTATGTATATACAGCGGCATAAAAGGTCTTTTATGTCAGATGAATGCCTAATTTCTGGGGCCTGTACTGGCCGACAGTTACATATTAATCCTGTGACCGCATAATGCACCTCCAGCCACAGAATTCAAAGTTATTTGCTGTCAGGTAAATGACTATTGGCAAATTTTTGGGGCCTGTACTGGCCGACAGTTAATTTTTTTTTAGCTCTAGCCACATAATCACACACTTGTCTCACTCCTCTGCCTCTCATTATGGTAGTGTATGAACTGCATTTACCATAAGGACCTTCTAATGTTATAGGGTTACCTAATTGTATTATTATTCGGGGGTAGGTCTAATATCTTTATATTATATAGATTCTAGTGTATTATACTGTGCCCTGTATTTCCCAGTAGAAAATTAACCTTGGGAAACACAGTCCTCATCCCTGACCACCAGGACCAGGTAGCACTCTGGCTGTACATGGCGGCCTCCCCTCTCCGCCAGGCTGCTCCGCTGTGTACTGGTGCTTATTCTGACACGAGAGCTGTTCACATCCTATTTTTGCCATCCATTTAATACATAACAAAAATGTATGTGTTAACAGATGCCTCAGACTGATGCCATGCAGTGGCGTCCGTTCACCATATAGTTCCATGGTAGAAAAGAAATTTACGTTAACGTATGCATTTTTTTAATGGACTCTGCAGGATACAAAAACATGGCGTGCTGCACATTTGTATATATCAAACCGATAGGAAATAAAACATCTCTAGGCTCCAGCAGGGCACATTTTTGGGAGTTTCCCTTTAAGACGCATAAAAATGGCCCCTGATTAAAATACATATTTTTGGTGGAAATTTTTGCCAATGATCCCCCTCTGGTATATCACTGTCCATGTTGTGGGACTATTTGTGTACTTCTAGAAAGTGTTTGCTGGCTGCAAATAAGACCTAAAGGTTTTTCAGGTTCGCCTGCCATTAAAGTAAACGGGGCCCGCCACGAATGTACAGTTCGCAAACACGCTGCACAGGATTTCTGCTAAGATCTTCAAGCAAAATGCAGGCAGCTGTCCGGTCGCGAGCAAATGGAGGTGGTAAGTTTGAGTTGAAATTATTTAATCTGTCAATAAAAGTTAAGTTTTAGTCAATTTGTATAGTACACAGTATGCAAAGAACCAGTCATAAATGTGCATATATACTGATTAGTTATACCATTAAAACTACAGACAGGTGATGTGAAAAACATAGATTTTTGTGACAATGGTACCTGTCAAGTGGTGGGATATTTTAGGCAGCAAGGGAACAGTTAGTTCTTTAAGTGATGTTTTAGAAACAGAATAAATGGACAAAAGTACTGATCTGCGTGTCAAGGGCAAAATTGTCATGGCTAAATGAATGGGTCAGAGCAAAACAAAAGTAGGTTCTCTAAAGTGTTCTTGGTGTTCAATAATTTGTAAATGCCAAAAATTGTCCAATGAATGAAAACCAGTGAGTTATCAACAAAGTCAAGGGTGCCTAAGGCTCATTGATTCATATAGAGTACAAAGGCTACCCCATCTGGTTCAGTCCTACTAAAAAACTAATGTAGTACAATTTGCTGGAAAAATGCTTGCTACCATAAAAAGATGTCAGAACACACAGCTGAGTACGAAGCTGCATAGACATACAATGGTCAGACTCCAGTTACTGGTTCCTGTCCACCATTGACAGTGCCTGCAATGAACTTGGGAGAATCAGAACTGAACCTTGGTGCAATAGAACAAACGAACCTAGGCTACAAAATTTTCTTTTACACCATGTGGACATCCAGTGTAGCACTTACTTGGAGAAAAGATTTTCTAGTGTGAATCCTTGGGTCCTGGCATTCATATGGGTGATACTTTGACATGTATCAGCTGCTTAAACATTGTTAGAGACCAAATACAACCCTTTTTGGCTATGGTATTCCCTAATTACAGTGTCATGGGTAAGGAAGGTAGAGAGGAAGTGCACCCCCTAAACTGCCACCCTCAACACTGTCCCTGCCTACTTGCACCACCCGCCCTAGGTGACGGGGTGCAACTGGGCGACGGTCCCTGATCTACGTAAGCGTAGAGCAGAGCGAACAGAGAAGAAGAGGAACAGACAGCCAAGGCAGAAGGCGGTACACAAGACTAAGGCAAACGGATAGACAGGGAGGTAGATAAGACAGTACCTAGTGATGGGAAAGGCAATGGCGGGTCAACTAGCCGAGGTTGGTCCGGGAGGTCACGTCAATGCAAGGGATGAGGCAGGAGATGAAATCCGAGAACGAGCAAAGGTCAAATCCGAGAGATAGCATAGGTACCAAGTGAGCGGGCACAGCGAGGTCAGGAAACAAACAAGGTCAATACCAGAGGTCAAGTAAGAAGCAATAATAAAAGTGCACACAGCCCTAGAGACGAAAATCACAGGCAACCTGTGGCCAGCAGGCTGCCTGTATTTATAATGGGGAGTGAGGGTCATGTGACGTGGCCGGCGTCACATGACCGACAGACAGGCGAGTCGAGCATCGTGTGATAAGCTCGGCGCTCAAGGCAGACCTAGGAGCAGGGAGCCTCCCAGCTAGCAAAGCTGCCCTGGGAGCAAGGCCAAACACAGATCCTCGCTCCCGAAGCTAAGCAGCAGGTCTGCGGCTGATGGGAGATCGAGGGCGCCCCGTTACATACAGTAGTCTCTTTCAGCAGAATACTGTGGCCCGTTCAATACTATAGTTGATTGCGAATATTGGCACTTCGAGAATTTGCACAGATGTAGAATATAGTACTATGTATTTGCAATTGCGAATATTCTAGATTTTTTTTCATCAGTAACCTCCCTTCTTGCTTATGGGCCAATGAGAAGGATGCAATATCTTTGTCAGAGCTTAGCAACATCCCTAGCAACCAATAGGAAAGCTGTCTACCCTTTTACTATATTTTCTGCATTTTTTTTTTTTTTTGCAGTTCTGAGAGAGAGAGAGAGAGGGCACAGTGACATTGCTGTGCTCTGTGCTTTCATCTGGACCCTATTCCTTATCCAATTACATTAGATTGTTAGTTAGCTCATATATATAATACAGATAGTTAGTGGGAGATAGTCAGTGTAAGTTAGATAGTGATATAGTTCCAGTGCAGGGTGTTAGGTAGTGTGATAGGAATTACTGTTTCTATGCTATCCATACATACATGCTACAGACATAGTGGTGTTATGTCACAACAATACTTAGTGCACCAATCAATAATATCTACTCAGACTTGATCAAATGTGAAGTTGCATGTATTGCGCAATAATATGCGCGTCATTAGTGCTGATTTGCGAAATCGCGAAAATAATGACTGGAGATCACAAATTCTAGAATTGATTGCGAATATTATGCAAAAAAAATTGTGAAATATCACAAAAAATAATATTGCCTATGCCACTCATCACAACTACAAAAATTGTTTGGGAATGATTTGTAAAATATACGAGTTCAAGGTATTTATTTGTACTTTAAATACTGTACCAGCAAAGTCCAAATCTGTTGTGATCCCACCTCACTCTATTCAACGATTAAAGGATCTGCCGCTAATGTGCAAGATACCACGGGACATCTTCAGAGGTCTTTTCAAGTCCCTGGCTCAATTAATCATAGCAAATGCAAATTTGGTAGGACAAGAGGACTCTACTGTATATAATAATAGGCAGATGGTTTAAATGTTATGGTTGATTGGCGTAAATATAGAAAGCACTTATGACAATTTAGGCACATTAACACAAGAAAGATATTGGGTGTGTATGTGGAGCTTATGTGCTAAGAAACTGGCATAAGGTGGCATTGTCTTGAGAATAAAAGCTGCTTCTTTTTCATTACTACACAGTGTGTGCTGTAACCGGCAGCTCATAATATTTGTGTTATGACCAGAAGATATAGTGGCGAATATGGATAGGCAATATTTGCTTTCTACACATTAACAGCTTGAGAGAGAGCTACAATTATAATGGCAGAACAAATAGATAAATTGGTCAGATGAGTGTTCAACAGAATGGTCGTGTATTACTGTCAGTGAGAATCATCAAATATACTCTAGGATGGAGATGTTATATAGCACAGATACACTTAGATTACACACACAGTCAGGCATGAAATGAGGCACTTTGAGACTTTCAACAATTTCTATATGAATTGTCCTGAACATAAAGTACGGATTCGACTTGTTTGTAACGAAAAACATTTGGCTTATACAAGGCTGAATGCCTGAAACTGTAATCATCGAAAAAACATCACTAGGACCAAAAGGTAGGAAATAGACTAAAAGCTTTTCATGTGTTTACCAAACCGTATGATTGCCTATAATAACAACTATAATAATAATATTATTATTATTATTATTATTATGTGATGTCAAACATATATAAGTGTTTAGATATAAGATATAAGTGTTTATAAGATACTTTATGTCGTGTATGTTGTGTGAGTTATATTTTTTCTCAATTTCATATTTATGAGTATATCTCAGCCAGAAATTACCGTATTTTTTGCCCTATAAGATTTTTTGAGGAGGACAATAAGAAAAAAAGATTTTCCATTCGACCTCAGATCAGCAATCAGACCCCCAATGTTAATCAAACCTCAGCTCACAGCCCCAATCAGATCCCCAATGTTAATAAGATCTCAGATCAGAACCCATTGTGATTGACCCCCAATCAGACCTCAGATGAGACCCCCATGCCTCATATCAGCCCCCAGCTATATGTGATCAGCCCCCAGTCATATAATCAGCCCCCAGCCATATGTACTCAGCCCCCAGCCGTAATTCAGCCTCAGATCACAAAATGAAAAACCTACTAACCTCTCCTGCTCCTGGATGCCGCCGCTCCTCACATCGCGATCCTCTTCCTCCTACTGTCGGCTGTGCTGTGAACTGGCACACACAGCGTGAGATCACAGAGCGCCCTCACGCTGTGCACAGCCTTCACAGCCAACAGCCGAGGACCAGGATGCGGTGAGTACAGAGCCTTCACTGCTTCCTGTTCCTACTGTACTAATGAGTAGTGATGAGCGGCATAGAAAATATTCGAATTCCCAATATCTTGTGAATTTTTGGCCGAATATTCACCATAAATTCGCAAATTTGAGAATTGGTGATCTCCAGTCATTATTTTCTTAATTGCGAAAATCAGCAATGTAATATACAGGGTGGGCCATTTATATGGATATACCTTAATAAAATGGGAATGGTTGATGATATTAACTTCCTGTATGTGGAACATTAGTATATGTGAGGGGGTAAACTTTTCAAGATGGGTGGTGATGACCATGGCGGCCATTTTAAAGTCGGCCATTTTGAATCAAAATTTTGTTTTCTCAATAGGATGAGGGTCATGTGACACATCAAACTTATTGGGAATTTCACAAGAAAAATAATGGTGTGCTTGGTTTTAACGTAACTTTATTCTTTCATGAGTTATTTACAAGTTTCTGACCACTTATAAAATGTGTTCAATGTGCTGCCCATTGTGTTGGATTGTCAATGCAACCCTCTTCTCCCACTCTTCACACACTGATGATGTGTTTCTCTCTTTATGCACTGAAGCTGGCACGTTACCTGAGTTTTTCCGGCAAGATGGTGCACCACCACATTATGGGTGTCAGGTCCGAGCATTCCTAGATGAACAGTTTCCTGGAAAGTGGATTGGTCGTCGTGGGCCAGTTGAATGGCCCCCAAGGTCACCTGATCTGACCCCCTTAGACTTTTATCTTTGGGATCATCTGAAGGCAATTGTCTATGCTGTAAAGATACGAGGTGTGCATTTCTCCTGCGGTGTTGCTATCAGTGTGTGAAGAGTGGGAGAAGAGGGTTGCAGTGACAATCCAACACAATGGGCAGCACATTGAACACATTTTATAAGTGGTCAGAAACTTGTAAATAACTCATGAAAGAATAAAGTTACATTAAAACCAAACACACCATTGTTTTTCTTGTGAAATTCCCAATAAGTTTGATGTGTCACATGACCCTCTTCCTATTGAAAAAACAAAAGTTGGATTCAAAATGGCCGACTTTAAAATGGCCGCCATGGTCACCACCCATCTTGAAAAGTTTCCCCCCTCACATATACTAATGTGCCACAAACAGGAAGTTAATAATAACTTTTCAGAGACCCAAAAGCCCTTATAGGGACTAATGTGTGTGGCAGCAGCAATCTATATTATTAGCGCAACCTGCACTAAATAGCTAAAACTTTACAGACTACAGACCCAAAAGCCCTTCTAAGGACTATTGTGTGTGGCATCAATATCTATTTTTAGCGCGTCCTGCGCTAAATAGCATACAATAGTTAGGCCGCTGCAGACAGTGACATTAGCTGCGCCATATAGCCAGTGTAAGGTGTGCGCATCCCAAAAATATCTGTGACATCCAGTGTACTTTTTCCGTAGACGGTGTCCGCTGTGGAGAGTGACATTAGCTGAGCCACATATCCTGTGTAAAGTGTGTACATCCCAAAAATATCTGTGACGTACAGTGTACTTTTTTCGTACACGGTTTACGCTGCACATCTCCAGTGTAACATGTGCGGTTAAAAAATGTGTCTGTGACATCCAGTGTACTTTGTCAATAAACGGTGTCCGCTTCTGTCAGTGACATTACCAGGGCCACATCTGCAGTGTAACATGTGCGCTTCAAAAATGTATCTGTGACATACAGTGTACTTTTTTGCGTATACACTGCGTACAGTGACATTACCGGTGGTACCTCTCCTGTATAATGTTTCCTCATCCCAAATACCTGTGACATTCCCTGTAATTTTTCATTAGCCACTGGTGACAGCATTGACATTATCTGCGTGATATCTCCTGTGTGACGTTTCCACATCTCAAATACCTTTTTAAATTTGTTTGCACTGTAGGAAGGCGCAAGGGTCCGTGATTGACAGAAGGTACGTGTCACCGAGGTTCCTGGCCTCGGTGAGATAGGAACCGGTAATTTTGTGTGTCAGCGGCAGCTAGTGCTCGCTGACACTGTTTTACTTAGTGTGGCTGTAAAGCCAATCCGTCCGGTTCTTATTGGGAGCAGCCAAAGAGAGGGTGGGTGGCTGTTCCCCATGTCCAGGCCAGGTTTCGGGCTGGGTTTAAAAACCCAGCCAGCAGCTCAGCTGGGTGTGGAATGATCCTCCAAGTGATAGTGAAGCTGTGGAAGCTCTGTGTTTCTGGGAGCTGAGGAGATCCGCCATGCTGCAAGGCTGAGAGCCGCATGAGAGCCGCCTGCTTGGAGTCAGGTGTCCTTAGGCTGGGTTCACACCTGAGCGTTTTACAGCGCGTTCCTACGCGCTGTAAAATGCACAACAGGCAAGAACCAATGATTCCCTATGGGAATGGTTCTCACCTGGGCGTTTTACAGCGCGTACGATCGCGCTGTAAAACGCCCGACGCTCAAACAAGTGCTTGAGCTTTTTTTTGGGCGTTTGTCGCGCGTTCCCGCACATAGAAATTCGGGAACGCGCGACAATATGTGAACGCCAATCTCTGTATGCGCGATTGTAAACGCCCGTACAATCGCGCATACAGAGCGCTCGTTTCCGAACGCTCAGGTCTGAACCCAGCGTAAAGCCTGTTGTGGTCTGCCAGGTGATTTATGTTGTTCTGGGGACTCTTGCTGTGTGAACTAACACCAGGACCCTGTAAAGCATTGTTTTTTTTTTTCTTTTCTGCCTTTTCTGTGTGAATAAACACTGGACTTTTGTTTTTCAATTCAACCACGGTCTTGCCTCTGTATTGTGTCTGCTTACCCTGCTTACCAGAGCAAATCCCTACAGCACATACACTTCCAAATCCTACACTACTGTATGTGTGACATACTTTCAATTATATATAACATTTAATATAAAGAAGGCAAGCAGTAAGGGGTGGGGCAGTGGCCGTGATGCTGATGGTGCACGCAGAGCACAAGAAAAACAATCATCCACGATACCTAGCTTCATGTCCCAGCAGTGGCGTACCGCCAATATAGGCAGACCACGCCGTTGCTATGGGGCCTGCGGACAGGGGGGCCGGAGCGCATGGAAGGCCCTGCCCCCTATGTATACTCTGTACAAGACACAGTTTAATCATGGGGTCTTGAGGCGGCCGGTGGCCCAACCACTTGAATTCTCCCACTATGTCCAGGAACTAACTCTTTTCTACTTATCCCCTGGTGATGCAGAGTCCGGACAGCCAACCTAACCTTCTTCCATTAGCCCATACATTCTATTGAACCACCTCCTGTTTGCCCATGCATTCTATTGAACCTCCTCCCGTTTGCCCATACATTCTAGTAAACACCTCCCGTTTGCCCATACATTCTAAACCACCTCCGGTTTGCCCATACATTTTAAGCAAGAGAATTGAACGGCACTCCTCTAGGAGATAGGTGGTGCTCAGTTGTAAGGGGAGTAGCAGTATTGATCAGCCATCTACATTACTACATTACTTAAGAAACAAAGGCCGTGAACAAGGTCTATGTATGACCTAAACGTTGGCCAGTGATTATTTATGAGGATGGATTAAAACAATGAAACAAAAATAATGAAATAAATAATAAATCATTATAAAATTTCTTCAAAGTCCCATGGTTGCCCATATATTTTGTTAAGGGGTCAGAGTGACTTTAGGACATGTGCAGTATTACAATCGGCACAGCGTGCTGTCCGGAACAGATACTACATAGTGAGGCATAGACCCAATCTCCCCTCAGATATCACCTACCTGTGTATGAATTTTGAGTAAGTACTTAGGTGATACATACGTTTCACTGATCTGCACATTTTTTTGAACTGACAGATGTTCATATTTGCTCATGTTTTTTTCTTGTACATTTTATTTATGCACCTCCTGAGTCCTCTATGAGCCTACAGCCTCCCCCCCCCCCAGCACATCACTAACATCAGCAGCAAGGAGTTAAAGGGGTTGCCCCCAAAATGCCTGGGCACCTTACTTACCTCATTCCCCGGCACCCGCATTGCTTCTGATGCTCGCACAGCCGCCACTGCCTCCCTTGCATCACGCAGATGAGCGACATCCAGCGACATGGGGGGGCAGTTAATAGCAGGCCAAGTTTTTTTATTGATACCATTTTGGAGAGCATGTGTGACTTTTTTATCACATTTTATAATATTTTTTTGGGGCTAAGATAAGTGATGAAAAAATGGTGCTGGTAGCAAAGGGGTTAAGATGTGGGGTTTTAGTACAGTGGACAGAGGCAGGAGGAGTGATGTGTATGCCGGCTCCTGCCCTGCACTTTCTCAGCTGTGCTCACATACACATGGCGCCCTGTGTCCACTGTCCTGTGCCCACTCTGCTAAAGCCTGACATAGCCCATTTATGCCCGGCTTTACCAAAGCAGACAGGCAGGAGCAGTGATGTGTTTTCTAACTTACTGCAACAAAGTTGGTGAATAAAAAATAAATAAAAATATTTATCCCTAACGGTTTCAGTAGGTCATGTATACATGTCTTTATTGGCAAATAGGGGTGTAGCAGGGGAGGAGCCAGGACAGAAGGTGGTATGGGCCAGGGATAGGTAGTGGGTGGGGTTAGGGGTCCCAATTCAGATTCTTGGTATGAGGCCCAGTGATTACTATGTACGCCCATGTGTCTCAGTCTCTCGAAGTCAGACCAGTGCGACCAGTTGGTCGGTTGCATTGCAGCAGATAATGCTTCCAGTCGGTTAAGCACCACCCTGTCTTCCACCAAGTCTATTCTGAGTAGCCAAGAGTCTGCTCAACCCAATCCTCACCCTGATCCTCCTTCCTCCCACCATGGAGAGTCTGGGCAAACAAGTGATCCCATACTCGGATATTCCGAGTTGCTCTTTTCAGCTCCATTCCATGATTTGGCCCTCTCCCCAAACATGCTTGAAGAGGGACAGATCTTGTGCCCTGAATTCCAAACTCTTGAACATGCACAATCACAAGAAGATGATGGTGGGGAACAGCAATTACTGTTTAATGAGGTGGATGATGATGAGACACAGTTGCCAATAGCTCAACGGCAATTACTGTCTCAAGAGGTTGAGGAAGAGGATGAGACACAGTTGTCAATCACTGAGGTAATTGTTAGGTCAACAAGTCAGGAGGATGAGCACAGTGAGGAAGTGGAAGAGGAGGTGGTGGACGATAAAGGTGGAAAGCCGAGTGAGGAGAGCAGTACAGAGGGGGAGGGATCTGCTGCACCACAACAGGCTGGAAGAGGCAGTGGGGTGGCAAAAGGGAGAAGGTGGGCCAGACCATACAGGCCCGCAACGGTTCCCTGGAGCACCCGCTTGCAAAGATCTCTCTTGCCAAGGGGTAGGTGTTCCGCAGTCTGGCGCTTTTTTGAGGAAAGTGCGGACGACAAAATAATTGTAATTTGCAACCTGTGGCATACAAAAATGAGGAGGGGCGTGAACACTAGCAACCTCACCACCACCAGCATGATCCACCATATGGCATTAAAGCACTGTAATACAGACGTGGACAAAATTGTTGGTACCCTTTGGTCAATGAAAGAAAAAGTCACAATGGTCACAGAAATAACTTTAATCTGACAAAAGTAATAATAAATTAAAATTCTATAAATGTTAACCAATGAAAGTCAGACATTGTTTTTCAACCATGCTTCAACAGAATTATGTAAAAAAATAAACTCATGAAACAGGCATGGACAAAAATGATGGTACCCCTAGAAAACACAGAACATAATGTGACCAAAGGGACATGTTAATTCAAGGTGTGTCCACTAATTAGCATCACAGGTGTCTACAACCTTGTAATCAGCCATTGGGCCTATATATATGGCTCCAGGTAATCACTGTGTTGTTTGGTGATATGGTGTGTACCACACTCGACATGGACCAGAGGAAGCAAAGGAAAGAGCTGTCTCAAGAGATCAGAAAGAAAATTATAGACAAGCATGTTAAAGGTAAAGGCTATAAGACCATCTCCAAGCAACTAGATGTTCCTGTGAGTACAGTTGCACATATTATTCATAAGTTTAAGATCCATGGGACTGTAGCCAACCTCCCTGGACGTGGCCGCAGGAGGAAAATTGATGACAAATCTAAGAGACGGATAATCCGAATGGTAACAAAAGAGCCTAGAAAGACTTCTAAAGAGATTCAAGGTGAACTTCATGCTCAAGGAACATCAGTGTCAGATCGCACCATCCGTCGTTGTTTGAGCCAAAGTGGACTACATGGGAGACGACCAAGGAGGACACCATTGTTGAAAACGAATCATAAAAAAGCAAGACTGGAATATGCCAAACTACATGTTGACAAGCCACAAAGCTTCTGGGAGAATGTCCTGTGGACAGATGAGACAAAAATCGAAGTTTTTGCCAAGGCACATCAGCTGTATGTTCACAGACGAAAAAATGAAGCATATCAAGAAAAGAACACTGTCCCTACTGTGAAACATGGAGGAGGCTCTGTTATGTTCTGGGGCTGCTTTGCTGCGTCTGGCACAGGGTGTCTTGAATCTGTGCAGGGTACAATGAAATCTCAAGACTATCAAGGAATTCTAGAGAGAAATGTACTAGCCAGTGTCAGAAAGCTTGGTCTCAGTCGCAGGTCATGGGTCTTGCAACAGGACAATGACCCAAAACACACCGCTAAAAACACCCAAGAATGGCTAAGAGGAAAAAATTGGACTATTCTAAAGTGGCCTTCTATGAGCCCTGACCTCAATCCTATTGAGCATCTTTGGAAGGAGCTGAAACATGCAGTCTGGAAAAGGCACCCTTCAAACCGGACACAACTGGAGCAGTTTGCTCATGAGGAGTGGGCCAAAATACCTGCTGAGAGGTGCAGATGTCTCATTGACAGTTACAGGAAGCGTTTGATTGCAGTGATTGCCTCAAAAGGTTGCGCAACAAAATATTAAGTTAGGGGTACCATCATTTTTGTCCATGCCTGTTTCATGAGTTTATTTTTTTACATAATTCTGTTGAAGCATGGTTGAAAAACAATGTCTGACTTTCATTGGTTAACATTTATAGAATTTTAATTTATTATTACTTTTGTCAGATTAAAGTTATTTCTGTGACCATTGTGACTTTTTCTTTCATTGACCAAAGGGTACCAACAATTTTGTCCACGTCTGTAGGTGGGCCAAACGCCTGGGTCCACAATCTGTGTCTGCGGGTCACACCACTGACTCCTCTTCCCTTGTGTTACATGCTGGCCAATCCCCTGTCGAAGGCGCAGGCCCAGATGCCTCCCACCCTGCACCTGGACCTTCGCAAGCATCATCAGGGACCCCATCCACTTCCGTGTCCCAGCACAGCGTACAAATGTCCTTGCCCACAGGCCATAGCACTAAATGCGCAGCTTTCCAAATTACTGGCCCTGGAAATGTTGCCATTTAGGCTTGTGGACACTGAGGCCTTCCGCAGCCTTATGTCGGTGGCCGTGCGCATTATGCAGTCCCCAGCAGCTAGTGATGAGCGGCGTAGGCAATATTTGAATTTGCGATATTTCACTAATTTTGGGCCAAATATTCGCCATAAATTAGCAAATTCGAGAATTCGTGATCTCCAGTCATTATTTTCTTGATTGCGTAAATTGGCAATGTATTATATTCACGATAAAAATCGCGATTAGAATATTCTGGATCAACACTAAGAGTAACTTTCCTAATGTTTGTTAGGGATTTTGCTAAGTGCCGATATTTGTGATGAATTCACAATTAAAATATTCGCGATCAACACTATTTGCGAATACGAATATAAAGCACTATATTCTAAATATTCACAAATTCTCGAAGTGGGAAAATTCATGATTCGAATATTCGCGATCAACACTACCAGATCATTATTTTTCAAGGTGTGCCGTGGCCGCCTTACACCAACATGTGTCCCGTAACATCACACATGCCCTGACCAACACAGTTACTGGGAAGGTTCACTTAACCATGGACACATAGACAAGTGCATTTGACCAGGTACGCTACATTTCCCCGACGGCACACTGGGTAAATGTTGTGGAGGCCGGGAGCGAATCATACCCTAGGATGGCACAGTTGCTACCTACGCCAAAGATTGTGGGCCCTACGTCGATCAGGGCTTCCGCCAGCTCCTACGTTAGTGGCTCCAACCCCCACTTCTCCTCCTCCCCTTCCTCCTCCACTTCCACTTCCGAATTATCTGAGTGCAGCACCAGTCAGTCATCAGTCAGTACCTGGAAGCAGTGTAGCACTGCAGCAGGGAAGCAGAAAAAGGCCGTGCTGAAGCTGATATGCGTAGGGGACAAACAGCACACCGCCGCAGAGCTGTGGCAGAGGATAAGAGACTGAGCTATGGCTCTCGCCACTAAAACGGGAACCAGGCATGGTTGTGTCTGATAATGGCCGTAACTTGGTGGCGGCTTTGAAGCTCGGCAAGCTCACACACATCCTATGCCTAACCCACGTTTTAAACTTAGTGGTTGAGCAGTTTCTAAAAACCTACCCCAATTTGCCTGAGCTACTGGTGAAGGTGCGCCACGTGTATGCACATTTCTGCAAGTAATCAACAGCTTCAGCCGGTCTGTCAACGCTGCAGCAGCGCTTGAAATTGCCATCTCACCAGCTGTTGTGCAATGTGAGCACGCGCTGGAATTCGACGTTCCACATGTTGGCCAGGCTTTGTGAGTAGAAGAGGGCAGTAGTGTAATACCAGCTGCAACATGGTCGTTGTCTTTCCAGTCAGCTTCCGCTATTTACAAGCGAGGAGTGGGCATGGATGTCCGACCTCTGTGAGGTTTTACGCAACTTTGAGGAATAATTACAGATGGTGAGCAGCGATAATGGTATTATCAGCATCACATCCCACTTCTGTGTCTACTCAAACGTTCGCTGCTCACAATTAAGGAGGATGCTTTGCATGCGGAAGAGGTGGAAATTGGGAAAGACATTACACAGGGTGATAGCCAGACCACCCTCAGTTCGTCTTCTCAGCACGAATTGGACGATAAAGAGGAGGAGGAGGAGCAGGAGACGGTTGCCTCCGCTACAGAGGGTAGTACCCATGGAAGTTTTATTCCATCTGTTCAGCATGGATGGGCAGAAGAGGAAGAAGACGATGAGAATATTGAGGGTGATCCTCCTGATCACAACAGCAAAGTCTTGCCTGTTGGTACTCTAGCACACATGGCTAACTTTATGCTAGACTGCCTTTCCCGCGACCCACGCATTATACGCATTACAGACAACACAGATTACTGGTTTTTCACCCTTCTTGACCCCCGCTACAAAAATAACTTCTTATCTCTCATTTCTCTGGTGGAGAGGACAAGCAAAATGGTGCAATACCAGAAGATCCTTGAAAAATTGCTCCAAAAATTTCCATCTGAAAACACTGGTGGCAAAATCCATAGTTCCTTGGCCAACCAAGGAGGGGAGACAAGGGGAACACAGCAGTTTTAACAGAGGCAGGGCAACATTCTCCAAAGCCTGTGACAGTTTCATGACACCCAGCCAGAACCCCCACTCTGATGCGTGGCCTAGTGTCACAAAGAGGGAAACATTTTGGAAGATGGTAAAGGAGTACATAGTAGACCATGTCAGCGTCCTCAATGATCCTTCAGTGCCTTACAACTATTGGGTTTCCAAGCTGAACTGGCGCTCTATGACTTGGGGGTGCTGACCTGCCCTGCTGCCAGCGTTTGTTCTGAGCAGGTATTTAGTGGCATTATAACAGATAAGTGTATCCGCCTGTCAACTGAAAATGCTGACAGGCTGACTCTTATAAAAATGAACAAGGCCTGGATTGACCATGACTTCTCGACTCCATCAGAGGAAAGCTGATGAACATAAAGGCACTTTAAATGTGTTGTTTGTAATGCACTGAATAAACTGTATTCCATGCACTCCTTCCACCACAAACAAGGATATATGATTGAATCTTCCTTTTCTCATCCTCCTTCTCCTCTTTCATCATATCAACATGCTTATTTGTCACATATAATGCCCTCGCATATATGTCCTTCGCATATAATGTTTTACAGGGTCAGCTCAGCTGCAGGCCCTTGCATATAATGTTTTACAGGGTCAACTCACCAGCAGGCCCTTGCATATAATTTTTTAGTGGGTCAGCTCAATAGTAGGCCCTCGCATATAATGTTTTACAGGGTCAGCTCACCAGCAGACCCTCGCATAATATGTTTTACAGGGTCAGCTCACCAACAGTCCCTCACCTACAATGTTTTAGAGGGTCAACTCACCAGCAGGCCCTTGTATATAATTTTTTAGAGGGTCAGCTCAACAGAAGGCCCTCGCATATAATGTTTAACAGGGTCAGCTCACCAGCAGGCTCTCACCTACAATGTTTTACAGGGTCAGCTCACCAGCAGGCCCTCGCATATAATGTTTTACAGGGTCAACTCACCAGCAGGCCCTCGCATATAATTTTTTAGAGGGTCAGCTCACCAACAGGCCCTCACCTACAATGTTTTATAGGTCAACTCACCAGCAGGCCCTCGCATATAATTTTTTTGAGGGTCAGCTCAAAAGCAGGCCCTTGCATATAATGTTTGACACGGTCAGCTCAATAGCAGGCCTTCACCTACAATGTTTTACAGGGTCAGCTCACCTACAGGCCCTTGCATATAATTTTTTAGAGGGTCAGCTCACCAGCAAGCCTTCACCTACAAACTTTTACAGGGTCAGCTCACCTGAAGGTCCTTGCATATAATTTTTTAGAAGGTCAGCTCACCAACAGGCCCTCACATCCAATTTTTTTATAGGGTCAGATCACCGGCAGGCCCATGCATATAATGTTTTACAGGGTCACCTCACCTGCAGGCTCTCACATATAAATTTTTAGAGGGTCATCTCACCAGCAGGCCCTCACCTACAAGTCTAGTCTCACTATCCAAGAGTCTGGTCAACACAATCCTCACCACCGGGGGTCACATAACTAGTTATCATGAAGGAGTTCATTATGGGAATTAACCAGAAAAATCGCTCCACCAACTAAGAATGTCCATGCACCACCACCCACAGAATCGAGAAAGAGCTATCAATCTGTCAATCTTTTCCGTGTCTGACCCGGGTGAGGTTTCCCATGTTGAAGCCACAGGTTCCACTCTTAATGGTACCCTTCTGTCAATTCCTTTAAGTTTCAGCTTTGCAACCATACTTCCCCCAGAACCCAAAGACTTTGGTTTCCCGGAAGCTGCTCGGCAGGTCAGTGTGCATAGGTTTTATGAGTGTAGGAGTCCCACTACCTGAACAATTGTACCACAATGTGAATAAGGCCTTCCTTTATGTGATATACAGGTTGTATCAGAGTGCCTCTTCCTTGTAATTTTTGGCAGCACTTGCATTTTATATACAAGTAAATATACAGGAAAGTATCGATTTTATCTTCGGTTTTGTGCGTATTATTGTCAGTCTGTAAAAGTGGCGTATTACTCGGACAACATTGTTCCCAGCAGTGACCTTTGAGTCCAAGATGCTTCAAGACATCCTCTCCATGCTGTTCGCGAACCATTTTGGTGGTGTTTCCATCAATTTCTGACATTTTCCTATGAACCAGGCACTCTCACCTCTACAGAGCAGGGGGTGCCTGGTTTAATGCTCGGGTGCTCAGTAGATGTGTTCGGCCCGAGCCCCCGAGCACTATGGTGCTCAATCAACACTACTCATTAGCCCCATAAGACACAGGGGCATTTTCCCCCCACTTGGGGGGGTGCGTGTTATGGAGTGAAAAATATTGTATGTTTTAATGATGTGTAAATTAGGTCTTTAGTGCACCGAGTGGAGGGCACGAGCCTTATGGAGCACCAGAGCTCCTCTGTTCTGCACTTAGAGCCACTCCCCACATACACTTGATTTACAATTTTGCAACTGCCTCACAGTCTATACAATTGGCACATTAGCAGTGCATTTATCTGCCTCCGCTTCCCCAGCACTGCAGAACACTACTGCTTATGCAACAATGATGTCATCCTCCACCTTTAAAAGTAAATGTTCAATTTAATTTAGGTAGAGGGTGACATAATCAGCACATGCACAGTAGGAAGATGTGCGGTGCCTGATTTATTAGGGATGACCCTTTTGATAAACTCTCTTTATGATACAGGGAGTGCAGAATTATTAGGCAAGTTGTATTTTTGAGGATTAATTTTATTATTGAACAACAACCATGTTCTCAATGAACCCGAAAAACTCATTAATATCAAAGCTGAATATTTTTGGAAGTAGTTTTTAGTTTGTTTTTAGTTTTAGCTATTTTAGGGGGATATCTGTGTGTGCAGGTGACTATTACTGTGCATAATTATTAGGCAACTTAACAAAAAACAAATATATACCCATTTCAATTATTTGTTTTTACCAGTGAAACCAATATAACATCTCAACATTCACAAATATACATTTCTGACATTCGAAAACAAAACAAAAACAAATCAGTGACCAATATAGCCACCTTTCTTTGCAAGGGCACTCAAAAGCCTGCCATCCATGGATTCTGTCAGTGTTTTGATCTGTTCACCATCAACATTGCGTGCAGCAGCAACCACAGCCTCCCAGACACTGTTCAGAGAGGTGTACTGTTTTCCCTCCTTGTAAATCTCACATTTGATGATGGACCACAGGTTCTCAATGGGGTTCAGATCAGATGAACAAGGAGGCCATGTCATTAGTTTTTCTTCTTTTATACCCTTTCTTGCCAGCCACGCTGTGGAGTACTTGGACGCGTGTGATGGAGCATTGTCCTGCATGAAAATCATGTTTTTCTTGAAGGATGCAGACTTCTTCCTGTACCACTGCTTGAAGAAGGTGTCTTCCAGAAACTGGCAGTAGGACTGGGAGTTGAGCTTGACTCCATCCTCAACCCGAAAAGGCCCCACAAGCTCATCTTTGATGATACCAGCCCAAACCAGTACTCCACCTCCACCTTGCTGGCATCTGAGTCGGACTGGAGCTCTCTGCCCTTTACCAATCCAGCCATGGCCCCATCCATCTGGCCCATCAAGACTCACTCTTATTTCATCAGTCCATAAAACCTTAGAAAAATCAGTCTTAAGATATTTCTTGGCCCAGTCTTGACGTTTCAGCTTGTGTGTCTTGTTCAGTGGTGGTCGTCTTTCAGCCTTTCTTACCTTGGCCATGTCTCTGAGTATTGAACACCTTGTGCTTTTGGGCACTCCAGTGATGTTGCAGCTCTGAAATATGGCCAAACTGGTGGCAAGTGGCATCTTGGCAGCTGCACGCTTGACTTTTCTCAGTTCATGGGCAGTTATTTTGCGCCTTGGTTTTTCCACACGCTTCTTGCGACCCTGTTGACTATTTTGAATGAAACGCTTGATTGTTCGATGATCACGCTTCAGAAGCTTTGCAATTTTAAGAGTGCTGCATCCCTCTGCAAGATATCTCACTATTTTTGACTTTTCTGAGCCTGTCAAGTCCTTCTTTTGACCCATTTTGCCAAAGGAAAGGAAGTTGCCTAATAATTATGCACACCTGATATAGGGTGTTGATGTCATTAGACCACACCCCTTCTCATTACAGAGATGCACATCACCTAATATGCTTAATTGGTAGTAGGCTTTCGAGCCTATACAGCTTGGAGTAAGACAACATGCATAAAGAGGATGATGTGGTCAAAATACTCATTTGCCTAATAATTCTGCACTCCCTGTATCTGTAATAGAGTCTAGCCTATGTATTTTGATCAAAATGTATACAAAGTTCCATATGGACATATTTATAAATTATGTTGAAAAGCAAAGGATCAGTGCATGTGGCTGTTTGATCAATGTCTTTGTTCTGCAGATTTCTACCTACTGTGAGTATGGCATGCAAATATTTGAACAAACCTATGGATCCAGTGTGCATTCACTTGCAAATTGTGACATCACCTGGTGCATGCATTCATTCAGTAGGTTGCCCTAGGTATCTCGGTGCTACTATGTCATTCTTTGAATGCTCTTGCATAGCTGAGCAAGCATACAGTATATACGATTATACCTCTGCAGTGTTCTCCAAATGCTATATTCAAAGTTTTCAGGGCCTGTGACTTTACCCTACTGCAATGAATGGCATAGTGCTCAGACCTCAAATCAATTCATGATCTGAGAAATGAAGTTAAAAATTCTAAGTGCAGAACAAAGTCATCAAACCAGCAAGACCTGAGTACGATTATACAATGCAGTGAAAGCCATATCATCCCAGTCAAGCATGCCCATCCACAACAAATCCATGTCTGGTTGAAATATTGTACTAAAGGCAAAATTACATCTTGCACTCTATCACTAATGCAACGATTTCAGCTATTACCCAGGCAGCCCCCCCTGACATGAGCATCGGAGCATTTCATGCTTCGATGCTCCCCCTTGCCCTGTGCAGTATCACGCAGGGCAAGGGCTCTTTTATTTACTATAACACACTGCCGGGTGGAGGCTTCCTGTGTTTGGTGACATCACCGGCTCTGATGGGCGGGCTTTAGCGCTGCCCAAGCCGTATTACAGGCTCACTGCAGGGCGGAAGCCTCCACCTAGCAGCCCGAAGGAGAGCCCAGTTCTTCACAAAATGCCTTTGCCCTACGCGATTCAGAGCAGGGCAAAGGAGAGCCTGCTCTTGTCAAGGGGGCTGCCTGGGTGAAATTCTGCATATGAACCCGGACAACCCCTTTAATTGAATATATAGCTTAAAGTAAATTAAGGATAAGGTGGCAACTTTTCTCACCATAGATAAACCATAGGTCCATCTTTAAATATAATTGTAAGCTTTTAATTTATATTTAACCTGAGTAGTAATGAGCTGCAGGGGCAATATTCAAATTTGCAATATTTTGAATATTCATTGAATATTCACAAATTCAAATATTCGTTATATTCTACATTCTTTTTTTTTTTGCTCGAAAATTGGCAAGGTTATGATGGTGTAATATGCGAATATTACGTGATCAATACAGGCGTAGGTCAAAAACGAATATATAGCATTATAGAATATAGTGCTATATATTAATTTTTAGAATATTCAGCATTTTTTCCATCTGAACACATGATTGGCCCAAAAGCAATTTAAGCAGGGAGGAATCATGACTTCAGATGGAAAAAAATTATGAATATTCTAAAAACTAATACAGTATATAGCACTATATTGAATATAGTGCTATATATTAGTTTTTTTTAGAATATTCGTCATTTTTTTTCCATCTGAAGTGAACACTGAACACTGTTCACTTCAGATGGAAAAAAAAGATGAATATTCTAAAAAATGAATATATAGCACTACATTCAATATAGAGCTATGTATCAGTTTTTTAGAATATTCATCATTTTTTTTCCATCTGAAGTCATGATTCCTCCCTGCTTAAGTTGCTTGTGGGCCAATGACTCATTGGCCAAAAAGCAGGGAGGAATTATGACTTCAGATGGAAAAAAAAGATGAATATTCTAAAAAAACAATATATAGCACTATTTTCAATATAGTGCTATATATTTATTTTTTAGAATATTTATCATTTTTTTCCATCTGAAGTCATGATTCCTCCCTGCTTAAGTTGCTTGTGGGCCAATGACTCATTGGCCCACAAGCAAGAAGCAGGGAGGAATCATGACTTCAGATGGAAAAAAAATGATGATTATTCAAAAAACGAATATATAGCACTATATTCAAAATAATCGCAAATTCTCGAAGTTGTGATATTCGAGATAAAAATTAGCTTTTCCAATATTCACGCTCAACACTAAACCTGAGTATGAAATAAAGTCAATGTATAAAATGTATTGCTTTTATTGTCAGGTACTGATCCTGATTCTCTGCGTATATTACAGCAATTCTATTCTAGCCTGTCACAGGTACCCTAACAATATGGCTGACCTCCTATAATTCAGTAAGATAGTAAAGATAATACTTTCCAGAAATGAAATCACCAAATCAAGATTTGAGCGGGCATTGAGTCAGCAAATAAATTCTAGGAGATTTCATCTCTGTAGCCTGCACCATTTTAAATTCAGCTCTGGTCTATAATGCAGACTATAACAGATGAGCGAATTTCTCCCAATTTGATTCGGCCAGTTCGCCGAATTTTCTGAAAAGATTCAATACGAATTTATTTGTGTCGAATTGCGTTAAAAAACAGATATTTCCTGGCTGCAGAAAGACTGTATAGTGGTGTAGAACACTGTGCCTTGCAGTAACACTCATAGGGAGTCTGCTGTGGTAGTGAAACAATACTGTGAGTCAGTATGACACATTGATGACAGGTGTCGCTCTTAGAATCAGTGCACACTTCACTTATTTGGGAAGTTATGGGGCCAAAACTGACCAAATAACTCATGTGAACTCAGCCTTACAGGTCAATGTTAACGTCAAGAAGAAGCACACTCCTTTTACACTGTTGTCTGCTGATTCTATATAGATTTCTACAGAACCTGTTCTATTTAACGCTTATACAAGTAGAACCTCTCAACAGAGTGGAGAAGGTGTCAGCAGTAAGTTTGTGTTGACATCACTGATTATTTTGCCCTTACTCTGATCCGTCAGAACAATAACCCCCAAAAAACGAATCCGCCTTCGGATTCGTAATCCATCAGTATTGCTAAAGCCCAAAAAACAGGAGTGGAACCAAAACAGAGATGACACGTAAATGGAATATGTGCATGAGGAAACAACAGAGTGGCACAATGACAGAGTGTGGAGGTGGCAAAAACAGCATGAAAAGGCCACAGACAGGCAAGATGGCATGGTGTGGAGGTGGCAGCAGCATGAGGAAGCCACAGAGTGGCACAATGACACTGTCACGATACTAGTGGAATACTGCTGGAATCCAATGGCAAGGACAAGGCCTAAACACAGGAGGAACCGGAGTCTGGAACAGGAGGATGCAGGACCAAAGGATGCAGCAGAGCCAGGCTGGCAGAGCCGTTACTGGTAGCAACGGTTCAGGACAGAAGGATGCAGTAGAGCCGAGGTCAGATGAGCAATGGGTCAGGGCAGGCGGCACAGGAACGTAGTCAGGCAATCCGGGTCAGCAACAGAAGGTAGCAGGATGTCACAGAGTAGCAGGGCAAACCGTAAGGAGGAGGAACAAACCAGAGAGCTAGATCCAAGCAAGAGGACTGCACAAGCAAAAGCTAAAACACAATACTCAAGCAATTAGTAACAGGCTTGAGAGGTTTAAATGTAAAACAGGAAGCAAGATGGCACCCAGCTGAGACACAATCCACCATCTTAACTGAGGGAGAACTTGAGGGTAAGGCAATATGATCTAAACAGACAAAGCAGGATGATTCCTGACAGACAAAGTGCGGAGGCAGCAGCAGCATGAGTAGAGCACTGAGTGGCTCAGAGACAGAGTTGTGAGTTGGCAGTAGCATGAGGAGACCACAGAGTGGGAAGGTGACATAGTGTGGAGGGGGCAGCAGCATGAGGAGACCACAGAGTGGCACAATAACATAGTGTGGAGGTGGCAGCAGCAGCATGAGGATATTTGAGTGGGGAGGTGGCAGCAGCATCAGGAGACCACATAGTGACCCGGTGACAGAGTGGGGAGGTAGGTGGCAATAACAGTACCCACTGACAATGGTGGGTGAAAGAAGGAGCATTTGGCATCAGATATGCATAATAGTAGCTTAGGCAGGTAGCCAGAAGAAACCGATCTCTTTTGTCAAGGTTTGGATGAGGAAGCATGGATAATCTAATCTGATGCATCAGGCATTGGTAGGTGGAAATCTTGGCTGATCCACGCCTGATTCATCTTGATAAATGACTAGATTACACCGAGAGCTAAGGCCTCTCGAAGTGACCCCTGCTAACATGCCCTCTTACTCTGCCACGACCTATGCCTGCACCAGAAACATTTAAGACTCTGCCACTCCCCTGTTCAGGGCCTGTCATTTCTCTGTCTGACATACTGTCAGATCAAATAAATAAATAAATAAATAGGAAATTAACCCCTTAAGGGCTGGGCCATTTTTCACCTTAAGGACCAGGCCATTTTTTGCAAATCTGACCAGTGTCACTTTATATGGTGATAACTTTAAAACGCTTTGACTTATCCAGGCCATTCTGAGATAGTTTTTTTTGTCACATATTGTACTTCATGACACTGGTAAAATGGAGTAAAAAAAAAACATTTTTATTTATAAATAAATACCAAATTTACCCAAAATTTTCTCTACTTCTATAATACATAGTAATACCTCCAAAAATAGTTATTACTTTACATTCCCCATATGTCTACTTCATGTTTGGATCATTTTGGGAATGATATTTTATTTTTGCGGATGTTACAAGGCTTAGAAGTTTAGAAGTAAATCTTGAAATTTCTCAGAAATTTTCAAAAACCAACTTTTTAAGGACCAGTTCAGGTCTGAAGTCACTTTGTGAAGCTTACATGATAGAAACCACCCAAAAATTTCCCCATTCTAGAAACTACACCGCTCAAGGTATTCAAAACTGATTTTACAAACGTCGTTAACCCTTTTGGTGTCCCACAAGAGTTATTGGCAAATATGGCTCTGATTCTGTAGTTTATAGAACACCCCATATGAGGTTGTAAACCGCTGTACGGGCACACGGTAGGACGCAGAAGGAAAGGAATGCCATACGGTTTTTGGAAGGCAAATTTTGCTGGACTGGTTTTTTGACACCATGTCCCATTTGAAGCCCCCCTGATGCACCCCTAGAATAGAAACTCCAAAAAGACGATTTTACAAACTTTGTTAACCCTTTAGGTGTTCCACAAGAGTTATTGGAAAATAGAGATACAATTTAAAAATTTCAATTTTTGGGCAAATTTTCCATTTTACTATTTTTTTTTGCAGTTACAAAGTAAGGGTTAACAGCCAAACAAAACTCATTATTTATGGCCCTGAATCTGTAGTTTACAGAAACACCCCATATGTGGTCCTAAACTGCTGTTCAGGCACACGGCAGGGCGCAGAAGGAAAGGAATGCCATACGGTTTTTGGAAGGCAGATTTTGCTAGACTTTTTTTTGGGACACCATGTCCCATTTGAAGCCCCCCTGATGCACCCCTAGAGTAGAAACTCCATAAAAGTGACCCCATCTAAGAAACTACACCCATCAAGGTATTCAAAACTGATTTTACAAACATTGTTAACCCTTTAGGTATTCCACAAGAGTTATTGGCAAATAGAGATGAAATTTCAGAATAAAATTTTTTGGGCAAATTTTACATTTTACATTTTTTTTTCCAGTTACAAAGCAAGGGTTAACAGCTAAACAAAACTCGTTATTTATGGCCCTGAATCTGTAGTTTACAGAAACACCCCATATGTGGTTGTAAACTGCTGTACGGGCACTGTTTTTTGGACACCATGTCCCATTTAAAGCCACCCTGATGCACCCCTAGAGTAGAAACTCAAAAAAAGACCCCATTATATAAACTACGGGATAAGGTGGAAGTTTTGTTGGTACTAGTTTAGGGTACATATGATTTTTGGTTGCTCTATAGTGCACTTTTTGTGAGGCAAGGTAACAAGAAATAGCTTTTTTGGCACCGTTTCTTTTTTGTTATTTACAACATTCATCTAACAGGTTAGATCATGTGGTATTTTTATAGAGCAGGTTGTCACGGACGCGGCGATGCCTAATATGTATACAATGTTTTTATTTATGTACGTTTTACACAATGATTTCATTTCTGTTTTAGTGTTTCCATAGTCTGAGAGCCATAGTTTTCTCAGTTTTTGGGTTATTATCTTAGGTAGGATCTCATTTTTTGTCGGATGAGATGACGGTTTGATTGGCACTATTTTGGGGTGCATATGACTTATAATCGCTTGCTATTACACTTTTTGTGACATAAGATGACAAAAAATGGCTTTTTTTACACCATTTTTATTTTATTTTTACGGTGTTCACCTGATGGGTTAGTTCATGTGATATTTTTATAGAGCCGGTCAATACGAAAGCGGCGATACCTAATATGTATAGTTTTTTTTATTTACGTAAGTTTTACACAGTGATTTAATTTTTGAAACAAAAAAGAAACATGTTTTAGTGTTTACATAGTCTAAGAGCCATAGTTTTTTCAGTTTTTGGGCGATAATCTTGGGTAGGGTATGATTTTTGCGGGATGAGATGACGGTTTGATTGGCGCTATTTTGGGGTGCATATGACTTTTTTTATCACTTGCCATTACACTTTTTGTGATGTAAGGTTACAAAAAATTGTTTATTTAGCACAGTTTTTATTTTTTATTTTTTATGGTGTTCATCTGAGGAGTTAGGTCATGTGATATTATTATACAGGGAGTGCAGAATTATTAGGCAAGTTGTATTTTTGAGGATTAATTTTATTATTGAACAACAACCATGTTCTCAATGAACCCAAAAAACTCATTAATATCAAAGCTGAATATTTTTGGAAGTAGTTTTTAGTTTGTTTTTAGTTTTAGCTATTTTAGGGGGATATCTGTGTGTGCAGGTGACTATTACTGTACATAATTATTAGGCAACTTAACAAAAAACAAATATATACCCATTTCAATTATTTATTTTTACCAGTGAAACCAATATAACATCTCAACATTCACAAATATACATTTCTGACATTCAAAAACAAAACAAAAACAAATCAGTGACCAATATAGCCACCTTTCTTTGCAAGGACACTCAAAAGCCTGCCATCCATGGATTCTGTCAGTGTTTTGATCTGTTCACCATCAACATTGCGTGCAGCAGCAACCACAGCCTCCCAGACACTGTTCAGAGAGGTGTACTGTTTTCCCTCCTTGTAAATCTCACATTTGATGATGGACCACAGGTTCTCAATGGGGTTCAGATCAGGTGAACAAGGAGGCCATGTCATTAGATTTTCTTCTTTTATACCCTTTCTTGCCAGCCACGTTGTGGAGTACTTGGACGCGTGTGATGGAGCATTGTCCTGCATGAAAATCATGTTTTTCTTACCTTGCAGACTTCTTCCTGTACCACTGCTTGAAGAAGGTGTCTTCCAGAAACTGACAGTAGGACTGGGAGTTGAGCTTGACTCCATCCTCAACCCAAAAAGGCCCCACAAGCTCATCTTTGATGATACCAGCCCAAACCAGTACTCCACCTCCACCTTGCTGGCGTCTGAGTCGGACTGGAGCTCTCTGCCCTTTACCAATCCAGCCATCTGGCCCATCAAGACTCACTCTCATTTCATCAGTCCATAAAACCTTAGAAAAATCAGTCTTGAGATATTTCTTGGCCCAGTCTTGACGTTTCAGCTTGTGTGTCTTGTTCAGTGGTGGTCGTCTTTCAGCCTTTCTTACCTTGGCCATGTCTCTGAGTATTGCACACCTTGTGCTTTTGGGCACTCCAGTGATGTTGCAGCTCTGAAATATGGCCAAACTGGTGGCAAGTGGCATCTTGGCAGCTGCACGCTTGACTTTTCTCAGTTCATGGGCAGTTATTTTGCGCCTTGGTTTTTCCACACGCTTCTTGCGACCCTGTTGACTATTTTGAATGAAACGCTTGATTGTTCGATGATCACGCTTCAGAAGCTTTGCAATTTTAAGAGTTCTGCATCCCTCTGCAAGATATCTCACTATTTTTGACTTTTCTGAGCCTGTCAAGTCCTTCTTTTGACCCATTTTGCCAAAGGAAAGGAAGTTGCCTAATAATTATGCACACCTGATATAGGGTGTTGATGTCATTAGACCACACCCCTTCTCATTACAGAGATGCACATCACCTAATATGCTTAATTGGTAGTAGGCTTTCGAGCCTATACAGCTTGGAGTAAGATAACATGCATAAAGAGGATGATGTGGTCAAAATACTAATTTGCCTAATAATTCTGCACGTAGTGTAGAGCTGGTCGATACGGACATGGCGATACCTAATATGTATACTTTTTTTTATTTATGTAGGTTTTACACAATAATATCATTTTTGGAACAAAAAAAAATCATGTTATAGTGTCTCCATAGTCTGAGACCCATAGTTTATTTTTATTTTTTGGGCCACTGTCTCATGTAGGGGCTCATTTATTGCGGGATGAGGTGACGGTTTGATTGGTACTATTTTGGCGTACATGCAACTTTTTTGATCCCTTTTATTACCTTTTTTGGGAAGTAAGGTGGGCAAAATTTCAATTTCCTCAGTCTTAATTTTTTTATTTTTATTGCATTCACCGTGCGGGGAAAGTAACATGACCATTTTATAGATCAGGTCGTTACGATACCTAATACGATACGATACCTAATATGTGTAGTGTATTTATTTTTTTATTCAGTGATAAATGTTTTTTTTTATTTTTACATTTTTTCCATTTTTTTTTACTTTTTTTTTACCCAGACCCACTTGGTTCTCGAAGATCCAGTGGGTCTGAAGTCTGTATAATACAGTACAGTACACTATATAGTGTATTGCACTGTATTTTACTTACACTTTGTCTGAACAGATCTATGCCTTTAGCACAGATCTGTTCAGCACCATGTACAGCAGGATGCCTGAGAAGGCAGGGAAGGGGAAGGAGGGGAGCTCCCTCCCTCTGTCACCCCATCCTGTCTGGGGGCTGCAAAGGCACAGCAGCCCCCCGATGGGAGAGGGAGGGAGCTCCCTGACTGTTGACCCTTTCCTTACCGCGGTATGGAAAGGGTTAAACGGCTGCATAAAGCGCTGTAAACTGCAGGTCTGAATTGACCTGCGGTTTGCAGCGATCGCCGATACGGGGGGGAAGGGCGTCACACGACCCACCTCGGCATTGACCCTGGGTGCCTGGCTGTGTGTAAAAGCCGGGCACTCAGCGCTGTCAACATGTCTGCAGACATGGTGACAGTTTAATGCCATGACGAGTATACTCGCCATGGAGCACTAAGTAGCAGTGCTCCATGACGAGGCTGTAATTTTGTCAGTTCACCACACAAAGGCTAATAAGTAGGGATGAGCGAACTCGAACTGTATAGTTCGGGTTCGTACCGAATTTTGGGGTGTCCGTGACACGGACCCGAACCCGGACATTTTCGTAAAAGTCCGGGTTCGGGTTCGGTGTTCGTCGCTTTCTTGGCGCTTTTGTGACGCTTTCTTGGCGCTTTTTGAAAGGCTGCAAAGCAGCCAATCAACAAGCGTCATACTACTTGCCCCAAGAGGCCGTCACAGCCATGCCTACTATTGGCATGGCTGTGATTGGCCAGAGCACCATGTGACCCAGCCTCTATTTAAGCTGGAGTCACATAGCGCCGCCCGTCACTCTGCTCTGATTAGCATAGGGAGAGGTTGCGGATGCGACAGTAGGGCGAGATTAGGCAGATTAACTCCTCCAAAGGACTTCACTTGATTAATCGATCGATCTGCAGCTGTGCATCATTTAGCTGCTGAAATTCAAATGCTCACTCACTGTTTTAAGGCTGCCCAGACCGTTTGTCAGTCACTTTTTTCTGGGGTGATCGGTGGCCATTTTGTGTCTTGTGCGGTGCTGCGACCAAGTGCATCCAAGCTGCGACCAAGTGCATTTAACCCTCAATGGTGTGGTTGTTTTTTGGCTAAAGCCTACATCAGGGTGAAGCTGTCACACCAAGTGCATTTAACCAGCAATAGTCTGTTCATTTTTTGGCCATATACTAAATCAGGGGCAAGCTGCGCCTGTCACCAAGTGCATTTAACCCTCAATGGTGTGGTTGTTTTTTGGCTAAAGCCTACATCAGGGTGAAGCTGTCACACCAAGTGCATTTAACCAGCAATAGTCTGTTTATTTTTTGGCCATATACTACATCAGGGGCAAGCTGCGCCCGTCACCAAGTGCATTTAACCCTCAGTAGTGTGGTTCGTCAAGCTGTGACACCAAGTGCATTTAACCAGCAATAGTCTGTTCATTTTTTGGCCATATACTACATCAGGGGCAAGCTGCGCCCGTCACCAAGTGCATTTAACCCTCAGTAGTGTGGTTGGTCAAGCTATCACACCAAGTGCATTTAACCAGCAATAGTCTGTTCATTTTTTGGCCATATACTAAATCAGGGGCAAGCTGCGCCCGTCACCAAGTGCATTTAACCAGCAATAGTCTGTTCATTTTTTGGCCATATACTACATCAGGGGCAAGCTGCGCCCGTCACCAAGTGCATTTAACCCTCAGTAGTGTGGTTGGTCAAGCTATCACACCAAGTGCATTTAACCAGCAATAGTCTGTTCATTTTTTGGCCATATACTAAATCAGGGGCAAGCTGCGCCCGTCACCAAGTGCATTTAACCAGCAATAGTCTGTTCATTTTTTGGCCATATACTACATCAGGGTCAAGCTGCGCCCGTCACCAAGTGCATTTAACCCTCAGTAGTGTGGTTCGTCAAGCTGTGACACCAAGTGCATTTAACCAGCAATAGTCTGTTCATTTTTTGGCCATATACTACATCAGGGGCAAGCTGCGCCCGTCACCAAGTGCATTTAACCAGCAATAGTGTGGTTATTTTTTGGCCATATCCCAGTCTAATTCTGTCACTAAATCCATACCGGTCACCCAGCGCCTAAATACTAGGCCTCAAATTTATATCCCGCTAAATCTCTCGTTACCGCTGTCCTGTTGTGGCTGGGAAAGTTATTTAGTGTCCGTCAAAGCACATTTTTTGTTCTGGGTTGAAGTACAATTCCCAATTTAGCAATTTCATAATTTAGTGGTTCCTGCTATATCAGAGCTATTTGAAATCTATCCCTAAAAGGGAATATAATATTCAAGGTGCACATAGGGTCATTCAGAATAACTTCACACACACGCTACTGTGCATTTCCAAGTCTAATTCTGTCGCTAAATCCATACCGGTCACCCAGCGCCTAAATACTAGGCCTCAAATTTATATCCCGCTAAATCTCTCGTTACCGCTGTCCTGTTGTGGCTGGGAAAGTTATTTAGTGTCCGTCAAAGCACATTTTTTGTTCTGGGTTGAAATACAATTCCCAATTTAGCAATTTCATAATTTAGTGGTTTCTGCTATATCAGAGCTATTTGAAATCTATCCCTAAAAGGGTATATAATATTCAAGGTGCACATAGGGTCATTCAGAATAACTTCACACACACGCTACTGTGCATTTCCAAGTCTAATTCTGTCACTAAATCCATACCGGTCACCCAGCGCCTAAATACTAGGCCTCAAATTTATATCCCGCTAAATCTCTCGTTACCGCTGTCCTGTTGTGGCTGGGAAAGTTATTTAGTGTCCGTCAAAGCACATTTTTTGTTCTGGGTTGAAGTACAATTCCCAATTTAGCAATTTCATAATTTAGTGGTTCCTGCTATATCAGAGCTATTTGAAATCTATCCCTAAAAGGGTATATAATATTCAAGGTGCACATAGGGTCATTCAGAATAACTTCACACACACGCTACTGTGCATTTCCAAGTCTAATTCTGTCGCTAAATCCATACCGGTCACCCAGCGCCTAAATACTAGGCCTCAAATTTATATCCCGCTAAATCTCTCGTTACCGCTGTCCTGTTGTGGCTGGGAAAGTTATTTAGTGTCCGTCAAAGCACATTTTTTGTTCTGGGTTGAAATACAATTCCCAATTTAGCAATTTCATAATTTAGTGTTTTCTGCTATATCAGAGCTATTTGAAATCTATCCCTAAAAGGGTATATAATATTCAAGGTGCACATAGGGTCATTCAGAATAACTTCACACACACGCTACTGTGCATTTCCAAGTCTAATTCTGTCACTAAATCCATACCGGTCACCCAGCGCCTAAATACTAGGCCTCAAATTTATATCCCGCTAAATCTCTCGTTACCGCTGTCCTGTTGTGGCTGGGAAAGTTATTTAGTGTCCGTCAAAGCACATTTTTTGTTCTGGGTTGAAGTACAATTCCCAATTTAGCAATTTCATAATTTAGTGGTTCCTGCTATATCAGAGCTATTTGAAATCTATCCCTAAAAGGGTATATAATATTCAAGGTGCACATTGGGTCATTCAGAATAACTTCACACACACGCTACTGTGCATTTCCAAGTCTAATTCTGTCGCTAAATCCATACCGGTCACCCAGCGCCTAAATACTAGGCCTCAAATTTATATCCCGCTAAATCTCTCGTTACCGCTGTCCTGTTGTGGCTGGGAAAGTTATTTAGTGTCCGTCAAAGCACATTTTTTGTTCTGGGTTGAAATACAATTCCCAATTTAGCAATTTCATAATTTAGTGGTTCCTGCTATATCAGAGCTATTTGAAATCTATCCCTAAAAGGGTATATAATATTCAAGGTGCACATAGGGTCATTCAGAATAACTTCACACACACGCTACTGTGCATTTCCAAGTCTAATTCTGTCACTAAATCCATACCGGTCACCCAGCGCCTAAATACTAGGCCTCAAATTTATATCCCGCTGAATTTGAATACAATACATTGGGCCAAATAATATTTTTGTTGTTGTGGTGAACCATAACAATGAGAAAAACATCTAGTAAGGGACGCGGACGTGGACATGGTCGTGGTGGTGTTAGTGGACCCTCTGGTGCTGGGAGAGGACGTGGCCGTTCTGCCACATCCACACGTCCTAGTGTATCAACTACCTCAGGTCCCAGTAGCCGCCAGAATTTACAGCGATATATGGTGGGGCCCAATGCCGTTCTAAGGATGGTAAGGCCTGAGCAGGTACAGGCATTAGTCAATTGGGTGGCCGACAGTGGATCCAGCACGTTCACATTATCTCCCACCCAGTCTTCTGCAGAAAGCGCACAGATGGCGCCTGAAAACCAACCCCATCAGTCTGTCACATCACCCCCATGCATACCAGGGAAACTGTCTCAGCCTCAAGTTATGCAGCAGTCTCTTATGCTGTTTGAAGACTCCGCTGGCAGGGTTTCCCAAGGGCATCCACCTAGCCCTTCCCCAGCGGTGAAAGATATAGAATGCACTGACGCACAACCACTTATGTTTCCTGATGATGAGGACATGGGAATACCACCTCAGCATGTCTCTGATGATGACGAAACACAGGTGCCAACTGCTGCGTCTTTCTGCAGTGTGCAGACTGAACAGGAGGTCAGGGATCAAGACTGGGTGGAAGACGATGCAGGGGATGATGAGGTCCTAGACCCCACATGGAATGAAGGTCGTGCCACTGACTTTCACAGTTCGGAGGAAGAGGCAGTGGTGAGACCGAGCCAACAGCGTAGCAAAAGAGGGAGCAGTGGGCAAAAGCAGAACACCCGCCGCCAAGAGACTCCGCCTGCTACTGCCCGCCGCCATCTGGGACCGAGCACCCCAAAGGCAGCTTCAAGGAGTTCCCTGGCATGGCACTTCTTCAAACAATGTGCTGACGACAAGACCCGAGTGGTTTGCACGCTGTGCCATCAGAGCCTGAAGCGAGGCATTAACGTTCTGAACCTGAGCACAACCTGCATGACCAGGCACCTGCATGCAAAGCATGAACTGCAGTGGAGTAAACACCTTAAAACCAAGGAAGTCACTCAGGCTCCCCCTGCTACCTCTTCTGCTGCTGCCGCCTCGGCCTATTCTGCTGCTGCCGCCTCGGCCTCTTCCTCCGCCTCTGGAGGAACGTTGGCACCTGCCGACCAGCAAACAGGGGATGTACCACCAACACCACCACCACCACCTCCGTCACCAAGCGTCTCAACCATGTCACACGCCAGCGTTCAGCTCTCCATCTCACAAACATTTGATAGAAAGCGTAAATTCCCACCTAGCCACCCTCGATCCCTGGCCCTGAATGCCAGCATTTCTAAACTACTGGCCTATGAAATGCTGTCATTTAGGCTGGTGGACACAGACAGCTTCAAACAGCTCATGTCGCTTGCTGTCCCACAGTATGTTGTTCCCAGCCGGCACTACTTCTCCAAGAGAGCCGTGCCTTCCCTGCACAACCAAGTATCCGATAAAATCAAGTGTGCACTGCGCAACGCCATCTGTGGCAAGGTCCACCTAACCACAGATACGTGGACCAGTAAGCACGGCCAGGGACGCTATATCTCCCTAACTGCACACTGGGTAAATGTAGTGGCAGCTGGGCCCCAGGCGGAGAGCTGTTTGGCGCACGTCCTTCCGCCGCCAAGGATCGCAGGGCAACATTCTTTGCCTCCTGTTGCCACCTCCTCCTTCTCGGCTTCCTCCTCCTCTTCTTCCACCTGCTCATCCAGTCAGCCACACACCTTCACCACCAACTTCAGCACAGCCCGGGGTAAACGTCAGCAGGCCATTCTGAAACTCATATGTTTGGGGGACAGGCCCCACACCGCACAGGAGTTGTGGCGGGGTATAGAACAACAGACCGACGAGTGGTTGCTGCCGGTGAGCCTCAAGCCCGGCCTGGTGGTGTGCGATAATGGGCGAAATCTCGTTGCAGCTCTGGGACTAGCCAATTTGACGCACATCCCTTGCTTGGCGCATGTGCTGAATTTGGTGGTGCAGAAGTTCATTCACAACTACCCCGACATGTCAGAGCTGCTGCATAAAGTGCGGGCCGTCTGTTCGCGCTTCCGGCGTTCACATCCTGCTGCTGCTCGCCTGTCTGCGCTACAGCGTAACTTCGGCCTTCCCGCTCACCGCCTCATATGCGACGTGCCCACCAGGTGGAACTCCACCTTGCACATGCTGGACAGACTGTGCGAGCAGCAGCAGGCCATAGTGGAGTTTCAGCTGCAGCACGCACGGGTCAGTCGCACTACAGAACAGCACCACTTCACCACCAATGACTGGGCCTCCATGCGAGACCTGTGTGCCCTGTTGCGCTGTTTCGAGTACTCCACCAACATGGCCAGTGGCGATGACGCCGTTATCAGCGTTACAATACCACTTCTATGTCTCCTTGAGAAAACACTTAGGGCGATGATGCAAGAGGAGGTGGCCCAGGAGGAGGAGGAGGAGGAGGAGGAGGAAGAGGGGTCATTTTTAGCACTTTCAGGCCAGTCTCTTCGAAGTGACTCAGAGGGAGGTTTTTGGCAACAGCAGAGGCCAGGTACAAATGTGGCCAGACAGGGCCCACTACTGGAGGACGAGGAGGACGAGGATGAGGAGGAGGTGGAGGAGGATGAGGATGAAGCATGGTCACAGCGGGGTGGCACCCAACGCAGCTCGGGTCCATCACTGGTGCGTGGCTGGGGGGAAAGGCAGGACGATGACGATACGCCTCCCACAGAGGACAGCTTGTCCTTACCCCTGGGCAGCCTGGCACACATGAGCGACTACATGCTGCAGTGCCTGCGCAACGACAGCAGAGTTGCCCACATTTTAACCTGTGCGGACTACTGGGTTGCCACCCTGCTGGATCCACGCTACAAAGACAATGTGCCCACCTTACTTCCTGCACTGGAGCGTGATAGGAAGATGCGCGAGTACAAGCGCACGTTGGTAGACGCGCTACTGAGAGCATTCCCAAATGTCACAGGGGAACAAGTGGAAGCCCAAGGCCAAGGCAGAGGAGGAGCAAGAGGTCGCCAAGGCAGCTGTGTCAATGCCAGCTCCTTTGAGGGCAGGGTTAGCATGGCAGAGATGTGGAAAACTTTTGTCAACACGCCACAGCTAACTGCACCACCACCTGATACGCAACGTGTTAGCAGGAGGCAACATTTCACTAACATGGTGGAACAGTACGTGTGCACACCCCTCCACGTACTGACTGATGGTTCGGCCCCATTCAACTTCTGGGTCTCTAAATTATCCACGTGGCCAGAGCTAGCCTTTTATGCCTTGGAGGTGCTGGCCTGCCCGGCGGCCAGCGTTTTGTCTGAACGTGTATTCAGCACGGCAGGGGGCGTCATTACAGACAAACGCAGCCGCCTGTCTACAGCCAATGTGGACAAGCTGACGTTCATAAAAATGAACCAGGCATGGATCCCACAGGATCTGTCCGTCCCTTGTCCAGATTAGACATTAACTACCTCCCCTTAACCATATATTATTGGACTCCAGGGCACTTCCTCATTCAATCCTATTTTTATTTTCATTTTACCATTATATTGCGAGGCTACCCAAAGTTGAATGAACCTCTCCTGTGTCTGGGTGCCGGGGCCTAAATATATGCCAATGGACTGTTCCAATGTTGGGTGACGTGAAGCCTGATTCTCTGCTATGACATGCAGAATGATTCTCTGCTGACATGAAGCCAGATTGTCTGTTACGGGACCTCTCTCCTCTGCCTGTGTGCTGGGCCTAAATATATGCCAATGGACTGTTGCAGTGGTGGCTGACGTGAAGCCTCATTCTCTGCTATGACATGCAGAATGATTCTCTGCTGACATGAAGCCAGATTGTCTGTTACGGGACCTCTCTCCTCTGCCTGTGTGCTGGGCCTAAATATATGCCAATGGACTGTTGCAGTGGTGGCTGACGTGAAGCCTCATTCTCTGCTATGACATGCAGACTAATTCTCTGCTGACATGAAGACAGATTCTCTGTTACGGGACCTCTCTCCTCTGCCTGTGTGCTGGGCCTAAATATATGCCAATGGACTGTTGCAGTGGTGGCTGACGTGAAGCCTCATTCTCTGCTATGACATGCAGACTGATTCTCCGCTGACATGAAGCCAGATTCTCTGTTACGAGACCTCCCTCCTCTGCCTGGGTGCTGGGCCTAAATATATGCCAATGGACTGTTGCAGTGGTGGCTGACGTGAAGCCTCATTCTCTGCTATGACATGCAGACTGATTCTCTGCTGACATGAAGCCAGATTCTCTGTTACGGGACCTCTCTCCTCTGCCTGTGTGTGTGCTGGGCCTAAATATATGCCAATGGACTGTTGCAGTGGTGGCTGACGTGAAGCCTCATTCTCTGCTATGAAATGCAGACTAATTCTCTGCTGACATGAAGACAGATTCTCTGTTACGGGACCTCTCTCCTCTGCCTGTGTGTGTGCTGGGCCTAAATATATGCCAATGGACTGTTGCAGTGGTGGCTGACGTGAAGCCTCATTCTCTACTATGACATGCAGACTGATTCTCTGCTGACATGAAGCCAGATTCTCTGTTATGGGACCTCCCTCCTCTGCCTGGGTGCTGGGCCTAAATATATGCCAATGGACTGTTGCAGTGGTGGCTGACGTGAAGCCTCATTCTCTGCTATGACATGCAGACTGATTCTCTGCTGACATGAAGCCAGATTCTCTGTTACGGGACCTCTCTCCTCTGCCTGTGTGTGTGCTGGGCCTAAATATATGCCAATGGACTGTTGCAGTGGTGGCTGACGTGAAGCCTCATTCTCTGCTATGACATGCAGACTAATTCTCTGCTGACATGAAGACAGATTCTCTGTTACGGGACCTCTCTCCTCTGCCTGTGTGTGTGCTGGGCCTAAATATATGCCAATGGACTGTTGCAGTGGTGGCTGACGTGAAGCCTCATTCTCTGCTATGACATGCAGACTGATTCTCTGCTGACATGAAGCCAGATTCTCTGTTACGGGACCTCCCTCCTCTGCCTGGGTGCTGGGCCTAAATATATGCCAATGGACTGTTGCAGTGGTGGCTGACGTGAAGCCTCATTCTCTGCTATGACATGCAGACTGATTCTCTGCTGACATGAAGCCAGATTCTCTGTTACGGGACCTCTCTCCTCTGCCTGTGTGTGTGCTGGGCCTAAATATATGCCAATGGACTGTTGCAGTGGTGGCTGACGTGAAGCCTCATTCTCTGCTATGACATGCAGACTAATTCTCTGCTGACATGAAGACAGATTCTCTGTTACGGGACCTCTCTCCTCTGCCTGTGTGTGTGCTGGGCCTAAATATATGCCAATGGACTGTTGCAGTGGTGGCTGACGTGAAGCCTCATTCTCTGCTATGACATGCAGACTGATTCTCTGCTGACATGAAGCCAGATTCTCTGTTACGGGACCTCCCTCCTCTGCCTGGGTGCTGGGCCTAAATAAATGCCAATGGACTGTTGCAGTGGTGGCTGACGTGAAGCCTCATTCTCTGCTATGACATGCAGACTAATTCTCTGCTGACATGAAGACAGATTCTCTGTTACGGGACCTCTCTCCTCTGCCTGTGTGTGTGCTGGGCCTAAATATATGCCAATGGACTGTTGCAGTGGTGGCTGACGTGAAGCCTCATTCTCTGCTATGACATGCAGACTAATTCTCTGTTGACATGAAGACAGATTCTCTGTTACGGGACCTCTCTCCTCTGCCTGTGTGTGTGCTGGGCCTAAATATATGCCAATGGACTGTTGCAGTGGTGGCTGACGTGAAGCCTCATTCTCTGCTATGACATGCAGACTAATTCTCTGCTGACATGAAGACAGATTCTCTGTTACGGGACCTCTCTCCTCTGCCTGTGTGTGTGCTGGGCCTAAATATATGCCAATGGACTGTTGCAGTGGTGGCTGACGTGAAGCCTCATTCTCTGCTATGACATGCAGACTGATTCTCTGCTGACATGAAGCCAGATTCTCTGTTACGGGACCTCCCTCCTCTGCCTGGGTGCTGGGCCTAAATATATGCCAATGGACTGTTGCCGTGGTGGCTGACGTGAAGCCTCATTCTCTGCTATGACATGCAGACTGATTCTCTGCTGACATGAAGCCAGATTCTCTGTTACGGGACCTCTCTCCTCTGCCTGTGTGTGTGCTGGGCCTAAATATATGCCAATGGACTGTTGCAGTGGTGGCTGACGTGAAGCCTCATTCTCTGCTATGACATGCAGACTGATTCTCTGCTGACATGAAGCCAGATTCTCTGTTACGGGACCTCCCTCCTCTGCCTGGGTGCTGGGCCTAAATATATGCCAATGGACTGTTGCAGTGGTGGCTGACGTGAAGCCTCATTCTCTGCTATGACATGCAGACTAATTCTCTGCTGACATGAAGACAGATTCTCTGTTACGGGACCTCTCTCCTCTGCCTGTGTGTGTGCTGGGCCTAAATATATGCCAATGGACTGTTGCAGTGGTGGCTGACGTGAAGCCTCATTCTCTGCTATGACATGCAGACTAATTCTCTGCTGACATGAAGACAGATTCTCTGTTACGGGACCTCTCTCCTCTGCCTGTGTGCTGGGCCTAAATATATGCCAATGGACTGTTGCAGTGGTGGCTGACGTGAAGCCTCATTCTCTGCTATGACATGCAGACTGATTCTCTGCTGACATGAAGCCAGATTCTCTGTTACGGGACCTCCCTCCTCTGCCTGGGTGCTGGGCCTAAATATATGCCAATGGACTGTTGCAGTGGTGGCTGACGTGAAGCCTCATTCTCTGCTATGACATGCAGACTGATTCTCTGCTGACATGAAGCCAGATTCTCTGTTACGGGACCTCCCTCCTCTGCCTGGGTGCTGGGCCTAAATATATGCCAATGGACTGTTGCAGTGGTGGCTGACGTGAAGCCTCATTCTCTGCTATGACATGCAGACTAATTCTCTGCTGACATGAAGACAGATTCTCTGTTACGGGACCTCTCTCCTCTGCCTGTGTGTGTGCTGGGCCTAAATATATGCCAATGGACTGTTGCAGTGGTGGCTGACGTGAAGCCTCATTCTCTGCTATGACATGCAGACTGATTCTCTGCTGACATGAAGACAGATTCTCTGTTACGGGACCTCCCTCCTCTGCCTGGGTGCTGGGCCTAAATATATGCCAATGGACTGTTGCAGTGGTGGCTGACGTGAAGCCTCATTCTCTGCTATGACATGCAGACTGATTCTCTGCTGACATGAAGACAGATTCTCTGTTACGGGACCTCCCTCCTCTGCCTGGGTGCTGGGCCTAAATATATGCCAATGGACTGTTGCAGTGGTGGCTGACGTGAAGCCTCATTCTCTGCTATGACATGCAGACTAATTCTCTGCTGACATGAAGCCAGATTCTCTGTTACGGGACCTCTCTCCTCTGCCTGGGTGCTGGGCCTAAATTTATGAAAATGGACTCTTACAGTGGTGGGTGACGTGAAGCCAGATTCTCTGCTATGGGACCTCTCTCCAATTGATTTTGGTTAATTTTTATTTATTTAATTTTTATTTTAATTCATTTCCCTATCCACATTTGTTTGCAGGGGATTTACCTACATGTTGCTGCCTTTTGCAGCCCTCTAGCTCTTTCCTGGGCTGTTTTACAGCCTTTTTAGTGCCGAAAAGTTCGGGTCCCCATTGACTTCAATGGGGTTCGGGACGAAGTTCGGATCGGGTTCGGATCCCGAACCCGAACATTTCCGGGATGTTCGGCCGAACTTCTCGAACCCGAACATCCAGGTGTTCGCTCAACTCTACTAATAAGCCTTTTTTTCTGTACTAATACACCACAAAAAAAAGCTTTAGAACATAAAACTGCACCGCTCAATGGCTAACAAGCTTTTTTTCCACTAATACACCACAAAAAAGGATTTAGAACATATCACTGCACCGCTGAACGGCAAATAAGCCATTGTTTTCTACTAATATAACCCCAAAAAGGCTTCATAACATATAACTGCACCGCTGAATGCCTAATAAGACTTTTTTTCCCGCTAATACACCCAATAAAGCTGTAATTTTGACACTTCACCTCATAACGGCTAATAACACTTTTTTTCCACTAGTACTCCCAAAAAAGGCTGTAATTTGGTCAATATACTGCACAACGGCTAACAAGCTTTTTTTCTCACTAATAAACTACAAAAAAGTCTTTAGAATATATCACTGCAACGCTGAACGGCAAATAAGCCATTTTTTTCCACTAATACTCCCCAGAAAAGGTTGTAGAACATATGTCACGGCCATGGCTATGACCGTGACTCTTCAACCGCATGTGGTTGTCAGCGGTTTTGGTTTTGTTGTCAATCACAGGTGAGGGCACTGGTATTTGCCTCACCTGTGGTTGCCGCTGACAACGCTAGTCTGGTCGCAGCTTTCCTGCTGTGCATGCGGTTGCACCTAGCAACCTCTATGTTAGGTGTCTGTGTGTTGTGTGCACTGTGTTATGTCTGTGTGCACTCTGTGTTGTATGTCTGGTGTGCACTGTAGTTTATGTTTGGTGCGCACGGACATCGTCCTTTTACTGTGGCTGCCCGTGGCAACGTTTGGTATTATGTACATGTGGTGGCAGTGTCTCGGCCTTTGGGCTGTCTCCCAGGACGGCTGCCACCCATGTCGTTGCCAGCGGCAACAGCCACAGAGTGATCTTAGTTTGGTCACTTCCCCTGTATGTTTGGTGTTTTCCTTTCCTGTGGTGCTGGAAGGGTTAACCCTCTTCCCAGTGTGTGTGATGTCACTGGGTGTGTCTGTCCGGTGGGTGTGGCCATTTAGCCCTATAAAGCTTGTGTCTGGAGCACTGCTCAGTAGGTTGCTTTCAGTCATGCTTGGCTGAAGCAGCCTCCTGTGTATTCCATCCTTCTTGTAAGGGCCACCCTTCCGGTCATAAGATTCCTTTCCCTGATGTATGGCTGATGTCTTATCTCTTTGGTTTTTGTGCAGCTTATGGATCTGGATCCCTGTGTCCGCAGGGATCCAGTCAGCAAGGCTGTGGCAGGTAGGTGGAACTAGTTAGTTCACCTGCCATATCCATAAGACTGTTGGTGTTCCCCCTTTCTTCATGCTGCTTGGCCAGTGAGACTCCTGCTCCTCCGTGTCTAGGAGGAGTGGGTTGTCTTACTCTGTCTCTAGTTCAGGGCCGACTTGAGGGCTTGTAGGGACTATAAGGTTCCAGCGTATGAGCCCTCCTACCATCAAGGTCGGCTCATGCAGACAGGAGACAGGGTCAGCGTTAGGGACGCATTAGGAGGTGACCTGCTCCCTAATTCTGTGGTCCTGGCCTAGTTGCGACCGGACATCTTACATCATCGCACGGCTGAGGATTTCCCCCATCCTCAGCCGTGACAACATATAACTGCACCGCAGAACGGCTGATAAGACTTTTTTTCCCCACGAATACACCCCAAAAAAGGTTGTCATTTTTTCACTTTACAGCACAACGGCTAATAAGACTTTTTTTCCCACTAATAGACCCCAAAAAAGGCTGTAATTTTGCCATTTCACCGCACAATGGCTAATTAGCCCTTTTTTCCACAAATACACCACAAAAAAGGCTTTAGAACATATCACTGCACCACTGAATGGCAAATAAGCCCTTGTTTTCCACTAATACCCCTTAAAAAAGGCTTTAGAAAATATAACTTCACCGTTAAACGAATAAGATTTTTTTATCCATTAATACACCACAAAAAATGCTGTCATTTTGCAACTTCACCTCACAACAACTAAGGCGATGCGCCGCACAGACCTGTCATTTACCAGTAGGAGGAGCGCCGGCCGGCCACAGACAGCACAGGTGAGTATAAGCTAAGTAACCATAACAGCCAGGACTGCAGTAGCGTCCTGGCTGCCATGGTAACCGATCGGAGCCCCAGCGATTAAACTGGGACTCCGATCGGAAATGCCACTCCACTGCCACCAATGATGGGGGGGAGGGGGGTTGTCAGCCTTTGGCCACTGCCACCAATGCTTTTAATACTGGGGAGGGAGCGAGGGGGGCGGCACTGTCCACCAATGCTTTTAATACTGGGAGGGAGGGGGGGGCGCACTGGCCACCAATGCTTTTAATACTGGGGAGGGAGGGGGGTCCGCACTTGCCCCCAATGCATTTAATACTGGGGAAGGAGGGGGGTCTGGCCCCTGCTGCCTGGCAGCACCCAATCAAGGGGCTGAGATCCGCACAATTAACCCCTCAGGTGCGGCAGGGGTTAATTGTGCGGATCACAGCCCTCTGTAAGAGATCGGGTGGTGCCAAGCAGCAGGGGGCAGTTATGTACACAGTTCTTAGTATATTCTTACTTGAAGCGTCCATCACTATGGGAACGCCTCTGTGTTAGAATATACTGTTGGATCTGATTTTTCACAATCTAACTCAAATCCGATGGTATATTCTAACATAGAGGCGTTCCCATGGTGATGGGGATGCTTCAAGTTAAAATATACCATCGGATTGGAGAAAACTCCGATCCAATGGTATATTAATAGACTCCTGATTTTACATTGAAAGTCAATGGGGGACGGATCCGTTTGCAATTGCACCATATTGTGTCAACGTCAAACGGATCCGTCCCCATTGACTTGCATTGTAAGTCAGGACGTTTTGGTGTCCGCCTCCAGAGAGGAATGGAGGCGGAACGGAGCCAAACTGATGCATTCTGAACGGATCCTTATCCATTCAGAATACATTGGGGATGAACGGATCCCTTCGGGGCCGCTTGTGAGAGCCCTCAAACAGATCTCACAAGTGGAAGCCCAAACGCAAGTGTGAAAGTAGCCTAACAAGCTTTTTTCCTCACTGATACACCACAAAAAATACTTTAGAACATATCACTGCACCGCGGAACGGCAAATAAGCCTTTGTTTTACACTAATACAGCCCAAAAAAGGCTTTAGAACATATAATTGCACCGATGAATGGCTAATATGACTTTTTTCCCACTTATACACCCAAAAAAAGCTGTAGTTTTGTCACTCCACCACACAACAGCTATTAACACTTTTTTCCACTAATACACCCAAAAAAGGATGTAATTTTGTCACTACACCGCACAACGGCTAATAAGATTTTTTTTTCCCACTAATTCTCCCCAAAAAAGGCTTTAATTTTGTTACTTTACTGCTCAACAGCTAACAAACTTTCTTTTTCCCCACTAATACACCACAAAAATGGCTTTAGAACATATCACTGCAACGCTGAATGGCAAATAAGCCCTTTTTTCCCACTAATACACCATAGAAAAAGTTGTAGAACATATAACTGCACCGCTGAACGTCTAATAAGACTTTTTTCCACTAATACACCCCAAAAAAGGCTGTAATTTTGTCACTTCACCGCACAATGGCTAAAAATACTTTTTTTTACACTAATACACCCCAAAAAAGGCTGTAATTTTGTCACAACGGTTAACTAGCTTTTCCCCCCCCACTAATACACCACAGAAAAGGCTTCAGAACATATAACTGCACAGATGAATGGCAAATAAGCCCTTTTTTATCACTAATACACTGCAAAAAAAGCTTTAGAACATATAACTGCAACACTAAATGGCTAATAAGACTTTTTTTTCCCACTAATACACCCCCCAAAAATCAGTAATTTTGTCACTTCACCGCACAACAGCTAATAATAAGTTTTTTTTTTTCAATAATACACCCTAAAAAAGGTTGTATTTCTGTCACTTCATAGCACAAAGGCTAATAAGCCCTTTTTTCCCACTAATACACCACACAAAAGACTTTATAACATATAACTGCACCGCTTAACGACTGATAATACTTTTTTTTCCACTAATACACCCCAAAAAAGGCTGTAATTTGGTCACTTTACAGCACGACTAACAAGCTTTTTTTCCCACTAAAACACCTAAAAAAAGGCTTTAGAACATTTCACTGCACTGCTGAATGGTAGATAAGCCCTTTTTTTCCACTAATACACCCCAAAAAAGGCTGTAATTTTGTCACTTCACCGCACAAAAGCTAATAAGCCATTTTTCCACTAATACACCACAAAAAAGGCTTTAAAACAAATAACTGCACCTCTGAACGGCACCTTTTACACTAATAAACCCATAACGGCTAATAAAACTTTTTTCCACTAATACACCCCAAAAAAGGCTTTAGAACAGATAACGTCATAGCTTTAAAGGGGTTGTCCCACTTTGCTGTTTCAATCTTACCAGCAGTAAATGTCCTGATAACTTCCTGGTTCTCAGGCAGTTGAGTGAAGGCCACGCCTCCTCATGACTCACCCTCAGAGCTCAGTCTGTGCTCGTTCATGTGGATGAGTCATCCACATGGAGCCTGCAGAGTATGTGAAGCCCATCCCCCTGCTGGGGAATCACTCAGTGACCACTGACCAATGCTAGTGAACTAATGGAGTAACTTGTGGCTGTCCTGCATTCTAATACACTTTTACACATAAAACCTGTGTTACAAACCCATTCTGTGCAGCAAAAACAATAAATCACTACAGCCCAAATGCATGTTAGCTAGTAGCCATATGATCTGTGCTAGATATAGATAGATATATTCACTGACTTATTACCCAGCTTTCCCGGTGTACAATATTATTACAGACTTATTACCCAGCTTTCCCGGTGTACAATATTATCACTGACCTATTACCCAGCTTTCCCGGTATCAGATATTATCACTGACTTATTACCCAGCTTTCCCGGTATCAGATATTATCACTGACTTATTACCCAGCTTTCCCGGTGTACAATATTATCACTGACTTATTACCCAGCTTTCCCGGTGTACAATATTATTGTACACCGGGAAAGCTGGGTAATAAGTCAGTGATAATATCTGATACCGGGAAAGCTGGGTAATAAGTCAGTGATAATATCTGATACCGGGAAAGCTGGGTAATATCACTGACTTATTACCCAGCTTTCCCGGTGTAATAATATTGTACACCGGGAAAGCTGGGTAATAAGTCAGTGATAATATTGTACACCGGGAAAGCTGGGTAATAAGTCAGAAGTCAGTGATAATATCTGATACCGGGAAAGCTGGGTAATAAGTCAGTGATAATATCTGATACCTGGAAAGCTGGGTAATAAGTCAGTGATAATATCTGATACTGGGAAAGCTGGGTAATAAGTCAGTGATAATATCTGATACTGGGAAAGCTGGGTAATAAGTCAGTGATAATATCTGATACCGGGAAAGCTGGGTAATAAGTCTTATAGACTTATTACCCAGCTTTCCCGGTGTCTGATATTATCACTGACCTATTACCCAGCTTATATGGAACTCGGCCACATATCAGTGTATTACCCTATCTCTTCACCATTCTTTATATGACATATATTGATAATCCCCACCTCACCAATCACTGAGAATGTACCAGCGCATACCTAGCTCTGCTACATATCCATTTTATGTCAGTCCTACACCTGTACTATCTCTCCACCATTCTTTATATGCCATATATTGATAATCCCCACCTCACCAATCACTGAGAATGTACCAGCGCATACCTAGCTCTGCTACATATCCATTTTATGTCAGTCCTACACCTGTACTATCTCTCCACCATTCTTTATATGCCATATATTGATAATCCCAACCTCACCAATCACTGAGAATGTACCAGCGCATACCTAGCTCTGCTACATATCCATTTTATGTCAGTCCTACACCTGTACTATCTCTCCACCATTCTTTATATGCCATATATTGATAATCCCCACCTCACCGATCACTGAGAATGTACCAGCGCATACCTAGCTCTGCTACATATCCCTGTTATCTCAGTCCTACACCTGTAATATCTCTCCACCATTCTTTATATGCCATATATTGATAATCCCCACCTCACCAATCACTGAGAATGTACCAGCACATACCTAGCTCTGCTACATATCCCTGTTATCTCAGTCCTACACCTGTAATATCTCTCCACCATTCTTTATATGCCATATATTGATAATCCCCACCTCACCGATCACTGAGAATGTACCAGCGCATACCTAGCTCTGCTACATATCCCTGTTATCTCAGTCCTACACCTGTAATATCTCTCCACCATTCTTTATATGCCATATATTGATAATCCCCACCTCACCAATCACTGAGAATGTACCAGCGCATACCTAGCTCTGCTACATATCCCTGTTATCTCAGTCCTACACCTGTAATATCTCTCCACCATTCTTTATATGACATATATTGATAATCCCCACCTCTTCAATCACTGAGAATGTACCAGCGCATACCTAGCTCTGCTACATATCCATTTTATGTCAGTCCTACACCTGTACTATCTCTCCACCATTCTTTATATGCCATATATTGATAATCCCCACCTCACCAATCACTGAGAATGTACCAGCACATACCTAGCTCTGCTACATATCCCTGTTATCTCAGTCCTACACCTGTAATATCTCTCCACCATTCTTTATATGCCATATATTGATAATCCCCACCTCACCGATCACTGAGAATGTACCAGCACATACCTAGCTCTGCTACATATCCCTGTTATCTCAGTCCTACACCTGTAATATCCCTGTTATCCCTGCTGTCCATAGATATAATATAGTTGCCCCCAGTCTGCATAAAATTCATATAGTTGCCCCCAGTGTCCATTCATATAATATAGTTGCCCCCAGTGTCCATAGATATAATATAGTTGCCCCCAGTCTGCATAAAATTCATATAGTTGCCCCCAGTGTCCATACATATAATATAGTTGCCCCCAGTCTGCATAAAATTCATATAGTTGCCCCCAGTGTCCATAGATATAATATAGTTGCCCCCAGTCTGCATAAAATTCATATAGTTGCCCCCAGTGTCCATTCATATAATATAGTTGCCCCCAGTGTCCATAGATATAATATAGTTGCCCCCAGTCTGCATAAAATTCATATAGTTGCCCCCAGTGTCCATAGATATAATATAGTTGCCCCCAGTCTGCATAAAATTCATACAGTTGCCCCCAGTGTCCATAGATATAATATAGTGGCCCCCAGTCTGCATAAAATTCATATAGTTGCCCCCAGTGTCCATTCATATAATATAGTTGCCCCCAGTGTCCATAGATATAATATAGTTGCCCCCAGTCTGCATATAATTCATATAGTTGCCCCCAGTGTCCATAGATATAATATAGTTGCCCCCAGTCTGCATAAAATTCATATAGTTGCCCCCAGTGTCCATACATATAATATAGTTGCCCCCAGTCTGCATAAAATTCATACAGTTGCCCCCAGTGTCCATAGATATAATATAGTGGCCCCCAGTCTGCATAAAATTCATATAGTTGCCCCCAGTGTCCATACATATAATATAGTTGCCCCCAATGTCCAAATATATAATATAGTTGCCCCCAGTTTGCATAAATATAATATAGTTGCCCCCAGTGTCCATAGATAGAATACATTTGCCCCCCCCAGTGTACATAAAAATGCCCCCATGGAATTTCCTATGAAACCCCTTTATTGCAGAATATTCAATTATCGTTGGTCGATTAGTGGGACAGCAGATATTATACTTACAGTATCCTGTTCCTCCGACGTCCGTCCGCTCACTCCGCTGACTCGCCCGAACTGTTGTGACGCCCGCACATGCGCAGCTTTATCCAAGACGCGGCGGATATACTGCGCATGCGCGGTCGTGCGCGTTCATGTAGTGGAGAGGGCGGACGATAAATTTACTCCACTATAGTGCGCAGGCGCGGCAAAAGGATGCGGCCGGCGAAAAGCGGCCGTATCCAGGGGAGATCCTAGTAAACAAAGGATAGTAATATAAGCTGTTTTAGGGTGAAGGAAAGTTTTTTTTTTAAACACATATATAGGAAGAAATGTTCACTGGGGGACAATAAATTAGGATAAACCGATTTAATGAAGTGGGACAACCCCTTTAAGGATAATAAGACTTCTTTTCACTAATACACTGCAAAAAAGTCTGTAGAACATATAACTGCACCGCTGAATGGCAAATAAGACTTTTTTTGTCCACTAATACTCCCCAAAAAAGGCTGTAATTTTGTCACTTTACTGCACAACGGCTAACAAGCTTTTTTTCCCACTAATACACTACAAAAAAGGCTTTAAAATATATCACTGCAACGCTGAACTGCAAATAAGCCATTTTTTTCAACTAATACTCCCCAGAAAAGGTTGTAGAACATATAACTGCACCGCAGAAAAGCTAATAAGACTTTTTTCCCCACAAATACACCCCAAAAAAGGCTGCAATTGTTTCACTTTACAGCACAACGGCAAATAAGACTTTTTTTTCCACTAATAGACCCCAAAAAAGGCTGTAATTTTGTAATTTCACCGCACAACGGCTAATAAGACTTTTTCCCCACTAATACACCCCAAAAAGCACTGTAATTTTGTCACTTCACCGCACAAAAGCTAATTAGCCCTTTTTTCTACTAATACACCACAAAAAAGGCTTTAGAACATATAAATTCACTGTTGAACGACTAATAAGACTTTTTTTCCCACTAATACACCCCAGAAAATGCTGTAATTTTAACACAACTGCTAACAATTTTTTTTCCCACTAATACACCACAAAAAAGGCTTTTGAACATATCACTGCACCACTCAATGGCAAATAAGCCCTTGTTTTCCACTAATACACCACAAAAAAGACTTTAGAAAATATAACTTCACCGCTGAACGAATAATAAGATTTTTTTTTTATCCACTAATACACCACAAAAAATGCTGTAATTTTGTATCTTCACCGCACAACGACTAACAAGCTTTTTTTCTCCTCTAATACACCACAAAAAATACTATAGAACATATCACTGCACCGCTGAATGGCAAATAAGTCTTTGTTTTACACTAAAACAACCCAAAAAAGGCTTTAGAACATATAGCTGCACCGCTGAACGGCTAATAAGACTTTTTTCCACTAATACACCCCAAAAAAGGATGTAATTTTGTCACTTCAACGCACAACGGCTAACAAGTTTTTCTTCTTCACTAATACGCCACAAAAAAGGCTTTAAAACATATCACTGCACCGCTGAACGGCTAATAAGACTTTTTTCCCACTAATTCACCCGAAAAAAGGCTGTCATTTTGTCACTTCGCCACACAAAAGCTAATAAGCCCTTTTTTCCACTAATACAACACAAAAAAGGTTTTAGAACATATAACTGCACCGCTAAACGGCAAATGAGCCCTTTTTTTACACTTATACTCTCCAAAAAAGGCTGTTATTTTATCACTTCACCAGATAATGGCAAATAAGCCCTTTTTTTCCCCCTGCTTATACACCACAAAAAAGTCTTTAAAACATACAGCTGCACCGCTGAATGGCTAATAAGCACTTTTTTCCACTAATACACCCCCAAAACAGCTTTAAAACATATAACTGCACCGCACAACGCTTAATAATACATACAAATATTTCCTAGTAATACATCCTGTTAATGGCTGTATCACACAGCACTTACACCCCAATAACAAGCAAGGTTTGCTGGAATTACAGAGGTATCATCTATTGCAAACCTAAATGTAGCAGTATGATGGCAATTTGGATCTCCTGTCAGTGTAGCAAGGTGTAATAGAATTGCTCCTATTACCCAGGCTGTAAACCCCCCTATTGGACCCTGTTCTCATTTTATAGTTTGGAATAATTCCTCCCTATCCTTTCCCTGCACTTCTATTGATCTTTCCCTGAACTTCTATTCAGCCCAAAAAAAAGTTTTTAATTATTTTCTACCACTTTCCCTAGCACCTGCTAACGTCTCTCCCTGCACTAAATGGAAAAGACTGATTCCAAGATGGCTGATGCTATTTATAAGGCTGTGACATCACAGGGGCTGGCTGCTGATTGGCTGCATGCATGGCATTGTGGGTGATCCCTCGTTCCCAGAGTTCTTTGCTCCATGTCCTAATACGTGCAGCAGCTATTTTAGGAAAAAATGTGATTCATTACCACAAAATTTTAGAATTTTTCCTGAAATTCGGATTGAATTCCACTTTGTCAACTTCGATTTGCTCATCTCTACTCCACATCAGCACAACATAAGTTTAGCAATGCTACTAAACATTTTATGTAGATTTTATATGTAGCTAGAAATTGTACTCAAATATCAATATCTGCACTTAATAATAAAATCAGAAAAATGGATAGTAAAGAGATTACCGTATGAATACCAAGGCCGTTCAGCATGTATAATACTTCTTCTGTTGGAACATTTCCTGTTGCACCATTTGCATAAGGGCATCCTCCAAGTCCAGCAACTGCGCAGTCCACAACACTCACACCCATCTGCACAGAAATGAGAAAGATCTTTTTTTTTTTTCACAATTCGCATACTGTATTCAGAAAAGGGTAAAATTAGGAAAAAAATATATAGTCAATAATCTAATATGTAATATTTTTAACAATTAGTCTTTATTGTAATATAAGTAATTATAGATACAAGGAGACAGCTTTACAGACCACTGATTTAAGTCTAGCTCAGTTACAATGGTCCCTCAAGTTGCAATATTCATTAGTTCAAGGACGAGCATTATATGTTGAAACCATTGTAACTTAGTGGGATTGAGTCCATAACTCTATGGAAAAACAGTAATTGGTTCTAAAGCACAACAATGTTATTGCAGAATAAGAAACAGTAAAGTTTAAACAAAAACAGGCATAATACCCAGATCATATACTGTAAAACAAGTCCTCAAAGGAAATGTGTCACCCATAATTGTATCTGCTAGTTAAAATCGTTAATTTCTAATGATAATTTGTTTTCCCTTAGTCCTAACAGCAGCACAGATGGGGTTAACTGCCCCTGTGGACTGGTAGGACCGGCGGAATTTTAATGAGCCCAAGAACCAATAAACGATCTTCAGCTCCCTGAAAAGGAGGAGATCACCCCCAGCCCACCGTGTTTTTAACAAGCATAATGTATCTAGGGTGGGATATTTGTGTGCTGATTCCCTTACGTCCTACCAGCAGCACAGATGGGGAAATAGCAAGAAGAATCCCCTAGGGAGGGTCCTCATGCCTGGCAGAACTAAGAACAGTCTGCCCAAAAGCCGAAAACTCTGCCATCCTAGCATCTATCCTATAATGGGAGATGAAGGTTGACTCAGAGCTCCAGGAGGCCGCCTTGCAGATCAACTCTAAGGGGAGAAGGCTTCTTTCCGCAACCGAGGTGGAGACCGCCCTAGTAGAATGGGCTCTCACAAACTCGGGAGGATCTAAGGATTGGGAGACAAAGGCTTCCCTAATGGCCTCCTTGATCCAGCGACTAATGGTGGCTTTAGACGCTTTACGGCCTTTAGACTTACCGGCAAACAGGATAAGGAGATTCTCATCTATCCTGAACTCTCTGGATCTATCCACATAGATCTGGAGGCATCTTGAAATATCCAGCGGGTCTCTAGCTGGAGTATCAGAGGAGGAGGTTGTAAACAAAACTGGTAAAGAGATTACCTGGTTGATGTTTTGAAAGGTAGGCACCTTAGGTCTGAAGTATGGTAAAAACTTCAGGAGCACTCTATCCTGTAGGAAGATGATGTATGGATGAATTGCAGAGAAAGCCTGCAATTCAGAGACTCTTTTGGATGAAGCTATAGCCAGAAGAAAGACCATCTTTAAAGTTAAAAATTTGAAATCTACCTCCTCCAAAGGCTCGAAGGGGGGAGATGCTAGCCCCCTGAGCACTACTGAAAGATCCCACTGGGGAATAGGTTTCAGTATAGTAGGCTTTAGTCTCTAAGCTCCCTTCAGGAAGCGTTTGATGAGTGGGTCCCGAGAATATGGCCTGTTGAGACAGGCCGAGATGGCACAAACCTGTACCTTCAAGGTAGCTGGAGATAGGCCTCTGTCTAATCCATCTTGAAGGAATTGTAGTATTGCAGGAAGGGGCGGATCTGCGGACGCAACCTGTTTGGAATCACACCATGCCACGAAGATTCTCATGATCCTGGAGTAGGCCTTCTTTGTAGACTCTGCTCGGGAATGCGACAACGTTCTCAGGACCGACTCGGAAAGCCCTTCTATGTTGGGAAGGGACTGATCAACCTCCAGGCTGTCAGGTTGAACATGCGGTTGGAGAGACGGGACACCGCATGCTGAGATGAAAGAAGAGGGGAGGGGACACCCCCTTCCCCGACGGTACCCCAGCGACAAAAAATCGCCGCGATCAGGCCTAATATAAAGGCACTGAAAGCAGGAAAAAAAGCGATGCTTTAGCTTAAGGGGAAAAAAAGAGCCCCTAAGCACTCTTCAGCTCCCTGAGGGGGAGCGATACGCCAGTCCACCTGTCCAGAGGACAGAAAAAAACACGGTGGGCTGGGGGGTGATCTCCTCCTTTTCAGGGAGCTGAAGATCGTTTATTGGTTCTTGGGCTCATTAAAATTCCGCCGGTCCTACCAGTCCACAGGGGCAGTTAACCCCATCTGTGCTGCTGGTAGGACGTAAGGGAACCTGATAGTGACACATATTCTTTTTATCTACTCTCTTTTTATTTCCTAATTGTAGATTTTTTATTTTATTTCCTAAAAATGATTATGGGCACTGTCATTAACTGCAATTACACAGCAAAAAAAAAATATTGCTTTAAGGCAGCCCCATGGTCATATACACAATGGTCAGGGTGGGGACCTCTTTGACTTCTATAGGAGAGTTTTCTAGGCATGCTCTGCAACCTGTGCAGAGGTCATTGTACAAGGAAAGAATAGATAAGCTTTAGCAATCACCTATTGTAAATAGTGGATCCTGCATAGAGGTGAAATCATTACAGGCAGGATTAGAATCAGTTAACGTAACTGCAGTAAACTAATCTGTACAAACCAGAAATTGGCACCAATTATTAGACATAGTGACCAGTGCAAAAACGGTAGGATTTTATGTTCTGTTTAACTCCTTAAGGACCAGGCTCATTTCACCCCAAGGACCAGGCCATTTTTTGCAAATCTGACCAGTGTTAATTTATGTGGTGATAACTTTAAAACGCTTTGACTTATCCAGGCCGTTCTAAGATTGTTTTTTTTAATCACATATTGTACCTCATGACACTGGTAAAATGGAGTAAAAAAAAATCTTTTTTATTTATAAAAAAATACCAAATCTACCAAATACTTCAATTTCAATTTCTCTACTTCTATAATACATAGTAATACCTACAAAAATAGTTATTACTTTACATTCCCCATATGTCTACTTCATGTTTAGATCATTTCGGGAATTGCATTTTATTTTTTGGGGATGTTACAAGGCTTAGATGTTTAGGCAATAAGACCAACATCTCCTACCAATAGGTGAGGAATGGGGTGGCTAGTCCCACCTCTATGCCAACCATATCTCAACTGCTGGTGTACAGTGCAAATATGACAGAACATTACAAACATTACATAAACCAAACTTTGCAGAAACACCCAGGTCTGGGGTACTCCAGATTCACATCCAAATCAGTCGAGAGTGCCTTCCACATGGATGAATGGGACAAGAGAATGCCATAATGTTACCACCACCAGCTTGTTTTCTTCCAGCAATGGTCGTAGGGTGTTCCCATTCAATGAAGCACAAAACATGACTACACTTCAGCGGAGGTGTAGTTCTGATATTGCCATAAAAATTGAAGATTTTCTGCAGATTCAATTTCGTTAGCAGAGGAGCAGTGACCATTTGTCTGCTTCAGAAGCCCATACACAGTAAAGTTTACTTCACTCTACTGAGCCACCTTGTTCATTTTGGTGGTGAGCTGCTCCCCTTTAGCATGTCGGTCCACCCTCACAGTCCTTCATAGCCAATGTTCACCTCAATCTATCTCATGACACTTGACTTCCTTCAGAAGTTACATGCTGCCAATATCGAAAGTAGAAAGTGGTCATAATAATTTGACTCGACTGTGCAGTATAGTTATTCAAACAGCTGCCACTTTTGTCAATAAATCTAAATATTTGGAGACTGAAAAGAATGAATAGCATTTTCAAAATCAAAGTCATGATTTATAATATAACAATAAAGTATAAAGAACAAGTATCAAATTATAGGGAAACCATCAGTACTATGTTTGTTCCAACATTGCCCTCTAGTAGCTATAAAGTAGAACTACAACATTTCTCAAACATTCTATTAAATCATGCTTTAAACATCCATCCCTATAAGCACTGAAAATTATAGTGAATAGAATAGCATGTATACAAAGAAACAGGCTTTGGATTACAAGTTTGGATATAATTACAATTATAAAATAAAAGTATTGCATTGTGATATATAACAAAACACTTTGTATGATTTCTGCTATTTTCCATAGATCCATCTATTATACCACATTCTTTATTTTTCCTTTAATATTCTTTTTTATTAAAGAATACATTTTTCACACCATTTATATGATGCAAAAAATGATTATCGACGCTACTGATGGCATTTGCAAAGGACAGTGCCTGCTATAGATTGGTGCTTTAAATAGTATTATCCTACTCCTTTTAACTTGTGCTTGGGGACCACAAAACCCATATTTGAAGGAACTTCCAGATTTTATACTTCCTATCTGATCATTTTTCAGTGTACATGGTGAACAGCACACATACAGGTTACAGGTTAGAGTTGGAGATTGGTAGTGCACTCCGCTGCCAGAGATAGAAAAGAAGAACATATACAGACGTGGACAAAATTGTTGGTACCCTTTGGTCAATGAAAGAAAAAGTCACAATGGTCACAGAAATAACTTTAATCTGACAAAAGTAATAATAAATTAAAATTCTATAAATGTTAACCAATGAAAGTCAGACATTGTTTTTCAACCATGCTTCAACAGAATTATGTAAAAAAATAAACTCATGAAACAGGCATGGACAAAAATGATGGTACCCCTAGAAAACACAGAACATAATGTGACCAAAGGGACATGTTAATTCAAGGTGTGTCCACTAATTAGCATCACAGGTGTCTACAACCTTGTAATCAGCCATTGGGCCTATATATATGGCTCCAGGTAATCACTGTGTTGTTTGGTGATATGGTGTGTACCACACTCGACATGGACCAGAGGAAGCAAAGGAAAGAGCTGTCTCAAGAGATCAGAAAGAAAATTATAGACAAGCATGTTAAAGGTAAAGGCTATAAGACCATCTCCAAGCAACTAGATGTTCCTGTGAGTACAGTTGCACATATTATTCATAAGTTTAAGATCCATGGGACTGTAGCCAACCTCCCTGGACGTGGCCGCAGGAGGAAAATTGATGACAAATCTAAGAGACGGATAATCCGAATGGTAACAAAAGAGCCTAGAAAGACTTCTAAAGAGATTCAAGGTGAACTTCATGCTCAAGGAACATCAGTGTCAGATCGCACCATCCGTCGTTGTTTGAGCCAAAGTGGACTACATGGGAGACGACCAAGGAGGACACCATTGTTGAAAACGAATCATAAAAAAGCAAGACTGGAATATGCCAAACTACATGTTGACAAGCCACAAAGCTTCTGGGAGAATGTCCTGTGGACAGATGAGACAAAAATCGAAGTTTTTGCCAAGGCACATCAGCTGTATGTTCACAGACGAAAAAATGAAGCATATCAAGAAAAGAACACTGTCCCTACTGTGAAACATGGAGGAGGCTCTGTTATGTTCTGGGGCTGCTTTGCTGCGTCTGGCACAGGGTGTCTTGAATCTGTGCAGGGTACAATGAAATCTCAAGACTATCAAGGAATTCTAGAGAGAAATGTACTAGCCAGTGTCAGAAAGCTTGGTCTCAGTCGCAGGTCATGGGTCTTGCAACAGGACAATGACCCAAAACACACCGCTAAAAACACCCAAGAATGGCTAAGAGGAAAAAATTGGACTATTCTAAAGTGGCCTTCTATGAGCCCTGACCTCAATCCTATTGAGCATCTTTGGAAGGAGCTGAAACATGCAGTCTGGAAAAGGCACCCTTCAAACCGGACACAACTGGAGCAGTTTGCTCATGAGGAGTGGGCCAAAATACCTGCTGAGAGGTGCAGATGTCTCATTGACAGTTACAGGAAGCGTTTGATTGCAGTGATTGCCTCAAAAGGTTGCGCAACAAAATATTAAGTTAGGGGTACCATCATTTTTGTCCATGCCTGTTTCATGAGTTTATTTTTTTACATAATTCTGTTGAAGCATGGTTGAAAAACAATGTCTGACTTTCATTGGTTAACATTTATAGAATTTTAATTTATTATTACTTTTGTCAGATTAAAGTTATTTCTGTGACCATTGTGACTTTTTCTTTCATTGACCAAAGGGTACCAACAATTTTGTCCACGTCTGTATATGATTTTGAAATTTAGCAGGAGAGAAACAATTTGGGGAACATTTATTAAGACCGGTGTTATAGATGATGGCCTTATTAAGCCCTATACCTGTCGGTGGATCCGCCAGAGTTATGAAGAGGGGCTGGCCTTTACATGACTTTGGCAGATCGACCGCCGGTTCCAAAGCTTCCTTGCTGTCTTACATTTAGACCATTTTCTATGCCTAAAACAGGCGTAGCAAATGGTAAATGAGACTTCCCACGTCACACCCACTTTTTTAGACCTGGCGTGAGTGGGGAAAAGTCGCAGATTGCCGCCTAAAGGACCTTTGCGCCGCAATCTGCACCAGAAATATGCCTAATATAGGCTTATTTCTGTTTAATAAACAAACACTTTTGTGTTGATCTCTTAGAACTATACAGTTCTAAGAGACCCTCAGTGAAATCTGAGAAAGCAGCAACTGGAGATAAAGTAAGTGAATTGTCCTTACATTTGCCTAGATAGAAACATACAAAGAACAAACAAAAAAAAAAAACTCAGACAACATCTTTAAATATTTTTTTTCTATACAAGGTATGTAATGTATCTGTGACATTGACATACATTCTTATATAATTTATAATTTACTATACCTGCATGGCTGTAAGAATATTTGCCAGAGCTTGTCCATAAGTATCATGGCAATGAACAGCCAGGGCATGCACTGGAATCTCTTTCATAACGGCTTCCAGCATTTTTCTGATGCTGCCTGGTGTCCCAACTCCAATAGTGTCCCCAAGTGAGATCTCGTAGCAACCCATACTGTACAGTCTTTTAGATACCTGAGTAAAATAACACGTTTTATTGTTTCACAAGTACCAAGCTTATGATATCATTGTTTTCTGCTATTTGTAAAGAAAGTGTTATATTAATTGACATGATGAAACTCATTAAATAGATCACATTTAGTTTATTCCGAAATTGAAGAGACCTTTACCAGACATCTTAGCATTAGTCTTAGTATTTTATGAAGGTACTATTGCATATAACCAGACTACTGAGAGAAATTAGAAGAGGGCTTCTATTGACAAATAGATACGAGCAAATTGGTTCTACATGAATTGAATTTGAATCACCTATAGCTAAGAATTTGAAGAGCTGTCATATAATCACAATTTTCCTGTGTGATCTTAGGGAGTCAGGGAGAGTCAGAAATCAATCAGGGACAGTCAGAAATCAATCAAGCTTATTGCCAGGGAAAGTAAAGGGAAAGGCTAGGATTCCAAAGAAGAATTGTGTGTTTTGTGTACAATAGAGAGAAGCAGGGATGCTGACAGACAGGGAAAAAGGAGACAGAAGCTGTGGCTGCCTGTGCCTGCTATCAGAATTGCAGGTGCACTTCAAAAGCAGAACTACCTGCAAGCAAATACTTTCACCCCCCCCCCCCCCATTTTCACAGAAATCCTTTTTGTGGGGTTCAATATAATTATGCAGGATATATATATATATATATATATATATATATACTAGAAAAAGGACCCTGCCACTTTTACAGTGACATCCAGAGTAGCCGCCCCTTTAACATTGACATCCACAGTGGCTATCCCTTTATCATTGACCTCCAAATTGTCTGCTTCGTTAACAGTGACTTCCACAGTGCCTGCCTCTTTAACAGTTACCTCTACGGTTCCCACCCATTTAACAGTGACCACATCTTTAACAGGGACCTGCACAGTGACTGCCCCTTTAACAATGCCTGCCCCTTTAACAGTGAACTTCACAGTGCCCGCCCCTCTAGCATTGACCACCCCTTTAACAGTGACCTTCATAGTGGCTGCCCCTTTAACAGTGACCTTCACAGTACCCACCCCTTTGATAGTGACTTCTACATTGGCCGCCCCTTTAAAAGTGACCTCCACAGTGCCCGCCCCTTTAACAATGAACGACCCTTTAACAGTGACCTCCACAGTGCCCGCCCCCTTAACAGTGACCACCACAGTGCCCGCCACTTTAACAATGACCTCCACAGTGTCCGCCCCTTTAAAATTCACCACCTTTTTAACAGTGATCTTAAAGGGATTCTGTCACCTCCCCTCAGCCAAAAAACGATTTAAAAGCAGCCATGCAGCACAGCTTACCTGGATTAAGCTGTGCTGTTTAATCTTGAAATCCGTCCAGCAGTTACTTTAAAAAACGACTTTGATCAATAAGGAAATGCGTCCTGAAGGTGCCCAGAGGGGCGTTTTTTTCTTCCTAGTGAGCCCAGTACCGCCCCTCTTTCAGTGCCCAGCCCGCCTTCCTTGTATTTTCTAACTGCCGCCCCCAGCCTGCCACAGCCTCTCCTCCCCCTCCCTCACGCCGAACGAAGTCTCGCACAGGCGCAGTACCCACTGAGGGCTGCGCCTGTGCGATCATCAGGAGACTGAGGGCGGCAGCTTCATCTTCGTCACTGGGCATGCGCCGAGCCCAGTGACGTCCGATGCTTGCTCTTCCCTGCTGACTGAGGGAAGAGCGAGCATCGGACGTCACTGGGCTCGGCGCATGCCCAGTGACGAAGATGAAGCTGCTGCCCTCAGTCTCCTGATGATCGCACAGGCGCAGCCCTCAGTGGGTACTGCGCCTGTGCGAGACTTCGTTCGGCGTGAGGGAGGGGGAGGAGAGGCAGGAGAGGCTGTGGCAGGCTGGGGGCGGCGGTTAGAAAGTACAAGGAAGGCGGGCTGGGCACTGAAAGAGGGGCGGTACTGGGCTCACTAGGAAGAAAAAAACGCCCCTCTGGGCACCTTCAGGACGCATTTCCTTATTGATCAAAGTCGTTTTTTAAAGTAACTGCTGGACGGATTTCAAGATTAAACAGCACAGCTTAATCCAGGTAAGCTGTGCTGCATGGCTGCTTTTAAATCGTTTTTTGGCTGAGGGGAGGTGACAGAATCCCTTTAATAGTGACCGCCCCTTTAACAGTGACCTTCACAGTGCTCGCCCCTTTAACAGTTACTTCCACAGTACCCGCCCCTTTAACAGAGTCCTCCACAGTGCTCACCCTTTTAACGGTGATCTCCACAGTGCCCGCCCCTTTAACAGCGACTTACACAGTGCCCGCCCCTTTAACAGTGACCTACACAGTGCCCATCCATTTAACATTGACCACCCCTTTAACAGTGATCTTCATAGTGGCCGCCCCTTTAATAATGACCTTCACAGTACCCGCCCCTTTAACAGTGACTTCCACAGTGCCCGCCCCATTAACAGTGGCCTCTGCAGTGCCTGCCTCTTTAACAGTGACCTCCACAGGGCCCACCCCTTTAACAGTGACTTCCACAGTGCCCGCCCTTTTAACAGTGACCTCTGCAGTGCATGCCCCTTTAACAGTGACCACCACAGTGCCCGCCCCTTTAACAGTGAACTCCACAACGCCCGTCCGTTTAATAGTGGCCCCTGCCCCCCATGCATGTAGCAGTTTTGTTGTGCCGTCATACGTCATATGACTGAATATTTAAGGGTCTGTGAACTGCTAAAACCTGTAATCAGGCATCCTGGAGTAGGACCTGCGAGCTTCTATTGGCTAATAAGGGACATGTGACCGTGTAAATGGCAGTTCTGATTTAAGTGAAAGGCTTGCTGGCTTCTATTGGCTAATGAAGGTCATTTTGGGGGAATATCTCAGGAATGGTACATCCTAGAGCGTAGACATGGTCTAAAACCTTCCTGGACACCTGATGTACCTGTTTTGGGGATGATTGGTCCAGTCGTTTGGTCACTCTTAAAGAACGTTCAGACAGATGTCTAGACAGACAGACAGAAGCTCATTTTTATATATAGAGTTGCAAGAAAAAGTATGTGAACCCTTTGAAATGATATGGATTTCTGCACAAATTGGTCATAAAATGTGATGTGATCTTCATCTAAGTCGCAACAAAAGACAATCACAGTCTGCTTAAACTAATAACACACACATAATTCAATGTTTTTATTGAACACACCATGTAAACATTCACAGTGTAGGTGGAAAAAATATGTGAACCCCTAGACTAATGACATCTCCAAGAGCTAATTGGAGTGAGGTGTCAGCCAACTGGAGTCCAATCAATGAGATGAGATTGGAGGTGTTAGTTACAGCTGCACTGCCCTATAAAAAATACACACTAGTTCTGGGTTTGCTTTTCACAAGAAGCATTGCCTGATGTGAATGATGCCTCGCACAAAAGAGCTCTCAGAAGACCTACAATTAAGAATTGTTGACTTGCATAAAGCTGGAAAGGGTTATAAAAATATCTCCAAAAGCCTTGCTGTTCATCAGTCCACAGTAAGACAAATTGTCTTTAAATGGAGAAAGTTCAGCACTGCTGCTACTCTCCCTAGGAGTGGCCATCCTGTAAAGATGACTGCAAGAGCACAGTGCAAACTGCTCAATGAGGGGAAGAAGAATCCTAGAGTGTCAGCTAAAGACTTACAAACGTCTCTGCATATGCTAATATCCCTGTTAGCGAACCTACGATACGTAAAACACTAAACAAGAATGGATTTCATGGGAGGATACCACAGAGGAAGCCACTGCTGTCCAAAAAAAACATTGCTGCATGTTTACAGTGCACAAGAGCACCTGGATGTTCTACAGCAGTACTGGCCAAATATTCTGTGGACAGATGAAACCAAAGTTGAGTTGCTTGGAAGAAACACACAACACTATGTGTGGAGAAAAAGAGGCACAGCACACCAACATCAAAACCTCATCCTAACTGTGAAGTATGGTGGTGGGGGCATCATGGTTTGGGGCTGCTTTGCTGCGTCAGAGCCTGGAAGGATTGCTATCATTGAAGGAAAAATGAATTCCCAAGTTTATCAAGACATTTTGCTGGAGAACTTAAGGCCATCTGTCCACCTGCTGAAGCGCAACAGAATATGGGTGTTGCAACAGGAAAACGAACCAAAGCACAGAAGTAAATCAACAACAGAATGGCTTAAACAGAAGAAAATATGCCTTCTGGAGTGGCCCAGTTAGAGTCCTGACCTTAACCCGATTGAGATGCTGTGGCATGACCTCAAGAAAGCGATTCACGCCAGACATCCCAAGAATATTGCTGAACTGAAACAGTTCTGTAAAGAGGAATGGTCAAGAATTATTCCTGACCGTTGTGTACGTCTGATCTGCAACTACAGGAAACGTTTGGTTGAAGTTATTGCTGCCAAAGGAGGTTCAATCAGTTATTAAATCCAAGGGTTCACATACTTTTTCCACCTACACTGTGAATGTTTACATGGTGTGTTCAATAAAAACATGGTAACATTTAATTCCTTGTGTGTTATTAGTTTAAGCAGACTGTGATTGTCTATTGTTGTGACTTAGATGAAGATCAGATCACATTTTATGACCAATTTGTACAGAAATCCATATCATTCCAAAGGGTTCACATATTTTTTCTTGCAACTGTATAAAATACTAGCAGAAGGACCTGGTTTCGCACTGGTATATTTAATCTAATCTATTTCATTTTATGTTTCCGTGTGTCGTAAAAAGATATTGAGTTTCCCCCATAACAGTGACCTCTACAGTACCCGCCCCTTTTACAATGACCTCCACAGTGCCCGCCCCTTTAACATTGACTTCCACAGTGGCTGCCCCTTTAACATTGATCTCCACAGTTCCTTCCCCTTTAGCAATGAACTTCACAGTGCCTGCCCCTTTAATAGTGCCTGCCCATTTAAAAGTAACTTTCACTGCTACCGCCCCTTTAACAGTGACTTTCACAGTGGCCGCCCCTTTAAAAGTGACTTTCATAGTGACCGCCCCTTTAACAGTGACTTTCACAGTCACAGCCCTTTTAACAGTAACTTTCACAGCCACTGCCCCTTTAACAGTGAATTTCAGTCATCGCCCCTTTAACAGTGACCATCCCTTTTACAGTGACTTTCACAGTGGCCGCCCCTTTAACAGTGACTTTCACAGTGACTGCCCCTTTAACAGGGACCTTCTTAGAGCTTGCCCCTTTAATAACAGTGATCTCCACAGTGCCCGCCCATTTAATAACAGTGAACTCCACTGTGCCTATTTGGGGGGCTCATTGTTTGGGAATATCTCAGGAACGGTACGTCCTAAAGAGGTCAGACCCAGTCTAAAACCTTCCCGGACACCTGATGTACCTGTGTGCGGTCGTTTGGTCGCGCATAAAGAACGTCCAGACAGACGTCTAGACAGACACTCATTTTTATATATATAAGATATACCAAGCACATAATTGTCTTTCTTGTGAAATTCCCAATAAGTTTGATGTGTCACATGACCCTCTTCCTATTGAAAAAACAAAAGTTGGATTCAAAATGGCCGACTTCAAAATGGCCGCCATGGTCACCACCCATCTTGAAAAGTTTCCCCCCCCCCTCACATATACTAATGTGCCACAAACAGGAAGTTAATATCACCAACCATTCCCATTTTATTAAGGTGTATCCATATAAATGGCCCACCCTGTATATATTATTATTATTATTATTTATTATTAAAGCGCCATTAATTCCATAGCGCTGTACATATAATAAGGGGTACACATACATAATATAGACAATTGTACTAATCATAAACAAGATGAGTTACAAACTGGTACAGAAGAAGAGAGGGCCCTGCCCATGAGGGCTTACAATCTACATGGTATGGGAGAAGGACACAGTAGGTGCGGGTTAAGTTGGTCATGGCGGTATAGAGGCAGCATGGTCACTGGTTGTAGGCTTGTCTGAAGAGGTGGGTTTTCAGGTTTCTTTTGAAGGATTCCACTGTAGGTGAGAGTCTGATGTGTTGGGGTAGCGAGTTCCAGAGTATGGGGGATGCACGGGAGAAATCTTGGAGTCGATTGTGGGAAGAGGCAATAAGAGGAGAGGAGAGAAGAAGGTCTTGTGAGGATCGGAGAGTGCGTGTGGGGGTGTATCGGGAAAGTAGCTCAGAGATGTAGGGAGGAGACAGGTTATGGACAGCCTTGTATGTATTTGTTAGTACTTTGAAGTGAATCCGTTGGGCAATGGGGAGCCAGTGAAGGGATTGGCAAAGGGGAGAGGCAGAGGAGTAATAGGGTGAGAGGTGGATTAGTCGGGCAGCAGAGTTGAGGATAGATTGGGGGGGTGTGAGAGAGCTAGATGGAAGGCCACAGAGGAGAATGTTGCAGTAGTCTAGGCGGGAGATAATGAGGGCATGTACAAGTATTTTTGCAGATTCAAAGTTAAGGAAAGCACGGATGTGGGAGATATTTTTGAGTTGGAGGCGGCAGGTAGTGGAAAGGGCTTGGATATGCGGTCGGAAGGAAAGGGCAGAATCAAAGGTCACTCCAAGGCAGTGGGCTTTGTTGACTGGGGAGAGTGTGCAGCCATTGATCATGATAGATAGGTCTGTTGGGGGGGGGGGTTGAACAAGATGGGGGAAAGATTATGAATTCTGTCTTATCCATGTTAAGTTTAAGAAAGCGAGAGGCAAAGAAGGATGATATAGAAGATAGACATTGTGGGATTCTTGATAGTAAGGTGGTGATGTCTGGACCAGAGAGGTAGATTTGTGTGTCGTCAGCGTAGGAGTGATACTGAAAGCCATGGGACTCTATGAGCTGTCCCAGGCCAAAAGTGTAGATAGAGAAGAGCAGGGATCCTAGGACAGAGCCTTGCGGGACACCCACAGAGAGGGAATGAGACGAGGAGGTGGTGTGGAAGTGGGAGACGCTAAACATCCGGTCTATGAGGTATGATGTAATCCAGGAGAGGGCCAGGTCAGTGATGCCAAGAGATGTGAGAGTTTGCAACAGAAGGGAGTGGTCAACAGTGTTGAAGGCAGAGGACAGGCCAAGGAGAGGGAGGACAGAGTATTGTTTCTTGGTTTTGGCTGTCAGTAGGTCATTGGTGACTTTGGTAAGGGCAGTCTCGGTCGAGTGGTGGGGTCGGAAGCCAGATTGTGGGCGGTAAAAGAGGGAGCAGGAGGAGAGGTGGGAGGACAGTTCTGAATGGACATGTTGTTCAAGTAGCTTTGAGGCATACGGAAGAAGTGATATGGGGCGATAACTGGGCAAGGAAGATGGGTCAAGTGAAGGCTTTTTGAGGATGGGTGTAATGGTAGCATGTTTAAAAGCAGAGGAGAAGACACCAGAGTTTAGTGATAGTTTGAAGAGATGAGTTAGGGCTGGGATAAACACTGCGGTGAGGTTAGGGATGAGGTGGGATGAGGTGGGATGGGATTGGGTCAAGTGCACAGGTGGTCAGATGAGATTTGGAGAGTAGAGTGGAGAGTTTTTCTTCTGTAATGGTGTAGAAGCGGGTTTTGGGAGAAGAGGACCGAGCAGTTGTGTAGAGGGTCTGTGGGGACTGTGTAGTAAAGCTTTCTCTGATGTGGACTATGTTTGAAATATTTGGCAAAGTCCTCAGCCGAGAAGAGAGGAGAGGGTGGGGGCGCTGGGAGACGGAGAAGGGAGTTAAAAGTGCTAAAAAGTTGTTTAGGGCTGTGTGACAGGGAAGATATGAGAGAGGAGAAGTAGGCCTGTTTTGCATCAGCGAATGAGGATTTGAATATGAGAAGGGATTGCTTGTATGCGGTGAAATGATCTTTAGAATGGGATTTCTTCCATCGCCGCTCAGCAGCCCTGGAAGCTTGTCTGAGTTTTTGGGTCAGGTTGGTGTGCCAGGGTTGTCTGTTGATTTTCCGGATTTTGTTGTGTGTGAGGGGGGCAACAGTGTCCAGAGCTGTACTTAATGTGGTGTTATATAGGGTGGTAGCAGCTTCTGGGTCTTGGAGGCAACAGATGGTAGAGAGTGGGAGAAGAGAGTCAGAAAGCAAGCAAAAGTCGAGATGTTTGAGGTTCCTGCGGGGGTGTGCTAGTGTGTGGATTGGGGGAGCTGCAGAAGAGACCAATGAAGAGAAGGTGAGTAGGTTGTGGTCGGATAGGGGGAGAGGCGAATTAGAAAGGTTAGATAGGTAGCAGAGGCGGGTAAAGATCAGATCCAAAGTGTGACCATCTCTGTGGGTGGGAGCTGAGGACCACTGTGATAGGCCAAAGGAGGAAGAGAGTGACAGGAGTTTAGAGGCGGCCGAGTGGCATGTGTAAATAGGGGGTTGAAGTCACCCATGATGATAGCGGGAATGTCGGCAGAAAGAAGGTGTAGTAGCCAGGTGTTGAATGGTCAAGAAAGATGGTGGCTGGGCCTGTAGGGGGCGGTAAATGACTGCTACTTGAATGTTGGAGGGAGAGTAGATGCCAACAGAGTGTACTACCAATGAGGTGAGCGTAATGGAGGGTGGCAGTGGAGTTGGGCTGTAGGAGCAGGTGTCTGATAGGAGAAGACCAACTCCTCCACCATGTTTGCAGCCGGGGCGGGGGGTGTGAGTGAATTGAAATCCACTATAAGAAAGTGCAGCAGGGAAGGAGGTGTCTGAGGGTGTCAGCCATGTTTCTGTGAGACCAAGAAAGGAAAGGTTTTGAGAGATGAACAGTTCATGAATGTACGACAGTTTGTTACAGACGGAGCGCGCGTTTCATAATGCTCCTGCAAGAGGAACCAAAGGAGCAGGGGTCAGAGGAATGGTAATTAGGTTTAAGGGGTTGCAGAAATTTGCAGATGGAGATTTGTAGTGGGACATGGAGGTGATAGTGGGGATAGAGGGGGTCCTGGATTTGGAGCAATATCACCAACAGTAAGGAGAAGCAGAGAAAGTGTTAATAGATGAGAATAAGAGAGAGCATGAGGTGTCTGTGTGTGTTTGGGAAGGAAGTGTTTTATGTTGGCAAACAGATTTGTGCAAGCGATGAGATGAGAAGGTAAGATGGAGGAAGAGATGAATAGTTCCTTGCTGGGTGAATGGATGTGGGGGTATTTCAGGAGGTTGTGGAAAAGTAGGAGGAGTAAGAGGAAAAATGTAAACATTGTTAGCATTGACTATGTCTGTAATTACCTGTGGTCCCCTTCTGGTCCAATTCTGGTATAATTCAGTCTGTGCACTTAATAGTTGCACTTGAGAGATGTTGCATGTGGAAAAATATATATGCAGTACAGACCAAAAGTTTGGACACACCTTCTCATTCAAAGAGTTTTCTTTATTTTCATGACTATGAAAATTGTAGATTCACACTGAAGGCCTCAGAACTATGAATTAACACATGTGGAATTATATACTTATAAAAAAAGGTATGAAACAACTGAAAATATGTCATATTCTAGGTTCTTCAAAGTAGCCACCTTTTGCTTTGATTACTGCTTTGCACACTCTTGGCATTCTCTTGATGAGCTTCAAGAGGTAGTCACCTGAAATGGTTTTCACTTCACAGCTGTGCCCTGTCAGGTTTAATAACTGGGATTTTGTGCCTTATAAATGGGGTTGGGACCATCAGTTGGGTTGTGGAGAAGTCAGGTGGATACACAGCTGATGGTCCTACTGAATAGACTATTAGAATTTGTATTATAGCAAGAAAAAAGCAGCTAAGTAAAGAAAAACGAGTGGCCATCATTGCTTTAAGAAATGAAGGTCAGTCAGAAAACTTTGAAAGTGTCCCCAAGTGCAGTCACAAAAACCACCAAGCGCTACATCTCTAGAACAACTGTTAAGAGGAAACTGTGTGAATCAGGCCTTCATGGTAGAATATCTGCTAGGAAACCACTGCTAAGGACAGGCAACAAGCAGAAGAGACTTGTTTGGGCTAAAGAACACAAGGAATGGACATTAGACCAGTGGAAATCTGTGCTTTGGTCTGATGAGTCCAAATTTGAGATCTTTGGTTCCAACCATGGTGTCTTTGTGCGATGCAGAAAAGGTGAACGGATTGACTCTACATGCCTGGTTCCCACCGTGAAGCATGGAGGAGGAGGTGTGATGGTGTGGGGGTGTTTGCTGGTGACACTGTTGGGGATTTATTCAAAATTGAAGGCATACTGAACCAGCATGGCTACCACAGCATCTTGCAGCGGCATGCTATTCCATCCGGTTTGCGTTTAGTTGGACCATCATTTATTTTTCAACAGGACAATGACCCCAAACACACCTCCAGGCTGTGTAAGGGCTATTTGACCATGAAGGAGAGTGATGGGGTGCTGTGCCAGATGACCTGGCCTCCACAGTGAATGCCAAGAGTGTGCAAAGCAGTAATCAAAGCAAAAGGTGGCTACTTTGAAGAACCTAGAATATGACATATTTTCAGTTGTTTCACACTTTTTTGTTATGTATATAATTCCACATGTGTTAATTCATAGTTTTGATGCCTTCAGTGTGAATCTACAATTGTAATAGTCATGAAAATAAAGTGTATATGTATACAGACATATACAACAGACAGAGGCTATGGTTAACAGCTCCCTCCCCTAAGGAATTGCAGCACAGTGTGAATGAGTGATTATTACACTAAGAGTCAGTCACTCACACACAATGTGATCAAGATTGCTGCAGCAGACCTCCAGCCTTTGCTACTCACTGAGTTCGTCAATGTGGTGGTCAGAGAGACAGACACTGGAAGGGCAATATAGAAACTTCTCTTGGCACCTGCTTCACATTCCTGCAGTGACGCTGGCAACTAGGTAGCACGTGCCTGCCGTGCCAGAGTTCAGATTGGATGATGCTTCCCAGTGGCGTGCCTAGTGTGTTTGGCACCCGGGGCAGGTCCCTTCTCTGGCACCCCCTTGCGGGCACTGTAAAGGTCACTGTTAAAGGGGCGGCCACTATGAAGGTCACTGTTAAAGGGGTGGTCAATGCTAAAGAGGGGTCACTGTTAAAGGGGCGGGCACTGTGGAGGTCACTGTTAAAGGGGCAGGCACTGTTAAAGAGGCAGGCACTGGTAAGGTCATTGTTAAATGGGCGGGTATTATAGAGGTCACTATTATGGTGGAAATCTAAAGGAGCAGGCACTGTGGAAGTCACTGTTAAAGGGGAGGGCACTATTAAAGGGATGGGCAATGTGGAGGTCACTGTTAAAGGGTCAGGCATTGTGCAGGGCAACGTTAAAAGGGCGGGCATTGTGGAGGTCACTGTTAAAGGGGCGGACAGTGTGGAGGTCACTGCTAAAGGAGGGGGCACTGTGGAGGTCTCTGTTAAAGGGGCGGGCACTGTGGAAGTCAATGTTAAAGTGGCAGGCACTGTGGAGGTCACTGTTAAAGGGGTTGCCACTATAGAGGTCAATGTTAAAGGTGCGGCCACTATGGAGGTCACTGTTAAAGGGGAAAGCACTGTGAAGATCACTGTTAAAGGGTCGGGCACTGTGGAGGTAATTGTTAAAGGGGCAGTTACTGTAGCGGTCACTGTTATGTGTAAAACTGTTGATATCTTTTTACGACACATGGAAATATACCCGTGCGAAGCCGGGTCCTTCTGCTAGTAAAAAATAAATATCAAATAAATTATATAAAACAACATATAACTTTAAAACATATATCCACTGTAATCTCTTTGATGGTACTATTTTGGTTACACCAACCACAAGTCATTCAACATGTATCAGGAATATAGCCAAAAGGAATATAGCCATGTAGAATTTTCGTCTCTTAGGCCTCATGCACACAGCTGTTGTGCTGCCGTTCTGTGCATTGGGGATAGCGAAAAAAAAAATAAACAGAAAAAAAATAGAACATGTTGCGGAGGCACAGACAGAAACACCACGGAAGCACTCCATATTGCTTCCCTGGGGTTCCATGCCTCCATTCCACACTGCAGCTCCGGATTTGGGACCCATTCAAGTGAATACGGCCACAGCCGGGCAATGTCTGTGTGCATGAGGCCTTAATTAGTTAATTAGTTATCTCAATACTGTTGCGAATATATATCATTTTTTGGCCTCATGCACACGACCGTTGTGTGTTTTGCGGTCTGCAAACGGCAGATCTGCAAAACACGGATGGCTCGGACAGCCTTTAATATAACTGGCTATTCTTGTCCGCAAAGACCGGACAAGAATAGGACATGTAATTTTTTTTTGCGGACCACGAAATGGAGCAACGGATGCGGACAGCACTCCATGTGCTGTCCGCATCCGTTGCTCCATTCCGTGGTCCGCAAAAAAAATATAACATGTCCTATTCTTGTCCGGTCTTTGCGGACAAGAATAGGCATCTTTTGCGGTCCCATTGACATAAATGGGTCCACATCCGAGCCGCCAAAACTGCGGCCCGGATGCGGACCAAAACAACGGCCATGTGCATGAGGCCTTTCCTGAATGTCTCCATGAATGTCACATCCTTCAACTTTTCCTTATCACCTGATATATAGACCGTCTTATTCGACTTGAGAAAATCTTTTATATCAAGGTTATTCCAGGGATTTTGTTATAGATGTACCTCACTATTTTTTGGGGTACTGTACACACAAAAGTTAATGTAGTACATTCCTAAGCAGTTGTGTTGAAACAATCCCTGTCTCTCTTCAAACCATATCCTCACTGTGCGGGTGACAGCTAGTTCTCTATGTACAGGTCAAAGATGCACCAAGTTGTGATCTGATCTTCCCAGGGGTGGTAGGGTTGCTGAGTTATTTCCCCCCTCCAACACACACACACACACACACACACACACAAAGTCTCGAAGCACCCTTATGGTAGTCAAAGTACATGGTACTACCAGTAGATTGTAATGAAATATTTTAGCACAGATGCACCACAACATAGGCTACTTCCAAAGTGGTAAGACCCCCAACACATCTGACACTGATTACATTTTTTATCAACTAACCATCCCTAATTTTCATTGACATATTACTTTAAATAGGAACAGACATAATCAACATATTTGCACTTAATATTCAAAGCCATTTTCAAAATATAGTAATTTCTGATCCTATAAAAAGTATGAACTTTCAATGACTCAGATCATTTTACTTACAAATCAATATTTTCAGAGAATTCATCAATAACATTCCTCATTAGCATTCATCATCAATTAAATACATTGACATTCATGTCCATTACTGTGCTCATTAAGGTTTGCCCTGCTAGTCATCAATGGAAGTAGTCAATATAGTAGTTCATATGTGTTAAACTTCAGTACAAAATGTTCCATTACTTACATACAGTTTTATAGATGAGATCAAATTGCACATGTGTTTCTGTCTCTGCTCACTTGTACTCTTTGTAATTAAAAGAAAAAAGATACACAGCGCAACATAGCGCATGAACTGTAGCAGCAGAGAAGGGAAAGGGGGGCTATATTATGGCCACTTTGTAACGTTGTGCAATTCAGGCAAGGAGAATCGGCTGCAGCCAGGTATGGAGCTAGCCATCCGTGACGATCACTGGATAATATTGGGTGCAGAAAAAGAATCGGCGCTGTTGATATTCCAAAATTCCAAATTCATTAAGAAAAGGACACACGACAACGCACTTCTATGTGGACCACATTTTCCTCAGGCCACAAAACATGCTTGGTTGCTTTCACACTCCAGAGTGTACAACTCGCTTGTGTGAAAGCAGCCTTTGACATTTTATAAACGTGCTTCCACACAATTTTAGGGGGCTTTGGCTTGTAAAAAACAGCATGACATTCATGTGGTGTTTAAGTGTTTTAACACAACGTTTTTCTTTCTTCAAATATTTCAAGCTATAGAAACGACAACGGAAAAACACCTGAAAAAGCACCACAATCAGAGAATGCTGCAATTTGAAAAAAAAAAAAAAGTACTTTAAACTTAGGCCTCTTTCACATGATTGTATGTACTTTGCTGTATTTTGCAGTCTGTATTTTAACGGATCCGTTGTTCCATTTTTTGTTTCCATCGTGCTTCAGTTTCCATTCCGTATTTCCGCAAAAACATCTTCGTTTGGTTTCTGTATGCGATCCTTTTTTGTGGATCGCAAACAGAAACAGAGAATTTGTAATCATTAGGACTCTTTCACACGACCGTATGGCTTTTTCAGTGTTTTTCAGGTTCTTTTTTTCACTAATCCATTGTTCCGTTTTTTGTTTCCGTTGTGTTTATGATTCTGTTCCATTTTTTACGTTCCGTTTTTCCAAATGGCATATACAGTATACAGCAATTACATCGAAAAAAATGGGCTGGACATAAAAATTTTAATAGATGGTTCTGCAAAAATGGAACGGATACGGAAGACATACGAATGCATTTCCGTATGTGTTCAATTTTTTGGGCGGACCCATTGACTTGAATGGAGACACTGAATGGAGACGGCAATAATAGGACAATTGAAATGAACGGTTCCGTATATGGACCGTATACGGAACGCAAAAGACGGCCCGTAAACGGAAAAAAAAGGTAATGTGAAAGAGGCCTTACTGTAATGTTTGTAAACAGTAAACACATGGGCAAAGTGGGCATGGATCTGCAAAATACAGATGACATAAGTATTTGTTCTGTATGCGGACCCATTGACTTGAATGGATCGACTGAACGTTGTTTGCGGACAATAATAGGACAAGTTCTATTTTGTAGCGGAATGGATGTACAGAAATACGGAAACGGAATGCACATGGAGTACATTCAGTTTCCAGAAACAGAAAAAAATAAATTTGTGTGAAAGAGGCCTTAGATAAAACTAATTAAAAAAAAAAAAAATTTAACATGTGGATGCTGTATTTTACAAAAAAAAAGCTAAGAAAAAAGCACTGCTTTTTATAGTACAGTATGTGAGCAGCACACTAAGTGAAGTAGCTATCGCGGTGGAAAGCTAAGTTTTCACTAGTTTTATGGTGTCCTAACTAAGGGCAACATAAATAAGTGACTGATTCTCTTAGCAAAATGCTGGATCTTGTTCTTTAATTGACCCTGACTGGGTCAATTAAAGAAAGTGACCCAGCATTTTGTATTGAAAAGCTCCAGCTCATAATGATAAGTCAAGAATATTCATGAGCTCCTGACTCTCCCCGCCCATCTGCTTCTGAATGACAGTTTGTTTCCATATGAATCAGCAGCAGGTGGGCAGCGGAGTGGCTATGTCTCTGAATTAAATATACGCTGGACTCAATGACATCACGCTGGACTCAAATCAGCTCATTAGCATGCAGCATCTTTGTGTGTATATTATGAGGTAACCATCTGTCACACCAGTAAGTGAATACATCTAAGGTACTTTTTAGTAGTTAATGATTCTATATAATTAGTTAGATTATAATCAAATATCCACATGACAGGTTCCCTTTAAACACATTATGAGGGCTCCCTGTTCCTTAGGGCCTAATGCACACAATCGTATGTATTTTGCAGTCCACAAAACACTGATACGCAAAAAATACAGATGTCTGTGTCACATCCATATTGCATCCGTTTTTTGTGGAGCCATGCAGACATACGGAAATAGAATGCACATGGAATAATTTCCCTTTTTTGCAGACCCATTAAAGTGAATGGTTCTGCATACAGACCACAAAGAAATCAGAAAGGACACAGACAAAAAATACATTATATGTGGTATTGCTGTAATCATACTTCCCTGGAGAATGAAAGCAACTGGTCACTTATACCGTATAGGGAATGCCGTAAAAACAAAACCCGTAAAACTGGCAGAAATGTTTTTTTTTTTTTTCAAATTTAACCCTATTTGGAATTTTTTCCAGCTCCCCACTATATCGAATGCAATATTTCATGGTGGAATTAGAATGTGCAACTCATCCCGCAAAAAAAAAAAACTCCTACAGCTATGTGAACAGAAAAATAAAAAAAGGTATCGCCCCTGAAGGGCAGGGAGTGAAAAACTTAAATGCAAAAATGAAAAACCTCCAGGGCTGAAAGGATTAAGCTTGTGTAATGGCACAATCATTTTAGTACCTGGCAAAATCATGTGCATTTTACTACAAATTTCATTGGTTTTTGCAACATGGTTTTGGCTGCACGACTTGTATAGGTGAAACAAGTTGAAGGAACAAGCGGCATTGAAAAACCACAGTAAGGCTACATGCACATGACCATGGTGTGTTTTGCGGTCCTCAAATCGCGGATCTGCAAAACACGGATGGCGTCCGTGCGCTTTCTGCAATTTGTGGAACGGCACGGACAGCCTTTAATATAACTGCCTATTCTAGTCTGCAAAGCGCGGGCAAGAATAGGACATGTTCTATTTTTTTGTGGGGCCACGGAACGGAGCAACGGATGTGGACAGCACACGGAGTGCTGTCCGAATGTTTTGCAGCCCCATTGAAGTGAATGGGTCCGCATCCGAGCCGCAGTTTTGGCGGTGTGCATGAGGCCTAAGGGTGGGTTTAAATTTGCATTCTTGATTCCGTTATGGCTTTCCATTATAACATGGTTATAACGGAAAATGACGGAATCCATAAGACGGAAGTCAAAACACAAGCCTTAAGAGGCATTCTGTTTTGATCCGTCTTAATAGAAGTCTATGGGAATCATATCGGATCCATCTGGGTCCCGTTATGGAAGACGGAAAACAGGACTTTTTTCTCTGTTCTGCATAACGGAAACCAGACGGATCCGTTAGACTTCTATCCTTTTAAAGGCTTCCGTTTTGCATTCCGTCATAATACAAGTCTATGAGCAGCATAACGGATCCATCCTTCCATCTTATGGATTCCGTTATTTTGCGTTATAACCATTTTATAACGGAATCCAGAACGCAGATGTGAACCCACCCTAAATTGTGCATGGTTTTTCTGAATAGTAATTAGCAAAGCAAATGACGTGCTGCAGTTTTATTCCGGCCGCCTCTCGGCATGCTTGCCGTGCTGCGGCCGGACCTCCGGCCTGGCCCCATTATAGTGAATGGGGCTGGAGCGGACTTCTGGCAGCACGGTGCACCTTAACAGCCTGCCGGAGAAGGCTGCCGCTAGTGTGAAAGTTAGTAGTGACCAGACCTGATTACCATATTCCTAGGGATTACCATCCTACTGTATTATTCCTGTAATTTAAATCATATACCCATCTAAACCTATTGGTAGGTGTTAGGGTATGTTCTCATGGGGCAAATTTGTTGCAGACATTTTCAGCCTGACTTGTGACATTTTTCTGCACTTCTATGTTTTTATAGCATTTTTTTTAGGTAAAAACGCCAGTTCCAGATGTTAGCTGAAGGTCTATGAAAAATATGTAGCTCAGGACTCACAGCATTGAATTTTTTTGTTTTTGCTAATTATGTGGCTTTTTTTTAGCTTTCTGGGTTCTCCTTAAAAAGGTTGCATGCTGTAGCTGTTTAGGCGCTTTCACATCACCTTCTCTATATCCAGAAAACAACATGAAGAAAACTGGCACGACACATTGAAAAACTGCCTAAAAAAACGCAGCAAATAAAACATAGATCGTCTTTTTACTGGTAAAAATAAAATAAAAATTAAAAAACAGAAACAAATTCATGTGTGTAGGGATCCATACTGGGATGTTTCTCCAACTGGGGCATGGATATCTGCAAGCTCCTTTCAAATGAAATGGACAATTGCAGAAATTTTGGCAAATCTTTTGTGTAAGAACATATACTTAATCATGCCCAGAATCTGCGGGAAACATTGCAAAGATTGCTGCATCAATATTATAATGCCATAATATTTTACTGTATGTATTATTTATTTCTGGACGCTTATATAGCAGCAACATAATCAGCAGTGGCAACGCTCACACCAGTCCCTGACTTCAGTGGGGTTTATAATCTAATTTCTTTATCCCAAACACACTCTCTAGGGACATTTTTATAAGATGCAATTAACATGTCAATTTGTTAATGGAGAGGAAGAGGATACCATAGTTCCTGAAGGGAACCCACTCAAGGACTTATGTAAATGTGGTCCTTAGTATGAATTGAACCCTGGACCCCAGTGCTACGAGACAAGAGTACTAACATTATTAGCAGTACAAATAAATGTTCTACTATAAACTAAATCTTACCTCGGCTACTTTATGAGCTTCAATGTTTCCTTCATATGGGCAACCAACTACGCAAGATACATACCTGAAAAACAAATACTGTATATGTCAAATAAAATATTTGAACAATAACAGACTCTTTATTAGCCCCATAAGGACCTTGACATTTTTCACCTTAAGGACCAGGCCATTTTTTGCAAACTGACATGTGTCACTTAATGTGGTAATGACTTTAAAACACTTGTATTTATCCAGGCCATTCTGAGATTGTTTTATAGTCACATATTGTACTTCATGACAGTGGTAAATTTGAGTCAAAACATTTTATTTTATTTATAAAAAAAACACATTTACCCAAAATTTAGAAAAATTTGCTAATTTGCAAATTTTTATTTCTCTACTTTTACAATAGCTAGTAACTCCAAAAATAGTTATTACTTTACATTCCCTATATGTCTACTTCATGTTTGAATCATGCCATTTTTATATTTGGGGACGTTAGAAGGCTTAGAAGTTTAGATGCAAATCTTGAAATTTTTCAGAAAATTTACAAAACCCACTTTTTAAGGACCAGTTCAGGTCTGAAGTCACTTTGTGAGGCTTGCATAATAGAAACCACCCAGAAATGACCCCATTTTAGAAACTACAGTCCTGGCCAAAAGTTTTCAGAATGACACAAATATTAGTTTTCACAAAGTTTTCTGTTAAACTGCTTTTAGATCTTTGTTCCAGTTGTTTCTGTGATGTACTGAAATATAATTACACGCACTTCATACGATTCAAAGGGTTTTATCGACAATTACATGACATTTATGCAAAGAGTCAGTATTTGCAGTGTTGTCCTTTCTTTTTCAGGACCTCTGCATTTTGACTGGGCATGCTCTCAACTTCTAGGCCAATTCCTAAATGATTGCAACCCATTCTTTTATAATCACTTTTTGGAGTTTGTCAGAATTAGTGGGTTTTTGTTTGTCCACCCGCCTCTTGAGGATTGACCACAAATTCTCAATGGGATTAAAATCTGGGGCGTTTCCAGGCCATAGACCAAAAATGTCAATGTTTTGGTCCCCGAGCCACTTAGTTATCACTTTTGCCTTATGGCACGGTGCTCCATCGTGCTAGAAAATGTATTGCTCTTCACCAAACTGTTGTTGGATTGTTGGAAGAAGTTGCTGTTGGAGGGTGTTTTGGTACCATTCTTTATTCATGGCTGTGTTTTTGGGTAAAATTGTGAGTGAGCCCAATCCCTTGGATGAGAAGCAACCCCACACATGAATGATCTCAGGATGCTTTACTGTTGGCATGACACAGGACTGATGGTAGTGCTCACCTTTTCTTCTCTGGGCAAGCCTTTTTCCTGATGCCCCAAACAATCGGAAAGAGGCTTCATCGGAGAATATGACTTTGCCCCAGTCCTCAGCAGTCCATTCACCATATTTTCTGCAGAAGATCAATCTGTCCCTGATGGGTTTTTTGGAGAGAAGTGGCTTCTTTGCTGCCCTTCTTGACACCAGGCCATCTTTTAAAAGTCTTCGCCTCACTGTACGAGCAGATGCTCTCACACCTGCCTGCTGCCATTCCTGAGCAAGCTCTGCACTGGTGGCACTCCGATCCCGCAGCTGAATCCTCTTTAGGAGACAATCCTGGCGCTTGATGGACTTTCTTGGACGCCCTGAAGCCTTCTTAACAAGAATTGAACCTCTTTCCTTGAAGTTCTTGATAATCCTATAAATTGTTGATTGAGGTGCAATCTTAGTAGCCACAATATCCTTGCCTGTGAAGCTATTTTTACGCAACGCAATGATGGCTGCACGCGTTTCTCTGCAGGTCACCATGGTTAACAATGGAAGAACAATGATTTCAAGCATCACCCTTCTTTTAGCAGGTCAAGTCTGCCATTTTAACCTAATCAGCCTGACATAATGATCTCCAGTCTTGTGCTCGTCAACATTCTCACCTGAGTTAACAAGACGATTACTGAAATGATCTCAGCAGATCCTTTAATGACAGCAATGAAATGCAGTGGAAATTTTTGGGGGGATTAAGTTAATTTTCATGGCACAGAAGGACTATGCAATTCATCTGTTCACTCTTCATAACATTCTGGAGTATATGCAAATTGCTATTATAAAAACTTAAGCAGCAACTTTTCCAATTTCCAATATTTATGTAATTCTCAAATCTTTTGGCCATGACTGTACACCCCTCAAGGTATTCAAAACTGATTTTACCAACTTTGTTTACCCTTTAGGTGTTCCACAAGAATTGATGGAAAATGGAGATGAAATTTCAGAATTTCACTTTTTGGGCAATTTTTTGCCGCTAACAAAGCAAGGGTTAACAGCCAAACAAAACTCAATATTTATTGCCCTGATTCTGTAGTTTACAGAAACACCCCATATGTGGTCGTAAAATGCTGTACGGGCACATGGCAGGGCCGCAGAAGAAATGGAACGCCATATGGTTTTTGGAAGGCAGATTTCACTGGGATCAATTTAAGCTGCCATGTCACATTTGAAGAACCCCTGATGCACCCCTAGAGTAGAAACTCCCAAAAAGACCCTATTTTGGAAACTATGGGATAAGGTGGCAGCTTGGTTGGTACTATTTTAGGGTACATATGATTTTTGGTTGCTGTATATTAAATTTTTTGTAAAGCAAGGTAACAAAAAATTGCTGTTTAGGCACAATTTTTTATTTTTTTATTTACATTGTTCACCTGACAGGTATTTTTATAGACCAGGTTGTTACGGATGTGACAATACCAAATATTTTTGGGTTGTTTGCTTCAGTTTTACATAATAAAGCATTTAAAAATATATATTTTTGTGTCTCCATATTCTGAAAGCCATAAATTTTGGGTGACTGTCTTATGTAGGGGCTCATCTTTTTCAGAATGAGATGATGGTTTGATTCGTACTATTTTAGGATGCATATGACTTTTTGATCGCTTGGTATTGGACTTTTTGTGATGTAATGCGACAAAAAAAGTATTTAATTTTTTAATTTTTACGGTGTTCACCTGAGTGGTTAGGTCATGTGATATTTTAGAGTAGGTTGTTATGGATGCGGCAATACCTAATATGTCAACTTTTTTTATTTATTTCACTTTGGCACAATAAAAGCAGTTTTGAAGCAAAATAAAATCACATTTTAGTGAGTCCATTGTCTGAGAGTGACAGCTTTTTATTTTTTGACCGATTGTCTTAGGTAGGGGCTTATTTTTTGCGAGATGAGGTGACGGTTTGATTGGAACTATTTAGGGGGCATATGCCTTTTTGATCGCTTGGTGTTGCAATTTTTGTGATGTAAGGTGACAAAAAATGGATTTTTCATGCTGTTTTTATTTTTTATTCTTTTTACGGTGTTCACCTGAGGTGTTAGTTCATTTGATATTTTTATATAGCAGGTTCTTACGAACACAGCTATACCTAATATGTATACTTTTTTAATTTATTTAAGTTTTACACAATAACAGCATTTTTGAAACAAAAAAATCATGTTTTAGCGTCTTCATATTCTGAGAGCCATAGTTTTGTTTATTTTTTGGGCGATTGTCATAGGTAGGGTCTCATTTTTTTGTGGGATGAGATGAGAGTTTGAATGGCACTATTTTGGGGTGCCTATGATTTTTTGATTGCTTGGTATCACACTTTTTGTGATGTAAGGTGACATCATAATGACATCATAATGGTGTTCACCTGAGGGGTTAGTTTATTGAAATTTTTATACAGCAGGCTCTTATGGACGCGGTGATACATAATATGTATACTTTTTAATTTATTTAAGTTTTACACAATAATAGCATTTTGTGTTTAGTGTCTCCATAGTCTGAGAGCCATTGTTTTATTTTTTGGGGCGATTGTCTTAGGTAGAATATCATTTTTAGCGGGGTGAGATGACGGTTTGATTTGTACTATTTTAGGGTGCGCATAACTTTTTTATTGCTTGGTATTATACTTTATGTGATGTAAGGTGATAAAATATTGCTTTTTTGACACCGTTTTTATTTTATTTTTTGACGGTGTTCATCTGAGGGGTTAGGTCATGTGATATTTTTATAGAGCAGGTCGTTACGGATGTGACAATACCTAATATATATACTTTTTTATTTATTTAAGTTTTACAGAATAACATCATTTAAAAAAAAAATCATGTTTTAGTGTATTCATATTCTGAGAGCCATATTTTTTTTATTTTTTTGTGGTGATTGTCTTAGGTAGAATATCATTTTTTGAGGAATGAGATTATGGTTTGATTGGTACTATTTTGGGGTGCATATTACTTTTTGATAGCTTTCTATTACACTTTTTGTGATGTAAGGTGACAAAAAAAGGCTTTTGACACTTTTGTTTTTACGGTGTTCACCTGAGGGGTTAGGTCATGTGGTATTTTTATAGAGCAGGCTGTTACCTATGCGGCAAATCCGGCGATACCTAATATGTCTATTTTTTTTTTTTTTTTTATATTTAACACAATAAAAGTGTTTTTGAAAAAAAAAATCCTGTTTTTGTGTCTCCATAGTCTGGGAGCTATAGTATTTATATTTTTTGGGTGATTGTCTTAGGTGGGGCTTATTTTTTGTGGAATGAGATTACGGTTTGATTGGCACCATTTTGAGGTGCATATTATTTTTTGATCGCATTCCATTGCACGTTTTGTGATGTAAGGTGACAAAAAATGGCTTTTGACACCTTTTTTATTTTTATTTTTTACGGTCTTCATCTGAGGGCTGGTATATGTGGTATTTTTATAGAGCAGGTTGTTACGTATGTGGCAAATCCGGCGATACCTAATATGTCTACTTATGGCTATAATACAGATAATAAAAACGGATCCGCTCTGAACGGATGCAGACGGTGGTATTATCTGAATAGACGCGTTTGTGCAGATCCATGACGGATCCGCACCAAATGCGAGTGTGAAAGTAGCCTTAAGGCCTCTTTCACACGACAGTATGTCCATTTCAGTGTTTTGCGGTCCGTTTTTCACGGATCCGTTGTTCCGTTTTTTGCTTCCGTTGTGGTTCCGTTTCCGTTCCGTTGTTCCGTTCCGTTTTTCCGTATGGCAAATACAGTATACAGTAATTTCATATAAAAAATTGGGCTGGGCATAACATTTTCAATAGATGGTTCCGCAAAAAACGGAACGGATACGGAAGACATACGGATGCATTTCCGTATGCATTCCGTTTTTTTGCGGACCCATAGACTTTAATGGAGCCACGGAACGTGATTTGCGGCCAAATATAGGACATGTTCTATCTTTAAACGGAACGGAAAAACGGAAATACGGAAACGGAATGCACACGGAGTACATTCCGTTTTTTTTGCAGAACCATTGAAATGAATGGTTCCGTATACGGACCGTATACGGACCGCAAAAAACGGCCCGCAAAACGGAAAAAAAAAACGGTCGTGTGAAAGAGGCCTAAGTCTAACTTCAAATTACTCCTCCAATCAAGGTTTTCAAAATGATACAACCACAGAAGAAAGTTAAGGACTATACTGATAAGGCCTCCTGCACACGAACGTGTGCGCCCCGTGGTCGTGCTGTGACCCAAAAGTTGCTGACCGCAATGCACGAACACCGCCCGTGGGGCAGCTGCAGCGGATCGCGGACCAATTCACTTTAATGGGTCCGCGATCCGGCCGTTCCTGCAAAAAGATAGGACACGTTCTATCTTTTTGCAGAACGGAAGTACGGGACAAAACCCCACGGAAGCACTCCGTAGTGCTCCCATAGGGTTCCGTTCAGTTCTTCCGTCCCCTACCATTCCGCATCTCCAGATTTGCGGACCCATTGAAGTGAATGGGTCCGCATCCGTGATGCAGAATGCCTACGGAACGGCACCGGTGTATTGCGGATCCACAAATGCGGTCTGCAATACGGCAACTGGGCGCACACGTGCGCAGGAGGCCTAAGGGTAAGGACACATGAACTAGCTGCTGAGCTGCAGGCCTCAATGCAGTAGAAAATCATGCTGAAAAGCAAAATCGTACTACCATTATGAGTCCATTTATTAATAACTGTGTAATTTTACGGGTAAACATGCAAAACTGCATGACTATTAACGATCAATTTGAGAATCATGCCCATATGCTGTTTAGCGTGGTTTTTGCCCACTGTAGGCAGCTCAGTGTGGCCTTATCCTTAGGCCTTATGCACACGACCATTCTTGTGTTCTTTTCCCCAAAATGGGGTTCCGTTGTTCTGTGTTCAGTTTCCGTTTTTGTTTCCGTGTGTCTTCCTTTATTTTTGGAGGACCACCAGACATAAAGGAATGTAAAAAAAAGTCTAAGACAGGTTTGCCATTCAAATGATAGGAAAAAAACGGATGCGCGGACGCGGATGACAATCTTGTGTGCCTCCGGGTTTTTTAGCGGTCCCATTGACTTGAATGGGTCCGCAAAACGTTTTCAGCAACAATAATAGTATAGGTTAAATATTTTTTTGACGGACTGGAACCATGGATCACGGACACGGATGGCAAACGGTGCATTAGCCAAGTTTCCAACGGACCCATTGAAAATCAATAGGTCCGCAGAATATCCCGAAAAATGGCGCAATGGACACGGAATAAAACAACGGTCGTGTGCATGAGGCCTAATCAAACATGATGCACATTTTCACATCCTTGCTTTTAAAAAAGTATTAAAAACAAAAAGAACATAAATTAATCTTTTGCCATTTGACTGATCGGTGTAAAATTATGGAAAAATAAATCAGCTTAGTTTGTTTTATTTTCAGGATCCTATTACTTTACCATTTTATTTAATGCCTTTATTGGACTCTATTAATCTCCCTTTGGTTAATGAGCATGAGACACAAAACCTTAGTCAAGCCTAAAACTGTAACAAATTATATCAATCTTCAGTGTGCACATATTCCTCACTATGTGCTTGGATCCTGAATTCCTGAAAATAGAAGCAGGCCCAAAATATTGGCTAATGCAGTATTACAAAATTGCCACCTCATTCCATTGAGTTGGATTAGCTACAAAAAAAATCTAAAGCGAAAAAACAAAACAAAAACAGAATTAAATACTGTATAAAAAATAAAAAAGAACAAGAGCAATGTGAATGCACCTTTAAATTTGTTCATATAGCTAGTTAAACAAGTGCACTGTGTCAACCAAAACTGCTTATTGAAAAAGCTCAAAGTAAGCTGAAAGCCATCATTACACTGATGATGTCATCTATTTTGACACATTAAAATATGATTTTCATTATAATATTTCCATTTAGTCTTATGCCTGTTTTTAGTTATTTTATATCCTCCTTGGAAAATGTTTATTGTGGACATCTGGTGAGAATGCTGAATTATATTCCTAGTGTTTTCCTACTTCAAAATATAATTAAAAGGTTTTTCTTAGATAATAATATGGCCTATTCTTAGGATAGGATATCACTATCAGGTTTTTTGATGGTTGGTGAATAAGACAAAGCTTTAATACCCGGAAGAGCTGCTACAATGTGTACACAGAGTTATGTAAGCAATGACGAGGCTGCAGTACAATGGTCTTTTCATTCAGATGATGGGGAGTATCCCGAGTTGTACTTCCATCAATCCTAAGCATAGGCTGTAAATATTGTTATCTGGGAAACCCTTTAAAAAGGTTAATCCATATATAAAATGTTTCATATTTTATATTAAGATATTACTTAATTTGCATATACATATGTATAGTGTAGTGATGAGTGAAGCTAAAGCACCCCTTTACCATTGTTTTGATTAATCTACTTGTATAATTTGAGTAATTTGTACACGCTTTTGTGCATTTTTGCTCTTTTAGTTTTCCTGGGTCCTTAACCAGTTGGTGGAGCAAACAAACTTTTTGGCTAGGGCTAGTGGCTGGACTCCGGTCAGTGCAGCCAAGATGAGGATGTTTTGAGGCCTCGTGCTGCACATGGGCCTAGTAAAAAAAAACAGTGTCAGGCTGTACTGGAGTGGGGACATCCTCTACCAGACCCCACTTTACAGTACGGCCATGACACACTCCAGTTTTGAGGCCATTCGGAAATGCCTGCATTATGCAGATAATGCAACATGTCGTCGTCCCCCCCCAAGGTGATCCTGCCTATGACCGCCTGTACAAAATCAGGCCGGTCATCGATCACTTTGGGGCCAAATATTTGGAGGCCTATGTACCTGGAAGGGAGGTCGCGGTTGATGAGTCTCTCATTGCTTTCAAGGGGAGACTCATTTTCCGCCTGTATGTTCCCTCTAAGCGGGCGAGGTATGGCGTGAAGCTGTATAAACTTCGTGAGAGTACCTCAGGGTACACTTACAAGTTTTGTGTGTACGAGGGGCGAGATTCCTGTATTCAACCCCCAGAATGTCCCCCCACTCTAGGTGTTAGCGGGAAATTTGTGTGGGACCTTTTGCACCCACTACTAGATAAGGGTTTCCACCTGTACGTGGATAACTTTTATACTAGCATCCCCTTGTTCCAGTCCCTCGCCACCAGATCCACGTCCGCTTGTGGGACCGTGCAGAAAAATCTACACGGCCTCCCTACCCACCCCCTCCAGGTACCTATCCCCAGGGGTTAGACCCGTGCCCTTACCAGTGGAATATAAAACCTACACAGAAAAATGCCAGACAGCTTATACTAATCAAATTCTTTATTACAAAAATCACAATATGTTTGCATGATTAAATACAGACATGATTAAAACAAAGTGCAGGAGATAAAAAACGACATCACTGGAGGAGATCTACAGCGGATCCAAGTCCATTATTAACATGATTCTCATTCACTAAAGTGCATGTGCAGCAAAATGATGAATATATTATAAATAGTAAACATTTGGACATTTACCCATGCTGTTTCTCCTCCAGGATGGCGCCAACCCCAACGCGCGTTTCGGCGTACCTTCGTCTGGGGGCCTTACCAGTGGAAACCTGTTGCTGGTCAGATATAAGAACAAGAGGGATGTCCTTGTACTGTCCACAATTCACGGTAACGGCATCACATCTGTCCCTGTGCGAGGTACCGCAGCAACGCTCCTCAAGCACAATTGTATTGTCGACTACAATCGGTATATGGGAGGAGTTGATCTCTCTGATCAAGTCCTCAAACATATAACTCCATGCGCAAAACCAGGGAATGGTACAATAAAGTTGTGGTCTCCTTGGTACAGGTTGCCTTGTACAACTTTTTTGTTCTGTCCCAGAGCACTGGCAATACAGGGAAATTCCTCCAGTTCTATGAGGCAGTCCTCAAGGCCCTGATCTTTTCTGACTGGTAAAGAGCAGGCCGGAGAACCTCAGGAACTGGAGGCGCCCGGATCGTCCCTGGCCAACACTTTCCAGGTGTGGTCCCCCATACTGGAAAGAAGGGACGGACACAAAAAAGGTGCAAAGTGTGTCACAGGAGGGGGATACGGAAGGACACCACCACTCAGTGGGACACGTGCCCCGATCATCCGGCCTCTGCATTATTGGTTGCTACAGGGAGTACCATACTTCCATTGAGTACTAAATTTATAATCCCCTTCCCCAATTTTAATTCCATTTAGCCACTGACAATCGAAAAAAAATTATGGTTCTCAAACCTGAGACACTAAAACATAAACAATATTTTTTTTAAAAATATTATTTTGTAAACCTAAAATAAATTAAAAAGTAGACATATTAGGTATCGCCGTGTCCATAAGAATCTGCTCTGAAAAAATACCCCATGATCTAAAAAAAACGGTGCAAAAAAAGGTATTCTTTTGTCACCTTACATCACAAAAAGTGTAATAGCAAGCAATCAAAAAGTCATATGCCCCCCAAAATAGTGGCAATAAAACAGTCCTCTCATCCAGAAAAAAATTTGCCCTTACCTAAGTTAATCGGCTAAAAACTAAAAAATAACTGACTCTTAGAATATGGAGATACTAAAATGTATTTTTTTTGTTTAAAAAAGTATAATATAGTGTAAAACCTAAATAAATTTTAAAAAGTAGACATATTAGGTATTGCCGCGTCCGTAAGAATCTGCTATATAAAAATACCCTATGACCTAGCCCCTGAGATGAACCCGGAATTTTTTTTTCATAAAAACTGTGCCAAAACAGCTATTTTTGGGCACATTTTCCAGTAACAAAGCAAGGGTTAACAGCCAAACCAAACTTAACCTTTATTACCCTGATTCTGCAGTTCACAGAAACACCCCATATGTGGTTGTAAACTGCTGTATGACCAAAAGGCAGGGCGCAGAAGGAAAGGAACGCCATATGGTTCTGGAAGGCAGATTTTGATGGCCTTTTTTTGGCACCATGTCCGATTTTAAGAACCCCTCATGCACCCCTAGAGTAGAAACTCCATAAAAGTAAACCCATCTAGGAAACTACACCCCTCAAGGTATTCAAAACTGATTTTACAAACTTTATTAACCCTTTAGATGATCCTCAACAGTTTATGGCAAATGGAGATGAAATTTCAGAATGTCTAATTTTGGTAACCTTGCCTCACAAAAATTTAATATAGAGCAACCAAAAATCATAGAGGGCAGAGGAACTTGGGTCAAAAAGAGGTCCCTGCAAAAAAAGGAAACTTGGGAGGCATGCACCATACGTCCAATATGCAGGACAAACCTCAGGTCTGCAATGTGCTCTCAGTTGCACACACAGATAGTAGTGTTGATCGAGCACTATAGTGCTTGGGTGCTCGGGCCAAACACATCGGGATGCTTGGGTGCTCTACTGAGCACCCGAGCTCAATGGACGTCAATGGGAGAACCCGAGCATTAAACCTGCTCTGAAGAGGGGAGGGTGTCTGGTTCATAGGAAAAAGTCAGAAATTTATAGAAACACCACTCAAATTGTTTGGGAACAGCATGGGGAGGATGTCTCGATGCATCTTGGACTACCAGGTCGCTGCTGGGAACGATGTTCTCCGAGTAGTACGCCACTTTTACAGACTGACAATAATATGCACAAAACCAAAGATAAAATAAGATTTTAGAGATAAAATTGTTAGGAAACATTCTTTCCTGTATATTTACTTGTATATAAAGTGCAAGTGCTGCCAAAAATTACAAGGAAGAGGCACTCCCATACAACCTGTATATCACATAAAGGAGGGCCTCATTCACATTGTGGTACAATTGTTCAGGTAGTGGGACTCCTACATTCATAAAGCCTATGTACTATGTGAAAGGGCTGCCAAAAATTGCAAGGAATCTGCACTACAATACACCCTTTGTTACACATAAAGGAGGGCATCATACACAGCCTTGAAAAATTATGATTGATAGCCTGCTGGTGACCCTCAAAAACATTTGAAGCATGGGCCTGCTGATCTGACCATCTAAAATATTATGGCCGAGGGCCTGCTGCCGCTATAGTGACTCTAAATAACCTGGACCCAATCGCAGGTCCCTGTGAAGGCGACGATCCATTCGGATGTCTGCCCTATCAACTTTCAATGTTATTTTCAGTGCAAACCACAGTGACCATGGGTAACAGGGAATCAGGGTTTCATTCCGGAGAGGGAGCCTGAGAAACAGCTACAACTACCACTTCCAAGCAAGGCAGCATGCGCGCAAATTACCTTTTTGGTATAATTAGGTGAGGACCTGCCGGTCAACTGACCCTGTAAAAGATTGTAGGTGAGGGCCTGCTGGTGAGCTGACCCTTTAAAACATTATATGTGATAACCTGCAGGTGATCTGACCCTCTAAAAAATTATATGCAAGGGCCTGCTGCTGAGCTGACCCTCTAAAACATTATGGTTGAGGGCCTGCTGCTGAGCTGACCATTTTAGATATTAAGGGAGAGAGCCTGCTGCTTAGCTGACCATTGAAAACATTTACAGTGTTCAAAGCAGGCCAGGTCACCTGAATACTTCAGCTAGGAATAATGGAATAGGACTCCTGTTTGTTTTCATAACTGGGGCCATTATTAAGAGGGACGTCCGGGGGCATCCATATTGTGCCGCTAGAGGTGAAATTCTTGGATCGGTGCAAGATGAACCAAAGTGAAAGCATTTGCCAAGAATGTTTTCCTTAACCAAAAACGAAAGTCGGAGGTTCGAAGGCGATTAGATACTGTCGTAGTTCCGATAATAAATGATGACGACCGGTGATCCGGGCGGCGTTATTCCCATGACCCGCCGAGCAGCTTCTGGGAAACCAAATTCTTTGGATTCCGGGGGAGTATGGTTGCAAAGCTGAAACTTAAAGGAATAGATGGAAGGGCACAACTAGGAGTGGAGCCTGGGGCTTAATTTGATTCCACACGGGAAACCTCACCTGGCCTGGACATGGAAAGGATTGACAGATTATTAGCTCTTTCTAGATTCTGTAGGTGGTGGTGCATGGACGTTCTTGGTTGTTGGAGCAATTTGTCTGGTTAATTCCGATAACAAATGAGACTCCTCCGTAATAACTAGTTAAGCGACCCCCAGCGGTGAGGATTGTGTTGACCAGACTCTTGGATAGTGAGACTTGACTTGTAGGTGAAGGCCTGCTGGTGAGCTGACCCTCTAAAAAATTATATGCAAGGGCTTGTAGGTGAGCTGAGTCTGTAAAACATTATATGTATGGGCCTGCAGGTGAGCTGACATTCTAAAAAATTATATGCAAGGGCCTGCTGGCGAGCTGACCCAGTAAAACATTGCAGGTTAGGGCCTGCTGGTGAGCTGACCCTCTAAAAAATTATATACAAGGGCCTGCAGATGATCTGACCCTGTAAAACATTATATGCGAGGAGGAGGAGGATGAGAAAAGGAAGATTCAACCATGTTTGTGGTGGAAGGGGTGCATGGGAATACAGTGTATTCAGTACATTATAAACAACACATTTAAGGTTCCTTTAAGCTTTCCTCTGGTGGAGTAAAGAAGTTATGGTCAATCCAGGCCTTGTTAATTTTTATATGCGTCAATCTGTCAGCATTTTCAATTGACAGGCGGATACGCTTATCTGTTATAATGCCACCAGCAGCACTAAATACTCGCTCGGACAAAACACTGGCGGCAGGGCAGGCCAGCACCTCCAAAGTGTAGAGCGCAAGTTCGTGCCACGTGTACAGCTTGGACACCCAGTAGTTGTAAGGCACTGAGGGATCATTGAGGACGCTTACACAGTCTGCTATGTACTCCTTCACCATCTTCCAAAATGTTTCCCTCCTTGTGACACTAGGCCGCGTATCAGGGTCAAGATGTTGGAAGGGTGTCAAGAAACTGTCCCAGTCTTTAGAGAGTGTTGCTCTGCCTCTTTTGGAACTGCTGTGTGTTCCCCTTGTCTCCCCTCCTTGGTTGGCCAAGGAACTACGGACTCTGCCGCCAGAGTTGTCAGATGGAAATTTTTGGAGCAATTTTTCAACAAGGATCTTCTGGTATTGCACTGTTTTGCTCGTCATCTCCACCAGAGGAATGAGAGATGAGGAGTTCTCTTTGTAGCGGGGATCGAGAAGGATGAATACCCAGTAATCCATGTTGTCTAAAATGCATGTAACTCACTGGTCGTGGGAAAGGCAGGCTAACATAAAGTCAGCCATGTGTGCCAGAGTACCAACAGGCAAGACTTCGCTGTCGTCATCAGGAGGATGACTCTCATTCTCCTCATTCTCTTCCTCCTCTTCTACCCACCCACGCTGAACAGATGGCATTAAACTTCCATGGGTACTACCCTCTGTAGCGGAGGCAACCGTCTCCTGCTTCTCCTCCTCCTCCTCCTCTTCATCGTTCAATTTGCACTGAAAAGACTTACTGAGGGTGGTCTGGCTATCACTCTGTGTAATGTCTTCCCCCATTTCCACCTCTTCCACATGCAAAGCGTCATCCTTAATTGTGAGCAGCGATCATTTGAGTAGACACAAAAGTGGGATGGTTACACTGATAATAGGGTTATCACAGCTCACCATCTGTGTTGATTCGTCAAAGTTTCTTAAAACCTCACAGAGGTCAGACATCCATGCCCACTCCTCGCTTGTGAATAGCGGAAGCAGACTGGAAAGGCATTGACCATGTTGCAGCTGGTATTCTACTACTTTCTTCTACTGCTCACAAAGCCTGGCAAAAATGTGGACGTGGAGTTTCAGCGTGTACTCACGTCGCACAACAGCCGGTGAGCTGGCAATTTCAAGCGCTGCTGCAGCTTTGAGAGACTGGCTGAAGCTGTCTATGACTTGCAGAAATGTGCACACACGTGGTGCACCTTCACCAGTAGCTCAGGCAAATCGGGGTAGGTTTTGAGAAACCACTGAACCACTAAGTTTAAGACGTGGGCAAGGCATGAGATAAGTGTGAGCTTGCGAAGCTCCAAAGCCGCCACCAAGTTACGGTCATTATCAGACACAACAATGTCTGGTTCTAGGTTGAGTGGCGAGAGCCACAGCTCAGTCTGGTCTCTTATCCACTGCCACAGCTCTGCGGCAGTGTGCTGTTTGTCCTCAGCAGCTCACGATCCACTCTGTGAACCTCACTCTAAGATTTTGCTTGGTGAACAACTGTACTACTACCCGCTGAAGACTTGCCTACCCTCTGCAAGAGACTTCTTGCACATCATAATCTGTTTGATCTTTAATTATAGGTTATTAGTAGTGTTGAGTGAGCATGCTCAGCCGAACACCTGTTTGGCTCGAGCATCGCTATGCTCGGCACATGGCGGTACTAGGTCGAGTACCGCATGTGCTCAAGCTCCATGCTTGAGTCTCCTCCCCACACGTTTTGTGGCTGCTAAGCAGCCAATAAACATGCAGGTAAGTACTGCCATCACTGTATTGCTAGTTGCCGTGTTGGCTACTGGCATTACAATGATTGGCCGGCCGAAATGCGTCATCGGGTGCTATATAACACCCAATGAAGCGGGTTCGGCTCATTGTGAGTCAGGGAGAGCTGCGCTTAGGAAGGGACAGATAGTGTATGGAGTTTGTATTGCAATTTATTCAATTTTAGAAAGTTTAAAAGATCTAAAAGTCCTTTTAAGAACTATGTGTGTGGTGGCAGCAATTTAAGTAGTCTTCAATTATTTTTTCCATACTTTGCAATTCTTTTTCTAAAGAGGGTGTCTGCAGTGACTTCTATGTGTCAGAGGCAGAGATAGAAAGAATATTATTGCAAACAATTATATTTTTCCCTAATTTATCAATAATTTTCCTATAAACGGTCCCTGCATTGAATTGTCACATCTGTGCTGCAATAGCACGTGTGTGTCAGGGCCAGATATTGCAAAAAAAAAAATAGCAAAAACAATTATATTTTTTCCATAATTTATCCACATTTTTTCCTATAAACGGTCCCTGCAGTAAATTGTCACATCTGTACTTCATTAGCGTCTGTGTGTCAGGCCCAGATATTGGGAAAAATATTAGTGAAAACAAAAATATTTTTTCCATAATTTATCCACACTTTGCCTATAAACGGTGTCTGCAGTGAATTGTCACATTTGCGCTGCAATAGCGTGTGTGTGTCAGGACAAGAGATAGTAAAAATATAAATGAAATCTTTTTTCCGTTTTTCATACTTTTGCATACTTTTTCCATATACTGTGCTTGCTGTGAACTGTGAAATCCATGCCACAGATTGTGTGTCAAGCGTGCATATAACATTTAATATGAAGAAGGCAAGATTTAAAGGATGGGGAAGTGGCCATGATGCTGATGGTGCACGCAGAGGCCGTGGCCCTGGGCACGTTTAAACTGTGCCTGCTGCCAGAGCACAAGAAAAACAACAATTCAAGATACCTAGATTCATGTCCCAGTTTGCAGGGCGGCACAGGACATCACTCTTATAGTCAGCCCAGTGCAAGCAGGTAGTCGGTTGGATTGCAGCAGATAGTGCTTCCAGTCTCAGTAGCCAGGAGTCTGGTCCACACAATCCTCACCCTGATCCTCCTTCCTCCCACCATTTACAGTTTGGCCAAACAAGTGATCCCACACTTGGATATTCAGAGGACCTCTTTTCATTGCCATTAATTGATTTGGCCCACTCGCCAAGCACGCTTGAAGAGGGACCTGAGATCTTGTGCCCAGATTCCCAACCTCTTGAGCATCCAGAGTCACAAGAACATGACGCTGGGAACGACAATTAGTGTTTAATGAGGTAAATGATGATGAGGCACAGTTGCCAATGACTCAACCGCAATTACTGTCTCAAGAGGTTGAGGAAGAGGATGGCACACAGTTGTCAATCACTGTTGGGGTTAGGTAAAAAAATCAGGAGGATGATCAGAGTGAGGAAGTGGAAGAGGAGGTGCTGGGCGACAAGGTCACTGACCTAACCTGGGAAGATGGAGAGCAGTACAGAGGGGGAGGGATTTGCAGCACTGCAACAGGCTGGAAGAGGCAGTGGGGTGGCAGAAGGTAGAAGGCGGGCACCACTGAACAGGCCCGCAACTGTTCCACGGAGCACCCCTCTGCGTAAATCTCCCTTGCCAAGGGGTAGGTGTTCGGCAGTATGGCGCTTTTTTTAGGAAAGTGCGGACAACAAAAGGATAGTAGTTTGCAACCTGTGCCACAACAAAATGAGCCGGGGCGTGAACAGTAGCAACCTCACCACCACCAGCATGATCCGCCACATGGCATCAAAGCACCCTAATAGGTGAGCCGAACACCTGGGTCCACAATCTGTGTCTGTGGGTCACACGACTGCCTCCTCTTCCCCGTGTTATGTGCTGGCCAATCCCCTGTCCAGGACGAGTCCTGGATGCCTCCCGCCCTGCACCTGGACCTTTGCAAGCACAATCAGTGACCACATCCACTTACCTGTTCCACCACAGTGTCCAAATGTCATTACCCCAGGCATTTGAACGCAAGCACAAATACCCAGCCACCCACCAACAGGCCATAGCACTAAATGTGCAGCTTTCCAAATTACTGGCCCTGGAAATGTTGCCATTTAGGCTTGTGGACACTGAGGCCTTCCGCAGCATGAGGTCGGCAGACGTCCCTCATTACGCAGTCCCCAGCCGCCACTATTTTCCAAGGTGTGCCGTGCCAGCCTTACACCAACATGTGTCCCTTAAAGGGGTTGTCCGGGTTCAGAGCTGAACCCGGACATACCCTTATTTTCACCCCGGCAGCCCTCCTGAGCCTGGCATCGGAGCATCTCATGCTCCGATGCGCTCCCGTGCCCTACGCTAGATCGCGCAGGGCACAGGCTCTTGTGTTTTCAATAACACACTGCCGGGCGGTAACTTCCGCCCAGCAGTGTGTTCGGTGACGTCACCGGCTCTGAGGGGCGGGCTTTAGCTCTGCCCTAGCCGTTTTACTGGCTAGGGCAGAGCCAAATCCCGCCCATCAGTGCCGGTGACGTCACCGGGCTGCCTGTCAGCCCCATGGTGAGCCCGGTTCGTCACCGGAACTCAGAAAAATTCCTTTGCCCTGCGCGATTTAGCGCAGGGCAAAGGAGAGCATCGGAGCATGAACTGCTCCGATGCTCATGTCAGGGGGGGCTGCCTGGGTGAAAATGGAGGTATGTCCAGGTTCAGCTCTGAACCTGGACAACCCCTTTAACGTCACAAGTGCCCTGACCAACACATTTACTGGGAAGGTCCACTTACCAACGGACACATGGACAAGTGCATTCAGCCAGGGACGCTACATTTCCCTGACGGTACACTAGGTGAATGTTGTGGAGGCCAGGAGCGACTCGTACCCTGGGATGGCACAGGGGCTACCGATGCCAAGGATTGCGAGCCCCAATTCCATCAGGGTTTCCTCCACCACCTAAGTTAGTGTCTTCAACCACCACTTCTCCCCCTCCGCCTCCTCCTCCTCCACTTCCACCTCCGAATTATCTGCATGCAGCACCAGTCAATCATCAGTCGGTAGCTGGAAGCAGTGTAACACTGCAGTGGGGAAGTGGCAGCAGGCCATGCTCAAGCTGATCTGCCTAGGTTACAAACAGCACACCGCTGCAGAGCTGTGGCAGGGGATAAGAGATCAGACTGAGCTGTGGCTCTTGCCGCTCAACCTAGAACCAGGCATGGTTGTGTCTGATAATGGCCGCAACTTGGTGGCGGCTTTGGAGCTGGGCAACCTTAGACACATCCCATGCTTTACCCATGTATCCAACCTTTTGGTTCAGTGGTTTCTAAAAACATCCCCCAATTTGCCTGAGCTACTGGTGAAGGTGTGCCCCGTGTGTGCACATTTCCACAAGTCACCAACAGCTTCAGCTGGTTTGTCAATGCTGCAGCAGTGCTTGAAATTGCCAGCTCCCTGGCTGTTGTGTGATGTGAGCACACACTAGAACTCCACGTTCCACATGTTGGCCAGGCTTTGTGAGCAGCAGAGGGCAGTTGTGGAATACCAGCTGGAACATTGTCATCACCTTTCCAGTCAGCTTCCGCTATTCACAAGCGTGGAGTGGGCATGGATGTCTGACCTCTGTGAGGTTTTATGAAACTTTGAGGAATCAACACAGATGGTGAGCATCGATAATTGTATTATCAGCGTCACCATACCACTTCTGTGTCTTCTCAAATGCTCGCTGCTTAAAATTAAGAATGACACTTTGCATGTGGAAGTGGTGGAAATGGGGAAGACATTACACAGGTTGATGATAGCCAGACCACCCTCAGTTCATCTTCTCAGCGTGAATTGGAGGCTGAAGAGGAGCAGGAGATGGTTGCCTCCGCTACAGAGGGTAGTACCCATAGAAGTTTAATTCCATCTTTTCTGCTTGGGTGAGCAGAAGAGGAGGAAGAGGATGAAGAGATTGGGAGTGATCCTCCTTATGACGACAGCGAAGTCTCGGCTGTTGGTACTCTGGCACACATGGCTGACTTCATGTTAGGCTGCATTTCCCACGACCCAAGCGTTATACACATTTTAAACAATGCGGATTACTGGTTGTTGACCCTTCTCGACCCCCGCTAGAGAACTTCTTATCTCTCATTCCTCTGGTGGAGATGACAAGCAAAAGGGTGCAATACAAGAAGATCCTTGTTGGAAAATTGCTCCAAAATTTTCCATCTGACAACGCTGGTGGCAGAGGCCATACTTCCTTGGCCAACCGAGGAGGGGATACAAGGGGAACACACAGCAGTTCCAACAGAGGCAGGGCAACACTCTCTAAAGCCTGGGACAGTTTCATTACACCCTTCCAGCACCCTCACCCTGATGTGCGGCCTACTGCCACAAGGAGAGAAACATTTTAGAAGATGGTGAAGCAATAAATAGCAGACTGTGTCTGTGTCCTCAATGATCCCTCAGTGCCTTACAACTACTGGGTGTCCAAGCTGGACACGTGGCATGAACTGGCGATCTACGCTTTGGAGGTGCTGGCCTGCCCTGCCGCTAGCGTTTTGTCTGAGCGTGTATTCAGTGCTCCTGGTGGCATTATGACAGATAAGCGTATCCGCCTGTCAACTGAAAATGGTGACAGGTTGACTCATATAAAAATAAACAAGGCCTGGATTGACCATGACTTCTCAACTCCACCAGGGGAATGCTGATGAACATAAAGGCACTTTACTTGTGCTGGTTTTAGTGTAGTTAATAGACTTTATTCCCATGCACCCCTTCCACCAGAAACAAGGGTATATGGTTGAATCTTCCTTTTCTCATCCTCCTCCTCCTTTTTTGTCATATCAAAAAGCATTTCTTATTCGTCACATATAATGCCTTCGCAAATATGGCCTTCAAATATAATTTTTTAGAGGATCAGCTCACCAGCAGGCCCTCACATATAATTATTTACAGGGTCTGCTCACTAGCAGGCCCTCACATATAATTTTTTAGAGGGTTTGCTCACCTGCAGTCCCAAACCTAAAATCTTTTGGCCAGTGATGCTACATTTCCCTGACGGCACACTGGGTGAACTTTGTGGAGACCGGAACTTTGCGGCGAGTCGTACCCTGGGATGGCACAAGTGTTACCGACACCAAAGATTGCGTGCCCTACTTCCATCAGGGTTTTTGCCGCCACCAAGGTTAGTGGCTGCAACTCCCCTTCTCCTCCTCCGCCTCCTCTTCCACTTCCACCTGATTTATTATCTTGCAGCACCAGTCAGCCATCGGTCAGTAGCTGGAAGCAGTGTAGCACTGCAGTGAGGAATCGGCAACAGGCGGTGCTGAAACGTATTTGCTTAGGTGACAAACAGCACACGGCCGCAAAGCTGTGGCAGGGAATAAGGGACCAGACTGAGCTGTGGCTCTAGACCACAAATGTTTTTAAATGGTCAGCTCAGCAGCAAGCCCTCATCCACAAAATTTTTAAGATGGTCAGCTCGGAAGCAGGCCCTCGTCCACCCTATTTTTTAAATGGTCAGCTCGGCAGCAGGCCCTCATCTACACAATTTTTTAAATGGTCAGCTCACCAGCAGGCCCTTGCATATAATTTTTTAGAGGGTCAGCTCATTAGCAGTCCCGCACCTAAAATCTTTTAAAGGGTCAGCTCACCTGCAGACCCACAACTCAAATCTTTTAAAGGGTCAGTTCACCTGCAGGCTCGAAACTACAATCTTTTACTGGGTCAGCTCGCATGCAGGCCCGCACCTAAAATATTTTACTGAGTCAGCTCCCCTCTAGGCCCGCAACTCAAATACTTTACTGGGTCAGCTCACTTGCAATCTTTTAAAGGGTCAGTTCACATGTAGGCCCGCACCTAAAATCTTTTAAAGGGTCAGCTAACCTGCAGACCCGAAACTCAAATCTTTTACAGGGTCAGTTCACCTGCAGGTCCAAAACTCAAATCTTTTACTGGGTCTGCTCACTTGCAGGCCCGCGCCTAAAATATTATCGACGGTGAAAAAATACGTAACTGGCCTCATTTTAGTGCCCCCTAGAGCACTCCAAGCCGCTGTTCAGAAAGGACACACATCATCGGATGAGTATAGCACTGCTTATCTTTATATATATATATTGGTATTTGCATTTTCTTTGCAAGCTCAGTCTATACAGTTCCTCTTTAGCTGCATTATCGTTGTGCAACTCATTTTATGTCTGACAGCTGAGTACCGTCTTGTGGGTGCTCCAGCATTTTGGTTTATTTTGTGTTCCGTTTTTCGATTGTCAATATGCATTTGTTGCGGAAGGGCAGCGCTTGACTTGGTTGTTCACTGGTTGTCTCCTGATGAACCTTATCCATAAGGGGAAACGCGTAGAGACGAGAACCATTCATTTAGACAAATGTATATCTTGTATATTTTGGATTATATTAAATGACCCAGGCATCCATAAGGGTCAGTATTTGTTGCAAGGGTGTTTTAAGGACAGATAGGTTAGGTACGGGGACAGAGTGCTCCCACCATCTGGGTGCATCTCTGGGCAGAGAATAGGTAAGGGACACCCTAGGGATATACTAGGGACCCCTATGGCCTTGCCCCTACTCCATCACCGTTATACCTCTTCTGGTCCTGATCAAGCCCCTTATTGCTTGTCTGTCTGTATGTATATTAGTCCCCATGTGAGGGGCTCGTTGTGATTTTTTTGCATTTCTACATTAAAAGTTATATTTTAGGTAGTTGACTTCAGTGATAGTATATTCCGCGCCTAAAATATTTTACTGGGTCAGCTCACCTACAGGCCCGCAACTCAAATCATTTACAGGGTCAGCTCACATACAGGTTCTCGTATGGAATTTTTTAGAGGGTCAGCTCAGCTGCAGGCCCTTGCATATAATGTATTACAGGGTCAGCTCACCCTCAGGCACTCACAAATAATGTTTTACAGTGTGCCATGTGGGTTGAGAGTATAGCGAGAGGACAGTTGTGATGAATTGTTGGGGAAGTTGAATTTCTTTATCGTTTCAACCATAAATTCCCAGTTAACTCTATCAAAAGCCTTTTCGGCATCAGTCCCAAGGAGTAGAAGGGGAGATTTCCTCTGTTTAGCAGCAGAAATTACATGAGTTACTCTACATATATTATGTTTCCCCTCTCTTCCTGGTTCAAAACTTCATACTTGCTCAGGATCTATAAGTTTAGATAAAAGAGCAGATATTCTATGGGCTAAGAGCTTTGACCACCACTTGAAGTCACAATTAAGAAGTGAAATGGGTCTATAATTCCCACATTCCTCTGGGTCTTTGCCCTCCTTATGGAGAACCATGATGTAAGCTCTCAAGGTTTGTTGTGGTAGAGAAGCCCCTTTGAGGAGAGAATTACACACATCAACAAAGTGTGGCAGTAAATGTTTCCTAAATTTCTTATAGCAAATAATTGGTAGTCCATCTGAGCCTGGGCTTTTCCCTGAGGGGATAGAGTTGAGTACTTTTTCTACTTCATTATATGAAAAAGGTGTTAAAAGTGCATCTTTCTCTTCTTTAGATAATCTAGGAGATTTAATGGAGTGAAGAAAGGATGTTATCCTTTCTGATAATGTCTCCTTGACACTACATTCTTCCAACTCCCCTTCAGAAAGGTTATACAGTTTGGCATAATATGCATGGAAAGCCTTCGTTATGGACAAGGTTGTAGAGGCCTTATTTGACTCTGAAGTTTTAATTGTGGGTATAAAGGTCTTTGCCCTTCTCTTTTTTATGAAACAAGACATTATTTTATTACCTTTGTCTCCATGAGCATCCAATTTATATTTTAAAAGCTGCATGGATCTAGCTATTTTGATATTTAGTAGATCTTTAACCCTCCGCCTATGCGAGCCTAAAGCAGATAAATGGGCTTCTGATTGGGTGGCCTTGTGAAGCCTTTCCTGTCTATGAATCTGGGCTATAACAGAGTAAAGCTCATTTGTGCGTTGTTTTTTGACATGTGTGCCCTGGGCTATAAGTTCTCCTCTAATAAATGACTTAGGTGCCTCCCATATCAGGGGTTTAGACACATCTGGAGTATTGTTGATGTTGAAATATTCCTCTATTTTTTTGCCCAAGTTTTGCAAACATATGGGTGACTCCAAAAAGGTATTATTAAGTCTCCATGTCCATGACCTGTTAGGTAAACATTTTAAAGATATAGTCATCATCACTGGTGCATGGTCAGAAATAACCATGGCTCCTATGTCTGCTTTGAGAATCGATTGAATGTGGGGCTCAGATAAAAATAAATAATCAATGCGATGATATGAGTTATGTACTCTGGAAAAATAAGCATAATCTTTCTCATCAGGGTGCACAAGCCTCCACATGTCAATCAAGTGTGTTTCTGCTATTGCCCTGTTCAGTTTCAACATTTGCCTTTTGGATATCTTTGTAATTTTGTGTGAAGTTGAGTCTAAAGATATGTTAAAATCCCGTTCCACAATAATCACTCCCTCAGCATATTCCTTCAATGTCCTCAGAACAGCCACTAACCAATGGACTTGGTTTTTATTTGGCGCATAAAAATTAGCAATAGTAATTTTAGTGTTGTAAAGTGTCCCTTGTATGATTAGGAGTCTACCTTCTGGATCTGCAAATAATTTGGATAGTTTGAATGGAATAGAATCTTTGATTGCTATTGAAACTCCCTTAGATGCTGATGAATGGGTAACTTGATACCATTAGGAATATGCTGAAGAAGGGAGACTTGGTATATGATTATGAGTTTCCTGCCATAAAACAATCTCCACCTTCTGTTTATATAATAAGTTGAACATCTGTCTACGTTTTTGTGGACCATTCAGGCCATTGACATTATGTGACCAGATATGTAAGTCAGCCATCGAACAACTGTGTGATGTTTCTTGATATGGTATCACCATCGACTCTGGAAAACAGAAACAAATATATACAAGAACGCAAACCAAGCATTCTGCATTGAATTGCTGATGATATGATAAACATATAGGGTACTCTCATCTCTCCCAGCAGACACCATCTCCTTCTTCCATTAACTACAGCCAAACTTATAGCCTCAGAGCCCCAGCCAAGAGAGACAACGAGCACCAAGTGGGGGGGAACCATTATCAGCCTAATAGTCGACTGCCTATTTACATTTTTACTTGGGCCTGGGGATCCATGTGGATATAAAGTGTTGCATTTATAACGCACTTTAGATAGGGAAAAAAGAAGAAAGGAAAGATAGAAAGAGTAGAGCAGAAAAGCAATTTGTGCAAGTTAAGACTGTGCTATAATGCCTAACCCTCTCCAAGAGACATGTACTATAAAGTAAGGTAGATTCTTGGGACTAATTCCTTCTCTAAGAGGAAGCACTCTTGAATATAGGCAAATAAAATAATAGAGATATTGTAAAATAAACATGTTAAACCAAGGCTTTAGTCCTACAATAATTGTAAAGGATATGGAGACTTGACTGTACGGGAACTTTCAAAGTCCACATATCTAGCAGCTTTACACCTTCCAGTCAGTTTGATGTCTCAGGGGACAGTACGCTTATGCTGGATCTTCTTTGTCTTGGGAGATTTTGCCTTCCGAACCACTTGCCACGATGGGGTTTGGGTAGGTCTTGCAGCTGTGAAACATAAGACACCAGAAGCCATGGAGAAACTTCCGCCGGATTAATGCCCAACTTGTCCCACGCCTCCGCTAGATCAGATGGTGTTCTAATAATGATTTACTGGTTATTTTTGATTGTGGACAGGCAGAAGGGAAACAACCATCTCACTATGAGCTTGTGTGCCCTAAGAGCGTCTGTGAGCAGTTTCATCGCTCTTCTTTTAGCTACAGTATTTGGGGCCAGATCTTGAAATATTTGGATTATACGAAATGCCCTCATATCTTTAGCAGCTTGTAGCAAGGCAGCTGTATTTAGGAAGTTTAATAAACCGCAAATGACATCCTTCAGCGGGCCACCAGGAGGGGTTTTAGGCGCTAATCCTCTGTGGGACCTTTCTACCACTATTTAGTAAGCTCTCTCTTCTCCGACTAGCGAGGAAAAATGGTAGATACCGCTCGAGGTAGGCCCTCCACTGATGCATGTGCCGGTACGCCTCTTTTTCCTCTTGCATTTAGTCTCATGATCCTCAATTTGCAATAAAACTGCATTCGAGGTGTGTTTGGTATGAATGTAATAAAAGTTCCAATGATACACTGTGTTGTATCACGGCAGCTTGGTCCTCCTCCAGCGCCACTACGCGGTTCCCGATTTGTTTGATGTCGGTTTTGATGCCCCCGATGTCCCTTTGTAGCGGAGATAGTGCTTTATATAGGATTTTCTTGAAGGTGGTGGCTCTGGAGAGAGGTAAGTCTTGAGTGTCCCCGGCAGCTTCCGACATGGTGCAGGAACTTTCACCATCTGACTCCTCGTGTGAGGACGCAGGTCTGCCGCTTCCTGGCGCCATCTTACTTCTACATGCTGGGGATGCACCTCGTTTCTTGAGGAATTTATCCATGTCTGGTAGGTTCTTTCCCACTTGCGATGTTCCCAATCTGCTCTCGTTCCTCTCCCGGGCAGATTTAACCATGCTAAGAGTATTGTTGGACATGAATATTCGAATAGCGAATATTAATCACGAACATTGGCACTTCTAGAATTCACAAATATTTAGAATATAGTGATATATATTCGTAATTTCAAATATTCCCAAAATTTTTTCATCAGTAACCTCCCTTATTACTTGTGGGCCAATGAGAAGGCTGCAACGTCTTTGTCTGAGTTAAGCAACATCCCTAGCAACCAATAGGAAAGTTGCCTACCCCTTACTATATAAGAACCTCCCCAGCAGCCCTTGTATGCAGTATTTTGCAGATCTCAGAGAGACAGCATTGTTATTGCTGTGCTCTCTGCTTTACTGTGTCGATACATTAGATAGTTAATTAGTTAGCTTATATATATAATACGGATAGTTAATGGGAGAAAGTCAGTGTAGGTTAGATAGTGATATAATGTAGCTGATAGGTTCTGCTGTCCATACATACATGCTACACACAGTGCTGTATGTATGTATGTACAAACCGGATTCCCAAAAGGTTGGGACACTATACAAATCGTGAATAAAAACTGAATGCAATGATGTGGAGGTGCCAACTTCTAATATTTTATTCAGAATAGAACATAAATCACGGAACAAAAGTTTAAACTGAGAAAATGTACCATTTTAAGGGAAAAATATGTTGAATCAGAATTTCACGGTGTCAACAAATCCCAAAAAAGTTGGGACAAGGCCATTTTCACCACTGTGTGGCATCTCCCCTTCTTCTTACAACACTCAACAGACGTCTGGGGACAGAGGAGACCAGTTTCTCAAGTTTAGAAATAGGAATGCTCTCCCATTCTTGTCTAATACAGGCCTCTAACTGTTCAATCGTCTTGGGCCTTCTTTGTTGCACCTTCCTCTTTATGATGCACCAAATGTTCTCTATAGGTGAAAGATCTGGACTGCAGACTGGCCATTTTAGTACCCGGATCCTTCTCCTACGCAGCCATGATGTTGTGATTGATGCAGAATGTGGTCTGGCATTATCTTGTTGAAAAATGCAGGGTCTTCCCTGAAAGAGATGACGTCTGGATGGGAGCATATGTTGTTCTAGAACCTGAATATATTTTTCTACATTGATGGTGCCTTTCCAGACATGCAAGCTGCCCATGCCACACGCACTCATGCAACCCCATACCATCAGAGATGCAGGCTTCTGAACTGAGCGTTGATAACAACTTGGGTTGTCCTTGTCCTCTTCGGTCCGGATGACATGGCGTCCCAGATTTCCAGAAAGAACTTCGAATCATGACTCGTCTGACCACAGAACAGTCTTCCATTTTGCAACACTCCATTTTAAATGATCCCTGGCCCAGTGAAAATGCCTGAGCTTGTGGATCTTGCTTAGAAATGGCTTCTTATTTGCACTGTAGAGTTTCAGCTGGCAACGGCGGATGGCACGGTGGATTGTGTTCACTGACAATGGTTTCTGGAAGTATTCCTGAGCCCATTCTGTGATTTCCTTTACAGTAGCATTCCTGTTTGTGGTGCAGTGTCGTTTAAGGGCCCGGAGATCACGGGCATCCTGTATGGTTTTACGGCCTTGACCCTTACGCACAGAGATTGTTCCAGATTCTCAGAATCTTCGGATGATGTTATGCACAGTTGATGATGATAGATGCAAAGTCTTTGCAATTTTTCGCTGGGTAACACCTTTCTGATATTGCTCCACTATCTTTCTGCGCAACATTGTGGGAATTGGTGATCCTCTACCCATCTTGGCTTCTGAGAGACACTTTTATACCCAATCATGTTGCCAATTGACCTAATTAGTGTTAATTGGTCTTCCAGCTCTTCGTTATGCTCAAATTTACTTTTTCCAGCCTCTTATTGCTACTTGTCCCAACTTTTTTGGGATTTGTTGACACCGTGAAAATTTGAATCAACGTATTTTTCCTTTAAAATGATACATTTACTCGGATTAAACGTTTGATTTGTCATCTACGTTCTATTACAAATAAAATATTGACATTTGCCATCTCTACATCATTGCATTCAGTTTTTATTCACAATTTGTTTAGTGTCCCAACTTTTTTGGAATCCGGTTTGTATGTATGTACGCTACATACATACATACATAGTGCTGTGAGGTCCCAAGTTCACAACAATACTTAGTGCACCAATCACTAATAAGTAGTCAGACCTGTTAAAATGTGTAGTTGCTCGTATTGCCCAAAATATTTGCATCATTAGTGGCAATTTTGCAATTGCGAATATATTGGAGCACTCTAACTGTATATGAAGCTATTGTAATGTTCTGCCGTGCCAACCATTTTCCCCAGTCTCTGGAAAATTCTAGCAGCTTGTAAAATTTAGCTATAGTGACTCACGTCTGTATTTTGTCCGCATTACATTGCCAATTTTTCGTGATCAAGAAAATAATCTCTAATTCACGAATATATGTCGATTATTCTACCAAATATTCACGAAATATAGCAAATTTGAATATTGCCCCTGAGGCTCATCACTAGTCATGAGGGATTTAAGCTCGTTATGCTGAAATAAGCAGCAGCTATGGTGAGGAGCTCTGAACTCAGGCAGCCATCACAGCATGCGGCTAGCTCCGGTCCCCTTCTTTTATACAACTTTTAAGTATTATTTACATAAAACCAGAAAACATTCAATTTGTCTCAGCTTTTAACTTGCAGACATCTACTGAGGACTGCCTAACATTACACAGCTTGGTGCCATCTGCAAAGACAGAAAATGTGTTATTAAATCCCATTCTCTGTATTATTAACAAATAAGTTGAGCAATTGTGGTCTCAAAACTTTATCTTGCGGTATACCATTCAGAGGATGAATATCCGGATACAATTTTTTCATCTAATTACAAGCATTACTTTCTAAATCATTAGACCTTAATTAAAGGGGTTGTCTCATCATAGACAATGGGGGCATATCGCTAGAATATGCCCCCATTGTCTAATAAGTGCGGGTCCCACCGCTGGGACCCGCACCTATATAGAGAATGGAGCCCCAAAAGTAAAGGAGGGTGCACTGCACAAGCGCAGCCGCCCTCCATTAATTTTCTATGGGTCCGGTGAAAATTTCCATCGAGCCCATAGAAGGCATGATATGGAAATCTGATATGGTCGTCTGATCTGAGGTCTGATTTTTATTTCTATTTTTTTTTCTCCTCTAAAACCTAGGTGTTTCTCATAAAGCTTACAAAAACAGTATAACCATGATATTCCTACTAATGTTGGATATTTTATGTGAAAGACAATCAGCATGTATGGGTGTACATGGTCTGCAAGGATATATTCATACCCAAATCATTTCAAAATGCTGTCCACATGGATGAGTGTGCCACCAACAGCTTCAGTTCTTGTAGCAATAATTGCAGGGAGTTTGTTTTCTGATGTTTCTCGCTTGACATGCCAACTAGAGATGAGCGAAGTTTTGAAAAATGTGATTTGGCAGCTTCACCAAAGTTCATGCAGAAATTTGATTAGTTCGAAATTAATTTGTCACAAATCGCTATAAATCTGGTATACCCAGCCCAATCTGACTGATCATATCCATACCAATCTCAGTGTGAAGGCTTGGTTTTTAAACTGCAGGGAGTATGTAGGAGACTGCTGAACTACAGACTCTGCTACAATTTATTGCCATGTACATAACTGTGCAGTGCACCAATATTCAAGTAGTGGCCCCATGCCAGAGTGGGGTGGGTGGCAGCAGCAGCAGTGGTAGTGGTCTAACATAAGGAGCGTGGAGTTCCAAAGGGGTGAAAACGTTGCATTATTTACAGCTCTTGTAGTTCAGTGGAAAACTTGAGGAACTGAGTGACAATGAGATTGAAGGCAGGGTGCATGGGTCAGCCTCTGATGCAGAGCAGACAAAATGTTCTTCCAATTATCAGTAACCATGAATCCTATCTCCAGTTGGCAAGGAGACATCCAGTGTTTGATTTCTTTACTGATGACACTGAGCAGTTCCTCCCCAGTGTGGCTCCATTCAGCCAGGCTGACGAGGCTGGAAGACCACTGTGAACTGTGCCTAGAGGAGGGAGTAAGAATAAGGTGGAGGATGGGGAGGCAGAGAAAGACAATGGAGTAGAAATCCCAGCATTAGAACACGGCATTGTCATCACCTGGCCAAGTCACTGGGCCAAAATGACATTTACCCAGTGAGCTGTGAACGACCTATATTGTCCTTGACCATATTTACTCCATATGTCAGCGCTAGCATGAACTCTACCAGACACCAAGAGACCCAAGGACTGGCCCACTTTCTGTTCATCGTACGTGTGCAGGGTTGGTACAGATTTTTTGGAAAGTAATGTCAGCTTGGGAATCTCCACCTTGGGTGGACTAAAGCCATGAGGACAACCATAGTACATGAGATGGGAGAGACTGTAATACCAGCAACTTGGCCAGGTGCACATTCTGCTTCTGCACCACTGGATAAGTGCACGCATACTGTTGCCTTTTTGCAATTGCCTCGGTGATTGATTGCTGTCGAAACAAGTGATGAGAAGAAGGAGGAGCATCAGAGCAAAAGACGACATTGAAGTCGATGGGAAAGAATGACAGCTTCCTTCTGTGACGTTGACAAGCCCTGCCAGCTGGAGAGGGGTGCAGCCTGGTACGAGATGCAGTAGTTGTTGCATCTGGCTGTAACACTAAATGAGTGGCATGGTTTTCCCACACCACTTTATGGTGGTGCTCAATGTGTTGACGTAGGGCTGACGTGCCTACATTAGCATTCTGGCCGTGTATCACCATCAGCCCACATATCCTGCATACTGCCACACTTACATTCAACTGTGACTTTGCGAAAAATTCTCATGCTGGCCAGTATTTTCCCTCCACAACTATGTGATCTACTGGCACATCATTGGGGACACTATGGGGGGCATCTACTGGGGACATTGCTGGCACATGTGGACACTATGGGGGCATCTACTGGGGACATTGCTGGCACATGTGGACAATATGGGGGCATCTACTGGGGGCATTGCAGGCACATGTGGACACTATGGGGGGCATCTACTGGGGACATTGCTGGCACATGTGGACACTATGGGGGCATCTACTGGGGACATTGCTGGCACATGTGGGCACTATGGGGGCATCTACTGGGGCATTGCTGACACATGTGGACACTATGGGGGGCTTCTACTGAGGACATTGCTGTTACATGTGGACACTATGGGGGCATCTACTGGGGACATTTCTGGCACATGTGGACACTATGGGGGCATCTACTGGGGGCATTGCTGGCACATGTGGACACTATGGGGGCATCTACTGGGGACATTGCTGGCACATGTGGACACTATGGGGGCATCTACTGGGGGCATTGCTGGCACATGTGGACACTATGGGGTCATCTACTGGCACATCATTGGGGAAACTATGGGGGCATCTACTGGGGACATTGCTGTCACATGTAGACACTATGGGGGCATCTACTGGGGACATTGCTGGCACATGTGGGCACTATGGGGGCATCTACTGGGGCATTGCTGACACATGTGGACACTATGGGGGGCTTCTACTGAGGACATTGCTGTTACATGTGGACACTATAGGGGCATCTACTGGGGACATTTCTGGCACATGTGGACACTATGGGGGCATCTACTGGGGACATTGCTGGCACATGTGGGCACTATGGGGGCATCTACTGGGGCATTGCTGGCACATGTGGACACTATGGGGGCATCTACTGGGAACATTGCTGGTACATGTGGGCACTATGGGGGCATTTACCAGGCACATTATATAGGGGTGTTTTATACTTGCACACATTATGGAGGCACTATGGGGACATTAGATCAACTGGGGGCACTGAGGAAATGTTTTGTACTGGCACACAGAACGGGAGCATTTTTGAACTAGTGCACATTATTATTATTATTGAAGGTGGTAGGTGAGTTGTTAAGAAGGTATGAGAATGATGGAAAAGTAGAAACCTAAGATGTCTTTTGTCAAACTGCAGAGACAAGAGATGGGTGAAAAATCATCATGGCGGTCTGCTCTCAAAGGAGAAGATGAAGAAAGAGAAGGTCTGCATCAGAGGAGAAGTCACTTGATATGTGGTGCTGTATTCTGGATAGCACAGAATATAATATGTATGCAAATATGTATTTAGTGCTAGGTACAAATGTGTATAAAATGTATATGGTGTAGGTAAATCTACTGTAAGTGTAGCCTAGGGGTCATTTATATACTGTATGGTGTATATTGTATATGTGTTTATGTGAGTGTAGTGTCTATATAGTCTGTTTATGTATGCTGTGTTGTGTTGCCGCATATTTGCCGTTGAGTAGGGAACCTGTTCTTAAAAATTTTAATCCCACCCCTGTGCACACCTTATATACCCATTAAGACAGCTCCCTGTTACAGCTTATAGACAACACCTTTCCGATTTTTCCATTAGATCAACAAGGTTCTCACTACTGTCCTAGATGACGGATGTTGGGGCAAACAAGGACTGAATTTGTTCATGCCTTATTCTTTGTTGTACAAGGAAATACACTAATGCCAGAGCGACAAGTGTAAAGGTCTGTGGTGAAGTTGGATGAACCTAAAGTTCCTCATTTTTTTCTTGCTACATTTTGGTCGGTTGTGAACATATATTTTAAGCTCAGTTTTGCATACCACAGAAAAACTACAACAGAATAAGTACTGTTAGAATAGAATTTACAATGTCAGAGCATGAAGCAGAAGACCAGTCCAGATGGCTGAAATGTGTTATTCCTTATTATGTCTCAAAATATTCTATACAATAAAAAATGTTAGATTAAAGACCTGGATATGTTCCAGAAAGTGCCTAAATAGCTGCACAGATGGGATTTGGATTTTCTAGTTATTCAGCATTTTGGAAATTTCTAAAAATTACCAGAATCATAAAAAAAAAAACATTCCAAATACATTCTGGCTGAAATTTGTATTATTATTTAGGGCCCATTAGCAAATAACGTAAGGGCCCATGACTGGCAGCAATTTGGGTATTGTCCCCTTTAAATCTCTTTAAGTCACGGAAAGGGCTACTTAGGGAGTTAAGGCAGGAGTTAATTGGCCAGGGTTTACATTTCCCTCCAACCCGCCCCCTTTTTTCCTTGTTCCTTTCTTGTGATTCAGTCAGTGTTGCTTTCAATGTCACAGCAAGTAGGTTGGTAACCCTTGAAGGGCCATAGAGAGTATGGTACCCAATGTTATAGTGACAGCTGGCATAAGGCCATGTTTTGGATAGCACAGTAGATAAATCTCTGCTGCTTTTTGCACTTTAATTAAATAAAGTTGAAAATGTTTTATACGGTTTTGTTTAATAAAGCTGGGGCCAGCACATGCGTCACCCCAATGTTTTGTGGTTGTCTATTTGTTCCATGTTTGGTTCAGTGTGGGCTTGCTGGCCACTTTCGAGACCAGTGTGCTGATAGGGGTGGGTTATTAGATTATTATGCAGACAGTCTTCGTTGTTCTTGTGGCAAAAAAACCCCATCAATATGGGGCAATATAAAATGTCAATACAAATTTTAATTTAAAGCAAAACCCCAAACTATTTTGTTAAAGACAGGGAAGCATTACTCACCAGTTCAATTTCCCAATACTCCAGCAATGCTGCTGTGTTGCTTCCAGCAATCTCTGTTTCCAGTTCTGCAATGCTGACATCCCTGACTACACCATATGACCATTGTAGCCAATCACTGATGTCAGCGGTCATGTGGGATGTTCCGGTACTTCAAGACTGAAGCTGAATTGTATCAGATGTGAGTAATCATGTTGGATTCTTGGGGTCAGTCACCAGCCCAAAAAATAGGTGCAAGATGTGATAGGCTAATTACCGTATTTGCTGTAATACCTTAGCAACCAATGACATGATGTAAAAAATAATATATTTCATAAAGTTTTTAAGAAATGTTAAAAAAAATCTAGAAAAAAATAAAATAAATTCTCTATTAACATATTACAAAATATAAAAATATACATAACTGGTATCACCACACTTGAAAATTTCCAGGATATTATTTACCCCATCTGATAAACTGAGCAATTAAATAAAACAAGATCAAAAAGTCCTATGTACAGGTATTCAAAAGTGGCACAATATAAAAAAAAAATGAAACTACAGCTTATTTTGCAAACTACAGATCTCTATTGCTGAAAATGAGAAAAATATCTAAGTAGGTATGGGTGTCAGAAAAATAAGGTACAAAAACAACTCCTCATAGGGCTATATTCATAGACAAATAGTTAGAGTTCTTTGAAGGTAAGAATGAAAAGCAATAACCTCAGTGCCAAATTTGCCTTGGTCCTTGAAGGGTGTCTGTAACCAGGTTTGGACTATTATTTGCAATAAAATATGCATAATTAAGATTGACATTTTATATTATTTTCCTTCTGGCCCTTGTATGCCCTCCCCACACTTAGACCTGTGCTAAATACATTACAGGACTGCTATGCATGCACACAGGAGTCCTCTCCATTATGTCAGCACTGCACAGCAGTCTTGACTATGTATTTCAGCACAACTATGAGTGATGACAGTGGGGGAAGGTGGGTGGGCAGAAGGAAAATAAAAATGGTGATCTGGACTGCGGTACCACTCATGCATTATTTCAGATAATAGTCCAAAATTGTTGTGACATATTTCCTGTATGGGGTTAAAAATATGGCATCCAGACCTATGTATGGGCACTTAAGAGTGGCCCCAGTTCCATATAATGTTAAAGGCTATGTACACCTATGGGAGAAATGTTTTTTATTATTGCATTGTACTCATTTTAAACAAATTTATATATATTTTTTAATTGATCTTTATTAAAAATATGGAGTCCTTTTTCTGTACAGAGCTGAGATGCTCAAGTAGCATCCTTTGGATTTTCAGTATTTTCCATCATTTGGGGAGCTCACGGACTCCTTATCTCTGCTCACTGACATTATGAACACTCATTATACTGTAGCTCAGTTCTTATCTTACTGATAAGAATGTGATTTTAATATGTGTTTATGACCTCTCAGTAGTTTAGAGATAGGGTTTATTAGATGACAATGAAAGTGCCAGTCACAAAGCTAATAAAACAGTTAACCTTTTGTGAGAGAACATCTCAATATTTTTTATATAGGTCAATTAAAAAATTTATTTTAGCCAAAAATGAGTAAAATCATAAAATCATAAGAAAATTGCCTCCGAAGGTATACATAGCCTTTAAGTCATCTAGAGTACCAGGACCAATGAGGTGAGTTAAATAATGCCAATGCACTCCCAACTTCGTGTTTAGACTAAAAGCCAGTTAGTTATAAGTTTAATACCCCAGAGTGGTATTAACATTTCTTCACCTTGCTACTCTAATTATAATGTTATCTTTTTATTTATTCAAGGCCCTTTGTACATGTAATGTGCCTGGTTCAGATATATGGCAGAGAGATCTCTAGATAGAATGGAACTTGCATTCCATTCTATCCATTTTGGGCAGCAGTGGTCCAGTCCTGTTTCCTACCTAAGGGAGGGGTTGCAGTTCTAGTTTATTCCTGTCTAGTTTAGACAGTAGAGCAGAAAAGGCTTGCCAAGATGTAGCAATGAGAGGAAAGTTCCCCCTCCTGCAGCAGGAGTCCTTCCAGAGGGAAGCAGCTCATACAGTACCATGACTCCTTGCAGATTTACCTACAGAATATTGCGAGGGGATCAACAGCCATAGGCACCCCACTCCAGAGATACCAGAACAGTCCTAAAGTCCAGCTGCCAGAATAAAGCCAAGTTAAGCACAGCAGAGAGAGAAAGCAGAGTACTCAAGTTTGGTTGACAGTTTATGCAAAAACCTGCTGGAACCAAGAGAAAGACTAAATATTGTCTAGATGCAAGTTTACTCAAGTAAAGCTGTTCAACTTTATAAGATCTGGGCTCGATTTATTCTCCATCTCCACCATTTCTCATCCCTTTTATTGCTTCGGAGCCAAGCCCTGGGGAGGAGCACCATGATACACAGAGACTATTAGGCCGCACCACACCACTCAGCATCCTATAAACTTGGGACGCGATTGGCCCTGGGGGGCAGCACATTGTACAAGTAAAGAACCTTTCCTAAATGCTCTGTGTGCTTGTATAAATTTACATTTATAATTTTCATTCTTCATTGAGTTATGACCTTTAGAGTTTAACTAATTAGTTAAATGTTATGAAAAATTTTTAAACTTGCAGATGTACTTTTTTTAATCTCGTTTCAATGGCATATCTTTTTTCAAACTATTAATGTACTTTGTTTCACATTACCTCATAAATGTATATTTCCTTTTAATAAAACATAACATTTTAGAAATATTTTTCGAGATATTGTGTTGTTAATTCTGGTTTATAAGTTTTGTCAATGCAAATATATTTTATACCTATCTGCAGCATACACGTAGGTGACGATTGCTAAAACAACGAGACTTCTGGGACCAGATGTGGTTCAGAATACACCAGGAATGGTGTGAATAGAGCCACACTATCAATCCTAAATTAATAATCTGTGAATTGACAAATAGTAATATAGTAACATGGGGGGGGGGGGCATTTATTAAGACCAGCATTTTAGACTCCTTTCTTAATAACCCCTATAATTGGCTATGGATCCGCCAAAGTTACGAAGAGGTGCCAGCCTCTACATAATTTAGGTGCATCTAGCGCCAGTCTAAATGTTAGAATGGTTCCTAGCTGTCTTAAATTTTGACCATTTTCTATGCTTAAAACAGGCATAGAAAATGATGAATGACACGGACCTGCCGGCCTGCCTCTTCCATGCTTTGTGTTGCAATCTGCCCCATAAATACGCCAAATATAGGCATATTTCTGGATAGTAAATGACCCCTATAGTTTGTAAGGCAGAAAAAAGACATACGTCATCTACTTCAGCTTATTATCTTGCAAAGCTGATCCAGAGGAAAGCGAAAAATCCTGTTAGGTAGAGGCCAAAATTCCTTATTTTAACCTTTTGCCTAGTACCCACGACGTATAAGATATAAAGAGCTCCTATTTGTAACCCGACGTATAAAAGTTCCAGGTTACATCGCAATCTGCAGACGGCCCTTGCTACTGCAGTCTGCTGTGACCATGCTGCATTTAGCTGCAGTCACAGGGAGAACTCCAGAAGTCAGCAGGAGCAGTCAGCCTTTGATAGATCCTTGCAGCACCCTTCTACAAGGATATATCACAGTGTTAAATGTAAAATCAGTCAGGGAGCGCTTTTCCTTATGTAAAAGTGCCACCTGGTGGCTGTAAAATGAACTTTCATCTGCAGGATGTGAATTAACCCCTTTCTGCCCTGACTGTGACAGGAAGGGGTTAAATCACTTAAAAAAATAACAAGGTAAAAAATAAATAAATTCATAATTATATATATTTTTTAAAATAATAAAGAGAAATAAAGAAAATGAAAAATAAAAAGTTATAGCAATAGTTACTACTATTAGCAATGGTATACCCATACAAACTCCCCCCCCCCTTTTTTATTCATAAAATGTATTAGTTTATATATTTATTAGTTTTAGCAACAGTATAGTGGAATTTGTGAGTGTAAAATATACAAACATACACACATTTTATATTTTAAAAATCCAGGTATTCGTTTTAGCAATACTTTGTAAAGCAGTGTTTTTTCTGCATAACACATACAAATGTACTTTTTGCAATTATAAAAAAAAAAATATTTAAAAAAATAAAAAATAAAATGTCCACATTTCCCCAAGATACCTTACGGAAACAACATACAAAAAAATCACTTTGAAGGGGCTTGAAATGTTTTGGCACTGTATAACAGTTTTCTGGCAGTATGGTGCCATAGAACCAGCAATACGAAATAGGCCATCAAATACGCTACAGTCTTTTGAAGTCTTGTGGTGGGCCCAGCCAATAGATAAATTAAATAAATAGCATCCATTTTCAGGGTACAAGCATATAGTAATGGTTTTAGAAATGTTATTTCAGAAGACTTAAAAGTAGGCAGACAATGTCATAGAGCAGCAGGAAATGCTAGCAGAATGCTTGGGTGTATAGGGAGAGGCATTACCAGTAGAAAGAGGGAGGTGCTCATGCCACTCTACAGAGCACTAGTGAGACCTCACTTGGAGTATTGTGCTCAGTACTGGAGACCATATCTCCAGAAGGATATTGATACTTTGGAGAGAGTTCAGAGAAGAGCTACTAAACTAGTACATGGTTTGCAGGATAAAACTTACCAGGAAAGATTAAAGGAACTTACTATGTATAGCTTGGAAGAAAGACGAGACAGAGGGGATATGATAGAAACTTTTAAATACATAAAGAGAATCAACAAGATAAAAGAGGAGAGAATAGTTAAAAGAAGAAAAACTGCTACAAGAGGACATAGTTTTAAATTAGAGGGGCAAAGGTTTAAAAGTAAAATATCAAGAAGTATTACTTTACTGAGAGAATAGTGGATGCATGGAGTAACCTTCCTGCAGAAGTGGTAGCTGCAAATACAGTGAAGGAGTTTAAGCATGCATGGGATAGGCATTAGAGATGTCGCGAACATAAAATTTTCCGTTTGTGAACAGCCGAAATGGGCGAACCGCCATTGACTTCAATGGGCAGGCGAATTTTAAAACCCACAGGGACTCTTTCTGGCCACAATAGTGATGGAAAAGTTGTTTCAAGGGGACTAACACCTGGACTGTGGCATGTCGGAGGGGGATCCATGGCAAAACTCCCATGGAAAATTACATAATTGACGCAGAGTTGGATTTTAATCCATAAAGGGCATAAATCACCTAACAATCCAATTTCTTTTTAAACAACGTGGTTTAAAATATCCAGTGTGTGTATACACAATCAGGTATGATGTTGTATCAATCAGGTAGTGTAAGGGTTACGCCCGCTTCACAGACATTGACAGACCAAACTCCCCATTTAAGGCACCGCAAACCACCGCAAACAGTCCATTTGCCCAACCGCAAACTTCCCATTTGCACAAGGTTGGATACAAGCTAGCCATGTCCCGTTGATGTCATTGAAGGTTTCTTCCTCCACCCAGCCACGTACAACACCAAGGGTCCCGGAAAGGTGAATTGAATTGATTCTTTGAATGGGGAGATGGTTAAAAAAAAGTTGGCTCCCTCCCCTTTGTTTGAATCCACGGTCACTGCATCTGTGTCGTGCAATTTACTGTCCCATCCGATATGAGTGCTATTTCCTGTAGTTCTCTCATCTCATCAGTTTAATCCCTGTTACGTCCCATATCAGGGTGGGATTGCCTTTTGTGAAAAAAAATTTAGGCCGGGTATCTTCGACTGCCTTCACAGTGACAGACCAAACTCTGATACACCAAACTGAATTGATTTTAGGGACCGGGAGATGAAAACAGCAGCTTGGTTGGTCCTCTTACTCCCAAGTTGGGGCACTGTGCGTGCACGGAGCAATGTGCTGTGACACCCTATATGAGTGGTCTCTTAACTAGTCCTATTCCTATCAGTTTAATCCCTGTTACGTCCTCTATCCGGGGACGTGTGTCGAATTGATTAACCATTGTCGAATTAACGAACCATTACGACATCCTGGAAAAATTTAGTTCTGAGCTTTGTACTTGATTTGTATTGGAATTGTTGGGGATTTTTAAAATTGTCTGCATTATTTCTAATAAACTATTAAGAGACTTTATTGTGATTTTTTTTATTTTATGTATTAAAAACCCACCCATACAACTTAAAAAAAGATAAGTAAAAAAATGTACGTTTTTTCTATGAAAAAACATCCAGCCGTCCCGATCGCTTTTGGTCTGATCATAATGAAGCAACGGCCTTCTCATCTGGGGTGTGGCAACATTGCCAACACACTCAGAGGTGATGATCGCTTCATTGTGATACGCAAGCCCCTTCACCACAACAAGGTAACGATCACGAAAGGGGAATTGACACTTGTATGTGCCTTTTTTTTGTTTTGTTTTTGCACCCACAGTGCAGCACCAGAGGCCACATGCCTGAAAAACAATGTTATTGTTGCAGCCGCTGTTGTAGCAGCGGCCGGAAAAATTTGATGTTTTCAAGGCAGAAAGGTGACTCAAACATTGTGGCTTGAACCCTAGTTGGTGGTGGAGAATTCACGAAAGTCATCCAGTATGCAGACATTAAATACAGCAGCGTGAGGACCATTTTGAGGCCTAGGCATGTCAGGCCTTTTGTTAGTTAAACGTATCCCCTACTCACAGTCCCTTCGGGATCCAAGCCTCATTCATCTTAATGAAAGTGAGGTAATCAACACTTTTTTGACCGAGGCGACTTCTTTTGTTAGTGACAATGCCTCCTGCTGCACTGAAGGTCCTTTCTGACAGGACACTTGAAGCGGAGCAGGCCAGAAGTTCTATCGCAAACTGGGATAGCTCAGGCCACAGGTCAAGCCTGCACACCCAGTAGTCAAGGGGTTCATTGCTCCTCAGAGTGTCGATATCTGCAGTTAAGGTGAGGTAGTCCGCCACCTGTCGGTCGAGTCATTCTCTAAGACTTGATCCCGAAGGGCTGTGGCGATGTGTAGGACTGAAAAAGCTCTGCATGTCCTCCATCAACAACACATCTGTAAAGCGTCCTGTCCTTGCCGCCGTGGTCATGGTAGGAGGAGGATTACTTTGACCTCTTCCCCTGTTAGATTCCCGTTGTGCTGTGACATCCCCCTTATAAGCTGTTTAAAGCATATTTTTTTGTTTGGTTTTGAACTGCTGCATCCTTTCTGACTTCCGGTAATTTGGTAACATTTCCTCCACTTTCTGCTTTTACCGGGGGTCTAGTAGCGTGGCCACCCAGTTCAGGTCGTTCTCCTTCATCCTTTTTATACGAGGGTCCCTTAACAGACATGACAGCATGAAAGACCCCATTTGCACAAAGTTGGATGCTGAGCTACTCATTTCCCATTCCTCCTCCTCACTGATGTCATTGGCAGTCTGTTCTTCCCCTTAGCCATGTACAAGACCACGGGTCCCAGATAGGTGACAACAACGAGCACCCTGGGATGCCTGCTGTGGTTGGTTTTCCTCCTCCTGAAAGCCACATTCCTCCTCTGACTCCTCTTCCTCATACTCCTCTTGCAGCGTTGCCGCAGGTCCGGCAAGCGATGATGACAAGGCTGTTTCTGGTGGTGATGGTGACCACAGCTCTTCCTCTTCCTCTTCACGCTCATCTACAGCCTGATCCAGCACTCTTCGCAGGGAATGCTCCAGGAAGAAAGATGGTGCCTTTGGTGCGACTGACTAGGTTTGTCATCTCCTCAAAAGGACGCATGAGCCTACAGGCATTGCGCATGAGCGTCCAGTAACGTGGCAAAAAAATTCCCAGCTCCGCAGAGGCTGTCCTAGCACCCCGGTCATACAAATACTCGTTGACGGCTTTTTCTTGTTCGAGCAGGCGGTCGAACATTAGGAGTGTTGAATTCCAACGTGTCGGGCTGTCGCAAATAAAGCGCCTCACTGGCATGTTGTTTCGGCGCTGAATGTCTGCAAAGTGCGCCATGGCCGTGTAGGAATGTCTGAAATGGCCACACACCTTCCTGGCCTGCTTGAGGACTTCCTGTAAGCCTGGGTACTTAGACACAAAGCGTTGTACGATGAGATTCAACACATGTGCCATGCACGGCACATGTGACAACTTGCCCAAATTCAATGCCGCCAACAAATTACAAAATTGTCACACACCACTTTGCCGATCTCCAGTTGGTGCGGGGTCAGCCACTGATCCACCTGTGCGTTCAGGGCGGACAGGAGTGCTGGTCCGGTATGGCTCTCTGCTTTCAGGCAAGTCAACCCCAAGACAGCGTGACACTGTCGTATCCGGGATGTAGAATAGCCCCTGGGGAGCTGGGGGGGTTCAGTTGATGTGCAGCCAGACGCCGCAGCAGAAGAGGACTCAGCCGAGGAGCTTATGGAAGAGGATGGAGTAGGAGGAGTAGAGGAGGTGGCAGTAGGCCTGCCTGCAAGTAGTGGCAGTGTCACCAACTCCGCTGCAGAGCCACGCATTCCATGCTTGGCAGCCGTCAGCAGGTTGACCCAATGCGCAGTGTAGGTGATATACCTGCCCTGACCGTGCTTTGCAGACCAGGTATTAGTGGTCAGATGGACCTTTGCCCCAACACTGTATGCCAGAGATGCCATGACTTCCTTTTCAATCACCGAGTAGAGGTTTGGGATTGCCTTATTAGAATAAAAAATTTGTCCGGGTACCTTCGACTGTGGTGTCCCAATAGCGACAAATTTTTTGAAGGCCTCAGAAAAAAAAACAGACTGATGTACCAGCCCTGAAAAGGGCTTTTTAGGGTGCTGTCTGGATGCTGTCCTTACAACAGATGAGTCTGTGGACACAGAACACTGCCGTAGCTAACGCTTTCCCTATTGAATCAGCAGCAGCTACACTGTCCCTCCTCTCTCTGTGAATGCAGATTCCGAATGAATCTAAAATGGATGCTGTCCTGGAGGTGGGAGGGTCTGGGAGGGAGGGTCTGCTGCTGATTGGCTGGAATGTGTCTGCTGACTGTGAGGTAGTGGGTCAAAGTTTACTCAATGATGATGTATAGGGGGCGGACCGAACATTGCATATGTTCGCCCGCAGCGGCGAACGCATACAAGCTATGTTCGCCGGGAACTATTCGCCGGCGAATAGTTCGGAACATCACTAATAGGCATAAGGCCATCCTTCATATAAGATAGGGCCAGGGGCTATTCATAGCATTCAGTATATTGGGCAGACTAGATGGGCCAAATGGTTCTTATCTGCCGACACATTCTGTTTCTATGTTTCTATGTCTTGAAACCATTTGTAATAGAATACAAATTGATAAGAAAGGTAAAATATGTATTTTTTTATAATTTTCACATTTTTCCTTAAATATTCTTTTAAATATTATATCCATCATCTAATGGCACAAAAGAAAGGTCTAAGGTAACCAGTGAAAAATAGTAAAATACATGTAGGTTGGCTCAGAAATTAATCAGTTATTTGCAATTAGATAGCCCCATTGTTACAACTTAAAAAAATGGCCTGGTAAAGAAGGGGATAAACACTCCAGTAATGAGGCTGTTAAGGAAAAGGGTAAGGAAATTGTAAATGCTTACCCGCGCACTGGGACATTTACACTCTGAGCAGACTTTATGACTTCCTCAAATCTTTCCATGCTTTCCTCAATAGAACAATTAATGTTCTTCTCACTAAATGACTCTGATGCTGCTCCAAATACAGAAACTTCTTTAGCTCCTGCCACAATCTGGAAGACAAGTCACAAATAAAACAAATATTAGGGAGTTAATATTATGAAATCTACTGAAAAAATATACAGGCCATCATTCATAATTAGTGTTTAAGGGAACATGGGGGACATTTATTAAGACCGCCAATTTAGATGCCGGTCTTAATCGCTCTCTGCTGCCAGTGGATGCGCCAAAGTTATGTAGAGGCCTGTGCCTTGCTGCTACCGGCCGTGTGACATTGTTTAATCTATGCCAGCTTGCTTATGGCAATTTTTCACACCATAAACTCTTTCCTGCCCACTCCACGCCCACTTTTTCCACTACTTTGAAAAAGTTACGTGAAATGTTTAAAGTAACAGATTTTGTTGCAAAACACGTAAATAAAAATATAAAATAATAAATGACCTCCTACATCTATAATACTGATGCTTTAACTATCTTAATAAAAAGTGCAAGAAAATTTTGGTCCATGATATGTAACTAACCCTGGGCTATCACAGCCAATTTTGGACTTTATGATATTTTACCCATATTTATTTTTTCTCATCCACAAGCATTTTGAACTTTTTTTTTTTTTTTTGCTGGATGCTTAATTTTGAAATGGTAGCATTTTGGGGTACATATATGTGGGGAACTAAAAAAAACTATTCCACCATCGTTTATATTATAATAATATAATTAAACATTATAAACTTAGGACCATTCACATACAGCATAAATAATGTTACATCTAGATTCGTATGATTTTGTATGAGTATGTATAGTTTTTTTAGGTTTTACTACTGCATGCCATAACTTTTTATTTTTCCATTGATAGCTGTATATAACAGTAGACTTGTTGTTTGTGGGATGATTTGCATATTTCAAAATTATCATTTTGAAGTGCATTTAAAGTAATGTTTAGCTTTTATTTTTGTTTTGGTGGAATGTGAGATATGACAATTTGGTTTTTCTATGAGACATTATCATTCTGGCAAAACATACTTGTTTCTTATACTTTTGTAAAACAAAGCCAGTTACTTTTTGAAAAATGGTTTGTTTTTTAAGGAGGACACTTTTTTTTTAAATAAAACTTTACTTAACTTATTTTCTAGTCTGTTTAGGGGGCTTCACCATGCTATAATGGATCACTTAAATAATGTTTTAATATACACATTATATCTCAGCATTATTACTAGAGTTGGTCGAGCACCAAAGTGCTCGGGTGCTCAAGTAGAACACCTTAGGATGCTCGGCTGCTCTACAGAGCACCCAAGCACAATGGAAATCAATGGGAGAACCAGAGCATTAACCACCTCCCGACCGCCTAACGCACCGATGCGTCCGGGAGGTGGTTGATTTACTCCTCCTGGACGCATCAGCGCGTCATCTCGCGATACCCGAGATTTCCTGTGAACGCGCGCACGCTGGCGCGCGTGCTCACAGGAACGGAAGGTAAGCGAGTGGATCTCAAGCCTGCCAGCGGTGATCGCTCGCTGGCAGGCTGGAGATGTGATTTTTTTTAACCCCTAACAGGTATATTAGACGCTGTTTTGATAACAGCTTCTAATATACCTGCTACCTGGTCCTCTGGTGGTCCCTTTTGTTTGGATCGACCACCAGAGGACACAGGTAGCTCAGTAAAGTCGCACCAAACACCACTACACTACACCCCCCCTGTCACTTATTAACCCCTTATGAACCCCTGATCACCCATGATCACCCCATATAAACTCCCTGATCACCCCCCTGTCATTGATCACCCCCCTGTCATTGATCACCCCCCTGTCATTGATCACCCCCCTGTCAGGCTCCGTTCAGACGTCCGTATGATTTTTACGGATCCACGGATACATGGATCGGATCCGCAAAACACATATGGACGTCTGAATGGAGCCTTACAGGGGGGTGATCAATGACAGGCAAGTGATCACCCATATAGATTCCCTGATCACCCCCTGTCATTGATCACCCCCCTGTCATTGATCACCCCCCTGTAAGGCTCCATTCAGACGTCCGTATGATTTTTACGGATCCATGGATACATGGATCGGATCCGCAAAACACATGCAGACGTCTGAATGGAGCCTTACAGGGGGGTGATCAATGACAGGCGGGTGATCACCCATATAGATTCCCTGATCACCCCCTGTCATTGATCACCCCCCTGTCATTGATCACCCCCCTGTGAGGCTCCATTCAGACGTCCGTATGATTTTTACGGATCCATGGATACATGGATCGGATCCGCAAAAGACATTCGGACGTCTGAATGGAGCCTTACAGGGGGGTGATCAATGAAAGAGGGGTGATCACCCATATACACTCCCTGATCACCCCCTGTCATTGATCACCCCCCTGTAAGGCTCCATTCAGACGTCCGCATGTGTTTTGCGGATCCGATCCATGTATCCATGGATCCGTAAAAATCATACGGACGTCTGAATGGAGCCTTACAGGGGGGTGATCAATGACAGGGGGGTGATCAATGACAGGGGGGTGATCACCCCATATAGACTCCCTGATCACCCCCCTGTCATTGATCACCCCCTGTAAGGCTCCATTCAGACGTCCGTATGCGTTTTGCGGATCCGATCCATGTATCCGTGGATCCGTAAAAAATCATACGGACGTCTGAATGGAGCCTTACAGGGGGGTGATCAATGACAGGGGGGTGATCAGGGAGTCTATATGGGTGATCACCCCCCTGTCATTGATCACCCCCCTGTCATTGATCACCCCCGCTGTAAAGCTCCATTCAGACATTTTTTTGGCCCAAGTTAGCGGAAATATATATATATATTTTTTGTTTGTTTTTTCTTACTAAGTCTCATATTCCACTAACTTGTGTCTAAAAATAAAATCTCACATGGACGCACCATACCCCTCACAGAATCCAAATGCGTAAACATTTTTAGACATTTATATTCCAGACTTCTTCTCACGCTTTAGGGCCCCTAAAAAGCCATGGCAGTATAAATACCCCACATGTGACCCCATTTCGGAAAGAAGACACCCCAAGGTATTCCATGAGGGGCATATTGAGTCTATGAAAGATTGAAATTTTTGTCCTAAGTTAGCGGAAAGTGAGACTTTGTGAGAAAAAAACAACAAAAAAAAAAATTTCCGCTAACTTATGCAAAAAAAAATAAAAATTCTATAAACTCGCCAGGCCCCTCATTGAATACCTTGGGGTGTCTTCTTTCCAAAGTGGGGTCACATGTGGGGTATTTATACTGCCCTGGCTTTTTAGGGGCCCGAAAGTGTGAGAAGAAGTCTGGCATCCAAATGTCTAAAAATGCCCTCCTAAAAGGAATTTGGGCACCTTTGCACATCTAGGCTGCAAAAAAGTGTGACACATCTGGTATCGCCGTACTCAGGAGAAGCTGGGGGATGTGTTTTGGGGTGTCATTTTACATATAACCATGTTGGGTGAGAAAAATATCTTGGTCAAATGCCAACTTTGTATAAAAAAATGGGAAAAGTTGTCTTTTGCCAAGATATTTCTCTCACCTAGCATGGGTATATGTAAAATGACACCCCAAAACACATTCCCCAACTTCTCCTGAGTACAGCGATACCAGATGTGTGACACTTTTTTGCAGCCAAGGTGGGCAAAGGGGCACACATTCCAAAGTGCACCTTTCGGATTTCGCAGGCCATTTTTTACACATTTTGATTGCAAGGTACTTCTCACACATTTGGGCCTCTAAATTGCCAGGGCAGTATAACTATGTCACAAGTGACCCCATTTTGGAAAGAAGACACCCTAAGGTATTCCGTGAGGGGCATGGCGAGTTACTAGAATTTTTTATTTTTTGTCGCAAGTTAGTGGAATATGAGACTTTGTAAGAAAAAAATAAATAAAATAAAAATCATCATTTTCCGCTAACTTGTGACAAAAAATAAAAAGTTCTATGAACTCACTATGCCCATCAGCGAATACCTTAGGGTGTCTACTTTCCGAAATGGGGTCATTTGTGGGGTTTTTCTACTGTCTGGGCATTGTAGAACCTCAGGAAACATGACAGGTGCTCAGAAAGTCAGAGCTGCTTCAAAAAGCGGAAATTCACATTTTTGTACCATAGTTTGTAAACGCTATAACTTTTACCCAAACCATTTTTTTTTGCCCAAACATTTTTTTTTATCAAAGACATGTAGAACAATAAATTTAGCGAAAAATTTATATATGGATGCCGTTTTTTTTGCAAAATTTTACAGCTGAAAGTGAAAAATTTCATTTTTTTGCAAAAAATCGTTAAATGTCAGCAGCAATGAAATACCACCAAATGAAAGCTCTATTAGTGAGAAGAAAAGGAGGTAAAATTCATTTGGGTGGTAAGTTGCATGACCGAGCGATAAACGGTGAAAGTAGTGTAGTGCAGAAGTGTAAAAAGTGGCCTGGTCATGAAGGGGGTTTTAGCTAGCGGGGCTGAAGTGGTTAAACCAGGTACCCCCTGCTCTGAAGAGGTGGGGGTGTCTGGTTTATAGGAAAAGGTCAGAAATTGATGGAAACACCGCTAAAATGGTTCAGGAACAGCATGGGGAGGATGTCTGGATGCATCTTTGACTCCCAGGTCGCTGCTGGGAATGATGTTGTCCAAGTAGTACGCCAAAAATTACAAGGACCCGGCACTCCAATACACCCTTTATTAAACATAAAGGAGGGCATCCACCGGGGGATTCCCCTGTAGCCCGTGGGCCAGTCCGAGCCTGCAGATACATTTTATTGAAGAACTCAGTATGCAAAATTTTAAATTATATGCAATTGCAAAAGTATTCAGATCCAGGTGCTGGTTTGAAAACTGTAGAATATTTTTAATGGGACAATCACTTAAAAGGGCACTATACATATACATTTCAGTGAATGACTCAATAGCTATAATGCATTTTTAATTACATTTAATTACAAAAGTATGCAGATCCAGGCGCTAGTTTGGAAAATGTATAATATTTTTTGTGGGACAATCCCTTAAAAGTGATTAAAATGTTTTCTTTGTGTAACTGTATATATTCTGCAACTTTAGGTTTCAGTCCCTCATTATTCTCAAGGTCTCTGCATGCTGCCATGTTGACCTTCTGTTTATAGAACTTCACTTTTTACAATGTGTTCAGGCATTGTCTGAAATATCAAAACTGATTGAAGAACCGGATGTTAGTAATATAACAAGAACAGTCAAGTACTCTCTAGTGATAATATCACATCTTATTCATTATACTGTATGAGGACTCTTTCTCTTTTAAAAGTTAACAGACATCTTTACAGGCATGTTCAGCTATCTAAAATGTAGAAAATAACAAGTTTTGCTAAGGTGCTACTTCCCTTTGAATAAAAACAATTTGGAAAGCATGAGTTGAAGGTAAATACTATTGAGAAAATATATCTAAACTTAGAGTCGCACAATTATTGAAAGGTCAATTGTGACCTAAAATTCACCTCAGTAGTTTCTGGTATGAAAAACTAAATATGACTGACTGTACCTTGAAGAAAAAATTAAATGTAACTTTTACTTTATCTAATCATTAAAATGAATTGAGGCATACTAAAATCTAAATAAAAGTTTCTTATTTTGGAGGAGAAGAAATACTGGAACTTATCAGACCTAGTTGCCTTGTCTTACTGTTTGCGGGTGAGGGAGGGGACGTCACATGGAGTGCCAGGCTCACTATCTTGCAAGTCCTGTCCGTTCCTACTATACTAATCTAGAATTGTTGACAGGCTGTAGTCGGAGCACTACCGCCACTGCCTCTAACAAACAAATGTAGCGCTGCCACTGCACTGAGCGCTGCAAAGCACTAAGAATTTCTTTCCCTGATATGCCATTAAATCTGGCGAAACACGTTGGATGACTGCTTAGATGCTTGTTCAGTTTGGTAGGAGAAGCATGGTATTTTAGATCAGACCCGAGGTTCCAGCAGCTTGGGGTTGCCCTTGCAAGGGCGAGTGCTCCGACTACAGCCTGTCAGCCTTTTTAGCATTATGTCTTAAGAATGCTACAGTCCAAAGTTTAGGACCACTTGAAAAATGGAAAAAAATAGTATTTAGCATGGCTGGATCTTAACAAGGTTCCAAGAAGAGCTTGAACATGCAAAAAGAAGAAATGGGAGTGAGACAAAACATTTATTGAGCATTCAATTTAATGAAAACAACGAATAAACTGAAACAGGCTGTTTTTCAGCTGATCAAAAGTTTAGGACCACACCTCCCAAAAAAAACTAAAACCCCCAAAACAGAAATCCAACTTCCAAACATGAACTCAGTAATAAGTAGCTCTGCCGTTATTGTTGATCACTTCAAAAATTTGTTTCGGCATGCTTGATGCAAACGTTTCCATGAGGTGAGTGGGAACATTTCTCCAAGTGGTGAAGACGGCCGCACAAAGGCCATCTACTGTCTGGAACGGTTGTCCATTTTTGTAAACTTCCCTTGCTATTTATCCCCAAAGGTTCTCAATTGGATTTAGATCAGGGAAACACGCAGGATGGGCCAAAAGAGTGATGTTATTCTCCTGGAAGAAGTCCCTTGTCCTGCGGGCATTGTGTATTGTAGCGTTGTCCTGTTGAAAAACCCAGTCGTAACCACACAGACGAGGGCCCTCAGTCATGAGGAATGCTCTCTTCAACATCTGGACATAGCCAGCGGACGTTTGAAGCCCCTGCACTTCCTGAAGCTCCATTGTTCTACTGAAGGAAAAAGCACCCCAGACCATTATGGCGCCCCCTCCACTGTGGCGCATAGAAAACATCTCAGGTGGGATCTGCTTGTCATGCCAGTAACGTTGGAAACCATCAGGACGATCAAGGTTAAATTTTTTCTCATCAGAGAATAAAACTTTCTTCCACCTTTGAATGTCCCATGTTTGGTGCTCTCTTGCAAAGTCCAAACAAGCAGTTCTGTGGCGTTCAAGGAGACAAGGTCTTTGAAGACGTTTTTTGTTTTTGAAGCCCTTCAGTCTCAGATGCCGTCTGATAGTTATGGGGCTGCAGTCAGTTCCAGTAAGGGCCTTAATTTGGGTCGAGGATCATCCAGTGACTTGACGGACAGCCAATTGGATCCTCTGGTTCAGTGCTGGTGAAATTTTTTGCGGTCTTCCACTTGACTTTTTTGTTCCATAACCCTCAGGATCATTTAAGAAATTCCAAATTACTGTCTTACTGCGTCCCACCTCAGCAGCGATGGCGCGCTGTGAGAGACCCTGCTTATGCAGTTCGACAACCCGACCACCTTCAAAAAGGGAGAGTTTTTTTGCCTTTGCCATCACAACGTGTGACTACCTAACAGAAAATGACAATGAATCCACATCTTTGCACAGATTTGGCCTTTTAAAGGCACGTGATCCTAAACTTTTGATCAGCTGAAAAACAGCCTGTTTCAGTTTGTTGTTTTCATTAAATTGAATGTTCAAAAAATGTTTTGTCTCACTCCCATTTCTTCTTGTTGCATGTTGAAGCTCTACTTGGAACCTTGTTAAGATCCAGCCATGCTAAATATGATTTTTTTGCCATTTTTTAAGTGGTCCTAAACTTTTCATCAGGACTGTATTATAATCCGTTATAACCACGTTATAATGGAAAATAATAAAAATCACCCAAACACCGAACTTGAACATCAGTGAAAAAGTCCAGGTCCCCGAACTTGCAAAGTTCAGTACGAACCCGAACTTTGCAGTTCGAATTCACTCAACCCTAATAGTTACCCATAGTAACCAATCAGATTAATTTCTCGTTTGTTTTTTGTTCTTTGTAAAGTAAAAGCAGGAATCCGCTTTGCTTACATACTATTGCTATTTTGCTTTCCCTTTTTTTCCCCTTTTCCCCCTTTTTAACAGTTTTATATCTCTCCCACCACCGCACCCTAAAAAAAAGTCGCTTCTAACTCTCTTTCTCTTTCAGACAAACAAGATGAATACTTGACTTCCATACATTGGGAATACAAACCGGATTCCCAAAAAGTTGGGACACTAAACAAATTGTGAATAAAAACTGAATGAAATGATGTGGAGATGGCAAATGTCAATATTTTATTTGTAATAGAACGTAGATGACAGATCAAACGTTTAATCCGACTAAATGTATCATTTTAAAGGAAAAATACGTTGATTGAAATTTTCACGGTGTCAACAAATCCCCAAAAAGTTGGGACAAGTAGCAATAAGAGGCTGGAAAAAGTAAATTTGAGCATAACGAAGAGCTGGAAGACCAATTAACACTAATTAGGTCAGTTGGCAACATGATTGGGTATAAAAAGAGCTTCTCAGAGTTGCAGTGTCTCTCAGAAGCCAAGAGGGGTAGAGGATCACCAATTCCCACAATGTTGTGCAGAAAGATAGTGGAGCAATATCAGAAAGTTGTTACCCAGCGAAACATTACAAAGACTTTGCATCTATCATCATCAACTGTGGAACAATCTCTGTGCGTAAGGGTCAAGGCCGTAAAACCATACTGGATGCCTGTGATCTCCGGGCCCTTAAACGACACTGCACCACAAACAGGAATGCTACTGTAAAGGAAATCACAGAATGGGCTCAGGAATACTTCCAGAAACCATTGTCAGTGAACACAATCCACCGTGCCATCCGCTGTTGCCAGCTGAAACTCTACAGTGCAAAGAAGAAGCCATTTCTAAGCAAGATCCACAAGCTCAGGCGTTTTAACTGGGCCAGGGATCATTTAAAATGGAGTGTGGCAAAATGGAAGACTGCTCTGTGGTCAGACGAGTCACGATTCAAAGTTCTTTTTGGAAATCTGGGACGCCATTTCATCCAGACCAAAGAGGACAAGGACAACCCAAGTTGTTATCAACGCTCAGTTCAGAAGCCTGCATCTCTGATGGTATGGGGTTGCATGAGTACGTGTGGTATGGGCAGCTTGCATGTCTGGAAAGGCACCATCAATGCAGAAAAATATATTCAGGTTCTAGAACAACATATGCTCCCATCCAGACGTCATCTCTTTCAGGGAAGACCCTGCATTTTTCAACAAGATAATGCCAGACCACATTCTGCATCAATCACAACATCATGGCTGCGTAGGAGAAGGATCCGGGTACTGAAATGGCCAGTCTGCAGTCCAGATCTTTCACCTATAGAGAACATTTGGTGCATCATAAAGAGGAAGGTGCAACAAAGAAGGCCCAAGACGATTGAACAGTTAGAGGCCTGTATTAGACAAGAATGGGAGAGCATTCCTATTTCTAAACTTGATAAACTGGTCTCCTCGGTCCCCAGACGTCTGTTGAGTGTTGCAAGAAGAAGGGGAGATGCCACACAGTGGTGAAAATGGCCTTGTCCCAACTTTTTTGGGATTTGTTGACACCATGAAATTCAGATTCAACATATTTTTCCCTTAAAATGGTCCATTTTCTCAGTTTAAACTTTTGTTCCGTGATTTATGTTCTATTCTGAATAAAATATTAGAAGTTGGCACCTCCAAATCATTGCATTCAGTTTTTATTCACGAGTTGTATATTTCCCCCACTTTTTTGGAATTCGGTTTGTAATAAATAGCGAATGGTGACTAGTTCCCCTATAGAAATTATGACCACTAAAAAGTGCAATTTCTAGTGTTAAGCGATTTTTACCAAAATTTATTTTGGTCGGTAGAATTGCTTCTGTGCGCCGCTGTTCCCCTTCTTACCGCCATGGTCCTCGGTGCCGTGTTCAGCGTAGCCCCTACAAGCACTGACAAACAAAAATTAGACAAAAACACATTGGGACCTAACGTATGTCGCTGGGCGCTAGACATGGAGCTCAACAAAAGGCCACGACCGGAAATGATTAGCCAAAATTCACTGTAAGGGTGACTGGCTAGTAACACCTATATATACAGATGTTATACAAATAAAGAGAGAAGATTAGCCAAATTTCACAGTACGGGTGACCGGCTGGTAATACCTATGAACACAGATGTTATGGAAGTCAAGATATACATATGGGTGGATCTTACTAGTCAAGCTGAATGCTCTCACGTGGATATCTAGAGGCAACTTGATTGTACTCGTTGGTCTCGTTGGAATCGGGGCTGGCCAGTGGGAAAGATTTATATCCCTAGTGTGCCCTACTTGGACTGTGCTGTCCCTAATTTCCTCCTAACACAGAGTCACCGCCTTGAAAAGGGGCGGCCCCGTCTGGAACCTACCCCTGAGCTAACGGCCCAAGAGTACCCTAAAAAAATCATGCAGAGGATGAATACCGCAAAATTTGGCCGGTTAGCGCCATAGTTCCCTTTTGAGATGACTTTTAAATCTCGTTAACATTTGAGAAATTCACACAGTAAAAGTGCAGTTACAATGATTACCAACGCGTTTCATCAATTAGAATAAGCCCCACGAAGCATCAGGGGACATGGGGCTGGGAGAATCGGTGAGGAACGATGCAGGTGACTATGCTCACCCGGTTCCTAGTGGGAACAAGAAAAGGGGGGGGAGGCAGTCAGAGTCCAAAGTGTATAAACTATATAGTTGCCTAGAATAATCAAAGTGAAAATAACCAATACGGTACTTACATGTATTGATCTGTAGGCAAGCATATGGCTGGGCTCCAGTCAGCAGAGACAACAAAATAAGTTGTGTCTCTGCAGGGCTTAGTGGTATGGCAGCAGTAAACGTGCCTACAACGTGTGTTTTTAAAGACTTGAGGGGCCAAGCGGTATGAACGCACATACACACTAAAGTCAGTGAACCGTGATGTATACCCGCGCCTGCGCACTAGAAAAATTGAAGTTGCCAGTGCCCAAAACATCGGAGCCCAGGAACGAAAGTCAGCCCATGCACCGCATGTATAATGAGTGAATTCTATGCACCACTATTGGAAGGCGCGGCTAAGAGGGATGTATGTAAACAGAAGGGTATGAAGGGCCTTGAAATAGGTGTGCACGGCTCCCCAACCCCACCTATGTACAAAATAAGAGGGCCAAATATGAAGTAAAGGTCTCCTAACATATTAAGGGCGTACAGGGGGAATTAATGGGTACGATCCCTGACTACTGACAAAGATTAAAATAAATGCCAAATGCTGAAGGAAAGACAAGAGGACACAGGATACAGAATAATAAGGGCGGGTACATATAAAACATATGGAGGGAGGACACAGAAATATGAGCAAATTATGTGAAAAATATCATACAAGAATGACATAAATGGCATAAAGGGATGCAACACCTCCAGCGAAATAGTGAAAGGAAAACATTATGGCAAAGGGATAAAGAGGGGTTGAGGACAAATTAAGCCGGGCCCATCTAGATGAAACATCCAAAGTTAAGTTGTTCGTTGAGGCCAGAGGGGCTGGAGGTAGTCTGTTTAAATATCCACCAGCATTCCCTTTGCAAAATGCGCTCATCCCAGTCACCCCCTCACTGTGATCTCCTAACATGTTCGATCCCTTTGAACTTAATGGCTGACACCCATCCGTCATGGATGGTCCGTACGTGTCTGGCCACCGGTAAGTCCTTTTTGTTACGGATGTCATTCAAATGTTCACCCATGCGTTTGCAGAATTCCCTGCAGGTCTTTCCAACATATCGCATGCTGCACTCACAGGTTATCAGATATACTATGCCCGTGGTGTGGCAATTGATGAAATCCCGTATATAATGCGTGTACCCCATGGATGTGTCACTAAAGGATTTTCCGGGTACTAGGAAATTGCAGAAACTACAGTTACCACACCTGAAACAACTGTTGACCCTTGGGTTTTCTAACCATGATTGTGGTATCATGGGTAGAACAAAGTGGCTGTGAACAAGGTAAACCTTCAAATTAGCACCCCTCCTACATGTCAATGATGGTTGGGGGCTGAGTACCTCTACTAGATCTGGATCCATCAACAGGATCTCCCAGTGGCTGACTATGATGTCCCTCACTTCAGATTCTGTCGAGTCAAAAGTGGCTATGACCCATGTGATTTTATGTGTGTCTGTCATAGGCCAAGCCACAGGGTGAAGCAGCGAGGTACATGTAAGACCCTGTACTTTCTGGAATGACCAAAGCAGTGTTTTGTCAGGATAACCACTGTCATGGAATCTTGTTCTGAGGTAATTTGCCTGACGCTTAAATTCCCTGTCATCCGAGCAGTTTCGTCTCAGCCTCATGTATTGTCCTGTTGGTATCCCATGTTTGAGCAGGAAAGGATGGCAGCTATTCCAGCTGAGTAGAGAGTTAGTCACCGTAGGTTTGCAGATTAGCATATGATGGCGCACACGAGCTGCCCATGGTGGTGCCCCTGAGCTGGTGGTAGAGCTTACCGCCAAAAAGGAAGAAGTTCTTGGAAAGCACAAATTCGAGGAACCAACCTGGTCTCAGAATATGCTCTATATACAGTGGAGGAAATAATTATTTGACCCCTCACTGATTTTGTAAGTTTGTCCAATGACAAAGAAATGAAAAGTCTCAGAACAGTATCATTTCAATGGTAGGTTTATTGTAACAGTGGCAGATAGCACATCAAAAGGAAAATCGAAAAAATAACTTTAAATAAAAGATAGCAACTGATTTGCATTTCATTGAGTGAAATAAGTATTTGAACCCTCTAACAAAAAAAGACTTAATACTTGGTGGAAAAACCCTTGTTTGCAAGCACAGAGGTCAAACGTTTCTTGTAATTGATGACCAAGTTTGCGCACATTTTAGGAGGAATGTTGGTCCACTCCTCTTTGCAGATCATCTCTAAATCCCTAAGGTTTCGAGGCTGTCTCTGTGCAACTCTGAGCTTGAGCTCCCTCCATAGGTTTTCGATTGGATTAAGGTCCGGAGACTGACTAGGCCACTCCATGACCTTAATGTGCTTCTTCTTGAGCCACTCCTTTGTTGCCTTTGCTGTATGTTTTGGGTCATTGTCGTGCTGGAACACCCATCCACGACCCATTTTCAGTTTCCTGGCAGAGGGAAGGAGGTTGTCGCTCAGGATTTCACGATACATGGCTCCGTCCATTTTCCCGTTTATGCGAATAAGTTGTCCTGTGCCCTTAGCAGAAAAACACCCCCAAAGCAAAATGTTTCCACCCCCATGCTTGACGGTGGGGACGGTGTTTTGGGGGTCATAGGCAGCATTTTTCTTCCTCCAAACACAGCAAGTTGAGTTAATGCCAAAGAGCTCTATTTTGGTCTCATCAGACCACAGCACCTTCTCCCAGTCACTCTCTGAATCATTCAGGTGTTCATTGGCAAACTTCAGACGGGCCTGCACATGTGCCTTCCTGAGCAGGGGGACCTTGCGAGCCCTGCAGGATTTTAATCCATTGCGGTGTAATGTGTTTCCAATGGTTTTCTTGGTGACTGTGGTCCCTGCTAATTTGAGGTCATTAACTAACTCCTCCCGTGTAGTTCTAGGATGCTTTTTCACCTTTCTCAGAACCATTGACACCCCACGAGGTGAGATCTTGCGTGGAGCCCCAGAGCGAGGTCGATTGATGGTCATTTTGTGCTCCTTCCATTTTCGAACAATCGCACCAACAGTTGTCACCTTCTCTCCCAGCTTCTTGCTAATGGTTTTGTAGCCCATTCCAGCCTTGTGCAGGTCTACAATTTTGTCTCTGACATCCTTGGACAGCTCTTTGGTCTTTCCCATGTTGGAGAGTTTGGAGTCTGCTTGATTGATTGATTCTGTGGACAGGTGTCTTTTATACAGGTGACTAGTTAAGACAGGTGTCCTTAATGAGGGTGACTAATTGAGTAGAAGTGTCTAACCACTCTGTGGGAGCCAGAACTCTTAATGGTTGGTAGGGGTTCAAATACTTATTTCACTCAATGAAATGCAAATCAGTTGCTATCTTTTATTTAAAGTTATTTTTTCGATTTTCCTTTTGATGTGCTATCTGCCACTGTTACAATAAACCTACCATTGAAATGATACTGTTCTGAGACTTTTCATTTCTTTGTCATTGGACAAACTTACAAAATCAGTGAGGGGTCAAATAATTATTTCCTCCACTGTATATATTCGGCTGTTCTGGGAGATACTGACTACACCCAAAACCATAGGGCGTCCTCTCACAGGAGAGGTGCCCTTATGGACCTTAGGGAGACAATAAAACATGGCTGTCACTGGGTGGGGGGGGGGAAAGAAGTCAAATTCTTCGTTATTGATTAGCCATTAGTTTTTGGCCCTGCTGAGAATATCCCGTAGTTCCCCTTAAAACTGTACAGTGGGATCTGAGGAAAGGATTTCATACCCTGTCTTATCTTTAAGGATTTTCAGACATATCTCTCTGTAGGCCGAAGAGTCCATGATTACCACATTCCCTCCCTTATTCGAAGGCTTAACAGTAATCATTTTATCCTTTTCGAGTGTCTTAATAGCTTGTCTTTCCTCTCTGCTACAGTTAAACCTAGCGAGGGAGGTACTTAGGATAGACAATTCAGCCGAGGTTTTCGGGGCGATGACTCCGTGTTAGGAGGAAACTAGGGACAACACAGTGCAAGTAGGGCACATCAGCGGACATTTCCCGCTGCCCGACCCCGGTTTGTGACCTACACTGAGACCAACGAGTACAATCAAGTTGCCTCTTCATTTCCACGTGAGAGCATTCAGCTTGACTGGTAATATCCACCCATATACATCTTGACTTCCATAACATCTGTGTTTATAGGTATTACCAGCCAGTCACCCTTACGGTGAAATTTGGCTAATCTTCTCTCTTTATTTGTATAACATCTGTATTTATAGGTGTTTCCAGCCAGTCACCCTTACGGTGAATTTTTGCTAATCATTTCCGGTTGTGGCCTTTTGTTGAGCTCCATGTCTAGCGCCCGGCGACCTAGGTTAGGTCCCAAGGGTGCAGTATGCGTTTTTGTCTATTTTTTTGTTTGTCAGTGCTTGTAGGGGCTACACTTTACGTGATTTCCATTAAAGGTTATGTTTTATTGATGTTACTGCCCCTCTCATTTAATACTTTGATGGTGCAGTTCTCTGGGAGTATTGCCAAGGCACACTTCTCTCAGACAAGTGGTCTTTTTCATTGTTTCACAACTCTGTGTCCTGCTCCAATGTTGAGAAAGGGAGAGCAACTATACATGCATTGCCACTCTCTATTCAATGCTATGGCCATATCCATTTCCATAGTGTTGAATGAATAGCTCACTTGGCAAGCTGTGTGTGCTCTCCTTCGCTTTTTGGGCCTCGTTCTGGAGATAAGAGCGGGTCTCAGAAGTGGGACCTGCATCTATGTGACATTGATGCCTTATCCTATTGATATGCCATCAATGTTCCAGATGGGAATACCCTTGTAAGGTTTCTATGGGAATAGACTACACCTTGAATAGTGTGCCCTACCTGTGCAGGTAGAAATGTTAGACATACAATTATGTTGGATCATTCTGCAATCTACAGTACTAGGGCCTATAGGCGAACATAAAAAATAAAAATAAAAAGTAAAATAGAATGTAATTCATGTGAATCTATTCAGACATTCTCTTTATTTCTAGTGTTTTCCAATCCTGGATGGCTAAGAGCAGAATTGTGTTTTGTACAGTACAGCGCAATACGAAACACATGTGCACAACATCTGGGACTTAATGATACCAAACCGTGCCATTGTTTTAAAACATTACAATTGCTAACGTGTCTAAGATATTAGACAGTGTAGCGGAGTCATGCATCAAAGGAGATTCAGTTCTTCATGCATAAAAATAAACCCAGACAAAGTTAGGAAGATACATTTCAACAATGCTGTTAGAAAGCACTCCAATTTATTGGAAAAGCCCTCACTTACTGAAAACAGATTAAACAACATTTCATGCTTGTGTCGTGTCCAATACCACTAGTGTGCGAGCTGTTTCCTGAGAATGTAGGAGAAATATCACGCACAATGCGACTTTCTATGTGGTGATTACTGGTGAAAACTTATGTCATCACATACATTCAGGGTGGCATTGCTACTGGTATAACATGCATCATAGCAGAACGTCATAGGTATGTTACAACTAATAGAAGGTTAACTACCCCATATAACCCTAATACACAATACCTACTTGTTATGGGACCATCATCACACCCTAGACTCAAAACTGGAAGCTTCAGTATCCTGGTTATAATGATGAAAATGAAAAGAAGGGAATTGGGAGGGCAGCCCGGAATATATACTGTACAGGGATGAAGGTACTTGAGTGTCTGTGAGTGCACGGCTGTACGGTTGCTTTTTCGCCACAGGAAATCAGCACTTCTCTATCACTCATGAGAAACATTGATCCTGCAAAGCTCTTCGTATTCTGATTGAAGAAACACTTCTGGAAACACTTGTACACACTGTTATGTATAGTCTAGGGCCTAAGATAAAGTGCACGACTCCTGTCTTTGATGTGCTTTGAACCGCATCACCCCCTTCATGCCTTGCAATAGAGATAACAGGGCCTTAGGGTTAGGGGTATTATATAGCAGGGTCCTTTAGGCAGGTCCTCATAGTGGCATCCTTTACTGTACATGCAGCCTCCCTGGTAGCGTTATTGTTACAGAATAGAAAGGCATAGAAAAATCTATTCATACTGTATGATTGCTCTGCCAAGATACCATTAGCCATTACAGCAGTTCTGTGAGGTTATGTAGTGCATTAGACAATTACCTAAGGAACATGTGAATTTGTCATGGAACGTAAGAGCATTGACACAGTCTCAGGAGTAACATTAGTAGTGCATATGCAGTGACCCGGTGGTTCACTGCAATAAGGGTTAAAAGTATTGTGTTCACTGCTAAATTGGCTACCATGTCTTTATTGTGCATTTTGTACCCCAAAGCATGTATATGGGGGATATAGTAAATTCACCAGGCCTCAGAGACAATTGCCCAGTGTGGGAGAGTCCCACCCCCTAGTAAAGAGCTTCCTTGGGAATGGGGGCGGGTAGTAAGTAGGTTTGCACAGCAGACAGGGGGATACCAGCCCTGTGAGCCAAAAGCAGCCAAGAAAGTGACTGTAAGAAGGACCAGCTTTTGTGTGAGAGAGAAACTGTAATTTTGCAGTAGATTGAAGGCCATGTTAAGGGACAGTGTGTGGACAAATATGCAGTGAAGGTGACACACTTGTTGGGCATTACAGACATTGAGAAAGAGAGATAAATCTCACCCCTTTGGACAGGGGTGTACATAGAAATCACTGGGCCCCGTAGCAAGAATCTAAATTGGCAGTGTGTATAGATTTATAGTATATCCAGCAGTGTACTGATATGTGTGGTACGGGGTATAATATATGCAGTGTGTACAGATATATAGTATATACAGTAGAGTAATATGTGAGGTACGAGGTATAATAGATGCAGTGTGTACAGATACAGTCAGGTCCATAAATATTGGGACATCTACACAAATTCTAACATTTTTGGCTCTATACACCACCACAATGGATTTGAAATGAAACAAGATGTACTTTAACTGCAGACTGTCAGCTATAATTTGAGGGTATTTACATCCAAATCAGGTGAACGGTGTAGGAATTACAACAGTTTGCATATGTGCCTCCTATTTGTTGAGTGACCAAAAGTAATGGGACAATTGGCTTCTCAGCTGTTCCATGGCCAGGTGTGTGTTATTCCCTCATTATCCCAATTACAATGAGCAGATCAAAGGTCCAGAGTTCATTTCAAGTGTGCTATTTGCATTTGGAATCTGTTGCTGTCAACTCTCAAGATGAGATCCAAAGGTCTGTCACTATCAGTGAAGCAAGCCATCATCAGGCTGAAAAAACAAAACAAACCCATCAGAGAGATAGCAAAAACGTTAGACGTGGCCAAAACAACTGTTTGGAACATTTTTAAAAAGAAGGAACGCGCCGGTGAGCTCAGCAACACCAAAAGACCCGGAAGACCACGGAAAACAACTGTGGTGGATGACTGAATAATTATTTCCCTGGTGAAGAAAACACCCTTCACAACAGTTGGCCAGATCAAGAACACTCTCCAGGAGGTAGGTGTATGTGTGTCAAAGTCAACAATCAAGAGAAGACTTCACCAAAATGAATACAGAGGGTTCACCAAAAGATGTAAATTTGAGTTTGCCAAACGACATCTAAAAAAGCCTTCACAGTTCTGGAACAACATCCTATGGACAGATGAGACCAAGATTAACTTGTACCAGAGAGATGGGAAGGGAAGAGTATGGAGAAGGAAAGGAGCTGCTCATGATTCTAAGCATACCACCTCATCAGTGAAGCAGTGAAGTGTCATGGCGTGGGCATGTATGGCTGCCAATGGAACTGGTTCTCTTGTATTTATTGATGATGTGACTGTTGACAAAAGCAGCAGGATGAATTCTGAAGTGTTTCGGGCAATATTATCTGCTCATATTCAGACAAATGCTTCAGAACTCATTTGTCGGCGCTACACAGTGCAGATAGACAATGACCCAAAGCATACTGCAAAAGCAACCAAAGAGGTTTTTTTTAAGGGAAAGAAGTGGAATGTTATGCAATAGCCAAGTCAATCACCTGACCTGAATCCGATTGAACATGCATTTTACTTGCTGAAGACAAAACTGAAGTGAAAATGCCTCAAGAACAAGCAGGAACTTATAACCGTTGCAGTAGAGGCCTGGCAGAGCATCACCAGGTATGGAACCCAGCGTCTGGTGATGTCTATGAGTTCCAGACCTCAGGCTGTAATTGACTGCAAAGGATTTGCAACCAAGTATTAAAAAGTGAAAGTTTGATTTATGATTATTATTATTATTATGTCCTATTACTTTTGGTCCCTTAACAAGTGGGAGGCACATATGCAAACTGTTGTAATTCCTACACCGTTCACCTGATTTGGATGTAAATACCCTCAAATTAAAGCTGACAGTCTGCAGTTAAAGCACATCTTGTTTGTTTCATTTCAAATCCATTGTGGTGGTAAGTAGAGCCAAAAATGTTAGAATTGTGTCGATGTCCTAATATTTTTGGACCTGACTGTACATTGTATGTACAGGCCTATATAGCAAATACAGCAGTGTATTGACATGAGATATGAGGTATAAATTACAGCTCGTACCTCACATATCAGTCCACTGCGGTATATACAATATATCTGTACACACTGCATCTATTATACCTTATACCTGACATATCAGTCCACTGCTGTATATGCAGTATATCTGTACACACTTCATCTATTGTACCTCGTACCTAACATATCAGTACACTGCTGTATATACTATATATCTGTACACATTGCATCTATAATACTGTGTAATATATGCAGTTTGTGTGTGTGTATATATGTTTATATATATATATATATATATATGTGTATATATATATATATATATATATATATATATATATATTTACAGAGCAGTGTATTGATGTGAGACAAGGTATAATACTATAGATGCAGTGTTTACGGAAATATGTGGTCAGTTATACATTATGGTCACTGTATGTGTGAGGTACATGAGGTAGTGGTCACTGTAAGTGACTGAAGTATTATACATAAGTGAGCAATGAGTAAAAACGGCATGGGGAAAATGACATTTAGTGGAGGACTGTTGGGGAGATACTCAGCTTTTCTGAGACTCAATTTTGCAGAGACTTTTGTGTTTAATTTCTGTGTGCACCATAGGAAGATGACAATGATGTGTAAAACTATAATTGTTAGCAATGTGTGTTGAGATAAGATAAGGTTTGTATGTGCTAAGTAACCAAATATGAATTTCTTGCTAAAGTAGCATTGTCTCAGCAATTAACCCATTAGTAGAAAATAGTAAGCTCATAGAATACTAACCAATCAATAGATAGATCCAGTTCTGAACAATTAGAAGTATTACTTTGTGTACCAATCATGTCAATATTTTAAGAGGTTACACCCTTGGAATGGGTATAAATAAAGAGCCTCCCAATTTGGGAACTCCCAATTTGGGAACATGGCAGAGTTTTAACCTGTGTGCTGGCTTCTGTCATTTTCCTCCGTCGATGTCATTCAACTGGAACACGTGGCTCGATCATCACGTCTCTGACCCCAGGTCTGCCACAAACTTTTCTGGTGGAGGATGTGTGCATCACAACAACGCTCCTAGCTGCAGACCCTGATACGGAGACCAGGACCCAGGAAGACCGTGGTAAGTAACCCATTGTGTTACTGCCTGTCTCCTGAGCTCTGATCGCTGTTCTGCAATGTAGTGTGTGAACGTGGTGCCTGTGTTTTGGTAAAAGTTTACTTAATTCCCCTATATGTGGAAACTGTCTCTAGGCGTTTGAATGCACGAATGTGTGAGTGGCTGAGATAAGCTAAGAAGGGTCTGACCCTGCTCCCCTGAGCCAAGCTGAAAGTCTAGAGCTCGCTGACTGGCTTGTCCGGTCCATGTCTCTGGAGGCCTCTGGTTCTGGTGGAGAAAAAGTTTGACAGACTTATCTTAGAGTAGGCTGTAAGAATTGGCAGTGTATAAAGCTGTCCAGTATGATTGGATAGGGGCCCTACAGTTTCTTGTTGATACCTGAAAAGGCTCCAGAGGTCAGGGGTTGTTCCAATGTTATGTCATATTGTGTGATTTCACACGTACTAAGTGCCTGCTGATACTGTATGAGGAAGAATTACTGAGTTACTGCTAACTTCTGTACTGCATATTGTATACATGCTTGGATATTATGATACCAGTTTGAATTGGCTGGTTGCAGTTATAATAATTTGCATAGCAATGTTTGTGTGCTTCCTGTGCCATAGAAAGAACGTAGAGGGGTTTAAGGGATTTCCAGCGCATAACCCCAGAGAGGACCTGTGAGTTACTCTGTGTATGGGCAAGACTATACTTTAGTGTTGCCAACCCATGCATAGTTCTGCCTCGAAAGTGTGCCCACAGCACCACTGGTAGCTGAGAAAAGTGGTGCTGCCTCGGAAGTGTGTCCATGGCACCACTGGTAGTGCTGCCTCAGAAGTGTAATTCACCAGGTGTGTGAGTACCTGGATAGTGAATTTCAAGGAGCCAAACACTTATTCTGTGGGGGAAACACAGAGTAAGCATTCCTCTGAGAAGGAAGCAGAGAAATGGGTCTCTGCAATTAAAATTATGCAATGCATAAATGGCACTGAAGCAACCAAAGACTGTAGACAAATGTTAAAGAAATTAGGCGCAGGTGTGACCATTGGAGGAATCAGTATGGCAGAAAGGTCTTACTAATGCCCCTTACTAATTGCCCATAAGGCAAAATACACTGACAAAAGGACTGTGTATGACATATGGGATGTGATTAAATTGCCAACAAAAGAATTAACCATACCTTATGAAGTACGGTCTATTAGCCCCGAACCCACAAAAATCTCTGTGTCCAACAACACCACCTCCATATAATGGCCCGGAGGGGTGGATATGTCCTAAGTGTGGACAACAAAACCCAGACACGAGAGAGAGATGCTCAGCCTGTGGGGAGCCTAAGCCACACCCCTGTGTGGACTTATACCCAGGGCCGTTTGAAGGAATTTGGGGGCCCCAAGCAAAATAGACATGGAGGTCCCCCCCCCACGCCCTCCCCACCTTACGCACGCAAAGCCTACAGGAACCACAGTATAGCCATACAGTTTAGGGGAGGGGGGATCTGTGGATGGCACTGTAGGGGGATCTGTGGATGGCACTGTTTAGGGGAGGGGGATCTGTGGATGGCACTGTTTAGGGGGGATCTGTGGATGGCACTGTTTAGGGGGGATCTGTGGATGGCACTGTTTAGGGGGGATCTGTGGATGGCACTGTTTAGGGGGGAGATCTGTGGGTGGCACTGTTTAGGGGGGAGATCTGTGGATGGCACTGTTTAGGGGAGGGAGGATCTGTGGATGGCACTGTAGGGGGATCTGTGGATGGCACTGTTTAGGGGAGGGGGGATCTGTGGATGGCACTGTAGGGGGATCTGTGGATGGCACTGTTTAGGGGAGGGGGGGATCTGTGGATGGCACTGTAGGGGGATCTGTGGATGGCACTGCCATCCACAGATCCCCCTACAGTGCCATCCACAGATCCCCCTCCCCGACGCTCACAGCAGTATATTTATAAACTAATCAGTAACTACTTTAACTTTATTCATTGCTCATTGCTGAGCTCTTAACTTGGATTATTTGGATATCTCTTACTTTGTCTTCGCTCCGGTAACTAACAGCAGGCAGTGCAGGCGGCGCTCACTCACTGACGTCACGCGCCTGCCCCGCCTAGTGGGAGGAGCAGGCGCCTGACGTCAGTGACAGTGAGTGAGCGCCGCCCCCCGCTGCCTGCTGTTAGTTACCGGAGCGAAGACAAAGTAAGAGCTCAGCAATGAGCAATGAATAAAGTTAAAGTAGTTACTGATTGGTTTAAAATATACTGCTGTGAGCGGCGTGGCCCTGTATATTCTAACCCCCAGGCAAGCGTCCCCGTCACCATGGGAACGCCTGGGGGTTAGAATATACCATTGGATTTGAGTTTTTGCGATCTCACTGAGCTCGTAAAACTCAGATCCGATGGTATATTCTAACCCCCAGGCAAGGGGTTAGAATATACCATCGAATCTTCTGAGTTACTCTGTTTGGCCCCGTCCAGCTCGGGGCCCCAACCAGCTCGGGGCCCCAAGCAATTGCTTGTTTTGCCTGTCCCTTAGCGACGGGCCTGCTCATACCCACTGGTCAATAAGACTCTCCCCACAGTCAGAGCTGGGCAAGTGGAAACACACGATTAAAATGTTTATCAGCCATAGACCCCTAGTGAGTTGCTGGCCATGTGTAACTCTTTGTCACACCCCAGTACCTTCCTTCATAAATTGGAAAGTATCCAGACCACATTTAAAGCCACTTGGGCGGATCTGGAAAGTCTTCTAGAAACAAAAGGAGGGGAGGTACTTAAGAATCAAATGTTGGCAAAGGCCCCTGGTGCTGTCCCTATATATAAGGCCACAGTTGGGCCAGGGATTTATCATGGCCCTAAAGCCCTGGGTGAAAGAGCAACAGGACAATCAGACTGATACCTTTATGATGCAAACATAAGATGCTAAGCAGACTGTAGCCGACTATGCCACAGCTTTAGAACAGCTCTGGGGTGACTATGGGTAGGAGACAGGAGACAGGAAGGACATGAGACTACTAAAACATACATTCATGTCTGGATTAAAAGCACCCATACAGGATGCTGTAAAAAAGGCTTGCCCTTATTGGCAGACGTGCCGATTCCCTCACCTAGTGACCATAGCAAAGGGAGCTAACCTAGACTTACAAAATAAAAAGAAGGCAATAATGGCTAACCAACCTTTCAAACCAAAGGGTAGCTTCCAGACAAAGGTACGAAACTGGGACCAAGTAACATGTTGGAATTATGGGAAAAAGGGGCATTAGTCATTTAAATGTCCCTAGAGAGGCCAGGCCTCTGAATGAGGCAATCCTGTGAGTTCCCTCAACATTAACTATCCCCTTGACACATCCCCAGGTCCACAACTAATCATCACATCCACATGTGAGGACAAGAGTAGAGTTGAGCGAACACCTGGATGTTCGGGTTCGAGAAGTTCGGCCGAACTTCCCGGAAATGTTCGGGTTCGGGATCCGAACCCGATCCGAACTTCGTCCCGAACCCGAACCCCATTGAAGTCAATGGGGACCCGAACTTTTCGGTACTAAAAAGGCTGTAAAACAGCCCAGGAAAGGGCTAGAGGGCTGCAAAAGGCAGCAACATGTAGGTAAATCCCCTGCAAACAAATGTGGATAGGGAAATGAATTAAAATAAAAATTAAATAAATAAAAATTAACCAAAATCAATTGGAGAGAGGTCCCATAGCAGAGAATCTGGCTTCACGTCACCCACCACTGGAACAGTCCATTCTCAGATATTTAGGCCCCGGCACCCAGGCAGAGGAGAGAGGTCCCGTAACAGAGAATCTGTCTTCATGTCAGCAGAGAATCAGTCTGCATGTCATAGCAGAGAATCAGGCTTCACGTCAGCCACCACTGCAACAGTCCATTGTCATAAATTTAGGCCAAGCACCCAGGCAGAGGAGAGAGGTCCCGTAACAGACAATCTGGCTTCATGTCAGCAGAGAATCAGTCTGCATGTCATAGCAGAGAATCAGGCTTCACGTCAGCCACCACTGCAACAGTCCATTGTCATAAATTTAGGCCAAGCACCCAGGCAGAGGAGAGAGGTCCCGTAACAGACAATCTGGCTTCATGTCAGCAGAGAATCAGTCTTCATATCATAGCAGAGAATCAGGCTTCACGTCAGCCACCAATGCAACAGTCCATTGTCAGATATTTAGGCCCAGCACCCAGGCAGAGGAGAGAGGTCCCGTAACAGACAATCAGGCTTCACGTCAGCCACCAGTGCAACAGTCCATTGGCATATATTTAGGCCCAGCACCCAGGCAGAGGAGAGAGGTCCCGTAACAGAGAATCTGTCTTCATGTCAGCAGAGAATCAGTCTGCATGTCATAGCAGAGAATCAGGCTTCACGTCAGCCACCACTGCAACAGTCCATTGTCATAAATTTAGGCCAAGCACCCAGGCAGAGGAGAGAGGTCCCGTAACAGACAATCTGGCTTCATGTCAGCAGAGAATCAGTCTTCATATCATAGCAGAGAATGAGGCTTCACGTCAGCCACCAATGCAACAGTCCATTGTCAGATATTTAGGCCCAGCACCCAGGCAGAGGAGAGAGGTCCCGTAACAGACAATCAGGCTTCACGTCAGCCACCAGTGCAACAGTCCATTGGCATATATTTAGGCCCAGCACCCAGGCAGAGGAGAGAGGTCCCGTAACAGAGAATCTGTCTTCATGTCAGCAGAGAATCAGTCTGCATGTCATAGCAGAGAATCAGGCTTCACGTCAGCCACCACTGCAACAGTCCATTGTCATAAATTTAGGCCAAGCACCCAGGCAGAGGAGAGAGGTCCCGTAACAGACAATCTGGCTTCATGTCAGCAGACAATCAGTCTTCATATCATAGCAGAGAATCAGGCTTCACGTCACCCACCACTGTAAGAGTCCATTTTCATAAATTTAGGCCCAGCACCCAGGCAGAGGAGAGAGGTCCCGTAACAGACAATCTGGCTTCATGTCAGCAGAGAATCAGTCTTCATGTCATAGCAGAGAATCAGGCTTCACGTCAGCCACCACTGCAACAGTCCATTGTCATAAATTTAGGCCCAGCACCCAGGCAGAGGAGAGAGGTCCCGTAACAGACAATCTGGCTTCATGTCAGCAGAGAATCAGTCTTCATGTCATAGCAGAGAATCAGGCTTCACGTCATCCACCACTGTAACAGTCCATTTTCATAAATTTAGGCCCAGCACCCAGGCAGAGGAGAGAGGTCCCGTAACAGACAATCTGGCTTCATGTCAGCAGAGAATCAGTCTTCATATCATAGCAGAGAATCAGGCTTCACGTCAGCCACCAATGCAACAGTCCATTGTCAGATATTTAGGCCCAGCACCCAGGCAGAGGAGAGAGGTCTCGTAACAGACAATCAGGCTTCACGTCAGCCACCAGTGCAACAGTCCATTGGCATATATTTAGGCCCAGCACCCAGGCAGAGGAGAGAGGTCCCGTAACAGAGAATCTGGCTTCATGTCAGCAGAGAATTAATCTGCATGTCATAGCAGAGAATCAGGCTTCACGTCACCCACCACTGTAACAGTCCATTTTCATAAATTTAGGCCCAGCACCCAGGCAGAGGAGAGAGGTCCCGTAACAGACAATCTGGCTTCATGTCAGCAGAGAATCAGTCTTCATATCATAGCAGAGAATCAGGCTTCACGTCACCCAATATTGGAACAGTCCATTGGCATATATTTAGGCCCCGGCACCCAGACAGAGGAGAGGTTCATTCAAATTTGGGTAGCCTCGCAATATAATGGTAAAATGAAAATAAAAATAGGATTGAATGAGGAAGTGCCCTGGAGTACAATAATATATGGTTAAGGGGAGGTAGTTAATGTCTAATCTGGACAAGGGACGGACAGGTCCTGTGGGATCCATGCCTGGTTCATTTTTATGAACGTCAGCTTGTCCACATTGGCTGTAGACAGGCGGCTGCGTTTGTCTGTAATGACACCCCCTGCCGTGCTGAATACACGTTCAGACAAAACGCTGGCCGCCGGGCAGGCCAGCACCTCCAGGGCATAAAAGGCTAGCTCTGGCCACGTGGACAATTTAGAGACCCAGTAGTTGAATGGGGCCGAACAATCAGTCAGTACGTGGAGGGGTGTGCACACGTACTGTTCCACCATGTTAGTGAAATGTTGCCTCCTGCTAACACGTTGCGTATCAGGTGGTGGTGCAGTTAGCTGTGGCGTGTTGACAAAACTTTTCCACATCTCTGCCATGCTAACCCTGCCCTCAGAGGAGCTGGCCTTGACACAGCTGCCTTGGCGACCTCTTGCTCCTCCTCTGCCTTGGCCTTGGGCTTCCACTTGTTCCCCTGTGACATTTGGGAATGCTCTCAGTAGCGCGTCTACCAACGTGCGCTTGTACTCGCGCATCTTCCTATCACGCTCCAGTGCAGGAAGTAAGGTGGGCACATTGTCTTTGTAGCGTGGATCCAGCAGGGTGGCAACCCAGTAGTCCGCACACGTTAAAATGTGGGCAACTCTGCTGTCGTTGCGCAGGCAATGCAGCATGTAGTCGCTCATGTGTGCCAGGCTGCCCAGGGGTAAGGACAAGCTGTCCTCTGTGGGAGGCATATCGTCATCGTCCTGCCTTTCCCCCCAGCCACGCACCAGTGATGGGCCCGAGCTGCGTTGGGTGCCACCCCGCTGTGACCATGCTTCATCCTCATCCTCCTCCACCTCCTCCTCATCCTCGTCCTCCAGTAGTGGGCCCTGGCTGGCCACATTTGTACCTGTCCTCTGCTGTTGCCAAAAACCTCCCTCTGAGTCACTTCGAAGAGACTGGCCTGAAAGTGCTAAAAATGACCCCTCTTCCTCCTCCTCCTCCTCCTGGGCCACCTCCTCTTCAATCATCGCCCTAAGTGTTTTCTCAAGGAGACATAGAAGTAGTATTGTAACGCTGATAACGGCGTCATCGCCACTGGCCATGTTGGTGGAGTACTCGAAACAGCGCAACAGGGCACACAGGTCTCGCATGGAGGCCCAGTCATTGGTGGTGAAGTGGTGCTGTTCTGTAGTGCGACTGACCCGTGCGTGCTGCAGCTGAAACTCCACTATGGCCTGCTGCTGCTCGCACAGTCTGTCCAGCATGTGCAAGGTGGAGTTCCACCTGGTGGGCACGTCGCATATGAGGCGGTGAGCGGGAAGGCCGAAGTTACGCTGTAGCGCAGACAGGCGAGCAGCAGCAGGATGTGAACGCCGGAAGCGCGAACAGACGGCCCGCACTTTATGCAGCAGCTCTGACATGTCGGGGTAGTTGTGAATGAACTTCTGCACCACCAAATTCAGCACATGCGCCAAGCAAGGGATGTGCGTCAAACTGGCTAGTCCCAGAGCTGCAACGAGATTTCGCCCATTATCACACACCACCAGGCCGGGCTTGAGGCTCACCGGCAGCAACCACTCGTCGGTCTGTTGTTCTATACCCTGCCACAACTCCTGTGCGGTGTGGGGCCTGTCCCCCAAACATATGAGTTTCAGAATGGCCTGCTGACGTTTACCCCGGGCTGTGCTGAAGTTGGTGGTGAAGGTGTGTGGCTGACTAGATGAGCAGGTGGAAGAAGAGGAGGAGGAAGTCGAGTAGGAGGAGGTGGCAACAGGAGGCAAAGAATGTTGCCCTGTGATCCTTGGCGGCGGAAGGACGTGCGCCAAACAGCTCTCCGCCTGGGGCCCAGCTGCCACTACATTTACCCAGTGTGCAGTTAGGGAGATATAGCGTCCCTGGCCGTGCTTACTGGTCCACGTATCTGTGGTTAGGTGGACCTTGCCACAGATGGCGTTGCGCAGTGCACACTTGATTTTATCGGATACTTGGTTGTGCAGGGAAGGCACAGCTCTCTTGGAGAAGTAGTGGCGGCTGGGAACAACATACTGTGGGACAGCAAGCGACATGAGCTGTTTGAAGCTGTCTGTGTCCACCAGCCTAAATGACAGCATTTCATAGGCCAGTAGTTTAGAAATGCTGGCATTCAGGGCCAGGGATCGAGGGTGGCTAGGTGGGAATTTACGCTTTCTCTCAAATGTTTGTGAGATGGAGAGCTGAACGCTGCCGTGTGACATGGTTGAGATGCTTGGTGACGGAGGTGGTGTTGGTGGTACATCCCCTGTTTGCTGGGCAGCAGGTGCCAACGTTCCTCCAGAGGCGGAGGAGGAGGCTGAGGCGGCAGCAGCAGAAGAGGCCGAGGCGGCAGCAGCAGAAGAGGCCGAGGCGGCAGCAGCAGAAGAGGTAGCAGGGGGAACCTGAGTGACTTCCTTGGTTTTAAGGTGTTTACTCCACTGCAGTTCATGCTTTGCATGCAGGTGCCTGGTCATGCAGGTTGTGCTCAGGTTCAGAACGTTAATGCCTCGCTTCAGGCTCTGATGGCACAGCGTGCAAACCACTCGGGTCTTGTCGTCAGCACATTGTTTGAAGAAGTGCCATGCCAGGGAACTCCTTGAAGCTGCCTTTGGGGTGCTCGGTCCCAGATGGCGGCGGTCAGTAGCAGGCGGAGTCTCTTGGCGGCGGGTGTTCTGCTTTTGCCCACTGCTCCCTCTTTTGCTACGCTGTTGGCTCGGTCTCACCACTGCCTCTTCCTCCGAACTGTGAAAGTCAGTGGCACGACCCCTGCATCGTCTTCCACCCAGTCTTGATCCCTGACCTCCTGTTCAGTCTGCACACTGCAGAAAGAGGCAGCAGTTGGCACCTGTGTTTCGTCATCATCAGAGACATGCTGAGGTGGTATTCCCATGTCCTCATCATCAGGAAACATAAGTGGTTGTGCGTCAGTGCATTCTATGTCTTTCACCGCTGGGGAAGGGCTAGGTGGATGCCCTTGGGAAACCCTGCCAGCGGTGTCTTCAAACAGCATAAGAGACTGCTGCATAACTTGAGGCTGAGACAGTTTCCCTGGTATGCATGGGGGTGATGTGACAGACTGATGGGGTTGGTTTTCAGGCGCCATCTGTGCGCTTTCTGCAGAAGACTGGGTGGGAGATAATGTGAACGTGCTGGATCCATTGTCGGCCACCCAATTGACTAATGCCTGTACCTGCTCAGGCCTTACCATCCTTAGAACGGCATTGGGCCCCACCATATAGCGCTGTAAATTCTGGCGGCTACTGGGACCTGAGGTAGTTGGTACACTAGGACGTGTGGATGTGGCAGAATGGCCACGTCCTCTCCCAGCACCAGAGGGTCCACTAACACCACCACGACCATGTCCACGTCCGCGTCCCTTACTAGATGTTTTCCTCATTGTTATCGTTCACCACAACAACAAAAATATTATTTGGCCCAATGTATTGTATTCAAATTCAGCTGAATATAAATTTGAGGCCTTGTATTTAGGCGCTGGGTGACCAATATAGATTTACTGACAGAATTAGACTTGGAAATGCACAGTAGCGTGTGTGTGAAGTTATTCTGAATGACCCTATGTGCACCTTGAATATTATATACTCTTTTAGGGATAGATTTCAAATAGCTCTGATACAGCAGAAACCACTAAATTATGAAATTGCTAAATTGGGAATTGTATTTCAACCCAGAACAAAAAATTTGCTTTGACGGACACTAAATAACTTGCCCAGCCAGAACAGTACAGCGGTAAAGACAGATTTAGCCGGATATAAATTTGAGGCCTAGTATTTAGGCGCTGGGTGACCGGTATGGATTTACTGACAGAATTAGACTTGGGAATGCACAGTAGCCTGTGTGTGAAGTTATTCTGAATGACCCTATGTGCACCTTGAATATTATATACCCTTTTAGGGATAGATTTCAAATAGCTCTGATACAGCAGAAACCACTAAATTATGAAATTGCTAAATTGGGAATTGTATTTCAACCCAGAACAAAAAATGTGCTTTGACGGACACTAAATAACTTGCCCAGCCACTACAGTACAGCGGTAACAACAGATTTAGCGGGATATAAATTTGAGGCCTAGTATTTAGGCGCTGGGTGACCGGTATGGATTTACTGACAGAATTAGACTTGGAAATGCACAGTAGCGTGTGTGTGAAGTTATTCTGAATGACCCTATGTGCACCTTGAATATTATATACCCTTTTAGGGATAGATTTCAAATAGCTCTGATATAGCAGAAACCACTAAATTATGAAATTGCTAAATTGGGAATTGTATTTCAACCCAGAACAAAAAATGTGCTTTGACGGACACTAAATAACTTGCCCAGCCACAACAGTACAGCGGTAACGACAGATTTAGCGGGATATAAATTTGAGGCCTAGTATTTAGGCGCTGGGTGACCGGTATGGATTTACTGACAGAATTAGACTTGGAAATGCACAGTAGCGTGTGTGTGAAGTTATTCTGAATGACCCTATGTGCACCTTGAATATTATATACCCTTTTAGGGATAGATTTCAAATAGCTCTGATACAGCAGAAACCACTAAATTATGAAATTGCTAAATTGGGAATTGTATTTCAACCCAGAACAAAAAATGTGCTTTGACGGACACTAAATAACTTGCCCAGCCAGAACAGTACAGCGGTATCGACAGATTTAGCGGGATATAAATTTGAGGCCTAGTATTTAGGCGCTGGGTGACCGGTATGGATTTAGTGACAGAATTAGACTGGGATATGGCCAAAAAATAACCACACTATTGCTGGTTAAATGCACTTGGTGTGACAGCTTGACCATCCACACTACTGAGGGTTAAATGCACTTGGTGACAGGCGCAGCTTGCCCCTGATGTAGTATATGGCCAAAAAATGAACAGACTATTGCTGGTTAAATGCACTTGGTGTGACAGCTTGACCAACCACACTACTGAGGGTTAAATGCACTTGGTGACGGGCGCAGCTTGCCCCTGATGTAGTATATGGCCAAAAAATGAACAGACTATTGCTGGTTAAATGCACTTGGTGTGACAGCTTGACCAACCACACTACTGAGGGTTAAATGCACTTGGTGACAGGCGCAGCTTGCCCCTGATGTAGTATATGGCCAAAAAATGAACAGACTATTGCTGGTTAAATGCACTTGGTGTGACAGCTTGACCAACCACACTACTGAGGGTTAAATGCACTTGGTGACGGGCGCAGCTTGCCCCTGATATAGTATATGGCCAAAAAATGAACAGACTATTGCTGGTTAAATGCACTTGGTGTGACAGCTTGACCAACCACACTACTGAGGGTTAAATGCACTTGGTGACAGGCGCAGCTTGCCCCTGATGTAGTATATGGCCCAAAAATGAACAGACTATTGCTGGTTAAATGCACTTGGTGTGACAGCTTGACCAACCACACTACTGAGGGTTAAATGCACTTGGTGACGGGCGCAGCTTGCCCCTGATGTAGTATATGGCCAAAAAATAAACAGACTATTGCTGGTTAAATGCACTTGGTGTGACAGCTTCACCCTGATGTAGGCTTTAGCCAAAAAACAACCACACCATTGAGGGTTAAATGCACTTGGTGACAGGCGCAGCTTGCCCCTGATGTAGTATATGGCCAAAAAATAAACAGACTATTGCTGGTTAAATGCACTTGGTGTGACAGCTTAACCCCGATGTAGGCTTTAGCCAAAAAACAACCACACCATTGAGGGTTAAATGCACTTGGTCGCAGCTTGTGCTGGCGTACCACAAGACACAAAATGGGCAACTCAGGGTCCAGGTTTCTAGGGTATGAGCCGTCCTACCATCGGGGTCCACTCATATGGTGAGGAGTTAGGGATGCTATAGGAGGTGACTTGCTTTCATTTTCCTAGCTTCTTGGCCTAGCTGCTATCAGTTATTCTTCTTATATTGTGTATATATATATATATATATATATATATATATATATATCCCTAATTACAAACACATTTTTATATTGTATTGTCATGAGCAAGGGGGATTTGCCTCAGGTGTACTGACACAAAAATACGGGGACCGTATGCAGCCCATAGCATACTATTCTACCATTTTGGATAGTATTGCCAGAGCACTACCCACATGTTTCAGAGCTTTTGCTGCAGCATCTGAATTAGTGCTAAAAACAGAAGACTTGGTACTACAACACCCTCTTAAATTACAAGTACCACATTCAGTTGCTGAACTACTACACCCCTCCAAGATTAAACATTTGCCTCAAGTCAGAATCATAAAATATGAGATGACACTACTCAGTCCCCACATTACCTTACAGCGATATGCAGTTCTAAATTCAGCTACTTTGTTGCCAGTGGATTTAGAAGAGGAGGGGGAAGTGGGAGTAGTAGAAATGTCTGATCCAATTGCAAATCATAACTGTCATGAATTGATGATTGCAAAAGGCTTACCAAATGTTACTGAAACACCATTAACTAACCCTGATGTATTTTGTAGATGGCTCCAGATGGTGGAATGATGAACAAGGACACTTTGTCACCGGGTATGCGGTAATCCAAGAGGTAATTATACAAAAAACATTCCCATCCTGTGCTTCTGCACAGGAGGCGGAATTGAAGGCACTCACTGATGCATGTATATTGGGTAAGGGACTGAGAATAAATGGTTACACAGATTCCAGGTATACTTTCGAGGTAGCACATGACTTTAGTGTTATCTGGAAAACGAGGGGATTTCTGACTTCATCAGGCAAACCAATTAAGAATTCAGAAGCAGTATAGAGCCTCATAGAGGCCCTAGAGCTGCCCACAGAGGTAGCCATTATTAAAGTACCAGCCCACGTGAAGAAAGATGATCCACTAGACATGGGAAATGCTTGAGCAGACCAAGCAGCCAAACAAGCAGCCGGTCTGCCATTCCGGACGATGTCTTTGCCAACTATGCCAGACTTATTGCTCTTGCAAGAACTATAGGCTCAGCTAACGCCTCAAGACAAAAAGGTATAAATAGAGGCAGGGGCCACAAAGGCAGGAGAGCTCTGGCAGGTAAATGGCAGAACATGTTTGCCTCTGAGTTTGTATCCAATGATGGCCAATTTTGCACATAGCCCTACTCATTTGTCAAAAGGAGCTGTGAGTGCACTAGTGTTAGAACATTGGTTTGCCCCTGGAATTCAGACCCTCTTTGAAAAGTTGGTTCAGGGTTGTCTTACATGTGCCAGACATAACCCTGGGAGGTTCATAAAGACCCCCAAGAAACACACTCCCAAACCTTTGTACCAGTTTCAAAGAGTGCAGATGGATTACATACAGCTACCCAAGGTGGGCACATATGAGTATGTCCTTGTAGCTATTGGTGTATTCTCAGGTTGGCCAGAAGCCTAGCCAGCAACTACGGCTACAGACAAAAACACTGCTAAGAAAATATTGTCAGAAGTAGTCTGCAGATATGGTATTCCAGAGGTGATAAAGTCAGACAGAGGAACTCACTTCACTGGTGAGATAATGGGCCACATACTGAAGACCCTAAGGATCACACAAGCTCTGCACACTCTCAACAGCATGGAGACACTATAGTGGTGTTCTGATCTGTATTAAGTAGCTCCGGGACCTAAGTAGAAGTTCGGATGGAGGCACATCTTTGGCAGATAGGAATTGATGCTTGCATCGCATGGTCTATGCAGCTTATCTGTATACTCTGTGATATACGGGCTGTCTAATGTGTCATTTGTTTGCTTAGGTAGGTTAGTAGTTAGATACACAAATGATACAATGGAGCCTTCAGAGGAAACAGAAGAGATTCTTCAGTGCCTTCAGAAATTGAAACAAGAGGAGGGAAATGTTGGGGAGATGCTCAGCTTTTCTGAGACTCCATTTTACAGATAGACTTGAGTTCAATTTCTGTGTGCACCATAAAAAGATGACAATGATGTGTAAGCTTAAATTTTAAAAGTTAGTAATGTGTGTTGAAATAAGATAAGGTTTGTAAGTGCTAAGTAGCCAATATGCATTTCTTGCTAAAGAAGCATGGTCTCAGCAATTAACCTGTTAGTAGAAAATAGGAAGCTCATAGGATACTAACCATTCAATAGATGGATTCAGTTCTAACCAATTAGAAGTATTATTTTGTGTATCAATCATAAGTTATTGTTGGAATATTTGTAAACCAATCAATATTTTAAGAGGCTACACCCTTGTAATAGGTATAAATAAAGGGCCTAGGACACTCCCAATTTGGGAACATGGCAGATTTTAACCTGTGTGCTGGCTTCTGTCATTTTCCTCCATCAATGTCCTTCACCTGGAACACATGGATCGATCATCACTTGACTGACCCTAGATCTACCACAACAAGGACCTCCTCTTACCACTCCATTCCAGTCTGTATGGATCAATGCAAAGCTGATTGTGAACTTTTAATACTTGCTGTTAGGGATTGAAGGACCTGTGATGATGTCATCACAGGTCCTGGTAGATGTACCTTTTAAACCTAGGAACTACACCATTTTTGGTGCAGTTCCTTTGCTAGATCCTGCAGGACCTGTGATGTTGAAGATGATGTCATCACAGGTCCTGGCAGATGCACTGTTCTAACCTGGGAACTACATTTTACATTGTGCAGGTGTGTCCCGAGGGGAAGAAATAGTACACCCTTCTCTTTACTGTGCACTGGCCCAGGGAGCACAACAGAAGACCATGGCCACCATGTGTACTACTACCACCATCCACACCACCACTCCTGTCCTGTCCTCTCACTCTCCCCTGTCAGGCTCCACTGCACATATACTGTATATGTCTCCAATGTCAAACCACTATAACATCAAGTTGATTGCTAACAATTGATTGCACCTTGATCTCTTGCTTACTGGAAAACCGCCTAGCCTTCAGAGACTGCATGGTCAACCCATGTTGAACAGAGCCAACTGGAGACAAAGGCTTCTGCTGAAACTTTATCCAGGCAATTGGTGTGTGTTTGGGGGCGGGGGAGGTGGGGGGAGGTCATAGTAGTCAGTGGGAATTTTTTCTAGCATTTCCTTGTAACGGTTCACATACACTTTCTGGAATATAGAAGGCAATATTTATTATCCATAATACATTTGAGGGTCATCTCAGTTATGCCATAATCATGGAATATTACATACATTACAAGGAAAGAAAGAAGACAAGTTGATATTAACTACCTGCCTGTAATACTTACTGCAGTTTGAAACCCTTGGATATTTGGAGTAAGAACAGGGTAGCGTACGCCGCTGAACATCTTTATGCCTTGCATTACTTCTGTGTGATCTGACATCTGAAACAAAGAGAAAAAAACTTTAAAGTGCATTGACCTACATCTACTAATATGAGTGCACCTAGATTTTGGCATAAATTGTACCAAAATGAAAATGTTAGCTTGATCCGCTATGCAGGGGCGTTGCTACAGTAGTTTAAAACATTCGGGCCTGGGCCTGATGTTTTGTCCCAGGCCCCGAATGTCCTGCCTGCTAGCTAGATACAACTGTATTGCCGTCCTCAGGGGAGGGGGTCATGGTTTTTACATGGAACTGTATGTTGATGGTGGCTGTAGGAGGGAGTAATGTTATTTACATGGGACTGTATGCTGGAGGGGCCAGGGAGGGAGTGATGTTATTTACATGGGGCTGTATATTGAATGGTGGCTTTTGGGAGGGAGTGATGCTACTTACATGGGACTGAATGTTGGAGGGGGCTGGGAAAGGGTGATGTTATTTACATAGGACTGTATGTTGAAGGCAGCTGTGGGAGGGGATTATGTTATTTAAATATGACTGTATGTTAGAGGTGGCTGTGGGAGGAAGTGATGTTATTTACATGAGACTGTATGTCGGAGGGAACTGGGTGAGGCAGTGATGTTACATACATGGCACGCGTTTCTTTTCAGGTCTCCATGGTTAACAATGGAAGAACAATGATTTCAAGCATCACCCTCCTTTTTACAGGTCAAGTCTGCCATTTTAACCCAATCAGCCTGACATAATGATCTCCAGCCTTGTGCTCATCAACATTCTCACCTGCGTTAACAAGACAATTACTAAAATGATCTCAGCAGTAGTGATGTCCCGAACTATTCGCCGGCGAATAGTTCCCGGCGAACATAGCTTGTTTGCGTTCGCCGCTGCGGGCGAACATATGCGATGTTCGGTCCGCCCCCTATACATCATCATTGAGTAAACTTTGACCTTCTACCTCACAGTCAGCAGACACATTCCAGCCAATCAGCAGCAGACCCTCCCTCCCAGACCCTCCCACCTCCAGGACAGCATCCATTTTAGATTCATTCAGAATCTGCATTAACAGAGAGAGGAGGGAGAGTGTAGCTGCTGCTGATTCAATAGGGAAAGCGTTAGCTAGGGCATTGTTCTGTGTCCACAGACTCATCTGCTGTAAGGACAGCATCCAGACAGCACCCCAAAAAGCTCTTTTCAGGGCTGGTACATCAGTTTGCTTTTTTTTTTTTCCAGATATATATATATTGCAGTTGCCTGGCTGCCCGTGTGTGAGAGGCTGCAGGCTCAGTCATAGACAGCACGTGCACACCATTCATACAGTGTGTGACAGAAAATACCTTGCAGATAAAAAAAATTCGATATAATATTTTTCTATGATCTAATCACATTAGCAAGTAATTCGCCCAAATACTTTTCAGGAAAATGTTTTTTTATTTAAAATTGAACTGTGATCTAATCACATTAGCAAGCCCGTGTGTGTCAGGCGCCCACACATACTCTATTGTGTCCACTGGCTAGTGGCTGGTTAGGCCTGCACTCATATCGTTACAGGGTGTCATTCGCCCAAATACCTTTCAGAAAAAAAAATTATATTTAAAATTTAACTGTGATCTAATCACATTAGCAAACCCGTGTGTGTCAGCCAGGCCCACACAGACTGTACTGTGCCTACTGCCCACCACTTATATAGAGTGGCACAGTACCTTGCACGCATAGTAACACTTATCTAATAAAAAATGACAGGCAGAGGCAGGCCACGCCGCAGGGGCCGTCGTGTTCGTGGTGCTGTGATTTCCACTGGCCCTGGAATAATGCCCAGTGTTCAGAGGCCACGTACCCTGAACACAAAAAATTCTGAGAAAATAGTTGACTGGCTTACACAGGACACCCAATCTTCAACAGCTTCCGCTAAGAACCTTGACGCACCATCCTCCTCCAGCTCAGCTTTGGTCACCACCAGGAGTTATTTACACATCAGTTGGATGAAATTAGTGATGCGCAACCATTATTGCCAGGGGATGTAGATAACAGGGATATGTCTCAGTCAGGCAGCATTACACACATGGACGTACAGTGTGATGATGATGTTGTACCCGCTGCTGCTTCCTTTGCTGAGGTGCCAGATACAAGTGAAGCGGTTGATGAAGACGATGTGTCCGTGGATGCCACTTGGATGCCTGCTCGAAGAGAAGAAGAAGAGGGGGAAAGTTCAGAAGGGGAGACAGAGAACAGAGAGAAGGAGGAGACGAGTTGGAAGCAGGGGGAGGTCGTCGCAAGGAGAAGTGGCACAGTCAGACAGCATGTATCGGCACCCGGGGTCAGCCAGACAGCACGCCAATTAACGCATGCTGTTGCCACCACCAGAATGCCGTCATTGCAAAGCTCAGCAGTGTGGCATTTTTTTGTGTGCCTGCCTCTGACAACAGCGATGCCATTTGCAACATGTCCCAAAAGAAACGGAGTCGTGGGAAATCCAACACCCACCTAGGTACAACTGCTTTGCGAAGGCACATGATCGCACATCACAAACGCCTATGGGATCAACACATGATGACAAGTAGAAGCAGCACACAAGCTCAAAGCCACCATCCTCCTCCTGGTCCAGCTTCTTCAGCCACATCAACCACTGCTGTCCTCCTTGCCCCCTCTCAACCACCCGCGACTCCGCCTCTCACCTTGAGCAGTTCCATCTCATCTGCCCACAGTCAGGGGTCTGTTAAGGAAATGTTTGAGCATAAGAGGCCAATGTCACAGAGTCACCCCCTTGCCCGGCGTCTGACAGCTGGCTTGACGGAACTCTTAGCCCGCCAGCTTTTACCATACCAGCTGGTGGAGTCTGAGGGCTTCAAAAAATTTGTCGCTATTGGGACACCACAGTGGAAGGTACCCGGACAAATTTTTTTTTTAATAAGGCAATTCCAAACCTCTACTCAGTGATTGAAAAGGAAGTCATGGCATCTCTGGCATACAGTGTTGGGGCAAGGGTCCATCTGACCACTGATACCTGGTCTGCAAAGCACGGTCAGGGCAGGTATATCACCTACACTGCACTTTGGGTCAACCTGCTGACGGCTGCCAAGCATGGAATGCGTGGCTCTGCAGCGGAGTTGGTGACACCGCCACGACTTGCAGGCAGGCCTACTGCCACCTCCTCTACTCCTCCTACTCCATCCTCTTCCATAACCTCCTCGGCTGAGTCCTCTTCTGCTGTGGCGTCTGGCTGCACATCAACCGAACCCCCCCAGCTCCCCAGGGGCTATTACACATCCCGGATACGACAGTGTCAAGCTGTCTTGGGGTTGTCTTGCCTGAAAGCAGAGAGCCACACCGGACCAGCACTCCTGTCCGCCCTGAACGTACAGGTGGATCAGTGGCTGACCCCGCACCAACTGGAGATCGGCAAAGTGGTGTGTGACAATGGAAGCAATTTGTTGGCGGCATTGAATTTGGGCAAGTTGTCACATGTGCCGTGCATGGCACATGTGTTGAATCTCATCGTACAACGCTTTGTGTCTAAGTACCCAGGCTTACAGGACGTCCTCAAGCAGGCCAGGTAGGTGTGTGGCCATTTCAGGCATTCCTACACGGCCATGGCGCACTTTGCAGACATTCAGCGCCGAAACAACATGCCAATGAGGCGCTTGATTTGCGACAGCCTGACACGTTGGAATTCAACACTCCTAATGTTTGACCGCCTGCTCCAACAAGAAAAATCCGTCAACGAGTATTTGTATGACCAGGGTGCTAGGACAGCCTCTGCGGAGCTGGGAATTTATTTGCCACGTTACTGGACGCTCATGCGCAATGCCTGTAGGCTCATGCGTCCTTTTGAGGAGGTGACAAACCTAGTCAGTCGCACCGAAGGCACCATCAGCGACCTCATCCCATTTGTTTTCTTCCTGGAGCGTGCCCTGCGAAGAGTGCTGGATCAGGCTGTAGATGAGCGTGAATAGGAAGAGTTGTGGTCACCATCACCACCAGAAACAGCCTTGTCATCATCGCTTGCCGGACCTGCGGCAACGCTGCAAGAGGAGTATGAGGAAGAGGAGTCAGAGGAGGAATGTGGCTTTGAGGAGGAGGAACACCAACCACAGCAGGCATCCCAGGTGCTCGTTGTTGTCACCTATCTGGGACCCGTGGTGTTGTACGTGGCTGGGGGGAAGAATAGACAGTCAATGACATCAGTGAGGAGGAGGAACGGGAAATGAGTAGCTCAGCAACTGGGTGGCCACGCTACTAGACCCCCGGTATAAGCAGAAAGTGGCGGAAATGTTACCAAATTACCGGAAATCAGAAAGGATGCAGCAGTTCAAAACCAAACAAAAAAATATGCTTTACACAGCTTATAAGGGGGATGTCACAGCACAACGGGAATTTAACTGGGGAAGAGGTCAAAGTAATCCTCTTCCTACCACGACCACAGCGGCAAGGACAGGACGCTTTACAGATGTGTTGTTGATGGAGGACATGCAGAGCTTTTTCAGTCCTACACATCGCCACAGCCCTTCGGGATCCAGCCTTAGAGAACGACTCGACCGACAGGTGGCAGACTACCTCGCCTTAACTGAAGATATCGACACTCTGAGGAGCGATTAACCCCTTCACTACTGGGTGTGCAGGCTTGACCTGTGGCCTGAGCTATCCCAGTTTGCGATAGAACTTCTGGCCTGCCCCGCTTCAAGTGTCCTGTCAGAAATGACCTTCAGTGCAGCAGGAGGCATTGTCACTGACAAAAGAAGTCGCCTTGGTCAAAAAAGTGTTGATTACCTCACCTTCATTAAGATGAATGAGGCATGGATCCCGAAGGGACTGACAGTAGAGGATACGTTTAACTAACAAAAGGTCTGACATGCCTTGGCCTCAAAATGGTCCCCACGCTGCTGTATTTAATGTCTGCATACCGGATGACTTTCGTGAATTCTCCGCCACCAACTAGTGTTCAAGCCGCAATGTTTTAGTCACCTTTCTGCCTTGAAAACATTAATTTTTCCGGCTGCTGCTAAAACAGCAACTGCAACAATAACATTGTTTTTCAGGAATGTGTACATGCCTAATTTTTCTGGCCTCTGGTGCTGCACTGTTACTGCAAAAACAAAACAAAAAAAAGGCACATACAAGTGTCAATTCCCCTTTCGTGATCGTTACCTTGTTGTGGTGAAGGGGCTTGCGTATCACAATGAAGCGATCATCACCTCTGAGTGTGTTGGAAATGTTACCACACCCCAGATGATAAGGCCGTTGCTTCATTATGATCAGACCAAAAGCGATCGGGCGGCTGGATGTTTTTTCATAGAAAAAAACTTACATTTTATTATTTCTCTTTTTTTAAGTTGTATGGGTGGGTTTTTAATAATAAAATTAAAAAAAATCACAATAAGGTCTCTTAATAGTCTAATAGAAATAATGCAGACAATTTAAAAAATCCCCAACAATTTCAATACAAATCAAGTACAAAGCTCAGAACTAAATTATTCCAGGATGTCGTATTGGTTCGTTAATTCGACAATGGATAATCAATTCGACACAAGTCCCTGGATAGGGGACGTAACAGGGATTAAACTGATAGGAATAGGACTAGTTAAGACACCACTCATATAGGGTGTCACAGCACATTGCTCCGTGCATGCGCAGTGCCCCAACTTGGGAGTAAGAGGACCGACCAAGCTGCTTTTTCCATCTCCCGGTTCCTAAAAACAATTCAGTTTGGTGTATCAGAGTTTGGTCTGTCACTGTGAAGGCAGTCAAAGATACCCGGCCTAAATTTTTTTCACAAAAGGCAATCCCACCCTGATATGGGACGTAACGGGGATTAAACTGATGAGAATAGTACTACAGAAAATAGCACTCATATCGGGTGAGACAGTAAATTGCACGGCGCAGACGCAGTGACCGTGGATTCAAACAAAGGGGAGGGAGCCAGCAATTTTTTAACCATCTCCCCGTTCGTAAAATCTATTTAATAAATGGACCCCAGATTGGGGACGTAAAAGGGATTAAACTGATGAGAAGAGAGAACTACAGAAAATAGCACTCATATCGGGTGGGACAGTAAATTGCATGGCGGAGACGCAGTGACCGTGGCGTGGATTCAAACAAAGGGGAGGGAGCCAGCAATTTTTTAACCATCTCCCCATTCGAAAAATCAATTCAATTCACCTTTCCGGGACCCTTGGTGTTGTACGTGGCTGGGCGGAGGAAGAAACCTTCAATGACATCAACAAGACATGGCTAGCTTGGTATCCAACCTTGTGCAAATAGGAAGTTTGCGGTTGGGCAAATGGACTGTTTGCGATGGTTTGCGGTGCATTAAATGGGGAGTTTGGTCTGTCAACGTCTGTGAAGCGGGCGTAACCCTTACACTACCTGATCGATACACACACACTGGATGTTTTAAACCATGTTGTTCAAAAAAAAATTTGATTGTTAGGTGATTTATGCCCTTTATGGATTAAAATCCAACTCTGCGTCAACTATGTAATTTTCCATGGGAGTTTTGCCATGGATCCACCTCCGGCATGCCACAGTCCAGGTGTTAGTCCCCTTGAAACAACTTTTCCATCACTATTGTGGCCAGAAAGAGTCCCTGTGGGTTTTAAAATTCGCCTGCCCATTGAAAACAATGGCGGTTTGCCCGGTTCGCCCGTTCGCGAACATTTGCAAAAATTTGCGTTCGCCATTCGCAAACGGAAAATTTTATGTTCGCAACATCTCTACTCAGCAGGTCCTTTAATGACAGCAATGAAATGCAGTGGAAAGGTTTTTTTGGGATTAAGTTAATTTTCATGGCAAAGAAGGACTATGCAACTCATCTGATCACTCTTCATAACATTCTGGAGTATATGCAAATTGCTATTATAAAAACTTAAGCAGCAACTTTTCCAATTTCCAATATTTATGTAATTCTCAAAACTTTTGGCCACAACTGTACACTCAGTGAGACACTAAGCACTATAGTAGGGTACCCATAGAATACATTGCTGATTTGCTGGCTAAATATCCTTCCCTAACAATCTGAAGAAATAGAAAATTAATGTTAGTTGGACTATATATATTATAGTTTTTTTTTATGGGATATGAAATAAAAGTTACAATTGAATATTCTCACTATATTCTGGAAGATTCAATAATTATTGGAAAACAGCTGAGGAACTGCCATTTCTACTATCTCTATGTAATTAATGTTGGTAAAAAATTAAGAAAATAACCTTGCTTACTTTTTTTAGGGCCTCCAATCCTCACTCCAATCATTCTCGTTACTAATGTAGCCAATTACTTGCCTGAGTGTGGCGAAACCAACCTCGCCACTGGGTTTTGGAGGGGCCTGTTTGCCAGCCTCAGGATTATGGCCCATACTAACTTTGAAGGAGAAGGTAGACCGGCCGCACAGCTTAAATCTGTGGAACTGTTTTGGGCAGGAAAGCCATGCTTGCAGCCAGCCAAATGTGACTTCCATGGAATTCGGGAACCCCTGCTCGGATCTGGGTGATTTTTGGATATGTTGTTTACCCAGATCAAAGCTATCAATGGATGTATACATTATGGGAATATGTGGGGGTTTGAGGTATTTTCTGTGTTTTGGGAAAAATGTGTGGTTTCTGTCTGTGAGTGATTTAGTCAGCCCATTACGTTTGGTAATTGTATTTTGTTAATTGCGTCTCAAACAATGCCAGTGTGTTAGTTAATTGCGTCAAAGACAATGCTCATTGTATTTTGTTGATTGCGTTACAGACAGAGGGAAGGGGGTTTTGTGTACAATTGCTGGGAAGGTGTCAGTACTGTAAATGCATGTGATTGGCTGTTTTTACAAAACCCTGTGGGTGGTAACCTTGTTGGAAGATGGGTATAAATCAATGATGTGTGTTCAAATAAAGAGTTGCTATTTTACATTCAACATAGAGCCTCGCCTCATGTGTGTGGATTGCTATACGTGTATACTCCCCTGGCTATTACTCCTAGCTCTTATAAGAGCTGTTCCTGTTCCCAGTTCCTGTGGTGGTATCAGTGTCAAGTGGAGTGCTTGGAGTCCTCGGGAGGCACTGGGAGCATCCATTAATGGAGGTACCCGGTCGGGGTGCCAGGAGATCTTTTACACTGAGTAGTCATGTTGCATGAATGGAATGCACCCACTGATGCCAGTGATTGACTGCAGTGGTCATGTGAACGGCGCATGATCCAACAGGAATCACAGATAGGTTACAAGAGCGGTGGGACATTTAAAAGGACATTATATTTTATACAGTCTTCTGTTATCTGTCAAATTTAACCCTTTAATGACTCGCCACTATTTCATCTTCTGGACTTGGCCAATTTTTGCAAATCTGACCAGTGTCACTTTAAGTGCTGATAACGTTAAAATGCTTTGACTTATCCAGGCAATTCTGAGAAAGTTTTTTGTCACATATTGTACTTCATGACACTGGTAAAATGAAGTTAAAAAAAAATCTTTTTTATTTATAAAAAAAATCCAAATGTACCCAAAATTTGTAAAAAATTGCAAATTTTCAAGTTTCAATTTCTCTACTTCTATAATACATAGTAATACCTCCAAAAATAGTTATTACTTTACATTCCCCATATGTCTACTTCATGTTTGGATCATTTTGGGAATGATATTTTATTTTTTGGGGAAGTTACAAGGCTTAGAAGTTTAGAAGCAAATTTTGAAATTTTGCAGAAATTTTCAAAAACCCAATTTGCGAGACTTACATAATAGAAACCAACCAAAAATGACCCCATTCTATAAACTACACCCCTCAAGGTATTCAAAAACTGATTTTACAAACTTTGTTAACCCTTTAGGTGTTCCACAAGAATTAATGGAACATATAGATACAATTTCAAGATTTCCCTTTTTTGGCAGATTTTCCATTTTAATAATTTTTTTCCAGTTACAAAGCAAGCCCCCCTGATGCACCCCTAGAGTAGAAACTCCATAAAAGTTACCCCATCAAAGAAACTACACCCCTCAAGGTATTCAAAACTGATTTTACAAACGTTGTTAACCCTTTAGGTGTTCCACAAGAATTAATGGAAAATAAAGATAACATTTCACTTTTTTGACAGATTTTAAATTAAATTTTTTTTTTTTTACTTTTGCAAAGCAAGGGTTAACAGCCAAACAAAACTCTATATTTATGGCCCTGATTCTGTAGTTTACAGAAACAGTTTATGTGGCCGTAAACTACTGTACGGGCATATGGCAGGGCGCAGAAAGAAAGGAATGCCATACGGTTTTTGGAAAGCAGATTTTGCTGGACTGTTTTTTTTTACACCATGGCCCATTTGAAGCCCCCCTGATGCACCCCTAGAGTAGAAACTCCAAAAAAGTGGCCCCATTTTAGAAACTACGGGATAGGGTGGCAGTATTCTTGGTACTAGTTTAGGGTACGCGATTTTTGGTTGCTCTATATTACACTTTTTGTGAGGCAAGATAACAAGAAATAGCTGTTTTGGCATAGTTTTTATTTTTTGTTATTTACAACATTAATCTGACAGGTTAGATCATGTGATATTTATATAGACCAGGTTGTCATGGATGTGGCGATACCTAATATGTATACTTTTTTTAAATTTATGTAAGTTTTACACAATGATTTCATTTTTTGAAGCAAAAATAAACATGTTTTAGTGTTTTCATAGTCTGAGAGCCATAATTTTTTCAGTTTTTGGGCGATTACCTTGGGTAGGGTATGATTGTTGCGGGATGAGATGACGGTTTTATTGGCACTATTTTGGGGTGCATGTAATTTTTTGATCGCTTGCTATTACACTTTTTGTGATGTAAGGTGACAAAAAATGGTTTATTTAGCACAGTTTTTATTTTAAATTCTTTACGGTGTTCATCTGAAGGGTTAGGTCATGTGATATTTTTATAGAGCCGGTCGATACGGACGCGATGATACCTAATATGTATACTTGTTATTTATTTATGTAAGTTTTGCAAAATAATATCATTTTTTAAACTAAAAAAAATCATGTTTTAGTGTCTCCATATTCTGAGACCCATAGTTTTTTCAGTTTTTGGGCGATTATCTTAGGTAGGGTCTCACTTTTTATGGAATGAGATGAAGGTTTGATTGGCACTATTTTGGGGTGCATATGACTTTTTGATCGCTTGCTATTACACTTTTTGTGATGTAAGGTGACAAAAAATTGTTTATTTAGCACAGTTTTAATTTTTAATTTTTTACATTGTTCATCTGAGGGGTTAGGTCATGTGATATTTTTATAGAAAAAAATGTGGGGGATTCAGTCAGCACAACCCTGTATGCAGGTGCACATTGCTATGGCGAAATACAGATACAAACGTAAAAACACAAATGCAATAGCATTTCTGAATAGCTGACTGAACCCCCCACATTTTTTTCTTTGTAGTATATATTGGAGGCGTGGCGATCTCCATGCAGTCATGCACACCTGACCAGTTAGTCTGCCCTGGAGGCTGGTTTTAAAGTCAGTATAAAACTGAGTCTTCTTATATAGCGCCTACCAGTTGCCATTTGGCTCCAGCAGAAGTATATAGTGGGCTCAGCATGCATGTTGGTACTTGCACCCCTGGATCCGATGAAAGCTGTGATGGCACCACACGGGGTTAAAAGCAGAGTGTGCCTGGTGTGCATGCTGTACCTGCGCTCCCTGGACTTTGTGTGGCTGTCATGGCACATAATAGGTAGGAACTAGTGTTAGGTACCACTCATAGAGGCGACCTTGACGTGGTGAGTGGCTTAGTACGCTTTGGCCAAAATGTACACTAATGCCTCATTCAACATCCAGCATAGAGGCAGGGCAGAGTGCTGGTTGCATTTGTGTTTTTGCGTTTTTATATTTTTAAAACAAAAAAAATAATGTTTTAGTGTCTCCATATTCTGAGCCATAGTTTTTTTTTTTTTTTTTGGGCGATTGTCCCAGGTAGGGGCTAATTTGGAGTGTTCATCTGAGGGGTTAGGTCATGTGATATGTTTATAGAGCCGGTCGATGCGGACGCGGCGATACCTAACATGTATAATTTTTTTCCCCCCTATTTTTTACCAATTTTTTTAACTTTATTTGGGGAAAATGAAATTTTTGTTTATTCTTACTTGAAACTTTTCTTTTTTGGGGAGGAAAACTTTATTTTTGTAACTTTTTTAACTAAATTTTTTTGTCCCACTTTGGTACTTGAACTTTTGGGGGTCTAATACTTTACAATGCATTCCAATACTTCTGTATTGGAATGCATTGGCTGAGTGAGTAATACTGTGTCCCGGGACCCCCCGCACATTTAGCCGAGGTGCCTGCTCAATGATTTGAGCAGGCACCTTGTTCTGATCACCGCCCGCCGGGCGGCGGTGATCGTAACAACACATGACGTACTGGTACGTCATGGGTCCTTAAGGACTCGGGAACCATGCTGTACCGATACGTCATGGGTCCCTAAGGGGTTAATAAATAAATATATATATATATATATATATATATACACAGTACAGACGAAAAGTTTGGACACACCTTCTCATTCAAAGAGTTTTCTTTATTTTCATGACTATGAAAATTGTAGATTCACACTGAAGGCATCAAAACTATGAATTAACACATGTGGAATTATATACATAATAAACAAGTGTGAAACAACTGAAAATATGTCATATTATAGGTTCTTCAAAGTAGCCACCTTTTGCTTTGATTACTGCTTTGCACACTCTTGGCATTCTCTTGATGAGCTTCAAGAGGTACCTGAAATGGTTTTCACTTAACAGGTGTGCCCTGTCAGATTTAATAAGTGGGATTTCTTGCCTTATAACTGGGGTTGGGACCATCAGTTGCGTTGTGGAGAAGTCAGGTGGATACACAGCTGATAGTCCTACTGAATAGACTGTTAGAATTTGTATTATGGCAAGAAAAAAGCAGTAAGTAAAGAAAAACGAGTGGTCATCATTACTTTAAGAAATTAAGGTCAGTCAGTCAGCCGAAAAATTGGGAAAACTTTGAAAGTAAGGGCTATTCGACCATGAAGGAGAGTTATGGGGTGCTTTGCCAGATGACCTGGCCTCCACAGTCAACGGACCTGAACCCAATCGAGATGGTTTGGGGTGAGCTGGACCGCAGAGTGAAGGCAAAAGGGCCAACAAGTGCTAAGCATCTCTGGGAACTTCTTCAAGACTGTTGGAAGACCATTTCAGGTGACTACCTCTTGAAGCTCATCAAGAGAATGCCAAGAGTGTGCAAAGCAGTAATCAAAGCAAAAGGTGGCTACTTTGAAGAACCTAGAATATGACATATTTTCAGTTGTTTCACACTTGTATGTTATGTATATAATTCCACATGTGTTAATTCATAGTTCTGATGCCTTCATAGTCATGAAAATAAAGAAGACTCTTTGAATGAGAAGGTGTGTCCAAACTTTTGGTCTGTACTGTATATATATATATATATATATATATATATATTGGAAAACTCCTTTAAAGTGTTATATCTGTGAGTTAGGCAAATAGATAGATAGATAGATAGATACAGTGCTGTCCATAATTATTCATACCCCTGGCAAATTTTGACTTAAAGTTACTTTTATTCAACCAGCAAGTAATTTTTTTATGGGAAATGACATAGGTGTCTCCCAAAAGATAATAAGACGATGTACAAGAGGCATTATTGTGGAAAAAAAAACATTTCTCAGCTTTTATTTACATTTGAGCAAAAAAGTGTCCAGTCCAAAATTATTCATACCCTTCTCAATAATCAATAGAAAAGCCTTTATTGGCTATTACAGCAAACAAACGCTTCCTATAATTGCAGACCAGCTTTTTGCATGACTTCACAGGTATTTTTGCCAATTCATCTTTAGCAATGAGCTCCAAATCTTTCAGGTTGGAGGGTCTTCTTGCCATCACCCTGATCTTTAGCTCCCTCCACAGATTCTCAATTGTATTCAAGTCTGGACTCTGTCTGGACTCTGGGCCACTACATTACGTTAATGTTGTTGTCTGCTGACTATTTCTTCACCACTTTTGCTGTGTGTTTTGGGTCATTGTCATGTTGAAATGTCCACTGGTGCTCAAGGCCAAGTTTCTCTGCAGGCTGCCTGATGTTGTCGTTGATAATCCTCAAGTATTTCTCTTTTTTCATGGTGCTGTTTACTGTGATTAGGTTCTCTGGTCCATTGGCTGAAAAACACCCCCAAAGCATTAGGTTCCCACCACCATGTTTGACAGTGGGAATGGTGTTCTTTGGGTTGAAGGCTTCTCCTTTTTCATGCCAAATGAAGGAAACATCATTGTGACCAAACAATTCCATTTTTGTTTCATCTGACCATAACACAGAAGACCAAAGAAGAAGACTTTGTCCAGATGAGCTTTTGCAAAGGCCAAGTGAGATTTTGTGTGCCTTATCTGGAGAAGTGGCATCCTCCTTGGTCTGCATCCGGTGAACTCAGCAGTGTGCAGTGTCCGTTGTATTGTCTGCCTTGAGACATTGCCACCAACAGAGCCCAAATATACCAGGATAGCCTTGGTGGTGATCCTTGGATTCTTTTTCACCTCTGTAACTATCCTGGCCAGCACAGGTGTCACTTTTGGCTTCTGACCACGTCCTCTGAGATTTTCCACAGTACGGAACATCTCATATTTTTGGCTCAAATGTAAATGAAAGCTGAGAAATGTGTTTTTTCCACAATAATGCCTCGTGTACATCGTCTTATTATCTTTTCGGAGACAACTATGTCATTTCTCGTTAAAAAAAAATACTTACTGTTTGAATAAAAGTAACTTTAAGTTAAAATTTGTCAGGGGTATGAATAATTATGGGCAGCGCTGTAGATAGATAGATAGACTGTAGATGTTTTGCATTAGAGGGTTTTTCCAAAAGTACAGTAATGGTGACCTATCTTCAGGAGAGATCATCAATATCTGATAGGTGGGGGTCCAATGTCCAGCACTCCTACTGATAAGATATTGGAAGAGGCCACAGCGCTCTGGTGAGTGCTGCATCCTTTTCCTAGACCAGTGATATCACGTTCATTGGTCACATAGCCTATGTACAGCTCAGTCCCATTTAAGTAAGAGCCTGGGCTGCAATACTAAGCCCAGCCACTATACAATGTGCTTCGTAGTTTGTGAGAAGGCCACAGCACTCACTGGAGCAACATGGCCTCTTCTAACAGCTAATCAGTAAGGGTGTCAGGATGGATTATAAATATTAAACTCCTGGAAAATCCCTTTAAATATATTCACACTTTGATGCCCTTTTCTTTAATTATAAAAACTCATAAAAGACTGTTCTCCTACTTGTGTCTTGGCTTTCATTTTTATATGAGTTACATATGACATTTCTGTTTGTACAAATTTATAATGGGTCCGTCTCATTTCCTTCAGCTATCCTCTTTTGTTACTGAGATAATAGAGCAAATTTGTATTAACAACTTTCAATAAGGATTGTTTAAAGTACTGTAAATGTCTTATTTGTGATAAGAATGTAAGAACATCTTGTGTATTTTCTGATATTCATTTTGTACATAATGTGAGAGTGTTTTAATAACAGTTTTATAAAGTCACAGAGAATAATGCACTATAATAATAGATGCAACAAAACATATGAACTAAACCCTCACTCTAGTTATAAAATCTGAGACACTTAGCCAATACATTTTGATTAAAATACATATGTGCCCACCTACTTAGCACCAAGGTGGTCTCAGTTCAGGCAGGTCCTACACTAAACCTACATATACCGTTATGCATCTATGTTAAGGAGCACAGACCCTGCACATATAGAGTGTGTTGCTCCTAGTTACCTCTGTGTGCATCAGCAACCGGTGAGAGGAGGAGCACAGACACCTATATGTACCACCCTAATCAAGGTCGCCTATTAGATAGGTGGGGCAAAGTGCACATGAATGCTACTCCCAGAGTAGGTGTGTGTGCTCCTCCACATGTAGCCATGTACATCCTTATATTTAGTATCATATTGTGCAGGATGTTTTGTATCCCCTTTTTTGTCATGATTTGTTTGACTTGTCTTGAAGGAGTGGCACCTTCAGGTGTGAATGCGCTCCTACTCTGGGAGTAGCATTCATGTGCACTTTTGCCCCACCTATCTAATAGGCGACCTTGAGAAGGTGGTACATATAGGTGTGTGCTCCTCCTCTCACCGGTTGCTGATGCAAATATAGGTAACTAGGAGCAACACACTATATGTGCGGGGTCTGCACTCCTTAACATAAATGCATAACGGTATAGGTAGGTTTAGCGTAGGACCCGCCTGAACTGAGACCACATTGGCACTGGGTAAGTGGGCACAGATGAATTTTAATCAAAATGTATTGGCTAAGTGTCTCAGATTTTATTACTAGAGTGAGGGCTTAGTCCATATGTTATGTTGCATCTATTACTATAGTGCATTATTCTCTGTGACTTTATAAATGTAGCCATGCACATCTGCATATTTAGTATCATATTGTGCAGGATGTTTTGTATCCTATTTTTTTCATGATTAATTTCATATTTTATTTTTATTTATTAAAATCGTCAGGTAGGCACGTGTCAGAAAACCATAGTCCATGGTTTATACACCACCCGATCTGCTATGTCCTCAGCTACCTACCATTGGTGGATCCTTCTGTATTTGATATTCTTGTTGGCTCATTTACTGACTAGGTGATTGGTTCATGCAGGATATTTACAATTTCTTTGATCACACAAAATCCTGGTCCCTGCTAAAAATATTAGAACCCTTTACCTATTGTACAACTTCATCTATTCCATTTAGATTATACGGTTTTATGAGCAGGGACCTATCCCCTGCCCATTGTGATGTCTTTCATTCTAGCCCCCCACCCAGTAGTGCCTCTTAAGATACAGTGCCCTAAGTAGTGTCCCTAAACCAAATTAAAAAAAAAAGAACAAAGTACTCATGGCCCGGTACTAGTCTGTAGCCTGGTGGTTGGGGACTGCTGCCGTAGAATATACAGTACAGACCAAAAGTTTGGACACACCTTCTTATTCAAAGAGTTTTCTTTATTTTCATGACTATGAAAATTGTAGATTCACACTGAAGGCATCAAAACTATGAATTAACACATGTGGAATTATATACATAACAAAAAATTGTGAAACAGCTGAAAATATGTCATATTCTAGGTTCTTCAAAGTAGCCACCTTTTGCTTTGATTACTGCTTTGCACACTCTTGGCATTCTCTTGATGAGCTTCAAGAGGTAGTCACCTGAAATGGTCTTCCAACATTCTTGAAGGAGTTCCCAGAGATGCTTAGCACTTGTTGACCCTTTTGCCTCACAGCTCACACCAAACCATCTCGATTCACCCCATCGCTCTCCTTCATGGTCAAATAGCCCTTACACAGCCTGGAGGTGTGTTTGGGGTCATTGTCCTGTTGAAAAATAAATGATGGTCCAACTAAACGCAAACCGGAGGGAATAGCATGCTGCTGCAAGATGCTGTGGTAGCCATGCTGGTTCAGTATGCCCTCAATTTTGAATAAATCCCCAACAGTGTCACCAGCAAAGCACCCCCAGGCATGTAGAGTCCATCTGTTCACCTTTTCTGCATCACACAAAGACACGGTGGTTGGAATCAAAGATCTCAAATTTGGACTCATCAGATCAAAGCACAGATTTCCACTTATACCGCATTAAAACCTCATTGGAGGGATTATATTTAAACAATCCAGAATTTTTGGATTACCAAACGAACTATAAAAGGTAGAGAGGGATGGTTGGCGCTTTACCACTGAGGAAGGGGTGTAGACGCCCCGAAACGCGCCCACCTAATCTACTGGACCTCTATTAAAGTATTGCATGACCATGCGATTAAAATCTCCAGTTACTATCACCGTTCCAGCATACAGCAACAGACTTTATTGATAAGGTACTATTCCTGCCTGTGTAGTCCCGCGATATTGTGACATCATCGGTCTGAGACGTGCGAAGCAGCCGGCACCGCTCGCCTCTCGTGGAAGGACTGTGAGATGCAACAGCGGGATGCGGTACTAGGAACCAGGTAGGAACCTGAATTGCTAATCTGAGCATGGAGCAGCTTAAAATTTACCATCCTGAGCGGTCATACTAATAGCTGGGAGAAGACAACTTTGGAGGTATTTACTGTGGTACAGCACTAGAACTTTTCAATATCTGTATGCACTAGAAGATAAACCAATATTTGGAGTGACTTGTTACAGGCACTTTTGGGACACTTCCATTTGACTTGCGGTTTGCGGCACCACAAGCTCTTATAACGATTTTCACTGCAAGTGATTTTTATTGCCAGAAATTAGGTATTTCAAAGAGACATTTTGGAACACCAATTGTCTAAGGGTTGTGGCAAAAGGGTTCCCACCCGAAATCAGTATACCTTTATGTATTGGTACCAATTATTTTTTATTGTATTTTAGTGTATGAATTTTGTGTGATTGCAATTGTTTTATTTATTGGTTGTCGCACGTCCTACTATAATAAATATATTAATATATCCCCATATCCTATGGTCCAAGTGTTGTGAGTGCTCACTCCTCTTCTTTTTTCCATTGTTTATCTTACTTTGGTGTCGGGCACCCGATTTGTGAGTTAGCAGCACCCGGCATAGCCACCAGATGAGAGCCAACCACCCATTTATCTTTACAGATTTTCACTGGTCTAATGTCCATTCCTTGTGTTCTTTAGCCCAAACAAGTCTCTTCTGCTTGTTGCCTGTCCTTAGCAGTGGTTTCCTAGCAGATATTCTACCATGAAGGCCTGATTCACACAGTCTCCTCTTAACAGTTGTTCTAGAGATGTGTCTGCTGCTAGAACTCTGTGTGGCATTGACCTGGTCTCTAATCTGAGCTGCTGTTAACCTGCGATTTTCGAGGCTGGTGACTTGGATGAACTTATCCTCCGCAGCAGAGGTGACTCTTGGTCTTCCTTTCCTGGGGCGGTCCGCATGTGACCCAGTTTCTTTGTAGCGCTTGATGGTTTTTGTGACTGCACATGGGGAGACTTTCAAAGTTTTCCCAATTTTTCGGACTGACTGACCTTCATTTCTTAAAGTAATGATGGCCACTCGTTTTTCTTTACTTAGCTGCTTTTTTCTTGCCATAATACAAATTCTAACAGTCTATTCAGTAGGACTATCAGCTGTGTATCCACCTGACTTCTCCACAATGCAACTGATGGTCCCAACCCCATTTATAAGGCAAGAAATCCCACTTATTAAACCTGACAGGGCACACCTGTGAAGTGAAAACCATTTCAGGTGACTACCTCTTGAAGCTCATCAAGAGAATGCCAAGAGTGTGCAAAGCAGTAATCAAAGCAAAAGTTGGCTACTTTGAAGAACCTAGAATATGACATATTTTCAGTTGTTTCACACTTTTTTGTCATGTATATAATTCCACATGTGTTAATTCATAGTTTTGATGCCTTCAGTGTGAATCTACAATTTTCTTAGTCCTGAACATAAAGAAAAACTCTTTGAATGAGAAGGTGTGTCCAAACTTTTGGTCTGTACTGTATAAGTAAGGGTACTTTCACACTTGCGTTGTTGGATTCCAGCAGGCAGTTCCGTTGCCTGAACTGCCTGCCTGATCAGGAAAACTGTATGCAAACACATGTTATTTGCAGACTGATCAGGATCCTGATCAGTTTGACAAGTGCATTGACAGATTAAGGTATTTTTTTCAGGTGTCATCCGGAAAAACGGATCATATATAAAAAAAATAAATTTTTAAAGGTTTGCGCATGTGCAGACTGGAAAATCCGGATCCATTTTACAGGAACACTTGATACCGGATCCGGCAGTAATACATTTCAATGGAAATTTATGCCGGATCTGGCATTCCGGAAAGTATTTCAGAATTTTGGACGAAGAAAATACTGCAGCATGCTGCAGTTTTTTCTCCGGCGAAAATATGTAAGAGGTACTTTCTCTATTCAGAATGCATTAGGATAAAACGAATCAGTTTTTTTTCCAGTATTGAGCACCTAGGATGGAACTCAATACAGGAAAAGAATAACGCTAGTCTGAAAGTACCCTAAAGGTCATTAGCTTTATTAACAGACCTTAAAATAGGCCATACATATTCGGTAAATGTCGTCTAAACCTGTCAATTTTGCTGGGATTTGCCGAACATCTAATGTATAATCAGGGTCTCTTGACTCACCCTCTCCAGCAGAAGTCAGTGGTGATAAGAATAGGATAATCAGGCTTGCGTAAGCGGCTACCAGATGTCTCCCATTCAGGAGGCATACATGCTTGGCAAAGTTCATAATGCAAGTGTAGGGGTAGGTTGGGAGACTTAGCTGTCCAGCGGACAGGTGTTCAACTGACAGGTATCTCATTTGTATAGCCAGAATTTAACATTACAGGTACATCATCTTAATTCATACTATGACAGCACCATTAACCTAAAGAGTGGGTAAAGAGATAGAAATGAATTAATGAAGTCAACCCACAAGGGAGTAATTTTTAGAATTTGGAAACTGAATGCCAATAGTTGAAGTGAATTATTTTCAGTAATTAACTCAAACCACTGTGAAGGGCTGTGCTTGGAGGGTTATGTTGTCTACCAGCCAAACCCCTGCTGCTGGACCTGCCAGTGTTTCTGGAAATTGAGTCAATCAGGTTTCTGACTCTGTGTCCAATCCCAAAGCGAGGCATAGAATTTAAGACTACATATTGCTATAAACATTGCCTATGGTTGTGCTTTGTATAAGGGCTATTGTGCAACTTCCTACTGATCTTTCAGTGGACTGACTACTGGCTTGTTTGTGAATTACGCTGTGTCTGCTGTTCCTGCTTATGTGGACACTCCTGGTATTGACCTTAGCTTGTCCAGGATTAACCCCTCATGGATTACATTTATTATGTCTGTCTGCTTGATTACTCCCCTTTGTACCTCCTTGGTCATTCTGGAAGGTCTGCCACTAGTATGTAAGCACCAGCTTTCTTTTATCAGCTCTGAAAGTATAATCTGGGTCCCTAGCAACACTGTCCATCCAGCCTTGTGGTGTTCTCTGTTGTACCCTGAGTGGTATTTGAAGGGTGGTATCAGTTTGGGGGTTCACTGGCTGTGCTTCGGACAGTGTCCTTAGTACCCCCTAACAGTTATATTTTAATAGCCATATTGTAATATATTTATATCTTAACCACTCCATCATCTCCGATACTAGTTGGCAGTGAATGATTGATGCACCTCAAAAGACTATAGAGGCATTTATCCAGACTGCCCTTTCATGCTCCAATCTGAATTGTGCTGGTGTGAGATGTTCCCAATTTATTAATAGGAGCATGTATCTTAATAATTTTGAGGTCCGTGCACCAGAAACTGAAATATATGCCAGCTAGGAGCCTATATAGATTTTAGGTGTAACTTATGCCAAGTTTATGGTATAAATAATTTGGATCTGTCAGGCCACATAGATGCCACAACACCCCACTCACACCCTACCCACGTCTTAGAAAGATCTCCCGAGCACAGCCTGTATGGGCAAAAAGTCATACATGTTCTGGCCAGATATAGGCAGTGAGCAAAACTTGGTTACTTTTTTATGCTATTTTTGTGGTGCAGGAGGCTTGATGAAATCATTCCTATATTGTTGATTTAGTTTAATGAATTTAAAGTTGACCTAGTGATTTTAATGATGTGGACTTTAGATATATTTATACTTTGGGGAATAAAAATATTAATGATCTCCTCTATCCAAAACCATTTTTCCATATAAATCTTAAGTACAAGTAACAATCTCTTTTTAGTGCTATAAACAATGGGAAATTATGAAGCCACTATACCGAGAAACAAATTAATGCTAAATTACCCATTAAAACCCCAAGAAGATCCATTAATGGGATATTCCAGCACTATACAAAGCTCTCTCATGATCTGCAAATGGTTAAAAAAGGAGGTTATACTCACCTCGCTGATCCCCATCTCTGCTGTTTCAATGGTACCAGGGTCTCACTGCACTTGACTTCCTGTCTTTACAGGACAGAAAATGGTCATTGTGTAGATTGGCATGGTCAGTATCAGATTCTTTATTTGTTTAACCATTTGCAGGCCATGGAAGAGCTTTAGTAATGTGCTAGAAAACCCTTTAATGGGTAAACAATTGCTGGGCAGCTCTTATTTTTCAAGAACAATTTAAGAAATGAAGGCTACGCTCTAATTGGCTGCTTTGGTGAACATGGCATTTTCTCCATTAGTTTTGATAAATAAGGGCAATGCTTCTGCTTTCGAGAGAAATTTCTCTTTAAGCACTAAAGTTGCTTATTCAATAACAGGAGCAAAATAGTCTGTATGAAAAGTAAAGTCTTATGTGTTATATATCATACATGTGCTTTATTCTACAAGGAGGAATACACGCTTTTTATCTAGAAGGAATTATAGGCCCACCTTTTTTGTTTTTAATATTCTGCATCACTGTTTAATTTTCCAGTGGCTTGGAAATCCTTTCATCCCCAGGAAATCATTCTTTCTGGCTGTTTTCCCAGAAGTATAACTATTTCCCAGTTACATTTATGATTTGTTCATGGTGGTTAGCATATATAGATTTCCTATTCACAAAGTACTTATTGTCACATCTATTATATTTCCATATTCTCTAGCCAAAATAATCTTTATATTATATAACATTTATTAATATATTTTATATTAATTTACTAAAGAACGTCCAATCTTGACACTAAAGACCAACCAACCATTACAAGCGAAATGCCTTTGCTTTTATGTACTGTAAATACTAATATATATATATATATATATACACACACACACAGGTGAAACTAAAAAAATTAGAATATCATGCAAAGTTCATTTATTTCATATACCCTTTTCTCAGGGGGTATGGATTAATTAGCTGACTATAGTGTGATAATTTGAGCCTAGAATATTCAACCTTTTCACAATATTCTAATTTTAAGCTGCATTAATGCAATTCCTTTTAAGTTGCATTACCGAAATAAATTAACTTTTGCACGATATTCAAATTTTTCAAGTTTCACCTGTATGTATATATATATATATATATATATATATATATATTCAAAAAAATTCCACGACACTCCCCAAAAAGTAAATTAAAAGTGGTGTTCTTTAAACACCAGAAGTGACGTTACAGTCTTCTTACTGGGAATTTTCTCAAGCAGTTACAAAGTACAAATGGTGCTCAGTGCATATAAATAGGCCCCATAGGGTAATTGATCTTAATTCTGGGTTGAGCGAACCCAAACTGTAAAGTTCGGATTAGTACTGAACTTTAGGAGTTTTGGACCCCGGACCTGAACCCAAACTTTTCAGTAAAAGTTTGGGTTCGGTGTTCAGTGATTTTTTGGCGCTTTTTAAAAGGCTGCAGAGCAGCCAATCAACAAGCGTTTAACTCTGTGCCCTTAGAAGCCAAATGCCATGGCTGTGATTGGCCAGTGTAGCATGTGACCCAGCCTCTATATAAGCTGGAGTCACGTAGCGGTGCATGTCACTCTGCTGTTACTAGTGTAGGGAGAGGATGCTGCTGCTGTGGGGGAGAGACTAGGAAAGAAACTTTAATCAGAACTACAATTGAACTCAGCGATCTACATAGATTTAGTTGTGTGGATGCAGTGCACAATCTTTTTACCCTGCCCTGAGCCCAGTGACAGAGAAAAATAACTTTTATCCGTCTGTTAGTTAGGTGGGTGGCAGTGGCCAATTTATGCAATCTTAGTGCACCAGAACAGCATATGTGCTTTTGTGACATTGAAATCCAAGCTTGAAATACTGCAATAATAATCTGGGTTTAAAAAAACACCCATTTTTGGCAATATCCTACATCTGGTGCCTTTGCAGCATTAGTCAGTGTGCAGTTTAAGCTAGAAATACAGCTAGAATTTTCTTTGTTTTAAAAAACACCCTTTTTGGGCAAAATACTACATTTTTCAGCCCTTGCTGCATCTGTACGTGTGAAATTCAAGCGTTATATACTGCTGTCATATCCTGTTATTCAAAAAAAAAAACAAATTTTGGGCAAAATACTTAATTTGCGGCCTTGTCTGCATCTGTCAGTGTGAAATTCAAGCATTATATACTGCTGTCATATACTGCTGTTATAAAAAAAAAACATTTTGGGCAAAATACTTAATATTGCAGCCTTAGCTGCATCTGTGATTGTTAAAACAAGCTTGAAACACTTCAATAATTTCCTGGCTTTGAAAAAACAAAAATTTTTGGCAATACCCTCCATCTGGGGCCTCTGCCGCATTAGTCAGTGTGCAATTTAAGGTAGAAATACAGCTACAATTTTCTGGGTTTAAAAAAACACCCATTTAGGGCAAAATACTTAATTTCTGGCCTTGTCTGCATCTGTCATTGTGAGATACACCTTTTAGATACTGTTGTTCTATTCTGCTATTAAAAAAACACCCATTTAGGGCAAAAATCTTAATTTTGCAGCCTTCGCTGCATCTGTCATTGTGAGATACACCCTTTAGATAGTGTTATTCTATTCTGCTATTAAAAAAACACCCATTTAGGGCAAGAATCTTAATTTGTGGCCTTGTTTGCATTTCTACGTGTGAGATACACCCTTTAGATACTGTTGTTGTATTCTGCTACTAAAAAAAAACCACCCATTTAGGGCAAAAAACTAAATTTTTCAGCCTTTGTAGCATCTGTCATTGTGAGATATAACCTTTTGTCATGCCCTGCTCAGATTATGTGCAGAGGTCTGCCAGGTTAGCAGCACGTGTGTAGTTTTTTGCTTGGAGTTGAGCTGTATCCGCCTCCCTTCAGGTGCACTGGGTGGGGTCGTTTGTGTGAGTTTAAATTACACCCCTTCCCAGTGTCCGGTGCAGTTAATAGCTTCTATCTTGCTCAGCGGAAAGGTGGATCTGCTGTTTCTGCTCAGATACAAGATGAGTTGTTTTTTGTTTTCCTTTTTGTCTGTCTAGGCCGTTAGAGAGACACCTGCCTGCTCCAGGTCCTGAGGAAGCAGGCTGCCTCTTTCCCCCTTTCCACCATTTCAGGGACTTTAGGGAATCTTCAGCCTTAGGCACGGGGGCACGTTTATTCCCATCTTTAGAGTCTGAACGTGGGCACAGATGTCCAGGGAGAGCTGGTATGGAATTGGCAGGAGGTGACCTTTATTCCCAGCTTCTGGCCTAGACGCTTGTTTGGTGGCTTTCTGTGTGTTTTTGTATTTTCTATCCTACCCAGCGTGACACCTTTACATACTGCTGTGCTATTCTGGTATTAAATAAACACCCATTTTGGGCAAAAATCTTAGTTTGTGGCCTTGTCTGCATCTGTACATGTGCAGTACACCCTTTAGATACTGTTGTTCTATTCTGCTATTAAAAAAAACACCCATTTAGGGCAAAAAATTTAATTTGTGGCCTTGTTTGCATTTGTACGTGTGAGATACACCCTTTAGATACTGTTGTTCTATTCTGCTATTAAAAAAAACACCCATTTAGGGCAAAAAAATTAATTTTGCAGCCTTCTCTGCATCTGTCATTGTGAGATACAATCTTTAGATACGGCTGTGCTATTCTGGTATTAAATAAACACCAATTTTGGGCAAAAATCTTAATTTGTGGCCTTGTCTGCATCTGTACATGTGAGATACACCCTTTAGATACTGTTGTTATATTTTGCTATTAAAAAAACACACATTTTGGGCAAGATACTAAATTTGAGAAATATGAGGAGGGTGTCATATAAGGGACATGGCCCCTGTCATGGTGCTGCTAGTGGAGCTCCTGTTGCAGGGAGAGGATGTGCTCGATCTGTGCCAGTTACACGCACAAGTGAAACACCTTCCTCAGGTGCGAGTAGGCGACAGAACCTGCAGCGGTATTTGGTCGGGCCTAATGCGGCTCTACGTATGGTAAGGCCGGAACAAGAACAGGCGATAGTAGATTGGGTTGCTGAAAGCGCCAGTTCCTTTACATTGTCTCCTACCCAGTTTCCTGCTGAATGATCAGAGTTGGCACCTGCAGCCGATGTCCATCAGTCTGTCACCTCACCCCTTGCAAATCAGCCAAGCAGTCTGAGCCCCAAGTCATGCAGCAGTCTCTTCTGCTTTTTGATGACTCTGTTAACAGGGTTTCCCAGGGCCATCTACTAGCCCTGCCCCAGAAGTGGAAGAGATTGAGTGCACCGATACTCAACCACTTGTGTTTCAAGATGAGTACATGGGAGGACCATCGCAGCACGCGTTTGGTCTGACCATTCGACTGCGGGTGAAAAGCAGAAGAGAATGACAACCGAACCCCCAAGCGAGAACAGAAGGCCTTCCAGAATCTGGAAACAAATTGCGTGCCCCTATCAGAAATGATGTCTGAAGGAATGCCATGCAATTTAACAATGTGATCAACAAACGCTTGCGCCAGCGTCTTAGCATTGGGTAACCCAGGAAGGAATGAAATGCGGAATTTTGCTAAAACAGTCCACTACTACCAGAAACACAGTCTTCCCCGAGGAACAAGGCAAGTCCGTAATGAAGTCCATGGACAGATGCGTCGAAGGACGCAAAGGAATGGGTAACGGGAGGAGAGAACCCAATGGCCGTGAATGAGGGACCTTGGCACGAGCGCAGGTCTCGCAGGCTGCCACAAAACCCTCAACCGTCTTACAAAGAGCCGGACACCAGAATCTCCGAACAATAAGATCCACTGTGGCTCTACTCCTCGGGTGCCCAGCAAGAACAGTATCGTGGTGCTCCTTAAAATCCTTGTATCGTAAAGCGAGAGGCACAAACAACCTCCCAGGGGGACATAGATCAGGAGCCTCTGCCTGGGTTGCCTGAACCTCTGCCTCCAAATCAGGATAAAGAGCACCCCTTCAGCCAAAATAGGACCCGGGTCTTCAAAGTTCCCCCCTCCCGGAAAACAATGTGACAGGGCATCCGCCTTCACATTTTTAACACCAGGGCGGAACGTAACAACAAAATTAAACCTAGAAAAGAACAAAGACCTTCTGGTCTGACTCGGGTTCAGACGCTTGGCCGATTCCAAGTAGGCCAGATTCTTATGGTCTGTAAACACAGTAATAGGGTGTCTGGCTCCCTCTAACCAATGGCGCCTTTCCCCAAAAGCTAATTTGATGGCCAACAACTCCCTATCTCCCACATCGTAATTTCTCTCTGCAGAGGAGAGTTTCCTTGAGAAAAAGGGCACACGGTCGCCATTTGGCAGGAGATGGACCCTGAGATAAGACCGCACCCACACCCACCTCAGAAGCGTCCACCTCAACAATAAAAGGTAGAGAGACATCAGGTTGTACCAAAATGGGAGCGGAAGCAAAACTCTCTTTGATACTAGAAAAGGCTTTAAGCGCATCTACCGACCACAAACAAAAATCTACCCCCTTTTTAGTGATATCAGTGAGTGGCTTAACAACAGAGGAATAATTCAAAATTAACTTTCTGTAATAATTGGCAAAACCCAAAAACCACATCAGCACCTTCTGATTCTCAGGAAGCTCCCAATCAAGCACAGCGCTGACCTTCTCAGGGTCCATGCTAAAACCAGAAGCGGAGAGAAGAAAACCAAGAAATTGAATCTCCGGAACCGCAAACATTTATTCTCCCGCAGAAGCAGCAAGACCTGACGTAGGTGGTCCCGATGAGTCTTAAAATCAGGAGAAAATATCAAAATGTCATCTAGATACACCAGTACAAATTTCCCCATTAAATGATAAAAAATGCTGTTCACAAAATGTTGGAAGACGGCCAGAGCATTCATCAAACCAAAGAGCAAAACCAAATTCTCGAAATGACCCTCAGGGGTATTTAATACCGTCTTCCATTCGTCTCCTTCCCTGACCCTGACTAGGTTGTATGCCCCTCTTAAATCCAACTTAGAAAAAACCTTAGCCCCAAAAATCTGGTTAAACATGTCCGGGATCAGAGGAAGCGGATATGGGTCACGAATCGTAATACGGTTCAGCTCCCTGAAATCCAGACAAAGTCTTAAAGAACTATCTTTTTTCTTAACAAAAAAAAAACCCAGCTCAACAGGTGACTTTGAGGGTCGGATGTGTCCCTTTCTCAGGCTCTCAGAGATATAAGTACGCATAGTGACTCTTTCAGGTTGGGAGAGATTGTATAAACGCGATTTTGGCAGTTTGGCGCCTGGGATGAGATTAATAGGGCAGTCGTACTCCCGGTGAGGGGGCAACTCCTGGACACCACTCTTGGAAAACACATCCTAAAATTCAGAGAGAAAAGATGGCACAGTCTTGTTAGAAACCTCTGAAAGAGACGCCGTGAAGCAATTCTCTCTGCAAAACTCACTCCAACCATTTATTTGCCTTGCTTGCCAATCAATGGTGGGGTTATGTTTAGTGAGCCAGGGTAGCCCCAACACTAGATGAGTAGGTAATCCGCTTAAGACGAAACATGACATATCCTCAACATGAGCGTCACCCACAATCAAAAAGATATTGTGAACTATGCCCTTTAACGATCTTTGAGAAAGTGGAGCGGAATCGATAGCAAAAACCGGTATTTCCTTTTCCAAAGTGCATACCTGGAAACCATGAGTTATTGCAAATTGATTATCAATGAGATTGACAGCTGCTCCACTATCTACAAAAATCTCACAAACAATGTTATTGCTGTCTAGCGCCACCCTGGCAGGTAGGAGAAAACGGGAACTACAAGTAAATGGCAAACCTTCAATCTTCGCATCAACCTTGCCAATAGTAGAAAATGGAAAGTTTTTAGAGTTTTTTTTTCTTTTTGTCATTTTTTTCTTACCCTCAGAAAACTCCATGAATCTCCTAGAGGGGCAAACATTAGCCAAATGATTTATACCCCCACAACAGAAACAAACCCTCCTCTGAGAGCTGAATCCTCTAATATCAGAGGCAAGCAAACCCAGCTGCATGGCCTCCTCCTCAGAGAGGATTGAGACCGACTGAGACCCCTGCGCACTGAATGAAACAGCCCCACTGTCCTTGGACTGAATATGACAGGAAGGAGTAGTCTCCTCTCTCTATCTAAGACGCCTGTCAATACGAACAGCTAGAGACATGGCAGATTCTAACGAGGCTGGTCTCTCGTGAAAAGCAAATGCATCTTTCAATCTTTCCGAAAGACCATGGCAAAATTGACTTGGGACTGCAGCATCATTCCAACCAGTATCAGCTGCCTATCTCTGAAATTCAGAACAATATATCTATAGCATACTGTTTACCCTGGCATAAAAGACGCAGTTTAGATTCAGCCAGAGCAATACGATCTGGGTCATCATATATCTGCTGCAGGGCTACAAAAAATTCATCCACCGATCGGAGGGGCCGTGCCCCCACCAGCAGCGAAAAAGGCCCAGGACTGAGCGTTATCCCTGAGCAGCGAGATGATGATCCCCACCCTCTGCTCTTCATCACCAGAGGAATGGGGAAGTAGGCAAAAATGGAGTTTGCAAGCCTCTCTAAAGCAAACAAAATTCTCACTACCCCCAGAGAACGTATCCAGAAGCGAGATCTTAGGCTTGGAGCAAACTCCATGAATGCCAGCAGAACCGATCACCTGAAACTGAGACACAGTTTTACCGAGATCTGCTACCTCCAGAGAAAGACCTTGCATGCGGTCAATCAAGGCTGAAACCAGATCCATGCTTAATACGGTTACGGCAGTTTATAATGTCATGGATGGTGTTGCAGAAAGCTGGAACTTATAAATAAACATCCGACTGGCTTGATCCCAAACTAAGAAGCATATGGGTGAGCCCTATAAAACCCCTAGAGCTCTCCCTGACTGCTATGCCCATGCAAAGATCTTTATGTTAGACAATTGCATGCCCACGTACCTAATACTGTGTGACACCTGAAAACCCTGTCATAGTGAAGGGACATGACCACTGGCTCCCTGCACTTAATACGGATGGAGTCAGGGTCACCTAGAATCAAGCCAGCAAGGAAACACAAATAAAGGAAAACGACTTATCTGAGGAATCAGCAGTAGCAGCCTCCAGCAGTGAACAACTCATCCAGGAAGAAGTATAAACCGCAAAGTGAGGCCGTATGGGAGGTAATATAAAGGGAGACACTTAGTGTAAATAGGTGACAGCTGGGAGAAGGAAAGGAGATGACAAAGTGAAATCAAAACAAAGAACGTTATGCAAGAGGTAGAGAAGAACGTCTAATAGACCTTCTCACAGAACTATCAGTGACACCTACTGTACATGTTGTCTTATTTTTTTGCCCAAACGTATGAGAGGGTCCAGGAGAATAAGAACACCGGGGCACATTTAATAAGACATTTTAGACGCTGGTCTTAATAAGGCCCTGCAGTGGTGGTGGATCTGCCAAAGTTATGTAAAGGCCATTGCTTCCACATGTAATACATCTTCTAAGCTGTCTTACATTTAGACAATTTTCTACACCTAAAACAGGTGTATAAAATGGTAAATGAGATGGGCCTGCCAGCCTGTCCCCTTTCCGCCCACATTATGCTCACTTTTTCAGACCTGGCGTCATCGGTAAAGTCAGAGATTCCGGCGCGAAGGACCTTTGCATCGCAATCTGCGCCAGAAATATGCCTAATATAGGCATATTTCTGTCTAATAAATGACCCCCACCATGCACATTTTGAGATCCAATGGGATGATTTACAACACTTGTGCTGAAAACTATAGGATCTGGATTAGGATTAAAATAATAAATTAAACAACTGAGAAGTGACCTCATTTTGGAAACTCCTCCCCTCAAGGTATTAAGGGGTGGAGTGATAATTTTGACGCTACAGGTATTTTTGAGATATGAATTCACAGCAGAACGTGCAAAATAAAAATTGAAAATTTTTCATCAAATATGGCATTTCAATGCCCAATACCCAGTGCCCAGTGTGTGCCACCTGAGACTCACACCACACTTCTTGAAGTCATAGGTGAGTTCTGCTGAGTATAGAAATGCCATAAACCGTAAGCTGCTGTATGGGTGCATGGTAAGGCTCAGAAAGAATGGAGTGCCATTTGGCTTTTGGATTCTGCTGAAATGGTTTTTGGATGCTACATCATGTTTGCAGAGACCCTGAGGTACCCATACAGTGAAAACTCCCAATAAATGACCCCATTTTGAAAAGTACACCCCTCAAGTTACTTGTGAATGGGTAGAGTCAACATTTTGACATGGCAGGTATTTTGCACAAAATAATGAGAAGGTGACTTTACAATATGAAGATTGCAAAATTTCTACAAATAGGACATTACTGCCCAAATATGCTGTGCCCAGCTTGTGCCATCTAAGACATCCTGTCTGATCAGCGCACTGTGCATGTACAGCAGAATGTGGGAACTAACTTTACACTGTTCTGTGCATGCATGTCTGGAAGAAGTTAAGTTACAACAGTGTTCAACTAGTTTCCTCTACCATCCTATACTGGGGAAAATGCCTACCACTAAGTGCAAAAAAATGATTTTCCCTAAAAGATGTGACCATACCACCCTACAGAATTGTTGCAAGCATAAAAAAGGATCCTATCTTACTAAGGAGTTGAAGATCGCTATCTATACATCCATCTATACTCTTTCTGGCAACAGCTGCTACAGGGGGAAATTAGTTTTATATGATGTGAAATCAACCCAGTGGCCTGACTGTAAAATATGCATAAACTAGATCCACTAGAAAAATTGTTCTTTGTAAAAGGAGTGGGTCCCAAGCATGGTATCTCTGCTCTGTAACACCTATATGTCCTAATAGAGCATATGTACAGGACTTATCTTTTTGTCTTCTTTAAATCATTTAATAAACAATTAAAAAACTGTATAGTGGATATTTATTCATATCTAAAATTATATTAACATTTATTATGAAAGCCTAAATAAAGTGATCTTTGACCAGATATCATGGAATCATTTTAAAAATCTTCTAAGGAGCTAGAAGTTATAATGTTGGCATGGCACAGTGTATATTTGTGTCTGATTTATAAGGTGATTTGATTTTTGCTTCCTACATTGTATTTGACCAGATATTGAACAAAAGTCAAAGCCGCTAGATAAATAAAAAACAAGTACTGTATGTTCATAGTCTTAAGTCGGTCAAGTCAATGCTACTCTATTCCCATACCTGAAGGCATGTTTGTTTTTGAAAATGTAATCTGTTATCTGAGTTAGATGATATCTCTTCCCTGACCTCAAGGTTAACTTCTCAGTCCCCTTCTAGCTAGGTATTCAGTAAGGCAAGAACTCTAATTTAAAATCAATTGAAAAGCTTATTGTCTGTGCCACTAAACCTTTTGCCCTGCCTGCTTCAGGTTTCCATGTCAAAGGTTTTTCCCTTTGTAGATATGTACTATACAATATTGCCTCATTTGCAGGTAGATTTATTTTTAGCACCTAATATCTATAAAAATAGATTTTGAAGACATATAACAGACAGTCAAAGAAATTAAAGTTTGAAGTCGATGATTCAGCAAATGTAAAATGTAGTAAATATCTCAAAGACATTTTTTTTGAGACTACATTACTAGAGCTTTATTGTTAACATTTTAAAAAGTAGATATTGAGTTGATTTAATTTATACCACAATTTTCAGGTTAAAAATAATATCTTTTAACCTTATTAATCTCATGATTTGTCTTTGTAACTGCATTCTTTTTATACAGAACCCCATATAGGAAATGTATCATTTCTCCACACTAGTTTTCTGTCGTGAATAGTTGCAAACCTTATGTTAGCAACTTTTTAAATGCCATTGCATCTAAATTTAGGTGCAAGTGGTGATGTTACATTGCCCTTGCTACTTTCCTAAAAAGGGCTGTGGTGAGAGAAGACAGCCCAGCACATTTATATTCTTTACATCAGTTTTCTGGTGCAAAAGAAGACTGAAATCTGCACCAGCTCCTTGCAAGCGTACATTTCAGTTTAGGAAAAAGAACAGTCACAGGATGTGCCGGATTTATAATAAGGCATGTACCTCATTATAAATTAGGTTCATCCTCCAGGCAATATAGGGGATAGCATAGGCTATGATAAAACTCTAGTCTATGATAAAGCCATAATTAAAGGAACATTAAACACAAAATTCTAACAATAAACAAATCGACAAAACCTATTTAATCCTCAGGTGTTTTTTTTCTTGCTCTGATTTTGTCCTAGACCATAATTGTAGACCATGAATAATAAAATAGAAAAGCAGTGCATTGTTCTCTCAGGCTGCAGTCATGTCATCTCCCTCCTCACTTTGCCCCTACCAGTGCTAGTGCATGTGAATCAAGAAGAGGGGCTGGATTTAGTCTACATACTTTTTGTCTACACAGTGTGTAGTCATTATGTTGAAGGGAATCTTCTAGTTGGCAATAGTAAGAAACTGATTTGGAAACAATGCCAGCCATAGTACCATCTGTAGTATGCATATAGTTTCAGCCATAGTACCAAGTAGTGTCCGCATGGCAAAATGAGGCTTCCATCAGAGCTCTAAAGGGAAACTCACCTAAGTTTTCTACACAGCCGAATAGCACATCTGACTGTTTATATGTTTATAATTCCATCTTTCATGGCATAATTGGGCAGATTTGCCTTTTAGTAGCTTTGAAATACTGGGAAGTATGTGAAAGTATACCCACACTGTTAAATTACAAATCTTTCAGGGTCTTGGACAAGCTGAATGATAACACTATTTAGCTGCATTGGTGATAACTAGAGATGAGAGAAGTTTTCAAAAATTCCATTCGGTCACTTTGCCGAATTTCTCCCAAAAATGTGCTTTGTTACGAATTAAATAATCACAAAGCATGCTAAATAAGGTCTATCCCGTGCTGCAGGTGAAACTTTGAGAGAATGTATGTTGATATACACTACTGTGCAGCGCAGTTATATGCATAGCTAGTCCTATCTGGCAGCGAAACAGTTATTGCGTGTCAGAATGACAGGCAGATCACATATATACACTCACCTAAAGAATTATTAGGAACACCTGTTCTATTTCGCATTAATGCGATTATCTAGTCAACCAATCACATGGCAGTTGCTTCAATGCATGTAAGGTTGTGGTCCTGGTCAAGACAATCTCCTGAACTCTAAACTGAATGTCAGAATGGGAAAGAAAGGTGGGCTACAACAGCAAAAGACCCCACCGGGTACCACTCATCTCCACTACAAATAGGAAAAAGAGGCTACAATTTGCACAAGCTCACCAAAATTGGACGGTTGAAGACTGGAAAAATGTTGCCTGGTCTGATGAGTCTCGATTTCTGTTGAGACATTCAAATGGTAGAGTCCAAATTTGGCGCAAACAGAATGAGAACATGTATCCATCATGCCTTACCCCTGTGCAGGCTAGTGGTGGTGGTGTAATGGTGTGGGGGATGTTTTCTGGGCACTCTTTAGGCCCCTTAGTGCCAATTGGCCATCGTTTAAATGCCACGGGCTACCTGAGCATTGTTTCTAATCATGTCCATCCCTTCATGACCACCATGTACCCATCCTCTGATGGCTACTTCAAGGAGGATAATGCACCATGTCACAAAGCTCAAATCATTTCAAATTGGTTTCTTGAACATGACAATGAGTTCACTGTACTAAAATGGCCCCCACAGTCACCAGATCTCAACCCAATAGAGCATCTTTGGGATGTGGTGGAACGGGAGCTTCGTGCCCTGGATGTGCATCCCTCAAATCTCCATCAACTGCAAGATGCTATCCTATCAATATGGGCCAACATTTCTAAAGAATGCTATCAGCACCTTGTTGAATCAATGCCACGTAGAATTAAGGCAGTTCTGAAGGCAAAAGGGGGTCCAACACCGTATTAGTATGGCCTTCCTAATAATTCTTTAGGTGAGTGTATATTTTTCCCTTTTTTTTTCCTATTAATACACCCCCTACAAAAATAAGTAAAACAATGTAAAATGAACACAGAACTGCAAATAGGATGTACGTATCTTTCTTATTAGTACACCCTGTAAATGGCTGTATCACACAGAACTTGGACCCCAATCACAAGCAAGGTTTGATGGAATTAGTGATGTATGATATAGTGCAAACAACCTAAAATCAGCAGTATAACACCAATTTTCATCCCCAATTAGTGCAGCAAGGTGTAATAGAATCGCTCCTATTATCCAGGCTGTACACTCTCCTATTGCACCCTGTTCTCCTTTTGTAGTGTAGATGATGCCTCCCTATCCTTTCCCTACACCTTGAGTAATCTTTCCCTGAACTTCTAACAAATTTTTTCAGCACAATAAAGTCTTTCCTAGCACTGTCCCTAGTGCCAGATGGCGTTTCTCCTTGCACTTAGCATACTGGAAAATGTCAGAATCCAAAATGGCTGAGGCTATTTATAGGGTTGTGACATCATAGGGGCTGGCTGCCGATTGGCTGCATGCATGGCATTGTGGGTGACCCCTCGTTCCCAGAGTTCTTTGCTCCATGTCCTAGCACGTGCAGCAGCCATTTTAGAAAAAAAAATTGATTAGTTACCACAAAGTGTGAGGAAATTTGGATTTGGTGTTAATCGAATTTTTTCAGAAATTAAAGGGAACCTGTCACCAGTTTTATGGTGTCCTAACTAAGGGCAATAAGTGACTGATTCTCTTAGCAAAATGCTGGGTCACTTTCTTTAATTATTTAATCTGCCAACATCTTGTATTGAAAAGCTCCAGCTGATAATGAGGAGTCATGACTATTTATGAGCTCCTGACTCTTCCCGCCTACTTGCTGCTGATTGACAGTTTTTTTTTCCATATGAATCAGCAGCAAGTGGGCAGGGGAGTGGCTATATCTCTGAATTTTAAAAACGCTGGACTCAGTGGTGTCACGCTGGACTCAAATAAGCTCATTAGCATGCTGCATGTGGCATCTTTGTGTGTATATTATGAGGTAACCATCTGTCACACCAGTAAGTGAATACATCTAAGGTACTTTTTAGTAGTTAATGATTATATATAATTAGTTAGATTATAATTAAATATCCACATGACAGGTTCCCTTTAAGATTCAATTCCACTTCGTCAACTTCAATTCACTCATCTCTAATTAGAACGTCTATTGACACTGAGTCTGATGCACACTAAGTCTTTGTATAACATAACAGATTAAATGGGTTCTCTGGTCTGTTAATATTGATGACCTATCCCCAGAATAGGTAATCAATATCAGATTGATAAGGGTTCAAAACCCAGCACCCTGGCTGATCAGCTGTATAAATAAACAGCATGCAGTGTACATGTGCAGTCTTCCATCTCTCTTCCTGTTCGCGACTGCTTTACCATAGTAAAAGCAGCATCGGGCAGGAAGAGACGGATTACGGCATATGCACACTACATGCACCGTTTCTTCATACAGCTGGTTGGTGGGGGTGCCAGGCTTGGGACCCCCATCAATCTGATATTGATGACCTATCCAGAGGATAGGTCATCAATATTAAAAGCCCATAGAATTCCTAATGGCGATGAAGGTGAACTAGATAAACATGCCTATATATTAGAGTGCCTGTTGACACTGAGTCTGATGCACAGTAAGTCTATGTATAACAGAACAGATTAAGAATGAATGACGCAGCAGTTGAACAAGATGCACAGGGCGATTATATTGAGCCTGCACTGTCTATGCAGACTCTCTATGCTCTCCCTATGCTCTCCCTACAGTGTGTAAAAACTCTCCCTATGTTCTCCCTACTCTGTTCTTGCACTCTCCTTATCCAATATTCTACAATTTAAAGCTTTCCAAAACACTGTCCCGAGCACTTGCCACGTCGCTCCCTATGCTCAGCTCATAGTGAAATGTCAGCTGTAGCTACCATTTTAGGGATTAAAATGATTTGTTACCACGATACGCAAGGAAATTTGGATTTGTGGTGAATCGACTTTTTCCAGAAATTCGGATCTAAGTCAATTAATTTCACTTCGCTTTGAACAACACTAATAGTTATCATTTAATAAAACCTTTCATAAGATACATGGGATTTCTGTGTCGGAATATGACTGGTTTCTTTCTTGCTCATTTTCTCGTACTTTTTAGTTTAGAAGGTATGTTAAGTCTGATAATTAGAATCATAATTTTTTCTTTATGACATTTATAATCACATTTCTGGCCATGCACGCCTTATCATGCCAAACTAGATTGTGCAATGTCCATTTGAAAATACAGATAACTTCCTTGGAGCCAGGTTTCCGGCTACTTGATTGAGTTCCACAGAAAATTAAATGAAAATAAGATAGTTTAGATAAACTTAAGTGCTAATGCAATATTTAACCACTTACACTAACGTGCATCTCTAGATATTCCGTGTATTCTGTTTTAAGATCCTTTGTTAATAAACCTTGCATCATAATACAAGTAAGAGAAATATTTTCTATCCAGAAATATCTTACCTGTGGCACCCATTTGGAAGACACAAAACTGGTGACTTCTATGACCGGTAAACCTGCTTCTGAGAGGCGGTTGATTAACTCAATTTTAATGTCAGTGGGTACAAATGCCTGAGAAGGAAAAATCTATCATCAGCATTCTATTTTTTTACTCATATTTCTTACAGATAATCATTTTATATCCTCTTTTTATAATTACATGTCATTGTCATTCAGCCATCTATACCTTCATACGATATGCAATATCAGAAAATTAGAAGTTACTATTTCTGTGCACTGTAAAGTTAATGATGTGGAATGCAGAATTTCAACTTAAAAAGGTTGTCTCATCTGAGACATTGGTGACGTATCGCTAGGATATGCCACCAATGTCAGATAGGTGCATGTCCCACATCTGGGACCCACACCTGTAACATCCCAGAGTGGTGTTACTATAATTTCACTCTGCTACTGTCTCATATTGCTAACACCGGTGCTATTTCCAGTTCCTTCACAAGTGTGCATTGATATTATCATCTAGAAACTGTTATGTTCATGTAATATGCCTGGTTCACCAGCAGTTGGCAGCGTATTTGGCAGAGCTATACTTAGATAGAATGAAACTCACCATTCCATTCTACCCCCCTTTGGGCATAAGTGGTCCAGTCCTGCTTCCTACCAGAAGTGAGAGGCTGCAGTTCTAGTTTGTTCCAGTTTAGACTCGATATTGGCCCTGAGAGGACCTGAAAGAAGTAGCAGCCATAGGAAATTGTTCTTCGGCTGGAGCAGGAGCCAAAAAAGGGAAGTAGCTTGTAGAGCACCAGGATGCCATACTAATTTGCTTTACTGAGTGTCAGGAGGGGGATAACAGTCAAAGGCTATTTTTTTGTAGGAGTACTCTTTATTGGTACAATTTTCTGGCTTATATGACTGTTTGACCTTTTTTTTTTTGTAGCAGTTTACACCTGTTAAATAAGTTTTATATTGTTGTGGACATGATATAAGGGCCTAATAGATGTAGTAAGCCTGAGGACCATTATTAGGCCCTCTACCGTAATGACACACATTGGGGTGGGGAAAGGAGATAATAGGGTGACAGAGGAAACCCTTTTATTCTAACCATTTATGTTATGGCCAGCATTGACCACAGCACCTAAAGGGTTATGCAACTAGGATTATAATGATTTCAGATCACAGTTGTTGCATCAGAAGTCTGTCTGTATGTTTTATTATATTATACTTACATAATAGTAGGCACTTGTGATGGCAGGGGAGGGCAGGATCAGTACCCACACCATCACCAAGATGTTAAATTATATCAATTAGAGGGAACAACCCACTTACCATGCTGTAATAGAACATCATAGGGTGTTAAGGTGTTGTCTACTTATTCCCATCTGGTAGTGTCATCATTTTAAAACTCAAGCTAAAATGATCATTACACTGCTGTCTACTATGTTGTTAATCTATTAAGGAGTAAACAGAAATCATACCATCCAACTTCCCAAAATAACAAAAAGGGAGAATATGTGCGGCACCTCGAACTGTGCACAAAACATAACTATATACACCTAATCTGACCCAGTCCCTTTTGTGTCCGCTTATAGTAATTATACCCCTTTTGTGCCACCACACAGTAGTTATTGTGTCCCTATCTCAATGGTTCAATAGTTATGCCCATATTGTGACCCCTCACAGTAGTTATGCCCAAGTGTTCCCACTTCATGCTAGTTAAGCCCATTTGTACCCCTTCAGAGTAGACATGCCCACATGTGCCCTATTCACAGTAGTAGTGCTCATATGTGCCCCCTCACAGTAGGTATACCCACATGTGCCCCCTTCATAAGAGTCATTCCTATATGTGCCCCCTTTACAGTAGACATGCCCAGATGTGCCCCCTCACAGTAGTTATATCCACATGTGCCTCCTTCACAGTACGTATGCACAGATGTGTCCCCTTCACAGTAGTTAAGCCAAGATATGCCCCCCTAACAGTAGTTATGTGCCCCCATCCCTTTTTCTTAATAAAGTAAAAAAACAAAACCGTAAATACTCACCTGAGCATTTTTCCGATGATCATCAGAGCTCATCTTGAGCTCCCCCACAGACACCATGCAGTCACACATCGCTCCGCTGTGCTGTTTTGGAGGTGTAAACAGGCATATTCCCAGGCCTGCATGCTCCTCCTACACTGCCCAGTAGTGGGATGTTTGCCGTATCCTGCCTGCTGCTGGGGAGTGCCGGCAGCTGAGCTGAATGGCAAATTGGGGAGTGAACGGCTCCCTGCTTTACTATTACAAGCAACAGCTTCTGCGTCTTATGGATACAGAGACAGCTGAGAGCGGGACATACCTCAGGTGCTCTGGGATCACAAGACTGTCCCTCCAGAGTCCAGACCGTTGGGAGGTGTGTAGAAACTAGGGTTGCAATTGCTAGTTGCAGGCTCCAAACTACCTCTGTAGCAGTTAGAGAAGCTACTACAAAGATGTGACGCTCAGGATACTGTCACGGAAGGTGTACAGGAAACAAGACAATGCAACATGCATATATGACTCACTGGATCCAAAGCTAAGGAACCAAAAGGGAGACCCCTGCACAAAACCTGGCACTTTCCCTGGCTGCTCAGCCTATGCAAAAATCCCAGAGGTGGATGGTTGCATATCCACGTACCTCGACTATATAACACCTAAAAACCCTACAATAGTGAGGGGACACGACCACCGGCTCCCTACACCAGACCCGGAGGGAGTCAGGGTCACCTGGGATCCAGCAAACAGAAAATAACAGATAAATGTACAGCACTTAACTTAGTAGCAGACTGGGAAATCGGATCAGCATGCACACACACTCCAGGAAGAAGTATAAGCCGCCCAGTAATGCATTATGGGGAGGAATTTAAAGGGAAGCAATCAGTCCAACTACATGACAGCTGAGAGAGGCTAAGGAGATGAGGAACTGAACACTACAACAAAGAAAACTCAAGGAGGAGGTTCTGAAAGGCTTCTGTCAGAGCTTCTCAGCTGTCTGGTTGTGACAGTACCCCTCCCTCTACGAGTGGACTCCGGACACTCAGAGCCCACCTCCTCAGGATGGGACCTATCGAAAGCCCTGACGAGACGAGAGGCCTTAATGTCCGTCACTGGGACCCACATCCTCTCCTCAGGACCATAACCCTCCCAATGAACAAGGTACTGAAGAGAACCGCGGAAAAGACGAGAATCCACAATCCTAGAGACCTGAAATTCAAGATTCCCATCAACCATAATCGGAGGAGGAGGCAAAGGCGAGAGTACAATGGGTTGAACATAAGGTTTCAATAAGGACTGATGAAAAACATTATGGATCTTCCAAGTCTGAGGAAGATCAAGACGGTAGGCAACAGGATTGATGACAGACAGGATTTTGTAAGGCCCAATAAACCTAGGACCCAACTTCCAGGAGGGAACCTTCAATTTGATATTCTTGGTAGACAACCACACCAGATCATCAACATTCAGGTCCGGACCAAGCACACGTCTCTTATCTGCCACACGCTTATATCTCTCGCTCATGCTCTTTAGATTATCCTGAATCTTTTGCCAAATAGATGACAAAGACGAGGAGAATCTGTCCTCATCAGGTAAACCAGAAGACGCCTCTCCCGAGAAAGTCCCAAACTGCGGATAAAACCCATATGCACCTAAAAATGGTGACTTATCAGAGGACTCCTGACAACAGTTATTTAAAGCAAACTCAGCAAGGGACAAAAAAGAACACCAATCCTCTTGATTCTCCGCCACAAAACAGCGCAGATATGTCTCCAGATTCTGATTGACGTGCTCTGTCTGGCCATTCGACTGCGGGTGGAAAGCAGAAGAGAATGACAACCGAACCCCCAAGCGAGAACAGAAAGCCTTCCAGAATCTGGAAACAAACTGCGTGCCCCTATCAGAGACTATGTCTAAAGGAATACCGTGCAATTTGACAATGTGATCAATATATGCCTGCGCCAGCGTCTTAGCATTGGGCAAACCAGGAAAAGGGATGAAATGCACCATCTTGCTAAAACGGTCCACCACCACCAGAATCACAGTCTTCCCCGAGGAACGAGGCAGGTCCGTTATGAAGTCCATGTACAGATGTGTCCAAGGACGGGAAGGAATGGGTAAGGGAAGGAGAGGACCTGATGGCCGTGAATGAGGGACTTTGGCACGAGCGCAAGTCTCGCAGGCTGCCACAAACCCCTCAACCGACTTACGAAGCGCAGGCCACCAGAATTTCCGAGCGATGAGATCCAGTGTGGCTCTTGCCCCCGGGTGCCCAGCAAGGACCGTATCGTGGTGTTCCTTAAAAATCTTGTGTCTTAAAGCGAGAGGCAAAAACAACCTCCCAGGAGGACAAAGATCAGGAGCCTCTGACTGGGCTGCCTGCACCTCTGCCTCCAATTCAGAAAAAAGAGCAGAGACCAACACACCTTCAGCCAAAATGGGACCCGGGTCTTCAAAATTCCCGCCTCCCGGAAAACAACGTGACAGGGCATCTGCCTTCACATTCTTAACTCCAGGGCGGAACATGACAACAAAATTAAACCTAGAAAAGAACAAAGACCATCTGGCCTGTCTCGGGTTCAGACGCTTGGCTGACTCCAAGTAGGCCAGATTTTTATGGTCAGTAAATACGGTAATAGGGTGTCTGGCTCCCTCTAGCCAATGGCGCCATTCCTCAAAAGCCAACTTGATGGCTAACAATTCCCTATCTCCCACATCGTAATTTCTCTCAGTGGAGGAGAGTTTTTTTGAGAAAAAGGCACACGGTCGCCATTTGGCAGGAGAGGAACCCTGAGACAAGACCGCCCCCACACCCACCTCAGAAGCATCAACCTCAACTATGAAGGGTAAAGAAACATCAGGTTGCACCAAGATGGGAGCGGAAGCAAAACTCTCCTTGATATTAGAAAAAGCCTTACGCGCCTCTACTGACCAAGAAGAAAAATCGACCCCCTTTCTGGTCATATCAGTGAGTGGTTTAACAATAGAGGAATAATTCAAAATAAACTTCCTGTAATAATTGGCAAAGCCCAAAAAACGCATCAGCGCCTTCTGATTCTCAGGAAGCTCCCACTCAAGCACAGCGCGGACCTTCTCGGGGTCCATGCGAAAACCAGAAGCGGAGAGAAGAAACCCCAGAAATTGAATTTCTGGAACCGCAAACACACATTTTTCCAGTTTTGCATATAATTTATTCTCCCGCAGGATGAGCAAGACCTGACGTAAATGTTCCTTATGAGTTTTGAAAACAGGAGAAAAAAATCAAAATGTCATCCAAATACACTAATACAAATTTTCCCATCAAATGATAAAAAATGCTGTTCACGAAATGCTGAAAAATGGCTGGGGCATTCATCAAACCAAAAGGCATAACCAAATTCTCAAAATGGCCCTCAGGGGTATTGAAGGCCGTCTTCCATTCATCTCCTTCTCTGACCCTGACCAGGTTGTATGCCCCTCTTAGATCTAAATTGGAAAAGACTTTAGCCCCAACAACCTGGTTAAACAGGTCCGGGATCAGAGGAAGCGGATAAGGGTCACGAATAGTGATACTGTTCAGCTCCCTGAAATCCAGACAAGGTCTTAAAGAACCATCTTTTTTCTTAACAAAGAAAAAAACAGCGGCAACAGGTGACTTTGAGGGTCGTATGTGTCCTTTTCTCAGACTCTCAGAGATATAAGCACGCATAGCGATCCTCTCAGGTTGGGAAAGATTGTATAAACGAGATTTAGGCAGCTTGGCGCCTGGGATTAGATTAAAAGGGCAATCGTACTCCCTGTGCGGAGGCAAATCCTGAACTCCACTCTCAGAGAAGACATCCGAAAATTCAGAGAGAAAAGATGGTACAGTCTTTGTAGCAACCTCAGAAACAGATGTTGTGAGGCAATTCTCTCTGCAAAACTCACTCCAACCATTTATTTGCCTCGCTTGCCAATCAATGGTGGGGTTATGTTTAGTGAGCCAGGGTAGCCCCAACACTAGAGGAGTAGGCAAACCGCTAAGGACGAAACATGACACATCCTCAACATGAGCATCACTCACAATTAAACGGATATTGTGAACTATGCCCTTTAATGATTTCTGAGAAAGTGGAGCGGAATCAATAGCAAAAACAGGAATATCCTTTCCCAAAGTGTGCACCTGGAAACCATGAGTTATTGCAAATTGATTATCAATGAGATTGACAGCTGCTCCACTATCCACAAAAATCTCACAAAAAATGCTCTTGCTCTCTAGCAGGACAAAACGGGAACTACAAGCAAACGGAAAACCTTCAATTTCCGCCTCAACCCTGCCAATAGTAACAGATGGAACATTTTTAAAAGATTTTTTCCTGTTTGTTTCTTTATTACTCCCAGAAAACTGCCTGAATCTCCTAGAGGGACAAACATTTGCCAAATGATTTATACCTCCACAACAAAAACAAACCCTCCCATGCAAGCTGAATCTTCTATTGTCAGAAGCAATCAACCCCAGCTGCATGGGCTCCTGCTCAGAAGGAGCTGACAGTGACCGAGACCCCTGCGCACAGAATGAGACTGCTGCACTGTCCTGGGACTGAGTATGACAGGAAGGAGATATCTCTCCTCTCTCTCTAAGACGCCTGTCAATACGAACGGCCTGAGACATAGCAGAGTCCAAGGAAATAGGCCTCTCATGAAAGGCAAATGCATCTTTCAATCCCTCTGAAAGACCATGGCAAAATTGACTTCGGAGTGCAGCATCATTCCAACCAGTATCAGCTGCCCATCTCCGAAATTCTGAGCAGTATATCTCTGCGGATTGTTTACCCTGGCATAATAGACGTAGTCTAGACTCAGCCAGAGCAATACGATCCGGATCATCATATATCTGACCCAGGGCTAAAAAGAATTCATCCACTAAACGGAGAGGCCGTGCCCCCTCCGGCAGCGAAAAGGCCCAAGACTGAGCGTTACCCCTGAGCAGCGATATAATGATCCCCACCCTCCGTTCCTCATCACCAGAGGAATGGGGAAAAAGGCAAAAATGGAGTTTGCAAGCCTCTCTAAAACGCACAAAATTCTCATTACCCCTGGAGACTGTATCCGGGAGCGAGATCTTAGGCTCAGAACAAACTCCATGAACGCAAGCTGAACCAGTCACTTGAAGCTGAGAAAAAGTCTTACGGAGATCAGCTACCTCCAATGAAAGACCCTGGAAGCGTTCAGCCAAAAGTGAAACCGGATCCATGCTTGAGACGGTTTTGGCGGCTTATAATGTCACGGAAGGTGTACAGGAAACAAGACAATGCAACATGCATATATGACTTACTGGATCCAAAACCAAAAGGGAGACCCCTGCACAAAACCTGGCACTTTCCCTGGCTGCTCAGCCTATGCAAAAATCCCAGAGGTGGATGGTTGCATATCCACGTACCTCGACTATATAACACCTGAACACCCTACAATAGTGAGGGGACACGACCACCGGCTCCCTACACCAGACACGGAGGGAGTCAGCGTCACCCGGGATCCAGCAAACAGAAAATAACAGATAAATGTACAGCACTTAACTTAGTAGCAGACTGGGAAATCGGATCAGCATGCACACACACTCCAGGAAGAAGTATAAGCCGCCCAGTAATGCATTATGGGGAGGAATTTAAAGGGAAGCAATCAGTCCAACTACATGACAGCTGAGAGAGGCTAACGAGATGAGGAACTGAACACTACAACAAAGAAAACTCAAGGAGGAGGTTCTGAAAGGCTTCTGTCAGAGCTTCTCAGCTGTCTGGTTGTGACAGATACACACTGTTGTTTCCTTTTGTGAAAAAAAATCTGTTTCCACCCTAACACACTTCTTGCATGTACCATCATTTTGTAATTTGGCCATTCCTGTTATTCCTCTTGAAAAATGTATGAATAAAGTGACTACTAGATAGGGGCAGACTACCCATCTGACAATTCTGGCAAATGCTAAATTGGCTGGTGCCGGAATGGGTTGCCTTAGGCTAGACAAAAATCACAAAAGAAAGATAAAAACATCCTGCACAATATGATAAATAAATATGCAGATTTCCATGGCTATATTTATGAAGAAAATAACAGAAAACAAATAATAATGCACTAACACAATAGATACATCCATTATACATAGACTAAGCCCTCACTCTGATATGAAACAATCTGAGACTCTTAGCCAATATATTTTGATCAAAACACATGTGTAAAGTCACAGAAAATAATACACTATTGCAATAGATGCAAACATTACATATAGACTAAGACCTCACTCTAATGATAAAATCTGAGACTCTTAGCCAAATATTTTGATCAAAACACATCTGTGTCCACCTACCCAGTGCCAAGGTGGCCTTAGCTCAGGCAGGTCCTTACTCTATACCTACCTATGCACTTGTGCATCTATGTTTAGGAGAGCAGACCCTGCACAAGTAGTGTGTTGCTCCTAGTTACCACCTTAATCAAGGTCGCCTATTAGATAGGAGGGGCGAAAGTGCACATGAATACTACTCCCAAAATAGGAGCGTATTCACAAATGAAGGTGCCACTCCTTCAAGACAAATGGAAAAAATTCACGGAAAAGAGATAAAAACATCCTGCACGATATGATAATAAATGTGCGGATGTGTATGGCTACATTTATAAAGTCACAGAAAATACATGGTACACATAGCTGTGCTTGACCCTCCTCTCATTGGTTGCTGGATGTACATAGAGGTGACTAGGAGTAGTACACAGTGCAGAGTCTGCTTTCCTGAACATAGATGCCCAACGGCATAGGTACTTTTAGCGTAGGACCTGCCTGACTGAGACCACCGTGGCGCTGGGTAGGTGGGCACAGATGTGTTTTGATCAAAATATATTGGCTAAGAGTCTCAGATTTTATTATATCAGAGTGAGGATTTAGTCTATATATAATGCTTGCATCTATTGTGTTAGTGCATTATTATTTGTTTTCTGTGATTTTTTTTTTTGCCTTAGGCTCAGCCAAAATATCCAGGTCTTGGGCCCTGGAAGTTTTGCCCAGGGTCCTGAAAGAAAGAAAATGGTTCGCAGGTCAACCATTCTCATTAACTAGGCCTGAAGCCTAAGAAGCAGTGCAAGCAGTGATACTACTTGCGCTGTGTCTCAGGCAGATCACTGGGACGCAGGCTACTCAGGCCACAGGTAGATTGAGTTTTCTTTTTTGTTACTTTTGGGTCAATTCAAAGGTTCAGTATAACTACTAAGGATACTACAGGGTGACATTATAAGTACTTGCCTATAGCTACTGGGGGCACTACAGGGGAACATTAAATATACTGGAGGCAATACAGATGGGCATTATAACTACTGGCTTACTACAGGGGGCAATATAACTACTTTGAGCATTACAGGGGGTGATTATAATTACTAGGAGCAATACAAGGTGACCCTATAACTACTGGGGACACTACAGGGGGACATCATAAATACTGGGGACACCACAGGATGATTTTATTGGTTCTGTGGCAATACAGGGGCACATTATAACTACTAGGGGTGCTATTGAAGGACATTATAAAATAGGGCTGCAGTAAACGATTATTTTAGAAATCGAGTATTCTGTCGATTATTTTTAACGATTAATTGAGTACTCGAATAAGAAAAAAATGAATTAATAGACTGCTTTCCTTTATAAAATCTCATCAGAACCCCTGCCATCATTCCCCAACATCCTTTGTTCCCCCGTGTGATAAGCCCAAGTGCTTCAGTTGCCCCCATTGCCATCGGCTCCACTATCCCCTAGTGCCATCAGCTCCATTTCCCCAGTGCCTTCAGCTCTCCCCCACTCGTGCCATCAGCTCCACTCCCCCAGTGCCTTCAGTTCTCACCCACCCCAGTGCCTTCAGCTCTCCCCCACCCCAGAGCCATCAGCTCTCCCCCACCCCAGAGCCATCAGCTCTCCCCCACCCTAGAGCCATCAGTTCTCCCCCACCCCAGAGCCATAAGCTCTCCTCCTTGTGCCAGCAGCTCTCCCCCTTATGTCAGCAGCTCCGCCCCCTTGTGCCAGCAGCTCTCCCCCCTTTGTGCCAGCAGCTCCCCCCCCTTGTGCCAGCAGCTCTCCCCCTTGTGCCAGCAGCTCTCTCCCCTTGTGCCAGCAGCTCTCCCCCCACCTTGTGCAGGCAGCTCTACCCCCTTGTGTCAGCAGCTTTCCCCCCTTTGTGCCAGCAGCTCTCTCCCTTGTGCCAGCAGCTCCCCCAACACCATGTGCCAGCAGCTCCTCCCCCTTGTGCCAGCAGCCCTCCCCTTGTGAAATCATCTCCCCCTGCTACTTCTGACACCCGAAGTGCATGGCGTAATTGGTTGCTATGACGCTGTGCACTCCGAGCGCCCGGCCTTAGTCGCACGAACTTACCTTTCCGACACTCCATCGTTCCGGTCTGCTCTGCGTCTGATGTCACACATTGCGTCAGGTCACGGCGTGTGTATGTCAGGAGGTCAGTGCACCATAGATGTGCTGTCATGTGTCCGGAGGTCCCCTACTGCAATGGTGAGTATTGCAGGCCAGCAGGAGACTACTCCCGCTCCATGGTCAAGTGACGCATACGAATATTCGATGCAAAAAATTTGCATCAAGGATTTTTTGTGTCAAATTACTCGACTCAATCGAGTAATTGTTTCAGCCCTATTATAAACACAGGGAGCACTAAAGGAAGGCATTTTAAATACTGGGGCAATACAGAACTATTGTTATAAGAAAGTACTGGGCAAACTCTTTACTCAAATTTTTTAACTCATTACATTATCTTGAAATAAAAGCCATTGAAAAGTAATTGAAGGTGTACAGGGGGATGGGGGATGCTATAACTACTGAGGGCACTACAGGGGACACTGTAACTGATAGTGGCTATATAGGGGGCATTATAAGTACTGAGGCACTGCAAGTGCAGCGTCCCACTAGCTTATGTGCAAACTGCAAAAGCTTTTTATCATCTGTAATATCATGCTGTATTGTGTTATCCTGTGATATTCCTTTTTACCAGGCTGGCAGGTACACTACATACATCCACCACTAGATGGGGTAGCACCATAGTATAAATAGTGCAGTTCAGGCCTAGTCAGGGGTTGTTCTCTCTGTTTAGAGTTGGAAGTGTGAAGTAGATGAAGTGAGGAGCTAAAGGGGAAGGAGAGGTTCCCTCTCCTCCCAGCTCTCTGGAGCTCCACGGCCCAGAGAAGCCATCGTGCATCTCAGCATCAAAGCCAGGAAGGAAGACAGGCAGAGGGAAGTCTACATTCATTCTTCAGGAGTAACAAGTGAATTTCTTGTAGATCAGAGACTGTTTTATTGCTGGATGTAAACTGTTATCAAGAACCTGGTTACAGTAAAGTTTATCATTGGAGTTAAACCTGCCTCATTCCTCAAGGTGCTGGCGTCACAACATTGCTTAATTCAGGGGCCCAGCCGCACAAGCACTCAGAAACCCAATCACCATAAAGGGCACCTCGATCACCACCTGGCCGGTGTCCCCTGTAATAGAGTGTGCCCCGGAGAATCCAGTGCTGTTCTCCCCTTCACTGCACGCCCAGGGAGGCATCTGCTAAACCGTGAGAAACCAATGAACTGTATGTACATTCCGGCCCACCATGAACCTCACGTGTTCTACCCCTGCGGACTGGCACGTTGCACAAGGAGGCATTATAACTACTGGGGGCACTACAAGAGGACATTATAAATACTGAGGACACTGCAGAGGGTCACTTTAACTACTGGGGGCAATACATAATTCACATTCACCACACAGTAAGTGGGCCTATCTGTTTTAAAATTCCAGGGCTCAATTTCAGTGGCATTTCATTTCTACTACTAGGTTTTATTAGTTCCTTTTTCAATAGGAACACTTAGTAATCAGTTTATGCATGCATTGTTCAGAAGAAAGGATGAATAACTCTACATGCTCGGTCATTGACCAATCAATGCTGAAAATATGTAGACTGCAATCATAGCATGCAGTTGTCAATTTCTTCACCCATTCCTAGCGAAAAAAAGGAGGCATAGCACAGCTTAGCATTATAAAAAGTATGTTCCAGCATTATTATTAGTATAAAAAGGAAAAGTATTTAAATAAGATCCAGCAGAGAACAGCCTGCCAGAGCGCTCTGTATCCGGCATTGCCCACCGTTTCCATTAACTATAATATGCTGACAATCGGCTGCACAAAAACCTCTGCATGCTGAGTGGATAAATATTTTATATTTTTGTTAGAAAAGATTCAGTAAAAACTGTATTTTATACATTTACTGTATATCTTTGCTTTTTACACCTCCTATTAATTGCTATTGGTACATGAAGGAGGTGTTATCAGTGATTGACAGCATTGCGTGCATAACTCTGCATACAGAGATAGCTGTCAACAGGATCAGTCCTAGGGTTGTGCAACCTGTGCAACCACACAGAGCACACTACACTGGGCTCCTGAAGGGGGCACGAAAGTGTTCCCTTTTCAAGGCACCTGGTCACGGAACGATTTACCCATTTTTCTGGCTTCCCTGCACTCAATTGTATCTGTATTCACAGGATGCATATATAGTTAAATACCATGGTTTATGCTCCCTGCTTCACCATAAACTGGCCTACCTGTGCAGGCACGATGCAGTGGCACATTCTGCCTGCCAAGCTGTATAGATGGAGCGCACAAGCTAGGAATCAGCCTGTTTACTCTCCAGCTCAGCAGGCGTGATGTGGAGAGCATGGGATGTTCTTCACTCATAGGGGAAAAGAGACTGGTAGGTAAGTATTAGATTTTTTTTTTTTTCGTAACACTAAGCTGGCAGAACTACTGGATGGGGCTACTAAGAGGGCAGCACTACTTGACTGGTGGCTCCAAGAGGGCAGAACTACTATATGAGGGCACTGGAAGGCTGCTGTACTGGATTGGGGAAATCAATGGGGTAGAACAAAATGGATGGGGGACCAATGGGGCAGAACTACTGAATAGGGACACTAAGGGGCAGCACTACTGGACTGGGGGCACTAAGAGGGCAGCTCTACTGGATTAGGGGCACTAAGGGGGCAGAACTACTGGGTGCAGGCACTAAGCTGGTGGCACTACTGGATGGGGGTACTAAGAGGGCAGCACTACTTGACTGGTGGCTCTAAGGGGGCAGAACTACTAGATGAGGGCACTAAGAAAGCAGCACTACTGGATTCTGGCCACTAAAAGGGCAGCACTACTGGATTGGGGGCAATAAGAGGGCAGGTTACTGGATGGGGGTATTAAGGGGGCAGAACTACTGGATTGGAGGCACTGAGAGGGCAGCATTACTGGATTGGGGTCATTAAGAGGGCAGCACTACTGGATTAGGGGCAATAAGGGGGCAACACTACTGGATGCAGGCACTAAGAGGGCAAAACTACTGCATGGGAGCAGCACTACTAGATAGGGTATTAAGTAGGCAGCACTACTGGATCAGGGCATTAAGGGAGCAAAACTGCAGGATGAGGGCTCTAAGGGAGCAGAAATACTGGATGGGGGTACTAAGAGGGAAGCACTACTGGATGGCAGCCCTAAGGGCCAGCACTACTGGATGGAGGCACTAAGCAGGCATTACTATTGGATGGGGGCACTAAGCAGGCAGCACTAGCTGATGGGGTCACTAAGGGGGCAGAAATAATGGATGGAGGTAATAAAAGGCAGCACCACTGGATGGGGGCACTAAGCGGTCCTCACTACTGGATGGGGGCACTAAGCAGGCAGGATGGGGGCAGACTTTTACCGTGTAGGGACACTAAGGAGACATGTTACTCTTTGAGGACACTTAAGTCACATATCTACTGTGTGTGGGCACTAGGCACTAAATAAAGAGGTCACAGATCCTGACATTCTATAAAGGGAGCACAGATTCTAGCACTATATATGGGGGAACAGAACCTGCCAATGTATCCAGTGGGCACAACACATATGGCACTATATGCAGGGGGCACAGGGCATGAGGCTATAAATACATGGACCACAGAGTGTGTGGCACTATATAAGGAGGCACTACCGTTATGAGCACTGTGTGTGGTGCTTTATTTTCAGGGGACATAGTATGTGACATTACTATGTTTAGGGGCACAGTGTGTGCTGATTTTTTATTCAGGGTACAGCATGCAACACTAAGATGAGTTTGTGTAGAGAGAAAAAGGAGGGAGAAGGAGGCAGCGCCTCATGTGTGGTGCTGTTTCATTTAGATAAAATAGTTGCACTTACCAACTTTTGTTGTGAGGAGTCACAACAACTATATTTGGCTTGGCTGATATTACCTGATCAGCGTCCGGGGTGCCTGTGCTGCTGCCTGGGTTCCTACCGTGCCATGAATGGGGACATCGAGAAGAAAAAGGAAGAAAAAGAAAAAGTGGAACCTCTGTATCTGCGCTGTTAGCGGGAGTCAGATACCAGGTGAGTATTGGTACAAATAGTTAATAATTTTTATTTTCAGTCAACGCATTTCAAGAGCGGAGTGCCCCCTTCATTAGGACAATAATCAGATGACATTCACATACAGCGGTATTTGAAACCAGTTTTGGCGCGTAGGTCGGGGGTGGAAGAAAAAAGAGTGGAGAGAGGAGAGAAGAGAGGAGAGAGGGCTCTTTTCTCTTCCACCCCCTGGCCTGCGCGCCAAAAATGGTTTTAAATACCGCTGTATGTGAATGTCATCTGATTATTGTCCTGATGAAGGGGGCACTCCGCTCTTGAAACGCGTTGACTGAAAATAAAAATTATTAACTATTTGTACCAATACTCACCTGGTATCTGACTCCCGCTGACAGCGCAGATACAGAAAAGCTCTTGAAAAGCGACTGAAAATAAAAAATATTAACTTTTTGTACCAATACTCGCCTGGTATCAGACTCCTGCTGACAGCGCCGATACAGAGGTTACACTTTTTCTTTTTTATTCCTGCACGGAACTAAGATGAGTTTGTGTTAGTATTTAAGTTGCCGATGTGTTGGTAAAGTGAGAAGCTGAAGACATCGAGGTGGCAAACTCTGCAGAGAGTCATGGCAGGGAAAAATCATCACAGTGTCTGAACTGGATGGAAAGAAAAGGAAAGAGAAGAGATCCAGAAAAGACGTCACCTGTAACTAAATGCAAATGTTTATTCTGCCACGTACTGTATCTGATTAGCGGTGTAGTCACTTGCATGGTCTACAGAGTGATGATGGGTGGTAGCATTATCTTTTCTGAAACTAACACTCCCAGCATACTTTTACACCTTTTCAAGTCATACTGGGACCTGTAGTTTCACACTTTTTATACTTACATAGCAAGGCCTAACTTGAATGTGCCAATGTTATCTGTATTGAGCTGTTTGTAATCTGGTGCTGGATATATACATTGTATTGGTATTGGAGCTGTATTTATTTAATGAGCTTGGTTCTGGTGTTTTATATATGTGCCGTACTTTGTTCTGGTGCTGCACTTATGTAATAAGCTTGGTATGCCACCACTACTGTGCATGCACGGCATACTCTGCATTTATTGCTATGGAACTTCTGCAAAGACAAGATGTACTGTAAATGGACAAAATACAGATTTTACGGGATCTTTTCCCATAAAAATTAATATATATATATATATATATATATATATATATATATATATTAATTTGCTTGGCTTCTCCTGCTCTCTAACATGGTGCTTTTAGATTACATTGTGAGGACAGGTCCTCTTTAAATCCATAACCATACAATATTGATGCACAGAACAAATATGAAAATGTTCGAGGGAGTTCCTATATGTTACCTTTTCATTTTGTAAACCATCTCTTGGTCCAACTTCTACTACTTTCACATAGTTTGGAAGACCACGTGCACTTGGCTCCTAGCAAAATATAAAAATTAATGCAATTAAACTGAATAATCATAATGAATTTTGGAAGGGGTTGGCCACTTTCTGGTTACTGTTGATTAATATGTTTGTATGATTATATTGTGTTTACTAATATAGCCTTTGTTAAAATTCTGCACCATTTTCTATATTGTATAAGTTATGCCCCTTGCTTACCAAGTCTTTTGTCCTGTCCATAAGATGGCTGCTGATGGAGGGTCATTTGATCAAGAAAACCACCTTCATGTGATGTCTCCTCCATTTAAATACAAACCGGATTCCCAAAAAGTTGGGACACTAAACAAATTGTGAATGAAAACTGAATGCAATGATGTAGAGATGGCAAATGTGAATATTTTATTTGTAATAGAACGTAGATGACAGATCAAACGTTTAATCCGAGTAAATGTATCATTTTTAAGGAAAAATACGTTGATTCAAATTTTCACGGTGTCAACAAATCCCAGAAAAGTTGGGACAAGTAGCAATAAGAGGCTGGAAAAAGTAAATTTGAGCATAACGAAGAGCTGGAAGACCAATTAACACTAATTAGGTCAATTGGCAACATGATTGGGTATAAAAAGAGCTTCTCAGAGTGGCAGTGCCTCTCAGAAGCCAAGATGGGTAGAGGATCACCAATTCCCACAATGTTGCGCAGAAAGATAGTGGAGCAATATCAGAAAGGTGTTACCCAGAGCGAAAAATTGCAAAGACTTTGCATCTATCATCATCAACTGTGCATAACATCATCCGAAGATTCAGAGAATCTGGAACAATCTCTGTGCGTAAGGGTTAAGGCCGTAAAACCATACTGGATGCCCGTAAATCTCCAGGCCCATAAACGACACTGCACCACAAACAGGAATGCTACTGTAAAGGAAATCACAGAATGGGCTCAGGAATACTTCCAGAAACCATTGTCAGTGAACACAATCCACCGTGCCATCCGCCGTTGCTAGCTGAAACTCTACAGTGCAAAGAAGAAGCCATTTCTAAGTAAGATCCACAAGCTCAGGCGTTTTCACTGGGCCAGGGATCATTTAAAATGGAGTGTGGCAAAATGGAAGACTGTTCTGTGGTCAGACGAGTCACGATTCGAAGTTCTTTTGGGAAATCTCGGACGCCATGTCATCCGGACCAAAGAGGACAAGGACAACCCAAGTTGTTATCAACGCTCAGTTCAGAAGCCTGCATCTCTGATGGTATGGGGTTGCATGAGTGCGTGTGGCATGGGCAGCTTGCATGTCTGGAAAGGAACCATCAATGCAGAAAAATATATTGAGGTTCTAGAACAACTTATGCTCCCATCCAGACGTCATCTCTTTCAGGGAAGACCCTGCATTTTTCAACAAGATAATGCCAGACCACATTCTGCATCAATCACAACATCATGGCTGCGTAGGAGAAGGATCCCGGTACTGAAATGGCCAGTCTGCAGTCCAGATCTTTCACCTATAGAGAACATTTGGCACATCATAAAGAGGAAGGTGCAACAAAGAACAGTTAGAGGCCTGTATTAGACAAGAATGGGAGAGCATTCCTATTTCTAAACTTGAGAAACTGGTCTCCTCGGTCCCCAGACGTCTGTTGAGTGTTGTAAGAAGAAGGGGAGATGCCACACAGTGGTGAAAATGGCCTTGTCCCAACTTTTTGGGGATTTGTTGACACCATGAAATTCTGATTCAACATATTTTTCCCTTAAAATGGTACATTTTCTCAGTTTAAACTTTTGTTCCGTGATTTATGTTCTATTCTGAATAAAATATTAGAAGTTGGCACCTCCACATCATTGCATTCAGTTTTTATTCACGACTTGTATAGTGTCCCAACTTTTTTGGAATCCGGTTTGTACACTGCATCTGCAAACTGCACTTGTTGGGAGTTTGGTACAGGTGTAGCGTGTTGGAATGCAGGAGACATCACATGAGGTGATTTGTCTGGTTATATGAACCTCCATTAGCAGCCATCTTGTGGACAGGTCCTCTGTGTGGACAGCACCAAAGACTTGGCAAACAAGGGTGCATACCTTATAAAATATAGAAAATGGTGCAGAATTTCAACAAAAGCTATATTAACAATTGATATAAAGTCAGCTTACAAACAGATTAGTCAAAAGTAGCCAGAAAGTTGCCAACCCCTTTAAGAAACTTTATGTGATGTTATGAAACATGAATGACGTGTCAATAAGAGATACATCACGGATTACGTCAGCGGTTAGCTGAAGAATCAGGTGACCATGCCCATGCCAGGGAGGAAGAAAACAAACAAGAAAATGTAGAAAATGTAGAAGCAGGAGCTGGACACATAAGGGGTATTTTTGTACTGCCACACATAAGAGGGCCTTCTTTTGTCCTGGAACACATTATAAGGGGCATTTTAGTACTGGCACACTTTTTAAGGGGTATTTTTGTACCAGCACTCATTATAAGAGGGTATTTATTGTACTGGAAGACAATTATAATGGGGTATTTTTTTTGTATTGGCACACATAATAAAGGGTTATTTGTGTAATGACACACATTATAAGGTGGTATTTATTGCACTGGCACACATTAGGGGTCATTTTTTCTGTCATACTAGAAGAGGGTTTATTACTCCTGGGAGGCATTATGGTGGGCTTTGTTACTGCTGTGGTTCTATGGGGAGCATGATTACTAGAATTATTCTTGGGGGCACTATGTGTATGTGTAATGACCGGCAACACGCACAGGGAGGAAAACAGGGAAAGCCCTGCCCAAGGGAGAGGGAAAGGTGGTGACCCCTAACTCACCTTGCAGCTGGCACCTGCCTGCCCTGACGTCCCTAGACGGGTTCCTCACCCGTGCGGCGATCACGTGCCTAAACCCTGGCTTTCCCTCAAATGAGCCCTAGATAATGAACGGGCCGGTGGGATCGCTAGTCCTCACCACTGCACTAAGAGGGAAACACCAGGGAGAGGACAGACAAACACAGACAAACACAAACACCCAGGTGGACGGCAACAATTGTCCACAAAGGTCCAACAGGGATCCGGAGGGTAGCGTTCTAAGGCAACACTCAGAGAACGCAGCAACACAGCTCCAGTGGGTCAGAATAGATGTCCAGGCAGGAAGCTCTATATCTGGCAACCAGAGAAGTGTGAGAGGGGAATATAAGGAGGATTGGGAGTGCTGGACAAGGAACAGCTGAGAGAAGGAGCTACGGATCCCTGAGTGAGCCAAAAGGGTTTGTAAAGCAAACCCAGAAAGCTACAATAAGGAAACTTCCCTATCTGACATAGAGCGTGCAGCCAACCGCTGCGACCTCCTGACCCCGGGTACAACGGAGTCAGGCATGGCTCTTGACACCCTCGTGACAGTACCCCCCTCTCTACGAGGGGCCTCCGGACACTCAGGACCAGGTCTCTCAGGATGAGAGGCATGAAAAATCCGGACTAGCCTGTCGGCGTTTACCTCAGACGCAGGAACCCACATTCTTTCCTCGGGACCGTAACCTCTCCAGTGCACCAGATATTGGAGAGAGCGGCGGACCCGACGAGAATTAACAATTTTGGATATCTGAAATTCCAAACTACCATCCACGACAACAGGAGGGGGTGGCAGCGGTGACGGTTCTAGAGGTGGAACATATTTTTTGAGTAACGACTTATGAAAGACATTATGGATTTTAAAAGTCTGAGGTAACTCCAGGCGAAAAGCCACGGGGTTGATGATGGCTACAATCTTGTAAGGACCAATAAACCTAGGACCCAGTTTCCAAGAGGGAACCTTCAACTTGATATTCCTAGTAGACAACCACACATAGTCATTCACTCCTAGGTCCGGACCTGGCGACCGTCTCTTATCAGCCATGCATTTGTATTTACCTCCCATATTTTTCAAGTTAGCTTGCACCTTCTGCCATACTGATGAAAGAGATGACGAAAACCGTTCCTCTTCGGGAACCCCAGAAGACCCCCCCTCTTTGAAAGTACAGAATTGGGGATGAAAACCATATGCACCAAGAAAAGGTGACTTGCCAGTGGATTCCTGACGGCGATTATTTATGGCAAACTCAGCTAACGGTAAATATGACGACCACAACTCTTGGTTTTCAGACACAAAACATCTTAGATATGTCTCCAGGTTTTGGTTGGTACGCTCAGTCTGTCCATTCGACTGAGGATGGAAAGCTGAGGAAAAGGACAAGTGAACCCCCAAACGGGAACAAAAAGCTTTCCAAAATTTAGAAATAAACTGGGTTCCCCGATCCGAAACAACATCGGAGGGGACCCCGTGAAGCTTCACGATCTCACTGACGAATACCTGAGCAAGAGTTTTAGCATTAGGTAGTGCGGGTAACGCAATAAAGTGTGCCATTTTGCTAAACCTGTCCACTACTACCAAAATCACTGTTTTACCCGCAGACAAAGGTAAGTCAGTGATAAAATCCATAGACAGATGTGTCCATGGTCTATTGGGAATGACGAGTGGTAATAGAGACCCTGCAGGACGTGTATGTGAAACTTTTGCGCGCGCACAGGTAGAACAAGAGGACACAAAATCCATTACATCCTGACGCAACCTTGGCCACCAAAAATGACGAGACAATAGCTCTAAGGTTGCTTTACTACCCGGGTGCCCAGCAAGTGCCGAATTATGATGTTCCTTTAATAATTCGAGACGTAGGTTCAACGGTACAAACAATTTCTCTGAGGGGCAAGAGACCGGGGCGTCCCCCTGGGCCTCTAACACCTTCCCCTCCAAAGCAGAGTGTACCGCAGAAACAACCACTCCTCTTTGTAGAATGGGTACCGGATCACTCACATTACCCCCTCCAGGGAAACAACGAGATAGTGCATCAGCCTTGGTATTCTTTACCCCAGGACGATAGGTAATCACAAAGTTAAACCTGGTAAAAAATAGCGACCACCTAGCCTGTCTAGGGGTGAGACGCTTAGCTGATTCGAGGTACAGCAGATTTTTGTGGTCCGTAAACACAGTGACGGGGTGGACTGCCCCCTCTAAAAAGTGACGCCACTCCTCAAACGCAAGTTTAATAGCTAACAGTTCCCTATTGCCAATATCATAGTTCTGTTCTGCTGCAGATAGTTTTTTAGAAAAGAAAGCACAAGGACGCCATTTGCCAGGAGACGGACCCTGAGACAGCACAGCCCCCACTCCCACCTCTGATGCATCGACTTCAACAATAAATGGCTGAGAGACATCAGGTTGGACTAGTACAGGTGCTGAGGTAAACCTCTCTTTTAGAGAGGAAAAAGCAACTTTAGCGGCGTCAGACCATTTAGAAAAATCAGTCCCCTTCCTAGTCATGTCAGTAAGGGGTTTTACGATCACCGAATAATTTTTAATGAATTTCCTATAGAAATTCGCGAAGCCCAAGAACCGTTGTAGTGCTTTGAGGTTCTCAGGAAGATCCCAATCCAAAATTGCCTGGACCTTCCTAGGATCCATACGGAAACCTGACGCAGATAAATAATAACCTAGGAATTGTATTTCCTGAACGGCGAAGACACATTTTTCAATCTTAGCATATAATTCATTCGTCCGTAGGACCTGTAGTACTTGTCTGACATGCTCCTCATGTGTTCTCAGATCAGACGAATAAATTAAAATATCATCTAGGTATATTACCACAAACCTGCCGATTAGATGACTAAAAATGTCATTAACGAAATGTTGAAAGACGGCAGGAGCATTGGTCAGGCCGAAAGGCATAACTAGATTTTCATAATGCCCCTCAGGGGTGTTAAAAGCTGTTTTCCACTCATCCCCCTCTTTAATACGAATCAGATTGTAGGCCCCCCTAAGATCGAGTTTGGAGAACCACCTAGCACCCGCAATCTGGTTAAACAGGTCAGGAATGAGAGGAAGAGGGTATGGGTCTCGGATGGTTATCCGATTTAATTCACGAAAATCTAGGCAAGGACGCAGGCCCCCATCTTTCTTTTTAACAAAGAAAAACCCTGCAGCCACGGGTGAAGAAGAGGGTCTGATGTGTCCCTTAGCCAAACTCTCGGAGATATAATCCTTCATGGCTTGTCTCTCTGGACCTGAAAGATTATATAACCTGGTCTTGGGTAATTTTGCGCCGGGAATAAGGTTAACCGGGCAATCATAAGGACGATGAGGTGGTAACTTCTGACAACCCTTTTCAGAAAAAACGTCCTCAAAGTCCGAAACAAATGTAGGTAGGGTAGTTATGGAGGCGACTAAGCAATTGCTATTTAAGCAATTTTCTCTGCACGGCTCACTCCACTCCAATATCTCCCTGGCCTGCCAATCCACCACTGGATTGTGCGCTACCAACCAGGGAAGGCCCAGCACCACCGGAGTGGGAAGCCCCTCCAGAACATAACATGAGAGCATCTCGTTATGGTGGTCCCCTACCCGAAGGTGTAAATTATGAACGATGTGGGTGAGGTTTCTCTGAGACAGAGGAGCAGAATCTATAGCAAATATGGGAATAGGTCTCTGTAACGTACAGAGAGACAAACCCATAGTGCGGGCAAAATGGGCATCTATCAAATTTACCCCTGCTCCACTGTCTAGAAAGAAAGAAACAGTCTCTGTCTTATCACCAAAAACAATAACCGCTGGCAACACAAATTGCGATGTACGTATGGAGGAAACGTATACCCCCCGGCTGACATCCTCCACACAGCCTGGGGTTAGTAGTTTTCCGACGGTTTTTTTTGTTTCTGAGGAAAGAAGGACAGACGTTAATGAAATGACCCCTCTCCCCACAAAAAAAACAACCCCCACGCCTACGGCGAACCTCAGGAGGACGGACCTGACGAGTAGTTCCTCCTAGCTGCATAGGCTCGTCTAAGTCCGTACAGACTAACTGCTGCTTGGGAGGGGTTACCAATGGCTCCGGTTTTTTCAACCTGTCCCTAAGGCGTCTATCTATACGGATAGAAAGGGACATAACTGCATCAAGGGAAAAGGGGGTCTCATACAATGCAAGCGCATCCTTAACCCTTTCGGATAACCCAGAGCAGAACTGACTCCTGAGAGCCGGGTCGTTCCATTGGGTATCCGTAGCCCACCTACGGAAGTCAGAGCAATACTCCTCTACCGGCCGCTCTCCTTGTAGGAGTCTCCGTAATTTTGATTCAGCCAGTGCGACTCGGTCAGGGTCGTCATATATGAGACCCAAGGCCCCGAAAAACTCATCCACTGACCGAAGAGCCTGGGAATCAGTAGGTAAAGAGAACGCCCAGGACTGCGGGTCCCCCTGCAGCAGGGAAATAACAACACCCACCCGCTGTTCTTCATTACCAGAGGAGTAAGGACGCAGTTTAAAGTATAGTTTACAGGCCTCACGGAACGTCAAAAACTTGTCCCTTCCCCCAGAAAATCTGTCAGGGAGAGGGACCTTGGGTTCCGCAACAACCTGGTTACCAGTAGCAACCGCTGGGCTTGCGGTCTGTTGTAATTGCTGCTGTTGCTGGAGGACCGACGCCTTCAATCCTGCCACCTCCAAAGACAGGCCATGAAATTGTTCGGACAGAGCAGCAATTTGATCCATACTGGATTCTAAGTAGGTAAAAAAATTTTTTTTTTTTTTTTTTTTTTTTTTTTACCTACACAAAAATAAGGGCCAGATATAATGTAATGACCGGCAACACGCACAGGGAGGAAAACAGGGAAAGCCCTGCCCAAGGGAGAGGGAAAGGTGGTGACCCCTAACTCACCTTGCAGCTGGCACCTGCCTGCCCTGACGTCCCTAGACGGGTTCCTCACCCGTGCGGCGATCACGTGCCTAAACCCTGGCTTTCCCTCAAATGAGCCCTAGATAATGAACGGGCCGGTGGGATCGCTAGTCCTCACCACTGCACTAAGAGGGAAACACCAGGGAGAGGACAGACAAACACAGACAAACACAAACACCCAGGTGGACGGCAACAATTGTCCACAAAGGTCCAACAGGGATCCGGAGGGTAGCGTTCTAAGGCAACACTCAGAGAACGCAGCAACACAGCTCCAGTGGGTCAGAATAGATGTCCAGGCAGGAGGCTCTATATCTGGCAACCAGAGAAGTGTGAGAGGGGAATATAAGGAGGATTGGGAGTGCTGGACAAGGAACAGCTGAGAGAAGGAGCTACGGATCCCTGAGTGAGCCAAAAGGGTTTGTAAAGCAAACCCAGAAAGCTACAATAAGGAAACTTCCCTATCTGACATAGAGCGTGCAGCCAACCGCTGCGACCTCCTGACCCCGGGTACAACGGAGTCAGGCATGGCTCTTGACACCCTCGTGACAGTATGGTACTATTCATTTCAGGGCACTATTTGCTGGGTACATTTATTTTTTAGGGCACTGTGTGCCAATACTTATTGAAGAGGCACTGTCTGTGTGGTAATGGTATTTTCAGGGGGATTATCTGTTCCTGCAGTATAGTATTGGGGAGCGCAGTGAGCAAAATATTGAGGGTGGTAGGATGGTGTATTAAGAAGGTGGGAGGATGATAGAAAAATAGTAGTGTCTGTATGTCAACCTATTCAGAAACAAGAGATGGCTGAAGGAAATCATCATGACGGTCTGGTCTGAATGGAGAAGATGAGGAAAGACAATATCTACATCAGAGGAGACATTACTGGATGTAAGAGGTATGTGGTTCTGTATTACCCTATCATTGTAGTATAGTTTTCCAAGTATGTTCTTAACAGTAGGGCTGGAAGGAAGGGATTAGGATGAGAATTCAGCATGTGGGGGGAACAGTTTAAATCTTCATCTCAGACAACAGAAAGACTAGGTACACCCCTGCACAGGAGCCAGCGTGGAGGACCTGAGTTTAATATGATCCTTTCAGTTCGGGATGCAGGATGCCAGCAACTGTTAAAAGCAATGCATTCCCAGACAAACCCTTTTAAGGTTGGCCATAAACTTTAGACAGGTGTTAGACTAAGAGCTATCCCTCCAGCCACCCCTCCATACATAAACACACTAGCACATATGTACTGAATGTGGAGAGGGAACAAGCCGCTACCAGTGGTTTATCTCCCTGAACAGCAGAAAGGACTCACAGGTTGAAATCCAATAGTAGGTTTTTCTCTTCTCTGACATCTGTTGTGGAGAAAGGGGACTCAGGACCACCCCATACAGATTAGATGGTCAGCTGGTTCATATTAATCTAAAGTGTATGTCCATGGGTAGTTCAAGTTATGAAAAAAAAATCCCCCAAGGCAGGAATTGTCATAAAATAATAAAATAATTTATCCCTCCAACATTTTGAGCATTGCCACTTTGATCCTCCCCAGCAGTCATGTGCTGTATACTGCTGAGGCCAGTTATTGGCTGCAGTGGCATCCAGGATATACAGTATATGGTAATGCTGCAACCAAGATGATGACAACTTGACTGCAGTGTAGGGGATGATCATAAATATGCAGCTGGAAGGGTCAGTCAGAGGGTGAAATTAGTAAGTACATTTTATTTTATGACAAGTACTGCCTTTAAGAATAAACTTTTTTTATTTTTTTATTAATGGATTAATGGATGTCATTACTGAGAAGTGGTATTAATCAGTGATGGCCAGTTTGCATTGTTTGCCCGCGAACACATGCGGGCTACCATCTTTTCTCACAAGTCCGGCGAGGCACAGGTAAGCCCTTATCTGTGCCGGGAGGCGGTCTAAAATCAAATGCGGGAGCAGCCAGTTCCGAGAACAGCCCGATGAAGGCCCCCAGCGGCTGTTCTGGGAACTGCCTGCTCCCGGTGACCGCAATTGATTTCAGACCGACTCGCGCACAGGCACAGGTAAGGACTTACCTGTACCTCGCCAGACTTGTGAGAAAATATGGCAGCCCGCATGTGTTAGCGGGCGAACAATGCGAACTGGCCATCACTGGTAATAATCAGTGATGACAAAAACTGTGTGGCCCCATTTCAGCTGTGGCAAAAGTACGACTACCAAGATGTACACTTGCTTGGCTGAATGGAGCATGCTGGGAGTCGTAGTTTCACCACAGCTGGAGTGCCGGAGGTTAGCCATCACTGGTCTATAGTATGGTAAATTAAGGAGAAGAGATTTTTTTAATTAGTAGAAATAATGGACGATATAAATAAAAACAATAATGACAAATATTTTTTATGTACTTTTCTCATACAAAGGATTCAATTCGCAGGGACGTTTGTGGAGTAGGGGAGTCAGTGGCTGCCATATAGGCTCATCCCCGACACCCACTATACTCAATTACACAGAAAGCCAATTTACCTTGGTATACTTTTGGAGTGTGGAAGGAAACCACAGTAGAAAACCCATGCAAATACAGAGAGAACACCAAACTTCATGCAACTGTTGCCTTTTTCGAATTTTAACCCAGGACCCCAATGCTGGAAGGCAACAATGTTTAACCCCTTAAGGCCTCGGCCCTATTTCACCTTCTGGACCTGGCCATTTTTTGCAAATCTGACCACTTTAAGTGCTGATAACTTTAAAACGCTTTGACTTATCCAGGCCATTCTGAGAGTGTATTTTCATCACATATTGTACTTCATGACACTGGTAAAATGAAGTAAAAAATAATCATTTTTATTTTTTTAAAAATACCAAATTTACCTAAATTTTTTAAAAAATTTCAAATTTCCAAGTTTCAATTTCTCTACTTCTATAATACATAGTAATACCTCCAAAAATAGTTATTACTTTACATTCCCCGTATGTCTACTTCATGTTTGCATTTTTTGGGGATGTTACAAGGCTTAGAAGTTTAGAAGCAAATCTTAAAATTTTTCAGAAATTTTCAAAAACCCAAGTACAGGTCTGAAGTCACTTTGCGAGGCTTGCATAATAGAAACCACCAAAAAATGACCCCATTCTCTAAACTACACCCCTCAAGGTATTCAAAACTGATTTTACAAACTATGTTAACCATTTAGGTGTTCCACAAGAATTAATGGAAAATAGAGATACAATTTAAAAATTTCACTTTTTTGGCAGATTTTAAAAAATAAATTCCAGTTACAAAGCAAGGGTTAACAGCCAAACCAAACTCAATATTTATGGCAAAGATTCTGTCGTTTACAGAAACACCCCATATGTGGTCGTAAACTACTGTACGGGCACACGGCATGGTGCAGAAGGAAAGGAATGCCATACGGTTTTTGAGAGGCAGATTTTGCTGTACCGTTGTTTTTGACATCATGTCCCATTTGAAGCCCCCCTCATGCAACCCTGGAGTAGAAACTCCATAAAAGTTACCCCATCTAAGAAACTACACCCCTCAAGGTATTTAAAACAGATTTTTCCAAACGTTGTTAACCCTTTAGGTGTTCCACAAGAGTTATTGGCAAATAGAGATGAAATTTATGAATTTAAATTTTTGGGTAAATTTTCCATTTGAATCAATTTTTCCCAGTAACAAAGCAAGGGTTAACAGCCAAACAAAACTCAATATTTATGGCCCCGATTCTTTAGTTTACAGAAACACCCCATATGTAGTCGTAAACAGCTGTACGGGCACACGGCAGGGCACAGAAGAAAAGGAATGCCATACGGTTTCTGGAAGGCAGATTTTGCTGGACTGTTTTTTTTGACACCATGTCCCATTTGAAGCCCCCCTGATGCACCCCTAGAGTAGAAACTCCAAAAAAGTGGCCCCATTTTAGAAACTACAGAATAGGGTGGCAGTATTGTTAGTACTAGTTTAGCTTACATATGATTTTTGATTGTTCTATATTACACTTTTTGTGAGGCAAGATAACAAGAAATAGCTGTTTTGGCACTGTTTTTATTTGTTGTTATTTACAACATTCATTTAACAGGTTAGATCATGTGATATTTTTATAGACCAGGTTGTCACAGATGCGGCAATACCTAATATGTATACTTTTTTTTATTTAGTAAGTTTTACACAATGATTTCATTTTTGAAGCAAAAAAAAATCATGTTTTAGTGTTTCCATAGTCTGAGAGCCATAATTTTTTTTTAGTTTTTGGGCGATTACCTTGGGTAGGGTATTATTGGCTCTATGTTGGGGTGCATGTGACTTTTTGATAGCTTTTTTGATAGCTTGCTATTACACTTTTTGCGATGTAAGGTGACAAAAATGGTTTATTTAGCACAGTTTTTATTTAAATTTTTTTACGGTGTTCATCTGAGGGGTTAGGTCATGTGATATTTTTATAGAGCCGGTCGATACGGATGCGGCGATACCTAATATGTATACTTTTTATTTATTTATGTAAGTTTTACACAATAATATCATAAAAAAAAAAAAAATCATGTTTTAGTGTTTCCATAGTCTGAGAGCCATAATTTTTTTTGTTTTTGGGCGATTACCTTGGGTAGGGTATGATTTTTGCGGGATGAGATGACGGTTTGGTTGGCACTATTTTGGGGTGCATATGACTTTTTGATTGCTTGCTATTACACTTTTTGTGATGTAAGGTGACAAAAAATGGTTTATTTAGCACAGTTTTAATTTTTATTTTTTACGGTGTTCATCTGAAGGGTTAGGTCATGTGATATTTTTATAGAGCCGGTCGATACGAACGTGGAAATACCAAATATGTGTACTTTTTTTAAATTTATGTAAGTTTTACACAATAACACCTTTTTTAAAACAAAAAAAAAATGATGTTTTAGTGTCTCCATATTCTGAGCCATATTTTTATTTTATTTTTGGGGCGATTGTCTCAGGTAGGGGCTCATTTTTTGCGGGATGAGGTGACAGTTAGATTGGTACTATTTTGGTGGGCAAACGCCTTTTTATCGCTTGCTGTTGTACTTTTTGTGATGCAAGGTGACCACAGTTTTTATTTTTTATGGTGTTCATCTGAGGGGTTAGGTCATGTGATATTTTTATAGAGCCGGTCGATACGGACGCGGTGATACCTAATATGTATACTTTTTTTCCCCCTATTTTTTACCAATTTCTTTTAACTTTACAGTATTTGGGGAAAATGATGTTTTTTTGGGGGGGAAAACTTTATTTTTTCAACTTTTTTTTCACTTTATTTTTTGTCCCACTTTGGGACTTGAACTTTTGGGGGTCTAATCCTTTACAATGCATTAGAAATACTTCTGTATTGGAATGCATTGGCTGTATGAGTAATACAGTGTGTATTACTCATATAGCTTCCGGCCTGTGAGATCCAGGGGGCTGGATCTCACAGGCTCTTCACCAGAACCGGAACCGGTTAACCCCTTCCCAACCAGCACTATACATGTAGTGCAGAAGGATGCAGGGAACAGCTGATTGGTGTCAGTGAGACCATCACTGATCAGATACTAATAACCTATTCTAAGGATAAGTCATAAATATCAGGAGCCTGAAAAACCCATTTAACCACTGAGCCAAAAAAGGTTGCTACATGTGTGCAACCATTATGAGTAGAAATAGAATAAATAACTGCAACGGGCAGCCTTCCCCCATGGCCCTCTATATATAAAAAGAAATGTGTCCTAGGTATAGGAATGCCGAGTGTTATAGTGGGGCCTAAAATGTCTCTTATTGCATGTCACAGTGCTCCTACCTGGATACCGCTGGACCCCAGGCTTTGGCTCCAAAGCAATAAATAGGGGGAGTAATTGAGGGATAAAAGATAAACTGGAGCCCAGACTTTGAGATGAAGTTCAATGGCAGCTTTACTTTGCATAAACGTTCTTCAAAACGGTTTACAGCCTTTGTTTTGGTTCCAGCAGGCTTTGGCATGAAACTGGCAGGCAAACTCAACTCTGCTATCTCTGTTTCTCTCTGAGTCTGCTGTACTGACAGGCTGGCTTTTTAACTCAGCTTCTTCTGTATGCTGCACTTCTTCTCTGTAAATTTACTCTATGTTATGCAAGGGAACTTTCCTCCTGGCTCCTGAGGCTTAAAGCTTTGGCCTCGCCAGCAGAGCTTAAGGTGCTCTGGCTGGTGTGGGCACGTCCATCAGAGACGTGTCGATGCACTACCATTCCCCTAGCAGGGGGTAAGCTTGACTGACTCCAGCTAGTCCCCACCCTTTCTTTAGGAAGTAGGGCTAGCCCACTTCCATACAGAGGGGAGTTAGAATGGAATGGAACGTTCCATTCTACCTAAGTACAGCTCTGCTGTGTTTGCTGTTACCTGCTGGTGAACCAGGCACATTACATGAACATAACAGTTGCAAACAGATTAGGAATGCATAGTGTGGAGGACCTGGACAAAATACATAAATTACATTGGTGTTAGCCCAATAAAGATAGTAGCAGGGTGCAGGAGTGGTAACACCACTCTGGGGTGTTACATAACCACTAGGGGGAGCAATTGTTGTTTGGCAGAGTGTTGGGATTGGAGACTGAGGTGGGGACAATCAAATCAAATTGAAATCATATTATGGCAAAAATACACCTGCTGATGTATGACGTTGAATAAATGGGTACACCATTCATAGCGTAAGTTCACGTCATGGTTAAATAACATTATTTTGCAGCAATTTTGTGAACTTCCCCAAAAGTTCCCACAAACTTCCCCACACTCATTCCTTTCAATAAATGCCTTCTCAGAAAAACTCAATTTTTCATTCACATTGATAGAATTAACAGATGTACATACACGTACAAAATCACCTACAGAAACGCAGATACATAAGTACAAACAGTACATGAACAAACACTAAATCTGTTCTCTACCTGTTCAGAGGTTGTCACATCTCCAAGCCAGATCTGATCTTTTAGAAGGTGTTGGTAACTGAGACAATGCTTGACTGCAGTTGGGACGTTACCCATCAGCAACAATGTATAGTCATGCAGGCAGGTTTTAATTAGCAAATGACTGAAATAAATTAGAATAGAAAATTGAGTTATATAATTGCTCTTGGTTATATGTGAGAAAATCAACCTACAGATTATGACAGAACATATTACCTGCTGCAATCTGCTTCACAGCTAAGAAATCATTTATTCCTAGGAGGATGTATACAAACCAGAATAATACTGTATAACATTCTGATAATTTTCAATACCTGTAATGTGGAAATCTAATTCTCAGCACTGGTGATTACACCAATACCGCCTGAAGAATGTGTAGGTTTCTGCCCTGTAATGCCTCACACTAATTAGTATGCCATCACTGCATCACTTTCCAGCTCAGCTTCCCCTGATCTGCTCCATCTGGACCCTAAGAATTCAATATATTTTTTTTGTTCTATAAGATTTCCAAGAAAACCTCTCTTGTAAAAAAAAAAAAAAAGAACCAATAAAATGATTATTTCCTGCCTTATCTTTCTGTAATGTGCTCATTCCTTCAGCTCTCTGAAGGCATACACAACACATTATAGTAAATTGAATTTTCTATGATAATGAATTGCAGAGATCACCTTTGTATTTGCTTTTATTCTTACCCATAATATACAGATCTGTAATCTGCTGTGTACGTTTTACTCCATCAGGTTGCCTGCACAGATTTCCTGACTGTATCACAGTTCTGCAATAGGCATGCTCAGCTAGAGATGCTATCACATCCGTCTTAAAGGGGCAAGGTATACACAGCTACTTAAAAGGGAAATGCCACAGTATCTTCAGCTTTCTATAAAAAGGCAGACAAGTGTTTTGTTTTCAGAAACTAACACGTTTTAGAATGAGACTAGATATTGAAAGGAATAGCACCAAATATTAATGTAAAAAACAAAGATAACTGTGCCTCGTTAGATTAAAAATTGTAAACTTATATATTGTATAAAGGTACACATGACAGCAGATTTATTTGCACATCTAATAGTAGTGGATTTATATGATTATCTCAAAACAGGCTTTTTCCAATTTGTATATTTATCTATATGCATGTTGTTTTCTTTTTTTCAGGATCACATACATGCAATAAATGTCAGCTGGATACAGGTCCTACCTAAGGGATCTACACTTATTGTAAGAACAGAGGTCCAAACGGCGGCTGGCTGCCACATTCAGTCTGTGATTGAAAACAGAGGTAGTCAGGATTATGGAAATAGCTGAGCTTCTTGTGCTACTCTGCATTGTGCACTGTTTCTCTAATGACAGTTGCCTCCTTCAGCAGGATAATGGGCTAAGAGTTGTTTTGGCTGAACAAGGGGGACCTACAGAATATTAAGTAGGCGGTTTAATGTTATGGATAATGGGTCCAAGTCCTTTCCCAGGCATCAATCAAGAGTGAATCTTATGCACAAACTAGTACATTGCAACTTTATCAAAAAGACTAAACAATGTATTTCATCCAGTGGTTGAGTTTTTTTATTATTATTATTTTTTGTGACATAGTGTGGAGGTGGCAGCAGCATCAGGAGACCACAGCTGAAGATGGTGAGTGTAAGAAGGAGCACTTGGCATCAGATGTGTGGCATCAGGTGGGTGGCAGCATCAGAATAGTAGCTGAGGCAGGTAGGCAGAAGAAACCTGACCTCCCGGTAAGACTGTGTCAGTTCCTTTTCAAAAAGCAATTGCATTCTGTTTAATATACAGCGGGATACCACTGTTTGCATCGAATGAGTGGGAAGCCGCTCCATATGCTATCAACTCCTACCTGTGCTTAAAATCGAGAAGTATTTGATATATTGTCGAGACACTGGGAAGAACTTGGTCCTGTTGTTCTATTGCGAACTTTGATTATCGAGCTTTACTATAGAATTTTTCCATCGATTATTTATACCATCGAACATTGGGTATCATTGACCATTTCATCTGGCCGATTATTTTTCTGCAAATATTTCAAACCATCAGAGGCTTGGCAGATTGCTGGTTTTAGATATTAATATTGTCAATTGGGACCTACATTTTTTAACGTGATTACAGAAAAGCTGCCACCCTCTTCTCCCAGTGATAATGAAGCCCCTTCGTCACCCATCTCCCAAGTGCGATCAGTAACATCATCATCATCAAGTACTGTCTGCACATCAATGATGTCCTCCTCAACCGTCTCTGGGTCAGGAGCCTGACCGCTCACAACACCAGCTCCCATTCCACTCTCCTCATCACTACTTGCCCACCTAGTGGAGGAAGCAGTGGATGTCTCCTCCACATATTGGCTTGCTAGTAGCTGCTGTCTTCTAGTAGTTCGTTCTCACTGTATAGTAGAGCTGAGCCCACAGCATACAATATTTCTCTGGCTGAGGGAACAGAAAAGGACAGAGGCAGGTTGTGGACAGGTGAGGGCACAGGGCCTGCTCCTGGGCCATGCCAACTAAGGGTTGTGTCTGGCAAACCCACTGACTCTTGGCTGGGGGTGTCTGATGTCACTTGCAACGAAGTCGAAGATCGAGTCAACCATTCAAGAACCGCTGGTTTGCTGGACACGACCGCTAGCTGACACTGGGAGCTCAGGCCTCTCGAAGTGACCCCTGCTGCCACAGCCCTTTACTCTGCTGCGACCATTTAGGCCTCTGCCTCTACCCTGTGTAGGGCATGGCACTTCTCTGTCTGACATACTGTTAGATCAAATTACTAAAAAAAAGAACACCCCAAAAAATACTGTAATTTTCTCACTTCACCACACAACAGCTAATAAGCCCTTGTTTCCACTAATACAGGCCAAAGAAGGCTTTAGAACATATAACTGCACCGCTCAACAACAAATAATATATATATTTTTGCCACTAATAAACGCCAAAAAGAGCTTTAGAACATATGACTGCACCACTGAATGGCAAATAGGCCCTTATTTTTTTCCACTTATACACATCACAATATGCTTTAGATCATATAACTACACCACTGAAGGCAAATAATATATATTTTATTGCCACTAATACATGCCAAAAAGGGTTTTAGAACATATAGCTGTACCGCTAAATGACAAATATATATTTGTCCCTCTAATAAATGCCAAAAAGGGCAATAGAAAATATAACTGCACCGCTGAACAGCAAATATATATTATCTTGCTATTAATACTTGTCAAAAAGGGCTTAAGAACATATTACTGCACCGCTGAACGGCAAATATATATATTTTTTGCCACTAATACAAGCCAAAAAGATCTTAAGAACATATCACTGCCCTGCTGAACGGCAAATAGTATATATTTTTGTGTCACTAATAAACGCCAAAAAGGGCTTTAGAACATATTACTGCACAGCTAAACGACAAATAAAATATATTTTTCTGCTAATAATACACTCCAAAAATGGCTTTAACCGATATAACTGCACTGCTGAAAGGCAAATATATATTTTTTGCCACTAATACACGCCAAAAAGAACTGTAATTTTCTCACTTCACAACACAACAGCAAATACTTTTTTTGTGCCACTAATACATGCCAAAAAGGGCTTTAGAATATATATCTGCACCTGCGCTGAATGGAATATAATATTTATTATTTGAGCTGAACGACAAATAGGCCCTTATTTTTTTCCGCTTATACACTCTACAAAAGGCTTTAGAACATCTAACTGCACCGCTGAACGGCAAATAATATATATTTTTTGCCACTAATACACGCCACAACAGGCTTTAGAATGTATAACTACACCTCTGAAGGCAAATAATATATTTTTTTGTGCCACTAATACTTGCCAAAAAGGGCCTTAGAACATATAAGTGCACCGCTGAACAGCAAATATATATTTTTGTGCCACTAATAAACGCTATAACTGCACCTGCGCTGAACGGAAAATAATATTTATTATTTGAGCTGAACGACAAATATATATTTTTGTTCCCCTTACACTCCACAAAAGGCTTTAGAACATATAACTGCACAGCTGAACAGCAAATATATATTTTTTTGTCACAAATACACACCAAAAAGGGCTGTAATTTTCTCACTTCACCACACAACAGCAAATGCTTTTTTTTTTTCTTCCACTAATACACGCCAAAAAGTGCTTTAGAACATATAACTGCACTGCTGAACGGCAAATATATATTTTTCTGCCACTAATTCACACCAAAAAGGGCTTTAGAACATATAACTACACCACTGAACAGCAAATAATATAAAAAATTTTGCCACTGATACACGCCACAAAAGGCTTTAGAATGTACAACTACACCGCCGAACGGCAAATAATATATTTTTTTGTGCCACTAATAAATGCTAAAAAGGGCTTTAGAACATATAACCGCACCGCTGAACAGCAAATATATAATTTTGTGCCACTAATACACGCTAAAAAGAGCTTTAGAACATATAACTGCACCGCTGAACTGCAAATATATATTTTTGTTCCACTAATACACGCCAAAAAGGGGTTTAGTACATATAACTGCACCACTGAACGGCAAATAGGCCCTTATCTTTCTCCATTGATACAAGCCACAAAAGACGTTAGAACATACAGTATTACTGCACCGTTGAACAGCAAAAAATAAACAGTATATTTTTTTGCCACTAATACACGTCAAATAGTGCTTTAGAACATATAACTACACCACTGTACGGCAAATAATATATATATTTTTTCCACTAATACACGTCAAAAGGGCTTTAGAACATATAACTGCACCGCTGAACAGCAAATATATTTTTTGCCACTAATAAACGCCAAAAAGGGCTTTAGAACATATAACTGCACAGCTGAACGGCAAAAAAAAATTTGGGGTCAGTAATACATGCCAAAAAAGGGCTGTAATATTCTCACTTCACCGCACATCAGCAAATGTATCTTTGTGTGCCAGAGATACATTAACTTGCCGCTGAACGTGTCCATATAGCTCCGGGATGCCCTTCTGGGAGAAATATTTCCTTCAGGGGACCTTCCATTGCGGTGTGCCAATGGCCACAAATTTTCTAAAGGCCTCAGAGTCTACCAGTTTATATTGGAGTAGTTGGTGGGCTAGCATTTCCGACAAGCCAGGGGTCAGCCGTTGGGCAAGATGGTTATCTGGCATCATCATCTTTTTACGCTCGAACATTTGGGCCATGGAAGACTTCCTTTTGCCAGACAAACGCAACAACGACACGGTGGAAGGTGGAGTGGAAGACAAATGGGAAGAGAGAGGAGAAGGAGAAGAGGCAGGACGTGGAGCGCCAGGAGCGTGGCTTTGTGGGTTCTGACGGTGTTGCTCCCACTGGGTTTGGTGATAGGAGGCCAGGTGCCTTCTTAAGGCGGTCGTCCCTAGGTGAGTGTTGGGCTTACCGCGACTTATGCGTTGAAAGCACAGGCTACAGATGGCAACACTATTGTCAGCAGCGGACACTTTAAAAAAGCCCATGCTGCGGAGCCATGTGCCGGCATCCTGGGAGAGCCAGATGTGAGTGTGCATGGTGGATGATTAATTCCAGATACATTAGCAGTCTGCTTTTTGCCTCCTATGCACTGTAATTTCTGCCTGCTTCTCCTCCTTCACTTACCTATCTGCTGCTCTCTCACTCTGAACTCCCCTCCTCTTCCTCTCTTGTGGGCACCCACGTGACGTCCATCAACACGTCATCATTGTCACCTTCACCACCACTGACATTAGAGATCTCGGAGTAGGCAGCAACAGAGGGGACCACCCTCCTTGGGCTGATCTGAGTACTGTTGTCAGACCGCTGGGTGGCGACAATTGATACCTCCTCATCCTGAATCAATGCCAAGAATGGCTGCGCATCGGTAAGGTCTTGTAATGGATGGGAAAATAATTCAATGCACTGAATATAAAGTATATAATTGCTATATAACACCCCTGCTTTAATCAGTTTTTTGGGGGGGCAACTGGTATATCACACCAGTAGAAATTATTTGTTAAAAAAGTGTTTGTCACTCTGTGTAGCTGCGGTAACGTAGCAAAAATGCAAATAAATGCTGCACTACTTAAATGCACTATATAGAAAGTATATTATTGGTATATCACACCCCGCTTCAATCAGGTTTTTGGGGGGGCAACTGGTATATCACACCAGTAGAAATTATTTGTTCCAATAGCGTTTGTCACGCGATAATGCAGCAAAACCGCAAACAAATGCTGCACTACCCAAATGCACTATACAGAAAGTATATTATATTTATATAACACCCCTGATTTTGGGGGGTGCAACTGGTATATCACACCAGTAGAAATTATTTGTTCCAAGAACATTTGGCACTCTGTGTAGCTGCAGTATCGCAGCAGAACCGCACACAACTGCTGCACAATACAAATGCACTATAATATTCCTTCTATCTTAGAAAGTATATTACACCCCTCAGTAAGTCTCACCTATCGATAGCACACCTTTAACAGTCCATAAAAGAACTTTTGTGGCCCTATTAGCTAGCATTTGGTGCCCAGAACAGTGTGTCCCTGCTCCACACAGCAACCTCTCCCTACACAGGCAAAAGACTGAATGTAAAATGGGATTATTTATAAAGTAGGTGGTATGTCCATGTGCTGAAACACCTCAATTGGCTGTCCTTTACCACCTGATGTATGTGTCATGGGTCAAAGTTCTTCACAATGTAAAAGAATATGACACCTGCCGCAAACGAGTAAAGTTTGCAGAGAAATGACCGCCGGGCGAACCGCAAGGCCATCTCTAATAGTGATATCACTCATGTAAACAAATATGGTAGCTTATTCTGAAATGTTATCTGAAAGTTTAGGTATGCTTTAAGAATGAATACCCTTGTTACAATATTGAGACAAAATGTATTTAAACCATCAGATATAATATGTATAATAATACATATGTGTAAAATATGCAACTCTTTCAAGTCTAAAGGTATTGTCAGAAGCAAAAAAAAGGGTATATTTTTTCCAAAAAGAGCACCACTCATCCACAGCCTATGTCTGGTATTGCTCCGTATCCCGCTCTCACTTCAACAGGACTAACAGTGCACTAAATAGTTCCATCCACTAGATGGAACTGTGTAGTTCTGGCTACTCAGGAATAGCTAACTGGCAGGTTGTGGGATGTTGAACCCTTGTAAATCTGATAATGATGGACTATCTTGAGAATAGGTCATTAATATAAAAATCCTGGAACACCTCTATAATCCTTTAATGCAAAATGCCGTAATACTGTTTAGTTTGTTTGCTCCATACACCGCAGGTACGAGCTGTGTAATATACGGTAGCAGACACCCACAGGGCATAACTAAAAACAAACAAATATAAATGCACAAGATTTTTAGGTCACCTTGTCTCCCCAAAAATTTTAATAAAAAGTGATTGAAAAGTTGTATGTACCCAATACAACTGGTACCAATAAAACCACACTCTCCTCAGAAAAAAAAATCGCCCAAAAAAACTCTATAGATGGAAATATAAAAAAGTTATGCATGCCAGAATATGGTGATGCAAGTGTTATTTAGCAAAACATACTAAATAAAATAAATTTGATATAATTATAATAGTACTGACCCACAAAATATAATTGTCATGTCATTTTTAGTAGACAATGCTGTGAAAACAAAAACTTAAAAAAAACCTTGGCAGAATTGTGTTGTTGTTTTTTTAACTATAATCCACAAAGATTTTTTTTCCCATTTTCCAATGCAAAATATGGTAAATTAAATGGTTCCATTAACAAATACAACATGTCCTACAAAAAATAAGCCATATTGCTGTGAACTGAAAATGTAAAAAGTTGCAGCTCTTGGAACGTGCTGAGGAAAAAAAACAAAAATGAAAAGTCATTAAGAGGTAAAAATTACAGCATAATCAGTGACCACAGGGTATTCCATAGGCATGCACTAAAATGTAAGTAACCTATCAAACAACATATTATATCTCAACTTCTAGAATCTCTAGGAGCATAATTATAGAAATCTTCCTTGTTCCCTGACTATAGATTTATTATATTATTCCACTATTGGGACATTCACAGGTCACAAACTAGAAACCCTGTTAGAAAAAATCAAAATAATAAAAAAACGAAATCCGGACTCATGTTGTATGTGGGTCAAAACTGACAGACGATGGGACAAACGCAATTGGGTGTGACCAATGCATGCCAGTGGGGCTAGCAATACAACCTACCAAATATCTCAATGCAGCATAAAAATACTGTCCCAGGAGACTCAAATACCACAATGCATCTCAAAATACTTCATCAGAATCTACTGCTTCTTGGTGTCCAGTGCTGAGGAGGTGAGATGTCCGCCTTGTCATACCATCATTCACAGATTTATTCTCTAATGTAAACATTCTCTTTCCTCATTTTCTTCAAGTGGACCCACTGCCATGACAACGTCTTTCAGCCACATCTCATATCAGTAGAGGTTGTTACACAGACATTTTAGATTCCTTACTTTTCCATCATTCTAACCACTAGAGATGAGCGAATTTTTCAAAAATTCGATTCGACTGAGTCGCCAAATTTTTATGAAAAATTTGCTTCGAAACGAATTTATTCGCAGCAAATTGGGTTAAAAAAATGTGTAGCCTGTATAGTGGTGTAGAACACTGTGCCTTGCAGTAACATACATAGGAAGTCTGCTATGGTAGTGAAATAATACTGTGAGTCAGTATGACATGCAGATGACAGGCGTCGCTCTTAGAATCACTGCATACTTCACTTTGGGTGGTCACGGGGCCAAAACTGACCAAATAACTCAAGCGTGAACTCAGCCTCAGGGCTCAAGCATATGAATGTATTTTCTTTCTGCTTCCATTCCATTTTTTGTGAGGCCCGTATGCAGATCCATTAACTTCAATAGGGCTGTAGAAAATATGGAAGTTACACCGTGTACATTCCATTTTCGTTTGTCCATTTGGCTGTTCCGCAAAAAAGTAGTGCATGTCCTGTTATTGTCCGCAAATTCAAGTCAATGGGTCCAAAAAAACACGTATGTCATCCGTATTTCATCCATATTTTGCGGATCCATACTGTATAAATGCTATGCCGAGCACATATTGCTCATGTGTTTGGTGATTAATAAGTTACTGTCTTCGTATACGATCCACAAAAAACTGATTAAATACGGAAACCATACAGATATGTTTTGTGCAATAACGGAACGGAAGAGGACTTAAATCAGAGGAAAAAAACTCAGATACAGAACAAGGGATCCATGAAAAACGGACTGCAAAACAACAACGGTCGTGTGCATGAGCCCTTACAGGTAGATGTTAGTGTCAAGTGGGAGCGCACTCCTTTTACACCGTCGTCAGCTGATTCCACATAGTTGTCTACAGAACCTGTTCTAATAAATGCTTATACAAGTAGAGCCCCCAGAGTGGAGAGGGTGTCAGCAGAAAGTCTCTGTTAACGTCACTGATTAATTTCCCTATTCTCTGATCCGTCAGAACAATTACCCAGAAAAAAAACGGATCGTATCTGTGAAGCATATGCCTTCACTCGGTCAGCATTTTCTCAATAATCCATTTGTATTGCTAAAGGCAAAAAAATCCGGAGTGGATCTAAAACATAGATGACACGTGAATGGAATATTTGCATGCCTTCTGTGTTTTCTACCCACTCCTACTTTTGGCTACCAAATCATAAGCCAAATCTGACGGGACCATACAGGCCTTAAAGCTGCTACACAGACAGGTTCCATTGTACGTCTCATTTTTCCTTCCTTCTGACAGATCAGAAGAAGTGTCAAATAAATGATTATGTCAGCCAGGCCAAAAGCCAAAATAGTGGACCAGTCATGAAGTGGGGAGGGTGGGAACAGCATGAGAAGTCCACAGAGTGGACCTATGAAATAGTGGATGAGGTGAAAGCAGCATGAGTAGAACACAGAGTGGTCCAATGACAGGGTCTGGAGGTGGAAGCAGCATGAGGAGGCCACCGAGTGTTACAATGACAGAATCTATAAGTGGCAGCAGCATTAGGAGAAGGCCACTGAGTAGCATAATGACAGAGTCTGGAGGTGGAAGCAGCATGAGTAGACCGCAGAGCTGCATAATGACATAGTCTGGAGGTGGCGGCAGCAGCATCAGGAATAGGCCACAGAGTGGCACAATGACAGAGCCTGGAGGTGGCTGCAGCATGAGGAGAACACAGAGTGGCCCAATGACAGGGTCTGGAGGTGGAAGCAACATGAGTAGACCACAGAGCGGCAAAATGACAGAGTCTGGAGGTGGCAGCAGCATGAGGAGACCACAGAGTGGCACAATAATAGAGTCTGGAGGTGGCAGCAGCAGCATCAGGAGTAGGCCACAGAGTGGCACAATGACAGAGCCTGGATGTAGCAGCAGCATGACAGTCTGTAGGTGTCAGCAGCAGCAGCAGCATTAGGAAAAGGCCATGAGTAGGCCACCGAGTGGCACAATGACAGAGTCTGGAGGTGGCAGCAGCATGAGGAGAGCACAGAGTGGCTCAATGACAGGGTCTGGAGGTGGAAGCAACATGAGTAGACCACAGAGTGGCACAATGACAGAGTCTGGAGGTGGCAGCAGCATGAGGAGACCACAGAATGGCGCAATAATAGAGCCTGGAGGTGGCAGCAGCATCAGGAGTAGGCCACAGAGTGGCACAATGACAGTCTGTAGGTGGCTGCAGCAACAGCATTAGGAGAAGGCCACCAAGTGGCACAATGACAGAGTCTGGAGGTGGCAGCAGCAGCATTAGGAGTAGGCCACAGAATAGCACAATGACAGAGTGTGGAGGTGACAGCAGCATGAGTAGGCCACAGAGTTGCACAATGACCGAGTCTGAAGGTGGAGGCAGCAGCAGCATTAGGAGGAGGCCACAGAGTGGCACATTGACAGAGTCTGGAGGTGGCAGAAGCATGAGGAGACCACAGAGTGGCACAATGACAGAGTCTGGAGGTGGTGGCAGCAGCAGCATCAGGAGTAGGCCACAGAGTGGCACAATGACAGAGCCTGGATGTGGCAGCAGCATGAGTAGGCCACATAGTGGCACAATGACAGTCTGTAGGTGGCGGCAGCAACAGCATTAGGAGAAGGCCACCAAGTGGCACAATGACAGAGTCTGGAGGTGGCAGCAGCAGCATTAGGTGTAGGCCACAGAATAGCACAATGACAGAGTGTGGAGGTGACAGCAGCATGAGTAGGCCACAGAGTTGCACAATGACTGAGTCTGGAGGTGGAGGCAGCAGCAGCATTTGGAGGAGGCCACAGAGTGGCACATTGACAGAGTCTGGAGGTGGCGACAGCATCAGGAGGCCACAGAGTGGCAAGGTGTGGAGGTTTGTGGCAATACCAGTACCCGCTAAAGATGGTGTGTGAAAGAAGGAGCACTTGGCATCAGATGTGTGGCATCAGGCAGGTAACAGCATCAGAATAGTAGCTGAGACAGGTAGCCAGAAGAAACTGGTCTCTTTTGTCAAAGTGTTGGTGTGGCACCAAAGATGATCTACTCTGATGCATCAGGCATTGGTATGTGGAAATCCTGGCTGATCCACGCCTGATTCGTCTTGATGCAGTGTCCCACTATGTGCTATATGTGGGCACTTTAAACGGTTGCTAAATATCATATCAAATGTATTGTGGTATCATGCTGTAATTCCCTTTACCAGGCTGGCAGTGCCATTTACCTTTATTTGCCCCTATGTGGTGCTGGCACCACTTATATATATAGCTGGTTGGGGGGTGTCAATTCAGTGTGTGTGCTGAGGATGAGAATGAAGAGAGGAGGAAGTTAATGGAGGAGGTGAAAATTTGTTTTTCCACAGAAATAAGTCACAAAATATTTTATTGCATATAAGTGCAGCACTTAACGTTGATTACAATATTTTTTTCCACTGAAATACCGTAAGTAACAAAATATTTTACCACATATAACTGCAGCGCTGAACACTGAATGAAATTAGTTTTTCCACATAAATAATTCAATAACGATTTTACCACATATAACGGAGCACAGAGATGAAAAGGGTCTTCGGATTCCCCCCGCACTATATGGACGTCTCAGAAATGAACCGGTCATCCGATATCTATCTGCCGGTCATCCGACATCCTCCATCTATTTGCTCCGTGAAGGATTATTTTTAAAGTGTGTAGAAGCCACATGTGGCCCCCTCACTGCAGATTTATCATGGAGACATCATGGAGATTTAACCGCATATAACTGCAGCACTGACCACTGAGTAAATTTTGTTTTTCGACCAAAATAATTCAATAAAGATTTTACCACATATAACCGCCGCACTGACTGACTGCTACCGCTGCTACTTCCAAGAACCCCTGCACCACTTCTTCCCGGGAAGGTAGGCTGCTGCAAAGCAGGTGCTCTACTCCGGGCACGTTTGGCTCCCGACCTCCCACTGCTGCCACCCTGCTGAATCCCAGCCATGCTTTCAACACATATAACAGCCAATGTGAACTGAGGATGTATTTTTCTGTTTGTACTGAAATACGCCACTAAATGCTTTCAACACTTATAACCGCTGCCAACGTGAACTTAGAATGCATTTTTATTTTTGTACTGAAATAGGCCACTAAATGCTTTCAACACATATAACTACCGATGACATGAACTGAGAATGTATTTTTCTTTTTGTACTGAAATAGGCCACTAAACGCTTTCAACACATATAACCACCGCCGACATGAGCTGAGAATGTATATTTCTTTTTGAATTGAAATAGGCCACTAACCGTTTTCAACACATAATACCTCCTCCGACGTGAACTGAGAATGCATTTTTCTGTTTGTACTGAAATAGGCCACTAAAAGCTTTCAACACATATAACCCCCGCCGACGTGAACTGAGAATGCATTTTTCTGTTTGTACTGAAATAGGCCACTAAATTCTTTCAACACATATAACCGCCGCCGACGTGAACGGAGAATGTATTTTTCTTTTTGTATTGAAATACAAAATAACACATATAACCGCCGCACTGACTGACTGCTACCGCCGCTACTTCCGTGAACCCCTGCACCACTACTTACCGGGTAGGTAGGCTGCTGCGAAGCAGGTACTCTACCCACCCCGGGCACGTTTGGCTTCCGACCTCCCACTGCTGCCACCCTGCTGACTCCCAGCCATGCTTTCAACACATATAACCGCCGACGTGAACTGAGAATATATTTTTCTTTTTGTACTGAAATAGGCCAGTAAACACTTTTAGCAGAAATAAATGCAGTGAAGTGCGTATATATATTTCTTTCTGTACTGAAATAAGCCACTGAACGCTTTTGCCACAAATAAGTGCACCGGTAAAATGCGTATATATTTTATATATATTTTTATTTTTTTCTGTAATATGCCCCTATACACTTTCACCAGAAATAACTGCAACGGTGCAGTGCGTATATATTTTTCTTGTTGGACTGAAATACGCCCCTATACGCTTTCACCAGAAATAACTGCAACAGTGCAGTTCGTATATATTTTTCTTTTTTTAATTGTAAGACACCCCTATACGCTTTCACCAGAAATAACTGCAATAGTGCAGTTCGTATATATTTTTCTTTTTTTAGTTGTAATATGCCCCTATATGCTTTCACCAGAAATAACTGCAACAGTGCAGTTAGTATATATTCTTATTTTTTTTATTGTAATACGCCCCTATACGCTTTCACCAGAAATAACTGCAGCAGTGCATTGCATATATATTTTTCTTATTTTAATCAAATACGCCCCATATGCTTTTACCAGTAATAATGGCAACAGTGCAGTGCGTATATATTTTTCTTGTTGTACTGAAATACGCCCCTATACGCTTTCAACAGAAATAACTGCAGAAGTGAAATGTGTATATATTTTTCTTGTCGTACTGAATAAGATACTAAGATAAGAGCCACTAAAGGCTTTTCAACATAACACTTTCACCCCAATAACAAATAGCTGTAATGACAGAGCTGTCTAATGGCTATTTGGATCCCCAAATAATCGTTCCCTGCACTTGTAAATCGCTTTCCTATCAATATCCCTAGTGCCTTCTGACATCTCCCCCTGCACTAAGATGCTTTGAAATGAGTCCTCCCTATTTTTCCCTGCACTTCCAAATGATTGTTTCAGTTTTTTTTTTCTTAAACATAGAGGTTTTTCCAATTGCTGTCCCTAGCGCCTTCTCACATCTGTCCCTGAAAATAGCAGAATTTAAAATGGCTGCCGTATTTATAGGGCTGTGACATCACAGGGCTGGCTGGCTGGCTTCTGATTGGCTGCATACAGGCATGTCAATCTGGGTGATCCCGCCTTCCCAGAGTTCCTTGCCCCATGTCCTCAGTCCTCACACATGTAGCCACCATTTTAGGAAAAAATTGCAATTCGTTACCACAAAGCAAGAGGAAATTCACATTTGTTGCGAATCTAATTTTTCCTGAAATTCGGATTGAATTCCAATTCATCAGCTTTGAGTCGCTCATCTCTACTAACCACCTTCTCAACACAAAAACCCAAACCTATTGCCCCAACAGTGTCATCTTTGCGCCAAATCAACACTGTGACTGCTATGCTCCCAAATGCCCCAAAAATATACTGCAGAAAAAATAGCAGAGGTTAGTGATGAGCGAAGTATTTGTCTGCTTCGCCAAATTTTACACAAAAGTTTGCTTTATGACTAATTACTTTGTCACAAAGCGCATTTCTTTGTAAGTAGTGGGCGCAATGACAGGGAGCGGCGATTGCCACATTCATAGCTGATTGTGGTGTCTGACAGTAATAACACAGTGTAAAAAAAAAAAAAAATTAATCATACTTGCCTCATCCATTTGATCTCAACGAGCCTGTAGCCGTTATCTTGATTGAAGATCTACCGCAAAATCTTGCACGGCCAGTGATGACGTCATCACGTCGGCCGGTGTGGTAGCGTCATATGTCACAGAACATGGGATTTCGTGCAAGATCTTTAATCAAGATGGTGAAGAAACAGCAGTTGTGCAAAAACAATTGTGCAAGTACAGTTAAAAATTTTTTGCAAATGTGCAGTTTGACTTTTTCACACCACAAATGTGGTGTATTCTATACTAATGTTAAAACTGGCCCAAAATGCACAAATAAGATGCATGAAAATGTGTTTTTGATACCAGGCAGCTATTGATCTCATTGAGAACTACTTCTCTCTAGTAGTATATTAAGCAGGGTAACACATACTGCAGTTGCTAAGAATAATGTAGGTTTACTGTCTGAGCTCATAATTCACAATAGATGTCCCACTATTTAATAACAGGTTAGCATTCACAAAAAAAGAAATATAGCAAAATGAAACGGGGAAGCATCTGGAAAACTGTGGTCAGTTTTGAAACATGAAAGATATTATTTGTTTAATGCTTTCTGAGTCTCTTTCCTTTAAGTAAATATATCTAACCGTAAAAACAAGCTATAAATACACAACTGTCACAAGTTATTAAAATGTATCTGCGGATCCCAGAAAGTGATGATAAAAAAAACTAAGAGTGCATAATATGTAATCACTTAAACCCTTTCTAAAATAACTTGTTCTGTTTATCAACCTTGACATATGCCAAGCATTTCAAATATAAGAAATTATAATATAATTACAAAAATTATTGTCATATGTTTTACATCAAGAGCAAGGGGTAAAAAATGACTACATTACAAACAATAGATGGCTTCTCGTAGATTAAATTGATGACAGCTTTAGGCTACTTTCACACTAGCGTTCGATCGGATCCGTTCTGAACGGATCCGATCATATTAATGCAGACGGAGGCTCCGTTCAGTACGGATCCGTCTGCATTAATAACTTAGAAAAAATTCTAAGTGTGAAAGTAGCCTGCGCGGATCCGTTCAGACTTTCAATGTAAAGTCAATGGGGGACGGATCCGCTTGAAGATTGAGCCATATGGTGACATCTTCAAGCGGATCCGTTCCCATTGACTTACATTGTAAGTCTGAACGGATCCGCTCGCCTCCGCACGGCCAGGTGGACAGCTGAACGCTGCAAGCAGCGTTCAGCTGTCCGCCTGTCCGTGCGGAGGCGAGCGGAGCGGAGGCTGAACGCCGCCAGACTGATGCAGTCTGAGCGGATCCGCTCCATTCAGACTGCATCAGGGCTGGACGGAGGCGTTCGGGTCCGCTCGTGAGCTCCTTCAAACGGAGCTCACGAACGGACCTATGAACGCTAGTGTGAAAGTAGCCTTAACCGGATCAGAAGTATTGAATCAGTTTGGAATAATGAGAGGCACTGAATCAATGTGCCCATTTTTGAAGAGCCACATTTGGAATTTTATTTTAATTTTTTTAAATAAGATCCATGGGGTTTGCCAGAAAAGTCTCCCTCTCATACTTTAAAAAGAATACAGGAATGTCAATGGAATCTCCTATCACAAATAATATTTGAGAAATGTCATCATCTTAGTCTATCTGTTGATGAAATCAGTATGAAGTGAAAGTAAACAACAGTTGTTTTAATAGTAATTTATTAAGAGAAGCTGGAAAGTGAAATGTTAGACTACTATATAAATATAATTGTTAATTGCATTAGTTTATGTCAAATTGTATTGGGAGTTTAGAAATATATTCCCTAATTCTAAGAGCTTCTTTTGATTTACTGTATATTTATATAAAACCCTTTATGCCAACATCCTCCATGATGGTGATACTGTAAGGTGTGGGTTAATTGGTGGCAATCATAATTACATCATGCAGTTAAAGGTGTGGGCCATCTAGATCAGGGGTACTAAAGTACTTTTTGGAAAGGTCCACATACCTGAGTCTGCTGTAGGGTGAAGGTCCGATCTGCAAAATTATTTTTTTTACAATAATCCACACCTCCAAGCCCACCTAATCTTCTTTCTGCTGGCCAAACAGTAAAAATGTCCTTTCAGTGTCCCCTAACAATATTGCCCCTCAGACAGTATGATATCCCTTTAGTGCTCCAAAGAGTATGATACCACTAAGTGCACTCTCACAGCAGGGTGATCCCTTGTTGCCCCCACACATTATGATGCTCCTTAGTGCCCCTGACACATTGCGATGCCTCCTTAGCTCCTCCCCACAGAAAATGAATAAATGCCCTCTCACAGTAGCAATCCCCATGGTGCCCCCTTCACAGTAATAATCCTGATTGTGCCCCCTTCATAGTAATAATCCCCATTGTGCCCCCTTCATAATAATAATACCCATTGTGCCCCCTTCATAGTAATAATCCCCATTGTGCCTCCTTCACAGTAATAATGCCCCTTAATAGTAGTAATCCCTATTGTACCCCTTCACAGAAATAATGCCAATCGTTCCCCCTCAATAGTAATAATGCCCATTGTGCCCCTTCACAGAAATAATGCTCATTGCGCCCCCTTAATAGTAGTAATGCCCATTGTGCCCCTTCACAGTAATAATGCCCATTGTGCCCCCTTCACAGTAATAATGCCCTCTGTGCCCCCTCCATAGTAGAAATCCCTATTGTGCCCCCTTAATAGTAATGCCCTCAGTGCTAGTAATTCCCATTGTTCCCCTTCACAGTAATAATGCCCTCTGTGCCCCCTCCATAGTAGAAATCCCTATTGTGCCCCCTTAATAGTAATGCCCTCAGTGCTAGTAATGCCCATTGTTCCCCTTCACAGAATAATGCCCTCTGTGCTCCCTTCATAGTAGCAATGCCCTTTGTGCACTGTGCCCCCTGCAGAGTAGTAATGCCCTCTGTGCACTGTGCCCCCTCCATAGTATAAATGCCCATTGTGCCCCCTCCAGAGTATAAAGGCCCACTGTGCCCCCTCCATAGTAGAAATGCCCATTGTGCCCCCTCCAGAGTAGAAATGCAGGCTGAATGATGGAGCGGGGAGAAGTCTACCTGCTTCACCATTCAGAGCGCCGCTGGCCTGAAGGAGGGGAGGAGCGCGGAGACCTGAGCTGTGAGTGACAGGACCGCAGCTCCCTGCACTCCAGCAAGGAGTGCTTACATCTGTATTCATGGAAGCGCTCATTGCTTCTGGACTCTGGCACCCCCTTAGCATGCCACTGCACAGGGATCCGGACAGCTGGCAATCGCGGCCTGGATTTGGACCATGGTCTGCCATTTGAGAACCCCTGATCTAGACATTTATAACATATCCACAGGATGTACCATAAATGTCCCCTAGGTGCATGTCCCACTTCTGTGACCTGCTCCCATTTTAAGAACGGGACCCCATCACCCATCATGCACCATAAAGAATGGAGAGAAGGCCACACATTAATGGCTATCTCCATTCAGTACTATGTGACTGCCAAAAATATTGGAGGATGTGCGCTCAGCTATTTTTTGAAGTCACAGTAAATGGAGAGAGCTATGGATACACTACTTCCTCCCCTGAGGTGGGACCATGGATATTTGTCTATTGTCTATCACTCTTAATATTGGAAGGAACTGAATGATGGTGTAACACTTCTAGCAGTCTTTATAACGATAACAGTCTTTTTAAGGTAGCTGGAATTGAACTGTAAGGCTACTTTCACACTTGTTTTGTTAATTGCAGATATTGCAGAATATACCATAGGATGAGTTTTCACAATTTCAGTGAGATCGTGAAAACTCAGATCTGATGGTATATTATAAACCCCAGGCAAGCGTCCCCATCACCATGGGAACGCCTGGGGGTTAGAATATACCTTCGGATCTGAGTTTTCACGATCTCACTGAGATTGTGAAAACTCAGATCCGATAGTATATACTAACCCCCAGGCATTCCCATGGTGATGGGGACGTTTGTCAGGGAGGAGTATGCCGAAGTGGAGCAACTGTACAGATTAAAAAAAAAAAAAAGACGAATATTCTAAAAAAACGAATATATTCGATATAGTGCTATATATTCATTTTTTTGAATATTCGTCATTTTTCCCATCCAAGGTCATGATTCTTTCCTGCTTCAGATGCTTGTGGGCCAATTACTCATTGGCCCACAATCAAGAAGCAGGGAGGAATCATGTGTTCAGATGGGAAAAAATGACGAATATTCGCTATAACGAATATATAGCACTATATTAAAAATATTAGCGAATTCTCAAAGTTGCGATATACGAGATAAAAATTTGCTATTAGAATATTTGCTCTGAACACTGGTATTGGAATAATAAAGGCTTCCATCTTATTGGTATTAAAGTACATTTATTGTGGATGTAGGAATAAGTAAATGTTAGAAAACATAAATAAAGCTGATGCAGAATAATTCTCCCTGCACTCTCTCTCTCTCCAATATTTTTTGATTAATCATTTTCAACAACACTGTCCGTAGCGCATGAGCACTTGCCACGTCTATCCCTATGCTCAGCTCACAGGACAGTGGAGGAGACAGCGCAGTATGAGGGTTTTATAGGGTTGTGACATCACAGGGGATCTGCAGATTTGCTGGCTGCATGGCATTATGGGTTATATTGCATTCCCAGGCTTCTTACTTTCACTTTGTAACATGTGTAGCTGTCATTTTGGAAAAACTGATTAGTTCCCCAGAAGAGCAAGGAAATTTGGATTTGTTGTGAATCAAAGTTTTCCTAAACTTCAGGCCAACTTCTGTTTTGAATGCTAAGCTTTGCGTCTCTCAACACTAGCACTCACGATAGTTTGATGGTAAAGTCCAGCCAAATCACATTTCTAATGTACTCTGGTGTCAGCACCATTGACAATGTCCCCTTGCTATCTTGCCATTTTTATCATAACTGCTTTACTCCGCAAAACCATATTTTGTCATGTTCATCTTTTCAGCCAAGTAAGAATCCTTCTAAGATCATGACAAAAGCTTATGCACATTTTTTGGGGTGTTCAAATGTTGAAATAAGACACAGCTTCATCAAAATCAAACCATACACGGTAATGTATCTTAGAATAAATAGTCAAGCAAATGCTTGCCCTCACTCACATAAAGTAGTGGTAAGCTTAAAAGAAGTTGCATACTAACTGTTATCTTTGGTTCCTAGTTATTTTTGGATACTAGTGGGTGTATACTATTTGTTGCTCTAGGATATTTTGACGAGATTGTTGATTGTGAATATATTAATAGTTTACTTTAACCACACACATTTCTTAAGGTACCAAAATTCACTTATTTTAAATGTCACTGGTAAATAACAAAAAATCCCTGACCCTGGTGATTCATTCTTCTCAGACCATAATAAATATGTACCTTACATGCTTGAAATTTGCTACTATTTAAATCTAACTAACTACGTATTTATTAAATAAAAAATGTGATGAATAATTTATGTACAGACAAAAATAAAATGGCTTCCTACATTTATCAAAATGTAATTACACTGAGAGGGTGAAAAAGGTTTATAAAAATATTTGTGTTTAATTTCTAGCTCCCATTAGTAGTATCACTTTTCAACATTTTAGGCTTTTCATTTGGACTGGCAGAGCTAAACCAATGAGAGGAGCCTAAGGGATTTTGCTTGGGCTTTAAAGAGAATGTGTCATCAGAAAATGACCTATTGTTTAAATCATGGTTTTATGTTTGACATATCTTTAAATTAGTTTGATGACTTTATTTTAAAATTTCCATGTCAATATTTATATTTAAACAAAAAACATAAAATCCTGCAGTTTTGGCACTGGCCACTAAGCCTAATAATAGGTGCCACTTCTTGGTCTGTACAGGTCATTATACTGCAGTTACCTGTTTATCTACACATATAGGTGATATCATTTCAGGCAGGATTAGAATGACAGATAAGACAGAATCCGCCATTCACAGTAGGTGATTGTCAAATCTTATCTATTTTTTCCTTGTACAATGACCTCTACACAGGTCACAGACCATGCCTAGAAAACTCATCCATAAAAGTCAATGAGGTCCCTCCTGTCCATTGTGTCTATGGCTCATGTGGCTGCCGTAAAGCAACTTTCTTAATGCTTGCTAAATGCTGTTAAGAACAGCTCAGGCAAGATGGCCGCCCCCATAATAATGTTCAGGAAATAGAATAAAAAAATCTGTAATCAGTAAATAATAACAAATGCAGTGAAGGAGAATGAATAAGTAGTGGCGCTCACCAGTGTGATGAAAATAAAACGGGTACTTTATTCCAGGTAGCAGGGGGCAGACAAATCTATGCACGCATGTGGAGAGAGACGTCCGTTTCGCACGGACAAGAGCTTCCTCAGGCTCTGCGTCGGAGCATGTATTGCGCGTCACCCTTTTAAATAGCGGCACTCGCGGCTGTCAGTGCAGCATTTGTGACTACCTCTTCACTGTCAGTAGCTGAGCACCACCGCTAATGTGAAGATTCCAAGCAGCCTACTACATGCTCTCCGCTGTTACAGTTAGACTGTCTAACGTCACTGTGCCGCCCCTGGTTCTCTCTCTTGTTAGAAAATACTAACAGATTAGAAAAATAGAATACATTTTGTTATTTTGGATTTTACTGGCAGAAACTATTTTTGGTGACACATTTCCTTTAAGGAAGGAGGCATGGTTTATGCTGAAGGAATATTACCAGCTAAATTCACACTGAAGAAACAGGAGTAGGGGTATAGGAGAGAAAACGGCATGGGGATCAGTGCCATGAGTAAAGCTTATATTACACCTGCAGATTGTGCAGGCGATTGTCGGGAGGGAGACATTCCCTCCCGTCAATTGCCTGCTTGTCAGCGGTGGGGACCACTGCTATTTCATGCAGCAATCTCCTCCTCAGTATGTGTATGAGGAGCGATCGCTAATGCCATTGCTCATACCCATACTGAATCATTGTTTGCCAGCAGCAGACTGTGATTACACAGCACAATCTGCCACAGACAAGGATTTTTAAGCCTGCTGAAAGATTTCAATGATCCCATGAATGAGTAATCGGTGGCAGTATTACGCAGCCAGATCATCGCTAACAAGCATTACTACAAACATTTGTTAGTGATAATGTTGATGTTGCATTTCATGTTTGTCTATGGGGTTGAGATGCAGCATGCAACCTGATGAAACTGTAGCTTCAGTGGCTTCAGTTTGGATTTGCACGTGATTTTGTCATCATAGACAATGCATATCACCTAAGACCTTTTGTAATTTGGCATTTTTTTATACAGCTAAATCAATACTGTGTGATAGCCAAGTTGCAAACAAGCCACACAAATATTCTTAGTTATACGCCTTTTAACAAACTTGCTGCTGCCGTTTAGCCCATCCTAAAACTTGCTTGTTGGTGTTTGTCACGTATGTACTGTTTCAGCACACAACATGGATGCTCCATAGTGTAGCACAGCTAGTCAGATATGCCATTCAGAGTTCCAGGAAAGTTGGGTAACAAATCATGTTGAGCTGTTATAGAGACTTCCAACTACTAATAGTGGATTTACACTGCACAATTGTTGGGCTAATTATCAGGAAAAAATGTTAGTATAAACTCTTGTTCCAGACAATTTGCCTGTGAAAGGTGCCTCAGATCACCTGATGAACAAATAAAACTCTTTAGTTTTTTCAGGTGAAATGATCTTTCACATGGATATCATAACCTTCATTTCTGGGCAGCAGATCATGCTATATAAACAGCACTCTCGTGCCCAGAAAAAGTAAATTTGTATGAGGACGAGTGATAGCAATAGCTGACACTCATCCCCATACAGTGGATGGGATTGTTGCATGCACTTTCCTCCACTGATGAGGAGGCAAATATCAGGAAAGAACGGTCCTTTCCCGATAATTGCCTGTTTGGTCATGCAAAAGCACCTTTAGTCTACCTAAATATATCATTCTCCTTACTGGGAAATAGTAGAATAGCTAGGCAGATTTGCCTTTCAGGGTCCTGGAGAAGCTAGGGTACAACCATGTGGAACTGTAATAGAGACTGCAGCATAAGAAATCTTCAAAGATAAATCCCTCTCCTCACTCCTAAATAGTGCCATAGCTAGGCAGCTTTTATTTTATGATCTCGGGAAAGATGAGTTACTAGACCACTGTAAGGGTAACAATATATGGACAGTGTGTATAGCTCCACAAGACTTGTAATATGCCTTTCAAACATGAAGAATGTCAAATTTGCCTAGACTGTGAAAATCTATCTATATAGTTAAACGTGACATTCAAGCAAATAGGGAAACTGGGTAGCACTTACTTGTTTTAGTACTATATAACATACAGAGTGGGTCCCCTGCCGAAGGTGGAGAAGCTGGAAGGAAGGAGGCATTTCTCTCACTGCAGGAAATCTGCTAAAACTGCTTTCTGTAGCAGTTTACAGATGGCCATGCAAAAAGACATATAGACAAACTTTACTTTGCATGTTATTCTTTTTTTTTTTTAGTTTAGAGGTCCTTTAAGCACTATTGTATCATGTGCATACTTAATAGGAACAAAAAATGTGTTTAATGGGGTTTTCCAACCATTAATATTGATCACCTTTTGTCAGGATAGGTCATCAACATCTGATCATGGGGGTCCAACACCCAGCACCCACGTCAATCAGCTGTTTGAAGAGGATGTGGCGCTCCAAGCGAGCATCGCTCCCTCTTCATTACACTGCACATCGTATCTGAGGTGTAGTGTCATACAAGTACTTGCTCCTTTCAAGTAAATGTAGCAAGTGCTTGTAATTACACTATGCCACCACTCCACAGAAAACGAGATGCAGTGTAATGACCAGGAAGTGGCGCTCACATGGAGTAGCGCCTCTTCTTCTAACAGCTGATCCTCTTCTAACAGCTAACGACTGAACAACCGTTTAATGTTGTACCCTTTAATGTTGTTCTGTGTTTGAACAATGAACACATCTATCAGCTATTACAACATCATAAAGGAAAGAAAATATAACATAATAACCATCCCAATCATATTTATTTAAGAATAAAATGAAGGCGACAAATGTTCCACAACTTAAAATAAACTTTGTCGACCTCCTCATCAATTTTTAATGTGTTAATAGAATGTGTGCTCTGATCTTAAAATTCTATTGCGTCTTTTGGGACTGGGAATACAAAATACTTTTTACCAAGAGGGTCCCCTAGGATGTTTGGCTTTATTAAGTCTTGCACTTCAAGGGGTTAGCAAAGATGCAGTTTAGGAATAATTAATCGAGACCTATCCCTTCTCTTGAACACTTGGCATATATATATATATTTTTTTTATATAGGAACCATCAAGCTGTCATTTATCAACTGTGTATAAAACAACCTACAGTATTTTCTCAATTAGTAATATATGTACATTATTTCTATATGTTCTTATAATAAATATTAAAAGTTATGTTTTAACACTTGTCCATCTGTGATATGCATCGGTGGCACCATGAGCTACTGACTTGGCTGCAACAATAAGTTTAAGAGGTAGGGTTGCCTAAAACATCACTTGCTGCTCTGTATATTGATGACACTGGAAGTTTGGAGCAACTGAAGAAAGAACTGGTTTGCACTGTTCTGACTAACCTGGTTTGTTTATCTACATAACCCCTGTTTCTTAGCTCCATACATGTTTTAAATGTATTGCCTCCAATGAGGCTCTCTCAAGATGGCACCTGGCGACTACAGTAGTCTCGTGCATACCCCGTTACTGTAAGTGGCAGCGCATGCATTAATGAGTGATATTACGAAATTTAAAGTTATGGCACATGCACGAGGCTACTGAAATCTTACGTTACAAGGTGTCATCTTGATAGAGCCTCATTGGAGGAAATACATTTTAAGCTATGTACAGCTCTAAAGATCCGCTGGGTTTGTCAAAACAGCCCAAAACCGGTTTGCTCATTACTAATTGAGTCCTTTTTTGTGATGTCCCTACTTGTGGTGATGATATACTGCATGTGAAAAAGTTTTGGGACATACCTCTTAACCCCTTCCCGACCACTGAGTTCCCGCCATTTGACGTAATAGTACGCCATAGTGATCGCGCGGGCATCGGAGCGTTGCGTGCCCGATCACTGCAGGGGCATGGCAGTCCGATGCTGGCGGATTGACCCCTTCTATGACGTTGACTGCGACATAGAAGAGGTTAGTGTCAGGTGAACGATCGCATCGAGTCCCCGCACTGCAGTGGCGGGGACCCGATGTGACACAAGGCAGCCCGGCATGGCATCGGTAACTGCCTTCTACGAGAGTTGAGGAAATCCAGCCTCAGGCTTGGTCTCCTAGGCAACCTGTTAGTGTATGACTCAGTGGCATACACTAACAGGCAATGCATTACAATACAGATGTATTGTAATGCATTGCAGAGGGGATCAGACCCCTAAAAGTGAATGTCATAAATAAAGTAAAGTTTAAAAAAGTAAAAAAAAAGTGTTTTTAATAAAATTTATAAAGTAATAAAATTAATAAAGTAAAAAAAAAACGAGATCTCGACGCATCCGTAATGACCGGCTCTATAAATATATCACATGATCCACCCTGTCCTATAAACACTATGAAAAAAATAAAATAAAAACAGTGTAAAAAAAAAAGTCATTTTTGTCACCTTACATCACAAAAAGTGCAACACCAAGCGATCAAAAAGGCGTATGCCTCCCAAAATGATATGAATAAAACTGTCACCTCATCCTGCAAAAAATGAGCCACTACCTAAGACAATTGCCCCCCCCCAAAAAAAAAATATATATAGAACACGGAGACACTAAAACATCATTTTTTTTGTTTCAAAACTGCAATTATTGTGCTAAAGTGAAATACATAAAAAATGTATGTATTGCCACGTGCATGACGATCTGCTCTATAAAAAAAGTCATATGACTAGGGATGAGCGAACTCGAACTGTATAGTTCGGGTTCGTACCGAATTTTGGGGTGTCCGTGACACGGACCCGAACCCGGACATTTTCGTAAAAGTCCGGGTTCGGGTTCGGTGTTCGTCGCTTTCTTCGCGCTTTTGTGACGCTTTCTTGGCGCTTTTTGAAAGGCTGCAAAGCAGCCAATCAACAAGCGTCATACTACTTGCCCCAAGAGGCCATCACAGCCATGCCTACTATTGGCATGGCTGTGATTGGCCAGAGCACCATGTGACCCAGCCTCTATTTAAGCTGGAGTCACATAGCGCCGCCCGTCACTCTGCTCTGATTAGCGTAGGGAGAGGTTGCGGCTGCGACAGTAGGGCGAGATTAGGCAGATTAACTCCTCCAAAGGACTTGATTAACTGATCGATCTGCAGCTGTGGATCATTGAGCTGCTGATCCTCAATTGCTCACTGTTTTTAGGCTGCACAGACCGTTTGTCAGTCTCATTTTTCTGGGGTGATCGGCGGCCATTTTGTGTCTTGTGGTGCGCCAGCACAAGCTGCGACCAAGTGCATTTAACCCTCAATGGTGTGGTTGTTTTTTGGCTAAAGCCTACATCAGGGTGAAGCTGTCACACCAAGTGCATTTAACCAGCAATAGTCTGTTCATTTTTTGGCCATATACAAAATCAGGGGCAAGCTGCGCCTGTCACCAAGTGCATTTAACCCTCAATGGTGTGGTTGTTTTTTGGCTAAAGCCTACATCAGGGTGAAGCTGTCACACCAAGTGCATTTAACCAGCAATAGTCTGTTCATTTTTTGGCCATATACAAAATCAGGGGCAAGCTGCGCCTGTCACCAAGTGCATTTAACCCTCAATGGTGTGGTTGTTTTTTGGCTAAAGCCTACATCAGGGTGAAGCTGTCACACCAAGTGCATTTAACCAGCAATAGTCTGTTCATTTTTTGGCCATATACAAAATCAGGGGCAAGCTGCGCCTGTCACCAAGTGCATTTAACCCTCAATGGTGTGGTTGTTTTTTGGCTAAAGCCTACATCAGGGTGAAGCTGTCACACCAAGTGCATTTAACCAGCAATAGTCTGTTCATTTTTTGGCCATATCCCAGTCTAATTCTGTCACTAAATCCATACCGGTCACCCAGCGCCTAAATACTAGGCCTCAAATTTATATCCAGCTAAATCTGTCCCTAGTGCTGTAGCTGGGCGAGTTATTTAGTGTCCGTTCAAGCACATTTCTTGTTCTGGGTTGAAATACAATTCCCAATTTAGCAATTTCATAATTTAGTGGTTCCTGCTATATCAGAGCTCTTTGAAATCTATCCCAAAAAGGGTATATAATATTGAAGGTGCACATAGGGTCATTCAGAGTAACTTCACACACACCCGCTACTGTGTATTTCCAAGTCTAATTCTGTCACTAAATCCATACCGGTGACCCAGCGCCTAAATACTAGGCCTCAAATTTAATTCCCTCTAAATCTCTCGTTACCCACCGCTGTACTGTTGTTGCTGGGCAAGATATTTAGTGTCCGTCAAAGCACATTTTTTGTTCTGGGTTGAAGTACAATTCCCAATTTAGCAATTTCATAATTTAGTGGTTTCTGCTATATCAGAGCTATTTGAAATCTATCCCAAAAAGGGTATATAATATTGAAGGTGCACATAGGGTCATTCAGAATAACTTCACACACACCCGCTACTGTGTATTTCCAAGTCTAATTCTGTCACTAAACCCATACCTGTCACCCAGCGCCTAAATACTAGGCCTCAAATTTAAATCCCTCTAAATCTCTCGTTACCGTTGTCCTGTTGTAGCTGGGAAAGTTATTTAGTGCCCGTCAAAGCACATTTTTTGTTCTGGGTTGAAGTACAATTCCCAATTTAGCAATTTCATAATTTAGTGGTTCCTGCTATATCAGAGCTATTTGAAATCTATCCCAAAAAGGGTATATAATATTGAAGGTGCACATAGGGTCATTCAGAATAACTTCACACACACCCGCTACTGTGTATTTCCAAGTCTAATTCTGTCACTAAATCCATACCGGTGACCCAGCGCCTAAATACTAGGCCTCAAATTTAATTCCCTCTAAATCTCTCGTTACCCACCGCTGTACTGTTGTTGCTGGGCAAGATATTTAGTGTCCGTCAAAGCACATTTTTTGTTCTGGGTTGAAGTACAATTCCCAATTTAGCAATTTCATAATTTAGTGGTTTCTGCTATATCAGAGCTATTTGAAATCTATCCCTAAAAGGGTATATAATATTGAAGGTGCACATAGGGTCATTCAGAATAACTTCACACACACCCGCTACTGTGTATTTCCAAGTCTAATTCTGTCACTAAACCCATACCTGTCACCCAGCGCCTAAATACTAGGCCTCAAATTTAAATCCCTCTAAATCTCTCGTTACCGTTGTCCTGTTGTAGCTGGGAAAGTTATTTAGTGTCCCGTCAAAGCACATTTTTTGTTCTGGGTTGAAGTACAATTCCCAATTTAGCAATTTCATAATTTAGTGGTTCCTGCTATATCAGAGCTATTTGAAATCTATCCCAAAAAGGGTATATAATATTGAAGGTGCACATAGGGTCATTCAGAATAACTTCACACACACCGCTTCTGTGCATTTCCAAGTCTAATTCTGTCACTAAATCCATACCGGTGACCCAGCGCCTAAATACTAGGCCTCAAATTTAATTCCCTCTAAATCTCTCGTTACCCACCGCTGTACTGTTGTTGCTGGGCAAGATATTTAGTGTCCGTCAAAGCACATTTTTTGTTCTGGGTTGAAGTACAATTCCCAATTTAGCAATTTCATAATTTAGTGGTTTCTGCTATATCAGAGCTATTTGAAATCTATCCCTAAAAGGGTATATAATATTGAAGGTGCACATAGGGTCATTCAGAATAACTTCACACACACCCGCTACTGTGTATTTCCAAGTCTAATTCTGTCACTAAATCCATACCGGTGACCCAGCGCCTAAATACTAGGCCTCAAATTTAAATCCCTCTAAATCTCTCGTTACCCACCGCTGTACTGTTGTTGCTGGGCAAGATATTTAGTGTCCGTCAAAGCACATTTTTTGTTCTGGGTTGAAGTACAATTCCCAATTTAGCAATTTCATAATTTAGTGGTTTCTGCTATATCAGAGCTATTTGAAATCTATCCCTAAAAGGGTATATAATATTGAAGGTGCACATAGGGTCATTCAGAATAACTTCACACACACCCGCTACTGTGTATTTCCAAGTCTAATTCTGTCACTAAATCCATACCTGTGACCCAGCGCCTAAATACTAGGCCTCAAATTTAAATCCCTCTAAATCTCTCGTTACCACCGCTGTACTGTTGTTGCTGGGCAAGATATTTAGTGTCCGTCAAAGCACATTTTTTGTTCTGGGTTGAAGTACAATTCCCAATTTAGCAATTTCATAATTTAGTGGTTTCTGCTATATCAGAGCTATTTGAAATCTATCCCTAAAAGGGTATATAATATTGAAGGTGCACATAGGGTCATTCAGAATAACTTCACACACACGCTTCTGTGCATTTCCAAGTCTAATTCTGTCACTAAATCCATACCGGTGACCCAGCGCCTAAATACTAGGCCTCAAATTTAAATCCCTCTAAATCTCTCGTTACCCACCGCTGTACTGTTGTTGCTGGGCAAGATATTTAGTGTCCGTCAAAGCACATTTTTTGTTCTGGGTTGAAGTACAATTCCCAATTTAGCAATTTCATAATTTAGTGGTTTCTGCTATATCAGAGCTATTTGAAATCTATCCCTAAAAGGGTATATAATATTGAAGGTGCACATAGGGTCATTCAGAATAACTTCACACACACCGCTTACTGTGCATTTCCAAGTCTAATTCTGTCACTAAATCCATACCGGTGACCCAGCGCCTAAATACTAGGCCTCAAATTTAAATCCCTCTAAATCTCTCGTTACCCACCGCTGTACTGTTGTTGCTGGGCAAGATATTTAGTGTCCGTCAAAGCACATTTTTTGTTCTGGGTTGAAGTACAATTCCCAATTTAGCAATTTCATAATTTAGTGGTTTCTGCTATATCAGAGCTATTTGAAATCTATCCCTAAAAGGGTATATAATATTGAAGGTGCACATAGGGTCATTCAGAATAACTTCACACACACGCTTCTGTGCATTTCCAAGTCTAATTCTGTCACTAAATCCATACCGGTGACCCAGCGCCTAAATACTAGGCCTCAAATTTAAATCCCTCTAAATCTCTCGTTACCCACCGCTGTACTGTTGTTGCTGGGCAAGATATTTAGTGTCCGTCAAAGCACATTTTTTGTTCTGGGTTGAAGTACAATTCCCAATTTAGCAATTTCATAATTTAGTGGTTTCTGCTATATCAGAGCTATTTGAAATCTATCCCTAAAAGGGTATATAATATTGAAGGTGCACATAGGGTCATTCAGAATAACTTCACACACACGCTTCTGTGCATTTCCAAGTCTAATTCTGTCACTAAATCCATACCGGTGACCCAGCGCCTAAATACTAGGCCTCAAATTTAAATCCCTCTAAATCTCTCGTTACCCACCGCTGTACTGTTGTTGCTGGGCAAGATATTTAGTGTCCGTCAAAGCACATTTTTTGTTCTGGGTTGAAGTACAATTCCCAATTTAGCAATTTCATAATTTAGTGGTTTCTGCTATATCAGAGCTATTTGAAATCTATCCCTAAAAGGGTATATAATATTGAAGGTGCACATAGGGTCATTCAGAATAACTTCACACACACGCTTCTGTGCATTTCCAAGTCTAATTCTGTCACTAAATCCATACCGGTGACCCAGCGCCTAAATACTAGGCCTCAAATTTAAATCCCTCTAAATCTCTCGTTACCCACCGCTGTACTGTTGTTGCTGGGCAAGATATTTAGTGTCCGTCAAAGCACATTTTTTGTTCTGGGTTGAAGTACAATTCCCAATTTAGCAATTTCATAATTTAGTGGTTTCTGCTATATCAGAGCTATTTGAAATCTATCCCTAAAAGGGTATATAATATTGAAGGTGCACATAGGGTCATTCAGAATAACTTCACACACACGCTTCTGTGCATTTCCAAGTCTAATTCTGTCACTAAATCCATACCGGTCACCCAGCGCCTAAATACTAGGCCTCAAATTTATATCCCGCTGAATTTGAATACAATACATTGGGCCAAATAATATATTTGTTGTTGTGGTGAACCATAACAATGAGAAAAACATCTAGTAAGGGACGCGGACGTGGACATGGTCGTGGTGGTGTTAGTGGACCCTCTGGTGCTGGGAGAGGACGTGGCCGTTCTGCCACATCCACACGTCCTAGTGTACCAACTACCTCAGGTCCCAGTAGCCGCCAGAATTTACAGCGATATATGGTGGGGCCCAATGCCGTTCTAAGGATGGTAAGGCCTGAGCAGGTACAGGCATTAGTCAATTGGGTGGCCGACAGTGGATCCAGCACGTTCACATTATCTCCCACCCAGTCTTCTGCAGAAAGCGCACAGATGGCGCCTGAAAACCAACCCCATCAGTCTGTCACATCACCCCCATGCATACCAGGGAAACTGTCTCAGCCTCAAGTTATGCAGCAGTCTCTTATGCTGTTTGAAGACTCCGCTGGCAGGGTTTCCCAAGGGCATCCACCTAGCCCTTCCCCAGCGGTGAAAGACATAGAATGCACTGACGCACAACCACTTATGTTTCCTGATGATGAGGACATGGGAATACCACCTCAGCATGTCTCTGATGATGACGAAACACAGGTGCCAACTGCTGCGTCTTTCTGCAGTGTGCAGACTGAACAGGAGGTCAGGGATCAAGACTGGGTGGAAGACGATGCAGGGGACGATGAGGTCCTAGACCCCACATGGAATGAAGGTCGTGCCACTGACTTTCACAGTTCGGAGGAAGAGGCAGTGGTGAGACCGAGCCAACAGCGTAGCAAAAGAGGGAGCAGTGGGCAAAAGCAGAACACCCGCCGCCAAGAGACTCCGCCTGCTACTGACCGCCGCCATCTGGGACCGAGCACCCCAAAGGCAGCTTCAAGGAGTTCCCTGGCATGGCACTTCTTCAAACAATGTGCTGACGACAAGACCCGAGTGGTTTGCACGCTGTGCCATCAGAGCCTGAAGCGAGGCATTAACGTTCTGAACCTGAGCACAACCTGCATGACCAGGCACCTGCATGCAAAGCATGAACTGCAGTGGAGTAAACACCTTAAAACCAAGGAAGTCACTCAGGCTCCCCCTGCTACCTCTTCTGCTGCTGCCGCCTCGGCCTATTCTGCTGCTGCCGCCTCGGCCTCTTCCTCCGCCTCTGGAGGAACGTTGGCACCTGCCGCCCAGCAAACAGGGGATGTACCACCAACACCACCACCACCACCTCCGTCACCAAGCGTCTCAACCATGTCACACGCCAGCGTTCAGCTCTCCATCTCACAAACATTTGATAGAAAGCGTAAATTCCCACCTAGCCACCCTCGATCCCTGGCCCTGAATGCCAGCATTTCTAAACTACTGGCCTATGAAATGCTGTCATTTAGGCTGGTGGACACAGACAGCTTCAAACAGCTCATGTCGCTTGCTGTCCCACAGTATGTTGTTCCCAGCCGGCACTACTTCTCCAAGAGAGCCGTGCCTTCCCTGCACAACCAAGTATCCGATAAAATCAAGTGTGCACTGCGCAACGCCATCTGTAGCAAGGTCCACCTAACCACAGATACGTGGACCAGTAAGCACGGCCAGGGACGCTATATCTCCCTAACTGCACACTGGGTAAATGTAGTGGCAGCTGGGCCCCAGGCGGAGAGCTGTTTGGCGCACGTCCTGCCGCCGCCAAGGATCGCAGGGCAACATTCTTTGCCTCCTGTTGCCACCTCCTCCTTCTCGGCTTCCTCCTCCTCTTCTTCCACCTGCTCATCCAGTCAGCCACACACCTTCACCACCAACTTCAGCACAGCCCGGGGTAAACGTCAGCAGGCCATTCTGAAACTCATATGTTTGGGGGACAGGCCCCACACCGCACAGGAGTTGTGGCGGGGTATTGAACAACAGACCGACGAGTGGTTGCTGCCGGTGAGCCTCAAGCCCGGCCTGGTGGTGTGTGATAATGGGCGAAATCTCGTTGCAGCTCTGGGACTAGCCAATTTGACGCACATCCCTTGCTTGGCGCATGTGCTGAATTTGGTGGTGCAGAAGTTCATTCACAACTACCCCGACATGTCAGAGCTGCTGCATAAAGTGCGGGCCGTCTGTTCGCGCTTCCGGCGTTCACATCCTGCCGCTGCTCGCCTGTCTGCGCTACAGCGTAACTTCGGCCTTCCCGCTCACCGCCTCATATGCGACGTGCCCACCAGGTGGAACTCCACCTTGCACATGCTGGACAGACTGTGCGAGCAGCAGCAGGCCATAGTGGAGTTTCAGCTGCAGCACGCACGGGTCAGTCGCACTACAGAACAGCACCACTTCACCACCAATGACTGGGCCTCCATGCGAGACCTGTGTGCCCTGTTGCGCTGTTTCGAGTACTCCACCAACATGGCCAGTGGCGATGACACCGTTATCAGCGTTACAATACCACTTCTATGTCTCCTTGAGAAAACACTTAGGGCGATGATGGAACAGGAGGTGGCCCAGGAGGAGGAGGAGGAGGATGAGGAAGAGGGGTCATTTTTAGCACTTTCAGGCCAGTCTCTTCGAAGTGACTCAGAGGGAGGTTTTTTGCAACAGCAGAGGCCAGGTACAAATGTGGCCAGCCAGGGCCCACTACTGGAGGACGAGGAGGACGAGGATGAGGAGGAGGTGGAGGAGGATGAGGATGAAGCATGGTCACAGCGGGGTGGCACCCAACGCAGCTCGGGTCCATCACTGGTGCGTGGCTGGGGGGAAAGGCAGGACGATGACGATACGCCTCCCACAGAGGACAGCTTGTCCTTACCCCTGGGCAGCCTGGCACACATGAGCGACTACATGCTGCAGTGCCTGCGCAACGACAGCAGAGTTGCCCACATTTTAACCTGTGCGGACTACTGGGTTGCCACCCTGCTGGATCCACGCTACAAAGACAATGTGCCCACCTTACTTCCTGCACTGGAGCGTGATAGGAAGATGCGCGAGTACAAGCGCACGTTGGTAGACGCGCTACTGAGAGCATTCCCAAATGTCACAGGGGAACAAGTGGAAGCCCAAGGCCAAGGCAGAGGAGGAGCAAGAGGTCGCCAAGGCAGCTGTGTCACGGCCAGCTCCTCTGAGGGCAGGGTTAGCATGGCAGAGATGTGGAAAACTTTTGTCAACACGCCACAGCTAACTGCACCACCACCTGATACGCAACGTGTTAGCAGGAGGCAACATTTCACTAACATGGTGGAACAGTACGTGTGCACACCCCTCCACGTACTGACTGATGGTTCGGCCCCATTCAACTTCTGGGTCTCTAAATTGTCCACGTGGCCAGAGCTAGCCTTTTATGCCTTGGAGGTGCTGGCCTGCCCGGCAGCCAGCGTTTTGTCTGAACGTGTATTCAGCACGGCAGGGGGCGTCATTACAGACAAACGCAGCCGCCTGTCTACAGCCAATGTGGACAAGCTGACGTTCATAAAAATGAACCAGGCATGGATCCCACAGGACCTGTCCGTCCCTTGTCCAGATTAGACATTAACTACCTCCCCATAACCATATATTATTGGACTCCAGGGCACTTCCTCATTCAATCCTATTTTTATTTTCATTTTACCATTATATTGCGATGCTACCCAAAGTTGAATGAACCTCTCCTCTGCCTGTGTGCTAGGCCTAAATATATGCCAATGGACTGTTGCAGTGGTGGCTGACATGAAGCCTGATTCTCTGCTATGACATGCAGACTAATTCTCTGCTGACATGAAGCCAGATTGTCTGTTACGGGACCTCTCTCCTCTGCCTGGGTGCTGGGCCTAAATTTATGACAATGGACTGTTGCAGTGGTGGCTGACGTGAAGCCTGATTCTCTGCTATGACATGCAGACTGATTCTCTGCTGACATGAAGCCAGATCGTCTGTTACGGGACCTCTCTGCTCTGCCTGTGTGCTAGGCCTAAATATATGCCAATGGACTGTTGCAGTGGTGGGTGACGTGAAGCCTCATTCTCTGCTATGACATGCAGACTGATTCTCTGCTGACATGAAGCCAGATTGTCTGTTACGGGACCTCTCTGCTCTGCCTGTGTGCTAGGCCTAAATATATGCCAATGGACTGTTGCAGTGGTGGGTGACGTGAAGCCTCATTCTCTGCTATGACATGCAGACTGATTCTCTGCTGACATGAAGCCAGATTGTCTGTTACGGGACCTCTCTGCTCTGCCTGTGTGCTAGGCCTAAATATATGCCAATGGACTGTTGCAGTGGTGGGTGACGTGAAGCCTCATTCTCTGCTATGACATGCAGACTGATTCTCTGCTGACATGAAGCCAGATTGTCTGTTACGGGACCTCTCTGCTCTGCCTGTGTGCTAGGCCTAAATATATGCCAATGGACTGTTGCAGTGGTGGGTGACGTGAAGCCTCATTCTCTGCTATGACATGCAGACTGATTCTCTGCTGTCATGAAGCCAGATTGTCTGTTACGGGACCTCTCTGCTCTGCCTGTGTGCTAGGCCTAAATATATGCCAATGGACTGTTGCAGTGGTGGGTGACGTGAAGCCTCATTCTCTGCTATGACATGCAGACTGATTCTCTGCTGACATGAAGCCAGATTGTCTGTTACGGGACCTCTCTGCTCTGCCTGTGTGCTAGGCCTAAATATATGCCAATGGACTGTTGCAGTGGTGGGTGACGTGAAGCCTCATTCTCTGCTATGACATGCAGACTGATTCTCTGCTGACATGAAGCCAGATCCTCTGTTACGGGACCTCTCTCCTCTGCCTGGGTGCTGGGCCTAAATTATGACAATTGACTGTTGCAGTGGTGGGTGACGTGAAGCCTGATTCTCTGCTATGATATGAAGACTGATTCTCTGCTGACATGAAGCCAGATTGTCTGTTACGGGACCTTTCTCCTCTGCCTGGGTTCTGGGCCTAAATTTATGAAAATTGACTCTTACAGTGGTGGGTGACGTGAAGCCTGATTCTCTGCTATGATATGAAGACTGATTCTCTGCTGACATGAAGCCAGATTGTCTGTTACGGGACCTTTCTCCTCTGCCTGGGTTCTGGGCCTAAATTTATGAAAATTGACTCTTACAGTGGTGGGTGACGTGAAGCCTGATTCTCTGCTATGACATGCAGACTGATTCTCTGCTGACATGAAGCCAGATTCTCTGTTACGGGACCTCTCTCCTCTGCCTGGGTGCTGGGCCTAAATTTATGACAATGGACTGTTGCAGTGGTGGCTGACGTGAAGCCTGATTCTCTGCTATGACATGCAGACTGATTCTCTGCTGTCATGAAGCCAGATTGTCTGTTACGGGACCTCCCTCCTCTGCCTGGGTGCTGGGCCTAAATATATGCCAATGGACTGTTGCAGTGGTGGCTGACGTGAAGCCTCATTCTCTGCTATGACATGCAGACTGATTCTCTGCTGACATGAAGCCAGATTCTCTGTTACGGGACCTCTCTCCTCTGCCTGTGTGTGTGCTGGGCCTAAATATATGCCAATGGACTGTTGCAGTGGTGGCTGACGTGAAGCCTCATTCTCTGCTATGACATGCAGACTGATTCTCTGCTGACATGAAGCCAGATTCTCTGTTACGGGACCTCTCTCCTCTGCCTGTGTGTGTGCTGGGCCTAAATATATGCCAATGGACTGTTGCAGTGGTGGCTGACGTGAAGCCTCATTCTCTGCTATGACATGCAGACTAATTCTCTGCTGACATGAAGACAGATTCTCTGTTACGGGACCTCCCTCCTCTGCCTGGGTGCTGGGCCTAAATATATGCCAATGGACTGTTGCAGTGGTGGCTGACGTGAAGCCTCATTCTCTGCTATGACATGCAGACTAATTCTCTGCTGACATGAAGACAGATTCTCTGTTACGGGACCTCTCTCCTCTGCCTGGGTGCCGGGGCCTAAATATCTGAGAATGGACTGTTCCAGTGGTGGGTGACGGGAAGCCAGATTCTCTGCTATGGAACCTCTCTCCAATTGATTTTGGTTAATTTTTATTTATTTAATTTTTATTTTAATTCATTTCCCTATCCACATTTGTTTGCAGGGGATTTACCTACATGTTGCTGCCTTTTGCAGCCCTCTAGCTCTTTCCTGGGCTGTTTTACAGCCTTTTTAGTGCCGAAAAGTTCGGGTCCCCATTGACTTCAATGGGGTTCGGGTTCGGGACGAAGTTCGGATCGGGTTCGGATCCCGAACCCGAACATTTCCGGGATGTTCGGCCGAACTTCTCGAACCCGAACATCCAGGTGTTCGCTCAACTCTACATATGACTTAATCCCTCATGTAAACTGTGTAAAAATAAAAACGGTGCCAAAACATCCATTTTTTTGTTACCTTGCCACAAAAAAAAAAAGTAATATAGAGCAATAAAAAATCATATGTACCCAAAAATAGCACCAATAAAACTGGCACCTTATCCAGTAGTTTCCATAATGTGGTCACTTTTTTGAGTTTCTACTGTAGAGGTGCATCAGGGGGGCTTCAAATGGGACATGGCATCTAAAAAACAGTTCAGCTAGGGTGAAAGGGGGTGTTTTATGAGTCTGCAAAAGAGGTCCTTGAAGCAACAGTGGAGATATTGGATGGGTTCTGCATATAGCAAGAACGCACAGACTCAATTTACTGGGAGGGTTGTCTCACTGTTTAGGGTTGTTGGTGTATTAATATTAGATCCAGTGTTAAGTATGATCTCCAAACATGACAAATAAAAGGAAAAAATTTCTGAGTGTGTAGCTGGAAAACAAAATTGCAATATATGGTATTATGTAAACATGTACACATTGATGTATACTGATATGTGTATGTTTCCAATGCTGTACTCTCAATAAAAATTACACTGAGGAAAAAAAACAGTTCAGCTAAATTTGCATTCCAAAAACCATATGGCATTCCTTTCCTTCTGCACCCTGCCGTGTGCCCGTACAGCAGTTTACGATCACATGTGGGGTGTTTCTGTAAACCGAAGAATCAGGGTAAGGCTACTTTCACACTTGAGTTCGGAGCGGATCCTTCTGGTATTTGTACAGACGGATCCGCTTCTATAATGCAAATGATGGTATCCGTTCAGACGGAACCGTTTGCAACGTCCGTCCAGACTTTATATTGAAAGTCAATGGGGGGCGGATCCGTTTGAAAAATACACCATATTGTGTCACCTTCGAACGGATCCGCCCCCATTGACTTCCATTGTAACTCTGGACGGATCCGTTTGCCTCCACACAGCCAGGCGGGTGTCCGCCTGCTGAGCTGAGCGGAGGACAGACGGTGCCAGACTGATGCATTCTGAGCGGATCCGCATCCACTCAGAATGCATTAGGGCTGGACGGATCCGTTCGGGGCCGCTTGTGAGAGGATTTAAATGGAACTCACAAGCGGAGCCCCGAACGCTAGTGTGAAAGTAGCCTAATAAATATAGAGTTTTATTTGGCTGTTAACCCTTGCTTTGCTACTGCAAAAAAATGGATTAAAATGTAAAATCTGCCAAAAAAGTGAAATTCTGAAATTTCATCTCCATTTTCCATCAATTCTTGTGGAACACCTAAAGGGTTAACAAAAATGGTAAAATCTGTTTTGTATACCTTGAGGGGTCTAGTTTCTAAAATTGGGTCATTTTTGGGTGGTTTCTATTATGTAAGCCTCACAAAGTGACTTCAGACCTGAACTGATTTGCTTCCATACCTTATAATTAGAGATGTCCTGAACATAGCTTGTTCGCGTTCGCCGCAGCGGGTGAACATATGCAATGTTTGGTCCGCTCCCTATACATCATCACTGAATAAACTTTGACCTGTACCTCGAAGTCAGCAGACACATTCCAGCCAATCAGCAGCAGACCCTCCCTCCCAGACCCTCCCACCTCCTGGACAGCATCCATTTTAGACTCATTCGGAAGCTGCATTCTCAGTGAGAGGAGGGACAGTGTAGCCGCTGCTGATTTAATATGGAAATCAATAGCTAGGTCAGTGTATTCAGTGTCTACTGCAGTCCTGAAGGACTCATCTGATCTCTGCTGTAAGGACAGCACCCCAAAAAGCCCTTTTTTGAGGGCTAGAACATCAGTCTGCTTTGCTTTTTATTTTTTTATTTTCCTGTGTAATCAAATTGCAGTTGCCTGCCTGCCAGCGTGTGTGTCAGGCTCACAGCCCTGCAAGTGCATAGTGTCACCAGAGCAACTTATATCTGGTGTCACATTCGATTACATTTAAAGAAAAACAACAATTTTGACTGTAAATAACTAGCAGTCAGTTACACACGTGTTTGTGTGTTTAAGGCCCAGTGCAGTGCATAGTGTCACCAGCGCCATTCATATCTGGTGTCACATTCGATTACATTTAAAGAAAAACATCAATTTTGACAGAATAAATAGCAGTCGGTTACACATGTGTTTGTGTGTTTAAGGCCCAGTGCAGCGCATAGTGTCACTTCAGCGCCATTCATATCTGGTGTCACATTTAAAGTAAAAAAAACAATTTTGACTGAATAAATAGCAGTCAGTTACACACGTGTTTGTGTGTTTAAGGCCCAGTGCAGCGCATAGTGTCACCTCAGCGCCATTCATATCTGGTGTCACATTCGATTCCATTTAAAGAAAAAAAACTATTTTGACTGAATAAATAGCAGTCAGTTACACACGTGTTTGTGTGTTTAAGGCCCAGTGCAGCGCATAGTGTAATTTCAGCGCCATTCATATCTGGTGTCACATTCGATTCCATTTAAAGAAAAAAAACTATTTTGACTGAATAAATAGCAGTCAGTTATACACGTGTTTGTGTGTTTAAGGCCCCGTGCCAGTGCATAGTGTCACTTCAGCGACATTCATATCTGGTGTCACATTAGATTCCATTTAAAGTAAAAAAAAAAATCAATTTTGACTGAATAAATAATTTAAAGTAAAAAAAACAATTTTGACTGAATAAATTGCAGTCAGTTGCACACGTGTTTGTGTGTTTAAGGCCCAGTGCAGTGCATAGTGTAATTTCAGCGCCACTCATATCTGGTGTCACATTCGATTCCATTTAAAGAAAAAAAAAATTTGGACTGAATAACTAGCAGTCAGTTACACACGTGTTTGTGTGTTTAAGGCCCAGTGCAGCGCATAGTGTAATTTCAGCGCCATTCATATCTGGTGTCACATTCAATTCCATTTAAAGAAAAACAATAATTTTGACTGAATAAATAGCAGTCGGTTACACATGTGTTTGTGTGTTTAAGGCCCAGTGCAGCACATAGTGTCATTTCAGCCCCATTCATATCTGGTGTCACATTCAATTCCATTTAAAGAAAAACAATAATTTTGACAGAATAAATAGCAGTCAGTTACACACGTGTTTGTGTGTTTAAGGCCCAGTGCAGTGCATAGTGTCATTTCAGCCCCATTCATATCTGGTGTCACATTCGATTCCATTTAAAGAAAAAAAATATTTTGACTGAATAAATGGCAGTCAGTTACACATGTGTTTGTGTGTTTAAGGCCCAGTGCAGCGCCTAGTGTCACTTCAGCGCCATTCATATCTGGTGTCACATTCGATTCCATTTAAAGAAAAAAAACTATTTTGACTGAATAAATAGCAGTCAGTTATACATGTGTTTGTGTGTTTAAGGCCCAGTGCAAAGCATAGTGTCACTTCAGCGCCATTCATATCTGGTGTCACATACGATTCCATTTAAAGAAAAACAACAATTTTGACTGAATAAATAGCAGTCAGTTGCACATACGTGTTTGTGTGTTTAAGGCCCCGTGCCAGTGCATAGTGTCACTTCAGCGACATTCATATCTGGTGTCACATTAGATTCCATTTAAAGTAAAAAAAAAACTATTTTGACTGAATAAATAATTTAAAGTAAAAAAAACAATTTTGACTGAATAAATTGCAGTCAGTTGCACACGTATTTGTGTGTTTAAGGTCCAGTGCAGCGCATAGTGTTATTTCAGCGCCACTCATATCTGGTGTCACATTCGATTCCATTTAAAGAAAAAAAAAAATTTGACTGAATAACTAGCAGTCAGTTACACGCGTGTTTGTGTGTTTAAGGCCCAGTGCAGCGCATAGCGTCACCAGCGCCATTCATATCTGGTGTCACATTCAATTCCATTTAAAGAAAAAAATATATATTTTGACTGAATAAATAGCAGTCAGTTACACATGTGTTTGTGTGTTTAAGGCCCAGTGCAGCACATAGTGTCACCAGCACAACTCATATCTGGTGTCACATTTGATTCCATTTAAAGAAAAAAAAAATTTGGACTGAATAACTAGCAGTCAGTTACACACGTGTTTGTGTGTTTAAGGCCCAGTGCAGCGCATAGTGTCACTTCAGCGCCATTCATATCTGGTGTCACATTCGATTCCATTTAAAGAAAAACAATAATTTTGACTGAATAAATAGCAGTTAGTTACACACGTGTGTTGGTGTGTTTAAGGTCCAGTGCAGTGCAAAGTGTTATTTCAGCGCCACTCATATCTGATGTCACATTCGATTCCATTTAAAGAAAAAAAATATTTTGACTGAATAACTAGCAGTCAGTTACACACGTGTTTGTGTGTTTAAGGCCCAGTGCAGCGCATAGCGTCACCAGCGCCATTCATATCTGGTGTCACATTCAATTCCATTTAAAGAAAAATATATATATTTTGACTGAATAAATGGCAGTCAGTTACACATGTGTTTGTGTGTTTAAGGCCCAGTGCAGCGCATAGTGTCATTTCAGCGCCATTCATATCTGGTGTCACATTCGATTCCATTTAAAGAAAAAAAATATTTTGACTGAATAAATGGCAGTCAGTTACACACGTGTTTGTGTGTTTAAGGTCCAGTGCAGTGCATAGTGTCACTTCAGCGCCATTCATATCTGGTGTCACATTCGATTCCATTTAAAGAAAAACAATAATTTTGACTGAATAAATAGCAGTCAGTTGCACATACGTGTTTGTGTGTTTAAGGTCCAGTGCAGTGCATAGTGTCACTTCAGCGCCATTCATATCTGGTGTCACATTCGATTCTATTTAAAGAAAAAAAACAATTTTGACTGAATAAATTGCAGTCAGTTACACACGTGTTTGTGTGTTTAAGGCCTAGTGCAATGCATAGTGTCACTTCAGCACCATTCATATCTGGTGTCACATTCGATTCCATTTAAAGAAAAAAAAAATTTTTGACTGAATAAATAGCAGTCAGTTACACATGTGTTTGTGTGTTTAAGGCCCAGTGCAGTGCAAAGTGCCACTTTAGCGCAACTCATATCTTGTGTCACAGTAGCTTGCACGCATAGTACAACTTAACTAATCTAAAAAAAATGACAGGCAGAGGCAGGCCACCCCGCAGGGGCCGTCGTGGTTGTGGTGCTGTGATTCCCTTTGGCCCTAGACTAATGCTCAGTGTTCAGAGGCCACGTATCCTGAACTCAAAAAGTTCTGAGGACATAGTTGACTGGCTAACACAGGACACCCAATCTTCTACAGCTTCCGCTCGGAACCTTGACGCACCATCCTCCTCCAGCTCAGCTTCGGGCACCTCTCAAGTTATCACTCGCCCGCCTGCCGCCACCACCAACACTAGCACCACAGCCGCTTCACTTGATCTGTCAGAGGAGTTATTTACACATCAGTTGGAAGAAATGAGTGATGCGCAACCATTATTGCCAGAGGATGTAGATAACAGGGATATGTCTCAGTCAGGCAGCATTACACACATGGACGTACGGTGTGATGATGATGATGTTGTACCCGCTGCTGCTTCCTTTGCTGAGTTGTCAGATACAAGTGAAGCGGTTGATGATGACAATGTGTCCGTGGATGTCACGTGGGTGCCCGCTCGAAGAGAAGAAGAACAGGGGGAAAGTTCAGTTGGGGAGACAGAGAGGAGGAGGAGATGAGTTGGAAGCAGGTGGAGGTCGTCGCAAGGAGCTAGTGGCACAGTCAGCATGTATCGGCACCCGTGGTCAGCCAGACAGCACGCCAATCAACACATGCTGTTGCCACCACCAGAATGCCGTCATAGCAAAGCTCAGCAGTGTGGCATTTATTTTGTGTGTCTGCCTCTGATAACAGCGATGCCATTTGCAACCTGTGCCAAAAGAAACCGAGTCATGGGAAGTCCAACACCCACCTAGGTACAACTGCTTTGCGAAGGAACATGATCTCACATCACAAACGCCTATGGGATCAACACATGAGTAAAAGCAGCACACAAACTCAAAGCCACCATCCTCCTCCTGGTCCAGCATCTTCAGCCACGTCAACCACTGCTGTCCTTCTTGCCCCCTCTCAACCACCCGCCACTCCGCCTCTTGCCTTGAGCAGTTCCTGCTCATCTGCCCACAGTCAGGTGTCTGTCAAGGACATGTTTGAGCGTAAGAAGCCAATATCACAAAGTCACCCCCTTGCCCGGCGTCTGACAGCTGGCTTGTCTGAACTCTTAGCCCACCAGCTTTTACCATACAAGCTGGTGGAGTCTGAGGCCTTCAAAAAATGTGTAGCTATTGGGACACCGCAGTGGAAGGTACCCGGCCGAAATTTATTTGCACAGAAGGCAATCCCGAACCTGTACTCGATTGTGCAAAAGGAAGTTATGGCATGTCTGGCACACAGTGTTGGGGCAAGGGTCCATCTGACCACTGATACCTGGTCTGCAAAGCACGGGCAGGGCAGGTATATCACCTACACTGCGCATTGGGTAAACCTGCTCACGGCTGCCAAGCATGAAATACGTGGCTCTGCAGAGGAGTTGGTGACACCGCCACAACTTGCAGGCAGGCCTGCTGCCACCTCCTCTACTCCTCCTACTCCATCCTCTTCAATAACCCCCTTGGCTGAGTCCTCTTCTGCTGCTGCGTCTTGCTCTACATCAACGGCACCCCCCCAGCTCCCCAGGGGCTATTCCACATCCCGGATACGACATAAGTGTCACACCGTCTTGGGGTTGACTTGCCTGAAAGCAGAGAGTCACACCGGACCAGCACTCCTAGTCCGCCTGAATGCACAGGTGGATCAGTGGCTGACTCCGCACCAACTGGAGATCGGCAAAGTGGTGTGTGACAACTGGAAGCAATTTGTTGGAGGCATTGAATTTGGGCAAGTTGACACATGTGCCGTGCATGGCACATGTGTGTAATCTGATCGTACAACGCTTTGTGCATAAGTACCCAGGCTTACAGGACGTCCTCAAGCAGGCCAGGAAGGTGTGTGGCCATTTCAGGCGTTCCTACACGGCCATGGCGCACTTTTCAGACATTCAGCGCCGAAACAACATGCCAGTGAGGCGCTTGATTTGCGACAGCCCGACACGTTGGAATTCAACACTACTAATGTTCGACCGCCTGCTCCAACAAGAAAAAGCCGTCAACGAGTATTTGTATGACCGGGGTGCTAGGACAGCCTCTGCGGAGCTGGGAATTTTTTTGCCACGTTACTGGAGGCTCATGGCAATGCCTGTAGGCTCATGCGTCCTTTTGAGGAGGTGACAAACCTAGTCAGTCGCACCGAAGGCACCATCAGCGACCTCATCCCATTTGTTTTCTTCCTGGAGCGTGCCCTGCGAAGAGTGCTGGATCAGGCTGTAGATGAGCGTGAAGAGGAAGAGTTGTGGTCACCATCATCACCACCAGAAACAGCCTTATCAGCATCGCTTGCTGGACCTGCGGCAACGCTGGAAGAGGAGTCTGAGGAAGAGTAGTCAGAGGAGGAATGTGGCTTTGAGGAGGAGGAGAAAGACCAACCACAGCAGGCATCCCAGGGTGCTCATTGTCACCTATCTGGTACCCATGGTGTTGTACGTGGCTGGGGGAAAGAACAGACCTTCAGTGAGATCAGTGAGGACGAGGAACGGGACATGAGGAGCTCGGCATTCAACCTTGTGCAAATGGGGTCTTTCATGCTGTCGTGCTGGTTGAGGGACCCTTGTATAAAAAGGCTGAAGGAGAACGACCTGTACTGGGTGGCCACGCTACTAGACCCCCGGTATAAGCAGAAAGTGCCTGAAATGTTACCGAATTACCGGAAGTCGGAAAGGATGCAGCAGTTCCAAAATAAATTAAAAAGTATGCTTTACACAGCATATAAGGGTGATGTCACAGCACAACGGGAATCTAACAGGGGAAGAGGTGAAAGTAAGCCTCCTCCTACCACGACCACGCCGGCAAGGACACGACGCTTTACAGACGTGTTGTTGATGGAGGACATGCAGCGCTTTTTAAGTCCTACGCATCGCCACAGCCCTTTGGGGTCCACCCTCAGAGAACGATTTGACCGTCAGGTAGCAGACTTAACTGCAGATATCGACACTCTGAGGAGTGATGAACCCCTTGACTACTGGGTGTGCAGGCTTGACCTGTGGCCTGCGCTATCCCAATTTGCGATAGAACTTCTGGCCTGCCCGGATTCAAGTGTTCTGTCAGAAAGGACCTTCAGTGCAGCAGGAGGTATTGCCACTGAGAAGAAAAGTCGCCTAGGTCAAAAAGTCTAGATTACCTCACCTTTATTAAGATACATTCGACTAAAAAAGGCCTGATGACTGAGATGAGCTGCCTTGGGCTAAAAACGGTCCCCACGCTGCTGTATTTTATCTCTGCATGCCAGATGATTTGTGTGACTTCTCCGCCACTAGGGTTCAAGCCGCAATGTTTTAGTACACTTTCTGCCTGGAAAACATCAATTTTTTCCGGCCGCTGCTACAGCAGTGGCTGCAACAATACCTAATTTTTCAGGCATGTGTACATGCCTAATTTTTCTGGCCTCTGGTGCTACACTGTGGCTGCAAAAACAAAACAAAAAAAAGGCACATACATGTGTCAATTCCCCTTCATGATCGTTACCTTGTTGTGGTGAAGGGGCTTGCGTATCACAATGAAGCAACCACCTCTATGAGTGTGTTGGCAATGGCAATATTGGCACACCCCAGATGATAAGGTCGTTGCTTCATTGTGAACAGACCAAAAGCGATCGGCTGGATAATTTTGCATAGAAAAAACATTTTCTTTGTGATCATCTAAGGTGATCATTAAAGCCTACTAGGCCAACAATGGGCCCACACTGCAGAATCATTGTTTTCTGGGTCACTTAACTGTCACTGAACTACTTCAGCACAACCATAGGTTTTGAAAACCCCCATCGCCTGCAATCTCCCAAACGTGCGCACGAGCACAGTCATCACTACACCAAGATTGACGCATAGAGGAATACAATTTATGTCATGAGTGTGTCAACTATTGACAACTCTTTCTGGTTGTCTAAAATCTATTCCATACACGTCCCCTGATAGGAGACGTAACAGGGATTAAACTGATAGGAATAGTACTACTTAACACACCACACATATTGGGATTGCACCGTACATTACACAGCACACGCGCAGTGCCCCAAATTGGAATTAATAGGACCGACCAAGCATCTTTTTCCATCTCCCGGTTCCTAAAATCAATGCCATATACACGTCTCCTGATAGGGGGCGTAACAGGGATTAAACTGATAGGAATAGTACTATTTAACACACCTTATAATAATATTAATAATAATTATACTAGTGGAAGTAACAGGAATTAAACTGATAGGAATAGTACTACTTAACACACCTTATAATAACGCAGAGAGAGGCAACGCAGAGAGAGGAGTCTGAAGAAGAGGAGTCAGAGGAGGAAGGTGGCTTTGAGGAGGTGGAAGACCAAACACAGCAGGCGTCCCAGGGGGGCTTGTTGTCACCTTTGGGTGACCCTTGGTGTTGTACGTGGCTGGGTGGAGGAAAAGACCTTCAATGACATCAGTGAGGACAAGGAACGGGACATGGCTAGCTTGGTATCCAACCTTGTGCAAATAGGGAGTTTGCAGTTGTGCAAATGGACTGTTTGCGGTTGTTTGCGGTGCGTTAAACAGGGAGTTTGGTCTGTCACTGCGAAGCGGGTGTAACTGTTACACTACCTGATCAATGCAACATCATACCTGATGTTTTAAAGCACGTTATTCCAAACAATTTAGGAATGTTAGGTGATTTATGCCCTTTATGGATTAAAACCTGACTCTGCGTCAACTACGTAGTTTTCCATGGGAGTTTTGCCATGGATCCCCCTCCGGCATGCCACAGTCCAGGTGTTAGTCCCCTTGAAACAACTTTTCCATGACTATTGTGGCCAGAAAGAGTCCCTGTGGGTTTTAAAATTCGCCTGCCCATTGAAGTCAATGGCGGTTCGCCCGTTCGCGAACATTTGCGAAAATTCGCGTTTGTCGTTCGCGAACGGAAAATTTTATGTTCGCGACATCTCTACTTATAATGTCCCCAAAAAGTAAAATGTCATTTTCAAAATGATCTAAACATGAAGTAGACATATGGGGAATGTAAAGTAATTTCTATTATAAGAGGAGAGAAATTAAAATTAGCTAATTTGCCAATTTTTCTAACTTTTTGGTAAATTTTGTATTTTTTATAAATAAAAATGATTTATTTCTTACTTATTTTTACCACTGTCATGAAGTACAATATGTGGCGAGAAAACAATCTCAGAATGGCCTGTATAAGTAAAAGCGTTTTAAAGTTATCACCACATAAAGTGACACATGTCAGATTTGCAAAAAATGGCTTGGGCAGGAAGGTGAAAACAGGCCCGGGGTTGAAGGGATAAATCATTTAATTCAGGTGTTTTATTTAGTCCAATTGCCATAGTTGTATAACATCCAACTCCTAGTCATGCAGTCTGCCTTTACAAACATTTGCAAAGATTGTCATTCTAAAAAGCACCCTGACTTCAAGCAAGGAACTATGATAGGATGTCATGTCAACCACACCAACAAGTCAGATTATGAAATTTATTTCATCCCAGATATTCCAGGATCATATGTGAGTGGTATTATTAGAAAGTGGAAGCATTACCTCAGCCAAAGAGGGGTCTCCGAGTGCTGAGTCACAAGTCATCAACACTGTGCTGCTGATTCCAAAGCTCCTTTGTCATTAACAGCAGCACAAAAATGGGTTTCCATGTCCAAGCAACTACATGCAAGCCTTACATCACCAAGCACAAGGCCATGTGTAGGATGGAGTAGTGATGAAAATGCTGCCACTGCACCATGGAGCAGTGGAAACATAATCTTGGTTTGGTGAAACATGATCTTGGTTTGGTGAATTACAGGAGAACATGACCTATCTGAATGCACTGTGCCATCTGTAAAGTCTAATGAAGGAGGAAAAATTATATGGGATTATTATACAGGGGTTGGCCTAGGCTGCTTATTTTCAATGAAGAAAAAACTTAATGCTTCAACATACAAAGCCATTTTGGACAATTGTGTGCTTTACAGCTTGCGGGAACATTTTGGAGAAGGCCCTTTTCTATTCCAATATGACTGTGGCCTAATGCACCAAGCAAGGTCCAAAAAGGCATGGGAGCTTGGTGTGAAAGAACTTGATTGGTCCACACAGAGCCCTCGTCTCAAACCCATCAAACACTTTAAATGAACTAGAATGGAATGGAATTGTGAATCAGGCCCTCTCATCTAACATCATTGTCTAACCTCACAAATGTTCTTCTGGATGAATGGGCAAAAGTTCCCACAGACACACTCGAGAATCCTGTAGAAAGCCTTTCCTGAACAGTGGAAAATGTTTTAGTTGGAAAGAGGGGACCGATTCCATATTTAATGCCTAAGAACGGGATGTTATAAAAGCTATATAAATATATAGTCTATTTGGAAAGTGTTTATAACCTTTCACTTTTTTTATATTTTGTTGCAGTCTTCTTCTAAAATTAATCATCTTTGACAAGTTTATTCACCTTAATTTGAGTCCACCTGCGGTAAATTCAGTTGATTGGACATTATTTGGAAAGACACACCCCTGTCTATATAAGGTCTCGCAGCTTGCAATGCATGTCAGAGCAAAAACCAAGCCACGAGGAGGAAAGAACTGCCTGTATATCTCAGAGGCAGTTGTGTGGAGGCACAGATCTGAAAAAGGGTACACACATTTTTTACTACATTGAAAATTCCCAAGAGCACAGTGGCCTCTATTATTTTTAAATAGAAGTTTGGAACAACCAAGACTCTTTCTAGAGCTGGCAGCCCCACCAAACTAAGAATTGGGGAAGAAGGGCCTTGGTAAGAGAGGTGACCAAGGACCCAATGGCCACTTTGGCTGAGATCCTGTGTGATGTGAGAAACTTTCAGAAGGTGGACAATCACTGCAGCACTCCACCAATTTGGTCTTTATGGTAGGGTGGCCAGAAAAAAAAGCCTGTCGTCAATAAAAGACACATCAAAAGCCACCCACTTGGGGTTTTAAAAAAAACCACCTAAATTACTCTCAGATTCAGGAAAGCAAGATCTCTGGTCTGATAAAACCAAGACTAAACTTGTTAGCCTCGATTCTAAGAGTCAAGTCTGGAGGAAATCAGGTGCTGCTCATCACCTAGCCAATACCATGCCTACAATGAAGCATGGTGGTGGCAGCATAATTCTATAAAGGCTGTTTTTTTAGTTGCTGAGACAAGGAGACTGGGTTGGGGGAAAGCTGAATGGAGAAAAATACTGAGAGATTCTTAATAAAAAAAACATATCCAATGTGCTCTGGACCTAAGATTGAGCTGAAGTTTACTTTCTTATAAGACAATGAACTTTAGCAAACAGTCAAGACAACACAGGAGTGGCTTATGGACAACTTTGAGTGACCTAGCTATAGCCCCAACTTGAACCCAATTGAACATCTCTGGAGAGGCCTGAAAATAGCTCCCCATCTAACCTGAGCCATCTTTAAAGAATGTGCATAGAAGAAAGGCAGGAAATCCCCAAATCCATTTGTGCAAACCTTGTGGCATTATACCCAAGATGCCTCAAGTAAGTATTAAGTAAAGGGAATGAATACTTATATAATGCAAGATTTTAGTTTTCACTTTATATTTTTGGGTTACTGAGTTCAGACTGATTTGGAAAAATGTATTTTTTTTTTGTTTTAGAACAAGGCTGCAACTTACCAAAATGTGAAAAATTGAAAGGGTCTGAAATGTTTCTGAATGCATTATCATTAAGATAGAGACTATAGTTATACAGCATATTTCATAAGCACATTCTACACTTAAAGCAAGATACCCTTTTAAAGGGATGTTATAGTTTCTAACTTAAAAAGCTTGATTTCAAAAACTGTTTAGTTTTATGATGAAATCAGAACAAATCATAGCACCTTATAGCATAAAGAATGCACGCTATTACATTTAAATTGCCTAATAAAACTAAATCCTTTATGGAAATCAGATATTGAGATGAAAGACTGGAGAAGAATCATTTTAGAGGGGCCTTGTTCTGTGAAATGAGATATGGGCACTTTTTTACTCCAAATAGCTTTAAAATAAACGTGTTAGCTGTTCAGTCCTAAAAAAGAAATCTTAAAATGTACTTTTCATGTACTGAACCAGAGATGGATGCAACATGCCATCTAAATGTGAGAAAGTAGTGCTTAATTCTTGCATACAGGTACCTATAGCTATGGTCTGCTCGCTACTAATCATGATTCAGGTGTTTGTAGGATTTTGTTTGCCAGGCAACCATAAATATAAGAAGATATCAGGTAATCACTTTGCTAACAATATTTAGTGCACCACAAATTACAATTTTTCGAATTGGTAAATGTGCAGTGACTTTAGTCTGTATCTATATTTTTCTTAAATAGTTCAGCCAGATGCTGAATAATTTAAAATGCACTCCAAACAGGGGCGGACACAGACAGCAGAGGGCCCTTGTGCAAAGTATGTACCTGCCCCCCCCCCCACAAAAAAAAACACCAATACAGATATAAATATATATGCGCAAAATAAAAAAATCTTGATAATATGGGTCAATATGTTTAGATATTTTTTTCATACTAGGCCACGCCTCTAACTCCTTCCAAGGCAAGCACATAATAGTAACGCCCACACTATGCCCCCTTCATAGCACTTATGCCCAGATATGTGCCCCTTCACAGTAGTTATATCCAGATATGTGCCCCTCACAATATTTATGCCCAGATATGTGCTCCTCACAGTAGTTATGCCCAGATATATGCCCCTTCACAGTAGCTATACCCAGATATGTGCCCCTCACATTAGTTATACCAGATATGTGCCCCTCACAGTAGTTATGCCAAATATGTGCCCCTCACAGTAATATGCCCTGATATGTGCCCCCTCACACAGACCCATTGAAATGAATGGGTCTGGATTCAGTCTGGATGATATGCATTTGTTGCACACATCGCATCCAGTAGGAAAATTCGCTATTGAAAGAGGATTTAATCTGACATCACATGTGGAGGGACACCGCTGCATGCCATTTGCAACACCAGACAAAGCAACCATGTGACGCTCAGCAAGTATCCTACATGGACCCTTCTGATTTGATAATTGTTGGCTGTCGGAAATGCTTTTGCTCTCTTTCCGTGTCTGATCAAAAGAACCTGAGGGGTCATTTATTATCCTGAAATACGCCTATATTTCAGGTGCAGTCGCCGCAATCTGCGACTTTGCCCCGCTCACTATTTTCTACACCTGGTTTAGGGGTAGAGAATGATCTACATCTAGAACTGGAACATCTAGAACATGTAGAACTGGCGGAGGATCCGCCAAAGTTATGAAGAGACCGGCGCCTCTCCATAACGTCGGCGGAAGCACCTCCAGATATAGGGGTTATTAAGATCGGGGTCTAAAACGCTGGTCCTAATAAATGACCCCCTGAGTGTCTGAGCAACACTTTTAACCCATTTACATGACACGAACCATATGCATTTTGTGTGCCATCTACCTTTTTTTTGCAGACCCATTAACTAGCCTGCATGTTGGGGACCAGTATAGGACACGTCACATTTTCTATCCTTTGCGGAACAGACATACGGATGCAGAAAACGAATTACTTATATATGCTTTCCATATCCATATGTCCGTTCTGTACAAAACAGAAAATGTGGCACGTCCTATACTTCTCTACAAAATGCGGACTGCAGACCCATTTAAGTTAATGGGACTGCAAAAATATGCGGATCGCACATAGACCACATACATATCTTGCCGATCCACGGACTGCAAAATACTTGAATGCAGGGGCGTAGCGTGGGGGGGGGGCAGGGGGGCCGTTGCACCGGGCGCCACTCTGCAGGGGGGCGCCGTGTGCGGGGCTGGCACAAGTTAAATCGCCGACACTGTGTTTTTTTTCTTCACACAGCGTCCGGCTGCAGAGCAGAGTGAGGAGGCGAGAGGGGGCGGGGCATGCACGGCAGTTCCAGATAGGCTCCGCCCACCTTCCAGGCGGGAAAGACAGTGCAGACTGCAGAGCCAGGAACCGGAGGCAGCAAGAAGAAGCAGAAGATCATGGCTGCAGCTGAATCAGTAGGAGACTGTAGTCCAGCCATGAGCCTAGAGACAGTGATTCAACTTGAATTACTTAGTGGGGGCATTGTGCACTGTCTGTGGGGGCAGTATTACTTTGTTGGGGCCCTGGGGGGCAAATTACGTAATGGGCAGTGCCCATTACGTAATTTGCCCCCCAGTGCCCCCACTAAGTAATACTAACTGCCCCCACAGACAGTGCACAACTCACTGCACACTGCCCATTACGTAATTTGCCCCCCAGTGCCCCCACAGACAGTGCATAACTCACTGCACACTGCCCATTACGTAATTTGCCCCCCAGTGCCCCCACAGACAGTGCAGAACTGCACACTGCCCATTACGTAATTTGCCCCCAGTGCCCCCACTAAGTAATACTGCCCCACAGACAGTGCACAGTTGTGGCAGTATTACTTAGTGGGCCACTGGGGGGCAAATAACATAATGGAGGGCATTGTGCACTGTCTGTGGGGGCAGTTAGTATTACTTAGTGGGGGCACTGGGGAAAAATTACGTAATGGGCAGTGTGCAGTGAGTTTGTGCACTGTCTGTGGGGGCAATATTACTTTGTTGGGGCACTAGGGGGCAAATTACGTAATGGGCAGTGCCCATTATGTAATTTGCCCCCCAATGCCCGCACTAAGTAATACTAACTGCCCCCACAGACAGTGCACAACTAACTGCACACTGCCCATTACGTAATTTGCCCCCCAGTGCCCCTACTAAGTGACTGAACAAACGCATGCCCTCGCACAATCCACCATGATCCTGCCGGCCGGAAAGTACAGGAACAGGAGATCGATGACAGTCAGATCGATGACAGCCAGGTAGGGGGCGTGGCGCGGGCGGCGGCTAGGAATCAGGAGAAGATGTTAGAACTTAGATGGATGGATCACAAGTAGGGGGCGTGGCGCGGGCGGCGGCTAGTCGGGATTTGGACTCCAGAACACCGGCGCCCCCAGGCAGAGTGCGCTCTACGCGGTGGCCTACTCTGCTTATGGGTGGCACCGGCCCTGGATTCAAGCGACCCTGAGACAGAGGGAGTGACAGTCAGTGTCACTGTCCCAAAGTCCCTCCCTGAGTGTGTAATTTGGTCAGTAGTTTACTGTGTTGGCATGGGCTGAGGGCAGGCAGGCTTTAGGGGTGATATATGATAATATGAGTTAAGTGCCAGTCAGTGTCATGAGAGCCAGGCCAAGGCTGCCAAGCAGATGGCACCATGGCACTGCAGTCAGAGTGCTGGTGAAGGATGACCAGGGACACTGAGACAGTACTGCCTCTCTGGGATGCCATCTGCCCATCTCTGCTGTCCATATACCAGGCCTACCCTGGTATATGGACAGCAGAGATGGGCAGATGGCATCCTCTGGGCAGTACTGTCTCTCTGGTCATCCTTCACCAGCACTCTGACTGCCACGGTCCTGCTTGGCCTGACTCTCATGGCACTTCACTGCCTCGTGCTTGGCTATCAGCGCTGAGTGACAGTCACACTACGACATTGACTGAGTCACTCAGTGCTGATAGCCGAGCACCAGGCAGTGAAGTGCCATGAGAGCCAGGACCGTGGCAGTCAGGGTGCTGGTGAAGGAAGACCAGAGAGACAGTACTGCCCAGAGGATGCCATCTGCCCATCTCTGCTGTCCATATACCAGGTCTACCAGCATTAGCCCTTGATATACCAGCTGCCTGCCTGGTCACCCCACCTAACACTCAGGGAGACAAGTGACTCAGACTGTTAGTTGTGGGGTGACAAGGCGGTATTTGAAGGGGTAATACTGGTAGGCCTGGTATATGGGCAGGAGAGATAGGCAGATGGCATCCTCTGGGGGTTGTATCTTACATGGGACTGTATGCTGGAGGAGCTGAAGGGAGAGTGATGTATTTTACATGGGACTGTTTGCAAGAAGGACTAAAGGCAGGGGGAGTGTTGTATCTTACATGGGACTGTATGCTGGATGGGCTAAAGGGGGTCATAATTATTACTATAATACTACAGAGGTGGTCATTATAATAATAATACGGAAGGGGACGTCTGTTATCTGAGGATGATAGTAAAGTGAGGAATCTAAAACATTTTCTGCGAAACTTTACAGAGACGAGACGCGGCTGAAAGAAGGTGTCCTTTCTCCGAATGAGTACATTGAGGAAAGTCTACATCACAGGAGATGTCACTGGATGTAACATGTATGGTGCTGTATTCTCCTGTATATTTCATAGCAATGTATGTAATGTCCATCCAAATATCTGTTTCACAGTAGAGTGAGGGGGGGGGGGGTGGATATAGAATTTGTCCCACACTGCCTCAGCCTGGCCCCAGACTTGAGGTCACACTGTGTGTGTTCTGAATTCTGGGGCCTCGCACCCATCTACTACATTATCTGTACTCAGAGAGCTATCACTGTGTTATCTGTGGTGTTACATAGGACTGCAGGTATTATCTACTACATTATCTGAACTCAGAGTTATCACCGTGTTATCTGTGGTGTTACATAGGACTGCAGGTGACATCTATAACATTATTTGTAAAAAAAAAAAGGGGGGGCGTGGTCACAGGTTGGTTGGGGGGGGGGGGGGCGCAATACTTGTCTTGCCCCGGTTGCTGGCTACCCACGCTACGCCACTGCTTGAATGTGGGCCAGGGCCAGTCACAGGAGGGCCAGAGGGGGACAGGGGTGATCAAAATGTACACTAATGCCTCATTTAGCATGTAGCATAGGAGGCAGTACACATGCGCTATTTAGAGCTGTTTTCTGCAATAGAAGCAGGGATGAGATCAAAGCATAGCAGCTGGATGTGTGATTAATTTCTTTTCTTTTCTTTTTTCTTTGGACTGGGGTGATGGGTGGAGTAAAAAAAAAATAACATACCAAGTGTCAAGTTCAGTGTCTGGCAGGGACAGTGGACACAGGGGCCACCTCCAGTCCTCACTCACTTTCTCCTGCGTTGCTGGTTTGCTGCAAGCCTCACACATTAAGAACCAACTCTGAGGTGCTGAACAGCTAGGAGAGGACCAGATGTGGGCGAAGCTACCGATGGGGGGCTACCGTCATCACTAGACGGGACGGAGCTACCGACATCGTGAAGTGGCTCAGCACAGGCCTGGCTGAGCTCATTTCAAACTCTTCTTTGCTGCCCAGTGCCCCAACACAGCAGGACTCGGCTGTAAGGAGGCAGGGCGATCACAGATACAGCTCAGGACGGGCTGCCCAGGCCCTGCTGCTCAGAGCTGTGGATGGCACAGCATGTCCTCAGACTCAAGACAATGAGACACATTGCCAGGTGGGCCCCTTCTAAATGCTGGATAGAGTTATTTATGGTGAAGCTGGGAGCGGGCGGCTCTCTGCTTCACCATTAGAATCAGCTGTCTGTGCCTCCTGTGGAGGGTCCCCTCCCATGCTGGGCCCCTGTGCAGCTGAACCGGCTGCACAGACATTATGTCAGCTCCTGACTCCAAACAATGCTTAGTTGGTTATGGCTTTTTCTGCCCTTTTGGTTAGTTTTTGGGGGGTCCTTAATGATTTTTTTTTTCAAAACATTGCATTCTGTAGATATGATTTTTTTTGGGCAGTTGTTCCCATAAACTTTGATATTGGACTCAAAAATACCAAACAGAGCAAAAAAAATGTCATGAATAGAAAAAAACACACAAAAAGGCTTGTAAAAATATTATGACGAGTGCACGAAATCCATTGCTAATAGATTTATGGCTATTTTTTGGTGTATATCACGTGCCATTTTTAGCGGTAAACTTTAGCGCTAAACAGTTGCCTCTTTACGCCATTTGACCCCCACTATGTTCATAACAAGTGAATGTGTTTAATACCTTTATTATTTACAACAATTTAAAATGTAGCAAAAAATTCACAACCTATGCCAGGCTCTCCCCCCTGGTGTACTTTTACACATATATGTGTAAACCACATTGCAATCACGCCAAATATATTATTAAGATGCACTATTTCATAAATTTGGCACCGACACACAAAGAAAAAACAGGCTTAAAAAATAACACAAAAAGTGTGAAGGAGTCTTGAGAAGAGGGTTTGCCAATGAGTGTCTAATACCAGCTGAAAAAAACTGCCTATTTTGGCAGCGGCTTTTAGTCAGATCTGCTGTGAAAAATCTACAGTAGACTTGGTGTCTAGGCTATATTCTCCTTTCTATATTCTACTTTTTCTCCTTGGTGAAGTAAGTCCATGGGTCCTGCTTCTAGACACAGGACACGGATCCCTCCTGGCTTCAGCTGTGGGTTCCTGCACACTCCTTTACAGGCCTCAGCACACAGCCCAGCTCACCTCCACTTCTTACTCTCACAGCCAGAGAACACAGAAGCTCCACATTGTGCACCCCACCCTTGTTGCTGGTTGGGTTTTAACCCCTCCCTGCAAAACCTGGCCTGGACCGTGGGAAGACAGGCACCCGCCCGCATATCTGCCTGCTGCCAGCAAGAGCCGACCCGGATCCGCTGTGTAAACCCCTTTAAATGAAGGTCACACGGTATTTCAGGTTAGCCTCATGGTTTCTATATTCGAATGCACCCTTATTAACAGATTGCCCCCTTTTCACAATGTATTGCCCACCACCTAACTGCTCCGCTCACCAACTGTAAAGGCTTAGAGGGAACTCTGCTGTTAACCATTCAATACAATACACATCTGCAGTAGCTTTTATTTTTTACCTTACATGACATTAGTTCATCTCACTGATGTTCACAATCAGGCATCTGGTAGTGAACATCTTCATCTTCAGCAGCCTGATACTCATCTTGTTAAGGAATTTCCTCTGCCAATGCCTCTTGCACTTCATTAAAAATCCTTGGGGCTGTGTTTTTTTAAAAATATCTCAGAACTGTGCATACCTCTTAACTACTATGTGTCTTCATCTTCCACACTACCAGTGGTTAAACCTTTATTCTGGGGTTAGACCTCTTTTCTCTTCCGCATAGGCAATAGAAAGATAATGTTTACATCTGCATCATTTAGTCCACCACAAATTCCATTAAATGTTTATGTGAATAACAACATTGCATTCATCAAATGAAACTAAGCTGCAATCTGATGGACCCCATCATAGCTCAGTGGGGTCAATAAGGCGCCAGTTGCATCAATGATATGATGGATCTATCACTGCATCATGCTACACTCCTGTTTTATACTCCTTGATTCCACCCAAAACCATTTTAAATCAACATTATTTATTGTTCCTATTAACAATTTAGCTTTTCCAAGCAATTGTGTTATGAAAAATCTGCAGTGTATCCATCCTGTGGGAACATACCCTTAGGACTGAAAGTGCTCAGAATATGCAAAATTTACCTCTATTTTACATATCACATGTGATATTCATTCCTCTTCAAATTCTGGGTAGAATTTCTTCAAGATTGCGCATTTCATGAGCTGTTGCTGTTATATAATAAATGTAGCAATAAGTCATATTACATTGTAAATTATCCCTATAATAATACTACAAATCTATGTTATATGTGTTATTAAACTATAAGAAAGTTCTGAAAAACTTATTGTTTAGGTGTTATATTGTTTAGGTGTTCTAAACAATATATGGTATACTGTGTTTTAAAGCAGGAGAACATTGTAACCATCCCTTTTATTAAATATAAAAGAGAGGTTGAAATCTAACCCAAAGATCAACTGTTTGAGTATCAAGTATCTAGTAAATGCCTGACAAAAGACTACTTGATCTTTTTGAACCTCATCACATGTATAGCTAAACTACCTTCAAGCTATTCCGCTTACACAAAATGAGGGCTAGTTGAAAGATTCCAGTTTGATTTAAAGGATTCTAAATGACCATCTATTATCTTGCCTTGGGGGAGAAGGGGATGCTAAAGTGACATTTGACAAATGTATTTCCTTTGTGATTGAAGATTCCTGTTCATCTCTGTTCTCCCACAGCATGCTCCATTTACATCTTTTTAACCTTTATTATCACTGTCCAAACAATATGGCTTAGACATACATTTCTTCTCCATATCATATCATATCCTTAAGGTTTAAAATGATCTCAGGTAGCGAGAAAGCTATCCAAAGTTATTCTGCATCGCAGGATCACAGCATCATTTTAAGATAAGTGGATTTTGTCATAATTACAAAGTTTCTCTGTTGTATCTGACACTTTGCAAAATGTCAAAAACAACAATATTTACAGTTAGAGCTGAGCGAATCGAATCAGACGAAGTGGAATTCGATTGGAATTTCTGGAAAAATTTAATTCGCAATGAATGCGAATTTCCTTGTGATTCGTTGTAACGAATCTCAATTTTTCCTAAAATGGCAGCTGCAATGGTGGCTACACGTGTGAGGACATGGGGCAAGGAACTCTGGGAAGGCGGGCTGACACATAATGCCATGCATGCAGCCAATCAGCAGCCAGCCCTGTGATGTCAAAGCCCTATAAATAAGGCAGCCATTTTAGATTCTGCAATTTTTTAAGCATTCTGAGAGCAGCGACAGACGTGAGAAGGCGCTAGTGACAGCAATTGAAAAAACCTTATTGTGAAAATAAAAACTGAAAAAATGATTTATAAGTGCAGGGAAAGGATAGGGAGGAATCATTTCACAGCATCTTATGCAGGGAGAAACATCAGAAGGAGCTAGGGACAGTGGTATAAATGCAATTTACAAGTGCAGGGAAAGATTATTTGGGGATCCAAACAGCCATTAGGCAGCTCTGTCATTCAAGCAATTTGTTGTGCTATGTTGAAAGGCCTTTAGTGGCTTATATATTTTCAAACAAGAAAAATATATACACAGTTCACTTCTGCAGTTATATGTGTTGAAAGCATACAGAAAAAAAAAATGCACTTCACTGGTGCACTTGTTTGTGGCAAAGCATTTAGTGGCTGTGAGGGATACCACCTTTCATGCCCGCTTGACGTCAGACGTCAACTAAGTCAAGCTCACGAGATACAGTATGGTCACTGGCTAACAAGGTGTGACGTTACACCCTCCTGGAGGAGTGGGTAAGGTCAGTCTTGGTACCGTTTTTACAGATTCCTTCTGTCCACACGGGCACAGAGAGGCAATAAGCTTAGAGAGCCTTTTCACTGCCTCAGTGAAACAGCGCATTCTGAGCCTGGTAAGACTGACACCAGTTTCTTGTTTGATATAAGCCCGGTCCGCTAACGGGATTATATAGGGTAAGAATCCAACCTGCAGTAGCGTATAACTAGGCCGAAACACAGACGTAGGAATTCGTGATCGAGATACAAGACAGTGCAAGATTAAATTATATATTGAATCGCCTTAAGGGCGCACTAGACATAACACAATATACACACAAAGAATATATACAGTGGTCTGAGGTTACAAATACAGATGGCGTGATACAAACAGGGTTAAGCAGAACAAAAGTCAGTTTACCAGTCCTTTTGGGTTGTGATTAGAGTTGAGCGAACACCTGGATGCTCGGGTTCGAGAAGTTCGGCCGAACTTCCCGGAAATGTTCGGGTTCGGGATCCGAACCCGACCCGAACTTCGTCCCGAACCCGAACCCCATTAAAGTCAATGGGGACCCAAACTTTTCGGCACTAAAAAGGCTATAAAACAGCCCAGGAAAGAGCTAGAGGGCTGCAAAAGGCAGCAACATGTAGGTAAACCCCCTGCAAACAAATGTGGATAGGGAAATGAATAAAAATAAAATAAATGAAAATTAACCAATATCAATTGGAGAGAGGTCCCATAGCAGAGAATCTGGCTTCACGTCACCCACCACTGTAACAGTCCATTGTCATATATTTAGGCCCAGGCACCCAGCCAGAGGAGAGAGGCCCCGTAACAGAGAATCTGGCTTCATGTCAGCAGAGAATTAGTCTGCCTGTCATAGCAGAGAATCAGGCTTCACGTCAGCCACCACTGCAACAGTCCATTGGCATATATTTAGGCCCAGGCACCCAGCCAGAGGAGAGAGGTCCCGTAACAGAGAATCTGGCTTCATGTCAGCAGAGAATCAGTCTGCATGTCATAGCAGAGAATCAGGCTTCACGTCACCCAACATTGGAACAGTCCATTGGCATATATTTAGGCCCCGGCACCCAGACAGAGGAGAGGTTCATTTAACTTTGGGTTGCCTCGCAATATAATGGTAAAATGAAAATAAAAATAGGATTGAATGAGGAAGTGCCCTGGAGTACAATAATATATGGTTAAGAGGAGGTAGTTAATATCTAATCTGCACAAGGGATGGACAGGTCCTGTGGGATCTATGCCTGGTTCATTTTTATGAACGTCAGCTTGTCCACATTGGCTGTAGACAGGCGGCTGCGTTTGTCTGTAATGACGCCCCCTGCCGCGCTGAATACACGTTCAGACAAAACGCTGGCCGCCGGGCAGGCCAGCACCTCCAAGGCATAAAAGGCTAGCTCTGGCCACGTGGACAATTTAGAGACCCAGAAGTCGAATGGGGCCGAGCCATCAGTCAGTACGTGGAGGGGTGTGCACACGTACTGTTCCACCATGTTAGTGAAATGTCGCCTCCTGCTAACACGTTGCGTATCAGGTGGTGGTGCAGTTAGCTGTGGCGTGTTGACAAAACTTTTCCACATCTCTGACATGCTAACCCTGCCCTCAGAGGAGCTGGCCGTGACACAGCTGCCTTGGCGACCTCTTGCTCCTCCTCTGCCTTGGCCTTGGGCTTCCACTTGTTCCCCTGTGACATTTGGGAATGCTCTCAGTAGCGCGTCTACCAACGTGCGCTTGTACTCGCGCATCTTCCTATCACGCTCCAGTGCAGGAAGTAAGGTGGGCACATTGTCTTTGTACCGTGGATCCAGCAGGGTGGCAACCCAGTAGTCCGCACACGTTAAAATGTGGGCATCTCTGCTGTCGTTGCGCAGGCACTGCAGCATGTAGTCGCTCATGTGTGCCAGGCTGCCCAGGGGTAAGGACAAGCTGTCCTCTGTGGGAGGCGTATCGTCATCGTCCTGCGTTTCCCCCGAGCCACGGACCAGTGATGGGCCCGAGCTGCGTTGGGTGCCAACCCACTGTGACCATGCTTCATCCTCCTCCTCCTCCACCTCCTCCTCATCCTCGTCCTCCAGTAGTGGGCCCTGGCTGGCCACATTTGTACCTGGCCTCTGCTGTTGCAAAAAAACTCCCTCTGAGTCACTTCGGAGAGACTGGCCTGAAAGTGCTAAAAATGACCCCTCTTCCTCCTCCTCCTCCTCCTCCTCCTGGGCCACCTCCTCTTCCATCATCGCCCTAAGTGTTTTCTCAAGGAAACATAGAAGTGGTATTGTAACGCTGATAACGGCGTCATCGCCACTGGCCATGTTGGTGGAGTACTCGAAACAGCGCAACAGGGCACACAGGTCTCGCATGGAGGCCCAGTCATTGATGGTGAAGTGGTGCTGTTCCACAGTGCGACTGACCCGTGCGTGCTGCAGCTGAAACTCCACTATGGCCTGCTGCTGCTCGCACAGTCTGTCCAGCACGTGCAAGGTGGAGTTCCACCTGGTGGGCACGTCGCATATGAGGCGGCGAGCGGGAAGGCTGAAGTTACGCTGTAGCGCAGACAGGCGAGCAGCGGCAGGATGTGAACGTGGGAAGCGCGAACAGACGGCCCGCACTTTATGCAGCAGCTCTGACATGTCGGGGTAGTTGTGAATGAACTTCTGCACCACCAAATTCAGCACATGCGCCAAGCAAGGGATTTGCCCCAGAGCTGCAACGAGATTTCGCCCATTATCGCACACCACCAGGCCAGGCTTGAGGCTCACCGGCAGCAACCACTCGTCGGTCTGTTGTTCTATACCCCACCACAACTCCTGTGCGGTGTGGGGCCTGTCCCCCAAACATATGAGTTTCAGAATGGCCTGCTGACGTTTACCCCGGGCTGTGCTGAAGTTGGTGGTGAAGGTTTGTGGCTGACTGGATGAGCAGGTGGAAGAAGAGGAGGAGGAAGCTGAGTAGAAGGAGGTGGCAACAGGAGGCAAAGAATGTTGCCCTGCGATCCTTGGCGGTGGAAGGACGTGCGCCAAACAGCTCTCCGCCTGGGGCCCAGCTGCCAATACATTTACCCAGTGTGCAATTAGGGAGATATAGCGTCCCTGGCCGTGCTTACTGGTCCACGTATCTGTGGTTAGGTGGACCTTGCCACAGATGGCGTTGCGCAGTGCACACTTGATTTTATCGGATACTTGGTTGTGCAGGGAAGGCACGGCTCTCTTGGAGAAGTAGTGCCAGCCGGGAACAACATACTGTGGGACAGCAAGCGACATGAGCTGTTTGAAGCTGTCTGTGTCCACCAGCCTAAATGACAGCATTTCATAGGCCAGTAGTTTAGAAATGCTGGCATTCAGGGCCAGGGATCGAGGGTGGCTAGGTGGGAATTTACGCTTTCTCTCAAATGTTTGTGAGATGGAGAGCTGAACGCTGCCGTGTGACATGGTTGAGATGCTTGGTGACGGAGGTGGTGGTGTTGGTGGTACATCCCCTGTTTGCTGGGCAGCAAGTGCCAACGTTCCTCCAGAGGCGGAGGAAGAGGCCGAGGCGGCAGCAGCAGAAGAGGCCGAGGCGGCAGCAGCAGAAGAGGTAGCAGGGGGAGCCTGAGTGACTTCCTTGTTTTTAAGGTGTTTACTCCACTGCAGTTCATGCTTTGCATGCAGGTGCCTGGTCATGCAGGTTGTGCTCAGGTTCAGAACGTTAATGCCTCGCTCCAGGCTCTGATGGCACAGCGTGCAAACCACTCGGGTCTTGTTGTCAGCACATTGTTTGAAGAAGTGCAATGCCAGGGAACTCCTTGAAGCTGCCTTTGGGGTGCTCGGTCCCAGATGGCGGCGGTCAGTAGCAGGCGGAGTCTCTTGGCGGCGGGTGTTCTGCTTTTGCCCACTGCTCCCTCTTTTGCTACGCTGTTGGCTCGGTCTCACCACTGCCTCTTCCTCCGAACTGTGAAATTCAGTGGCACGACCTTCATTCCATGTGGGGTCTAGGACCTCATCATCCCCTGCATCGTCTTCCACCCAGTCTTGATCCCTGACCTCCTGTTCAGTCTGCACACTGCAGAAAGACGCAGCAGTTGGCACCTGTGTTTCGTCATCATCAGAGACTTGCTGAGGTGGTATTCCCATGTCCTCATCATCAGGAAACATAAGTGGTTGTGCGTCAGTGCATTCTATGTCTTCCACCGCTGGGGAAGGGCTAGGTGGATGCCCTTGGGAAACCCTGCCAGCAGAGTCTTCAAACAGCATAAGAGACTGCTGCATAACTTGAGGCTCAGACAGTTTCCCTGATATGCATGGGGGTGATGTGACAGACTGATGGGCTTGGTTTTCAGGCGCCATCTGTGTGCTTTCTGCAGAAGACTGGGTGGGAGATAATGTGAACTTGCTGGATCCACTGTCGGCCACCCAATTGACTAATGCCTGTACCTGCTCAGGTCTTACCATCCTTAGAAAGGCATTGGGCCCCACCAAATATCGCTGTAAATTATGGCGGCTACTGGGACCTGAGGTAGTTGGTACACTAGGACGTGTGGCTGTGGCAGAACGGCCACGTCCTCTCCCAGCACCAGAGGGTCCACTACCACCACCACGACCATGTCCGCGTCCTTTACTCAATGTTTTCCTCATTGTTATCGTTCACCACAACAACAAAAATATTATTTGGCCCAATGTATTGAATTCAAATTCAGGCCTTTTTGTACAGACACCTAACACTATCTGGCTATTTATTTAGGTACCGTACTACACTAATACAGGCACAGCAGTAACCACAGATTTAGCTGACTATAAATTTGAGGCCTATTATTTAGGCGCTGGGTGACAGGTATACATTTACAGACAGAATTAGACTAGGATATGCACAGTAGCGTGTGTGTGAAGTTATTGAGAATGACCCTATGTGCACCTTGAATCTTATATACCCTTTTAGGGATAGATGTAAAGTAGGTCTGATACAGCAGAAACCACTAAATTAGGAAATTGAAAAATTGGGAATTGTATTTCAACCCAGAACAAAACTGTGCTTTGATGGACACTAAATAACTTGACCAGCTACAGCAATAATGACAGATTTGGATGATATAAATTTGAGGCCTATTATTTAGGCGCTGGGTGACAGGTATACGTTTATGGACAGAATTAGACTGGGATATGCACAGTAGCGTGTGTGAAGTTATTGAGAATGACCCTATCTGCACCTTGAATCTAATATACCCTTTTAGGGATAAATTTAAAGTAGGCCTGATACAGCAGAAACCACTAATTTAGAGAATTGCTAAATTGAGAATTGTATTTCAACCCAGAACAAAAACTGTGCTTTGACGGACACTAAATAACTTGCCCAGCTACAGCAATAACCACAGATTTAGCTGACTGTAAATTTGAGGCCTATTATTTAGGCGCTGGGTGACAGGTATACGTTTATGGACAGAATTAGACTGGGATATGCACAGTAGCGTGTGTGTGAAGTTATTGAGAATGACCCTATCTGCACCTTGAATCTTATATACCCTTTTAGGGATAAATTTAAAGTAGGCCTGATACAGCAGAAACCACTAATTTAGAGAATTGCTAAATTGGGAATTGTATTTCAACCCAGAACAAAAACTGTGCTTTGACGGACACTAAATAACTTGCCCAGCTACAGCAATAACCACAGATTTAGCTGACTATAAATTTGAGGCCTATTATTTAGGCGCTGGGTGACAGGTATATGTTTACAGACAGAGTCAGACTGGGATATGGCCAAAAAATAACCACACTATTGATGGTTAAATGCACTTGGTGTGACAGCCTGACCCTGATGTAGGATATAGCCAAAAAATAACCACACTATTGATGGTTAAATGCACTTGGTGTGACAGCTTCACCCTGATGTAGGATATAGCCAAAAAACAACCACACTATTGAGGGTTAAATGCACTTGGTGACAGGCTCAGCTTGACCCTGATGTAGTATATGGCCAAATAATAACCACACTATTGATGGTTAAATGCACTTGGTGTGACAGCTTCACCCTGATGTAGGATATAGCCAAAAAACAACCACACTATTGAGGGTTAAATGCACTTGGTGACAGGCTCAGCTTGCCCCTGATGTAGTATATGGCCAAAAAATAACCACACTATTGATGGTTAAATGCACTTGGTGTGACAGCTTCACCCTGATGTAGGATATAGCCAAAAAACAACCACACTATTGAGGGTTAAATGCACTTGGTGACAGGCTCAGCTTGCCCCTGATGTAGTATATGGCCAAAAAATAACCACACTATTGATGGTTAAATGCACTTGGTGTGACAGCTTCACCCTAATGTAGGATATAGCCAAAAAACAACCACACTATTGAGGGTTAAATGCACTTGGTGACAGCTTGCCCCTGATGTAGGATATAGCCAAAAAATAACAACACTATTGAGGGTTAAATGTAATTGGTGGCAGCTTGTGCTGGCGCACCACAAGACACAAAATGGCCGCCGATCACCCCAGAAAAAAGTGAATGAAAAACGCTCTGGGCAGCCTAAAAACAGTGAGCAATTGAATAGCAGCAGTTCAATGATCCACAGCTGCAGATCGATCACTGAATGAAGTCTTTTGGAGGAGTTAATCACTGCCTAATCTCGCCCTAACGTCGCAGCTGCAACCTCTCCCTACACTGATCAGAGCAGAGTGACGTGCGTCGCTGCGTGACTCCAGCTTAAATAGAGGCTGGGTCACATGCTGCACTGGCCAATCACAGCCATGCCAATAGTAGGCATGGCTGTGACGGCCTCTTGGGGCAAGTAGTATGACGCTTGTTGATTGGCTGCTTTGCAGCCTTTCAAAAAGCGCCAAGAAAGCGACGAACACCGAACCCGAACCCGGACTTTTATGAAAATGTTCGGGTCCGTGTCACGGACACCCCAAAATTCGGTACGAACCCGAACTATACAGTTCGGGTTCGCTCATCCCTAAAAATGACACAAATATTAGTTTTCACAAAGTTTGCTGCTAAACTGCTTTTAGATCTTTGTTTCAGTTGTTTCTGTGATGTAGTAAAATATAATTACACGCACTTCATACGTTTCAAAGGCTTTTAGTGGGTTTTTGTTTGTCCACCCGCCTTTTGAGGATTGACCACAAGTTCTCAATGGGATTAAGATCTGGGGAGTTTCCAGGCCATGGACCCACAATGTCAACGTTTTGGTCCCCGATCCACTTAGTTATCACTTTTGCCTTATGGCACGGTGCTCCATCGTGCTGGAAAATTCATTGTTCTTCACCAAACTGTTGTTGGATTGTTGGAAGAAGTTGCTGTTGGAGGGTGTTTTGGTACAATCCTTTATTCATGGCTGTGTTTTTGGGCAAAATTGTGAGTGAGCCCACTCCCTTGGATGAGAAGCAACCCCACACATGAATGGTCTCAGGATGCTTTACTGTTGGCATGACACAGGACTGATGGTAGTGCTCACCTTTTCTTCTCCGGACAAGCCTTTTTCCTAATGCCCCAAATCAGAAAGAGGCTTCATCAGAGAATATGACTTTGCCCCAGTCCTCAGCAGTCCATTCACCATATTTTCTGCAGAAGATCAATCTGTCCCTGATGGTTTTTTTTGAGAGAAGTGGCTTCTTTGCTGCCCTTCTTGACACCAGGCCATCTTCCAAAATTCTTTGCCTCACTGTGCGTGCAGATGCGCTCACACCTGCCTGCTGCCATTCTTGAGCAAGCTCTGCACTGGTGGCACTCCGATCCCGCAGTTGAATCCTCTTTAGGAGATGATCCTGGCGCTTGCTGGACTTTCCTGGATGCCCTGAAGCTTTCTTAACAAGAATTGAACCTCTTTTCTTGAAGTTCTTGATGATCCTATAAATTGTTGATTGAGGTGCAATCTTAGTAGCCACAATATCCTTGCCTGTGAAGCCATTTTTACGCAATGATGGCTGCACGCGTTTCTTTGCAGGTCACCATGGTTAACAATGGAAGAACAATGATTTCAAGCACCAACCTTCTTTTAACAGGTCAAGTCTGCCATTTTAACCCAATCAGCCTGACATAATGATCTCCAGCCTTGTGCTCGTCAACATTCTCACCTGAGTTAACAAGACAATTACTGAAATGATCTCAGCAGGTCCTTTAATGACAGCAAAGAAATGCAGTGGAAAGTTTTTTGGGGGATTAAGTTAATTTTCATGGCAAAGAAGGACTATGCAATTCATCTGATAACTCTTCATAACATTCTGGAGTATATGCAAATTGCTATTATAAAAACTTAAGCAGCAACTTTTCCAATTTCCACTTGGTCACCTTGCCACTTTGTGGCATCCTCTTGATGCTGCTACTGCTGCTACTGCCACCTCCACACTGCCCGGGGTGGACCATCTGCTTTGCATCAGCCTATCTGCCTGAGAACTAGTGTTGCAGGGGTTCATGGAAGCAGCAGTGGTAGCAGTCTTTCAGTGCGGACTGTTGTGTGGAAAATCAACTACTCGGCGGTGTTGCATTTGTTTGTTAAGCCGCCAGAGGAGGTTAACATGACCATATGTACAATATGTGGGCAGAAGATAAGGCGTGGCCAGGGTGCCAATGTTGGCACCACAGCCCTGCATTAACATATGCAGTGTCACCATATGTGGCATCCTGATGCTGCTGCTGCCATCTCCACACTATGCCACCTTGCCACTGTATGGTATCCTCCTTATGCTGCTGCTGTTGCCACATCCAGACTCGGTTATTGTGCCACTCTGTGGCCTCCTCTTGATGCTGCTGCTGCAGCAACCTCCACACTTTGTCATTGGGCCTCTCTGTGGTCCCCTTATGCTGCTGCCAACTCCAGACTCTATCAGTGTGCCACTCGTTTGCCTCCTTATGCTGCAACCACTGCTACAATCTCTCGTTGTCCTACCACTCTGTGGCTCCATCATTAGGCTACTCTGTGGTCTCCTCATGCTGCTGCCAACTCCAGACTCTGTCATTGTGCCACTCGGTAACCTCCTCATACTGCTGCAACTCCAGACATGGTCATTATACCACTCGGTGGCCTCCTCATACTGCTGAAAACTCCAGACTCGGTTGTTGTGCCACTTGGTGGCCTCCTGATGCTACCGCCACCTTCAGACTCATTGTGCCACTCTGTGGCCTCATATTATTGCTTCCACCTCTGCAATCTCTCGTCGTCGTACTACTCTGGCCTCCTCAAGGTGCTGAAACCTCCAAACTTTGTCTTCATGTTACTCTGTGGCCTCCTCATGCTGCTGCCACCCCCACAATCTTTCGTCGTCATGCCACTCTGTGGCCTTCTGATGCAGCCGCCACCTCCAGACTCATTAGGCCACTCTATGGTCTCCTGATTTTGCTTCCACCTCACCACTATGTCATAAGTCCACTCTGTGGACTTTTCATGCTGTTCCCACCCTCCCCACATCATGACTGAGCCACTATTTTTCCTTTAGGCCTTGCTGACATCTTGATTTATTTGACCTTTCTCCTTTTCTGTCAATAGGAAGATAAAATGAGACACACAGCTGATCTTGTCTGTGTAGTAGCTGAAAGGCCTGTTTGGTCCCATCATAATTAGCTTATGATTTGGTAGCCAAAAGCAGGAGTGGGTACAAAACACAGAAGACATGCAAATATTCCATTCACATGTCATCTCTGTTTTAGATCCACTCCTGTTTTTTTTGGTATTAGCAATACTGATGGATTATTGAGCAAATGCTGAGCGAGTGAAGGAGTATGCTCCACAGACAGTATCCATTTTTTTGTGGGTTATTGTTCTGACGGATCAGAGGAAGGGCAAATTAATCAGTGACGTCAACACAAACTTACTGCTGACACCCTCTCCACTCTGTCCTAGGGGCTCTACTTGTATACACCTTTAATCTAACCTAATACAAGTTGGTGAGGCCAACATAGAGTCAGTTTGGGTTACGTTGCAGTTTGCTAATCATGCAGTAACTCGTGTAGGTGTGATATATAGACCACCTGGTCAAGTTAAAGAACTAGATGATCTACTAGTTGAAGAAATAGCTAAAATGACAATGAAAGGAGAAGTTATCATTATGGGAGATTTCAATCTTCCAGATATAAACTGGAAAACCAAAATAGCAAGTTCTACCAGGAGTACAGATATTCTAAATTCCCTACTGGGGTTATCCCTACAACAAATGGTTGAGGAGCCAACCCGGAGGAAGGCCATTTTGGATTTGGTATTCACAAATGGGGATTCGGTATATGATGTCATTGTAGGCGAAACCTTGGGATCTAGTGATCACCAGTCAGTGTGGTTTAATATGAACTGTGAAAGAGTCCCACCACACAAAAACAAAAGTTTTAGATTTTAGAAAAACAGACTTTTCAAAAATGAAATTAGTCATAAATGAGTCCTTATCAGACTGGAACGGATTACATGGAGTCCAGGAGAAATGGGACTACTTAAAAGGTGCATTATTGAAGGCAACAGAAAATTGCATTAGACTTGTCAGTAAAAGCAATAAAAGGAAGAGACCACTGTGGTACTCAGCAGAAGTGGCCCAAATCATTAAAAATAAAAAGCTAGCATTTTGTAATTATAAAAAAAACAGAGCAATGAAGATAAGGAAATCTACAATATTAGGCAGAAAGAGGCCAAGCAAGTTATAAGAACTTCTAAAGCGCAGGCAGAAGAAAAACTAGCTCAGTCTATGAAAAAAGGGGATAAGACATTCTTCAGATATATAAATGAAAAAAGGAAATTAAAACAAGGAATAACTAAATTAAAAACAAAGAACGGAAGGTATGTAGAAGAGAATAAAGGGCTAGCCGACTGCCTTAATGAATACTTCTGTTCAGTTTTTACAAAAGAAAAAGAAGGAGAAGGACCTCCACTAGAAAGGATAACTAATAAATTGTTTGATGCATGTGTCTTTACAGAGGAAGATGTTCTAAGTTTGCTGTCTAAAGTGAAGACAAATAAGTCACAGGGGCCTGATGAGATACACCCAAAATTATTAAAAGAGCTTAGTGGTGAGCTGGCAAAACCGTTAACAGATTTATTTAACCAATCATTAGTAACAGGAGTCGTCCCGGAAGATTGGAAATTGGCAAATGTCGTGCCCATTCACAAGAAAGGTAGTAGGATGGAATCGAGCAACTATAGACCAGTGAGTCTGACATCAATAGTAGGCAAATTAATGGAAACCCTATTAAAGGATAGGATTGTGGAACATCTAAAATCCCATGGATTGCAAGATGAAAAACAACATGGGTTTACTTCAGGGAGATCATGTCAAACAAATCTTATAGATTTTTTTGACTGGGTGACTAAAATAATAGACGGTGGAGGTGCAGTAGACATCGCATATCTAGATTTTAGTAAGGCTTTTGACACTGTCCCACATAGAAGACTTATCAATAAACTGCAGTCATTGAGCATGGACTCCCATATTGTTGAGTGGATTAGGCAGTGGCTGAGTGACAGACAACAGAGGGTTGTAGTCAATGGAGAACATTCAAAACAAGGTCATGTTACCAGTGGGGTTCTACAGGGATCTGTACTGGGACCAATTTTGTTTAATATCTTCATAAGTGATATTGCAAAAGGCCTCGATGGTAAGGTTTGTCTTTTTGCTGATGACACAAAGATATGTAACAGGGTTGATGTTCCTGGAGGGAAACGCCAAATGGAAAAGGATTTAGGAAAACTAGAAGAATGGTCAGAACTCTGGCAACTGAAATTTAATGTGGATAAGTGCAAGATAATGCACCTGGGGCGTAAAAACCCAAGGGCAGAATATAGAATATTTGACACAGTCCTGACCTCAGTATCTGAGGAAAGGGATTTAGGAGTAATTATTTCAGAAGACTTAAAGGTGGGAAGACAATGTAATAGAGCATCACGAAATGCCAGCAGAATGCTTGGATGTATAGGGAGAGGTATAAGCAGTAGAAAGAGTGAAGTGCTTATGCCGCTGTACAGAACACTGGTGAGACCTCACTTGGAGTATTGTGCGCAGTACTGGAGGCCATATCTCCAGAAGGATATAGATACTCTAGAGAGAGTTCAGAGAAGAGCTACTAAACTGGTACATGGATTGCAGTATGAAACTTACCAGGAAAGGTTAAAGGACCTTAATATGTATAGCTTGGAAGAAAGAAGAGACCGAGGGGATATGATAGAAACTTTTAAATACATAAAGGGAATCAACTCGGTAAAGGAGGAGAGCATATTTAAAAGAAGAAAAACTACCACAAGAGGACACAGTTTTAAATTAGAGGGGCAAAGGTTTAAAAGTAATATAAGGAGGTATTACTTTACTGAGAGAGTAGTGGATGCATGGAATAGCCTTCCTGCAGAAGTGGTAGCTGCAAATACAGTGAAGGAGTTTAAGCATGCATGGGATAGGCATAAGGCTATCCTTCATATAAGATAGGGCCAGGGACTATTCATAGGATTCAGATATATTGGGCAGACTAGATGGGCCAAATGGTTCTTATCTGCCGACACATTCTATGTTTCTATGTTTCAGGTTCTGTAGACATCTATGTGGAATCAGCTGGCGAAGGTGTAAAAGGAGTGCGCTTCTTTTTGGCGTAAGGCTGAGTTCATACTTGAGTTATTTGGTCAGTTTTGGCCCCGTGACTGACCAAATAACTGAATTGTGCAGTGATTCTAAGAGCGACACCTTTCATCTGCATGTCATACGGACAGTATTTTTTTTAACTAGCAAAGCAGACTCCCTATGCATGTTACTACAAGGCACAGTGTTCTACACCACTATAAAGGCTCTCAGCCACCAGGAAATAGCCGTTTTTTTAACGTAATTCAGCGCGAATATATTCGGATCGAACCAAATTTTTCCCAAAAATTCAGCTAATCAAATTTTTCTAAATTCACTTATTTCTATTCACAGTATAAGTGAGCTGTAAAAACAATTTCTGTCTATGGGAGAAAACTACTCATTCCTGCTATCTTGAGTTCTACTACATGATGACGTTATCAATATACTTGTTGTTGTATAGAATTTGATTTTGTATTTGAACTCAAAATACTGTTTTATAGTCGAGCAGATACAATCTTGTTTTTCATTCTATAAAACTTTCTAAGAAACAGAATATATCAGCTCACCAATCCACAGATGCATCTTGTTTAATCTTGGAGCATATATAGTAACCTGGGAGGCCTCATTCATATCTTCGTTATCCCTTTCAAGACCGGGTGATTTTCTGTTTTTATCATTTTTATTTTTCACTCCCAGAATTCCCAAAGCTATATTTTATTTTTCCATAAACATAGTTGATTATAGTCTTTATAGGTGCATACAATGTAGTTTGAAGCAGGAACTAAATCCCAAATGGGGTGAGCTACAAAAAATAGTTTTATGGGTTTGCGTTTTAATACTGAAAAAAAAAAAAAAAAATTGGAAAAATAACTGTTTTTGTGGTTTATGCATATGGAGCTGTGTGAGCACTAATTCTTTGCGGGGATGATCTCTACTTTTAATTGATACCACTTTGGGGTGTGCATGTCTTTTTGATCACTTTAAAAAAAAAAAATTAGTAGGAGATGACACAACCAAAAATGGCAAATTGGGCATTCTTTGTGTTTTGTATGGGATTAATATTTTAAATTTTAATAGTGCAGGTTTTTTCATAAGTGGTGATACTCATGATGTGTACTTTTGTATACTTATGTATACTTATGTATTTTTATTTTCATTTTGGGGAAAATGTTTTTTTTTTATATTTAATTTTTTTTAATATACTTAAAACATTTTATTTTTTTTTCCACTTTTTTTATAGTCCTCATAAGGAACTATAGCAAGCAATCATTAGATTGCTTCTCTCATAGACTCCCCAACAATATCAACTGATTGAAATGTAAACATAGAAATATCTACATTGAAGTGATCTTCATAGGGAACATTAAGTACGGTAGATACAAACTTTTTAGGCCTCTTGCACACTACTGTATGTATTTTGTGGTTCGCAAAAAAAAAAACGATCCGTAAAAAATACGGATGACGTCCATGTGCATTCCTTATTTTGCGGAATTGAACAGCTGGCACCTAATAGTACAGTATTATTCTTGTCCATTATACGGACAATAATAGGACAAGTTCTATCTATTAGCGGAACGGATATACGGAAATATGGAAACGGAATGCACACGCAGTACATCAGATTACAAGACTCTGTCATTGTTCCACTCGGTGGCCTTCTCCTGATGCTGCTGCTGCTACCTCCAGGCTCTGTCATTATGCCACTCGGTGGCCTTCTCATACTGCTGCCACCTCAAGAGTCTGTCATTGTGCACTCGATGGCCTCCTCATAATGCTGTTACCTCCAGATTCTGTCATTGTGCCACTCGGTGGCCTCCTCATACTGCTGCCAACTCCATACTCTGTCATTGTGCCACTCGGTGGCCTCCCCATACTGCTGGCAGCTCCAGATTCCGTCATTGTTCTACTCAATGGCCTTCTCCTGATGATGCTGCTGCAACCTCCAGGCTCTGTCATTATGCCACTCGGTGGCCTTCTCATACTGCTGCCACCTCAAGAGTCTGTCATTGTACACTCGGTGGCCTCCTCATACTGCTGTTACCTCCAGACTCTGTCATTGTGCCACTCGGTGGCCTCCTCATACTGCTGCCAACTCCATACTCTGCCATTGTGCCACTTGGTGGCCTCCTCATACTGCTGCCAACTCCAGACTCTGTCATTGTGCCACTTGGTGGCATTCTCCTGATGCTGCTGCTACTGCCGCCACCTCCAGACTGTGTCTCTGTGCCACTCGGTGGCCTCCTTTATACTGCCGCCACCTCAAGACTCTGTCATTGTTCCACTTGGTGGCCTCCTCATACTGCTGCCACCTCCAGACTCTTTCATTGTGCCACTCGGTGGCCTCCTCATACTGCCGCCACCTCTAGACTTTGTCATTGTGCCACTCAGTGGCCTCCTCATACTGCTGCCAACTCCAGACTCTGTCATTGTGCCACTTGGTGGCCTTCTCTTGATGCTGCTGCTGACGCCACCTCCAGACTGTGTCATTGTGCCACTCGGTGGCCTCTTCATACTACTGCCACCTCCAGACTCTGTCATTGTGCCACTCGGTGGCCTCCTCATACTGCCGCCACCTCCAGACTGTGTCATTGTGCCACTCGGTGGCCTCTTCATACTACTGCCACCTCCAGACTCTGTCATTGTGCCACTCGGTGGCCTCCTCATACTGCTGCCACCTCAAGAGTCTGTGGTTGTGCCACTCGGTGGCCTCCTCATACTGCTGCCCCCTCCAGTCTCTTACATTGTGCCACTCAGTGGCCTTCTCCTGATGCTGCTGCTTCTGCCGCCACCTCCAGATTATGCCACTCGGGAGCCTCCTCATACTGCTGCCTCCTCAAGAGTATGTCATTGTGCCACTCGGTGGCCTCTTCATGCTGCTGCCACCTCAAGACTCTGTCATTGCGCCACTCAATGGCCTCCTCATACTGCTGCCAAATCCAGACTCTGTCATTGTGCCACTCGATGACCTTCTCCTGATGCTGCCAACTCCAGACTGCGTCATTGTTCCACTCGGTGGCCTCCTCATACTGCTGCCACCTCCAGACCCTGTCATTGGGCACTCTGTGGTCTCCTCATGCTGCTTCCACCTCACCACTATGTCATAGGTCCACTTTGTGGACTTCTCATGCTGTTTCCAACCTCCCCACTTCATGACTGGTCCACTAATTTGGCTTTCGATAAACAATTTAGAGGAGCTCACCAGCAACCTACTGGAGCCCAGTCTTTCAGATACCAACTGAAAACCAAAGAATTTTGTAAAAACAATCAGACTGGCTCACAGTATTTCTGCATTTATTACACTTAATAAAATTACAATTAGTTACAATAACAGTTATAAAATAAATTGCCCACTAAGTATTAGACATATCCTAATAGCATATCAACTCAATAGCATAAATGAATGGGTATTTTAAATGCGGAGCTCACGCATATACCCAAACAACAGGAGTACTCCAAAAAGATAATAGGACCACTTGGTTATGCTGCGTGGTGTCTGTCAATAGCGCATTAGATTTGAACTTTGTCAATGCTCTGATACTTATAAACTAACTTGCCAATGCTCTACATACAAGTCACTGAGAAGGTATCCACCCTGCGGTCACCGGTATGTGGTTCTGGCGTCCAGAAAAATACTTTGTACTTTCTTTTGTATCAGTGTTAGCTGCCTACCTCCTGCCACGAGGTAGTATCGCAGCTTCTCCTTCTCGGCGTCTCACGTGACCTGACCTTGAGATGGTTCGCTGGTCGGTGATGTCATCCACCTGTGCCGATCGGAGTAGCAGAGGTCTGTATAGCAGAGCTGCGCCGGTACGGGGTTCAATTCCCCTTCACTGGAACTGCTAGGTGGTGATTGATTCAGTCCCCTTTGATGAATTAGATCGCTGCCGGTACCGCATCCGCTCTTTCGGGTGGTTCTAGATGGAAAAGAGCAAAAGTCCTTTTCTGCGCCAAGACAGAAATAGCGCACCACTAGCTGGGTCCAATTCACACTGGTTCACACTAGACGCGTTTCGGAACCGTAGTTCCTTCCTCAGTAGGCAAATGTGAAATGCTAAATGTGGACAGGCTGGACATGTCTTTATATCCCCTTCTTGGGTTTGATGGAATATCTGGTCTGGATTCCTGATTTTTCAGCTGCAAAAAGTTTGCCACTTGTAGCTTGATCTTTTCATAGATCCAAAAAGGGTATTGACATGCATGTACCATAATTAGTGGACAACATATACATAATATATAATACAGAATATAAAAATCTGTGAAGGTTTTTTAAAATAAAAATCTTTTTGTATACCAATAGAATTATATTGCAAATAGAAATATAAAAGAATACAATAACAATAGAATGAAGTGAGAATAAGGATGAAAGTAAAAATTTGGCTTTCGGCCTGGCTGACATCATCATTTATATGACATTTCTACTGATCTGTCAGAAGGAAGGAAAAATTAGATGCACGGATCCTGTCTGTGTAGCAGCTCTAAGGCCTGTATGGTCCCATCAGAATTGGATTATAATTTGGTAGCCATAAGCAGGAGTGGGTACAAAACACAGAAGACATGCAAATATTCAATTCACGTGTCATCTCTGTTTTAGATCCACTCCTGTTAGGTTTTTTTTGGCATTAGCAATACTGATGGATTATTGAGCAAATGCTGACCAAGTGAAGGCTTATGCTCCAGACAGGATTAGTTTTTTTGTCAGTTACTCTTCTGATGGATCAGAGGAAGGGCAAATTAATCAGTGATGTCAAGACAAACTTACTGCTGACACCCTCTCCACTCTGTCATGGGGGCTCTACTTGTATAAGCGCTTAATACGCTTAATAGAACAGGTTCTGTAGACATCTATGTGGAATCAGCTGGCGAGGTTGTAAAAGGAGTGCGCTTCTTCTTGGCTGTAACATTGACCTGTAAGGATGAGTTCATACTTGAGTTATTTGGTTCAGTTTTGTCCCTGTGACAGCCCTAATAAGTGAATATGCAGTGATTCTCAGAGCGACACCTGTCATCTGCATGTCATACGGACTCACAGTATTATTTTACTACCAAAGCAGACTCCCTATGCGTGTTACTGCATGGCACAGTGTTCTACACCAGTATAAAGGCTCTCTGCAGCCAGTAAATTCAGATAAAACCAAGTTTTTTTCCCAAAAAATTAGCGATCCGGCGAATTGAAGTTTTGAAAAATACGCTCATCTCTAATCATAATACATTAGTAAGTGTCTTGTATTATATTTGTCTACATGAGAAATGCCATCTTATTAAGTGAGACAACCCATTTAAAGAAAGGATAACTTCTAACCTTGAATTTAATGGCAACCTTTAATGCATACAGTCAGGGCTGGTGCAAGGATTTATGCCAACACAAGTGAATCTACATTTTGGCGCCAGAAGTTGAACTCTATGGTTCAGTTGACCCATGGTTGTCAGTATGTTGCAGCCGTAATACAGACTCTAAAATGCTCCAATAGCTCGGCCATATAAAAGCAGAGAGGTTTTCATGTTTTATGTAAATATGGCTTAAAAATAAGCAAGATAAAAGGCACAATAAAAAAAAACCAAATAAAAATCAATGTAAAGAACCATAAGAAGGCAAATAGCGCATGCACACAACTGCCATTTTCTGACCCATTCATTTCAATGGGGCTGAATTTTTTCAACTGTTCTGCAAATTACAGAGCAAGTCCTAATCTTGTTCATACTTTCAGACGATAATAGCCCTTGCAATTGATGGGTGTGAGAAAGATACAGAACGCACGCAGAAGGACCCCTTCCTTCACAGCTCACCATCTGCAGCAGTTGGCTTCTCCTCTGTGTGGTCCTGGTATCTTCTCTCTGCTTCAGATAATCGCTGGTTTGAGGACCGCATTTTTCGCCCTATAAGACGCACTGGCCCATAAGACGCACCTAGGTTTTAGAGGAGGATAATAAGCCATGTAAGCAATCATCCCCCCATGTAAGCCATAATGCCCCCATGTCAGCCATCAGCCCCCCATGTCACATTTCTCCCCCTCCATATCACATTTCCCCCCATGTCAACTTTCTCCCCCTTCCTTCACAAAATCCCCTCTGTCACATCATCCCATGTCACATTTCTCCCCCTCCGTGTCATCTTTCTACCCCTCCATGTCAACTTTCTCCCCCTCCATGTCACATTTCACCCCCTCAGTGTCACATTTCTCCCCCCTAAGGCCTCAATGTCACATCTTTTTTCCCCTCCATGTCAAATCACCTGTCACATCAGCCCTCCATGTCACATTTCTCCCCCTCCTTGTCACATTTCACCCCCTCAATGTCACATTTCTCCCCCTCCATCCATGTCACATTTTACCCCCTCCAAACCATGTCACATCACCCCTTCGTGTCACATCATGATCACATCATTACCCCCTATGGTGTCATATTCCCCCCCCCATGGCATATCATCCCCCCCTTCCTGGCCGGCTCTGGCCCTATCCCCATGTCACAGACTACAGACATTGTCCCCTCTCCCTTTATGCTACGGTCACCATCCCCCCCCCCTCCATTTATGATTGTTTGTGTAATAATTTTTTTTAAAACACATTTATGCCATGCACTCTGGCGCTAGTTCGCTCATCAGTGATCACCTACCCACCTGTCCTGCTGCTACGGCAATCTGGCTGTGTGTGAGTCAGACTCACAGACACAGTTAGCTCCAGTCCCTGCTGCCACCCCCGCCGCCACTGCACCAGTCGCCAGTCACACACCCCTGGCCTGACCCCGTGACCGTGCTGCTGTGCCCGTGCCACTCTGTTAATGACGGCCGCGCGGCGCACGCAGTTTAAAAAAAGTAAAAAATAAAAAAAATTATAAAAATTTAAATAAAAAAATAGCTTTTTACAATATAGGCTCAATCATATATTTAAGATTAAAAAAATGAAAACATGAACCTAGAACAACCTGATCTATAAAAGGATCATGTTACTTATTGCACAATCCCACGTGGTAAAAGGCATAAAAAATAAAATAAAAACAATGATGGAATCACTGACCTCCCCCAAAAAATTGTATAAAAACTGATCAAATACTCATAGGTATCCTTAAATGATCCAAAAAAAAAACAACAGCTCGTCCTGCAAAAAACAAACCCTCACATAGCTACATTGGCTGAAAAATAAGAATTCTATGCATAATAGAATCAGAATCAAACTGAATTGGTCCTTGAAAAAGCCTTCTAACATCCTAAAAAAAAAATATGACATTGATAAAATGACGCAGATATAAATTAGACATATGGTGAATGTTAATTAATAACTATTTTGTGAAGTATCACTATCCGTCTTAAAATTAGAGAAGTTTAAATTTAGAAAATTGCTAATTTTTCAAAATTTTCTGTAATATTTGTATTTTTCATATACAGAAAGTTAAAACATATCAACTCAAATTCACCACTATCAAGAAGAAGAGTCAGGAGAAAACAGTTTTAGAATCACTTGGATAAGTAAAAGGATAAAGTTATTACTGGACTGGCTGTTACTGAGACGTGGTTCAAGGGGAATAATGACTGGGATATATCAATACCTGGGTTCTCTCTATACAGGAAAGACAGAGAAGGCAAGAAGGGGGGAGGAGTGGCCCTGTATGTGAAAGATAGCATAAAATCTAATTTGATACAAGTTAGCGAGAACAATTTAGAGTCAGTTTGGGTTACCTTGCAGCTCAGCTTGATAATCATAAGGTAACTTGTGTAGGTGTGATATATAGACCACCTAGCCAATTCAAAGAATTAGATGATCTACTAGTTGAAGAAATAGCTAAAATGGCATTGAAGGGGGAAGTTATCATTATGGGAGACTTCAATCTTCCAGATGTAAACTGGAAAACCAAAATAGCTAGTTCTGCCAGGAGTACAGATATTCTAAATTCCCTACTGGGATTATCTCTATAGAAAGTAGTGGAGGAGCCAACCCGGAAGGAGGCCATTTTAGATTTAGTATTCACAAATGGGAATTTGGTATCTGATATTACTGTAGGGGAAAGCTTGGGATCACACCACCCAAAAGCAAAAGTTTTAGATTTTAGAAAAACTGACTTTTCTAAAATTAGATTAGTGGTATACAAGTCCCTATCAGACTGGAACAGTTTCATTGGAGTCCAGGAGAAATGGGACTACTTAAAAGTGGCACTATTGAAGGCAACAGAAAATTGCATTAGGCTTGTCAGTAAAAGCAAAAAAAGGAAGAGACCACTGTGGTACTCAGCAGAAGTGGCCAAAATCATTAAAAACAAAAAGATAGCATTTAGGAATTATAAAAAAAAAAAAGAGGATGACAGGCAAATTTATAAGATTAGGCAGAGTGAGGCCCAACAAATTATAAGAACTTCTAAAGCACAGGCAGAAGAGAAATTAGCTCAGTCAGGGGAAAAAGGCGATAAAGCATTCTTCAGATACATAAATGAAAAAAGGAAACTAAAACAAGGAATTGCCAAATTAAAAACAAAAGAAGGAAGGTATATGGAAGAAGATAAAGAACTAGCTGACTGCCTCAATGAATACTTCTGTTCAGTTTTTACAAAGGAAAATGAAGGAGAAGGACCTCAGTTAGGAAAGAAGACTAATGAATCTTTTGATGCATGTGTCTTTACAGAGGAAGAGGTTCTAAGTTAACTGTCTAAAATTAATACAAATAAGTCACAGGGGCCTGATGGTATACACCCAAAGCTATTAAAAGAGCTGAACGGTGAACTAGCAAAACCATTAACATGATTTATTTAACCAATCACTGGCAACAGGAGTTGTCCCGGAAGATTGGACATTAGCAAATGTTGTGCCTATTCACAAGAAAGGTAGTAGGGAGGAATCAAGCAACTATAGGCCAGTAAGCCTGACATCAATAGTGGGGAAATTAATGGAAACCATACTTAAGGAGAGGATTGTGGAACATCTAAAATCCCATGGATTGAAAGATGAAAAACAGCATGGGTTTACTTCAGGGAGATCATGTCAAACTAATCTTATTGATTTTTTTTGATTGGGTGACTAAAATAATAGATGGAGGAGGTGCAGTAGACATGGCTTATCTAGACTTTAGTAAGGCTTTTGATACTGTCCCACATAGAAGGCTTATCAATAAAGTGCAGTCTTTGGGCTTGGACTCCCATATTGTTGAATAGATTAGGCAGTGGCTGAGGGACAGGCAACAGAGGGTTGTAGTCAATGGAGTATATTCAGACCAAGGTCTTGTTACCAGTGGGGTACCTCAGGGATCTGTTCTGGGACCCATATTGTTTAATATCTTTATCAGCGAAATTGCAGAAGGCCTCAATGGTAAGGTGTGTCTTTTTGCTGATGACAAAGATTTGTAACAGGGTTGATGTTCCTGGAGGGATACACCAAATGGAAAAGGACTTAGGAAAACTAGAGGAATGGTCAAAAATCTGGCAACTAAAATTGAATGTTGATAAGTGCAAGATAATGCACCTGGGACGTAAAAACCCAAGAGCAGAATATAAAATCAGTGATACAGTCTTAACCTCAGTATCTGAGGAAAGGGATTTAGGGATCATTATTTCAGAAGACTTAAAGGTAGGCAGACAATGTCATAGAGCAGCAGGAAATGCTAGCAGGATGCTTGGGTGTATAGGGAGAGGAATTACCAGTAGAAAGAGGGAGGTGCTCATGCCGCTCTACAGAGCACTAGTGAGACCTCATTTAGAGTATGTACTCAGTACTGGAGACCATATCTCCAGAAGGATATTGATACTTTGGAGAGAGTTCAGAGAAGAGCTACTAAACTGGTACATGGATTGCAGGATAAAACTTACCAGGAAAGATTAAAGGACCTTAACATGTATAGCTTGGAAGAAAGACGAGACAAAGGGGATATGATAGAAACTTTTAAATACATAAAGGGACTATACAAGGTAAAAGAGGAGAGAATATTTAAAAGAAGAAAAACTGCTACAAGAGGACATAGTTTTAAATTAGAGGGGCAAAGGTTTCAAAGTAATATCAGGAAGTATTACTTTACTGAGAGAGAAGTGGATGCATGGAATAGCCTTCCTGCAGAAGTGGTAGTTGCAAATACATTAGAGGAGTTTAAGCATGCATGGAATAGGCATAAAGCCATCCTTCATATAAGATAGGGCCAGGGGCTATCCATAGTATTAAGTATATTGGGCAGACTAGATGGGCCAAATGGTTCTTATCTGCTGACACATTCTATGTTTCTATGTTTCTATAAATGGAAATATGCCAGATTTGAAAAATAGGGCTTCGGCATTTTGTCCAAAATTGCTTTAGTTGGAAAAGGTTAATATTGTTGAACTGCATTTTATATGTTAATTGTATATCCTGTTTATTTGTATTGTTATTTCACTGCATTAGTACTGCACTGTTTAAAGGGTTAATACATAGCCAGCTAATACTGACAGACTTTGGGATTTTCCAGCCTGGGCACTAAGAAGCTAGTCATTTTCCACAATCACAATAATGGACTATGAAGTTAAGTTGAGTTTTGGAGGGAAAAAACAGACACAGTGAACCTTTGACTGTTCAGGAGCAGTTAGAAGATGTATAAAAGTAGAGCAGACAGAGCACCTAGAGGTCTGAAAACAGGGACAAGTGTTTAGTAGGAGAGACTCTGCCAGACTGCTTGAGTGACCAGAAGAAGACACTGAGATGGGGACTCTACCCAATGACTGACAGTGATGAGCGGCAGGGGCAATATTCAAATTTGCAATATATATCGTGAATATTTGGGAAAATATTCATCATATATTCGTGGTTTAGAGACTTTGTGATCTTGTCATAATTTTCTTGATCGGAAAATTAGCGATATGATCAACACTACTCCTAAAGTCAAAGATATTGCAGCCTTCTCATTGACCCACAAGCAAGAAGCAGCGAGGGATCATGAGTACTGAGGAAAAAAAAATCTAGAATATTTGCGATTACGAAGATAAAGCACTATATTCTAGATATTTGTGAATTCTTAAAGTGCCAATATTCACAATAAAAATTTGCGATTAGAATATTTGCGATTAACACTAATGACTGATCCACAGACCCTGGGCAACCAGATCTTTGGCCTGGGTTTCACCCTTAAAAAAAAAAAAAAAAAAAATTAAATTATGAAGTTAAACTGTGAAGTTTAATTAAAAGAACCATTATCCACCTCAAGAAACCTTTTTCATTTTTTTTTTTTATATTTGTTGTTTTGAAAAATGCAAGCATAAAAATGGATATATTTGGCAATGCCACAAGCGTAAGGACCCACAGAATAAAGGTAACTTATTCTTCACTTAAAAAAGTAGCAAATTTCCAGGTTTTTTTTCCATCCCCTCCCAAAAAAAATCTAAAACTTTGTTGATAAGTTATCTGTACCCCAAAATTGTACCAATAAAATGCAAGTTTCTATCCTGCTATGACACCGTTTTTTATGATGGTTGCAAGGGAGCCATAAACCATAACTTTACTGTGATCTTTTTTTTTTTCTAAAAACAGCATTTTTTTCCATGTGCTGTATCTTGCATCTTGTATCTTTTAAGGCAAAAGCAGGACTCTAGAATTAGTAGAACCACTTCACTGTAATCACTCCATGCTGTGAGGTGTAGTTATATGGTACGGACAGAAAAGGCATACTGTGTGATAGTGGTTTCAGAAGCCTGGCACAAGGAAAGCTATTGCAGAAACACTGTGCCATTCCTAGCTAACTTCAAAGCTGCTTATTATTGAAAAGTAGAATCTTGCTTTTCAGGATTTATACAGTACCTAACTACTCTCATGTCTATATTAGGCAATTTTAAAAAGTTTTAGAATCAGCATCATTATTTGGCATATTTGAAACTACAAGTCTGTAATTTATACTGAGAGTTTTATATGTTAAAGCAGTTTTAGAGGCAATAGGTGATAATTTAGGCAGGTTTTTCATATTCCATGATACTTATATTTATTTATTTTCTTTTTTTTTATAATATCTAGTTATTTTGAGTGTCCAAAAATATGCAGTAAGTACCACGATTTTTGCTTTACCACTTTCTCAGTACTGACAGAGATCTAATACAGAGTAAACAACATTTATATGGGTAGTTTTATTGAAGAACTAACACCTTCTATCTAAATGTTTCACTGAATATGAACCACACCACAGTATACAGCAAAGGATGATTAAAGGTTATGTTTGCAAAATGAAAATGTGACCTTGATGCTGCAAGGAGCATCCCCTTTTATTTGTATTTAATTTACTTTTTTGAATATTTAAGACAGTATTACTTTCAAATACACTGCAAAACGAAGGGATCATACACATGAACGTATTGTGACTCCATATAAACTCCAAACTACAGTGTATATAGAGCCTTAACACAGCACACATTAATGCTGCATCCATGATATGGGGCATCACCATATTAAATTGAAGAAATACAGAGTTTTCTGATATAAAATGTTTCTGGACATTAATTATTATTTGTAGTGTTAAACAAATAGACACCAAACGAATTGACTTTGAATTTCAGTAAAATTTTTATTCTCTGCAAAGCCAAGCTTCCTCTGGGTTCGTGGTAACAAAAGGCGGTAAAAAATAAATAATATATATATATATATATACTCACCTCATTCATTTGGGCTCAAAGAGGCTGTCATGGCCATCTTGATTGCAGAAACCGCACAGAATCTGATGACGTGATGACAGCAGTCTCAGCACCATCCATCTAGCCAGTAGTTTTAGTAGGAGGCAACAGTTCTCTCTGGCTTTTGATAGGCGTAACATTACTTTTGAGGAGAAAGAGGATGATATTGTTATATTGTCGACTCAACTGTCCACTCCTCCTCTTAGTTACAGCAGGATGGTATAGATGTCACTTCTCAGTCTTACAGTATGCTTTGAAGACAGTGGGTGCAGCATTCCTCCTGCTCCTCCTGCATGCAACCACAGAGAAGACTTTCATTTACATGCTCTCTGTATTGACTGCCCCTGCTAGTGAGGTGCCTTCTTTTTTCATAAGAAGAGGCAACCAAACCCCATGGAGTATAGAAGATACTTAAGACAGTCTCCCTATTGATGACAGTGTTTAAACTGCCATGAGGAGGAGGCTCAGGCAGAGGCAGGGACCCCATGTATAGCTGTGTTGGTGGTAGAGGCAGTGGTAGTGATAGTGACACTCCAGCCAAATATAGAGCAGGTAGGTGGGAGTGGGGACAAAGAGCCCACAATGACATAGCACAGTCTGATAAAAGTGATGTGGAGGATGAGGTTGATGATGAAGATGATTGTGTGTTGGACAGGACCTGGGAGCCAGATAAGAGTGCTGAGGAGGAGATAAGTGCGGTGGCAGCTGCAGCAATAAAGAGCAGAGGCATTGTTCGACCACAACCTCCTAAAAACAGGCCAGATCTGCTTTTTGACCAAAGCCAAGCTCACCTCCCACTAACTTCATGTGAGTATATTCAGCCTGGAAGTTTTTCTCCACAGTGGCAGAAGACAAAAGCATTGCTATGTGCAAGATCTGCAGGGTTAAAATAATCTTTGGCCGTTCAAACACAAATGTAGGTACCACAGCTCTTTTGCAGCACATGAAGTGGCATCACCAGTTACTGTGGGAAAACAGAAGTTGTGCAAGAAAAATGTCCTCCTTCAACTGGTCTCCTTTGTGACATGCAGGCTGCATCCACCTTTCATTTTTCTTAGCTCCTTTGGAAAATGAAAGTTGGCATCTGATTGGTTGCTATGGGCAACTAGGCCAGTTCTACTTTATACCAGTTTGATAAATCTCCCCCTATATGCCTATCAATACGCTAAAGAGCAAGCTTAACTCCCACTTTGCCAAGATGCTGGCGGTACAGCCATTGTCTTACTAATTAGTGGATTCTGCTGTCAGCCTCACTGGAATATACCTGGCCAGCGTGTTTTTCTCCAAAAAAGCCATCCCTGCCTTGTATTGTCACATGAAGGAGAATGTTGGCCGTGCCTTGCAATTCACACTGTGAAGCAGGGTGCTCGCCATCATGCACACCTGGAATAGCTATTATGGGCAGGAACATTATATGTTTTTCATGTTTGACGGGTGTGGTAATGTGAACAGTGCTGGAAGGTGTGTTGTCCCACTTCAGGTACCTCAGATGGGTGAGACAGATAAAATCCAGAGAGTGGCAGTAGTCTCAGCAAAGCATAGTTTGCTGAGACATTTTTGTATACATTTTCTGGGCTGGATTTTACTTGGACTGGTGGCTAGGCTTGGTAGAGGGAGTTCCCAGTCCACACCCTTCCAGTACGGGTTTTGCTTTCTACCTGAGGTGATCGCAGGTGAGGCTTGCTGTAATCAGGCTGGCATAAAGCGCCTCAGAGGAAGTCAGTCTGAGAAGGGAGAGCGAGACTGTTTTGTGAAGCAGAGGCTCTGTGTGTGGTCTCAGTCAGGAGGACTGAGGAGCCACAAGGATTTGGAATAGCCTGGGGTTTGGATGACCTAGCGACACCTAGAGAACGAGGGTTGCACGCCCAGCATCTGGAGGACTACTGGGCCACACCCCCCCAAAATGTACTGGAGTTGCCACAGCCTGGAGTCTGCAGTATTGATGTTGGCTGAGGAAAGCGGCATATAATGTCCATGCGTGAACTGTGCTCTATGAGTGAGGTAGGGACGTAATTTGTTTAGGTAGCGCCTAGACGGGGAGTAGTTTTTTTGTGTTTTAAGTGTTGGCGGTGCGGGAACCTCACCCCACCCAGTGATGTATAACTGGACTATTCTTTATAAGCAGACTGTCAAAATAAATGCACAGTTTGGACATGAAAATCCGTTTTCTGGTGAGATATCTGTGAGTGTGACCCCCTGAAAAGAGACGATCCCTTACACGGGGTTAATGTTTTTTGCAGTAGCAGAAACAAGGCCATGTCTGTGTCGGTCTGGTTTCCACATCAGGTGCTTATCTTCCTTCTCCATGTCCTCCTCTATGGACTCCTCCCGTCCCCAACAGAAGAAGGTCAGAGCATTCCTTCTATCATATGTGTAAAGTGAAGTGTTTCCATGCTGTGTGCTGATCGGCTTGGGCGACAGAAGCCACGCATCCGATCATTTGCTAAAATGCATCAAGCAGAAAATATCCCACTGGTTGTCTCCCAACAAAATTTAACTGGGAAAGGTGGTTATCGACAATTTCAGGAACATAATGGCCGCACTGCATTTGTGGGAAATAACACATGGTCCCTGTATGGCGCACGTGATAAATCTAGTCACGCTTTTTGAAAAAAGTACAGTGGCTTGGAGAGAATTCTAGCCATGTTCAGGAGACTGTCCTTGCATTTTAACCATTCTTATATAGCAAGGAATGACCTCCTGGACTTGCAGCAACAGAACAGTCTGCCATTGTACCTCTTGATTCATGACGTTCCTACTCACTGGAATTCCACCTTACATATGATAAAGCATCTGTATGAGCAGCATAAAGCATTGAACAAGTTCATCATCCACCAGAATACCTCAGCAGGGAGCATGTGTTACTTCAAAGTCAGGCAGTGGCAGATCATCATAGATGCCTTTTGCATACTAAGGCACTTCGAAGAGACCACCAGATTTGTAAGTAAGGAAAACTGTGGCTTCAACAATGTCATCCTCCTGATATTTATCTTAGAGTAGATCTTCACATTGATGCAACAAGGGATGGTGGAAGAAGAACAACATATGCATCTTGCTAGCCTGTAGCTGTTGGGGACCCACACTGAGAAAGTCCCATGGATGATGGAGTGGAGGATGAGGATCTACCACTGGAGGAGGAGTATCAAGAGGAAGAGGAGTCGCTTGTGCAGTAGATCAAGGCTGATGATGATTACTAGTTGTGAGTGAAGAAAAAAAACAATTTGGCTGCTTTGCCAAATTTCACAAAGAAATTTGATTAATGACTTTGTTATAAAGCACATTCTTTTGTATGTCGAGAGCGTAATGACGGGGAACGGCGATTGCCCTGTCCCCCCGATGCCGCGTTGATGCATACTCACCTTATCCATTTGCTCATAGGGAGGTCGTTGGAGCCATCTTTTTTTTGAAAATCTTTATTTATAACATGTTTCCGCATATAGACATACAGTGATCAGTTAAGTGCATTTGATATTAAAGACAACATATCCAATACTGTTACATCATTTTGTTCTTCATACAAAGCAGAGCGAGGATTGACCAGCAGGGCAAGTCCTCTCCAGCCACAAGTAAGAAAAATCATACAATAGCCTACAAAGCTAGAGTCCAATGGCTCTACCATTCATGCTGTTTTGTATCCTAAGGCTACCAACATAAAGTTGGCCGGCGAGGCATCCCCCTCGTTGCTGCCACCCCTACTTCAGGCAGCATAAAGCAATTACCTAAAAACAGAAGGACAACAAGGGGAGGGAAAACAAGTCAGTCAGGAAGTCAAATATTGAGTCTTCATATTATCATCTCTGTACCTATTCCTCTGAAATCTATATAGAATGTGAGTGAATGTGAATGAATGTGAGTGAATGTGGTTGGATGAAACACGCAGTCTCAGTTATACACCTCGTTGGAAGCTGCGCTAATCTTTTCCCTGAGCATATTTCTCTTCCATATGTACTAGCCAGGGCTGCCATATTCTAAGAAACAATTTCCTATTATTATTTTCCCATCCTGCCAACTCTTCCATCCGACATATTAAATTCATTTTCTCATACCACATTGCTAAGGTTGGTGGATCTACCTCCCTCCACTTCATAGGGATAAGGAGTTTTGCAGCTGTAATCATGTGGGTAGCTAGCGAGGATTTGTTCGGTCTAAAGTTTTTCTCTGGACGCCATAATAAGATCAGCGGGCCAGTGAGAGCAATATTGACATGGCATACCTTATTAATAGTGGTTTCGATTTCATGCCAGAAATGTCTCAGTGACTGACATTCCCACCAAATGTGTGAGATGTTACCTATCCCATTGGAACACCTCCAGCATTCACTTGAGGGGAGTAAGTTAATTTTGTGGAGAAATTCCGGTGTACGATACCACCTAGTTAGTATTTTAACTGAGTTCTCTTGGACCCGCACACACCTTGAAAATCCATGGGAGTGAGATAGCACAAATGCTTTATCTCGTTCATTCAATGTGATACCTAGTTCTCTCTCCCATTCCCTCAAATAAGCCGGAGTCTGCTTATCTCTACCAGACAGTAATTGTCTATATATCACCGAGAGGCATTTTGGAGGGGAGGAAGGGAGAAGGACATAATTTTCCAACCAGGTAGGATCTGGAAGAGGCAAAAGGGACGATCTCTAAAACCTGGCGCAAGTACTCTCGAAATCCCATTTCTGGATCATATCTATTTCAACTACCGATTTACCAGTTAGAGTTGTATAATAATCAATGTTCGGGCCCAATTTCACCAAGTCCCCCAATCTGAGATCATGAGCAAATCCCCAAATCTTAGGGCAATTACCTGGTGAAATTGAGAGCAAGTGTGGAAGAAACTGAAGAGGCACCATGGGTGAAAGGCGATCTTGACCCATATTAAGAGCTGAAGAATTATTACAGTGTGCAATTGTACACCTCGTGATGTCACTTAAGACTGCTTGTCTATTGGGGGGCTTGTTATTATGTCTCCAAAGGAGGAGTTCTTGATTTACTCCAAGAAGAGATTTTTCTAGAGATATATGCATGGGGATAGAATGCGACCTAGAAAGAGTCAGCCACCTTTCTAAGTGGATAGCCTGGATGTACATAGAGAGATCCGGAAGGGATATACCCCCTTGTTTCCTACGTCTGGTTAATAGTGCATAAGACAGTCTGGCTCTCTTGTCGGCCCATAGGAACCTACCCATGAAAGATTTCAATTTGTTCAGAAAAGACTTGGGTACCCTAATTGGAAGAGACCTAAAAGTGTACATGACCTGAGGCAGGACATAAGTTGTCAGAACATTTTTCCTCCCTAACCAAGAGAGATTGGGTAATGAAGGTTTAGAAAGGAAACCTTTTATTTTGTTAAGTAAGGGGGTATAATTTAACCTGAAAAGGTGAGCTGGATTTGCTGGTACCATGATCCCTAGGTATTTTATAGCTTCAGAGGGCCATCTAAAGGGGGTCAAAGCTTCTAACTGTTTCCTTTTGGTATGGTTTAAAGAAATACCTAAGGCTTCGGATTTATCCATATTTATTTTGAAGTTAGAGACACCTCCAAACTGTTCAAAAATTCCCAAGACATGAGGCAAGGCCTCCTCTGGATTCGTAATCATCAAAAGAAGGTCATCTGCAAATGCCGCCATCCTATGATGAATACCTCCAATTCTCAATCCTTCAATAATGGGGGATTGCCTAAATTTCAGTAAGAGGGTCTCCAAGGTCAAAACAAACAGGGTTGGGGATAGCGGGCATCCCTGCCTAGTTCCATTTTTAATCTGAAAGGCGTCCGACAGAGTTCCATTAACCAACACTTTGGCCGAAGGGGCTGAGTATAGTGAAAATATAGCATCTATGACCTGTAAAGGAAAACCAAATGCCACCAAACAGGCTTTCATGAAAAGCCAATTAACTCTGTTGAACGCCTTTTCAGCATCTGTCCCTAGGAGCAGTAGCGGGGTCCTTTTTTCCTTGGCTACAAAAATGGAGTGCAAAACTCTACTGATGTTGTGTCTTCCCTCCCTCCCCGGCACAAAACCTACTTGTTCTTCCCCTATTAGATCAGGAAGTAATTTGGAGATGCGTTGACTCAATAGCTTCGCCCACCACTTCAAATCAGTGTTGAGCAATGAGATGGGTCTATAACTACCACATTCCTCAGGGTCTTTCCCTTCTTTATGTCGTTGGAGCCATCTTGATTGAAGACACTGCTCAAAATCTCGCACAGTGACGTGATGACATCACACATCAACTCGTGAGAGATTTTATGCAGTATCTTCAATCAAGATGGCAGCGATGGCCTCTCCCTGAGTAAATGGATGAGGTGAGTATGTATTTTTTTTGCTGCCATTTCAGAAAAAAATAGATTTGTTACCATGTAGTGTGAGGAAATTTGGCTTTGCAGCGAATCAAATTTTTCCTGAAATTCAGAATGAAGTGAAGGATTGCAACACAGGCCATGATTACAATTCATCTCACTGGGGAGTGGAAAAGGAAAGAACTGGGTCACCAGGCACACTGGTAATAATAGTGATGAGCAGCAGGGGTCATATTCGAATTTGCGATATTTCGCGAATATTTGTTAGAATATACTTGACTTTAGGAGTAGTGATGAGCGGCAGGGGTCATATTCGAAAATGCACGATTTTTTTTTCTTGAAAAAATCTGCAAGGTAATGATTGTGTAATATGCGAATTTTCGACATTCGAATTTTCGGATTCGAATTTTTATTGCAAATTTTTCAACTTGCAACTATTAGACAAAGAAGATTATAGCACTATATTAGCTAAATTGCTCTATATTCGATTTTTTGAATATTCGCTATATTGTTATAACAGTTTTTTCGAATATTCGTAATATATAGCAATATAGTGAATATTCGAAAAAACGAATATAGAGCAATTTAGCTAATATAGTGCTATAATCTTTATTTTTATAGTTGTAATTTTTTTCCAATCTGAACTTCAGATGAGAAAAGAATTACAACTATTAGACAAAGAAGATTATAGCACTATATTAGCTAAATTGCTCTATATTCGTTTTTTTTCGAATATTCGCTATATTGCTATAACTTTGTTTTTTCGAATATTTGTAATATTCAAAAACAAGAATATATAGCAATATAGAGAATATTCGAGAAAAAAACGAATATAGAGCAATTTAGCTAATATAGTGCTATAATCTTCTTTGTCTAAAAGGTGAAAAATTTGCAATAAAAATTTGAATCAGAAAATTCGAATTACGAAAATTCGCATATTACACAATCATTACCTTGCAGATTTTTTCAAGAAAAAAAAAACATGCATTTTCGAATATGACCCCTGCCGCTCATCACTACTCCTAAAGTCAAGTATATTGCAGCCTTCTTATTGGCCCACAAGCTAGAAGCAGGAAGGGATCATGTGTACTGATTAAAAAAAATAAATAAATCGGGAAAAAAATTGGAAAAAAATTGAATATTCGAAATTACGACTATATATAAATATATTCGAAATATTTGCAAATTTTCGAAGTACCTATATTCGCGATAAAAATTCGAAATTCGAATATTCGTGATCAACACTAGTAATAAAGGCAAGCAATATACCTCCTTACTTACTAATAATAATGAAAGGCGTATCCTCACCATCAAGCAATCTGATGATTACTGAATAGCTATGGTATTAGACCTTCACTATCAAAGCAAAATGGTGAAATGTTTTCCTGTTGCTAAATTACAGGATACATTGTTTATGCAGCTTGCCACAAATATTGCCCAGGTGTCAGACCAAGAGGCCACTCCCTGTCCCCCACAGAGTCACCCACCTTCTGCCATCTTTGCTATCACAAGGAGCAGAAGCTACAGCCACAGCAGCCAGTTCAGTACCATCAGCACAATGTAAACATTTTCCATGTGCCACGCCAGGCTAACGCAATTTAGAAAATTAAGATGTACCACCTGAACACCCAGGTTCAATCCTACCTTGATTCTGGCCTTTATTTGGTGCATATCATATTCCTTGACCCCATGGACTTCTGGGGGCAGATTGGAACAGTGGCCAAAACTGGCCTAGTCTGCTTTTTCTGTACTGTTTTGCCCAGCCTCCAATGTCATCTCAAAGAGGGTTTTCAGGGGATCAGGTGACATCATGACTAGTGATGATTGCAAATTTTTATTGCAAATATTGGCACTTCGAGAATTCACGAATATCTAGAATATAGTGCTATATCTTCAGCAGAGCGATCAGCATCAAGCATTACAGGCTCTGCTGCTGCAACGGGATAACAAGCCAAGACACCCGATGCACACTCAGATTAACAGACAATAGACCACAGCGTTCTAGCCAGAGTGGTGACCAGCATCAATCATTATAGACCCTACCAGAGTGGAAGGAAAATGAGTAAGCAGCAACCTGCACGCTCCAGGTATAATTTGGACAGTAAAATTGTTAGAACTGTGCAAATTGCAGAATTTGTGACAGTTGTCAGCCAGTGATCCTATAATTAAAGTCTGTAGCAAGAAAGAGAGTGAATTGAGGGCCCTTGCTTAAACCATCCACTGAGCTCATGCTGGGACATCTGAGTGTACAATCTACTGCTGAATGTAGAGTACCTCAATCTACCTTTTGCATTCAGTAAAGAAAAATTGCATTTGTTCTGCAATCAATGCCTGTTTATTCGCGCCATACTTTCACTGCACCGAACCCCAGGAAGCGAGGCCTGAGGGTGCACACAGTGACACTAGAACATCTTATTAAGGTAACTACCATTCCCATTCCCTGCCCTGGCTCCAAAAGTCTTGCCGAATGTCCCTTTGACAGAAAAAGTCAGATGCCAGACATTTAAATTTAACTTCATAAAAAATATCATTAATTTTTATGTGAATTAGACATTTTTAATTGATGATATTGTCATTGTTCATTATTTATCATTTTCTGCTTTAAGACTGAAGAGTTATTGATAGCAAGTAAATATACTAACGATAACTATAGTTAATACTTGTAAACATGCCTTTATTCTGTTTCATTATCTCCCATGGACTTCAGTGGCCATGTATGCACCGCAATTTATCTTTCTAAACAGGATACCGTGCATCACATATTAGTTTCAGTGGGGTCCTATCAGACATTTATGCTATTTCAAATTAATATGCCATAAATATTAGTATGGCTTTACATATGTTTTTTTCATATGGTCTTGTACAACAATTTTCAATTGCATATTAAGATTACATTAGCATATAAATATATTCCTGCATTTACAATGTACAATGTATTGCAATCTTCTTATGAACATGATTGTTTATAAATGCTAACTATTTAAACATTTAAAAGTAAGATCCTTTTAACCCCTTAAGATCCCAGCCAAGTTTCATTTTAAGTTTTAATTTTTTGCTTTCTGGCTTCTTAGAATAATAACTTTATTACTTTTCCATTTACATAGCTGTATGAGGTGCACATTTTTCATTGGACAAGTTTTACTTTCTAATGGAATCAGTTAATATTGCATATTAATTAATATTACAAATGGAGTAGAACTGGAAAAAATACCACATTTTATACATATTTATATATATTCTTTTTTAATTTATTATTTTAATAATTTAAAAAAATAAATACTTTGAAAAAAAAATATGATTTCTTTGAATATTCAACCTAATAACTTTTTATATGTCTACAGAGCCCCCAAGAGTGCAGAGCTCCCAGATGCTGTGGTTGTAATTGACTGTGGCATCTGAAGGGTTAAATGTCTGTTATTGGCGTTATCGCTGATCATAGATTTTGCCTCCATGTGTCTGCTGTTTAAAATGGCATGCACCCTGCATGCCACCGGTTCAGCTCCTTAGTGGGCACCATTCTTAAAGTTCTGTACATGTATGGCCCACGTCCCAAAGGGGATAAACTGTGCTACTTTTTTCAGATGAATCATTGGAAATGTTATCATATTCCAGATGTTAAACAAAGTTTTTCCCTCAGACTTATTATTTGAAAAAAAATTATTCTTGGGGAAAAATTAACAATAGTAAACAGAAAATTGCTCATTGAGAATAGAAAATTGCACATTTGAAGATACCCATTGAATTAAATGGGTCAATGTTCAGTCAGGGTTCTGTCTGCTCTAAATTTGGACAGCACCCGAACAGAAATGTCATCTGTCTGAAACAGGCCTATGTAAGAACAATGTGTAAAATTGGATTTATCAAAGGATCCCAGCTAAACATACTGGTTTACAACTTCATATTTAGTCAAGAAAATACATTTGCCATACTCCTGGTTTTTGTCAACTCAAATAAAATAAAAAAAGCCCAGACCATGAGCAAATATTTTCCATTGCAATGAAAAACGATTGTTGAAACTACAAATCGGCCTTGTAGTTAAAATGAGAATTAAACATGAGCACACTCATCTGCCGCTCATAAACCTGTTTATTTTAAACCATAAACAACTACCAAAATCTTATCACAAACCTCCCACGAAAATGTAGTTAGAATTGTTTTTCATATGACGACGGAAGCATATAAAGAATTAACAAGCTGTGTAAGTCTCTGTAAGTGATTAAAGTTACATACAGTTAGAGGCACCACATATGCTACAGAGGTTCTTTAACAAGACTCAAGATGATCATGAATATACTGCAACATTATGATTAACAACCCAGTTATTAAATATAATCTACTAATAATCATTATATCTATAGCATTAAAAATATCACTTCTGACTCATTTTAAAAGATATATACTGTGGTTTTTTTTCCCCATAAGATGCACTTTTTCTCCCCCAAAAGTGGAGGGAAAATGGCACTGCGTCTTATGGAGCGAATGCTGCCATTTTTACATCGCCGGCTGCGATGCTGCACAGTGCAGCCTGCGATGTATCAGCGGGGAGGGAGAAGGGGCTGGAGGTAACTTGCGGCGGGGCCCGGTGAAGTCACTGTACTCTTACACTGGGCCACACACACACAAGTATTCAGATGTGAACTGTAGGCAATTGATATGTTAACTGTAGGCAATCCATTTTTAAACTACATGGTAGCGCACTCCACGTAGCTTAGTACTCACTATTGAACGCACTTCCTCACAGCGCATGCTCCGCCCACTTTAATAATGAAGCAGGCAGAGCTTGCGTCGTGAAGAAGTGTGTAACTCACCAGCCTGCCTGCCAGTACGGGCGTTCAATAGTGAGTATTAAGATACGCGGATTGTGCTACCTTGTAGTTTAAATATGGATTGCCTACAGTTAACATATCAATTCCCTACTGTTTACATCTGAATATTGTTGTGTGTGGGGCCCGGTGTATTACAATACAGTGACTGCACTGAGCCCCGCAGCGATTTTAACACCAGTTGCCGGCCCCCACTTGTATTAGGGTCACTATTTACTGTACACAGGGACACTGTTATGGGGGATATCTGTGGATGACACATATATAGCATAAGATGCTATATATGTGTCATCCACAGATGCCCCATAACAGTGTCATCCACAGATGCCCCCATAACAGTGCAATCCACAGATCCCCATAACAGTGCCATCCACAGATCCCCTATAACAATGCCATCCACAGATACCCCATAACAGTGTGTCCTCCACAGATCCATAACAGTGCGTCATCCACAGATCCACCACTATAGTGTCATTCACAGACCACCATTAGTTAAAAAAAAAACAAAAGCACACCTTTTGGTTCAAAATATTTTGTTTCTTATTTTCCTCCTCGAAAACCTAGGTGAATCTTATGGGCAGGTGCTTCTTATAGGGGGCTAAAAATACGGTATATACTGGTTTTATCAAACCATTTAACTGCCCTGTTTTGAAATTGTCAATTTTTTTTACTACAATTTACTTGCAAATGAATAATAAATAAAATGTCAGTGATTAGTGGTTAATAGAGATGGATGAATTGAATCAATTATCAACTAAACAAATTCTCCACAAATAGGGATGAGCAAACCTTCACTCAAAACTTTGGTTTATTGCTGTACGTAGAGCCGTCTCCATACAACATTAAAATGTACGGCCTCCGACGAGGTGAAGTGAGTCATTCCCGAAGTCTTGTGAGACTTCAGTGAATAACTTAGGTATTTTATTTTTAAACTAAAAAAAAAAACATTTTAAAACTTAGATCTGAACTTGACTTTGGGTCACTGAGGAGAGTTTGAGAATGCTGGTCCCTGATGAAAAAAGATACAGACTGGACTGCTTCTGAGCCATCCAATGCAACCATAATAATAAACTGGGTAGTTTGTCAAATAATCTACCCAGTTTTTCATATGTACATAGGCTAGTTGAGATGTTATGTCATGCACCACTTATGCAGAGGGGTGGTCTAGGGTCCTACCTTTAATCAGGGGCCTCACCTGTTCCCTTGTGGGCCATTCAAAGCCTGCATCTATAGTGGTCACTAGTTTCAACATATTAGATATTTCCCATTATGGAAAATATGTGTGTGTTTTCTGACAAGTGCCCCAGAAGTAATTCTGATGAGTTATAGAGGAACAATTAGATCACTTATTGAGTCTCCCAGCAGATTCAGTAAGACTGGATTCACATCTGCGCTGTGAACTCTGGCGGACTGTTCCGGCGGAGGAGCAGACTGCTGGAAGTCACCGTATCCGGTATTCCCCATTCACTGTTATGGGGTGGGAGGTAATCTGGACACTTTACGGAATAAATCCCGACTTTCAGCTGGACAAATACAGTGACCGTATTACAGTGCCAGAGTTCACAATACAGATGTGAACCCCACCTAAGTCGTGATCATCTTGTAATCCTCCCTTTTATTGTTTGCTTACATAAATTTATAATCATGTCTTATTTTCTTTCATGGAAATTAACCTTAAGGTATGCTTTTTTTCATTGACAGGATGTCCACTACCTCAGAGCAGGTCATAGCAACTCAAAAAGGCACCCCTCCCAGTTAAAAAAAACTTGCCTAATAATATTATATAAAGTATTGTTCGCTCTGAACCAATGTGTACAAGGACAAGTGCAACAGAGATTCAAACAATGCTACTGAATAACAATGACATACAGAGGGAAAATGTATCAATCATCTGTGCTAGAAATGTGGCACCGAAAATTTGCAGTTTTTGTGCATATTTGCACAAATAGTTGTGACCTTTGTGAATTTCCACCACTCTTGCCAGTTTTGAAAAGTGGTTGAGAAAGACTCAGTGATTATCTATATTCTTGAGGTATACTTCTGATTTATTATTAAATGTGACTATTTAAGGCTGTGTTTACATGACATTTTTGTATTACGTTTAACGTATACAAAAAAAGTATGTAAGTTAAACAGATACCTCCCATCCGTCACCATAGAGTTCCATTGTACAAAAAAAAAATTCTATGTTTTTCTGCCGGACTCTTCAGGATGGAATAGTGCAGTGTATTCTGCTTTTGCATCCTTTTCTTCTCAACGTATCTGTTAAACGTCAAAATCTGTTAAAAGTCAAAAATGAGATGTAAACCCACCCTAAGTCCTAAAAAAAAGTTCCAATCTTACTCCAGTAGGGGGATGGTGGAACAGCTCCAGATAAAAGTGCTATTTATTAAGATGCACTAAATTTATCAGTGTGTAATGTTTGATACATTTGCTGCATATTGAACCAATGCAGACTTAAGCAAAACTGAATGTATTCCCTTATGATAAGTATGCATCATATTGACCACAATAATGCTACTAAGCATTTAAATAGTTTCTCCTATAGTGATAAAAAAAAACGCTAGCCAATGGCGAAATTAAGAAACCCTTAGTGTTAAAATAATATCCCAAAACTGTCCTAAGTAATGCTACAGCTTGGTACCTAGGTAAACCTATACTAGTACTGTGCATTACACTCAAACAATACTGACATATGGAGCTCCGATAAGAGTTGCCATAACAAAAATAATAAGGCTGGTTTCACACGGGCATTGAGGGAAAAGGTGCGGGTGCGTTGCGGGAACATGAACAATTTTTCCACACGAGTGCAAAACATTGTAATGCGTTTTGCATGCGAGTGAGAAAAATCGGCATGTTTGGTACCCAAACCCGAACTTCTTTACAGAAGTTCGGGTTTGGGTTAGGTATCCTGTAGATTGTATTATTTTCCCTTATAACATGGTTATAAGGGAAAATAATAGCATTCTTAATACAGAATGCATAGTACAATAGGGCTGGAGGGGTTAAAAAAAAAATAATAATTTAACTCACCTTAATCCACTTGATCGCGCAGCTGGCATCTCTTCTGTCTTCTTCTTTGCTGTGCACAGGAATAGGACTTTTGATGATGTCACTGTGCTCATCACATGGTCCAATCACATGGTTCATCACCATGGTGAGGGGCCATGTGATTGGATCATGTGATGTGACGTCAACACAGGTCCTTAGCCGGCAGCTCAACATTACAGAAGAAGACAGAGATCCGCAACTACGCAAGCAAGTGGACTCGGTTAGTTATTTTTTATTTATTTTTTAACCCCTCCATCACTATTTTACTTTGCATTCTGTATTCAGAATGCTATTATTTTCCCTTATAACCATGTTATAAGGGAAAATAATACAGATCGGGTCCCCAGCCCGATCGTCATCTAGCAACCATGTGTGAAAATCGCACCGCATCCGCACTTGCTTGAGGATACTTTAATTTTCACGCGGCCCCATTCACTTCTATGGGGCCTGCGTTGCGTGAAAAATGCAGAATATAGAGCATGCTGCGATTTTCACGCAACGCACAAGTGATGCGTGAAAATTATCGCTCATGTGCACAGCCTCATAGAAATGAATGGGTCAGGATTTAGTGCGTGTGCAATGCGTTCAACTCACGCATTGCACACGCGCAGAATACTCGCCCATGTAAAAGGGGCCTAACAATATAATAACATACTTTAGAATTCCAAAGTGGATCACTGTTTTAGCTTTTTGTTCAGTTGTGTTCTCGTCTTTACGTGTTTTACATTTTTATAAATTGTGAAGATCTGCTACCAAATTAGCTGTCACTTTTGAATTAGTTTCTCAGCTTCTGTTCTGATGATGAGCTGTAAGGTTTGCTATTAACACAATAAGAAATGATGACATTTCTGTCAGTCACTGAGAAGTTAATTCAAAAGTGTCCACAGCTTGGCAGTAGATTTTGTTGTCAGAGCTGAAATTAACATCTGCCTCTTTTGATTTACTTTTACTTTTAATTAAAAAAAAAACTTTTTGCCTGGAAATACTTTACACATTTTTGTTTGTATAAAGAACAAAAAAAAATATATATCAAATTTTAGGCTGAATCCACATACAGTTTGTGATATTGGGTTTAGTTGTCAGAGCCAAAAGATTGGATCTTCACTGATACATTTCCTTCTTTTTGAACTTAAAGGATAACTGTCACACTTAGACCCTAATTTAAATTTTCATATATGTAGTTACTAATAACATGATATTCCAGAATCAGTTACTATTAGACTGACTTACCCCATATTTAATAAGATTCAGCCCTTAGCAACCAGTTTGCATAAAACTGCAATTTCACTATTCAGTTAAGATGGCCGCCACTGCCCTCACCCTGAGGCTAATCCCGCCTGCCCTCACTAGCGTAACAATAGCCCCCCAAAAGTGTCAGTAACCAGAGCCCTCCCCCCCTAAAGGGTTAATCTCCTGCAGCACAAAGGGGTCCTCTTACCACATGTTGCTGTCAGTTATACACTGAGCAGACGGCAGATCTCCCTTCCCTGGTCTGCACTGCTTCAGCTCTGCATTCTCCAGCTCTGCTGAGTGAGGGAGCGTCTGCCAAGCGCAGGGAGAAGTGCACACAGCCCAGGCACTGTTATCAGCTGCTGGGGAGGACCTGGCTTTAATCATTTACTTACAGTCCCTGGCTGTCAGTAAGGTGACCCTGCACGCAGTCTGCTTCTGCGTCCTCCAACAGATAGACGGACCATGCCTAGCAACCTGATTTTAAGCACAGATAAAAATAGGCAGTACAGGGAACAAAAATGTGGCATTAAGGGGTAATTGAATACACAGTGAAAAGTTGAAATAGGGCCACCAAGGACATATTAATCACCACAATCCAATACTCCAATAAAATAAAAAAAAATGACAGTTATACTTTAAATGTGATTATAATGCACTAAAAACTATAAGGCAAATTTACTAAGACTGGCATTTTGTACGTTAGTCAAAAACCAAAGGAAATTGGAGCCAGATGTGTAAAGTTTATTAAGTGGTGCACAACTTTTTGCAAATTTGGCATATCCTTAAGTAGGCATCAGAAACTGAACTCTATGCCACCATCTATGAACAGCGTAGATTTGTGCTATAATTTACTCCAATTTCTGGTGTAAATTATAGTACTGTAAATCATTCAGACTGGCATTGTCTTTGCCCTCTCTTGCCTAATACCAACCACTTCTAGAAACTATGGTGAAGTAAATGTTTCACATTTTGTTGCCAACATTTACAACTTTTATCAATTACACAAAAGAGAGTGGGCATTCTTAGTAGTATATGGAGTACATGACAAATGACCAAAAACTAATATTATATGTAGAAGAACCAAAGTAGGGTCATATGAAAAAAAAAAAATCTCTATAATTTTTTTCTATAACATTTGCAACTTTTATACACCAGAAAGTTGGTGCAAAGGTACTTTCTCACTTGTAAAGTTACAAAAAATAATGCACTATAAAAATAGACGCAAACATAACATATGGACTAAGCCCTCACTCTAATTTTAAAATCTGAGACTCTCAGCCAATACATTTTGATCAAAACACATCTGTACCCACCTATCCAGCGCCAAGGTGGCCTCAGTTCAGGCGGCTCCTACGTTAAACCTCCCTATGCGACAGAACTGCCTGCCGGATCTCCACAATGCAAGTGTGAAAGTACCCTAACTCATTTATTAAATTCGCCTTATATGTGTGAATCTAGGGTTCTGTCTTACTCACACTGTGGAATATTTGTAAAGTATAATTTAGTGAGAGGAAAAAGAGGAGAATTGACACGTAATTCTTTATATGTTATACTAATTATGCTACCGTAAGTTAGTTACCAGTAAATAAATTGTTCTTAAAGATACATTTGCGTATTAAAGAACACTGTGCTCACCACATGCTAGGTTTATTTGCTGCTTGTTGTAATGTGGTACAATGAAATATATAACTGTTCATTTACAAGCAGCCAGCAATGATATTCACAGCACTCTAAGGCCCCTTTCACACGAGCGAGTATTCCTCGTGGGTGCAATGCGTGATGCATGAACGCATTGCGCCCGCACGGAATCCGGACCCATTCATTTCAATGGGGCTGTGTACATGTGCATTGGTTTTCACGCATCACTTGTGTGTTGCGTGAAAATCGCAGCATGTTCTATATTCTGTGGTTTTCATGCAACGCTGGCCCCATAGAAGTGAATGGAGCTGAGTGAAAATCAAGCAAGTGCAGATGCGATGCGTTTTTCACAGATGGTTGTAAGAGATGTTATTTCTATGCGTTCCGTTTATTATCACTCGCGTGCAAAATGCATCAAAACGCATTGCACCCGCGCGATAAAAAGCGAACAACTGAATGAAATCGCGCATTTTTCACTGAACACATTCGCAACGCATCTGGACCTAATCCAGACACGCTCATCTGCAAGGGGCCTAACAGATTGCACTGACAAGTAATGTGCAGGGGATATTAGAAACTGCCCTAGTGAGATGTATGTATAATTAATTGTGTTGTCTCACCCTTCATGTACAAGTGTGCTAATGATCCTAGGCAGGAATGGAAGCATTTTATCTTAATCCGCTCGCTTTTCCGTTGCTTTGAAGTGGTATGCGCTTAGTAAAAGCATTATACACTCATTGTTGAAATAATGCAGTGGGTCTTCATTTATAGTACATTAATCTTAACAGAGAAGATAGCTGGGCTGACTGGAAGGTATCCATGATATTAAACAGTTCATGGGACTGTGAAGTGCTGAGCGTGATCATGCAGAGCAACAGGCCACAGGAATGCAAACCATTCAGAAAGCCAAAAGTGGAGCTAGCAGGTGGCCTCCCTATTCATCTGATGTCAACACGCTGCTTAGATCAAGACCTTTTAACATCTCTGTAGGCCTACCGGTGCTTTTAATTAAATGTAATGCAGTCGTTGAATGTCCTTAAATATGAGAAAACCACACTGTTAAAAGCACACATATCTTCTGCGCACCAAGAATTGCCATGGCTATATAAATAAATATAACAGTTTAAATTAGATTGTAACATTGTATATGTTTCAAATGGTTTCCATACGCTAGTCAATTTTATACTGTGGGACTCTTTGAAATCTTTATGGCTGGCTATATTTTCTTGGGAAAACTGTTCTTGTCCATATAAAGAGCTTAAACATTAATAACCATATGTATATTAAACTGCTCCTGTGTAAAAGATTTCTGGATTTAGCGAACAAAGACAAAGTTGTTCACTTAATAAATTAATAGTGCACAAAATTTGGTTCTTTAAAAGCAAATTATTTTCTATTAAACTATTGGCACAAATCAGTTATACAAAAATATAAGTAGCTGGCAAAGTGCACAACATCAAGGACAAACCAAATAAATACCTAAAAAAACAAACAAAGCTGATATGTAAGTAGCATATATGTACTCAAAATGTACAAACTAAATTATTTACTTAACCCCTTAGTGACCACCCATACGAGGTCACTAAGCTGCGTTAGGCTGGGCCGCAGATTTTTTTATGGTGGCCCAGTCTAAGCGCTGCACAGGTCCCCCATCAGCGGGGAGCGGGGACCCAGCTCTCACATGAGAGCCATGGCCCTGCTCTAACAGACCGGACCAACAGGTGACAATCCAGGCTGTTTAACACTTTGCATGCCACGGGCAATGGTGCCCAACACATGTAAAGTGCTGACAGAGGGAGCGGACTCCCTCTGTCTCCCATCGCCATCCCACAAATGCAATCGCGGGGTGGCTGATGTGTGTAAAGGCTGGCAGGGGTCTGATGTAGGCCCCAGACCAGCCTTCAGTAAGTTCCAGCAGGTTGCGCTTCTCTGGCGCACCCTGCTGGTCAATGTGAGAATAGCATTGTTATTAAAATGCAATGCACTATGGGGATAATGCATTGCATTTTAAAAGCAATCAAAATACTGTCTGTTATAGTCCCCTTCTGGGACTATTAAGTGGTAAAAAAAATAAAAAAAACACATTATTTAAATTAAAAAAATTCCATTACAAAATTACCATTTTTTTCCTTAGAAAATACGCTTTTTAATGAAAAAAAATTGCAAAATAAAATCTCCCCATATGTTTGGTATTGCCGCGTCCGTAAAGACCAGGACTAAATAAATTTCACATAAATTATCCCCTACGGTGGACACTGTAAAAAAAATTAAATAAAAAATACAGAATTGCTCATTTATTCTTAGTTGCCACTGAAAAAATGTAATAACGAGCGATCAAAAAGTGCCATTTACTCCAAAATTATACCAATGAAAAACACAATTTGTCCTGCAAAAATAAAGCCACCACACAACTCCATAGAAAGAAAAATAAAAAAGTTATGGGTCTTGGGATGTGGCAATGCAAAAACATTTTTTTCTAAGGGGTTTTATTGCAAACAAGTTGTAAAACGTAAAAAATGTATATATGTATTTGGTATCACTGTAATCATACTGACCCAGAGAATAAAGATATTATGTTATTTATACCAAAAAATTAACGCAGTAAAATTTATAATGTAAAAACGCGTGGCAGTATTGCGATTTTTCCCATTTCCCTCCCAGAAAGAGTTAATAAAAGTTCATCAGAAAGTTATGCCTGATGTACCTACCCATTTGAAATTATATGGAGTGCTCCATAAGAATTCCTTTAGGAATTTCCACCTGAGTAATCGCTATTTAAACAAGCGGAATCATTATGAGGATAAGGTTCTCCATTTACATTAAATCTGTGGAACTGTGGAACCTGTGCTGAACTGCTGCACCAACACACAAAACCCAGCCAGCTGCAATACACTATAAAACAAGAAGTGAGCAGCAAGACTGGGAAGCTGCGCTACATCTAGCTGCGCTTTATCTAACATCGAGGGAGGATCTGTATGTGCCGGAGACCACATGGGACGCCACGGTAGGCACTGAATTCCTTATCCCTGCACCTAACCGTGAGTAACAAACATTTGTAAGTGATGGTGCACGTACAGAGAGAAAGCGCTTTTTAAATATTCCTATGGACATAGAAGCAATACTTACCAGCGAGTATTCTGTTATACTGACCGCATGGTCTGAATTGTCACTTGCATTTTTGCAACTTATAACATGAATTTGCAGATATATATCCACCTATTTTCTGCACTTCTGAACCAATAGACATCCATATATGATATGCACAATAATAATATAGTTTGGTATACATGATATCTATTGTAAATTGAAGTTTTATGAATTTTTATGATTTATGGTTTGGTATATATGATGTTTGCTGTGAACTGAATATTTAAGCCGCAAAACCTCCAATTAACCTGATTAATTTCAGTCCATAGTTAATATATATTTTATAGTTGCCAGATGTTTCAGTGGACACACAATATAATATAATACCAAGAGTGGATCATCTTACAAATAGCTAAACATTATATGCAGTCCAGGACTCCTATGAAATAACCTTTATCCTATTCACTTGATATCCATTCCTATGGTTTACTGCACCACAATAATGTAAAAGCACAACAATGTTTGGATCTATATATACACTCACCTAAAGAATTATTAGGAACACCATACTAATACGGTGTTGGACCCCCTTTTGCCTTCAGAACTGCTCAGGTAGCCCGTGGCATTTAAACATTGGCCAATTGGCACTAAGGGGCCTAAAGTGTGCCCAGAAAACATCCCCCACACCATTACACCACCACCACCAGCCTGCACAGTGGTAACAAGGCATGATGGATACATGTTCTCATTCTGTTTACGCCAAATTCGGACTCTACCATTTGAATGTCTCAACAGAAATCGAGACTCATCAGACCAGGCAACATTTTTCCAGTCTTCAACAGTCCAATTTTGGTGAGCTTGTGCAAATTGTAGCCTCTTTGTCACGGCTGCGGATGGGGAAAACCCCTTAGCCGTGCGGTATCAGCAGATGGGTGGTCAGAGCATGGCCAGGACAGGAATAAGGGAGAAGGTCACCTCCTACACATCCCTAATTCTGACCCTGTCTCCTATCCGTATGAGCCAACCCTGAAGGTAGGAGGGCTCATACTCTGGAACCTGATATTCCTGCTCGTCCTCAGGGTGGCCCTGGACTAGGAGCAGGGTAAGACGACTCGTTCCTCCTAGACACGGAGGAACAGGAGTCTCACTGGCCAAGCTACATAGAAAGGGGAACATAAACAGACATATGGCAATGACAGGTAAGTGAGACTAGTACCACACTTACCTGCCACAGACACACAACCTGGAACCCACATGCAAGTGCTGCTATCCACAACCAACACAAAGGACACAGCACACAACAAACATCACACGGTAACCCAGTAAACCATATGCTGCAATAACAGATAAACCATAAGCTAACACCAGACATAACGTTTATGACCACCAGGGTGGCCCTCACTGGCAGATGGTAAGTAACCAGGAGGCTGTCTCCAGCAAGCATGGCTGAAGAACCCCCACTAACTACTGCTATTCACTGAGGCTTTATAGGGCCAAGTAGCCACACCCACAGTGAGACACACCCAGTGCACACACACACTAGGAAGGAAGTTAACCCTTCCAACACCAGGGAAGGGAAGACATCAACTTAAAGGGGAAGTGCACACAACACATATAACACCCCGTGCACACCGATAAAAGGCACATCTATAAAGAGAGGTTGCCAGGTGCAACCGCATGCCTATTGCAGCAAGCTGCCTTGCACCGCTCAGGCTGCTCTGCTGCCACATACACAATGTTGCCAGCGGCAACCACAGGTGAGACAACATACTATAGCCCTCACCTGTGATTGACAACAACCCCAAGACCGCAGGCAACTGTATGTGATTACAGGAGTCACGACCTTGACCAAGGGTCGTGACACTCTTTTTCCTATTTGTAGTGGAGATGAGTGGTACCCGGAGGGGTCTTCTGCTGTTGTAGCCTATCCGCTTCAAGGTTGTGCGTGTTGTGGCTTAACAAATGCTTTGCTGCATACCTCGGTTGTAATGAGTGGTTATTTCAGTCAACGTTGCTCTTCTATTAGCTTGAATCAGTCGGCCCATTCTCCTCTGACCTCTAGTATCAACAAAGCATTTTCGCCCACAGGACTGCCGCATACTGGATGTTTTTCCCTTTTCACACCATTCTTTGTAAACCCTAGAAATGGTTGTGCGTGAAAATCCCAGTAACTGAGCAGATTGTGAAATACTCAGACCGGCCCGTCTGGCACCAACAACCATGCCACGCTCAAAATTGCTTAAATCACCTTTCTTTCCCATTCTGACATTCAGTTTGGAGTTCAGGAGATTGTCTTGACCCGGACCACAACCCTACATGCATTGAAGCAACTGCCATGTGATTGGTTGACTAGATAATTGCATTAATGAGAAATAGAACAGGTGTTCCTAATAATTCTTTAGGTGAGTGTATATACTATGGTTTTGATATAGTAAGTAGAGTTGAGCGGACACCTGGATGTTCGGGTTCAACGGGTTCGGTCAAACTTCACAAAAAAGTTTGAGTTCGGGACCGGAACTTAACCCGAACTTGACCCCGAACCCCAACCCCATTGAAGTCAATGGAGACCTGAACTTTGGAGCACTAAAATGGCTCTACAAAAGTCATGGGAAGGGATAGAGGGCTGCAAATTGCATAAAAATGTGGTTAAGAGTATGCCAAGTGCTCTGCAAACAAATGTGGATAGGGAAACGACTTTAAATAACATAAAATACGTAAAAAAAAATAATATTGATCAAAGAGGACGAGGTCCATATGTAGTAGGAGGTTGAGGAGGCGGTGGATGTGGCGGTGTAGGTGGAAGCGGTGGTGGAGGAGGTAGCCTACACTGCTTTTTGGTTTTAAATTTATTTATATATTTTTTAAATTAGGTTACACCCCAAAACATTGCGAAATATAACCTGTGATAACCCCCTCCAGTTATGCTAAACACACGTTCAGACAATACACTGGCTGCAGGGCAGGCCAGCACCTCCAAGGTGTTAATGGCAAGCTCAGGCCATGTGCCTAATTTTGAGACCCAGAAGTTGCAGGGGGCAGACCCAACAGTCAGTTCGTGTAGGCGTGTGCACACATACTGCCCCACCATGCCGCACATCCTCGTGATGTTCACGATCCAATTTCTTCTCTATCAAATTTCGATGTTCTTTTCTGTGTTTACCATGTTGATCACGTGAGAAAGAGAGACCATATCCAAAGGAGATTGATGGATGAAATTAAATTGTGATTGAGCGGAAATATGGGAGAAGCTATTAAAACGGAAGAATTAAAGGAAAGGAGGGGGACGATAAATAACAATACAGGACTCTTAAGATGCCCTGTTATTGGAATGATTTATAAAAAATTATAGGGAATGTCACTGGGGTATTTTGGATTTGGAAACATTAGACAGGAGAGGCCCTGCTGCCGCTTTGTTGACTCTAGAGAACTTATTCCTGATCGCACGTCCCAATGATGTCCACGATCCATTTGGATATCCTATCTATCAACTTTCGATGTTCCTTTCTGAGCCTAACATGTTGATCACGGTTATGGGCGAATCAGGGTTCCATGCCAGAGAGGGAGCATGAGAAAGGGATACCACATCCAAGGGAGGTCAATGGCTGCATAGTGATCATGCTGAAAGGTGGGACAAATTATTAAAGCAGAAGGATTGAATGAAAGGGCCAAATAAAGATACATTTTACATTTTTAATTCCCTGTCACCTATGCAGAGCAGGGGGTTTTCATCACCATAAATGGGTTAATGTCACCCACCAATGGAACAGATGATTTTTTAAAATTTCAGTCCCTGTCACCTATGCAGAGCAGGGGTTTATTTACGGCAAAAATGGCAAAGTGTCACCCAAGAATGTAACAGAAAAATGAGTGACATTTATTAACCTGTCTACTAGTTACAGCCGGGGTATATCACACCTACAAATTGGTGAATTTCGCCCGAATATGTAACAGACAAATTAATGACTTTTTTTTACCTGTCTACTAGGTATAGCAGTGGTATTGTCACGAGGGTGTCTAGAGCCACGTCTGACTCCGTTATTCCCGGGGTCAGGAAGTTGCAGCGGGTGGCTGCGCGCTCTATGTCTAAAGATCACGTTGTTTCTTAATGATAGTTTTCTGTGTTTACCTTGCAATCCTTTTTGTCTCACTCAGGGATCCGTAGCTTCTCCTCCTCAGCTGTTTCTTGTCTGTCACTCCCAACCTCCTTATATCCGCCTCTCCCACTTCTCTGGTTGCCAGATATAGAGCTTCCTGCCTGGACTTCTATACTGACCCACTGGAGCTGTGAATCCTTGTTGTTGTTCCAGAGTGGTTTCCTCCGGATCCCTGTTGGGCTTTTTGTTGTCTTCTGTTGTCACCCACCTGGGATTATATGTTTAGTCTGTATTGTCTGTCCTCCCCTTGGTGTTTTCCTTTAGAGCTAGTGGTGCAGACTAGTGTTCCCACCGCCCTATTCACTATCTAGGGCTCATCTTAGGGAAAGCCAGGGTTTAGGCACGTGATCGGCGTACGGGTGAGGAACCTGTCTAGGGACGTCGGGGCAGTCAGGTGCCAGCCTCAAGGTGAGATAGGGGTCACCACCTTTCCTTCTCCCTTGGACAAGGCCTTCCCCTTTCCCTCCCTTTGTGTCACGTACAGTCATGTGAAAAAATTAGGACACCCTTTGAAAGCATGTGGTTTTTTGTAACATTTTTAATAAAAGGTTATTTCATCTCCGTTTCAACAATACAGAGAGATTAAAGTAATCCAACTAAACAAAGAAAACTGAAGAAAAGTCTTTTCAAGATCTTCTGTAAATGTCATTCTACAAAAATGCCTATTCTAACTGAGGAAAAAGATAGGACACCCTCACATGTATTCCCTCTTAAATTGGCTCAGATCTCACACAGGTATATCACACCAGGTGCACATAATTAGTAGATCGTTACTCTGCATGTTGAATGAGGCTTGCCCTATTTAAACCTCAGACATTTAGTTTGGTGTGCTCCTGACTGTTGAAGTGAGAGTGAGCACCATGGTGAGAGCAAAAGAGCTGTCAGAGGACTTCAGAAAAAAGATTGTAGCAGCCTATGAGTCTGGGAAGGGATTTAAAAAGATCTCAAAAGATTTTGAAATCAGCCATTCCACTGTCCGGAAGATAGTCTACAAGTGGAGGGCTTTCAAAACAACTGCCAACATGCCCAGGACTGGTCGCCCCTGCAAGTTCACCCCAAGAGCAGACCGCAAGATGCTAAAAGAGGTCTCCAAAAACCCTAAAGTGTCATCTCGAGAACTACAGCAGGCTCTGGCTACTGTTGATGTAGAAGTACATGCCTCTACAATCAGAAAGAGACTGTACAAGTTTAACTTGCATGGGAGGTGTGCAAGGAGGAAACCTTTGCTTTCCAAGAGAAACATCGAGGCCAGACTGACATTTGCCAGAGATAAAGTTGACAAAGACCAGGACTTCTGGAATAATGTTCTTTGGACAGATGAGTCCAAAATTGAATTATTTGGACACAACAGCAGAGGACATGTTTGGCGTAAACCAAACACAGCATTCCAAGAAAAGAACCTCATACCAACTGTGAAGCATGGAGGTGGAAGTGTCATGGTTTGGGGCTGCTTTGCTGCAGCAGGACCTGGTCAGCTCACCATCATAGAATCCACGATGAATTCTACTGTGTATCAGAAGGTGCTTGAAGAACATGTGAGACCATCAGTTAGAAAATTAAAGCTGAAGCGGAACTGGACCATGCAACATGACAATGACCCAAAACATACTAGTAAATCAACCAAAGATTGGCTGAAAAAGAAGAAATGGAGAGTCCTGGAATGGCCAAGTCAAAGTCCAGATTTGAATCCCATTGAGATGCTGTGGGGTGACTTGAAAAGGGCTGTACGTGCAAGAAACCCCTCAAACATCTCACAGCTGAAAAAGTTCTGCATTGAGGAGTGGGGTAAAATTTCCTCAGACCGATGTCGAAGACTGGTAGATGGCTACAAGAACCGTCTCACTGCAGTTATTTCAGCCAAAGGAGGTAACACTCGCTATTAGGGGCAAGGGTGTCCTATCTTTTTCCTCAGTTAGAATAGGCATTTTTGTAGAATGACATTTACAGAAGATCTTGAAAAGACTTTTCTTCAGTTTTCTTTGTTTAGTTGGATTACTTTAATCTCTCTGTATTGTTGAAACGGAGATGAAATAACCTTTTATTAAAAATGTTACAAAAAACCACATGCTTTCAAAGGGTGTCCTAATTTTTTCACATGACTGTATGTGATAGGTACGCCGGTCGTGATAGGTATATCACACCCAAAAAGTGGTGAATTTCACCAGAAAATGTAACAGACAAATTAGTGAAATGACATAAAAATAAAGTATGTACAAATAAAAAAAAAAATAAACTTGATTTATGAGGTGGAGGTTGATATGAAGTAGGAGTTTGAGGAGGCAGTGGACGTAGCGATATAGGTGGAAGCAGCGGTGGAGCAGGACGAGGTAGCCAGCACTGGTTTTTGGTTTTAATTTTATATTCTTTTTTTTAAATTAGGGTACACTCCAAAAGAGTGTGAAATATCCAAAATACAACAATGAGCAATTGCGCTGTAGTACAACAATGGCTGGTTAAGGCCGGTATACATGTTTATTCTGCACAAGGTACGGACAAGTCCTGTGGGATCCATGCCTGGTTCATTTTAATGAATGTGAGCTTGTCCACATTGGCTGTGGATAGGTGGCTGTGCTTGTCTGTGATAACGCCCAGTGCCTTGCTAAACACAAGTTCAGATAATACACTGGCTGCAGAGCAGGCCAGCACCTCCAAGGCATAAAGGGCAAGATCAGGCCATGTGCCCAATTTGGAGACCCAGAAGTTGAAGGGGGAAGACCTGTCATTCAGTACGTGTAGGCGTGTGCACACATACTGCTCCACCATGTTGCTGAAATGCTGCCTCCTGTTAAGATGTTCCATATCAGCTGGTGCTGCTGGTTGTTGTGGCGTGCTGACAAAGCTTTCACATATTTTGGCCATGCTAACCCTGCATTCTGAGGTGCTGGTAGTGCCCCAGCTGTGTTGGCGACCTCTTCCTCCTCCTCTGCCTTCACCTTGTGCTTCCACTGTGCCCCCGCTGTCAGGTTGGAATGCCACCAGCAGCGCGTCTACAAGCGTGTGCTTGTACTCGCGCATCTTACAATCATGCTCCAGTGACGGAATTAAAGACAGTACGTTGTCCTTGTAATGAGGATCCAGCAGCGTGACCACTAAGTAATCAGCAAAAGTTAGAATGTGGGCAACTCGGTGGTCGTTGCGGAGACACTGCAGCATGTAATCGCTCATGTTTGCCAGGCTGCCCAGAGGCAGCGAAAATCTGTCCTCTGTGGGAGGTGTATTGTCTGTGTCCTCTGTATTCCCCCAGCCACGCACCAGTGATGGCCATGAGCTGGTTTGGGTGCCACCCTGCTGTGAACACGGTTCTTCCTCCATCTCCTCCACCTCGTCATCCTCCAGAGCTGTGCCCTGGCTGGACAATTGTGTACCTGGCGTTTGTGGGTGCAGGAACCCACTCTTGGAGCCACTTGTGAATGATTGTCCGGAGACCCTATGAAATGATCCCTTTGCCTCCTCCTGCACCACATCCTCTTCCATCATCGCCAGCAATGTTTTTTCAAGGAGGCATAGAAGAGGGATAATAACGCTGAGAACGATGTTATCGGCACTGGCCATGTTGGTGGAGTACTCGAAACAGCGCAACAAGGAACACAGGTCTAGCATGAAGGCCCAGTCATTGGTAGTTTAGTGGTGCTGTTCCAGGGAGAGTGCGTGCTGCAGCTGAAACTCCCTACAGGCGAGCAGCAGCAGGGTGAGAACGATGAAAGTGCCCACACACATCCCGCACTTTATGCAGCAGCTCTGACATATCAAGGTACTTTTTAAGGAACCTCTGCACCACCAAATTCAGCACATGCGCCAGGCAAGGGATGTGCGTCAAACCGGCTAGCCCCAGAGCTGCTACGAGATTTCACCCATTATCGCACACAACCAGGCCGGGCTTGAGGCTCACTGGCACCAACCACTCATTGGTCTGTAGTTCATGGCCCATCCACAGTTTCTGTGCGGTGTGGGGTTTGTCCACCAAACAGATACGTTTTAAAACTGCCTGTTGTCGTTTACCCCTGGCTGTGCTGAAGTTGGTGGTGAAGGTGTTACGCTGACCAGATGAGGAGCCGGTAGAGGATGAGGAAGCGGAGTAGGAGGAGGAAGCAACAGGAGGCAAACTGAAGCGCCCTGCAATCCTCGATGGTGGAAGGACATGCGCCAAACTGCTATCCGCCTCAGGCCCAGCCGCCTTTGTTGTGCAGGGAAGGGATGGCATCCCTGGATGGTGGCTGCTGGGCACGACGTACTGTGGGGCTGCCACCGCCATAAGGCTTTTAAAACTCTCCGTCTCCACCAGACAGAATGACAGCATTTCAAAGGACAGTAATTTTTTACAGTTTTTTGAGGTGTCTACTCCACTGCAGCTCGTGCTTTGCACTTAGATGCCTGGTCATGCAGGTTGTGATCAGGTTGAGAACGTTTATGCCTCGCTTCAGGCTCTGATTGCACAGCGTGCAAACCACTCGTGTCTTGTCGTCAGCACATTGTCTGAAGAACTGCCACGCCAGGGAACTCCTTGGAGCTGGCTTTGGTGTGCTTGATCCCTTGCTGTGGTCGGCAGTAGCAGGCGTACTGTCTAGGGGACGGCCGCTCCGCTTTAGCACCCTACTCCCTCTTCTGCTGTGCTGGTGGCTCTGTGTAACCACCGCCTCTTCCTCCGAACTACACAGGTCGCTCGCATGACCTTGATTCCATGTGGGGTTGAGGACCTCATCGTCCTCCACATTATCTTCCACCCAGTCTTCACCCCTGCCCTCCTTGTCGGCCTGCAAACTTTTAAAAGCCCCAGCTATTGGCACCTGTGTTTCGTGCTGCGATGGTCCTCCCATGTACTCATCTTGAAACATAAGTGGTTGGGCATCGGTGCACTCAATCTCTTCTACTTCTGGGGCAGGGATGGGTGGATGGCCCTGGGAAACTCTGCTAACAGAGTCATCAAAAAGCAGAAGAGACTGCTGCATGACTTGGGGCTCAGACTGCTTGGCTGATTTGCAAGGGGGTGAGGTGAAAGACTGATGGACATCGGCTGCAGGTGCCAACTCTGATCTTTCAGTAGGATACTGGGTGGGAGACAATGTGAAGGAGCTGGAGGCACTGTCAGCAACCCAATCTGCTATCACCTGTACTTGTTCAGGCCTCACCATTCGTAGAGCTGCGTTAGGCCCGACCAAATACCGCTGCAGGGTTTGTTGCCTACTCTCACCTGAGGAAGGGGTTTCACTTGTGCGTGTAGCTGGCACAGATCGACCACGTCCTCTCCCTGCAACAGGAGCTCCACCAGCAGCACCACAACCTGGGCTACGTCCATTATTTGACGCTCTCTTCATATTTCTCAAATTTAGTATCTTGCCCTAAATGGGTGTTTAATTAATAGCAGAATATAATGACAGTATATAAAGGTTGGATCTCACAAGTACAGATGCAGACTAGTCCGAAATTTGAAATGAAAGTTTTTCAAATTATTGAATAGAACAACAGTATCTAAAGGATGTATCTCACACGCCCTGATCCAGACTAGGCCACAATTAAAGATTTGTGCCTAAAATGGGTGTTTTTGAAATAACTTAATAGAACCACAGTATCTAAAGGGTGTATCTTACACTCCCTGATCCAGACTAGGCCGCAATTAAAGTTTTTGGCCAAAAATGGCTGTTTTTCAAATTATTGAATAGAACCACAGTATCTAAAGGGAGGATCTCACACGCCCTGATACAGACTAGGCCGCAATTAAAGATTTATGCCCAAAATGGGTGTTTTTCAAATAACTGAATAGAACCACAATATGTAAAGGGTGTATCTCACAATGACATATGCAGCAAAGGCTGCAAAATAAACTTTTTTAACACAAAACGGGCGTTTGTTTAATAACTGAATATAACAGCAGTATATAATCCTTGAATTTCACATGTGCTGATGCTGCAAGGCCAGAAAAATTGTGTATTTTTGCCCAAAAAAGGTGTTTTATTAATAAAAGAATATAACCACAGTATGTAAAGGGTGTATCTCACACGCCCTGATCCAGACTAGGCCGCAATTAAAGATTATTGCCCAAAATGACTGTATTTCAAATAACTGAATAGAACCACAGTATGTAAAGGGTGTATCTCACACGTTCAGATCTAGACTAGGACGCAATTTAATTATTTTTCTGAAAAACGGGGGGTTTGTTTAATGACCGAATATGACAGCAGTATTTAACTCTTAACTTTCACACGTGCTGAAGCTGCAAGGCCAGAAAAATTGTGTATTTTGCCCCAAAAAGGGTGTTTTATTAATAGAAGAATATAACCACAGTATGTAAAGGGTGTATCTCACACACACTGATCGAGACTAGGCCGCAATTAAAGATTATTGCCCAAAATGGCAGTATTTCAAATAACTGAATAGAACCCCAGTATGTAAAGGGTGTATCTCACACGTACAGATCCAGATTAGTCCGCAATTTAAGTTTTTCACCTAAACTGGGTGTTTGTTTAATAACAGAATATGACAGCAGTATATAACCATTGAATTTCACACGTGCTGATGCTGCAAGGCTAGAAAAATTGTGTATTTTTGCCCAAAAAGGGTGTTTTATTAATAGAAGAATATAACCACAGTATGTAAATGGTGTATCTCATACCGACTGATCCAGACTAGGCCGCAATTACATTTGTTTGCCCAAAATGGCGGTATTTCAAATAACTGAATAGAACCACAGTATGTAAAGGGTGTATCTCACACGTACAGATCCAGACTAGGCCACAATTTTAAGTTTTTTGCCCAAACTGGGTGTTTGTTTAATAACTGAATATGACAGCAGTATATAAACCTTGAATTTCACACGTGCTGATGCTGCAAAGGCTGCAAAATAGTGTATTTTGGCAAAAAAGTGTGTTTTTAAAAACCCAGAAAATGATGGTTGTATTTCTAGCTTAAATTGCACACTGACTAATGCAGATGTTGGATATTGCCAAAAAAGTGTGTTTTTTTAGTAACAGAATATGAAAGCTGCATATATTAAGCTTGAATTTCACACGTGCAGATCTGTAAAATAGTGTATTTTGGCAAACAAAAGTGTGTTTTTAAAAACCCAGAAAATGATGGCTATATTTCTAGCTTAAATTGCACACTGACTAATCCAGATGTTGTATATTGCCCAAAAAAGTTAGTTTTTTTTTTACTAACTGAATATGAAAGCTGTATATAACCCTTGAATTTCACACGTGCTGATGCTGCAAGGGCTGTAAAATAGTGTATTTTAGCCAAATAAGTGTGTTTTTAAAAACCCTGAAAATTATGGCTGTATTTCTAGCCTAAATTGCACACTGACTAATCCTGTAAATGCACCAGATGTTGTATATTGCCAAAAAGGGTGATTTTTTAAAACCAGATTATTAGTGCATTATTTTAAGTTTGGATTTTAATGTCACAAAAGCTCAGATGCAGTGCTGGTGCACTGAGCTTGCATAAAATGGCCGCAGCCGCCCATCTAACTAACAGATGGATAAAAGTTATTTTTTTCTGTCACTGGGCTCAGGGCAGGGTAAAAAGATTGTGCACTGCACCCACAAAACTAAATGTATGTAGATCGCTGAGTTAGATTCGAGTTCTGATCACAGATTCTGTCCTATTCTCTCCCTTATATAGAGGCTCAATCACATGCTGCACTGGCCAATCACAGGCATGGCTGTGATGACTTCTAAGGTCAGACAGTTAAACGGTTGTTAATTGGCTGCTCTGCAAATTGCCGAACACGGAACCCGAACCCGAACCCAAACTTTTACTGAAATGTTCGGGTTCGGGTCCGGGGTCTAAAATTCCAATAGTTAGGGTTCGCTCAACCCTACTCACGTGCCCTGACCAACGCAGTTATTGGGAAGGTCTGACACATGGACAAGTGCTTTTGGCCAGGGAGGCTACATTTCCCTAAAAGGCACACTGAGTGAACGTTGTGGAGGCCAGGAGCGAGTCGTACCCTGGGATGGCACAGGTGTTACCGATGCCAAGGATTGCGGGCCCTATTTCCATCAGGATTTCCGCCACCACCTACATTAGTGGCTGCAACCCCCTCTTCTACTCCTCCACCTCCTCCTCCACTTCCACCTCTAAATTCTCATCTAGCAGCATCAGCCAGCCATCAGTCAGTAGCTGGAAGCAATGTAGCACTGCAGTGGGGAAGTGGCAATAAGGCCTGTGCTGAAACTAATTTGCTTAGGTGACAAAAAGCACACTGCTGCAGAGCTGTGGCAGGATATAAGGGACCAGACTGAGCTGTGGCTCTCGCCACTCAACCTAAAACCAGGCATGGTTGTGTCTGATAATGGCCATAACTTGGTGGAGGCTTTGGAGCTTGGCAAGCTCACACACATACCATGCCTAGCCCACGTTTTCAACTAAGTGGTTCAGGAGTTTCTCAAAACCTACCCAACGAGACGAGAACACGTGCTGGAACTCAACATTACACATGTTGGCCAGGCTTTGTGAGCAGCAGAGGTCAGTCGTGGAATACCAGCTGCAACATGGTCGTCGCCTTTCCAGTCAGCTTCCACTCTTCACAAGCGATGAGTGGGCATAAATGTATGACCTCTGTAAGGTTTTACGCAACTTTGAGGAATCAACACAAATGGTGAGCAGTGATGCCGCTATTATCAGTGTAATCATCCCACTTCTGTGTCTACTGAAACGCTCGCTGCTCCCAATAAAGACGGACGCTTTGCATGTAGAAGAGGTGGAAATGGAGGAAGACAGTACATAGGGTGATAGCCAGACCACCCTGATTTAGTCTTCTCAGCACGAATTGTATGATGATGAGGAAGAGGAGCAGGAGACGGTTGCCTTCACTACAGAGGGTAGTACCCATAGCAGGTTTATTCCATCTGTTAAGCGTGGATGGGCAGAAGAGGAGGAAGAGGGCAGCAAAGTCTTGTCTGTTAGGACTCTGGCACACATGGCTGACTTTATGTCATGCTGCCTTTCCTGTGACCCTCTCGTTATACACATTTTGGCCATCACAATTGCAGTTTTTTCACCCTTCTGGTCCCAAAGAGAACTTCTCATCTCTCATTCCTATGTTGTAGAGGACTAGCAAAATGGTGCTATACAAGAAGGCCCTTGTGGAAAACTTATTCCAAAAATTTCCAGCTGACAACGCTGGCGGCAGAGTACGTAGTTCCTTGGGCAACCAAGGAGGGGAGGCAAAGGGAACACACGGCAGTTCGAACAGAGGCAGGGCAACACTCTCCAAGGCCTGGGACAGTTTAATGACACCCTGCCAGCACCCTTACCCTGATGTGCGGCCTAGTGTCACAAGGAGGGAAATGTTTTGGAAGATGGTGAAGGAGTACGTAGCAGACTGTCAGCGTCCTCAATGATCCCTGTGTGCCTTACTTACTATTGGGTGTCCAAGCTGGACACGTGGCACGAACTGGCACTCTATGCCTTGGAGGTGCTGGCCTGCTCTGCCGCCAACGTTTTGTCAGAGCGTGTATTTAGTGCTGATGGGGGCATAATAACTGATAAGTGCCTCCACTTGTCAACTGAAAATGCTGAACGGTTTTACTCATCAAAATGAACAAGGCCTGGATTGCCCCTGACTTCTCTACTCCACCAGAGAAAAGCGGCTGAACATAAAAGCACTTTAAATGTGGCTTTTATGGTGCATTGAATACACTGTATTCCCATGCACCCCTTCCACCACAAAAAAATGGTATATTGTTCAATCTTCCTTTTCTCGTCCTCCTCCTTCTCCTTCATCATATTATTATTATTATTATTTATTATTAAAGCGCCATTTATTCCATAGCGCTGTACATATGAAAAGGGGTATACATACATAATACAAACACTTGCACTAAGCATAAACAAGACGAGGTACAGACTGGTATAGAAGGACAGAGGGCCCTGCCCGTAAGGGCTTACAATCTATATGGTATAGGAGAAGGACACAGTAGGTGAGGGTGAAGCTGGTCATGGTGGTATAGAGGCAGCAGGGTTACTGGTTGTAAGCTTGCCTGAAGAGGTGGGTTTGTAACACCCCAGAGTTTCTGTTACTACATGCCTCTAACCTGCTACTATCTCCTAAGAGCCTTTATACTGTCATCTGATGTAATTTATATTATGTCCTCCACAAATGTGCATATAAATCTATGTTAAATTCAACTGTTCCTATAACTTCAGAAATAAATCAAAAATAGGGTCCGCTCACCTCTGTCCCCTCAGGGCAGGTGCTCTAGTCCAAAAATTGAGACACCCCTCAAAGTAAATTGTTAATAGAAAAATAGGTTGGACTGGCACTCATATAAGGAATAACATGGTTTATTGAGTATAATTATATAAAAATGTGAAATGTAATTTTCTTTACCTGTCACAAATAAAATGTCAATAAAATGTGATGAATACACTATTCAAATCTAAAAGATTATTAAATCACAAGAAAATAAAAATAAAAATAATAAAAATTGTATTGCAGGAACCGCAGGCACCAGCCGTTCACAGAACCCAATGGTTCTAGTTGTATATCCAATAACCAATGGTGCCACCGGTTACTGCAAACCCATATGGTATTAAAACAACAATTTCATTTCCATGTATTATTCCAGCTTCAAAAAATCCCACAAATTAGGAAATCTCAGATGCACAAAGTTCGGAGCTTTCAATATATTGGTGTTTGAAAGTTATGGCAACTTTTCAAAATGATAGTGTGTCTTTATCCTTGATGTTACAAGACAACGAAAATATATGAATATATGAAAATATATGAATTTGGAAGTCTCCTACCAAGAGGCTTAAATGCCGAGTTAGAAATATTCGGGTTTATATAGGGCGGTACGTTTGGGTGTCGACACAGAGTTGCATGTCAGGCTGTTTGTCAGCACTGCAACTCTGCCTCTACCCCACACGTGCCCCCCTTTTTTACATCACCATTCTACATTTGTTCACAAAAAGGATTGTTAAAAATATTCAAATAAGGACAAAAAGAAAAATAAAATAAAATAAAAAAAAGTTATAGTATGAGAAAAAGGAACTAGATCCAAAAGTAATATGTCCGGAGACACCCAAATAAAATCTATTTAGTTTTTTGTTTGTTGTAATTGATGTGACAAAATTGCAGTCATTTCAATGTGAAGGATCCGTGGAAACTTATGACCTGCACAATATTTATATTTTTATAGTGATTTTTAAATAACACATATGTTGGATTTACATGGTTAGTAATCCTGCCCATGTGAAGAGCATAAATTTTAGGAGTTTAATGGTATGAAAATACAATAGTATGAAAACGCAGAAATATATAGATTGTTATAATATATTATAATGTGTTGTCCGCTATATACATATAGAAGAAACTTAGTACGAAAAAAATCGCACCACATTCTATTCCAATAAAGGCGATTACTATGCAACCTTGGAGATCCAGACCAGATTTTGGTTAGAAATGGGATCCAGGACGGACTTTCAAAAACACCAATAGCAACTATAAAATGCAGGGATAAAAGAATCGGGGCGATACCACTGAGGAAGGGGACAGCGTCTCCCCGAAACGCGTTTGGTGAGCATCTGGGCAATACCCCAGACTAAAGACCCCGAATCCTATTTTGGAGAAAAAGTGCACTTTTACAAAGAGAAAGACTTCCTGGACACGCATCGGAAAAGAGCGGCTACGTCATCCTGCCAGCGCTCAGAAACAAGCGACTGCATACCTCACGTAGGAACATCACGTGAGAAGCAGCAGTGAAGAGACACAAGGGACGTGAACACCGCAGCCGGGACGCCGGCATATTGAGCGGGCTGAAAAGACCACCTATTAGTCCCATTGAGCAGAGCGCAGGCAGAGGTAAGCCCACACCTGTGGGGAAACTTATAATCTTTTCACTGAAGTGACACCTACCACAGTGATCACCGCCATTACCACATAAGGAAAAGAACAGAGCCGCACTATATAGCGGATTAATCAATAGCCTTTTACCTAAAGAAAACCTTTCTGCTGGTAACCACAAACAGCGGACAATTTGTTTGAACAGTGTCAGCTGTGGAAATTGTTACACTGTTTTCTTGAAAAGTTGCTGTGCAGGAACTACTGATTCATCTCAAATACTGACTATCAAACGTTGTCTTGTAACATCAAGGATAAAGACACACTATCATTTTGAAAAGTTGCTATATCTTTCAAACACCAATATATTGAAAGCTCCGAACTTTGTGCATCTGAGATTTCCTAATTTGTGGGATTTTTTTGAAGCTGGAATAATACATGGAAATGAAATTGTTGTTTTAATACCATATGGGTTTGCAGTAACCGGTGGCACCATTGGTTATTGGATATACAACTAGAACCATTGGGTTCTGTGAACGGCTGGTGCCTGCGGTTCCTGCAATACAATTTTTATAATTTTTATTTTTATTTTCTTGTGATTTAATAATCTTTTAGATTTGAATAGTGTTTTCATCACATTTTATTGACATTTTATTTGTGACAGGTAAAGAAAATTACATTTCACATTTTTATATAATTATACTCAATAAACCATGTTATTCCTTATATGAGTGCCAGTCCAACCTATTTTTCTGTTCCTATAACTTGCCTGGTTACCAGTAGGCACATTGGCAGGTAATGGTTACAGTCCAGTGTATCTGAGCTGGGATGGATAATTTCAGCCTAGCCCCCCCCCCCCCCCCCCCCCCCCCCCCTGTGGAGAGAGTGGGCTGGTCCCACATCCTGCAGCATGAGTGGCGAAGGAAGTTTGAGTCAGGGGAAGGCTGTGTGATAGTGTCCAGGAGATCCCCTGCATAGGGGAGACAGCAAGGACCTAGTCTCGGCTGAGACATGGCAATATTCCCAGTCTGAGCACCTTCAGCTCAGCTGGATGAAGGAAAGCAGAAAACTACAGACAACCCTCAGAGTTCCAGGAAGGAAGCATTCCCTGAGAAGCCATCTGTGAGATAAGTCCAGTGCCTAGGAGAAGCTATTTTCTCCTCAGCTAGTCTGTCCCCACACAGCAGAAGTACAGATAACTGCAGAAGCTAGCCCTGCCACAATTACAGAGCTACCAAACAAACGTTTTATCCTGCAAGCTCCACATTTAAAGCAGAAGTGCCCATTCCTGCCAATGATTGCAAAAACCTGCTGGGACCAAGAGCCCAAAGCTGTATACTGCTTGGATGAAAGTTACCTCAAGTAAAGAAACTTTTGAACTTCAGGTCTGGACTTTATTTCTTCTGCAAAATTCCTCTATTACTACTACTATCACTACACTCAAATTTATTGCAAGTGAGCCAGGAGTCCAGCCGTACCCAGGTAGGACACACCATGACACAATTATCACTATCCTATAGAGACATTATAGGCCACCACACCACTCTGGCATTCCTAATCTGGAACGTGCGTTATAACACCTTGGAAGGGCCCTGGGATAGTACCCTGCGCACGCTGCAATTGACATCATGACAAATACAGGATTTATTATCCACCTGACCCTGCCACTGTCAGCGTACCCTTTCCTGGTCATTGCAGGTTTTTAGGTTTCTTTTGAAGGATTCCACTCTAGGTGAGAGTGATATGTTGGGGTAGCGAGTTTTAGAGTGTGGGGGATGCACGGGAGAAATCTTGGAGGCGATTGTGGGAAGAGGTGATAAGAGAAGAGGAGAGAAGGAGGTCTTGTGAGGATGTATCAGGAAAGTAGCTCAGAGATGTAGGAGGAGACAGGTTGTGGACGGCCTTGTATGTAATTGTTAGTATTTTGAACTGAACTCGCTGGGCAATGGGGAGTCAGTGAAGGGATTGGCAGAGGGGAGAAGCAGATGAGTAATAGGGTGAGAGGTGGATTAGTTGGGCAGCAGAGTGGAGGATAGATTGGAGGGGTACAAAAATGCTAGATTGAAGGCCACAGAGGAGGATGTTGCAGTAGATGGGAGATGATGATCATATCAACATGCTAATTAGGCTGCCCTCGCTCCTAATGCTTTAGAGGGTCAGCTCAGCAGCAGCCCCTCATCCCTATTGTTTTAGAGGGTCCCCAGCAGGCCCTCGCCCATAATGTTTTAGATGGTCAGATCAGCAGCAGGCTCTCGCCCCTAATGTTTTAGATGGTCTGATCATCAGCAGGCACTCGCCCCTAATGTTTTAGAGGGTCATCTCAGCAGCAGACCCTCGCCCCTAATGTTTTAGATGGTCAGATCAGCAGCAGGCCCTCACAACTAATGTTATAGAGGGTCAGCTTAGCAGCAGACCATCACCCCTAATGTTTTAGATGGTCACCAGCAGGACATCAATCATAATTTTTCAAGGGTGTGTATGATGCCCTCCTTTATGTGTAATAAAGGGTGTATTGGAGTGCCAGTTCCTCGTAATTTTCGGCAGCCCTTTTACTTAGTGCATAGGCTTTATGAGTGTAGGAGTCCCACTACCTGAACAATTGAACCACAATGTGAATGAGGCCCTCCTTTATGTGATATACAGATTGTATCGGAGCGACTCTTCCTTGTAATTTTTGGCAGCACTTACACTTTATATACAAGTAAATATACAGGAAAGTATGTTTCCTAACAATTTTTCCTCTAATATCGATGTTATCTTCGGTTTTGTGATTATTATTGGCAGTCTGTAAAAGTGGCGTACTACTCGGACAACATCATTCCCAGCAGCGACCTGGGAGTCTAAGATGCATCCAGAAATCCTCCCCATGCTGTTCCAGAACCATTTCAGTGGTGTTTCCATCAATTTCTGACCTTTTCCTGTGAACCAGACACCCTCCCCTTCTTTAGAGCAGGGGTTGGCTGGTTTAATGCTCTGGTTCTCCCATTGACTTCCATTGTGCTATGGTTTTTATTGATGGCATTTTGAATGCACAGAGATACCGTGATGAGATCCTGAGGCCATTGTTGTGCCATTCATCCAAGACCATCACCTCATGTTGCAGCATGATAATGCACGGCCCCATATTGCAAGGATCTGTACAGAATTTCTGGAAGCTGAAAACATCACTGTTCTTGCATGGCCAGCATACTCACCGGACATGTCATCCATTGAGCATGTTTGGGATGCTCTAGATCGGCGTATACAACAGTTCCAGTTCCTGCCAATATTCTGCAACTTCGCACAGCACAGCTATTGAAGAGGAGTGGACCAACATTCCACAGGCCACAATCAACATCCTGATCAACTCTATGCGACGGAGATGTGTTGCACTGTGTGAGGAAAATGGTGGCCACACCAGTTACTGACTGTTTTTCTGACCCCCCCCCCCTCAGTAAGGCAAAACTGTGCACATTTCAGAGTGGCCTTTAGTTGTGGGCAGTCTAAGGCACACCTGTGCAATATTCATGCTGTCTAATCAGCACCTTGATATGCCACATCAATGAGGTGGGATGGATTATCTCGGCAAAGTAGAAGTGCTCACTAACACAGATTTAGACAGATTTGTGAACAATATTTGAGAGTAATGGGTCTTTTGTGTATGTAGAAAGTGTTTCAGATCTTTGAGTTCAGCTCATGCAAAATGGGAGCAAAACCAAAAGTGTTGCGTTTATATTTTTGTTCAGTGTACAGGTCCTTCTAAAAAAATTAGCATATTGTGATAAAGTTCATTATTTTCTGTAATGTACTGATAAACATTAGACTTTCATATATTTTAGATTCATTACACACCAACTGAAGTAGTTCAAGCCTTTTATTGTTTTAATATTGATGATTTTGGCATACAGCTCATGAAAACCCAAATTTCCTATCTAAAAAAATTAGCATATTTCATCCGACCAATAAAAGAAAAGTGTTTTTAATACAAAAAAGGTCAACCTTCAAATAATTATGTTCAGTTATGCACTCAATACTTGGTCGGGAATCCTTTTGCAGAAATGACTGCTTCAATGCGGCGTGGCATGGAGGCAATCAGCCTGTGGCACTGCTGAGGTGTTATGGAGGCCCAGGATGCTTCGATAGCGGCCTTAAGCTCATCCAGAGTGTTGGGTCTTGCGTCTCTCAACTTTCTCTTCCCAATATCCCACAGATTCTCTATGGGGTTCAGGTCAGGAGAGTTGGCAGGCCAATTGAGCACAGTAATACAATGGTCAGTAAACCATTTACCAGTGGTTTTGGCACTGTGAGCAGGTGCCAGGTCGTGCTGAAAAATGAAATCTTCATCTCCATAAAGCTTTTCAGCAGATGGAAGCATGAAGTGCTCCAAAATCTCCTGATAGCTAGCTGCATTGACCCTGCCCTTGATAAAACACAGTGGACCAACACCAGCAGCTGACATGGCACCCCAGACCATCACTGACTGTGTGTACTTGACACTGGACTTCAGGCATCTTGGCATTTCCCTCTCCCCAGTCTTCCACCAGACTCTGGCACCTTGATTTCCAAATGACATGCAAAATTTGCTTTCATCCGAAAAAAGTACTTTGGACCACTGAGCAACAGTCCAGTGCTGCTTCTCTGTAGCCCAGGCCAGGCGCTTCTGCCGCTGTTTCTGGTTCAAAAGTGGCTTGACCTGGGGAATGCGGCACCTGTAGCCCATTTCCTGCACACGCCTGTACATGGTGGCTCTGGATGTTTCTACTCCAGACTCAGTCCACTGCTTCTGCAGGTCCCCCAAGGTCTGGAATCGGTCCTTCTCCACAATCTTCCTCAGGGTCCGGTCACCTCTTCTCGTTGTGCAGCGTTTTCTGCCACACTTTTTCCTTCCTACAGACTTCCCACTGAGGTGCCTTGATACAGCACTCTGGGAACAGCCTATTCGTTCAGAAATTTCTTTCTGTGTCTTACCTTCTTGCTTGAGGGTGTCAATGATGGCCTTCTGGACAGCAGTCAGGTCGGCAGTCTTACCCATGATTGCGGTTTTGAGTACTGAACCAGGCTGGGAGTTTTTAAAAGCCTCAGGAATCTTTTGCAGGTGTTTAGAGTTAATTAGTTGATTCAGATGATTAGGTTAATAGCTCATTTAGAGAAACTTTTCATGATATGCTAATTTTTTTAGATAGGAATTTTGGGTTTTCATGAGCTGTATGCCCAAATCATCAATATTAAAACAATAAAAGGCTTGAACTACTTCAGTTGGTGTGTAATGAATCTAAAATATATAAAAGTCTAATGTTTATCAGTACATTACAGAAAATAATGAACTTTATCACAATATGCAAATTTTTTGAGAAGGACCTGTATATGTACCAACAGTTTTGTTACATTTTTGGTGCGTTTTCTGAGCCTAAAGCCTCTGGTGCTCGCACCAGTGTCCCTGAACCCACTTAGTCACCAACCAACTATACCGGGACTATCCCAGGAGGTATTGGTCTGGATGCTTACCCACAGCAAAGTCCAGATTGCTGTACAGGAGCTAAAGTGGGAACACTGGGGAATACTGGGGAAGTTCCAGAATAACACCCTTATGGTTAGCCCTACGCCAAACCTGTTAGTTGCCACACTAAATCCACAATCACTGATAGAGATGGCCTTGTGGTTCACCCGGCGGTAGTTTCTCGATGAACTTTACTCGTTCGCGATTCCCTGAACATGCGAACATATGGTGATATTCGCACAAGCCATATTTTTTTGCATAGCGCCGAACTTTGACCCAGGACACATTCATGAAGTGGGACAGGACAGCCAATTGAGACGTTTAAGCACATGGACACATCCCCAACCCTATAACAGAAACCGATATGGCAGCCATTTTATATTATGTGTTTTGCCAGTGTAGGGACATGTTGTAGTTTGGAGCAGGGACAGTTTAGGGACACCAAACGCTAGCTAATTGGGCCACAATTTTTTTTTTAAAGGACTGGTATAGGTGTGCTATCGATAGGTGTGATATAGAGGGGTGTAATATACTTATAATATACTTTCTAACACAGAAATTATATTATAGTGTATTTGTATTGTGCAACAGTTGTGTGCGGTTCTGCTGCGATAACGTAGCTAGATAGAGGGACAGACGCTATTGGAGTTTCTAATTGCAACGGGTGTGATATACCTTTTGCCACTAAAAACAACTGCTTGAGGGCTGCGCTATACCTTCTTCGACAAAATTCTGATTGAAGGGTGCTATATACCTGTTTCTGCCAAATACTGATTGAGGGGTGCTATATACCAGTTTGTGCCAAATACTGATTGAGAGGTGCTATATACCTGTTTATGCCAAATACTGATTGAGGGGTGCCATATACCTTCTTTTACCAAATACTGATTGAGGGCTGCGATACACCTGCTTCCGCAAAATACAGATTGAGGGGTGCCATATACCTGTTTTCGTCAAATACTGATTGAGGGGTGCCATATACCTTTTTCCCAAAAATTAGTGAATTTAAACAGAAAATGTAAATGACAAAGTAGTGAAATGATATAAAATAAAACACATACAAAAAAAATTGATTTATGAGGTGGAGTTCCATATGGAGGCGGTGGATGTAGTGGAGTAGGTGGAAGCGGCGGTGGAGGAGGACAAGATAGCCAACACAGGTTTTTGGTTTTAATTAAATTTTGTAAAATTAAGGTACACTCCAAAAGAGTGTGAAATATCCAAAATACAAACATGAGCAATTGCGCTGCAGTATAACAATTGCTGCTTAGTGCCGGTATACATGTCTATTCTGCACAAGGTACGGACAAGTCCTGTGGGATCCATGTCTGGTTAATTTTAATAAACGTGAGCTTGTCCACATTGGCTGTGGACAGGCTGCTGCGCTTGTCTGTGATGACGCCCCCTGCTGTGCTAAACACACGTTCAGATAATACACTGGCTGCAGGGCAGGCCAGCACCTCCAAGGTGTAAAGGGCAAGCTCAGGCCATGTGCCCAATTTGGAGACCCAGAAGTTGAAGGGGGCAGACCCGTCATTCAGTACATGTAGGCGTGTGCACACATACTGCTCCACCATGTTGGTGAAATGCTGCCTCCTGCTAAGATGTTCCATATCAACTAGTGGTGCTGGTTGTTGTGGCATGCTGAAAACGCTTTTCCACATTTCGGCCATGCTAACCCTACCTTCTGAGGTGCTGGCGGTGCCCCAGCTGCATTGGCGACCTCTTCATCATCCTCTGCTTTCGCCTTGTGCTTCCACTGTGCCCCTGCTGTCAGGTGGGAATGCCACCAGCAGCGCATCTACCAGCGTGCGCTTGTACTCGCGCATCTTACGATCACGCTCCAGTGACGGAATTAAAGACAGTACGTTGTATGCGTATTTGCATGCAACATCTTTACACCCTAAAAGTATGATCTCTGCCATTCCTGTCGGTCAGTTTTTACGTATTCGGCGGATCTGTTCTGATAATGCAACATTTGAAAAACAGGCCAGTGAGCTGAAGGATCGGTTTCTCAAAAGAGGCTATAGCCACCGATCCATTAAAAAGGCATATTGGCGTGCAAAAACTCAGGATTAGTCTCACCTGTTGCAAATCAAAAGAGATAAGACACCGGATGACAAGATCAGATTTGTTAGTACTTATCACTCACAGTGGAACAAAATGAGGGAGGTCTTGGCATCACATTGGTCTATCCTACTATCAGATCCTGTGTTGGAAAAGATTCTATCAGCTCAACCCCTTGTCACGGCACGTAGAGCTAATACCCTACGAGATAGCCTAGTTCGAGGGTATCTACAACCAACAATACCTCAATTGAATGCCGGACAAGGAAGTCCAAAAACTAGATTTAGACCATGCGGCAGATGTTCCGCATGTCCTAATATGGAGAGTTCTTTTGATTTAACAGATTAGTCTGGAACTAGATCATTCAAAATACATCAATCCCTCACGTGCTCCAGCACACGGGTGGTGTATTATGCTGTATGCCCATGCCCCAAGATCTATGTGGGACTCACTACCCGTGAATTAAGGGTCCGTGTTCGGGAGTACGTGAGGGATATCCTTAAGGCACAGGAGATAAAGGAGGTCGAGACCCTCAAACCGATCCCTAGACATTTTAGGGAATTCCACTCTTGCAATCCAAGATGTCTTAAAGTTAGAGGTATCGATTGCATTCAGGTTGATCTACGTGCTGGCAATACATCCAAGCGGCTCGCTCAAAAGGAGAGCCGCTGGATTTGGACCCTTGGGACCTTACGCCCCATGGGTCTAAATTTGGGCTTCTCTGCCTTTTTGTAGCTGTTGGGCCCACAACTGTGGATCCCATTTTTCTTTTAACAGACTGTTTGTATAACTATTATTCTTATATTTTCATCTTTCCCCAGCCTCTATTTGTGGGAGATTGAGCCACCGATTTCTTGATTCATCATGAACGGACTCTTTTTTGGCATATTTCGACCTATTAAGATGCGGCGGGGATTCATGTATTTGTACTTCACCTTTTTTCATTAGACTCTATGCAAACCACGCAAAAAAAAATTCACGCATAACTTATTGTTACAACCAATTATGTATTCTTTCCAAAGGAATCTGTATTTCCCTCTTTTGATTATTCTTTTCTGCATTCTTGCATCATCATTCACTTTTTATTCACCCTTCCTCACCCATCTACTCATATCTTGAGTGGTATATCCAGATCTACCTCATTTGTCTTCTTTTTTTACTCATTTTCCTCATTTATGGTAATGCCTTGTACATTTTTTTTCTTGCCCCTTTTTTTGCATTGATATTCACTATCTTCATGAATTTGTACTTATATATATTTATTCATATTTATATATTTTTTTCTATATGTCTATTCACATTATATTTCAATCATGTTCCTAACCATTATTATGGTCTTAATCACAATTATTAATTATGATCCACATTTCCTTTAATCATGGTTCCTTGGTTTTTATATTAGATTTATTGATATATAATGTACATATGTATATATACATCTATGTACTTATTATACCGTATTTTATTTATTATTTTTTATAATGATTTTCTGTATGGTTTGTTCTAATATAATATATGCCACGCCGCCATATATATATGTGATAATTTAGACTTCACAATCTGTCCTGTTCCGATCACGTTCTGTACATTGGCTGCCTGACTCTCCTCCCCCTGTGTGATGTGTGCGCGCGTCATCCAGCATCGCCTCCGGCGCCTCACGTCCGTGCCTCCTTACGTCGGAGCCGCCCGATCATGTGACTTCTTCACGTGGTGTGGGCGTTCCGATGGGACGCCGGCCGTGGGGTGGGTGGACTCGACTCCGCTTTGGATTTTCGCGCGCCTCTACCCATACACACCTGGGTACAAGTGAGTTCCGAACCCCTCATTGGCTATGGGAATCTTCTTATACCTGATTCACAGTGATGGCGCTACCCCCTGACGAAGGCACGCCGAAACGCGCGTTGGGGTAGCGCCACCCTGGGTCTTTCCTGCACACGGTTCTTGTTTTGGTGAGCCCCTGTCTCCTGCTGTTCTCCTCCATTTATTCATCCTACATAGATTTTTGGTCTGCAGTATACTTCCATCTTTATTTTCTGTCTGCATACCCGTCTTCTATCCACTGAGGGGACATACGCTGACAGGCACCTCACCTGGTACCTTACTGCTTCAGCATTTTGTACATGGGTTTGATTATTTACTCAGTATTTGATTCCCATGTCATACATATACTATGTTCCATGCTCTTTTGATCCATGTGTTTTTTCTTCCCAGGGTGGCGTTCTTTTTTGTCCTCCGCCCCCATTTCATCATGTTTATGGCATCGTATCTATTTATTCATTATCTCAATTCATGTTATTTTTAATCATGTCTTAATAAAGTATATATATTTTTTGGTACTATGAGCTCCTATCTGTTTGTTTTCGCTATTTAACTCAGAGCTTTTACCGAGTCTAATTTTTGTGTGTCCCTGTTTCTGGGTTTACATCGGTTCAGACACTGCTCTCCCCTTTCCCTATACAGGGACACACTAGGTCAATTTTTTGTTCTTGTTGACGCTCCAGTGACGGAATTAAGAACGGTACGTTGTCCTTGTAACGGGGATCCAGCAGCGTGGCCACCCAGTAATCGGCACAAGTTAGAATGTGGGCAACTCGGCGGTCGTTGCGGAGACACTGCAGCATGTAATCGCTCATGTGTGCCAGGCTTCCCAGAGGCAACAAAACTCTGCCCTCTGTGGGAGGTGTATCATCTGTGTCCTCTGTATCCCCCCATCCACGCACCAGTGATGGCCATGAGCTGGTCTGGGTGCCACCCTGCTGTGAACATGGTTCCTCCTCCTCCATCTCCTCATCCTCATCCTCCACCTCCTCTTCCTTCAGAACTGTGCCCTGGCTGGACAATTGTGTACCTTGGGTGTGTGGGTGCAGGAACCCACCCTTGGAGCCACTTGGAAATGATTGGCCGGAAACCCTATGAATTATCCCTCTTTCTCCTCCTCCTCCTGTGCCACATCCTCTTCCATCATCGCCAGGAGCGTTTTTTCAAGGAGGCATAGATGTGGGATAGTAACGCTGAGAACGGCGTTATCGGCACTGGCCATGTTGGTGGAGTACTCGAAACAGCGCAACAAGTAACACAGGTCTCGCATGGAGGCCCCGTAATTGGTGGTGAAGTGGTGCTGTTCCGCCGAGCGACTCACCCGTGCATGCTGCAGCTGAAACTCCACTATTGCCTGCTGCTGCTCGCACAGTCTGGCCAGCATGTGCAAGGTGGAGTTCCACCTTGTGGGCACGTCGCATATGAGGCGGTGATCGGGAAGGCCGAAGTTACGCTGCAGTGCCGACAGGTAAACAGCAGCAGGGTGAGAACGCCGAAAGCGCGCACAGACGGCACGCACTTTATGCAGCAGCTCTGACATATCGTTGTAATTTTTAAGGAATCTCTGCACCACAAAATTCAGCACATGCGCCAGGCAAGGGATGTGCATCAAACCGGCTAGTCCCAGAGCTGCTATGAGATTTCGCCCAATATTGCAGACCACCAGGCCGGGCTTGAGGCTGACTGGCACAAACCACTCATTGGTCTGTTATTCAAGGCCCGTCCACAGCTCCTGCGCGGTGTGGGGTTTGTCCCCCAAACAGATACGTTTTAAAACTTCCTGCTGTTGTTTACTCCTGGCTGTGCTGAAGTTGGTTGTGAAGGTGTTACGCTGACCGGATGAGGAGCTGGTAGAGGATGAGGAAGCAGAGTAGGAGGAGGAAGCAACCGGAGGCAAACTGAAGCACCCTGCAATCCTCGTGGTGGAAGGAAATGTGCCAAACTGCTATCCAACTCAGACCCAGCCACAACTGTTATGCTGTTATGGAGATATAACGGCCCTGACCGTGCTTACTGGTCCATGTAACCGTAGTCAGGTGCACCTTGCCACAGATGGCATTGCGCAGTGCACACCTGATTTGTCCCCTACTTGGTTGTGAAGGGAAGGGATGGCTTTCCTTGAAAAGTAGTGGCGGCTGGGCACGACGTACTGTGGGACAGCCACCTTCATAAGGCCTTTAAAACGATCCGTCTCCACCAGACGGAATGACAGGATTCAAAGGCCAGTAATTCAGAAATGCTGGCATTCAGGGCTAGGGATCGCAGGTGGGTGGGGGGGTACTTCCTCTTCCTCTCCAGCATTTGGGATATGGAGAGCTGAACGCCTCCGTGGGACATTGTGGAGATGCTTGGTGACACAGGTGTCTGTGTTGCTGGCAGATCCTCTGTTTGTGGGGTGCCAGGTGGCACGATCACTCCAGAGGTAGATGAAGAGGCCGCGACTGCAGCAGAAGAGGAAACAGGAGGAGCCAGAGACCTTTCTTGGTTTTTGAGGTGTCTACTTCACTGCAGCTCGTGCGTTGCACTTAAATGCCTGGTCATGCAGGTTGTGCTCAGGTTGAGAACGTTTATGCCTCGCATCATGCTCTGATTGCACAGCGTGCAAACCACTCATGTCTTGTCATCAGCACATTGTCTGAAGAACTGCCACGCCAGGGAACTCCTTGAGGCTGGCTTTAGTGTGCTCGGTCCCTTGCTGCGGTGGGCAGTAGGAGGCGTACTGTCTAGAGGACGGTTGCTCCGCTTTTGCACCCTGCTCCCTTCTTCTGCTGTGCTGGTGGCTCTGTGCGACCACCGCCTCTTCCTCCGAACTACATAGGTCACTCGCATGACCTTGATTCCATGTGGGGTCGAGGACCTCATCGTCCTCCACATCATGTTCTACCCAGTCTTCACCCCTGACTTCCTTGTCAGTCTGCACACTTTTAAAAGCCCCAGCAGTTGGCACCTGTGTTTCGTCATCATCCGAGACGTGCTGCAATGGTCCTCCCATGTACTCATCTTAAAAGATAAGTGGTTGGGCATCGGTGCACTCGATCTCTTTCACTTCTGGGGCAGAGCTAGGTGGATGGCCCTGGGAAACCCTGCTAACAGAGTCATCAAAAAGCAGAAGAGACTGCTGCATGACTTGGGGCACAGACGGCTTGGCTGATTTGCAAGGGGGTGAGGTAAAAGACTGATTGACATCGGCTGCAGGTGCCAACTGTGGTCTTTCAGCAGGAGACTGGGTGGGAGACAATGTGAAGGAACTGGATCCACTCTCAGCAACCCAATGTACTATCGCCTGTACTTGTTTCAGCCTCACCATTCATAGAGCAGCATTAGGCCCGACCAAATACCGCTGCAGGTTTTGTCGCCTACTCTCACCCGAGGAAGGGGTTTGACTTGTGCGTGTAGCTGGCACAGATCGACCATATCCTCTCCTTGCAACAGGAGCTCCACCAGCAGCACCACGACATGGGCCACGTCCCTTATTTGACGCTCTCCTCATATTATTCAAAGTTAGGCTCTTGCCCTAAATGGGTGTTTAATTAATAGTAAAATAGAATGACAGTATGTAAAGGGTGTATCTCACACGGTCTGAACCAGTGTAGGCCTGAATTTAATATTTCTTTGCCCAAAATGGCTGTATTTCAAATGGCTGTATTTAAAATCCCTGAATCAAACCCCTGTATGTAGAGGGAGTATCTCACAGGGCCTGAACCAGTGTAGGCCTAAATTAAATATTTATTTGCACAAAATGGCTGTATTTCAAATCCCTGAATCAAAACCCTGTATGTAGAGGGGGTATCTCAAACGGTCTGAACCAGTGTAGGCCTGAAGTAAATATTTATTTGCCAAAAATGGCTGTATTTTAAATGGCTGTATTTCAAATGCCTGATTTAAACCCCTGTATGTAGAGGGAGTATCTCACAGGGCCTGAACCAGTGTAGGCCTAAATTGAATATTTCTTTGCCCAAAATGGCTGTATTTCAAATGGCTATATTTCAAATCCCTGAATCAAATCCCTGTAAACCTAAGTTAAATATTTATTTGCACAAAATGGCTGTATTTTAAATCCCTTAATCAAACCCCTGTATGTAGAGGGGGTATCTCACACGGTCTGAACCAGTGTAGGCCTGAAGTAAATATTTCTTTGCCCAAAATGGCTGTATTTCAAATGGCTGTATTTCAAATCCCTGAATCAAACCCCTGTATGTAGAGGGAGTATCTCACAGGGCCTGAACCAGTGTAGGCATAAAGCTAATATTTCTTTGCCCAAAATGGCTGTATTTCAAATCCCTGAATCAAACCCCTGTATGTAGAGGGAGTATCTCACAGGGCCTGAACCAGTGTAGGCCTGAAGTAAATATTTATTTGCCCAAAATGGCTGTATTTCAAATCCCTGAATAAAAACCCCTGTATGTAGAGGGAGTATCTCACACAGTCTGAACCAGTGTAGGCCTGAATTCAATATTTCTTTGCCCAAAATGGCTGTATTTAAAATCCCTGAATCAAACCCCTGTATGTAGAGGGAGTATCTCACAGGGCTTGAACCAGTGTAGGCCTAAATTTAATATTTCTTTGCCCAAAATGGCTGCATTTCAAATGGCTGTATTTCAAATCCCTGAATCAAACCCCTGTATGTAGAGGAAGTATCTCACAGGGCCTGAGCCAGTGTAGGCCTAAGTTAAATATTTATTTGCACAAAATGGCTGTATTTTAAATCCCTGAATCAAACCCCTGTATGTAGAGGGGGTATCTCACACGGTCTGAACCAGTGTAGGCCTGTAGTAAATATTTCTTTGCCCAAAATGACTGTATTTCAAATGGCTGATTCAAACCCCTGTATGTAGAGGGGGTATCTTACACGGTCTGAACCAGTGTAGGCCTGAAGTAAATATTTATTTGCCCATAATGGCTGTATTTCAAATGGCTGAATTTCAAATGCCTGATTCAAACTCCTGTATGTAGAGGGGGTATCTCACACGGTCTGAACCAGTGTAGGCCTGAAGTTAATATTTCTTTGCCCAAAATGGCTGTATTTCAAATCCCTGAATCAAACCTCTGTATCTAGAAGAGTATCTTACAGGGCCTAAACCAGTGTAGGCCTAAATTAAATATTTCTTTGCACAAAATGGCTGTATTTCAAATGGCTGTATTTCAAATCCCTGATTTAAACCCCTGTATGTAGAGGGGTATCTCAAACGGTCTGAACCAGTGTAGGCCTGAAGTAAATATTTATTTGCCCAAAATGGCTGTATTTCAAATGCCTGATTCAAATTCCTGTATGTAGAGGGGGTATCTCATAGGGCCTGAACCAGTGTAGGCCTGAATTCAATATTTCTTTTCCCAAAATGTCTGTATTTCAAATGGCTGTATTTCAAATTTCTGAATCAAACCCCTGTTTCTAGAGGGTGTATCTCACACGGCCTGAACCAGTGTAGGCCTCAATTCAATATTGGTGCACCAAATGGCGGTATTAAAAATCTCTGAATGTAACCCAAATGTATTAAGGGTGTATCTCACAATGGCATCTGCATCAAAGGCTGCCAACTAAATTTTTTGTGGCCAAACGAGTGTTTATTTAACAACTGAATTTGACCGCAGTATATAAGCCTGAAATTTCACACGTGCTGATGCTGCAAGGCCTGAAAATAGTGTTTTTTGTCAAAAAAGTGTGTTTTTTAAACCCCATTAAATTGCACACTGACTAATCAAGATATTGTACATTGCCAAAAAAGTGTTTTTTTGGTAACAGATTATGAAAGCTGTATATATTAAACTTGAATTTAACACTTGCAGATCTGGAAAATACAGTTTTTTTAGAAAAAAATGTGTGTTTTTCAAACCCCAGAAAATGATAAGTGTATTTCTAGCTTAAATTGCACACTGACTAATCAAGATGTTGTAGATTTCCCAAAAGTTTTTTTTTTTTGGTGGTATTTCATTGCTGCTGACATTTTTACTTTTTTTGTTATTAATCGAAATTTAACGATTTTTTTGCAAAAAAATGAAATTTTTCACTTTCAGTTGTAAAATTTTGCAAAAAAAACGACATCCATATATAAGTTTCTTGCTAAATTTATTGTTCTACATGTCTTTGATAAAAAAAAAAAAATGTTTGGGTAAAAAAAAATGGTTTGGGTAAAAGTTATAGCGCTTACAAACTATGGTACAAAAATGTGAATTTCCGCTTTTTGAAGCAGCTCTGACTTTCTGAGCACCTGTCATGTTTCCTGAGGTTCTACAATGCCCAGACAGTACAAACACCCCACAAATGACCCCATTTCGGAAAGTAGACACCCTAAGGTATTCACTGATGGGCATAGTGAGTTCATAGAACTTTTTATTTTTTGTCACAAGTTAGCGGAAAATGATGATGATATTTTATTTTATTTTTTCTTACAAAGTCTCATATTCCAATAAAAACTTCCATAAACTCACTATGCCCATCACAAAATACCTTGGGGTGTCTTCTTTCCAAAATGAGGTCACTTGTGGGGTAGTTATACTGCCCTGGCATTTTAGGGGCTAAAATGCGTGCAAAGTAGTTTGAAATCAAAATCTGTAAAAAATGACTGGTGAAATCCGAAAGGTGCTCTTTGGAATGTGTGCCCCTTTGCCCACCTAGGCTGCAAAAAAGTGTCACACATCTGGTATCGCCGTACTCAGGAGAAGTTGGGGAATGTGTTTTGGGGTGTCATTTTACATATACCCATGCTGGGTGAGAGAAATATCTTGGCAACGTTTCCAATTTTCTTATACAAAGTTGGCATTTGACCAAGATATTTATCTCAGCCAGCATGGGTATATGTAAAATGACACCCCAAAACACATTGCCCAACTTCTCCTGAGAACGGCGATACCAGATGTGTGACACTTTTTTGCAGCCTAGGTGGGCAAAGGGGCCCACATTTCAAAGAGCACCTTTAGGATTTCACCGGCCATTTTTTACAGATTTTGATTTCAAACTACTTCGCACACATTAGGGCCATTAAATTGCCAGGGCAGAATAACTACCCCACAAGTGACCGCATTTTGGAAAGAAGACACCCCAAGGTATTCCGTGAGGGGCATGGCGAGTTCCTAGAATTTTTTTTTTGTCACAAGTTAGTGGAATATGAGACTTTGTAAGAAAAAAAAAATCATCATTTTACGCTAACTTGTGACAAAAAATAAAAAATTCTAGGAACTCGCCATGCCCCTCACGGAATACCTTGGGATGTCTTATTTTCAAAATGGGGTCACTTGTGGGGTAGTTATACTGCCCTGGCATTCTAGGGGCCCTAATGTGTGGTAAGTAGTTTGAAATCAAAATGTGTAAAAAATGACCTGTGAAATCCGAAAGGTGCTCTTTGGAATGTGGACAATTTTGCCCACCTAGGCTGCAAAAAAGTGTCACACATCTGGTATCGCCATACTCAGGAGAAGTTGGGCAATGTGTTCAGGGGGGTCTTTTTACATATACCCATTCTGGGTGAGAGAAATATCTCGGCAAAGACAACTTTTCCCATTTTTTATACAAAGTTGGCATTTGACCAAGATATTTATCTCACCCAGCATGGGTATTTGCAAAATGACACCCCAAAACACATTGCCGATCTTCTCATGAGTACGGCGATACCACATGTGTGACACTTTTTTGCAGCCTAGGTGGGCAAAGGGGCCCACATTCCTTTTATGAGGGCATTTTTAGAAATTTGGATCCCAGACTTCTTCTCACGCTTTTGGGCCCCTAAAATGCCAGGGCAGTATAACTACCCCACATGTGACCCCATTTTGGAAAGAAGACACCCCAAGGTATTCAATGAGGGCATGGCGAGTTCATAGAATTTATTTATTTTTTGGCACAAGTTAGCGGAAATTTTTTTTTTTTTGTATTTTCTCACAAAGTCTCCCTTTCCGCTAACTTGGGACAAAAATTTCAATCTTTCATGGAATCAATATGCCCCTCACGGAATACCTTGGGGTGTCTTCTTTCCGAAATGGGGTCACATGTGGGCTATTTATACTGCCCTGGCATTTTAGGGGCCCTAAAGCGTGAGAAGAAGTCTGGAATATAAATGTCTAAAGAATTTTACGCATTTGGATTCCGTGAGGGGTATGGTGAGTTCATGTGAGATTTAATTTTTTGACACAAGTTAGTGGAATATGAGACTTTGTAAGAAAATAAAAAAAACAATTTCCGCTAACTTGGGCCAAAAAAATTTCTGAATGGAGCCTGACAGGGGGGTGATCACCCATATAGACTCCCTGATCACCCTCCTGTCATTGATCACCCCCCTGTAAGGCTCCATTCAGACGTTTATTCAGACGTATACGGACGTCTGAATGGAGCCTTACAGGGGGGTGATCAATGACAGGGGGGTGATCAGGGAGTCTATATGGGTGATCACCCCCCTGTCATTGATCACCCCCCTGTAAGGCTCAATTCAGACGTCCGTATGTGTTTTGCGGATCCGATCCATGTATCCGTGGATCCGTAAAAATCATACGGACGTCTGAACGGAGCCTTACAGGGGGGTGATCAATGACAGGGAGGTGATCAATGACAGGGGGGGTGATCAGGGAGTCTATATGGGTGATCACCCCCCTGTCATTGATCACCCCCCTGTAAGGCTCCATTCAGACGTCCGTATGTGTTTTGCGGATCCGATCCATGTATCCGTGGATCCGTAAAAAACATACGGACGTCTGAATTGAGCCTTACAGGGGGGTGATCAATGACAGGGGGGTGATCAATTACAGGGGGGTGATCAGGGAGTCTATATGGGTGATCACCCCCCCCTGTCATTTATCACCCCCCTGTAAGGCTCCATTCAGACGTCCGTATGTGTTTTGCGGATCTGATCCATGTATCCGTGGATCCGTAAAAATCATCCGGACGTCTAAATGGAGCCTTACAGGGGGGTGATCAATGACAGGGGGTGATCAGGGAGTATAAATGGGGTGATCAGGGGTTCATAAGGGGTTAATAAGTGACAGGGGGGTGTAGTGTAGTGTAGTGGTGTTCGGTGCTACTTTACACAGCTACCTGTGTCCTCTGGTGGTTGATCCAAACAAAAGGGACCACCAGAGGACCAGGTAGCAGGTATATTAGACGCTGTTATCAAAACAGTGTGTTTTTAAAACCCCAGAAAATGATGGGTGTATTTCTAGCTTAAATTGCACACTGACTAATCCAGATGTTGGAGATTGCCCCCCAAAAATGGTGATTTACAATGTCCCAAAAGCTCAGATGCAGTGCTGGTGCACTGAGCATGCATAAAATGGCCGCCGCCGCCGCCGCCGCCGCCACCCACCCGACTAACGGAATTATAAAAGTTTTTTTTTTTTTGGTCAATGGCCTCAGGGCAGGGTGAAACGATTGTGCCGTGCACCCACACAACTATTTCTCTGTAGATCGCTGAGTTAGATTCTCTCCTATCACAAGTCCAGCAGCATCCTCTCCCTACACTTGTAACAGCAGAGTGACGTGCAGCGCTACGTGACTCCAGCTTATATAGAGCCTGGGTCACATGCTGCTCTGGCCAATCACAGCCATGCCATTAGTGGGCATGGCTGTGATGGCTTCTAAGGTCAGACAGTTAACCGCTTGTTGATTAGCTGCTGTGCAGCCTTTCCCAAAGCACCAAGAAGACGCCGAACACCAAACCCGAACTTTTACTGAAATGTTCGAGTTCGGGTCCGGGGTCCAAAAATCCTAAAGTTCGGTACGAACCCAAACTTTACTGTTCGGGTTCGCTTAACCCTAGTAGAGAGGTTTCCGGGTTTGTCGTTATTACCATAAGGTCGACTGCGCCACCTTGTGTTCCTGATTACCTAGTTTAATACCCGCTAACTTGTTTTCTTGATGGATAGCTTGGAGTAATGGTTCCATGATCATCACAAATACTAGGGGGGAGAGGGGACATCCATCCCTAGTTCCGTTCCTTATAGGGAAGGAAAGTGAGAGAGTATTATTCACAATCACCAATGCTGAGACGTTGAGATACATAGAGAAAATCGCTCTAATGAAAGCGTCTGGAAGGCCAAATTTGTCAAGGGTAAGATTCATGAAATCCCATCTGACCCTATTGTGAACGCCTTCTCAGCATCGATGCTGAGAAGTACTAGGGGATGTGAATTTTTTTTGCGTGAAATAAGGCATTTAAAATTCTGGCAGAGTTGTCCCTGCCCTCCATTCCCATAATAAAACCTGTCTGGTCTGTATGAATCAATATTGGTAGAAAGGGGGAAAGACGATTTGCCATCATTTTGGCCAGGAGTTTTAGGTCCCAATTCAAGCCAGGAGAAATGAGTTTCTAAAAGAGATTTTTTATAGAGAGACTCCAACTTTTGTATCTCAGATAGTAGTGCATCCATATGGTCTAATTATATATTTTTTTGTTGCGAACCTAAACTAATAAATTGGCCCCGCATATAGGCCTTATGTTCATCCTATATCACATGGGGAGAAATATCTGGATGGAAGTTCAAAAGAAAGAATTCTTCTAGGAGTTTTTGCACAGATCTTATACCATCTGGTGAAGAGATCAACTGTTCATTGAGTCTCCAGTTATAAGATCTAGGGGGCATTTGTGGTGTAGAAATAGAAACCATTGCAGGAGAGTGATCGGATAGATTTATTGAGTCTATTGTATTCTTTGGAAATTAAAAAATGATCTAATCTTTGGTACGAACAATGTGCTTTCGAAAAAAGGTATGATCCCTTACTGTCACGGCTGAGGATGGGGAAAACCCTCAGCCGTGCGATGCCAGAAGATGTTAATGGCTGCTCGACCAGGACGACAGAATTAGGGAGCAGGTCACCTCCTAATTGCATCCCTAATCTTACCCTGACTCCTAGCTGTATGAGCCGACCCTGATGGTAGGAGGGCTCATACTCCGGAACCTTGAAGTCCCTGCTAGCCCTCAGGGTGGCCCTAAACTAGGAGCAGGGTAAGACGACCTGTTCCTTCTGGATATGTCTCACTGGCAAAGCTGCAAGGAAGGGGGAACATATACAACTTATAGGAATGGCAGGTACATGCCACAAACACAACATTCACCTGCCACAGACACAAAGCCTGGAACCCATGTGCAAGTGCTGCTGTCCACAACAACACAAACGGACACAGCACACACCACACATCACACAGGAACCGAGGACCATAAGCTGCAAAGTATAAAGACCAAACAAACATCTTCATAACATCATGTAACATAAACCTATGACCACAAGGGTGGCCCAGACTGGCAGATGGTAAATAAGCAGGAGGATGACTCCAGCAAGCATGACTGAAGTACCCCTCAGATACTGGCAACAGCTAGGAGCTAAATAGCCCCAAGTAGCCAAACCCACACTCAGACACACCCAGTGCACACACTAGGAAGGAAGTTAACTCTTCCAACACCAGGGAATGGGAAGACAGCAACTTAAAGGGGAATACACACACAATAAACCCCGTGCACACCAGACAAGGAAAGTGCACACATATAAACACACGTTGCCATAGGCAACCGCATGCATACACAGTGAGCAGCCCAGCAACCAGCTCCAGCTGCTACACCATCAAACTATATGTTGCCAATGGCAACCACACGTGAGGCAACAAACCCAGAGCCCTCACCTGTGGTTGACAACACAGAACAAACCGCTGACAACCGCATGCGACCACAAGAGTCACGACCATAAGCAATTATGAATATGTACATTTGATTGGCTATGGAACCCTTTAATAACATATATCTTCCCTCTACATCTTGAGTATGGGAGCAATATTAAAATGGTATCCCCTTCCTAAAGCCCACGCTGACACCTCTAGAGGCCGAGGAGTTAGAGCCGCAATGAAACCACTGAGGGAATTTGGAGTGAGAGAGATTAGGATAATGATTGAATTTGAAGTGAGTTTCTTGTAATTAAAGAACTTAGTAATTATTCCTTTTTATGTAAGAAAGAATTTGGCATCTCTTAGAAGGGGTGTTAAAGCCCTTGACATTAAATGATGCCATTATCAAATCAGTCATCTCACTTCAATTTGAGGGGAGGGCAAGACTCTACATCCAGCTAGGAATTCTATATAGACCAGTGTGCAAAAATTCTGTTCGATCACCTAGAAAATAATTTTGGTGGTTATTGGGGAGCTCACCAGCATATAACTTGTATTTATATGCTCAGAGAAGCATCTACTTGAACAGTAAACAACAAAAATAGAACTTAACCAATAGTAACAATGCCACATTATTATATGCAGTTTTAAGTGCAGTGATGAAGAGTGGGTTAGTTTTATGAAAGGTGAGAAAGTAGGTAAGTAGGAGAGTAAAGAGGTAAATATAACATGTATCATCGCCCTTTTATGAGTTGAGGATCGAGTGGAAAATCGGGAGGATAGCGTTATAAGGAGAATAGGAAGATTTATCAGGGGGGGGGGGGTGCCTAGCAATTATGAATAAATTCTCTTAGCTGTCTTAGAGGCACATTTAAAGGAACACTAAAGCAAGTTCATCTCACTCTCCCAACGGTAGTCTTCTGGGTGTTGACTTCGAATTTCCTCTACGGTTCCTTTGAGGCTTTGGGGTATGTTGTTTGTCCAAAAGTTCTATCGGTGGCAGATCTGGTAAAGTCGTCAAATCTTGTATGGGATCCCAGTTTTGAATATCTAGTGGGCTAATCTTTAATGTGATCGTAAACTTTATCCAGGTCCAATGATCCAGGTCCGTAAACTTTATCCAGCTCTAATAATTCCACCCTCTTTGCTATGCGCCGGACATCTTGTTTGATGGCCATAAGATCACTGCTCAGTGGCTCTAGGGCTGAGGCCAGGGAGGAAACAAGAGTTTCTTTATGGTACGTGCGGGAGATAGGGAGGGTATCAGATTCATCCTCACCTCCCTGTGCATTATCAGATGTCTCTGCTGGTTTGTGGCTGGCAGGGCGCGGCGAGGTCGGCACCATCTTGGTCTCCCTAGCAATGTAAGTTGATGCGGCTTTCTTGATTAATTTCTCCATATCGCCACTGTTAATCGTCGTTTTTTCATGCCCTGAGGTATCTTCTGTTTTAGAGCCTCCTATCTTCACCATTTTGGATCTGTCAGGCAGTATGACCAGGCTGTAAGGGTGAGTTCACGGACGGAGCTGCAGCTTCAAGTGGCCATTCACTTCAGATGCAAGCTCCGCCCCCCCCCCCCAAATACTGATTGAGGGGTGCTATATACCTTCTTCCACAAAATCCTGATTGAGGGGTGCTATATACCTTATATTAGATAAGGCAAATGCGAAAACTTGAAAAGGCGCACCAGAGTTAGTTGAGTGGCTCACTCAGCCTTCCGCTTCTGCACCTTTCTCATCCTCTGTATCTGCACCCTCCTCACTCTCTGCTGTGTGCACCCCCAAAGACACCACCACCACCATCACCACCACCATAGCCCCTCCAGTCGAGTCAGAGGAATTATTTTCCCATCCATTCCCAGACCTTACTGATGCGCAGCCATTCTTGGCATCGGAAGAGGAAGAGGAGGTAGCAACGGCCGCCACCCAGCGGTTTGATGACAGTACCCAGATCATCGCAAGGAGGTTTTCCTAGCTCGTGCTGCCTACTCCGAGATCTCTAATGTCAGTGGCGGTGAAGGTCACGATGATAACGTGTCGATGGACGTCACGTGGGTGCCCACAAGAAAATAAGAGAAGGGAGTTCAGAGGGACAGACTGAGCAGCAGATAGAACTCGCAGTGCACGGGAGGCAAAAAGCAGACTGCAAATGTATCTGGAGCGAGCCATCCACCATGCACGGTCACATCTTGCACTCCCAGGATGCTGGCACATGGATCCACAGTGTGGGATTTTTTTAACGTGTCAGTTGCTGATAATAGTGTTGCCATCTTCAGCCTGTGCTGTTAACGCATAAGTCCCAGTAAGCCCAACACTCACCTAGGGACGACCGCCTTAAGAAGGCACCTGGCCTCCCATTACCGAGCCCTGTAGGAGCAACGCCGTCAGAACCCACAAAGCCACACTCCCGGCGCTCCACATCCTGCCTCTTCTCCTTCTCCTCTTTCCCCCATTCGTCCTCCACTCCATTTTCTACCGTGCCGTTGTCGCGTTCATCTGGTACAAGGCAGACTTTCATTGCCCAAATGTTCGAGTTTCAAAAAATGATGACGCTGGATAATCCTCTTGCCTAATGGATGACCGCTGGCTTGTCGGAACTGCTAGCTCATCAACTACTGCCATATAAATTGGAGGACTCAGAGGCCTTTAGAAAATTTGTGTCCATTTACACACCACAATGTAAGGTACCAGAAGGAACTATTTCTCCCAGAAGGGCATCCCTGAACTATATGGCCACGTTCATCGGCAAGTTAATATATCTCTGGAACACAGTGTCAGTATCAAGATACATCTGACCACAGACACATGGTCTAGCAAACATGGGCAGGGAAGGTAGATAACTTTTACTGCCCACTGGGTGAACCGTCTGAAGGCTGTCAAGCATGTAACCCGTGGCACATGTGCCTCTTCTTCTTCTCCTCCTACTCCATCCTCCATCTCCTCCTCGGCTGACTCCTCCTTTTCCACTGCTACTGCCTCTTCTGCTGCACTCCCCCAGCTCCCCAGAACCTATTCGACGTGCCAGGTGAGACGTTGCCATGCTGTCCTGCGGCTGTTGTGCCTGGAAGCCAAGAGTCACACCAGTCCTGCACTCCTTTCAGCTCTGCGGTCACAGGTAAATCAGTGGCTAACCCCGCTCAATTTGACAGTTGGTGTGCGACAACGGTGCCAATCTTCTGAGCGTTCTGAAACAGGGCAAAATGCCACATGTGCCGTGCTCGGCCCACGTCCTGAACTTAGTTGTGCAGCGATACGTTGGCAAATACCCAGGGGTTCAGAACATTTCACAGCAGGCCAGGAAAATCTCTGGCCATTTTAGAAGGTCTTACACGGCCATGCCCCGCCTTTCTGACGTTCAGCGGTGACACCACTTGCCCGTCAGACGTCTGATTTTTGACTGCCCGACGGGCTGGAACTCCACTTTGTATATGCCTGATAGGCTGCTCCAGCAGAAACGTGCCGTTAATGACTACCTGTACGAACTCTGCAGCAGGACAGGTTCTGGGGAGCTTGTTTTCTTTCACAACGCCAGTGGCTGCTCATGCACGATGCATGCAGATTGCGTTGTGTCACTGATCAAGCCGTCGAGGAGCAGAAGCTGGAAGATGAGGAAGTTGCAATGCTGAATGAATTCCCGGGGGGTTACTCCATCTGAGACAAGTCAGCAGGAGTTTGAAGAGGAGTCAGAGAAGGATGGTGGCTGGGGGGAGGAGGAGAAGGAGGAGGAGGAGCAAAAAGAGCAGACTTTAAACTTTTTGGGGATCCCCGGTGTTGTCCGTGGCTCGGGGGAGTAGACCGAGGACTACATTATCCTTGGCAATGAGTAGGAGCGAGGGCGCTCCACAGCTTCAAATTTAGTGCAAATGGAGGCCTTTATGCTCCAGTGTTTGAAGATAGATCCCCGTATAAAAAGTAGAAAGGTCAAAGACCTGTAATGGGTGGCAACGTACTTAGACCCCTGGTACAAGCACAAAATGGTGGACATGTTACCAGCATAACAGAGGGCTGTTAGAATGCAGCATTTTCTGGCCTAGCTGCAAGAAATGCTGCATTCTGCTGTTGCGGGCACTGGCAGAGGAATTTCCACCCACAGCGAAACATGTGAGGGTACCAATCCTACCATTCCTGCAAAATGAGGGCGGTTTAAAGATGTGTTGTCGCTTCGGATAGGAGATCATTCTTGCGACCAACCCATCAACAGCCGCCCTCTTGAACCATCCTCAGGGAATGCCTAGACCAACAGGTGTCCGACTACATCAGGTTAACGGCTGATGTGGACGCTCTGAGAAGCGAGCAACCCTTTGACTACTTTGTGTGCACGCTTGACTTCCAGTGTCCTGTCCGAAAGGACGTTCAGCGCAGCAGGGGAGATCGTGACCGATAAGCGCACTGGCCTAGCTTACGACAGTGTGGACTACCTCACATTTTTTAAAATGAATAAGGCATGGATCTCAGAGGAATTCAACACCTGAGATGATCACGTGTAATTTAATTTCCTCATGCCAGCCCACACATATCCGCCACCACCCAGAACAAAGAATGGTCCTTGCCTTATGTATATACAGCGGCATAAAATACCTTTTATGTCAGATGAATGCCTAATTTTTGGGGCCTGTACTGGCCGACAGTTGCATTTTTATCCTGTGACCGCCTAATGTACCTCCAGCCACAGAATCCAAAGTTCTTTGCTGTCAGGTTAATGCCTATTGCCTAATTTTTGAGGCCTGTACTGGCCGACAGTTACATTTTTTATCTCTAGCCACATAATCATCCCCCTGTCTCACTCCTCTGCCTCTCATTATGGTGGCGCATGAAACGCATTCACCATAAGGACTTTCTGTGCCCCCCACCCCGTACTGTGCCCCTCACCCCTTACTGTGCCCCCTTATACCCTGCATTGTGCCCTCTTACCACACCCTGTGCAGTGCCCCAAGTCATTCCCTGTACTGTGCCCTCTTATACCCTTTTATCCGGTCAAGGTATGGCGGTGTTATCCGGTCACTGTATAGAGGTGTTATTCAGTCAATGTATGGCGGTGGTATCCAATAACTGGATAGCCATAACTGTATCCCTCTCCCTGCCCACGCCTTCCTTTTTTAGACCTGGCATGAGGGGGAAAAATATGCAGATTGTGGTGCTAATGACATTTGCGCCACAATCTGTGTGAGAAATACGCCTAACAGAAGTATTTCTATATAATAAATGACCACCTAATTGTATTATTATTCGGGGGTACGGATAATATCTTTATATTATATAGATTCTAGTGTATTATACTGTGCCCTGTATTTCCCAGTGAAAATGATTTCTGGGAAACACAATCCTCATCCCTGACCACCAGGACCAGGTAGCGCTCTGTCAGTACATGGCGGCCTCCCCTCTCCGCCACGCTGCTCCGCTGTGTACTGGTGCTTATTCTGACACTAGTGCTGGGTTCACATCCTATTTTTGCCATCCATTTAATGCATGCCAAAAATGTATGCGTTAACAGATGCCTCAGACTTATGCCATACATTGGCGTCCGTTCACCATACAGTTCCATGGCAGAAAAAAAAATATTGCATTAACATATGCATTTTTTTAATGGAGTCTTCAGGATACAAAAACGTGGAGTGCTAAACATTTGCATACATCAAACCAATAGGAAATAATATTTTTTCAGGCTCCAGCAGGGCATTTTTGGGAGAATTTCCATTTAAGATGTATAAAAATGGCCCCTGGTTAAAATACCTATTTTTTTGTGGGAATTTTTGCCAATGATCCCCATCTGGTATATCACTGTCCATGTTGTGGGACTATTTGTGTACTTCTAGTAAGTGTTTTCTGGCTGTAAATATGACCTGAAGGTTTTTTAGGCTCGCCTGCCATTAAAAGGAATAGGGGGGTCCGCTGTGAACGCGCGGTCCACGAGCATTTTATTGTGAACACGCATTCGGGAATCGTCCTGGCCGATGTTCGTCCATCACTAATCACTGATGCATAACTCTGTATAACATTACAATACAATTTGTGAATAACACCACCATACTGTGACTGGATAACACCTTTATATAGTAACTGGATAACACCACCAAATAGTAACTGAATAACACCATTATACAGTAAGTGAATAACACCTCTATACAGTGACTGGATATTACCACCATACCATGACTGAATAACAGCACCATAGTGTAAATGGATAACATCACCATACAGTGATTAGATAACACCTGTATTCCATGGCTGGATAAGACCACCATATAGTTTCTAGATAATACCACAGTTCCATGACTGGATAACACCACCATACCATGGCTGTCACGGAACACTATGACAAACACCACCTTTTGTCACTCACACCTTGCCTATGTCTATGCTTGCTTCCCTGTAGAAGGCTATCCCCAAAATACCCCAGGCTATACAAAGCCAGATACAGTACTCTCTTCTACGTGACCCCACCTGTGAGAAGGTCTGACAGACGTCCTTTTCTACCTCTTGCATGATGTTCTTTGTTTTGGTTTCACTTTCTCATCTCATTTCCTTCTCCCAGGTGTCACCTATTTAGACTAATCCTCTTACCTTTATATTCCCTCCCATACTGCCTCACTTTGCGGTTTATACTACTTCCTGGATTGAAGTGTTCACTGCTGGAGACTTCTGCTGCTGCTTGTTCAGATAAGTCCTTTCATGTATTGTGTTTCTTTGCTGGCTTGATTCTAGGTGACCCTGACTCCCTCCGTATGAAGTGCAGGGTTTTCAGGTGTCACACAGTCTAGGTACGTGGGCATGCAATTGTCTACCTTTGGGATCCTTGTATGTGCTTAGCAGTCAGGGTGAGCTCTTAGGGTTTTATAGGGGTCACCTATATGCTCCTTAGCTTGGGATCATGTCAGTTGGACGTTTATTCATAACTTCCAACTATCTGCAACATCATCCGTGACAGCTACACACACAGTCTCTCTCCCCCACATGACTAGGTGGGTTTTTTAAAACATGCGCTAGGCAAACACACTCTATGTTCCCTTTGCCCAATCATATGGCTAACATAGAATGTTATCTGATGTGTCCTGCCCTCCAGCCAATCCATTTGGTGAGCGGAGCTACAGGGGTTTGAGGCTTATCTTCACTTCTTCAAGCAAAGGCAATATGGTGTCTAGCCATACCATACTCCTCCACTGCTTTGCACCATCTCAGAAGGAATGCAAGGTCATCATCTACACCTCACAGCCAACACAATGCAACCTATTAACCCTTTGAAACTTTAAGTATGAATATAGGAAATACAAAAAGTCACATGGAAATGTCTTAGTTTGTCACAATGGCTAACATGCTCATTAAGCTTTCCCAAATATTCAAAAGCATTTAGTCATATAAGGTCATGCATTACCAAAAATGTTGCCTGCTTCTGTGTGTGATAGTTGTATGCTAAGACCCTGATCCCCACTTTCTCTGCTGCTGCTGAATCTACAAGCAGTTATCTGCCAGTAACACTAAAATGAAAAAGTCCATATAAATCATTAAATTTCTCTGTGAATTACCACCCCTTCTTCTCTGACACCCTAGGCACATGCCTTAATTTTACTTGCTGTAAATACAGTCCTGTCTGTTGGGACAAATGGGGTCATTTATCAAACAGGTGTAAAGTAGAATGGGCTTATTTAACCATAGAAACCAATCAGAGTCCACCTTTTATTTTCCCAAGGAGCTGTCCAAAATGAAAAGTGGAACCTGAATGGTTGCCATGGGCAACTAAGCCAGTTTCACTTCACACCAGTTTGATAAATGACACAAGTGTTTTGCATCTATATGCTTGCGGGTGCTGTATTTTGTTATCTGGATTGGATAAGAGAGACCAAGATGAGACATTTACGATGATGATCTGATCGTATATTAGAGCACTGTTAACCTTTGCGTACTGTTCTTTTCAACAGGCCTTCCTGAAAGTTCATGTTTTAAGAGGAGTTAGACTTTAAAATGAAATGGTTGTACCTGTAGTATAAAATGTATAGTTTTTAGTATAGCCAATTCAAAATTCTGTTCAAAACTGTCTCCAGGGAAGAATGCACAAAATGATTGAGTTATTATGGCTCTTAACCCCATCAGCAGTGGTCACGGTTGACCTTTCAGATCTGGAGAATGTTTTATTGTTTGTCTTCCCACATTCTGACTATCATAACTTTTTATTTTAGCTCTAACAAAGCTATAACAGCTTTATGTCATGTTGAAAAAGATGTATTTTTTTCTGTAGACGGTGTCAGTGGCAGACAGTTAAATTATCCGCGCCACATTTCCTGTGTAAAGTGTACGCATCCCTAAAATATTAGTGACATCCAGTTAACTTTTTCTGTAGACGGTGTCCACTGCGGACAGTTAAATTATCCGTGCCACACATCGCGTGTAAAGTGTGCGCAACCCAAAAATATCTGTGACATCCAGTGTACTTTACCAATAGACAGTGTCCGCCGCGGACAGTGACATTAGCTGTGCCACATCTCCAGTGTAAAGTGTGCGCATCCAAAAAATATCAGTGACATCCAGTTAACTTTTTCCGTAAATGTTGTCCGCTGCAGACAGTTAAATTATCCGTGCCACATATCGTGTGTAAAGTGTGCGCAACCAAAAAATATCTGTGACATCCAGTGTACTTTTTCAATAGACGGTGGCTGCTAGGGACAGTGACATTACCAGTGCCACATCTCCAGTGTAAAGTGTGAGCATACAAAAAATATCCATGACATCCAGTGTACTTTTTTAATAGACGGTGTTCACTGAAGACAGTGAGATTAGCTGTGCCACATCTCCAGTGTAAAGTGTGCGCATCGAAAACATATCTGTGACATCCAGTGTACTTTTTCAATAGACGGTGGCCGCTGCGGACAGTGACATTACCAGTCCCACATCTCCAGTGTAAAGTGTGCTCATCCCAAACATATCTGTGACATCCAGTGTACTTTTTCAATAAACAGTGTCCGCTGCGGACAGTGAGATTAGCTGCACCACATCTCCAGTGTAAAGTGTGCGTATCCAAAAGATATCTGTGACATCCAGTGTACTTTTTCAATAGACGATGTCTGCTGAAGACAGTGAGATTAGCTGTGCCACCTTTCCAGTGTAAAGTGTGCCCATCCAAAAGATATCTGACATCCAGTGTACTTTTTCAATAGACGGTGTCCGTATCTCCAGTGTAAAGTGTGCGCCTAAATCTTTTTTTCTCTGACATACAGTGTACTTTATACGCTTTGGACAGTGATATTACCGGTGGTACCTCTCCTGTATAACGTTTCCACATACTAAATACCTGTGACTTTTTTGCGCATACACTTCCAAATTCTACACTACTGTACGTGTGACATACTTTTAAGCATATATCACATTTAAAAAGATGAAGGCAAGCATTAAGGGACGGGGAAGTAGCCGTGATGCTGATGGTGCACACAGGGGCCATGGCCCTGGGCGTGTTGAAATTGTGCCAGCTGCCAGAGCACAAGAAAAAGTCATCCACGATACCTAGCTTCATGTCCCAGTTTGCAGGGCGGCGCAGGAAATCACTCTTGAAGTCAGACCAAGGCGACCAGGTGGTCGGTTGGATTGCAGAAGAAAATGCGTCCAGTCAGTTAAGCACTACCCTGTCTTCCACTCTTGATACTCCTTCCTCCCACCATGGAGAGTCTGGCCAAACACCTGATCCCACACTCGGATATTCTGAGGACCTCTTTTCCTCGCCATTCCTTGATTTGGCCCTCTCACCAAGCATGCTTGAAGAGGGACAGATCTTGTGTCCTGATTCCCAAACTCTTGAGCATCCACAATCACAAGAAGATGACGGTGGGGAATGGCAATTACTGTTTAATCAGGTGGATGATGGTGAGACACATTTGCCAATGCCAATAACGTAACAGAAATTGCTGTCTCAAGAGGTTGTGGAAGAGGATGAGACACAGTTGTCAATCACTGAGGTTGTGGTTAGATCAACAAGTCAGGAGGATGAGCAGAGTGAGGAAGTGGAAGAGGAGGTGCTGGACGATGAAGTCACTGACCCAACCTGGGAAGGTGGAAAGCCTAGCGAGGACAGCAGTACAGAGGGTGAGGGATCTGTAGCACCGCAACAGGCTGGAAGAGGCAGTGGGGTGGCAAAAGGGAGAAGGCGGGCAACACCAAACAGGCTCGCAACTGTTCCACGGAGCACCCCCCTGCGGAAATCTCCCAAGTGGTAGGTGTTCCGCAGTCTGATGCTAGCAACCTCACCACAACCAGCATGATCCGCGACATTGCATCAAAGCACCGTAATAGGTGGGCCGAATGCCCTGCACCTGGACCTTCACAAGCACCATCAGCAACCACATCCACTTCCGTGTCCCAACACAGTGTCCAAATGTCCTTACCCAAGGCATTTAAACGCAAGCTCAAATACCCAGACACCCACCCACAGGCCATAGCACTAAATGCGCAGCTTTCCAAATTAATGGCCTTGGAAATGTTGCCATTTAGGCTTGTGGACACTGAGACATTCCGCAGACTGATGTCAGTGGCTGTCCTGCATTACGCAGTCCCAAGCCGCCAATATTTTTCAAGGTGTTCCCTGCCTGCCTTACACCAACATGTGTCCCGTAACATCACACGTGCCCTGACCAACACAGTTACTGGGAAGGTCCACTTAACAATGGACACATGGGCAAGTGCATTCGGCCAGGGATGCTATATTTCCCTGATGGCACACTGGGTGAATGTTGTGGAGGCCGGGAGCGAGTCGTACCCTGGGATGGCACAGGTGCTACTGACGCCAAGGATTGCGGGCCCTACATCAATCAGGGTTTCCGCCAGCACTTACGATAGTGTCTTCAACCCCCACTTCTCCTTCTCCGCCTCCTCCTCCACTTCCACCTCCGATTTATCCGCGTGCATCACCAGTCAGTCATCAGTCTGTAGCTGGAAGCAGTGTAACACTGCACTGGGGAAGCAGCAACAGGCCGTGCTGAAGCTGATATGCTTAGGGGACAAACAGTACACCGCCACAGAGCTGTGGCAGGGGATAAGAGACTAAACTGAGCTGTTGCTCTTGCCACTCAACCTAGAACCAGGCATGGTTCTGTCTGATAGTGGCCGTAACTTGGTGGGGGCTTTGGAGCTTGGCAAGCTCAGACTCATCCCATGCCAAGCCCACGTCTTAAAATTAGTGGTTCAGCGGTTTCTCAAAACCTCTCTCAATTTGCCTGAGCCGGTCTGCCAACGCTGCAGCAGCGCTTGAAATTGCCAGCTCACCGGCTGTTGTGCGACATGAGCATGCACTGGAACTCAAAGTTCCACATGTTGGCCAGGCTATGTAAGCAGCAGAGGGCAGTAGTGGAATACCAGCTGCAACATGGTTTTCGCCTTTCCAGTCAGCTTCCGCTAGTCACAAGGGAGGAGTGGGCATGGATGTCTGACCTCTGTGAGGTTTTAAGAAACTTTGAGGAATCAACAAAGATAGTGAGCGGCGATAACGCTATTATCAGCGTAACCATCCCACTTCTGTGTCTACTCAAACGATCACTGCTCACAATTAAGAACAACGCTTTGCATGTGTAAGAGGTGAAAATGGGGGAAGACTTTACACAGAGTGATAGCCAAACCACCCTCAGTTCGTCTTCTCAGCGCAAATTGGATCATGAAGAGGAGGAGCAGGAGACGGTTGCCTCTACCTACTACAGAGGGTAGTATTCACAGAAGTTTAATTCAATCTGTTCAGCATGGGTGGGCAGAAGAGAAGGAAGAGGATGAGGAGATTGAGAGTCATCCTACTGATGACGACAGCAAAGTCTTGCCTGTTGGTACTCTGGCACACATGGCTGACTTCATGTTAGGCTGCCTTTCCCGCGACCCGCAAGTTATACGCAGTTTAGACAACATGGATTACTGGTTGTTTACCCTTCTCAACCCCCGCTACAAAGAGAACTTCTCTTCTCTCATTCCTTGTGGTGGAGAGGACTTGCAAAATGGTGCAATACCAAAATATCATTGTTGAGAAATTGCTTCAAAAATTTCTATCTGACAACGCTGCCGGCAGAGTCTGTAGTTCTTTGGCCAACCAAGGAGGGGAGACAAGGGGAATACTCAGCAGCCTAGTGTCACAAGGAGGGAAAATTTTTGGAAGACGGTGAAGGAGTATATAGCAGACCGTGTCAGCGTTCTCAATGATCCCTCAGTGTCTTACAACTGCTGGGTGTCCAAGCTGGACACATGGCACGAACTGGCTCTCTATGCCATTGAGGTGGTCGCCTGCCCTGCCACCAGCGTTTTGTCTGAGCGTGTATTTAGTGCTGCTGGTGGCATTATAACAAATAAGCATATCCGCCTGTCAACTGAAATGCTGACAGGTTGACTCTAATAAAAATGATTAAGGCCTGCATTGACCATTACTTCTCTATTACACCAGAGGAAAGTGGCTGAACATAAAGGCACTTTAAATGTGGCTTTTATAGTGTATTGAATGCACTGTATTCCCATGCACCCCTTCTGCCACAAACAAGAGTATATGGTTGAATCTTCATTTTCTCATCCTCCTCCTCCTCTTCCATCATATCAACATGCTTATTGCCCTCGCATATGTGTCTTTCTCATATAATGTTTTACAGGGTCAGCTCAGCTGCAGGCCCTCGCATATAATTTTTTAGAGGGTAAGCTCACCAGCAGGCCCGGACCTAAAATGTTTTACAGGGTCAGCTCACCAGCAGGCCCTCGCATATAATGTTTTACAGGGTCAGCTCACCAGCAGGTCCGCACCTAAAATCTTTTACAGGGTCAGCTCACCAGCAGGCCCGCACCTAAAATCTTTTACAGGGTCAGCTCACCTGCAGGCCCATGCATATAATGTTTTACAGGGTCAGCTCACCTGCAGGACCTTGCATATGATTTTTTAGAGGATCAGCTCACCAGCAGACCCTCACCTACAATTTTTTACAGGGTCAGCTCATCTGCAGGCCCTCACCTACAATCTTTCAGAGGGTCTGCTCAACAGCAGGTCCTTACCTACAGTCTTTTACTGGGTCAGCTTACCTGCAGGCCCTCACCTAATTATCCTAATAGGCAATTTGTGCACAGGCTGCCTTGCTTGGATGTTGTAGCCATAGCTGTTTCTCAGTCTCCTTCTCCATAATCAAACCCATGGTCACCCTGGTCCACTCTGAAAATAACATTGAAAGTTGATAGGGCAGACATCCGAATGTATCATCTGAGAGTCACCAAAGCGGCAGCAGGCCCTCGCCCATAATGTTTTAGATGGTCAGATAAGCAGGCCCTTGCTCCAAATGTTTTTGAGGATCACCAGCAGGCCATCAATTATAATTTTTCAAGGCTGTGTATGATGCCCTCCTTTATCTGTAACAAAGGATGTATTGTAGTGTTGGTTCCTTGTAATTAATGACAGCCCTTTCACTTAGTGCATAGGCTTTATGAGTGTAGGAGTCCCACTACTCAAAGAATTGTACCATAATGTGAATTACACCCTTCATTATGTTATATACAGGTGGTATCGGAGTGCCTCTTCCTTGTAATTTTTGGCAGCACTTGCACTTTATATACAAGTAAATATACAGGAAAGAATCTCTTAACAATTTTTCCTCTAAAATCGATTTTATCTTCGGTTTTGTGCATATTATTGTCAGTCTGTAAAAGTGGCGTACTACTCAGACAACATCGTTCCCAGTAGCGACCTGGGAGTCCAAGATGCATCCAGACATCCTCCCCATGCTGTTCTTGAACCATTTTGGTGGTGTTTTTAGCAATTTCTGACCTTTTACTATGAACCAGACACCCTCCCCTCTTCAGAGCAGGGGGTGACTGGTTTAATGCTCGGATTCTCCCAATGACTTCCATTATACTCGGGAGCTTGGTAGAGCACCCAAGCATCCCGATGTGTTCGGCCCGAGCCCCCAAGCACTATATTGCTCAATCAACACTAGTGATCTTCTTTACATATATAAATACTTGTATGGTACAAAGAAATGGCACATGATTTATTCTTTCTAATGACTTTACAAAGGACCGGGGGCATTCATTAGATGTTATGGCTATTTAGACATCTTCTGTATATACACTGACGAGCAAAAGGGTAACAATGGTTTGAACTTTCAGGATCCATATCTTACAATCCACTAAAGCTTTGAAAGTGAGCCTTCCATCATTTTGTAGACAATCATCTTGGCTATCTCATACATAAATTGGACTTGCAACTATTTAGCATATAATTAGTTATGCAGATTCTTGTCATGTAACTGCATTGTTACTGTTTTGCTCCCAAAATTCTAAATTAAAATTTTTATTATTTTGTTAGTATTTTGTAAATGCACCTTTGGAATACTTCTGAGCATGCTCTTGATCAGATTCAAGCATGTCTCAACTGAAATCTCTTCCCAGGTCTCTTCTACACATTCCCAATGTTGGTCCATACTGGTCAACTAACTTGGGTACAAATAAAGGTTTTTCTTTAACTTTACCCACACGTGTTCCAGATTTGTGTAATGTGCATGGCACAGTACTTGCATAAATGCCTGTGATCTCACTATTATGAAACATATGAGCCACCTCCACTGCCGTGTTGGTTGTCCCAAAACTGATAGACTTTGTGATGAGCTGCTACAATATTCTGCCTGGAAGTCCAACTCTTGGCTTTGAAATTTGGTTAATATTCTTCCTACTGTCATGGCACTAACATGATGCAGTTTAGCAATTTTCTAGGCCGAGATACCGCTATTGATTAGCTGGAGGATGTTGTTTCTCTTTTCTTGGGAAATCTTCTTCCTGGCTGCTCCTGGGTTCGAATGAGTGACCTTTTGGTTGGTTATTAACTTAATAACTAGAGATGAGCGAATCGAAGTTAACGAAGTGGAATTCAATCCAAATTTCAGGAATAATTTGATTTGCACCAAAGCCGAATTTCCTCACGCTTTGTGGTACCGAATCAAATTTTTTCCTAAAATGGCTGCTGCACATGTTAGGACATGTGCAGCACGCCAGACCTGCAGGGAATTGCGAAGTGAGGTCACAGTTATGGGCAATCAAGGGTTACTTACTGTTTGAAACAGAACCCTGGGCAGGCATGCGGCAGTGAAGGAGAGACTGACACAAAGTTCCTCTGGGACACACTCTGGATGTAGGGACCAGGCCTGATGGTGTATGAGGTGCCCTGGATGTTGCAGGTATTTTGAGTGCCTGTGGCAAGGTCCCTTTAAGGATCGTGACGCCAGTGCCTGTAACGGTGGCACACCGATTTATAGCAGTAGTAATTGAGGTACACAGATGGTATGGTGAACCAAACATTGCTTTACTTGTAAACAGTCCAAACTTTGTACATACAGTTGATAATGATGCAGTCCCTTTATAACAATGCTTCACAAGCAGGCTTATCTCAATACTGGCAGGTAATAATCTTGCAAGATACTTGGAGTGTAAACAGTTAATGCTTCACAGCCCAGGCTGCACTATCCCACAGCTATTCTGGCTGGCTGTATCCCAAGGCCTGGATGCCTAATTGCTGGCATTAATCCTTTGTACTTAATCTTCCTCCCGTATTGACCCTTGCTCTTATTTTGTAGTACCTCTGCCCATCAGCTTACTTATCTGAGCTGGTTGTACTGGCACTGCTGGGTTTGAAGGTGGCTGCAGGTTTCTCCCAGGAGGACCATCCCTACTACTGGGGTTACTTTATCTGTGCTAGCTGGATTTGGGTTTTCCAGACAGGCTGTATTCCTCCACTAACCTCCTGGTGGCAACTAGAAACCTTGACTGTCTAGCTGCATGTCAGGAGGAGGCCCTCTACATATCTCTGACTGGCTGCCTTCTCGCTTCTGTCTCCACAGACTCCTGACTATGACCTGACCCCTCCCTGTCTGGGCCTGAACATTTATACTAGGGGCTCCCTATCTCCCTCTAGTGTCAAGGATGCCTAACTACACCCCAATAGGCCTGCTATGCATGTAACAGGGGAACCAATAAATGTGAAACACACAGAAAAATACATTAAATGCATAAATAAATATAATATCACTGTCCCTTATGAGCAGGAGTAACACGTGACCCAATTGACCCTTGTGTAGTGCCCCCTCCTACCTAGTGGGACACTACATATGGAGCAAAGAACTCTGGGAACGAGGGATCACCCACAATGCCATGGATGCAGCCAATAAGCAGCAAGCCAGTCCCTGTGATGTCACAGCCCTAAAAATAGCCTCGGCCATCTTGGATTTAGCCATTTTCCAGTGTGTTTAGTGCAGGGAGAGATGTCAGAAGGCACTAGAGACAGTGCTAGGAAATACTTTATTGTGCTGAAAAATCGATTTTGAAGTTCAGGGAAAGATTATTCAAGGTGTACTGAAAGGATAGGGAGGCAACATCTACACTATAAAAGGAGAACAGGGTGCAATAGGAGAGTGTACAGCCTGGGTAATAGGAGTGATTCTATTATACCTTGCTGCACTAATTGGGAATCCAAGTTGCAGTTATACTGCTGCTTTTAGGTTGTTTGTAGGGATGAGCAAACCCGAACTGTATAGTTAGTACTGAATTTTGGGGTGTTCGTGACACGGACCCGAACCCGAACATTTTCGTAAAAAAGTCTGGGTTCGGGTTCGGTGTTCGGCGCTTTTTTGGCGCTTTTTGAAAGGCTGCAAAGCAGCCAATCAGCAAGCGTCATACTACTTTCCCCAAGAGGCCATCACAGCCATGCCTACTATTGGCATGGCTGTGATTGGCCAGTGCAGCATGTGACCCAGCCTCTATTTAAGCTGGAGTCACGTAGCGCCGCACGTCACTCTGCTCTGATCAGTGTAGGGATAGGATGCAGCTGCTGCTGTTAGGGCGAGATTGGGCAGTGATTTAGTCTTCAAAAACAATTACTGAAGTGATCGATGTACAGCTGTGTATCATTCAACCTCTGCTATTTAATTGCTCACTGTTTTAAGGCTGCCCAGAGCGTTTTTCTGTCACTTTTTTATGGGGTGATCGACGGCCATTTTGTGTCTTGTGATGTGCCAGAACAAGCTGCCACCAAGTACATTCAACCATCAATAGTGTGTTTTTTTTTTTTTGCAATATCCTACATCAGGGGCTTGGCTGTGCTTACTATTTTATTGAGGGGTGAAATACAATTGCCAAAATAGCAGTACCCTAAATCTGGTGTTTCAGCTGTGGCTAGCCAATTGTAATACTGTCTGCTGTCTGGCAAAGGATATATTTTTCCCAAATTAGCAATTCCCCAAATCAGTGGTTTCTGCTGTAGCAGGCCAAGTTTAAATCTATCCATAAAAGGGTATATTACATTGAAGGTGCGGATAGGGTCATTCTCAATAACTTCACACGTTACGGTACCTCTCCAAGTCTAATTCTGTCCGTAAACGTATACCTGTCATCCAGCGCCTAAATAATAGGCCTACAATTTTTATTCAGCTAAATCTGTGTTTAATGCTGTGGCTGGTAAAGTTATTTAGTGTCCGTCAAAGCACAGTTTTTGTTCTGGGTTGAAATACAATTCCCAACTTAGCAATTCCTTAAATCTGTGGTTTCTGCTGTAGCAGGCCAAGTTTAAAGGGACACTGACAGGGCCAATAAGCATATTGAGGTATATATATGGCAGTACAGGTCTTATAATGGGTATTACAATCATCTAAGTATCCCCCCTGTCCACATTATACATACAGTAAACTTAAGTTTTATAACCTGCTCCAACGGCCTTCAATCTGCCCAAGGGGCGGCTTTTCACCTCTCTTGCGCCCAGTCAGCCTCCCCCAACTGCCGCTTTGAAGCGCCACCCAGCTCATGAATATTCAGTTTGCTGGGCGGCTTTTGCGGTCCCCGCTCTGAAGCGCTGCGCTGAACAGTGCCCTGCGCATGCGCCGGATCTTGTGAAGTCGGGGACAGTAAGCGCCGCCCAGCGAAGTGAATAGTGATGAGCTGGGCGGCGCTTACTGTACCGGACTTCACAAGATCCGGCGCATGCGCCGGGCACTGTTAAGCGCAGCGCTTCAGAGCGGGGACCGCAGAAGCCGCCCAGCAAACTGAATATTCATGAGCTGTGCGGCGCTTCAAAGCGGCAGTTGGGGGAAGCTGGCTGGGCACAAGAGAGGTGAAACGCCGCCCCTTGGGCAGATTGAAGACCGTTGGAGCAGGTTATAAAACTTAAGTTTACTGTATGTATAATGTGGACAGGGGGGATACTTAGACGATTGTAATACCCATTATAAGACCTGTACTGCCATATATATACCTCAATATGCTTATTGGCCCTGTCAGTGTCCCTTTAACCTTGGCCTGCTACAGCAGAAACCACAGATTTAAGGAATTGCTAAGTTGGGAATTGTATTTCAACCCAGAACAAAAACTGTGCTTTGACGGACACTAAATAACTTTACCAGCCACAGCATTAAACACAGATTTAGCTGAATATAAATTGTAGGCCTATTATTTAGGCGCTGGATGACAGGTATACGTTTACGGACAGAATTAGACTTGGAGAGGTACCGTAACGTGTGAAGTTATTGAGAATGACCCTATCCGCACCTTCAATGTAATATACCCTTTTATGGATAGATTTAAACTTGGCCTGCTACAGCAGAAACCACTGATTTGGGGAATTGCTAATTTGGGAAAAATATATCCTTTGCCAGACAGCAGACAGTATTACAGGTTATAAAACTTAAGTTTACTGTATGTATAATGTGGACAGGGGGGATACTTAGATGATTGTAATACCCATTATAAGACCTGTACTGCCATATATATACCTCAATATGCTTATTGGCCCTGTCAGTGTCCCTTTAAATCTATCCATAAAAGGGTATATTAGATTGAAGGTGCGGATAGGGTCATTCTCAATAACTTCACACACACGCTACTGTGCATTTCCAAGTCTAATTCTGTCCGTAAACGTATACCTGTCATCCAGCGCCTAAATAATAGGCCTACAATTTATATTCAGCTAAATCTGTGGTTACTGCTGTGGCTGGTCAATTTATTTAGTGTCCGCCAAAGCATAGTTTTTGTTCTGGGTTGAAATACAATTCCCAACTTAGCAATTCCCAAAATTATTGTTTTCTGCTGTATCAGGCCAAGTTTAAATCTATCCATAAAAGGGTATATTAGATTGAAGGTGCGGATAGGGTCATCCTAAATAACTTCACACGCTACTGTGCATTTCCAAGTCTAATTCTGTCTGTAAACGTATACCTGTCATCCAGCGCCTAAATAATAGGCCTACAATTTATATTCAGCTAAATCTGTGGTTACTGCTGTGCCTGTATTAGTGTAATACGGTACCTAAATAGATAGCCAGATAGTGTTAGGTGCCTGTAAAAAAAAGGCCTGAATTCCAATTCAATACATTGGGCCAAATAATTTTTTTCTTATTGTGGTGAACGGTAACAATGAGGAAAACATCTAGTAAGGGACGCAGACATGGTCGTGGTGGTGTTAGTGGACCCTCTGGTGCTGGGAGAGGACGTGGCCGTTCTGCCACAGCCACACGTCCTAGTGTACCAACTACCTCAGGTCCCAGAAAGGGAAAGATGGAGACACTGGGTGTTCTAGAACGGATGGAGGACAGTGCCTACCCAATGTAAACGCAACAGGGCACCCATGAAGAAATAACTCGGTACAAGCTCCGAGTGCAATAACGAAGATAGAAGGAAGAAGCTCAGAGTACCAAAAAAAATAATAATAAAATAAATGAATGAATAAGCAAATAATATATAAATAATATATAAATATTTTATTAGGATAGTATCAAAACATGATTAAAAATACATATAAATGATGCCATGAACAGGGTGGAGGGGGCAGGGAAAAGGAGAAAAAGGGCGCCACCCTGGAAGAACACACAGGTCACAAAATACATAATACAAAAAAGGTAGTGGTCATGGGAAATGTTAGGTACAATAACCAGCCCATAGGCCGAAATATAACGGAAAATGACAGGGTAATATGAGGTAAGCGAAGGTCAATAAAGAAAACCAACCGCGGCTATGATGCATGTAATGCTGAAGAGAAGGATAATAGTAAGATGTATGGCCAGCAAAGGAACAGAAAAACCAGATGAGAAGTCTCAACAACGGCGACACCAGGTCGTGGGAGGAAGATTATGACCTAGAGCTTACCTAAGATGGACCTTGTGTGGACGCACAACCCAGGATGGCGCCCACTGGTAGTGTGCGATAATGGGCGAAATCTCGTTGCAGCTCTGGGACTAGCCGGTTTGACGCACATCCCTTGCCTGGCGCATGTACAGAATTTGGTGGTGCAGAATTTCATTCACAACTACCCCGACATGCCAGAGCTGCTGCATAAAGTGCGGGCCGTCTGTGCGCGCTTCCGACGTTCACATCCTGCCGCTGCTCGCCTGTCTGCGCTACAGCGTAACTTCGGCCTTCTTGCTCACCGCCTCATATGCGACGTGTCCACCAGGTGGAACTCCACCTTGCACATGCTGGACAGACTGTGTGAGCAACAGAAGGCCATAGTGGAGTTTCAGCTGCAGCACGCACGGGTCAGTCGCACTGCGGAACAGCACCACTTCACCACCAATGACTGGACCTCCATGCGAGACCTGTGTGCCCTGTTGCGCTGTTTCGAGTACTCCACCAACATGGCCAGTGGCGATGACGCCGTTATCAGCGTTACAATACCACTTCTATGTCTCCTTGAGAAAACACTTAGGGCGATGATGGAATAGGAGGTGGCCCAGGAGGAGGAGGAGGAAGAGGGGTCATTTTTAGCACTTTCAGGCCAGTCTCTTAGAAGTGACTCAGAGGGAGGCGTTTTGCAACAGCAGAGGTCAGGTACAAATGTGGCCAGACAGGGCCCACTACTGAAGAACGAGGAGGACGAGGATGAGGATGAAGCATGGTCACAGCGGGGTGGCACCCAACGCAGCTCGGGGGGGGGGGGGGGACGCAGGACGATGACGATACGCCTCCCACAGAGAAAAGTTTTTCCTTACCTCTGGGCAGCCTGGCACACATGAGCAAGTACATGCTGCAGTGTCTGCGCAACGACAGCAGAGTTGCCCACATTTTAACGTGTGCGGACTACTGGGTTGCCACCCTGCTGGATCCCCGGTACAAAGACAATGTGCCCACCTTACTTCCTGCACTGGAGCGTGATAGGAAGATGTGCGAGTACAAGCGCACGTTGGTAGATGCGCTACTGAGAGCATTCCCAAATGTCACAGGGGAACAAGTGGAAGCCCAAGGCGAAGGCAGAGGAGGAGCAAGAGGTCGCCAAGGCAGCTGTGTCACGGCCAGCTCCTCTGAGGGCAGGGTTAGCATGGCAGAGATGTGGAAAAGTTTTGTCAACACGCCACAGCTAACTGCACCACCACCTGATACGGAACTTGTTAGCAGGAGGCAACATTTCACTAACATGGTGGAACAGTACGTGTGCACACCCCTCCACGTACTGACTGATGGTTCGGCCCCATTCAACTTCTGGGTCTCCAAATCGTCCAATTGCCATTCTGCAGTGAAGTTACATTGTACTACAGCCATTTACGTTGGTATATTGAAAGGAAATAAAAGTATGTCCTATATATTAGCCGTTCTGCAGTGAATTGTTATTGTTATATTTTTTTTTGGGGGGGGGGGGGGTTATTAATCAGAAAAAAATATAAATGTTTTAATTGCTGTTCTGCGGTGAAGTTACTTTGTTCTACAGCCATTTACGTGGTGTATTAAAAGGAAATATACATACGTCCTATTAGCCGTTCTGCCTTGAATTGTGATTGTTATATGTCTTTTTTGGGGGTGTATTAATAGGAAAAAGAATACGTCTTAATTGCCATTCTGCAGTGAAGTTCCAGTGGCCAAAATGTTTCTGTCGCAGGCAGAAGTAGCAGCAGCAGAAGAAGGGGGGTGGCAGCAGGAGTCGCAGCGAGAGACCTGAGCTCCCGGTGTCATCTAGCGGTCGTGTCTTGACCAGCAACCCAGCGGTGCTTGAATGGTTGACTTTGTCTTCGACTTTGTCGCAGGTGACATCAGACACCCCCAGCCAAGAGTCGTAGATTCCTCTGACATGATGCTTAGTTGGCATGGCCCGGGAGCAGGCCTTGTGCCCCCAGCTGTCCTCAACCTGCCTCAGTTATTTTCAGTTTCCTCAGCACAAGAAGTATTATATGCCGTAAGCTCGGCTCCACTTTTAAGCGAGGACAAGCCACTAGAGGACAGTCAGCAGCTACTGCCTAGCCAAGATCTGGAGGAGATATCCGCCGCTTCCTCTGGTAGGTGGGCAAGTAGTGATGATGAGAGTTGCGTGGGAGCAGGTGTTGCGAGAGGTCAGGCTCCTGGTCCTGAGACCATTGAGGGGGGCATCAGTGATGTGCAGACAGTAGCACATGATAATGAAGTACCAATCACAACTGGGAGCCGGGTGAAGAAGGGGTTTCATCATCCTCACCAGGAGAAGAGTGTGGCAGCTTGCGTGTGAGGCAGTGGCTGAGCCAGCATGGTGGTAATGTGGCCATGAGTCAACAGGATGGCAGCAGTGGGAGGTTGGAAGCCAAATGTGCCCAGGGTAGACCACCCACTTCACAGATGCCTACCAGCCCGGAAAGTAGCAGTGCAGGGTTCACGAAGGCAGCACTAGCAGGCAGTCAGCGCGGAGTGTTGGGGGGAAAATGCCATACTCGGCAGTGTGGCAGGTTTTTTTTAGGCAGCTGGAGGAGGTGAGCATGGTCATTTTCCGAATTTGTGGGCAGAATATGCATAAAGTGGCCTGGAAGAACCGTGGCTCCAATATGGTGGTCCATCCTGCTGCAGCAACCGCTGCATCACTCAGTGGACACGGGAAGAAAATGGTGCGTTAAGGAGGGTAGAACCATGTGCCCTGCATGGTACATGTTTTCAATCTGGTTGTAAAGCTGTTCCTGGAGTCTTCACCCCATCTGTAAGATGTCCAGGAAACTTTTGTCACGCTCTAGTGTGGGAGGGAAACCCCCACAGCAAACATAGGAAGGAAAGGGAAAAAATAGATAAGACCTGAAAACTAGGGAAGGAAAACCCTAATCAAAACCCTGACTGACTACCAGTATGAACAGACCACAGATGTAGGTGAGTTCATACACAGGAATAGCAAAAGTGCTATCTAACCCTAAAGGACCCTGGTACTAATGACAGGAATGAGACATCCTGTTTAAGGCCTAATACAAAACAACAAAGAAATTTGTGTTGAGTGTGAATATTCGAATAGCAAATTTTATTCGCGAATATCCGCACATTTGAACATTTTTGAATGTTTAGAATATAGTGCTATACCGTATATTCGTATTCAAGAATATTCTAGATTTTTTTTTCATCTGAACTTATGATCCCTCCCTGCTTCTTGCTTGTGGGCCATAAAGCTATTGTAATGTTCTGCCGTGCCAACCGTTTTCTCCAGTCTCAGGAAACTTCTAGCAGCTTGAAAAATGTAGCAAAAGTGACCCACGCCTGTATTTCGCACGAAATACGTGAATGTTACACTGCTGATTTTCACAATCAATATCGCAAATTCGAATATTGCCCCTGCCGCTCATCACTAAAAGAAATGCAACACACAGAAAAAAATAATAATAATACAAAGGGAAATGTAACACTTAACTTCCAAGAAGCTATGGCAGCACCAGAAACTCAGCTGAGATCCAAACACCAGCTATCCACAGGTCCAACTGAAGCTATAAGCCGCACAGCATTGTGGGAGAGACAACTATAAATAGGGAAAGTTAAATGACCACAATAGCAACATATGGAGCTTAAGGGTGTGGCCAGTGCCAGAACCAACACAGACGCCTCTTGATCCACAAGGTAAATATGTCAAACCAAACCACATGTTGCCAGTCTCAAAGATCTCCTGCCACTCACTGTCACAGGGACGTCCGTATGTCTTAACTGTATTTCACTGATTCATGCCCTGGAACAGATGCTGCTAAATCTGGCTGGCCAGAAGACAGGAGATGTGGAGACTGCATCTAATATGAGCCCTGTGGGCGCTGAACTAGAGGAGTAGGAGGAGGAAATTGGAGCACAAGCAATGTGTAGTAAAATGGGTGGTTTTTCTACACAGGTGACAGGAGAGGAGGAGAGGGAGCGCAGCCGGAGGAGTTACAAAGCGATGAGGAAGACGAGGCAGATGACCCAGACACACTTTGACAGTATGTCGTGAAGATGGAGACAGGGAGTCCCTCCGAGTCACTTTTGAAAATGGCCTGATGCTCAGTTGCTTGTGTAGTGACAGCCGAATTGTCACCATTCGGCAGAGGGATGACTAATGGCTCTCCACCATGTTAGACCCTTGCTACCGGTCTAAAATGGGTGCCTTTTTCACAGCCACTGAGAGGGAGGACAAACTAAACTACTATCGAGACATCCTATGTAGTCATATAGCCACTGCCTTTGTGGACCATCGCCCTTCCTCACATAGGTGTGACCAGGCGTTCTGTGCTCACGTTCCACTACCATATGATGCTGCCTGGCATCAGTGCGGCATCAGATCGGGTGTTTAGTGCAGCGGGGGCCATAGCTACCCCAAGGAGAACTCGCCTGTCCACCCAAAATGTGTAGAAACTGACCCAAGTGAAGAAGTATCAGACGTGGATCAGCCAGGATTTTCAAAAACCAGTGCCTGATGCATCAGACTAGATTATCCATGGTGACATACTTAAAGTTTGTCAAAAGAGACCTGTTTCTTCTGTCTACCTGCTTCAGCTACTATTCTGATGCTGCCACCCACCTAATGCCACACCTGCTGCCTAGTGCTCCTACTGCCACCCACCATCTTCAGCTGGTACTGGTATTGCCTCCCACCTCCCCACTCTGTCACTGTGCCACTCTGTAGTATCCTCATGCTGCTGCCACATCACCACTCTGTGGTCTCCTCATGCTGCTGCCACATCACCACTCTGTGGTATCCTCATGCTGCTACCACTTCACCAGTCTATGGTCTCCTCATGCTTCTGCCACCTCACCACTATGTCACTGGGCCACTTTGTTGTCTCCTCCTGCTGCTGCCACCTCCCCACTCCATGACTGGGCCACTATTTTGCCTTTTTGACCTGGTTGACCTCATCTTTTTTTTTACCCTTCTTTTAGTCTGTCAGAAGGAAGGAAAAATTAGACGCAAAACGAATACTGTCTATGTAGCAGCTGTAAGCCCTGTATGACATTGTCCCTATTTTGCATCAGAATTGGCTTATGATTTGGTAGCCAAAAGCAGGGGTGGGTACAAAATACAGAGGACATACAAATATGACATTTTGGATCCATTTTTTTTTTTTGGGGCTTTAGCAATACTGATGGATTACTGACCAAATGCTGACCGAGTGAAGACGGATGCTCAACAGACAGGATCCATTTTTGGGGGGTTATTGTTCTTACGGATCAGAGGAAGGCCAATATAATCAGTGACGTCAACACAAACTTACTGCTGACACCCCTCCACTCTGTCAGGGGGGTTTACTTGTATAAGTGTTTAATTGAACAGGTTCTGTAGAAATCTATGTGGAATCAGCTGACAACGGTGTAAAAGGAGTGCGCTCTTTCACACTATAGTAGGATCTTGGGCCTCTGCACGGTTCTTTACACCTGGTGCTTACATTGACCTGTAAGGCTGAGTTCACACTTGAGTTATTTGGTCAGTTTTGGCCCCGTAACTGCCCAAAGAAGTGAAGTGAGAAGTAATTCTAAGAGCGACGTCAGTCATCTGTTTGTCTGACTGACTAACAGTATGACAGGCAGGCTCTCTGCAGCCACGAAATATTTTTTTTTTAACACGATTTGTCACAAATAAATTTGGATCGAATCAAATCTTTTTGGGAAAATTTGGCAAAATGACCGAATCTAATTTTTAAGAAATTCCCTCATCTTTACTAGTGATGAGCGGCAGGGTCAATATTCGAATTTGTGATATTTTGCAAATATTTGGGTGAATATTCGCTAATTTGAAAATTCTTTATCTCCAGTCATTATTTTCTTGATTGTGGAAATCGTCAATTGAAAAATTCATGATAAAAATTTGCGTTACGAAAATTCGCAATCAACACTACTCCTAAAGTCAAAGCTATTGCAGCCTTCTCATTGGCCCACCAGCTAGAAGCAGGGAGGGATCATGTGTACTGAAAAAAAATCTTGAATATTCGAAATTACGAATATATATCACTATATTCTAAATATTTGCAAATTTTCGAAGTGCCCGATATTCGCAATAAAAATTTGTAATTCGAATATTCGTGATCAACACTAATCTTTACTAATAATAACACACTGAGCTATTAGGGAATGTGAAAACAGATTCTAATATGTAGTATGCAAGAAGAAAAAGATTGTTCCACCACCAGGAGCAAAACAGTAACAATGCAGTTACTTGACAAAAATCTGCATAAATAATCACATGCCAAATAGTTTCAAATCTAATTTATGTATGATATAGTCCATATGATTGTAAAATTATGGTAGTCTCACGTTTGAAGATGTACCGGATAGTGAGATATAGAGCCTAAAAGTCAAATGTTCCAACCATTACTACCCTTTTTCTCCTCAGTGTAGGTATGTCAGGAAGGGATTAAATGGTTATATAATATAGAATTATTGAATCTAGAATAATACATTTTAAGTTAGATGCTGCTCTCCTGCGTTATGCATTGCTTTAGTATAGTAATAAATGTTTTTTATTTTTTATTTTTTAAATATTTAAAAAATTACATCCTTAGCTGTCACTCTAAGAGATATAATTTTTTATACATTTATACACAGTGGTTAATTTAAGCTATGTCTGGTTTAGGCTACATGCACACGACCGTATGTGTTTTGTGATACATTTTTTTTTTTGCTGATCCATTGTAAGAATGCCTAAAACGAACAAGAATAGGACATGTTTTATTTTTTTTGCGGGGCTACGGAACGGACATATGATGCGTGTCTGCATTTTTTGCGGACCCATTGAAATGAATGGGTTCGCATCCTATCCACAAAAAAAAACTGAACGGACACAGAAACAAACGACGTTCGTGTGCATGTAGCCTAAGGGTCCATTCACACGTCCGCAAAATGGATCTGCATCCGTTCCGCAATTTTGCAGAACAGGTGCTGACCCATTCATTTTCAGTGGGGCCAGAATGTGCTGTCTGCATCCGCATTAGCGGATCCGCACTTCCGTTCAGCAAAAAAATAGAACATGTCCTATTCTTGTCCGCAATTGCGGACAAGAAAAGGCATTTTCTATGAGAGTGCCGGCAATGTGTGGTCCTCAAAACACATACGGACCCTTAATCGTAGACATGACTAATGCTTTTGTTTCTTTTTGTTTTAAATATTGACCATTATAAATATACCCTAAGTATTAGTTCTGGAGCTTTAATGATATACTATAATTTTCCCTATTATTGAAGACATCAATAATAACACATTACCGCTTTCTTACACACATGCTAAATAGCATCTATAAAACAGAAACAAAGGTAAAGAGCAATTATAAAGACAGAACAAAGAGTGACTTTGCTTCCCTTAGCAATACACATATCAGAAAGCACATAAGTTTCAACTGACTAAGAGCGGACTATATTGTTTAAAAAGATCTAAAGCCGAAAATACTATGAAATAAAGGCCTGTAATTGAACCTTCTATCTAAAATCTGAGGTGGTGAAGGAAAGGACGGTGGGTGGATGATTAACAAGAATAGCTTGAAACTGTGCTTTGTTTAAGAGTAAAATTAGCTTGCTGAGAACTTTGACTTCAACATCACTTTTAAATGGAGAATTATTTTACATATTGCCAACGTAAAGAAGACTATCAAAATTTTTCCCACAATGTGGATGGTAACTGTGAACTCACAATTCAATGCCTTTTATTGAATTGTGAATGATCCCTTCTGATTAGTCAAATAGAGACTATAACAAGAGGCAATTGCAATGATACAATTAAAATCATACAATTGTGTTCGTATGCATACTCAAATAATTAACATTTAACTTACCCATACATCACTTCCAAATTTCCCTAAAGGGGTTTGGGCCTTTTTTTAACTGCCCACAGCATCTTGTTGTACTTGTAGAAAAAAAGCATACTCACCTGCTCCTCACCGCTCCAGGCTGCCTCTCTGGGTCCATTCAGTGGTCTTCCGGTCCTTGTCCTGACAGACGGGTTCACATGTGTAGCTGCAGCCAATGACTTACTTCAGTAGTGACGTGTTCCCAAGTGGCATGCTATACAGCTGGGTTACTTGCTGCTTGGGAACATGGTGCTCTGTCCAAAAGATTACACGCCAGGGAGCAAATTCTCCTTCTTATTCTGTATGGGTGCTATTACTCATACAATTGTGTTTTTGTAATGGGGCAAATTATTGTGGCACTTACAAATTGCACCCACAGGAGCTTTTAGGATATCACATTCTAAATCCATAAGCAATAATATAGAGTCAGTCCCCTATTTACAGCTAAAAAGGCTTTCACTCTTCTGGAAAGGCTTTCTACAAGACTTTGTAGTATGTCTGTGGGATCTTTTGCCCATTCCTCCAGAAAAGCATTTGTGAGGTTAGACACTGATGTTGGGTGAGAAGGCCTGGCTGCCAATCTCCATTATAGCTCACCACAAAGGTGTTCCATGAGATTGAGGTCAGGGTCAGTCAAGTTCTTACACACCAAACTCACCCAACCATGACTTTATGGACCTTGCTTTGTGCACTGGGGCATAGCCATGGTGGAACAGAAAATAGCCTTCCCCAAAATGCTCCCATACAGTTAGAAACAAGTAATTGTCCAGAATTTCTTGGTATGCTGAAGCATTAAGATTTCCCTCCACTGGAATTAGAGAGAACTTGTCACCACGAAATGCAGTGTGATCTGCCAACGACATGCTATACAGCAGGAGGATATGAGCAGGTTGTGTTTTGTGGGAAAAGATTCTGCAAGACTTGTCACATATATATATATATATATATATATATATAAACCTCAGCTTTTTCTTAACTTAAGTTCACCCCCTTGTACAGCTATCGATGTATATACACTTACACAGAGAATGCTGTCAATCATTGATAACACTTCCCTGTAGAGAATGTCATGTATAAAATATAAGTATTGCTGCCTCTTTTTTCCTAAAAACTATGGGGGTCATTTATAAAGATCGGCGTCTTAGACTCCGGTCTTAATAACCCCTGCACTGCTGGTGGATCACCTGAAATTACGAGGCGCCGGCCTCTACATAACTTCGGGGCATCCACTGCTGTTTTAAATTTAAGTCAGCTTCCTTGCTTAAATTTAGACCGTTTTCTATGACTTAAACAGACATTGAAAATGATAAATGAGACAGGTCTGCCAGCCTGTACCCATCACGCTCACGCAACACCCCCTTTTTTAGACCTGTGTGAAAGGGAAAAAGTCACAGATTGTGGCGCTAATAAACTTTGTGCTGAAATCTGTGACAGATATAAGCCAGATATGGAGTATATTTGATTGCATGTGACCCCCTATATATCAATCTGCCCTGTGTAAACTGGGGTGTACAATTGACAAAATGCTTTCCATATGGGAACAAATGACCATACTACTAATAATTCTTCATCCTGATACAGTACGATGATTGTGAAATTTAAATGTACTAAATTAATGCTGATCAACATGCTCTATCATCAATCCCTTTTTACTAACCAAACTTCTAAGCCTTGCCCTCTTGTCTCAAAATTTTTGAAAAAGATCTAAAACAAATAGTACATACGAATTTTGGATCAATTTGAGCCAATTTTCTGGTACATTTTTATTTGCAAATTTGCTTCAGATTCTCCAGCTTCCTGTATGCAAAGTATTATGCCTTGTTCATATTTCCATGTCTGTCTGACTTCCGTAGAAAATCTGACATGTTTCATCTGGGAAGATGTCCATTAAGAATCAGTGTTTGGTCCATGTGTGCTTTTTGTGACCTCCGTGTCTCATCCATATTCCACTGACACTGCTGAAAAATAATTTCCAGAGCATCTCCTACTGGTACTTTCACACTTGCGTTATGAGGATCCGGCAGGCAGTTCCGTTGCTGGAACTTCCCGCCGGATCTGGAAATCCATATGCAAACGGATATCATTTGTAGACAGATCCGGATGCGAATCTGTCTGACAAATGCATTGAAATTCCGGATCCGTCTCTCTGGTGTCATCCGGAAAAACTGATCAGGTATTCATTTTTTGGGGATTTTTAAAGGTCTGTGCATGCGCAGACTGGGAAACCGGATCCGGTTTTCAGGAACACTTGGTACCGGATCCGGCATTAATACATTTCAATGGAAATTAATGCTGGATCCGGCATTCCGGCAAGTGTTCTGGAATTTTGGTTATTTTCTCCAGCCAAATACCATAAAAGGGACTGAACTGAAGACAACCTGATGCATACTGAACGCATTAGGATAAAACTGAAGCGTTATTTTTCCGGTATTGAGCCCCTATGATGGAAATGAATACCGGAAAGGAATAACTCTAGTGTGAAAGTAACCTAAAGGTCTGTGAAAAAGCAGTGAGAGAACATTGATGCCATGCATATTCTGTCAGTGTTTTTTTTTACAAACCCATAGACTTCAATGGGTCTGTTTGGTCCGCATCATGGACTAAAATAGTGCATGTCTCCGTGGTCTTTACACTGACCCATGGTCAGTAAAAAGCCACTGATGTGTGAACAAACACATTAAAAGTCAATGGATACGTTTTCTGTCTCTGGAGAACACACACAGCACATATCCATGATTCACTGACTTATACTAACAGTGTTAACTCTTGCTATGTTGCAAGAAAAAGATGATTAACGTGAAAGTGAAAATTTGAAATTTAACCTCCATTTTCCTTTAATTCGTGTGGTTGCTTCTAAAATTCTAAGCCTTCTAACATTCTAAAAAAATTTAATGACATATACAAAATGATGTCAACATATAGATGACATATGGGAAATGTTAAGTAATACATATTTTATTATAAATTATAATTTAGAAAATTGTGAATTTCTCATAATTTTTGGTAAATTTGGGATTCTTTCTTAAATTAAGGTGAAATATATTGACTGAAATGTATGACAGTCATGAATTACAATGTATCACGAGAAAATAATCTCAGAATGGCTTGGATAAGTAAAAGCGTTTCAAAGTTATTAACACATATAGTGACACTGTCACGACTATGGTATTGGTTGTGACTCTTTGGGACGCATGCAGTTGTCAGCGGTCTGATTGTTGTCTTCCGCAGGTGAGGGCAGTTAGTATGTTGTCCCACGTGTGGTTGCCGCTGGCAGCATGATGTTTGTTGGCAGTGTAGCAGCCTGAGCTGGTTGCTAGGCGGCTCGCTGTCAAGGCATGCAGTTGCATCTGCAACGTTTCTTTGTATGTGTTCCCTTTCTATGTTTGGTGTGCACCGGATGTAGTTGTGTGTGCATTTCCCCTTTAAGTGACAGTTACCTTGTCTGGTGTTGGAAGGGTTAACTCCTTTCCTAATATGTGTGTGTGGGTGTGGCTGCTTGGGCTATTTAGCTCCTGCTGGATGCCTGTAGCTGAGGGGTACTCCAGCCATGCTATATGCTGGAGTCATTCTCCTGGTCTTATATGCCATCTATCCAGTGAGGGCCACCCTTGTGGTCATACTGTCACGGATGGGAGTGGGGCAAAACCTCAACTGTGCGATGTCAATAGGATAAGGGTAGCTGCTAGGCCAGGACGACTGGGTCAGGGAGCAGGTCACCTCCTAGCGCGTCCCTAATTCTGACCCTGACTCCTAGTCCAGAGATTTCCTGAGGGCTAGTAGGGACCCTAGGTTACGGAGTATGAGCCCTCCTACCATCTGGGTTGGCTTATACGATTAGGAGTCAGGGTCAGAATTAGGGACGCGCTAGGAGGTGACCTGATCCCTGATCCTGTGGTCCTGGCCTAGCAGCTACCCTTATCCTATTGACATTGCACGGTTGAGGGCTTCACCCACTCTCAGCCGTGACAGTATGACCACAAAGTCTCCTTTCTTGGATACCTTCGAAAGAGGGTTCAGCATGTATCGCCATCTGTTGATGGGGTGCATGCGCGTTCCCCAGAGGGAGAGCGTTATGGGGGTTACACCGTTAACGGCGCGGTGAGTGGCTTTTCCCCACCATTCGATTGTCACCGTTGTCTGTATTGGTGCCCCCTTACTTGTCATTCCCCACCTTCCCTCCCATTTTTTGTTATGCCCCACCTTTCGATTGTCACCGTTGTCTGTATTGGTGCCCCCTTACTTGTCATTCCCCCCCCCCCTCCCATTGTCTGTTATGCCCCACCAACTTTCCCCTTTTGTGGTTTGGGGGGGCTTTGAGGGGTGGGAGTGTACCGCCTTCGGAAGAGGGCGCAGCATGTGGCGCCTGACGTTTTCTGGCACGCATGCTTATCCTATGGAGGGAGGGTGAAAGGGGAACCCTGTTACAGTGCAGTTCTCTGTAGCAGTGGTTGCAGTGTGTGTGAACTGGCACTTGTGTTTGGGTCTCCCCTCGTCCACGTCTCAGTGGTTCTCTCATTTGTGTCGGTGTGGCTAGCTGCAGTCCTTGTTAGACTGGCTTTGGTGTATGCTGGTGGAGAATGCATGCTGGCAGCGACTTGGTGGGAACCGTGTCTGAGAGTGGACGCAGTGATCAGTGCGGTCTCTCCTGATTTTTTGGTGGCTGGCGCCCTGGTTCCTGTGTGTTGCTCCAGGGGCTGGCAGCAGTTCTGGGGAGATTCGCTTGCACTCACACTGATTCTCCTACTTTTCCCCTTCTTCTGTCCCTGTTTTTGGGTTCCTTCTAGTTTCCCTTTGTTTTTTTTTGGTGGGGGGGCTTTGAGGGGTGGGAGTGTCACGACTATGGTATTGGTCGTGACTCTTTGGGACGCATGCAGTTGTCAGCGGTCTGATTGTTGTCTTCCGCAGGTGAGGGCAGTTAGTATGTTGTCTCACGTGTGGTTGCCGCTGGCAACATGATGTTTGTTGGCAGTGTAGCAGCCTGATCTGGTTGCTAGGCGGCTCGCTGTCAAGGCATGCGGTTGCATCTGCAACGTTTCTTTGTATTTGTTCACTTTCTATGTTTAGTGTGCACCGGATGTAGTTGTGTGTGCATTTCCCCTTTAAGTGACACTTACCTTGTCTGGTGTTGGAAGGGTTAACTCCTTTCCTAGTATGTGTGTGGGTGTGGCTGCTTGGGCTATTTAGCTCCTGCTGGATGCCTGTAGCTGAGGGGTACTCCAGCCATGCTCTATGCTGGAGTCATCCTCCTGGTCTTATATGCCATCTGTCCAGTGAGGGCCACCCTTGTAGTCATAAAATATATGTTATGATGTTAAGAAGATGTTTTTATGCTCTCTATGTTGTTTGCAGCTATGGGTGCCCTGGATACCTGTGTGAGATGTGTGTGTGCTGTGTCCTTAATGTTTGTGTGGACATCAGTACTTGTGCACAGGTTCCAGTCAGCGTGTCTGTGGCAGGCAGGTGTGGTACTGGTTTAACTTACCTGCCATATCCATATGCTGTATATGTTTCCCCTCTCCTTGCTCCTTGGCCAGTGAGACTCCTGTTCGTCCGTGTCTAGGAGGTACAGGTCATCTTACCCTGCTCCTAGTCCAGGGATTTCCTGAGGGCTAGTAGGGACCCTAGGTTACGGAGTATGAGCCCTCCTACCATCTGGGTTGGCTCATATGGTTAGGAGTCAGGGTCAGAATTAGGGACGCGCTAGGAGGTGACCTGCTCCCTGATCCTGTCGTCCTCGCCTAGCTACCCCTATCCTATTGACATTGCACGGTTGAGGGTTTCCCCCACTCTCAGTCATGACAGACACATGTCAGATTAGCAAAAATCGGCCTGGGATTTAAGGTGAAAAGCGGCTCGGTAGTGAAGGGGTTAATGTAAGCCTTTGTTATTCTATACAGTCTTAAAAACAATGCTCCTGCATACCTGACTGGCATATTCCAAAAGGCCTCTTTGAAACATTGAATCACTGACATGTACTGTCCATGGTCCCATAGAAAGCACACATGCCCATTGACTTTGACTTGTGTTTTCCCACATCAGTGGTTTCCTCCAGCCGTGGGTCTGTGGTAACACCACAGAAGCATTTCCTATTTTTGCTACAGATCCCTCACACACATTATAGTCTATGAGTCCATGAAAACCATGGACATAACACGGATGTCATTTGTGTTTAAATCTACACTGGATGAGGGACCCGTGGGCCTCAGTTCTGTTCACTAATGAAAACCATTCACGCTGAGCAGAAATGATTGCTGCCACTGATGTTGGAGACCTCAAAGAAAGCTCTATACATCAGTCACTGTTGTCACCAGATGAGCCTTTGGTGGTGGTGGTGTTACAGTGTGGGCAGGTGTGTCTAGTCAATACAGTCCCTGGCCTTCAACAAGAGTGGAATGCCATGCCTCTGCAGACAGTAAGTAGACTTGTGAACAGCATGAGACATCATCGTCAAGCTGTAATTGATGCTCAAGGCCACATGACAAGTTATTAAGACATTTACATTTTTGGTCAGGGTATACCCACCAATGTTGTTGGCTTCTTTTTCAATAAATGGAGATGAGGAAATCACCATTGCATTCTTCTACTTAAATGCCCCAATTTAGTGATATAATATCACTGTAACGTGAACTTTTTACGTTTTCCATAAATTTCACCCAAAAGCCAAATATCCCTAACTTTTTTAGAGTAGTGTATGAGCTAAAATTTACTCTGATAACACGTCACAGTTAGTGTTGATCGAGCACCAAAGTGCTCGGGTGCTCGAGTATAACACACGAGCACAATGGAAGTCAATGGGAGAACCCGAGAATTAAACCAGGCATCCCCTGCTCTGAAGAGGGGAGGGTGTCTGGTTCACAGAAAAAGGTTAGAAATTTATGGAAACACCACTGAAATGGTTCAGGAACAGCATGAGGAGGATGTCTGGATGCATCTTGGACTCCCAGGTCACTTCTGAGAATGATTTTGTCCGAGTAGTACACCACTTTTACAGACTGACAATAATTCGCACAAAACCGAAGATAACATCAATTTTAGAGGAAATTTTTTTAGGAAACATTCTTTCCTGTATATTTACTTGTATATAAAGTGCAAGTTCTGCCAAAAATTACAAGGAAGAGTCACTCCGATACAACCTGTATATCACATAAAGGAGGGCCTCATTCACATTGTGGTACAATTGTTCAGGTAGTGGGAATCTTACACTCATAAAGCCTATGCAATAAGTGAAAGGGTTGCCAAAAATTACAAGGAACCAAAAATTACACCCTTTATTACACATAAAGGAGGGCATCATACACACCCTTGAAAAATTATGATTGATGGCCTGCTGGCGACTCTCTAAAACATTAGGAGCAAGGGCCTGCTGGTGACTCTCTAAAACATTAGGGGCGAGGGCCTGCTGCTAAGCTGACTCTCTAAAACATTATGGGTGAGGGCAGCCTAATAAGCATGTTGATATGATGGAGGAGAAAAGGAATATTGAACCATATACCCATCCAAAACTTTTTTCTTCTTGTGACACTAGGCCGCACATCAGGGTGAGGGTGCTGGCGGGGTGTCATGAAACTGTCCCAGGCCTTGGAGAGTGTTGCCCTGCCTCTGTTGGAACTGCTGTGTGTTCCTCTCGTCTCCCCTCCTTCTTGTGACACTAGGCCGTGCATCAGGGTGAGGGTGCTGGCAAGGTGTCATGAAACTGTCCCAGACCTTGGAGAGTGTTGCCCTGCCTCTGTTGGAACTGCTGTGTGTTCCCCTTGTCTCCCCTCCTTGGTTGCCAAGAAACTACGTACTCTGCCGCCAGTGTAGTCAGCTGGTATTTTTGGGAGAAATTTTTCCACAAGGACCCTCTGGTATTGCATAATTTTGCTAGTCTTCTCTACCAGAGGAATGAGAGATGAGTTCTCTTTGTAGCGGGGGTCGAGAAGGGTGAAAAACCAGTAATCGGTGTTGGCCAAAATGCGTATAATGCGAGGGTCATGGGAAAGGCAGCATAATATAAAGTCAGCTATGTGTGCCAAAGTCCCAACAGACAAGACTTGCCTGTCCTCATCAGGAGGATGACTCTCAATCTCCTCCTCCTCTTCCTCTTCTTCGACCCATTTATGCTGAACTGATGGAATAAACCTGCTATGGGTACTACCCTCTGACGAAGGCAACCGTCTCCTGCTCCTCATCATCATCCAATTTGTGCTGACAAGACAACTTCATTGTGAGCAGCGAGCGTTTCAGTAGACACAGAAGTGGGATGGTTACGCTGATAATAGCAACATCGCCGCTCACCATATGCGTTGATTCCTCAAAGTTGCTTAAAACTCACAGAGGTCAGATATCTATGTCCACTCGTCACTTGTGAAGAGAGGAAACTGACTAGAAAGGCAACAACCATGGTGCAGCTGGTATTCCACTACTGCCCTCTGCTGCTCACAAAGCCTGGCCAACATGTGGAACATGGAGTTCCAGCGCGTAAAACAGTTAGCTGGCAATTGCAAGCACTGCTGCTGCCAGACCGGCGGCAGCTGTAGATGACATTTGGAAATGGTCACACACATGGCACACCTTCACCATTAGCTCAGGAAAATTGAGGTAGGTTTTTAGAAACCGCTGAACCACTAGGTTGGACATGTGGGCTAGGCATGATATGTGTGTGAGCTTGCCGAGCTCCAAAGCCGCCACCAAGTTACGGCCATTATCAGACACGACCATGCCTGGTTGTAGGTTGAGTGGCGAGAGTCACAGATCAGTCTGGTCCCTTATATCCTGCCACAGCTCTGTGGTGGTGTGCTGTTTGTCACCTAAGCAAACTAGTTTCAGCACAGCCTGTTGCCGCTTCCCCACTTCAGTGCTACACTGCTTTCAGCTACTGACTGATGGCTGACTGGTGCTGCAATATGAGAATTAAGAGTGGAAGAGAAGGGGGGTTGCAGCCACTAATGTAGGTGATGACGGAAATCCTGATGGAAGTAGAGCCTGCAATCCTTGGCGTCAGTAGCACCTGTGTCATCCCAGGGTACTACTCGCTCTCGGCCTCCACAACGTTCAGCCAGTGTGCCGTCAGGGAAATGTAGCGTCACTGGCCAAAAGCACTTGTCCATGAGTCAGCCGTTAAGTGGACCTTCCCAATAACTGTGCTGGTCAGGGCATATGTAATGTTACGGGACACAGGCTGGTGTAAGGCGGGGACAGCACACAGGGAAAAATAGTGGCGGCTGGGGACTGAGGGACGGCCATGGCCATTAGGCTGCGCAAAGCCTCTGTGTCCTCAAGCCTTAATAGGAACATTTCCAGGGCCAGCAATTTGGAAAGGTGCACATTTAGTGCTATGGCCTGTGGGTGGGTGGCTTGGTATTTGTGCTTTCGTTCAAAGGCCTGGGGTATGGACATCTGTACACTGCACTGGGACACAGAAGTGGATGTGCTAGATAATGGTGCTTGCGAAGGTCCAGGTGCATGGCTGGAGGCATCCAGGCCTGTGTCTTGGACAGGGGATTGGACAGCACGTAACACAGGGGAAGAGGAGCCAGTGGTGTGACCCGCATACACTGATTGCCGACCCAGGCGTTCGGACCACCTATTAGGGTTTTATGCCATGTGGCAGATCATGCTGGTGGTGGTGAGGTTGCTAGTGTTCACGCCCCTGTTAATTTTGTTACGGCACAGGTTGAAAATGACAATTCTTTTATTGTCCGCACTTTCCTCAAACCCTTGGCAAGGGAGATTTCTGCAAGGGGGTGCTCCAGTGAACAGTTGCAGGCCTGTTTGGTGTGGCCTACCTTCTCCCTTTTGCCACCCTTTTGCCTTTTCTAGCATGTTGCGGTGCTGCGGATCCCTCCCCCCTCTGTACTGCTGTCCTCACTCGGCTTGCCACCTTCCCAGGTTGGGTCAGTGATTTCATCGTCCACACCTCCTCTTCCACTTACTCACTCTAATCATCCTCCTGACTTGTTGAACTAACAAGAACCTCACTTATTGACAACAGTGTCTCATCCTCATCATGAACCTCTTGAGACACTAATTGACTTTAACTTATTGGCAACTGTCTCTCATCATCATCATCCACTTCGTGAAACACTAATTGCCGTTTCCCACAGTCATCTTTTTCTGACTCTGTATGCTCAAGAGTTTGGAAATCACTAAACAAGATCTCCTCATGTCCCTCTTCAATCGGGCTTGGCGAGAGGGCCAAATTAAGGAATGGCGATGAAAAGAGCTCCTCGGAATATCCGAGTTTGAGATCACTTGTTTGCCAAGACTCTCCATGGTGGGAGGAAGGAGGATCAGGGTAAGGATTCTGTTAACCAGACTCTTGGCTACTGAGACTGAACTTTGTAGAAGACAGGATGTGCTTAACAACGACTGGAAGCATTATCTGCTGCAATCCAACCGACCACCTGGTCGCACTGGTGTGACTTTGAGAGTGGTGTCCTGCGCTGCCCTGCAAACTGGGGCATGAAGCTAGGTATCGTGGAGGAGTGTGTTTCTTGTGCTCTGGTAGCAGGCACAGTTTCACCGTGCCCAGCGCCACAGCCTCTGCGTGCACGATCAGCAGCATGACCACTTCCCCGTCCCTTACTGCTCACCTTGAGCATATTAAATGGTATTTATGCTTGCAAGTATGTTACACATATAGTAGTGCAGGTTTTGTAAGTGTATGCACAAATAAATGAAACACATATCACAGATATTTAGGATTCTCAAACGTTATACAGGAGATGTAGTGCAGGTAATGTCACTGTCACCATCGGCAAAAAAATTCATCTGAATGCCACAGATATTCAGGATGCTTAAACGTTATACAGGAGATGTAGCACAGGTAATGTCATTGTCAGCAGTGGCCAAACAATTGCGCTGAATGTCACAGATATTTAGGATGCGCAAATGTAACACAACAGATGTAGCAGAGGTTGTGTCACTGTCAGCAGCGGCCAAACAATTGCACACAATTTAGCGCAGGTTGCGCTAATAATTTATATTGCAGCCAGATAAAACAATAGTCCTTTAAAAGGATTTTTTGGTTTCTAATACCTTTCAACAATAAACCCTGCCTAAAAAAATAAACCAATTCCTGTCCCTACACTATCTGTCCCTTCTACTGCAGCTCTCCCTGACTAAGACTGAGCCGAACCACGTTTCATCGGGTGCTATATAGCACCCGATGACGCCATCCGGCCATCCAATCACTACAATGCCAGTAATCAACATGGCTACTTCATTACAGTGAGTGCCAATACTTCCCCACATGTTTATTGGCTGCATAGCAGTCAACAAACCTGTGGGGAGGAGACTCGAGCATGCTCACTCAACACTAGTCATAGTGTTATCTTAGTTATCTCGTAACAAAAGCCATTTAAATCCAATAAAAAGTCAGTAAACATTTTCTTGCCATTCTTTACTTAACAGGTTAACCATCAAGTTTAGCTAAGCTGTATTTTATTCTTTTTAATCTCTGCTGATTCTGAGCTGGAAGTCGAGGAGGTGGTCATAGTAGTGTTTGTCAGTTGTCTCTGTGGGTTGTCATAGAGGGAAGGCTGTCAATCATTGATACTGTAGGACCTCCTCCTTGACTTCAAAGCCCAGAATGAGCAGGAGTTTAAAAGAATACAATGCAGGGCCTACTGAATATTTTCCCATAAAACTATTTATCCATCTGCTCAGCTTCTCCTGCTCTAAAACTTTCTGCCTGCAGCTCAAACACTAAGTTCAACATGACAGGTTTGCTTTAATAACTAAAAAAGGAAGAAGGAAGAAAGAATAAGATAATAAGGTAAATGTCGCACATACACTGAGGCAAATAAGTCTTAGTAATGGTAAGCCTGTTGTTTCGTGTTAACATAACTAGAAGGGAATGACACTATTTGAAAGTTTAAAATTGTTTACATTATCTTGGCACTATGCCAAGTTATTAAATACAGAACTTAAACTATCTAAGGGCACACAAAAAACATCTAAAAACTTAATGAGCAGATTAACACCCATTAAAAACATTTCTAGGCACTCTTCTTAAGTAACCTCTACAAGCTGTGAGGGAATTCTTCAAAGTTTCCATTTCTCTAGAACTCTCTTGGAGTCAATTCAATTGGTTGCAAGGGCTAAAATAGTTGGGTGTACACAAGTATATACAGTGCATAGCACCTCCAGGTCAGCCAGTATTTTCTTTGCCCAGGGACCCACCTTCTTGACGATGCTGCATGGACCCCCTTAATCAGTCATCCTACTGTTATGTAAGCAGGTAATGTTTGCATGTAGCTGTACAGTGGGCCCTAGAATAAATTTTACTGGTAGACCCTAGGCACCTCAGTCCGACACTGGTTGCTGCTAAGATAACACATTGAGATGCTGCATGTGAAACACATGTGGAATACTGAAATCAGTAAACAGCAAATGAATCAAATAGTCTTACTGACCAACTTTGTAGCAATCTTTGTTCTGCTTAAGTGTAAATAGTAATACCGCCTGACAAATAAATTTAAATTTGCTGGGTAACAACACCGACTTTTGATGGGGGGGAGGGGGGCTGTCACTGACCCCAAAGTGCTTCTGCGCTAATATCTGAAGCTGTTAGTAACAACTGAGGTTCTTAGCGTAGACTCCTGCTTCACAGCAGCGGTTGGAAGAGGCTTTGATCCTGGCTGCTACCTTTTGATTGCTGCAGTCCATGACTGCGGCATCTTCTAAGGGTACTCCTACTATGATTGAGTCACTGTAAATAAAGTAATAACACAGTAATCCCATAAAGGGATATAAATGTTACAAAAAATCTTATAGATAATGAAATACAAAAACTCTGTAACAACCCCCTAGAGAGACACTAGTATGCTTCTCAGCAATATATATGCATCGTCTGGCAGATACTCTTTATCATTACAGAGACCGTATAGTATGCATGCAGAGTATTGTAGACCAGGCAATGTCCCTCTGGGTTTCTTGAAAATGAAATTCAAATTAGCTTTTTTAAGCCTATCTGATGCCAGCAGATGTAAGATGTGCTAATTTTCATACATTTTTCCAGAAACCCAGAGGAACATAGACTGGCTTTTAATACTCCTTATGCATACCCAGCGCCCTCCATAAAAAGAAATATTACCCCAACCAAGGTCCAACAGGCAGACAAGCAAATCTTCTTTGCTCAGGTGTGTTAATGGCTAGTTACCCAGAAAGAGCTGGCTTTCTGGCATGAGACACTCTGTTTTCCTTTTCTTCTGGAAAAGAGACTAACTTTCTTGTCTATTTTCTAGAGAAGCATTATGTGGGAATGCAAGCGCAGCTAAACAAATTATGAAAAGGCAGTGACTCTCTTTGTAAACAAATCGCAAAAAGGTTGTTGCAAGCGAAAATTCAGGATTCAAAACCTGTAGAATCAATTAGCTCACCCTTAAGTCTCTGCATTTTGTGACCAGTTGTACATGGATAAGGTGTTATCAGTGATTGATAGCATTATCTGTCTAAGTGTGCATACATAGATAGATGTCAGCCACTGGTAGCTGTTCGGGGGGAAAGGGGGGATGGGAGGGGATATGCCATCAATGTCCACGATTGGGACCCACTCCTATCTAAAGAACAAGGGCTTGTAGTGAAGTAGAGTATGGCATGCTTGTTTGACATGTCCTCCATTCACCACTATGGAAGCTCAGAAACTGGACGAGTGATCACTCTTGGCTATTTCTGGAAGTCCCTTAGCAGTGAAAGGACAACAGAAGGTGGCAGCTCATGCATGGCTTCTCTCTGTTCACTCTAGGGGTCCCATTCTAGAGCTAGGAGTGGGATAGGAGGAGCATGTATTGCCAATAAGAGACAGTACCCCCCCCCCCCCAAATACTGACTCAAGCCTCTTACCCGGATAAGACAGTAAACTCTGCTCTGCACTGCTGAGGGGCAATCATCCTGAAACAGCTGTCTGCAGATGAGGCTCTGTCTTATTTAATATTGAAGTCAAGTCTGAAGGACTATTTAAAGGGTCAAACAATGACTTATAGGATAGCTGCCTTACATCTGGTGACATTAGAGGCAGAGCTTTCTAAGAACCCATTTCAATAACTTTCTTCACAGAATTCCAAAGGTGCATATATGGCCTATAAGTCTCCAAGGAGAGATAGTACCCCCAAATCCTGACTCAGTCCTCTCACCTAGTTAAGCCAGTACTCTATGCTCAGCACTGATGTGGGTAATTACTCTGAAACAGCTGTCTGCAGATAAGGTGCTAGCTTATTTAATATCTAAGTTATGTCTCAAGGCCGATTTAAAGGATCAAACATTGACTTATGGAATAACTGCCTTACATCTAGTGGTATTAGAGGCAGAGCTTAGAGAAATATAGCAAATTCTGAAGAGTTCACAAACTTTTCATGCACCACTGTAAATACAAGACTTTGGCAGTAGTGATGGACGAACCGTGGCGGGCCTCATTCACTTTAATGGCAGGCAAACCTAAAAAAAATTCAGGTCATATTTGCAGCCACCAAATACTTACTAGAAGTGCACAAATCATCCCACAACATGGACAGTGACATACCAGAGGGGGATCAATGGCAAAAATCCGCACAAAAAATATATATTTTAATCAGGGGCCATTTTATGCGTCCTAAAGGGAAAACTCTCAAAAATGTGCCCTGGTGGAGCCTAGAAATTTTTTATTTTAGGCCACGGGAGTACAGGCCCCAAACATTAGGCATTCAACGGACAGAAAAAATCAAGTGATTATGTGGCTGGACGTATATTAGAAGGTCAGTGGATAACAATTTTACTGCAGGCCAGTGGAGTACAGGCCCCAAAAATGATGCATTCACCTGACAGAAAAGAACAAGTGATTATGTGGCTGGAGGTATATTAGGCGGTCAGTGGATAACAATTTTACTGTAGGCCAGTACAGGCCCCAAAAATGATGCATTCACTGGACAGAAAAGAACAAGTGAATATGTGGCTGGAGGTATATTAGGCGGTCAGTGTATAACAATTTTACTGTTGGCCAGGTACATTAAAGGCCACAAAAATTATGCATTCAAAGTACAGAAAAGATCGAGTCATTATGTGGCTGGAATTACATTAGGTGGTCACCGTATAACAATTTTACTGTTGGCCAGTTAGATTACAGGTCCCAGAAATTATGCATTCACCGTACAGAAAAGATCAAGTCATTATCTGGCTGGAGGTATATTAGACAGTCATTGGATATAAATTTTACTGCAGGCCAGTACAAATACATGTCAAATACATATGTTAAAAATAACTAAAAATATAAAATTGGGTTGAAAACATGGCTAACGAAATACCGCGTCTTGAAAAAAAACAACAATTGTTATAGGTGAAATTTAATTAAACGTGGTCGTCACAGGTGTTGAATTCCTCCAAGATCCATGCCTCATTCATTTTTAGAAATGTGAGGTAGTCCACACTGTCATGAGCTAGGCGAGTGCGCTTATTGGTCACGATCCCCCCTGCTGCACTGAACGTCCTTTCGGACAGGATACTGGATGAGGAGAAAGCCAAGAGTTCCATGGCAAATTGTGCCAGGTCTGGCCACAGGTCAAGCCTGCACACCCAATAGTCAAGGGGTTCCTTGCTTCTCAGAATGTCCACATAGGCCATTAACCTGATAAAGTTGGACACCTATGTGTCTAGGTGTTCCCTGAGGCTGGATCCGGAGGGCGGCTCTCGATGGGTTGGCTGCAAGAATGATCTCATATCCGAATTGACCAACACATCTTCAAACCGCCCTCTTCTTGCATGCACAGTAGGATTGGTACCCGCAACTGTTTCTCTGTGGGTGGAAATTCCTCTGCCAGTGCCCGCAACAGCAGAATGCAGCATCTCTCGAAGCAAGGCCTGGAAGTGCTGCATTCTGACAGCCCTCTGTGATGCTGGTAACACGTCCGCCATTTTGTGTTTGTACCGGGGGTCTAAGTACGTTGCCACCCAGTACTGGTGTCATGTGTCATTTTGCCCTGTTTCAGCACACTAAGCAGATTGGCACAGTTGTCGCACACCACTTTACTAAATGTTAAATGGAGCAGGGTTAGCCACTGATCGACCTGTGTCCGCAAAGCTTAAAGGAGTGGAGTACCGCTGTGGCTCTTGGCTTCCAGGCACAACAGCCGCAGCACAGCATGGCACCGTCTCACCTGGCACGTCAAATAGGTTCTGGGGAGCTGGTGGGGTGCAGCGGAAGAGGCGGTAACAGTGGAAAAGGAGGAGTCAGCCGAGGTCGAGACGGAGGATGGAGTAGGGGGAGGAGAAGAAGAGGCAGGCCTGCATGTAATCCAAAACTAAGGAACCAAAGGGAGAGCCCTGCAACAGACCTGGCTCTCTCCCTAACTGCTCAGCCTATGCAAAAATCTCAATGCTAGATGATCGCATATCCTCATTCCTCGACTGTAAAACACCTGAACACCCTATAATAGTGAGGGGACACGACCACCGTCTCCCTACACTTGATACGGAGGGAGTCAGGGTCACCTGGGATCCAGCAAACAGGAAAACACAAATGAATGAACAAAACTTATCTGTAGAAGACTCAGTAGTAGCATCCAGCATGCACACACTCCGGGAAGTTGTATAAACCGCAAAGTGATGCAGTATGGGAAGGGATTTAAAGGGATGCAATCAGTGCAACTACATGACAGCTGAGAGAGGCTAACGAGATGAGGTTCTGAAGAGGAGGAGGTTCTGAAGAACGTCTGTCAGAGCTTCTCAGATGTCTGGTGGTGACACAGAGATACATTCACTTGCATCTGAACATGGTCATTTAGCTCTGGGATGCCCTTCTGGGTGAATTATTTTCTTCCGGGGACCTTCCATTGCGGTGTGCCAATGGCTACAAATTTTCTAAAGGCCTCAGAGTCCACCAGTTTATATGGCAGTAGTTGGCGGGCTAGCAGTGCCAACAAGCCAGCTGTCAGCCGTTGGGCAAGAGGGTTATCCAGCGTCATCATCTTTTTTCGCTCGAACATTTGGGCCAAGGAAGCCTGCCTTTTGACAGATGAACGCGACGGCGGCACGGTGGATGGTGAAGTGGAGGACAAATGGGAGGAGAGAGGAGAAGGAGAAGAGGCAGGATGTGGAGCGCTGGGAGTGCGGCTTTGTGGGTTCTGACGGTGTTGCTCCTACTGGGCTCGGTGATGGGAGGCCAGGTGCCTTCTTAAGGCGGTCGTCCCTAGGTGAGTTTTGGGCTTACCGCGACTTATGCGTTGACAGCACAGGCTGCAGATTGCAACACTATTATCAGCAGCTGACATGTTAAAAAAAAGACCACACTGTGGAGTCATGTGCCGGCATCCTGGGAGTGCAAGATGTGACCGTGCACGACGGATGGCTCACTCCAGATACATTTGCAGTCAGCTTTTTGCCTCCTGTGCACTGCGAGTTTGGCCTGCTTCTGCTCCTTCTCCTCCCTATCTGCTGCTCCGTCTCTCCCTCTGAACTCCCCTCCTCTTCCTCTCTTGTTGGCACCCACGTGACATCCATCGACACGTCATCATCGTCACCTTCACCACCACTGAAATTAGAGATCTCGGAGTAGGCAGCAACAGCGGAGACCACCCTCCTTGGGCTGATCTGGGTTCTGTCATCAGACCGCTGGGAGGCGACTGTTGCTACCTCTTCTTCCTCATCTGATGGTAAGAATGGCTGCGCATCGGTAAGGTCTGGGAATAGATAGGAAAATAATTCCTCTGACTCGAGTAGAGGGGCTATGGTGGTGGTGGTGGTGTCTTTGGGGGTGCACATATCAGAGAGTGAGGAGGGTGCTGATACAGAGGATGAAGAGGGTGCAGAAGCGGAAAGCTGAGTCAGCCCCTTAACCAACTCTGGTGCGTCCTTCGACGTAATCGCACGCACCTTCTCCAACTTCCCACTTAGGCTCCGGCCTGGTGCACCTGCCCGACCCCTACTACCCCTGTGGAATGGCCTGCCTCTTCCTCTGCCTGTCATTCCTCTGCCTGTCAAATAGCAGTATTTGTGGAAGCAGGTTTATAGAAACACTTAATGATTATTTGCTGGAAGCAGGTATATCAAACCCCGTAAACAGTTTTTTGGGGGGGCAATAGGTATATCACACCAGTTGCAATTTCTTGTTCCTATAGGGTTTGTCCCTCTGTATAGCTGCAATATCTCAGCAGAACCGCACACAACTGCTGCACAATACAAATGCACTATATAGAAAGTAAATTATAGGTATATCACACCCCTGCCTTAATAATTTTTTGGGGGGGCAACTGGTAAATCACACCAGTTGCAATTAGTTGTTCCAATAGCGTTTGTCCCTCCATTATTAGGGGAACAGATAGGGAAATCTGTCACAAAGACCGTGATTGCCGAACAGTGTGCCGTCTCCCTGGCGCTAGAGTTCGACACATCGTGGATCGGGTTGACAGATTACTGGGAGGGGCTGGAGAAGATCCAGCGGTCATGGTCCATATCGGAACCAATGACAAAGTTAGAGGTAGGTGAAGAGTCCTTAAAAATGATTTCAGGGATTTAGGTCAAACACTTAGGGCAAGGACCTCAAAGGTAGTATTTTCCGAAATACTGCAAAACTGATAGATAAAAGGATGGCACTCACCGGTGATGCGCTGAAAAAAGTTTATTTTATTCTTACATTTTCTGGTAATCTGGTTCCGAAATACTGCCTGTACCACGAGCCACACAAGAAAGGCAGCGGGAGATTATCCAGATTAACAAGTGGCTCAACAACTGGTGTAGGAAGGAGGGGTTTGGGTTCCTGGAGTACTGGGATGACTTTTCTATCGGCTACAGGCTCTATCGTAGGGACGGGCTGCACCTCAATGGGGAAGGGGCAGCTGTGCTGGGGAGAAAGATGGCTAGAAGGTTGGAGGAGTGTTTAAACTAGGGACTGGGGGGGGAGGGAAATTACATTATTGGAGGGGAAGAGAGGGCAGATAGAGATCGGGGGCAATGTAGTGGGACTGGGGGAGGAATGGAAGGAGGGACTAGAACAGTTCAGAAGGAAAGGTGTAGGGTAAAAAATTTACATAAACCTCTCAAATGTATGTATACTAATGCCAGAATCCTGACTAATAAAACTGGGGAGCTGGAATTAGTGATGTGTGAGGAGAACTATGACATGGCTGGATAATAGCTATGACTGGGTAGTTAATGTAGAAGGTTACAGTCTGTTTAGAAAGGATAATCAAAACCGGAGAGGGGAGGGGTTTGCCTTTATGTAAAGTCTTGTCTAAAGCCCACACTCCGTGAAGATATAAGTGAGGGACATGAACATGTGGAGTCACTGTGGGTAGAGATACATGGAGCTAAAAACAACAATAAATTACTAATAGGAGTTTACTATAAGCCACCTAATATACCAGAGTCTACAGAAAATCTACTGCTAAACGAGATAGACGAGGCGGCAAATCATAATGAGGTTGTTATTATGGGGGACTTCAGCTACCCAGATATAGACTGGGAAACTGAAACTTGTATATGTCATAAGGGAAACAGGTTCTTGGCAATAACCAAAGACAATTACCTCTCCCAACTGAATCAAGATCCGACTAGAGGTACGGCCATACTGGACCTAGTATTAACCAATAGGCCTGACAGAACAACAGACGTGCAGGTTGGTTGACACATGGGAAATAGTGGATAAATAGAACTGTAAAGAAAGCAATAAGTGACAAAAATAAAGCATATAACTTACTAAAACAGGAGTGTAGCACGGAAGCACTGAAAAAATATAAGGAAAAAAATAGAACATGTAAAAAATAAATAAAAGTGGCCAAACTAGAGACCGAGAGATTAATTGCCAAAGAGAATAAAACTAACACTAAAATGTTCTTCAATTATATAAATGTTAAAAAGTATAAATCTGAAGGTGCCGGCCCTTTAAAGAGTAATGAGGGGGAAGTCGCAGAGAGCGACGAGGAGAAAGCAAAGCTGTTAAATATTTTCTTCTCCAATGTATTCACTGAGGAAAATAAATTGTCAGATGACATGCAGAATGTAAAAATAAATTCCCCATTAAAAGTGCCCTGTCTGACCCAGGAAGAAGTAATCAGTGACTTAAAAAGATTAAAATAGACAAATCGCCAGGACCGGATGGCATACACCCCCGTATCCTAAGGGAATTAAGTAATGTCATAGCCAGACCCTTATTTCTGATATTTGCGGACTCTATACTGACAGGGAATGTCCCACAGGATTGGCGCATGGCAAATTTGGTGCCAATATTCAAAAAGGATCCAAAAACAGAGCCTGGAAACTATAGGCCAGTAAGTTTAACATATGTTGTGGGTAAACTGTTTGAAGGTTTTCTGAGAAATGCTATCTTAGAGCATCTCAACGGAAATAAGCAAATAACGCCATATCAGCATGGCTTCGTGAGGGATCGGTCATGCCAAACTAATTTATCAGTTTCTATGAGGAGGTAAGTTCTAGACTTGACAGCGGCAAATCAATGGATGTGGTATATCTGGACTTCTCCAAAGCATTTGACACTATACCACATAAAAGGTTAGTATATAAAATGAGAATGCTCGGACTGGGAGAAAACGTCTGTATGTGGGTAAGTAACTGGCTCAATGATAGAAAACAGAGGGTGGTTATTAACAGTACATACTCAGATTGGGTCACTGTCACTAGTGGGGTACCTCAGGGGTCAGTATTGGGCCCTATTCTCTTTAATATATTTATTAATGATCTTGTAGAAGGCTTGCATAGTAAAGTATCAATTTTCACAGATGACACTAAACTGTGTAAAGTAATTTACACTCATGAGGACAGTATACTACTACAGAGGGATCTAGAGAGATTGGAGGCTTGGGCAGAGAAGTGGCAAATGAGGTTTAGCACTGACAAATGTAAAGTTATGCACATGGGAAGGAATAATGCAAGTCACCCGTACATACTAAATGGTAACACTGACATGGAAAGGGATCTAGGAATTTTAATAAACAGCAAACTAAGCTGCAAAAAACTGTGTCAGGCAGCTGCTGCCAAGGCCAATAAGATAAAGGGTTGAATCAGAAGGGGCATAGATGCCTGTGATAAGAACATAGTCCTACCACTTTACAAATCGCTAGTCAGACCAGACATGGAGTACTGTGTACAGTTCTGGGCTCCTGTGAACAAAGCAGACATAGCAGAGCTGGAGAAGGTCCAGAGGAGGGCAACTAAAGTAATAACTGGAATGGGGCAACTACAGTACCCTGAAAGATTATCAAAATTAGGGTTATTCACTTTAGAAAAAAGACGACTGAGGGGAGATCTAATTAATATGTATAAATATATCAGGGGTCAGTACAGAGATCTCTCCCATCATCTATTTATCCCCAGGACTGTGACTATGACGAGGGGACATCCTCTGCGTCTGGAGGAAAGAAGGTTTGTACACAAACATAGAAAAGGATTCTTTACGGTAAGAGCAGTGAGACTATGGAACTCTCTGCCTGAGGAGGTGGTGATGGTGAGTTCAATAAAGGAATTCAAGAGAGGCCTGGATGTGTTTCTGGAGCGTAATAATATTACAGGCTATAGCTACTAGAGAGGGGTCATTGATCCAGGGAGTTATTCTGATTGCCTGGAGTCGGGAAGGAATTTTGTATTCCCCTAAAGTGGGGAAAATTGGCTTCTACCTCACAGGTTTGTTTTTTTCCTTCCTCTGGATCAACTTGCAGGATAACAGGCCCAACTGGATGGACAAATTTCTTTTTTCGGCATTATGTACTATGTTATTATGTATAGCTGCAGTATCTTAGCAGAACCACACAAAACTGCTGCACAATACAAATGCACTATATAGAAAGTATATTATAGGTATATCACACCCCTGCCTCAATCAGTTTTTTGGGGGGGCAACTGGTATATCACACCAGTTGCAATTAGTTGTTCCAATAGCGTTTGTCCCTCTGTATAGCTACGTTATCTCAGCAGAACCGCATACAACTGCTGCACGATACAAATGCACCATATAGAAATTATATTATAGGTATATCACACCCCTGCCTCAATCAGTTTTTTGGGGAGGCAACTGGTATATCACACCAGTTGCAATAAGTTATTCCAATAGCGTTTGTCCCTCTGTATAGCTGTGGTATTGCAGCAGAACCGCACACAACTGCTGCACAATACAAATGCACTATAATATACTTTCTATGTTAGAAAGTATATCATAAGTATAATACACCCCTCACCTATCGATAGCACACCTATAACTGTTCTTAAAAATACTTTTGTGGCCCTTCTAGCTAGCATTTGGTGTCCCTAACAGTCTGTCCCTACTCCCTACACTGGTAAAAGACTGAATGTAAAATAGCGGCCAGATCGGGTTTATTTATAGGTTAAGGGGTGCGTCCATGTTGTTAAACGTCTCAATTGTCTGTCCTGTCCCACCTGATGGATGTGTTATAGGACAAAATTCGGCGCAATGCAAAAGAATATGGCGCCGGTGGACATCGCTATATGTTCGCATGTTCAGGGAATCGCGAACGAGCAAAGTTCTCCGTGAAACGACCGCCGGGCGAACCGCAAGGCCATCTCTATATGGCAGCACACTGAACTATTTTTCTAGGTGAAGGAGCCCCAGCTATGGCTTTGGACTATATGCATAATAATTTTTGAAACGGAACTGTCTTTTTTTATGGGAGCATGCATCCTTATTAGGAAGCCATTAGGAGCACCATAGACTGCAATACCATAGTATTAACCCCAAATGATCCAATGTTCAACATTATAAAAATGTAAAAAAAATAAAAACATAATTGCTAATGCTGTGTCAAAAAATGTTCAAACTGAAATATAAAAATATTTATACTGCACGGTGAAAAAGTAATAAAGAATTCCCTATTTTTCGTTCACCTTGTCACTTGAGAAATACTGAATAAAAAGTGATAAAAAGTTCTACATACAACAAAAAGACAACCTTCACACATAACTCTCTAGATGTAAAATTATAAACCTATGTGTCAGATTATGGTGGCATAAAGTAATTTAAAAAAAATGTAAGCAGTAAATAATAAGAAAAAAAATATGTAAACTTTGAACCACTGTAATCATACTGATGCGCACATTAAGCAGTAAAGATAGCATGTTAATTTTAGTGCACATTAAACATCGTAAAAAAGTAAATAAATAAAAATTCACTCCACAAAAAAAAAATTGATATTCAGCAATACAAAATATGGCAAATTAAATGGTGCCATTTACAAAAAGACAAATTAAAAGTTATGGCTCTTTGATGGTGGGAGAGGAAAAAATAAAAATTAGCTTAGTCCTTAAGGGTTACTTAGCTAGGGATGTTTTTCTGAAAAAGCTTTATATTTTGTAGCGTGTTAAATTAATACTGCTTCAGTAAGTTTCCCATGCTAATTGTAAACATACAATGTAATTGTGTCCTGTGTCCTTATTGCAAAATAGATCAGTATTACTTTCTAAGAAGAAACCCCTACCTCCTTGAACGTAAAGAAAATAATTATCCTTTCTTCTGAAAACACAATCCTTTATTGGTGGAGTGTAGTAAACTGCACAGCTGGAGACATGCTGTTCTCCCAGGGTTTGCTCTGCAAGGTCTTCCACTACAGTTTATATCATTCTTGTCATTCGTTTATCATTGTCCAAATGTTGTGCTTTCTAAATTTGAGTAAAACATTTTTAGAATTTAAAACAATAACAAATACAGGCAGAACCAACCGAACAGCAATAGCAGACAACTCCCAGCTGTGAACTGGTAACAGATCTCCGTCAAATCAGGCACTGAACTGTAAATGTTCCCATATTTTAATAGGATTTTCATAAACAAGTCACATTATCAAGATTTTCTCCCTAGTCTCTCCAACCACCAATATTGTACTGTTATGAATGTCTTTACAGTACGGTCATAGGCCATGTGCTTAACCCATTTATTTTCACTAGCTATAGGAGTTATACTATACATTTCAATAATATGGACATGTTTTATACCTTTGAAGATTATTTTTTTTAAATCAGAATGCAAAATTATGTACCATTTCTTTACAGTCATAGGAAAAATTATTTTGATACCTTAAACCGGTTTTCTCGGATTAAATTCTTGTTTTTACAGATGCATTCATGTTAATCTTTCCCATATATTTTTTCTGCTTGGACTCTCCTGACCCAGTTTACAATGTAAACCAATGACTCTGGTTTGTTTTCATCCTATATGTAGCATGTTTTTGTCTAGCCGAAAACCAGCTCTCAAGCCGGGAACCAGCTGGATACCCCCACCCTGAACCCATTATAGTCAATGGTTTCCAGCACTAAACGGCAGTAACTGTCTAGGTCGGATCCAATGTAATCCAGAATCACAGATCAGTTGCACAGAGGTGTGAACCTAGCCCAAAGTGATGAAATTTTGCTATCCAGATACCAAATTTTTGTGGACCCTTAAGTTTCTTTCTTGAGTATTGCATACATTAATATATTATACATCAAAAGGTTTCTTTCACATGTCAATGCTTCATGTACATGTGTAGTCCGTGGTCTACACTGAAAGAATATCTACCCATTTACTATAATGTGTGTATTTACAGACCGTGTTCGTGGGTCCATGGTGAAACCAAAGAGACATGCTCTATTTTATCTGTGATTACAGCTCTCTCATGCACATTAAACTATGAGTCCGTGAAAACCATGGACACAACCCAAACGCCCTCCATGTTTGGTCAGTGATTTTCAAAGAGCATTAGTAGGAAGTCTTCTGGAAAATAATTTTCAGTCTAGAAGTCTCCGTGGAATATGGATGACACGCGGAGTGCTAAAAACAGATACGCGGTCAAAACATGAATTCTTCACGGATGAATCACTGACCATTTTGTCACTGATGTCATAAAACCACATTAACATCTTCTAGAAATTATACACAGGAATAACTTGAGCATCAAGTAATCAAAATGACAATAAAATACAACTGATAAACACAAACTAAATCAGATAAACATAATACCAAATACATTCAACAGGAGGAGCATTAGCAATAACGTATGCAGAAAAAATAAAATAAAATATGAAAACCTATTAATCAAAACCAATTTGATATAATTTCATGCAACATAACAGGGATGAGAGTTGGATTGTGAGTTTTCCTAAGGTGCGGAATGTACATTTTATGAACGTGATTTTCTGTGGACCCATTGGCTTTCAATGGGTCCGTTGAAAACTCTGAAAATGCACCGTTTGTCATCCGCGTCCGTGATCCGTGTTTCCTGTCCGTCAAAAAAATATGACCTGTCCTATTTTTTTGACAGACAACGGTTCGCGGACCCATTCAAGTCAATGGGTCCGGAGGCACACAAGATTGTCATCCGTGTCCGTGATCCGTTTTTTTCCAATAATTTTCAAGGCAAACTTTTTTTTTCACTTTTCTGGTCTGGTGATCCTCCAAAAATCAAGGAAGACACACGGAAGAAAAAACGGACACGGATCACGGAACAACGGAACCCTGTTTTGCGGACCGTGAAAAAATACTGTCGTGTGCATGAGGCCTAAGTATCACGATCTAGTGCACCGACATTCAGAGTTAGGCCTCTTTCACACTACCGTATGGCTATTTCAGTGTTTTGCGGTCTGTTTTTCACGGATCCGTTGTTCTGTTTTTTTGTTTCCGTTGTGTTTCCATTCCGTTGTTCCGTTCTGTTTTTCCGTATGGCATATAAAGTATACAGTAATTACATAGAAAAAATTGGGCTGGGCAGAACATTTTCAATAGATGGTTCAGAAAAAACGGAACGGATACGGAAGACATACGGATGCATTTCTGTATGTGTTCCTTTTTTTTTCCGGACCCATTGAAATTAATGGTTCCCTATACGGACCGTATAGGGAACGCCAAAAAACAGCCTGCAAAACGGAAACAAAAACGGTAGTGTGAAAGAGGCCTAAATCTGTTATTTTAGTGATACAGTTAGTGTGTCTAAGGCCTCATGCACACGACCGTTGTTGTGTCCCATGTACGTTGTTCCGTTTTCCGTGATTTTCTGCGGACCCATTGACTTTCAATCGGTCCGTGGAAAATTCGGAAGATGCACCGCTTGTCATCCGCGTCCGTGATCCTTGTTTCCAGTCCGTGAAAAAAATATGACCTGTCCTATTTTTTTAACGGACAACGGTTCGCAGACCCATTTAAGTCAATGGGTCCGTGAAAAAACACGGATGCACGCAAGATTGTCATCCGCGTCCGTGATCCGTGTCCGTTTTTTTCCTATCACTTGCAAGGCAAACTTGACTTTTTTTTCACTTTCCTTCATGTCTGGTGATCCTCCAAAAATCAAGGAAGACACACGGAAACAAAAACGGAAACGGATCACGGAACAACGGAACCCCCGTTTTTCGGACCGTGAAAAAATACTGTCGTGTGCATGAGGCATAAGTATTAAATGCAGGTATAATATATAGCCGTGGCTGATGGCTTGGGCCTAGGTGGAGAGTCCCAAGCCAACATTACTTTTCCAAAATAGCTGTACAAGCCCTGCACGCATACTTTGAGCAGAAGGTGGGCCAGTCCTTGGGCCTCACAGTGTCTGGTAAAGTTCATGCCAGCGCTGACATATAGAGTTGTAACTATGGTCAAGGACAATATGTCGTTCACATCCTACTGGGTAAATGTGATTCTGGCCCAAGCTGACCAGCTAATTGACCAAGTGATGGCAATGCCACCTCCGTGTTGTAATGTTGAGATTTCTGAGCCAATGTCCTCCTCTGCCTTCTCATCCTCCACCTGGTCTCACCCTCCCCTCTAGGCAAAGTTCACAATTGTCCTCCAGCATATCACCTATGCAAAGCTAGATGTTGTCACGCTGTTCTGCACCAGGTTAGGCTGGGCAAATGGAGCCAGACCAGGGAGGAACTGCTCTGCGTCATCAATAAAGAAAGGAACTCTGGTTGTCCCCTTTTTATATATTTTGTCAGTGCCACATCAGAGAGTGCCTACCCATGCACCCTGCATAGCGCACATCTTCAATCTCGTTGTCACCGGGTTCCTCAAGTCCACTGAATTGCAGAACCTGTTAAAATGTCCAGGAAACTGTACATGCACTTCATCCCCTCTTACTGTGCATAACATGCCCTCCTTGAGCTGCAAAGGCAAAGTTCTCTTTCCCAACATCGCCTCATATGCCACATTTTCACCTGTTGGGACTCCATCCTTCATATGTTAGATTGCCTGTACAAGTAGAAGAAGTCAGTCAATGATTTTTTAATGCTGCAGACGGACAGGTTTACTCCCCAGTGTAACTTCCATGTTAGCCAGTGGCAGCTTTGAGGAGGCCACTTTATTTGTCTGTCGGCAGAACGAAAGGATGAATTATGTCATTCCACTTATTATGTTATTCTTATGGCCACCAGAGTGGTAAGCAGGATTAACTGGTAAATGAGGAGGAGGACATAAGTGCCTAGGACTTTTATGGTTTATCTGCCCAAGTGACAGAAGAGGAGCAACAGGAGCATGAGGAGCTGGAGGGAAATAATGAAGATGATGCAGATGACCCTTACAGACTGTGGCAGTATGCAGTAGAGATGGAGGCAAGGAGGTCCTCCAATTCCCTTGCACAAATGGCCAGATGTATGCTTTCTTGTTTGTGTGGTGATAGCTGCATTGTCAGGAGTTGGCAGAGGGATACTACTAGCTATCTACCGGTCAAAAATGGGGGTATTTTTTAGACCTAAGAGGAATGCAAAAATGGACTACTATAGAGACATGGCTGCTGCCTTCGGGTGCCATCTGCTGTCCTCAGAAAGGTCTGAACAGGCGGGACCCTCTGCGCTCATGCTCCACTACCATCACTAGTGGAGTTGGGGAGGCAGGAGAAGCATCAGCACCATAAATAGAAACTTAAATCTGGAATCTCTAACGAGCAGTTTTTAGTGTTGACCGAATCGATCCGAATTTCAGTGAAAATTCAATTTGCCGCAAAGCCAAATTTTCTTGTGCTTCGTGGTAGCAAATCGATTTTCTCGGACACAGTGTAAAATACAAAAAAATCATACTTACCTCATCCATTCGCAAAGGGCCGCCCGCTACGATCTTGATTGAAGAACTCCCATGAATCCTGTGTATGGTGACATATTGATATCACCACGCTGGCCAACGTGACAACATAATCATGGGCTGTGCGAGATTTCGTGCTAGATCTTCAATTAAGATGGCGGTGGCTGGTCTGTTGCAAGCAAATGGATGAGGTAAGTATGATTAAATTTTTATTTTATTTTACAACAGATTATTGCTATTAGATGCCTCAATCATGTATGGATTTTTTTTTTGTATTTTTGTAAAATTTGGCGAAGCAGCCGAATTTAAATTTTGAATACTTCGCTCATCTCTAGAAGTTTTCTTTAGCCGCTTTCTAAAAAAAACATCCAGAAGCAGCAGCGGGACATCCAGCGGAACCTCAACCAGCAGAAGGTGACATATTTGGACTGCAGTCTGTCACCCATGAGCCAAGATCCCCTGGACTATTGGGCATGAAAACTTGAAGTGTGGCCGCAATCTGCCGACTTTTGCCATGCTTTTCTGCCCGGCCAGTAGTGTGTCATCAGAGCGAATATTTAGCGCGGTGGGGGGCATTGTAACCCCAAAAAGAATATTTTTATATGTAAAATTGGGAAAAGGAGGTAATTTAATAGTTTACTATTTTAAGCTTTTTTTATTTATTTTTTTACCTTTTTAATAATAACTTTTAGCCTCTTTAAGGGACTAGAACCTGGGATCTTTTGATCCCTTGTCCCATTCACCCTAATAGAGTTTTATTAGGGTGAATGGCATTATATAGTGCTCCCTGCTGAGCTTTGCCTTGTGCACAGCAAAGCATGGAGCTTCAGAAGTGTCCAAGCTGCCATAATAACCGATTGGTGAAATGAAGGCAGCAGGAGTTGCATCCCTCACAGATGCCGAGATCGGCGTTGCTCGCGACATCTAGGGGGCTAAATGACGGGGTTCGGTGGGATTGCTGTTCCCTGTCATTGCAGCTGGGTTTCTGCTGTATGAAACAGCCAGCCCCCGCCATGTACGGAGCAGGCTTAGGCTACTTTCACACTGGCGTTTTTTGGGGCGATTGTGAGATCCGTTTCAAGGCTCTCACAAGCGGCCCCAAACGGATCAGTTCAGCTCCAATGCATTCTGAATAGATAAGGATCCATTGAGAATGCATTAGTTTGGTTCCGTTGCGCCTCCATTCCGCTCTGGAGGCGCAACGGATCCGGATCCGTCCTGACTTACAATGTAAGTCAATGGGGACGGATTTGTTTTCACTGACACAATATGGTGCAACTGAAAACGGATCCATCCCCTATTGACTTTCAATGTAAGTCAGAACAGATCCGTTTTGACTTAGACTTTTTTTTTAAAGAATAATGCAAATGGATCCGTTCTGAACGGATACAAGTGTTTGCATTATCTGTGCGGTCCATCTGTGCAGATACAAGACGGATCCGCACCGAACCCAGGTGTAAAAATAGCCTTACTGCAGCAGCCTGTTCTATACATTCCCTCAGCCACTGTGACGTACAGGTATACCTGATTTATAGTGATTTGTGACAAATGAATTCAGAACGAATCAAATTTCTTGGGCAAAGTCGCCAAATCAAATTTTTCCAGACTTCGCTCATCTCTAATCTTCATATTTGTGCCATTAATTGTGAATATTACCTTAAGACTGCAAGGAAGGGCTCATCCTTAAACACTGTAAAAAGTTATAACATGCTACTATATATTTGATACGTGTGAACTGCCCATCTTGTGGAAGTAAGATGCAGCACTGCGGCCAACTTCTATTGCTCATTGCCCATCCTCAGTGGTCACGATCTGATTTTATGACACACCCCACACCGATCAGCCTTTTGGACGTAGCCTCATTGCCGGAAGTTAGTGCTGGAACTACACAGATCTGTCAAAATATGTAGTGGACAGAGCTCATCACTGCAGCACTGCGCCATTTGACTTCAATGGAAGCAGCGCTTGTAGTAATGATCTCCTTAGGGGATTCTGGGCGTAGAAGCGCTGACAAACACTAGCTAAAATAATAAAGGTTTTCAAGTGAGTTTTTTTTGCAAAAGACAGGTCCCAATAAGTTAAAAATACTCAGCTCACTGATCCCCTGCTAGTATCGATCTGGTACTGATTCTCTTCCCAATGTTCTCCCCTTTTTGCCCCAGCCTCATAAACCAGAAATGTCAGAGAAGGTTCACTTAGCCAATCACTCACTGAGGCAGGTCACCTCCAAGGTTAATGACTGTCTGTGTGGGTCTTTCATAGCATTTTGAGCATGTTGAGCTGCAACAGGAAATGCAGAGAAGCGGGGAATCAATGTACACTAGGTGAGTAATATATGTGTTTTTTTTTTTTTTGTAACTCATGATAAACTCCTTTAACGGACATTTCACAGTCAAGATGTGAAAAATTTATGTATAGAATATTGAATGCAGGCCTTTTTTTCTGGCGGAACGCCCCGAAACGGCGTTCCGCCACCTATTTTCTCCAACTCGCCCCGCCCCCCTCATGGGCGTCCGCCCGCTGCCGCATATGTGAACAAGAGAAATCCTTTGCGATCCTCTCCGTACTCACAAACTCAGTAGCAGGCAGCCCGGGCGGCAGCGTAACTCACTGACGTCACGCGCCAGCTCCGCCTGCTTCATTCATAAAGTGGGAGGAGCAGGCGCGTGACGTCAGTGAGCTGTGCTGCCGCCTGGCCTGCCTGCTACGGGAGTTTGTGAGTACAGAGATGGAGAGGATCGCAGAGGATTTCTCTTGTTTAATGCCTATTGCCTACATTAATGCCTCAATATTACAGTGAGCGGGACCCGGTGTAATAGAATACAGTGATTGCACCGGGCCCCGCTGTCATTACAACACCAGATGCCGGCCCCCAGACCCTGTATTGGGGATCATTACCTCACAGGGACACTGTTATGGGAGGATCTGTGGGTGACACATATATAGCATAAGGTGCTATATATGTGTCACCCACAGATCCCCCCACAACAGTGTCATCCACAGATCCCCACAACAGTGCCATCCACAGAGCTCCCATAACAGTGCCATCCACAGAGCCCCCATAACAGTGCCATCCACAGAGCCCCCATAACAGTGCCATCCACAGAGTCTCCATAACAGTGCCATCCACAGAGCCCCCATAACAGTGCCATCTACAGAGCCCCCATAACAGTGCCATCCACAGACCACCATTAGTTCAAAACCTACCAAAAGCACACCTTATTTATTTTTTAATTTGGCTATTCCCCACCCCTCTTGTAATTGTTCTGCTACTTGCGGGCTACATGGGCATGAGTTCAGTCACTTCGGTGTGCAATGCCGTCCTGCAGCGCGTGATCCCGCGAGACCCGCCGCTGTAGGTCACGGGTCTCTCGGGATCACGCGCCGCAGGATGGGATTGCGCACCGAAGTGACTGAACTCATGCCCACGTAGCCCACAAGTAGTGGATCAGTGGAACAAGTACAAGGTGGGTGGGGGGATAATCTGTGGGGTTGCCCCGACAGCTAGGCCCTTCACATTAGTTATTAACCCCTTTCAGCAGTCCCCCATTCACTGAAGGGGGGACTGCTGAAAGGGATTAATAACTACTGTGAAGGGCCCCCCCCCTTCACAGTAGTTATGCCCAGATATGTGCCTCCTTCACAGTAGTTATGCCCAGATATGTGCCCCTTCACAGTAGTTATGCCCAGACATGTGTCCTCTCACAATAATTATTCTCCCTCCAACCTCCAAATAACCATCATCCACTGTCCAACAGGCCCTTCTACTGTTTTTTATGACTACTTACATAGCTTCTACAATCCCTCTCTGGATTACAGGCCAGCCAGCCAGGCCCAAAGCCTGCCAGCCGCAGCCAGCAAGCCCACAGCCTGCCAGCCAGCAACCGTAATTGAGGTAAGAGGAGCCAACTTGGCCTAGGTAACAGCAAGCTATGTTGTGTTGCTATATTGTGAATAGGAACCAGAGTGTTGGAGAGACCCCTCTCAAGGCCCCATTAGACTCCATTGTAGTCTCTATCTAATGGGAGGGGATTCTTTCAAACACACTCTCTAAAGGACACTGAGATAGCCCCCCTTCGTATCTTGGAGATACTTTAACAGTTGTTGCCCTTTAGGAAAACATGTATTGCCATCCAGACTGGCTACTCGCCACGTTGGACGTTAGTTCCCTATACACGAGCATTAACCATAGGCAGGGCATACAGGCAATATCTAAAATCTTATCCCAGAAAGATAATCTAGCGATAGAACAACTACAATTCATACTGGATGGGATCAGTTTTGTGCTAAGTCACAATTATTTTCAGTTTGAGTCTAGCTATTATTTACAAACTACTGGCACCTCCATGGGTACCAGGTTCGCCCCGAGCTATGCCAATTTGTTCATGGCAGCATGGGAACAGGATACCATCAGTCCTAGACTCGGGGCGGACCTGGTCCTATGGCGGCGCTATATTGATGATGTTTTACTAGTGTGGAGAGGTTCACACGCTACACTGTTGCAGTTCATACATAAAATTAATAATAATGAGCTTAATCTGAAATTTACAGCAAACATCAATCCTCAAACAGTTGAATTTCTAGATTTGCATATACATAAAAAACAGGAAACTTTTGTCTGTAGCACATATCAAAAGGATGTAGCGAAAAACAGTTTTATTTTAAGTACAAGCTGCCACCTTCCTAGGTGGCTCTTAAATGTCCCTTTTTCCCAGTTTAGGCGCCTAAAGCGAAACTGCACAGAACAAGATCAGTTTGAGGCAGAGGCAGAACATATGAAAGCGCAATTTTTTACCAAAAGAGTATCCCAATGGACTACTGGAGGATGCAATTAAAAGGGTGAGACAATTGGACAGAGCCTCCTTTTTTAAATCTAAGGAAATACCTAACATCATTCAAGATGAAGATATAACAGCAAAAATAATTCTCCCATTCAACAAAGATTATCGGATGGTGAATAACATCATATACAAACATTGGCATCTAGGATGACAAAACCCTGGGCCCTATACTTCCGGCCCATCCCCCAATTGTCTACACCCGAGCTCCCAATCTAGGACTCCAGGTAGCTCCAACAATACGAAAGAAGGTTATAGAACCAATGATAACTCCATGGTCCAACCTGAAAGGTTTTTTCAGGTGTGGTTGCTGCCAAAATTGTAGACAGACACATTTTGACAGAAATTTAAAAGTTATAACATCAACGTCTAATAACTTCAAGAGGGAAATTAAAGAAATTTTGTCATGTAAAAGTAAAGCAGTCATTTATGTTATACAATGCCCATGCACAAAACAGTATATAGGGCGTACAAAAAGAGTATTCAAAACTAGGATCGCAGAGCATATTAATAATATAAAAAAACTGTCAGAAATACATCCTCTGTTGAAACATTTTAAATTACATCATGCAGGAGATCCTAGTAAGATGAGATTCTGTGCCATCCAATCAGTCAAACAAGACTGGAGAGGAGGTGATTTTCTAGCAAAAATGTCCAGACAAGAATCAAAGAAGATCTTTGAGTTTGGATCTTTAATGCCCCTAGGATTGAATTCAGAGATTGAAATTTTTGGTTTTCTATAGGAGAGGTGGGTAGGACCACACGGATAGTCAGTCTTGGGCTATTTAGCAACACGCTGGCTTCCCCTGCGGTCCTCCCCCCCTCTCTCTACTCCGCTAATGTGAATAGACCCATGAACCTGAGATCCATCTACAACATGCACATCATTTTAATTTTTATCTATATTTTTATTTTTATGTATTTTGTATTTTATATATTTTTATATTTTTGTACTGTATATTGTATATTTATTATTCATCAATTATTGTATATGTATGTAAGTACCTTTTTGGGTTTATAGAAAGGATCGGGTGAGTGCAATCGGCAAACTTTTTGCAGTTGCAAAATCCGGAATCCAGACCAGATATTCTATCAAGCCCAATAAAGGGATATAAAGACATGTCCAGCCTGTCTCCATCCAGCATTTCACATTTGCCTACTGAGGAAGGAACTACGGTTCCGAAACGCGTCTAGTGCGAACTAGTGTGAACTGGACCCAGCTAGTGGTGCGTTATCTCTGTCTCTGCTTAAAGGACTTTTTGTTCATTTCAGCTGGAGCCATTCTAAAAAAGGGTGAGCACGGTACCGGCAGTGGTATAATACTATCACAGTGGACTGACCTATATCAATTGGTGCACTATCGTTCAGCGTTTCCATTGAATGAGAATTGAACCCTGCACCGGCACGGCTCTGCTACATCGATTTCCGCTACTTCGATGACATCATTGACCAGAAAACCATTCTCAGGTCTGGTCACGTGAGACGCCGAGAAGAACAAGCCGAGTGACTACCTCGTGGCAGGAGGTAGGAAACTAACGCCGATTGAAAGGGGTCTAACCGTTGCATTAAGTAATGTTCGGATGTTAAGACCATGTACCGGTGACCGCAAACTGAACATTCTTTGAACAACTTGTGTTCAGATTACAGGCAAATTAACATTCAACTATCTGAACACTTGAGAGATCTAAGTATAATACGTTGCAGACAAACACCACGTAGTAAATTAAGAGGTCACATTTGGAGTACTCCTGTCATTTAGGTATATGCGTGAGCTCCGCATTTAAAGTACCTATATAACTATGCTGATATGTTGACATGCAATTAGGATATGTATAATAGCATTTTAGCAAATACATTTTAATAATTGTAATAAATGCAAAAATACTGTGAGCCAGTCTGATTGCTTTTTTAAATTTACTTGGTTTTCAGTTGGTACCTGAAGGGCTGGGCTCCAGTAGGTTGCTGGTGCAGCTTCTCTAAATTGTTTATTGTTATCTTGTTTTGCACATTTTACTGCATTGCTTTTTATTTAATTCCATACATTTACTTTTATAGCCCCCCTCCAAATTTTACTTGCATCCCTGTTCTCTAAAGGGACGGGTTTAGGGGGTGGTACTAGGGGTGGGTAGGGGCGTGGCCAGGGAAGGGGGGTGAGTTCCACCACCTTTTCTCTGAGAAAAAAAGCCCTGATTAAATGTTATACATTAAAATATTATATGGAGACTGTGGCAAACATCGCCACTTATAGAATGTCTTTCTTGTCTGTACCTCTTCCCCTCCCCCCTTTTCCTGTCCCATTGTTTGCCCAGCAGGGTGTTGTCTCAGGGACACTGGGAGACCAGTTTAAACTAGCTGCATTGTCCCCCCTCAACCTCCCATCAGCCCTTGCTATTGTCTGACCCCACCTTTCCTTGTACCATAGTAATCTATGTATTGTATGTAAATGAGGCTGTTGGAGGTTTGAAACCAGGTGTGCATGCCTAGTAAAGTCAGTTGACTCCCAAACTGTGTGTCATCCAGTCACTGGGGAAATTGTCTCTTGGATATTGACTGCTTCTTCAACTACAAGGGGATTTAAGTGAAGATATTGAGGGTATACCTTGAAGCTCCGCAACAGAGACCATATTAATATGAGGTATATGTACAGAATTTTAATTGTATAAATCAATTCACAGTTTCTGTGCCTCGAGCATGCAATGTCGATCTTTTGGTGATATGTATTATTTGAAAAAATGTAATGCACTAAAATCCTGATTTTTAATATTATGGGTTGTAGAAACAACAGAATATTAGAGTCTATCATCCATTTATAGACATATTGGATATCATGTAAAATAATAACCCATCATCAACCTCACATGTACTACCTCCAGATGTTAGTTCTCATGCATTAGTCTTTTATCAGCATATCAAGAGAAATGGCAATGCTCCAGGAATGTGCAGCAACAATTCTTTCTAATGAAGGATTCTTTATCAATCGTTTATTTTTAAAATAGTCCCCTTTCCAAATCTCTTAACATAGGAGTGTCTTTAAGAGGATTTATTCTTTAAAATATTACCCATGGGTCACATAAAACATTACAAAGGTTGTTGGATTGTTGAGACTGAAAAAATAGATATTCCCAGTAACTATAACAAATTTCGAACAACTAAGACAATGTGCAGTTTAAGATTATATGAAGTGTGCACAATCTCATATTCCATCATGTATTCATATATATGCAATCTATTTTCATTAAAATGATGCTGTTAAGCTATACACCCACACGATTGCCATTCTACTATTCCAGGATCAGTTTCAGAGAAATGTGACCACAATATTGTTTACTTTCCATTGTTTCTGCTTACTTTTCTCTGACAATGTCCTAAGGAAAAAGAAAATATCTGGTAATGTAGAAGTAAGGCTCAGTAGAGAGGATCAAAGTTTTAAAAAATTTGATTTGACTGCTTCAACTAAGCTCACAAAACAATTTGATTAATTTAAAATTACTTTGTCATGAATCACATTCCATTGTGTGTAGCGATTGTGCCTCCCCTCATTGAACCCCTCAGATCTGACAGTCACACTGAGGCCTTTCAGGGGTTAATTAGCGGTTAGAAAGAATAAAATACATACTCCCCTTATCCATTTGCTCATGGAGAGGCCGTCGCGGCCATCTTGATTGAAGACAACTTGCCAAATCTGAGATGATGATGGTGATGTCTTACGTCAGCACGCATGAGATTTGGCAAGTTTTCTTCAATCAAAATGGCCATAATGGCCTCTCTGCAAGCAAATGGATGAGGCAAGTATGTATTTTTTTTAATCTCCATTTCAGGAAGAATTGATTTGTTACCACAAAGCGCGAGCAAATTCGGCATTGTGACAAATCATTTTTCCACTTCAGATACTTTGATTCTCTCAACACTACTGCTCAGTCACAATGGCATATCATAGGCAGGATCCCATCCATTGTAGAGCAGTGTAATGTGTAGTGAGGCCCACCCCCTCACCCCTTAGGCCGCTCTGGAAGTGGAGGCAATCACTCCTGCTCAGATTCTAGGACAGGTTGCTAGTGGCCATTTTAAATAATTCCCATAGAATCCCTTTAACAACACTGTTACGCCGCAAAAGTGGCGCCTTTAATTTTTGACTTTTATCACTTCTTGATAAAGAAAAGTGGTGGAGCTTAGTGGGAGGAGTGACGCCTCCCACTGCCCACTAGATTTACTATAATTTACTCCAGAAACTGGCATAAATTATAGCTCAAATCAACGACAGCCACTAGTTGGAGTAGATTTGAGGTTCTGGCATTTAATTGCCAGAGATGCACCGAATTTATCACAAGGCATCTCATGCCTCTTAAAAGGGACATCTCATTACAGAGCACAGTGGATCAAGACTGGTGTAAGAATATTCTCCCGCTAAGTCTACTTGACTTCTGAGGTAATGAAATGCTGCATTTTGTTATGTCATGGTGGAGGAGGAGAGGAAAATCGATAAGGAATAAACACAAGAATTAGTATTAAAAAAATAAAAACATATAGAAAAAATAAATCTGTCACCTCTGGGTTACGACATCATTGATGTAAAAAATAAAAATTAGCCATCATATAGTACATGACAACAGCTTTCTAACAAAGCTAGAACTGAGCAGTTCGACTAGCTCAGTGAGGCAGACAAGAAATACTGTAAGGAAAAGAACAAACAGAAGGTGGCACTATTAAATACATTTTATTTAATAGCTCACAAGCTATACAAAATTTTTAATTACATACAATTACAAAAGTATTCAGATCCAGGTGCTGGTTTGAAAAATGTAGAATATGTTTTGTGACACAACCCCTTTAACTTCTTCAGGACACATGACATACCGGTACGGCATGTTGTCCTGGTACTTAAGGAGGCATGACATACCGGTACGTCATGTATAGTTCTGATCACCGCCGCCCGGCGGGTGGTGATCGGAACCCGGTGCATGCTCAAATCATTGAGCAGGCACCTTGGCTAAATGCGCGGGGGGGTCCCGTGACTCCCCCATGTTGGAGATCGCCGCAAACCGCAGGTCAATTCAGACCTGCGGTTTGCGGCTTTTACCTGTGGTTGTGGCGGTGATCGGCCGTGCCATCGGGTTCCCATGCGGCTGTAGGGGGGACCCGATGGCATGGAAGGCAGTGCGATGCCTTCCTTAGGCATCTGCGCTGCCTTCCGGTGACGAGCCTGTGAGATCCAGCCCCCTCATACAGCCAATGCATTCCAATACAGAAGTATTGGAATGCATTGTAAAGGAATTAGAACCCCAAAAGTTGAAGTCCCAAAGTGGCACAAAAAATAAAGTGAAAAAAAGTTGAAAAAATAAAGTTTCCCCCCCAAAAAATTAAAAGTTTCAAGTAAAAATAAACAAAAACGTCATTTTCCCCAAATAAAGGTAAAAAATAGGGGGAAAAAAGTATACATATTAGGTATCGACGCGCCCGTATCAACCAGCTCTATAAAAATATCACATGACCTAACCCCTCAGATGAACACCGTTATAAATAAAAAATTAAAACTGTGCTAAATAAACCATTTTTTGTCACCTTACATCACAAAAAGTGTAATAGCAAGCGATAAAAAATTCAAATGCACCCCAAAATAGTGCCAATAAATCCGTCATCTCATCCCGCAAAAAATGAGATCCTACTTAAGATAATCGCCAGAAAACTGAAAAAACTATGGCTCTCAGAATATGGAGACACTAAAACATGATTTTCTTTTTGTTTAAAAAATTATATTATTGTGTAAAACTTACATAAATAAAAAAGAAGTATACATATTAGGTATCTCCGCGTCCGTATCGACCGCCTCTATAAAAATATCACATGACCTACCCCCTCAGATGAACACCGTAAAGAAATTTAAATAAAGCTAAATAAACCATTTTTTGTCACCTTACATCACAAAAAGTGCAATAGCAAGTGATCAAAAAGTCACACACACCCCAAAATAGTGCCAATCAAACCGTCATCTCATCCCGCAAAAATCATACCCTACCCAAGATAATCGCCCAAAAACTGAAAAAATTATGGCTCTCAGACTATGGAAACATTAAAACATGATTTTTTTTGCTTCAAAAATTAAATCATTGTGTAAAACTTACATAAATTTAAAAAAAAGTATACATATTAGGTATCGCAGTGTCCGTAATAACTTGCTCTATAAAAATATCACATGACCTAACCCCTCAGGTGAATACAGTAAAAAAATAAAAATAAAAACGGTGTAAAAAAAGCTGTTTTTTGTCACCTTACATCACAAAAAGTGTAATAGAAAGCGACCAAAAAGTCACACGCACCCCAAAATAGTGCCAATTAAACAGTCATCTCATCCTGCAAAAATCATAACCTACCCAAGGTAATCGCCCAAAAACTGAAAAAATTATGGCTCTCAGACTATAGAAACACTATAACATGATTTTTTTGGTTTAAAAAAAAACTGCCCGTACAGCAGTTTACGACCACATATGGGGTGTTTCTGTAAACTACAGAATTAGGGCCATAAATATTGAGTTTTGTTTGGCTGTTAACCCTTGCTTTGTAACTGGAAAAAAATATTAAAATGGAAATCTGCCCGAAAAGTGAAATTTTTAAATTATATCTCTATTTTCCATTAATTCTTGTGGAACACCTAAAGGGTTAATGACGTTTGTAAAAATCAGTTTTGAATACCTTGAGGGGTGTTGTTTCTAGAATAGGGTCATTTTTGGGTGGTTTCTATTATGTAAGCCTCGCAAAGTGACTTCAGACCTGAACTGGTCCCTAAAAATTGGGTTTTTGAAAATTTCTTAAAAATTTCAAGATTTGCTTCTAAACGTCTAAGCCTTGCAACATCCACAAAAAATAAAATATCATTCACAAAATGATCCAAACATGAAGTAGACATATGGGGAATGTAAAGTAATAACTATTTTCGGAGGTTTTACTATGTATTATAGAAGTAGAGAAATTGAAACTTGGAAATTTGCAATTTGTTAAAAAAAAATTGGTAAATTTGGTATTTTTTATAAATAAAAATGATATTTTTTTTTTTTACTTCAGTTTACCAGTTTCATGAAGTACAATATGTGACAAAAAAACAATCTCAGAAAGGCCTGGATAAGTCAAAGCATTTTAAAGTTATCACCACTTAAAGTGACACTGGTCAGATTTGCAAAAAATGGCTAAGTCCTTAAGGTGAAATAAGGCTGTGTCCTAAAGGGGTTAAATACAATAACATATGTAAAGAAGACCTGCTGTTGACTCCAGATCTGTAATTTGTATGTGCATACTCCCATAAATGAGCTGTGGAATGCATAAAAAGGACTTCTCCTGAAGTCATCTGTCATGTGCTCATGCACAGGAGTCCTTCAATGCATTATATGGCCGCTTTGTAGGTGCACAGTGGAGGAATGGGGGGTGAGAATCAACATACTAATTACTGATCTGGATTTAAAAGCAGGTTTTTATACCTTATTACTGCACTTATTAGGGCTTGCTGGAGGTGACACAGATTCCTTTAAAGTCTCTAGACTACAACAACTTGTTGCTGCAAATAGATCAGGGTGAGAGAAATGAGGAATAGCAATAATGTAATTAACCCATTTCTGACGCAACTATTTTCTATAATTTTTTATTTACATTTTTTACTCCCTGTCTTTCCAGAGCCATAACTTTTTTTTTTTTTTTACTTTTCCATTCACATACAGTTATGAGGGCTTATTTCTTGCAGGACAAGTAGTTTTTTTGTTTTTTTTTTCAGTGAGAAGCTAGAAAAAAAATCCAAATTGGTTGGAATTCTAAAAAAATCTAAGCAATTCCGCCATGTTTTGTGATTTTCAATTTTACAACATTCCCTATGAAGTACAATTGGGTGGAGTTGTAAAAGAAAATGCAATTCCATGTTTTGGGATTTTCATTTTTTCAACATTACCTATGAAGTAACACTGGCATGTTAACTTCATTCTGAGGGTCACTATGATGGAAATGCTACCATACTTTATAGTATGTATTTTCTTGTGTTTTAATACTTTTACAAAGTAAAAACTTAGAGAATTTTTTTCAATTGCCATATTCTGACTCCCTTAACTTTTTTATATTTATGTCCATGGAGCTGGTGAGGGCTCATTTTTTGAGAGGTGATCTGAACTTCACTATGCCAGGCCTTCAGAAGTCCCAAGGCTGCCAGAGGAGGAAAATAGCACAACATTCCCAGGAACAAATGACCATGGCATCTGAGTGGTTAAAAGTTTGTGATCAGTGTTACTGTCTATCATTGTGTCATGAGGAATCTGCTGTGTAAAGCAGTGGCACTCAGCGGCTATGGCACTCGTTCAGCTCCTGAGCAGGTGCCATCTTTAACTCCTTCCTAAATTCAAGAAATCCAAAGCAAGCACCATAGCCACTGGGTGCCTGCTGTTTCATACAGCCAACCGTAGACATTTAACCCATCAGATGTCATGGTCCAATATGCTAAAACCCATGCTTCCAGGACAAGAACCCTTTCCCCCAGTGGAGATCAGGGAAATCATTCTATGCTGATAATGAGCCTGAGCCTGTACTAGGCTTCTAGTGTGATTATCTATATAATTACAGTGCGGGCCAGCAGATGGCAGCACTAAACTGTAATACACATATTTACATATAGAATAATGGAGCAAATTCCAATATTCTATACAAATTGCAAAAAAAGTTTCCCCCCTTCCCCAAAATAAAAATATAAAAAAAACTATTTTAAAACATTATATCATGGACATTGCTACATGCAAAAACACCTGTACTATAAAAAAGTATTCCATATGTTGAATGGCATAATGGAAAAAAAAATAACAATATACAAGTCAACCTTTTTTCAACAGTTTGCTTCCCCAAAAAATGTAATAAAAAGTTATACACACTCCAAAAATGGTATTATCAAAAACTACATATCATTCTGCAAAATGAGCCTCCACACATCTCCATAGATATAATGGTGGTCAGAAAACGGTGACGAGAATACATTTTTTTTTTTCAAAAGTTTTAATCTAAGGAAAAATGTAAGAAACTATACAAGTGTGGTATCGCCATAATCATATTGACCTGGAGAATGAAGAGCACAAGTTACTTTTACTCCATAGTGAACACCGTAAAAAACAAACCCATAAAAAAGGCGATTTTTTTTTTTGTTCCACTTACACCCCATTTGCATTTTTTCCCAGCTTCCCTCTACATTGTATGCCACAATAAATAGTGGTATTAGAAAGTACAACTTGTCCCACAAAAAACAATCTTTCATGTGAAAGGGGTTAAAGATTCAACTTGTGCCCTACATGTGCATGTAGGTAAGGGGTTAAGTAATATGTTATGTAGTATTGACCTCTAATCTAAATTGGTAAGCAAGAAAAAAGTATATAGAGGAAAATTACTGTTTTGTGCAAGTCTCCTTTCTGGTCTCCATTTTCTTATAACCTACTGTACTAGAAAATACTAATAGATCAATAGACTATCTATAAAATTGTTTATAGTGTGTTTTTGAAATTGAGTATGTACCTCTTTGAAAAAAGGGACTTCTGTCTCTCTTCAGAAGAAACTTCAAGAATAAAATAAATTTCTAATATATGCTGTATACAGAGAAATGTGATGCAACTGATGTTTTTCAATTTGTGTCATTCTTCATCATAAAACTTAATGATTCCTAGCAGCATTTACAGTATTTTTCGCTCTATAGGTCACAACTGACCATAACACGCACCTAGGTTTTAGAGGAAGAAAAAAAGAAAAACTTTTTTTTTTTGGCAGACCTCAGATCAGTCCCCCCTAATGTTCATCAGGCCCCCAAATCAGACCTTCAATCTATATCAGATCTCATATTAGCCCTCCAATCTTCATCAAACCCCCAAATCAGACTATCGATCTTCATCAGACCCCCAAATAGACCCCCAGTGCTGTACTGTGACCTAATGTGTACTACGTCCTTATGCTGTATGCAGTGGGGCTCCCAGAGAAGGCAAAGGAGTAATATCAACACTAGCAGTGCTACATTTATCACTCCCTGGTCCTACTGTACTAATGAGCGCTTCCATATTTGAAGAACGTAATATTCACTTTATAAGACATACTGCCATTTTCCCCCACTTTTGCATCCTATATAATAAAAATACAGAATGTTAATTTTCTTGGTGGTAGATATGGATCTGTATGGTTAGATATGTCCATTATGGCAACAAGGTTGTCGTTATAATGGTATTTATCACAAATTAATAATTGTTAATTAATGAACTATATATATAGACAATGTCGCACTGGAGTGCCTACGGCCCACCAGTAAAATTTATTTTGGGGGCCCACCATATGGATACATAAAAATATTACCTGCTCACATAGCAGCAGCAAGATGCTACCAGATGATTGAATATGGAGGTCACTGCAGCAACTTTGAACTGGGCAGAAGAGGACACTGGCTAGCTTTCTTCTATACCTAGAAGTCATCTTAGCTATCTGATCGTGTCTATAATAATAAACTGGGGAGTTTATTTCATAATCTATCAAGTTTTTTATATGAACATAGGCTGGTTGAGGTGCTGTACGTTTAATATATGTATGAAGTGCAGTAAGTCTACTGTGCTAGGTGCAGGGGGTGGGAGACTAGGGGCCCACCTTGCTCAGGGGACCACCAGGGGATTCATCTGTACCCCTGTGGGCCAGTCTGAGCCTGTATATGAAAAACTGAATGTGCATGAGCTGAGAATGACAAAGTGTAAACTGTTAGTGGTGCTTAGTTAATGTTCACACAACTATGGTGATGCCCCTTTTATTTGGGATTCTGCAGTAGGGTATATGTTGAGGCAGGGTCCCATTAATATTGTATGCCCTCTCTCTCTGCTGCAGTATAGGATGCCACTCTGGCATCATAGCTATACTCCTGAATTATTAGCTGAGGTTAACTTCAAGGCATTACAGACAAACCAGTCAGGATGGGGTCATATGACCCGCATTCATCTTCTCTTACCTGCATTCTGATGAACAATTCATAAGGGATGAATCCCAAAAACTTAAAATTCACTAAAGTTTTTGTAAAATTCTTGACAAACTAGATTCAAGTGGAATTGATTCAATCATCATTTTTTCTAGAGTCAACTCCAAATGCAGTTCACTTTAAAGAATTATGGGCAAGTCCGTCGTAATGGGTCATATGGACCTCATTCATCTTCTCATCTTCCCTGTATTCCGATATTTTGGAAGATTCATATGGGACAAATTCCCAAAACTTCAGATTCGCTAGACACCAAAGTTATGGTAAAATTTACAACAAATTAGATTATTTTCCTTTAAATGTTTACTTTAAGACCTTTAGGGCTCATTATTGTATTAGAGCTTAGGTCCACTGAAGGATCTTATAATAGTCTGATTATGTCAATTTTTTTAAATTAATATCACAAAATAGAAAATGTATATTTTATTAATAAACAAGTTTTTGAATATTAAAACAGCAAGTGTAACATATAAAATATAAATCAGTCTTATTTGAGGTAAAATGGTTGTACAAAATAGATGTGTGGCACTTGATTGACGATATTTGCAAAGCCAGATTCCTGATATCATGGATAGTGAGTGAACTTCAATAAATTAACAAATGTTTGAAGATTATGGAAGTTCAAAAGTTTTCAGTTAAAGGAATGTTAATGTGAATCTTTGAATATTCTCAAATTGAATCTTTTTATTGAAAAATGTCATCAATAATTCAAATAAATATTGAACTTGGCAGAACTTCAAGGTGAGAGAAATAGATGTATTGACTCTTATCAGGAGCAGTTTTCAACCACTATTGAGGGAGCTGAAACACCTTGGAATGAATCTATTAACTTTGAAAATACTTTCAGCACAGACAATTCTTGTATTTCTCTGGATGTTGAGGATTTTTATAGTCAAGGTCTCTATGGCTTGCACATATATATATATATATATATATATATATATATATATATATCATTATGGTTTCTTATTTAATAGAGTGAATTGTCTTAAGGAAATGTAAAAGAACATTGCAGTTACATTATACAGTAAATTACATTATTGAAAAATGTGGAAAAGTTACTGCAATTCTTACCAAATGTTAGGGTAAAGATTGTCAGAGATGTCTGATATGAAATAGCTGATATGAATGGTTTCATGTGTGACATCTGGATCCTAGGGGCATTTTCTACAACAGCTATGTGTCCATTTTTGTTACATTTAACATAGCAACCACGCTGTTTGCGGACACTTCAGGTGTTCACTATATTAGATATCAATTTGAAAGTTGCAATTTTAAACATTGTATTGTTCGTCAAGACAAGGCAGAGATTAATGCATGTCATATGTGGAAATAGAAATATAGTCTTTAATTTATTACACATATTAATCTTAATGAGAAATTGATATATGATCTACATAAGCTACTGCAATGTTATTCCTGACAGCATTTCAATACTGTAATCTAGCGCTATATGATAGTTGTAGTATGTAGTTGTAATGGACTTTGTATGGATGTTCACACCCATCTGAATGGGGCTTGCACAAATAAACGGGCTGCTTCCAAAACAGACATATTTACATGAATGGAACTGATTTTCAATTGAAGAAAATTTGTACAATTCTGATGAGAGTGAATTTAACATAAAATGTTCAGCAAAAAAGAAATATGGCTTAACCACTTCAGCCCCGCTAGCTGAAACCCCCTTCATGACCAGAGCACTTTCTACACTTCGGCACTACACTACTTTCACCGTTTATCGCTCGGTCATGCAACTTACCACCCAAATGAATTTTACCTCCTTTTCTTCTCACTAATAGAGCTTTCATTGGGTGGTATTTTATTGCTGCTGACATTTTTACTTTTTTTGTTATTAATCGAAATGTAACGATTTTTTTGCAAAAAAATGACATTTTTCACTTTCAGCTGTAAAATTTTGCAAAAAAAACGACACCCATATATAAATTTTTCGCTAACGTTATAGTTCTACATGTCTTTGATTAAAAAAAAATGTTTGGGCAAAAAAAAATGGTTTGGGTAAAAATTATAGCGTTTACAAACTATGGTACAAAAATGTGAATTTCCGCTTTTTGAAGCAGCTCTGACTTTCTGAGCACCTGTCATGATTCCTGAGGTTCTACAATGCCCAAACAGTAGAAAACCCCCACAAATGACCCCATTTCGGAAAGTAGACACCCTAAGGTATTCGCTGATGGGCATAGTGAGTTCATAGAACTTTTTATTTTTTGTCACAAGTTAGCGGAAAATGATGATGATTTTTTATTTTTATTTTTTTCTTACAAAGTCTCATATTCCACTAACTTGCGACAAAAAATAAAAAATTCTAGGAACTCGCCATGCCCCTCACGGAATACCTTGGGGTGTCTTCTTTCCAAAATGGGGTCACTTGTGGGGTAGTTATACTGCCCTGGCAATTTAGGGGCCCAAATGTGTGAGAAGAACTTTGCAATCGAAATGTGTAAAAAATGACCGGTGAAATCCGAAAGGTGCACTTTGGAATATGTGCCCCTTTGCCCACCTTGGCTGCAAAAAAGTGTCACGCATCTGGTATCGCCGTACTCAGGAGAAGTTGGGGAATGTGTTTTGGGGTGTCATTTTACATATACCCATGCTGGGTGAGAAAAATATCTTGGTCAAATGCCAACTTTGTATAAAAAAATTGGAAAAGTTGTCTTTTGCCAAGATATTTCTCTCACCCAGCATTGGTATATGTAAAATGACACCCCAAAACACATTCCCCAACTTCTCCTGAGTACGGCGATACCACATGTGTGACACTTTTTTGCAGCCAAGGTGGGCAAAGGGGCACATATTCCAAAGTGCACCTTTCGGATTTCACCGGTCATTTTTTACACATTTCGATTGCAAAGTTCTTCTCACACATTTGGGCCCCTAAATTGCTAGGGCAGTATAACTACCCCACAAGTGACCCCATTTTGGAAAGAAGACACCCCAAGGTATTCCGTGAGGGGCACGGCGAGTTCCTAGAATATTTTATTTTTTGTCGCAAGTTAGTGGAATATGAGACTTTGTAAGGAAAAAAGAAAAAAAAATGAAAAATCATCATTTTCCGCTAACTTGTGACAAAAAATAAAAAATTCTAGGAACTCGCCGTGCACCTCACGGAATACCTTGGGGTGTCTTCTTTCCAAAATGGGGTCACTTGTGGCGTAGTTATACTGCCCTGGCAATTTAGGGGCCCAAATGTGTAAGAAGTACCTTGCAATCAAAATGTGTAAAAAATGGCCTGCGAAATCCGAAAGGTGCACTTTGGAATATGTGCCCCTTTGCCCACCTTGGCTGCAAAAAAGTGTCACACATCTGGTATCGCCGTACTCAGGAGAAGTTGGGGAATGTGTTTTTGGGTGTCATTTTACATATACCCATGCTGGGTGAGAGAAATATCTTGGCAAAAGATAACTTTTCCCATTTTTTTATACAAAGTTGGCATTTGACCAAGATATTTATCTCACCCAGCATGGGTATATGTAAAATGATACCACAAAACACATTCCCCAACTTCTCCTGAGTACGGCGATACCACATGTGTGACACTTTTTTGCAGCCTAGATGCGCAATGGGGCCCAAATTCCTTTTAGGAGGGCATTTTTAGACATTTGGATCCCAGACTTCTTCTCACACTTTCGGGCCCCTAAAAAGCCAGGGCAGTATAAATACCCCACATGTGACCCCACTTTGGAAAGAAGACACCCCAAGGTATTCAATGAGGGGCCTGGCGAGTTCCTAGAATTTTTTATTTTTTTGCATAAGTTAGCGGATATTGATTTTTTTTGTTTTTTTCTCAAAAAGTCTCACTTTCCGCTAACTTAGGACAAAAATTTCAATCTTTCATGGACTCAATATGCCCCTCACGGAATACCTTGGGGTGTCTTCTTTCCGAAATGGGGTCACATGTGGGGTATTTATACTGCCCTGGATTTTTAGGGGCCCTAAAGCGTGAGAAGAAGTCTGGAATATAAATGTCTAAAAATGTTTACGCATTTGGATTCCGTGAGGGGTATGGTGAGATCATGTGAGATTTTATTTTTTGACACAAGTTAGTGGAATATGAGACTTAGTAAGAAAAAACAAAAACAAACAAAAAATTTCCGCTAACTTGGGCCAAAAAAATTTCTGAATGGAGCCTTACAGGGGGGTGATCAATGACAGGGGGGTGATCAATGACAGGGGGGTGATCACCCATATAGACTCCCTGATCACCCCCCTGTCATTGATCACCCCCCTGGTAAGGCTCCATTCAGACGTCCGTATAATTTTTACGGATCCATGGATCGGATCCGCAAAACACATGCGGACGTCTGAATGGAGCCTTACAGGGGGGTGATCAATGACAGGGGGGTGATCAATGACAGGGGGGTGATCACCCATATAGACTCCCTGATCACCCCCCTGTCACTGATCACCCCCCCCAGTAAGGCTCCATTCAGATGTCCGCATGATTTTTACGGATCCATGGATACATGGATCGGATCCACAAAACACATGCGGACGTCTGAATGGAGCCTTACAGGGGGGTGATCAATGACAGGGGGTGATCAGGGTGATCACCCCCCTGTCACTGATCTTTTTAACCCCTAACAGGTATATTAGACGCTGTTTTCATAACAGCGTCTAATATACCTCCTATCTGGTCCTCTGGTGGTCCCTTTTGTTAGGGGGTGATCACCCCCCTGTCACCAGATAGGAGTCCTCTGATGTCCGCATGATTTTTACGGATCCATGGATACATGGATCGGATCCACAAAACACATGCGGACGTCTGAATGGAGCCTTACAGGGGGGCTATCACCCCCCTGTCACTGATCACCCCCCCTGTAAGGCTCCATTCAGATGTCCGCATGATTTTTACGGATCCATGGATACATGGATCGGATCCACAAAACACATGCGGACGTCTGAATGGAGCCTAACAGGGGGGTGATCAATGACAGGGGGTGATCAGGGTGATCACCCCCCCCCCCCTGTAAGGCTCCATTCAGACGTCCGCATGATTTTTACGGATCCATGGATACATGGATCGGATCCACAAAACACATGCGGACATCTGAATGGAGCCTTACAGGGGGGTGATCAATGACAGGGGGGTGATCAGGGAGTGTATATGGGTGATCACCCGCCTGTCATTGATCACCCCCCTGTAAGGCTCCATTCAGACGTCCGTATGCGTTTTGCGGATCCGATCCATGTATCCATGGATCCGTAAAAATCATGCGGACGTCTGAATGGAGCCTTACAGGGGGGTGATCAATGACAGGGGGGTGATCAATGACAGGGGGTGATCAGGGAGTGTATATGGGTGATCACCCGCCTGTCATTGATCACCCCCCTGTAAGGCTCCATTCAGACGTCCGTATGCGTTTTGCGGATCCGATCCATGTATCCGTGGATCCGTAAAAATCATATGGACGTCTGAACGGAGCCTGACAGGGGGGTGATCAATGACAGGGGGGTGATCAATGACAGGGGGGTGATCAGGGAGTTTATATGGGGTGATTATGGGTGATCAGGGGTTCATAAAGGGTTAATAAGTGACGGGGGGGGGGGTGTAGTGTAGTGTAGTGTTTGGTGCGACTTTACTGACCTACCTGTGTCCTCTGGTGGTCGATCCTAACAAAAGGGACCACCAGAGGACCAGATAGGAGGTATATTAGACGCTGTTATGAAAACAGCGTCTAATATACCTGTTAGGGGTTAAAAAATTCGGATCTCCAGCCTGCCAGCGAGCGATCGCCGCTGGCAGGCTGGAGATCCACTCGCTTACCTTCCGTTCCTGTGAGCGCGCGCGCCTGTGTGCGCGCGTTCACAGGAAATCTTGCGTCTTGCGAGATGACGCGTATATGCGTCCAGTAGGAGTAAAGCAACCACCTCCCGGACGCATATCTGCGTTAGGCGGTCGGGTGGTGGTTAATTATGTTGTAATAACTGATTTATGGAACACTGGACATAAAAGGCAAAAAGAAATATATATATATATATATATATATATATATATATCCCAGCACATCCTCTAGTAAGCTCCTTTGGCCATATATTGTATCTTATTGCAAATAAAAATAAATGAAGAAATCTTCTGTATGGTCCAGTAGCTCAGCCACGTCTCTCTTCTTCTCATGCTCATGTTTCTGTCTGTGAGATAACTGGCTGGAGGAGAAGCTTTCTCCTTTAGTAATTCTGTAGCAGGACAAAAGATTCTAAAGCCTCACCTCATCAAGATAGAAGAAATCTTTCTACAACTATATTTCTTGTTTACTATTACTATTGATATCTTGTTTCCTTTAAAGTTGTCCCATAAAATATAGCACATTTTTCAAACCAACACCCGGATCTGACTACTTTTGTATTTGCATATAATTAAAGCCACTGACTTTTTCAATAAAATGTAACTGCTGTTTGTTACTTTGTTTATCGCTCTGTCTACATCACTTATGGATGCATGTGCTCAGTTCCATCCTTCAATTTACATCAGCTATATCTACTGTGATGAACTGTTACAGTTAGAGGGAGAGAACTGCAGCAGAAAGGAAATGCCTCCTGAGAAAAGACACACCTCATGAGCTGCAAGCTTTAAATAAATCTAGCAGAGCAATTGGAACAATGAATGGGGAGATATTTGGGTGCATGCAAGCTACATGTACTATCTGATGTCTGATTTTTATTTCTTACATTATTAATGAGATTTATAAAGAAATGTCATTCGAAAAAAATCTTTAACCCAAAAGATTTTCTAAAATATTTTAATGCATTAAATTGACTAGATATGACTAATTATTGTGTTTTAAGGTTAATTTCTAAATAAATACTACATAACAACTGTATGGGTGTAAAGTATTACTTGTGTCATCATTAAATAGTAACAATGTCTATGCCGCCAGAAAATACAAATGCTTGTTTCTGGCAAGAAAATGTTATTTTATCCTAACTCACTTAAATAAAATGGTGCTTCTTATAGATTCTGTCACATTTAATTAATGCAATTTTATATCAAAATAAATTACAAAATTCTAATATATACATAAAACTGTACATGTGTATCATGATGATGATGCAATGTGTTTGATCTCTAGCTCTTCCTAGTTTTCTGCTTTGAAGATGTTGTCTTTAATGACATCCACATGATCTTACAACCATATTTCTATATTTCTTTAAAATAACGTTGGAGCTATCATCAAAGTACAAAACAGAGATGGCATTAAGCTTTGTTGGTGCACAGCATGGCTTGGGGACATGTTCAGGAAACATGAGGTGGACCTGCAACAGGAAATAAAATGCATTGTTTACATGAACTACATATAACGTCATAATATTAATAATGATAAATCTTCAACATAGGCTAACATATATCAAAATGATAAATGGAGCAGCACTGTGCAACCTGTGTAGTTGTGCAGGGGCCAGTAGCCAAGGAGGAGTCATTGCCACTGCCCATTAGACTGCATGGCAAGGACTATGCTAATGGTTTCCAGAGGTTCACATTTACTTGTGGGTAAGCAGTTCACATAGGATTTTTCTGTAGAGCCATGAATGAGGTGCTTATTAATTGGCGCCCCTCTCTAGCCAGAACGCAGTTAGATAGGAAGGGACCCGAATTCTGTCCTGCTTAGAAGCTTGGTGTTGTTCTTTTTTGTCCCTTTTCAGTCTTATCCTTTAAACTGAATCTGAGGTCTACTTAGACCAGGGGTGCACAACCTGTGGCCCGGGAGCCACATGCAGCCCTTGATGCCCTTCTGTGCTGCCCCCAACCCTCTGGTGACAGACATGTATATTTATGTCTTGTGGCTGTTCGTATTTATTGTTCATGTATTATCCCATTAGATGGGAGTCCTGGAACTGTAACTAGACATTAATGGTATATAATGTATGTTCATTATGCCATAAGTGCAATATTTTAGTTGTTAATACCCCTTTAAATTTTATTTTTGGCCTTTGACATTGGTTTAGTCTTACAATGTGGCCCCCTCCCAGAAAACGTTGTGCACCCCTGATTTAGACTGTCAGTCAATGAGTGTCAAATATTTAAAGGGTTATTCTGAGATTTTTCTACAATTGTATGTTCCCTCTCTTGTTGAGACTAGAATCTTTTGCATTGATACTTATTAAAAGTTGCCTAGTGGGCTGGCCCTGCACTCCCAAACAAATGCAGTACATTGTGCATGTGATCGTAGCCAATCATCACTGACAGCATGTTTATAACCGGTCTCTCGGCGCTCCGTAACTACAGCTCATGCGTAACTATGATTCTCTCACTAGTCCTGTACAGCATACAACACTATCCACCCCCTAACCAGGCTGGCTGTGGCTGAAAAGCCATCCAGCCTTTGGCTCTGACCTGAATGAAGTCAGCAATCATCCAAAGTCGATTCGCATAAAACTTTGCATAAAACTACCTTGGAACCGGACACGAGTTTGGGAAATGTTTTTTTTACAGTACAAATGAAGTTATTAAGCTCATCAGAGCCAATACATTCCAATACTGTACGGAGCTCCTGCTCCCTACAATATTAGAATGAAGTTTTATGAAAATCGACTTTGGATGTTTCATCCTAAGTCGATTCACTCATCCCTAGATCTAAACCATTTCATAGTAGCTCTGGCTATATGTTTAGGGTTTTCTCCTACTGGAAGGTAAACCTCTACCAAAGTCTCAAGTCTTTTACATCCCCACAGCATGATGCTGCCACCACCATGTTTCACGGTGGGGATGGTGTGTTCATGGTGATGTGTAGTGTTATTTTTCCGCCACACATAGCGTTTTGCATTTATACCCAAAAATTTGTCTCATCTGACCAGAGCACCCTCTTCCACATGTTTGCTGTGTTTCCTACATGGCTTGTGGCAAACTGCAAATGGGATTTCTTATAGCTTGCTTTCAAAAATGGCTTTCTTCTTGCCACTCTTCCAGATTTGTGAAGTACATGACTAATAGTTGTCTTGTGGACAGATTGTCCAACTTGAGCAGTGGATGTCTGCAGCAACTCCAGAGTGACCATCTTTTCTGCTTCTCTAATTAGTGTTTTCCTTGCCTGAGCTGTCAGTTTAGGTGAGCAGCCATGCCTTGGTAGGTTTGCAGTTGTGCCATAACTCCTTCCATTTTTTGTAGTGATGAACAGCATAGGCAATATTTCACAAATTTGTAGCTGAATATTTGCAAATTTAATTACCTATAACAAACAATCACACAAAACCTATATGCCAAAAGACAGATATGTGCAAGGGAAACTCCTTTCCATGAGACAGGTACAGTCAAATGGCTTGGGGGATCTGCACACCTAGATCATTATCATTAGAGTGACAAAAATCATATTTTATTTTTTATGCCAGATAACTGGCATCTTCTCTCAATGATTAGGAGAGCCGCATAAACATTTTCAGTTTTCTAATTGTCCTAACATTTATATCCAATTTTGCAATGTAAACTCATTTACATAAACATAGGCATATGGGAAAGATATGCAAATTAGTAGAATTTGCATGTATTTCCCCTATGCTCATATTTATGCAAATGAGTTTACATGACAAAACAGTATAGAAAGGTTATTAAATATAAATGTTAGGACAATTAGAAAACTGAACTTTTTTATGTATCCCTCCTAAGCAGTGAGAGAAGAGTTAGCTGGCATCCCCAAAAAATATTTGCAATTTTGTCACCCTAATGATAATGATCTAGGCGTGCAGGTCCCTCAAGCCATCCAACTCAAACCAAGCAACTTTGAGGCTTAATGGCTCTCAGTCAGATAAGAGCTGGTTTTGAATGTCTCATTGCACACAAGGCTGCCATTGTAAGGTATGCTGACTGTACCTGTCTCATGGATAGGTTGTTGGCTTGCACATACCTGGCTTTTGGCATACAGCCTTTGTGTGATTGTCCGTTATATGTTTTTTATTGTATGTTATAGGTAATGATTTATTTTAAAAATAAAATAGCATCAATTATCAATGATAACTATATAAAAAAGGTATGGATGATAGCATAATAAAGATAAGCTATATATAAAAAGCATCAATTATCAATGATAACTATATAAAAAAGGTATGGATGATAGCATAATAAAGATAAGCTATATATAAAAAATAGATTCTAGGTTTATCTAGTGAAAAAAAATCTAGAATATTTGCGATTACGAAGATATAGTACTATATTCGCAATATTTTGCGATTAAAATATTCACACTCAACACTCATTTTCAGATGATGGAATGTACAGTGCTCTATGAGATGTCCAGAGCTTGGGATTTTTTGTATACCCTAACCCTGCTTTGCAATTATCCACAACTTTATCCTTGACCTGTCTGGTCTGTTCAATGGTTTTCATAATGCTGTTTGATCACTAATGTTAACTAACAAACCTCTGAGACCTTCACAGAACAACAGTAGTTACACACAGATGGACGCTATTTACTAATTAAGTGATTTCTGAAGGTGATTGGTCACACTGTATTCATTTAAGGGTATCAGAGTACAGGGGCCTGGATACACACACTTTGAGAATTTTATTTATTTAATATTTTGAAAACCATGTATCATATTATTTTTACTTTACTCACACTTGCTACTTTATGTTGGTCTATCACATAAAAGCCCAATAAAATACATTTAAGTTTGTGGGTGTGTAGCAAAAATAAAATTTGAAAAGTTCAAGGGGGTGTGAATACTTTTTTAAGGCAATATGCATACAGAGTTTAGATTTACTCACCAAAGTTTGCACAATTGCATGATTTGTAGCATTCATATGAGCATTAAGTGGAAAAGAACATTCCCCATCACAATAGAAAGCTGCATATCCTTCTGGAGCAATAATCCAATCCTATAACAAAGCATACACAGCAAATAGATTTTAAATAAAAGTAATATCACATCGAGAAGGAACCTTATGACATATCACTGAGATATGAATGTTGGCATTGGTGTAGATACGTATGTGTTCTGTAACTTTTAACAATCATTAGAAAGCAGAGGGTGTTTGGCACCTCCAGGTTCTGTGCACCTTCATCTTATGACTCAGAGATCTCAGATCCCATTCTAGTGAATGATATCTCTGTAGATCTTCAAGATAGAAGATGATGGGGCAGAGCATGTAACATGTTACTGGGTGATTTATGGAGTTTATAGAGAACTTTCCCTTTAAACAGAAGATTGTATGGTATCACAAACCTACATCTATTTAGTGTTTTAGTGGCATCTAGATGGAAAGTAACAGCTTGCTCATGGTTATTTATATCTCCTGCATGCATAAGTTGATAAATCAAATCAGGTAACATATGCTTTGATGTGTTTAAAAGTCAGGACAGAAAGTAGAGGGGTGGAAGGTCATACTAACAAGGGGGTAGATAGTGTAGATATAGAGTGGGTTATAGAAGGGGACAGTGGGGATTTAGTGGGGGCTGGGGTTAGCGAGAAGACTGGGCATAACTATACATTTATGAAAAATAGAACTGCTGGTAACAAGAAACTGTTACATACAAAAATAAACCAACGTAACCAAAAAATCCCGGATATTCACTTTACAGGTAATAGTAATTTAAAATGTATTTTTACAAATGCAAAAAGTCTAGCTAGAAAAATGGGGGAGCTGGAGGCTGTGGTACTAGAAGAACACATAGATGTAGTTGGTGTGGCTGAGACATGGTTGGACTCTTCGCATGACTGGGCTGTTAATATTTAGGAAAGACCAGGTCAATAGAAAAGGTGGTGGTGTGTGCCTGTATGTGAGGAGTGATCTGAAGACAAGTGTAAAAGAGGCAATGGTAGGTGCGGATGGTGAGGATGTGGAAACCTTATGGGTGGAAGTTCAAAGGAATATAAACACTGAAAAAAATTCTACTTGGTGTAATCTATAGACCCCCTAACATCACAGAAGAGATAGAAATGCAACTGTATAACCAAATAGAGTGGGCGTCACAGGATGGTACAGTGGTCATAATGGTAGATTTTAACTTCCCAGATATTGACTGGGGTCATGGTTCTGCCTCAACCGCAAAGGGAAGAAAATTCCTCAACTTTCTGCAGGACCACTTTATGGGCCAGTTTGCAGAAGTTCCCACTAGGGGCGATGCTCTGTTGGATCTGGTTATTTTTAATGATGCAGAACTTGTTGGTAATGTTACTGTTCGAGAAACACTAGGTAATAGTGAGCACAATATAAATATATTCCCCCTAAACTGTAAAAAAAAAACTGTCAGGCAGAGCAAAGACACTGCATTTCAAAAAGGCTAATTTCCCTGTGTTAAGGGCAGCATTTCAGGGCATAGCCTGGGAGCAGCTACTGTCACAAAACAATACTGAGGATAAATGGGAGAGGTTCAAATCCACATTGAGTAATTGCACAAAAAAATGTATCCCTTTAGGTAACAAGTGCAAATGGCTAAAATTAAACCCTGCATGGCTTACAGCTACTGTAAAAAGAGCAATAAAAGACAGAAAGAGAGCATTTAAAAAATATAAAAGCTGAGGGGTCAGCTATAGCGTTTGAAGATTACAAAGGGCTTAATAAAATCTATAAAAAAAGAAAAAATTAGCAAAAATACAAAACGAACAGCAGGTAGCAAAAGAGAGCAAAACAAATCCCCAAAAATTCCTTAAATATATAAATGCTCAAAAACCTAGGTGTGAGCAGGTAGGTCCACTAAATAATGGTAAAGGTAGGGTAGTCACTGAAGATAAGGAAAAGGCAGAGTTACTAAATAGTTTTTTTTTAGCTCTGTATATACAAAAGAAGAGAAAGCAGCTGATATCTGTCGGGCCGGGGCTGTTAGCCATTTGAGTATATCACTGGATGTACTAACTGTAGATATGGTCCAAGAGAAGTTAAATAGGGTAAATGTGAACAAGGTTCCGGGTCCAGATGGATTACACCCAATAGTGCTTAAAGAGCTTAGTTCAGTCATTGCTGTGCCCCTGTTTATAATTTTTAAAGATTCTCTAGGTACTGGTACAGTGCCAAGTAATTGGCACAAGGTAAACCTAGTGCCCATATTTAAAATAGGATAAAGGTCCTTCACAGGTAATTATAGACCAGTTAGTTTAACTTCCGTTGTGGTAAAAATGTTTGAAGGACTCTTAAGGGACTATATACAGGAGTATGTGACTATTAATAATATTATAAGTGATAACCAGCATGGATTAACCAAGGACAGAAGTTGTCAGACTAACCTGATTTGTTTTTATGAGGAGGTGAGTAGTAGCTTGGACAGAGGGGCGTCTGTAGATGTAGTGTTTCTAGGTTTTGCAAAGGCTTTTGATACTGTCCCTCATAGACGCTTAATAGGTAAAGTAAGGTCTATAGGCTTAGAAAGTATAGTTTGTAATTGGATTGAAAACTGGCTGAAGGGCCGTGTCCAGAGAGTTGTGGTCAATGATTCCTATTCAGAATGGTCCCAGGCTATAAGTGGTGCACCCCAAGGTTCAGTGCTGGGCCCTTTGTTATTTAATTTATTTATTAATGATATTGAGGGGATTAATAGCACCTTATCTATTTTTGCAGATGACACTAAGCTGTGTAGAACTGTACAGTCTATGGAAAATGTCCATAAACTACAAGCTGACTTGAACACTATTTGGGCATCAACTTGGCAAATGAGGTTCAATTTGGACAATGGAAAGTTATGCATCTTGGTAGGAATAATCTCTGTGCTTCATATGTCCTAGGTGATGTAGCACTGGGAGAGTCACTTATAGAGAAGGATTTGGGTGTCCTTGTGGATGGTAGATTAAATTACAGCATACAATGTCAATCAGCTGCTTCTAAGGCCACCAGTATATTTTCATGCATTAAACGAGGCATGGACTCGTGGGGCAGGGATGTAGTATTACCACTTTACAAAGCGTTAGTGCAACCTCATCTGGAATATGCAGATCAGTTCTGGGCACCAGTCTATAGAAAGGACACACTACAGCTGGAAAAAGTATGGAGGAGAGGGACTAAACTGATAAGGGGAATGGAGGGTCTTAGTTATAAAGAAAGATTAAAATAATTGAATTTATTTAGTCTTGAGATGAGACGTCTGAGGGGGGGGACATGATTAACCTATACAAATATATAAATGGGCCATGCAATAAATACAGTGAAAAGCTGTTCCATGTAAAATGCGCTCAAAAGACAAGGGGGCTCTGCCTCCGATTAGAGAGGAAAAAGTTCAGTTTCCGGAAGCGTCAAAGCTTCTTTACTGAAGGAACTGTGAAGCTCTGGAATAGACTTTCTCAGGACGTGGTCACAGCAGGAACAGTGGACAGTTTCAAAAAGGGTTTAAAAAAGTCTCAATTCCTTTTGGGATTCGTATCCCCACCTATGCCTTGGTTGAACTTGATGGACGTATGTCTTTTTTCAACCGTATTAACTACCGTATGTAAGTATATGTAATATAGCTCCTATTTAAGCTAATTAGTAAGAATAGTGAATTGGTTTGCCAACATAGTATTTTAATATTCTTTTAATTTTCAGTTATGATGAACCAAAGTGACATTGACAAAAGATGAATAAAACATGCAAAGTATACAAATAGCCTGCTGACTAATCAAGTTGACTTTTATGTAGTGAAAATATACAGGGGCATACATACCATTGGTGCAGCCTGTGCCACTGTACAGGGGTCATATAGGCAAGGGGGCCTCATCCCACTAAAAAAAGGACACCATGGTTTCCTTGGCTAGAAATTACTAATGGATTATTTCTATCAATTAGATAGATAGACTAAAGGGAGTCATGGTAAGGAATATGGAGCACCAAGATGAAACCCTCACTCTTGAAAAATGACCTCTTAAACAGCAAAGGACCAACATAGCTGCACAGGGGCCCCCGACTGTCTATGTATATCCCTGACAGTATCAGCAAACATATCCTGTTTTAATCTGACAACAATATTAATTGGTTAACATTACTGGCAATAAATAATTTATCAAAAAGGGGACTGAAAAACAGAAAGTTAAATCCTTACCTGCCAGCCCAAGTCACGGAAGCTGACATAGAGCTCATGTTTTTTGCAAGCCTGCTTCTGTTCACTTGTATTGTAATCTGTGCACAGACATAACAAAAATAAGTTATATGGGGCATTCATGGTTGATTTTATGTATTATGAATGCTTTATTGTGGTAATTTTCACATTCTTTTATTTATTATCTGTTGTACTTTATACAAATTTGTCCTGCTTAATAGTTAAATATTTTGGTCCCCTAGCTGACATTTACATCTATTGTACATACCTTCACTTCATTCCAAACTTTAAGGACCCATATTATGTGATAATCATGTGTTATGTTTATTGCGGTATACGCTTTCACAAAATAAATATAATATACAGATGTAGCCGAGCTAAAATTGACTCTGATAACACATGGCACAGTGTTATCTTGGTTATCTCATAATAAAAAGACATTGAAATCCATTAAAAAGTTAGCTTTTTCTTGCCATTCTTTAGTTAACACATTAACCATCAAGTTTAGCCTGGCTGCATCTGTAATCTTCATTTGTGCAGAATGAATTTATTTACTGAATAATAAAATATCTACATTATTTAGGTACATGTAATAGTACTAGTACTAGTGTTATCTGTTTAGATATGATACATATAGCCATATTGTATAGGTAGTATAACAGTGCGATAGATGTAAACTTAAAGAGTACCTAACCTTTGAACAAAATTTGCATTCATTAATAGTACAGTGTGTGAAAATCAGGGATAAGCGGCAGCTGCAATATTCTAATTCACAATATTTCTATTTGAATATTTATCATATATTTGCTAATTCGCGAATTCGTTATCTCCAGTCATTATTTTCTTGATTGCGAAAATCGGCGATAAAAATTTGTGATACGAAAATTTGCAATCAACACTACTCCTAAAGTCAAAGATATTGCAGCCTTCTCATTGGCCCACAAGCAAGAAGCAGTGAGGAATCATGGGTACTGATGAAAAAAAAAATCTAGAATATTTGCAATTACAAAGATATAGCACTATAGATATTTGAAATTCTCAAAGTGACAAAATATGCAATAAAAATTCACGATTTGAATATTTGCCATTCCATGACATCTGTTTTTTCTAGCACACCTAAAATAGAGAAGAATCAGCTTCTTAACTTTCTCTTACTCACCCAGTAGCATCCTGAAGATCATGGAGGACATTACACAAAAGTACTGACATACATGAATGTGAATAAAGCAATTGGGTTGAGACAGAGACTGTCTATTTAGTTGACTATCTCTTTGGTGTGTTTCCTGTAGGACAGTCTCAATCAGCTCCTGCTCACTCCTCCCCTTCCCATAAACCTCTGTAGTATGAGGTAAGCTGATCCTTCAGTGAGAAGGTGGCGTATTGGTCTTACTAGACATATTGCTCTAAATTTCAGAGACAAGGTTATTTTAGAAAAGAAGGGAGGAGGGAACAGTTGATAACTCTAGAACAAAGCATTTTTCTCTGATAAGATATATTACAATATTTCTTATAGCTGTTTGTTTGTGTGTGTTTTTGCTGTTTATGCTAGTTTACAGATTTTTGCAGTCTTTGCCATTTTTTAACCTTCATTTTTGGTGCATTTTTAATGAAAAAAATTTCAACCCCAGATGTTATCTGAAAGTATATGGGAGGTATAAAATGATGGCTTGCATCATGAATGAAAATATGATCAACATAAAGAACATGAGAAAGCCTGCATTTTATGTATTATCTGCGAATGGAAATCACCAACAGTTGCTAATTGATGAACTGTTATTTATAATGTATGGATGGAGTAAAGTTAACACTCCTGTTTTCTGAGATTTCTGAGTTGTGTTATCTAATCTAAGCAAACACCTGCAATTGCTTTTCAATGGCTTTTGTCTCAAGATAATGCTATGAGTTAAGAAATTTGAGTTAAGAGCTGGAGTGCTAACCCTGCTACATCTGTATTTCTTACCTGCATTGGTGGGCATCTTTGATGCATCATGTTGAGCTGTAGACTTATTCTTGTCTTGTTTCTTCCTTTTAGTATTTGCTGCTCTGACTGATCGGAGCAGAACTTCACTTGCTTTGAAAAAAGCAACTAGAAAAGGTTGCTTTGACTGAGGGCCATGTCTGCCAACAAGGCCCACTGACTTAATATTGACACTTCTTCCTGAAAAGAATATAAAAATACAAATTTTTAACATTGGCACAAGCAGTAACAATGCGAATAAGCTGGAAGATCAGATCTAGGTGTCATGAACACAGTAGAGACAAAAGGAAGTCAGAGGTACATGGAAGTACTGTATAGTCCTAGACATCTGTGGGTGCTATATCATCATCACTCACCTCAGAGCTTGTAGCAATATATGGTCATGTGAATGTAGCCTGAGATTAAAGCATTTTGCCATGTCTTTACATGCTTTTGGTTAAAACTCTTCTGCTTTAGAATACAATATTTATGACTACAAGTCACCCCAAATTAGTAGATGACTCAGGTATTGTAAACTAACCAGAGACTACTAGTTATGGATGCTAGTAACTTAGCAATACACAAATTTGGTTTTAGCGGGATCAGCTGATTATCTAGTGTTTGTGCAGACAGCTTGACAACCCCCCATCAAACTTTGTTCTCTTAGGAGTTTAGATACTGCTAGGCAATGTGTCTACTGGCAGCTTATTTCCCTTTTCTTACTGAAATAAACATGCAAAATCTATAGCTCAAGTCATGCATGTTTGCAAGGAAAGAGTGGACAAGAGGATCAATTGAATAAGTCTTTGGCCAATAGCTATTTAAGCTCCTGCCCAATCTTAAGGCCAGTGTATGTCTCTTGGACCCCATCAGCAGTGTCAGCAAAGAGCATTTATCTCCAAATAGAGAACTAGATGAACCACTTATGAAACCAAGTTATAGCTATACGTAATAGTATTTGTTAGAGATGAGCGAATCGAAGCTGACAAAGTGGAATTCATTACGAATTTAAGGAAAAAAATTTAAGGAAATTTTTTATAGCCCTGTGATGTCACAGCCCTATAAATACGCCATCTTAGATTCTGCCATTCACCAGCATACTTAGTGCAGGGAGAGACGTGTCTGCAGGCGCTAGGGACAATGATAGAAAAATCGTCAGTGTGCTAACAAAAAAAATAATAAAAATATTTACAAATGCAGGAAAAGATTATTCAAGGTGTAGGAAAAGGATAGGGAGTAATTGATCCACAGCATTTCTGTTGAACAGGGTTCATTCGGGTAGGTGACAGCCTGGGTAATGGGAACAATCCTATTAGACCTTGCAGCACTGACTGGGCACCCAAATTGCCATTATACAGGTCTGTAATTCCATCAAACCGTTCTTATTAAGGTGCAAGGGCTGTTTGATACATGCATTAACAGGGGTTATTACAAGGAAATATTTCTACATTTTATTTGCCCTAGTGCGGTGCAGTTATATGTTCTAAAGCATTTTTGGTCTTGCATTAGTGGGAAAAAGGGCTTATTAGCCGTTGTGTGGTGAAGTGCGAAAAAAGCGGCTCTTTTTGTCGTGTATTAGTGGCAAAAGTAAAATATATTTGCTGCTCAACTGTGCAGTTATCGGTTTTAAAGCCCTTTTTTGTGTGTATTAGTGGAAAAAGGAAAAATATATTTGCCGCTCAGCGGTGCACTTTTCTGTTTTAAAGCCTATTTTTGTGTGTATTGGTGGACAAAGGAAAAATATCTTTGCCGCTCAACGGTGCAGTTATCGGTTTTAAGCCCTTTTTTTGTGTGTATTAGTTGAAAAAGGAAAAATATATTTGCCAATCAGCAGTGCAGGTATCTGTTTTAAAGCCCTTTTTTGTGTGTATTAGTGGAAAAAAGAAAAATATCTTTGCCGCTCAATGGTGCAGTTATATGTTTTAAAGCCCTTTTTTTGTGTATTAGTGTAAAAAGGAAAAATATCTTTGCCGCTCAACGGTGCAGTTACAGTATCTGTTTTAAAGCCCTTTTTTTCATGTATTAGTGGCAAAATAAAAAATACTCTGCACCTTTCAGAGAACTTTTATTTGCCAAAAAGGCAGTATAAGCCGTGCAGACACATGTAAAACAGAAGTTGGGCCAGTCCTTGAGCCTGCCATTGTCTGTCAAAGTGCACGGCAGCGCTGACGTGTGGAGCTGTAACTATGGTCAGGGACAGTACAGTATACCGTCCAATGGGTGAATGTGGTTCCTGCACAGCCAAACCAGAAACTTGGCCAGGTGATGCCGCTTCCACGTTGCCACGCTGTTGGTCCAGCGACAATGTCCGCCTCTGCCTCCTCATTCTCCACCGTGTCCTCAGCCTCCACTGCAGGGACAATTCACAGAGCCCCTCAAGCATGCCACATGTACAGGGCACGGCAGTCTCAAGCTGTTCTGCACCTCATTTGCCTGGGTGATAAGGAAGATGAGGCAGAGGACAGAAACACACCATGGCAGTATGCAGTGGAGATGGAGACAGGGAGTCCCTCGTCACTTGCGCAAATGGACCACTGCATGCTCATTTGCTTGGGCAGTGACAGCCGAATTGTCACCATTCGGCAGAGGGATGACTTCTGGCTCTCCACCTTGTTGGACCCTTTGTTTACACCCTCTGAGAGGGAAGACAAACTGAACTACTATAGAGACATTCTATGTAGTCAGTTGGCCGCTGCCTATCTGCGCCATCATCTATCCTCTCGCAAGTCTGACCGGGGCGGCCCTCTGCGCTCACATTCCACTGCCATGGCTGCTGGGGAGGGGTGGGGTGGCAGGAGCAGTATCAGTTCCATCAACAGCAGCCTGATTCTACAGTCGCTGACGAGAAGCTTTTTTCACCTGCATAGTGAAGAAACTACTCACCAGCAGCTAAACGTAGAGAAGAACCTGATCCAGCAGGTGGTGGCATACTTGGAGAGCACCCTGCCAGCCAACCTTGAAGATCCACTGGACTACTGGGCAGAAAAACTGGATTTGTGGCCACAACTGTCCGAATTTACCCTGAAAAAGCTGTCCTGCCCGGCCAGTAGTGTTTCATCAGAGCAGATGTTTAGTTCGGCAGGGTCATAGTTAGCCCAAGAAGAACTCACCTGTCCACGAAAAATGTGGAGAGACTAACCTTTGTCAAGATGAATCAGGCGTGGATCAGCCAGGATTTCCACCCACCAATTCCTGATGCCTCAGACTAGATCATCCATGGTGCCACACCAACTCTTTAACAAGAGACTGGTTTCTTCTGGCTAACTGCCTCATCTACTATTCTGATGCTGCCACCTGCCTGATGCCACACACCTGATGCCAAGTGCTGCTACTTTTACCCACCATCCTTAGCGGGTACTGGTATTTTCACTTTCCTCCACACTATGTCACCTTGCCACTCTGTGGTCTCCAGCTGCTGCTCTTACCTCGATTTTATGTCACCTTGCCACTCTGTGGCCTACTGATGCTGCCGCCACCTCTCTGTAGCCAGGAAATAGACATTTTTTAAAAGTAATTAGCCGTGGATTTATTCGGATCAAACCAAATTTTTCCAAAAATAATTGGCGAACCGGGTAATGATTTTTTAAAAAATTTTATTCACTCATCTCTAGTATTTGTATTTGCAAAAGTAATTTCTCAGATGTCCTTACACTGCTGCTAGTTCTGCCTAAAATATAGCATAGGCTACTGGTTGGATTTCTATTCAATGTAATGTAACATAGTAACATGGTAACATAGTTTATAAGGCCGAAAAAAGACAACTGTCCACCCAGTTCGGCCTGTTATCCTGCAAGTTGATCCAGAGGAAGGTACGTATATATCATAAGCAGCCATACTGTGTATTGTGCAATAGTAATATTAGTCAAATTGCTCTGTTCGTCTCCTAGTAGAGAGAACAGAGAGGGCTAAATCAAGCGACAAGCTCATGACTGTGCAAAAAATGGCTACAATGGTTGTCACTTTCTTTTCCCCATGAAGCATGTAGTTCTCACAGTAGGGAGATTAATGACCCTTCTAGCCTTAAAGACACTTGAATATAGTGAATTGTGCATGCAATAAGTTTTTATTGGTGATTTTGTCTTAATCACTAATTCTACGTTTGTACAGAAATGCTGAAAGCATTTCCATATGAATATTCATGTGTTTCTTCACTTATATATTCACAGCTGGTTTGGGTAACTGTAAAATAAGCTGGATTTACCTGGCAATGCCACACATTTATAAACACATTTATCCTTGCATGAATTCTGCTAAATGAAATGTGAAATCCTCCCCATTACTTCTGATTGCGAGCATTCAAGGCAATTACGTTTAATGGAGCTGAAGGAAAAGTTCACAGCGATTGTCTTTACTCGGCTCTTTTAAAAAAAAATTAACTTCCAAAGTTGAGTTAACCATGTTGGTGCAGCGCATGAATGTACTGTAGCTGTTAGCTGTTATATTTTTTTATCCTTTTGTGTTAATAATTTTAGTCAAATCCACACTTGCATTTTTTTTTTTGCGTTTCTTTATGTTACTTTGTTGTGCAATTGATTTACCGGTAATCTGATACAGCTGATATTTAACTATGATTTTTATGTGGTTCTTACAGGGCACAACAAGTAGGCCAAGATTATAGAGAAATCAAAAGCGGCAAGTTCCCAAGTGCCACCATCACTTAGGCCTTTTTCACACGGGCGTTGCGGGAAAATGTGCGGGTGCGTTGCAGGAACACCCGTGATTTTTCCGCGCGAGTGCAAAACATTGTAATGCGTTTTGCACTTGCGTGAGAAAAATTGCGTGTGTTTGGTACCCAGCTTGGGATCGGTGTTCTGTAGATTGTATTATTTTCCCTTATAACATGGTTATAAGGGAGAATAATAGCATTCTGAATACAGAATGCATAGTAAAATAACGCTGGAGGGGTTAAAAAAAATAATAATAATTTTTTACTCACCTTAGTCCACTTGCTCGCGTAGCCGGCATCTCCTTCTGTCTTCATCTTAGCTTTGTGTAGCAACAGGACCTGTGGTGACGTCACTCCGGTCATCACATGATCCATCACCATGGTAAAAGATCATGTGATGGATCATGTGATGACTGTGACGTCACCAAAGGTCCTTGTTGCTACATAGAGCTAAGATCAAGACAGAAGGAGATGCCGGGCTGCGCGAGCAAGTGGATTAAGGTGATTTAAATAATTTGTAAAAATTTTTTAACCCCTCCAGCCCTATTGTACTATGCATTCTGTATTCAGAATGCTATTATTTTCCCTTATAACCATGTTATAAGGGGAAATAATAATGATCGGGTCTCCATCCCGATCGTCTCCTAGCAACTGTGCGTGAAAATCACACCGCATCCGCACTTGCTTGCGGATGCTTGCGATTTTCATGCAACCCCATTCACTTCTATGGGGCCTGCGTTGCGTGAAAACCGCACAAAGAGGAGCATGCTGCGATTTTCACGCAACGCACAAGTGATGCGTGAAAATCACTGCTCATGTGAACAGCCCCATAGAAATGAATGGGCCAGGATTCAGTGCGGGTGCAATGCGTTCACTTCTCGCATTGCACCCGCGCGGAATACTCGCCCATGTGAAAGGGGCCTTAGGGACCTTTTCTACCCAATTCCCAATTTTACATGTTAAGCATGCCTCCATCAATATAAAAGTTTTAATATGTGCTTAGAGAAGGAATCACACAGTTTTCCATATAATCATAGTAACTGTGATGAGCAAAGTTATGATAAATTCGATTAGTCTGCTTCGCAAAATTTCATGAAGAAATTTGCCATGAAGCGCATTCCGTTGTATATAGGGATGAGTGGACCCATGGATGTTCGGGTTTGCAGGGCTTGGACAAACTTTGGGTTAAAGTTTGGGTTTGGGACCCGAACTTGACTCGAACCTGAACCACATTAAATTCAATAGGGACCTGAACTTTGGTGCACTAAAATTACTGTAAAATAGTCATAGTAAGGGCTGGAGGGCTGCAAAAGGAAGCAAAATGGGGATAAGAGCAGGACAGTTGCCCTGCAAACAAATGTGGATAGGGAAATGACTTAAAATAATATAGAATAGAAAAAAAATTGAAAAATCTTAAACTAGGAGGCAGAGTCAAAGTGGAGGATGAGGAGGCGATGGACGTGGTGGTGTAGGTGGAAGCGGCGGTGGAGAAGGAGGTAGCCAACACTGTTTTTGTAGTTTTTTTTATTTTTCCCATTTATTTTAATTTTTTTTATAAATTTAGGAAGACCCAAAAACATTGGGTATTAAAAAAGAGAATACAAAGAGAAAGTTCGCTGGAGTATAACAATAGCTGTCTTCGGACAAGTCCTGTGGGATCCATGCCTGGTTCATTTTAATGAACGTGAGCTTGTCCACGTTGGCTGTGGACAGGCGGCTGCACTTGTCTGTGATTCCCCCCCCGCCGTGCTAAACACGTTCGGACAATACACTTGCTGCAGGGAAGGCCAACACCTCCAAGGCATAAAGGGCAAGCTCAGGCCAGGTGCCCAATTTGGAGACCCAGAAGTTGAATGGGGCAGAACCATGAGTCAGTACGTGTAGGCATGTGCACAGGTACTGTTCCACCATGTTGCTGAAATGCTGCCTCCTACTAAGACGTTCCGTATCAGCTGGTGGTGCTCGTTGTTGAGGCGTGCTGTCAAAGCTTTTCCACATTTCGGCCATGCTAAGCCTGCCTTCTGAGGTGCTGGCGGTGCCCCAGCTGAGTTGGCAACTTCTTCTTCTTCCTCCTCCTCTGCCTTCACCTTGTGCTTCCACTGAGCCCCCACTGTCAGGTGTGAATGCCATCAGCAGCACATCTACCAGCGTGTGCTTATACTCTCTCATCTTCCGATCACGCTCCAGTGATGGAATTAACAACAGCACGTTGTCCTTGTAGCGGGGATCCAATAGGGTGGTCACCCAGTAATCAGCACTGGTTAAAATGTGTGCAACACAGCGGTTGTTGCACAGGCATTGCAGCATGTAGTAGCTCATGTGTGCCAGTTTGCCCAGAGGTAACCACAAGCTGTCTTTTGTGTGAGGTGTATCGGCTGTGTCTGCTGTATCCCCCCAGCCATGCTTCATTGATGCCCATTAGCTGCTTTGGGTGTTACCCTGCTGTGAACACGGTTCCCTCTTCTCATCATTTTCCTATTCTTCATCCTGCAGAACTGTGCCCTGGCTGGACAGTTGTGTACATGGCTTCTGTTGGCGCAGGAACCCAGCCTCGGAGCCACTTGTGAATGACTGGCCTGATAACTGGAAATGGTCCCTCTTCCTCCTCCTCCTCGTGTGCCACATCCTCTTCCATCATCGCGCAAAGTGTTTTTTTAAGGAGACATAGAAGTCGGCTAGTAACGCTGAGCACTGGCCATGTTGGTGGAGTACTAAAACAGCGCAACACAGCACACACGTCCTGCATGGAGGCCCACTTGTTGGTGGTGAAGTGGTGCTGTTCCGCAAAGTGACTCAACCGTGCGTGCTGCAGCTGAAACTCCACTATCACCTGTTGCTGCTCGCACAGACTCTCCAGCATGTGCAAGGTGGAGTTCTACCTTGTGGGTATGTCGCATATGAGGTGGTGAGCGGAAATGCCGAAGTTACACTGCAGCGCGGACAGGCGAGCAGCAGCAGTGTGAGAACACTGAAATCGCGCACAGACGGCCTGCACTTTCTGCAGCAGATCTGAAATATTGGGGTAATTTTTCATGAACTTCTGCACCACCAAATTCAGCACATGCACCAGGCAAGGGATGTGCGTCAAACCGGCTAGTGCCAGAGCTGCTACGAGATTTCGCCCATTATCGCACACCACCAGGTCGGGCTTGAGGCTGACTGGCACAAACCACTCATCGGTCTGTTGTTCAAGGCCCATCCACAGCTCCTGTGCGGTGTGGGGTTTGTCCCCCTGCTTTCGTTTACCCCTGGCTGTGCTGAAGTTGGTGGTGAAGGTGTTATGCTGACCGGATGAGGAGCTGGTAGAGGATGAGGAAGCAGAGTAGGAGGAGGAAGCAACAGGAGGCAAACTGAAGAACCCTGCAATCCTCGGTGGTGGAAGGACAGACGCCAAACTGCTATCCGCCTCAGGCCCAGCCACCACTGCATTTACCCAGTGTGCTGGAGATATAATGGCCCTGACCGTGCTTACTGGTCCACGTATCCGTAGTCAGGTGTACCTTGCCACAGATGGCGTTGCGCAGTGCACACCTGATTTTGTCCCCTATTTGGTTGTGCAGGGAAGGGATGGCTCACCTTGAAAAGTAGTGGCGGCTGGGCACGACGTACTGTGGGACAGCCACCGCCATAAGGCCTTTAAAACTATCTGTCTCCACCAGACAGAATGACAGCATTTCCAAGGCCAGTAATTTAGAAATGCTGGCATTCAGGGCTAGGGATCGCAGGTGGGTAGGGGGGTACTTCCTCTTCCTCTCCAGCGTTTGGGAGATGGAGAGCTGGACGCTTCCATGGGACATTGTGGAGATGCTTGGTGACCCAGGTGTTGGTTTTGCTGGCAGATCCTCTGTTTGCGGGGTGGCAGGTGGCACTGTCACTCCAGAGGTGGATGAAGAGGTCGAGACTGCAGCAGAAGAGGAAGCAGGAGGAGCCAGAGACCTTTCTTGGTTTTTGAGGTGTCTACTCCACTGCAGCTCGTGCTTTGCACTTAAATGCCTCTCGTGCTTTACACTTAAATGCCTGGTCATGCAGGTTGTGCTCAGGTTGAGAACATTTATGACTCGCTTCAGGCTCTGATTGCACAGCGTGCAAACCACTCGTCTCTTGTCGTCAGCACATTGTCTGAAGAACTGCCACGCCAGGGAACTCCATGGAGCTGGCTTTGGTGTGCTTGGTCCCTTGCTGCGGTGGGCAGTAGCAGGCGTACTGTCTAGACGACGGCCACTCTGCTTTTGCACCCTGCTCCCTCATCTGCTGTGCTGGTGGCTCTGTGCGACCACCGCCTCTTCCTCCGAACTACATAGGTCACTCGCATGACCTTGATTCCATGTGAGGTCGAGGACCTCATCGTCCTCCACATCATCTTCCACCCAGTCTTCACCCCTGCCTTCCTTGTCGGTCTGCACACTTTTGAAAGCCCCAGCAGTTGGCACCTGTGTTTTGTCATCATCCGAGATGTGCTGAAATGGTCCTCCCATGTACTCTTGAAAGATAAGTGGTTGGGCATCAATGCACTCAATCTCTTTCACTTCTGGGGCAGGGCTAGGTGGATGGCCCTGGGAAACCCTGTTAACAGAGTCATCAAAAAGCAGAAGAGACTGCTGCATGACTTGGGGCTCACACTGCTTGGCTGATTTGCAAGGGGGTGAGGTGAAAGACTGATGGATATCGGCTGCAGGTACCAACTGTGGTCGTTCAGCAGGAGACTGGGTGGGAGACAATGTGAAGGAACTGGATCCACTTTCAGCAACCCAATCTACTATCGCCTGTACTTGTTCAGGCCTCACCATTCGTAGAGCAGCATTAGGCCCGACCAAATACCGCAGCAGATTTTGTCACCTACTCGCACCTGAGGAAGGGGTTTCACTTGTGCGTATAGCTGGAACAGATCAACCATGTCCTCTCCCTGCAACAGGAGATACACCAGCAGCACCACGACCTGGGGCACGTCCCTTATTTGATTCTCTCCTCATATTTTTCAAATTTAGGATCTTGCCCTAAATGGGTGTTTAATTAATAGTAGAATAGAACGACAGTATGTAAAGGGTGTATCTCACATGGCCTGAACCAGACTAGGTCTCAATTAAAGATTTTTTTGCCCAAAATGGCTGTATTTCAAATGCCTGAATCAAACCCCTGTAGAGGGTGTATCTCACAGGGCCTGTACCAGTGTAGGCCTAAATTAAATATTTATTTGCCCAAAATGGCTGTATTTAAAATGCCTGAATCATACCCCTGTATGTAGAGGATGTATCTCACAGGGCCTGAACCAGTGTAGGCCTAAATTCAATATTGGTGCACCAAATGGCTGTATTTCAAATGCCTGAATCAATCCCCTGTATGTAGAGGGTGTATCTCACAGGGCCTGAACCAGTGTAGGCCTGAATTAAAGATTTATTTCCACAAAATGGATGTATTTAAAATGGCTGTATTTCAAGTGCCTGAATCAAACCCCTGTATGTAGAGGGTGTATCTCACACGGCCTGAACCAGTGTAGGCCTGAATTAAACATTGGTGCACCAAATGGCGGTTCTTTCAAATGCCTAAATCAAACCCCTGTATGTAGAGGGTGTATCTCACTCCGCCTGGACCAGTGTAGGCCTGAATTGTATATTGGTGCACCAAAAGGCGGTATTTCAAATGCCTGAATCAAACCCCTGTATGTAGAGGGTGTATCTCACACGGCCTGAACCAGTGTAGGCCTGAATTCAATATTGGTGCACCAAATGGCGGTATTTCAAATCTCTGACTCTAACCCAAATGTATTAAAGGTGTATCTCACAATTACATCTGAATCAAAGGCTGCCAACTAAATTTTTTGTGCCCAAACGAGTGTTTGTTTAACAACTGAATTTGACAGACGTATATAAGCCTGTAATTTCACACAGTGCTGATGCTGCAAGGCCTGAAAATAGTGTTTTTTGTCAAAAAAGTGTGTTTTTCAAACCCCAGAACATGTATGGTGTATTTCTAGCTTAAATTGCACAGTGACTAATCCAGAGGTTGTAGTTTGCCCAAAAAAAGTGTATGAAAGCTGTAGATTTTTTTAAAATTGCAGATCAGGAAAAACACAAAACTGTGTTTTTAAAACCATAGATAATGATGGGTGTATTTATAGCTTAAATTGCACACTGACTAATCCAAATGTTGTAGATTGCCAAAAAAGTGCTGCAAGATACACCTGGAAATGCTCCCTATCTAGATGAAAAAAGGATCTATCGTTTTAAAGTCCAGTATGCTGAATCCTGCTGTCAGTGGGGGACAGTAAGATTGCTCTCATGCTCACTGCCAGCAGGTACTGTCCACAACATCACTTATATACAGTTATCTGTGTTTGGTCACTGTAAGAATGAATGAGAAATGGTTGGTCTTTCACCCATTAAAACAAGGTGAGGGAGAATGAGAACACTGCATACTAAAGGGTGCACAAATAGGGTTCCAAATCAAGTGCAAGATACAAACACTGCTTGCAGACCTCACTTACTGGTGGTGCTCTCTTTACTTAGATGGCTTTACATGAATTCAAACATTAGATAGCAGCATACTCATGAGATGAGTGGATTTTCTGGAAAAAGTACTGATGAAAGAGAAATATTTTTTCAGGCATTGAAAGCACTTTTGTTTCGTGTAGAATTGATTTATACTAAAATCAAATTCCTTGGCTAATTTGGCCGAATCAGACCCCAAATTTTTTTAGGAAAGTTCTTCATCTCTAATGTACAGATAATCATGTAGATTTTAAGCCCTAACAGGCAGGGCCCTCACTCCTTCTGTACCAGTTTGTAACTCGTCTTGTTTATGATTAGTGCAATTGTCTGTATTATGCATGTATACCCCTTTTCATATGTACAGCGTATGGAATGCATGGCACTTTAATAATAAATAATAACAATAATAATTGTTCTAACAGACTTGACAAATCGAGAGAGCAAGAAGGGGACAGTGAAGTCGCCACTGTCTTCAGAATAACTTACAATAATAAGGTGCTTTACTACTATGATTATGAATTTAAATGAAATTGGTTTCACCTTCTGTAAGTAGCTAGCTTTTTAACTTTAGTAACGTCCAAGAACAAGAGATCAAACATCAAGGACTTTGTCAAAGGAGAATATTTTGGATTGATTTAATCTCAATTCTATTTTTCACCTATGTCTTGTAAATTATTTTCATTAAGATAGATGAAATTTTTAAAATAACACAGTTACGTTCAATTGCTTTCACAAGTTTTGTGTCTTTCAGGCATGTTACATAGTTAGGCATTTGCATTTATCTTGTTATATTACACTTGTACCTCTCTCTGGAACAAAAGAAAAATATAACAAGTCACTTAGATTGCATCAGGGACGGTCTCTACAAATAAACCTGTTCTTTTTTGGCAGCTCAAATAACTTTGTGTGTCCACATGAAACAGTGTCACGTGAAGCTGTGCAGCTGTTCAAGACAGGAGTGGGACACAGAGGTCCTTTTAAAAACCAAGGTAGTTTGAGAAAGCTATGTGCCGATCTGGGCAATATCAGTGTCCTCAAAAGTAGTTCTAAAACATATTGAAAAAAATGTGTTTATTATTACAGATAACTATCATTGCAGTAATACAATGGAAAATCGCCACAAGCTCTACTAGTGGGCATCTGTATCCCAAATGTGAAACAATATTAAATAAAATCCTTGTAGAGACAGAACTCACAAGTAATCATCGATGTAAGCCTTAAACAAATATACATCTAGGTTTTGCTTTAAAATAAAAACTTACAATGGCTCTGTGCCAAATTCTATATTTCTTAGAAAAAAGCCTATCACTGGCATAAATGAAAGAGGCAGCTTGATTTGAGGTTAAAGCCGTTTTCATTCTACTTCCACTGTAACAAATGTATTAATTCAGCTCAGACTTCCTCCTTCTGGCAGCCTTATTGCTGTAAGAAGAGAAATTAAGAGTTCCAGCCAAATACCATACCTTGAACTGACCTACTTCAATACATGAACACTTATACAACATGTTTATTCAGGTGTTTAGCACTTGAAATCGGTTTAAGATGTTGGTCAAACATGGTACTGCTATAGCACACAGAGAATGCAAAGGGTTAAGTCAATACTTTTCTGCCACTTTAACAGATGCTATTTAATTCTGTATAGTACAAACTTGTATAATATAAAAGAAAATCTTATAAAAAGGTTTTCCCAAAACTTTTTATTAAATATTATCTTTTAATTAACTTTATTATTACTTTAAAATTGTCTCTCTCACGAGTGACAGTAAAAATTGTATGGGGGCCATTGCAAGTATAGAGGTGACATCTATTTGCAGGCCAGGAAATTTGTTCTTTACAAAATCTTGCAAACCATTTTATACACTTTCCATCATGACTTAGTTAATGGCACTCAATTTTCGGGAACTGTCACTGAGGTTTATATTACTGGAGTTAAGTCACCCAGTTCAAATCATGAAATACACCCCCAGACCATTATTCTTTTTCCACAGATAGAACTTTGCTCGAGTCATAAAACTTCAGAGAATGTATTTCTGCTGCACTAGTCCAGCTTGAAACCACTAAGGCAACACTTGATTTGTTTAGACAACCATAAAGATGAATACATAAAGCTCCTAAAGAACGGTTATCGAGATTGTTTCGAGAGGTACAGATGTAGCAGGGTTAACACTCAAACTCTTAACTCAAATTTCTTAACTCATTGTGTTATCTTGAAAGAAAAGCCATTGAAATGCAATTGAAGGTGTTTACTTAATGCATTTAGTTTAAATAACACATGTCATAAAGCATGAGTGTTAACTCTACTACATCGGTAGGGTGGAGCTTGTGCGTTGCAAGTGAGGAGTTATTGGATTTGGTACTACATGCCCTAGCTTTTAGCAGTTTCATTTCTTATGAGCTTGTGTGGCCTACCACCATGCCCTGGTGATTTTTCCATTCCCCAATCTCAGAACTCATAGACCTAAAATTTATCAAACTGATGTTGGAAATAGGAAATCCTAGAGATTGCTCCTTTCAGTGATGCAGACAGATACATTTTTGGTAAATGTCTTGCTTCCCATTAGCAGGCACGGACATAGATAGAATTTAAGCTGTTGGAAAAGCAGCTTGTATTCTGCTGAAGGATTTAATGAGTGATGGTGGGTAGTGGTTAAATTCTCTACAGACCATCTTATAAAGGGACTAATTCTAACAATAAGTAAACATGAATTTAGTTTTTATGCTTTTCTCTAATATTTTAGTTAGGTTCATCAAAAGTTGATGTCCATGTGTGAAGAAAATCTTAAGGAAGACTAAATAAAATTGACTTATTCTGGGGTGGGGCTTATTACGAAGCAGCAAAGCTGCTATGTGGCCTAGCAATTAATCCAAATGCAATTCTTAATATGAGATCTCTTTATTAGCCTAAAGGCATGGAAGACCCAGATGTTTTTATTTTATAAAGAATATGTTTGCCAAGTTCTACAACTAAAGGTGGTGATGACAACTTCTAAATAGAAACCATGAGGAGCACAAGGGCTGCAGGCCAATTTTTTAGGAAGGTCCCAAGAACAACACCTTTAAATCTTTTTGTGTTAAGGAACAACTATGAAATATTGGCTGCTGCAACAGAGAATGTTTGTAATTACCAAAGGGTCCACATGACAACATATTGCCAGATACTTTTTGGCAATCAGCAGTTTAATGGCACACAGGACATATCAAGAATTTTCTCACACGCGTTGTAAACACATTGTAACATTACAGTTCAATATTTGTAAGTCGTTTAACATGCTGTTTGATGAGATATACGGAACTGAATGATTGCTTTATACAAAAAATATACTGTTCTTTATCTAGCTCAGAGAAAACCGACAAAGTCTGACTCTACTTTCAGGGCCTTTGAACACATTCAGAGATCATTTCTGCAAGTATGAATAATTATGATAGGGAAAAGAAATCTGGATTTTATGCAAAAATTGTTAGATTACAATTTTTTTTAATTAGTACAGAAAAATTATAGCAGTTAAAAAAAAAAAAAAATTGAATCACATCTTTTTTAAGTTGTGAACATGTTGTGAAAATCCATTATATTTGGTATATCTGCTTGCCAGTTTGCCATTTTTATTCTTTCATATAAACTAATTCATATTTAAAGGGAACCTGTCATCAACGTTATGCTGACCTCACTGAGGACAGCATAAAGTAATGAGAGAAATGCTGATGTCAGCGCTGTGTCACTCATGAGCTAAAAGAAAGTGGTTGTCGAGAACCAGCTTTATAATCAATACAGCCCAGGCCTTGAAAAGAGTCAAATCAACTTGAGAAAAGTCATGGTTATTCATAATCTTCTGCTCTCCTGCCTATCTGCTGATGATTGGCAGATCTCTCCTAGAGAGAAAGGGAGAAAACTAGGTAGAAGACTGTCACTAGCCGGTGGGCAGGGAGAGCAGGAATTAATGAATAACGATTACTTTTCTCAGGTGTCTGTGACTCTTTTCCAGGGCCAGGCTGCAATGATTGTGATTAGAGATGAGCGAATCAAAGCTGACAAAGTGGAATTTGTTTAGAATTTCATTTGATTCACAACGAATGCGAATTTCCTTGCGCTTTGTGGCAACGGATCGCATTTTTCCTAAAATGGCAGCTACACGTGTCTACGCGTCTTCTTGACGCTAACATTGACCTGTAAGGTTGAGTTGATACTTCAGTTATTAGGTCAGTTTTGGCCCCGTAACTGCCCGTAACTGCCCAAATAAGTGAAGTAAGTGCGATACCTGTCATTTGCATGTCATATGGACTCACAGTATTATTTCACTACCAAAGCAGACTCCATATGCGTGTTACTGCAAGGCACAGTGTACTACACCACTAGAAAGGCTCTCTGCAGCCAGGAAATACCCGTTTTTTAATGTAATTTGCCGCAAAGTTTTCCCAAGCAATTCTATGAACCGGCGAATTGAATTTTTGAAAAATTCGCTCATCTCTAATTGTGATGTTTTCAGCAACAACTTACTTTTAAATAAAAGACCTCTGAAATCAACTCACCTGTCTCTACTTTAGTATGGCCAAAATCCAAATCAGACAGCTCACAACCTTCATATCAGTGTTTGCACTGGAAAGGGGGAATCCCCATATGAGTAATAGAAGTGTGTCAACCAAGGAGGAGAGGAATTTTGAAGAAATTGTTACTGTGCAGGGAGGCCTTTTGGATCCATACTCTGGATACATTATATCCAAAAGGGTTAAACAGGGATTATGAGGTCATGTGTCTCTAATTTTATTATCGGTCTTATATATTGATTTATTATTGTTTTTTGCAGACTGCAGTGCCACTAACTTAGTCCGGATGGACATGAATCAGGATAAGAGGTTTTCTCTATGATTATATAGTGATGTAATTTCCTATGTAATTGATTGATTGATTATGTCATGACCATGTGATGGTAATTTGTACCTATAAAATGTAACAAAATGTCAGTTCACATTATGCAGTTGAGGAAGGCTGGACAGGCCGAAACGCGTCCTGTGAACCATTGCTTTTTGAAGATTAAAGTATATCATTAAGAGCAAGCACGTCTACTTTAGTATGGGCAGCATAAAGTTGATGACAGGTTTCTTTTAAAAATTTTACTGTTTATGTTTTTGTCAGATTCAAATTTATTATTTTACATTGTTTATCATATTACTGTATATCAGATATAGAAGCAAGTTTGTCACTCCACTGACACATCCAGGATATTAATGTTTGCAGGCAGAACAAAAATGCAAAGCTATGGCTAAACATCTTTCTCTACTAGCTTTCCTAATGATATCCATGTAAATGTTATGAATTAAGTACATACACGTATTCTCAATCAAAAATAACCATCTCACTAGGATCACCTATTAGAAGGAGCTCCCTATGAGTTAACATTTGACTTTTTAACAATCCTTGGAACATGACAAGGGAAAATAACCAAGCTGTATATCCATCCACAGACAGCTACTTCAGGTTACTTTCCTTTCATCACTATGGAGTAGGATTCTGGTCGGCTGAATGAGATGAACTGGATGCAGTTCAGGAGAGGCACCGGCTTCCCTTAAGGCAGGCATGTCCAAACTGCGGCCCTCCAGCTGTTGCAAAACTACAACTCCCAGCATGCCTGGATAGCTTACAGCTATTAGGGCATGCTGGGAGTTGTAGTTTTGCAACAGCTGGAGGGCCGCAGTTTGGACATGCCTGCCTTAAGGAGACCGGCTGTGTATAGAGACTTAGTGGCAATATCCAATGGAAAAATAAAAAGCAAAGAGGTAATTCCCATTGACTCAATGGGAGTCCCTTCCAATAGGTGGTAGTATAAAAATGAATATCTTTCTCTGGGAGATACCTCTTTCCATATCATTTTTCCATAAATTATTGTCATTAAGTTTCCATACATAGCTGGTCTCCTTATAGAGAGCCTATACCTTGCATAAGCTTATATGGATTCAAAATGTAATAATAATAAAAAATATATATAATTAGGTTCACAATTGGTATTAGGAAATTACTTAAATATAGCTGATTAAAATACTATTATCAAGACTGGAATTGCTTCAAGAGCTGAGGGGCTTTAAAAATATCAGCTTAACCAATGTTACCTTCAGGATCCATCAGGCTTTTGTATAATGCAGTCTATAGTCTGTGAACAGACTATTATAAAGCAAATGTGTCTGATGGAATGACCAACAATTAAAATTATAGCAAAATGTTATAGAAGCAGTTTACACTCTCTTTCAACTGTCCAGTTTGTTAAGACAGTGATTCTGAGTCCACATTAGCATTAACAACATTGAGGTGTCTATTCTATCTAGCATAGGCAGGCAGTAGTACCATAATGTTAACTTGCTTAGAATTTAGGACATTTTAATAAAAGAAAAACTCCTTTCTGGATCCACACTGTTCTGCCTTAATATATGACATATTCAAAACAATTACAGAAGGTTTGTCTAGTTTTTATTGCTCACACTCAGCCAGCAATTCATCCTATTAAGTAAAAACATTCAGTAACTGTTTTCTAGAAGAATAAACTTTCCAAGTTGGACAAACATTATGACCTTTTTTAACGGCAACATTTTTTTCTAGAAAATATGGCCAACATCATTATTCTCCCTAACAATAAACATCTTATTAGGAAAGTATGTGAAATGATGTCCCTCTGTACTCTGACCTGACCTCTACTGTCACAAGTTTATGTTATTTGAGTAAAACATTGAATGCTTTTGTCCTACTTACAATTAGTCTGCCAATGAAGCTATGCAAAGTAAGAAATATTACTGGTTACTTGTCACTGCAACATACACTTGTAAATCTGGCATAACCGAGTACATGGCGCAAGGTGGCATAGCTACTTTAAAGGTTTGTGGAACTGAAATCCACGGAAATGAAGATGCTCTTCTGAAGGGTTCTTCAGGCCATTGTGTATCAGACAAAAATCCAAGACACATTTCTTGTAAATTCACAATAAAAATGTATTTAATCATGTCATGCCAGACACATGCATTTTCCTATATCACATGTACGTATCATAAAGCAGTATCCAGATAATATTTTAATGATGTTTCTGTTGAAGTGACCTCTCTCAAGTCATATCTTGTGCATGATGAACAGGAAGTTTGACGAATGCTGCCTTCAAAGGTTTCCAGCTAGAATGTTGGCAGCATCAGCTGAGCTCCATGTTCATTTTATACCAAATATGACTTGAGGAAGGTCACTTTAACTAAATCAGAATTTACATATTATCTTGAAACTGCTTTAGAATATGTAAATGCTGGAAGGAATACACATGGATGTTATACTTCTCTCTAGCATGACATGATTAAATAAACCTTTATTGTGCGTTCACAAGAAGTGTGCCTTGGATTATTGTCTACTATAAGTGGTGTTGAGTGAATTAAAGTATCCAAAGTGGACTTAGATCAGATTTTCCGGAAAAATTAGATTTGCAGCAAAACCGAACTTCCTCATGCTTCGCGTTAACTAATTTGTTTCCCCTGAAATGGCAGTTAAAAAGAAAACATAGTCACGTCATCCATTTACGCGTGAAGAGACTGTCACAACCCTTTTGATTGATGATACAGCGCAAAATCTCGTGCGCAGTGACGTATGACGTCACCATGCAAATCTTCAATCAAGACGACCCCGGCAGGCTCTTCACGATCAAATGGATAAGGTATTTTTTTGTAACTGATTAACCCCTAAAAGCCATCATTTTTAATCTCAGATGCAGCGATCAGAGATGAATGCGGCATCTGAGGTGTTCAATGACGAGGAGTGGCACAATTGCCATTCCCCATCATTGTGCCCCCTACATACACAGAAATGCGCTCCATGACAAACTGAATTTCTTTGTGAAATTCGGCGAAGCAGGCAAATCGAATTTTACAAAACTTCACTCATAAGTTCAAAACTGTATTTAGATAACTTTAGACAAATAGGCACCCATCAGATACTGTACATTTGTGAATCTTTTAAAAATACTAGTCATCAGGGTTAAAAATAAAAATGAATTATTACCCCCACTAACCCCCCCTCCCATGTTATTGCTGTTGTGACACTGCTCTTGTCCCGTTGCTCCAAACATCCAGTTCCCTGCTCAACACTAGAATTGCCAGGAAATGCCTGCTCTGCTGACCAATGACTGAGGCAGGTCACTGCTATGGGCAGGGATTTGCTAAGTAGGTCTTTCGTTGAATTTCTATCATTTCTAGCTGGAACTAAAAAGTGGAGAACAGTGGGGGCGAGTGCAGTGGCACTGGTGAGGTAAGTAAATCTTTAAAAAAATCTTACTGGAAATCTCCTTTAATTGCAACATAAGATACATATGCACTAAAAAGAGATCACGGTGCAGTAATGGTGCAGTGGTGAGTGACTTCCAATCCTGACCCATGGAGTACATGTACAGCATAACGAAAAACGGTCAACGTGCTTAGTCACAAAGTGACCAGGTTAAGATGGTGGCTATTTCCAACAGCCACTCCATCTCAGCTACTGGTCAAGGGAGGTTGCACCACCCCCTGCAGCCCCAATTGCTGCAATTGGCCAGTCAATACAGACCAGACAATTGCAGCTTAGTCACTGTAAAAACCAGTGAGGGTTATACAGGTGGGCTCAGATGAAGGTGATTGGTGCTTAAAGTGAACCTGTCACCAGTTTTATGGTGTCCTAACTAAGGCCAACATAAATAAGTGACTGATTCTCTTAGCAAAATGCTGGCTCACTTTCTTTAACTTCTTAGGGACTGGACTAATTTTCACCTTAAAGACCAGGCCATTTTTTGGAAATCTGACCATTGTCACATTAAGTGGTGATAACTTTAAAACGCTTTGACTTAGGCCCCATGCACACGGCCGTGTTTCACAGCCGTGTGCGGGCCGTGGAACCGCGGCCTGGATCCCTCCTGAGAGCAGGAGCGCACGGCGTCACTGGTTGCTATGACGCCGTGCGCTCCCTGCTGCCGGCACAGTACAGTAATACACTGGTATAGATCATACCAGTGTATTACTGTATTGCGGTGGCAGCATGGAGCGCACGGCGTCATAGCAACCAGTGACGCCGTGCGCTCCTGCTCTCAGGAGGGATCCAGGCCGCGGTTCCACGGCCCGCACACGGCTGTGAAACACGGCCGTGTGCATGGGGCCTTATCCAGGTCATTCTGAGATTGTTTTCGTCACATATTGTACTTCATGACACTGGTAAAATTTAACAAAACTTTGTAAAAAATTGCAAATTTCCAAGTTTCAATTTCTCTATTTCTATAATACATGGTAATACCTCCAAAAATAGTTATGACTATACATTCTGCATATGTCTACTTCATGTTTGAATCATTTTGGGAATGATATAGAAAATTTTGGGGATGTTACAAGAAGTTTAGAAGCAAATCTTGAAATTTTTCTGACATTTTCAAAAAAAAAATTTTTAGGGACCAGTTCAGGTCTGAAGTCACTTTGCGAGGCTTACATAATAGAAACTCCATAAAAGTGACCCCATCTAAGAAACTACACCCCACAAGGTATTTAAAACTGATTTTAAAAATGTTGTTAATCATTTAGGTGTTCCACAAGAATTAATGAAAAATAGAGATACAATTTTAAAATTTCACTTTTTTGGCAGATTTTCCATTTTAATAAAAAAAAAATTCAGTTACAAAGCAAGGGTTAACAGCCAAACCAAACTTAATATTTATGGCCCTGATTCTGTAGTTTACAGAAACACCCCATATGTGGTTGTAAACCGCTGTACAGGCACACAGCAGGGCGCAGAAGGAAAGGAATGCCATACGGTTTTTGAAAGGCAGGTTTTGCTGGACTGGTTTTTTTGACACCATGTCCCATTTGAAGCCCCCCTGATGCACCCCTAGAGTAGAAACTCCATAAAAGTGACCCCATCTAAGAAACTACACCCCTCAAGGTATTCAAAACTGATTTTACAAACGTCGTTAACCCTTTAGGTGTTCCACAAGAATTAATGGAAAATAGAGATACAATTTAAAATTTCACTTTTTTGGCAGATTTTCCATTTTAATAATTTGTTTCCAGTTACAAAGCAAGGGTTAACAGCCAAACCAAACTCAATATTTATGGCCCTGATTCTGTAGTTTACAGAAACACCCCATATGTGGTCGTAAACCACTGTACGGGCATACGGCAGGGCGCAGAAGGAAAGGAATGTCATACGGTTTTTGGAAGGCAAGTTTTGCTGGACTGTTTGTTTTTTACACCATGTCCCATTTGAAGCCCCCCTGATGCACCCCTAGAGTAGAAACTCCATAAAAGTGACCCCATCTAAGAAACTACAGCCCTCAAGGTATTCAAAACAGATTGTACAAACTTTGTTAACCCTTTAGGTGTTCCACAAGAGTTATTGGCAAATGGAGATGAAATTTCAGAATTTCCACTTTTTGACAAATTTTCAATTTTAATCCATTTTTCCGAGTAACAAAGCAAGGGTAAACAGCCAAACAAAACTCAATATTTATGGCCCTGATTCTCTAGTTTACAGAAACACCCCATATGTGGTTGTAAACTCCTGTACGGGCACACAGCAGGGCGCAGAAGGAAAGGAATGCCATACGGTTTTTGGAAGGAAGATTTTTAGAAAGGTTTTTGGAAGGAACATTTTAGAAACTACGGGATAGGGTGGCAGTATTTTTGGTACTAGTTTAGGGTACATATGATTTTTGGTTGCTCTATATTACACTTTTTGTGAGGCAAGGTAACAAGAAATAGCTGTTTTGGCACCGTTTTTATTTTTTGTTATTTACAACATTCATCTGACAGGTTAGATCATGTGATATTTTTATAGACCAGGTTGTCACGGATGCGACGATGCCTAATATGTATACTTTTTTTTTTAATGTAAGTTTTACACAATGATTTCTTTTTTGAAACAAAAAAAATCATGTTTTAGTGTTTCCATAGTCTGAGAGCCATAATCTTTTCAGTTTTGGGGCAATTACTTTGGGTAGGGTATGATTTTTGCGGGATGAGATGACGGTTTTATTGGCACTATTTTGGGCTGCGTGTGATTTTTTGATCGCTTGCTATTACACTTTTTGTGATGTAAGGTGACAAAAAATGGTTTATTAAGCACAGTTTTTATTTTAAATTTTTTACGGTGTTCATCTGAGGGGTTAGGTCATGTGATATGTTTATAGAGCCGGTCGATACGGACACGGTGATACCTAATATGTATACTTTTTTTCATTTATGTAAGTTTTACATAATAATATCTTTTTTGACACAAAAAAAAAAATCATGTTTTAGTGTCTCCATATTCGGAGAGCCATAGTTTTTTCAGTTTTTGGGCGATTGTCTCAGGTAGGGACTCATTTTTTGTGGGATGAGATGACGGTTTGATTGGCTGTATTTTGGGGTGCATATGACTTTTTAATCACTTGCTATTACACTTTTTTGATGTAAGGTGACAAAAAATGGTTTATTTAGCACAGTTTTTATTTTTATTTTTTACGGTGTTCATCTCAGGGGTTAGGTCATGTGATATTTTTATAGAGCCGGTTCGATACGGACACGGCGATACTTAATATGTATACTTTTTTTTATTTATGTAAGTTTTACACAATAACAGCTTTTTTAAAACAAAAAAAATTATGTTTTGGTGTCTCCATATTCTGAGCCATATTTTATTTTTTTTATGTTTTGGGCCGATTGTCTCAGGTAGGGGCTCTTTTTTTGCGGGGTGAGGTGCCGGTTAGATTGGTACTATTTTGGTGGGCAAGCGCCTTTTTGATCGCTTGCTGTTGTACTTTTTGTGATATAAGGTGACAAAAAATGGTTTATTTAGCACAGTTTTTTTTTTTTACGGTATTCACCTGAGGGGTTAGGTCATGTGATATGTTTATAGAGCCGATCAATACGGACGCGGTGATACCTAATATGTATACTTTTTTTTATTTATGTAAGTTTTACACAATAACAGCTTTTTTAAAACCAAAAAAATTATGTTTTAGTGTCTCCATATTCTGAGCCATATTTTTTTTTTTTTTTTGGGCGATTGTCTCAGGTAGGGGCTCATTTTTTGCAGGGTGAGGTGCCGGTTAGATTGGTACTATTTTGGTGGGCAAATGCCTTTTTGATCGCTTGCTGTTGTACTTTTGGTGATACATTGGCTGTATGAGTAATACAGTGAGTATTACTTATACAGCTGCCAGCCTGTGAGATCCAGGGGGCTGGATCTCACAGGCTCGTCACCGTAAGGCATCGCGCTGCCTTCCATGCCATTGGGTCCCCCCCACAGACACATGGGGAACCGATGGCACCGCCGATCGCCGCCGCAAACCGCAGGTAAAGACGCAAACCGCAGGTCTGAATTGACGGGACCCCCCAGGCATTTAGCCAAGGTGCCTGCTCAATGATTTGAGCAGGCACCGGGTCCTGATCACCACCCACCGGGCGCCGGGCGGCGGTGATCGGAAGTACACATGTGGTACCGGTACGTCATGTGTCCTGAAGAGGTTAATTGACCCAGTCAATCTGCCAACATCTTGTATTAAAAAGCTCCAGCTCATAATGGTGAGTGCTGAATAGTCATGAGCTCCTGACTCTCCCCGCCTACCTACGCTGCTGATTGACAGTTATTTTCCATATGAATCAGCAGCAGGTGGGCAGGGGAGTGGCTATAGGTCTGAATTAAAAAAACACTGGACTCAGTGATGTCACGCTGGACTCAAATAAGCTCATTAGCGTGCGACATGTGTCATCTTTGTGTGTATATTATGAGGTAACCATCTGTCACACCAGTAAGTGAATACATCTAAGGTACTTTTTAGTAGTTAATGATTGTATATTATTAGTTAGATTATAATTAAATATCCACATGACAGGTTCCCTTTAAACAGACAGCACCAATCACTCCCAAGGTTGCACAGGGGACCAGTGTGGACACCAGTGTTTTGAAGTTTCCAAAAAAAAAGGGTAACTTCTTGGATTTTGTTATTTAACATCAGAGCTTCAGCAATCAAAGCCAATACTCTGAAAAAAAACAAATAAGGCCTCAAATGCACATGGTGCTTTTTTATCCTGACCCCTGTCGTGTATCCAGACAACAGTTTACAGCCATATTTAGGGTGTTCTAAGATTAGTATAATAGCGTAGTATAATACGGTAATAATTGGCAAAATACGGTAATAATACGGCAAAAATTGGGCGTAACATATTGAGGGATAAAATAGTAGATCTGTGGACAAAGTTTATTTATTAAACTTCTATTACACATTTATTTCTGGGAAAAAGCTGTGGGGTCAACATTTTCACAGTTTGAAAAATTACTTGAGGGGTTTAGTTTCAAAATATATAGTCACTTTTAGGGGTTCCTTTCTACTGTAGGGGTACCTCAGGGTCTCTTCAAATTCAAAATTAAGCCCTAAAACTATTCAAGCAAAATTTGCCCTCCCAATGTGTTGCTCTTTCCCTTCTGAGCCCTGCCATATGCCCATACAGAAGTTTATGGCAACATATGGGATGTTTCTTTAAACTGCAAGCATAATAAATATTGAGGTTTGTTTTGCTGTTAACCCTTAGGCCCCATGCACACGGCCGTGTTTCACGGCCGTGTGCGGGCCGTGGAACCGCAGCCTGGATCCCTCCTGAGAGCAGGAGCGCACGGCGTCACTGGTTGCTATGACGCCGTGCACTCCCTGCTGCCGGCACAGTACAGTAATACACTGGTATAGATCATACCAGTGTATTACTGTACTGTGCCGGCAGCAGGGAGCGCACGGCGTCATAGCAACCAGTGACGCCGTGCGCTCCTGCTCTCAGGAGGGATCCAGGCCGCGGTTCCACGGCCCGCACACGGCCGTGAAACACGGCCGTGTGCATGGGGCCTTACTGTGTTGCAGAAAATGGCATGGATTTTTAAAGGAAAATCTGCAAAAATAAATGAAACTTAATCTCCAAATAATTAAAAAGTTAATAAAGTTTGGAAAATCAGATTTGAATAATTTGAGGGTTGTAGTTTCTAAAATGGGTCAAATTTGGGTGGTTTCTATTATGTATTCCAATCCTTATAACATCCTAAAATTAAAATTACATTTATAAAATGACTAAAGCAGACATATAGTAAATGTTAACAATAGTGTTGAGCGAATCGAAGCTTCCAAAGTGGAATTTGACCCGAAATTTAGGAAAAATTTAATTTGCCATGAATCTGAATCTTTTCATGCTTTATTGTAACAAATATTATTTTTTATTCTAAAATGGCTGCTGTACATGTTACAAATTGAAAGTAAGAAGCCCAGGACACTATTGTCCTTGTTTGTGCATGTTGACATCACTGTTTATATTCCGTTCTTCTCATCCATCTGAAGAACAGAAAAAAAAAATCTGTCAGCATTTGGTCAGTATTTGGTCAGTATTTGATCAGTATTTGTAAGCCAAAAGCAGGAGTGGGTCCAAAACACAGAAGAGATGCAAATATTATCATTACAATTTATCTCTGTTTTAGACCCACTTCTGTGTTTTGCTTACAAATACTGATGCAAAATACTGACCAAATACTGACCGTGTGGAAGAGACCATTAAAGTCTTGTAAGCAATTTTTATTATTGTTAAGTAAAACTGATTTCAGATGTAAATGGCCAAAACAGATGCAAATTGAGCATAGGGCCTCTTTTATACGGTGAGTATTTTGCTTCCGTATTTGATTAGAATCCAAATCCACAGAAAAGAAAAGACCCTTAAAACTACAATATTTATTGATAATTTTTAAAACCTAATGTCCAAACTATGATTTGGATACAATACCAATCAATCATGCCTACAGCATCTGGCACCTGTAAGGGGTGGTGCGTCTATGTTCATGTCTCACACAGCCAGCATTAAGTCCATGTATCACACAGCCAGCATTAACCTGGTGGACTCCTAGACTGTGAGATAGATGTCTAGTCCCATATTGGTCTTTTGTATGTTTCTGCCACCCTCTTACATTACTTCATACTATCATATATCATATGTACCCCATGTTTTTTTATGTGATACATAGACCCTGTATATTTATCCCCTGAGGAACCCATACTGCTGCGGGAAATACAGGTCCTTCTCAAAAAATTAGCATATTGTGATAAAGTTCATTATTTTCTGTAATGTACTGATAAACATTAGACTTTCATATATTTTAGATTCATTACACACAACTGAAGTAGTTCAAGCCTTTCATTGTTTTAATATTGATGATTTTGGCATACAGCTCATGAAAACCCAAAATTCCTATCTCAAAAAATTAGCATATCATGAAAAGGTTCTCTAAACGAGCTATTAACCTAATCATCTGAATCAACTAATTAACTCTAAACACCTGCAAAAGATTCCTGAGGCTTTTAAAAACTCCCAGCCTGGTTCATTACTCAAAACCGCAATCATGGGTAAGACTGCCGACCTGACTGCTGTCCAGAAGGCCATCATTGACACCCTCAAGCAAGAGGGTAAGACACAGAAAGACATTTCTTAACGAATAGGCTGTTCCCAGAGTGCTGTATCAAGGCACCTCAGTGGGAAGTCTGTGGGAAGGAAAAAGTGTGGCAGAAAACGCTGCACAACGAGAAGAGGTGACCGGACCCTGAGGAAGATTGTGGAGAAGGACCGATTCCAGACCTTGGGGGACCTGCGGAAGCAGTGGACTGAGTCTGGAGTAGAAACATCCAGAGCCACCGTGTACAGGCGTGTGCAGGAAATGGGCTACAGGTGCCGCATTCCCCAGGTCAAGCCACTTTTGAACCAGAAACAGCGGCAGAAGCGCCTGACCTGGGCTACAGAGAAGCAGCACTGGACTGTTGCTCAGTGGTCCAAAGTACTTTTTTCGGATGAAAGCAAATTTTGCATGTCATTCGGAAATCAAGGTGCCAGAGTCTGGAGGAAGACTGGGGAGAGGGAAATGCCCAAATGCCTGAAGTCCAGTGTCAAGTCCCCACAGTCAGTGATGGTCTGGGGTGCCATGTCAGCTGCTGGTGTTGGTCCACTGTGTTTTATCAAGGGCAGGGTCAATGCAGCTCGCTATCAGGAGATTTTGGAGCACTTCATGCTTCCATCTGCTGAAAAGCTTTATGGAGATGAAGATTTCATTTTTCAGCACGACCTGGCACCTGCTCACAGTGTCAAAACCACTGGTAAATGGTTTACTGACCATGGTATTACTGGGCTCTATTGGCCTGCCAACTCTCCTGACCTGAACCCCATAGAGAATCTGTGGGATATTGGGAAGAGAAAGTTGAGAGACGCAAGACCCAACACTCTGGATGAGTTTAAGGCCGCTATCGAAGCATCCTGGGCCTCCATAACACCTCAGCAGTGCCACAGGCTGATTGCCTCCATGCCACGCCGCATTGGAGCAGTCATTTCTGCAAAAGGATTCCCCACCAAGTATTGAGTGCATAACTGAACATAATTATTTGAAGGTTGACTTTTTTTGTATTAAAAACACTTTTCTTTTATTGGTCGGATGAAATTTGCTAATTTTTTGAGATAGGAAATTTGGGTTTTCATGAGCTGTATGCCAAAATCATCAATATTAAAACAATAAAAGGCTTGAACTACTTCAGTTGGTGTGTAATGAATCTAAAATATATGAAAGTCTAATGTTTATCAGTACATTACAGAAAATAATGAACTTTATCACAATATGCTAATTTTTTGAGAAGGACCTGTATATATATTTTTTTTTTTTGGGGGGGGGTCTTTTCCTCATTTCATTATTAGGGCTACTGAGGGCATAACAGCTGAGGTACGAGGACAGAGAGTCTCCACCATTGGGATTCATCTCTGGGCTTAGGGGCATGATAGGGTGATACTTAGGGTACGTTTTCTCCCTTCCCCAGTGACCCCGAGCTCGTTCCTTACTATATCTTGTAATTTACTTTGTATCTTTAAATGATTGATTGGTATTGTATCCTAATCATAGTTTGGGAATTAGGTTTTAAGAATTATCATTAAATATTGTAGTTTTAATGGTCTTTTCTTTTCTGTGGATTTAAATTTTGAATTATTTAGACTCATGTTTCTTTTTGAATACTCTATATATACGTATCTGATCAGAAATTGTAAGCGGGAGAAGAGATACAAATATCTCTATTACATTTTATCTCTGTTTTGGACCCACTCCCGGTTTTGACTTACAATTGCTGATCAAATACTGACCATTTGAAAGAGTCTTCATGGATGCTCAAAATATACAGTACAGACCAAAAGTTTGGACACACCTTCTCATTCAAAAAAGGTTCTTGCCATTGTCGCTGACCACATTGCCCAGTTATAGTTGGAGGGGAGGCCTCCAGAAGGAAAATAGCTTTTTGATGCAGATGTGTGTCTTCTCTTGCCCAGGCTCTATTTTAAGACAGCATAGCAACGCTTTAGTTTGTACATATGAAAGGAGGGAGGGGGAGTGGAAGCAATATTTTACTCCATTTCTGTTGGGATGGTAGGATGTCCATTGAGGAGGTCATAGGGGAGATGAATAAGCACCTAGTGTGGGAAACAGAGACAATAGACCTGGCCTCTTTTCTATTTGAATTATTGCTGCTGTCCCAATAAATGTTGACCCAGTAGGCTGAAAAATACATTTACTGTCCCTTTCCGCATGTCAATGGTGGCTTGCACCTTGCCACACAGCAACAGTTCCAAGGAGCAGCCCATATTATTATTTTTCATTTTTTTTTTTTATGATTGCAGCCAGCTATTTTCCACGAAGGCTGAGCGCACACTATCAGTTCCCTAACCCTTAGTTCACACCTGAGCGTTTTACAGCGCGTTCAAACGCGCTGTAAAACGCTCAACGCATGAAAACCAATGCTTCCCTATGGGAATGGTTCTCACCTGGGCGTTTTACAGCTGTAAAACGCCCGACGCATAATCAAGTTCTTGAGCTTCTTTGGGGCGTTTTGACGCGCGTTTGTGGCCATAGGACACTGCAGTCAATCACACAAACGCGCGTCAAACGCGCGTTTACTATTACAAAAAACGTGCATAAAAACGCGCGACAAAAACGCGCGTTTGAGAAACGCTCAGGTGTGAAAGCAGGGTAAAGGCAGTGCAATCTGGCAACAACTGCACATCCAGCTACTTGACCAGGTGGGAATTCAGTGTGCAAAAAATTGGATTACTATTCATTTATAGTTGTCTCCTGTGTCCCCTTCTCTGTAGCTGCTATCGAATTATCAGTGTTTGGGTTCCATTTTTTACAGACTGTTTTATAGGCTTTTTTATTAATTTAGATCACAAAAAATAATATGCTATATTTATTATTCCTAATTCTATGTAAGACTTCATGGTATAGATGCCTAGAGTAAACTTTTTTCAGGTTTAATATAAATGAAATCCATTTAAATGCATGTAGCCGATCCTACAAAACGTTAAACTTTTTTTTTTTTTTTTGTTGTTCTGCTATTCCCTTGTCAGCAATATAGCAGATTTTTCCTGAGAATATTTTCCTAAAAGAAAAAATAGAAATAAACGTCAAATCAAAACTAGTTCAGTATGATAAAATCTTTCTGATATCTAAAGATATTTTTCCAATTCCGATGTGCTGCTCATATTTTCATTTGCTATATGTCTCTTGATAAATTTAGCAAATTAAACATTTTGTTTCTTTAAGCATTTTTAAGATTAGTTTTGGCTAGTATCTTTTATTTCTAATAAAAAATTATTAATTTTAAGATCGCATCTCGAAATTCTTCATGTGGACTATAAAAATACCTGAACTTCTGTCATGTAATAGCATTGCAAACCATAGAGCATTCGTCATACTATCACGTTCCTTTCTATTGTTCCGATAGTAGATTATCTGATTGATGAAAAGGCTAGTTCAGCTCAATTGGTCAAAATCTGGAATACATTATATTATTTGAGACCGTTATTTATATATGTCAAAATACATATATTTATACTTTCAGTCATTGATATTTTTGCCTGTGGACAGTTTTGTGCTTAAAAAATTAATAAAATGTAGAAATTGCTTGAGCACATCATACTTGTTGTGGTTTATGCATGCAATTAATTTACAAATAATTTACTGAATCTAACTGATACCAGATAATAGTTTATGTAGGCTACAACCTATACTAAGCAATAATATCCAAAATGAATACAAAAATATGCATGCAAGGGAACATATGTACTGAAACTGGCATGACGATTAGAGTTCATGCACACAATATATTTTGTTTTCCGAGTCCGTTCCATTCTTATTTGAGCCTGTGTGCGGAACTATTCACTTCAATGGGTCCGCAAATAAAACGGAAATGACTCTGTGTGCATTCCGTTATCGTATGTCCGCAAGACCGTTCCACAAAAAAGATAGAACATGTCCTATTCTTGTCTATTTTGCAGACAAGGATAAGCATTGTTACAATGGATCCACAAAAAAACGGATGCAATAAGGATGTGACACAGACGTCATCCATATTTTTTTTGCGGAGTTTCCTGGACCGCAAAATACAAACGATCGTGTGCATGAGCCCTTAGTGGTCCAGTATGTAATTACAGAGCAGATTGGACTGTACTCCTACAGATGGCGAAAATTTGTGTTGGGCGCGAATTTTCGAATCGTGAATATTAACCCCTTACTATATAAGAACCTCCCCAGCAGTAGCATTGCTGTGCTCTGTGGTTTTCTTACTACATTTGATAGATAGTTAGATATCCTATAATATATATATATGTATATATATATATATATATATATATATATTACAGATAGTTAGTGGGAGATAGTCAGTGTAGGTTATATCCTGATATAGTGTAGCTGCTGCAGTGCAGGGTGTTAGGTAGTGTGATAGGTTCTGCTGTCCATACATATATGCAGACCTGCTAAAATGTAAAGTTTCATGTATTGCACCAAAATATTTGCATCATTAGTGCTGATTAGCGCAATCGCAAATATATTGGAGCACTCTAACTGCATATGAAGACATTTCTAATGTTCTGCCGTGCCAACCATTTTATCTAGTCTCAGTAAACTTCTAGCAGCTTGGAAAATGTAGCAAAAATGACCCTTGCTTATATTACCAGCGCATTACGCAAATATTACATTGCCGATTTTTCGCAATCAAAAAAATATCTAGAATTTGCGAATATATGACGAATATTCTCCCAAATATTTGTGAAATATCGCAAATTCAAACATAGCCCCTGACGATCATCACTAGTGAAAATGAATTGCAAAAATGTGGGTTTGAAATGGCTTGCAGTGGACCCTGGGATTTTCCATTTTTGCGTTTTCGTTTTTCACTCCCCGCCTTCCCATAGTCCTAACTTTTTTATTTTTCCAGTCACATAGCCTTACGAGGGCTTATTTTTTGCGGGACAAGTTATACTTTCTAATGGAACCATTTACGGTTGCATACCATTTAGTAGGGAGCGGGAACAACATTCTAAATGGGGTAGAATTGGGAAAATAACTGAAGTCTGATAAAGGTTTTTATTTTTTTATTTTTACACTGTAAACTATGCAGTAACATTGACCTATTATCTTCATTATTCAGGTCAGTACGGTTCCAACTATACCACAATTGTATAATTTTTCTTGCATTTTAATACTGGGAAAAAAAAAAACCTTTGAGGAAAAAAATTATTTTTTTTCATAACCATATTATGACCCCTATAACTTTTTTGTAGCTATGTGTACGAGACTGTGTGAGGGCTCATTTCTTGAGGGACGATCAGTTCTTTTCGCTGATACCAATTTTAAGTGTGTGCAACTTTCTGATCACTTTTTATTTAAAGATTATTGGGTAGTTGAAGTGTAAAAAAGTGGCAAATAGTTTTTTCCCCGCTACGCCATTTACCGTATGCCATTAATATTGTTATATTAAGATACTATGAGCATTTTTGCAAGCGTTGATGCCCATGATGTTTATTTTTTTTATTGGTTAAGTATTTTATTTTTATTTTTAAGGAAAGGGGGATGATTTGAACTTTTTTTTATATATATTTTTCCCCTTTTTTCCCTTTTTCCCCCTTTTTTTAAAATCACCTTCAGTGACAATAACTGGCAATCATTCAATTGCCCATAGAATTCAGTGATGGCTAAATAGATTCATTGAAGACTTAATTTGCACTATATCAATACAAGGCTGCCACCTAGTGGCCTGTATTGATATACTGTATAAATCTAATTGACTCTGAAGCCTGCTTGAGGCTTTGGTCAATTAGCGAAAGGTAACAGGCTCCCTGATCTCAGCCGGGGAAAGCTGTTACCAGACCTGAAGTGCACGACTTCCGGTTCCAGTCTGCGCAAATGCCATGGTTGCATTTTACCACGGCATCTGAAGGATAAGCCTTATGGATGATTACATACATGTACTGCGGGTCTCTGCTATTTAAAAAAGCAGAAACCCTGCGGCTAAGGTGCCTGCTGCCTATACAAGCGGGCGCCATGTTTAGGGATCGGACCCATGACGTACAGCTATGTCATGGGTACTTAAAGGGTTAACAGCTCCAAAAAGTTTCATTGCAGTCAGGTATTAGTTCCCATTCTGCAACAAACATTTTTGTTATGCAGATTTTGTGGGTGTTGTCAGTTGCAGGAGTGAGGCTTTATTGCACATTCTTGCTCCTGCTGCAACTGCCAGGACCAAAGATAACTCCAATCCCATCAGTATGACCCCCTGGATTCTGTGGTCAATAGTGACCACATCATAAAATGGCATAAAGAGAGAGAAGGCATTCAATCTGTCAATCCCTCTTCCTCACGATGTGATTGTGCAATGTCTAGGGGTTGTCATGACACCCAGGGCTTTCAAATACAGAAGCCTATTAGGCTCCGCAAGAGGAAGTGTCTATTAGGTTATCTTTCAAAATAAAACTGAATGGTATAATATACTGCAATACAGCAGTACTGCAGTGTGCTGTTTAAACAATCATTGCGTCATAAGTTCAAGTCTCTTATTGGGACTAAGATAAAGATAAAAAAAAAGTTCAATAAAATGTTTTAAAAAATCACACACACTCACGTATGTGTGTGTTAAATTACCTTTCCCTCTTACAGATTGCTTTGCTATGTCAAAAAGGAAACAAAGACACATGTAATATATAAAGCAGAGAGTATGTGTGCATGTATGTCCGCTGTAGGAGAGTTTTAAAGGAAATCTGTCACCAGGATAATCTCTATTGAAGTGAAGCCATGGCCTAATAGCACTTAGTCCCTTATTTCCAGATGTGCCTTTGTTCCAGCAATAGATGTTTTTATCCTCTGAAAATCCAGTTTATTTGGTATGCAAATGAGCCAGTAAGGTGCCCAGAGGGGCGTCACTCTTGCAGGAAGGAGCCCAGACACGCCCCCTGCCACAATGTGTCCACCCTCAAAAGACTTAAAACCCCACCCCCATGTCCAACTAAGCCACACCCCTGATCCGGTTAGGTAAGCCCCCTCCCACTCCTGAGCCAATGGGGATTGAAAAAATGAAGGTAAAAATCAACTTCTGTCAGCTGCAGGGGTGGGATGGATGGTGACTTTCTCCCTGCAGCTTACACTCAGACAGCACAGTGCGGCTGTCTTAGAGTGAGCTGTTCAAAAGGACGCCCTCCCTCCGATTTGGTTAGGCCACGTCCCCTCCACTCCTCAGCCGACAAGGATTGAAAAAATGAAGGTAAAAATCTACTTCTGTCAGCTGCAGAGGTGGGAGGGAGGGTGACTTTCTCCCTGCAGCTTACACTCAGACAGCACAGTGTCGCTGTCTGAGAGTGAGCTGTTCTAAATGACAGTGACCTCCACAGGGCCCCACCCCCTTAACAGTGTCCTTTACTGGATCAGGGACTGGCCCCTGTGGAGGTCACTGTCAAGGGGGTGATATGCTGTGAAAGTCACTGTTAAAGGGGAAGGCTGCTGTAAAGTTTAAAGTCAATTGGGCGGGCTGCTGTGGAGGTCCAGTTTTCAGGGATGGGGCACTTTGGGAAGGGGGTCAGTGTTAAGGGGTGGGGGACTGTGGAGGTCACTGTTAAGGGGGAGGAGGGCTATAGATGTCACTGTTATAGTGAATAGTGTATCTTTAAATGACACACACAAACATTAAATGAAATAGATTAAATATACCCGAGCGAAGACGGGTCCTTCAGCTAGTATATATATATTCGTATTGCCACAACGGTAATAAACCAACTAAAACTGTTAAAATAAATAAATAAATAAAAGTCAGAATTGGCGTTTCTTTTTTGATAGTCCTCATTTGTTAAAGCAGAACAAAAAGTGATCCAATGGTTGTATGGTCCCCAAAAATGGTGTCAACAAAAACTTTTGTCTTCTCGTCTATTGAATCATTTGGAGCAAGCACGCCATTTTCAATATGAATACTGAAGGTAATTTTTGTCCCAATGGGGATATGTTTTCACCGCATATTTTCTCATATTCACAAGATGAGGCTAATAGAATTTTGAATGCTTTTAAAGGGGACACTGGTTTTTTATCCACCCCTACGGTTTTGGATACAAAGAAGAATTTGAAACATGTGACCAAACAAATTATTGCTCTAGAATTGCACTTGACCACATTAAGCGAATATTATAAAGCTCGGCGAATACCGAGAGGTATGCGCACACATTCACAACCAACTATGTATATGAATGACAATGATTTTCGTTCCATATAGGAACTCATTGTTAACAAGTTTTCACTTGATCTCATATTGCTCAATATGGAGTTTTTACAAAAGGATTTGATGTCAACAATAGAAAAGAGGGATACTTTGGAGGCTACTCTGATTTCTCTATTAACTTTGGAGGAATACCAAGAACTTTCATCCAAATCTAAACCTTTTTTGAAAAAAATAAAAAAAGATATTCAGGATACAAAACGCAACAAATGGCAACTTGATTCTATGGACTACAATAATGAAACTGTATACAATTGAAAGATCAATAATCAACAGGTTCTTTCATTAAATTCAAGGACTGATAAGAAGATGCCAACAAAAAAAAGGAAATCACAAGGAGAACAGACTCAGCTCACTACAGATCTTTTTTTTTAGAAAATCTTTCCAATCAGGTGGAAAAAGGACAACTAGACGAGGGGGGACGGAAGAGACATAGACATTGGCTTATACACAGCTTAGTGTATAAGCCAAGGGCTTCAGCTTTTGTCCCAGTACACACACTGATTGGTTACAGGTAGATGTGGATCTGTACCTGGTTTTCTATACACCCCAAAAGCTCTGATTCTTTGAGGTCATCTGAATGGTATCTACTGTCTATCTGTTTTTGATTTTTTTAACAAAAGCAATTTTGTTCCCCCTGTTTTTTTTACCAGCTATTGATCTATTCATTGAATCTGTAATAAGCTACTAGGGACAAACAGTTCCGCAACCCCAATATATCTACTTTGGAGCGGCGTGCACTGAATTAATTGATCCATGACCACAACATCGGCATCAAGCCTGCTGATAAGGGTGGTGCTGTTGTGGTCACAGATACACAAAAATATATTGCAGAGGCTTACCGCCAACTGGATAATGGCTTGGTCTATCAGCAACTAAATGGGGATCCCAAATGGGACATTGAGAGAAAAATGTATCATATTTTATGTGATGGTTTACAGTCTGGTTTCATTGATAATAAATTGAAAGATTTTGTTCACAGTTACTCATCCAACTACTCCGATATTATATTTGCTCCCAAAAATCCATAAAGATTTAAATAATCGTCTGGGGACACCAATTGTAACAGGAAAAGGGTCATTGTTGAGTAATATCTAAATTTCCCTCGACAAAGTATTATGTGACTTTGCCACCTCAGCTAAATCATCTATACAGGACACTACGGACTTCCTTAATAAAATCTCTTACACCAATATCCCTCCTAATGCTATTTGCTATTAGTCTTTACACTTCTATCAGACATGACTTTGGTATTGACGTTGTAAGGGCTCTTTCACACTTGCGTTGTCCGGATCCGTCGTGTACTCCATTTGCCGGAATTACACGCCGGATCTGGAAAAACGCGTAAGAACGCATAATTTTTTCTTTCCGGATGCGTCTTTCCAGCTTTTTGGGTAAGATACTGATCCGGAAATCCTGAAGCCAACATCAACTTTTTTTTTCCGGATCCGTCGCACGGATCTGGTATGAGGCCGGATCCGTGCGACGGATCCGGAAAAAAAACTTTGATGTTGGCTTCAGGATTTCCGGATCAGTCTCTTTTCGTGCCTGCCAAGCCCTTCCTACTTCCTGGCGCAGGCGCAGACGCAACTTCCGGATCCGTTGTTGCATCGTAACAACTGAAGATGTTAGGATGGATCTGGAATAATACATTTCAATGGGCTATTATTCCGGATCCGTCGATGCGGCAAGTGTTCAGGATTTTTGACCGGAGCAAAAAGCGCAGCATGCTGCGGTATTTTCTCCGGCCAAAAAACGTTCCGGTCCTGAACTGAAGACATCCTAAAGCATCCTGAACGGATTTCTCTCCATTCAGAATGCATGGAACTCTATGCTGGAAAACAAAAGCGCAAGTGTGAAAGAGCCCTTAGAAGGGCGTTGACACATTCTTATTTGTCCCCGGGTTGCCAGGATTTTATTTTAACACTTTTACATTTGGTACTGACATCTAATTATTTTTTATTTGGTGATCATTTTTATTTACAGTTAAAGGGGACTTCCATGGGTTCCAATGTGGCACCCACTTATGCCAACATGACAGTGTCCTTTTAGTAGGAGATGTTCATCTATGTGTCGCACCACTTTGAGTTCGTATTGAGGTGGTGGTGATACATAAATTATTATTTTTTTTAATTTGGACTTGTACAGAACAACAGCTTCTTTCTTTTTTTTTTTCCCCCAATACTATTGACAATGACATAAAATTCACTCTGAATTACTCGGTGGAAGAGATAAACTTTCTTGATGCTAGGATTACACTACGTGATGGACATCTTAGCACTGATGTCTATGTCAAACCCACAGATAAAAATACACTTTTGTGATTTGATAGTGCTCAACCCCGTGCTATGGTTAAATCTCTTCCACTTAGTCAATTCTTACGCGCTAAGTGGATTGTGAGTAATTAATCAACAATCACTTTGCACAAAATGATGAGGGCATTCCATACAAGAGGTTTTTCCAATGCAATATTGAGTTCACATTTAGCCACTGTTCATTCACACGATAGAATGGAATTACTCTATATTACGGAATACAAAATCTGAAAACAAATCTTGCAATAGGATTCCTTTAGTGACCACTTATGAAGAGAACAGTTATTCTCTCAGGGAAATAGTGGCTAGCTTTGAGAAGCGGACATAACAACATTAATGAATTTAAACTTACTATCATATAGAAGACCCAATACTTTGAGGGCTAAAATGGTCCACACCGATATAGGCCCACAAAAAAAGATAGGACAAACAATTTTACGTACTCCAAAAATGGGCTGTTTTCCTTGCCTAAATTGTATCAATTGTCGATACATACAAAAAGGTGGCAGTTTTATTCATCCTCTTACTGCCAAAGAACACATCATTAAATATTTATTGACGTGTGAATCTCCCTTTGTTATATAGGTTCTTTGGTGTTCCTGCAATATGCTATATGTTGGTGAAGCCTCACTGGATTTTAAAACTTGATGTAATCAACATAGATAAACCATTGTTAAAAAACAGATGGACCTCCCTGTATCAAAACATTTTGTTGACTTGGGACACAGAGAGAGTGACCTTAAGTGTATGCTGATGGATCATGTCCCTATCTCACGCAGAGGTGGTAATAGAATTTTGGCATTAAAGAAACGTGTATTGTATTAGATTTCGGCACTAAATACATTAAAACCTAATAGACTAAATGTGGATTTTAGACCTTTGATTAGCATATGGTCCGCTTTTTTGGCATTTATTGTTTTGTCTAGCATCATCTTTTGGTGTTCAATATATATACAGCGAGGAACAGAAGAATTTGAACACCCTGCGATTTTGCAAGTTCTCCCACTTAGAAATCATGGAGGGGTCTGAAATTCACATTGTAGGTGAATTCCCACTCATAGACAGAATAAAAAATTTTTTTTTTCAGGAAATCACATTGTATGATTTTTAAAGAACTTATTTGTCTTGCACTGCTGAACATAAGTATTTGAACACCTGAGAAAATCATTGTTAATATTTGGTGCAGAAACCTTTGCTTGCAATTACAGAGGTCAAATATTTCCTGTAGTTCTTGACCAGGTTTGGACACACTGCAACAGGGATTTTGGCCCACTCATCCACACTGATCTCCTCTAGATCTGTCAGGTTTTGGGGCTGTCGCTGAGCAACACAGAGTTTCAGCTTCCTCTAAAGATGTTCTATTGGATTTAGGTTTGGAGACTGGCTAAGCCACTCCAGAACCTTGATATGCTTCTTACAGAGCCACTCCTTATCCTGGCTATGTGCTTCAGGTCATTGTCATGTTGGAAGACCCAGCCACGGCCCATCTTTAATGCTCTGAGGGGGGAAGGAGGTTGTTGCTCAAAATCTCACAATAAATGGCCCCATTCATGCTCTCCTTAATACCGTGTAGTCATCCAGTCCCTTTCACAGAAAAGCACCCCCAAAGCATGATGTTACCACCCCCATGCTTCACAGTAGGGATGGTGTTCTTGGGATGCAACTCATCCTTCTTTTTCCTCCAAACACAACGAGTGAAGTTTAGACCATAAAGTTCTACTTTAGTCTCATCTGAACACATGATTTTCTCCCATGCCTCCTCTAGATCATCCAGATTGTCATTGGCAAGCTTCTGATGGGCCCCTTACATGTGATGACTTGAGTAGGGGAACCTTCCGCGCAATGCATGATTTGAAACCATGACGACGTAGTGTTCTTCCGACAGTGACCTTTGAAACTGTGGTCCCAGATCTCTTCATGTCATTGACCAGCTCCTCCCTTGTAGTTCTGGGCTGATTGCTCACCTTTCTTATTATCAGTGATACGCCACGAGGTGAGATCTTGCATGGAGCCCCAGTCCAAGGGAGACTGACAGTAGTCTTAGCCTCTTCCATTTTCTACCAATTGCTCCAACAGTTGTCTATTTTCACAACCTCCAAACACAACGAGTGAAGTTTAGACCATAAAGTTCTACTTTATTCTCATCTGAACACATGATTTTCTCCCATGCCTCCTCTGGATCATCCAGATGGTCATTGGCAAGCTTCTGATGGGCCCCTTACATGTGATGACTTGAGTAGGGGAACCTTTTGTGCAATGCATGATTTGAAACCATGACGGCGTAGTGTTCTACCGACAGTGACCTTTGAAACTGTGGTCCCAGATCTCTTCATGTCATTGACCAGCTCCTCCAATGTAGTTCTGGGCTGATTGCTCACCTTTCTTATTACCAGTGATACGCCACGAGGTGAGATCTTGCATGGAGCCCCAGTCCGAGGGAGACTGACAGTCATCTTAGCCTCTTCCATTTTCTACCAATTGCTCCAACAGTTGTCTATTTTCACAACCTCCAAACACAACGAGTGAAGTTTAGACCATAAAGTTCTACTTTATTCTCATCTGAACACATGATTTTCTCCCATGCCTCCTCTGGATCATCCAGATGGTCATTGGCAAGCTTCTGATGGGCCCCTTACATGTGATGACTTGAGTAGGGGAACCTTTTGTGCAATGCATGATTTGAAACCATGACGGCGTAGTGTTCTACCGACAGTGACCTTTGAAACTGTGGTCCCAGATCTCTTCATGTCATTGACCAGCTCCTCCAATGTAGTTCTGGGCTGATTGCTCACCTTTCTTATTACCAGTGATACGCCACGAGGTGAGATCTTGCATGGAGCCCCAGTCCGAGGGAGACTGACAGTCATCTTAGCCTCTTCCATTTTCTACCAATTGCTCCAACGGTTGTATATTTTCACGAAGCTGCTTGGCAATTGCCTTGTAGCCCTTTCCAGCCTTGTGGAGGTCCACACTTTTGTCTCTGGTGTCTTTTGACAGCTCTTTGGTCTTGCCCATGGTAGTAGTTGGTGTCTGACTGACTGTGGGGTGGACAGGTGTCTTTAAAGAGCTCAGACAGGTGGTACTAAGTTAGATTAATAAGTGGAGTAGAGGTTGACGTTTTAAAGGCACAGTAACAGGTCTTTGAGAGCCAGAATTATTGCTGTTTCTCAGTATGTTCAAATACTTATGTTCAGCAGTGCAAGGCAAATATTTTTTTTTTAAATCATACAATGATTTCCTGAATTAAAAAAATAATAATTCTGTCTCTCAGATTTGTAATGCACCTACAATGTGAATTTCAGCCCCCTCCATGATTTCTAAGTGGGAGAACTTGCAAAATTGCAGGGTGTTCAAATACTTCTGTTCCTCACTTATTTGTTCATTTTAGTTTTTATCTACAGTTTGATGAAGGGGAATAGAGGACTGATGCAACCAGCATGGACTCATTTTCATCGCGTGGAGACTTTTTAAATAATCCAGGGCTGCAAAATTTTCTGTGTTTGACATCATCAATAGTGTTGAGCGCCAATATTCGAATAGCGAATATTAATTGCAACTTTGCTAAGTCACAAATATTTCGAATATAGTGCTATATATTTGCTAAATCGAATATTCGTCATTTTTTTACATCTAAAAACATGATTCCTTCCTGCTTCTTTCTTGTTGGTCAATGAGTCATTGGCCCACAAGTAACTTAAGGAGGAAGGAATCATGTTTTCATATGGAAAAAAAATGAAGAATATTCTAAAAAATGAATATATAACAATATAGCGTATATATTTGTTATTTAGAATATTCACCTTTTTTTCCAATCTGTACAGTTGTTTGCATACTCCTCCCCGACAAGCGTTCCCATCACCATGGGAACACCTGTGGGTTAGACAATACCATCGGATCTGAGTTTTCCCTGAGATCGTAAAAAATGAGATCCGATGGTATATTCTAACCCACAGGCGTTCCCATGGTGACGGGGACACTTGTCGGGGAGGAGGCCAAAGTGGAATAACAGTACAGATTGAAAAAAAAAAAAAAAGACAAATATTATAAATAACGAATATATTCACTATATAGCTATAACTTAATTTTTTACAATTTAACTTTTTGCAATATAGCGAATATTCGTAAAATACACATTTAGGCTACTTTCACACCTGCGTTTAGGTGCGGATCCGTCTGGTATCTGCACAGACGGATCCGCACCTATAATGCAAACGCTTAGATCCGTTCAGAACGGATCCGTTTGCAATACCATGAACAAAAAGCAAAAAAATATATATTCAGGTGTCCGCCTGCTGAGCGGAGCGGAGGTCAAACGGTGCCAGACTGATGCATTCTGAGCAGATCCGCATCCACTCAGTATGCATTAGGGTAGTACGGATCCGTTCGGGGCCGCTTGTGAGAGCCTTCAAATGGAACTCACAAGCGGAGCCCCGAACGCTAGTGTGAAAGTAGCCTTAGACTGGAATTTAGCTAATATGGTGCTATAGTATTTTTTTTTTTTTATAGTGTAAATTTTTTCCAAATCTGAAGTTCAGAAGAGAAAAAAAATTTGACTATAAAAAAAAGATTATAGCACTATATTAGCTAAATTGCAGTCTATATGTGTATTTTACGAATATTCGCTATATTGCTATAACTTTGTTTTTTAGAATATTCGTCATATTCTAAAACAAGAATATATAGCAATATAGCGAATATTCGTCGCAATATGCAAATAATTAAATCGCATATTATTCGCGATAAATAGAATAATAACGAATATTTGATTTAAATGAATATAAGACGAATATTCAATCGAATATTCGCAAAATATTGCGAAATCGAATATGGCTCCTCCCACTCATCACTAATAATCAAGATATTTTTTTATTTTTTATACATTGGTATTCATGTTGTCTAGCCATCTTTATTACTTATTCTTTTGGGTTGAAAGAATGTGATGCTAGGTCTTATTTATGACCAATTGTCCATTTATTTAATAAAAATCTTTTTTTGTCTTATTAATTTTGACAGTAACTTACTATGTGGAGCCCTCTTGCCCCAGATACGGTGTGATCCCCATGTGGTGTTGCTGATCAGTGGCCCCTGTGCAACATAAGGGCATGGGACTTACTAATCTGCGTTTTTGTCCCAGTCTTTTGTATACTTTATTTACATTTACTATATCTCTACTTTTTATTTATGTTATTTACTTAACGGGCACCCTCTTGTGTTTAACACCCCTGACGGGTGAGCGAACATTGGTGTCCGTTTCATTATGGAATTTGGTTGTGGTTTAAGCAGCACCACACTCCGTAATGTCATATATTTATCTTTTTCCATCCATTAATTCTACTATGTTACTCCTTTGAGTGTATGTTATTTGATGGTTTGTATAACATGGACCTAGTGTGATATTATAATTTAATAATTACATCCACATATCTACTGTATATTGGACTATGTCACACATTGAAACAGCAGCCTAGTGGATATATTATTACCTTTTGAATAATATGTTCGCATTGTTACGTGCAATATAATCTCACTGATAAGCACTGAGTTGCGCTTTTATTTGCGTTCCATCTTGAGCCCGATCATGTGACACTGTTGCATAATGTGCCTTTATGTGCGCATGTCCATTGGAGTGATACTCTTCTTGTTTGCGTTCCAACTTGCGATCCATGCGTAGTGGGGTCACGTGTGATTGTGGCGTTACGTGATCTGGCACTTTATCCTCTGATTAATCCCCTGATATGCGCAATTTGTATTGTGAGACGCCAAGCTTGTGTAGACTTCTCCATGCTGGTTAGTAAAGATCCTCCTTCCACATTCATTAACCATGTTTTTAATTGCTGCACCTAGCACTTCACTTATGTTTTTAATTTTTTAATTATGATATATTTGATGGTGGATTATAATATATACACTTTAATTTGATTTGTTACATATGAATTGGTCAAATTTTTTCATTTTGAAGATATGATGTTTGGATTATGAATTTCACTTTTTTAAATGCAATCATGTACACATTATTTATCTCTATTTTTGTAGTATTCATAATGATCAATCACTTTGTGGGCATGTATTCATATCTGTATTGAGCACCAGTATAATGTTGTCACTGCTTGAGAAAGGTCCCATTGAGAGGACTGAATCGTCGCTGTCATTTGGTGAATAAACACACACATTTGTGGAAGTGCCGTGGAGTTTGTTTTCTATTCTATTCTATATATATATATATATATATATATATATATATATATATTAGAAAACAAACTCCACGGCACTTCCAAAAATATAATCTTCATTTTGCCACGTCTGTAATAACCCAAATAAAACTGTTAAAATAAATAAATAAAAAATGTCAGAATTGGTGTTCTTTTTTGTTAGCCCTCATTTGTTAAAGCAGAACAAAAAGCTATCCAGAAGTTGTATGGTCCTTAGTGGTGATCGAGCATGCACAGGCGAACAACATCGCGGTGCTCGGCACATCGTGGTGTTCGGCCGAATACCGCGTGTGCTCGAGCGCGATGCTCGAGTCTCCTCCCTGCACATTTGTTGGCTGCTACGCAGCAAATAAACGTGCTGGTAAGTACTGCCCTCACTGTAATGCTGTAGCCATGTTGGTTACTGGCATTACAGTGATTGGCTGGTCGGAACATGTCATTGGGTGCTATAAGTTAGTCAGCGAGAGCTGTGCTGTAGAAGGGGCAGATAGATTAGGGAATTGATTCAATTGAATTTTATTTTTCTGTTAGGCAGCGTTGGTGTTAGAGACCCAAAAGTCCTTTTTAGGACTATTGTGTCTGGCAGCAATATATATTTTTAGCGCTGCGCTAAATTGCGTACAATTGTTTGGCCGCTGCATTACCAGCGCAACATTACATGCGCTACATCTCCAGTATAACATTAGCGCATCCTAAATATCAGTGACATTCAGTGTAATATTTTTGCTGCTGATGGCAGCGAAAATACATGCGCTACATCTCCAGTATAACGTTAGCACATCCGAAATATCAGTGACATTCAGTGTAATTTTTTTGCTGCTGGTGGCAGCAACATTACCTATGCTACATCTCCAGTATAACGTTAGCGCATCTGAAATATTAGTGCCATACAGTCACATTTTTTGGTGGCTGCTGGTGACGACATTACCTGTGCTACATCTACTGTATAACGTTTGCTTATCCTAAATATCAGTGACATTCAGTCTAATTTTTTCGCTGCTGGTGACAGCAACATTACTTGTGCTACATCTCCTGTATAACGTTTAAGCATCCTAAATATCAGTGACATTCAGTGTAATTTTTTCTTAGCCGCTGGTGACAGCGACATTACCTGCGTTACATCTCCTGTATAACATTTGCGCATCCTAAATATCAGTGACATTCAGTGCAATATTTTTGCCGCTAGTGGCAACAAAATTACCTGCACTACATCTCCAGTATAACGTTAGCACATCTGAAATATCAGTGACATTCAGTGTAATTTTTTTGCTGCTTGTGGCAGCAACATTACCTGTGCTACATATCCTGTATAACATTTGCCCATCCTAAATATCAGTGACATTCGGTCTAATTTTGACACTGCTGGTGGCAGCAACATTGCCTACGCTACATCTCCAGTATAACGTTAGCGCATCTGAAATATCAGTGCCATACAGTCAAATTTTTTGGCTGCTGGTGGCAGCGACATTATCTGTGCTACATCTCCTGTATAACGTTTGCCTATTCTAAATATCTGCGACATTCAGTGTAATTTTTTTGCTGCTGGTGGCAGCGACATTACCTGCGCTACATATCCTGTATAACGTTTGCCCATTCTAAATATCAGTGACATTCAGTCTAATTTTTTTCGCTGTTGATGGCAGCGACATTACCTGCGCTACATCTCCGGTATAACGTTAGCGTGTCCAAAATATCAGTGACATTTAGTCAAATTTTTTCTCTACTGGTATCAGCGACATTATGTGTGCTACATCTCCTGTATAACGTTTGCCTATCCTAAATATCAGTGACATTCATTCTAAATTTTTCACTGCTGGTGGCAGCGACATTACCTGTGCTACATCTCCTGTATAACATTTGCTTACAAAACCTGCGCTACTGTACGTGTGACATACTTGCAAGCATATATACAGTACCATTTAATATGCGGAAGGCGAGCAGTAAGGGACGGGGAAGTGGCCGTGCTGCTGATGGTGCACGCAGAGGCCGTGGCCCTGTGAGCGGTAAAACTGTGCCTGCTGCCAGAGCACAAGAAACACTCTCATTCACGATACCTAGCTTCATGTCCCAGTTTTCAGGGCGGCGCAGGACATCACTCTCTACGTCACACCAGTGCATCCAGGTGGTCGGTTGGATTGCAGCAGATAATGATTCCAGTCGGTTAAGCACCACCCTGTCTTCCACAAAGTCCAGTCTCAGTAGCCAAGAGTCTGGTCAACAGAATCCTCGCCCATATCCTCCTTCCTCCCACCATGGAGAGTCTTTGCAAACAAGTGATCTCACACCTGTATATTCCGAGGAGCTCTTTTCCTCACCATTCCTTAATTTGGGCCTCTCGCCAAGCCCGCTTGAAGAGGAACATGAGAAGATCTTGTGCCCTGATTGCCAAACTCTTGAGCATCCACAGTCAGAAGAAGATGGTGGTAGGGAATGGCAAGTAGTGTTTCATGAGGTGGAAGATGATGATGACACACCGTTGGCAATAATTCAACGGCAATTAGTGTCTATAGAGGTTGATGATGAGGATAAAACACAGTTGTCAATAAGTGAGGTTGTTGTTAGGTCAACAAGTCAGGAGGATGAGCACAGTGAGGAAGTGGAAGAGGATGTGGTGGACGATGAAATCACTGACCCAACCTGGGAAGGTGGCAAGCCGAGCGAGAACAGCAGTACAGAGGGGAAGGGATACGCAGCATCTCAACAGGCTGGAAGAGGCAGTGGGGTAGCAAAAGGGGAGAAGGTGGGCCACACCAAACAGGCCTGCAACTGCTCCCCGGAGCACCCCTTGTGGAAATCTCCATTTACAAGGGGTAGGTATTCCACGGCCTGGTGCTTTTTATATGAAAATGCAGACGATAAAAGAATTGTCATTTGCAACCTGTGCCGTACCAAAATGAGCACAGATGTGAACACAAGCAACCTCACCACCACCAGCATGATCTGCCACATGGCATCAAAGCACCCTTATAGGTGGGCCGAACGCCTGGGTCCACAATCAGTGTCTGCAGGTCACACCACTTCCTCCTCTTCTCCTGTGTTTCGTGCTCGCCAATCCCATGTCCAAGATGCAGACCCAGTTGCCTCCCACCCTGCACCTGGACTTTCGCAAGCACTTTCACCTAGTACATCCACTTCTGTGTCCCAGCGCAGCATACAGATGACCATACCCAAGGCCTTTGAATGAAAGCGCAAATACCCAGCCACCCACCTACAGGCCATAGCACTAAATGCACACCTTTCCAAATTGCTGGGCCTGAAAATGTTGCCATTTAGGCTTGTGGACACTGAGGCTTTTTGCAGCCTGATGGTGGCGGCCATCCCTTGTTACTCCCCAGCCGCCGCAATTTTGCTCGGTGTGCTGTCCCCGCCTTACACCAGCATGTGTCCCGTAACATCACCCTTGCCCTGACCAACGCAGTTATTGGGAAGGTCCACTTAACGACTGACATGTGGACAAGTGCTTGTGGCCAGGGACGCTACATTTCCCTGACGGCACACTGGGTGAATGTTGTGGAGGCCGGGAGCGATTCGTACCCTGGGATGGCACAGGTGCTACCGACGCCAAGGATTGCGGGCCCTACTTCCATCAGGATTTCCACCACCACCTACATTAGTGGCTGCAATCCCCCCTTCTCCTCCTCCAGTTCCACCTCTGAATTGTCATCTTGCAGCACCAGTCAGCCATCAGTCAGTAGCTGGAAGCAGTGTAGCACTGCAGTCGGGAAGCGTCAACATGCCATACTGAAAATCATTTGTTTAGGTGACAAACGGCACACCACCGCAGAGCTGTGGTAGGATATAAGGGACTAACCTGAGCTGTGGCTCTCGCCACTCAACCTACAACCAGGCATGGTTGTGTCTGATAATGGCCATAACTTGGTGGTGGTTTTGGAGCTCGGCAAGCTAGCCCACGTGTTAAACTTAGTGGTTCAGCGGTTTCTCAAAACCTACCCCAATTTGCCTGAGCTACTGGTGAATGTGTGCCGCGTGTGTGCCCATTTGTGTTGAGCGCGAATATTCTAAAAGCAGATTTATATTGCGAATATCGGCACTTCGACAATTTGCAAATATTTAGAATATAGTGCTATATATTCGTAATTATGAATATTCTTTTTTTTTTTTAACACAGTACACATCAGGGGATCATCCCTCCCTTCTTCTAGCTTGTGGGCCAGTGAGAAGGTTTTGTCACAGCTTAGCAGCATACATTTCAACCAATAGAAAAGTTGCCTGCCCCTTACAATACAAGTTGTACGTATTGCGAAAAAAAATTTGCATCATTAATTGCCGAAGATTCGCAAGCGCAAATATATTGTTCCACTCTATCTGCATATAAAGCTATTCTGCAGTGTCAAACATTTTCTCCAGTCTCAGGAAACTTATAAAAGCTTGAAAAATGTAGCATTAGTGACCCACACGCATTTTACACGAATAATATATATACAGGAAAGAATGTTTCCTAACAATTTTTCCTCTAAAATCGATATTATCTTCAATTTTGTGCATATATTTGTCAGTCTGTAAAAGTGGCGTCCAAGACGCATCCAGACATCCTCCCCATGCTGTTCCCGAACCATTTCAGTGGTGTTTACATCAATTTCTGACCTTTTCCTGTGAACCAGACACCCTCCCCTCTTCAGAGCAGGGGGTGCCTGGTTTAATACTCTTGTTCTCCTATTGACTTCCATTGTGCTTGGGTGCTCTGTAGAGCACCCAAATCGAGCACCTGAGCACTTTGGTGCTCGATCAACTCTAATGGTCCCCAAAAATGGTATCAACAAAAACATCTACTCTTCACACCAAAAACAAGCCATAAGTGTTCAAGGGACTTGATTAGAACACCAATCATGTTGAAAAATTACACCAGTAAATTGGTAGAATTGTATTAATAAACATCCCCAATGACTCTAGAATAATAAATCTCAACCTCAAGGTACATACTCTATAAGACAGTAAAGTTAATAAATGTCAATGGATAAAATAACACTTCAATCAGTGTGATATAGCTGGATTCTACAATACCTATGAAAATCTTCAGCAATCTAGTGCATATAATGTTTAATATCAAATCTTGAAAAAAGTATACAAACCTCTCTTTAACTACTTCAACAGATTTACCCTCATTACATTGGCTATTGCTTGTATTACTCTCATTGGAATTCTATAAAACTGCAACCGCTAAATTGGATATGTTATTTTTTTATTATCCACTTTTCTTAATTTCCACTCCACATTTTCAGATTGAACATTTTCTAAGAAACCACTTTTGATCTCAGTTTATTTTAATCTTGTCTGTATGTCATCTCACCTCCTTGTCTGGAAGAGCATCCGATCAAAATATACAGTCTAGCTACTGTTTGGCATTACCCTGGTGAAGCAGCCTAGGTGAAGCAGAGGACTAATGAAGGCTATTGTAATGTGCTACAGGCTTGGCAGTCAGAGAGAACATATGAAATGGCAGATCCATGCTGTAGAGGTTGTGAAATGTATTTGTACTGCATAATGCTGCAGTGCCTCGACTCCCTCTCTTCTGACCTCTCTCTGTACTGAGACTGTTTCTAATTAAAATGATAGATTGATCGCTGCATAATCCAGCAAGATTATAGTGGTATTAGGTCACTGGGGTTGAAATAAGGATATTATGCTAGAGAGCAATGTATTGACAGTGTCCTGGCATTATTTGCATATTTCATGTGATGTACCTGCTTATTTTTCATTAATATAGTTAACTTACCGTATTTTACTTTTCAGCTAATAAGAAGCCATTAGATTGTAATAGTACAGGGTATATAATGTGGGTGTTACAGGAAGCACATACTTACATTGTCTGCAATAATTTCCTAAATTCGTAAAAAGGAGCAGATAATGTAAGCAGAAAGTATGGATAACAGACCCTGTTGTCACAAGTGAGACCTGCCAATATTTATGTTCTATATAATATGTTCAATTGTAAAAAAAAAATATATATATATTAAGTATCTGGAAATGTATCCTTTTTTTTTTTTTTGCTGGACTCTGCAGAGTTGAAAACTGTAGTGCATTATGCTTCTGCATCCTTTTTATCTAATATAGATATTGACATGAAAAATTAAAGATAACATCATCAAAAGTTTTGTTTTTTGTTTTTTAAATATGTGAAAATAAATGTGATTTAAACAATAGGTAATTTTCTGATGACACATTCCCGTTAACATCTAATCAAAGTGGCAACCCATTAAAATGCTGATATAATACTAGAAATAAGGAACATACATAAAGAATATAATGTGAAGAACTTGAACTGTTACATTTATATTATCTGTTACCAAGAGATGCCATCTTGGAGTACCTCAAAGAAAATAAGCATTTAAGGCCTCATGCACACTGCCGTTGGGCGGCCATGGCCGTATTGCGGCCCACAAACAGCAGGTCGGCAATCCACGGCCGCCGGCTGTGTGCACCCCGCATAACAGATGCAGACCCATTCACTTGAATGAGTCCGCAATTCCAGAGATGCGGAACGGAGTAACGGAACACCGGAAGCACTAGGAGTGCTTCTTTGGTGTTTCTTTCCGTGCTTCCACACCACAAAAAAATATGACATGTCAAATTTTTGGGCGGTGCGGACATACCACGGACCCAATCAACTTGAATGGGTCCGGCCCGCTGCACGGATGTTGCTCATGCAATTGCACAGCGGCCGTGTGCACGAAGCCTAACACTGTATGAGCATGGCTTCATGGGAAATCACTCATGTCAAACTAATTTAATCAGTTTCTATGACCAGGGTGAGTAAATGCATGTCAGGCTACTTTCACACTAGCGTTTTGGCTTTCTGTTTGTGAGATCTGTCCAGGGCTCTCACAAGCGGTCCAAAATGGATCAGTTTTGCCCTAATGCATTCTGAATGAAAAAGGATCCACTCAGAATGCATCAGTTTGCCTCCGATCAGTCTCCATTCTGCTCTGGAAGCGCACACCAAAATGCTGCTTGCAGCGACTTGCTGTCCACTTGATGAAACTGAGCCAAACGGATCCGTCCTGGCACACAATGTAAGTCAATGGGGACGGATCCGTTTTCTTGGACACAATCTGGAACAATAGAAAACAAATCCGTCTCCCATTGACTTTCAATGGAGTTCATGACGGATCCTTCTTGGCTATGTTACAGATAATAAAAAACTGATCCGTTCATGATAGATGCATGCGGTTGTATTATTGTAACAGATCAATTTTTTCAGATCTATTACGGATCTGCCCAAAACGCGAGTGTGAAAGTAGCCTCACATATCTTGACTTCTCAAAAGCATTTGACACTGTACCACATAAAAGGTTAGTATATAAAATGAGAATGCTCGGACTGGGAGAAAATGTCTGTATGTGGGTAAGTAACTGGCTCAGAGATAGAAAACAGAGGGTGGTTATTAATGGTAAATACTCAGATTGGGTCACTGTCACTAGGGGGGTACCTCAGGGGTCAGTATTGGGTCCTATTCTCTTCAATATATTAATGATCTTGTAGAAAGTTTGCACAATAAAATATACATTTTTGCAGATGACACTAAACTTAATTAACACTGAAAAGGACAGTATACTGCTACAGAGGGATCTGGATAGATTGGAGGCTTGGGCAGAGAAGTGGCAGATTAGGTTTAACACTGACAAATGTAAGGCTATGCACATGGGAATGAATAATGCAAGTCACCCGTACATACTAAATGGTAAAAACACTAGGTAACACTGACATGGAATAGGAATTTTGGTGGACAGCAAACTTAACTGTAGAAACCTGTGTAGGGCAGCTGCTGCCAAGGCCAATAAGATAATGCCCGTGATGAGAATATAGTCCTACCACTTTACAAATCACTAGTCAGACCACACATGGAGTACTGAGTACAGTTCTGGGCTCCTGTGAACAAGGCAGACATAGCAGAGCTGGAGAGGGTTCAGAGGAGGGCAACTAAAGTAATAACTGGAATGGGGGGACTACAGTACCCTGAAAGATTATCAACATTAGGGTTATTCACTTTAGAAAAAAGACAACTGAGGGGAGATCTAATTACTATGTATAAATATATCAGGGGTCAGTACAGAGATCTATCCCATCAGCTATTTATCCCCAGGACTGTGACTGTGACAAGGGGACATCACCCCCTTCCATATTTGCACAAATACAGCAATATAGATAAAGCTAACCAAAAGGTCTATATACTGGATTTTGCACATTGCAAATCAGAAGGCATTATTTTTGATTTCCACAGAAAGCTTGTGTACATAGCAATACTACACACATACATAATGTAGAAACATCTGACACCATATAACCAGCAGGCAGGTTAACGAGGCATGTTGCATTGCATAATGTATTATGGAGGTATTCTCCACTTAAGGGCTTGTTCACACAACCGTACAATTTTTTGCGGTCTGTAAATTGCGGATCTGCAAAAAACGGATGCCGCCCGTGTGCCTTCCGCAATTTGCGGAACGGAACAGGAGGCCCATTATAGAAAATGCCTATTCTTGTCCACAAAGTGATCATTTTTGCGGGGCCACGGAACATAACAACGGATGCGGACAGCACACAGAGTGCTGTCTGCATATTTTGCAGACCCATTGAAATGAATGGTTCCGTATACAGACCGTATGCGGAACACAGAAAATGGCCTGTATACGGAACGCAAACTATATTCGTCTGAAAGAGCCCTAAACCAGGGATCTCAAACTGCGGCCCTCCAGCTGTTGCAAAACTACAACTCCCAGCATGCCCGGACGGCCTACAGGTATCAGCCTACAGCAGGGCATTGTGGGAGTTGTAGTTTTGCAACAGCTGGAGGGCCGCAGTTTGAGATGCCTGCCCTACACCAAAACTTCTAGAGGTGACATATTGTGGCATATACTGTAAATTCTCACTACAGCAACACATGGAGAGCCACTGTACAGGTTTAGTACACATAGCTTTCCACAGCATATGTGGTAATGAACCTATTTGGGATTGTACCAGTAATGCCCTTTTAACCGAATTGATTTGGTAGAATCAGAAATTCCTCAGATTTGTTTGAGTAGTATTGTTGTTTTCTTTTTTAGACACAGAAAGAGAGAGATTAACCCCATTTTTCTTGAGTCCTATGTTGATGTAATTAGTGGCATTGTAGATTATTTGGTGCATCTTATAAAATAACTTTAGTCTAGAAATGTTTTCATCCACCCCGCTATTGGACTGAGATTGCGCAATTTTTGGGTTGATAAATCTATAGTACACTGACTCATCTAGCTAATCCTGCCTACTTTTCCTTCTACTTTTCAAAAGACGCTAGAGTGGCTAAAAATCATACAAAAGCACACATTTTTGTGCCAAAATGTGAGCTTTTTTTAAATCAAACTATAGGACTTTATAAATTATCTCCTTGAAATTCTTGTAATCTTGTATTTATGCAGTTATTACTAGCAGAAGTACATAACTACCGTCAAACAATAGTATATGCTATCCTCATAAAAGTGTTACATAGAGCAACTTACCATCAGATGTTTCAACACATAGCTGTAAACCCAGATTGTTCTGTGGATTTATCACCCAGTGGTTACTGGTTACTGTAATATCAAACACTAGCCAGCCAACTTCATATGCGGGAACTCGTTGAGTGTCTAGTAAAAACAGGTCTGCATCCCTTGAAAAAAATAAAAATAAAAATAAAACAATGAATGAAAGAAGAAATCATGTTCACTTTTTTTGTTAACAATGGTGTCTTGCCTGTGTGATAATACAGAGCAGCAGTGATGGTCAGTTCGCAGTGTTCGACAGTGAACACATGCGGGCTGCCATCTTGACCCACCCGTCCGGCGATGCACAGGTAAGCCCTTACCTGTGCCTGTGTCGGGAGCCGGTCAGAGAGGCCTAATAAGGAAGCACAGGCCATGGCCTGCAGTAGGATGAGCAATGTGGGGCGCACGCGGTCAGGCCCACTACTGGAGGGCAGAGGAGGGTACATGGGCCCAGACAGTCAGCATAGAAACAGAAGGAGCACAATAAGTGAACTGGTACCCATGCGAAGGGAGGACAGTGGCGCAGGCACAGGCTGCTAGTGCAACAAGAGCTATACAACATGCTGGGAAAAAATGGTGTTAGGAACTAGAAGAGTTTTTATTTGGTTAACTGGGTTAATTCATTCTGTTGCATCTATCCAGCAGTCCATGATATGTGTGTACCAGTCAGCAAAATTGTGACTGTAGCGTTGACCATTAGGATATATTCCCATGTGGCAGATTTTTTGCAGAAATATCTGAAACTGTCCCATTTACTTAAATGGGGTCTGCTAATATATTAGCATATGTGTGGAACAAACTTTCAGTTGCAGAAATTTTTAAAATATGTTGCGTGTAAATACACCCTAATGCAACTAATGTAAGTGAGGAACAGGAAGAGATAAGTAAGGAAAATGCATCAAATACCACAATTTTTCATGCAAAACTTACTTAAAGTTTAAATATTCACTCCTGGTAAAAAAAAAAAAAATGAATCCCTTGGTCAAAGTCATGGAGCTATACATGCTCCTAAAGTTTCCTTTACCTAAGGCCTCATGCACACAGCCGTTGTGTCACTTCAATGGGGCCGCAAAAGATGAGGACAGCACTCCGTGTGCTGTCCGCATCCGTTGCTCCGGTCCGCGGCCCCGCAAAAAAAATATAACATGTCCTATTCTTGTCCGCAAAACGGACAAGAATAGGCAGTTATATCAATGGCCGCCTGTTCCGCAAATTGCGGAAGGCACACGGGCGGCTTCCGTGGTTTGCGGACCGTAAAAAACGGCACGGCCTAAGGCTACATGCACACTACCGTATGTGTTTTGCGGTCCGCAAATTGAGGATCCGCGGTCCGCAAATTGAGGATCCGCAAAAAATACAGATGACGTCCCATATGGCATCCGTTTTTTTTTTGCGGATCTATTGTAATAATGCCTATTCTTGTCCGCAAAATAGAAAAAAATAGGACATGCACTATTTTTTTTGTGGAGCAACGAAACGGACATACGGTGTGCTGTCCGCATTTTTTGCGGACCCATTGAAATGAATGGGTCTGCATCCTATCCACAAAAAATACAGATCGGACACGGAAACAAAATACGGTCGTGTGAATGAGGCCTAAATTGTGCCATTACAGAGATCCCCTGCTGTCTCCTGCTAGGCTCAGCTGAAGCCTGTACTGCCATAAAAACAGAGCATCACTGTCCTGAGTCATCACATAGTCAGTATTAAACCTGCCCAAAACCGTATCCATTTTTGCGGTTTGCCAATCACTGAGTGTATGCCACCATTTATTTCTTTATCATTATCTGCAAAACTGTAGTCCGCATCTTTTGCAGCCCCAATGAAATGAATATATCCGCATCCAATCTGCAAAATATGTTGATCCGATACAGACAGAAACTACGGTCATGTGCATGAGGCCTCACAAACGTCCTTTGCTGGAGACCAGACACCAGTGATGATGGATACAGTTAAGATGTAAAATTACCTTAGGTTTACGTCTCAGGCTCCATGACACACAATTTCTAACTTCATTTTTACATTTTCAGTGCTCTAGGAGGGGCTCAGTTTTGTGCACCCGCCCACTGATACCTATGTACTGAGAGGTAATTGCTTTTGCTTTGCACCAGACTTAGTTTTATTGCCTTGAAGTCATGGAGTCATTGAGGTAGCAGTCACCTGATGCTGCAATGTGGAAATTTATTTATATCTAGCTATATATATATATATATATATATATATATATATATCAGGAAAATAAAAGGGAGCAGAAAGCCTGAACAATGTAAAACTAGGAAACATATATAAATACAAAATGATCGGTGATTTTTCATTTTTGACTGGATATCCAGGAATTTTTTCGTGATTTAGTGCACGCGTTAGTTTAGCAACTCTAACTTTTTTATTTCTTTGACTACCAAAATAATTTTTGTGATTTTTTTTTACTTGACATCTATGGCTTTTTATTAATATACTTTTTTGGGATATTTTTTCCTTATTTAGGTTAAATTTGGGGAAAACTGCAAACATTTTTTAAAAGCTTTTTTTATTATTATTGCTTTTGTATTTTTTAATATAGAGTTCCCAATTTTGTGTCATTTTGATAAACAGTATAATATTTATATTTTCACATGCACTATGGCGACGGTTTACATTTTTCTTTTGTTTCTATTTTTTGATTATTTTTTACATTTATTTTTGGTATATATGTCCCCCAAAAGGTCATTAAAAGACCTCTGGGGGACACTGACAAAAAATGTTTTGCCCTATTTCCACTGCAATTGCTGTAATTGAGGCATCCCCAGGAACCCCAGTTACAGGGGAGAACAGCCACCTGTGGGGGCACTGCACACAGGCAGAGCAGATCTGCTGTGACCCCGAGGCACCAGACAATCACATTATTGTCAGGTCTGCCACCACTATTTACTGCATAGTGCTTATTGAGCACTTTGCATCTGGAACAAGAGAAGGCAGAAGTTGTAATAAATCATTTCTATGTTCTCACCAGCCAGGACACGGCCTGTACCTGCTAGATTGAAGGAGCAGGAGCTTTAATTCAAGTGTATTATGGCAGTGGCATCTTTTGTAATCATAAAAGTAAGCAGTTTATATAACTAGAATAAAGTAAAAGACAAACTTCTCACAGATATTATTGTGGTTTAAATGACTAAGATTCACTTGGCATGCAGAGTTCAAACATTAGTGGCTCTCAATGAGATTAACTGTATTTAAAAGGGAATCTGTTTCATGCTATGCGAGCCATGACAGTGTCAAATCCACAAGTTTTCCGGTTGCAAAAAACTATTTCAGAGTCAACATAAAAAGAGAAACGGGAGTCGGGAGAAGAGTCACTGGGAGAGTTCTCAACGGCTTCTCTGCCTGGGTTGGGTTGATTGATTGATTGATTGATATAGGTTTGTATGCAAATAATGCCTACCAGCTGTCTAAGCAATTCACTTTATTTTTTTTATTAATAAGTTAAAAATTTGTTCAAAAAATGGGAAGATATGCATAGCTGAAATGGGTTCTCTAAGATACTATTTTGCCGTGGAAAATATTTGATCCCTGTCAGATAATGTCTATTACTACACAATTGGTATAAAGTTGAAATTGCTAAATAGTTTAAATGTGAACACATTTTAATGATCAGGTGGATCTAACTTCAGTTTACTTGAATTGTGAAAGGATACCGGGTCTTATGGAGGCAATATGGATGTTGCAATGCAACAACAATATGGCTGAATGATGGCTCAAGGAACAAATCTGTTGAATACCGAACTTATTCATGTGAAAAGGAGACAGCCCCCTTAATTCAGCACCAGACTGCACCACCTTTAACAGATATAGCTGCAACCAAACTCAACTAAAATTTTATCTCAGTCTTTCGCATCTGTTGAGGGATTCTAGCCCTTTCATTTTGGCAGGTTTTATGCATAAACTTCTAAGTTTTATGAACTACTTATATCAGTTTCTGGCATAATATCTTATTAAGTCAAGGCTTCAAGTAGACACAATCCAAAACCTTCAAATAAAAACACAATTTTGTTATTCCTGAACTATTCCAGTAAAGATTTTCATATTTCAATGTCAACTTACACACAGATATACATTCCTTCTCTTCAAATAGTATGATGCATTAGGATATATTGCCCTATTAGGGCCAAAGTGAGGAGTTACTCCAAATAGTGGCTTTATTTGGTGGTGGACTCATTAAGCTATGTATAACATGGTTGACAAGTCATTTGTGGTGACCAGCTGATCACTGAGTTGGGCTCATTCTAGGTTCATCCAGCCTGCCAATAAATTTCTAAACAGAAATGTATTCTATTTTTAATAGAATAATAGTGTTTATAATTTCTCTAAGCAAATATCTACATTATGACACTGGTACCACCGCATTTTCCTTCTTGTATAAGATTGATATTTGGATTGTTGCATTGTCTGTACACTCCACCTTGGGGGATCTGTGTTGTGTTTGAGTTTCACTTCTGTAAAAAAAGAATTGGTTATACCAGCCAAACCAGAGAAACCCACCTGTATACAGCATTGTTTCAGGGTTCATGTTCCTAATCAGTACAAAGCAGGGTACTGGTTGGCTGGATGAGAGGTCTTAGATGAAGCTTAGGAATGGGGGTACTGTTTCTCAGACAGCTGTGCATAGAGACATATTTTTTTTTTAGGCAATGCAAAACAGCTTATACCAACAAACCCAAATTCAATGTGTAGATAGACCTGAACCAAAATGAACCAAATTTTTGTCATAGTTTGCATAGTGGCTACGTTGTAATAAACACAGTGGTGGATAATTACAAAAGACTGACACGCTGCCCAAGTATACTGTGCTCTAAGGCTGCTCCTCCTATTTTAAATGGAACAGTAACCACAGTTAGATATCTTACAATGGTTTTTGGTCCTTTCGTGTCCTATATTTATTCAATTTATGCAGCCTCTCTCTACACATCTCTCAGCTTTACATAAGTTAAGCTAGCCATACACTTTAGCTGACTGCTATGCATCTCACTCCCCTAGTACATAGGCCTGCTCAGCATGACCAAGAATACATGCATTCTTAACCCCAAAGAATTTTCCATTTTTGTGTTTCAGATTTTTTTTTACTCCCTGTCTTAACGGATCCATAACTTTTTTTATTTTTCTGTTCACATAGCTGTATGATATTTTGTTTTCTTGTGGGACATGTTGTACATTCTAATTGCATCATTTAATATTGCATTCAATGTAGTGGGAAGCTGTAAAAAAATTGCAAATGGGGTGGAATTGGAAAAAAAATGCAATTCCACTGCAGTTTTATGGGTTTTGTTTTAACTGTGTTTCCTGCGCAGTAAAACTGTTACCTTCATTCTCTGGGTCAGTATGATAACAAATATACCTTATTTATATAGTTTTTCTTGTGTTTTATTACTGAATAAAAAACGTTGGAAAATAGTAGATAGTAGACCATGGATGGTATGATAGTAAAGCAAAAATCTGCATTTATGGGTGATCAAGATGAAATTTGGCATATTCAGTTAGTATATTCTGTATCTACAGCCAGCTTTACTTCTGGAATGAAACTCGTATGCGTTCTTGTCTTTGTTTAGAGTACTGCACTCTGAGGTTGGATTAGCAATTTGACATCACATAAAGGGGATAAATAACTTTAACATTAGGAATATATTCATATTTATTGCATCCTTTGGAACAAATAACTATAGTGCATAATTGTTTAGAAGGTCATTGATTGTATAGCATTATTAAATCTACATCTGTTTATTTCTATGGAAAATTTAAATCCACTATCAAATAAATATTTGTTAGAGATAGAAAAATCTTCCCTATCTTTAATAAATACTATGTTCATTTTTACATACGAGTCTAAACCTTATTGTAATTACACATGTATACACTGCCAAGTCCCCTCCTTCTGTCCAGTTCCATTAACAGCTGCATTTTAGCATTTTAGTAAAACACTCCAAACATGACCTGGACCTGGAAAGAGACGTTCCCATCATTATTGAATAAAAAAATGTAAATGTAAGCATATTTTCCAGATGATAAAAAAGGTAATAAAGTTTGAGGATTCAGTTGTATGGACTAGCGATGAGCGAATCGAAGCTGACGAAGTGGAATTCGATCCGAATTTCAGGAAAAATTCGATTTGCAACGAATGCGAATTTCCTTTCACTTAGTGGTAACGAATCGCAATTTTCCTAAAATGGTGGCTACACGTGTCAGGACGGAGGACATGGAGCAAGGAACTCTGGGAAGGTGGGATCAGCCAGAATGACATGCCTGCATGCAGCCAATCAGCAGCCAGCCAGTCCTGTGATGTTACAGCCCTATAAATACGGCAGCCATTTTAGATTCTTCAATTTTCCAGCGTTCAGAGTGCAGGGACAGACGTGTGAAGGTGCTAGGAACAGCAATTGGAAAAACCTCATTTTGGAAAAAAAAAAAGACAGAAAAAATGATTTATGAGTGCAGGAAAAATATAGGAAGGAATCAATTCACAGCATCTTAGTGCAGGGAGAGACATCAGAAGGTGCTAGGGACATTAATAGGAAAGCGATTTACAAGTGCAGGGAAAGATTATTTGGGGATCCAAATAGCCATTAGACAGCTCTGTCATTACAGCTATTTGTTAATGGGCTGCAAGTGTTATGTTGAAAAGCCTTTAGTGGCTTATATCTTAGTATCTTTAGTATTTTATATTGGTACTAGTGACGATCGAGCATGCTCTGCCGTACACCGAGTACCACATGTGCTCGAGCGCAATGCTCGGGTCTCCTCCTGTCCTCCTGTGACATCCAGTGTACTTTTTCCATACACATTGTCCACTGCGGACAGTGACATTAGCTGTGCCACATCTCCAGTTTAAAGTGTGCGCATCCCAAAAAATATCTGTGACATCCAGTGTATTTTTTCAATAGACGGTGTCCGCTGCGGACAGTGAGATTAGCTGCGCCACATCTCCAGTGTAAAGTGTGCACATCCCAAAAATATCTGTGACATCCAGTGTACATTTTTTCAATAGACAGTGTCCGCTTCTGACAGTGACATTACCAGTGCCACATCTCCAGTGTAAAGTGTGCGCATCAAAAAATATCTGTGACATCCAGTGTACTTTTTCAATAGACGGTGTCCGCTGCGGACAGTGAGATTAGCTGCGCCACATCTCCAGTGTAAAAAGTGCGCATCCAAAAATATATTTGACTTCCAGTGTACTTTTTCAATAGACGGTGTCCGCTGCGGACAATGAGATTAGCTGAGCCACACCTCCAGTGTAAAGTGTGCACATCCAAAAAATATCGGTGAAATCCAGTGTACTTTTTCAATAGACGGTGTACGCTGCTGACAGTGAGACTAGCTGTGCCACATCTCCAGTGTAAAGTGTGCACATCCCAAAAATATCTGTGACATCCAGTGTACTTCAATAAACGGTGTCCGCTTATGACAGTGACATTACTATTACCAAATACTACACTACTGTACGTGTGACATACTTTCAAGCATATATCACATTTAAAATGAAGAAGGCGAGCAGTAAGGGACGGTGGAAGTGGCCGTGATGCTGCTGGTGCATACAGAGGCCATGGCCCTGGGCGATTTGAAACTGTGCCTGCTGCCATAGTACAAGAAACACACTCACCCACGATACCTAGCTTCATGTTCCAGTTTGCAGGGCAGCGCAGGACATCACTCTCGAAGTCACACCAGTGCGACCAGGTGGTCGGTTGGATTGCAGCAGATAATGATTCCAGTCGGTTAAGCACCACCCTGTTTTCCACAAAGTCCAGTCTCAGTAGCCAAGAGTCTGGTCAACAGAATCCTCGCCCTTATCCTCCTTCCACCCATCATGGAGAGTCTTTGCAAACAAGTGATCCCACACTTGGATATTCTGAGGAGCTCTTTTCATCGCCATTCCATAATTTGGGCCTCTCGTCAAGCCCACTTGATGAGGAACATGAGAAGATATTGTGCCCTGATTCCCAAACTCTTGAGCATCCACAGTCAGAAGAAGATGGCGGTGGTGAATGGCAATTAGTGTTTAACGAGGTGGATGATGATGATGAGACACAGTTGCCAATACGTCAATGGCAATTAGTATCTCAAGAGGTTGATGATGAGGATAAGACACAGTTGTCAATAAGTGAGGTTATTGTTAGGTCAACAAGTCAGGAGGATGACCAGAGTGAGGAAGTGGAAGAGGAGGTTGTGGACGACGAAGTCACTGACCCAACATGGGAAGGTGGAAAGCCGAGAGAGGACAGCAGTACAGTGGGGGACAGGCTGGAAGAGGCAGTGGGGTGGCAAAAGGGAGAAGGCGGGCCACAACAAACAGGCCCGCAACTGTTCCACAGAGCACCCCCTTGCGGAAATCTCCCTTGCCAAGAGGTAGGTGTTCCGCAGTCTGGCGCTTTTTTGAGGAAAGTGCGGACAATAAAAGAAATGTAATTTGCCACCTTTGCCATAAAAAATTAGCAGGGGCGTGAACACTAGCAACCTCACCACCAGCATGATCCGCCACATGGCATCAAAGCACCGTAATAGGGGGGCCGAATGCCTGGGTCCACAATCTGTGTCTGTGGGTCACACCACTGCCTTCTCTTCCCCTGTGTTACGTTCTGGCCAATCTCCTGTCCAAGACGCAGGCCCAGATGCCTCCCGCCCTGCACCTGGACCTTCGCAAGCACCATCAGGGACCAGTGCAGCATACAAATGTCCTTACCCCAGGCATTTGAACGCAAGCGCAAATACCCAACCACCTACCCACAGGCCATAGCACTAAATGCACAGCTTTCCAAATTGCTGGCCCTGGAAATGTTGCCATTTAGGCTTGTGGACACAGAGGCCTTCCACAGCTTGATTTTGGCGGCCATCCCACGTTGCACAGTCCCCAACCGCCACAATTTTTCAAGGTGTGCCATGCCCGCCTTACACCAACATGTGTCCCATAATATCACACGTGCCCTGACCAACGCAGTAACTAGGAAGGTCCACTTAACCACTGACACTTGGACAAGTGCTTTTGGCCAGGGATGCTACATTTCTCTGATGGCTCACTGGGTGAATGGCCAGGAACGAGTCGTACCCTGGGATGGCACAGTTGCTACTGACGCCAAGGATTGCGGGCCCTACGTCGATCAGGGGTTCTGCCAGCACCTACTTAACTGGCTCCAATGCCCACTTATTCTCCTCCACCTCCTCCCCCACTTCCACCTCCGAATTATCCGCGTGCAGCACCAGTCAGTCATCAGTCAGTAGCTGGAAGCAGTGTAACACTGCAGTGGGGAAGCGGAAAAAGGCTGTGCTGAAGCTGATATGCTTAAAGGACAAACAGCACACCGCCGCAGAGCTGTGGCAAGGGATAAGAGACCAGACTGAGCAGTGGCTCTCACCACTCAACCTAGAACCAGGCATGGTTGTGTCTGATAATGGCAGTAACTTGGTGGTGGCTTTGGAGCTCGGCAAGCTCAGACACATTCCATGCCTAGTCCACTTCTTAAACTTAGTGGTTCAGCGGTTTCTCAAAACCTACCCCATTTTGCCTGAGCTACTGGTGAAGGTGCGCCACGTGTGTGCACATTTCCGCAAGTCATCGACAGTTTTGGTCGGTCTGTCACCGCTATAGCAGCACTTGAAATTTCCAGCTCACCGGCTGTTGTGCGACGTGAGCGTGCGCTGGAACTCCACATTCCCTATGTTGGTCAGGCTTTGTGAGCAGCAGAGGGCAGTAGTGGAATACCAGCTGCAACATGATCGTCATCTTTCCAGTCAGCTTTCGCTTTTCACAAGCGAAGAGCGGGCATGGATGTCTAACCTCTGTGAGGTTTTAAGAAACTTTGAGGAATCAAAACAGATGGTGAGCGGCGATAACTCTATTATCAGCATAACCATCCCACTTCTGTGTCTATTCAAATTATGCTCGCTGCTCACAATTAATGACGACGCTTTTACATGTGAAAGAAGTGGAAATCGGGGAGGACATTACACAGGTTGATAGCCAGATCACCCTCAGTTCGTCTGCTCAGCGCGAATTGGACAATGAAGAGAAGGAGGAGCAGGAGACGGTTGCCTCCGCTACAGAGGGTAGTACCCATGGACGTTTAATTCCATCTGTTTAGCATGGGTGGGCAGAAGAGGAGGAAGATGATGAGGAGATTGAGAGTGATCCTCCTGATGACGACAGCAAAGCTTTGCCTGTTGGTTCTCTGGCACACATGGCTGACTTCATCGTAGGCTGCCTTTCCCACGACCCGCGAGTTATAGGCATTTTAGACAACACAGATTACAGGTTGCTCACGCTTCTCAACCCCCGCTACAAAGAGAACTTCTCATCTCTCATTCCTCTGGTGGAGAGGACGAGCAAAACGGTGCAATACCAGAAGACCCTGTTTTAAAATTGCTAAAAAAAAATCCATCTGACAACGCTGGTGGCAGAGTACGTAGTTCCTTGGCCAACCGAGGATAGGAAACAAGGGGAACACACAGCAGTTCCAACAGAGGCAGGGCAACATTCTCCAAAGCCTGGGACAGTTTCATGACACCCCTCCAGCACCCTCAACCTGATGTGTGGTCTAGTGTCACAAGGAGGGAAAAATTTAGGAAGATGGTGATGGAGTACATAGCAGACCGTATCAACGTCCTCAATGCATTACAACTATTGGGTGTCCAAGCTGGATACCTGGCACGAACTCTACGCTTTGGAGGTGCTGGCCTGCCCTGCCGCCAGCATTTTGTCTGAGCGGGTATTTAGTGCTGCTGGTGGCATTATAACAGATAAGCATATCCGCCTGTCAACTGAAAATGCTGGCAGGCTCACCAGCAGGCCCTCATCTACAATATTTTATAGGGTCAGCTCACCAGATGGCCCTTGCATATAATTTTTTAAAAGGTCAGCTCACCAGCAGGCCCTCACAAATAATGTTTTACAGGGTCAGCTCACTAGCAGGCCCTTGCATATCATTTTTCAGAGGGTCAGCTCACCAGCAGGCCCTCGTATATAATGTTTTACAGGGTCAGCTCACCTGAAGGCCCTCACCTACAACCTTTTAGAGGGTCAGCTCACCAGCAGGCCCTCGCGTATAATTTTTTTAGAGGGTTAGCTCATTAGCAGTCCCTCACCTAAAATATTTTACAGGGTCAGCTCACCAGCAGACCCGCATCTTATGTATTTTACAGGGTAAGCTCACCAGCAGACCCACACCTCAAATCTTTTACAGGGTCAGCTCACCAGCAGGCCCTCACATATATTATTTTACAGGATCAGCTCACCTACAGGAGCTCGCATATAATTTTTACAGGGTCAGATCACCAGCAGGCCTTCACCTACATTCTTTTACAGGGTCAGCTCACCTGAAGGCCCTTACATATAATTTTTTAGAGGGTCATTTCACCAGCAGGCCCTCAACTACAATGTTTTACAGGGTCAGCTCACAAGCAGGCCTTGCATATAATTTTTTAGAGGGTCAGCTCACCAGCCGGCCAGCACCTAAATTCTTTTACAGGGTTAGCTCACCTGCAGACCCGCACCTAAAATCTTTTATAGTGTCAGCTCACCTGCAGGCTCGCACCTAAAAATCTTTACAGGGTCAGCTCACCTGCAGGCCCACACTTAAAATATTTTACAGGGTCGGCTCAACTGCAGGCCCGGACCTAAAATCTTTTTTTACAGGGTCAGCTCACCTGCAGGCCCTCACCTAAATATTAGTGTTGAGCGTGAATATTCGAATAGCGAATATTAATCGTGAATATCGCAAATTCGCAAATTTGCGAATATTACGAATATAGTGCTATATATTCGCTATATCGAATATTCTTCATTTTTTACATCTGAAAACATGATTCATCCCTGCTTCTTTCTTGTGGGTCAATGAGTCATTGTCCCACAAGCAACTTAAGCAGGAAGGAATCATGTTTTCATATGGAAAAAAAAATTACGAATATTCTAAAAAACGCATACTCCTCCCCGACAAGTGTCCCCGTCACCATGGGAACTCCCGTGGGTTAGAAAATACCATTGGATCTGAGTTTTCCCTGAGATCGTTAAAACTCAGATCCGATGATATATTCTAACCCACAGGCGTTCCCATGGTGACAGGGACGTTTGTTGTGGAGGAGTATGTAAACAACCGTGCAGAGTGGGAAAAAAAGACGAGTATTTTAAATAACGAATATTCGCTATATTGCTATAACTTTGTTTTTTAGAATATTTGTCATTTGTCAATATTCGTCATATTCTAAAACACAAGTTATAGCAATATCGTATATCGAATATTCGTGAAATGCACATATAGACTGCAATTTAGCTAATATAGTGCTATAGTATTTTTTTTTTAATAGTGTGGTTTTTTCCAAATCTGAACTTCAGAAGAGCCAAAAAAAATGAGACTATAAAAAAAGATGATAGCACTATATTAGCTAAATTGCAGTCTATATGTGTATTTTACGAAAATATTTGCTATATTGCTATATATTCTTGTTTTAGAATATTACGAATATTAGTTTCACCTTTTAAGTTGCATTACTGAAATAAATAAACTTTGCAAGATATTCTAATTTTTCGAGTTTTATATTCAAATTTTTCGAGTTTTAACTGTACATTCTCAGTTCATATCCACGGCGGTTATATGTGGTGAAAGCATTTAGTGGCCTATTTCAGTACAAAAAGAAAAATACATTCTCAGTTCACGTTGGCGGTTATATGTGTTGAAAGCATTGCTGAGATTCAGCAGGGTGGCAGCAGTGGGAGGCAGCCTACCTACCCGGGAAGTAGTGGTGCAGGGGTTTACGGTAGCAGTCAGTAGTTTAAGTAGCGGCGGTAGCAGTCAGTCAGTGTGGCAGTTATATGTGGTAAAATCTTTATTGAAGTATTTTGGTCAAAAAGCAAAATATATTCAGCGGTCAGCTCTGCGGTTATATGCGGTAAATTCTTCATGATGTCTCCATGATAAATCTGCCGCGTGAGGGCTTCTACACACTTTCAAAATAATCCTTCATTGGAGCAAATAGATACCGGATGACCGGGACGGTCCATGACCTTCCCAGGAGCTGCTGTCGGGAGCAGCGGTTCATTTATAAGACGTGTGAGGGGAGTATCCGAAGACCCTTTCGATCTTTGTGCTCCGTTATATGTGGTAAAATCTTTATTGAAGTATTTTGGTGGAAAAATAAATTTTATTCATCGTTCAGTGCTGCACTTATATGCGGTAAAAAAATGTGTGAATTATTTTGATGGAAAAACAAATTTCATTCAGCGTTCAGCACTACAGTTATATGCGGTAAAATCTTTTGGGACTTATTTAGGTGGAAAAAGAAATTGTATTCAGCGTTCAGCGCTGCAGTTTTATGTGATAAAATCTTTTGTGATTTATTTTGGTGGAAAAAAAATTGTATCCAGCGTTCAGCGCTGCACTTATATGCGGTAAAATCATTTGTAAATTATTTTAATGGAAAAACAAATTTCATTTAGCGTTTAGCGCTGCAGTTACATGTGGTAAAATCTTTTAGGGCTTATTTAGGTGGAAAAAGAAATTGAATTCAGCATTCAGCGCTGCGGATATATGTGACAAAATATTTTGTGACTTATTTTGGTGGAAAAACAAATTTCCACCTCCTACATTAACTTCCTCCTCTCTTCATTCTCATCCTCAACACACACACACTGACTTGACACCCCCCAGTACAAAAAGAAAAATACATTCTCAGTTCACGTCACCGACGATTATATGTATTGAAATCTTTTAGTGGCCTATTTCAGTACAAAAATAAAAATACAGGTGAAACTCGAAAATTTTGAATATCGTGCAAAAGTTCATTTATTTTAGTAATGCAACTTAAAAGGAGTTGCATTAATGCAACTTAAAATTTGAATATTGTGAAAAGGTTTAATATTCTAGGCTCAAAGTGTCACACTCTAGTCAGCTAATTAATCCATGCGGTAAAATCTCTTAGGACTTATTTAGGTGGAAAAAGAAATTGAATTCAGCGTTTTGCACTCCTTATATATTTGGCAAAATCTTTTGTGACTTATTTCAGTGGAAAAACAAATTTCCACCTCCTCCATTAACTTTCTCCTTACTTCATTCTCATCCTCAACACACACACTGACTTGACACTCCCCATATATATAAGTGGTGCCAGCACCACCTAGGGGCTAATAAAGGTAAATGACACTGCCAACCCTGTTAACCCCTTAGGGACACAGCCTTTTTACACCTTAGGACCAGGCCATTTTTTGCAAATCTGACCAGTGTCACTTTAAGGGCTGATAACGTTAAAACGCTTTGACTTATCCAGGCAGTTCTGAGATTGTTTTTTCGTCACATATTGTACTTCATGACACTGGTAAAATGAAGTCAAAAAAATTATTTTTTTTGCACAAAATAATACCTAATTTACCAAAAAATTTCTAAAATTTGCAAATTTCAAAGTTTCAGTTTCTCTACTTCTGTAATACATAGTAATACCCCCCAAAATTGTGATGATTTTACATTCCCCATATGTCTACTTCATGTTTGTAGCATTTTGGGAATGATATTTTATTTTTTGGGGATGTTACAAGGCTTAGAAGTTTAGAAGCAAATTTTGAAAATTTTCAGAAATCTTCAAAATCCCACTTTTTATGGACCAGTTCAGGTTTGAAGTCATATTGTGAGGCTTAGATAATAGAAACCTCCCAAAAATGACCCCATCTAAGAAACTACACCCCTCAAGGTATTCAAAACTGATTTTACATACGTCGTTAACCCTTTAGGTGTTGCACAAGAGTTATTGGCAAATGGGGATGAGATTTGAGAATTTCATTTTTTTGTCTAATTTTCCATTTTAACCCATTTTTTCCACTAACAAAGCAAGGGTCAACAGCCAAACAAGACTGTATCTTTATTGCCCCGACTGCCGTTTACAGAAACACCCAATATGTGGCCGTAAACTACTGTATGGCCACACAGCAGGGCGTAGAGTGAAAGGTGCGCCGTTTGGTTTTTGGAAGGCAGATTTTTATGGACTGGTTTATTTACATACATATGATTTTTGGTTGCTCTATATTACACTTTTTGTGCGGCAAGGTAACAAGAAATACCTTTTTGGCACAGGTTTTTTTTTGTTATTTACAACATTCATCTGACAGGTTAGATCATGTGGTAATTTTATAGAGCAGGTTGTCACGGGCGCGGCGATACATAATATGTATACAATTTTTTTTATTTATGCAAGTTTGACACAATGATTTCATTTTTATAACAAAAAAAGTTTTAGTGTCTCCATAGTCTAAGAGCCATAGTTGTTTCAGTTTTTGGGCGATTATCTTGAGTAGGGTCTCATTTTTTGCGGGATGAGATGACGGTTTGATTGGCACTATTTTGGGGTGCATATGATTTTTTGATCGCTTGCTATTGCACTTTTTGTGATGTAAGATGACAAAAAATTGCTTTTTTTGCACCGTTTTTATTTTTATTTTTTTACAGTGGTCACCTGAGGGGTTAGGTCATGTGATATTTTTATAGAGCCGGTCCATACGGACGTGGCAATACCTAATATGTATACTTTTTTTTAATTTATGTAAGTTTTACACAATGATTTCATTTTTGAAACAAAAAAAATGATGTTTTAGTGTTTCCATAGTCTAAGAGCCATAGTTTTTTCAGTTTTTGGGCGATTATCTTAAGTAGGGTCTCATTTTTTGCGGGATGAGATGACGGTTTGATTGTTACAATTTTGGCATACATGCGACTTTTTTGATCACTTTTATTACCTTTTTGGGGAAGTAAGGTGGGCAAAATTTTGATTTCATCATAGTTTTTAATTTTTTATTTTTATGGCGTTCACCGTTCGGGTAAAGTAACATGACCGTTTTATAGATCAGGTCGTTACGGACACGGCGATACCAAAAATGTGTAGGGAATTTAATTTTTTTCATTTTTAATCAGTGATAAATATGTTTTTTGATTTTTACTTTTTTTTCACTTTTTTTCACTTTTTTTTTTACCCAGACCCACTTGGTTCTTGAAGATCCAGTGGGTCTGATGTCTGTATAATACAGTACTGTACTCTATATAGGGTACTGCACTGTATTTTACTTACACTGAACAGATCTATGCTTTCAGCACAGATCTGTTCAGCACCATGGACAGCAGGACGCCTGAGAAGGCGTCCTGTTGCCATGGGAACCTTCCCCGTCTACTCAGTTATGGTCAGAACTGCGCAGACAGGGAAGGGTAAGGACAGGGCTCTGGGGAGCTGTCTGGGGGCTCTCTCCCTCTCCATCGGGGGGCTGCAAAGGCACAGCAGCCCCCCGATCGGAGAGGGAGGGAGCTCCCTGCGCTGTTAACCTTTTCCATACAGCATAGGAAAGGAAAGGGTTAAACGGCTGCCAGCAATGTGCTGGCACCCTGGTATACCCACTAGAAACCAACGATTACGCAATGGGAGGCGGGCGGGGGATCGCGATCCCGCCTGCCGCACCGCCCGCCTCCCGCACCGCCCGCAACCCTCCCCCTGCACAACCCGCCCACATAATATCATTCAAGGGTGCAGGGGGAGGAAGAACATATATATTCTGGGCATTATAAAGTTTCTGATCCCCGCGGTCAGGGACCGCGGGGATCAGAAACGGCAAAAAGCGCATCAAACTGCAGGTCTGAATTGACCTGCGGTTTGTTGCGATCGCCGACATGGGGGGGTCACGGGACCCCCCCCCGCGCATTTAGCCTAGGTGCCTGCTCAATGATTTGTGCAGGCACCTTGTTCCGATCACTGCCAGCCGGGCGGCAGTGATCGGAACAACACATGACGTACCGGTACGTCATGTGTCCTTAAGTACCAGGGCATCATGACGTACCGATACGTCATGTGTCCTGAAGAGGTTAAAGGGAAATACAGCATGAGACCACAATACATTTGATATGACATTTAGCAAGAGTTTTTAAGTGCCCACATATAGCACATATAGTGGAACACTGCATCAAGATGAATCAGGCGTGGATAAGCCAGGATTTACACAAACGAATGCCTGATGCATCAGACTAGATCATCCATGGTGCCACACCAACAATTTGACAATAGAGACTGGTTTCTTCTGGCTACCTGCCTCAGCTACTATTGTGATGCTGTTACCCGCCTGATGCCACATATCTGATGCCAAGTGCTCCTTCTTCAGCATGTACTGGTATTGCCACCCACCTCCACAGTATGTCATTTTGCCACTCTGTGGCCTCCTGATGCTGCCGCCACCTCCAGACTCTGTCATTGTGCCACTCTGTTGCCTCCTCCTGATGCTGCTGCTGCTGCCACCTCCAGACTCGGGCAGTGTGCCACTCTGTGGCCTGCTCATGATGCTGCCACCTCCAGACTGTCATTGTGCCACTCTGTGGTCTCCTCATGCTGCTGCCACCTCCAGACTCTGTCAATGTGCCACTATGTGGCCTCCTCTTGATGCTGCTGCTGCCACCTCCAGACTCGGCCATTGTGCCACTTTGTGGCCTATTCATGATGCTGCCACCTCCAGACTCGGCCATTGTGCCACTTTTTGGCCTATTCATCATGCTGCCACCTCCCACTCTGTGGTCTCCTCATGCTGCTGCCACCTCCAGACTCGGTCATTGTGCCGCTCTGTAGTCTCCTCATGCTGCTGCCAACTCCATACTCTGTCATTGTGCCGCTCTGTGATCTCCTCATGCTGCCGCCACCTGCAGACTCAGTCATTGTGCCACTCGGTGGCCTCCTCATACTGCTTCCACCTCCAGACCCTGTCATTGCGCCACTCTGTGGTCTCCTCATGCTTCTTTCACCTCACAACTATGTTATAGGTCCACTCTGTGGACTTCTCATGCTCTACCCTCCTTCCCCACTTCATGACTGGTCCACTATTTTGGCATTTGGCCTGGCTGACGTCATCCTTTTTTTGACACTTCTGATCTGTCAGAAGGAAGAGAAAATGAGACACACAACGGATCCTGTCTGTGTAGCAGCTTTAAGGCCTGTATAGTCCCATCAGAATTGGCTTATGATTTGGTAGCCAAAAGCAGGAGTGGGTACAAAACACAGAAGACATGTAAATATCCCATTCACGTGTCATCTTTGTTTTAGATCCACTCCTGTTTTTTTTTTGCCTTTAGAAATACTGATGGATTATTGAGCAAATGCTGAGCAAGTGAAGGCGTATGCTCTACAGACAGGATCCGTTTTTTTCTGGGTAATTGTTCTGACGGATTAGAGAATGGGGAAAATTAATCAGTGACGTCAACACAAACTTACTGCTGACACCCTATCCACTCTGTTGGGGGGCTCTAATTGTAAGTATTTAATAGAACAGGTTCTGTAGACATCTATGTGGAATCAGCTGACGACGGTGTAAAAAGAGTGCGCTTCTTCTTGGCGCTAACATCTACCTGTAAGGCTGAGTTCATACTTGAGTTATTTGGTCAGTTTTGACCCTGTGACTGCCCAAATAAGTGAAGTTTGCAGTGATTTCAAGAGCGACACCTGTCATCTGCATGTCATACTGACTCACAGTATTATTTCACTACCACAGCAGACTCCCTATGCGTGTTACTGCAAGGCATAGTGTTCTACACCACTATAAAGGCTCTCAGCAGCCAGGAAATAGCAGTTTTTTAACACGATTTGCCGCAAAATAATTTCGGATCGAAGCTAATTTTTCCAAAAAATGCGGCGACCCAGTGTGAATCCAATTTTTGAAATCAGGATAGCCATATTTTAACACTAACTTTAATATTTGTGGTCTATCTTTTGTAGGATTCTGGGTATATGGGGATGGACAGTGATGTTAGTAAACAGTTACTGAGCACAAAAGAACATGACCATATTATGTTTACCATACAGTATCACATACACGTATGGTAGGTCTCCCATAATGTAGGATGCAGCACCAAAAGTTTATTTTTAGACCCATGCCAACTTCTCCCTGTTCACATAAAGTAGAATTGTCCTTCTAAAGCAGGTGATACCTCCTTCTGCCCAGCTTTATTAACATACGGTACATTTGGCAGATTAGCAAGAATAATTGTAGGACAAATGGAACAGAGTGTGGAGACTAAACACTGTTTGTTGTATGTTATCATAGTGTCACATACGTAGATTGCACAGGTGCTATAAACACAAAACAGTATGATAGTTTTATTGTATGCTTGAAAAGTTATTATGGTACTTTTTTATTTTAATTGCATTGGAGTCGTGAAAAATTGTTTGCGAAGGTGGACATTGCCATTAACCCCTTAAGGACACATGACGTACCGGTACGGCATGTTTCCCGAGTCCTTAAGGACACATGACGTACCGGTACGTCATGGCTTTAAATAGCGATGCCGGCGCCGCGGGGGTTAATCGGAACGGGATGCCGGCTGAAATCATTCAGCCGGCATCCTGTAACAATGCAGGGGGGGGTCATTTGACCCCCCCGCATCGACGATCGCAGAAAACCGCAGGTCAATTCAGACCTGCGGTTTGCTGCGCTTTTTGAAGTTTCTGATCCCCGCGGTCCCTGACCGCGGGGATCAGAAACTTTAGAGTGCCTAAAATCAATATAGTACACCCCCCCCCTGCACCCCTGCATGATTTGATGGCGGCGGGTGGTGCAGGGGGGGTGTCGCAGGCGGTGGGGGCGTTGCGGGAGGCGGGCAGTGCGGCAGGCGGGATCGCGATCCCACGCACGCCTCCTATTGCGTAATCGTTGGTGTACAGTGGGTATACCAGGGTGCCAGCACATTGCTGGCACCCTGGTATAAACGGCTGACATCATTGATGCGATGTCAGCCGTTTAACCCTTTCCATACAGCGGTCCGTACGGACCGCTGTATGGAAAAGGTTAACAGTAAGAGGGAGCTCCCTCCCTCTCCGATCGGGGGGCTGCTGTGCCTTTGCAGCCCCCCGATGGAGAGGGAGAGAGCCCCCCAAAGCCCCGTCCTCACCCTTCCCCGTCTGCGAAGTTCTGACCATAACTGAGCAGACGGGGAAGGTTCCCATGGCAACAGGACGCCTGCTCAGGCGTCCTGCTGTCCATGGTGCTGAACAGATCTGTGCTGAAAGCATAGATCTGTTCAGTGTAAGTAAAATACAGTACAGAAACCTATAGGGGTTCTGTACTGTATTTTACAGACATCAGACCCACTGGATCTTCAAGAACCAAGTGGGTCTGGGTCAAAAAATAAAAAGAATAAGTGAAAAAAGTTAAGATAAAAAAAAAAAACATTTATCACTTTAAAATTTATCATTTTAAAAATAAAAAAAAATAAACTACACATATTAGGTATCGCCGCGTCCGTAACGACCTGATCTATAAAATGGCCATGTTACTTTCCCCGCACAGTGAACGCCATAAAAATAAAAAAATAAAAACTATGAGAAAATTGAAGTTTTGCCCACCTTACTTCCCAAAAAAGGTAATAAAAGTGATCAAAAAAGTTGCATGTACGCCAAAATAGTACCAATCAAACCGTCATCTCATCCCGCAAAAAATGAGACCCTACTCAAGATAATCACCCAAAAACTGAAAAAACTATGGCTCTTAGACTATGGAAACACTAAAACATCATTTTTTTTGTTTCAAAAATAAAATCATTGTGTAAAACCTACATAAATAAAAATAAAGTATACATATTAGGTATTGCCACGTCCGTATCGACCGGCTCTATATAAATATCACATGACCTAACCCCTCAGGTGACCACCGTAAAAAAAAAAAAAAAAAAACGGTGTAAAAAAAGCTATTTTTTGCCATCTTACGTCACAAAAAGTGTAATAGCAAGCGATCAAAAAGTCATATGCACCCCAAAATAGTGCCAATCAAACTGTCATCTCATCCCGCAAAAAATTAGACCCTACTCAAGATAATCGCCCAAAAACTGAAAAAACTATGGCTCTCAGACTATGGAGACACTAAACAATTTTTTGGTTTTAAAAATGAAGTTATTGTATAAAACTTACATAAATAAAAAAAAATGTATACATATTAGGTATCGCTGCGTCCGTGACAACCTGCTCTATAAAATTACCACATGATCTAACCTGTCAGATGAATGTTGTAAATAACAAAAAAAAAACGTGCCAAAAAAGCTATTTCTTGTTACCTTGCCGCACAAAAAGTGTAATATAGAGCAACCAAAAATCATATCTACCCTGAACTAGTACCAACAATACTGCCACCCTATTCCGTACTTTCTAAAATGGGGTCACTTTTTTGGAGTTTCTACTCTAGGGGTGCATCAGGGGGGCTTCAAATGGGACATGGTGTCAAAAAACCAGTCCAGCAAAATCTGCCTTCCAAAAACCGTATGGCATTCCTTTCCTTCTGCGCCCTGCCGTGTGCCCGTACAGTGGTTTACGACCACATATGGGGTGTTTCTGTAAACTACAGAATCAGGGCCATAAATAATGAGTTTTGTTTGGCTGTTAACCCTTGCTTTGTAACTGGAAAAAAAATATTAAAATGGAAAATCTGCCAAAAAAGTGAAATTTTGAAATTGTATCTCTATTTTCCATTAAATCTTGTGCAACACCTAAAGGGTTAACAAAGTTTGTAAAATCAGTTTTGAATACCTTGAGGGGTGTAGTTTCTTAGATGGGGTCACTTTTATGGAGTTTCTACTCTAGGGGTGCATCAGGGGGGCTTCAAATGGGACATGGTGTCAAAAAAACTGTCCAGCAAAATCTGGCTTCCAAAAACCATACGGCGCACCTTTCACTCTACGCCCCGCTGTGTGGCCGTACAGTAGTTTACGGCCACATATGGGGTGTTTCTGTAAACGGCAGAGTCAGGGCAATAAAGATACAGTCTTGTTTGCCTGTTAACCCTTGCTTTGTTAGTGGAAAAAATGGGTTAAAATGGAAAATTAGGCAAAAAAATGAAATTCTCAAATTTCATCCCCATTTGCCAATAACTCTTGTGCAACACCTAAAGGGTTAACGAAGTTTGTAAAATCAGTTTTGAATACCTTGAGGGGTGTAGTTTCTTAGATGGGGTCACTTTTATGGAGTTTCTACTCTAGGGTTGCATCAGGGGGGCTTCAAATGGGACATGGTGTCAAAAAAACTGTCCAGCAAAATCTGGCTTCCAAAAACCATACGGCGCACCTTTCACTCTACGCCCCGCTGTGTGGCCGTACAGTAGTTTACGGCCACATATGGGGTGTTTCTGTAAACGGCAGAGTCAGGGCAATAAAGATACAGTCTTGTTTGGCTGTTAACCCTTGCTTTGTTAGTGGAAAAAATGGGTTAAAATGGAAAATTAGGCAAAAAAATGAAATTCTCAAATTTCATCCCCATTTGCCAATAACTCTTGTGCAACACCTAAAGGGTTAACGGAGTTTGTAAAATCAGTTTTGAATACCTTGAGGGGTGTAGTTTATAGAATGGGGTCATTTTTGGGCGGTTTCTATTATGTAAGCCTCGCAAAGTGACTTCAGAGCTGTAGTGGTCCCTAAAAATTGGGTTTTTGTAAATTTCTGAAAAATGTCAAGATTTGCTTCTAAACTTCTAAGCCTTGTAACATCCCCAAAAAATAAAATATCATTTCCAAAATAATTCAAACATGAAGTAGACATATGGGGAATGTTAAGTCATCACAATTTTTGGGGGTATTACTATGTATTACAGAAGTAGAGAAACTGAAACTTTGAAATTTGCTAATTTTTCCAAATTTTTGGTAAATTAGGTATTTTATTATGCAAAAAAATTAATTTTTTTGACTTTATTTTACCAGTGTCATGAAGTACAATACGTGACGAAAAAACAATCTCAGAATGGCCTGTATAAGTAAAAGCGTTTTAAAGTTATCAGCACTTAAAGTGACACTGGTCAGATTTGCAAAAAATGGCCTGGTCCTTAAGGTGAAAATGAGCCTGGTCCTTAAGGGGTTAAATAGGTATTCCAGTAACAACAAGTTAGATCACTGGAGGTCCTGAGCCCCTCATGCCAATGTATTGGTGGTTGAGCATGCTCACTAATAGGGATGAGCAAATCCAAGCGAAGTTCGGGTTCGTACCAAACTTTGCGAGTTTGGGTACCAGGACCCGAACCCAGACCTTTTCACTGAAGTCCAGATTCGGATCTTTTTTTAATTACTGTATTTTTCGGCCCAGAGGATTCACTCCCCCCCCCCCCCCCCAAAGTGGGGGGAAATGGCAGTGAGTCTTATGGGGCAAATGCTGCCATTAATACATCCGTAACGCTGATACAACGCACAGCGCAGCGATCTATCAGCGGGGAGGGAGGAGCGGCTGGAGGCCGGCAACTTGCGGCAGGGCCCGGTGCAGTCACTGTACTCTTACATCGGGCATCGCCGCTCACAGCAGATATACATATCTAAACACTAATCCTTAGCCTCCAGTAAATTTAAAGCAGCGCTATCCTGTTTGTTTACTACTTACAATCAATCTCCGGTAACAGGCAGAGCGGGCGGCAGCGTAACATCATTCACTCACGTCACGCATCTGCTCCTCCCACTTTATGAATGAAGCAGGCGGAGCATGCGCGTGACATAAGTGAGTGATGTTACGCCTGCGCTGCCTGTTGCCGGAGCTTGATTGTAAGTAGTATACAAACAGGATAGCGCTGCTTTAAAGTTAAAGTTACTCGAGGTTAAGGATTACTGTTTAGCTATGTATACTGCTGTGAGCAGCGGGGCCCGGTGTATTGGGGGACACTGTAATGGGGGGGATCTTTGGATGACACATGTAGCATAAGATGCTATATAGTGTCACCCACAGATCCCTTCATAGCATGGTCATCCACAGATCCCCCCATAACAGTGTCATTCACAGATCCCCCTCCCTATAACAGTGTCATCCAAAGATCCCCCTCCCCATAACAGCATCATCCACAGATCCCCTCCCCAAAACAGTTCCACCCCCCTCCCCATAACAGTGCCATCCACAGATCCCCCATAACAGTGCCATCCATAGATCCCCCATAACAGTGCCATCCACAAATCCCCCATAACAGTGTCATCCACAGATCCCCCCATAACTGTGCCATCCACAGATTCCCCCTCCATAACAGTGCCATCCACAGATCCCCCATAATAGTGTCATCCACAGACCACCATTAGTTCAAAACCCACCAAAAGCACTTTTGGTTCAAAAAATAAGGCATTTTGTTTTGCATTCCATCATAACAGAAGTCTATGGGAGCATAATGGATCTGTCCTGGCTTCTGTTATGCATTAGTCCTCTTTTGTGCACATTTATCAATGCATTTGCCCCTTTTACTTAAAACATTTTACTCCAAAAATGTGTATCACATTAACCATTTGCACCAGATATTAGAGCTATTGTGCCATGCAAGTCATGTTGTAAAAGTGGAGGAAAAATAGAAGTGCTTCGCTGCTTGGACAGGATGTAGACACATTGACGAATTTCAACTTTTTAAAATGTCACTAAATTTCTGAGCAGTTAGACTCTTGTAGGTGGGCTGTACAAATTAGCAGAAGCCTCTCTAGATATACAGTATGTTACTCCTAAATGCAAAATTATAAACATATATGGGAAGTGTGTCAAAATCACAAGGACCGCAATATTATACTGTTTCAGTCTATTGTACAAGAATTCAAAAGATGAAAGTGACAGTGAAACAGTGAAGAAAAAAAAAAAAAGAAAATGCTCTTAACAAAAAAAATTTTTTTATATATATATATATATATATATATATATATATTATACAGTACATACATGGAGAAAATTCTGGTACTCTTCTATTAAAGAAAGAAAAACCCACAATAGTCAATGGAATAACATAAAAGTCATTTAATGATGAATAGAGTAGCACAATAGAGTCTGGAGGTGGCAGCAGCATAAGGAGACCATAGAGTGGCACAATGACATAGTGCGGAGATGGCAGCACCATGAGGATACCACAGAGTGGCAAGGTGACATAGTTTGGAGGTGGAGGCAGCATCAGGAGGCGACAGAGTGGCAAGGTGACATAGTGTGGATATGGCATCAGCATCCAGAGACCACAGAGTGGCAAGGTGACATAGCGAGAAGATGGCAGCAGCATGAGGAGAGTGACATAGTTTGGAGGTGGCGGCAGAATCAGGAGGCGACAAAGTGGCAAGGTGACATAGTGTGGATATGGCAGCAGCATCCGGAGACCACAAAGTGCCAAGGTGACATAGTTTGGAGAGGGCAGCAGCAGCTGCATCAGGAGACCACAAAGTGACCCGGCGACAGAGTGGGGCGGTGGGTGGCAATACCAGTACCTTCTATTGAAGGTGGCTGAAAGAAGAAGCACTTGGCATCAGATGTGTGGCATCAGGCGGTTGCAGCATCAAAGTAGTAGCTGAGGCAGGTAGACAGAAGAAACCGGTCTCTTGTATCAAAGTGTTGGTGTGGCACCATGGATTATCTAGTCTGATGCATCAGGAATTGGTGGTTGGAAATGCTGGCTGATCCACACCTGATTAATCTTTTCAAAGGCCAGTCTCTCCACATTTTGGGTGGACAGGTGAGTTCTTCTTGGGGTAACTATGGCCCCCGCACTAAACACCCGCTCTGATGCCACACTACTGGTCGGCCAGGACAGAGTTTCCAGGGCAAACTCTGCCAGTTGCGTTCACAAATTTAGTTTGACTACCCAGTAGTCCAGCGGATCTTCAATGTGGGGTGGCAGGGTGCTGTCCAAGTATGCCACCACCTGCAGGTTCAGGTTCTGCTTTATGTCTAGCTGCTGCTGCTGGTGAGTAGTTTCTTCACTATACGGGTGAAGAAAGATACTCATCAGCGACTGTAGACTTAGGTTTCTGCTGATGGAGCTAGTACTGCTCCTGCCACCCCACTCATCCCCAGCAGCCATGGCAGTGGAATGTGAGTGCAGACCTGCGAGAGGATGACCGATGGCAGAGATAGGCAGCAGCCAACTGACTACATAGAATGTCTCTTTAGTAGTTCAGTTTGTCTTCCCTCTCGATGGGTTTAAAAAGGCCCCCATTCTGGACTTGTAGCGAGGGTCAAACAAGGTGGAGAGCCAGAAGTCATCCCTCTGCCGAATGGTAACAATTTGTCTGTCACTACGCAAGTGAGCATGCTTCGTGCCATTTGTTCAAATGACTCGGAAGGACTTCTTGCCTCCATCTCCACTGAATACTGCCATGGTGTGTCTGGGTCCCCTGTCTCATCTTCCTCATTGCCCTGTAACTTCTCTGGCTGCTCCTCCTGTCCTGTCAGCTAAGTAGAAAAATCACCAATTTGGCTACACATTGACTGTGCTTCAATGTCCTCATCCCCCTCCTCCTCCTCTTTCAGTTCAGCCCCCACAGGGCTCATTTGGCCGTGAGATCGAGGCACCACGTTTCCTGTCCCCTGACCAGCCATTGTTACCAGCATCTCTTCCAGCACATGAAGCAGTGGAATGACGTTGTTCATTCCGTAGTCATGGCGACTGACAAATAACATGGCCTCCTTAAAGGGCCTGAGCAAACGGCAGGTTTCACACATGAGCTGCCACTGGCTGACATCAAAGTTACACAGTGGAGTACTCCTATCCGCTTGGATCATCAAGAAATCGTTGATGGCCTTTCTCTGTTTGTATAGTCAGTCCAACATATGGAGGGTGAAATTCCAACGGGTGGAAACGTCGCATATCAGCCTATGTTGGGGGATGCCGTTCTGCTGCTGCAGCTCAAGGAGGGTGTTTTTTCTGTTGTATGAGTGTCTGAAGTGCATGCAAAGTTTCCTGGCCATTTTTAGGATGTCTTGTAGATGGGTGGAAGACTTCAGGAACCGCTTGACAACTAGATTGAACCCATGTGCCATACAGGCTCAGCCTTCCTTGATGCAGCTCCGACACCATGTTCTTCCTGTTGTCGGTCAGCATGTTTCTGATTTTCAGTTGTCGCAGAGAAAGCCAGAATTTGATTTTTTGATGTATACCACTGAGCAGTTCCTCCCCTGTGTGACTCAGTTCGCAAAGGCAAACCAGGTGCAGAACAACGTGACACCGCCGAGCCCTGCACATGTGGTATTCTGGAGGGGCACTGTGACTAGCCCCTGCAGTGGAGGCTGAGGACATAGTGGAGGATGAGGAGGTAGAGGATGACATTGTCGCAGGACCAACGGCGTGACAATATGCAGGGGAAAGCGGTGTGACCTGGCCAAGTTGTTGGTGTGGCTGTGCAGGAACCACATTCATCCAGTGGGCCGTAAAGGAGATTTATTGTCCCTGATCGTAGTTACAGCTCCACACATTGGCACTGCCATACACTTTGGCAGACACTGACAGGCTCAAGGACTGGCCCACCTTCTGTTCTACATGTGTGTGCAGGGCTGGTACTGCCTTTTTTGCAAAGAAATGACGGCTTGGGATTTTCCACCTCGGTTCAGCACAAGCCATCAGCTCTTTAGTGGTGCAGAGTCCACCACTTGGAAAGGGAGGGACTGCAGCACCAGCAACTTGGACAGGAGCATGTTCAGCTTCTGCACCATTGTATGCGTGCACGCATACTGATGTCTCTTGGCAATCGCTTCGGTGATTGATTGCTGTCGGAATGACTGACGAGGAGTAGGAGCAGGAGCATCTCGACCAGCAGAAGATGATATTGACAGACAGCTCTCTTCAGCTGAGGTGGTGGAGCCTTGACTGGCTGAAACTGGGTGCATGCCACTGGGTGATGTAGCGGTAGTTGCGGCAGGCTGGACCACCACATCAGAGCCATGGTTCTCCAAGGCCACTTTATGGTGACGCTGCATATGTTGATGCAAAACCGTGGTGCCAACAATGGCACCCTGCCCACATTTCACCTTCTGCCTACATATGGCCATGTTGACCTCCTCTGGTGGCTTCACAAAAAACTACCACACCGCTGAGTACCTGACAGTGATGAGCGGCAGGGGCAATATTCAAATTCTTGATATATAATTTGCGATACGAAAATTTGCGATCAACACTACTCCGATAGTTAAACATATTGCAGCCTTCTCATTGGCACACAAGCAAGAAGCAGTGAGGGATCATGGGCACTAATGAAAAAAAAAAAGTTGAATATTCGCGATAACGAAGATATAGCACTATATTCTAGATATTTGCGAATTCTCGAAGTGCCAATATTCGCAATAAAAATTCACAATTAGAATCTCAACACTAGTACCTGATTTTCCTCTCAACACTACTCACTGGCTGACTGCTACCACTGCTGCATCCGTGAGCCCCTGAACCACTCCTTTCTGGGCAGGAAGGCTGCAAAGCGGGTGTTCTACCCCGTGCCCGTTTGGCTCCCAACCTCCCACTGCTGCCAGCCTGCTGACTACCGGCCACGCTAGCGACTTGCTGTCTTCGCCGATGGCTCACACGCAAGCTTCCACCCTCATCTCCTGATGATGACGAAGCCCCTTCTTTACCCGGCTTCTAAGTGCGATCGGCTTCATCATCCTCGAGTAGTGTCTACACATCACTTATGTCCTCCTCAACGGTCTCTGGGTCAGGAGCCTGACCGATTGCAAAACAAGATCCCACGCCACTCTCCTCATCACTACTTGCCTGCCTAATGGAGGAAGCAGCGGATGTCTCCTCCAGATCTTGGCTGGGCAGTAGCTGCTGACTTTCCTCTAGTAGCTCTTCCATGCTGAAAAGTGGAGCTGAGTCTACAGCATATTATACTTCTCATGGTGAGGGAACTGAAAAGGACAGAGGCAGGTTGAGGACAGGTGAGGGCACATGGCCTACTACCGGGCCATGCCATCTAAGGGTTGTGCCTGATGAACCCACCGACTGCTGGCTGGGGGTGTCTGATGTCACTTGGGATGACATGGATGACAGAGTTAACCAATTAAGAACCGTTACTGGTCAAGACATGACCGCTAGATGACACGGGGAACTCAGGCCTTTCGCTGCGACTCCTGCTGCCATGTCCCCTCACTCTGCTGCGACCTCTGCTTGCGCCAGAAACATTCAGGCCTCTGCCACTCCTTCGTGCATGGCCTGGCACTTTGCTGCCTGAACTAAACAAATTAAATGGAAATTAAAACATCCCTAAAAACAACAAATATATTTTTCTTTTTGTACTGAAATAGGTCACTGATTTATTTCTGCGCAAATAACAGTAAACGTGAACTGAGTATATTTTTCTCGTATTGTACTAAAATAGGCCACAAAATTATTTCTGTGCAAATAACACCGAATGCGAACTGTGTGTATTTTTCTTTTTCTCTCTAGAAATATGATAAGAAACGCTTATAGCGCAAATAACACCAAATTTGAACAGCGTCTATTTTTCTCGTATTGCACTGAACTGACAATAAATGTTTTTAGAGCAAATAACACCAAAATGTGAACAGTGTCTATTTTTCTCGTATTGTACTGAACTGACAATAAATGTTTTTAGAGCAAATAACACCAAATGTGAACAGCGTTTATTTTCCTTGTATTGTACTGAACTGACAATAAATGTTTTTAGCGCAAATAACACCAAATGTGAACAGCGTTTATTTTCCTCGTATTGTACTGAACTGACAATAAATGTTTTTAGCGCAAATAACACCAAATGTGAACGGCATCTATTTCTCTCGTATTGGACTGAAATATGACAATAAATGTTTTTAGTCCAAATAACACAAAATGTGAACAGCGTCTATTTTTCTCGGATTGTACTATAACAGGGCACTAAACTCTTTCACCATATATAGCTGCAGCAGTAAACAGAGTATATATTTTTCTTTTCCCACAGATATAAGCCACTAAAGGCTTTTCAACATAGCACTTGCACCCCTACATCTAATTGCTGGAATGACAGAGCTGCATAATGTCTATTTAGATCCCCAAATAATCTTTCCCTGCACTTGTAAATCATATTTTTTTCCCAATGATGTTTTCTGTATAACTCTCCCTAGCCCATGCAACGTCTGTCCCTGCACTAAGATGCTGTGAAATGATTCCTCCCTATCCTTATCGTGCACTTATAAACCTCTTTGTTTTTCACAATGTGGTTTTCTTTCACTCTCCCTAGCGCCTGCATAAACGTCTGTCCCTGAACAAAGTACGATGGTGAATGTCAGAATCTAAAATGGCCGCTGTATTTATAGGGCTGTGACAACAGCGGGCTGGCTGCTGATTGGCTGCATGCATGGCATTATGGGTCATCCTGTCTTCCCAGAGTTCCTTGCCCCATGTCCTCACACGTGTAGCTGCCATTTTAGTCTTCATTGTAGTCGCCATGTTAGGAAAAATTGTGATTCGTTACCACAGAAGCGAGGAAACTTTTCCTGAAATTCGCTCATCTCTATTGACAAGCAAAGCCTCTGGGAGAATGTCCTTTGGACAGGTTAGACAAAACTGGAGCTTTTTGGCAAGTCACATCAGGTGTATGTTCACAAAATGCAAAAATGAAGCATACAAAGAAATAAACCTACTGTGAAACATGGAGGACACTTGGTTATGTTTTGGGACTGCTTTGCTGCATCTGGCACAGGGTGTCTTGAATCTGTACAGGGTACAATAAAATCTAACGACTATTAAGGCATTCTTGAACTAAATGAGCTGCCCAGTGTCAGAAAGCTTAGTCTCAGCCACGAGTCATGGGTCCTCCAACAGGATAATGAGTAATGACCCAAAGCTAAAACATCTAAAAATGGCAAAGAATTGAACTATTCTGAAGTGGCCGTCTATGTGGCCTTTTATGAGCCCACTATGAGCCCCCATGGAGAAGGCACCCTTCAAACTTGAGACAGCTGGAGCAGTTTGCTCACGAGGGGTGGGTCAAAATACCTGTGGACAGGTGCAAAAGTTACAGAATGTGCTTGATTGCAGTGATTGCCTCATAAGGTTGTGCAACAAAATAAGTTAAGGGTGTTATTTTTTTTGTCCAAGCCAGTTTCATTAGTTTGCTTTTTTAATTATTCTGTCCAACCACAATTCAAATACAGACTGGGGCTATTTATCCATACTAACATGAAATGCTTCAGCCTCAGAGAAAAACGATCATAATAATCAATTGCCTGCTTACAAATGTGCTTTATTATTTTGATTGATGCATTGTTATTAAATAGGTAATTCAATATGAGTAAAGGGGTTTTCCAACTGTTTGTAACTGATGACCTATAATAGATGATCAGCAACTTAACAATGGAGGTCCGACACCTGGAACCCTGCCGATCAGTTGTTTGAGAAGGCCCCAGTGTTACAGTGAGTGCCACGGCCTTGCCATTACTTACCCTAGGATAGTGATGTTATCACCTTCGGTCATGTCACCTAGGTGCAGCTCAGCACCATTCCACTAAACCATCATTATAGCTCAATTCTTATAAAATAGATAGGAACGTGGGTTAAATAAATGTTTAGGAGGTCAGGAGATCAGAGATTAGAGCTGCACATGAGCTGTCAGTTAAAGGGATTAAAAAACAGAGCTTGACAGCTTGCAAACTGACTGATTTTCAACCCTTGTATCTCAGAAATGGCTTAACATTATTAATAAAGACCAAATGAAAAAAAGGATTTTTAGCCCAAAATGAGTAAAATGCAATCATAAAAAAAGACTATGAAGGTGTAAGTCACCTTTAAATACCCTTTTACATAGGCTGAGGATTGGGGCAATTATCAGGGATGAGCATTCGAATGAATGGTCATTGTCAAAAACTCCCCTTATGTAAATGCGCTGTTTATTACTCGATAAGTGTTAAGGCCGATTCATTGGCCTGTATTTGTGGGAGGGGCACGGTTGCCTATATCATGGCACCTCTGCCCCTCCTTCAATGAACGACGTGTCAAACGCTGGCCTCGGTCGGTGCGTGAAGTTGCGTCTGGTCCTGGAAGTTAGTTTCCACGCAAAGCAAGCTACTAGATCAGGTAAGTGGCTGCCACAATTGCAGTCTCGGCTCACAAGTCCGGCCGGCAGTGCCGGCTCCCTTAGGTAAGAGGGGGCCACACTGCACCGGAGCGTCTGCCAGGAGCCCCGACTCCCACGTGGCACGAATCGTAGGGTGCAGGGATCAGCGCGATCCCGATTCATACGTCTCTCCTCCCCTAATGTCTGGCACGGGCCGCTGTGCCATTAGCTAGGTAGGGCTCTCGGCAGCTGTAGTTAATTCTTCTCCCCTCATGCCCCCCATGTCCACCATGTCCCCCATGTCCACTCTGGTCCTTCTCATGTCAGCCGCACACTCACCTCAGCGTCCTGCGTGCGGTCTCCTCCGCTGTCTGCCCGTGCTGCAGGTGGCCGGCGCTGTGTGAGCTCCCCCTGGTGGCCGCCGGAGTCAATGCAGTCCATGGAGCAGTGTTGGATGTCACAGGCTCCCTCTGGTGGCGTCTGCCGGCTGTACAGTCCATGGTGCTGTGCCCTGTGTTGGCTCCATCTAGTGGCCACCAGGGGTTATGACCACAAAAAAAAAAAAAAAAAAAGGGTGTTGAGAAATGGTGTTTATATATATATATATAATAAATAAAAAAAAAAAAAAGGGGAAAAAAGAAATGATTATAGAGTGTTACTCATGCTTCATTGATGGAGTTTAAGGAAGGGGCGATATACTTGTTCAGTGCTAGTTAGAGGATCTCCGTATTGTTGGGCGCACGCCTCTACGCCTGGCGGTATGTCGTACGCAGGGATCTTACATGTGAATTATTCCAGGATCTGTGTCGTCCTTCTTCCAATATATTCTGCACGTTGTTCAACCATCATGGTACAGTATGGCAGTGGCTGTGTCGTGTTACTATTCCTCTTCTCTCCTTCTGGTGATGGGTCAGTTGTGCCACCGTCAGACTCATCAATCACTGGGGTGTTCTAGGTTCAGCTATCGCTTCTCCTTGGCTCAGGTCCTCTCGTCCCTTTTCACTCGTATTCCTCACAGTTTCATGGGTCTCGACCTACTCACAGCTTACGTCACATGATCCCGGTGTCGGTTGGCAGTCAGAAATTGATTTGTGCATACTGTATCCACAGGATATGTCACGTGCTTCAGACATAGTGGAGGCTTCGGTCGACGAGAACCCCGCCAGGATGTCAGAAGGGGGCAGTGTGTCGTCTCCTTGCACTTGGACCGTCCCTAGGCTGATGACGGAGTTGTCCAGACGGGGTGTTTCGTATCCCGCTTCTGCTGGGAAGGCTGAGTGATACCGGTTATTGTCATTAACTCAGGCCCTCAGCAGCAGGTAGAAGTCTCCGTGGTCACTGTTCAGAACTCCCTGACACAAATCCATCTGTGGTTGAATAACTTGACTTCATCTGTCACAGATGTGCAAACCAGGTTGCAAGCGGTTGAGTCTCGTTGTTTTTCCACATACTATCAATGCCGCCGTTCTATCTACATCTACGGCGACAGGGGCAGGTGTCCCTGTGACAGCACCCAGTATTATGTCAGCCAAGGCAGCTGCCACCTTAAGTCAGTTCCAGTTTCTTACTAACTGGGCCAATATTGATACAGAGATTTTGTACGCATTTCGCCGGGCTTAAGGCACTATCATGCTCCCTGTGCCAATCAATTGACCATTCTACGGTGTGATGTCATAAGGCTGCCCAGAGTGAGGGGTCTAGTTCTACAGGTCCTGTTCCCGGCCCGTCCGATTCACACAGATCCTCTGGTTTAGTTGACAAGCTGGGTAGACCCATCAAACTACTCGGCAGGTCACAAATTGTAATAATTTCAACCATGCATCCTGTAACTTCAGTCAGTGCCGCTTGCTACACATATGTACTAACTGCTTCAGAGGCCACCCTAAAGTAGTCTGTTCATTAAAAGAAGATAATAATTACATGTGTGTTGTCAATATAGTTCGGTTGCAGCAGTTCCCATACCTAGCATCAACTCTCTCATCCCATCAGAAGAGGTTAGCATGAGATATGCCACCATAGATCAAGTCATCACTCTTATCTTGCAGTTAGGTCCCAGCACCATCCTTTCTAAAGCTGATATTGCAGACGCCTTCAAATTACTACCGATCAAACCATCCCTCTGGCAATGGCATGGCATCAAATGGAGGGACCTTTATTATTTCGCTTCCAATCTCACATTCGGGTCTAAGAGTAGCCTGTGGTTATTTGACCAATTAGCCAAGGCTCTCCACTGGATTTAGTCCATGAATTCCACTGTAGCAATGTTATTCACTTCCTGGATGGTTTTTAATTATTGAGCGTCCTGACACTCCCCCCAAAGACCTTCGTTGCTACTGGAGTGTTTCAGACAATTAGGGGTTCCTGTCTCTCCCAAGAAAGTGGAAGGTCCCTCCTCAGTCATCACATTCCTTGGTATAGTATTGGACACCCAGAACATGGTTGCCAGGTTGCCAAAGGGACAAATTACAGAGAATCAGGGAAGTCGTTCATAGTTTCACATCTACTAGAGTGATTAAAGTTCAGCTTCAGTCCCTGTTAGGTATGTTGAACTTTGCCATGCGTACAATTCCGCAAGGTAGGGCATTTGTATCTCGTTACTTTCACTCCTTCCTACAGCCCCTTCCCAGGATAGCAGCATAGGTCTGGGCGATATGGTCATAGCTGACTCGAACATGTGGAATCATTTCTCACGCAATGGAATGGCATCTCGCTCTTTGTTCCCACAATATCTGGCAACTCCCCCGTAATTTTGTCCGACGCCGCTGCCAATACAGATTTCGCAGCTATTTTTGGCAATCATTGGTTAGCAGACAGATGGCCAATCGAAGTCAGTTCCATTCCTGGGTTTTCCGTACCTCAGCAGTTTTGTACTCTAGCCCTTAGTGGCAGCATCCTATACCTGGGGTCAAAGTTGGTCAGGTCAGACGACGTCCTTCGTGTCCGACAATACAGCCGTCATCGAGTTTCTCAATAGTGGTTCTTCTAAGTCTCCGTATGTCATGTTATTTCTTAGGCGCCTGGTCCTTCCGTCATTACAACACCAGTTCCGTTACATAGCTTCACACATAGCCGGTAACCACAACGCAGCAGCCGACGCATTATCTCGTTTTATTACCCTCTTTTCACAGATCTGTCCAGAAGCCGATGCCATCGGGAGTCCACTCCCGCCATACGCTGCTCTATTCCTTCCATAGACGCTCATCTCGCCACCGCTCGGTCACTGTTAGACAAGTCCCTCTCACCCAATACAGCCAGAGCCTACCAGACAGGTTGGAGAGCCTTCCAGAGATTTCAGGACTCCTGTCCGCAAGGTGACCCTGAGTTCGTTCCGTACATCCTGGCGTTTATAGGTACTGTCACCCCAATCTGAAACTATCCCACGCCACGGTCAAGTCCTACCTCGCAGGGGTGCAACATTTAGAGCCATGAGTTTCACCCAGCCAGGTTCGTTGTTTTCAATCCATGCCATTGAAGCTACTCTGAGGGGTCTCGAGAAGAGCAACTGCGAGACACACACTCGCCGGCTACCCGTCACTGGCCAGCTTTTCCGCGACCTTTCCGACCTGCTAGACAAAACCATTCGGTGCACTGCATAGTCTGATAATTAAGCTGCCATGTACCTGGCCTTTTACGGGTTTTGAGACTGGCCGAGTTTACCTCCCCGGCTAACAGTAGCAGATACGTCACTCTCGGTCAGCTCTCGGCTTCCAGAGATGGTTACATACTCTCGCTACTCATCACCAAGACCTCTCAGGTAGGCACCCCGACCCAGGTGTTTCTTCCCGACCTCTCATCAATAGTGCCCCGTGCGCGTGCTACAACAGCTTCTGTCCTCTCTGCCAAACAAGCCGCCCGAAAGTCCTTTGCTACCATTCTATAATACTCACCCTACCTGTCCCCAATTCATAACTCATATTCGTGTTTTACTGACTAATCTGGCAGTAGACCCGTCCTCAATATGCGGGTTCGGAATCGGGTTCCCGCACATATAATCATAAGACTAGGTCGTTGGCGTTCGTCATGTTTCAGCCGCTACATTCCTTGTCCATATACTGAAATGAGTCTTGCTTGTCAGAATTTGGTGTTATGAATAAATGTTTGTAGCATTCCGATATGATAGGAATTGTTGCTCTTTTTGGCCTCCTTCAGCCATTCCTTCAACGTCGCGGTTCCGGCATAACTCTAACCGCTTTAGCTAGATAGCAGATAGGAGTCCTTCTTTCGTGAGTGCCCCGACCACAAATGAGCTTTGGGCGATTGCATCTTTTACATGGCCCATAAAACAGTTTTCCAGCAGCAGATCGCCCTGTATGAGCAGGGATCTTCTGCTGACAAACAGTAATTCTATATACATACTATCTCACTATCGCTTTTTCCCATAATGAGGGTATGATTTCTGAATGTAAAAAATGGTTGACTGCCAATAACTGTCTGTAAATTAGTCTGTGTAAAAGAGCCCTTAGTCTACGATTCTCATTAACCTCTTCAGGACCATGCCATTTTTCACCTTAACCACCTCCGGACCGCCTAACGCACATGTGCGTTCCGGAGGTGGCAGCGCTGCGCACAGTCACGCATATACGTGTCATCTCGCAAGACGCGAGATGACGCGAATATGCGCGCGCGCATGCGCAGTTCGCGCCGGCATTTCGCACAGCAGTATTTCGTCAGCAACCTGCCAGCCAATGATCGTGGCTGGCAGGTTGCTGATTTTTAAAAAATCCAATCAAAGTGCCAGATTGCAGATCATATTAGTAAATATGATCTGTTATATGGCTGCCTGCTCCTCTGCTGGTTCTTTTCGTCGGTTGGATCCAGCAGAGGAGCAGGCTTCACAGTGAGTACACCAAACACTACACTATAGCCCCTGATCACCCCCCTGAACCCCAATTAACCCTTTGATCACCCCTGTCAATCACAAGTGAAAAGAAAAAAGTGATCAGTGCAAACTGTCACTTTTTTTTTTCACTGTTATTGACCGTTAGGTTTTAGGTATAGTTTAGGTCCTATGGTTAGGTAGTTAGCGATCAGTTAGCGCCCAGCCCACCGCACCGCAGTCCGTTATTCGCTGATTAGCGTATCGCTAATCAGCATTTGTACTTTTATAGTATCTGGAAGTGATCAAAACTGATCACGGTCAGATCTATAATTGTATTAGTGTCACTTTAGTTCGCCCTCCACCCAAAACGCAGTGTTTGCCCGATCAGGCCTGATCGGTCGCCCACACGTGCGTTCGCCCACACCCGCCCCACCGCAGTGACAAAAAAAAATCTTTTTTTGATCACTGCACATTCACTTTACACGCACTGCGGCGATAAAAAAATCAGTTTTGATATTTTTTATCAACCGCAGCGGCCTCCGGTACTTCGCTAGCCTCCCCTTTGTAAGACAGGCTTGCTTTTTTTTTCTTGGGTAGTCTCAGGGAATACCCCTAAATTTAGTTGCCCACATGTCTAACAGGGGGTATTCCTCTGAAGAGGCCTACAGGCTTCTGACCCAGTCGGATGAGGAGTGGGAACCCTCATCTGATGAATCCAGCGGGTCAGAATACGAACCTGTAGAAAGCAGTGGCTCTCTGACCCAAAGTTCGGACGAGGAGGCTGAGGTCCCTGATACCACCAGGCGTACCCGGCCCCGTGTCGCTAGACCGCAGGTTGCGCAGGATCCGCTTCAAGAGCAGCAGAGTGGGGCTGGTGCTGTCGGATTACGTGGTGAGGCATACACCAGCAGCCCAGCCCTCCCTGGACCTAGTACCAGCACTGCCGTACAACCTGGTGAAGTAGCGAGCACCAGAAGGGCAGTTGAAGCTGGTACGGTGGCACGTGCAGTAGTGACCCCGTCGCAGCCACCGCAAAGACGTGCCCGTAGAGCCCCTAGAATCCCAGAGGTGCTGGCAAACCCTGATTGGCAGTCCCCAACTTCAGCCGCACCTGTAGTTTTCCCTTTCACTGCCCAGTCTGGAGTTCGGGTTGAGACGGCTCAGATCGGTTCGGCCCTGGGATTTTTTGAGCTGTTCTTGACTGCGGAGCTTTTAGACATAGTTGTGGCCGAAACAAACAGGTATGCCACACAATTTATCACCGCTAACCCGGGAAGCTTTTATGCCCAGCCTTTCCGGTGGAAACCAGTCCAAGTTTCCGAACTTAAAACTTTTCTGGGCCTCCTCCTCAACATGGGCCTGACAAAAAAGCATGAATTGCGGTCATATTGGTCCACGAACCCGATTCATCACATGCCCATGTTCTCTGCTGCCATGTCCAGGGCACGTTTTGAGGCCATCCTGCGGTTCCTGCACTTTAGTGACAACACCGCCTCCCGTCCCAGGGGCCACCCTGCTTTTGACCGGCTCCACAAAATTCGGCCCCTCATAGACCATTTCAACCAGAAATTTGCAGATATTTATACCCCAGAGCAAAACATCTGCATAGACGAGTCCCTGATACATTTTACCGGGCGCCTTGGCTTCAAACAATACATCCCAAGCAAGCGCGCCCGGTATGGGGTCAAATTGTATAAGCTCTGTGAAAGGGCCACAGGCTATACCCACAAATTTCGGGTCTATTAGGGAAAAGATCAGACCCTGGAGCCGGTCGGTTGCCCTGACTACCTGGGGAGCAGTGGGAAGACAGTTTGGGACTTGGTGTCACCCTTATTCGGCAAGGGGTACCATCTTTATGTGGACAATTTTTACACAAGTGTGGCCCTCTTTAGGCATTTGTTTCTAGAACGGATTGGCGCCTGTGGTACCGCGCGAACTAGTCGCGCGGGCTTCCCCCAACGGCTCGTTACCACCCGTCTTGCAAGGGGGCAGAGGGCCGCACTGTGTAACGAAGAACTGCTCGCGGTGAAATGGAGAGACAAGCGTGACGTTTACATGCTCTCCTCCATTCACGCAGACACGACAATACAAATTGAGCGAGCAACCCGTGTCATTGAAAAGCCCCTCTCAGTCCACGACTATAACCTCCACATGGGAGGGGTCGACTTCAATGACCAGATGTTGTCTCCGTATTTAGTTTACCGACGCACCAGACGCTGGTATAAGAAGGTGTCTGTATATTTAATTCAATTGGCTCTGTACAATAGTTTTGTTCTCTACAGTAAGGCTGGGAGAACTGGATCCTTCCTCAAATTTCAGGAAGAGATCATCGAGAACCTCCTGTATCCAGGAGGTTCCGTGGCCCCAACCACCAGTGTAGTTAGCCGTCTACACGAGCGACATTTCCCCAATGTCGTTCCTGGTACCTCAACCCAACAGTCACCCCGAAAAAGATGTTGTGTCTGTAGCAGGAGTGGAATAAGGCGTGACACCCGCTATTTCTGTCCTGACTGTCCGGACCACCCTGCCCTATGCTTTGGAGAGTGTTTCCGGAAGTACCACTCACAGGTACACTATTAGCATAGGGATCATCTCACCAGGACAGGCACACAGGGCTATTAGGGCCCATTCACTCACTGCTGCTGCAAACGTCTCCTTTCACATGGGACAAAGTGCATAACGCACTTCGCCACATCTTTGGGCGATTTGTGCTTTGCACATTGACCCATGGGGAAGGAGAGGTATAAAGGTAAAAAATAAAAAAACACACCAGTAAGCAAACACGTTAATGTTCAGTTAAAAAAGTTAAAGTTTATATGTTCTGTTGCAAAGTCAATAAAATTATTGCGTTGCGGCCTGGTTTTTTCTTTTTTTTTTTTTTTTCTTTTTTTACCTTCCAGGTGGACCAACCGATCTACTAGCTGCAGCACCGATGTGCATTCTGACAGAAGCATTGCGCTGCTGTCAGATTACACGCAAGTCGGTGTATGCGGCGCTGCAAGACGGGATTTTCTCCTCTGCAGTGACAGATACGTTTGCCGAGGCATACGAGCTGAGGAGGAGGTGGCGTTCCTATGCTTTGGCAAGCACTTTGTATATATATATATATAAAAAAATAAAAATAAATCCCGGCAATGATTTATTCATCCACATCGATTGATGTGAATGGAGAAATCTGGTTTGCCAGGGCATACGAGCTAAGTGGGTATGGATGTAGGGCGGAGCTCCTATGTCCTGGCAGACGCCTTTCCCCTCCATTTTTTTTTTTTGGCAGAGATTTTTTCATCCACATTGATCGATGCGAATGAAGAAATCTGTGCCGTTCATTTTTTTCTTTCAGCCCAGAGGCTGAACGGAAAAAAAAATCTCATTACCTGTATGCTCAATATAAGGAGAATAGCAGAAACTCCTAATGCTGGCCATACATGTAATGATTGCGGAGACCCTCAAATGCCAGGGCAGTACAAACACCCCACAACTGACCCCATTTTGGAAAGAAGACACCCCAAGGTATTTGCTGAGGGGCATATTGAGTCCATGAAAGATTTAAATTTTTGTCCTAAGTTAGCGGAAAGTGAGACTTTGTGAGAAAAAAAAATAATAATCAATTTCCGCTAACTTATGCAAAAAAAAAAAAAAATTCTATGAACTTGCCAGGCCCCTCATTGGATGCATTGGGGTGTCTTCTTTCCAAAGTGGGGTCACATGTGGGGTATTTATACTGCCCTGGCTTTTTAGGGGCCCTAAAGCGTGAGAAGAAGTCTGGGATCCAAATGTCTAAAAATGCCCTCCTAAAAGGAATTTGGGCCCCTTTGCGCATCTAGGCTGCAAAAAAGTGTCACACATCTGGTATTGCCGTACTCAGGAGAAGTTGGGGAATGTGTTTCGGGGTGTCATTTTACATATACCCATGCTGGGTGAGAAAAATATCTTGGTCAAATGCCAACTTTGTATAAAAAAATGGGAAAAGTTGTCTTTTGCCAAGATATTTCTCTCACCCAGCATGGGTATATGTAAAATGACACCCCAAAACACATTCCCCAACTTCTCCTGAGTACGGCGATACCAGATGTGTGACACTTTTTTGATGCCAAGGTGGGCAAAGGGGCACATATTCCAAAGTGCACCTTTCGGATTTCACCGGTCATTTTTTACAGATTTTGATTGCAAAGTACTTCTCACACATATGGGCCCCTAAATTGCCAGGGCAGTATAACTACGCCACAAGTGACCCCATTTTGGAAAGAAGACACCCCAAGGTATTCCGTGAGGGGCATGGCGAGTTCCTAGAATTTTTTTTTTTTTGTCGCAAGTTAGTGGAATATGAGACTTTGTAAGGAAAAAAGAGAAAAAAAAAATCATCATTTTCCGCTAACTTGTGACAAAAAATAAAAAATTCTAGGAACTCGCAGTGCCCCTCACGGAATACCTTGGGGTGTCTTCTTTCCAAAATGGGGTCACTTGTGGCGTAGTTATACTGCCCTGGCAATTTAGGGGCCCAAATGTGTGAGAAGTACCTTGCAATCAAAATGTGTAAAAAATGGCCTGCAAAATCTGAAAGGTGCACTTTGGAATATGTGCCCCTTTGCCCACCTTGGCAGCAAAAAAGTGTGACACATCTGGTATCGCCGTACTCAGGAGAAGTTGGGGAATGTGTTTTGGGGTGTCATTTTACATATACCCATGCTGGATGAGAGAAATATCTTGGCAAAAGACAACTTTTCCCATTTTTTTTATACAAAGTTGGCATTTGACCAAGATATTTTTCTCACCCAGCATGGGTATATGTAAAATGACACCCCAAAACACATTCCCCAACTTCTCCTGAGTACAGCGATACCAGATGTGTCACACTTTTTTGCTGCCAAGGTGGGCAAAGGGGCACATATTCCAAAGTGCACCTTTTGGATTTCACCGGTCATTTTTTACACATTTTGATTGCAAAGTTCTTCTCACACATTTGGGCCCCTAAATTGCCAGGGCAGTATAACTACCCCACAAGTGACCCCATTTTGGAAAGAAGACACCCCAAGGTATTCCGTGAGGGGCATGGCGAGTTCCTAGAATTTTTTATTTTTTGTCGCAAGTTAGTGGAATATGAGACTTTGTAAGAAAAAATAAAATCATCATCATTTTCCGCTAACTTGTGACAAAAAATAAAAAGTTCTATGAACTCACTATGCCCATCAGCGAATACCTTAGGGTGTCTACTTTCCGAAATGGGGTCATTTGTGGGGGTTTTCTACTGTTTGGGCATTGTAGAACCTCAGGAATCATGACAGGTGCTCAGAAAGTCAGAGCTGTTTCAAAAAGCGGAAATTCACATTTTTGTACCATAGTTTGTAAATGCTATAACTTTTACCCAAACCATTTTTTTTTTTGCCCAAACATTTTTTTTTATCAAAGACATGTAGAACAATAAATTTGGCGAAAAATTTATATATGGATGTCGTTTTTTTTGCAAAATTTTACAGCTGAAAGTGAAAAATGTCATTTTTTTGCAAAAAAATCGTTACATTTTGATTAATAACAAAAAAAGTAAAAATGCCAGCAGCAATGAAATACCACCAAATGAAAGCTCTATTAGTGAGAAGAAAAGGAGGTAAAATTCATTTGTATGGGAAGTTGCATGACCGAGCGATAAACGGTGAAAGTAGTGTAGTGCCGAAGTGTAAAAAGTGCTCTGGTCATGAAGGGGGTTTCACCTAGCGGGGCTGAAGTGGTTAAGGACCAGGCCATTTTTACAAATCTGACATGTGTCACTTAACATTAAAACCCTTTTACTTATCCATGCCATTCTGAGATTGTTTTCTCGTCACATATTGTACTTCATGACAGTGGTAAATTTGAGTCAAAATATTTTATAGTTATTTATAAAAAAAATACCAAATTTTAAAAAAAAATTGAAAAAATTAGCAATTTTCAAAATTTCTATTTCTCTGCTCTTAAAACAGATAGTGATACCTCCTAAAATAGTTATTATTTTACATTTCCCATATGTCTACTTCATGTTTGGATCATTTTGTAAATTGCATTTTCTTTTTTTGGGACGTTAAAAGGCTTAGAAGTTTAGACACAACTCTTGAAATTTTTCAGAAAATATCCAAAATCCACTTTTTAAGGACCATTTCAGGTCTGAAGTCACTTTGTGAGGCTTACATAATAGAAACCACTCATAAATGGCCCCATTTTAGAAACAACACCCTTCAAGGTATTCAAAACTGATTTCATAAACATTCTTAAAAATGTAGGTGTTCCACAAGAATTAAAGGAAAATGTAGATGAAATTTCATAATTTCACTTTTTTGTCAGATTTTCCATTTTAATTCATTTTTTTCCGCTAACAAAGCAAAGGTTAACAGCCAAACAAACTCAATATTTATTACCCTGATTCTGTAGTTTAGAGAAACACCATATATGTGGTTGTAAACTGCTGTACGGGCACACGGCAGTACGCAGAAGGAAAGGAATGCCATATGATTTTTGGAGGGCAGATTTTATTGGGATAATTTTAAGTTGCCATGTCACATTTGAAGACCCCCTGATGCACCCCTAGAGTAGGAACTCCCAAAAAATTACCCCATTCTGGAAACTATGGGATAAGGTGGTAGTATTGTTGGTACTATTTTAGGGTACATATGATTTTTAGTTGCTCTATATTACAAACTGTTTTTATTTTTTGTTATTTACAATGTTCATCTGACAGGTTAGATCATGTGGTATTTTTATAGATCAGGTTGTTACGGATGCGACAATACCAAATATGATTACTTTGTTTTTTTTGTTTTAGTTTTACATAATAAAGCATTTTTGAAAAAAATAATTTTTTAGTGTCTCCGTATACTGAAAGCCATATTTTTTTTAAATTCTTTTGGGCAAATGTCTTATGTAGGGGCTAATTTTTTTCAATATGAGATGACTGTTTGATTGGTACTATTTTAGGGTACATATGACTTTTTAATTGCTGTAAGGTGACAAAAAATTGCTTTTTTGACACCATTTTTTATTTATTTTTTTACTGTGTTCATCTGAGGGGTTAGGTCATGAGGTACTTTTATACAGCAGGTTCTTACAGTTGCGGTGATACCTAGTATGTATATTTTTTTTATTTTTTTTAGTGTCTCCATATTCATGTTTTAGTGTCTCCATATTCTAAGAGCCATAGTTTTTAAATTTTTTGGTCGATTGTCCTAGGTAGGGTCTCATTTATTGCGGAATGAGATGGCGGTTTCATTGGTATGATTTTGGGTTGTGCATACATTTTTGATTGCTTGGTATTACACTTTTTGTCATGTAAGTTGACAAAAAATTGCTTTTTTGACACTGTTTTTTTTTTTGTTTTTTTTTCGGTGTTCACCTGAAGGATTAGATAATGTGATATTTTTATAGAGAAGGTCCTTATGGATGTGGAAATACCTAATATGTATGCATTTTTTAACTTATTTAAGTTTTACACAATTACCGTATTTTTCGCCGTATAAGACACACTTTTTCTCCCCCCAAAATGGGGGAAAAACGCCCCTGCGTCTTATACGGCGAATGCTGTCAGTTTTACATCGCAAGAGCAAGCGGGGACTCGGGGAGGGACTGGGAGGAGGAGCTGGGGGCCGGCAATAGCGGCAGGGCGGTGCAGTCACTGTACTATAGCCCCGCCCCGCCGCTCCGGTATACTAATATAATATGTCTTATTCAATTAATAGTTATTAAATATGCCCCTTTATTCCTAATAGTACCTTAAATCCTAAGCGCTTCAGTACAATGCAGGCCAGGTGGGCGGCAGTGTAATTCCCTCATGTCACGTGCCTGCACCGCCTACTTTATGAATGAAGCAGGCGGCGCAGACAAGTGACGTCAGTGAGTGACGCTCCGGCCGCCCGGCCTGCCTGCCAGCATTGTACTGAAGCAGTTAGGATTTAAGGTACTATTAGGAATAAAGGGGCATATTTAATAACTATTAATTGAATAAGACATATTATATTAGTATACTAGAGCGGCGGGGGATCTGTGGATGACACAGTTATGGTCTAGGGGGGTCTGTGGATGACACATGTATAACAGTGCCATCAACAGATCCCCCCCTGTAACAGTGCCAGCCACAGATCCCCCTGTAACAGTGCAAGCCACAGATCCCCCCATAACAGTGTCCGTCATCCACAGATCCCCCATAACAGTTTCCATCATCCACAGATCCCCCCATAACAGTGTCCGTCATCCACAGATCCCCCCATAACAGTGTCCGTCATCCACAGATCCCCCCATAACAGTATCCGTCATCCACAGATCTCCCCATAACAGTGTCCGTCATCCATAGATCCCCCCATATCAGTGTCCGTCATCCACAGATCCCCAGTAATAGTGCCATTCACAGACCACCATTAGTTCCAAACCCACCAAACACACAGCACACCTTTTGGTTAAAAATATTTTTTTTCTTATTTTCCTCCCCAAAAACCTAGGTGCGTCTTATAGGCCAGTGCGTCTTATACGGCGAAAAATACGGTATATCAAAAATGTATTCATGTTTTAGTGTCTCCATAGTTAGAGAGCCATAGTTTTTTTGGGTGATTTTCTTAGGTAGGGTATCATTTTTGTGAGATGAGATGACGGCTTGAGTGCCACTATTTTGGGGTGCATATGACTTTTTGATCGCTTGCTATTACACTTTTTTTTTAAGATGTAAGTTGACAAAAAATGGCTTTAACACCATTTTTATTTTATATTTTTTACAGTGTTCACCTGAGGGGTTAGGTCATGTGGTATTTTTTTAGAGCAGGTTATTACAGACACGGCGATTCCCAATATGTCTACTTTTTATTTATTTTTACATTAACACAATAAAAGCATTTTTATTTTAGTGTCTCCATAGTCTGAGAGCCATAGTTTATTTTTTATTTTTTGGGCGATTGTCTAAGGTAGGGGCTCATTTTTTGCGGGATGAGGTGACGGTTAGATTGGTACTATTTTGGGGGGCATACGCCTTTTTGATCATTTGGTTTTGCACTTTTAGTGATGTAAGGTGACAAACAAATGTTTTTTTAGCAGTTTTTATTTTATTTTTTTCGACACCTGAGGGGTTAGGTCATGTGATATTTTTATAGAGCCGGTCAATACAGAAGCGGCGATACCCAATATGTCTACTTTTCCCTATTTTTTACACATTTTTTTAACTTTATTTTGGGAAAAGGATACTTTTCTTAAACTTTTTTTTAAAACTTTATTTTTTTCACATTTTTTTCACTTTATTCTTTATCATACTCTGGGATATAAACTTTTTGGGGGTCTGATCCCCTTTATTATGCATTACAATACTTCTGTATTGTAATACATTGGCTGTAAGTGTATTAGACACTGTAATACACTTACAGCTTCCTGTCTGTGAGATCCAGGGGGCTGGATCTCACAGGCTGTCACGGTAGGCAGCCACTGGGGCTGCCTTCCTTGCCATCGGGTCTCCATCACAGCAGCACGGAGACCCGATGGCCATCCGGCACCCGGCAGGATCCTGCATGTCCCCCGGTCAGCGCTGACTGTGGCAGTGCCAGGGTTAATGCGTCATGTTTTCACTGATGTCGGCACATACCGAAGGGGTTCGGCTATCAGTGACTGACAGACTCCTGCCACCACCCAATCAGCCCGCCGTACATGTACGGTGCTGGTCCTTAAGTCACGCCCACCAGCGCTGTTGTACGGTGCGGGTACTAAAGGGGTTAAAGGGTGGAACGGAGGCTTTACAAACAGCACTGACAGTGTCAGACTAGGTAATTAGTATGGACTAAAACTGGTCAGGAAAGTTCAGGAAAGCTCTATGTACAGTTTATCTTAAATCACAAGTTTGTCAGTCTAAAATCCTGTGCTGAATAATTACTTGATTTTCTTGATCTTTTATTTTTCTTTAAAGCTTACCATAGCCAGCTTTTAACATCTGTATAATTGTCACAACTCGTCTCAACCCCCATGACATTAGCTAACCACCAATCTCGGCTATTGTGCTCTAGATTGGTTTCTCTTGAACCACAGGGGTTATAGGTGTTCAACACTTGTGAAACCAGCTTTATAAAAGAAGTCAAATGCTAACATGTTTGGAGAATTTACTAAAGTTTTTGTTAATGATAGTGACATTTTCAAAGAAATGAAGTTGATTTTACTATACTACCTATTTGAATAGTCCTTAATGATCTGATAAATGCTAATCTTTAGGGTTTCATTGCCAAAACGGTTGTTGCTTCGATCCTTGTAGATACGAAACTCTGCTGCTGTCACAGCTTCACCACGTGGGATTTGAGTGAGGTCAAATCGGAATTCTTTGTAGTGCCTCCGTTGGTGTGAAAAGTCCTTGTCTCTTTCAACTGAAAGGAAAAAAAGAAAATTCCAGGAGTGAACCCTAAATACAGTCAATGATGAACTGTGAATTTATATGGCTTAGAAATGAAAACATTCTGGCAGCTCTGTATGACAGTGGGTAAACAGCAAAACCACAAATCCAGACATAGCTTCCAGGTGAAAGGAGAAATAATGTTCACTTCAAACGAGAAAGAAAAAAACTCATTAGTTTACTAAAATTTCATGAGAGCAACTGGAAATAATACTAGAAAGGCTAAAATGTTCATGTCATAAAAGTGGTTTTAGACACAGGCGAGGAAAAGGTAAGAATGAAAGAGGACTGTAGTATAAGGGAACCACTTCCATGGAAAATCCAAATCCCTAGCAGAGCTGCAGCTCATATTTTATTAATCACATCTCCCCCACACTAACTATAAAATCCACGAAAACCAATCATGTCAGTGTAAAGTGCAAATATCTTCAACTGAGGTCAATACTCTACAATGTTTTGTGTGTTTGTGTATGTGCAAATAGATTGAAATTGGCTTATTAGTTAATAATTGGGATGTGTGTTTCTTAAATTTATACTTATATGTTACCTTTCTCCTAGAAGTCTTCAAACAATGGACCTAATTTATCAAAATGTTTAAACGAAAAACTAGCCTTGTTGTCCGTAGTAAGTCCACAGCAGTTTAAGCAATTAAATTGTGCTCTGATTAGGTGTTATGTGGAACATGATGGTTTTACTTTTAGACTTTTTGATGAATGTCTACTTTCTAATATGTCTAAATCTTTAAAGCAAGCAACCGATTCAAAAAAAGAGAAAAACTGAATTGCCTGGGAAATTGACAGAACCCCAACAATACATGGTGCCCTTATTTTCATCTTTCCAGCTATAGATCTGCCAATTCTTCTGTTCTTTTGTCAACATGGCCACACCGCTTCTCAGACCACCTGAGGATTTTGTAGCCTAAGACACTTCATGCTCATCCAGCCCTGCTCTTGGGCTGTTCATATGAGCAGAATTGTCCAATCGAAGGGCAGCAGGAAGTGTCTTGGACTACAAAGCCTAAGAAGAGGTGTATCTATTTTAGATGGCAGAAGATGAAACCAGGAATTGGCAGATCTCCATTTAAAAAGATAAAAAGAAGGGCACTATGTAAGTGTTATGTGCTTTCCTCAGTTAATGTAAATTTTGAAATCTTTTTCTTGCTTTCGAACATTATATTTCCAATGCATATATACAATAAAAACTGGCAATACATTGTCAAATTTGACCCAATATTTTACCACAGACTGAACTTACAGTATCAAATGTATGTATATAGAGTATTACATGCCTAGGAAAAAGCCAAGCCTGGAAGGACATAATTCAAGAGAAAACCACATGCCACAAGTGTTAGGCAAAATCAAGTGCAGTCATCAGATTCTATTTTAACCATTAGGAGATAGGCTATACATTATATAGTAATTGGCCTCAAAATTTTTGATCATGTGTATTTTACAGTATTCCATACCATAAACAAAGAAGATTACCACTAATAAAATTGGTTTTATTATATTAGATTATATTTGGTGACTTGAGAAATATGAACATATTATATATGTATCTGAAGATTAAACAACCTGGGATTAGCTATTGATATTTTATAATAATGTTGGATGTTATAAAGGCACATAACCAAGACAATACTGGGGTCGATGCCATCAGAGGCATCCCAAAAAAGGGGTCCTGATACCAACTAGCACTGATCTCAGTTATACTGTGTTTCTGCCAAACTGGCAGGGACCCTGTGAAATTTATAGGCTCAGTCTAATACAGTGATATAAAAAAGGTCCTATATGTAACTTCTTAGCCCAACAACTACCTGTACATTGCCATTAAAGAATTATGGCTATTCTACCTTCATTTAGATCTACTCTTCACTTTTATGCCCAATATCCCGTAACTATAACTTGCCTCCCAACAATTATACTGTACACATCACCACAGTCCTTTTTTTGTTTCTTTCTAACGTTTTATTATGTGTTTAGTTATATGTAGAGGTAAGCGAATTTCTCAAAAATGTGATTCGGTTGGTTCGCCGAATTTTCCGAAAAGATTTGATTCGATCCAAATTAATTTGTGTCAAATTGCATCAAAAACAGCTATTTCCTGGCTACAGAGAGCCTGTATACCGGGGTAGAACACTGTGCCTTGCAGCAATACGCATAGTGAGTCTGCTGTGGTAGTGAAACAATACTGTGAGTCAGTATGACATGCAGATGACAGGAATCGCTACTAGAATCACTGCACAGTTATGGGGCCTAATCTGACCAAATAACTTAAGTGTGAACTCAGCCTTACAGGTCCATGTTAGTGTCAGGTTTAAAGAACCGTGCAGAGGCGCAAGATCCTAATATAGCGTGAAAGAGCGCACTTCTTTTACACCATTGTCAGCTGATTCCACATAGATGTCTACAGAACCTGTTCTATTAAATGCTTATACAAGTAGAGCCCCCCTACAGAGTGAAGAGTGTGCCAGCAGTAAGTTTGTGTTTATGTCACTAATTATTTTGCCCTTCCTCTGATCCATCACAATAATAACCCACAAAAAAACAGATCCTATCTGTTGAGCATCCGCCTTCAATTGGTCATCATTTGGTCAGTAATCCATAAGTATTGCTAATGCAAAACAAAACAGGAATGGGTCCAAAACATAGATGACACGTGAATTGAATATTTGCATTTTCAACCAGGCCAAAAAGGCTAAATAATGGCCCAGTCATTAAGTGTGGAGGGTGGGAACAGCATGAAAAGTGCACAGAGTGGCCCAATGACATAGTGTGGAGGTGGCAGCAGCATCCAAAGTGTGGAGGTTGCAGAAGCACGAGGAGGCCACAGAGTGGCAAGGTGACATAGTTTTGAGGCAGCAGCAGCATCAGGAGACCACAGAGTGGCAAGGTGACATAGTGTGGAGGTAGCGGCAGCATAAGGAGACCACAGAGTGGCAAGGTGACAGTGTGGAGGTGGCAGCAGCATCAGGAGACCACAGAATGGCAAGGTGACATAGTGTGAAGGTGGCAGAAGCATCAGGAGACCACAAAGTGACCCAGTGACAGAGTGGGAGGTGGGTGGCACTAACAGTACCCGCTGATGATGGTGGGGGTAATAAGGAGCACTTGGCATCAGATGTAGGGCATCAGGCAGGTAACAGCATCAGAATAGCAGCTGAGGCAGGTAGCCAGAAGCAAAACTGTCCAATAAAACAGGTGCCAACAGGACCAATATCCTCGTAGTACAACAACCAAAGAGCAATCAACTGGGGATGGCTAGAGGCAAAACCGGGTAGCATCAATGAGAGATCAATTCTCTCCCTAGGCTAACCCTAATCAAAATATGCTCAGCCCAGAGATACACCTTGATGGTAGGAGTACTCTGTCCACGTACCTTGGCTAGCCTGTCCCTACGCAGCCCTATCACTTATCTGATACACACCTGATACATCTGATACATCTGATACACACATTAATCGAGAATCCGAATTTGGTGCAAGATACACAATCCCATACACAGTCCTGACGCGTTTACCCTTGTAATGCACAAGGTTCATCAGGGGACAATGAAGTACCAAGAATGAACAGAAATGCTATACGATATAACTCAGCATACACAAGATAACTAAAGACTGGAGCGCCCCAGACCTGCAGCAGTCTGTGATGAGATCAATAGACAATAATCAGTTCATAATACAGATATACAATGAAATGCTGAAAGATACAACTTATCTGATAAAGATGGACATCATTCTCTCACAGACCCGACACCATCTCCAGTCCCCTGAACAGCCAGATTTACCAGCATCTTTTCCAGAATATGAATCAGTGGAATGATGTTGTTCATGCTGTATTCTTGCTGACTGATAAATAAAGTGGCCTCCTCAAAGGGCATAAGCAAACGGCAGTTGTCACACATGAACTGCCACTAGCTAACATCAAAGTTACACAGAGGAGTACCTCTGTCAGCCAGTATCATCAAGAAATCGTTTATGGCCTTTCTCTGTTCGTACAGTTGGTCTTACATATTGAGGGTGGAATTCCAACGGGTGGAAAGGCCGCAAATCAGCCTATGTTGGGGAATGCCATTCTGCTGCTGTAGCTCAAGGAGTGTGTGCTTGGCGGTGTATGAGTGGCTGAAGAGCATGCAAAGTGTGGACAATAAAATAATTGTCATTTGCAACCTGTGCCGTACCAAAATGAGCAGGGGCGTGAACACTAGCAACCTCACCACCACCAGCATGATCCGCCACATGCATAAAAGCACCCTAATAGGTGGGCCGAACGCCTGGGTCCACAATCAGTGTCTGAGGGTCACACCACTGCCTCCTCTTCCCCTGTGTTACATGCTAGCTAATTCCCTGTCCAAGAAGCAGGCCCGGATGTCTCCTGCCTTCCCAAGCACCATCATCTAGCACATCCACTTCTGTGTCCCAGTGCAGCATACAGATGTCCAAATCCCAGGCCTTTAAACGGAAGTGCAAATACCCAGCCACCCACCCACAGGCCATAGAACTAAATGCACACCTTTCTAAATTGCTGGCCCTGGAAATGTTGCCATTTAGGCTTGTGGACACTGAGGCTTTCCGCAGCCTGATGGCAGTGGCCGTCCCTCGTTAGTCCCTAGCTGCCACTATTTTGCCCGTTGTGTCGTCTCAGACTTGCACCAGCATGTGTCCCATAACATCACCCGTGCTCTGACCAACGCAGTTATTGGGAAGGTCCACTTAACGACTGACATATGGATAAGTGCTTTTGGCGAGGGAATTTACATTTCCCTGATGGCACACTGGGTGAACGTTGTGGAGGCCGGGAGCGAGTCATACCCTGGGATGCCACAGGTGCTACCAATGCCAAGGATTGCGGGCCCAACTTCCATCAGGATTTCCGCAAACACCTACATTAGTGGTTGAAACCCCCCTTCTCCTCCTCCACCTCCTCCTCCTCTTAAACATCTGAATTCTCATCTTGCAGCACCAGTCAGCCATCAGTGTAGAAGCAGTGTAGCTCTACAGTGGGGAAGCGGAAACAGGCCGAGCTGAAACTAATTTGCTTAGGTGACAAACAGCACAACGCTGTGGAGCTGTGGAAGGGTATAAGGGACCAGACTGAGCTGTGGCTCTTGACACTTAATCTACAACCAGGCATGGTTGTGTCTGATAATGGCTGTAACTTGGTGGCGGCTTTGGAGCTCGGCAAGCTCACACACATTCCATGCCAATCACACATGTTCAACTGGTTCAGTGGTTTCTCTGTCTGACATACTGTTAGATCAAATAAGTAAATCTAAAGGAAATTAATATATGCCAAAAATGGCTGTCATTTTCTCACTTCACCACACAACAGCTAAAAGGCACCTTTTTTTACCCACTGTAAGAGAATGTCTGGAGTGGTAGTGGATGGAAGATACGTACCACCGGGGGTCGTGGCCCTGGTGGAGTAAGAGCAGAGTGGGTGTCTGTTCCCCACGGACCACCACGGGTGGACGGGTTTCAGTTGTTGGTGTCAGTCTACACTGATCCTGGCAGGTTGGTAATCTCTGGCCTTAGTTGGGTAGGGAAGGAGTTAATCCTTCACTATGCTTGCTGGGTGTGGTCTGCCTGCTACACCCAGGGCTTTGAATATAGGTTTGATGCTCACTGACTGTGGGGCTGCTGATGAAGTGTGGTCTCCTGTCTCACTGCAGGAAGCTGTATGGGAGGCTGATCGCTTGGTCGGGCTGAGCGCTGTAGTCCGCTCATCTAACAAGGACTGCCCAATTGCTGCAGGCTCAGCGAAGGACCAAAAGAATGGATCCTGTGGCCGGAGCCAATCCCTTGTCCAGGCCGACACGTGGCCTGTCTAACTTGCATGAACTTGGACAAACCCGCCCCATGACAAGGTGTAGTACTGACCACGGATGTGAGAGACTGTGTGAACAGGCACCAAGACGCCTGCAGTGTTTGAGGATCCTTTGTTGGAGGTGGGGTTTATGGACATTGCTGTTGTGTGAATTGCACAGTTTTGATGTGATGCACTGGAGTGAATAAAAGAGCACGGTTTGGACACAAAGCCTGTCTCCTTAGCCTGTATACTGCCACCGCTACCATCTGCCTACCAGAGCAAACCCCCACACCACTAACACACGCCAAGAAGGGCTTTAATTTTCTCAAATCACCACACAACGGCTAATAAGCCCCTCCCCCCCACTAATACACAACAAATAAAGGCTTTAGAACATATAACTGCGGCCGTGAACTGAAAATAATACTTTTTTTGCCACTAATACACTACAAAAAGGGCTGTCATTTTCTCTCTTCACCACACAACGGCTAAGCCCCTTTTTTCCCCCCACTAATACATGCCAAAAAGGGCTTTAGAACATATACTTTTTTTTTGCCACTAATACACGCCAAAAAGGGCTGTAATTTTCCCACTTTACCACACAATGGCTAATAATTTTTTCTTTTTCCCTACTAATACACGCTAAAAAAAGGCTTTAGAATATATAACTGCGAACGTGAACGGCAAATCAAGTTTTTTTTTTTGCCACTAATACATGGCAAAAAGGGTTTTCATTTTCTCACTTCAACACACAATGGCTTATAAGTCATTTTTTCCCCCACTATTACATGCCAAAAAAGGCTTTAGAACATATAACTGCGGTCGTGAACGGCAAATAAAGTGTTTTTTTGCCACTAATACACGCCAAAAAGTGCTGCAATTTTTGCCACTAATACACGCCAAAAAGGGCTTTAATTTTCTCCCTTCACCACACAACCGCTAATAAGCCCCTTTTTTCCCCACTAATACACGCAAAAGAAAGGCTTTACAAGAAAGGCTTTAGAACATATAACTGCGGCCGTGAATGGCAAATAACGTTTTTTTGCCACTAATTAACACTGCAATTTTCTCACTTCAACACACACGGGCTAATAAGCCCCTTTTTTTGCCCCACTAACACACAACAAAAAAAGGCTTTACAACAATATAACTGCACCACACAAGGGGTGTGCAGTACAGAGAAGTGTAATACACTTATAATATACTTTCTAACATAGAAAGCATATTATAGTGGATTTGTATTGTGCAGCAGTGGTGAGCGGTTCTGCAGCGATACTGCAGCTACAAAGTGCCAAACGCAATTAGAAAAAATAATAACTGGTGTGATATACCAGTCGCACCCCAAAACAAGTGATTGATGCGGGGTGTTATATACCAATATACTTTCTTTATAGTGTATTTAGGTACTGCAGCATTTGTTTGCTGTTATGCTATGTTCCCTCTGCTACACTCAGTTACAGACGGTATTGGAAACAATTATTATAACTGGTGTGATATACCGGTCACCCCCAAAAAAATCTGATAGAAGCGGGGTGTTATATACTAATAATATACTTTCTATATAGTGCATTTGGGTACTGCAGCATTTGTTTGCTGTTTTGCTGCGTTCCCTCTGCTACACACAGTGACAAACGGTATTGGAAAAAATAATTATAACTGGTGTGCGCATGCGCGTACACGAAAATTATATTGTCGATATTTCGCATTGAAAAAAATAATCAATGGAGATCGCAAATTCAAATAATACATCTGGTATGTCACTGTCCAGGTTGTGGGACTATTTGTGCACTTCTAGTAATTATTTCTTGGCTACAAATATGAGCTGAAGGTTTTTTAGGTTCGCCTGCCATTAAAATGAATGGGACCTGCCGCAAACTTGCGTTTCGCGAACATTTGTGATCACTTTTGCGCGCTCGTGCTCGCGGACCGTTCTGGCAGATGTTCGTCCATCACTACCAATCAAGTGGATGAGGTGGGTATTTTATTTTTTTTTAACTGCTGATAAGTCCCTGAGCAGCTGAATGTGAGTCACAGATACCGTGATTAGCACTGAACACAGCATCTGAGGTGTAAAAAGAAGGGAGGGTGGTGCAATTGCCATTCCCCATCATTGCGCCTGCTCCATACAATGGAAAGCAATTCATGATGAAGTAATTCGTAACTAATGGAATTTCTTGTCAAAATTTGGCAAACCTGCTGAATCAAATTTTTCAAGAATTTGCTCATCTTTATTGGAGACGCATTCAAATTATTTTTTGCAGAGGTACTATATAGGTTTCTATGTATTCCTCACCATGGTTAAGATCCCTGCTTGATGTCAGTGAATGCACATATTCTTGTTTACACTCTGTATTCACAAAAATGACCCTGTCTGGGTACAGGCATATTTACATAATAGACCACAATGACCTTACGGACTGAAGTTATGCTACCTTCTCACTGGAGAATTAATTTAATTCCTTTTTTGTTTTGCTCACTTGATTTGTCTTTTATTAAGCAGTGATTAAAATTTGCATTTTATTCCAACATTATTGTCTGGGTCAAATTGGCATTCAGTCTGTAAGGTCATTGTGGTCTATTAGGTTTACAATACGAGGAGAGCACAATCAGATTATTGGAAAACCTTGCCATTATTCAGATTACTAATTGTTCCATATTTAAAAAATGTAACACTGCAAAATCAAGGCAATAAACATATATATAGTACCAAAATAAGATTGTCTTACAATCTCTAGCAATTCTAGATATTTTAATTATATCAGCAAACATAGAATTTCACGATTTAGTATAAAAATTATACAGCAAAGAGTAGCAGCAAAATTTTAAAGGCATTTTAATTTAAAAAATAAGTGAAATTCCCAGATGAAGGAAAACCAAAAGTATTTCTTCACCGAAGGAGATAGAATTCAGGATATTACATGTTAGCTTAACCTTTGTGGTGTAAAAAATGTGCTTGCTAAAAAATATACTAACCAAAATGTTATTTTGAGGAAAATATTTGAGAGTAAAGGTTACTTTTTACATGGAAAAGAAATTATACATGAATTGAAATGCATTATGATTCTACCTGAATTCTGAGAGAGGGAGAAGGAGAGAAAGAAAAGGGAGGGGCTGCTGGCAGAGGGAGAAAGACTGACACAGAGACTGCTGCTAATTTGATAGTGATTTACTATCTAACGTTACTGCCAGATTAACATCCAAACTGTTCAGTTCTGCCGTGTAATGTCCTCCATTACTGCTGCTTCTGTGGATATGATGCAGAAAGTTTTGCTGCTTCTGTTTCTCAATTCTTTATTTATGGGAAGACATGATTCTAGCTAGTCTTAACACACTCGCTCAGAAAAATTTGAAATATAGACCGATTGCAGATGGAAAGTTCTAAAAATGCCTGAAACAAGTCATGTAATGGCCAGAAATAGTGTTATTCCATATGGCAGCTTATTCTAAAAAGTTATCTGAAATGACAGTCACATTATAGGCATACCATTTAATATTACCAAGACATAAATAGCTAGCTAAGTAAAATAAGTGCATCAGCACTCGCCCTTTCATGCTAATAAATCTTCACTTTATTGCCATAAACAGAATACAAGCAAATGTGACGCATTTTGGCTAAAGGCTGTTTATCCGAAATGCGTCATATTTGCCAGATCCACTTCTACTTGGATGTATGGACCTGCAACCCAGGATACGAGCACCACCACCTTCTCCCAGAGTGCCAACTGATTATTTCTAAAAATAGCTAGCTGACACCAATTGGTGTAACTCTTCATGAGCGAATCAATTCTATCGATTTGCATATTAAACAAAATAAAAATAAAATAAAAATGAGAATTATTAAAATCTGATTTTTGGGGGCATTTGGTAAGGTAGAAACAGAGAGAAAGACAGAAAGAGAGTACACAAGCAAACACATAGCACTCCTCTGGGAAGTAGATGTGCAAATCAGTTGTCTTTCCAAAAGGAAGAGAAAACAGAGCCTCTCACAACACCAGATGTAACATAGCTATCCACAAGACAGTAAATCACTTACAAATCAGCAGCAGTCTCTGTGTCAGCCACTCCCTACTACTCTTCCTCCCCCTCCGCTCTCTTTAGACTTTTATGTAATCTGATTCTTCAGTGAGAAGGTAGCCTAACTTCACTGAAGAGATATCTGACCACTGAATTGAGGGTTGGGGAAAAGGAGGAGGGAGCAGGAGAATAGCCTAATAAAAGGATATGCAAGTATCTTTCTGTAATAAGATATATAACAAAGCTATATTCACATATACTATTTACTGAAGAAAAAAATGAAAATATAATTACTTTTAAAGGGAATATTTTTCAGAAAATGACCTATGCATTATTTAAATAACATTTTTATATGACATACTTTTGTGTTAGAAAGTTTTCTCTCCATGTTACTGTCTGTTTTAATTCTAACCCTAACTTTCTGTTCTTTTGAGTTTACTTCTTAGCAGTCATCTTATTATACTCAAAGTCAGGATTACACTAAACGGTAAAACCACTATTATAAGCCTGGCCAACCTAATAATACCAACAGACACAGAAGTAAAAAAAATATCTTGTTTACAGAACAAACTTTCCACAGTACAGTGAAGGTAGGCTCCTGTCATTAACTGCCTTGTTCAACATGCTTCCTGGACTACCAGTATCTGACTCTGTTCTACCATACATGGGTTCCCTCAAGTTATAGTCTTATAAATTAGTGTGCCTACAAGCTAAGATAACACTTGCACACATTCTCCTCACATGGCAAGAACAACTCATTAATCCGGACCATACAGGATCCAATGCCCATCCGACAATGTGTCTGTCTAGATTTACTCCTCACTAAAACATGGCAATTGCGTCTGAAACTTTGAGTAACTCTAAAAGGTTATGGACATAATTATCCTCCTCTCTCTGCCTGCACAATGACCTCTGTCACAGAAGATGCATAAAACATTTCCTGATATAAGTCAATAGATGATAGGGACAGCTCAGCTACTCCCCCTCCCTGCACAAAGAATTCTGTACAAATCACAGGGAATCCACACTTTCCCACAGAAGTCATCCAGAAGTCACAAGAGTCATCTGCAGACACCAGTTTCCATGTGGCTGCTGTAAATCATACCTCTGAACTACTGTTGGCAGAGGGGCTCAGCAGTGCCGGCAAGATGGATACACCCATTATTATGTACATAAAATTAAAAAAATTAAAATGCAGAAAAAGGAAAAGACAGTATATAATAACTGGAAAGTGGCCAAACATTTAAGCAAATTCTGTGACTATTTTCTTATAAACATGGTACCCACACTGAAATATATGTGAACCTTTAAAGGTCAAAACCGTTCTGGAGGACTGCATGAGGGTGATCATGTGTCACCACTGCCTTCCCCATATCTACTAATTAATTAGGGAGACAAATATGAAACATGCACAAGTATATGAGAATAACACAAGATTGGGGGAGGAGACAGATGTACTGTAAATTATTTAGGAGGGTAACTATGTCCACAAAAATCTGATCTATATTATCAAAATGATTCACTAAGGCCTCTTTCACACTACAGTATGTTGAATTCAGTTTTGCGTTCCGTTTTTCACGGATCCGTTGTTCCGTTTTTTGCTTCCGTTGTGGTTCCGTTTCCGTTCCGATGTTCCGTTCCGTTTTTCCGTATGGCAAATACAGTATACAGTAATTTCATATTAAAAATTGGGCTGGGCATAACATTTTCAATAGATGGTTCCGCAAAAAACGGAACGGATACGGAAGACATACAGATGCATTTCCGTATGTGTTCCTTTTTTTTGCGGACCCATTGACTTGAATGGAGCCACGGACTGTGATTTGCGGCCAAATATAGGACATGTTCTATCTTTTCAACGGAACGGAAAAACGGAAATACGGAAACGGAATGCATACGGAACACATTCTGTTTTTTTGCGGAACCATTGAAATGAATGGTTCCGTATACGGACCGTATACGGAACGCAAAAAACGGTAGTGTGAAAGAGGCCTAAGGTTGTAACTTCTAGTCTCATGTTATTTTTTAATAATGTTAAAGAGAAAACTTTTCTTTGTTCCCCATTACAAATATTTTTTTAAAATTCTAAATCTACGATATATTGACTGTATTTAGCAAACACAACTCCCACTGAACATCTGGGTAATATAAGATTATATACTATTTGTACTTTATTTTTATGGACTGTATTCCAAAATATTCTTTTACTGTACTCCTTATTACTCCTTTGATCCATTTGGGGCCAGGATTAGCAGGTGCTCTATCATGGCTGGTATATTTGTTATTTTGTTTTAGATTGTTTTTTGCAGGCATCCACATCTGCCCAGATATTCTGTTACCCTTAGGTCAATGATGTCATGTTAGTTTATAACATAGAAGTCTATGTGGACATGTTTACATATATTGGGATGAATTTAGTATGATACCAATATCCATTCTATGTAATTATACCGGAAAGACATCAACTTTGTATTGTAGATATCCCTCTTCATATATTAATTTGAATCATGTTTTTATTTATATGCATTTGTTCAATAAATATGTATTAAAGGGGTTGTCCCATGAATACTGTGAAAATGAAAAGCAGACATTATATAGTACATGATAACCTCTTTCTAACAAAGCTAAAACCAGCCCTGTAATTCACATTGAACCAGAGATGTCCCCATTCATTGCTCTGCTGCATTTATATCAAGCTGACAGCACAGGGGAGTGTCTCTTCTGCTGCAGCTAAGGGGGCGTGTCTCAGCTCTCCCTATCACAGCTCAGGAGAAAGCTGAAGGATGAAACTGAGCATGTGCGGCCATCTCAGTGAGCAGGACAAAGAAATAAGAAAAAAACTAGCACCAGGTGGCGCTATACAAATACATTTTATTGAATAACTTGGTGGCTATGCTAAATGTTTAATTACATGCAATTACAAAAGTATTCAGATCCAGGTGCAGGGTTGAAAAATTTAGAATATTTTTTGTGGGACAAACCCTTTAATATCGTTTTGAATTACTTCTTCTATGTAATTTTTTTATGATCCTTTCAAGCCATTTAGGTAGTGTGCTAGGTCTCTGTGCATGGAGACTTGTAGGCAATACTCCATTGGAAAATAAGATGCAAGGAAAGAGAACATCCTTTTGAAAGTGGCTCCATATGAGTCAATATAAGACTTTTTAACAAGCCTTGGGACATGGGAACCAAGGGAAACAAGCCAAGTCACATAACCATCTGTAGACATCTGCTTAGGGATGCTTGCCCTCACCAATATGGAGTCGAATTCTGGCTGTCTGAATGTGATGCCTTGGATGCAGCTTAGATAGTGTGCTTGATCTCCTTAAAGAGACCACCGTTGTAGTTATAGGCAATGTTCCATGGGAAAATAATATTCAAAGAGGTACAGGTGAAACTCGAAAAATTACAATATCATGCAAAAGTTCATTTATTTCAGTAATACAACTTAAAATTAGAATTTGGTGAAAAGGTTAAATATTCTAGGCTCAAAGTGTCACACTCTAGTCAGCTAATTAATCCGTACCCCCTGAGCAAAGGTACCTGAGATTGTGACTTTGGGGTTTCATAAGCTGTAAGCCATAATCATCCAAATTATAACAAATAAAGGCTTGAAATATCTCGCTTTGCATGTAATGAGTCTCATATGTTAGTTTCACCTTTTAAATTGCATTACTGAAATATGAACTTTGCACGATATTCAAATTTTTCATGTTTTACCTATATTTCCAAAGGAAAGAGAACCATCTTGCTAGCCCCACCTTTTGGAAGTGGCTTTTTTCCCTTGCCATGGCCCAAGGCTTTTTGCAAAGTCAGATTCTGACTCATAGGAAGCCACTTGCACAAGGTGGCACTAACAAGATGGTTCTTCTTCCTTGAGAAATACATCCTTGCATAGCAAAGATAGTATGTAGTATAATAAGTAAATGTATGTGGTATTGTAATTTATATGTGATACATGCATTTATGCTATTCTGTGGCAGCATGCTTTTTTATTTCTATAAATTACCGTACATTTCCATCTTACCTCACATGAGGTAAGCTGGCCATTCTAGAGATAGTACATCTCATTGTGGTTCAATGGTTTAGAAAAATCCCAATCCCCTCTGGAGCTTGTAATATTTCTACTCCAAGTAGTCGCAACTTCAAATAAAATAACTTTACCAATGTTACTGTTTATGAATATCTCTAAGAAAGAAATGTATTGATTTTTAGAAATGCTATGGCTTATCAGATCTGAGAATACATTGAAATCATAGTCTACAATATTTCAATATTCTGTTACATGTGTCACTTCTCTGCGTAAACTCCCCCCTTACTCCATAACTAAATCCTGCTGCTTTGGTCATAGATTTCATTGCTATGAATCAACTATATTCTCTGCCTACTGTTCCGTTCTGTATAAGTTATGTTAAAACAATTATGAGAGTGAAGTACATCTGGGCCTTCCATTTGTGACTACAATATGTCATTTTCTGTTAATGTATAAATCACCCATACAAATTATATTTCAATAGAATTAGAAGGAAACGCTGACTCTCAGTCCCTATATTTACAGAGGAAAATGGTTGTTAATGTAATTCCACCAAGTATTAAAGATGCAGATTTTAGGATTGGAAGGTGCTACCATCATGAGATTAAATCTAAATCTAGGAAAATGCTAAACTTTGAATGTTTTAATAGAAAAGCTTAAGTCTAGTCTTTAAGTAATATTGCATGAAAAATATGAAAATAAAAATGTTCCTAATGTTAAGAAATCTAGTAAAATGTGTTGGTTATGGTATAGTATGAGATGGATTGCAGTGCCTTTCCTAGGCTTCCGGAAAAGATCTGTTCAGTCAGGAAATAATTTGTTAGTCTTACCTCCCAGCTCACTGCATGTTGCCAAGTTTATGAGGGTATCCTTCCTATTTTAATCAATGACAAGCTGCGTTTATACAATCTCCTGTTGTTGTCTGGTCAGCGGTATGCTGCAGCCCACATCACTGTCATTGTTTATCCATTGCTAAAACATATTAATCATTTCTAGAAATAATATGGAGAGAAAACTGTAGGAATAGGGCTGCTTTAGAAAAATACATTTGAAATGTTACATGTTTTATTCTCAAAGTAAAACGGTTGATGCTATAGCAAAATATTTTTATCTTATGATTAGTGATGAGAGAAGTATTAAAAACTTCTAGTCGGCTGCTTCACCGAATTTTCAAAAAAAATCAGCTTAGTGACGAATTACTTCATCACAAAGTGCATTTCTTTCTAAGAAGTGGGTGCAATGATAGGAAGCAATGAATGCGCCGCCCCCTGTTATTGTACCCTTCAGATGCCCGGCATCTGATATTAATAACAGAGTGTCCAATTTAAAAATAATAATAATACCTGATCCATCGCCATCTTGCTTGAAGATCTGGCACAAAATATTGCACGGCCCGAGATGACGTCATCACATCAGCCGGCGTGGTGACGTCATACGGCACTGCACATGGGATTTCAGCTGAGATCTTCAAGCAAGATGGCCATGGTCGGAGAGTCACCAACAAATGGATCAGGTAAGTATATTTTTTTTGGGGTTTTTTTTCTTATGCTAATTCAGCTTAAATCAATTCGCTACAGTAAAGCACCAGGAAATTCAGCTTTTATCGAATTTATTCTGAAATTTGGATCCATGCATCATTACTTATGATGTTTAAAAAAATATATATTTATAGCTAAAAAGTTATGCTTATTATTGGCAGACTTAATTGGATTGTTTTATTTTATTTTTTGCTATGCGAATGTCACCTTAAGCCCCCAAATTGTTACAGGTCATTTGCACATTTTATCAAGCAGCTGAAACAGTTAATGAGAGAAGTGGTTGTGGAGGGAAATTGCTTGAGAGTATAGGATGTAAGAAATATTTTTTGAAGGGAACCTATCAGCATGAAAATGCAAGTTAATCTGCAGGCGGCATGTTATAGAGCAGGAGGAGCTGGGCAGATTGAGATTAAATTTTGTTTCAGTATAACATATATTTCATTCATAGTGATTACACAGTCATAAAGAGAATGCTGTCAATCACTGATAGGACCTCCTCCTGGACTTCAAAGACCAGAATACAAGCTTTTCGGAATCCTTTCCAATAAAACTCTATATCGATCCTCTCAGCTCCCCCTGCTCTATAACATTCTGCCTTCAGCTCAGATATCATGTTCAATATGACCGCTTCCCTTTAAGGTAAGTGCACAGCTGCATCAGGCATTATGTTGTGGCAGACACCACTGAGGCCTACTAGATCCCATTCACTATAATGGGGTCCATTGGGTTTGTGGCATGAATGCTGGCATTGTGCTGGACGAAAAAACCTCTTCATGCAGCATTTGTTTTTGTCCAGCAGAATGCTAGCATTCATAGTGGAAACCTAATGGGCCCCATTATAGTGAATGGCATCTGGCAGGCCCCCGCAGTGTCCAGATATGCCAGATTTAGCAATTTCGGTATCCTGGTCCTCTCCCGGAACAGAATACCGGAATGCCTGCTGAAGTGGTGGACCTACCCAAAGTAATATAAAAAAATCTACATTTGTCTTACAAAAGTTTAGCATATGTACCACTGTGACAAAGCAGCAGCAAAGCAGAAGTCTTAGGCCTCATCCACTCGTATTCGGGATCATTACAACACAGATTGCAAAGGGTCCCGTGGAAACAATGTGCATGAGCCCCTATTCTTACTGACAAATTTGCCTAACTATAGATATAGATATAGATATATATATCTATATATATATATATATATAATTAAATGTCTGAAAAAAGTTTTTTCCAATCCTATCTATTGCTGTGGGGTGGCGCTGTCAATTAGCAGTGTAACCCTTCAGTCACAGTTCTGTAAACTTACGGTGCTGTTCACCAATTACTGTCTCCTCACCATGTATGTTTCACCAAGTCAATTAATCAAAATTAATATTTATTTAAAAGGACAGTATGATTCTTATAGGCTTTGGCTCTCCAGTCAGCAGCACTTCTCTTCTTGTCAGACCTGTCCACTCCTAGCACAACTTCATGCTGGTGGTTTTGGAATCCTGGGCTATGCAGGCCCTTGAGCATCATCAAGAGGACCTTAAGATGAACTTACTAGGCAATGCAGAATTTCTGAAGGGACTAGCTGGAGCTAAAGGGATCATTGTAACTAGCAGGATAGATAAGTCAATTTAACCATTACTGGCATCAATGGGCTAGATGTCCCAAACATCGTAATAATTATCCAACCCTACCATGAAATTATGAGTATAACATGGGCAGAAATTTTGCCTTTTCATAAAACATTATGAATATTTGAGGTACCTCAGTATCGGTTATGTGCTCAATTAAATATTTTAACTTGAAGCCCAGTGCAGGATAATTAGCTAAAATATTCTTCAATCACAGAAGGAGAACCCAGACCAGCTCTTATGTTCACTAAAACAACTTGGTCTGCCCCATGACTAGATAAAAGCCATTCAGCGGGTAGAGGGTCATTGTCAGATTCCAGAGTGGCATGTATTCCGTGAATAGCTTAGAAAACACTGCATGAGGGCAGAAAGGAAGACCACTTTGATGTTCACTAAACTGCTGGAATAATTAGGCAGAAAGTAAAATTATTGCCATCTATACTGAAACTATGAATGCTCCTACATGATTGTCTAAGGAAGAGGAACCCCACTCTATTTGTTGCTGACAACAATAGACCAGTTTCTCCTTCCATCAAAACTGGGGGAAGTTGAGAGTGGCCTATTGGTAGATGGAGAGGACCCCTCCCGAATGCATTGAAAGGTCATTGATTGGTGAGCAATGAAGTGGGGAAAATACATCATAGTTTACAATGTCTGCAGCAGATGTGTGGGCCCTCTACCTTCAGGGCCCCTATGTAGCTAAACTGGCTGTATGTTTCCATATGCACGGTGGCTCAGTGGTTAGCACTGGTGCATTGCAGCGCTGGGGTCCTAGGTTCAAATCTGATGAAGAACATCTGCAAGGAGTTTTTATGTTCTCCCTGTGTTCCAGTGGGTTTCCTCCCACATTCCAAAGACATACTGATAGGAACGTTAGTGAGCCCTATTGAGGACATTGAGTGACGGGAATGTTTGTGAAGTACTGCAGAATATGTCACTGCTATATAAGTGAGTAAAATAAATAATACAGCAGTAATGCATTTCAATGAAGGCCTCATAACATTTTCATGCTGTGGTATAAAGGTTGCATAAAAAATTACAGCATGCCCCACTGGATGTCTTATATCAGTCTAGGTACCAGCCCAAAATGACTGTTTTGGTGTCTGCAGTTGGGAATACAATATAATGCACAGTACTAAGAATGAATAATATCGAACACAAAAGATTCAAAATACTGACGACCAAAATTCACAGGGTCACGTGTATAGGGTGTTACACATTGTAACACATACTGTATGTTCTAAGCATTGCCCAACTAAGGAAGCTTTTTCACATTATTCTCCAGCCCTGATACATTTGTCTTATTGTTTCCCAGAAATTAGCTGCTGTAAGTTGTGATTAAAATGTTATGTAAAATTCAACAGCACAGCATTTAAAGAGGACATGTCACCTCTGCTGACATCTAGGTTTTAGCAACGAACTGAACTATTACATGTCATAATAATTCTTGATCATCTTTTTACATAACTTTATGCTGTGCCAGTTCTCTTTTAGTCCTACTAGAAATTCTACATAAATTGCTAGCCGTCTGCAATAAAGTCTGAGTATTACCAGTTAGTGCTATGTCCCTGCACAGTCTCCAAACAGTGATGTCATTGTCAGACTGTGCAGGTACACACCCCCAACAGGTAACCCCCAGTCGAACCTATTGCAGACAGTCGTACTTGCTGGAACAGATCTCAGATAACTCTCAATTGAAATACGGAATTATGCCAAAACACAACAGTGACATCTCAGTGATACTATCCCACTTCTTAGTAGGGTTTGTCCCTACATATTTTCACAATGCCAAAGGGGCACCTTTTTTGCCAAGGGGAGTAACAATGCCCAGGAGTCAATTTATACACACAATTTAAATTGGAAAAGCAGATGAACGGTCCAATGCAGCATTCTAAGAAATGATGATCCAGAATTTTTATGTTATGTGTAACACAAATATCTGCATGATTATGGGGGCAGACATCTTGCATTTCGAGATATGCTTTATAGCAACCACATAGGCCACAGGCACAATGAACTGGAGATGTTTAATGACACCTGTGAGAGGGTTAGACACATTCTGTGATCTGTGCAGAAGTCAATGTTCAGAGCGGGGATCAGCTTTGACCATCAACTGTTGTGAAGGATCACTACTGTGGTACAGAAATGTTTCATTTAATTGTAACCTTGCCTGTAATTATAATGAGATGACTACTTAAAAGTGATCTCTATAAAATAAGCAGCTTCTTATTAGGATTAAAGGGGTTAGCCAGGCATGATGATGATGAGCTATTCTTAGGATAGGTCATCATTATTACATCAGCTGAGGTCTGAGTCCAGGCACCCCTACCGATCAGTTCCCAGCAGCTTTCCAAGCACATGTACATTGTACAGTGGCTATGCTTGGTATTGCAGCTCAGCCCAATTCTTATCAATGGGCCTGGGCTGCAACTAGGCCATGTGACCAATGTACGGTGACGTAATGGCCTAGGACAGGCATGTCCAAACTGTGGCCCTCCAGCTGTTGCAAAACCACAACTCTCAGCATGCCCTAATAGCTGTAAGCTATCCAGGCATGCTGGGAGTTGTAGTTTTGGAACAGCTGGAGGGCCGCAGTTTGGACATGCCTGGCCTAGGAAGAGGCTGTGACAAATTGATCACCTATCCTGAGGATAGGTGATCAATATTATTTCCAGGATAGCCCTTTTAAATACCACTGTGAAAACTTCAATATATGTATTAAAAAATACACAGAGTAAATGACTAGCCTTCTCTGATGGCCCATGAGGGAATATGGTAGTCTATACCCCGGCTGCATTCACATCTTCCTTTAAGTTCTTGCAAACTTATGTTAGCCACTGCTGCATCTGTAAAGTGATCCTTGTGCAAGTGAGTTAGGCTACTTTCACACTAGTGTTTTTTCTGGATGCTGCGGTTTGCTCTCCGGTATGGGAACGCAACCAAATGGAGCAGAATGCTTTTTGGAGCATTCCGTTCTGTTCAGTTACGTTTTTTCCCCATTGACAATTAATGGGGACAAAACGGAAGCGTTTCTTTCCAGTATTGCGATCCGTCATAGAAACACTTGTGTGAAAGTAGCCTTACTTAAATGTTTATAGAAGTAATTTTCATTTTGCAATACAATTTAAATGTATACTGTGTGTGTGTGTGTGTGTGTGTGTGTATATGTGTGTGTGTGTGTGTGTGTGTATATATATATATATATATATATATATATGTCAGAGCCATAAATATTGGGACATCAACACAATTCTAACATTTTTGGCTCTATACACCATCACAATGGATTTGAAATGAAACTAACAAGATGTGCTTTAACTGCAGACTGTCAGCTTTAATTTGAGGGTATTTACATCCAAATCAGGTGAACGGTGTAGGAATTACAACAGTTTGCATATGTGCCTCCCACTTGTTAAGGGACCAAAAGTAACGGGACAGAATAATAATCCTAAATCAAACTTTCACTTTTTAATACTTGGTTGCAAATCCTTTGCATTCAATTACAGCCTGAAGTCTGTAACGACATTACCAGACGCTAGGTTTCATCCCTGGTGATGCTCTGCCAGGCCTCTACTGCAACTGTCTTCAGTTCCTGCTTGTTCTTGGCGCATTTTCCCTTCAGTTTTGTCTTCAGCAAGTGAAATGCATGCTCAATCGGATTCAGGTCAGGTTATTGACTTGGCCATTGCAGAACATTCCACTTCTTTCCCTTAAAAAACTCTTTGGTTGCTTTTGCAGTATGTTTTGGGTCATTGTCAATCTGCACTGTGAAGCGCCGTCCAATGAGTTCTGAAGCATTTGGCTGAATATGAGCAGATAATATTGCCCGAAACACTTCAGAATTCATTCTGATGCTTTTGTCAGCAGTCACATCATCAATAAATACGAGAGAACCAGTTCTATTGACAGCCATACATGCCCACGCCTTGACACTACCACCACCATGCTTTACTGATGAGGTGGTAAGCTTAGGATCATGAGCAGTTCCTTTCCTTCTCCATACTCTTCTCTTCCCATCACTCTGGTACAAGTTGATCTTGGTCTCATCTGTCCATAGGATGTTGTTCCAGAACTGTGAAGGCTTTTTTAGATGTTGTTTGGCAAACTCTAATCTGGCCTTCCTGTTTTTAAAGCTCACCAATGGTTTACATCTTGTGGTGAACCCTCTGATTGTTGACTTTGACACGCATATTGTAAATTAAGTATGGATGGGCACTCATATAAGGAGGTATAGGACACACTTTAATATTAAAATAATTGATAATAAAAAATGCAGTTCATGCATAAAAATATTCTATTGAATACTACACATTCCTGGCTTTAAACTGAAGCTGGCAGTCCAAACAGCCAAATTGTGTAACTGATGGTTACTCCTGGTTACAGGAAAAACCAAAGGCTGTTCGGACGGCAAGTTCCTGCCAAGTCAGGCAAAATGATTATACAAAATACATATAAAAGATGCTTAACACATTTGGCTAAACAGAATAAAAATTCGTTCAGTATAGTCCTATATGGGGGGAAGCAAAAATAAATAAATGCTTAATTGGCACTGAGTATAATCTCAATGGGTTTTTAACCTGCGTCCTGAGATGTTATTTGACATATGTAGCAATCTCTATAGGAAAGATGGACTTCCTTCTTTAACTGTTGCTATATTTGTATCAAAGTTCTGTCTTTAAATGTAGATGATATTTCTCCTCTTATTGCTTGGATGTGGTAGTTTAACAAGCTTAACCCACTATGTGGGCTTACCTTCACCTGCGTGCCTCTGTTCGTTTGGTGGGTTTGCGGTCCACAGTATATGCCGGCGTCCCGGCTCTGAAGTTCACCGCGTCCCACGTGTTTCTCAGCTGGCTTGCAGGGTTTGAGTCAGTAGGAGGATCACCCGACGCAGGTTAGTGACGTCTCAGGTTTTCTGTCCTTACGGAATGAGACCGTTCTTTTTTCTTTCTTTATTCTTTGTAGTGCACTCTTTATTCGTAGGTCATCTGTAATTCAGGGTATTCCGCCAGACGCGTTTCGAGGAGACGCTGTCCTCTTCCTCAGTGGCATACCCCAAATCTTACAACGGTCTCTATTTATAATGACTTTCGGTCTATTTCAAAACCCGATCTGGATTCTAATTGTGTCTCAAAGGAAACCCCGGTCTGGATCTATTTTCTTGTTCCATATTTTATTTGCGTTTTTATTGCGGTTCTTTTCATCAAGTTACTTTCTTAGTCTTTCTTATATATTTGAATAGTAGGCTATTAAACATCACCTCAACATAATTTCTCATACAATTTTTTCATAAATTTTTCTTCCTATTTACCCATATACAGGTTTTTCTTTTCTTCACATATCATTTAAAAATCAATCAGCATTTACTAAAAATCATTATTTAAACAAATTCAATTAAGATGAATAAATATATGCGAATTTTACAGCCTTGATATTTCCTCTTTATTAGCAGGTACCCACAGATACATTTATAAGAAAAAACGCATATGTGATTTTATTGCGTTTTTTTGGGAGACTGCCCAAATTTTAGTACTTATGCTATTCTTGGGATTCTCAGATTGTTCAAATTTATAAGGAGCCAATTCAAATATTTCATACATTAATTTTCTTAAATATCTTTCATCCTCTCTCTTGAATATGGATATAGAAGGGGAAGGGTGGCCTGTAGAGAGAGGATGAAAGATATTTAAGAAAATTAATGTATGAAATATTTGAATTGGCTCCTTATAAATTTGAACAATCTGAGAATCCCAAGAATAGCATAAGTACTAAAATTTGGGCAGTCTCCCAAAAAAACGCAATAAAATCACATATGCGTTTTTTCTTATAAATGTATCTGTGGGTACCTGCTAATAAAGAGGAAATATCAAGGCTGTAAAATTCGCATATATTTATTCATCTTAATTGAATTTGTTTAAATAATGATTTTTAGTAAATGCTGATTGATTTTTAAATGATATGTGAAGAAAAGAAAAACCTGTATATGGGTAAATAGGAAGAAAAATTTATGAAAAAATTGTATGAGAAATTATGTTGAGGTGATGTTTAATAGCCTACTATTCAAATATATAAGAAAGACTAAGAAAGTAACTTGATGAAAAGAACCGCAATAAAAACGCAAATAAAATATGGAACAAGAAAATAGATCCAGACCGGGGTTTCCTTTGAGACACAATTAGAATCCAGATCGGGTTTTGAAATAGACCGAAAGTCATTATAAATAGAGACCGTTGTAAGATTTGGGGTATGCCACTGAGGAAGAGGACAGCGTCTCCTCGAAACGCGTCTGGCGGAATACCCTGAATTACAGATGACCTACGAATAAAGAGTGCACTACAAAGAATAAAGAAAGAAAAAAGAACGGTCTCATTCCGTAAGGACAGAAAACCTGAGACGTCACTAACCTGCGTCGGGTGATCCTCCTACTGACTCAAACCCTGCAAGCCAGCTGAGAAACACGTGGGACGCGGTGAACTTCAGAGCCGGGACGCCGGCATATACTGTGGACCGCAAACCCACCAAACGAACAGAGGCACGCAGGTGAAGGTAAGCCCACATAGTGGGTTAAGCTTGTTAAACTACCACATCCAAGCAATAAGAGGAGAAATATCATCTACATTTAAAGACAGAACTTTGATACAAATATAGCAACAGTTAAAGAAGGAAGTCCATCTTTCCTATAGAGATTGCTACATATGTCAAATAACATCTCAGGACGCAGGTTAAAAACCCATTGAGATTATACTCAGTGCCAATTAAGCATTTATTTATTTTTGCTTCCCCCCATATAGGACTATACTGAACGAATTTTTATTCTGTTTAGCCAAATGTGTTAAGCATCTTTTATATGTATTTTGTATAATCATTTTGCCTGACTTGGCAGGAACTTGCCGTCCGAACAGCCTTTGGTTTTTCCTGTAACCAGGAGTAACCATCAGTTACACAATTTGGCTGTTTGGACTGCCAGCTTCAGTTTAAAGCCAGGAATGTGTAGTATTCAATAGAATATTTTTATGCATGAACTGCATTTTTTATTATCAATTATTTTAATATTAAAGTGTGTCCTATACCTCCTTATATGAGTGCCCATCCATACTTAATTTACAATTTAACCACTTTTTTGAGGGGTGATCTCATCTTGTTTGGTGCACCTACCCTGAGGGTTACAGAGGTGAGCGGATCTCTTAAACCGTATTCAATTTGACACGCATATACCTACCTCCTGAAGAGTGTTCTTGATCTGGCTAACTGTTAAAAAGGGTGTTTTCTTCACCAGGGAAAGAATTCTTCGGTCATCCACCACAGTTGTTTTCCGTGGTCTTCCGGGTCTTTTGGTGTTGCTGAGCTCACCGGTGCGTTCCTTCTTTTTAAGAATATTCCAAACGGTTGTTTTGGTCACGCCTAACGTTTTTGCTATCTCTCTGATGGGTTTGTTTTGTTTTTTCAGCCCGATGATGGCTTGCTTCACTGATATTGACAGCTCTTTGGATCTCATCTTGAGAGTTGATAGCAACAGATTCCAAATGCAAATAGCACACTTGAAACAGCTGAGAAGTCAATTGTCCCATTACTTTTGGTCCCTTAACAAGTGGGAGGCACATATGCAAACTGTTGTAATTCCTACACCGTTCACCTGATTTGGATGTAAATACCCTCAAATTAAAGCTAACAGTCTGCAGTTAAAGCACATCTTGTTCGTTTCATTTCAAATCCATTGTGGTGGTGTATAGAGCCAAAAATGTTAGAATTGTGTCGATGTCCCAATATTTATAGACCTGACTGTATATAAACCATTACATATTATTAATAAGAAAAAAAAATCTAGAATATGTAGTTCATCCAAATATGTATTAGAAAAGAAGGTCAGTGATGGAACAATCTGAGAAGAAATCAGAATGCCTTTTCAAGGTATACAATTCAGTCATACAGAATTAGTTCAAGGTTTCTATAGACTTTATGAATGTCAGATGTAACAAACCAACAATAGACCCAAAACCCATTTTTTTTAAATAAAATATTGTTACTTTACTTGATTCCATCAGGTTGAGGGGTGTAAGTATTATTTTTTACTTAAATTCTACCATTCTTTTCATTTTACGAACTTTCTAGTGTAGAAGGGTTTGCTTACAGTTAGGTCCCAACTTCCAATGTATGTATTTTCTTAGCTTATGTGAATACTATAGTTATTTGTTTTAGTCTCCATTGAGTATGTTTTTATCTTCTTCCTTTAGATTCAGGACCAAAAATAACCACTAAATGCATTTTAATCCTTAGTGAGAGAATGTTCCTACATGGTTTACACAAAGTCCCTTTTGAGTAACAAAACCTCAGCCTCTTCCAACAACAAACATAAGGAGGGAAATGGTTTTAACAGCCCCTTTGACTTCAGATGTGAAAATGATTTCAGATTTTATTTCATGTAAAGGTTAGCAGGAGAAATGAGACAGAAAATAGGCAGACTTATAGAACTGGCCACACTCAAGCCAAAGATAAATGAGCTGTCTGTGAGGAGAAACAGGATATGGTACAAAATGCCTATGATCTCTACCACTCGCTTCTAGAACGTTTTATTTACAAGAGAGGTCCAAATCCCAAGCTAATATTTCTTATGATGGCAATGACAATGAGGCCCATTTATAAAAAGTATGGGCAAAAATTGCACAATTTGTATCAGCTAAATTCACTTTAATAACTTGCTCCACGCTCTAGGCTGGCTGATAGTTTTTGATATGTCACACTGTAGATATATATATGTACCACACTTTTGAGAAAAAAATAAACCACTTCCGACCACATCTACTGAACGTTTGTGCCAAGCAGCTACTACTTTTTCAGAAGACTAATATTTTAAACTGCTTCTGATCTTTGCTTCCTACTAATTTCAGGTTGTGCTCCTTTTTCTTGTGTTTAGTTTCTTATAAAAACAAAATACTTCTCTGAACTTAGTTAAATGTTTGATGCCTTTTTCACATTTGGTTTAAGGGCTCTCCAGCAGGCCATGCCGGGAGAGAGCAGCCTACCGGTGCTCTCTGGATCCGGCATAGCCAGACATATCATATGTCTTACTAGCCCCATTGACTATGATGAGATCCAGCAGAGAATCAGTCGCTTCCTGGCCGAATCCTGGGAAATATGCCATTGCAATTCCCAGGATTGAACAACTGTTCACCCCATTTATGTGAAACTATAGATATCATATAACAATACAATCGACACAAAGAGAGAACTAATAATAATAAATTATTTTGGTGTCAGTTTGCAATTTGTATTTAAATATTATGAAGCTATATTTTGAAAAAAAAAAAAAACTTTTTGAAAATGTTTTGTACAGTTTCCCTCAAATAAAACATAAAAATATATTATAAAGCCTTATGTGTCACATAAAACAATGTTGCAAAAATTATTTTGGTAGTCCAACAAATAAAAAAGTTGCAACCATTTGAACCACCACGTGCGCTAAATTACAAAGTGTCTGGTCATTAAAGGTGTTGTCTCACTTCAGCAAGTTGCATTTATCATGTAGAGGAAGTTCATACAAAGCACTCACTGCAATTAGTGGTGGTCATGCTTGCACACTAAATGTTAGCCTTTCTGGTGGCCGGAACTGTGGTAGCTCACATAGGGTAGCGATTTTCCCTATATTGTGAATGACCACTGCTGCTGGATTGCAAGATGGTTTTAACCATGGAAAGGAGCAGTGTATAACGTGATGGAAAATCATTGACGACGTCACCACATGATGTTGTTATAGCAATAAATGTTCCTAAAATTTCAGATAACTTTTTAGCAACATTTTCTATATGTGTGAGTGACAGCACTATATCTGACAATTATGACATATCTGGCATTCTTCAGAGAGTAGTCAGGAGACAAGCCGAGATCAGAACCAGATGGACAGCACAGTACCAAACGAGAGACAAAGAGTGGTCAAAAGACAAGCCAGGGTCAAAGGAATGAGCAATTAAATAAGCACAGGAACACAGCTAGTGAGTCAGAGACTATTAGTGAGTCAGAGACTATCACTGGCACATGGCCATGAAGTTTGTGAGGAATATGGATTATAATTTCATGTCAGCCATGTTCCGACACCAGCCATCAGCTGTCAGATAGCAGAAGTAGTGAACTCCACAGGGGGGCTTGCTTCAAAGCCAAGCCAACTGGCAGAGAACTTCTTGCAGGCCACCTCTTGTTTACAATTTCTCACCTCCATTCAGCCAGCCAGGAACTCAGCTAATGGAACAGGAAAAAAAACCTCTGCAGGGGGTCTAGGCCATTCCCCAGTTCAATGAACATTATCAGACACCATGAAACCGGCGATTCATAAGGAATTATGAATCGCTCATCCATCACAGACATAAACCAGATGCATATGTGTGTCCCTGTGGCCATGATGAATAGGCCTATGGTCATAGTTTGGTGGTGGGTTGCCCAGGAGGGCAGATACACATATCTCCCCACAGAAACCAAATAACAGTACCATGCTTGGACTCTGCTGGTAGCCGGAACCCAGGAGGATCCATTGGTCACAGAACAACCTCCCTGTGACATTCTGGTCTGGAGCCAGAAGCCCTAATCGGTTTTGTGGCTCATGTGCTGCCATCCCAGCAGAAAGAGAGTGGACCCCTCCCAAAGTCCAGGTGGGGAGGGGCCGGCTACAGGTTAAAAGGCTTGTGCCAGCAAGCACGTGTGTCTTTCTCTGAAGGGAGGTGACATCGTGCCATGTGTTTAGAGGGCTGACATCACTGCTTCCCATGTTACCACAGCTAAGAACTCATCACAACCGAAAGGACTCCTATACCTGGTAAACTGACTTTTGTTCTGCTTAACCCTGTTGTGCCACGCCATCTGTATTTACCACTCAGACCACTGTATATATTTTTATTGTGTTATGTCTAGTGAGCCCTTAAGGCAATTAAATATATAATTTAATCTTGTGCTGTCTTGTATCTCGATCACGAATCCCCACATCTGTGTTTCGGCCTAGTTATATGCTACTGCGGGTCGGTTTCTCACCCTATATAATCCCATTAGTGGATCAGGCTTATATCAAACCAGAAGCTGGTGGCAGTATACCCGGCATGAGAGAGCACTGTTTCACTGGGGCAATGAGAAGGCTCTCTCAGCTTGTTGCCTCTCTGTGCCCGCGTGGACAGGAGGTGTCTGTGTAAACTGTATCAAGCTGACCTTACCTGCTCCTCCAGGAGGGCGTAACATCACGCCTTGGTAACCAGTGAGCATACCGTATCTCGCTGGCTCTACGAAGTTTTACGGCTCTATATACAGTACAGACCAAAAGTTTGGACAAACCTCATTCAAAGAGTTTTCTTTCTTTTTATGACTATGAAAATTGTAGATTCACACTGAAGGCATCAAAACTATGAATTAACACATGTGGAATTATATACCAATATATATATACCAATTATATATAACAAAAAAGTGTGAAACAACTCAAAATATGTCATATTCTAGGTTCTTCAAAGTAGCCACCTGTTGCTTTGATTACTGCTTTGCACACTCCTGGTATTCTCTTGATGAGCTTCAAGAGGTATTCACCTGAAATGGTCTTCCAACAGTCTTGAAGGAGTTCCCAGAGATGCTTAGCACTTGTTGGCCCTTTTGCCTTCACTCTGCAGTCCAGCTCACCCCAAAAACCTTGATTGGGTTCAGGTCTGGTGACTGTGGAGGCCAGGTCATCTGGCGCAGCACCCCATCACTCTCCTTCATGGTCAAATAGCCCTTACACAGCCTGAAGGTGTGTTTGGGGTCATTGTCCTGTTGAAAAATAAATGATTGTCCAAATAAACGCAAACCGGATGGAATAGCATGCCGCTGCAAGATGCTGTGGTAGCCATGCTGGTTCAGTATGCCTTCAATTTTGAATAAATCCCTAACAGTGTCACCAGCAAAGCACCCCCACACCTCCTCCTCCATGCTTCACGGTGGGAACCAGGCATGTAGAGTCCATCCGTTCACCTTTTCTGCGTCGCACAAAGACACGGTGGTTGGAACCAAAGATCCCAAATTTGGACTCCTCAGACCAAAGCACAGATTTCCACTGGTCTAATGTCCATTCCTTGTGTTCTTTAGCCCAAACAAGTCTCTTCTGCTTGTTACCTGTCCTTAGCAGTGGTTTCCTAGAAGATATTCTACCATGAAGGCCTGATTCACACAGTCTCCTCTTAACAGTTGTTCTAGAGATGTGTCTGCTGCTAGAAATCTGTGTGGCATTGACCTGGTCTCTAATCTGTGCTGCTGTTAACCTGCGATTTCTGAGACTGGTGACTCGGATGAACTTATCCTCTGCAGCAGAGGTGACTCTTGGTCTTCCTTACCTGGGGCGGTCCGCATGTGAGCCAGTTTCTTTGTAGCGCTTGATGGTTTTTGTGGCTGCACTTGGGGACACTTTTTAAAGTTTTCCCAAATTTTCAGGCTGACAGACTTTCATTTTTTAAAGTAATGATGGCCACACGTTTTTCTTTACTTAGCTACTTTTTTCTTGCCATAATACAAATTCTAACAGTCTATTCAGTAGGACTATCAGCTGTGTATCCACCTGACTTCTCCACAACGCAACTGATGGTCCCAACCCCATTTATAAGGCAAGAAATCCCACTTATTAAACTTGACAGGGCACACCTGTGAAGTGAAAACCATTTCAGGTGACTACCTCTTGAAGCTCATCAAGAGAATGCCAAGAGTGTGCAAAACAGTAATCAAAGCAAAAGGTGGCTACTTTGAAGAACCTAGAATATGACATATTTTCAGTTGTTTCATACTTTTTTGTTATGTATATAATTTCACATGTGTTACTTCATAGTTTTGATGCCTTCAGTGTGAATCTACAGTTTTCATAGCCATGAAAATAAAGAAAACTTTTTGAATGAGAAGGTGTGTCCAAAATCTTTGTCTGTACTGTAGGTGCCACCTATATAGAGCCAACGTCTACTTCTGACGTCAGTCTGGGTACCGTATTCGTCACAAAAGATTTAAATAGAGCATTAAATCCCAGGATGATAACCTGGTAGATCATGACTCGGCCTTTCATTAGTCAGAACACTAGCACACAGTATGGGAGCAGCTGAGCATTCAGCCCACTGCTAGTCTTTTCCAGCACACACACGCAGTGGGGAGAAACAGGGTATTGCATCCTGTTTCTAAGGACACTGTTGCATCACCAAGGGGTATGGCTTAGCAGTGCGTCTCTTCTGGAGCAGTTGCGCCAAAGCTGGAGATCTCTCCACTGGAGCCTGGACAGGTAAGTTTGAGACATCAGGACTGAGCAGTATAGATGTGACTAAAGCACTTGTGGTAAGATATAACACTTACTAAAAGTTGCAGTATTTGCTGAATCATGTTTGTCTCTCTCACTCTCTCCTTCTTTCTCTCTTCACTTTGTTAATTCTACTCCCCCCTCCTACCTCCATATGGGATGAAATAATCTGATACTTCTGTGAGCATACAGCTTGTCTTGGATTTAACAAGAGTTAAGAAGTAACTCACAAATATCTCACAAATTTCAGAGACAAAGTTAGTTTAGAGGAGAAGTGGCATCTGATAACTCTAGAACAAAGCATTCTTTTCCTGATTAGATCTATTACAAAGTTTTTATATTTGTCTGTACTACTGATTTATGCAAAGTTGTATGAAATTATGGTTCCCATTTAACATTTAGCATTCACAAAAGCTTTAATTAACTGGGAATGTACCTTGTTAAAGATGTTGTCCAGTTTATGAAATAAAGTTTAGCAGATGCAAATATACGATTAAATAACTGAAGTCCATATTTATCTGTGAAATCCCCTCAGGCACTGAAAGCCCCATGATCCAGCACTGCAGCAGTACCAGTATGTTACCCTTGCACCCAATTTCTGATTGCAGTCAATTTATTTATATTTTTTGTAAAGTCAAATTTGGCCACAAGTATCACATAACCAAAGACTGCCACAAGTATCACATAAACAAAGACTGCTGTGACACATTGCAGCCACACAACATAATGGAAGTGAATGAGGACACAACACGACTTACAAGTTGCCGTGACCCCAGAATCGTAAACATACAGCAGTACAGTAAATATTCTGGCAGTCACAGTAACTTTCAAACTGTGTGTCAACTCCATTTGCTTTCATTATTATGTGTGGATGCACAATGCTTGTTCTGGGCTATGTTGCCATGTAGTCCCAAACTTAAAAGGCATCCATTATATAAGACTGAATGGCTATCTATGGGATAAATGGATAGAAAAGGTCTGCTGGAGCAAGAACTGCTCTTTATGAGCAGCTCTCCTCTCTAACTGATATTAAGGATCCTAAGTACAGCATATGGAAAGGGTTTTTGTTGTAAGAGAACCCTTTTTGTCAAAAAAACAAGTACTGTATGTCCTCAAGTTTAATAGTAATCCTTTTCCAGAAAAAAAAATATATATTTAAAAACATGTATACTTTTAAGAGGAATTTTAATTTAAAAAGACGAAAACATCTTTTTATAACAAATATTTGCCCCGCCTTACTTTCTTTCCTATTTTTGTATTAAATTGGCATTTATTTCTGCATTTAAGCACCAGCTTGAAAGCTACTTGGAATGGCTATACTGTGCATTCTCATCAAACAGTTTATTTTCAATGCGTCGTTGTTTAACCTACTGTTGTAAATCGAGAAACTTTAAAATCACGTGGAAGTCAAAGGTCAACTGCACTAATCTCACTTAATTTCACTGTTTGACCCTTGAATTCTTCCACACAAGCCCTAAAGTAAATCAGCCAATTTTAACCACTTGAAGTTGACAGAGGCTACAGTAGACTCATACACTACAAAGTGCATGACTTTATATCTTGAATTCAACAAAATGATAGTTTATCTCTGGTGAATAGGCTAAGTTATCAGAAAAAAATGTTCAAAAGCTCTGTAAGTCCTCACACATAACTCCCTTGACTGTTCCCAAAAATACTTGCAATTGAAAGCAGAGATTACATGTATCAGATGTGGGAAATTAATGTAGCCGTTCTGTTACAAGACACTAAAAGGTCATAAATCATGTAGTTAACTGTTGTGTTATGGCCTCAGCCCCACGTTAAATGCTACTTATTTGTGGAAATCTGTTTAATTGGATATGTAAACATATTGTGAAACGGAATTATTAATACTAACAATGACAACAACCTATATAGAGCCATCAATTAGAGGAAGGAGTAAATATGCAAACTGGCAAATAAATATCTACTAGCCATGGATCTTCCTAACTAAACTCAACACCTGCTGCAGATATTCTGGTATTCTGCTCCGGCAGAAGAACAGAATACCGGAATTGCCGCATCTGGAACGGCTGGACAACTGCAGGACCCCCTGGATCCGATTTACTATAATAGCATCTGTCAGGTTTCCAGCATGAATGCCGGAATTCTGCAAGACAAAAACCTCTGAATGCTGTTTTTTTTTTCCATGCTGGAAACCCAATGGACCCGAAACCCTTTTTTTAATCTAATTTTGGAATAAGTAGCAATAATTATTTGTTTTTGCATAATCAATTTCCATAATGTTTATTGAGCCATATCAATAATACTGTGTTATTTGTGCTTTTAGATGAAAAGCTCTTGACTTAAAGGGGCTACCCTACAAAAAGTATTTCTATACAATGCAATCAAAATAGTTATTTTTTTTTATGTACATTAAATTTCTTCTCAAGTAGCGCCCCCTGCTGCTTATCTTTCTGATCCACGTACTCCCTTCCCCTCCTCACAGTGCTTATAAAGTAATTTCATCATGAAGCGGCCTAATGCATTTCATCCATTCATCCCTACTTTTAACTTCATAGTAAATAGCTATATCTCTGCATAGACAGTGGAGAAGGAAAACATGTGGTCATTACATACCATATGTTTCTCCGGGGCTCTATGTGAGGGATTATTTTCTAGGCAGGGAAGAAGGGGTTACTATAGCTAATTGCAATGCTCCCTGGGAGATGCGGTTGCTTCATGAGCTGCTGCACACCCATAGAAAAAGAGAATTGAGTGAAGAGGACTTGTCAGCAATCCTGATATGCTTAGTAAATACTTGTATCTCTGATGAAGTAACAATTAAGGACTATCTTTCCTTAAATGGTTGTAGGGTAAGGGAATAAACCATGCCAACGTAGATTTAAGACATACCCTTAGCCTTCATATTGTCATGAGTTAATAGAAAGCAAATGAATAATATATGTTATAAAGAGTAATAAATAGCATATGTTAAAAAATATGTAAAATATTACTAATTTTAAAACAGCTTGAAATGCTCTAATAGCTATACAAGTTCATACTGTTGGTTAAAATTCATACAGTCTGATTGAAACATAGTTGATATTGTAAATGTATAATTCTTTGTAAGAATTTATTTTTAGTTCACATATGTTAGGAACACTGGACACAAGGGAAGAAATATATATACGGCACTATGGTGTCTCCAGACAGAGGTCAAGGTTGAGAAGAGATCGTTGGGGAGGAGACAGTTAAAGGACAGTCAGTTAGGAAAGCTGTTAAAGGACAGGGCACCATTTTCTGTCCGACCTGTGTTCTTAACACAGACAACAACACAGATAAGAAAAAAAGGCAGCCATTGAAGCAATAGAAAATATAGGAGAATCCTGGGACATATTATATTACTTCCTCTCTAATTCTGATGTTACAGCAGTAGGTAGGGACAAACAAGTGACAATGAGCCCTAAGGCTAGAACCCATCCCACTTTCCATACATACTTTCAGTGCAAGCCCTAGGTAGCTAGACTGTGAATAGTCATGCTATTTAAGTGCAGAGATGAGCAAACAACAAAGACAGACAAAAGCAATACCAAAATCATACGTAATTGGATCAGAACCAGACAAGCTATGCAGTACCAAATGAGAGACACAGAGTAGTCAGAAGACAAGTCAAAATCAGAACCAGATGGACAATGCCGTACCAAACAAGGGGCAGAGAGTGGTCAGAAGACAAGCCGAGGACAGCGGAACGAGCAATCCAAAAAGCACAGGAACCAGGAAACCAGCTAGTGAGTCAGAAACTATTGCTGGCACTGGTGTATGGCCAGGAAAGGGTTTAAATAGAGCACAGAGTCCCAGGATCAGAACCTGAAAGGTCCACGACTCAGCACTTCATTAGTCAGAAACACTAATGCACAATAATAGAGCAGCTGAGCAATCAGCCCACTGCTAATTTCCCCCAGCAAAAGTCCAATACAGCGAGAAACAGAGCATTGCATCCTTTTGCTAAGAATGCAGGGGGCATGGCTCAGCAGCGCCTCTCTCCTAGGGCAGTTGCACCTAAGCTAAGGATCGCACTGCTGGAGCCTGGACAGATACGTTTCTTACAGTTGAAAGACAGAGTTACAAAATTGTAACTTACAGATCTCCCCACTGTGAAACTTTATAAATTGTCTTTTAGTATGATCTTTGCGATATTTAGGATATTTGGAACTGTTCATAATAAAGAATGTGACTTTGTACTAATAAGGATATACCTCACTTATAAACCCCCATCCTCTTACATGTTTCTCTGACATGGTCGTTTTGATTTGACAATGTGACAAAGTTCGGACATAACCCCAGCTTGTAACATCTAGTTGTTAATTTAAGCAAGGCCGCTTCCTGCTCCAAAGGCCACACTACAGTCTCTAGCCCCAACCATAACTCACACATCCCTATATACCAAAATGACTGGTATGGAAATGGGACAAAATCAAAAAAATATTTTAGTTGTCCAGACTGTTTTTCCTTTTTTACAACAATACAGTAATACATAAGTAGTACTGCAGAAAACTCCAGTTTACTCTTTTTTATTTTCCTACTGCAGACTGTTCTCACGCTGTCAGCATTTAAAGCTGCACTCAAATACATGGTTAGGACTAGTGTTGATCAAGCACCAAAGTGCTCGGGTGTTCGGGTGCTTGGGTCGAAAACCTTGGGATGCTCGGGCGCTCTACTGAGCACCCGAGCACAATGGAAGTCAGTGGGGAAACCCGAGCATTAAACCAGGCATCCACTTCTTTGAAGAGGGGAGGGTGTCTGGTTCATAGGAAAAGGTCAGAAATGAATGGAAACACCACTGAAATGGTTCTGTAACAGCATGTGGAAGATGCCTGGATGCATCTTGGACCCCTAGGTCGGTGCTGGGAACGATGTTGTCCGAGTAGTACGCCACTTTTACAGAATGACAATAATACGCACAAAACCGAAGATAAAATCGATTTTAGAGGAAAGATTGTTAAGAAAAATTCTTTCCTGTATATTTACTTGTATATAAAGTGCAAGTGCTGCCAAAAATTACAAGGAAGTGGCACTCTGATACAACCTGTATATCACATAATGGAGGGCGTCATTCACATTGTGATACAATTCTTTGAGTAGTGGGACTCCTACACTCATAAAGCCTATGCACTAAGTGAAAGTGCTTCCAAAAATTACAAGGAAGCGGCACTCCAATACACCCTTTATTACACATTAAGGAGGGCATCATATACCATTGAAAAATTATGATAGATGGCCTGCTGGTGACCCTCTAAAACATTATGGGCGAGGGCCTGCTGCTGATCTGAGCATCAAAAAAATGAAAGACGAGTGCCTGCTGCTGAGCTGACCCTGTGCCGCCCTGCAAACTGGGACATGAAGCTAGGTATCGTAGATGATTGTTTTTCTTGTGCTCTGGCAGCAGTCACAGTTTCAACGCACCCAGGGCCACGGCCTCTGCGTGCACCATCAGTATCACGGCCACTTCCCTGTCCCTTACTGCTCGCCTTCTTCATATTAAATGTTATGTATGCTTGAAAGTAGCGTAGGATTTGTAAGTGTATGCGCCAAAAAATTGAAAAAGGTATATGGGATGTGGAAACGTCACACAGGAGATATACCGCAGATAATGTCGCTGATGTCACCACCGGCTAATAAAAAATTGCAGCGAATGTCACAGGTATTTGGGATGTGGAAATGTCCCACAGGAGAAATACTGCAGATAATGTTGCTGATGTCAGCAGCGGCTAATAAAAAATACAGGGAATGTGTCAGGCATTTGGGATGTGGAAACGTCACACAGGAGATATATTGCAGATAATGTCAATGCTGTCACCAGCGGCTAATAAAAAATTACAGGGAATGTTACAGGTAGTTGGGATGTGGAAACGTTACACAGGAGACATACCGCAGATAATGTCGCTGATTCTCAGCAGCGGATAAAATAAATTTACAGGGAATGTCACAGGTATTTGGGATGTGGAAACGTTACACAGGAGATGTCACTGTCTGCAGCAGACACCGTCTACAGAAAAAGTACACTGGATGTCACAGATATTTTTGGGATGCGCACAAGTTACACAGGAGATGTAGCTCAGATAATGTCGCTGTCTGCAGCGGCCTAACTATTGCACACTATTTAGTGCATGATGCGCTAAAAATAGATATTGCTGCCATACACAATAGTCTAAAAAAGGACTTTTGGGTCTGTAAAGTTTTAGCAATTTAGTGCAGGTTACGCTAAAAATATATATAGCTGCTACCACACACAACAATAGTCTTTAACCCCTTAAGGACCGGGCTCATTTTCACCTTAAGGACCAGGCCATTTTTTGCAAATCTGACCAGTGTCACTTTAAGTGGTGATAACTTTAAAATGCTTTGACTTATCCAGGCCATTCTGAGATTGTTTTTTCGTCACATATTGTACTTCATGATACTAGTAAAAAAAAGTCAAAAAAATTAATTTTTTTGCATAATAAAATACCTAATTTACCAAAAATTTGGAAAAATTAGCAAATTTCAAAGTTTCAGTTTCTCTACTTCTGTAATACATAGTAATACCCCAAAAAATTGTGATGACTTAACATTCCCCATATGTCTACTTCATGTTTGAATTATTTTGGGAATGATATTTTATTTTTTGGGGATGTTACAAGGCTTAGAAGTTTAGAAGCAAATCTTGAAATTTTTCAGAAATTTACAAAAACCCAATTTTTAGGGACCACTACAGCTCTGAAGTCACTTTGCGAGGCTTACATAATAGAAACCGCCCAAAAATGACCCCATTCTATAAACTACACCCCTCAAGGTATTCAAAACTGATTTTACAAACTCCGTTAACCCTTTAGGTGTTGCACAAGAGTTATTGGCAAATGGGGATGAAATTTGAGAGTTTCATTTTTTTGCCTAATTTTCCATTTTAACCCATTTTTTCCACTAACAAAGCAAGGGTTAACAGCCAAACAAGACTGTATCTTTATTGCCCTGACTCTGCTGTTTACAGAAACACCCCATATGTGGCCATAAACTACTGTACGGCCACACAGCGGGGCGTAGAGTGAAAGGTGCGCCGTATGGTTTTTGGAAGCCAGATTTTGCTGGACAGTTTTTTTGACACCATGACCCATTTGAAGCCCCCTGATGCACCCCTAGAGTAGAAACTCCATAAAAGTGACCCCATCTAAGAAACTACACCCCTCAAGGTATTCAAAACTGATTTTACAAACTCCGTTAACCCTTTAGGTGTTGCACAAGAGTTATTGGCAAATGGGGATGAAATTTGAGAATTTCATTTTTTTGCCTAATTTTCCATTTTAACCCATTTTTTCCACTAACAAAGCAAGGGTTAACAGCCAAACAAGACTGTATCTTTATTGCCCTGACTCTACTGTTTACAGAAACACCCCATATGTGGCCATAAACTACTGTACGGCCACACAGCGGGGCGTAGAGTGAAAGGTGCGCCGTATGGTTTTTGGAAGCCAGATTGTGCTGGACAGTTTTTTTGACACCATGTCCCATTTGAAGCCCCCCTGATGCACCCCTAGAGTAGAAACTCCATAAAAGTGACCCCATCTAAGAAACTACACCCCTCAAGGTATTCAAAACTGATTTTACAAACTTTGTTAACCCTTTAGGTGTTGCACAAGATTCAATGGAAAATAGAGATACAATTTCAAAATTTCACTTTTTTGGCAGATTTTCCATTTTAATATTTTTTTTCCAGTAACAAAGCAAGGGTTAACAGCCAAACAAAACTCATTATTTATGGCCCTGATTCTGTAGTTTACAGAAACACCCCATATGTGGTCGTAAACTACTGTACGGGCACACGGCAGGGCGCAGAAGGAAAGGAATGCCATACGGTTTTTGGAAGGCAGATTTTGCTGGACTGGTTTTTTGACACCATGTCCCATTTGGAGCCCCCCTGATGCCCCCCTAGAGTAGAAACTCCATAAAAGTGACCCCATCTAAGAAAGTACACCCCTCAAGGTATTCAAAACTGATTTTACAAACTTTGTTAACCCTTTAGGTGTTGCACAAGATTCAATGGAAAATAGAGATACAATTTCAAAATTTCACTTTTTTGGCAGATTTTCCATTTTAATATTTTTTTTCCTGTAACAAAGCAAGGGTTAACAGCCAAACAAAACTCATTATTTATGGCCCTGATTCTGTAGTTTACAGAAACACCCCATATGTGGTCCTAAACTACTGTACGGGCACACGGCAGGGTGCAGAAGAAAAGGAATGCCATACGGTTTTTGGAAGGCAGATTTTGCTGGACTGGTTTTTTGACACCATGTCCCATTTGAAGCCCCCCTGATGCACCCCTAGAGTAGAAACTCCAAAAAAAGTGACCCCATTTTAGAAAGTACGGAATAGGGTGGCAGTATTGTTGGTACTAGTTTAGGGTACATATGATTTTTGGTTGCTCTATATTACACTTTTTGTGCGGCAAGGTAACAAGAAATAGCTTTTTTGGCATGTTTTTTTTTTTTGTTATTTACAACATTCATCTGACAGGTTAGATCACGTGGTAATTTTATAGAGCAGGTTGTCACGGACGCGGCGATACCTAATATGTATACAATTTTTTTTATTTATGTAAGTTTTATACAATAACTTCATTTTGAAAACCAAAAAATTGTTTAGTGTCTCCATAGTCTAAGAGCCATAGTTTTTTCAGTTTTTGGGTGATTATCTTGAGTAGGGTCTAATTTTTTGTGGGGTGAGATGACAGTTTGATTGGCACTATTTTGGGGTGCATATGACTTTTTGATCGCTTGCTATTACACTTTTTGTGACGTAAGATGGCAAAAAATTGCTTTTTTTACACAGTTTTTTTTTTTTTTTTTTTACGGTGGTCACCTGAGGGGTTAGGTCATGTGATATTTATATAGAGCCGGTCGATACGGACGCGGCGATACCTAATATGTATACTTTATTTTTATTTATGTACATTTTACACAATGATTTTATTTTTGAAACCAAAAAAAATCATGTTTTAGTGTTTCCATAGTCTAAGAGCCATAGTTTTTTCAGTTTTTGGGCGATTATCTTGAGTAGGGTCTCATTTTTTGCGGGATGAGATGACGGTTTGATTGGTACTATTTTGGCGTACATGCGACTTTTTTGATCACTTTTATTACCTTTTTTGGGAAGTAAGGTGGGCAAAATTTCAATTTTCTCATAGTTTTTATTTTTTTATTTTTATGGCGTTCACTGTGCGGGGAAAGTAACATGACCATTTTATAGATCAGGTCGTTACGGACGCGGCGATACCTAATATGTGTAGTGTATTTTATTTTTTTAATTTTTATTCAGTGATAAATGTTTTTTTTTTTATCTTAACTTTTTTCACTTTTTATTTGATTTTTTTGACCCAGACCCACTTGGTTCTTGAAGATCCAGTGGGTCTGATGTCTGTAAAATACAGAACAGAACCTATATTGGTTTCTGCACTGTATTTTACTTACACTGAACAGGTCTATGCTTTCAGCACAGATCTGTTCAGCACCATGGACAGCAGGACGCCTGATCAGGCGTCCTGTTGCCATGGGAACCTTCCCCGTCTGCTCAGTTATGGTCAGAACTTCGCAGACGGGGAAGGGTAAGGACGGGGTTCTGGGGGGGCTGTCTGGGGGCTCTCTCCTTCTCCCATCGGGGGGCTGCAAAGGCACAGCAGCCCCCCGATCGGAGAGGGAGGGAGCTCCCTCTTACTGTTAACCTTTTCCATACAGCGGTCCGTACGGACCGCTGTATGGAAAGGGTTAAACGGCTGACATCGCATCAACGATGTCAGCCGTTTATACCAGGGTGCCAGCAATGTGCTGGCACCCTGGTATACCCACTGTACACCAACGATTATGCAATGGGAGGCGGGCGGGGGATCGCGATCCCGCCTGCCGCACCGCCCGCCTCCCGCAACGCCCCCACTGCATGCGACACCCCCCCTGCACCACCCGCCGCCATCAAATCGTGCAGGGGTGCAGGGGGGGGTTAACAATATTGATTTCGGGCACTCTGAAGTTTCTGATCCCCGCGGTCAGGGACCGCGGGGATCAGAAACGGCAAAAAGCGCAGCAAACCGCAGGTCTGAATTGACCTGCGGTTTTCTGCGATCGCCGATACGGGGGGGTCAAATGACCCCCCCCTGCGTTGTTACGGGATGCCGGCTGAATGATTTCAGCCGAAATCCCGTTCCGATTAACCCCAGCGGCGCCGGAATTAAGATTTTAAGTTAGGACGTACCGGTACGCCCTTGGTCCTTAAGGACTCGGGAAATAGGGCGTACCGGTACGCCCTATGTCCTTAAGGGGTTAAAAGGACTTTTAGGTCTCTGACAAGTTTTTTCTATTAAATTTTACAGCCCTTGCTGCATCTGTCAGTGTGAAATACAAGCGTTATATACAGCTGTCATATTCTGCTATTAAAAAAACACCGATTTAGGGCAAAATCCTAATTTTGTGGCTTTTGCTGAATCTGTCATTGTTACATACAAGCTTGAAATACAGCAATAATTTTCATGGTTTAAAAAAGCAGCCTTTTTGGGCAAAAGAATACATTTTACAGCCCTTGTTGCATCTGTCAATGTGAAATACAAGCGTTAGATACTGCTGTGATATTCTGTTATTGAAAAAACACCCATTTTGGGCAAAATACTACATTTGTGGCGTTTGCTGCATCTGTCATTGTTACATACAAGCTTCAAAATACAGCAATAATTTTCAGGGTTTAAAAATGAACCCTTTTTTTGGCAATACCCTCCATCTGAGGCCTATGCAGCATTTGTCAGTGTGCAATTTAAGCTTGAAATACAGCAATAATTTTCTTGGTTTAAAAAAGCACCCCTTTTTGGCAATACTCTCCATCGCGGCCTATGCAGCATTAGTCAGTGTGAAATTTAAGCTTGAAATACTGCAAAAATGTTCTTGATTTAAAAAAACACCCTTTTTTGGCAAAAGACTGAATTTTACAGCCCTTGCTGCATTTGTTAGTGTGAAATACAAGCAATAGATACTGCTGTCATATTCTGTTATAAAAAAAACCCCAAAAAACATTTTGGGCAATACATCTGGGGCCTATGCTGCATTTGTTAGTGTGACATACAAGCTAAAAATACTGCAATAATATTCTGGGTTTAAAATAAAACACCCATTTTGGGCATTTGGGCAAAATACTAAATTTTCAGCCTTGGCTGCATCTGTCAGTGTGAGATACAAGCTTCAAATACTGCAATAGCATTCTGGGCTTAAAAAAACACCCATTTTCAGCAATACCCTACATCTGGTGCCTTTGCAGCATTTGTCAGTGTGAAAGACAAGCTTGAAATACTTCAATAATTTTATGGGTTTAAAAAAATAAAAACATTTTTGGCAATACCCTACATCTGGGGCCTATGCATTTAGTAGTGTGACATACAAGCTAGAAATACTGCAATAATATTCTGGGTTTAAAAAAACACAAATTTTGGGCAAAATACTAAATTTGCAGCCTTTGCTACATCTGTCAGTGTGAAATACACGCATTAGATACTGTTGTTCTATTCTGTTATTAAAAAAACACCCATTTTGGGCAAGATCCAATATTTGTGGAGAATGAGGAGAGCCTCGAATAAGGGACGTGGCCCCGGTCGTGGTGCTGCTGGTGGAGCTCCTGTTGCAAGGAAAGGATGTGGTTGATCTGTGCCAGCTAAACGCATAAGTGAAACACCTTCCTCAGGGATGTGAGTAGGCGACAGAACCTTCAGCATTTTGTGGTTGGGCTTAATGCGGCTCTACGAATAGTGAGGCCAGAACAAGTACAGGTGATAGTAGATTGGGTTGCTCACAGTGCCTCCAGTTACTTCACATTGTCTCTCACCCAGTCTCCTGCTGAAAGAGTTAGCACCTGCAGTCGATGTCCATAAGTCTTTTACCTCACCCCCTTGAAAATCAGACAAGCAATCTGAGCCACAAGTCATGCAGCAATCTCTTCTGCTTTTTGATGACTCTGTTAGCAGGGTTTCCCAGGGCTATACACATAGCCCTGCCCCAGAAGTGGACGAGATTGAGTGCACCGATGCCCAACCACTTATGTTTCAAGAAGAGTACATGGGAGGACCACAAAGTGTGCAGACTGACAAACAGGGCAGGGGTGAAGACTGGGTGGAAGATGATGTGGAGGACGATGAGGTCCTCGACCCCACATGAAATCAAGGTCATGCGAGTGATCTGTGTATTTTGGAGGAAGAGGCGGTGGTCGCACAGAGCCACCAACACAGCAGAAGAGGGAGCAGGGTGCAAAAGCAGAGCGGCCGTCCCCTAGACAGTACGCCTGCTACTGCCTAACGCAGCAAAGGGACTAACCACACCGAAACCAGCTCCAAGGAGTTCCCTGGCGTGGCAGTTCTTCAGACAGTGTGCTGACGACAAGACACAAGTGGTTTGCACGCTGTGCAATTAGAGCCTGAAGTGAAGCATAAAATGTTCTCAACCTGAGCACAACCTGCATGACCAGGCATTTAAGTGCAAAGCACAAGCTGCAGTGGAGTAGACACCTCAAAAACCAAGAAAGGTCTCTGGCTCCTCCTGCTTCCTCTTCTGCTGCAGTCTTGGCCTCTTCACCCACCTATAGAGTGACAGTGGCACCTGCCACACCGCAAACAGAGGATCTGCCAGCAACACCACCACCTGGGTTACCAAGTATCTCCACAATGTCCCACTGAAGCGTTCAGCTCTCCATCTGCCAAACACTGGAGCGGAAGAGGAAGTACCCCCCTACCCACCTGCGATCTCTGGCCCTGAATGCCAGCATTTCTAAATTACTGGCTTTTGAAATGCTGTCATTCCGTCTGGTGGAGACGGACAGTTTTAAAAGCCTTATGGCAGTGGCTGTCCCACAGTACGTTGTACCCAGCCGCCACTTCTTTTCCAAGCGAGCCAACCCTTCCCTGCACAACCAAGTGGGGGACAAAATCAGGTGTGCACTGCGCAACGCCATCTGTGGAAATGTCCACCTAACTATGGAGACGTGGACCAATAAGCACGGTCAGGGACGTTATATCTTCCTAACAGCACACTGGGTAAATGCAGTGGCGGCTGGGCCTGAGGCGGATAGCAGTTTGGCGCATATCCTTCCACCACCGAGGATTGCAGGGCGCTTCTCTTTGCCTCCTGTTGCTTCCTTCTCCTACTCTACTTCCTCATCCTCTACCACCTCCTCATCCGGTCAGCGTAACACCTTCACCACCAACTTCAGCACAGCCAGGGGTAAACGACAGTAGGCAGTTTTAAAACTTTTCTGTTTGGGGGACAAACCCCACACTGCGCAGGAGCAAAGGTTCCTTAAAAATTACCCCGGTATATCAGTACTGCTGCATAAAGTGTGGGCCGTCTGTGCGCACTTTCGGCGTTCTAACTCTGCTGCTGCTCGCCTGTCAGCGCTGCAGCGTAACTTTGCCCTTTCCGCTAACCGCCTCATATGCGACGTGCCCACAAGGTTGAACTCCACCTTGCACATACTGGACAGACTGTGTGAGCAGCAGCAGGCGATAGTGGAGTTTCAGCTGCAGCACTCACGGGTGAGTCGCTCTGCGGAACAGCATCACTTCATCACCAATGACTGCGCCTCCATGCGAGACCTGTGTTCCTTGTTGCGCTATTTCAAGTACTCCATCAACATGGCCAGTGTCAATAACGCCGTTCTCAGTGTTACTATCCAACTACTATGCCTCCTTGAAAAAACGCCTCTGGAGATGATGGAAGAGCGCATCCAATCAGAGTGCCCCGCTCTTAGCCAGGGAGAAGAAGCTCAAGTTCTTGCGAGATTCGTGTGACACACAGAATGCAGTATCTCTCACAGGAAGGCCTGGAAATGCTGCATTCTGACAGCCCCCTGTGATACTAGTAACATATATGCTATTTTGTGTTTGTACCGTGGGTCTAAGTACGTTGACACCCAGTACAGGTCTTGACTTTTATGCATTTTATACGGGGTCCCTCTTCAAACAATTGAGCATAAAGGCCCCAATTTGCACTTAATTGGAAGCGGTGGAGCACCCTGGCTCCTGCTGATCGCCCAGGAGAATGTCATCCTCGGTCTCCTCCCCCCAGCCACGGACAACACCAGGGATCTTCGAAAAGTTTAAAGCCTGCTCTTTTTGCTCCTCCTCCCCCCAGCCACCATCCACCTCTGACTCCTCTTCAGACTCCTGCTGACTTGTCTCAGATGGAGTAGCCCATCCTGGGAATGCATTCAGCATTGCAACTTCCTTATCTTCCAGCTCCTGCTCCTCGACGGCTTGAGCAATGAAACAATGCAATTGATGCTCCAGAAAGAAGGCGTAAGGTACAATGCCACTGATGGCACTCTAGCTGGCTGGGACTGACCAGTTTGGTGATCTCACCAAATGTCTGCAGAAGTCTGCATGCATCGCGCATGAGCAGCCACTGGCGCGGTGAAAAAAAACAAGCTCCCCAGAACCTGTCCTGCCGCAGAGTTCATACAGTTAGTCGTTAACGGCACATTTCTGCTGGAGAAACCTATCAAGCATATACAAGGTGGAGTTCAAGCGCATCAGGCAGTCACAAATCAGACGTCTGAGAAAATTAACACAAATATGGGTGAAAAAAAAAGTGAAAAAAAAAGTGAAAAAAAAATCATCAGGTGCTGATCAGGCAGGTATGCACAGAACAGCATTTGACGGTCACAGCTCGTACGCAGAAAAAGTTGTGCAGAGCTGGTAAATTGTAAAAAATAGAATAAAAAAAAAACGCACGGACCAAATGGCATCCGTAAAAAAAGGACGGGGGGGGGGGATGGGAAGGGACAGGGATGGAGGATGGTGTAGAGATCTAGAACTGCTGCAAATGGGAAAAAAATCACTGCAGCAGTTCCAGATGTTCTTCTTCTTTTCTTCTTTCTTCTTCTTTACAGGAACAGTTGAAGTCGCAGTGGTGGTGCACCACAAGTCCCAGAAAGCCAACCAGCAGCATAGAGTGGCACAGAATCTCTCTGCATGCAGTCACCAGTCAATGGCTGCATGCAGGGAAGTTCAGCCCTTTCCTGTGCAGCTGTAACACTGCCATTGGCTGGAGCGTTGTCAGGGGATGCCAAACACTGGTGTTCAGCACTAATCACCCCTGTACAATCCCTGTTCCACCCCTCTGCAGCTTCCTGGATAAATGAAAAATCATCCGGAGCTGCGACTGGCCGGTCTGCAGAAATCAGCCAATTGTAGCGATCGATGTTGTGTGGGGGGGGGGACCTTCCTGTACCCCTAGGGAAGATGGCTGCCTGCCATCCATAGCAGCCATCGTCACCTGGTCACCAAGTGATTTTGCTCAGGGAACGGGTGAATACTGCGCCGTAGCTGTACTGCGCTGGTATTTTGTACCTAGTTCACAGCTCCGTACAGCTAGGGTGCTGGTAGCGAACGGGTTAAAAAATACAAATAATTTGTCAATAAGTTTGTCAATAAAAAAAATGAATAAGAAAAATTAAAGAGCATTAGTAATGCTGTGTTCCAAAATGAACAAACTATTAAAATCTAAAAATATTTATCCTATACAGTGAACAGAATAATAGGGGAAAAAATGAAAATAGCTTAATTGTCATTTTTTGGCTGCTTTACCGACCCCAAAAATTTATAAAAAAGGGATCAAAATGTCATACACACTTCAAATTGGTAATAATGAAAACTACAGATCACCCTGCAAAAAAAGAATGAGCCCTCGCACAGATCTGCAAACATAAATATAATAAAAATATGGAGGTCAGAATATGGTGATGCAAAAAAATAATAATAATTTTTTCAAAGTTTTTTTTTTAAGTATTAAAAACAAGAAAAACTATATAAATTTGGTACTCTTTTAATTGTACTGACTTACATCTGGAGGCACCACAGGCAGAGTTTTTTAAGAGCTCATTTGCATCCCTTTCTTCCCAGAATTCCAGAGGAGCATGTATGGCCTATAAGTCTCCTCACACCGATTAAGGCACTCTATCCCCAAGGAGAGATAGTAACCCCAAATGAATGCAATATTTAATGGCACCATTAGAAAGTACAACTTGTCCCTCAAAAAATTGAGCCCTCCATAAGGCCATGTGAATGGAAAAATTAAAAAGTTATGGCCTCAGGAAGGCATTGAGTAAAAAACGGAAAAATGCTGAGTCAGGAAGAGGTTAAGAATATACTTCAAAGCTTAAAAGCTTGAATTAGCCTGTAAATTGACAACAGTGCTATCAAATGAAATAGAATGAACAAAATTGCAAGATTGTGTATTTCCTCAGTTACAATGTTAAGAATAATAAACAAAAAATAACCTTACACAAAAAATAAACGGTTATCTAACGCAGATGATAAACTATCCGGTGGACGCCATGTATATTTTCATTTAGGAAAACAACAATAATGGACCGTCCTTTCTATATTTTCTTTGCAGACATATTACCTTGTGAACCAAATTTTTTAAACAATGTCAATGGTGCATAGGAGGAAGGCTTAATGACAGCAGCATTTAAAGCCATTTATCTTGAAGAACTTTATCTATAAGCAACTGGAGTTCTTGCCTCTATGTGTTAAAGCTTTTCTTCCATTGCTTTACATCTAGTCCCTAGATACAACTTTATTTATGTAGAAAATCAACACAATCAATTACAGACCTCATTCCCTAAATTCCTGCTGTCGATGATATACGGGTTTGTGAAGTGATGCTTATGTTACGCTGGTCTAATAAATGTCGCTTCAGTCAGCTTTAAGCTATGCAAACCTATATTCTCACTTACAGTTCAAAAGTTGTACAAATTATCTTCCTGCTTTTCATCATAATAATACTTCATAGTCATACAAGTGCAGGCTCAAAGCAAACAAATGGCACCGCTCATGTTCCGCCTTTCATAAATGGTTTCTGTCTAAGATATATTGAAAAGGACCTTTAAAGGTTATGTTCACATTTAAGCTATAAAACATTCAATATAATTATGTTCACCTTGATGTCAAGATTTCCATTACTACAGGATCCATGATAGATATGACCAGTCTGTGGACCCTACACAAGCTGGTCCTTCCTCAGATGTCTCTGCCCGGCTACAGTATATCCTCAACTAGCTACCCTATTGCATCATTCTGCATTTCAGATCTGTGGTAGCTGATATGATGGCTGTGTGACCCAAGTTGGTTCATGCACCTTTATTCATTTATTTTCCTAATGTAAATACAAGGGGCTGGTCCCTTTGACAAAATTGGTACCTTACAACTATTTGGTAAGTCATTTAAGGCTACTTTCTCATCTGCGTTTTCCTTTCAGATTTTGAGATCCGGAACAGGCACTCAAAACCGGATGAAAACGCTTAAGTTTTGTCCCCATTCGTTGTCAATAGGGACCGCACTGAACAAATCGAAACGGGGTGCATTAGAATGCATTCAGTTCCGGTTTGTTGTGTTCTGTGACCAGACACAAAACCTGGACACAGCGGATCTGGCACCAAAAACCATGTAAGTCAATGGTGCCAGATCCGTTTTTTGCGGACACGAAAAATAGAAACATAGAATTTGTCGGCAGATAAGAATTTGTCGCCATTTGGCCTATCTAGTCTGCCCAATATACTGAATGCTATGAATAGCCCTTGGCCCTATCTTAAATGAAGGATGACCTTATTCCTATCCCATGCATGCTTAAACTCCTTCACTGTATTTGCAGCTACCACTTCTGCAGGAAGGCTATTCCATGCATCCACTACTCTCTCAGTAAAGTTGATACTTGCTGATATTACTATTAAACCTTTGCCCCTCTAATTTAAAACTATGTCCTCTTGTAGCAATTTTTCTTCTTTTAAATATTCTCTCCTCTTTTACCTTGTTGATTCCCTTTATGTATTTAAAAGTTTCTATCATATGGTCTCGTTTTTCTTCCAAGCTATACATGCTAAGGTCCTTTACTCTTTCCTGGTCTCACTAGTGCTCTGTAGAGCGGCATGAGCACCTCCCTCTTTCTACTGTTAATTCCTCTCCTTATACACCCAAGTCTTCTGCTAGCATTTCCTGCAGCTCTATGACCTGGTCTACCTACCTTTAAGTCTTCTGAAATAATGACCCCTAAATCCCTTTCCTCAGATACTGAGGTTAGGACTGCATCACTGATTTTATATTCTGCTCTTGGGTTTTTACGCCCCGGGTGCATTATCTTGCACTTATCAACATTAAATTTTAGTTGCCAGATTTTTGACCATTCTTCTAGTTTTCCTAAATCCTTTTCCATTTTGTGTATCCCTCCAGGAACATCAGCCCTGTTACAAATCTTTGTGTCATCAGCAAAAAGACACACCTTACCATTGAGGCCTTCTGCATTTTCGCTGATAAAGATATTAAACATAATGGGTCCCAGAACAGATCCCTGAGGTATCCCACTGGTAACAAGACCATCGTCTGAATATACTCCATTGACTACAACCCTCTGTTGTCTGTCCCTTAGTTTGACATGATCTCCCTGAAGTAAACCCATGCTGTTTTCATCTTTCAATCCATGGGATTTTAGATGTTCCACAATCCTCTCTTTAAGTATGGCTTCCATTAATTTCCCCACTATTGATGTCAGGCTTACTGGTCTTTAGTTGCCCGATTCCTCCCTACTACCTTTCTTGTGAATGGGCACAACATTTGCTCATTTCGAATCTTCTGGGGCGACTCCTGTTACCAGTGATTGGTTAAATAAATCTGTTAATGGTTTTGCTAGTTCACCACTGAGCTCTTTTAATAGCTTTGGATGTATCCCATTAGGCCCCTGTGACTTATTTGTATTAATTATAGACAGCTGACTTAGAACCTCTTTCTCTGTAAAGACACATGCATCAAAATATGCATTAGACTTCCTAACTGAGGTCCCCTTCCTTCATTTCCCTTTTTAAAAACTGAACAGAAGTATTCATTGAGGCAGTCAGCTAATTCTTTATCTTCTTCCATATACTTTCGTTCTTTTGTTTTTAATTTGCTAATTCCTTTTTTTATTTTCCTTTTTTCATTTATGTATCTGAAGAATGTCTTATCGCTTTTTTCACTGACTCAGCTAATTTCTCTTCTGCCTGTGCTTTAGAAGCTTTTATAACTTGTTTTGCCTCTCTCTGCCTAATCTTATATATTTGCTTTCATCCTCTTTTTTTTTATATATATATATATATATATATATATATATATAATTACTAAATGCTATGTTTTTGTTTTTAATGATTTTGGCCACAGTGGTCTCTTCCTTTTTTTGCTATTACTGACAAGCCTAATGCAATTATCTGTTGCCTTCAAAAGTGCCACTTTTAAGTAGTCCTATTACTCCTGGACTCCATTGAAACTGTTCCAATCTGATAGGGACTCGTATACCACTAATCTAATTTGAGAAAAGTCAGTTTTTCTAAAATCTAAAACTTTTGTTTTTGTGTGGTGTGACTCAGTCACTGTACTTATAGTAAACCACACTTACTGGTGATCACTAGATCCCAAGCTTTCTGCACCACAAATTCTGCACTACCCAAATGCACTATATAGAAAGTATATAATTGGTATATAACACTCCTGCTTCAAACTGTTTTTTTGGGGGGCAACTGGTATGTCACACCGGTAGAAATTATTTGTTCCACTGTTGGCACTCTGTGTAGCTGCAGTATCTCAGCAGAGCCGCACACAACTGCTGCACAATACAATTGCACTATAATATACTTTCTATGTTAGAAAGTATATTATAAGTATATCACACCCCTCAGTAAGTCACACTTATCAATAGCACACCTATACCATTCCTTAAAAGGACTTTTGTGGCCCTATTAGCTAGCGTTTGGTGTCCCTAACAGTCTGCCCCTGCTCCACACAGCAAACTCTCCCTACACTGGCAAAAGACTGAATGTAAAATGGCGGCCATATCAGGTTTATTTATAAGGTAGGGGGTATGTCCATGTGCTGAAACGTCTCAATTGGCTGTCCTGACCACCTGATGGATGTGTCATGGGTCAAAGTTCTTCACAATGTAAAAGAATATGGCACCAGTAGGCATCACCACAAGTTTGCCCGTTCAGAGATTTGCGAACTAACAAAGTTCGCCGGGAAACAACCGTCGGGTGAACCACAAGGCCATCTCTAGTTACAGATAATACAAACAAATCTGTTCATGATGGATGCATGCAGTTTGTTTTTCCACATCCATGATGGATCCGCCCAAAACGCGAGTGTGAAAGTATCCTAACCTGGTTAACAGTACAGCTTTATTTTATCACCTCTGTGTACAGACAAAACAGGGTCCACGATTCACAATAGGTGATATCATAGTTTATCAGCTCCTTCCTGACCTCTGCACAGGTCACAGAGCATGCCTAGAAAACTCTTGCCCCTCAAGTTCATTGTGTCAATGGCCCATGGGGCTGCCATAAAACAATTTTTTTTTATGCTCTCTAAATGCTGTGAAGATCAACTTAGACAAGATGGCTGCCCCCCGTAATCATGTCCAGGAAATAGAATAAATAAATCTGTAATCAATAAATAAATATATATTAGAAAAAAGGAGATGTTTTAGGGTACTTTCACACTAGCGTTATTCTTTTCCAGCATAGAGTTCCGTCAAAAGGTCTCTATGCCGGAAAAGAACTGATCAGGCATATCCCAATGCCTTCTGAGTGGATAGAAATCCGATCAGTTTGCATCAGTATGCCTTACGTACAGTCACTGTCAGGCGTTTTGGCCAGACATAATACCGCAGCATGCTGCGGTATTATGTCCGTCCAAAATGCCTGATCAGCCGCCGAAATACCGTATCCGGCATTAATTCCCATTGACTTTAATTAGTGCGGCATCCGGCATTGCAAAACAACTGAAGGACGGATCCGTCCCTCCGGTCTGCGCAGTCTGTGAAAAAGACTGCAAGACGGATCCGTCTATCCGCATGACAAGCGGAGAGACAGATCCGTTCTTGCAATGCATTTGTAGACGGATACACACCCGGATCCATCTACAAATGCTGTCAGTTGTCACACGACAACGGAACGACAAATGCTGTCAGTTGTCACACGACAATGGAACTGCCTGCCGGATCACACTAACGCTAGTGTGAAAGTACCCTTACGATCTGGTTTTAACTGGCAGATAAAAAAATTGTGATGGATTTCCTTTAATGGACATGTGTCACCTTTAGTGAACCTTTAAACTGGGGCTGTTGCTGGTATGGAGTTTGGCTGGTTAGGTGAGGGGGACGATATGCATATTATTGCTGTTCTGGCCTGCAATCTACTGCAGGTTATTTGACAGTAAACACTGAACATTAATCAGCTCTGGCACCCACTTCTACAACCCAAGTACTCTCCAGCCCTACAGTTGGGAGCCCTTTTTCTGCCATCTGCTTTTGTCACAAAGTGGGGGAAGGGGAAGAACACCAGAATGACAACAGAAGGAAAATGACCAGAAACTAGGCTTTATGGCTAGGGAAAGGGAAGAGGTCACCACCTCGGAAAAGCCTAAACCAAGCCCTGACTCCTGTCAGCATGAATAGACCCTGAAGGTGGGAATATTCATACACCATAAACCTAGGCCCTAGAAACCCTGGAAATCCCTAGGAGTAGTGACTCGGTCTGAGACCACTGGTTATTTCCCAGATGAACAAACCAGTGTCTCTCTGAGGCCTAGTAAACAACAAGCAAATAGGAACAACAAAATACAAAGGGAAGTACACTTATCTTCAATAGAAAATAGATGAGCAGGAACACAGATAAGGAACTCATACCAGCTCTTCCAACTCCAGGCAGATAATATCAACCACATGGTATGAAGTGTGAGTCCAGACTAAATAGAGGAGCAGTAAAGAGGTGTGGTCATTACCAACATCAACACTGCAACAAGTGAAAACAGTTATAGTCTGTCAGATAACCTAACGAGCAGACAGTCTCTCAGATATTCTAACCTCTTTCACAGGAGGGACCCTGACAGCATTTCCTCCTTTTCCACATCATCTAATATCGATGAGAATATGGAACAACAGGAACATCCAGTTCCTCCTCTCTCTGCATCTTACTGACTTTTCTAGGACATGTAGACTTTGAAGAAATTATTTGGAAGAGGTAAAGCCAGCAAAAGATCATTAGGCCCTGGCACCACTAAGGGGTGCAGACTGGATGGTATTGGTTGGCACACTGGCAGTGGAATAATAAAGACTTCTATCTTATTGGTATTGCATTACATATTTTAGTTTATGGCTGATGTAGGAATAAATAAATAAATAAAACTGACGCAGAATAACTCTCCCTGCAGTGTCCTCCAGTGATATTCTTCTATTTATCATTTTCAGCAACACTGTCCCTAGCGCATGATCGCTTGCCATGTTTCTCTATGCTCAGCTCACAGGACAATGGCGGAGACCGTATAGGATGAGGATTTTATAGGGCTGTGACATCACATTGGATGGCTACCTGTGGACTGACTGGCTGCACAACATTATTGGTGATCTTGCATTCCCGTACTTGTCTCCTCTACACTTAGTTTCGCTTTGAAACATGTGTAGTCACCATTTTAGGAAAACTTGATTCGTTATCACGAAGCGCAAGAAAATTTGGATTAGTTGGGAATTGAAGTTTTCCTAATAATGTAGTTCACTGCTCTATTCTGACCATTATGGAGCAAAGGAAAACTAATAGCACAGACTCTAACACTAGTGTAATCTAATGAGTAAAACTTGAGTAGTATGATACTGCATATTTATACAACTCATGCACATGCGTGAATGGTAGGAAACAGTGCAGCCCTGTAATCCACATGCATCAATGTCCCTATCTACTTGCACAATGCACCTTAAATGGCGGGCGGGCCACAACTTGGAGATGGTCCTTGACTTGACCACGTGCAGAGGCATAAACCTAAATGGGTAAAGAGTAATCAGATAGAGAGAGGCCAAAAACAGGCATGTAAAACCAGGACTTGATCAGAATCCAAAAGCTAAGTCAAATACACAGCAGAGTGTAACCAGGACATAATGTCAGAGACAAAGTCAGTGAGCAAAGGTGAGATCACAAAATAACGTGTCTAATACCCAATAGAGTCCAGACTCAAGCAAGGTCAAATACCAGGAGGTAATATCAAAGGCAAAATCAGTATTCAGAGGCAATGTCAAAGAGACAGGCAAAACTAGCTTGTGAGGCAGGGATACCAATCACAGGCAATTGTGGCCAACAGCTGCCTATTTAAATACCCCACCCTCAAGAAGCATGTGACGCCGGCACCAAACCTGATTGGTTTTGTGTCCCTCCTCCCTGATAGGTCAACAATTCCTACTGTCAGCGGGGCTGGTTGCCATAGGAACAGAGCACTGACACCAATGCCACCATAGTCAGGCCAGACTCGCAATAGGAGTGCAGACAGGTAAGTACATGACACAGAGTTTATATATGTATATAGTGTCAAGCAAAGTCGTTTCGTTCGAAACTTCAGAATAATACTGTACGGAGATTCGTCTCCATACAATATTAGAATAAATAACTTTGGTAGTTGATTTTTTTAGTGGAAAACCACTTTAAAACTTGAAACCAAACTCGGCTTTGGTTCCGACTAGTACCAAACAGAACAGTTTGGATACTTAATACTGATAGTCTGATCCTTTTATGAAAATTATCTCACTATAATAACCCCTATTTTTTATCCTGCAGTGCCTAAAATATGGTGGTGAAGAACAGCTGTTCCATGGAGAACTGTTGATTTTCAGGTGCATTACCCTTGTGTCAGACGGAGGAACACCTCATAGAGAATGCCTTCTCTATCACTGTATAGATAATGCTTAGTGGGTAATGTGTATACAATAAAGGGAGCAGAGGTAACAATGTCTCAGGACAGCTGCCATATGATAGAGCCGCTGCAGAAAAGCACTGTCTGGGACATCTTCACCTGTCCGGATTGTTTTCCTCAATAACTGGCTGCTGTGGCAAATCCAGTTATAGGAAAAAAATAATATTATAAGATAGTAATAAATATGCTAATAGTAATAAGATGTATGCCCCCAAAGGGCATTTGTAACAATTGTTTTATTTTTATTTTGGGGGGGGGGGGCAGGGAGGAATAGATAAAAAGGTCCTATTAGTTGCATTTTGCATGCTCCAAAGCCAAGATCTACAGCAGCAAGTGAGCTGGTGTAGATTTCCACTATAATCTATAGCAGTGTCCCGGGGTAGATTATAATAGATATCTATCTATGCCAATTCCACAACACTCACTACAACATGCACCATACGTTACAACTTTTGGGAGCCAGTTTTCTAGCACAAAGGGGTGATAATTTTTTCCCCCAATAAGTTTAAAAAAAAATTTTTTTCATGACCCAAAGATTGATAGCTTACTTGTAGGATAGGTTATCAAGGCTTGGTCTGTGGTAGTCCATGCTCCGACCTCTTTAGCAACCCAGCATCAATCTGTTGGACTGGCCCTTAAAGGGGTTTCTCAGTATAAAATTTTTGTGTTCCATTAAACATGCCCTGGCCATACTAACATATATCTAATATGATTGTATTACCTATTCTGCCCCATTTTCTGACTTTACAAACCAGCTATGTGACCAGGTTTGTTGTCTTGCTGATGTCACATGCCCCCCCCCCCCCCCCAAGCTGCACTGTCTGTTGACGTGATGCCAGCATTGATGGGCAGAATCAAGGAGCGGCTGCCTCTGTGTATTTGCACGTCCCTCGCTCTGTGTTCACAGCGCCTTTCCCCGCCTCTATTAATGCCCCTTCACTGCTTCTTCCACCTCCCTCCTCATCCTTGACTTGTTATCCCCACTGTGTAGTAGAGCTCTTGTCTGAGTAGAAGGAGCGTGCAAGCTGGGAATCAGCTGTGCGCTCCTCCTCCTACACAGACCAGCAGCACAATGTGTGACAGACAGTACCTCATGCTGCAGCTGTGGACAGCCGACTGCTGAGGCGAATGGTGAAGCAGGGAGCAGACGACTGCAATCAGCTGTCTCTGCGTCCTATGGAGACATACACATACTTCAGCCGAGCGGCATCCAACAGAGCTCCACTACACAGTTATGGGAGCCCTTTAAGTAATTGCATTTCACCATGTACAGGTATTGCCTTAATTTACTTCCTAGCCTACTATTCCCAACTAGTGATGAGCGGCATAGGCAATATTCGAATTCGCAATATTTCGCACATTTTTGCCCGAATATTCGCCTTAAATTTTCAAATTCGAGAATTCGTGATCTTCAGTCATTGTTCACTTGATTGCGAAAATCAGCAATGTAATAAATTCGCGATTAGAATATTCAACACTATTCGCGAATACGAATATATAGCACTATATTCTAAATATTCATGAATTCTCAAAGTGGCGATATTTGCGAATAAAATTTGCCATTCGAATATTCGCGCTCAACACTATTCCCAACTAATTAATTTCCAATCTTTCTTTAGTTTGCCAAATACCCATAATCTAAAGATGAGTCTCAAGTATTAATTTCTAGATCTTTAAAAACATTTCAAATTTGGAATACCTCCAGTACCAAACCCGACTTCGGATTGCTAATTTTAAATGTTTTTAAAGATTCAGAAATGAATACTGAATTAATTCACTTCGGGTGAAGCTAATGTTTGCCTCCATGGAGGCAATACATTTTAATGCTGTATGGAAACAGGTCTCAGTACAGCATTAAATCGAAGTGCTAGAACAAATCGACTTCGGACCTATGTTCCGAAGCTTGATTCACTCAACCCTATATGCAACCATGCAGCACTCAAGGCACCTAAGTAACTCTACCAACAACCTGCCTAAATGCCATTTTTTAATAGCTTTCCATTACATATTTTTGGCACGACTGAGAAGGAGCAGTTTAATTCCCCCCACATCTCAATCACAGGTGCCATGAAGGTTATCCCTTCATGTGCAGTGCCACAAACTAAAACAAGGAAGGCTTCTGACTCTCTCCTTTCTGCTGAGTGACAGGTAAGGCAAAAACAGGAGTGAGTCCAAATCAAAGATAACATGTGATGGAAATATTTGCATATCTTCTGTGTTTTGAACCCACTCCTGCTTTTGGCTTCCAAATTATAATCAAATCCTGATGCAACAGGATGACCATGTGATAGAGGCCTCATCCTGAAATTGCATGAGTTTTGGCCATTGGCATCTAAAATCAGATGGAAAAAAATCCTGCATGCAGGAATTTAATGGCCTCTATCACACAGTCAGTATTTGGTCAGTTTTTTGCATCAGTATTAGATCAGTATTGGTAAGGCAAAAATAGGAGTGGGTCAAAAACAGAGATACCATGTTATGGAAATATTTGCGTCAAATCCTGCAGTGTACAGCATCTCAACTAGCCTATGTTCATGTAAAAAATTAGGTAGCTTATTTACCAAGCTATCCAGTTTATTGTTAAAGATGCATCAGGTGGCTGAGATGACTTCTAGGTGCAGAGGCTGGCCAGCCAATATTATCTTTCTCTAAGCAGCCACCATCTCGAAGTCACTGCAAAGACCCCTATAATCAATAATTTCACAGAGTCTTTCTACTGTCACTGTGCGTGCAGATGATATTAAAAATAATTTTACTGGTGGACCAAGGTGCCCCAGTCCTGAGCGATTCTTCTGTTAGTTATACTAGAAATTTATGAATCAACTAACAAGTGGAGACGTCCCCTTGGGTCCTGTATGTTTATGCATTGGGCCTCAATAGGGCCTCCAGCATAGGACCAGGTTCCAGCCGGGGCCACCCCTTGCGGGGCTTTTTGGACCACGCTCCAAGGATTTATCAGTAGGGTGTACTAGGCCAAGTAGGGATTTGTAGGTTCAGTTTACATAAGACCCTCTCTCCATCCTGGCTTTAATCACCCGCCAGTCCACCATAGGTGCCTACGTTATTTTCTTCTGTACCCATCATTTGGAAACTTTATTTCCATTTAAGAGGTCAACAGTACATTGCCTCCCTGGTCCAGTGTATTGTGTGGGCATCTATTTTAGCCATCATGATGGTCACACATGATGCTCTTTACGGTCTTATATCCATGACCGATTAAGCTCACAGACTACCATCACTTATTTGTTTGTCTGTGTGTAGGGGCCTTTTTACCTCAACATATTAAAAGTGAAGTATTTAGTAACTGCCCCTCTTCTATTTTTTTTTAAGCTTTGGAGCAGTATTTAGGATAGGCTCTACTTGTCTACCCTGATTGACCTACCTACACGGGGCATCTATGTGGGCACCTGTTACTGGCGCATGATCGGGGGGCATCTATGGGCACATGATTACTGGCACATGATTGGGGGCACTTGGTACTGGCACATTATTGGGGGTCATCTATGGGGGCACTTTTTACTGGCACATAATTGGGGGAATCTATGGGGGAACTTGTCACTGGTACATGATTAGGGGACATCTATGGGGGCACTTGTTACTGGCACATGGTTGGGGGGCATCTACGGGGGCAGTTCTTACTGGCACATTATTGGTGGCACTTTTTACTGGGACATTATTGGGGGCACTATGGGGGCATCTACTGAGGCCACAAAGAAGGGGTATTTTATATTAGGGGAGGGGGAAGAGGAACACTATGGGGGCTTCTACTGGGGCAACAAAGAAGGTGTATTTTATATAGGGTGCTCTATATAGGGGCATTTTATACTGGGGCAAATTATGGTGGGTACTATGGGGAAGGGGAGAGAGAAGTACTATGGGCTTATCTATGGGGGCAATAAGAAGGGGTATTTCATACTTGGAAATTATGGGGGACACTGAGGGCATCTACTGGGGCCCTATATATGCGGCATTTTATACTGGTACATTTTGGGGGCTTTAGGAAGAAGGGGGAGAGGAGCACTATGGGGGCATTTACTAGGGGCACTATATAGTGGTCATTTATACTGGCACATTATGGGGGCACTATAGAGACATCAACTCAACTGGGGGCATTAAAAGGGGATATTTTTTGCACTGGCACATTATAAGGAGAATTATTACTACTGGGGGCATTATGATGGGCTTTATTACTACTGGGGGTCTATGGGGAACCGGATTACTAATATGAGCACTATGGGAGCATTATTACTTCTGTGGCACAGCGGGGACATCTTGGAGGCACTGTAGGAGCACTATTACTACCATGTGTGCTCTAGCAGAGAATTATTCCTATTGGTGGGACTTTTGGGAGGACTTTCTATGGGGGCACCTTGGCACAGTATCAGCTTGCCACAATTATTTTTGGGGGACATTATGTTTACACTATTAGTGTCAGGGGCACTATTTGCCAGGCACAGTTATTTTAGGGCATTGGGTGCCAATAATTATTGAAGGGCACTATCTACATGGTACTAGTATTATCAGGGAGTTTATGCAGCATTTTTTACTGTAAAGTATTTTTTACTATATACTGTTTCTGCAGTATAGTATTAGGGAGCACAGCAGCACAGTATTGGGGGTGGTAGGATGATTTGTCAAGAAGATGGGAGGATGATGAAAAAGTAGTAAACTAAGATTTTGTTTGTCAAACTGCAGAGATGAGAAATGGCTGAAAAATGGTGGTCTGGTCTGAAGGTCTGAAAGGAGAACATGAAGAAAGAGAACATTTACATCAAAGAGACATCACTGGATGTAAGAGGTATGTGGCGCTGTATTACCCTGTATGTAGGAGTTGATGGAGGGGTTAGTAGTACAGTACTATCTGCACATTGTAAAAAAAATAAGTAATCTGCAAAATACTACATATTTGTGTCAGAAGTTTTTTTCAGAAAAAAAGGCAGTATTTACATTACTGCCAAGGAACACCTCTAGTGGTCACTCATCATTATTAAAGTTTACTACTCTACGAGGTGTGTGTAATTTTTTTGTGTGTGTGTGTTTTGGTGGAGGGCGTGATTGCATGCTAGTGTATGAGAAGGCAGGATCCAGGGGGCCCAAGTAAATTCTTGCCCAGGATCCAATCAATATTAAAGACAGCCCTGTATCTGTCAGCTTTTCCAAACTAAAAGTACTGGCCATGCTGTCCACCCGCTTCACTATGAGCTTCTTGGCAGTCGGCAGCCAAGTGAATCTTCCCCCGCCCCGCTCAGCTGCGATTGGCTGGGAGGGAGAGGGCAGCACTGCCATTGGCTGCCTTTGCATTTCAGCTTAGCAGGGCCTACAGAGGCAGAAAAGAATGCGGCTTGGGGATTTAACTTCAGGAAACATCGTTGTGCGCCCATCCCCCTGCCACCATGCCTAAAGGAAGAAGGCACGAGGAAAGAGCACATCAGAACTGTAAGTACCTTTTCTATCTACAATGGACCCCTGACCAGCGCCCCCTGCATTACATGAACCCCTGACCAGAGCCCCCTGCGTTCCATGCACCACTGACCAGTGCACCCTGCGTTACATGCACCCCTGACCAGCGCACCCTGAGTTACACACACCCCTGACCGCCGCACTCTGCGTTACACGCATCCCTGACTGCCGCATTGTGCGTTACAAGCATAATAAGTAATATTAGTTGCACACACCAACAACACCCACAGAGTTATTTCACAAAAGGGTGAAGAGTTTGGAGAAGTCAGGAGAAGTCAACAATATAGGACAACATAGCTGATTTGAAAAAAATTCTCCAATTCAGCTCACTTTCCTATTCAGTTGTGCTGTCCTAGATTGTTCCCTTCTCCAAACTCTTCATCCTTTTGTGAATAAGCCTGTGAGCGTCTGTTCATTGGTCTTCTTCAGTGACATAAAAAAATTCACAGTATGAAAAATATATATAATTTGTAGGAATATGGAACTGTATATCACTGAATAATTATCCTACTAAAACTTAGCTTTTATATCAATATCAATTTAAAATAAGTTCACAATGAAATATTAGATAACTGCATATATAAGATAGGCTTATGTGTTAAACAGACACTGGGTATGCAAACATAGAGAATACAATTTTGGACTATATAGTCACCACTCACGGTTTGATGAGAATTTAAGGAGATGTATCCGGCCACAACAGATGAACGTATTTGTGGTAAAAGGGTCCACCAAGACCCCAGTGGTAAGTCTTCACTGCAGATGTACTGAGGAAAAACAGTAATGGAATCACTGGCTCTGCTTAAGCAGAGAGGGTGGGGTAACTGGGAGAACAATATCCCTAGCCAACTGATAAGGCCCTGCCTAAAAGCAGAGAGGTCTCCCGCCTATATGCGGGAGAATCACCCCCAAGGGAGCGACCCCACTTATCGGTGGCTATCCCTGTTACTCTGACCCTAAAAACAATCTCCCAGTGTCAGCACAGAAACATGTAAAAAAATATTAAATAATAATCCCAACGCGTTTCCTCTGATAAAATTATCACCGGATTCATCAGGGGATGTCAAAAGAGAGATGCAGAAAAATATGTAAAAGTATGGCACAATCGCTCTTTTGGGATGATCCAACTGAATAATGCAGTCCAGAGTAATGTCTGGAACTGCTCCCCTAAATATACCCATTATGATTATTGAAAAATATCAGCAGATATTGCCATACTTTTACATATTTTTCTGCATCTCTCTTTTGACATCTACTGATGAATCCGGTGATAATTTTATCGGAGGAAACGCGTTGGGATTATTATTTAATATTTTTTACATGTTTCTGTGCTGACACTGGGAGATTGTTTTTAGGGTCAGAGTAACAGGGATAGCCACCGATAAGTGGGGTCGCTCCCTTGGGGGTGATTCTCCCGCATATAGGCTGGAGACCTCTCCGCTTTTAGGCAGGGCCTTATCAGTTGGCTAGGGATATTGTTCTCCCAGTTACCCCACCCTCTCTGCTTAAGGAGAGCCAGTGATTCCATTACTGTTTTTCCTCAGTACATCTGCAGTGAAGACCTACCACTGGGGTCTTGGTGGACCCTTTTACCACAAATACGTTTATCTGTTGTGGCCGGATACATCTCCTTAAATTCTCATCAAACCGTGAGTGGTGACTATATAGTCCAAAATTATATTCTCTATGTTTGCATACCCAGTGTCTGTTTAACACATAAGCCTATCTTATATATGCAGTTATCTAATATTTCATTGTGGGACTTATTTTAAATTGATATTGATATAAAAGCTAAGTTTTAGTAGAATAATTATTCAGTGATATACAGTTCTTTAGTGACATGTTTAACATATGGGATTATTTACACAGCCCTGGTGTTTTCTGAAACTGCTTTAAACTATAAAGAAAAGTTTTCGAGAGTGTTTCTCTCTTTCTCAGGTCTGAAGCAATACTGAGGAAGAAAGGAAAACTCTTGAAAGCTTGTCTTAAGTATTAGGTTAGTACAATAAAAAGGTATCCCTGCATACCGCAATACTCTCGTATTTTGTAATCTTATTTATATATACTTATTTAGTTTTTTTCAGTAGTATGATTAAGTGGTGAAAATTATTAGTGCCCCCCCCCCCATTTTTCACTGTGGCATCTTATGTGCTCCCCCCCCCACCCCCTCCCTATATATTGTTCCTAGAGTGGCCATTGTTTCTGTGTGAACTGTAATTCCTTATAACAGGCTGTTTTATTTGTGCATGTCATTGCAACCATTCTCCCCTAGGTGGTGCTGGCACCACATATATATGTCTTAAGGTGTGTCAAGTCAGAGGAAGAAGGAAGGAAGAGAGGTAGTTATGTGTGAGGAGCAGGAGAAGCAAAGTTCAATATGCAGCTGCCATTTTAGCCCCTTGGCCATGGCCAAGCTGAGGGAGTATGGAAAACATCCTTACAGCTAACTAGCACAGGCCAGAGTAAACTATGGAACAAGAGAAAGTCTAGTGGAGATAGAAGCAGCATTAGCTTATGGACTCCACAGCATTAGTGACGGAGAAAAGCCTTATAAGCACCTGGACACAGCGGGACGACTAGGAGCAAGGTTGTCCATTACCACATACCTCTATGGACGTTTTGGACCAGTGTTTCCGAAAGCATCCAGTCCAAACAATGAACCAGAGGATTCATGCCTGCCGCTAGGGAGACCACCCTGCGGGTTGCCAAACACAAGTAAAACAAATTATTATATCCAGTATCTGGTGGCTAGAGAGTGAACATAGTGAGGACAGTTAGAAAGAAACTCTCTCATACCAGACAAAGGAAAATGTCAATGCACCTATTGTCAAGCCTGTTACTAGGATTGCAGCTAAGCCATTTGTGTATTCATCATATAGGTTGTCACCCTTGCCATGTAAATGTACTGCACTAACTACATCAAGGCAATTGATTAAGTAAAAGTGCAGTTGTTTCAAACCATTGACTCCTCATCCTTTCTACCACCTTCCTTTGCACCTAACGGGGCAGGCGTTCCGAACACCAGAGACCCTGCCTCCATGGCACCTTACACTCAAACCACCAAGGGCACCTCAACCACCATCTGGCGGGAGTCCCTGGACAACAGAGTGTGCCCTGAAGGAACTGGTGCTGTCCTTCTATTCACTGCACTCTGGCCCAGGGAGCTCTGCTAACCATGAGTAAAACAACTACTACCTCCATCGGCCCACCGTACCTCACACATATAGCCCCTGAGGCCCGGTTGCTGCAGTACTAGTTCTAGATATGCTATGACCTCACTGGAGTTAAGAGGTTTGATATCCACATTTGTATGACCAGGTTGATATGTGGTCACTGATGATAATACAAAGAGAACAAGTCCAAAAATGTCTCTCCTTAAGGAGATATAGTACCCCCTGAAACCGTTTTCATTTGTTGTGTTCTGTAAACTGAGTAGGTCTATAATATACCACTTTGAGGTTATCCAGAGTGTGAATGCAAATCTATCTGATAAGCTGAGTTTATAATCCAATCTATTTCAATTAGAACTAGAAAGTAAATGGTTACCCTCCCCACAGACCATAGGAACAGATTTCTGTTTGAAGAAGGCCTTGTGTTCATGGCCGTCAGTGTCCTCTTTTAATAATCTTTAACACCATGTGATTATCGTCCAAAGAATCTTTAGCTTTCCCAATTACTGTCCAGTGTAAACATGTGCAGTGATTAAAAGATCACCGAATTTGTATTTGTCATTGATAGCATCTTTTATGAGCTAGTGTAAACTGTCACCTGCTTATCAAAGTATGCAATCTTACAAATCACTGCAGTTACAAAAAAGATTTGATTATTTTACCATATAATGCATTTTTCCAAGTTAGCGTAAAAGGACCCTTACATAGGTAGTCAGCGGAAAGTGACTAGAACTAAGCACATTGTTAATCATTTTTTGATGATGGTCACCAATAGCATCAATGTGCAGTATCTCTGAATACACCTGAGTAATGGTGCAGATATTTTCCGTCTGTTAAAATCAATATAAACATTTGTAGATCTAAGACTAACTCAAAAATGTTTAAAAAAGATGTTCCCACAGATTATTTTGGCTTTGTTGACAAAAAATTATTGAAACAGAATCACTTAAGAACAGTTTGAGAAGGAAGTAATTGAGCACGATTAACAAGAAAGGTCAGACAGTCATCAGATAAGAACAAGGCTTGGAAAGTCAGGGTCACTGAGGTTGCAAGAAGCTAGAGACAAAACAAATAACGTTCGACAATGGCAAAAGAAATAAAACACACAAATGAGAAACATAAATCTGTTTGAAATATAGAGCTGTAAACCTAAAGACTAACCCTCCTTTGTGCTCTTGCCCAGAACTGAAATAAAATATTATTTTAACTATCCTGTTCCTTATTCCTAAAATTGAACATGAAATCCCTGGGTGCAAATTCTCCATTGCTTTGGGACAAATATATATCCCATAGCCCAATTATGACCCTGTATATCAGTGTACATTTATGACAACACTAAATGAAAACATATCACAACACATCAAAACAGAACATGTGCTTCCAATATGTGTTTTTAATGATTGCTTCCAGCAACCTCTTCAAAAATTTTAAATTAACTAGAAATAGATAGATAGACAGATAGATAATAGATAGACATATGCACAAGAAGAAAGCAGCACAGCCACACATTGGTGGGTGCTATCACTCCAAAACTCAAGGCCAATGTCCTTCTAAATATACTCCAAAATGAGGCAACACTCCAAGGAAGCTAGTCAAAAAGGTTTGTGTTCCCTTTTATTCACCTCACCCATGCAACATTTCAGCCTTTCTAAATAGGACCTTTGTCAAAGCTTGAGTTAATACAAAACTTACAAAAACCAAAAAGAAGGCTACCATTCTGTTTTACAACTTTACACTATTTTCTGCTGTCAGCAATATAGTGGTGAAATAATCTGCAACATACTTCTAAGCAGTACAGTCCATATGTGAGAAATCAACATACGTCTCATGAATTATTTTAAAAACAAAGAAAATGTTGCTAATGTATACAGCACCTATTGACCTAGAGAGGTGCACCTAATGGCAGCGACAAAAAACAAAAAGTTTTTCATTTAAGAGGTGTTATGGGAGTAGACTATTAATGACCCCCCTTCCCCGCATCAGCTATAAAGATGCTGTGGTGCTACCAAGGCCAAGGGACTAGAGACAAGCAAATCAGTCCTAAACAAATCAAATCCAACTTAAATTTTCCAAACATTTTGGTCAAATCAGAATTTTTTGCAAATTTGGCAAAATGGCATCAGTTATTTTTTGGATGATAAGACAGGGAAAATTAAGAAGAATCACAGACTCCATGTTCCAAGCATATATATATTAGATATTTGCCACCATAAAAAAAAAAAAAAACATTTTTCTTACCACCAACAGCCATGCATTTGCACATAATCATTAGCGTTGAGCGAATCAAAGTATTGCGCCCGCTCCAAAGCAATTTGTGATGAAGTAATTTGTAACAATTTACAAATCAAATTTTTTGTCGAAGTTTGGCAAAGCTGCTGAATCGAATTTTTCAAAACGTTGCTCATATCTAATAGTCATATATGTTACTCTCATTTTAACATTACTAATAGGGATGAGCGAACCCGTGGAAATTTGAGTTCGCCGGGTTCGGCCAAACTTCAGCTCAGCTTCAGCTATAACATGGTTATAACTAGAGATGAGCAAATCGAAATGGAATTTGTTCCGAATTTCAGGAAAAATCTGATTTGCACCGAAGCAGAATTTCCTCGTGATTCGTGGTAACGATTCACATTTTTTTCCTAAAATGGCTGCTGCACGTGTGAGGACATGGAGCAAGGAACTCTGGGAAGGTGGGATCACCCATAATGCCATCCATGCAGCCAATTAGCAGCCAGCCCTGTGATGTCACAGCCCTATAAATAGCATCAGCCATTTACAATTCTGCCATTTTCCAGTGTGCTAGGGACGGTGCTAGGAAACGGTGCTAGGAAAAACTTGATTGTGCTTAAAAACTATTTATAAGTGCAAGAAAAGATTATTTAGGTGTAGGGTGTAGGGAAAGGATAGGGAGGAATCATTCCACAGCATTTATGTTGGACAAGGTTCAGTAGGGGAGGTTACAGCCTGGGTAATAGGAACAATCCTATTACACCTTGCTGCACTGACTGGGGATCCAGATTGCCATTATACAGCTCTGTAATTCCAGCAAACTGTTCTTATTAGGCTGCAAATGCTGTTTGATACAGGCATTAACAGGGATTACAAGGAAATATTTATAGGTCTTATTTGCCCTTGTGTGGTGCAGTTATATGTTCTAGAGCATTTTTGGCTTGTATTAGTGGGAAAAAAGGACTTATTAGCCGTTGTGTGGTGAAGTGCTAAAATTACAGCCCTTTTTGTTGTATATTAGGGGCAAAAGTAAAATATATTTGCCGTTCAGCGGTGCAGTTATATGTTCTAAAGCCTTTTGTTGCGTGTATTAGTGCAAAAAGAAAAATATATTTGCCGTTAAGTGGTTGTCACGGAAGGTGTACAGGAAACAAGACAACACAAAATGAATATATGATTCACTGGATCCAAAACTAAGGAACAAAAAGGGAGACCCCTGCATCAGACCTGGTACTCTCCCTGACTGCTCAGCCTATGCGAAAATCCCAATGGTAGATGATCGCATATCCTCGTACCTCGACTGTATAACACCTGAACACCCTATAATAGTGAGGGGACACGACCACCGGCTCCCTACACTAGACACGGAGGGAGCCAGGGTCACCTGGGATCCAGCAAACAGAAAAACACAAAAGAATGCACAACACTTATCTTGTAGAAGACTGGGAAAGCATGCACACACACTCCAGGAAGTTGTATAAACCGCACACTAATGCCCTATGGGGAGGAATTTAAAGGGATGCAATCAGTCCAACTACATGACAGCTGAGAGAGGCTAATGAGATGAGGAACTGAAAGCAAAACAAAGGAAGCTCAAGGAGGAGGTTCTGAAAGGCATCTGTCAGAGCTTCTCAGATGTCTGGTGGTGACAGTGGTGCAGTTATATATTCTAAAGCCTTTTGTGGCGTGTATTAGTGCAAAAATAAAAAATATATTTGCCGTTCAGTGTTGCAGTTATATGTTCTAAAGCCCTTTTTTGTGTGTATTAGTTGGGGAAAAAGGGCAGACTTTTTGGGAGTGTTTTAATTTCCTTTTTATTTATTTATTTGATCTAACAGTATGTCAGACAAAGAAATGCCAGGCCCTGCACAGGGGAGTAGCAGAGGCCTAAATGCTTCTGGCGCAGGCACAGGTCGCAGCAAAGTAAAGTATAGTGGCAGCAGGGGTCGCAGCGAAAGGCCTGAGCTCCCAGTGTCATCTAGCAGTCATGTCTTGACCAGCAACCCAGCGGTTCTTGAATGGTTGACTTGGTCATCCACTTCATCCCAAGTGACATCAGATACCCACAGCCAAGAATCAGTGGGTTTGTCAAACACAACCCTTAGTTGGCATGGTCCTGGAGCAGGCACTGTGCCCTCACCTGTCCTCAACCTGCCTCTGTCCTTTTCTGTTCCCTCCGCCAGAGAAGTATTGTATGCTGTGGGCTCAGCTCTACTATACAGTGAGGACGAGCTACTACAAGACAGTCAGCAGCTACTGGCAAGCCTAGATGTGGACGAGACATCCGCCGCTTCCTTCACTAGGTGGGCAAGAAGTGATGAGGAGAGTGGCGTGAGAGCTGGTGTTGCGAGCGGTCAGGCTCTTGACTCAGAGACGGTTGAGGAGGACATCAGTGACTTGCAGACAGTACTCGATGATGATGATGTAGCTGATCACACTTGGAAGCCGGGTGACGAAGGGGCTTCATTATCATCGGAAGAAGAGGGTGGCAGCTTGCCCGTGAGGCAGCGATGCAGCCAGAAAGTCGCTAGCATGGCCGAGAGTCAGCAGGGTGGCAGCAGTCGCAGGTCAGTAGCTAAACGTGGCCGGGGTAGACCACCCGCTTCGCGGGAGCTTACCTGCCCGGCAAGTAGCGGTGCAGGGATCACGGAGGCAGCAGCGGTAGCAGCCAGTCAGTGTGTAGTTTTGGGGGTAAAATCACCTACTCAGCAGTGTGGCAGTTTTTTGTTAAGCCGCCGGAAAGGTGAACATGGCCATATGTAGAATCTGTGGGCAGAAGGTGAAGCGTGGCCATGGTGCCAATGTTGGCACTACCGCCCTGCGTCAACATATGCACCGTTGCCATAAAGTGACCTGGGAGAACTGCGGCTCTGATGTGGTGGTCCAGCCTGCAGCTGCAACCGCTGCATCACTTAGTGGCACGCACCCGATTTCAGGCAGTGAAGGCTCAACCACCTCAGCTGAAGAGAGCTGTCTGTTCTTCCCATCATCTGCTGGTCCTGCTACTCCTCCTCCTCCTACTAATCGTCAGTCATTCCATCAGCAACCGATCACCGAAGCAAGTGTCAAGAGACAACAGCGCAGAAGCTGAACCTTCTCCTGGCCAAGTTGCTGGTGCTGCAGTCCTTCCTTTTCCAAGTGATGGACCCTGCACCTTTCAGAGAACTGATGGCTTGTGCCGAGCTGAGGTGGAGAGTCCCAAGCCGTCATTTATTTGCCAAAAAGGCAGTTCCAGCCCTGCGCACACATGTATAAAAGAAGGTGGGTCAGTCCTTGAGCTATCGATGTCTGCCAAAGTGCATGACAGCGCCGACGTGTGGTGCTGTAACTATGGTCAGGGACAACACATGTCCTTTACAGCTTACTGGGTGAATGTGGTTCCTGCACAGCCACACCAGCAACTTGGCAACACCTCTTCTGCCTCGATGTTCCCACGCCGTTGGTCCTGCAATAATGTCTGCCTCTGACTCCTCACCCTCCACAGTGTCCTCAGCCTCCACTGCAGGGACAATTCACAGTGCTCCTCCAGCCTACCACATATGCAGGGCACGGCTGTGTCAGGCTGTTCTACACCTCATTTGAGGATAATGGTGCATGGAAAACGCTAAAAGAACCAAGGAGGAGGCGCCAAAATCCCAAGAATCTAAGAAGTGGATCATAGAGATCCGTATAATAAAATCTATAAAAACTGGTTCAGTAGCAATACTTACACATATAGAAAGATATGTGCACCCTCAGAGTAAATTAATATATAATCAAATATTGATATAAAATATTGATATAAAATAGAAAATCAAAGACAAAATGTTAGTGACTAGCTTTACCCAGGAGGGAAATGTGGGATAAAGCTCAAGACACCCACACCACACCTCCTGCGCCTGGGTCGCCCGTAGAGATGTCAGAATAGGACAGTAAACACTCGACAGTGAATCTTGAACCTTTTCTTTTTCCTTTATTCCAAAGCCAGGGTGGGGAAGAAGAAGCTCGATGCATTTCGGGACTATTAATGGGTCCCCTTCAACAGGAGCAGATATCTCAATTAATTCAATTCAATATTTTATATCAATATTTGATTATATATGAATTTACTCTGAGGGTGCACACATCTTTCTATATGTGTAAGTATTACTACTGAACCAGTTTTTATAGATTTTATTATACGGATCTCTATGATCCACTTCTTAGAATCTAGGGATTTTGAAGCCTCCTCCTTGGTCCTTTTAGCGTTTTCCACGCACCATTATCCTCATTCTCTATCACCTACCCTGAGCTCTCCAAGGGTAGGTTGAGACCATGGCAGCCTGCCCACCTATGCTCTACTAAGAAATACTTTTGTTCAATATCATTTTCCCCTATTTCTCGTACACTGTTCGTTTTTTTGCCTTCCTCTTGGCGCCCTGTGAAGTTATTCCGGGACCCTCTACTTGAAGGTCCAGTGACTGACACTCTCTTTTTCTCTTCCTGTCCCTGTCCTACACCTCATTTGCCAGGGCGAAAGGAGTCACAAAAGGGAGGAATTGCTCAAGAAATTAATTGAGGAGGCCACGTTATTTGTCAGTACCAGGACTATGGGATGAACAATGTCATTACACTGCTTCATGTCCTGGAACAGATGCTGGTAAATCTGGCTGGTCAGGGAACTGGAGATGTGACGCCTAGCTCTCATGGTCACATGAGCCCTGTGAGGGTTGAACTGGAAGAGGAGGAGGAGGACATTAGAGCACAAGCAATGTGTAGCGAAATGGGTGGTTTTTCAACACACGTGACAGGAGAGAAGGTGCAGGCAGAGCAGAGGAGCTACAAAGCGCTGAGGAAGACGAGGCAGAAAACCCAGACACACCTTGGTAGTGTGCAGTGGAGATGGAGGCAGGGAGTCCCTCCGAGTCACTTGCGCAAATGTCCCAATTCATGCTCTCTTGCTTATGTAGTGACAGACGAATTGTCACCATTCGGCAGTTGGATGACTTCTGGCTCTCCACCTTGTTGGACCCTGGCTACCATTCCAAAATGGGGGCATTTTTTACACCCGCTGAGAGGGAGGACAAACTTAACTACATAGAGACATTCTACATAGTCAGTTGGCCACTGCCTATGTGTGACATCGGCCATCCTCGCGCAGGTCTGACCGGGGGGCCTTGTTCGTCCATGTTCCACTGCCATGGCTGCTAGAGGGAGGTGGGGGGGTGGGACAGGAGCAGTACCAGCTTAATCAGCAGCAACTTAAATCTAGAGTCGCTGAAGAGCAGTTTTCTTCACCCGCCTACTGAAGAAACTACTCACCAGCAGCAGCAGGTAGACATGGAGCATAACCTGAACCAGCAGGTGGTGGCATATTTGGACAGCACCCTGCCACCCCAAATTGAAGAGCCGCTGGACTACTGGGCAGCCAAACTGGATTTCTGGCTGCAACTGGCCGAGTTTGCCCTAGAAAAGCTGTCCTTCACGGCCAGTAGTTTGGCATCAGAGAGGGTGTTTAGTGTGGCGGGGGCTATAGTTACCCCAAGAAGAACTCGCCTTTCCACCCAAAATGTGGAGAGACTGACCTTTGTCAAGATGAATCAGGCATGGATGAGACAGGATTTCCACCCAGCAATGGCAGATGCTTCAGACTAGATCATCCATGGTGCCACACCAACACTTTGACAAAAGAGACTGGTTTCTTCTGGCTACCTGCCTCAGCTACTATTCTGATGCTGTCACCCGCCTGAATCCACACATTGGATGCCAAATGCTCCTTCTTTCATCCACCATCTTCGATGGGTACAGGTATTGCCAACCACCTCCACACTAAGTCATATTGCCACTCTGTGGCCTCCTTATGCTTCTGCCACCTCCACACTATGTCACTTTGCCACTCTGTGGCCTCCTCATGCTGCTGCTGCCACCACCACACTATGTCACCTTGCCACTCTGTAGTCTCCTCATGCTGCTGCCACATCCACACTATGTCACCTTGCCACTCTGTGGTCTCCTCATACTGATGCCACCTCCACACTGTCATTGTGCCACTGTATGGCCTACTGATGCTGTCACCACCTTCAGACTCTGTTATCCACACTCTGTGGACTTCTCATGCTGTTCCCACCCTCCCCACTTCATGACTGGGCCACTATTTTGCCTTTCAGCCTGGCTGTGATCATCATTTATTTGACCCTTCTTCTGATCTGTCAGAAGAAAGGAAAAATGAGACACACAACGGATCCTCTCTGTGTATAAGGTCTGCATAGTCCCATCAGAATTGGCTTATCAGATTCAGAATCAATTTATTTGGCCAAATAAGTTTGAACTTACAAGGAATTTGACTTGGCAGTTGCTTGACATACACAAACAAAACAGTACAAGGACAGACCGTATGGATAGTGCAGGACAAGGACAGTATGTAAGTTTTAGTGGCAAAAAACAGGGAGAAGTGTTTGTTTTCACTTCTATGCTGTAATGCTTTCAAGTCATAGCAGCTTTAGCGTGGTTCTGCATTAAAGGGGTTGTCCAGGTTCAGAGCTTAACCTAGACATACCCTTATTTTCATTCAGGCATCTCATGCTCCGATGCGCTCCCTTGCCCTGCGCTTAATCGCGGAGGGCACTGGCTCTTTTGTTTATCATAAGCTTCCGCCTAGCAGTGTGTTCGGTGATGTCACCGGCTCTGATGGGCATGCACTTCCCTAGCTGTCTTACAAGCTAGTGCAGTGCTAAATCCCGCCCATCAGTGTCGGTGACGTCACCGGGCTTCCTGCACAATTTAGGACATGACAAATGAGAGCATTGGAGCATGAACTGCTCCAATGCTCAAGTGAGGGGGGATACCTAGGTGAAAATAGAGAAATGTCTGGGTTCAGCTCTGAAGCCGGACAACCACTTTAAGCAAAGCAACTGCCTGAGGGAAAAAGCTGTTCCTGTGCCTGGAAGTTTTAGTAGCCACTGAACGGTATCTCACTCCTGAAGGCATAGGCTGGAAGATGGAGTGAGCAGGGTGAGAGGGGTCTGAGGCAATCTTAGCTTCTCTTTCTATACCTGCTAGCGTGAAGATCCTGCAGGGAAGGTAAGCTACAACCAATTTACCTTTTTCTCTGTTCAGACGTTACTCTGCAGTCTCACCTTTTCTAATACTGAGCAAGAACAGAACCATACAGTCATAGATGATGTCATGATGGATTCGATGATCACGGTGTAGAACTGCACCATTAATTTTTGTGGTAGGCCAAACTTTTTCAGCTGCCGTAGGTGGTACATCTCTGTTGCACTTTCTTGATGGTAGTGACAATATTGTTGTTCCATTTTAGGTTGTTGGAAATTGTGGTCCCAAGAAACTTGAATGACTCTACTCGGGTTACGGTAGATCCATTTATGATTAGGGGAGGTGCTGGGGGGGGGGGGGGGGGAGATCTCCTAAAGTCTATTATGATCCCAATGGTGTTAAGAGCATAAAGTTCCAAGTTGCTGTCGCCAGGAGTAAAGCTGTCCCACTTCATGCCTATATGCAGACTCATCCCCATTTTGTATGAGACCAACTACTGTTGTGTCATCAGCAAACTTCGGAACCTTAACAGATGGGTCTGTGGAGATGCAGTCATTGGTGTACAGTGAGTAGAGCAGTGGGGAAAGCACACAGCCCTGGGGTGCTCCCGTACTGACTATCAAAGAGCTTGAGGTGTGTTTCCCAAGTCTAACCTGCTGTCTCATGTCGGTTAAGAAGTTGGTTATCCATTTGCCAATGGATTCAGGTATGTGTAGGTGAGAGAGCTTGCTGTGTGTAGCAGTGATGGTATTATGGATTATGGTATTAAATGCAGAGCTGAAATCCACAAATACAATTCTGGCATAGGTTCCTGGGGAGTCTACTGTAGATGTTCTAGTACATAATGCATACACATGTTTACAGCATCATCTGCAGATCTATTAGACCTGTAGGCAAATTGCAGAGTCCAGCAGGGGATCTGTGATGAATTTCAGATAAGCCATTATCAATTTTTTTTAAATGCTTTCATGACCAATGATGTAAGGGCAACAGGCCTATAGTCATTTAGACATGTAGGCTTTGATTTTTTAGGAACTGGGACAATGGTTGAGAGTTTAAAACAGGCAGGGACCATTGAGAGTTCCAGAGATGATTTAAATATGTCTGTGAAAACAAAGGCTAGCTGATTAGCGCAGAATTTTAAACATTTCGCAGACACAGAGTCTGGGTCGGCTGCTTTCTTAATATTTTTTCTTTTGAAAAAATTGTTTACATCTAATTGACATAATGATAGTGGATGCCATTTTGGGGACAAGTCAGCAGATTGTGGCTGACATCCTGTGTTGTGTAGATGTTGAGGCACCGCAGGGGGTGGAGACGTTGACTGTCTGGAGTGCTCGGTTTGACTGTTGGAACAGAGATGCTAATTATGCAAATTGACTAGGAGTGGATGGCTATTGTTGGTTGTATGGCTATTGGTTGGTTGGATGGCTATTGTTGGTAGCTAGTAGCAGGTTGGGTACAAAACACAGAAGACATGCAAATATTTTGTTTATGTGTCATCTCTGTTTTGGATCCACTCCTATTTTTTTAGCACTAGCAGTACTAATGGATTACTGACCAAATGCTGACCGAGTGAAGGCGTATGATTAAAAGACAGGATCCGTTTGGGGGTTATTGTTCTGACGGATCAGAGTAAGAGCAAAATGATCAGTGACGTCAACACAAACTTACTGCTGACACCCTCTCCACTCTGTCCAGGGAACTCTACTTGTATAAGCCTTTAATAGTTCAGGTTCTGTAAACATCTATGTGGAATCAGCTGGCGACGTTGTAAAAGGAGTGTGCTTCTTCTTGGCGCTAACATCGACCTGTAAGGCCGAGTTCACACGAACGTGTGTGACCCGTGCTCGTGCTGCGGTCCTCAAATAGCGGGACGCAATGCACGATTGCCGGCCGTAGGTCAGCCACATCGGATCGCGGACCCATTCACTTTAATGGGTCCACAATCCGCCCGTTCCGCTAAAAGATAGGACATGTTCTATCTTTTTGCGGAACGGAGGTACGGGACATAACCCCACGGAAGCACTCCGTAGTGTTTCAGAGGGGTCCCGTCCCGTGCGGCCGTTCTGCGATTCCGGATTTGCGGACCCATTGAAGTGAATGGGTCCGCATCCGTGATGCGGAATGCACACGGAACTGTGGCCGTGTATTGCGGCCCACGACTAAGCCTAAGGCTGAGTTAATACTTGAGTTATTTGGTCAGTTTTGGCCCCGTGACTGCCCTAATAAGTGAAGTGTGCAGTGATTCTAAGAGCGACGCCTGTCATCTGCATGTCGAACGGACTCACAGTATTATTTCACTACCACAGCAGACTCCCTATGCGTGTTACCGCAAGGCAAAGTGTTCTACACCACTATCAAGGCTCTCTGCAGACAGGAAATAACAGTTTTTTTAAACAATATTTTCCTCAAATATATTCGGATCGAACTGATTTTTTTCAAATAAATTGGGCAAACCGGTGAATAAAATTTTTGAAAAATTTGCTCATCTCTAGTTATAACGGAAAATAATAGCATTCTGAGCGCGGTGATGTCATCGCAGGTTCTTTTGCAGGTCCTGCAGAAAGAAGAGGATACCGGCTGCACGATCAAGTGGATTGTGTTTTTTTTACTATTTTTAACCCCTCAATGGCCATTTGATTTATTTATTTATTCTGTCTTAAGAATGCTATTATTTTTTGTTATAACCATGTTATAATGCAAAATAATAAAATCACCCGAACACCGAACCCAAACTTCATTGAAAAAGTCTGAATTCGGGTCCGGGTACCCGAACTCGCAAAGTTCTGTACGAATCCAAACTTTGCAGTTCAGGTTCGCTCAATCCTAATTACTAATGCTGTCTTATTATTAAAGAGCTTGAAATGAGCTGCATGCAGTCTTAGGAGACCCCAGAATGTCATCCACAACTTTTCAGGGCAATTAAAGCACTTTCAATTCGGATTGAATTTATTTGTATTTGAATCGAATCGCTCGACCAATTCAGCTGAATCGAATCTGAATCAAATTTTAAGAAATTTGCTCATCACTACCAGCGATATCATGTTCATTAGTCATGCAGCCTATTTGCAGATCAGTCATATTAAAGTGAATGGGGCTGGGCTGCTGTACCAAGCACTGACAACACATATTAAATTAAACCCGAATTGAAAGTACTCCAATTGCCATGAAAAGTTGTGGATGACTTTCTGGGGTCTCCTACAACTGTATGCACGTGATTCCAAGCTGTTTAAAATTAACCGTTAACGGCACCATGCTTGGTATGTTGTGAGGAGGCTGCAGCGCTTATCAGAGCCCCGCAGTATCTTCAAACAGCTGATTAGTGGCGGTGCTGGGTGTCAGATGCTGGTCATCAATATTGTACTCCTGGAAAACCCCTTTAACACACGCTATCATGGTATATTTTTAGCTCAACATTCTTCAACCTCTAGATCACCAGATACACTATTAGACAGTTCATAACATAACCAAATTAGTTTTGTAGCAACATAAAACAAAAAAAGTGTAATGGCTATGGCCTTCTAAACAGTCCAAGAATTAATGGTACAACACAAATCATTTCAGTAAAACATTGGTGCCTTTTTTTGAGTCATTTGACAAGGTTTAGTACTCAGTCTTTACTATAAGGTATAAATCAAATGCAAGTCATACAAAAGAATTTGTAAAGGTCAGAATGCTTACATGTCTGGCTCAGGCTCAATGTTCACTACAGTTATGTCACAAGTCACAAAAGTTATTTCTATGGGTATCAATATTACACAGATTAGGAATTTAGAAAAATGATGATGAGACTATTACTGTACTTTAACCCCTTAAGGACTCAGCCCTATTTCACCTTAAAGGGATTCTGTCACCTCCCCTAAGCCAAAAAACGATTTTAAAGCAGCCATGAAGCACAGCTTACCTGGATTAGGCTATGCTCGCTCTTCCCTGCTGACTGAGGGAAGAGCGAGCATCGGACGTCACTGGGCTCGGCGCATGCCCAGTGACGAAGATGAAGCTGCTGCCCTCAGTCTCCTGCTGATCGCACAGGCGCAGCCCTCAGTGGGTACTGTGCCTGTGCGAGAGTTCGTTCGGCGTGAGGGAGGGGGAGGAGAGGGAGGAGAGGCTGTGGCAGGCTGGAGGCGGCGGTTAGACAGTACAAGGAAGGCGGGCTGGGCACTGAAAGAGGGGTGGTACTGGGCTCTCTAAGATGAACAAAACGCCCCTCTGGGCACCTTCAGGACACATTTACATATCAATCAAAGTCGTTTTTTGCAGTAACTGCTGGACGGATTTCAAGATAAAAGAGCACAGCCTAATCCAGGTAAGCTGTGCTTCATGGCTGCTTTAAAATCGTTTTTTGGCTTAGGGGAGGTGACAGAATCCCTTTAAGGACTTGGCCATTTTTTGCAAATCTGACCAGTGTCACTTTAAGTGCTGAAAACTTTAAAACACTTTGACTTATCCAGGCCATTCTGAGATAGTTTTTTCGTCACATATTGTACTTCATGACACTGGTAAAATGAAGTTAAAAAAATATATTTTTATTTATAAAAAAATACCAAATTTACCAAAAATGTATAAAAAATGGCAAATTTCTAAGTTTCAATTTCTCTACTTCTATAATACATTGTAATACCGCCAAAAATAGTTATTACTTTACATTCCCCATATGTCTACTTCATGTTTGGATCAATTTGGGAATGATATTTTATTTTGTGGGGATGTTACAAGGCTTAGAAGTTTAGAAGCAAATCTAGAAATTTTTCAGAAATTTTAAAAAACCAAATTTTTAGGGACCAGTTCAGGTCTGAAGTCACTTTGCAAGGCTTACATAATAGAAACCACCCAAAAATGACCCCATTATATAAACAACACCCCTCAAGGTATTCAAAACTGATTTTACAAACTTTATTAACCCTTTAGGTGTTCCACAAGAATTAATGGAAAATAGAGATACAATTTCAAAATTTCACATTTTTGGCAGATTTTTCATTTTAATAATTTTTTTCCAGTTACAAAGCAAGGGTTAACAGACAAACTCAAAATTTATGGCCCTGATTCTGTAGTTTACAGAAACACCCCATATGTGCTCGGAAACCGTACAGGCACATGGCAGGGCGCAGAAGGAAAGGAATGCCATACAGTTTTTGGAAGGCAGGTTTTGCTGGACTGTTTTTTTGACACCATGTCCCATTTGAAGCCCACCTGATGCACCCCTAGAGTAAAAACTTCAAAAAAGTGACCCCATTTTAGAAACTATGAGATAGGGTGGCAGTATTGTTGGTACTAGTTTAGGGTACATATGATTTTTGGTTGCTCTATATTACACTTTTTGTGAGGCAAGGTAACAAGAAATAGCTGTTTTGGCACCGTTTTAATTTTTTGTTATTTACAATATTCGTCTGACAGGTTAGATCATGTGATATTTTTATAGACCAGGTTGTCACGGACGCTGCGATACCTAATATGTATACTGCAAAAAAAAATCATGTTTTTATAGTCTAAGGGCCATAATATTTTTAGTTTTTTGGGCGATTACTTTGGGTAGGGTAGGATTTTTGCAGGATGAGATGACGGTTTTATTGGCTCTATTTTGGGGTGCGTGTGACTTTTTGATCTCTTGCTATTACACTTTTTGTGATGTAAGTTGACAAAAAATGGTTTATTTAGCACAGTTTTTATTTTTATTTTTTTACGGTATTCACCTGAGGGGTTAGGTCATGTGATATGTTTATAGAGCCGGTCAATACGGACATGGCGCTAACTAATATGTATACTTTTTTCCCCCTATTTTTTACCAATTTAATTGTAACTTTATTTGCGAAAAATTACGTTTTTTTGTTTATTTTTACTTGAAACTTTAAATTTTTGGGGGGGAAAACTTTATTTTTCAACCTTTTTTTCACTTTATTTTTCAACCTTTTTTTCACTTTATTTTTCAACCTTTTTTTCACTTTATTTTTTGTCCCCTTTACAATGCATTCCAATACTTTTGTATTGGAATGCATTGGCTGTATGAGTAATACTGTGTGTATTACTCATACAGCTTCCGGCCTGTGAGATCCAGGGGGCTGGATCTCACAGGCTCGTCACCGGAAGGCAGCGCTGATGCCTTCCATGCTATCGGGTCCCCCCTACAGCCGCATGGGGACCCGATGGCACCACTGATTGCCGCCGCAAACCTCAGGTAAAGCCGCAAACCGCAGGTCTGAATTGACCTGCGGTTTGCTGCGATCGCTGATGCGGAGGGGTCACATGACCCCCCCCGGCGTTGTGGCAAGATGCCTGCTGAATGATTTCGCCGTACATCCTGTTCTGATTAACCCCCGCCGCGCCGCAATGTAGTTTGTTCGGGTTCGGGTTCGGGATCCGAACCCGATCCGAACTTCGTCCCGAACCCGAACCCCATTGAAGTCAATGGGGACCCGAACTTTTCGGCACTAAAAAGGCTGTAAAACAGCCCAGGAAAGAGCTAGAGGGCTGCAAAAGGCAGCAACATGTAGGTAAATCCCCTGCAAACAAATGTGGATAGGGAAATGAATTAAAATAAAAATTAAATAAATAAAAATTAACCAAAATCAATTGGAGAGAGGTCCCATAGCAGAGAATCTGGCTTCACGTCACCCACCACTGTAAGAGTCCATCTTCATAAATTTAGGCCCAGCACCCAGGCAGAGGAGAGAGGTCCCGTAACAGAGAATCTGGCTTCATGTCAGCAGAGAATTAGTCTGCATGTCATAGCAGAGAATGAGGCTTCACGTCAGCCACCACTGCAACAGTCCATTGGCATATATTTAGGCCCAGCACCCAGGCAGAGGAGGGAGGTCCCGTAACAGAGAATCTGGCTTCATGTCAGCAGAGAATCAGTCTGCATGTCATAGCAGAGAATGAGGCTTCACGTCAGCCACCACTGCAACAGTCCATTGGCATATATTTAGGCCCAGCACCCAGGCAGAGGAGGGAGGTCCCGTAACAGAGAATCTGTCTTCATGTCAGCAGAGAATCAGTCTGCATGTCATAGCAGAGAATGAGGCTTCACGTCAGCCATCACTGCAACAGTCCATTGGCATATATTTAGGCCCAGCACACACACAGGCAGAGGAGAGAGGTCCCGTAACAGAGAATCTGGCTTCATGTCAGCAGAGAATCAGTCTGCATGTCATAGCAGAGAATGAGGCTTCACGTCAGCCACCACTGCAACAGTCCATTGGCATATATTTAGGCCCAGCACACACACAGGCAGAGGAGAGAGGTCCCGTAACAGACAATCTGTCTTCATGTCAGCAGAGAATCAGTCTGCATGTCATAGCAGAGAATGAGGCTTCACGTCAGCCACCACTGCAACAGTCCATTGGCATATATTTAGGCCCAGCACACACACAGGCAGAGGAGGGAGGTCCCGTAACAGAGAATCTGTCTTCATGTCAGCAGAGAATCAGTCTGCATGTCATAGCAGAGAATGAGGCTTCACGTCAGCCATCACTGCAACAGTCCATTGGCATATATTTAGGCCCAGCACACACACAGGCAGAGGAGAGAGGTCCCGTAACAGAGAATCTGGCTTCATGTCAGCAGAGAATCAGTCTGCATGTCATAGCAGAGAATGAGGCTTCACGTCAGCCACCACTGCAACAGTCCATTGGCATATATTTAGGCCCAGCACACACACAGGCAGAGGAGAGAGGTCCCGTAACAGACAATCTGGCTTCATGTCAGCAGAGAATCAGTCTGCATGTCATAGCAGAGAATGAGGCTTCACGTCAGCCACCACTGCAACAGTCCATTGGCATATATTTAGGCCCAGCACACACACAGGCAGAGGAGGGAGGTCCCGTAACAGAGAATCTGTCTTCATGTCAGCAGAGAATCAGTCTGCATGTCATAGCAGAGAATGAGGCTTCACGTCAGCCATCACTGCAACAGTCCATTGGCATATATTTAGGCCCAGCACACACACAGGCAGAGGAGAGAGGTCCCGTAACAGAGAATCTGGCTTCATGTCAGCAGAGAATCAGTCTGCATGTCATAGCAGAGAATGAGGCTTCACGTCAGCCACCACTGCAACAGTCCATTGGCATATATTTAGGCCCAGCACACACACAGGCAGAGGAGAGAGGTCCCGTAACAGACAATCTGGCTTCATGTCAGCAGAGAATCAGTCTGCATGTCATAGCAGAGAATGAGGCTTCACGTCAGCCACCACTGCAACAGTCCATTGGCATATATTTAGGCCCAGCACCCAGGCAGAGGAGGGAGGTCCCGTAACAGAGAATCTGTCTTCATGTCAGCAGAGAATCAGTCTGCATGTCATAGCAGAGAATGAGGCTTCACGTCAGCCACCACTGCAACAGTCCATTGGCATATATTTAGGCCCAGCACACACACAGGCAGAGGAGAGAGGTCCCGTAACAGAGAATCTGTCTTCATGTCAGCAGAGAATCAGTCTGCATGTCATAGCAGAGAATGAGGCTTCACGTCAGCCACCACTGCAACAGTCCATTGGCATATATTTAGGCCCAGCACCCAGGCAGAGGAGGGAGGTCCCGTAACAGAGAATCTGTCTTCATGTCAGCAGAGAATCAGTCTGCATGTCATAGCAGAGAATGAGGCTTCACGTCAGCCACCACTGCAACAGTCCATTGGCATATATTTAGGCCCAGCACACAGGCAGAGGAGAGAGGTCCCGTAACAGACAATCTGGCTTCATGTCAGCAGAGAATTAGTCTGCATGTCATAGCAGAGAATGAGGCTTCACGTCAGCCACCACTGCAACAGTCCATTGGCATATATTTAGGCCCAGCACCCAGGCAGAGGAGGGAGGTCCCGTAACAGAGAATCTGACTTCATGTCAGCAGAGAATCAGTCTGCATGTCATAGCAGAGAATGAGGCTTCACGTCAGCCACCACTGCAACAGTCCATTGGCATATATTTAGGCCCAGCACACACACAGGCAGAGGAGAGAGGTCCCGTAACAGAGAATCTGTCTTCATGTCAGCAGAGAATCAGTCTGCATGTCATAGCAGAGAATGAGGCTTCACGTCAGCCACCACTGCAACAGTCCATTGGCATATATTTAGGCCCAGCACACACACAGGCAGAGGAGAGAGGTCCCGTAACAGAGAATCTGGCTTCATGTCAGCAGAGAATCAGTCTGCATGTCATAGCAGAGAATGAGGCTTCACGTCAGCCACCACTGCAACAGTCCATTGGCATATATTTAGGCCCAGCACCCAGGCAGAGGAGGGAGGTCTCGTAACAGAGAATCTGTCTTCATGTCAGCAGAGAATCAGTCTGCATGTCATAGCAGAGAATGAGGCTTCACGTCAGCCACCACTGCAACAGTCCATTGGCATATATTTAGGCCCAGCACCCAGGCAGAGGAGGGAGGTCCCGTAACAGAGAATCTGTCTTCATGTCAGCAGAGAATCAGTCTGCATGTCATAGCAGAGAATGAGGCTTCACGTCAGCCACCACTGCAACAGTCCATTGGCATATATTTAGGCCCAGCACACAGGCAGAGGAGAGAGGTCCCGTAACAGACAATCTGGCTTCATGTCAGCAGAGAATCATTCTGCATGTCATAGCAGAGAATCAGGCTTCACGTCACCCAACATTGGAACAGTCCATTGGCATATATTTAGGCCCCGGCACCCAGACACAGGAGAGGTTCATTCAACTTTGGGTAGCCTCGCAATATAACGGTAAAATGAAAATAAAAATAGGATTGAATGAGGAAGTGCCCTGGAGTCCAATAATATATGGTTAAGGGGAGGTAGTTAATGTCTAATCTGGACAAGGGACGGACAGATCCTGTGGGATCCATGCCTGGTTCATTTTTATGAACGTCAGCTTGTCCACATTGGCTGTAGACAGGCGGCTGCGTTTGTCTGTAATGACGCCCCCTGCCGTGCTGAATACACGTTCAGACAAAACGCTGGCCGCCGGGCAGGCCAGCACCTCCAAGGCATAAAAGGCTAGCTCTGGCCACGTGGACAATTTAGAGACCCAGAAGTTGAATGGGGCCGAACCATCAGTCAGTACGTGGAGGGGTGTGCACACGTACTGTTCCACCATGTTAGTGAAATGTTGCCTCCTGCTAACACGTTGCGTATCAGGTGGTGGTGCAGTTAGCTGTGGCGTGTTGACAAAAGTTTTCCACATCTCTGCCATGCTAACCCTGCCCTCAAAGGAGCTGGCATTGACACAGCTGCCTTGGCGACCTCTTGCTCCTCCTCTGCCTTGGCCTTGGGCTTCCACTTGTTCCCCTGTGACATTTGGGAATGCTCTCAGTAGCGCGTCTACCAACGTGCGCTTGTACTCGCGCATCTTCCTATCACGCTCCAGTGCAGGAAGTAAGGTGGGCACATTGTCTTTGTAGCGTGGATCCAGCAGGGTGGCAACCCAGTAGTCCGCACAGGTTAAAATGTGGGCAAATCTGCTGTCGTTGCGCAGGCACTGCAGCATGTAGTCGCTCATGTGTGCCAGGCTGCCCAGGGGTAAGGACAAGCTGTCCTCTGTGGGAGGCGTATCGTCATCGTCCTGCCTTTCCCCCCAGCCACGCACCAGTGATGGACCCGAGCTGCGTTGGGTGCCACCCCGCTGTGACCATGCTTCATCCTCATCCTCCTCCACCTCCTCCTCATCCTCGTCCTCCTCGTCCTCCAGTAGTGGGCCCTGTCTGGCCACATTTGTACCTGGCCTCTGCTGTTGCCAAAAACCTCCCTCTGAGTCACTTCGAAGAGACTGGCCTGAAAGTGCTAAAAATGACCCCTCTTCCTCCTCCTCCTCCTCCTCCTCCTGGGCCACCTCCTCTTGCATCATCGCCCTAAGTGTTTTCTCAAGGAGACATAGAAGTGGTATTGTAACGCTGATAACGGCGTCATCGCCACTGGCCATGTTGGTGGAGTACTCGAAACAGCGCAACAGGGCACACAGGTCTCGCATGGAGGCCCAGTCATTGGTGGTGAAGTGGTGCTGTTCTGTAGTGCAACTGACCCGTGCGTGCTGCAGCTGAAACTCCACTATGGCCTGCTGCTGCTCGCACAGTCTGTCCAGCATGTGCAAGGTGGAGTTCCACCTGGTGGGCACGTCGCATATGAGGCGGTGAGCGGGAAGGCCGAAGTTACGCTGTAGCGCAGACAGGCGAGCAGCAGCAGGATGTGAACGCCGGAAGCGCGAACAGACGGCCCGCACTTTATGCAGCAGCTCTGACATGTCGGGGTAGTTGTGAATGAACTTCTGCACCACCAAATTCAGCACATGCGCCAAGCAAGGGATGTGCGTCAAATTGGCTAGTCCCAGAGCTGCAACGAGATTTCGCCCATTATCGCACACCACCAGGCCGGGCTTGAGGCTCACCGGCAGCAACCACTCGTCGGTCTGTTGTTCTATACCCCGCCACAACTCCTGTGCGGTGTGGGGCCTGTCCCCCAAACATATGAGTTTCAGAATGGCCTGCTGACGTTTACCCCGGGCTGTGCTGAAGTTGGTGGTGAAGGTGTGTGGCTGACTGGATGAGCAGGTGGAAGAAGAGGAGGAGGAAGCCGAGAAGGAGGAGGTGGCAACAGGAGGCAAAGAATGTTGCCCTGCGATCCTTGGCGGCGGAAGGACGTGCGCCAAACAGCTCTCCGCCTGGGGCCCAGCTGCCACTACATTTACCCAGTGTGCAGTTAGGGAGATATAGCGTCCCTGGCCGTGCTTACTGGTCCACGTATCTGTGGTTAGGTGGACCTTGCCACAGATGGCGTTGCGCAGTGCACACTTGATTTTATCGGATACTTGGTTGTGCAGGGAAGGCACGGCTCTCTTGGAGAAGTAGTGGCGGCTGGGAACAACATACTGTGGGACAGCAAGCGACATGAGCTGTTTGAAGCTGTCTGTGTCCACCAGCCTAAATGACAGCATTTCATAGGCCAGTAGTTTAGAAATGCTGGCATTCAGGGCCAGGGATCGAGGGTGGCTAGGTGGGAATTTACGCTTTCTCTCAAATGTTTGTGAGATGGAGAGCTGAACGCTGCCGTGTGACATGGTTGAGACGCTTGGTGACGGAGGTGGTGGTGGTGGTGTTGGTGGTACATCCCCTGTTTGCTGGGCGGCAGGTGCCAACGTTCCTCCAGAGGCGGAGGAAGAGGCCGAGGCGGCAGCAGCAGAAGAGGCCGAGGCGGCAGCAGCAGAAGAGGTAGCAGGGGGAGCCTGAGTGACTTCCTTGGTTTTAAGGTGTTTACTCCACTGCAGTTCATGCTTTGCATGCAGGTGCCTGGTCATGCAGGTTGTGCTCAGGTTCAGAACGTTAATGCCTCGCTTCAGGCTCTGATGGCACAGCGTGCAAACCACTCGGGTCTTGTCGTCAGCACATTGTTTGAAGAAGTGCCATGCCAGGGAACTCCTTGAAGCTGCCTTTGGGGTGCTCGGTCCCAGATGGCGGCGGGCAGTAGCAGGCGGAGTCTCTTGGCGGCGGGTGTTCTGCTTTTGCCCACTGCTCCCTCTTTTGCTACGCTGTTGGCTCGGTCTCACCACTGCCTCTTCCTCCGAACTGTGAAAGTCAGTGGCACGACCTTCATTCCATGTGGGGTCTAGGACCTCATCATCCCCTGCATCGTCTTCCACCCAGTCTTGATCCCTGACCTCCTGTTCAGTCTGCACACTGCAGAAAGACGCAGCAGTTGGCACCTGTGTTTCGTCATCATCAGAGACATGCTGAGGTGGTATTCCCATGTCCTCATCATCAGGAAACATAAGTGGTTGTGCGTCAGTGCATTCTATATCTTTCACCGCTGGGGAAGGGCTAGGTGGATGCCCTTGGGAAACCCTGCCAGCGGAGTCTTCAAACAGCATAAGAGACTGCTGCATAACTTGAGGCTGAGACAGTTTCCCTGGTATGCATGGGGGTGATGTGACAGACTGATGGGGTTGGTTTTCAGGCGCCATCTGTGCGCTTTCTGCAGAAGACTGGGTGGGAGATAATGTGAACATGCTGGATCCACTGTCGGCCACCCAATTGACTAATGCCTGTACCTGCTCAGGCCTTACCATCCTTAGAACGGCATTGGGCCCTACTATATATCGCTGTAAATTCTGGCGGCTACTGGGACCTGAGGTAGTTGGTACACTAGGACGTGTGGATGTGGCAGAACGGCCACGTCCTCTCCCAGCACCAGAGGGTCCACTAACACCACCACGACCATGTCCACGTCCGCGTCCCTTACTAGATGTTTTTCTCATTGTTATGGTTCACCACAACAACAAAAATATTATTTGGCCCAATGTATTGTATTCAAATTCAGCGGGATATAAATTTGAGGCCTAGTATTTAGGCGCTGGGTGACCGGTATGGATTTACTAACAGAATTAGACTTGGAAATGCACAGTAGCGTGTGTGTGAAGTTATTCTGAATGACCTTATGTGCACCTTGAATATTATATACCCTTTTAGGGATAGATTTCAAATAGCTCTGATACAGCAGAAAACACTACATTTTTAAATTGGGAATTGTATTTCAACCCAGAACAAAAAATGTGCTTTGACGGACACTAAATAACTTTCCCAGCCACAACAGGACAGCGGTAACGAGAGATTTAGCGGGATATAAATTTGAGGCCTAGTATTTAGGCGCTGGGTGACAGGTATGGGTTTAGTGACAGAATTAGACTTGGAAATGCACAGTAGCGGGTGTGTGTGAAGTTATTCTGAATGACCCTATGTGCACCTTCAATATGATCTACCCTTTTAGGGATAGATTTCAAATAGCTCTGATATAGCAGAAACCACTAAATTATGAAATTGCTAAATTGGGAATTGTATTTCAACCCAGAACAAAAAATGTGCTTTGACGGACACTAAATAACTTTCCCAGCCACAACAGGACAGCGGTAACGAGATATTTAGCAGGATATAAATTTGAGGCCTAGTATTTAGGCGCTGGGTGACAGGTATGGGTTTAGTGACAGAATTAGACTTGGAAATACACAGTAGCGGGTGTGTGTGAAGTTATTCTGAATGACCCAATGTGCACCTTGAATATTATATACCCTTTTAGGGATAGATTTCAAATAGCTCTGATATAGCAGGAACCACTAAATTATGAAATTGCTAAATTGGGAATTGTACTTCAACCCAGAACAAAAAATGTGCTTTGACGGACACTAAATAACTTTCCCAGCCACAACAGGACAGCGGTAACGAGAGATTTAGCAGGATATAAATTTGAGGCCTAGTATTTAGGCGCTGGGTGACAGGTATGGGTTTAGTGACAGAATTAGACTTGGAAATACACAGTAGCGGGTGTGTGTGAAGTTATTCTGAATGACCCAATGTGCACCTTGAATATTATATACCCTTTTAGGGATAGATTTCAAATAGCTCTGATATAGCAGGAACCACTAAATTATGAAATTGCTAAATTGGGAATTGTACTTCAACCCAGAACAAAAAATGTGCTTTGACGGACACTAAATAACTTTCCCAGCCACAACAGGACAGCGGTAACGAGAGATTTAGCAGGATATAAATTTGAGGCCTAGTATTTAGGCGCTGGGTGACAGGTATGGGTTTAGTGACAGAATTAGACTTGGAAATGCACAGTAGCGGGTGTGTGTGAAGTTATTCTGAATGACCCTATGTGCACCTTGAATATTATATACCCTTTTAGGGATAGATTTCAAATAGCTCTGATATAGCAGGAACCACTAAATTATGAAATTGCTAAATTGGGAATTGTACTTCAACCCAGAACAAAAAATGTGCTTTGACGGACACTAAATAACTTTCCCAGCCACAACAGGACAGCGGTAACGAGAGATTTAGCGGGATATAAATTTGAGGCCTAGTATTTAGGCGCTGGGTGACCGGTATGGATTTAGTGACAGAATTGGACTGGGATATGGCCAAAAAATAACCACACTATTGCTGGTTAAATGCACTTGGTGACGGGCGCAGCTTGCCCCTGATGTAGTATATGGCCAAAAAATGAACAGACTATTGCTGGTTAAATGCACTTGGTGTCACAGCTTGACCAACCACACTACTGAGGGTTAAATGCACTTGGTGACGGGCGCAGCTTGCCCCTGATGTAGTATATGGCCAAAAAATAAACAGACTATTGCTGGTTAAATGCACTTGGTGTGACAGCTTCACCCTGATGTAGGCTTTAGCCAAAAAACAACCACACCATTGAGGGTTAAATGCACTTGGTGACAGGCGCAGCTTGCCCCTGATTTAGTATATGGCCAAAAAATGAACAGACTATTGCTGGTTAAATGCACTTGGTGTGACAGCTTCACCCTGATGTAGGCTTTAGCCAAAAAACAACCACACCATTGAGGGTTAAATGCACTTGGTGACAGGCGCAGCTTGCCCCTGATTTAGTATATGGCCAAAAAATGAACAGACTATTGCTGGTTAAATGCACTTGGTGTGACAGCTTCACCCTGATGTAGGCTTTAGCCAAAAAACAACCACACCATTGAGGGTTAAATGCACTTGGTGACAGGCGCAGCTTGCCCCTGATTTAGTATATGGCCAAAAAATGAACAGACTATTGCTGGTTAAATGCACTTGGTGTGACAGCTTCACCCTGATGTAGGCTTTAGCCAAAAAACAACCACACCATTGAGGGTTAAATGCACTTGGTGACAGGCGCAGCTTGCCCCTGATTTAGTATATGGCCAAAAAATGAACAGACTATTGCTGGTTAAATGCACTTGGTGTGACAGCTTCACCCTGATGTAGGCTTTAGCCAAAAAACAACCACACCATTGAGGGTTAAATGCACTTGGTCGCAGCTTGGATGCACTTGGTCGCAGCACCGCACAAGACACAAAATGGCCGCCGATCACCCCAGAAAAAAGTGACTGACAAACGGTCTGGGCAGCCTAAAAACAGTGAGTGAGCATTTGAATTTCAGCAGCTCAATGATGCACAGCTGCAGATCGATCGATTAATCAAGTGAAGTCCTTTGGAGGAGTTAATCTGCCTAATCTCGCCCTACTGTCGCATCCGCAACCTCTCCCTACGCTAATCAGAGCAGAGTGACGGGCGGCGCTATGTGACTCCAGCTTAAATAGAGGCTGGGTCACATGGTGCTCTGGCCAATCACATCCATGCCAATAGTAGGCATGGCTGTGACGGCCTCTTGGGGCAAGTAGTATGACGCTTGTTGATTGGCTGCTTTGCAGCCTTTCAAAAAGCGCCAAGAAAGCGTCACAAAAGCGCCAAGAAAGCGACGAACACCGAACCCGAACCCGGACTTTTACGAAAATGTCCGGGTTCGGGTCCGTGTCACGGACACCCCAAAATTCGGTACGAACCCGAACTATACAGTTCGAGTTCGCTCATCCCTAGTGTAGAGGGAAGTGCCAGCTAGACATATGTATATACATATACATATATATATATATATATATATGCCCCATTATTAATATATATATGTATATATATATATATATATATATATATATATATATTTATATACATATGTATATATATATATTGCGGTGATGTGAACGCTAAAGTGAATAAGGATCTCGGAAAATGGGTATATCTCACCTAGGTTCCTAGATAAGTAAAGTTCCAGAGTGGTGCTGGCTAGTGATGGACGAACATCAGCCGGTAGGGTTGGCGAAAGCGATGAAAAGTTTGCGGTGGGCCCCATTTACTTTAATGGCAGGCGAACCTGAAAAACCTTCAGCTCATATTTGCAGCCACCAAATAATTACAAGAAGTGCACAAATCGTCCCACAACATGGACAGTGACATACCAGATGTATTATTCGAATTTGCGATCATGAGATATTAGTGATTGGTGCAACAAGTATTGTTGTGAGAACTTGCCACTCCAGTACAGGCCCCAAAAAGTATCCAATAGGCATTCACCTGACAGCAACAACTTTGTAGGATTCTGTGGCTGGAGGTACATTAGGCGGTCACAGGATAAATATGTAACTGTCGGCCAGTACAGGCCCCAAAAATTAGCCAATAGGCATTACCTGACAGCAAAGAGCTTTGGATTCTGTGGCAGGAGGTATATTAGGCGTTCACAGGATAAATACGTAACTATAGGGCAGTACAGGCCCCAAAAATTTGCCAATATGCGTTCACCTGACAGCAAAGAACTTTGGATTATGTGGCTAGAGGTACATTAGGCGATCACAGGATAAATATATAACTGTAGGCCAGTACAGGCCTAAAAAATTAGTCATTCAACGGACATAAAAGGCCTTTTATGCCGCTGCATTTACCTAAGACAGGGACCATGATGTGTTCTGGGTGGTGGCGGATATTTGTGGGCTATCATGAGGAATTTCAATCAAACATCGTCGACTCGTTACATTTGTTGAATTCCTCCGAGATCCATGCCTCATTCATTTTTAGAAATGTGAGGTAGTCCACACTGTTGTGAGCTAGGCGAGTGAGCTTATCGGTCACGATCACCCCTGCTGCGCTGAACGTCCTTTCGGACAGGACACTGGATGAGGGGCAAGCCAACAGTTTCATGGCAAATTGTGCCAGCTCTGGCCACAGCTCAAGCCTCCCACCCAGTAGTCCAGGGGTTCATCGCTTCTCAGAGCGTCCACATCGGCCGTTAACCTGATGTAGTCGGACACCTGTTGGTCTAGGCGTTCCCAGAGGCTGGATCCAGAGGACAGCTGTCGATTGGTTAGCTGCAAGAATGATCTCATATCCGAAGTGACCAACACATCTTTAAACCGCCCTCTTCTTGCATGCGCTGTTGGATTGGTATCCGCAACTGTTTCTCTACGAGTGGAAATTCCTCTGCCAGCGCCTGCAAAAGCAGAATGCATGGAAGTACTGCATTCTGACAGCCCTCTGTGATGGTGGAAACATTTCTGCCATTTTGTGTTTATAGCGGGGGTCTAAGTACGTTGCCACACAGTACTGGTCATTGCCCTTCATGCTTTTTATACGGGGGTCCCTCTCAAAACACTGGACCATTAGCACTAAACTGGAAGCGGTGGAGTGGCCTGGCTCCTGCTCATCATCCAGGATAATGTCATCCTCGTTCTCCTCCCCCCATCCACGGACAACACCAGGGATCCCAGAAACGTTTAAAGCATGCTCGTCTTGCTCCTCCTCGGCCCCGCCACCATCCTCCTCTGACTCCTCTTCAGACTCCTGTTGTTGACTTATCTAAGATGGAGTACCCCCCCCCCCCCCCCCGGGAATTAATCCAGCATTGCAAGTTCCTCATCTTCCAGCTCCTGCTCCTTGATGGCTTGATCAATGACATGATGCAATGCACACTTCAGAAAGAAGGCGTAAGGTACAATGTCACTGAAGGCGTCCTGGCTGCGACTGACCAGTTTGGTGATCTCATCAAATAGCCGCAGAAGTCTGCATGTGTCGCACATAAGCAGCCACTGGCATGGTGAAAAAAAACAAGCTCCCCAGAATCTGTCCTGCTGCAGAGTTCATACAGGTAGTCATTAACTGCACATTTCTGCTGGAGCAGCCTATCAAGCATATACAAGGTGGCGTTACACTGCGTCGGGCAGTCACAAATCAGACGTCTGGTGGGCAGGTTGTGTCGCCGCTAAATGTCAGCAAGGCGAGCCATGACCGTGTAAGATCTTAGGAAATGGCCAGAGATTTTCCTGGCCTGCCGCAAGACGTCCTGGACCCCGAGGTATTTGGCAAAGAATCGCTGCACGACTATGTTCAGGACCTGCACGACTATATTTTGCCCTGTTTCAGCGTGCTCAGCAGATTGGCACCGTTGTCGCACACCACTTTACCAACTGTCAAATTGAGCGGGGTTAGCCACTGATCTCCCTGTGACCGCAAAGCTGAAAGGAGTGCAGGACCGGTGTGGCTCTTGGCTTCAAGGCACAACAGACGCAGCACAGCTTCGCAACGTTTCACCTGGCATGTCGAATAGGTTCTGGGGATCTTGGGGGGCGCAGCAGAAGAGACAGTAGCAGCGGAAAAGGAGGAGTCAACCGATAAGGAGGATGGAGTAGGAGGAGGAAAAGAAGAGGCAGGCCTGCATGCAATCTATGGCGGTAACACCAAATCTACACGGGTGCCACGGGTTGCATACTTGACAGCTGTCAGAAGGTTCACCCAGTGGGCAGTAAAAGTTATGTACCTTCCCTGCCCGTGTTTGCTAGACCACATGTCTGTGGTCAGATGCATCTTGGCATCGACACTGTGTGCCAGAGATACATTCACTTGCTGCTGAACATGGCCATATAGCTCTGGGATGCCCTTCTTTTAGAAATATTTCTTTCCAGGGACCTTTCATTGCGGTGTTCCAATGGCCACAAATTTTCTAAAGGCTTCCGAGTCCACCAGTTTATATGGCAGTAGTTGGCGAGCTAGCAGTTCCGACAAGCCAGCGGTCAGCCGTTGGGCATGAGGGTTATCCGGCGTCATCTTTTTACACTCGAACATTGTGGCCACGGAAGCCTGCCTTTTGCTAGATAAACGCGAGGACGGCACGGTGGAAGGTGGAGAGCAGAGCAATTGGGAGGAGAGAGGAAAAGGAGAAGGAAAAGAGGCAGGATGTGGAGCACAGGGAGTGTGGCTATGTGGATTCTGACGGCGTTGCTCCCACTGGGCTCGGTGATGGGAGGCCAGGTGCCTTCTTAAGGTGGTCCTCCCAAGGTGAGTGTTTGGCTTACCGTGACTTATGCGTTGACAGCACAGGCACTATTGTCAGCAGTGGACACGTTAAAAAAAGCCCACACTGCGGAGCCATCGGCCGGCGTCCTGGGAGCACCAGATGTGATCATGCATGGTAGATGGCTCGTTCCTTATACATTTGCAGTCTGCTTTTTGCCTCCTGTGCAATGTAAATTCTGCCTGCTTCTCCTCCCTATCTGCTGCTTCGTCTCTCCCTCTGAATTCCCCTCCTCTTCCTCTCTTGTGGGCACCCACGTGACATCCATTGACATGTCATCATCGTCACCTTCACCACCACTAACATTAGAGATCTCGGAGTAGGCAGCAACAGCAGGGACCAACCTCCTTGGGCTGATCTGGGTACTGTCGTCAGACTGCTGAGTGGCAGCAGTTGCTACTTCCTCTTCCTGATCCGATGCCAAGAATGGCTGCGCATCGGAAATGTCTTGGAATGGATCGGAAAATAATTCCTTTGACTCGAGCGGAGGGGATATAGTGGTGGTGGTAATGGTGGTGGTGTCTTTGGGGGTGCACACAGCAGAAAGTGAAGAGGGTGCAGATAGAGAGGATGAGGAAGGTGTAGAAGCGGAAGGCTGAGTGAGTCACTCAACCAAGTCTGGTGCATCCTTTGACGTAATCACATGCACCTTCTGCAACTTCCCACTTAGGCTCTAGTAGCCTGGTGCTCCTGCCCGACCCCAACCACCCCTGCGGAAGGACCTGCCTCTTCCTCTGCCTGTCATTTTTTTAATGACCCTGTGACAAAAGTCTCTATAGAAGAGCAGTATTTCTGGAAGAAGGTATATAACACCCCGCTTCAATCACTTGTTTTGGGGGAGACTGGTATATCACACCAATTATAATTATTTTTTCCAATTCCGTCTGTAACTGTGTGTAGCAGAGGGAACGCAGCAAAACAGAAAACAAATGCTGAAGTACCCAAATACACTATAAAGAAAGTATATTGGTATATAACAGCCCATTTCAATCACTTGTTTTGGGGGGCGACTGGTATATCACACCAGTTATAATTATTTTTTCCAATACCGTTTGTCCCTGTGTGTAGCAGAGGGAACACAGCAAAACAGCAAACAAATGCTGCAGTACCCAAATGCACTATATAGAAAGTATATTATTGGTTTATAACACCCCGTTTCTATCAGTTTTTTGGGGGGCCAACAGGTATATCACACCAGTTATAATCAGGGTCATGTGACACATCAAACTTATTGGGAATTTCACAAGAAAAACAATAGTGTGCTTGGTTTTAACGTTACTTTATTCTTTCATGAGTTATTTACAAGTTTCTAACCACTTATAAAATGTGTTCAATGTGCTGCCCATTGTGCTATATTGTCAATGCAACCCTCTTCTCCCACTCTTCACACACTGATAGCAACACCGCAGGAGAAATGCTAGCACAGGCTTCCAGTATCCGTAGTTTCAGGTGCTGCACATCTCGTATCTTCACAGCATATGCTGTGTTAGCACATACTTTCGGATTTGAGTTTTCACGATCGTGAAAACTCAGATCTGAAAAAGCTAATACTATTATTTTCTGTTATAACCATGTTATAACGTAAAATAATAAAGTGAAGTTCGGGTCCCCATTGACTTCAATGAGGTTCGGATCAAGTTCGGGTTCCGAACCCAAACTTTTTTTAAAGTTTGGCCGAACTCCCCGAACATCTAGGTGTTCGCTCAACTCTAATTATATATTCTAAATATATAATAATATATGTAAATATATTATGGCTAAAAAAGTATATATATATGTTTAAATTACTTACTACTAGTAAGTATTTCTATACAGCAGAAGTCTCTTTTTTATTTACAGCTCTATAGTGTAGTGGTTAAGATTCTTGGCTGTAACATAGTAGAAGGTTGTGAGTTCGAGTCCCACCATAAACTTTTCAGAAATAGAATCCTATAGATGATGTCCAGAGGTGCCATAAGGTCGTTGCTAGGAGCAACCCAGCATGACAGAGAGAGTGCTGTTGGAGATGCCATTGGTTCGGAAAGTGTGCACCTGATTGTCCTATGGTCAGGAGACATACGTCCAGGGATCAAAGGTGGGAGGTACCTATTATCCAGGAGAAGGATGATGACCTCTGAGGGGATGGTCCTGGAGACCCCTCATCTCCTGAGCCTGACGAACCAGTGACACCAATGTGTAAGACTGTTCTGAATATTGATTTTGTATCTGGGGACAATGTGCGGGACATTTGTGCGGATAGGAAGGACTATCTAGTGGCTCTCACTGAGTGTGAGACACGAGTGCGAACTGGGACTTATGAGCTTGGGGTTGCCGATACACTCATGCCGGATAGGAATTTGAGTGCTGCTTTCCCCTCGCTTTGGGAGTTGTCAGGATTTGTACCTGTCACTTTAAGGGAAGATGTCAAGTTAAATGCATTTCTGGATGAAGGTGTGAAGTTATGTAAAAAATGTAGTGATGATGAAGGTTTATTTTCTTCATCTGGTTTTGTTCAAGAAGAACTTTATGACTTGATCAGGAGGTTTGAAGAAGTGCATATAAATAATGTGGATTCCTGTGAAATGTCTGAGGATGTCAACCCATTTTCTTTGCAGGCTGTGACTGGGAAAGAAGCTTCCCCTGTTGGTAAAAATGTGAAAAAATGTGGCAGTGCTAGAGGGTGTACCACACGTATCAGGTGGGGATAAGCAGTCTCCCCAGTGTTCTATGGGTAATAAGGAAATGTACCAGGTGGGAATGAGCTCATCGACGTCCCTAGCGTTCAGGATTACTAATGACGCGAGCGGTATGCGTGACGTATATGCTGTAACTGATAGCGACTCAGATTGAGCCTATCAAAATCCTGCAAAATAAAGGGGGTTACTAATAGCGACAAGAGGACAGTTATATCTGGCAAGATGAGAGTTAAGGTGGGTAACGGCAGCCTAGTATCTCAGGCCCAGATCCGGACAGTTATAGTTGACCCGGCAGGTCAGTACAGCTGCAAACTTGAAGATGATTCCACTTGCTCCGCGCCATCCCTAGATACATTAGAGAAGGGACTTCAAAGAGCAACTGAAGAAGGCTATAGAAGGGTCAAAGGAGGAGACCCAGAAAGAGATGAGTGAACTGAAGGGTCTACTGCCTAATGTCCAGGAGAAGAGTAAAGACTCTAGAAAGACACCAAAGAATACAGTAGACACAAAGTGCTTAAAGAGACCCTGGGTGGTACTGCACAGGGTTTCCAAAAGAGAATAGGGATACTCCTACATCTGCTGCAACAGAGCAGAGTGAGGAGCAGCTGGAACAGGAAGCCAAAGAGTGGGGCGCTTCCAACAAGCTTGTGCGAAAAACTGAGAAGAAAACAGAAGAAGTTTGATCGGCTCCTAGCTGAAGAGAAATACATCTCGGCCCGATATGCTGAAGAACATGACCAAGCGGAGGCTGATGCTCGGGAAAAGGAGACCAAGGTTAGGGCCCTGGAAGAAGCCCTTGAGGGTCGAAATGAATTGGAGAGGCTGAACAAGAAATTTGGAGCAGGGATGGGGGATCTTGTGAGCTCAAAGGATGACGTTGAGAAGAACGTCCATGAGTTGGAGAAGTCTAGGTGTACTCTCGAGCAGCAGGTGGAAGAAATGAGGACTAACTTGATGATTTAGAGGCAAGAGCTTCTCGAGATGACATGTTTGCTCAATCAAAAGAAAATGAGAAACCTGAAGGGGAGAGTCCTCTGAGAGAAGAGCCTGTTAAGAATGGGTCTGGAGATGGTGGTGCTGCAATGCCGACTGAGGCAGAGAAGATGGAAGATGTTTCTTCAGAACCGATTGATGGGGCTGATGTGGATGCAGACTCCAAGAGACTCATGGCAGTGGGTAGCCAGGACCTGGTCCTGAAAGACGTCCCCTCCGCCTACAAGGCCTTCCAAATAGCCAGCATCCTGTTGGGTAAGAAGTACGAGGAGATGAATGACCAGTATGTCGATCGTGTATCCTACTATGGGATGGGATGAATCCTGCATGAAGGGAGAGCAATGTCCCGGCTGACCCTTTGGAGGGAATGCCAGAAGACAAGGAGTTAAAGACCCTCCTGCCGAGCTGACCATCTAAACAATTTTGTAGGTGAGGGCCTGTTGCCAAGCTGACCATCTAAAAAAAATTGTGGACGAGGACCTGCTGCTGAGCTGACCATCTAAAAGAAATTGTGGGCGAGGGCCTGCTGCCGAGCTGAAAATCAAAAATTTTTTGTAGGTGAGGGCCTGCTGTCAAGCTGACCATCTAATTAAATTGGTGGGCAAGGGCCTGCTGCCGAGCTGACCATCTAAAAAATTGTGTGGGTAAGGGCGTGCTGCCGAGCTGACAATCTAAAAATTTAGGAGTGAGAGTCTGCCGCTAAGATGACCCCATTAAACAATATGGTTGAGGGCCTGCTGGTGACCCTCAAAATATGGGTGAGGGCCTGCTGGTGACCCTTTTGAGGGCCTGCTGGTAAAACATTATGGGTCAGGGCTCGCTGATGAGCTGACCCTCTAAAACACAGGTGTCAAACACAAGGCCTGCGGGCCGAATCCGGCCCGCCAGACCTTGTCATGTGGCCCGCGTAGCCGCTGCCGGCCGCCAGCCTTCACCTTTTTATTATCATTATCACTTACACCCGATACATGAGCCGGGAGGATCAGCTGTGAGGGAGGCGGTACTTACATCTACAATCGCTCGCCGAGAGGAGGGAGGAGGCAGGCTGGGAGGATGGGCGCTGGCAATGTGAGTCATACGTCACGCGCCTGCGCCGCCCACTTTATGAATGAAGCAGGCGGCGTGGGCGCATGTTGTATGACTCACGCTGCCAGCGCCTGTCCTCCCGGCCTGCCTCCTCCCTCCTCTCGGCGAGCGCTTGTAGATGTAAGTACCGCCTCCCTCACAGTATCGAGTGTAAGTGATAATGATAATAAAAAGGTGAAGGCTGGTGATTGTGAAACTTGAAAGGGGGGAAAGACCGTATGTGAATGGCTACTGGGCTGGCGCTGCTGAAAGGGGTTAATTATAACTACTGTGGGAGCAAAGGGGGGAATAATTAGCTACACTGAAGAGGGGACTGAAAGGGGTTAATAAATACTGTGAATGGGGGACTGCTGAAAAAGGGGTTAATAACTACTGTGAAGCCCCTTCACAGTAGTTAACCCCTTTCAGCAGTCTTCACAGTATTTATTAAACTCAGCAGTCCCCCTTCAGTGAAGACATACCGGATGGGACACACAGCCAGGGCAAGGAAACAATATAATAAATAAGGGTGACTCACACAGACACAAAGACATACTGCCAGTGAGCAGAGCTCCTAAACAGGCAGAAAACAAAATAAGAATGACCACAGGCTCCAACACACCATCAAATAAAGAGGCCTGAGGTCACGCCCACCACACCTAGCAGACACACCTAAATTAACCCTGTGACAACCAAAACGGGGAAAGCATCAAAGAAAGGAAAGTGTACGTGCAAACAGAAAACTACACGTTGCCCCCGGCAACCAGTCTGCACGCAACAGCGTCATGGTCAAACATAAATTGTCCGTGACACTCCCACCCCTCAAAGCCCCCCCAACCGAAATATGGGAAGTTGGTGGGGCACAAAAAACAATGGGAGGGGGGTGGGGAATAAAAGGTCAGTGTCAGCATGTCCCTCCTAGACTGCCGCCAGCAAGCCAGGACTATCACCTAGGTCCCTGGCCGCCAGCCAGCAAAGCAGTCCGAAGGACATACTGGACACCGCGTCCAACTCAGACAATGCTCCCACTCCAGGTCACTGCCAGCAGCCACTCCCCAACCAGCACACAGTCAGAACACCAAAGGAATGCTGCCAGCAGATGACCAGCGATAGGAACAAAGAGAGGGATGAGGGATCACCAACACGGTTAGCAAGGTGGCGGGGAATAAGCCACCAACCGCGCCGTTAACGGTGAACCCTATAACGCTCTCCCTCTGGAGAATGCGCATGTATGCCCAAACGGCAGGCCATACATGCTGCACCCTCTTCCGAGGGCATGCGACTGCAGAGCCATTATTTATTATAATGTCACGGCGAGGAGCGGGGAAACCCCCCACTGTGCAATGGCAGTGGCTGCAACGCCAGATAGCAGGGCACAGGGAGCTGGTCACTACCTAAAGTAACACTGATCTCTCCCTGGACTCCTAGCGCATGAGCCGCCTCAGATGGTAAGGGGGCTCATGCTCATGAACCAAGGACCCTATTATCCCTATAATGCCCTAGGCCTAATGACAGGGCACAGCCCACCCATTCATCCTACACCATGGATGAAAAGGTGTCTCCAGAGGCCCAGTGGCAGACAGGAAGCAAGACCATGGGATAAACAGTATGGCAGGTAAGTTACACAGCAACATAACTATGCTACCCACACTTACCTGCCGTAGCCAAGATGGAATGCGGCTCCAGGCTGGGAAACCCACAGTCTTGTCTTTGCTTAATCCCCTCCGGGAAAGCACGCCCCTTTCTGAGCCAAGACACCACCAGAAAACCTCCATACACCAACCACACCAATACAACATACACCAGGTGGGGGAGGAAAACAGAGACACACCGGAGGGAACACACAGCTAGGGCAAGGAAACAATATAAAAAATAAGGGTGACTCACACAGACACAAAGACATACCACCAGGGAACAGAGCTTCTACACAGGCAGACAACAAAATAAGAATGACCACAGGCTCCAACACACCATCATGTAAAGAGGCCTGAGGTCACACCCACCACACCTAGCAGACACACCTAAATTAACCATGTGACAACCAAAACAGGGAAAGCAACAAAGAAAGGAAAGTGTACATGCAAACAGAAAACTACACGTTGCCCCCGGCAACCAGTCTGCTCGCAACATCGTCACGGTCAAACATAAATTGTCCGTGACACTACTCCTTGGCAAGAGAGATTGCCACAAGGGGGTGCTCCGGGGAACAGTTGCGGGCCTGCCTTCTCCCTTTTGTTCGTGTGGCCTGCCTTCTCCCTTTTTTCACCACACTGCCTCTTCCAGCCTGTTGCGGTGCTGCGGATCCCTCCCCCTCTGTATTGCTGTCCTCGCTTAGCTTACCACCTTCCCAGGTTGGGTCAGTGACTTCATCGTCCAGCACCTCCTCTTCCACTTCCTCACTCTGGTCATCTTCCTGACTTGTTGACCTAACAACACCCTCAGTTATTGACAACTGTGTCTCACCCTCAGCTGGTATTCCACTACTGGTCACACTGGTCTGACTTGGAGTATGGTGTCCTGCGCCGCCCTGCAAACTGGGACATAAAGCTAGGTATCATGGATGAGTGTGTTTCTTGTGCTAAAGGCAGCAGGCACAGTTTTACCGCGCACAGAGCCATGGCCTCTGCGCGCACCATCAGCAGCACGGCCACTTGGCCATCCCTTACTGCTCGCCTTGAGCATATTAAATGGCATATATGCGTGCAAGTATGTCACACGTACAGTAGCGCAGGTTTAGTAAATGTATGCACAAATAAAGTACACAGAATGTCAGAAATTTTTAGGATGCGCAAACGTTAAACAGGAGGTATATCACAAGTAATGTCGCTGTCACCACTGCCTAATAAAAAATTACACTGAATGAATGTCACTGATATTTAGGATGCGCAATCGTTAAACAGGAGGTATAGCACAAGTAATGTCGCTGTCACCACCGCCTAAAAAGAATTACACTGAATGAATGTCACGGATATTTAGGATGCGCACACGTTAAACAGGAGGTATAGTGCAAGTAATGCCGCTGTCACCACCGCCCCTAATAAAAAATTACACTGACTGAATGTCACTGATATTTAGGATGCACAAACATACACTGGATTTCACAGATATTTTTAGGCTGCGCACACATTACACAGGAGATGTAGCGCAGATAATGTCATAATGCCTTAAAAGGACTTTTGGGTCTATAACAAGTATAAAAGCTAAAATATTCCTATTTCACTCCCTACACTCTCCCTGATTAAGACTGAGCCGAATACGTATCATCGGGTGCTATATAGCCAGCCAATCACTGTAAGGCAGTAGCCAACATGGCTACGGCTTTACAGTGAATGGCAGTACTTACCTGCACGTTTATTGGCTGAATAGCAGCCCACAAACGTGTCGGGAGGATACTCGAGCATTGCGCTCGAGCACATGCGGTATTCTGCCGAACACAACGATGTGCCAAGCATTTCGATGCTCGAGAAAAATTTGTGTTCGGCCGAGCATGCTCGCCCAACACTAGTGATTATACTAAAGTGTTTTTCTTGTAATTAACATAAAAATGCAATAATGAAAGCTATCATGCTACATGTTTAATGATACTTTCATAGGTAATTTCAGTACTGGAGGTGACATGAACACTTTGCAACCACAGGTACACAATCAGAGAGAAGTATTTTGTTTCACTTTTATGAGACAGAGTATAAGAGAGGTATCTGACATACCTTGCCAGAATAGGAGTGTGAATAATGTGGAAATTGGTAGCTGGAAAATAAATAATGGCTGTTGCTCCAAAAGTCAGCCTGATTTTTATATCATCTGGAAGCTGGTTGTCCTTGGATCTGACATTTAAATGCAATTTGGATTACACCTTGAACTGAACTATAGGAGTTCACTTACTCTAATAAACAAAGTGCATAGTGTAAGGTTTCCTTCACAGTTTTTTGTAGTTAGTTAGGTTTTTGGAATGGTCTTTCTAGACGCATTTTAGATGTGTTTTACAACCATTTTATTTTCTATAGAAAAGTATATAGGAAAACCCCTTACCCCTTAGGATACCATTTTGGTTTTGTTTTTTCGTTTTCAATTTTCTTTCCTATTTTCCGTGAATCATAACTTTTTTATTTTTCCAGTCACATAGCTGTATGAGGACTTATTTTTTTGCAAGACAAGTTGTACTTTCTAATACCAATAAATCTAAAAATCTAAATGGGGTGGAATTGGAAAAAAAACGCAATCCCACCACTGTTTTATGGGTTTTGCTCCCACAGAGTTTTGTTTACGACAAAACTGACCCATGATCTTTATTCTCTGGGTCAGTACGATTACAACGATACCCCATATGTATAGTTTTTTTATGTGTAAATAGTGTAAAACTAAATTTAAACTTTGAGAATTTATTTTTTTTACATCCTTATATTGTGACCCCTATAACTTTTTTTAAACTTATGTCTACTGAGCTGTTTAGGGGCTCATTTTTTGCGGGACAATTAATAGTTTTAATTTATACCATTTTGGAGTGTGCATGACTTTTGCATCACATTTTATTAAACATTTTTGGGTAAGGGAAGCAATGAAAAAATGGCAAATCGGCCATTTTGAACCTTTTATCCGTTACGCCATTCGCCGTATTGGATTTAAATTTTTTTTTATTTTAATATTATGGGCGTTTTCAGGTGATACCCAGGATGTTGATATATATTGTTATTTAGGTATTTTTATTATACGGAAAGGGGGGTGATTTAAACTTTTATATTTTTTTATTTTTATATTTTTTTAATCTTTTTTTCACATTTTTTATCATAATTTTAAGGCTCATAAATGATCTTATAAATAATGTTTTTGAATTTTAAATTTTGACCTATAAGCGATTAAAAAAATGACAATTTCTTTGCATTTTGCTAATTTCTTATGTTGGCCTGCCATCTGGTTGCTAAAAAAAGAATTGCAGCATTAATGCTCTGAATTTCTTCATAGAGATGCAGAGCATTCAGCGAATGTACTGAAGACCCGATTGGCCGCACGGGTCTTCGAGTCCTTTTGCGCATTCAGGTGCCGTAATCTTACTTGATCACAGCACCTAAAGCATTTCATTAACGCGAACAGCATTATTGACGGTTGCGGTAATTAACCGCAGGTCTCTGCTGTTTGAAACAGCAGAGGCTTGCCAGCCATAACGTCCGCTGCACACACGAGCAGGCGTCATGCTTGCACAGCGCTACCAGCGCTGTGTACGCTGCTGGTAGCGAAAGGGTTAAATAACACTATAACGAAATAATTTTGAAAAAATACTCCATTGACAAAAGAAAAATACAATTTGCACAGTCTTTCATAATTTCCTACTGATTTACAACTAACATCTGCTAGCAGCATTTTTGGTGAAAAAACACAGCAAATATCACCCACAAAAATGCTGCAAAAATGAAAATGCTCTGTTTTTTGGAACTTTAACCATGTGTGATTATGAAACCATCCCAATAGATTTAAATAGGTTGTTTAGTCTTTTTTAAGTCTTTGCACAGTGGTTTTTGTCCAGCAGATTCTCATCATGTTTGCCTGGTTGCAGCCAGAGCTCTGCTGGTGCCCATTAAAGTTAATGAGGCTGGCAGACATCAGGTAGCATCCAGCAATGCTGGAAGCCTAAGTACTCAGGCACCCCACACCCCACTGATCAGCTGTTCGGTGTAGCTTCATCAATTGAAATTGGCACTGGAGCTACAGCTAGAGATGAGCGAAGTGAGCTTCAGATGTTACGTCTGAAGTCGCTTCGTCCATAACTTCGATGCTCTGTCTCTGTACACTATTAGAATGTAAGGGATCCGATGAGCCGAAGTTAGTTATTCGCGAAGTTGCGCGTGACTTCGTTGAGTAACTTGGGTAATTGATTTTTAAAGTGAAAAAAACACTTTAAAACTTGAAACCAAACTTATCTTCGGTTCCGAGGTAATGATTCATTACCACAAGGGTGAGGAAATTCAGCTTTGTTTAGAATCACATTTTTCCTAAAATTCTGACCCAATTGCACTTTAGATGGTTGGCTTCGCTCAACACTAGTTACTATATGTGACAATAAGTGGAGACTTTATTACAAATAATAGTAAATCTGAATTTTGGTTCTTAAAATTCTGGCAATAGCATTGATACATATCAGAGTAATTTACATTTATAAATCATTTATTTTGCCCACTATACTGTAGCTTATTATCTCTATATTTCTGTTTTCAATATTTTATGGGACTTTCCTTACCATTCTGTCCCATTAGAAATATAAATTTTATTTTCAGTATTATTTTGTATTTGTAATAACATTGAAATATTGGCTAACCTCTAAAGGACCATCTACCTTTGTTCTACCACAGCTGTTAAGGGGCTTTATTATGCAGCACCTTTAAAAAAATCAGGATTTCAGTTTCGAGCTGCACCCCCACTGGGCTGCCATTTTTGCAACTTTTTAACGCCTTTCCTCACAGAGCTGTACATGTGCGGTGCTGCAAGTAAGTAGTGACCCATTGCTTGAAAATGCCAGATATTTACCGTATTTGTTGCTTTATAAGACGCACCTGATGATAAGATCCACCTAGATTTTTGAGGAGGAAAATAAAAATATTTTGAACCAAAAGGCATGCTTTTGGTGTGTTTTGAACTAATGGTGGTCTGTGGATGACACTATTTTGGGGGATCTGTGGATGACACTGTTATGCTGTTATTGGGAGATCTGCGGATGATGCACTGTTATGGGGGGATATGTGGATGACACTGTTATGGGGGATCTTTGGATGATACACTGTTATGAGGGATCTGTGGGTGACACTTTTATGGGGGGATCTGTGTATGACACACATATAGCACCTTATACTGGTCCCCTTATGGCCCTATGTGTCACAGTATTAAGTTATTCATGTGTCCCCTCATGTCCCTGTGTGAATAGTGACCCCATTACACCGGGCCCCGCTCACAGCAATCTTCACATGTGAAGTCTATTCATTTAATCCTCAAGCAGTGGCGCTGCTTTGTTAAACTAATCGCCTGTAGTAGTGCTCTTTACATGTGAAGACTGCTGTGAGCGGGGCCCGGTGTAATGGAGTACAGTGACTGCATTGGGCCCTGCCACGAGTGTAACAGCAGTTGCAGGCCTCCAGCCCCTCCTCCCACCCCGAGTTATAGAGCTTAACTGTAACTGCTACATCGCAGGCCGCAATGCCACACAGCGCGGCCTGCGATATATCTCAGGGTCAGCCATGTAAAAATTGCACTATTCGCTTTATAAGACACACTGCCATTTTTCCCCACTTTTGGATGAAAAAAGTGCGTCTTATAAAGCGAAAAATACGGTAATACAGATGGCACACTACTGCCATTTTTGGCATCAGAGTTAATTCTGATCTCAGCAATTTAGATGCCATGGTCAAAGCTGACCCCAGAATTTAAGTTGTTAAAGAGAGTGAGAGGGTTCCTTCTCTCACCCCAAAAACAATTTTTATCCCATACTATGAGCAGCGTAAAAAGAAAAAGTGGTATTCCAACTCCCAAAAAAGCACAATAAAAAGCAATCAAAAAGTAGTATGTACTATGTACCCAAAAATTGCATCAATGAAAACTATCACTCATCTCACAAAACACAAGCCTTCACATAGCTCCATGAACAGAAAAAAATGGGTCTCAGAATGCAGCAACAGAAAAAGAAAAAAAGTTGAATAAGAGTAGAAAACATTAATTTATTTTTGTATTGGCCTAAACAAACTGTCACTTATACAGCACAGTGAACTCTAATAAACTAGCAAATAAAAATAATAATATGTTACCCTTTAAATGCTCCCCAAAGATCTTGTATGACCATATGGGGGCACAAATTGTTAACTAAAAAAATAAAGCAAAAAAAACACCACTTGTCAAATCACAGCTTCTAGTTACGCCCCCTGCAAGCATAACCCATACATCCATATAGAAAAACAACTGTTATGGAAAGCGGACATCATTTAAAAAAAAGTATTTTAGTTGAACATTGTGCTGTTCATGAAAAATTTGAAAAACAGACTTTTTCTCTTTTTTGATATTTTCCTGGCTAAAAAAATAAAAAACAAAAATAATACAAATTATGAAAAAAGTGGACAAGTGAGACATACACGATTTAATGAAATGGGTCAAAAATTTGCCACACGGGGGTACCCTAAAAAATTGGTCAGAGAAACCAATATGAGAGTGGAGAATCACTCCACTATAACTAATTCTAAGGCTGCCTCCAAAAATCCACATATTCCCTTCATCTCCCACTTCTCCACTGATAGTCCGCAAATTGCGACTATCATTCGGAAGCACTGGAGGATGATAGGGAATAGTTTCCCTCAGATTGCAGAATTCAATACACCCCCTTTGTTTTCTTATCGGAGAGGGCGAAATTTGGGTGATAGACTGGTAAAATCGGATGTGGGTAGTGCCAGGACAAGTGTGAGAGCAATGTGCGGCTCCACTCGCACTGGTTGTTACCCTTGCTGTTATTGCATAAATTGTAAACTTATGATAAAAGGAGATACATTTTTCAATCCGGCCACTAATGGAGTGATTAAAATCACTCAATTTCTGACTTGTGACTCATCCTACGTGGTCTACCAACTGACATGTCCTTGCGGGAGGTGGTATGTTGGTGAGACCACGTGGGATGTGAAGACACAGCTGAATTAACACCGCTATTCCATTAGGAAGGAGAAAATGGATTTGCCCGTGTCTAAACATTTTAAAGAGGCAGGACACACACAGAATGATTTGAGATTCCGCATTTTGGAGCAGATAGAATTGGGAAGACGGGGGGAGATGGACAAGCTCTCCTCAAAAAGCAGGAGTTATATTGGATATACACTTTGAAAACCTTAAGACCCAATGGGTTAAATGTGTATTTTAGGGTGGACTAGTGCTGCCTCACTCCATAGATCGTTTGATCTTTATTCCCTGCTGTATGTTGAATGCACATGTATATACATTAATGCATTTAATTAAATTGAATTTTTGTATGCATTTAATCAAGTGTAATTTTTTATGGGAGATTTTTTAAAACTTTCCCTTTCTCTTTTTGTTTTTAGATTCAAAATATTCTCATGGTCATGACTGAGGTGCTGTATGGTGTGAAGTACATCGCGGTTCCAGCTGGCTACTCATGTTGTGTACACTTTATCCACATACATGATGTCTGGACTGCTGTTGCAATATTAATGCAGAATTTAGTCCATAGTGTGTTAGGCGCCTACCCATGCAGTCTTTATATTTATGTTGATGCTTCTATTATTATTTTTTTCAAGGAACTTGGATTATTAATGCTATTACTATATACAGTTCTGGCTTGGACATCTAAATACATGGATGGGAGAGTGATGCACCCTTATGGGGGATGGGAAGCGGTTTGCGGGGATTCCATGGCGACGCCAAATTCCTCCTAAATGAACATTGATGGATCACTAACGTGACCTGTCACTGTTGGGTGACACCCTTTCTCTACTGTTTGTATTGTTTCCTTATAGCCATCATAATGGGTTGACAAGACGCTGAATCTAGTGATCTTATATGCATATGTCATGTAGATCGCAAGTTGGTAGTGTCCTAGACCCTGACATCAGTATAAGATTCTTTAAATTACATCAGTAGAATCCTGTTCCTTGTATCTGCTGCTATCCTTTTGTATGACTACGATTACGTAGTGACTAATGGGCGGCCCCAGCTACGGTCTGGACATGCGCATACTAATTGCGGGACTGTCTCAGCCATCTTGGTTGTGGTTGCCAGTCAGTCCCCAGACGCCGGAGCATGCAAAGCAAGCGCGGTTACTGAATGGGAACGCCGCGGAGCATGCGATATATGCTGTATAGTGAGTTTTTAATTTCACGTGATTAGGGTATTCACCTGCTCCTATTAAGACCTTTTTCACATAATGGAAAGGATGTTGTATTAATGATTTATTATTTGTATGTATTGTACTTGCCAGATTGTGGCGGTCTTTTGTATGAATTTATGCAATTGTATGTATCACTATATTTATGAATTTTGACTGTATTTTATTTAATTGATGTCAATTTATGGTTGATTAATATGCCTGCATAAAGCATGCTTGTAACACATGTGCACTAGGCTTGATAAAGACAGCAACAAGCTGTTGAAACGTCGCTTGACTTTGGGTTAATAAACCACACGTTTTCTTTGCTATTTTGGAGTGCTGCTGGTCGTTTTTCTACACATATATATATATATATATATATATATATATATATAGTCACAAACTACAAGAATCATCAAATTGTATGTGAGTCATGCAAAAAGCAAGGCAAGGAAGTGAACAGTCTTCAAAGGATCGTCCAAGCGCTACTTCCTCTTCATAATTACCTGTACATTGTCTTGCTTCTAGAGGCAGCACAGTGTAATTACAATTGCTTGTCCCCTTCCCTTTACAAGCGAGAAGACATGCAGGTAATGAAGAGGAAATAATGCTCACATGAGCACCGCAACCTCTTCATACAGCTGATGGGGTGGGGTGCTGATATTGATGGCCTATCCTGAGGATAGGTCCTCAAAATGTACCCATTGCATAACCCCTTCAACTCAGAACTGGCAAACTTCCCTGCGCAACTGTTCATCTGTAAAGGTACTGTTGGCCGTTTTAGTTTTTACCTAACCCTGACTGTCCTGTCCCATATTTGTCTATCATATTACATAAAATCTGACAATCCTGACGTCCATTTTCAGTAGCTATACTTCTGTTTATTGATTCTGGTACTCTGCATTGGAAATATCATATGCATGCTGCCAGCATTTTCTATTCGGAACTACTCTGGGAACATGATCTGGGAATACCCTGCACAAAATTGTTATCCACTTAAGGGAAATATTACAAAACTGCAATTGTTGGACACGGTTAACCAAGACTATAGCCAAGACTACAGTCCAAAACTGCACCAGATTCATCACAGTGGCTAATGCTGGATGATAAACCTGGCACATCTTTAGACTAGCTAAGGTAACTTTACACCACCTATTTGTAGGCTTAGATTACTCCAAAAATACAGCAAATATTTGTTACCTTCTTTGGTACACATTATAACTAGAGATGAGCGAATCAAATCCCACGAAGTGGAATTTAACCCGAATTTCAGGATAAATTTGATTTGGCTTGAAGCCGAATTTCCCCGTGCTTTGTGGTAGCGAAACTATTTACCCTGAAATAGTGTAAAAAACAAAGAAATTCAAACTTACCTCCAAGATCTCGGCCGAAATCCTGTGCGTGGTGACGTATGACGTCACCACACCGGCCGGCGTGATGACGTCATCTCATGCCGCTCAAGAATTCGCACCAGATCTTCAAGTAAGATAGTGGCAGCCGGCCCGTCACGAGCAAATGGAGGCAGTAAGTTTGATTTATAAAAAAAATGATGTTCATTTTACACAGTTTTTCCACTCAGATGCCACAAACATGTATGAGGTGTACAATGACGGGGCCGGCGTGATCACAGTTCCCTGTCATTGCACCCGCTACTTACAAAAAAATGCGTTTCGTGAAAGCAATTTTTTTAATTTATTCAGCGAATCAGCCGAATCAAACTTTTCAATAATTCGCTCATCTCTAATTATAACATTTAAGCAACGTCACTTTCCTACAAAGCCACAACCCATTTCTCCTAAGCCTTTTACCATGTCAAATAAGGTGGAAAATGTGTAAAAAGCTGTTAACAAATTTTGTGCATGGCAGCATGCTTTGTTTGGGGCTAATTGCTCCAAAATTCCGGTACATTTTAATAGGAAATCTTACTTAGCAAATCCTCATTGCCTCTTGGTTCATTCCTATGTGAAAGCTAATAGCAACACAAGGAGTCCATGCTCCTGTCAAAACAACATAAAGGGAGCAATTTATCCCCCCTCCCCCCCCAAAAAAAAAATGTCACTATACCTTTGTGGGTATCTTGGCCTTTTTTTTTGCAAGCAAAAAAGCAAAGCAAAAGCCTGCCTCCGTAAACAGAATATTCATACTTACCTGCTCCCCACAGATCCAGTGCTCCCGCATGTCCAGTGTTTACATCCGTCACAGTATGGACATGGTCACAGGCTCTGCTTTAGCAAATTATTGACTTCAGCGGGGACGTGGCAACAAGCAGCGCTGAGGACTGGAGGGGCACGGAGCAGGTAAGTATGAATCTTCTAATTATGGAGGCAGACTGGGAGGACTTGCAAAAAATCACTATTCCCAGAGAACCACTTTAACCCCTTAAGGACTTAGGGCATACCGGTACGCCCTATTTCCCGAATCCTTAAGGACTCAGGGCGTATCGGTACGTCCTAAGTTTAAATCGCGATTGCGGCGCCGCGGGGGTTAATCCGAACAGGATGCTGGCTAAAAACATTCATCCGGCATCCTGACACAACTCCTTATGGGCGATCGCCGCAATCCGCAGGTCAATTCAGGCCTACGGTTTGCTGTGTTTTCTGCAGTTTCTGATCCCCGTGGTCCCTGACCGCGGGGATCAGAAACTTTAATGTGGGGAAACTATAGATTTTTCACCCCCCCTGCACCCCTGAATGATTTGATGCCGGTGGGTGGTGCAAGGGGGGTGTTACAGGCGGTGCGGGAGGCGGGCGGTGCGGCAGGCGGGATCGCGATCCCCCGCCCACCTCCTCTCGAATATTCATTGGTGTCCAGTGGGTATACCAGAGTGTCAGCACATTGCTGACACTCTGGTATAAACGTCTGACATCTGTGCAGATGTCAGCTGTTTAACCCTTTCCATACCGCGGTCCGTATGGAAAAGGTTAACAGTCAGGGTCAGGGAGCTCCCTCCCTCTCCGATCGGGGGGCTTCTGTGTCTTTGCAGCCGCCAGACAGGATGGGGTCAGAGAGGGAGGGAGCCCCCCTCCTTACCCTTCCCAGTCTGCTCAGTTGTGGCCACAACTGAGCAGACGGGGAAGGTTCCCATGGCAACAGGACGCCTTCTCAGGCATCCTGCTGTCCATGGTGCTGAACAGATCTGTGCTAAAGGCATAGATCTGTTCAGACAAAGTGTAAGTAAAATACAGTACAATACACAATATAATGTACTGTACTGTAATATACAGACATCAGACCCACTGGATCTTCAAGAACCAAGTGGGTCTGGGTCAATTTTTTTTTATAAAGTGAAAAAAGTAAAGATAAAAAAAAAACATTTATCACTGAATAAAATAAATAAATACACTACACATATTAGGTATCGCCGCGTCCGTAACGACCTGATCTATAAAACGGTCATGTTACTTTCCCCTCATGGTGAACGCCATAAAAATTTTTTTTTTTAAATGAGAAAATAGAAATTTTGCCCACCTTACTTCCCAATAAAGGTAATAAAAGTGATTAAAAAAGTCGCATGTACGCCAAAATAGTACCAATCAAACAGTCATCTCATCCCGCAAAAATCGTACCCTACCCAAGATAATCGCCCAAAAACTGAAAAAAATATGGCTCTTAGACTATGGAAACACTAAAACATGTTTTTTTTTGTTTCAAAAATGAAATCATTGTGTAAAACTTACATAAATAAAAAACAATACATATTAGGTATCGCCGTGTCTGTATCGACTGGCTCTATAAAAATATCACATGACCTAACCCCTCAGGTGACCACCGTAAAAAAATAAAAATAAAAACCGTGTAAAAAAAGCTATTTTTTGTCATCTTATGTCACAAAAAGTGTAATAGCAAGCGATCAAAAAGTTATATGCACTCCAAAATAGTGCCAATCAAACCGTCATCTCAGTTCACAAAAAATTAGACCCTACTTAAGGTAATTGCCCAAAAATTGAAAAAACTATGGCTCTCAGACTATGGAGACACTAAAACATCATTTTTTTGTTTCAAAAAAGAAATCATTGTGTAAAACTTACATAAATAAAAAAATTGCATACATATTAGGTATTGCCGCGTCCGTGACAACCTGCTCTATAAAAATACCACATGATCTAACCTGTCAGATGGATGTTGTAAATAATAAAAAAAAACTGTGCCAAAAAAGCTATTTCTTGTTATCTTGCCTCACAAAAAAAGTAATATAGAGCAACCAAAAATCATATGTACCCTAAACTAGTACCAACAAAACTTACACCTTATCCCGTAGTTTCTAAAATGGGGTCACTTTTTTGGAGTTTCTACTCTAGGGGTGCATCAGGGGGGCTTCAAATGGGACATGGTGTAAAAAAAAAACAGTACAGCAAAATCTGCCTTCCAAAAACCGTATGGCATTCCTTTCCTTCTGCACCCTGCCGTGTGCCCGTACAGCAGTTTACGACCACATATAGGGTGTTTCTGTAAACTACAGAATCAGGGCCATAAATAATGAGTTTTGTTTGGCTGTTAACCCTTGCTTTGCAACTGAAAAAAAAAAAAAGGAAAATCTGCCAAAAAAGTGAAATTTTTAAATTGTATCTCTATTTTCGATTAAATCTTGCGCAACACCTAAAGGGTTAACAAAGTTTGTAAAATCAGTTTTGAATACCTTGAGGGGTGTAGTTTCTTAGATAGGGTCACTTTTATGGAGTTTCTACTCTAGGGGTGCATCAGGGGGGCTTCAAATGGGACATGGTGTCAAAAAAACCAGTCCAGCAAAATCTGCCTTCTAAAAAACATACGGCGCACCTTTCCCTCTACTCTGTGCCCGTACAGTAGTTTACGCCCACATATGGGGTGTTTCTGCAAACTATAGAATTGGGGCAATAAATATAGCATTTTGTTTGGCTGTTAACCCTTGCTTTGTTACTGGAAAAAATTGATTAAAATGGAAAATTTGCCCAAAAATCTAAATTCAGAAATTTTAACACCATTTGCCATTAACTATTGTGGAACACCTAAAGGGTTAACAAAATTTGTAAAATCAGTTTTGAATACCTTGATGGGTGTAGTTTATAGATTGGGTCATTTTTGGGTGGTTTCTATTATGTAGGTCTCTCAAAGTGACTTCAGACCTGAACTGGTTCCTAAAAATGGGGTTTTTGAAAATTTCTGAAAAATTTCAAGATTTGCTTCTAAACTTCTAAGCCTTGTAACATCCCCAAAAAATAAAATATTATTCCCAAAATGATCCTAACATGAAGTAGACATATGGGGAATGTAAAGTAATAACTATTTTTGGAGGTATTACTATGTATTATAGAAGTAGAGAAATTGAAACTTGGAAATTTGCAATTTTTTACATACTTTGGGTAAATTTTGTATTTTTTTTATAAATAAAAATGTTTTTTTTTTTTTTTTACTTCATTTTACCAGTGTCATGAAGTACACTATGTGACAAAAAAAAAACAATCTCAGAATGGCCTGGATAAGTCAAAGCGTTTTAAAGTTATCAGCGCTTAAAGTGACACTGGTCAGATTTGCAAAAAATTGCCAAGTCCTTAAGGTGAAATAGGGCTGAGTCCTTAAGGGGTTAAAGAGGACCTGCCACCACTCCTGACATGTCTGTTTTAATAGCTTCATGCATCCCCCATGTAATAACAATTCTGGAACATCTATTTTTATGGGTGTATGTTGTACCATTCCTTTATTATTTCTACTAGAGGTTATGAATGAATTGCTAGAAGTCTGCAGTAAGGGTACAGAGGGGAGGTAACCAGTTGGGGGTGTGTACCTGCACAGACTGGAAATGGCAGCACTGATTGGATAGAGTGAGTCGGTGTAGGTACACCCCCCCCCCCCCAACTTTTTAATACCTCTTTGTACCCTTAGTGAAGGCTAATAGAAATTCATTCATAACTTCTAGTAGAAATAATAAAGGAATTGCACAACATAGAGCCATAAGAATAGATGCTTCAGAATTGTTATTACATGGGGAATGCATGTAGCCATTAAAACAGGTGTGTCAGGAGGGGTGACAGGTCCTCGTTAAGCCCTATTATAGCGGCTACAGCTGTAGTCTATGTTGTAGTCCCAACTTTGTAAGGGTGGGTTCACATCTGCATGCTGGATTCTGTTATGGCTTTCCGCTATAACAATGTTATAACGGAAAATAACGGAATCCATAAGGCAGAAGGACGGATCCGTTATGCTGCCCATAGACTTGTATTATGACAGAATGCAAAACTGAAGTCTGATTCCGTCTTAATAGAAGTCTATGGGAATCATAACGGATCTGTCCCGTTTCAATTATGCAGAACGGAGAAAAAAGTCATGTCTACAGGACTTTGTTTTCCATCTTGCATAACGGGAACCAGACGGATCCATTATGATTACCATAGACTTCAATGAAGACGGATCAAAACGGAATGCCTCTTAAAAGCTTCCGTTTTGACTTCTATCGTATGGATTCCGTTATTTTGTTATAACCATGTTATAACGGAAAGCCATAACGAAATCCAGAACGCATATGTGAACCCACCCTAAGATAGTCAAGAAATATGCTTCTCTGGCAATGTCTACAATTGTTTTAACTTTTTGTATGCCAGGCTGTTTCTTAATCTCTGTGGTGCTTGGTCTGCATGTCTAAGAAAAAAGATGTTATGCTAATCAGTTCTTGCTGCTTGGTTTCTATTTAGCTCAGCTAGGCTCCATTCAGACGTCCGTAGAATGAGTCCGCATCCGTTCCCCAATTATCCGGAATGGTGTGGACCCATTCATTCTCTATGGGGCCAGAAGAGATACAGAGAGCACACTATGTGCTCTCCACATTCGCATTTCTGGAGCGCATCCCCGCAGCTCCGCAACAAAATAGAGCATGTCCTAATCTTGTCCGCAATTTCAATTGTGGAGGCAGAGGACCACTTGTCCAGCTGATCATAGTAGAAATGGGATTAGGTGTATTTTTATTATTTTTTACTGCTGCAAAGGGGGCATGAAGGGGGCAAAAGGGGTCACATGTTATTAACAAAGAGGCCAAAGAGGGAAATCAGTATTGTGTGTGGGAAATACAGGGGGATATTTGTCTTGTATGGGAGCAGAAAAGGGGGCATTACTACTGCATAGGGGCATTAAGGGGAATTATAATTATACACAGCAAAAAGGGGGACATTACTACTGTGTGGATAAATAGGTAAAGGGAGGCATTGTGACATAAAGAACATACAAGGGACATTATAACTGTACTGGGCGCAAAAAAGAGCATTATTAGTGTTTGGTGCACTATGGATAAGTATACAGGTGGGAGATAGTGTTAATCGCAAATTTTTATTGCAAATATCGACACTTTGAGAATTCGCGAAGATCTAGAACATAGTGCTATATCTTCATAATTGCAAATATTCTAGATTTTTTTCATCAGTAACCTCACTGCTTCTTACTTGTGGGCCAATGAGAAGGCTGCAATAACTTTGTCTGAGCTTAGCAACATCCCTAGCAACCAATAGGAAAGTTGCCTACTCCTTACTATATAGGAAACTCCCCAGCATCTATTTTCTGCTGTTTTTTGCAGTTCTGAGAGAGAGAGAGAGCGCAGTGATCTGTGCTTTGCTGAGTCAATTACATTATAGTTAGTTAGCTCATATACATAATACAGATAGTTAGTGGGAGATAGTCAGTGTAGGTTAGATAGTGATATAGTGTAGCTGGTGTTAGGTAGTGTGATAGAAATTACTGTGCTGTGATAGGGATTAGTGTCTTTGTCTTTCGTCTTTGAAAAAAAAGAAATTTGCTGTCTGTTTTTCTGTACTGTGATAGGGTGTGCTGTTTAGCAAAAATTAGCCACGCCTGTATTGTGTGCGCAATACACACATATTACATTACCGATTTTTGCAATCAAGAAAATAATGACTGAATATTATGCCTAATTTATGCTGAATATTAGGCCAAAAATTAGCAAAATTTCTCAAAAACAAATTTTGCCTATGCTGCTCATCACTAGTGGGAGAAAGGAGGAGAGGTTGTTGGAGGGCAAGGAGACAAAGATGCATGTTTCTTACACTCTGCAGACATGAAGAAATTATGGGTGCAAGAAATCTTCATGGTGGTCTGTGACAGATAGAGAAGAAAAGTGAATGGGACTGATTCCCATCATAGAGCATGTTATCTATACGTCACTAGATAAAACTGCACTATAATCACTTACAGTACATTCAAAACCTATGTACAACTGGAATTTACCATTATATGGTCACTTTAAGGCATGGATGTCAAACTCATGGCCCTCCAGATGTTGCAAAACTACAACTCCCAGCATTCCCTGATAGCTGCAGTATGCCCAGGCATGATGGGAGTTGTAGTTTTGCAACAGCTGGAGGGCCACGAGTTTGACATCCCTGCTTTAAGGTGATCATTTTGATCTTACTATAGTGGGATTTCTTTCAGTATTAATATGACTGTACAGTAATATTCAGTGATTATATAGTAGTTATTTTTCTTCATAGTTTGGCAGTATTATTTGGCCCTTATCTAGTAATATTATTTGTAACATTAGCCTATTTTTTTTTAATAACACTATGACTGTAATTTTTTTCTTTAGAAAGTAGTGTTACAGAACAACTCTCTGACTGTATTATTTAGAGATCTATATCACCCAAACTCCCCTGACGTAGCCTCACACGCGGCGAAACATGTCGGGATGGGTAGTGTTTGTTGCTGTGTTTTAGGCAGGAAATAGCGTAGGGCAATCAACAATTGGCAGGGAGAGTTTATAGGGACAGTGCGATACATATGCAGCAAATTGTGTGTGTGACAAGCTGTGTGAATTGATACATTAATTGCTACTGTGTATCAAGATGTGTAGAGTGTAGTGTGTATGTGCTAGTATACAAAGCAGATCTTACTATCTGCTCTCGCCTCCAGAATATTCTGCTGCTGCCAACAGCAAAAAAATATATACGTTGCACACTGTAGGACTAATTATTGTGTAATAGTAAATATATTGCAAAAAGGGATTGATATATGGAGACGATGATATAATATAATAACAACACACAACTCATAAAAAAACTGCGTTTATTAACAACACAGTGCTGCAATATAAAGCACTGACCCAATTACTGCCTTATCAATGAAACAATAAATGTCCCCTGCTATGTCCTGATAGTTTTAATCACACACATTTTTTCTTTTCTATGTTACATGTTTTAATTTAGAACACAATAAAATATGTAGTTTCATACATACATACATACAAGTTAGGACCCCTAAAGGGATTTTTTGGTCATTTGACCGCTAGTTATCTTGTGATTTGGAGATCTATCATCAAATGTAGAAAACTGTCTTAGAGCTTAATAAATATGTATAATTTTTTGTGGTGGGGCATACATCTTTATAGACTGTAGCAATGCCACTGAGTCTTCAGTATCTGAGTATTCTGGCAACATGCTGGTGGTGAGGCATGTGGCCCAGATCCAAAATTTGTCCTGGGGCCTATACAACTCTAATTACACCCCTACTAAGCAGGAAGTCAGTATGTGGGCATCTAATTTGTATTTTGGCAGGGATAGTTAGAAGAGAACAAATAGGCTGCTAAACCACCAGTGAAAAAAGATACCAAAGTAACAGGGAGCAGGGAAACCACTTTACGACTTACTGTATGTGACATAGGCCAGGGGAAAGTTGTCACATTCCTTACAGTAAAATGTCCCAATAGATGTGCCTGCAATCACAATGCAACTTTGGCTACAAAGTAATCAAGTGCAGTAGGGCATTCTGCATTTTAGCACACAATTACGGCGCCATACATTACTGTTTAGCTGCTCTGAAATTACATTTCCAATCCTATGAAAAGCATACAAAAATCAGATCTTAGGTTTTGCAAAGTTCACTCTACCCTCACAATATCAAATAACCACATGAATAGTGAAAGTACCAAAAATTTCATTTTCTCTTCATTTTTATGGCATGTTTTAATAAATCAGAGCAGCTGTTTCTAATATGAAATCTACTTTTAGAATATGACTTTTTTTTGCATTTTAATTCTGGAGGAAACAGGTGAATAAAACATGTATTTATTATGTGTGTACAGAATGAGGGGGAGATGTATCTTAAAATGATCCTCCAGTTTTTAAAACCTCTGTGAAGGGTGGTGCAAAGGGGTTCATAAGTTGGGACCCTGCACATCATAAAGGGCCCCAGTGATCTTTTCGCTATAGTGGCTTCTGTTTTTAAAGCATAGATCTCATAGATCACCACCAGTGCAAAGGTGAATATCGCTTTAGGCCAGGCATGTCCAAACTGCGGCCCTCCAGCTGTTGCAAAACTACAACTCCCAGCATGCCTGGATATCTTACAGCTATTAGGGCATGCTGGGAGTTGTAGTTTTGCAACAGCTGGAGGGCCGCAGTTTGGACATGCCTGCTTTAGGCAAAGAACACATACTCTGGCCCAGATTTACTAATGTGTCTGTGCCAAAAAAAAAATCTAAAATGTGGCCATCTGCATTTTAACAAGACAGATTTCTCACAAGTTTGGGTAGAAGTTAGTTTAGAATGCGGAGGAGGAAAAACAGCTGATAAATCTTCAACAAGGCATTTTCTTTGATAAGAAATATTACAGTTTGTTACATATTTGCCTGTACTATTGATTTATGCAAAGTTGTGTGAAACGTTAGAGACCATTTACAACCATTGCTTTACTTTTATTTCTAAAGGTGGCATTAATCAATGCAATCTCAGGAGTTCATTTAAGCCTGGGTTAGGTGATAAATGTCTGATCACTGGAACCCCAAAAAATCACTAGAATTGTGGTTTCTACTCATTTCACAACCTCTGTGAGTAAGACTTTGAATGGATCAGCAGTCAAGTATACAACATGAAACTCCATTCAGTATATATAGGATCAATGGGGACAGCTGAGAACGGTGCTTTGCTATTTTTTTCCTGCGCATGAATGCCACAATATGCAAACATTCAGACTCAGATCACAAATTTTTATTTTATTTTTTCTTTGCAACATTGCAGGCAGATAAACTCAGTCATACATGGACTACTAAGGCTGCAGTGCTAATGGTCACCTGTAGACCTAATGTGAACCACTAGTCATAAAGAGATTTTTCCAGGATTACTATGGTTTTTAACAGATATTCCCATGTAGTTGCTTACCTCATGTATATCTTCCAATTGTACTCTCCTGATCAGTTTTCACCATGTAAACCAATCAGTCTGGTTTATTTACATTCTGTATGTATCACATCCTGTTGACGTCTCCATCCAAACCCATAATGCACTTTTCTTTTCTCTGTCACAGCTCCAGCACCGCCCCTAACATCCAACATCCATCCAACATCCATCTAGTTTATAGCTCCTCCCACACAGTTAGTTATATAGACACTCCCCTATCACCACCCCTAACCACACCCACCTTGTATATAGCTCGTCTTACACGCTAGTTACATAAACACTCCTTTTCCACTGCCCCTGCTGCTGCTCCTAACAATGCTCAGCTACATTAAAGCTCCTCCCACCCAACTAGTTACATAGACACTCCCCTACCACTGCCCACAGCAACACCCAGGTAGTTTATAGCTCCTCCCACCCAGGTAGTTACATAGACACTCCCCTATCACTGCCCCTAACAACACCCAGCTAGTTTATAGCTCCTCCCACCCAGGTAGTTACATAGACACTCCCCTATCACTGCCCCGGTTGCTGCTTTAACGCGACCATAGACATAACATCACAGGAACAGCTGTGACCACAGCTCAGAACAGAAGATAGGAGAAATAAAGGTAAAATAAATATATAGCAAAATTACAGCTACCTTTCATATATGATTATTTCAAAGGATGCTGAGACAGTCAAAAAAACCTCCTTCAAGAAACATAGGAAGTGAGGAGTACACTCAGGATCCCTGTACTTGTGATCAGGCCCCGTGCAATAATTGTCCATTGTGGTCTAACCATTGTGGTACACACAGTTACAGAATATGGTTATTGCAGTCTCTGAATGCCCTATAGATGTGTAATACAGCAGTGTTGATGAGACCTTAGAATGTGGCAAAAAAATGGACTCGCAAAACTAATATGCAAAAAATAAAACCAGAGGAACAGGCTGCAGGATAGTCGGATCATCGGGTCTATGTTTATTATAATCCAGTATGTAAATAATTCCATAAAAATGTAGCCAACTCCAACAAACGTGGAAACAAGGGTGATCACTATGATTACTTACTACTATTTACTAACATCCACACTCCATTACTAGCAGTGGTAGTGTAAAGCATTGCACATTGGAAGATGTCCTATGCTATTATCTACCGCATAAACATTGGTAATGTTAATTGTTGTTTGAAGAAAGCAGTAGACTGTATCCATGAAATAACCGGAGTGATTTTCACTGGGCACCCCTGTCTGACATATATAGTCGTTAAAAAGACGTTACAAGCATCATTTACTAGATGCCGCAGCCTTGATTTCAGCGCACCTCCATCTGTAAACGATTTTTACAAATTGGTAGGTAATATAAGGGATGAGCAAAGTAAAGTTAATTGATGCCTTCATAACTCTTCGAAAGTTTCAATTGATTTTTTATGATCCTTTACTTTTTAACATTAACTATGTGGGCAATCTGTAAAACATCAACTATGTTGGTAATATTGGCTTCACTCCAAGCAGCCTGATGATGTTTAACAGATTAACCTCTATTTTAGAAGCACAAGAAGAAGCTGATAGAAAGACAAAGACATAGGGAAAAATGAGAAGAAGGCGGCAAGAGAAAATTAGAAAAATTGAGAATACAATACAGAGAGGAGAGTAAAACTGGTTATAAACTTCAGATAACTGCCAACCAAATGCTATTCCTCCTGATCATAAACATACAAGCTTGGGGGAGAATACACCTCTGACACTGGCTTATCACTGGAGAGAACAAAGAACCAGGCATGTTGAAATCCAACATGAAAATCCCTATTTTACCTTGATATCTTTCTTTTAGGAGAGTCAACGGAGCTCCAAACACATTCTACAGTTGGCCAATCTCTATGAAATTAGCAAATTGAGTTTACCATTATGCAATGTATATAACTAGCTTAAAGGGGTTTTGGGGGATTACTGTGATTTTTAACAGATGTGGACTTAAGTCGCTTACCTTATGTACATCTTTCCCATTCTTTTTTTTCTTAATTTGGACTCTACTGACCTTGTTTCCACCATGTAAAACAATCATTCTGGTTTGCTTACATCCTGTGAGTAGCACTTCCTATTGATGTACCCAACCAAACCCATGATGCACTTCTTCTTTCTCTGCCATAGCTTTAGCACCAGTTCAATCAACGCCCATCTATTTGATAGCTCCTACCACAAAGCTAGTTACATAGGCACTCCACTATCACTGCCCCTAACAACACCCACCTTGTTTATAGCTCCTCCCACCCAGCTAATTACATAGACACTCCCCTATCACTACCCCTAACAACATCCAGCTAGTTTATAGTTCCTCCCACCCAGCTATTTACATAGACACTCCCTTATCACTGCCCCTAACCACACCCAGCTAGTTTATAGTTCCTCCCCTCAACTAGTTATATACACGCTCCCCTATCACTGCCCCTAACAACATCCAGCTAGTTTATAGTCTCTCCCCCAAATAGTTACAAAGACACTCCCCTATCACTGCCCCTAACAACACCCAGCTAGTTTATAGTCTCTCCCCCAAATAATTACATAGACACTCCTCTATCACTGCCCCTAACAACACCCAGCTAGTTTATAGTCTCTCCCCCAAATAATTACATAGACACTCCCCTATCACTGCCCCTAACAACACCCAGCTAGTTTATAGTCTCTCCCCCAAATAGTTACATAGACACTCCCCTATCACTGCCCCTAACAACACCCAGCTAGTTTATAGTTTCTCCCCCCAACTAGTTACATAGACACTCATCTATCACTGCCCTCTAACAACGCCCAGCTAGTTTATAGCTCCTTCCACCCAGCTAGTTACATATACACTCCTCTATCACTGCCCCAACAACATCCAGCTAGTTTATAGCTCCTCCCCCAACTAGTTATATAGACGCTCCCCTATCACTGCCCATAACACCCAGCTAGTATATAGCTCTTCCCAAATAACTAGTTACATAGACACTCCTCTATCACTTCCCCTAACAACACCCAGCTAGTTTATAGCTCCTCCCACCCAGCTAGTTACATAGACCCTCTGCGGCCTCCAGAATTTCAACACAGGTGTCCGTGCCAAGATTGCATGGGAAAAAAAAACGTGTTAAGAGAAGGACACGGCACTCTAGTCGTATGATCGGGTGCAGGTTGTCTTGACCTCCCGGCCACGTAGAATAAGAGAAATATGACAATCGCACTCCAACTTCAATGCAGAAAATATTTCTTTAATTAGAATGGGCAACTTCACAGTATAATGTGACGTTTCGATAAAAAATGTACCTTTATCAAACTCTGTGAGAGAAGGTAGCATATATATAAATTAAGGTACAAATTGAGAACTCAAAGATGGAATCATATAGAAATAATAATAATATTATCACATAGATCACACTGTCATACAACTTACAGTAGCAATATTGTGTAGACATTCCATATATGGTATAGATATAGATATATAAGTCACTTGGACTATAATAGCAACCTAGTGAATATGACATAAGATATACCAGGGGTCTCTGTATGCAAAATAATATGTACAATCATTATTAGCAATATAGACAGAATGAACACAGAACAGTAAAAAAAAATAATATGCTCTGATTTGTAGACAACTAAGATGGAATATGAAAAATTACCAGGTTGCCAGGTAGAGAGATCGAAAAAGTGAGCAGAAGGATAGGTGGTAGATTTCACCCCATAGAAGCTGCTAATAGAGTAGAAAATTGCCGGGTTCAAAAAAGGGAAAAAAACTACCATGTGAATGGGCCCTTAGGAGACAGATGGGCCACTCTGCAATCCTAGGAGGACCAAGCTGACAGGGAATTAATGAGGCTTAGTTTGTGATCTACAAAATACTCCGCCATAAAAGCTACTGTACTTTTAGGGGTTCTTTGATCACATGCAAAACATCACCACCAGCTGTCTACTGAAGAGAAAACTGCTCTTTACCATAAGAGCAGTTTTTGAGAATGCTTTTCATTAATAATTATAATAAGAAGAATGTATGTAGACCGGGATGAGCGAACTTGTGTTTTTAAGTTCGGCATACAAGGTTTGTGTTATCTAAGAATTCCGTTATGGTTTCCGCTACCACAGACCATAACTTATATCAGAATCCATAACAAAATTTTTAGATAACCCGAACCTTGTACGCCGAACTTGAAAACACAAGTTCACTCATCCCTATATGTAGGTGATAGTGAAAAGCTGAAAGTTAGAAGGTGCCAATGAGGAGGTGACAGAGGGACTGTTTTAGGCAAGTCATAGAAGGGGATACAAATTTAAATTACTGGGTAGTCAGGAAAAAAACAGGTCTTATTTCAGTATCCATAAAAATGATGCACCTATATATTTTATACAAAAAAAGCAAGAGCAGGTTGTGCATGTTATTGGAATTATCATAGTTTTACAGTTCCCAGTTAATTGCAAGCATCCGCAAGCAAGTGCGGATGCGGTGTGAATTTCACGCATGGTTTCTAGGTGACGATCTGGATGGGGACCCGATCATTATTATTTTACCTTACAACATGGTTATAAGGGAAAATAATAGCATTCTTAATACAGAAGTAAATTAGGGATGGAGGGGTTAAATAAATAAATAAACTCACCTCATCCACTTGTTCGCGCTGCCTGGCTCTCCTTCTTTCTTCTTTTTTGATGACCTGGGAGGAAAAGGACCTTTGGTGTCATCACTGCGCTCATCACATGGTCCGTCACATGGTCCATCAGATGGTCCATCACATGGTCCAGCATCATGGTAATGGACCATGTGATGAGCGCAGTGACATCACCAAAGGTCCTTTTCTCCCAGGTCCTCAAAGAAGAAGAAAGAAGCCAAGCCGGGCTGTGCGAACAAGTGGATCAGGTGAGTTTAATTTTTATTAAATTTTTTAACCCCTCCATCCCTAATTTACTTAGCATTCTGTATTAAGAATGCTATTATTTTCCCTTATAACCATGTTATAAGGGAAAATATTAAAATCTACAGAATACCTAACCCAAACCCGAACTTCAGTGAAGAAGTCCGGGTTTGGGTCTGGTACCACATTCAGTTTTTCTCACGCACTTGCAAAATGCATTGCACTCACGTGGAAGAACACCACGTAATCGCATACAAAACTCACCCCACTCGCAGGCAAAATCGCATGATTTCCCCGCGACGCATCCTATTCGGCCCTCACACGCGACGCCCATGTGAAAGAGGTCTTGTATTCTTAGGCCCCTTTCACACAAGCAAGTTTTTTTCACTCATCAGTTCTGTTGCGTGAAAAACGCAGCAAGTTCTATATTCTGCATTTTTCACGCAGCCCTGGCCCCATAGAAGTGAATGGGGCTTCAGTGAAAAACGCATTGCATCCACATGATGTTGTTTGAAATTAATGGGTCAGGATTCAGTGCGGGTGCTATGCGTTCATGTCATGCATTGCACCCGCGCGGAAAACTCGCTCGTGTGAAAGGGGCCTAAATGTACGGGGTTTTCACAGAGTAAAATATTGATGATCTATGCTCATCGGTCATCAATGTCTGATAGGTGGGGGTTTGACACCCAGCACCCCCGCCAATCAGCATTTTAAAGAGCCACAGCTCTCCACAAAGGGCTATAGCCTCCTCACAGCATATCAAGCACAGCAATGTTCATTGTATTGCGGCTGTACTTAGTATTGCAGCCCAGGCCTGTTCACTTGAACGGGACTAAGCTGCACATACTGTAGGCCATGTGACCGATAAACATGATGTTACTGGGCCAGGAAGAGACCACAGCACTCCCCGGAGCTCTGCAACCTCTTCACACAGCTGATCGGAGGGCATGTCAGAAGTCAGACATCCATAAGATACAGTCACTTAAGTATCTTATAAGGCCTAGAGGTGTAATGGGAAAATCCTGGGCCTTATTACATAATGTGTAACATACCCCCACATAGTAGTGCCATTTTCAATATTACTAGCTTCTCAAATGACAGCAGGGCTTTAGGACATCCTTATGCACCACAGGTGTGACCGCTACCTCAGCACCCTATATAACTACATTCCTGACATGACTAACATGCAGTGTAATGATATATAGGGTTCAGCGAATCAAGCCTGACCAAGTGGAATTTGATTGTAATTCCAAGGACAATTCGATTTGCCGCAAAGCCAAATTTCCTCCTGCTTTGTGGTAGTGAATCCATTTTCCCTGAATGGTGGAAAAAATAATTAAAATCATACTCACCTCATCTGAGCGCAAAGAGTCGGGCACCGCCATCTTGATTGAAGATCCAAAATCTGGTGTGCTGTGACATATGACGTCACTCACCACGCCGGCCGATGTGAGGGCCGCAAGAGATTTTGCGTTAGAGCTTCAATCAAGATGATGATGGACAGCTCTTCATGATCAAATTGATGAGGTAATTATGATTTTATAATTATTTTTTATTTTACACTGTATTATTGCTGTCAGATGCTGCGATCAGTGATGAATGCGGCATCTGAGGAATGCAATAATGATGGCAGTGCAATTGCCGCTCCCTGTCATTGCACCCACTACTTACAAATAAATGCGCTTTGTGATGAAGTAATAAAAAAATAATAATTTGTGTAAAATTTGGCTAAGCAGCCGAATCTAATTTTTCAATACTTGGCTCATCACTAATGACATACACAAGTCATAGTTGTCTCTGAGCTGACAACCCTGACCCAGTCATTTTTATGACATGCCAATGTACGAGAAAAAACTCAAATCACTAAACCTTATAGGCATAGCACTAATTATAAAAGACTCCAAAACAGCACGCTATGAACTAATTAGATGGTTTAGCGGGGAAAATAACCAAGTTCTATGAATATACATCGCTTGGAAGGAAGGGATCTTCAGCCTGTTCCTAGAACTTACCCTGAAAGTTAAGACAGGGTACTCACTCAGAGCGACCCCTTTCTAGAACCTAACCCTATTCCATATAAACCTACAATGTTGTTAATCAACAAATAACAACAAAAAAAGCCCAAAGTAATCCAAAAATATAATATACTATCCCTATTCCAATCTGTTTCCCCACAGAATAAATTAGCTTGATGAAGGAACCAAACAGGAAAAAAAGAAGCAAAAATTGATGAAAAGACATAGGAATTAGGGTGGCTCATAGTAAACAAAATGACCACCCCACAGATAATGGGTTCAATAGTGGCACCACAGCCAGGTTCACAATGGAGAACTTATTGTACCCAAGTGAGGTGGTGGTGTGTGCTATTGTCCTTTTCCCTGCTCCACATCTACATTGTGCATATTCCGACAATTTTCTGTCATCTGGAACTTTTCATAATTTATGTGACTATCCCAATTTGATTTCATTTACTTTTAATAAAGGTTACTTTTTATACCAGTACATAATTTAGTGTTTTTGTATATGAGTCATATCAAGAGTCAAGTAAAAAGCCTCATTGTCTCCATTACCCCCTGATCTGGATGGACATAAGGGCTTTTTCACTCATACTATGTCACCTCCACATGAGAATCAATTACTGGTGACATGGGGAGTTCTGGTCTTCAGGTTTTCTGAAAACCTACTTAACCCTCTTCAGTGATAATCTTGTTACCCATGTCCTATCCTCTTATTTGATAGCCTGTTTGTGGCAAACCTTTCATTTTATGAGCAGAGTAAATGGGTAAAGCCTAAGCCATAACCAATAAAATATAATCTGTGACTGAGCCTGGGCCATTCTTAATATAGGTAGAGAACAATCAGGCTTCTTGTTCTCTCTGATCTCCTCCCAAGTGTGATCCAGTCACCACACTGCCACTTATAGTTGTAGCACAAAGCAGCTTTCCCACGACTACAACTACTACTATTCTAGAAGATTAACTGAACCATAGGGGGCACAGATTATTACACTGGGAAATGCCAAACACTGCGTGTACCCTTCAGCACATCCTAATATGACCTGGGAATACCTAGAAACTGCTGAAATGTAACATTTATGAAATACACATTGTTGTAGTATATATTCCACCTAACACGACATCTTTTTTGGTGATGCTTCATGAAATATAGATGGTGTATAGTTCTTAACAATAGGGCACATCAGTATCAGCTCCAATTAATGACAAAACTACAAATATTGTATTACTACCATATTAAGGCTCATTCACACGAATGTATTTTGCGTTCCGCATACGATCCGTTTCGCAAAAGATGTCCGCATCCGTTGCCCTGTTCCGTGGCCCCGCAAAAATTATGAGTCCTATTCTAGTCTTGTCCGTTTTGCGGACAAAAATAGGCATTTCTATAATGAGCCTCCTGTTCCGTTCTGCAAATTGCGGAAGGCACACGTGCGGCATCCGTTTTTTTGAGGGTCCGCAACAATCCGGTAGTGTGAACAAGCCCTTAATGACATACTATAATAAGGGACATGTAATGTGGCATTTGTAACTGATGGTTACAGTTATTACAACAATGATTCAACACTTTTATATACTCATAATGACTTTAAGATAGCAATGTGAGAGGGTGATATTGTAAGATATGATATAGGTCAATAAGAGGGGCACTTGGACTATTAATTATATATCTTTATTAGTGTCATATGGAACCACAAATATAGTGGAAATATATATATATGTGTGTGTGTGTGTGTGTGTGTGTGTGTTAAAGTCACATTTGTAAAAATTGCATTTACATAAAAAAATATAACTATAATATGCTTATTATAGTTAGACTGGTATAGTACTAGTGTAGGAAGAGATAGATATATAGATACATATCTAGCACAGTTCTGTACTTACACTGTAATGCTGAATTGTGCAGGAAAGTAACTTGAAGAGAATTCTGCATAAGACTCTACTATATTATTACTACTATATATTATTATACAGTAATATACTGTAGGACTCTGCAGTCCTATGTAAAAATCCCAAATAACACATTGTGGTACTGCTTTGCTCTGCAGCAACAAATATTTGCTGTGCATCTATTTAGCTATTACATATGGCAGACAACTGAAATATGCATATATGTGTTAAAGACTGAATAAATATATAATCTTCAATATGTTAATGGAGACTACATATCTGTTGCTATTATTCTCTAACATATTTGCTAATTATTTAAGGAGTGCTCTACAACTGTAATATGATTGAATATATAGAATGTTCATTATATTTTGTGTGTGCCAATTATATGTACCTTTATAAGACCATGACTTGCCATGTGGATCTTTAATACTGGATGTATTCGAACCTAATATACCTTTTCTATGTGTAATATGCATTCAGATTATATAATTAGAGGTAATATATTAGTATCACTTTTTTTTAGATCTGGTTTTAAGATATAGAGTAAAATCTTTTACGGAGCTGGACTAGATCAGCTTGGATGTCCTGCATCTATAGAGGCTGATGGTCTTGGTGGGTTTCTGTGGAGGAAGATGAAAGCTATGTGCTGAGGCCTCCACCTGTCTTCTGGACAGTTTTCTTGCCTTTGGCCAAATAAAATTGTCAAGTAATGAAAGGACTTTAGAAGAAAGAACAAAGGACATTAAGAAACTGAGCAGAACTTGGTGAGAAAGCATTTTAAATTAAAGAGACCCAACCCAAGGAAACCCTGGGGATGCATGGGGCGCTGGGAGGCTGCAATTGGCACTTCATAAACTGATCATTTTCAAATGCTTAGAGCTTAATCTAAACCTTGATGTAGAAATTAAAA